>NC_087346.1:18500000-21497500 GCF_030014295.1 Loxodonta africana | reverse complement strand
AACAGATGGTTTAAAATCTGACCTGCCTTTATATTTATCTTGCCTATATATTCTTTGCCCATGCTTTGTAAAGCCAAGGTATTTTGTTTTGTTTTTAGCCCCTGAGAAGATTTAAAAAAAAAAAAAGGTAATATGTGCCTATAATTGCTTTACCAAGGTTTCAGAAAAAGTAAAAACAAAACACAACAACTAAGAAGTCTCTTTGTTAAAGGTCTGGAAAATAAAACTTTTGGATAGAATTTTGGGAGACCTGTTTTGCATTAAAATACCAAATAAAACAAAATGATGGATTGTTTTGGCACCATTTAGGTTGAGCTTATACGATGAGAGCTGTACATAAAAGACAGCCAGTTATTGTCAAAGTTGACAGATTTTTGGGTTCAGTATAGCAAAGTCCCAGGGGTGAGAAGATTTTTCCAAAATTCATATGCCAACAACGATGCAGACTATAACAGGGACTGACATTATCTTTCCAGTTCTCTAAATATCTCTAAGTTGTGGTCTTGCCTGGCACACGAAATTAGTTCCTGTGACTTTCTGTGGGATGTATTATCATCATTGACATGGCTTTATTTTTATTGCTTGCAAGGGGCATTAAAATATTAGTAGGATTTTGACAGGGGATGGCTACAGAGGTTTTCACATGGAGCAGATAGTGCAGACAAGGAGAAAACAAGACAGAGCGTGTGTTAGAAAAAGCAAGATGATTGGTTTAATTGGAGTCTAAGTTATGTCAGGAGGTTTTCTGAGAAATCACTCAGAAAAGATATTTTGAGGTCTTATTTGCAGGGCTTTGGGTGCCAGGATGGCAAACTGCTACTTAATTTATAGGCAATGTGGATCCGTTTTAATCTGGTAGAGTGCATGTTGGAGAGACTCCCAAGGAGTCCACTGCAGTGATCCAAAGGAGAGGTCATGATATCTGAATTGGGTGGAGTTGATGACAGGAGGCATGCTGCAACAGATTGCCTTACTTCTGCCACATTATACTTTATATAGTTGTAATACAATGTGGTATACATTACTAATGGAGCCTATAGTAAACCTATCAATAGAAAAAACGGACCTGAAATTAAGTCCAAGAGTAATTGAAGAGTAAAAGTGCTCAACAATATTGATGTTGGTTAGTTAGTGAAGACAAGTTGCCACTACAAAATCATATACCTTAGATCCCTTGGTGACACAAAAGGTTTGTGCTTGACTACTGACCTAAAAGTTGGCCGTTTGAACCCACTCAGTGGGGCCATGGAAGAAAAGCCTGATGACCTGCTTCTATAAAGACTGCAGCTAAATAAACTCTATAGAGTAGTTCTACTCTGTAATGTATGGGGTTTCCATAAGTCGGAATTCACTTGATGGCAATGGGTTTGAGTAGGAAGATCATTATTGAAGCCCATCAGAGTCTAACACCGCTTTGTCTTTGTGCAGCACTTCACAGTTTTTAACATTTATTGTTTATTACCTCATTTAATCTTTACAACAGGTCTGTGAGGTAGCTCTTATTATCCTCATTTTGTAGAAACAGAGGCTCAAAGAGGTTCAGTGACTTGTTCAGGACATCCATCTTTGCACAGTCCTTGACCACCAATCTTGCTGCATTTTTTTCCTGCCACCTCAGCTGTACTTAGTTGTTGTTGTTAGTTGGCGTCGAGTTGACTCTGACTCATGGTGACCTTATGTGTAACAGAACAAAACATTACCCGGTCCTGTGACATTCTTACGATCTTTAGTATATTTGAGGCCATCATTGCAGCCACTGAGTCAGTCCATCTCCTGGAGGCTTTCCCTCTTTTTCTCTGACCCTGTACTTACCATGCATGGTATCTTTCTCTAGGGACTGGTCCCTTCTCATAACATGTCCAAAGTACCTGAGACAAAGTCTTGCCATCGTTGCTTCTAAGGAGTATTCTAGCTGTATACTTCTTTCAAGGTGAATTTGTTTGTTCTTCTGGAAGTCCATGGTGTATTCAATATTCTCCGCCAACACTACAATTCAAACGCATCAATTCTCTCTGTACCTGGTGACTCATTAATTTGCAATTTAGTGAATTTATTTGTTAATATGGCCTGTTTATCATTTGCATCAAAACAATTTTAAAAATCACCACATCTCTTAGTTTTCCATTTAAGCTTCTAACAACAGTTGAGAATTGCATCGTAAATGGCATCATAAATTATTTGCCAATTGTTGGCATTGAGTTAAGGAAAGAATGTCTGCATGGTAGGATTAAACACATTTGAATGAACTGCTATAGCACTTTGCACGACAGGTCAGAGCCTTTAAGCACAGAACAAATGTTAGTTGATGAACAGTGTTTCCGGGAATAAGAAAGATGCTTAGGAATGTGCCTTAAACGGAGCATTAAACGATCCCCTAGTGACTTGAGATTCACTGTGCTTTCCTAAGTGCCTCATTTATGGCAAGGCCCAGGGGAGACCTAGCTCCTTGAGTTTTATTGCTTATAATATCTGATAAGTTATTTGAAGTAAATCGAAAGCATTCCTTGAAATGCTTTTCTTCTAGTATCTCCCATCTTTCCCCACAAAATATAGCTTTCTGTTTAACTTATGGATTGACTCTTGCCTTTCAGCTGTGCTCACAGAAAAAAGATTTAAGGTGTGTCAATGACTTGTCTATAGAGAGGAAACCCTGGTGGCGTAGCGGTTAAGTGTCACAGCTGCTATCCATAAAGGTCGGCAGTTCAGATAGGCCAGGTGCTCCTGGGAAACTCTATGGGGCAGCTCTACTCTGTCCTATAGGGTCGCTATGAGTCGGAATCGACTCAACGGCAATGGGTTTGGGTTTTCTTTTTGTCTATAGGAAACACCCGATATGGGCCTGATTTAGATGATGCGGTCCTGGACTTCTGGCCTGAACCTGAGCCTAAGCCTGAGCTTGGTGCCAGACTGGGAAGGCCATAGGTGGGAGGGAGTCTATTTTACAAACGGGAGGAGTGTGAGAGGGAGGACCGTGGCATTGTTAAAACACAGTCACAAATTTATCGAGAAATGGATCTTGTCCCCTCTCCTGGAATCTGGATAGACTCGTGACTGCTTTGAAAAATAAAGTATGACAGAAAGGATATTGCACAGCTTCTGAGGGTAGGTCATGTAAGTCTCTGTAGTTCCACGTTGTTCACTGCAACACTTGCTCTGGGACCAGGGGCCTATCAATGGAAAATAGTGCCTAGGGCAATTAGTGTCAAATTGCTGAATGACCTCTCTCAGCTGGCAGTGGGAAGTGTTATGGCCAATAGAAACTGCTCATTGGTGCCCTGCCTCAAGCAGTACCCAGGGCATGCCCCGACATGCTATACCTTAGTCATGCCCCTGTCTGGAACCCTGAACTGCCCTGTAAGAGGAGACCACTCTAAGGTCACCATCCTGGAGGGACTTGGGTAAGAGTCCTGGTCAACACTTCCTGCTGAGTTCAGCCTTCCAGTCATCCCTACCAAGGTGAAGAAATGTGAATGAAGCTGTCACGGACGTTCAGACAAGCCCAGCCACTAACTAAATACCAATAAGTTACCTCCATTGACGCCACATGGAACAGAAGAATCACCCAGCTGATCCCTGTCCAAATCCCAGGTCCACAAAATTGTGAGACGTAATGAAATGGCTGTTGTTCTGAGCCACTAAGTTTTGAGGTAGTTCATTATGCAGAATGAATACGTGGAACAGAATTTGGGACCAGAAGTGGAAAGAATTGAGAGGTTGCCTACTTACCAGAAGAGGCCTTTAAGCATTAAGTAGTTACATGTGTGATGCCTAAGCACAAAGGGAAATTCCTATGCTAATCTGAAAACATCTCAAAATATGTGTGTGTGTGATGGCTATAAAGTACCCAAAGACCAGTCCTAGAATGAATTATTACACAGATGATTTGTCTTCCTCATTGCTTGTCCTCCAGAAGATGATTTTCTAAATTTATGTTACACATAGTGTGATCTGAGGACCAGAACCATTGGAGTTACTTGGGAGTTTGTTAGAAATGCAGAATCTCAGACCCCACCCCAGATTCTAAATCAGAACCTGCATTTTAACAAGATCCCAGGAGATTCCAATGCATGTTAAAGTTGGAAAACACTGATCTAAGCACTACCATATTTTAACACATATAACGTGAGGCTTCTATATTTGTTTGCCAACCCTCCTCTCCCCCAGGAGGTATTTTTGTAAGTGTGCTATGCTAATTTTTTTTTTTTTTTTTACAGCAACATGTAAAAAATTTGGCATAGCACACTTATGAAAATACCTTGTGGTGGGGAGGTCTCAGTTGGCAAACAAACATAGAAGGCGTGTGTTATTTGTGTAAAAAATATGGTTCTATTCACTGTGATTACTATTTCTATTATTGTCACTACCACTAAAAAAATAAGAGAGCTCCCACTTGAGCCACGTGCTAGTGATTTACATATATTGTCTAATGTAATTTCATTCTCACGTTAACATTATGAAATAGATATTATTATCCCCATTGTAAACATGAGGAAACTGAGGCTTAGAGGCTTCAAGGAACTTGTCCAAGGTCACACAGCTGGTAGGCCCTAGTGGTAGACCTAGGCCTGTCTGCTTCCAAAGCCTGATCACAATCAACGACAAGGATTCAAGTACAGGTAGTTTATTTGGAGGACACCGGTAGGGGAGTGAGGAAGTAAAACAGGGAAGGGAAGGAAAGAGGAATAAAGCAGGTATTATCGAGCCAATTGCTACAGTGGACAACAATCTAAGCCCTGGGGAACTCTAGGAAATGATGTAAAACATAAGTTTGTTACCTGCCATCGAGTTGGCCCCCAGCGCACAGTGGAACTAAATGCTACCTGGTCCTGTGACAACCCCATGATTGGCTGCAGATCAGGCCATGCTGATACATAGGGTTTTGACTTGCTGATTTCAAGAAGTAGATCTCCAGGCTTTCTTCCTTAATCTGGAAGCTTGCCTGAAACCTTCAGCATCACAGCAACATGCAAGCTTCCACTGACAGATGGTGGCTGAGCATGAGATGTACTGGCTAGGAATCAAACCTGGGTCTCCTGCATGGAAGGCAAGAATTCTACCACTGAAACTACCAATGCCTCTCATAGAACATGTACCTCAGGTTTATTACACCTGAGGGATGAGAGAGCTAAGGTATCTATATAAACTCACTGCCATAGAGTCGATTCTGACTCATAGTAACCCTATAGGACAGAGTAGAACTGCCCCATAGAGTTTCCAAGTAGTACCTGGTGGATTTGAACTGCTGACCTTTTGGTTAGATTTTTTGGAGGTGTCTATAAAGTTACCAGTAAAGGACTGCTTCTGGGAGGCACTAATTCCCTGGTATTTCTGGGATGCCCCATATGTGGACAAAGAGGGCTCAGGTGGTCAGAGAAAGTCCTTAGGCAAAGAAATGAAGGTGTTGGCATTTGGAAGGCCAGCCAGAGTTAGGGAGGATGCTATGACGGGGGCATTAACAGTAATTGCTGGACTCTGCTTGCCTATGTCTTATAGCAAGATTCCTCAGAAATGCACTTTTCCTTTCAATTTTTATTTATTGGACCAAATATTTCTACAAAATTAAAGTCTTTATTCCTAGGGAGATTGGCATGTTTTACAGATAAGAAAATATGGATAATGAAAAAAATCATTTTACTTTAACAAATAAGAAATTTTCATTTCACTGCATTCTCTAGCAGCGCTAATCTGTGTAAAAACCAAAACCAAAATGAAACCCGTTGCCATTGAGACGATTCTGACTCACAGTGGCCCTATAGGGCAGAGTAGAACTGCCCCATAGGTTTTCCAAGGAGCAGCTGGTGGACTTGTACTGCCGATCCTTTGGTTCACAGCCAAGTGCTTAAACCATTTCATCACCAGGGCTCCACTCATCTATATACACACATATTATTCTGTTTTTTTTTTTTTTAAACTTAACGTATCATTACTACTTTCTATGTGGCTACCTAGTTTTTAAAAGGGTAATTGTGCGTAGCTGCATAATATCCTCTTGTGTTGCTACCATAACACACATTTAGGCTGAGAATTATCTTAAATGGCACAAATATAGGAGAAAATAGTTTTTCAGCAAATGAATGCAACTCAGTTTATTTCACAGTGACTGAGACACTTCCACAGGCTGTATTTCATTCAGGAAGTATGTATTGAGTAGCTGCTATGTGCCCAGCTCTGTGTTGGGATAGCTGTAGGATACAGAGACACAGTCTTTGTGCTCTGATAGACAATTGGTGAAAAGTTAAACAGCAAACAAGAAGTTAAATACCTTTAGGAGAAATGTGATGTGCTAATGGGTGCTAAACCTGGGCAAGTTTTGATGAGCTTTGAAGTAAGTGTGGGTTATACAAAATGTCACTGAGTTTGTACCTTATTAGTTCATAATTCTATAGCTCATGGGCAGATAATCTACACGGATTCTAATGAGATTTATGAGTGGACAGGATCTTAGGCCCTTGAATGCATATTCAGTAAGCACATTTATGGTGTAGTCATACAGATTCCTGAGGGCTACAGATTTCCCCTGAGGTTTGCTTTACATGGAGCTGGGATTTGAACCCAGGGCCATCAGACACCAGAATGCCACTAACTCCTATGCTATGGTACCTGCTAAGAAAAATTAGGATAAGATACTGTTTTAGTTTCATAGGGCTGGTAAACTCCAAAGTAGGTGGCTTTAAAGAACAGAAATTTATTTTCTCACATTTCTGAAGGCTAGAAGTCTGAATTCAGGGTGTTGGCAGGACCACACTCTCTCTGTCAGCAATAGGGAAAGATCCTTCCTTGTCTCTTGCAACTCTGGGCTTTTCTGACACTCCTTGGCTTTCAGATGGATCCTCAACATGCTATCTTTCTCCTACATGTGTGACTCTGTTTCTGGATTGTCTGTCTCTTTAATAACACACCACTCAGAAAAGATTAGGATTAGGACCCACCCTACTCTGGTGTGACCTTATTTAATTTAACTGATAAAAGAAAATCCTTATTTTTAAACAAGGTCACATTCACATGTATAGGGTTTAGGATTTCAACATATCTTTTTCAGGGACACAATTCAATTCATAACAGATACTACCAGTTGCCATCATGTTGATTCTCAAATTGACCCCATATGCATAGGAGCAGGACTGTGTTCCATGGGGTTTGCAATGACTAATTTTTTTTTTAATTTTTATTGTGCTTTAAGTGAAAGTTTATAAATCAAGTCAATCTTTCATACAAAAATTTATATACACCTTGCTATTTACTCCTAGTTGCTCTCCTCCTAATGAGACAGCACACTCCTTCTTTCCAGTTTTTATTTTCCTGTCCATTCAGCCAGCTTCTGACCCCCTCTGCCCTCTCATCTCCCATCCAGACAGGAGCTGCCGACATAGTCTCATGTGTCTCTTGATCCAAGAAGCTCACTCCTCACCAGTATCATTTTCTATCCCACAGTCCAGTCCAATCCCTGTCTGAAGAGTTGGCTTTGGGAGTGGTTCCTGTCTTGGGCTAACAGAAGGTCTGGGGAACATGACCACTGGGGTGCTTCCAGTCTCAGTCAGACCATTAAGTCTGGTCTTTTTATGAGAATTTGAGGCCTGCATCCCACTGCTCTCCTGCTCCCTCAGGGTTCCTTGTTGTGTTCCCTGTCAGGACAGTCATTGGTTGTAGCCAGGCACCATCTGGTTCTTCTGGTCTCAGGCTAATGTAGTCTCTGCTTTATGTGGCCCTTTCTGCCTTTTGGGCTCGTAATTACCTTGTGTCTTTAGTATTCTTCATTCTCCTTTGCTCCAGGTGGGTTGAGACCAATTGATGTATCTTAGATGGCTGCTTGCTAGCGTTTAAGACCCTAGATCCCACTCTCCAAAGTGGGATGCAGAATGTTTTCTTAATAGATTTTATTATGTCAACTGACCTAGATGTCCCCTGAAACCATGGTCCCCAAACCCCCGCCCATGCCATGCTGACCTTCAAACCATTCAGTTTGTTCAGGAAACTTTTTGCTTTTGGTTTAGTAGAGTTGTGCTGACCTCTCCTGTATTGTGTATTGTCTTTCCCTTCACCTAAAATAGTTCTTGTCTGTTATCTAATTACTGAATACGCCTCTCCCTCCCTCTCCACTCTTGTATTCATCAAAGAATATTTTCTTCTCTGTTTAAACTATTTCTTGAGTTCTTATAATAGTGGTCTCATACAATATTTGTCCCTATGCAACTGACTAATTTCAGTCAGCGTAATGCCTTCCAGATTCTTCCATGTTATGAAATGTATCACGGATTCATCATTGTTCTTATTGATGAGTAGTATTCCATTGTGTGAATATACCATAATTTATTTATCCATTCATCTGTTGATGGGCACCTTGGTTGCTTCCATCTTTTTGCTATTGTAAGCAGTGTTGCAGTGAACATGGGCATGCATATTATCTGATCCTGTAAAGGCTCTTATTTCTCTAGGATATGTTCCAAGGAGTGGGATTGCTGGGTCATATGGTAGTTCTATTTCTAGCTTTTTAAGGAAGCACCAAATCGATTTCCAAAGTGTTTGTACCATTTTACATTCCCACCAGCAGTATATAAGTGTTCCAGTCTCTCCACAACCTCTCCAACACTTATTGTTTTGTGATTTTTGGATTAATGTCAGCCATGTTGGAGTGCAATGGAATCTCCTTGTAGTTTTGATTTGCATTTCTCTAATGGCTAATGATTGGGAGCATTTCCTCATATGTCTGTTAGCTACCTGAATGTCTTCTTTAGTGAAGTGCCTGTTCATATCCTTTGCCCTTTTTTTAATTGGGTTATTTGTCTTTTTGTAGTTGAGTTTTTGCAGTATCATGGAGATTTTAGAGATCAGACACTAATTGGAAATGTCATAGATAAAAAACTTTTTCAGTCTGTAGGTAATCTTTTTACTCTTTTGGTGAAATCTTTTGATAAGCATAGGTGTTTGATTTTTAGGAGCTCCCAGTTATCTAGTTTTCTTTTGGTGTTTATGCATTGTTAGTAATGTTTTGTATACTGTTATGCCATGTATTAGGGCTCCTAGCATTGTCCCTATTTTTTCTTTCATTATCGTTTTAGATTTTATATTTAGGTCTTTGATCCATTTTGAGTTCGTTTTTGTGCATGGTGTGAGGTATGGTCTCATTTCAATTTTTTGCAGATGGATATCCAGTTATGCCAGCACCATTTGTTAAACAGACTGTCTTTTCCCCATTTAACTGTTTTGGGGCCTTTGTCAAATATCAATTGCTCATATGTGGATGGATTTATGTCTGGGTTCTCAATTCTGTTCCATTGGTTTATGTATCTGTTGTTGTACCAGTACCAGTCTGTTTTGACTATTGTGGCAGTATAATAGGTTCTAAAATCAGATAGAGTGAGGCCTCCCACTTTGTTCTTCTTTTTCAGTAATGCTTTACAGTAGGAGTGGGGCTTACTTATCTGGGGCCTCTTTCCCTTCCACATGAAGCTGATTTGTTTTTCTATCTCATTAAAAAATGCCTTTGAAATTTGGATCAGAATTGCATTGTATTTATAGATTGCTTTTGGTGGAATAGACATTTTTTACAGTGTTAAGTCTTCCTGTCCATGAGCAATGTATGTTTTTCCACTTATGTAGGTCTCTTTTGGTTTCTTGCAGTAGTGTCTTGTAGTTTTCTTTGTATAGGTCTTTTATGTTTCTGGTAAGGTTCATTCCTAAGTATTTTATCTTCTTGGGGGCTACAGTATATGGTATTTATTTGGTGATTTCCTCTTCGATGTTCTTTATGTTGGCATAGAGGAATCCAATGGATTTTTGTAGTTTATCTTGTATCCTGATATTCTGCTGAAACTCTTCTATTAGTTTCAGTAGTTTTCTTGAGGATTCCTTAGGTTTTCTGTGTATAAGATCATGTCGTCTGCAAATAGAGATACTTTTACTTCTTCCTTGCCAGTCTGGATGCCCTTTATTTCTTTATCTAGCCTAATTGCTCTGTCTAGGACCTCCAGCACAATGTTGAATAAGAGTGGTGATCAAGGGCATCCTTGTCTGGTTCCCGATCTCAAGAGGAATGCTTTCAGGCTCTCTCCATTTAGGATGATGTTGGCTGTTGGCTTTGTATAAATGCCATTTATTATTTTGAGGAATTTTCCTTCTATTCCTATTTTGCTGAGAGTTTTTTTTTTTTTTATCATGAATGGATGTTGGACTTTGTCAAATGCCTTTTCTGCATCAATTAATAAGATCATGTGGTTCCTGTCTTTTGTTTTATTTATATGATGGATTACAGTAATTGTTTTTCTAATGTTGAACCATCCCTGCAAACCTGCTATGAATGTGACGTGGTCATGGTGAATTATTTTTTTGATATGTTGTTGAATTCTATTGGCTAGAATTTTGTTGAGGTTTTTTGCAGCTAAGTTCATGAGGGATATAGGTCTGTAATTTTCTTTTTTTGTGGTGGCTTTACCTGGTTTCGGTATCAGGGATATGCTGGCTTCATTGAACGAGTTTGGGAGTATTCTGTCCTTTTCTATGCCCTGAAATACCTTTAGTAGTGGAGTATTCTGTCCTTTTTTATGCTCTGAAATACCTTTAGTAGTAGTGGTGTTAACTCTTCTCTGAAACTTTGGTAGAACTCTGCAGTGAAGCTGTCCAGGCCAGGGCTTTTTTTTTGTTGGGAGTTTTTTAAATTACCTTTTCAATCTCTTCTTTTGTTATGGGTTTATTCAGTTGTTTTACCTCTTTGTGTTGGTGTAGGTGAGTAGTGTGTTTCTGAAAATTCATCCATTTCTTCTAGGTTTTCAAATTTGATAGAGTACACTTTTTCATGGTAATCTGATATGATTCTTTTCAGTTGGGCCTGATGTGATATTGCCCATCTCATTTCTTATTCAGGATTTTTGCTTCGTCTCCTGTTTTTCTTTTGTCAGTTTGGCCAATGGTTTATAAGTTTTGTTGATTTTTCCAAAGAGCCACCTTTTGGTCTTGTTAACTCTTTGAATTGATTTTCTGGTCTGTATTTCATTTAATTCTGCTCTAATTTTTATTATTTTCTTTTGTCTGTTGCCTGAGGGTTTCTTTTATTGCTCGCTTTCTATTTGTTCAAGTTTTAGGGATAATTCTTTGATTTTGGCCCTTTCTTTTTGTATATGTGCATTTATTGGTATAAATTGACATCTGAGCACTGCTTTTGCTGTGTCCCAAAGGTTCTGATAGGACGTGTTTTCATTCTCATTGGATTCTATGAATTTCTTTATTCCATCCTTAATGTCTTCTATAATCCAGTCTTTTTTGAGCAGGGTATTGTTCAATTTTCAAGTGTTTGATTTCTTTCCCCTGCTTTTTCTGTTATTGATTTCTACTTTTATCGCCTTACGGTCAGAGAGAATGCTTTGTAATATTTCGATGTTTTGGATTCTGCTAAGGCTTTCTTTATGACCTAGTATGTGGTCTATTCTAAAGAGTGTTCCATGTGTGTTGTAAAAGAAAGTATACTTGGCTGCTTTTGGTGGAGTGCTCTGTATATATCTATGACATTCAGTTGGTTTATTGTAGCGTTTAGATCTTCCGTGTCTTTATTGAGCTTCTTTCTGGATGTTCTGTCCTTCACCGCAAGTGGCGTGTTGAAGTCTCCTACTATAATTGTGGAGCTGTCTATATCACTTTTCAATGCTGATAGAGTTTGTTTTATGTATCTTGCAGCCCTGTCATTGTGTGCATATATGTTTAATATGGTTATATCCTCCTGGTACATTGTCCCTTTAATCATTATATAGTATCCTTCCTTATCCTTTGTAGTGGATTTAACTTTATAGTCTATTTTGTCAGAAATTAATATTGCCACTCCTGCTCTTTTTGATTGTTGTTTGCTTGATACATTTTTTTCCATCCTTTCAGTTTTTGTTTGTTTGTGTCTCTACGTCTAAGATGGATCTGTTGTAGGCAGCATATAGACTGATCGTGTTTTTTTATCAATCTTGCCACTCTCTGTCTTTTTATTAGTGCATTTAGTCCATTTACATTCAGCATAATTATGGATAGGTATGAGTTTAGTGCTGTCATTTTGATGTCTTTTTTTGTGTGTTGTTGACAGTTTCTTTTTCCCACTTAAATTTATGTGCTGAGTAGTTCATCTTTATATATTGTCTTTTCCTTTTGTTCATTGTTGATTTTGTTTCTGCTGAGTCTCTATTTTTTTCTTGTAATTTTTTTTGCCGAGTAGGATTAGTAGTCTCCTTTGTGGTTACCTTAATATTTACCCCTATTTTTCTAAGTTTAAATCTAACTTTTACTTCTTTATATCACCTTGTCTTCCTCTCCAAATGAAAGATCTATGACTATATTTCTTAGTCCCTCTTTATTATTTTGATGTTATCTTCTTTTGCATAATGATATCACTGTTTCCCTGTTTTGAGCTTTTTTAAATCTTTATTTATTTTTGAGGTTTCCCTATCTTGGCTGAAATCTGGTTGCTCTGTCCTGTGTTCTAGTCTTGGGTTGTTATCTGATATTATTGATTTTCTAACCAGAGAACTCAGTTTCATATTTCTTATAGTTTTGGTTTGGTTTTTACAAATTCTCCAAACTTCTGTTTATCTGGCAACGTCCTAATTTTGCCTTCATATTTGAGAGACACTTTTGCTGGATATATGATTCTTGGTTGGCAATTTTTTTCCTTGAATGCCATTGCCTTCTTGCCTGCATGGTTTCTGCTGAGTAATCTGAGCTTTTTCTTAATGACTCTCCTTTGTAGTTGACTTTTCATTTATCCCCTAGCTACTCTTAAAATTCTCTCTTTATCTTTGGTTTTGGCAAGTTTGATTATAATATGTCTTGGTGACTTTCTTTTGAGATCTGCCTTATGTGGAGTTCGATGAGCATCTTGGATAGATATCTGCTAATCTTTTACTATATCAGGGAAGTTTTCTGCCAACAAATCTTCAACAATTCTCTCTGTATTTTCTGTTCTGGTACTCCCTCGCTGTTCTGGTACTCTAATCACTCATAGGCTATTTCTCTTGATAGAGTCCCACATGATTCTTAGGGCTTCTTCATTTTTTTTTTAAATTCTTTTATCTGATTTTTCTTCAAATATATTGGTGCCAAGTGTTTTACCTTCAGGCTCACCAATTCTGCCTTCCACTTGCTCAATTCTGCTCCTCTGGCTTTCTATAGAGCTTTCTAACTCTGTAATTTTATTGTTAATCATCTGAATTTCTTATCACCCTCTCTATGGATTCTTGAAGCTTATTATATATTTCATTATGTCCTTGAATAACCTTTTTGATTTCTTCAACTGCTTTATCTGTGTATTCCTTGGCTTGTTCTGTGTATTGCCTAATCTCCTTCCTGATCTCATTCCTGATGTCTTGAAGAGTTCAGTATGTTAATCTTTTGTATTCTGAATCTGGTAATTCCAGGAAGGCTTCTTCATCCAGAAGATCCCTTGAATTTTTGTTTTGAGAGCTTGTTGAAGCAATCATGGTCTGCTTCTTTATGTGATTTAATATTGACTGTTGTCTCCAAGCCATCTATAAGTTATTGTATTAGTTTATTTTATGTTTGCTTACTGTATCCTAGCTTCTTGCTTTGTTTTGTTTTGATATGCTCAAATAGGTTGCTTGAGTGAACTAGCTTGATTGTTTTTGCCTTTGAAGCTCTAACATCCTGTCACCTGATGGCTGGAGCTGTTATCAAGTATACGAGCCTAGGAGTCCATTCATTTTTCTTGGATAGATTCAGCTAAGGTGTCCAAGTATTTGGTCATCAATTGTATGGTACAGGCTCTGTCCTACAGTCTTAGAGGGGCAGGGATTACTGGTGTAGGGACACTTATCTTCTTGCAGCAGGGGGTCACACTCTCAACAAGGCAGGGGGCTGACAACCATCCCCTGAATGTCTGTGAGAAAAGTGCGTCCCTGTTCCCCAGAGTGCACAAGTGGGTGGGTTCTGCAGATGGACCATAGGCACCCAGTGCTTTTGGTTGTAGGGACTGGGAGGTACCAGTTATCCTTGGACCCCTGTTGTGGGTGGCTGGGTGACCTGAGTGGAGCCACCAAATCTTAGGCCTCTGGTGTGGGTAGGTGAGGACCCTGTTTAATAGGCAAAGCAGTGTCAAAGATCAAACACCTACCTCTCCACTGCACAGCTGAAACAGTTGCAATCTGCCAACAAGGGCCTATGTTCCTGAAATAGGCCCACAGAGGCCCATATAGGGGGGAAAGGTATTCAAAGTCCCTGGACCATTTATGTCTGGTCAGGAGTTGCTTCTGTCCTGAGCTCCCCAGGTTAGTGGAGCTGGCAGATTATCTTTTCCCCCAATTGTGAATTTATTCCTTCTTCAAGGCTGGAGAATGGCTCAGCGCGCTCAGCAGGACCTATCTCAGGCCCAGGGAAATCAACAGCCACTGAAGCTGGCTTGGGGGTGAGGGGGCAGAGTAAAATATATGCAAGTACTTAACTTTTGCCAAGAGTGCTGTTCTCTGGTTCCGGAGGTGTGAGTAGGCTGCATGACTGGCTGTTTTTCCTTGAGGAAACTGCAGCTGAATGCTACTACCAGCCCACTGCAGTCACTCCCTGGAATGGTGCCTGAGGGTTCCTGGCAATTCAGGCCTGGCAACTCCTCTCTGCTTCTGAACCATTTCTCCCTCCCCCTGCCACTCAGTCTGTTTTCTAAATTTGCCTTTGTTGTTCAGGGCTCCTAGCTTGTCATAAATTTATTCATTTCACTTGTTTTTTTGGGTCTTTGTTGTAAGAGGGATCACTGGAAGCATCTGACTACTATGCCATCTTGGCCCCACCTCTCCTCAATAGCTGATTTTTCAGGTGTAGATCACCAGGCCTTTTTTCTGAGGCACCTCTGGGTAGACTTCAACCACCAGACTTTTTGTTAGCAGCTGAATGTGTTAACCATTTGCACTATCCAGGGACTCCATAACAGATACTAATTGATGCTTTATACAGGAGCATGATGTTTGATAAAGAGAATCTTACTAAATAATTCCAATAAGTACTCTAAGTATTAAAAGTCAATTTTAGCTGACTTAAGCAGAAAAGAAATTTATTAAAATGATACTAGGTGGCTCATAGAATTTCTAGAAAGTTTCTAGACTTGGAGGCCATGTATTTGGACATAATGCCCCAAATTACACTGTGTAATGAACCCAGTAAAGACACTTGTGTTATGTTGACCACATGGCTGGCTGCACTGACCAGTTCCTGCTATTTCAGCCCCTGCTTTGGCTGCATCTGGGCTGAGGATCCAACTACTCACCATCCACACACATGCCACATGCTCCCTGATTATTCCCAACACTAAGCTTGATATGAATTTTAAGTCTCGAGCAGGTGATTCTGATTGGCAAAGCCTAGGTCATGTGTGGGAGAGTCAGAATGCAAATATTTGGCACTTTCTGCTTCTATGATGGGCAGGGGCATCAGATGCTGGGTGACCAAAGAATGACAGATTCCACAACTGCCCTTTTTGTTCCTCATGTTGTTCTTCTCCTCTCTCTCTTCTGCTTAGCAATATCTACCCATGCTTCAAGGCTCACCTTACATTCTGCTCCCTCTGTGAAATTTTCTTTGATTCTTCCAGTCTTTAAGTTTATCCCTCCTCTCAATCTCTACATTACTTACAGCCAGAATGAGACATGAACTATGAAAACATGTATTTGAAAGTTGACTTTATATCATCAGATCTGAACCTGATTGTGCCAATGAACTGATATAACTGAGATATTTTGTGGCACTTTGGAATAGTTAACAGAGAAGTAGCTAGTCACTCTACAAGGCAGAAATCAGTCTGTGTTGATAGCTACTTCCTCTTCTTCTACCCACCTCACTCCCACTCTTCTCTCTTTGGTTTTTACCTAATAGTCAACACTATTGTGTGTGGTTGCTATAGTTTCATGTTATTTTCTTATTTCTTTAAAATTAGAAGGAACTGTCATTGAGGGCAGCAACCATAGCTAATGCTTCTTCTGTGATGTCTCTTATACAATACAAAACAGTACACACTTATTGATTTGTTGAGAATAAATATGCCTGGAAAACACAATGATTTATGGCTGTTTGGGTTCTTTGATCCAAGTAGCTATACAGTCTTGATGTCATAATACCTCATTTGTAGAAAAAAAAAAAAAAAATTTTTTTTTTTTTTTTTTTTAACAGTAATAAAACTCATTCCCCTTTCTGTAAAGCCTTCTGTTCAAGTAGGACTTGACAATGGAACACTTTATTATGGGACTGAAGATCCTTTTAGGAATGTTATGTCCACAAACCTCATAGTAAAGGATCCTGTATACATGTCCACGCACAAATATTAACTGCATAATCTTTTATATGCTTTTTAACAGACTGATTCTGTGGAAATCAGGAGCAGATTTTCAGGACTGAACAGTTTACAAGCCAGAGTTGCCTTGGTAGAGATGCACACCTATTGTAATAATTTTACCTATGACAGGAGTCACTGGGTAGACAGATGGTTAAGCACTAGACTACTAACTGAAAGGTTGGCAGTTCAAACCCACCCAGAGGTGCCTCAGAAGTAAAGACACAGCCTTGGAAACCCTATGGAGCAGCTCTACTCTATACACATGGGGTTACCATGAGTTGGAATTGACTCAAAGGTGACTAACAACAATTACAGGAATTGCTTGAAGGACTCATAACTGACAGCTCAGTGAAAATATATGTAATGTGCATTTTCTATTATGGTTTTCTTTACAAGAAAATGATAAATCATTTTTTTTTCCAGTGATCTGGTGAATATGCATACCTCCTAGATCGTATCATTTTGTCTACTGCACTTAATTTCTAAGTAGAAGGTAAACAATTTGCCACTTCCAATTTTTTTTGTTACATTATTCTAATAATTTTACAGACTAATCTGAAGATGTAATAATATAAATCTGCATCATTTGTGGATTTAAAGTGGTGCAGTGGGTTAAGCACTCAATTGCTAACCAAAAGGTCGGCAGTTCGAGACCACCAGCAGCTCCACAGGAAAAAGATGCAGCAACCTGCTTCCTTAAAGATTTATAGCCTTGGAAACCCTATTAAACCTTATAGGGTTCCTATGAGTCTGAATTGACTTGACGGCAGTGGGTAAATCCTTTTCAAAGAACTAGTTTTTTTCGTATGAGGTTTTAATTCATTTAAAAATATTTATTAAACAGATCAGGAAAAATATTTGCAAATCGCTATCTGATAAAGCACTTACATCCAGAGTGTAGTAAGGGCTCTCAAAACTGAATAATAAGAATATAAACAATCCAACAAAAACGGGTAAGACATTTATATAGGTATTTCACCAAAGAAGATGTATGAATGGCAAATAAGCACGTTGAAAGATGCCAACATCATTAGTCTCTAGGGAAATGCAAATTAAAGCCACAGTGAAATACCACTGCATACCTATTAAACCAAAACCAAACCTGTTGCCATTGAGTCAATTCTGACTCATAGAGACCCTATAGAACAGAGTAGAACTGCCCCATAGGGTATCCAAGGAGCACCTGGTGGATTTGAACTGCTGACCATTTGATTAGCAGCCATAGCACTTAACCACTACGCCACCAGGGTTTCCACACACCTGGCTAAAAACAAACACCCAACAATATCAAGTGTTGGTGAAGATGTGGAGAAACTGGAATTCATATACTGCTTGTGGAAGTGTGAAATGAAATAGCCATTTTGGCAAACAGCTGGACAGTTTCTTATAAAATTAAATATACCCTTACCATATATAACTCAGTAATTCCATTCTTAGATACATAACTAAATGAAATAAAAACTTACTTTCACACAAGAGCCTCAGTGTGAGTGTTTATAGCTGTTTTATTCACTATTGCCAAAAAACTGGGAACAACCCAAATATCCTTCAACTAGGGAATGGATAAACAAGCTATAGTACATTCATAAATGGAATACACCTTAGCAATAAAAGTAATGAAGCACTGCCACACATAATAACATAGATGAACTAAATGAATTATGCTGAGTGAAAGAAGCCACACTCAAAAGACGACAAACTACATTATTTCATTTATAGGACACGTGGAACTATGGAACCAGAAAACAGATCAGCGTCTGGGAATGAGGGAAAGGACCGACTACAAAAGGGCAGAGGGGAATATTTTGGGGCAATGGAAATGTTCTATATCTTGATTGTGGTGGTCATGGTTACATGACTGTATGCATTTGCCCAAACTCAAATGTATTATTCACTAAAAAGGATGGGCTTTTCATATATAAATTGTACCTTAATACACAAATTAATACTTGGGTCCACAATACTTGGATCCACAATCAGTGCCCATGGAAGCAGCAGTCAAGAAATCAAATGACATATTACATTGAGCAAATCTGCTGCAAAAGTCCTCTTTCAAGTGTTAAAAAGCAAAGGTGTCACTTTGCGGACTAAGGTGGGCCTGATCCAAGCTATAGTATTTTCAATCACCTCATAAGCATGTGAAAGCTGGACAACGAATGAGGAAGACTGCAGGAGAATTGACGCCTTTGAATTGTGGTGTTGCAGAAGAATATTGAATATACCATGGACTGCCAGAAGGATGAACAAATCTGTCTTGGAAGTACAATTGAAATGCTCTTTAGAAGCAAGGATGGTGAAATTTTGTCTCACATACTGGACGTGTTATTAGGAAGGACCAGTCTCTGGAGAAGAATATCATGCTTGTAAAGTAGAGGGTGAGCGAGAAAGAGGAAGATCCTCAACAACACAGATTGTCACAGTGGCTGCAACAATGGGCTCAAACTTGGCAACGATTGAGAGGATGGCGCAGGACTGGGCAGCATTTTGTTATGTTGTGCATAGGGTCACCATGAGTTGCAACTGACCCGACAGCACCTAACAACAACATGCAGATTTAAAATATTATTTATTCAGTTCATCCTAGGACTGACACAACATGCTAAGCACTGTGAATACAGATCAGTAAGAAGGTCAGCCTGGCTGAGGAAGTAAATATGAAGGGACATTTCAAAAAAAAAAAAGCTAAATATACTACATGCTAGGTTATAATATTTTATGATAGACATGTAACAAAGTGCTAGAATAGCATAAAGAATGGCCCAATAAATGCTAACTCTGGCTGTGTGTGCAAGTGCATGTGTGGGGTTTGTGGGTGGGCAGGCGTGCAAGCAGTGAGGGCCTCAGAGAGGAAGTGACATTTGACAAATGAAAGTTCCCCAGGAAGATAAGTGGGGCGAGGGAGAAGGAGCAGGTACATCCAAATCACAGTGACTAATATAAACAGAGCAAATGAGGAGTGGTCAGAAAAAAACAGGAGAAAGGCAAGGGTGAATTTTTAATAAAGAAACCAGTTAAAATTTGTTTATGCAAAGGAGAAGAAAAACAAACACTATTGGAAACATACATGCCATGTTTTTTTCTTAGCTGCAGCTGCTAACCGTACAGGCTTCCTGGCAGGGAGTGGGTTATCTGTCCTGCGACTGTGAGGGCACACCCTGCATTAAGCCCTGGAGCACAGAGATAATAATAGTATGTGAGCATGGCAGCCTACACTCTGGAAGGGTTTATGAGGAGGAAGTCCGCAATTACATATTTCTGGGCAAAAATTAACCAAAATTGAAACCCAGATTTGAAGAAAAATAACAGGCTGGGATCTTCAGACACATACTGTAGCTGTTCTGTGGATGGCAAACAGTAGTCAGACACCCTGCTGACTTTGAAAGTATAGGGAGAATATTGAGAAGAAAGCACAGAAAGTTTGTTAGGAAACCTTTATCTCACCTGCCACAGAATGTGTTTTGTAACACATAGAGCATTGTCTACATATGAATGGGGAGATGCTATTTGCATTCATGACAAGAAAGCCAAAGCCACAACATAGGGTCCATTGTTCACCTCATACCGATGACCCAATCTATTTATCCATGTGGTTTAAGAGCTCACCACTGTGCATGGAAAGGCCTCTTCTTGGCAACACCACCAAGAGCATCTCAATCACTGTTGCTACAAACTGAACAATTTTGGTTCCACGCTGTGGTTTTATAATTTCCATTTTTAAAGCTTCTTAGACTGAACCATGATGTGCCTAGTCTAGGTTGGGCATACTTAAAATGAAATTGTTAGGCTAAAATTAGCTTGACATCAAGATGGTGCATGTTCATTTTCTCTATATTTATAGCTGACCACAGTCATTATACAGAAGGCATCTAGTCTTTACGATGCACTCTAGGGAGAAGGAGGGACAGTGGAAGTAACCAAAAAAAGAACTAAGAATTTTTCCAAGGGCAGATGGTCATAACTGCTGCCAGAACGGTGCCTGCATCGTAGTGAGGTCAGCCTGTGTAGGGAGAGAAGGGGTTTTTGGTGCACAGCTGTTTACTCTTCAGTTCTTCTGCAGTTAATCAAGAGTGATGGGGCTTTTTCTAAAATTTTGCTTGGGGGTCCAAAATTTAACTTACATCACCACAAAGGAAGTGTAGATAACAAAGCTTCCTCCTTGGAGATGTCAGTAACTATTTACTGACATATCCAAGAGGTGAAGATAAAATTAATTCAACACGATGCAGAGAAAAGAATGCTTGACCAAACTCAGAAGACTTGAGTATTAGTTTAATTTCTGTTTTTAGATGTGTGGTTTGGGCCACAATCTCATTTAATAAATCCAGAGGGTTGAGCTAAGGTTCTTCTAGCTCAAAATTCTTGTATCTCTCAGTTTTTCTTTGGGAACAAAGATGATTTTTATCATTCTCAGTATACATTGAATGGAACAAAAATTATAGAGGAAAGAAAAAACCCTTTTATTAATCTGATATAATCAGTATTTTGATTTTTTTTTCCATTCTAGGTGATCATGTGGAAAATTGCTGTGCTTCAAGGATATGTATGTTATCCTTGATTTGGTCCAGTATTTTACTTTGAAATTGTAAGCCCTATATATTTTTGGCTGTTTGTGTTATTCTAGTTCCACTATCCTTCGTTTGACTGAGACATGTTAGTTAAGGGAGAAGTGCAAGCCTTGTTGATCATAGGCCTTACTCTATATCATATTTCTTCTTTGATTTTACTAGTTCAGTTTTCAAAGTAACAGCCTTTACCTATGTCATAGAGGGATGCTTAATGGGTCATATCAAGCACTTCATCTAAAAAGAGAATAAAGGTTCCTTACAATTCCTGCTGTTTACTTCTGAGAGAATTATTAGAATATTTTTAACATTGTTTTTCCTGAACGTTTATTATAATGTGATTATTAAGGAAGAAAAAATCCATGTGATTATTAAGGAAGAAAAAATCCATGGTAGCATACATCCCTGTTATTTTGTGAATAATAACAGATATGAAGAGAAGGCAAATAAGAAAAGAGATTAGGGCCTTAGACTTATGTTGTGAGTTATTATACATGAAAACTCTTTGTGACAATTACCACTTATCTAATGACTTCAAAGTGATCGTCTAGATTAGGAGTTGGCAAATGCTTTTCTGCAAAAGACTAGAGAGTGGATAGTTTATGTTTTGTGAGTAAGGAGGCTTCTGTTCCAACTATTCTGCTTTTGTAGCCTGAAAACAGTCATAAACAATATGTAAGTGAAGGGGCATGCTGAGTTCCAATAAAACTTTATTTGCTAAAACAGATGGTGGGCCCAATTTGGCCTGTGGAGCCATAGTTTGCTGAACCCTGGTTTAGATTATTGTGATCATCCACATCATTATCATTAACAATTAACATTCATTACACTTCTATTATGTGATTTTCAGTAGGGCAGAGTAAATACTAACGGTAAAAAAGAAGGGAGCGAGCTTGAACACCTGTGGCTCTTAACTCAGGCTCAATTTATCCTTTAGGAAAAAAGCCATCTTTAAAAGAGAAAACTAACAGTATATAACAATGAAAATCAAGATGGATTCTTTTTTTTTTATTTTGCAGATATACTCCTCGGTTGCATCAAAAATGTTTAAATGTCCACAGAAACTTTTCTTTTTGTACTACTCTGTGGCCCAAAACAAAACAAAATCTGAAAATAAAACAAACTCCTGAACTCTTCTGTATATTCAAGCTCTCTTTTGGGTGACAGCCAGTTGTTCCTATAGAATGCTTTAGAAATTCCAAGATCTAAGGTGACAAACACATTCTAATCCAAATCAGGACTCTTCTTTATGGCCTATGTGTGTTCATATGAGCTAATGTTGAGATAACAAAGGTTTAGATATTAATTTCTTTAGTGTCACAGTATTGACCCAACCTAAGACGAATTAAGACTAATTTTATCTGATTCGTTTTCCCTCTTTCCTACTTTAAAGGATAAACATCCAGTTTCCCCTGACAACTACAGATGAAATAAAACTCACGTTGTTTTAGAAAATTTAGGAAATGGGTAGACCTGTAGTCTTATTATAACTGCTCATTTTTGTCATTATTCTTGACTCCTCGAACAAGTATCTTAATAACAGAAGGCCAAGCAGAAGTGTGCTTCATGAATTTGATTATTATTCAACATTTTAGCTTCCGGCAAGGCGCGAATTTTAGGAGGACTAAATAGACCCACACATAGGCTGAGATTCTAGGGTTGCTGAAAGCACCTGTCATGTAATATTATCTCTTTTCTTTAGAGTTCATTTCATTGGCTTAGGATCTACAGAAATATATATATGTTACATGGGAATTTAAAAAACTCGACGGCACTGGAGTTTTTTACTGGGTATATGGGAAAGGCTGCATTAAGCCATTGCCAGCCGTTAACTTCTCATCACAAATTTGCTTACATCATGGTTGACGCAGACAGGGTCCCAAGGGATTGAAACCCCAGACAGATACTTATTTTTTATTTTAAGTGAAAGTTTACACATCAAGTTGGTCTCTCATACAAAGCCTTAAATACACCTTGCTATATTCTCCTAGTTGCTCTCTCCCTAATAAGACAGCACATTCCTTCCCTCCACCCTTTGTTTCCATGTCCATTCAGCCAGCTTCTGTCCCTCTCAGGCTTCACATCTCCCCTCCAGACAGGAGCCACCCAGATAGTCTCATGTGTCTACTTGATTCAAGAAGCCCACTCCTCATCAATATCATATTCTGTCTTGTAGTCCAGTCCAATACTTGTCTGGAGAATTGGCTTCAAGAATGGTTCCTGTCTTGGACTAACAGAAGGTCTGGGGACCATGACCTCTGGGATCCCTCTGGTCTCAGTCAGAACATTAAGTCTGGTCTTTTTACTAGAATTTGGAGTCTACATCCCACTGCTCTCCTGCTCCTTCAGGGATTCTCTGTTGTGCTCCCTGTCATGGGAGTCATCCATTGTAGCTGGGCACCATCTAGTTCTTCTGGTCTCAGGCTGATGTAATCTTGGATTTATGTGGCCCATTCTGACTCTTGGGCTCATACTTACCTTGTATCAGTCAGACACTTTTTAAAAGAAGGAAAGAGTGGTGGTTTGTTCTAGTTCTCTTACTGTTTCATTTTTTCCCCCTATCTCAGTAACATCAAAAACACAAACCGTTTTTGGGACTTGAAGCAAACTTAATATGTGCTCTCTGGAGCATGGTGAGCAATAAAATATTAAGTTAAAAATAACAATTAACTGCTTAATTTTCTCAAATTTTATGCTTAGCACATGTAATCATGATGCCAAAGAAATTTCAGCATTGTAAATGGCAGACTTTATTTGCACTTATGCTCTGATTACTTGTCAGAAAAGAGCTTTTACCCGATAATTTTATTTAAAAAGTAGAAATGATTGGAAAGGTTTTATTAACTTTATTTGACTTTTTGATGGAGTGTATTTAAAGATAAAACAATTTTACAGTAAGGAATCATGTCAGTCAGTTTTAGACTTGATTCACTACTTTTCTCAATTCTTATGCTTTTCTGTTCTGAGAAAATTGGTGTGACAACTGAGAGGTAGAGGTAGGTATTGAGAATGTTTAACTGGCAGACTTAGGGAGATGGGTAAATTGATATGTCCTCAAGGAAGAATTCCCTCTATGAAGAATCTTTGCCAGAAGATTTCTTTAGCTTTCCTCAGAAATCAAGAAAGTGTACCTTGGCTAACACTGCCTAGGTAGCCAGGCAAAAGGGTGATTCTTCAAAGAGAAGGAGCCCAAGAGTTTGCCTCATGCTAATCCTGTGGAAAGGATACATTTCAAACCCAAGCCATGGTCTTTTCAATCGCCTCACATGCATGCAAAAGTTGGGTAATGAAAAAGGAAGACAGAAGCAGAATTGATAAATTCAAATTGTGGTGTTGGGGAAGAATATTTAATATGCCATGGACTGCTAAAAGAATTAAAAGATCAATTTTGGAAGAAATACAATCAGAACATTCCTTAGAGGCGAGGAAAGTGAGGCTTCGACTTGCTTACTTTGAACTTGTCATCAGGAAAGACCAATCGCTAGAAAAGAACATCATGTTTGGTAAAGTAGAGGGCCAAGGAAAATGAGGGAAACCCTCAATAAGATGGGTTGATGTAATAGATGCAACAATGGACTTAAAGATAGCAAGCATCATGAAGATGATCCAGGACTGGGGAATGTTTTGTTCTGTTGTACATAAGGTTGCCATGAATTGGAGCCAACTTGAAGGTAATTCACGACAACAACACAGACTCTAGGTGAGAAGACCATGAGGCATCACCAAGTTTGTAGGGATCATTTTGTTTTAACCTCATAAAATTCTTTAGAATAAAGTGATATGGGTAAAGATTCTCAAGGAAAAGGGTTCAGAGATGCTTTTCTGTTGCCAGAGAAGGGTCTTTCCATTGGTAGGAAACTGCCAATTTGCTGTGGGTGCTACTAGGACATCCTAGAGCAGTTTCTTCAAAAGGTGTGCTGAGAAGGACTCTGGGGATAAGTCTGGGCTCAGCAGAAAAGAGCACCTTGATGAATTAGTGATGTCTGCTTTAGGTATGTGAGGAGGAAGTAATTGTTCACCCAGTATATTTGCTCAGTTCTGATTTAGGCATAATCTTGCCACAAACTTTTTGATCTCTAATCCTTAATTTCTTTATCTGTAATGAGATAATGATACTTATCCTGCTAATCTTAAGAACTGTTGTTGGAATGGAATGGAATGTTGTTTGTGAGAGCATTTTGAGAACTATAAAGCTTTTACAAATCTAAGATTTTATTCTTGTATTTTAGGTTGCATATTCTTTATTCCTTGATGTTGTCATAGATTTTATTCTACTTGGATCGACAATCAATGCCCATGGAAGCAGCAGTCAAAAAATCAAATGTATTACATTGGGCAAATCTGCTGTAAGAAACCTCTTTAAAGTATTCAAAATCAAAGATGTCACTTTGATGATTAAGGTGCGCCTGACTCAAACCATTGTATTTTCAATTGCCTCCTATATGTGCAAAAGCTGGACAATAAAAAAGGGAGACCGAAGAAAAATTGTTGCATTTGAATTATGGTGTTGCCAAAGAACACTGAATATACCATGGGCTGCCAGAAGAATGAACAAATCTGTCTGGGAAGAAGTGCAGCCAGAACGATACTTAGAAGCAAGGATGGCAAGACTTTGTCTTACTTACTTTGGATATCGTCATCAGGAGGGACCAATTGCTGGAGAAAGACATCATGTTTGGTAGAGAGTCAGCAAAAAAGAGGGAGACCTCAATGAGATGCATTGAAACAGTGGATGCAATGATGAGCTCAAACAAAGCATTGTGAGGATGTTGCAGGACTGGGCAATGTCTGATTCTGTTTTTTATGAGTTGTTTATGAGTTGGAGGCGACTTGATGTTACCTAATAACAATAGCAATTCTTTACTCAAATTAAAATCTTAGTTTCTTATAAATTCACAATGAAATTTACCCAGTTGAAAAAATGGAATGAAGATGAGGAAAAAAAAATATATCCTCATGTATTCTTCCTAAAATATACCTAACCTTTCACTGTCAATAAACAGCCAAGGAAGATAGGAATGGAACTTATTATCTGCAAATATCCCCTGACTCCTTCATTTCCCATCTGAGTTTAATTCTGTAAAAAGAGACCCTAATGGATTCCTGCCTTCAGGTATAATTACCTCAAATTTGACTGACATTTAAAGCACGCATGACACTTTTTAACTTTAATTAGAGTAAATTGGTGGAATTTGACTGGAAGTTTTGGGAATGGTTAGAGGCATGAGAGCGTAGTTTGGATACCCTTTCTTGGTGAGGTTAGGATTGAGCCCCTATCAGAGGGTCCCATATTCAGGATAAAAGTCACTTAAGAAATATAGCACAATGATTGTCACGGCCATGAAGTAATCAGCCCAGACAGCTACAGATGCTCTGTGAAAAGAAATTGTTAGCGACAACAACGGAAATCAAAAAGCCACAGAAATTTTACTCAAATAATCCTGTAGGTTTCTTTGACTTAACAACATTGAAATGCTTTTACTTTTCTATAACTTTTTTTTTTTTGACATTGGTAATATAAACACCAAACAGAAATGCAATATACAAGCATTTTAAACCAACTCCAAAATGTATGTACAAAAACATATTCATCCCAGTGTCCTCTTGGAAAAGAAAGATTTTTTTCCCCCTTTCCATAGTGTTTGTAGTTTACTTTTACTTGAGATGAGATACATTTATGGGATCAATAAAATGCTGCAGAGGGAAAGATTTCGCAGGTAGAATCTTTCTCTATACTTTCATGTTTAGATTTCTCTGTTAAATGCTTTGTTTTGGCAAAGTTGAAAAAGAGGCATTGTAATAAATAATCTTGCACTAAAAATAACAAATGATGAAATTACTTAATTGAGTTTTCTCAATAGTCTTTTCTGAATTCTCATGTTGATCAATTTTTTCTGCATTTGATGGCAAATCCCTGTCATTGAGTCTAAACTTTTTCTTTTTTAGCTTTCATGACATTAGAGCACTTTGGACCTTGGTCTGCTGTTATTCTCCATTTGCCTCCTTGCACTGGGGAAGTGCTTTCACCTCGGAGGTTCACACAAATCTACTGGCTCAGCCTCTATGTAGAACCATAGAACCATAGATGCTCCAAATTGAGAGGAGTCTTACAATAAGTAGAATTTAATTTCTGATTATTGAGTTTCTTTTCAGTATTTTCTTGCCAAGTTGTCATTTTATCTAAGCTTAAATTTTTCCAGTGACAGGGAACTCACAAACTTTCAGGGAATCTTGATTATTCTGATTAGTAGAAAAGTCTTAGAATCCCAGAGGCCATATGAAATAATATCATGCGCTTCCAGAAGAACAAACAAATCAGGACTGCAGCTTGCTTCTTTGGACACATCATCAGAAAAGACAATTACTAGAAAAGGACATCATGTAGAGGGTCAGTGAAAATGAAGGAAACCCTCAATGAGATGGATTGACACAATGGCCATAACAATGAACTCACACATACCAAGCAAGGATCATGAAGATGGCATAGGACCGGACAATGTTTTGTTAGGTTGTACAACAGGTTGCCATGAATTGGAGCTGATTGGATGGCACTAACAACAACAAGATGGATTAAGGATAAATATGACCAGATTGGCACAGGGGAGGAAGCTTCCATATAGTACTTTTATTAGCATATTCTAAGTTGTGATGAAGAATATTACTCCTAATGTTGTCAGTTCATCCTCAGTCAACTCTAGTTGTTAGGACATTCCCTTTAAAGAACCATAGCTTATAGCTTCTTTCTTGCACACTTTGGGGGCCCACCTTCTCTTCTGTTTGAGAATCCTCCATCCCAAGAGTTATTTACTACAGACAGAACAAACTCAGTTACTTCAACCGCTGTTCATACGATGAGATTTCGAGTTCTTCGCTATTGTTTATATTCCTCAGAAAATGTGAGAACTGCAACTAAGTCCACTAAAAACTCTAGGCATGGCTTGACCAGCCCAAAGTAGTAGTGGGACTGCTATGTCCTTGAGCTAGCAATATTCTAGGTTATATTCAGTTTTATCTAATTTTGAAAAGTATGAAAAAAATAGTCTGTAAGCTCAGTACCCCGATAATCACTTTAACATTTTTAACATAGAAAAGTGGTGTACACACACAGAAAGCAGTCAATAGAGAAATGAAGGTCAACAGAAAAAAACAATCTGTCTCCACAATCCCTCTTCTCAAGGGCAACCATGGTCAATAGCTTGTTATCCATAAAGAAAAAAAAAAAATGTGTACATATACCAGCAATATTATATACCTTTTTATTTACCTGAAAGAGTTCATATTATATATACTCTTTTGAGGCTTGCTTTGTCTGCCTCATAACAGAGTCACCTCATTTTTCTTAGTTTACTGCATAGTTATTTCATCATGTTTTATTTGATTAATCAGTTTCCTATGAATGGAATTGAGACTACAGACAAATTTTTGCTACTGCAAACAGCTCTGCGGTAAACATTCGTGTCCACGCATATTAGCACACTTCTGTGAGCATGTTCACAGGTAAATTCCTAGCAGTGCAATTGCTAGGACATTTTGATAAATAATTGTTAAATTACTCTCTGAAAGATTACACCCATTTACATTCTCATCAATGATGTGTAAGATTCCTGTTTTCCTATACTTTCGTCATCCCATAGACATTATGAACCATTTTAATTCTTGCCAATCTGATAGGTAAAATATAATATCTCTTCATTTTGATTTACATTTCTCTAATCACACATGAAGCTGAGCATCTCTATTTTTAAATAGTATCAGAATTTTTATTCTTTATATTTCAAAATATTTTACATTTAAAACCTTTTGTCTTGCTGTATTTGAAAGTGGAATTGAAAAGAAACAAGTAGAGGACATAATTATTATTATTTTTTTTTTCTTAATTGGTTGTTGGACTGCTGGGTTTTCTACTAATTTTAAGGTCAGTTTTGGAAATTTATGTTTTCAAACATAATTTATTTCATCAAACTTTCAAATTTGTTATCGTAATGTTTTCCAAGTATTCTCTGATTGTTTCACATTCCTCTGTGTTTGTGGCTATTTCTCTGCCATTATAATTTTGTTAACTTCCTTTTATCTGGATTAGACCAACTAATGATCTATTATTTCATTATTTCAAAGAATCAGTTTTTTATTTTGTTTATTATATCTATATCTTTCTATATATATTATCAATTGTATACAGTATTCTAATATCATTAACTCATTCTATTTTTCTAATTCATTTTGTCTTTACTTCTGTTTGACATATCGCTTTACTTTGTTGTTCCTTTTCTGATATATTGACTTGAATGCTTAATTTATTTTCATTCTTTCCCATTAATTTTTGTTTCTGATTATGGATTTAACTCTAAGCAGAGTTTTCGCTTGCCCCATATGTTAAAATATGTAATGTATTTCATTTTATTATTTTATAAACATTTTGAAATTTTGGTTTTGATTTCTTCTGTGATTCAAGTCTTGATTAAAACCAAATTTCTTAATTTTCAGGAGATTGATTTTCTTCTTTTTGTCCTTTTTTTTTTTTTTTTGGCCTCCTCCTTATTTATAGTTTAATATCATCTTGGCTATAGCCAGATATTGTGTTGTATACTATTTCTAGTTTCCTTTTTGGCTTCAGTTATTGTCAAAATTTTATAAGTGTGCCATGAATTCTTAAAAGTAGGTGTAAATCTTTTATTGGAGTCCTGGGTAGTACAAATGGTTGATATGCTTGACTACTAACCAAAAGGTTGGAGGTTTAAGTCCACCCAGAGGCACTTCAGAAGAAAGGCCTGGCAATCTAGTTCTGAAAAACCAGCCATTGAAAACCCTATGGAGCACATTTCTACTCTGACACACAATGGGGTGCCATGAGTTGGAGTGGGCTCAGTGGCAACTGGATTATTATCTTTTATTAGGATAGCAAGTTCTACATATATGTTCATGTTCATCCATTATTTAAATTATTTTTTGTCTAATTCATTCAAATAATTTTATTATAAAATATAAAAAACAAAAAAAATTTTTTTTTTTTTATAATATATACAACATAAATTTGACATCTTAACTACTTTAAATTATAGAATTCAGTAGCATTAGTTATATTCATAATGTTGTACAACCATCACCACTAAAAATACTGGTTTTTAGTTGCCAGGAAGTTAAATTTACAGTAGTTTTTTATTTCTTCATATAGCTTCCAGTTACTTTCTTGTGTTTTTACCTTTCAACCTGAAGAATTCCCTTTAGTATTTCTTGTAAGTCGGGTCTAGCGGTGAAAGACTTCCTCAGCTTTTATCTGGGAATATCTTAATTTCTTGCTCATTTCTGAAAGACAGTTTTGCTATATATAAAATTCCTAGTTGACAATATTTTCTTTCAGTATTTTAAATACGTCATTCCACTGCCTTCTGGGCGCCATGGTTTCTGATACAAAATTTGTTGTTAATCTTATTGAGAAACTTTGTACATGACAAGTTGCTTCTCTCGCTGCTTTCAAGATTCTCTCTGTCTTCGACTTTTGACAGTTTGATTATAATGTATCTCAGCATGGATCTCTTTGAGCTTATCCTACTTGGAGTTCATTTTACTTCTTGGATGTGTAGATTCATGTCTTTTACCAAATTTGGGAAATTTTTGGTAATTATTTCTTCATATATTCTTTCTGTCCTTTTCTTTCTCTTCTCCTTCTAGGACTCCCATTCTGCATATATTGGTTCACTTGATGATGTCCCTCAGAACCCTCAGATTCTCTTTATTTTTCTTCATTATTTTATTTTTTTCTTTCTATTCTTCAGATGGGATAATTTCAATTTTCCTATCTTCAAGTTCTCTGATTTTTTTTTTGCCTGCTCATATCTGCTGTTGAACCCCTTTAGCAAATTTTTCATTTCAGTTATTATACTTTTTTATATAGTATAAAACCAAATAAAACCAAAATTTCTGTTTGGTTTCTTTTGTAAGTTCTATCTTTTTATTGATCTTATCGTTTTTTTCAGACATGGTTTCCTAATTTCCTTCAATTGTCTATGTTCTCTTAACTTTTGGGGCATATTTAAGACAATTATTGTAAAGTCTTTGTCTAGTATGTCCAATGTCCAGGCTTCTCAGGGATGGTTTCTGTTGCTTTATTTTGTTCCTTTCATTGACCACCCTTTCTTGTTTCTTTGTATACCTTGTGATTTCTTTCTTTTTTGAAAACTGGACATTGGAATATTATAATGTGGTAACCCTGGATTTGGAGCCCTGGTGGCACAATGCTTAAGAGCTCAGCAGCTAACCAAAAGGTTGACAGTTCAAATTGACTAGCTGCTCCTTAGAAACCCTATGGTGCAGTTCTACTCTGTCCTATAGGGTCACTATGAGTTGGATTTGACTCAATGGTAATGGGTTTGATTTTGGTTTGAGCCCTGGAAATCATATTCTTCTTCTCCCCTAGAATTTGATGTATCGAATTAAAAAAAAATTTTATTGTTGAAGACTGTAGTAGTTCATTGGTTTATTGACTTTTTCAAACTATAGTTGAAAAGACTATATTTCATGTTGTATGTGGTCACTGAAGTTTCTGTTTCTTTAGCTTGTGCTCAGCTAGTGTTTTGACAAGGAGTGCCATGAGCTAAAAAACAAACAAAAACACACATACACAAAATAAAAACAAACAAAACGCCATTTACAGTCTTTGAAGATTGACTCACAAGGGAAGAAGAGAATCAAGATCAACAGCCCAAGGGTGATTCTTAGAGGCAGAGATCAGACATACCTCCTCTTGCCACATTTTTTTTTTTACCAACTCTGACAAATCTGTCCCTCCCACAGCACACTCTACTTCTATGCTGAGTTTGATAATTTGTTGCAATGGCCATACAGAACTCACAGACAATATTTATGATTATGGGGCTTATTAGGGAAATAACAGGTTACAACTCAAGTTCAGGAATGCTCAGGATACAGTTCTTCTGATCAGGACAGCCTTTTCTCAGCCATGCCTGCAGGCAGGTCTCTCCCTGGCCCTTGGCCCCTTGGCCCTTCCGCCTGGCCTCTACCCAGCTCGAGCAAGTGTTACAAAGCTCTTTTAGCTCTCCCAATAAATGCCCACAGGCACCCAACTTAGCCAGTAAGCCTCCTGCCCAAAGGTGCTTGTCTTTCTCTCTCTGTGGGCTGGGAGGCCCACCATGCTGCCTCCTGCCAGTATCCTGCTAGTCTGCTGATCTCTTGATTTTGCTGCTGCCATTTCTCAGCCGCTGTTTCTTGCTGTCTCTGGTATTATAGCTCTCCCTCTTTGTCTTCCATGTTACAGCACCATCTCTCAGTATCTCCCTTTAAGCCTGATGTGATGGCAAAACTGACCAATCCCCTCACTAGGGTTCCATATGCCTCATTTGCATAGTTCCACCCAGTCATTTGGCTATGGTTAGAAGGGTCATATTAAGTAATTCACTGGATCCCAGTATGCACTATGAATTTTAATATAACATTATTTTGTGCATCAAGATCATTATAACCTCATGTGGATTATATTCTTTATCATAAAGTTTCCTCTTGGTTTTGGTTAACATCTTCACTTGTATTTAAACCCTGCCTAATATTAATACTAGAAACCCTGGTGGTGTAGTGGTTAAGAGCTGCGACTGCTAACCAAAAGATCAGCAGTTCAAATCCACCAGGCACTCCTTGGAAACCTTATGTGGCAGTTCTACTCTGTCATATAGGGTCATTATGTATCAGAATTGACTCGACAGCAATGGGTTTGGTTTTTGGCTTAATATTAATACTGTGACCAATATTTATTATAGTATCACAAATGAACTAATTGTAAACTAGAAGACGACCAAAGAAAATGTAGTTTCTTTATTTTTCACACCTGAGCTAGTTTACAAACCTTTACCCTGCTTGAAAGAAAGAAAATTAGAACTTACCAATTAATGGCATTTCACTCTCCTTTGGTTAATTTATAAACTTATGAGTAAATGCTCAGTTTTTATGACAATCTTTCCTTATTTCCTTGTATCTCATCAAGAAGGCATATGTATGTATGTGGTTGATTTATATAACACTGCAGAATCTGTCACATTCTCTAGATCCATGCTGTTCTTTGTTGCAGAGTGTCTTGAGGTAGGACTGATCTTCTCTGGGTGTATTAGCATTGGGTTGAGAAATATTCATGATCTGTGGTGTCTGTTTTTTTCTGATACCAAGTCTATTCTGCTCCACCAGCCTGTCTGCCCTTCAGAGTCCCCTCACTATGGTACATAGGAAATTCTGGGTCCCTTGCATGCTACATGCAGGCCTTGAGGAACCACCTACTACCCTAGGTTCATAGGTCCAGCCCACTCTCTCTGTCAATCCATATTGAATTCCTATTTTTTTCCATGGCAATAAGAAGTTAGAAGGATTGGTAGGTTGAATTATGTCTCCTTAATAAGGCATGTTGAAGTTCTAACTCCTGTACCTGAGAATGTGACCTCATTTACAAATAGGGTTTTCCTTTTGTTATCAGTTAAGTTAAACAAAGTCATTCTAGAGTAGGGTGGTGTCTTAGTCATTTAGTGCTGCTATAACAGAAATACCACAAGGGGATGGCTTTAACAGAGGGAAATTTATTCTGTCACAGTCTAGTAGGCTACAAGGCTAAATTCAGGGCATCAGCTCCAGAAGAAGGCTTTCTCTGTTGGCTCTGGAGGAAGATCCATGTTATCAATCTTCCCTTGGTCTAGGAGATTCTCTGTGCAGGAACCTCAGGTCCAAAGGATGTGCTCTGCTCTCAGCACTGCTTTCTTGGTGGTATGAGGTACCCATGTCTCTCTGCTTGCTTCTCTCTTTTATATCTCAAAAGAGATTGGCTTAGGACATTATCTAATCTTGTAGATCTCATCAATATAACTACCACTAATCCAACACATTACATCATAGTGATAGGATTTACAACATATAGGGAAATCACATCAGATGACAAAATGGTAGACAATCATACAATACAGGGAATCTTGACATAGCCAAGTTGACAGATATTTTTTGGGGACACAGTTCAATCCATGACAGGTGGGTTCTAATCCTAATCCCTCTGATTGATGTCTTATAAGAGGGAGACACACAAGGAGTAGAAAGACCTCCTGTGATAACAGAGGCAGATGTACCTATAAGTAGCAAAGAAACGTCAAGAGTTGCTACTAGAAACTAGGAAAGAAGCATGGAATAGTTCCTTTCTCAAAGCCCCCAGAAGGAGTCAACATGGCCAAAACCCTGATTTAGACTTCTGCCTCCATAACTGTATAAAAATAAATTTCAATTCTTTAAAGCCACCCACTTTGTGGTGTTTTGTTATGGCAACCCCAGGAAACTATAAGAGAATTGTTGGCCCAAGTGGCTTTCAACCTTCTGCAGGACATGTCCGGGGAAGAGGATCACTAGCCCCACTGTTCTCAGGTTTCTCCATACTTATTGTATAAGTATGTATAACTCCATCCCCTTGTGCATACACTCGAGAACTTTTAACTTTTTTTGAGTCACTTTGTGCTTTATATAAGAGATAAATACAAGACACAGTTAAAAAAAAAAGTTCAGTCTAATCCTAACATCTTTCTCTTCTAATAAATATATTTACCTCAATTACCTTGACTGTTGAACCATCGGCATCTCCTGTTGATTTTATCTTCAAAACCCATGCCAACTCCTTTTACCTCTTTTTGTCTCCACTGCTACCATCCAGGTAGAGGCTATCATCGTGTTTTGTTTTGGTCTGGATTACTGCAAGAGTTCCCACATTAATCTCCCTGCTTCTAGCCTACAAAGGAGACAGAGTGATTATTTAAAAATATAAATGAGATCATATATGCTTGCAAGACTCAACAAAGATATCTCTTCACACTTGAAGTAAAATCCATGTTCTCTCTTTTAGTCTACATGTCTGTAGTTTCTGGCCAATTCCTACCTTTCCAAGCATCATCACCGATGCCTTTCTTCCTTGCTGACTACCCTCCAGCCAAACCACACTGACATTCTTTCTGCTCTGAATCAAGACAAGCTTCTTCCTGCCTTAAGGTTTTTGTGCTAGTTTTCTCTATGGAATGCTCTTCCTCTATGATTTCTAAAGGCGTCTGGCATCGTTATCATAGAAACATGGAGGTAGCAAGATGAAGCATTTTCCAGTATAAAACATACCAAGGAACTGAAGTCTGTAAGACTGGATTCTTCTTCTGAAGCAATTTTGGTATTGATTTCTTATTCATTTACTCTGCCTGAGAAATAGATTTTTTTCACAGATGAAATGTGATGTGAGGAGACAGGAAGAAGGTGAACACAACCATCAGAAGAAAACCAGTATCTGGCTGCTTTGAAGAAATCATTTTGAAATAATGAGGTATAATTAATGTCAGTGGTTAGGACTATATGGACGTATGTATGCCAAGATACCTGGTACAATTCTAATGGCAGTTTGATCATAGGAGTGCCAAGTAGCCATGCCGGGCCTCACTTAACTAGGCAGTAAAATGAGATTAATTGTACTCTACAAGTAATAAATAAAACTACTACTACCACCAGTCTTCATTTAGTGCCTTCATTTAAAGGCCTTGCAGGAATTGTTGTTGTTGTTGTATGCTATCGAGTCAATTTCGACACATAGTGACCCAATAGGACAGATTAAAACTGCCCCATAGGATTTCTAAGGAGTGACTGGTAGATTCAAACTGCCAGCCTTTTGGTTAGCAGCCTAAGCTCTTAACCACTTTACCACCAAAATCCGTTGCCATGGAGTCGATTCCAACTCATAGGGACCCTATAGGACAGAGTGGAACCGCCCCATAGGGTTTCCAAGGAGCTCCTGGTGGATTTGAACTGCCAGCCTTTTGGTTAGCAGCCATAACTCTTAACCACTATGATATCAGGGCTTCTATTTTACCACCAGGGCTCATTAATTAGCTCATTTAAATCTTCACACTAAACTTGGTGACGTAGGCACTATTATAGTTATCCCTGTTTTACTGATGAGGAAATTGAGGAAGGTAAAGAAACTTGCTTGAAACCACACAGCTACAAAATGGAGGAGCTGGAATTTGAACCCATGCATACCTATTGCCCTCCAGTCAGAGGGTTGTGTAAACAACACAAGCAAGTTAAGTGATTAGCATTATTGAGTGGCTGCTATTTAATTCTCCAAACCCTACAAAGTAGGTGTTATAATCATATTACAAGTAAAAAACAAAACAAAACAAAACCCTGAGACTCAGAATTTGGTAACTATCAAGATTACGTAAAGCCTGGCCTGTCAAGTCCCCAAATCTATACAAAGCAGTAATTTATTTAACTCTTTAAAATAGCAAGTGAGGCTCTGTTCATCCTTCTCCATAATTGCCTTTGTGACCTGCCTCCTTTTCCTCTTGTATGTTTCTCTTATTCATTGTACTTTTTGATACACAGCTTGGTAGTGTGCATAACAGTAAAAAATCTGCTAACATTTTCTGAGGCCAGACTATGCACTGGACATTGTACTAAATTGGTTTCTATTAATTACTTCATTTACTCTTCCTAGCAGCCAAATATCATAGCTACTATTGTTTAGCAGTGTTTTATAGATGAGGCAACTGAATGGGAGAGAAATGCACTCAGCAGCAGTTTGATTAAGACTTGGATGATGCAATTTTCCTGAGAGGAAATGGAGAATTTTGAAGCCCCACTGCCTTCCCCTGCACTGAGCATAATTGAGCCAGATTCAGAATTCTTTTAATATTAAACACTAAAAAATATGCAATCCATTTAAAAAACAAATCTTTTTTGTGGGGAGGAGGAAGCGTGGTTCAGAGTTGCATTCTTCGTGGCGTATTTCTTGAAAAGATCTCTTGGGCTAACTTGGTTAATTCTGGACGGGTCCTCTTCCCCTGCATTCTGTGGCTGTCTTCTGTTCTCAGGACAGCCACCATTAGCTTGTGTCTACTGAAGTAACAAGTAGAGCGGGGGCAGTGTGTTGGGTCCCTGGGAAACTCATTTGCATCCTTCTCGTTACAAAGGCTGACCACATCCTGGTTAAGACAGTGTGTTGTCTGATAAACGGACTACAGCCCCCCAATGTCTGCCTGGAGCTCGGCCAGCGTGTGGTCCGCCTTTGTAACAAGGTGCTGTTTATTCTGCTGGGAAGTCCAAGGACAGGCCAAACCAGCTAAATGAACCTTTTATTTCTCCCATTCTCTGGCAGAAATTCCTTAGTTCCTTGGGTCAAAAGCATTTATTAATATTAGATTAAGGGGGAAGCATCAGAATTCTCCAAAGAAGCTTTTCTAACCCCGTGGAAAACTTTTTCCGAAGTTATTTTCCTCTCTAGCTGTGAATTCTTTTGGAGTTTGGGAAAATTAGGAAACTTGGAAAATCTAGTGCAAGGGTGATATAGAGATGAAGGTTTGCCAATATTTTTGTGTTGATAAATATTTATGTCCACATCTGTTTTCTTCGTGTTCCCTTTCTCTTTTCCTTCTCCTGCCCAACCCAACACACACAGGCAAAAGGAAGTGGAGCCTTACATAATTCTCTGGTAACTTCAGGACATGTAGCTTAAGAATCACGATAATTGAGTCCTAATTTCTCAGTTCTCCCTACAATTTGGTATATTAAAAAAAAGATTTGCGACATAGTCTTGTTTACGGCAGCTGAGGTGAGAAATCTAATGATACTATCCTTTTTTTTTTTTTTTTTTTCTTTACCTCCCTTCGGTTTCCTGCTTTGGTTAAAATGCTTCGCAGTCTAAATCTGGTACGTATTTTAAGACACATTCTTCAATCATTTTTATTGGACCAGCCACACATTTTATTGGATACTGTAATCACAAAAAAGAAGATACTCCCTTCCGTGACACAGAAATTGTTTTAACTTTTTAAATCAATAATTCCTAAAAAACAGATTTTGTCTTAAGGGACTAGAATACGCAGCTATTTCCTTTCTGCATTTACGGTGACCTTTTAAATATATTCCAACCACTCATCCTTAGCTAATCCCACGTGTATAGTGAAGTACTGACTGGAATTCTCCTGGAGGTATTCGCGGAGGACGATGACAGAGATGGTGTTACAGAACAGTTTGAAAAAGACGCCAGTTGGCATTTTGAAGGATTACCAACATTTCTAATAAGGTCTCCCAAGAGATTTCTGGCATTGGCAGAACAATGATATGATAGAGATTGATTAATTTGAGGCTTAGAAGCTAAAGACTTGCACATGGTGAATATTGAGGTTTATCGTGAAAATGACAATTAGACCTACATAAAATATCTTCTAAAGAATAGCCCATGCGGGAGACAGTTATCTGAGCAATATCAGCTTTTCTACATTAAAAAAAGATTACTAAACTTCAGTGAATGGTTTTTTCTTTTTTTTTTTTTTCTTTACATCATCCAAGATTCAGAGTTAGCAATTCAGAGTTTGCCAAAGGCAGCTAGCTGACTTCTACTCTAAAGAGGCAATTGTAAAAAGAGTGGCCTCAATAAAAGGTGAGTGAGACTGTGATAGCACAGTGAAATATTATATGCCCAGACTTTTCTGCTTATTGGTTATATGGCTTTGGGCAAGTTATTTAATTAACCTGCCTGAGCTTCAGTTTCACTCTATGGGGCAGTTCTACTCTGTCCTATAGGCTCGCTATGAGTTGGAATTGACTCAATGGCAATGGGTTTTTGAGCGTCAGTTTAGTTATCTGTAAAATGGAGGCTATAATATTCACTTTGCTTGGTTTTGTTGTGAAGATTAGATGTTTATAAAATAACAGTGTTTAACACCAAAGTCAGTACTCAACCAATACTATTTCCTTCCCTTTTTCTCTCCCTTTCTTGCTCTCCTCCTGCCTTTGCTGTTTACCCCTCTGCGTTTCATTTCTGAAATTAAGATGTTATGCCGCTTTGTTCCTCTGGGTTCTGAAGTTGTGTGCTATCATGAAGTATGAAAGGGAATGTTTGTAGGTCAGCTGTCAGGAGTATTGATCACTAAAGACATGAGATTTGAATATCAAGACATCAACCTTGTGATAGAGCCCCTTTGCCCTCATAGTGTCCCTTTGCCATGTGTAGTAGTATCTCCATATTGCACTTCACAAAATCTTGGAGTTTGGCCATTTTCATACTCCCTTTGGAATTGACGAGGGCTCAAATTATGGCTTGGTGAGCTCTGTTGAGAAGCATGCATATGCTACAGTGATTCTCTAGTTTTTGATTTTGTTCTTCAGGAACTTGGGGCTAAGGAGATCCCTGAAGTCAAGAAATATGCTTTTCAGTCTCTGCAGTGCTGGTATCCAACAGACTGCCTGGCAGATAGAGGTGGTCAGTCAAAATTGCTGATGGAGTGAATTGAGTTGGTATCATTTATTGCCCATCTTCCTGTGCCAGCAGCTGTGGTAAGAGTTCTATTTACATTATTGTATTTACTACTCTCTGAAATACAACCAGAATGCTCCTTAGATGTGAGGATGGCGAGACTTCTACTCACTTCCTTTGGACACAACATCAGGAAAAACTAGTTGCTAGGAAAGGACATCAGGTTTGGTAAAGGAGAAAAAAAAGGAGAGGTCCAATGAAAATAAGGGAAACCTTCAATGAAATGGGTTGACGCAACAGTCATAAGAGTGGACTCCAACATACCAATGTTCATGACGATGGCACATGATTGGGAAACATTTTTGTCACTATGAGTGGGATATCTACTCAATAGCAACAGAATCGACTTGACAGCAACTGTGGAAATGGCTTGGGAGCAGTGTTTAACCTCCTCGAAGCCCACAAGGGGAAGGAGAATGAAGATCAACACTGCAAGGCTGACCTCCGTATTGCGAAAGCCAGACAAGCCTCCTCTCTCTGCCATTTTTACTAATTCTGACACCAACCATCCCTCGCACAGCACTCTCTACTTCTCTGCTGGGTTTGATAATTCATTACAATGGCCACACAGAACTCACAGGCCATACTCACAATTATGGGGTTTACTAGGGAAGTGACAGTTACAAGTCAGGCTCAAGAACACTCAGGATACAGTTCTCCCACCAGGATAGCCTCTTCCCAGCTATGCTTTCAGGCACACCTCTTCTTAGCCTTTGGTCTCTACCCAAAGGCTCTCAGCTTTCTTTCTGCGTGGGCCAGGAAGCTCAACACTGCTGGGTCGCTGCTGCTGGTCTCTCCTTCCTTGGTGGGGGACTCCACCTCTCTGCCCTGGAATTGGCTCTCTTTTAAGGCAAAACTGACCAATTCCCTTGGTAGGCCACAATTACCCTATTGCACAATCACCTGGGTTGGAGTAACAAGACCATGGCTAGAAAGGCCACATAAACCCACTGCCAAACCAAACCCATGGCTGTTGAGTCGATTCCGACTCACAGCAACCGTATGGTACAGAGTAGAACTGCCCCATAGGGTTTCCAAGGAGTACCTGCGGCATTCGAACTGCTGACCTTTTGGTTAGCAGATGTAGCTCTTAACCACTATGTCACCAGGGTGTCTGAAAAGCTACACACGAAAGTAATTAATCCACACCATAGCAACTAACAACTCTCTTTACAGGAAAGGGAAGTGAGGCACAGTGAGATCGAGTAGCAATTTTCTTCATATACCTGAGAAAAGCAGCTGTAAGAAGGCTATCCACCATCAGATTTCATCTTTCTACTCCTCTAGCCCTTCTCCTTTTTTGTATCACCTGCCCAGGGTACTTTGATGAAATGTGTCACATCATGGCTGCTTTTTGACTTGATGTTGAAAATGACTATAGGCATTTAGAATGCACATATCTTATTGCCTTCAGATATTCATTACTGCAACAGAGATCTCTTCAAAGGGTTTCAAGTTCTGCTGTTGCTGGGACTCAGCTATTCTTGTGGGAACCTGTGTGTTTCATGTTTTCTGTTTCTTCCAGGAGCCCAGTCATCTCTTGATTATCTAAGGAAGGTCATCTAGCATGGCCAATTATTATCTGGGTCCCTGCCTCTTGGCGATTTTACTGCTCGTTAGCATCTCTACCAGAGGGTGGGAGAGGGAAACCAAAGGAGCTGAAACTCAAACCAGTACATTTGCTGCTTGGTTGCAGTTCTGCTAATGACTGGGCCAGAGGAAAAGGAAGTTGCAGTTGCAGGATTTCCATAGCCATTTGGCTCATTTCCCAAAGGTTTTGCTGGCCAGGGAAGTTGAGGGTAGGAAGTGGCTAGGGTGTGGTTTCAGACCTGGGGCTTTTCTTTCACATCAGAAAAGACAGAATCAAATCTATAAGGCCATTCCTATGTTTGAAAAAGTAGTTGACTGGGCTTATACAACTAATTATTGCTACAACACCATATGTGGGGTTTGTATGCCAACCATGTGTCAGGTAGAAGATGGCATGATGGTTAGTTATAGTTGTTTTCAACCCAACTTCTTTGACATGGGGCATGGGACAAAAGTATATAGTTTTGGTTTGGCATTCTATGACTATCCAGCTTGGTTATTTTTTCCTTCCTTCTCTTTTATGGGGAAGATTATGGTTTGGATTTTCTTTTTACCACTGAATCTAATTTAATTGTGGCATTTAAAAATTTTTTTGTATATGTGCCCAGAGCTTTTTGGGTTATTGGTAAACTTTTAAAAATACCACAGTGCATGTAAACATACATAATTTAAGAACTAGCCGTGAGTGAGGCCTATGATATCCTTTGGAAAATTCTTGCTTGAAAGCAATTCTAATTAACAAGATATTTTCTGGTTTCCTTCTTGCATGCTTTATTAATAATAATGCTGTTAGTCAGAATCTTTTTTTCCTCCTAGGATTTTGAAATTTTTTCCCTTACTCCTTTCTCAAAAGCCAGTTCTATCGCAGTTACCTTTAATAAAAAAAATAGTAAACTTGTGATAACAAACAAGCAATATGAAAAGAGATAAGAACAACTGAACTCTTAAAAGTCAGAACTTCTCAGATGTTCTTTTATAATAAACTCAGTGAACGTGAATTATGGGGAAACCTCATTGTCTTAGTCATCTAGTGCTGCTATAACAGAAATACTGCAAGTGGATGGCTTGAACAATGAGAAGTTTATTTTCTCACAGTCTAGCAGGCTACAAGTTCAAATTCAGGGCGCTGGCTCCAGGAGAAGGCTTTCTCTCTTTGTCAGTGCTGGAGGAAGGTCCTTGTCATCCGTCTTCCCTTGGTCTGGGAGCATCTCAGCGCAGGACCCTCAGGTCCAAAGGACACGCTCTGGTTCCGACGCTGCTTTCTTGGTGGTATGAGGTCCCCCGTCTCTCTGCTTCTCTCTTTTATGTCTCAAAGAGATTGGCTTAAGACACTATCTAATCTTGTATATCTCATCAATATAACTGCAACTAATCCATCTCATTTAATCATAGTGATAAGATTTACAACATATAGGGAAATCACATAAAATGGTAGACAATCACACAATACTGGGACTCATGGCCTGGCTAAGGTGACAGATGTTTTGGAGGGACACAATTGAATCCATGACACTCATTAAGCTAACACTGACTTTTTCAAAAGAATCTTATAACTTTAAGAACATGCTCTTCCCCCAGTTAACTAGATTCCCTTTTTTTAAAATAAGGATATTGGTTAACTAGCTTGACTAATCAGAACTATTTTGTTTTTCCTGTCTTTTAAATTCTAGGTTAAGGGGATTTAGTTCTGTTAAACAGCAAAGACAGTAATGCTTGAAGAAAACACGAATTTACCACATATTTCTAACTTTGCTTTGGACCACAGTGAATTAGACTCCCATTCCACCAACCCACTGCCATCGAGTCGATTTCAACTCATAGCAACCCTTAGACTAGGCTGTGAAATTTTGATATTCAGAACTGGGTTTTTTTTTTAGAAGTTATTGTCACCTGATCCTTTATTCTTGAACATTTCAAGGTCTAGTAAAGAAAAGGTTGCTGTGTTTAGGAAAAATGAGATTTCGGCTCAGTTCCTGATATGCATGATGCGCACGGTGGCTCACTCTAGTGGGGGCACCCTGTTTGTTTACTTTTTTCACTCCTTGCATGGACATTTATTTGGGAAGGAGGAATTGTGCCGATAAAATATTTATTTACCAAATTATTTACCTCTTGCCATCATTTGATGACTCAAAAGTGAATTCAACTAGTAATATTTATTGGAGCTGTTTTCTACCATAACTTAGAAACGGAGAATTTCTCATGCCTTAAAAAAAAAAAAAATTTTTTTTTTTTAAGAAAGCTGTACTTGATACAACAAAGCAACACACAATGCCAGCATTATCATAATTTCTGAAATTCCTTTCTACATTGTCCAAGAATTTCAAATCAGTTTATTTTGTAAGGGCTAAAAGTAGTTTCTAATACATGTATAACAAATATTTATTGATGTTATTATAAGTACTAATAAAATAGGCAGGAACACAAAATATTTACAATGTATAAAAAGAAAACCAAACCCGTGGCTTTCAAGTCGATTCCGACTCACTGTGACCCTACAGTTGCTGAATATTTAGTATGTGTAAATCTACCCTCAGTGTTTGGTGAGTAAGCTTTAGTGTCTACCAGGATGGGTACATTTCTACTATTAAAAGACTATCTTCTCCAGACACAACTTCCTTGGAAAGAGGCTTTGTGATCATGTGGCCATTGGATTGACATTTGTTATGCTGTGAACACCATTCTGTTAAATGTTTCCCTGCCCAACTTTATGTTTATCAGAGTTGCGTAAAGTGATAGCAATCACAGAGGTTATGATAAATACAAGAGAGATACCTATCTTATGAAATTGAATGTCGTTATTTTGAATGAGTAACTGAAATAAGCTATAGAACTTCTAGTGTTCTCCACTAGATCCTTTTCTGCTCACAGTGGTGAACATTTTGTGTTAAGGAATTGCCTATAAGCATAGATACAATTATAAAGTAACATTCTACCTCACACGGATATTTATATACCCATTACCACCTGTCTATACCTATCGATCAGTTAATGAGGTCCTGTAATTCTTCCTTCACGAGCTATGTTAGATTGATTTTCACCTAAAAAAAAAAAAAAATTTTTTTTTTTTTATTGCAAAGCCTAAAGCTCAGGTACTTTGAATTTATCACTTGGATGATTAACTAGTCTTTGTTGTTTCTGATTTGTGTTGAGAGATTTGACCAAATTTTAACTGAGGCAGGTGGCCTCAGAGCCCAGTCCTCCTAAGAGACACCTGCTCTGACTTATCCTCCTACACTGAGCAGAATAAGCTGCCCTTTCTTCTGAAATTGTCTTTGACAAGATAACCCCAGAACCCTCAATCCACCTCTGGGTGGAGACCTAACATCCTAATGAAGAAAAATTCATCCCTTCCTGCATCCTGGGGGATCAAACCCCTGTCTAAAGAAAATGCATATTCATTCCCAAGCTCTGACAGACTGCGGGCAAGGTCAATCTTGAATATTCATGATGAATTTACATTTCCTTGTCTGCTCTCTGTAAAAGCTGCCTGCGAGCAGTCTTGGAGGTAACAGCCCTGGTTGCTCCTTTCCTGGTACAACAAAATAAAGGCATCTTTCTGATCTCCCACCTAAGCTTCTTGTTTATTAGCTGTAACAAGTCACGCAGAGCAAAACCTGGGGTTTTCACCTGGCAGCATAACCACCATATTCATTATCATCCAGTACCTCCCAGTTGGAAACCCTGGTGGCGTAGTGGTTAAGTGCTACGGCTGCTAACCAAAGGGTTGGCAGTTCGAATCCGCCAGGCGCTCCCCGGATAACTCTATGGGGCAGTTCTACGCTGTCCTATAGGGTCGCTATGAGTCGGAAGCGACTCGATGGCACTGGGTTTGGTTTTGGTACCTCCCAGTTGACTGCAGTTAAGTCAAAACTCCTGAGGATGACATTCAAGGGTCTATAGAGTCTACCCCTCATCTACCCTTTCAGAATCACCCACTTCTTACTCCCTGGATTCAGTGCCGCCAAATGTCCCTCCTACTTTTCTACCTGTGTGTCATGCTGTTTCTCTTGCTTTTAAAAAACTCAGTGTTATAAGCTCAGCTGGGCATCCCTGGGTGGCATAAATGGCTTAGCATTCGACTACTTGACAAAAGGTTGGCGGTTTGAACTCACCAAGAGACACCTCAGAAGACAGGCCAGGCGATCTGCTTCTGAAGGTCACTGTCTTGAAAACCCTATGGAGCGGTTCTGTTCTGTACACATGGGGTCTCCATGAGCCAGAATCCACTCTGTGGCAACTAACAAGACCACAGATCCTACGTCTCTGTGAAAAGCTACCCCTATTAGCTCTGGGATGTAGTATTCTTTCTCACTTAAGCCAGCTCTTATTGTCTAAGCCAGTTGTTTGGCAACAGCCGTTTATTGCAAGACATGAAAAGAGAGCAGGTCTGAATACTGATACTTTTACTTATTATCTATGTGGCCTTAGGCAGGTCACTTTACATACAAGACTCAGTTTCCTTAAATATAAACATGGATATGGGATATGGTATGTGAGTTATCCTCATCAGCAAGCCTCTTTCGTTCTTTGTGACTCAGTTCCTTAAGCTGTAACATGGAGATAGTAAGGGTAACTATTATTGTAGAATTGTTGTATCAGGATGAGTTAGGTTATGCCACAGTAAAAATTAACCCCAAATCCTTGGAATCAGAGTGAGAGTTGTATTTTCTACCTTCCCTATCCCCACAGTGATCAGTTAAACAAACAAAAAACCTGTTGCTGTCGAGTTGGTTTTGACTTACAGCGACCCTATAGGACAGAATAGAACTGCCCCATAGAGTTTCCAAGGCTGTAAATCTTTACGGAAGCAGACTGGCACATTTTTCTCCTCGGAGCAGCTGGGTTTGAACTGTTGACCTTTAGGTTAGCAGCCTAGCATTTAACCACTGCACCATTAGGGCTCCTTATAGTGATCAGTACAGGTCCTCAATAAATATTTTATTCAACAGGTGATTACAATACTACCCTAAGTGAATTTTGCCCTAATGAGTGGGAGCAACTTACTACAAGCCCCAGGATTTGTTTTGTACTTACACACGGAGTTGTCAGAAGTCAGAACTGATTCAACTGGCAACATTTTTTTTTTTTTTTTGACTGTCTTAGTGTTTACATAACACAAACCAGGGTGAGGTCTCTGAAATGTCCTTGCCACCGCCTCCTGCTACCCTTTTACTTGAGCCCATATGGAGATGTAAAGTCTCTGGACTTGGTGGCATTAAGATAATTGTTGTGTGCCATCAATTCCAACTCATAGTGACGCTATGGGACAAACTAGAACTGCCCTGCAGGGTTTCCAAGGAGCAGCTGGTGGATCTGAACTGCCGGTCTTTCGGTTAGCAGCCTGAGCTCTTAACCACCTTGCCACGAGAGCTTCTGTTAAGATGAGTGTACCTTAAAAGCTTGACCTTTCTTTTCTAAAGAATCCTAGTTCAAGGCTGGGATTAATTTTTGATTCCTCTTAAGCAGTGCCATATTAAGTGGTTCAGGGAGAGGTGAGTATATCATATCAGAACTGAGGCTTGCTCAGTCTCAGGGACATACTTGAAATCACCTAGATCCGCAGCGAGGCCAGCAAAGGTTGGTGTTACGAGAGTTGATACTCACCTGCTGGGTGGTCTGAAGTCCTGTCATCCACATCTTACTTGCTTTTTCTTTTCTTGTTATGTAAGACATTTATATTCGTTATAGGAAAGCTAGCAAATATAGAGGGGGGAAAAAAAACACCGTAAAAGGAAAAATTCCCCAAAGAAAAACATCTTATTTCCCATCCTGGGTTAATATTTTTTAAACAAAATACCATCTACTCTTTCATTGCTACAGTGAATGTTTCTTACAACACTGATCAATTAACATACTGTGTTATAGTTTCTGTCACTACATTGTAAATTCACAAGCAGTACATTTACATCATAAGCTTGGCCTGATGGTTTCAAAGAAATTCCTTTTTATTAAACAAATTTTAAACAATACATAGCAACTGTCTTTCTCCGACTTAGAATTACAAATCCCAGATGCAAGCAGGGCTTTTTAAAAGTCATGAAAACAATCTTTAAGTAAACAAAATGAAGTGGGTCACAAGTAAGCAGTTCCATGAGTCTGTAGCTCGATGTGTAACACATTACTGAAGACCAAGAGACGCTGCCAGAAAGGGCCAAAAAGGAGTCTTTCCTGTTGTTGGGGCCCTTAACAGAAGGCCCAGGTTGGAAAAGGAGGAACTTTTGCTGTGGTCAGAGTCATTTCCAGAGCCTGAGAAACTGGGGTCCTTGTTCCAGGCACCTACTAACTTTGAGGCATTTGACTGGGAACCTCGAACAGCAAGTGGGAGAGTCTGCTGGCCATGGCGAGAAGGTGAAGTGTGTCAGGACCTGACTCCACAGCCCTTTCTCTTCTTGGCAGCCCTTAATGTCTATTCTCTGGAGTGAATGTCAGTGGATATACGGTGGGGCTTCCTTTGAGGACTGATGAAATCCAGAAGATAATCCTGCTCACTTGGAGCACATCAACTCTTACTGGCCACTGGGGGAGAATTTGCTGGCTTCAGCTTTCTGTTGACCTTTAAAAAGGACATGACTGTGGACTGGACTGGGGTTATTGAGTCTCACCAAGTAGACATGATAATTTGAGACTGAATCAAATCAGCATTGAAATGGTATAGAAAGAAAATGTAAACTGAGGGAGCTGGGCAAGATGACAGGTATTTTTTTTTAAAATGCATTATGAATTAGGTAGAAACCGAAAACCAAACCCACTGCCATCGAGTCAATTCTGACTCATAGCCAGCCATAAGGTTTCCAAGGCTGTAAATCTTTACAGAAGCAAACTGCCACATCTTTCTCCTGCAGAGCGGCTGGTGGACTCGAACCACCGACCTTTTGGTTAGCTTTTAACCACTGTGCCACCAGGGTTCATAAATTAGGTAGAGTTATTATTATTATTGATACTATTAGTTTTTACAGACAAGGAAACAAAGCTTAAGAATCTTGCCCCAAATCGCAGGAAAGGGATATTTATGTTTCCTTGTAGCTCATCATTACATGTTGAATGATCTATATTTTCTTTCTTATAAATCTACATAATGGTATTTCTTGCCTTGCCTTCTACTATGTCTCTCCTCCAAACCCTGTTTTCACCAGGCTGATCTCCTCATAGCATTCTGAACACACCATGGGCGTTATTATCTGGGTCTTTTGCTTATTCCCTTTCCTTCTCAGTTTCACTCCTTTCTCTTTGCTTAAATCCTACCAGTTCTCTTAGGATGACCTCAATTTTCATTCCTCTGTGAAACCTTCCCTGGCCCAGTCAGCCCACAGAGATACCCGTCTCCCGAAAAGGTCTTCTACCATTTTCTGGCTGTAGCACTTCAATGAAGTCCCTGGGTGGTGCAATGGATGAAGCGCCAGGCTGCTTACTAACAAAAGTTGTTGGTTCGAGTCCGTCCAGCGGTACCTTGGAAGAAAGGCATGGTGATCTACCTTTGAAATATCATAACCTTTGAAAACCCTATGGAGCACAGCTGTACTCTGAATCACATGGGGTTGCCCACCATGAGTCAGAATTGACTTGATGGCAACTTATTTATTATTATTATTTTCTAGCACTTCCATTCTTGCCAACTGCCTAGTAGTGGTAGTTACCTTTGTATAAATTTGTGTGTTAAACTCCAATCTAGATTGTAAATAGCATATAGCATATGGATTGTAAATTGCATATAGCAAGCTTCAATGAACTCTGCTACTTGAGCTCATACTTTTCCTTATATGTAAATTAAGAGTACTATGTATGCTACAACCTCCACAAAGAATGGCCGTATGATTAACATCATTATTCATAGTGACAGAGTCTGTGCTGGAAGGAATTAGAAAAGAAGCTAAATCGAGAGCTTTAAGTTTGGGAATTATTTACCCTGGCTTAATTTTTTTTTTTTTTTTTAGCATTTCTTCAATAACTGAAAAAATTGATGCATCTAATGGCACATATGAACGTTTATAACTCCTGTACACTTTATGTTGTGTCCTACTTAAGAACCAGTCATTTGACATCATGGATCAGAAAACCAAGCAAGATGTACTTGTCTTTCCTACAAGTCAGGCTTCTCCCCTGATGTTGAGCTGCTATGGAATACTAACTCTATGTCTGTTTCATCAAAACCTCCCTCAGTCCTCTTTTGAAGTCAAATTAAAGATCTGGTTAAAGCCGCCACTGAACCCTGTTGATGTCAAAACCCTCAGCACGAAAGAAAAATAAGTGTCAGTAACTTTAAGGCACATGTATTCTCCACATGTTTTTTCCAAAGACACAGGGTCCCAGGTCTTGAGTGACTTCTGCCTGCTGTTTGCAACTTTGATGATAAGGATGTTTTGTGTTTCACCCAGTATCTGATGTCTAAGAATTCATCTACCTCTAAATCCATCTCCAGGAGAGCCCTAATGTGGTAAATCGAGATGATTAGACCAACTTTATGGAGAAGGACTGGAATTTTACCTCAAATGGTACCCCTCAGAGACCAGACTCTCCACTTGGGCAACACGCATTAATAAAAATAAATGAATACTTTACACATCTGCCTTTCCCTTTGGTCTATGAAGACAGTCTTAATATTGGGTAATTGCTAGCAGGCAAGTGATTAAAAGATGCTGGGAGGATTTGAATTCACTGGTGAAGGGCAGTAAGAGGCAGGAATGGAGCATGAAGAGACAGGACACATAGAAGATATATTTCTGAAGAATATGTAGTTGATTCTCTTCTTGGTTTTCTTCCTTGAAACGTACCAGTTGCCAGGTAATCGTCATCATGGCAGTTTACGTTTGCATCATGCTTTACCACTTGCTTTCACAGATTTCATTCCCATTTGATCAGCGGGCGTCTGCTTTGGGCTTAGCACCTAATCTTGAAACAGATCATTTATTATATGAGGATTTAAATAAAAAGTGCATTACATTTTTATGAGTCCTGATTTCAAGAATTGCTTTGAAAGAACTGTGGATGTTGCTTTCTGTCAGAGATCTAAATTTCATCTCATCAAATTCTTCCTTGGTTTTATTTTTCAGAGCTCCAAAATCGTGTTTATGAATCCCTGAGGGCCGATTCCCTCTCCATAAGAGGAAAAACGTTTTAGATACGTGTCAGGAAACCTTCTGCCACTATTCCCAGTATGTTGGGAAAACCGATTTTCTGAAATTAAAGTGGCGGTCCATTTTGTGAGGCAATAACAATAATAGTTATTATGACAATAAAATGTAGGGGTTCTAATTCAGCACAGCAGTAGAGAGCAGACTGTAGTCCGTTATGACAAATTCCTTTGATGTCTACTGTCAAGAAGGGTCCCAGAAATGATGATTATTCACTCTAAAATGAATTATTGCTTGAGTGTTCCTGATTTGTTTTTTTTTAATTTAGGGGTTGTTTATAAAGGTTATTGCCTTTAAATCAGTTGCTTCCTGTGTAATCAAATACGGAACAAACTAGAAGAAAATAAATGAAAATTGCACGTAACCGAAATTATTTTTTGAGCTCCTGGGAAAAGAAAAGAGAATAAATGCTGTTTACTGATGGCTACAGTTCAACTTGAACCAAAGATTTTGCTTTTTTAAATTAGAAAGAAATTACTATCTGAAGGTTTTTCTTTCCCTCTTTAAAGAAACAAGAGGAAAGAACACGAAAGCAGGGGCAGCTTTGCAAGGTTACTGGTGCCTGAGTAGAATTGCTAACTGGTTCCTTCTCTCTTGCTGGGCCTTCTGTATTCACTGTATCACAAGCTTGAAGCCAGACCTCATTTGACTGAGCCAAAAAATGGTCCTTTTGTTGCTGTTTTTTTCCCTAGTGTCATCTCTCATGGTTGCCTAGGCAACCAGTGTGTATCCTTTCAGCATAGGTTATTGGGCCCCAGGAAGGAAGTGCTCCAGGGCTGGCCTGCTATTTTTATAGAACCGTTACATAATACAATCTATTAAAGCTTCCTCTTGGTGTTTTATTGCACAAAGGGGAAATTAAGTTTGATGACTTCTAAATGTTGGATGGAGGATGTCAGGTGACTCTGGGATTGTTTGGCTCAGGCCACATAGCAACAATATTCCCATATGCAATTCAAGGAGAACAGATACACAATCATGCCCTTGGCAATGTTCGCCAGCCTGTGGATCACTAGAGGAGACTGAGCTCTCAGCTGCTCAAGGGTGAAGTTTTGCTGAACTGCACAATGCTCCTTCTCTGGTAGGGTGGCGGTGGACAAGAAGACACTATTCACAGCTAAGGGCAGAGGGCATTTTAAAGGTGCAGCACATATGCTTTTAATACGTGGAATTGTTACTGGCAAAGAGAATTGGATTGACAGGCAAAGGACCCAGTTTCTCTTTGCAGAACTGCCACTGAGGCTTTACATGAATTCCCTTTAGGCTGCTGACTCACTGTGGTCAGCTTTGCCTCTGGGTAACTCTGTAAAGGTCCTGAGGAGGGGCTCTGGGAGAGGAAGGGCATAATTAGATGAATGACTTCTTGGTGGAGACCCAAGGCCACAGAGTTCTTTTGCATTTGTAGCTCGACTTCTGGGATTCTCTACTTGCCAGAGGAACCATTAGGAAATGCAAGTTCTTCGCTTTCCTCATTGCCGCTTTACTGGCTGCAGTTTGCCACAGCCTGAATTCCAGAAGGTGAAAGCGTACAGTTGGATCAGAAGCTCTGTCTTGAGGAGATAAGGACCTCCACAACCCAGGGACAACCAACGGCCACGAGTGACCTGAGAGTAGGGCTCCCTGGACTAGACAAGGTCTAATCTGGTCATTCTCTCACCTGTCTTCTCAACATCCCTCTGCTGTTTAATTCACTCCCATCACTTAAACTAAACCTTGAGGCCCTGACTCTCAAATCTGCATCTCTAGCCTGGTTTTCTTCTAGGCTCAACTGTCTCGTATTACTAGCTGCCTGCGGGAGATCATTTACTGGGTGTCCCACTTTACCTCTAACTCAACACGTCCAACATAAAACACAACTCGTTTCATGAAGAGCTGAGTTAGAGAATGCTAAATTCTGGTGATTATCTGGCCCAAGCTTTTTCATTTTGTAGGTGAAGAAGGTGAGTCTAAAGAGGTTAAGTGATTTGTTCAGGGTCACTGAGAGTGTTGGAAGTGAGAGAAGATCTCTACATGATGAACTCCTAGTCTGTTCTTTCCTTTCTCCACTTGAGTCTCTAGGAATTTTGAGTCCTTCTTCATCATCTTGTTCTCCAGAGCATCACCCAGTTTTATCAGTCCTTCATGGTCACTTATAATCCAGTCTTTCCTTTCCATTTCCACTCCTACCACAATAATTACGTCCTTATTTATACTAAGCCTAGACATTTTTGTTTTCTGATTGGCTCCTGTCTTCAGTCTCTACCTTTTGAATCAATCTTGCATTTTACCTGTGGAATAATTTCACATTATCATATCACTTTATTATGCAAAAGTTTTCAGTTGATTATATATTAAAGATATATTTTTATATATTCAAGTCTGAAATTAACTCCTCATAATCTGACTTCCTCTGCCCCAATGTGCCTCTCTAGCTTTGTTATCCATCCTAATTCTCTCGTCCAGCAAGATTCATTTATTTACCGTTCCCTTTTCACATGTCAGAGATTCGTTGACTTCCCTTTTTAATTTTATTGCTTCTCACAGGATGATTTCTGATTAAATATTCCCAGTCTTTGTTCTATAAGACTTCCAGTAATTTGGAAACAGTATGAAGCTGATGTTGTTAGCTGCCTTCAGTTGGCGCTGACTCACGGTGACCCCGTGCACAATGGAAGAAGTACTGCTCAGTCCTGCACCATGCCCATGATCAGTCGTGGATCGGACAATGTTCCATTGTGATCCATAAGGTTTTCATTGGCTGAATTTCAGAAGGAGATCCCCAGGCCTTTCTTCCTAGTTCATCTTAGTTGAGAACCCCACTGAAACCTGTTCAGCATTGTAGCAACACACAAGCCTCCATTGACAGATGGGTGGTGACTATGTGTGAGGTGTATTGGCCAGATCTCCTGCATGGGAGACAAGAATTCTACAATTGAACCAGCAATGCCTCATGAAGCTGATATAATAATAATAAACATCTGGTGCAATCTTTAGGTACTTGTTCAAAACATTTCATTGAGTATTTACATTATTCTCAAGTGGTGACCAGGAGAGATAGGGCCTCTGCTGTCTTAGAACTTATTATGTGCAGAAGGCAGGCGTTACATACAAATGACACGACCTTTAAGAATATGATTACACAGAGAACTAATTTATCACAAATGCTTTAAGTGCTACGAAATATAGGTTAGAGTGCAAGAGAGCAAATAATGGTGGGTGGGATCTAACATGGAATTTCTTGAGGAAGTGACGTTTACACCAAAACACAGAGAATGAGGTGGAGTCCTTCTGGGCAGAGGGGCCAGGGTGGTAATCCTCTAGGAGGCAGGGTTCTAAAAGTTTTGTAGCACTTGAGAGAAGGGCAGAGCAAATAAGCCTGAGACTGTAGGGGAAATTATAGCATACATGTACAAAAAATTAACCCACCCATGCAACCCTCCCCAACTCTTGGCAGGCTTTACAGCCTATAAGAAAACAGGTTCTTTTGTTTTTAGGGAAACCCTTAAAACCCTTATATTTTGCAAAATTCTTACCCAGATGAGTACACAAATAATTGTGTATCAATAGCAGCATTTACTTTTATTGCTTTAAAAATGGTTTAGGGGATTGGGTTTGAGCTTTCCTCAAGCCCTGACTTCTGTGGTAAAGATAAATTTTTTATGGTTTCTTATCCTAAGAATTTGGCCTAATTTTCCTTACGGGGAGAAGAGTTTTTGTTTGTTTGTTTTCCCTGAAGTGTACAAATATTGCTTATTTGCATAGCTGGAGCTCTAGCGATGCAGTGGTTAAGAGTTCTGCTGCTAACCAAAAGGTCGGCAGTTCGAATCTACCAGGTGCTCCTTGGAATCCTTATGGGGTAGTTCTACTCTGTCCTGTAGGGCTGCTATGAGTAAGAATCGACTTAACAGCGACGGGTTTACCCCACTTGCTAGTCCATTCTGGAATAGTAGGCTAAGGGAACTGCTAAATATTTAACCGATATCCATTAAAATAAGAAAATATGGCCTCTTCGATTAGGTGATTAAAGCAGTCTCTTTATTCTAGAAATTCAACCGAGGAAATAGAAGAAAGTATTAGATATATGAAAGGTGGGAATTTAAAGCTTAAAGAGATCATTTAAAATTATTTGTCTTAAAAATTTAGACCTAAAAAAAAAAAAAAAGAAAGCTACTCTATGTAGAAAGGAAAAATACTAGAGCTGAAATGTTCTACGTGACTCTATTAATGTAAACAGGAAGGAGGATGGAAAAGAATTTTGTTTTTTTCTTTTCCCTTGGCAAGCTCTTATCCCAGCTTCCTATGGGTTGAAATGGGCAATAAATAACAGAGTGTCCACTGGCCTCTTTCTAGGCCTCCTAGTTACTAGCATTGGCAAATACACTGCTCTGCTTTTCTTCTTATTTTTAGCGTACTTTTTTTTTTCTTTCCTTTTTCAGGGTTGAGGGTAAGGCAAGGGCCTGTAATTATCAGAGAGTGAGGTGAACCACAGAGACTGGTTTCCCAAGAATCTTTACCCTGCTGCCAACCTAGTGGACCAGAGTCATCATCTTTATTACCGCCGGTGGTTTTCCTCTGAAAGTGAGACTTCCTTTAAATTAATACTCACACAGTCACTGGGAACTGTGTGCATTTGCCCCCTCCATCTGTAAAACTTGAGAACATATACCTTTTGTCCATATTCTCTTCTGCAAATCATTTCCTCTGAGCTGAATTGCAAGCACATTGCTAAGGAATTTCTGAGGAGGAGAAGTCATTGCATTTTCTCTGGTGTTTAAATCGGTGAGTCACCAAATCATTTTCCATGGCGTTGGTCAGGGACAGGATTTCTTCTAATAATAAACAGAAAAAAAAATTCTATAATTTCAAAACCTTTGGGATTCTTGACAGGGAGATTGTTGCAGTATTGGAAGTTTGGGCCAAACTAATTTATTTTTGGAAGAAGGACACTGAAGGAGAGAATAACAAGGATGGTAACAGTTTTCTAGTTGATGACTTATTGTTAGTTGTTGCTGTCCAATTGTCTCTGAGTCATGGGGACCCAATGTACAACAGAAAGAAATGTCTCCCAGTCCTGTACCATCTCCTTGATAATTGTTACATTCCAGTCCATTGTTGCAGTCATTGTAATTTGAGTGCTCTCCTTCCTGGTGGACTCGTCTTTGAGCACTATATTGAACAATACTCTGTTGTGACCCACAGGGTTTTCGTTGGCTAATTTTTGGACATAGATCTCCAGGACTTTCTTCCTAGTCTTTCTTAGTCTGGAAGCTCTGCTGAAACCTGGTTTCTGCTTATACAACTCACAATATAGTGATTGCACATCATGTGTATTAAGGTAGATTGTCCTCATCTCCATTACTCATCTGTCAGTTTGTTGTACTGTGGTGGTGCGTGTGTTGCTATGATGCTGGAAGCTATGCTACCCATATTTCAAATACCAGCAGGGTCAACCATGGTGGACCTTTTACAATGACCTTGGATTCTGTAACTAAGTCTCCCACCTACAGGGCATCAGTACTTGAGATTGATTATCCCCTGTTTCTGGCTGGAGAATTACGCCTCCTAGCTGCTGTTTCGTTTGTATGTAGGTATTTGAATATCATTTGAGAAGCTAAGAAGAAAGCTTTGAAGTAATTAAATATTTGATGTCCTAGCTAACCTGGAGGTGGGTGAGGGATGCGTTTTCCTGTTCCAGGTATAAAACCTTGTTTGTTGTCGAGTAGATTCCTACTTATAGTGACGTTATAGGTCAGAGTAGAATTGCCCCATAGGGTTTCCAAGGCTGTAAGTTTTTAGGGGAGCAGACTGCCATATCTTTCTCCTGCAGAGCGGTTGGTGGGTTTGAACCACTAACCTTTTGATTAGCAGCTGAGTGCTTAACCACTGCACTATCATGGCTTCTTGTTCCAGGTATTAACATGATAATTTTACATTTAGGTGGGCGGATATTATTCTTCTGCCTTCTGGAGACTGGGAGGATGTAGTTTAATGCGTGTTTAATATTTTTTAAAACACCGTTGTCATCTGAGTCCTTCGTGTTTTGAAAATGGATGTTTCTCATAAGCGATATTGTAAGGCTTTATCACTGAATTCACACGATGGTTGGGGGCCGGGTGGCGATACTTACTGTACGATTCCTGCCTTAGTTCATCTGTGATGACTCACTCCTGAGAGTATGCAGTTGTTGTTAATTGTCCTCGAGTCTATTCCAACTGGATTGGCAAAAAATATGTTTGCTTTCTGTCTGGCTGTGTCTTTGTATGTTGTTTATTAAAACAAATGAGAAAAATATAATTTTTTAGAATTTTTGCTTTATTGCAAGTTGGCGACATTAGCAGTTGTCTGAGATTGACAAAAAATTCTAATACCAGCAACTCACTTTCCAAAGCGTCACACTTTTACAAACCCTTTCCGGTTTCACATGATACGACTATCAGTGCATTTGGGCTTCAGTCAGCCAAGATGGTGCAAGAATTTTAGCCGCCTTTAATTCCATTATGGAGTCCTGGTAGCACAGTGGCTAAGAGCTCTGCTGCTAACCAAAAGATGGGCAGTTCGAATCCACCAGGGGCTCCTTGGAAACCCTACGGCGCAGTTCTACTCTGTCCTATAGGGTTGCTATGAGTCGGAATGGACTCGACGGCAGTGGGTTACGGGTTTAATTCCATTATCGGGAATAGATCTAAATTACAGAAGTTCGGACCTGGAAGTCACTTGAAAAATCTTGTCCCATCTCTTTATGACGCACAGAAGAGACAGAGAGACTGAATACCAGGCAGTGAGCCTGTCGCTGTGAGCTGCAGCGGAGTCAGTTCTGACTCGTGGCGACCCGGTACGTGCAGAGTCGAACTGCTCCATAGGGTTTTCAAGGCTGTGACGGTTTGGAAGCAAATCACAAGGCCTTTCTTCTGAGACCCCTCTGGGTGGGTTTGAACTGCCAACCTTTCGGCTCATATTTGAATCCTTAACTCCACCTCCCAGGGACTCAATGGGCTAGTGGCTGTCATGTTGGGACCCTCATTGTGGTATAGTGACAGCTTCCATGTACATACCCGTATACATTATGGAATACAGTGACCTATTCCATAATGTATGTACAGCACATCGGCAGGAGTTTCAAACACAGTGTGTCTGTGGGACAGCGCTGAGCCTGAGTCCTGGTGCAGCCACGTAATAGCAGAGTGACCTTGGATGTGAACTTAATCTCTTTAAGCCTCATTTTTTTTTTTTTCACCTTCCTACACAGAAACTCAGTACCCCTTAAGTAATAACTACCCATTTCTTTCCCTCCTCAGCCTTGGTAACTACCAATAAACTTTGGTCTCTGTGCAGTTGTCTACATTTCATCTAAGTGGGGTCATTCAGTGTTTGTCCTTTTGTGTCTGACTTATCGTGTGCTCAGCTTCATGTTTTCAAGGTTCATGTGTATCATAGCATGTATCAGAACTTCATTTCTCTTTATGGGTGCATAATGTTCCATCATGTGTATATACCACATTTTGTTAATCCATTCATCCGTTGTTGGACGCTTTCCACTTTTTTTTTTTTTGTGCTTTAAGTGAAAGTTTACAAATCAAGTCAGTCTCTCATGTAAAAACGTATACACACCTTGCTATGTAACCCTAGCTGCTCTCCCCCTAATGTGACAGCACACTGCTCCTCTCCACCCTGTATTGCCTGTGTCCATTCAGCCAGCTCCTGTCCCGCTCTGCCTTTTTATCTTGCCTCCAGACAGGAGACCCAGGAAACCCTGGTGGTGCAGTACTTAGGTGCTATGGCTGGTAACCAAAGGGTCGGCAGTTCGAATCGACCAGGCACTCCTTGGAAACTCTATGGGCAGTTCTACTCTGTCCTATAGGGTCGCTATGAGTTGGAATCGACTCGACGATGCTGAGTTTGGTTTTTGGGTTTTCCAGACAGAAACTGCCCACATAGTCACATGTGTCTACTTAAGCCAAGAAGCTCACTCCTCGCCAGTCTCATCTTCTGATTTATAGTCCAATCCAATCCCTGTCTGAAGAGTTGGCTTCAGGAATGCTTCCAGTCTTGGGCTAACAGAGGGTCTGGGGGCCATGACTTCTGGGGTCCCTCCAGTCTCAGTCAGACCATTAAGTCTGGTCTTTTTACGAGAGTTTGAGGTCTGCATCCCACTGTTCTCTCGCTCCATCAGGGTTTCACTGTTGTTTTCCCCGTCAGGGCAGTCATTAGTGGGAGCCAGGCATCATCTAGTTCTTCTGGTCTCGGACTGATGGAGCCTCTGGTTTATGTGGCCGTTTCTGTTTCTTGGGCTCATATTTACCTTGTGTCTTTGGTGTTCTCCATGCTCCTTGCTCCAGATGGGTTGAGACCACCTGATGCATCTTAGATGGCCGCTTGGTAGCATTTAAGACCCCAGACACCACTCACCAAAGTGGGTTGCAGAAAGTTTTCTTAATATATTTTGTCATGCCAGTTGACCACTTTCTACTTTTTGACTGGTGTGAATGGTGCTGCGATGAACATTGGTGTGCAAGTATCGGTTTGAGTTCTTAATTTCTATTCTTTTGAATGTATACATAGGAGTGAAATTGCTGGGTCATATGGTTTTTTTTTATGGTAATCCTATGTTTGCCTTCTATCAAAAATTTTCCTTAAAGGCTCTGCTCCACAAAATCGTGAAGGGTAGTAATACCCCTCCAAATATTTGAAGAACTACCAAACTATTTTCCACAGTGGCTGTACCATTTTACAACTCCACCAGCAATGGATGAGATCCCCAATTTCTCCACATCCTTTCTGATATTAGTCATCCTGGTGGGTGTTAAATGGTAGTATTTAATTGTAGTTTTGATTTGCATTTCCCTAATGATTAATTATGTTAAGCATCTTTTCATGTGCTTGTTACGTCTTCGGAGAAAAGTCTATTCAAGGACTTGCCTATAATTTAATTGGGTTTTTGGTCTTTTTGTTATTGAATTGAAGTTCTTTATATATTTTGGATCGTAACCCCTTATCAGATGTATGGTTTCCAAATATTTTCTCCCATTCTGTGTGTTGCCTCTTCACTTTCTCGATAAATTCCTTTGATGCACAGAAGTTTTTAATTTTGATAAAGTCCAACTTATCTATTTTGTCTGTTGTTGCTCAAGCTTTTTACCTCTTTCTTGGGGGGGCTGTACAATGCTGACAATAATAGTCTCTACCTTTTAGGATTATTACGGAAATTAAATTAGGTAATACACATCAAGTTTAGCCCATAGTAAATACTCTATAAATGTTAGTTATTATTCTTAGGCCCAATTTCATTAACCGTGGAAAATATTTTAAACCATTATAAATTCTAACTATCAGAACTAGTAACCTATTATAAATTTACCCCACTTGTCTGACATGTTTATTAAATATCTACTACATGCAAAACATTGTGTTGAGTCCTTTTAGAAATAATATAAAGAAGAAACAATTTCTGCTGTGTGCGTGTATGTGTGTGTGTGTGTGTGCATGTGGCAGAACGCAAGTAAAATGAGACAGGGATAAAGAAAGTGGCAGAAGAAAAGTTCCATAATGTGACATATTATCTTCTTTGCATTTGTCCTTCCTAGTACTGGCACATAATTTGCTATCTGTCCTTTATGAGTTCTTTTCCTGGCAACTTCACTGAATTTTTACAACTTCCAATGACATCATATACCACTTGGTCTTCCCCTAATAGAGGCTAACTCACACACTTCACACTTATATTCAGGAAGACTGTTAAGATCATCAGCGGAACCCCAACCCCTCCCTATTTTTAACAGTCTGAAGCTTTCCACACGCACATAGAAGCAGGATTACCCAGTGCATGTTATCGATTGATTGTTTTAGAGAATGTGATTCCTTGAGGATAAGGAGAGATTTTCATGATTGGAAGCTTCTATCAAGTTTTCTTCAAAGAGTCTGCTCCACAAAATTGTAAGGAGCAGTAATATCCCTTCTTCTGCGGAATCTTCACTCATTTGCCAGCATTTCCACCCATTCCAGGGCTGCGATTTCTCATTAGTTGAAGGTTATTATCCCTCATGGAATCCATGGATAGTACAAATGGTTAATGTGCTTGACTGCTAACTGGAAGGCTGGAGGTTCAAGTCCCCCCAGAGGTGCCTCAGAGGAAAGGTCTGACAATCTACTGAAAAATCAGTCATTGAAAACCCTTTGGAGCACAGTCCTACCCTGACACATATGTAGTCACCATGAGTTAGAATTGACTTGACGTCAACTGGTATCCTCACTCATGTGAGTAGTTACTGTTATTACTTTTTTCTCTTTGGTACCATCCACTCCTTTATTACACAGTAAAGCCTGTGAAAGCTGGAAACCTGTCAGAAAATGAAAACTCAAATATTTTACACTGATAGAGATTGATGGAGCCCTGGTGGGCCAGTGGTAAAGAACCCAGCTGCTAACCAAAAGGTTAGCAGTTCAAATCCCCCACCTGCTCCTTGGAAACCCTATGGGGCAGTTCTACTCTGTCCTATAGGGTCGGTATGAGTCAGAATCAACTCTAAGGCAACAGGTTTGATTTTGGTTAATAGAGAGTGATAGAAAAGTGGTAAGACTGCACCCTGTCAAAGGCAGAAAACTTGAGAGATTTGTAAAAACAAGGCTGTCTTGTGGAGTTCCAGCTCTCATAGGTTTAACTCTATTTTCTTCTCCTCGCTATTAAAAATACCTGGGTCTTTTTGATCTTTCAGAAAATATTAAATGATCTTCATTTCCTTTTATTTGTAATGTCGTCTTATTAAGCCAAACAAAAAAGCATCTTTATCTCCCTTTGAAGTTACACTTGCGTTTCCTAATTACCGCTCTCTCCGATCCCAGCCTCGGCAATCTTCCATTTGGCAGAAATCATTTATATCGAGGTCATCTTTTGTCTTTACTCAAAGTTTTGCTTTTGAGTTTGCCCTTACTAAGTGTTAATTATTTCTGGCCTCAGCCATTGATGGCAGAGTTGGTTGTTTATCCTCTCAAACATTCCTTCTCTCTTCTCACTGTGAGTATCCCTGGCAATCCTCTTCTTTTCTACCCTTGGAAATACAATCTATGGCATGGTTTCAAGTTATCGGCCATGTCTAGATGACTCTTAAGTAGATATAGACAGCTCTTAGTGTAATAGATGTGTCCAACGTGACATACTATATCAGAAGTCACTCTACTTGATTATCTCAAAAGCTTAGGTTGCACTATATGAAATTACCAGTTTAATAGAGGAAAAATATTATCAATTTTATATGATTCTACATAATAGTTATGTCCCCAAACTGAAGTTATTACTTTCTTCAGACCATCCTTTTACCCAGCTAGCATATTATTACCATGGCAACACTGGGAGTGTGGTTGCCTAGTTTATTATATTGGAATTATCTCTAGTAGCACCTTCCTTCATCCATCTCTCCACTTTTCCATTTCTGCTGAAAGTGAGGCTTATAGCTGATATCTGACTTTTCCTTCTTCCTATCTACACTCTCCCTGGAGTGCCACAATGAAGCTTGTTTGACCCTTTTTATAATCTGATCTATGTTCTGGAGCAGTGATTATTAAGAAGTATGGGTTTATAATTGTTCTTCTTTGGAAAGTTCTTTGTCGTCTCTTGTTTGAAGCTGAAAACACACGAGGAATTTGCTTTTTAGTTCAATCAAGAAAATGAGACCAAATGGGCAATTTCTGCCCAAAAGCAAGACAAGAAGGCAAAAAAGGACAGGAAAACCGGACAAATAGACAAGGGGAACCTGGGGTGGAAATGGGGAGAGTGCTGTCACATTGTGGGGATTGCAAACAATGTCACAAAACAATATGTGTATAAACTTTTGAATGAGAAACTAACTTGAGCTATAAACGTTCACCTAAAGCGCAATAAAATTAAAACAAACAAGCAACAACAACAAAACAAAAACACACAAACAAAAAATGCTTCTAATTAGGTATAAGGTTCTTTCCCACTCAATTTTTTTTAGCATATTTCTCCTAGTCTACCTGGAGTCTATTATTCCAGTGTGATAAACCACAGTTTAACTTAAGTAAGCCTTGGTTTTCTAATGTGTCAATTGTACCTATCTTATAAGGTTGTGGTTGAGATTAATCTAATACATACAAATCACTTAGAACAGTGCCTGGGATATAGTAAGCCCTTGTTATATATTAATTATGCAAAAAAAAAATCCTAAGATCTATTATCGTCTTGTGGAGGGTTGAATTTCTTTTGTTGTTTTCTATATTTTCATAAAACAAACCCCAAAATTTACTGCTTTCATCAGATTCATGTTTAATTCCGAGTCTGTAAAAAGCTTTTGGTTAATTCTTACTCATCTTGATTCAATTTTATCCTCCTTAATTATAGCTCTCTTCAATGATGACCAAAAAAAAAAAAAAAACAACCTAAAAATCCATGTACTCTTGAGGAGGTATTTAATATCAAGTATTCTAATAAAGGGTTGCTATGAAGAAAATCTTTTGATAAAAGTGATTCACAAATGTTAGTTCACTGAAATGGTCCAAGAAATATTGTAAGGAATTTGCAAGGCGGTAATGTTTTTGAAGTCTAGTTGCCTGCCTTTAATTTTGCAGTAAGCGCCTAATCTCATTAGATTTCATACACTCAGTGTTTGCACTTGCACAAAAGCTGTCCAAACAAAGCCAAAATGTTGACACCACCGTCCTCTGATGGCATTTAGAATGAATATATTAAACACACTTACACTAGCATTGCATTAAGCTAAGAAATAAATTTTGAACTTTGAACTCAGCAGGATAAAAAAGCTTTACTTGATAGCTGAGCGATTGTGCCGTGGTACCATGTAGGGAATTCATTATTTTTTTCAGAGAGTCCAAACATGCAAACATTCTCTCCTACAGTAGGCCCTGCACAAGTAAAGAATTAAAGCTAGAAACAGTCCCCAAATCCTGTTGTTAGGGACATAAATGGAAGGTAAAGTGGACTCATGGATTTGCTTTGAAATGCACTGAATAAACTTTAATTCAGTTCACTTCAGAGAAGGGTTTATACCGAGAGAGTATCTCCAAGTTAGCGTGAGTCAGAGAATGTCTTTATTCAATTCACGTTGTTAGTTTACAAATTCATAAATTTTCCTTAAAAATCTGGCAGTCTTATTTTTTAGTGAGGGTTTGGAAGCTGAACATTATAAAGAGAGCTAAAATGATAAGGCTTCTTTGTCCCTTCTCATAAAATGAAGATAGCAACAAGGCTGGAAATGAGAATTAACGAATATTTAAGATGGTTTCTAAATTTTTACTGTTCGTTGCTGTGGAGCTGATTCCAGTTCATGGTGACCCCATGTGTGCAGAGTCGAACTACACTTCATAAAGTTTTTAAGGCTGTAACTGTTCAGAAGCAGATCTCCAGGACAGGCCTATCTCTCAGGGTGCCTCTTTGTGATTTCAAGCCACCAAACTTTCAGCTAGTAGTCTTGCAAGTGCTTGACTATTTGTACCGCTGAGGAACTCCGGTTTCTAAATTGATGCTACCTGAAAGAAATAGATTTGCCCCATAAAATACAAATAAATGTTTATAAACCTATATATCTGGGAAATGGCCATCGATTAGGAAGTATATGCCAACAGCCTTCAGGCAAGAAAAATAGTGATTACAGAGTCTGTATGTTAAAGATTATGCATGTTACCTATGGAGAGACGTCATAGTTTCTCAGTCTGATTGCTTTCACTCTTACTTTAGGTGGTTTTTGCTTGGGTATTTCTCTTGGCTCGTGTTAAGGGATTCACGAGAAACTCCATTTGAAATGTACTACTCTAGCTATTGTCAGAATGCCATTGAAGGTATAATGTATTCTATCATATATCATTCTTTTTATGACCATCGTGGTAAAAATTTCTGTTAGGTCTTCATGTCACGAGTGGTAATAATTGTTCGGAAAAACTGGCTTTTAAAACATTTTCTTATAATGAATTCTTGTGAAATCAAAACTAATTGGCCATTTTTTCATCTTTGCTTTGGCTTCCAGGAAGCTCACTTAGTATTGGCAATGATAGAGGGCTACAGAGTATGCTGCCACCCATCTGTCAGGTTGTCCTACTGTGGTGGCTTGTGTTTTGCTATGATACTGGAAGCTACACCACAGGAGTTTCAAATACCAGCAGGGTCAACCATGGTGGACAGGTTTTAGCAGAGCTTCCAGACTATGACATATTAGGAAGAAAGGCCTGGAGATATACTTCTGAAAATTAGCCAATGAAAACTCAACAGAATATTGTCTGATATAGTCCTGAAAGATGAGCCCCCTAACTGGAAGGCTTTCAAAATGCACAGTGGCCACAACGATTTACTGGAGCATAGCAATGGTCATGAAGATGGTGCAGGATCAGGCAACATTTTGTTCTGCTGTGCATGTGCTTATTATGAGTTGGAGTGATAGCAAGTAACAACAACAACAGAATATAAAGTCCTGTGTGTAACTTACTTACTCTTGGCTTTATTTTATTTTTTTCATCTATTTTTATTTTCTCTTTGTTCATATTCCTTAAAAAATTATTATCCTTTTAACTGCATAATTTTAAAAAGCTGCCACAAATCCTTTGTGAAAAGGGCTAAGAGTGTACACACATTCATTCATTCATATATCGATACATTCAGAGATCCATATTCATGGACGGTTATGTGGTTTCCGAAACCACAGCAACTCACCAAAACCAAAAACCTATTGCCGTCAAGTCGATTCCAACTCATAGTGACCCTATAGTACTGGGTAGAACTGCCCTATAGGGTTTCCAAGGAGTGCCTGGTGGATTCGAACTGCCAACTTTTTGGTTAGCAGCTGTAGCTGTCAACCACTATGCCACTAGGGTTTCTACAGCTACTTAGAAGCCATCAGTTAGAAGGAGAGGGATGGTTTCTGGAGAAAGAGAAGAACAGTTAGAAGTGACAACTGATAGGCTTCCGTTGAGGTCCCCAGAAAACTCTCATGAAGAGACAGGTGTGTGAACTCAAAACCTACAGCTGCCAAAGACCATGTGATGCCACATTTCTGCAATTGCTGTCATAAAATCATCTCAGACAAATAAGATATTACATTTGCTCTGCTTATTATCAGTTACAAAGATGCACCTAAAAAAAATTTTTTTTTTAAAGGCTAAACTTCAGTTATTCAGAAAATTAGCAGGAAAATCCTCACTTCTTATTGAGGGGGCAGGGAGCTGGAGAAATAATTTGTGTCTTGGCAGTAGAAGTTGTTGGAGTCCGTTAAGGATAATTCCATATACCAAATCATAGATCTCACTTTTGAAAAAGATGCTTTGTTCTTGTTGTTCTGCTAGTTGCCATTGAGTTGGCTCTGATTCATTGTGACCCTAAGTACAACAGAATGAAATATCATCTGGTTCTGCGCCATCTTCACGGTCACTGGTATGCTCCAGTCCATTGTTTTGCCCTCTGTATTTTGAATGCCTCCAGCCTAGGGGGCTTATCTTTCAGCACTATATGGGACAATATTCTGTTGTGATCCATAGGGTTTTCAGAAGTAGATCTCAAGGTCTTTCTTCCTGTCATAGCCTGGAACCTCCACTGAAACCTGTTTACCATGAGTGGCCCTGCTGGTATTTGAAATAATGGCAGCATAAGCTTCCAGCATCGCAGCAACATGCAAGACACCACAGTATGACAAACTGACAGACAGGTGGTGGTTTAAAAGTTTAATGTGCTCATTTTAAATGTGGCTTTAATCTCATTTGAAAAGAAACATAACCACAGTATAAAAATTTGTCTATTTTTTAAAATCTGTTTTAACCATATGAACAAAACCGTCATTATGAAATAAGGTATATAGTGTGTTTCCTCTTCCAGTCTCCTTTTTGTGTACTGTCGTGTGTGGTTATGAGTTTGAAACCGTGATTCTCAAACTTTTTTTTCCTGTCACACATTATGGCTGTTTACTTAAAAATGCTCAAAATATTCCCGTGAACATTTCCTAACCTGTTGACTATAGTCTACCTCTTCACTGAGATATAAGTAAAATCATCTGGAAGTCTGAACATCTTAATAGATTACTTGCAACTCAACATCAACACTTTAGCTCATTGCCTGTTAAATGGTTATAAAGCAAACCAAACAAAACCAGTTCCCGTTGAGTCAATTCTGACCCATAGCGACCCTATAGGACAAAGAAGAACTGCCCCTTAGGGTTCCTGGTGGATCTAAACTGCTGACTTTTGGTTATCAGCCATAGATCTTAACCATTGGACCACCAGGGACCCCAAATTCTTACAGTAATGCTGAATGTGCAAGCAAGCTTGTGCTCTATCTTTTCACTTATTATTTTGTAATAATATTCCATGTAGTTATGATTTTTAAAAGGTGTTATTATAAGCATCTTTCAAACATAGGCATATATACACTAGAGGATAATATAATGAAGCCCATGTTGTGCTCATCCAGATTAAACAATTACCTACATTTTGCCACACTTGCTTCATGACTCTCTTCTCTTGCTGCTTTAGCAGAAGCATTTAAAAGCAAATCCTAGACATTGTGATATTTTGATATTTCACCCATTTGAGCATGGGTCTCTAAAAAATAAGCAATTTTCTCACATAACTGCAGCACCTTTCTCACAACTAACAAAAAATTAACATTAAAAACAAAAACAAAAACCAAACCCGTTGCCATCGAGTCGATTCTGACTCATAGTGACTCTATAGGACAGAGTAGAACTGCCCCATAGGGTTTCCAAAGGGTGCCTGCTGGATTTGAACTGCCGACCTTTTTGTTAGCAGCCATAGCTCTTAACCACTACGCCACCAGGGTTTCCAAAATTAACACTGGCCATATTCAAATTTCCCTGAAGGCCTCAGACATGTCTTTCTGAGTTGATTTGTTTCCCTCAGGAGCCAACAAAATCCACACTTTGCATATAACTGTATGTCTCTTAAAGCTTTTTAATCTAGAACTGCATAGTCCAATAGGGTAGCCACCAGCCACAAGTGACTATTTAATTTAATTAAAGTTAAATGGAATCAAGAAATTCAGGTCATAAATTGCACTAGCCCCATTTCAAGTGCTCAATAACCTTGTGTGGCTAGCAATTACTGTCATGCACATCACAGATACAGAACATTTCCATCATCACACAAACTTCCATAGGACAGTGTGCTCCACGAGAGTCACTCCTCTCTCCCTTCCTCTCTATCACCGAAGAAACTATGTCAATTGTAATTCTGGATTGCTCACTTATGGTACAGGTTAATTTGTTCCTCTCAGTCTGGTATTTCCTGTAAATTAAAAGTTTTATTCAAAGTTTGATTTGGTTCAAGTTTATGTTGTTTTCTTTTTTTGGCAAGAATACTTTCATAGGTGGTGCTGTGGACTTCAATAGTCATTATTTTTATTGGTTGCTTTTTATTTGGCTGATGGTATCTACAACAATGTCATACTTAAGTTGCCTTTTATTATTGAATATTTAGTTTATTATTTTTTTTTTTTACTATTATATATAACATTGCGGTGAATATTTCTGTGATAGAGGTTTTTCTATATTTAGGCAATTCCTTGGAGACAGATGGCCAAAACAGGAAATTCTATATTAAAGTCTAATAACAATTTTATGGCTCTTGATACATATCATTTAATTGTTTTTTTTTAAAAGGATTGTACCCATTGATATTGCCCCCAGTAATATATGGTTGCCACTTTTACCACATCTTCACCAGCAGCTAGTATAATCATTGGCTATAATCACGATTTTTTTTCAATTCAACAGTGCCCTGCATTGCATATGTTTTTATTCATTTCCTCTTATTCCCTCATGACTTGGGCAGGCTCACACCAACAAGGCCCTTCTTCCAAAGGATGCATTTTCCAGCATCTTAGACTTGAAGGCAGGATGTACCAGGAGGCTTTGCCCTGGGCCCTTCCTGCCTAGATCCTTTGGGCTAATAATCCCTTTTCTGTCTTTATGATTCATTCTGAGCAGGCTTAGTGGTTAATCTTCTATTTCCAGTTTTATGCTCTGTTCCTCCCCTTCGCGTAGATCTGAAACATCCCTTCCTTCAACAATTCAGATGTCTTGGCTATTCATTTTCCTCTTTGGTTCAGAAAGCTTTAGTTGTCAATTCTATTCCCATGTCAGCAACAATTTTTATTCTCACTGGTTAAGTCAGGCTGTCAGTCTTGGTTTCTTTATAAGTGATTTTGTGTAGAATTTTTCCCTCCTAGGAAGCCCGCTGTAGCATAACATAATTAAGTGACAATATATGAGGTGCCAAACCTTTACAAGCAGTTAATGACTGGTTAGAAGATTTATAAGCAAGAGGTGAAATCAAAGAGAACCAAACACTCAAGTTCTCTCTCTCTCTCTCTATAAAACAATATGGTTCAAATATCTGTTGTTTAACAGATATTTGAGAAATACATGAAAACGTGCAGACTAAGAAATCTTGAAATAAAGTTGCTTATTCACTAACGCATCTGGCTCTTGCATTCCCCTTTCCAGTATCCCATATTTATGTGTCTCCCAGAGCCTTCTTTTCCAGAATTTGCTTTCCAGCCCACTGACCTCTGGCCTTACTTTGGTTCTTCATTGCTCCCCCTTACATTTTCAGTAAAAATAAAATGAGTGTGACTGAGGTCAGAAACTAGCTTTTTATACAAAGCTACACATGCAAATGCTAACCAGTACAGAAAAATGTGTATCATGGGGAAGTTAAAATTACATTGAGAAACTTAACTTTGGAATTTCCTGCCTGATCTGTCTCTTAAGTTAATGTCCTTACTCGGTTTTAAAATAAAAGTGAGAGCCCAGGTGCAAAAGAACAGACCATCAAACAAAAAAATACCTATATTCAACTTATTGTGGCTGTGATGAAGTGAGGCCGCACAACAGCGACACATAACTTTCAGATGGTTGTACGGAGTGTTTACAGAATGTTATAGCCACAGACTATATAATTGAGTGCTTACAAGGGTTGTACTGCATGTATACAAAATGATTTTTGGATCCACAGCTTTGAATCTTATTTTTCATTTTCTTAGGAGGCTCAGAAGTAGACATGCGGAAAGTTGTACTTTTTTTTTTTAATGTTCAGCTGAATTTGTGCTGTACACACGGAACTCTCTGAAATGAATTTTCCGTCCAATAAAATAACCCCACCACACCCCCAATAAACTTAAGTTGGTTGACCACCTCCTAATAAGTTGGAAAAAGAGTTTAGCAATTATAAACTTTCATTCTAAAGCATTATCCGGTACAAAAGTATTAATTGTAAATATGTGGTGGGTGAAGATGCAGTCAGCATTATTGGAAGATGTACATGTCAGCTATCCTGTGATAACATCCATTCTGTTCTATTTGTGCTGATGAGCTTTTTAGAATAATCAGCTCAGAAAAGAAACCAAGATTTTGAGAACTTTTCCAGTTTCCTTTTAGAAGGTGATGAGAGCCAGGTCTTTGGCTGTTGGGTGAGGGAACTGGGGTCAGTGACTTTAGAACTCATAATTATGTTTAGCCTTCAGGCCTGTTACTGATATAGCTTCCAGGCTCTGATTGCTATAGGGCCTTTTTCAAGATGGTGTTCCAACAGACTCCATTTACCTTTTCTTTCCAAAAGCGTCGAAGAATAAAGGATCTGTTGTGAAGCACCAGTAAGCCTGACTGCTGAGACAGATGTGGATCATTCTGGTACTCAGCTTTGCAGATGTTTATGGCTCGGAGAGATTCACTCAGGGTCATTAGCTGTAGCCAGGATTTACTGATAAATCAAAATCTCGTTTTTCTAATGTATAAGTGGAGACGCATCTGACCCTGGGAACAAGGTCACACCTCAGACTAAGTTAAGATTGAGCTAGAGCCAAAACATCTGAGTACCTTTAAGGGGAATTTCTGTTAACTCACCATAACCTAAAGGACATTCTATATAAAGAACCAGGTGGGAGACTGAATGAACAAACGGACAATGGCTAGACCATATGTAAAAATAGAACTCTGACCCACCATCTGCAGCATCTAGCCCAGGAAGTTAAACCACTCTCTGCAGCTACCAGTCCAGGAAGCCAAACAACAATCCCTATAACAATGCACCCCAAATGGCCAGGACTTGATAAATAACTGGTGGTTTCCCTGATTTTTGTCCCTATTTTCAACTTAGGACCAATGAGAGGAAGCCAAATCTGCTCCCTTAACCAATCACATAAGATGCCCAGTTCTAGTTCGCCTGCCTCCAGCTGCCTCATGCCAACAGCCTCCAGTCAAGGCATATCTGAAGCCTTCCCCTCTTTGCACTATAAAGCTTTCCTGCTCTTCTGCCTGCCTTTGAGTCTCCACCAAATGCAAGTGATGGTAGCGGACTTCCTTGCTATCACAAGCTCTGAATACATAGCATTTGGATATTGTCTATTTCTACTAGGAAAAGTACTCTAGAAGCAGGAACTCATTTTTCTAAGTTAGTACTGGGGATGTTGACACTTTCTTACTATGAATCAGCCTATCTTTTTCAAATATTGGGTACTGACAATTTCCTCTTATTAAAACATTGCCTCATCAGTAGCACATGTACAACTGAGCATAGACACTGGCCCTAGGGACGGTGTATTGGATGGGTCAAAGGTGAATGTTACTGGGTTCAGTGGAGCAGAGGTAGTGAGGGCAGCAGCCAGGGCAGAGGGCTGCAAAAACATGATTTCTTAGTGCTACCTTCTTGGCAAGTCCCAGAGCCAGAGATGGGGGTGGCTTGGATCCTGCCATGTGAAACTATAGCTGTTGATCCAGCACAGCTATGGAACAATTGTTAAATAGGTCTTTCTGGGAACCACAGACTAGAGCATCTAGATGATATTTGGATTCCACATCACGGGTATGGATTTATCAGCTTCAAACTCAAGCACAAAAAGAGAAATAGGGAGAGGGTGAGGAAGAGAAAGGAGAGGGAGAGGGAGAGAGAGACAAAGGGGGAAAAGGAGAAAAAGAAAGACAGAGACAGAAAAGAAGAAAGAAATGAGTCATTAATTTTCTATAACAATCTAGATTCTTCTGTGGTAGATATGGTTTATTTCTGGTAAACTGTCAATTCGGCAATTTTTCAAGCATTCCAGGGGTAAGCATAGTTCGGGGCTTCCTCCTCACTCTTATGTCAAATACTGGAGATGGGATGGGGCTACAGTTGTGCCATGATATTAGTGGGGAGCAGACTTCCAGTCCATAGCTTTCATGGGTTCTCTGTTGGTATTTGCTCATAACCTTCCTACCATGATGTCCAGTCATTAAGCCCACATTAAGTTACTCTGCATCCCCTTTTCTGGGCCACCAAGCTTCTTTGGATCTGCCCACTCTCTCAGACACACTTCTTTGGTGGTACAGAAGGCTTTAGGATGTTCTTTGTCACCCCTTTGAGGTGACAGGAGATACCTCTGTTTCTGTCTCCCAATTTGGCCTAGACCGGCCCACTGCCTCTTTTTTCTCTATGTGTCTTAGTTTCTTAGTGCTGCTGTAACAAAAATAACACCAGTGGGTGGCTTTAAAGAACAGAATTTTATTTTTTTCACAGTTTTGGAGGCTGGAAGTCCTAATTCAGGGTGTTGGCAGGGCTATGCTCTCTGGGTTGGCTCTAAAGGCAGATCTTTTTTTGTCTCAACTTCTGTCAGCCCTGAACATTTCTTGGCATTCCAAGATTGATCCTCAGATGGTATCTTCCCTTGTGTGTGTCTCTGTACCTTTTCTGCTCCTTATAAGATACTTCTAAGAAGTAATTAGGTTTAGGGTCCACCCTACTCCATGAAGCCTCACTAACAAAAGAAAAACCATAATTCTAAGCAGGATTACATCCACAGGTATAGAGTTTAATGTGTCTTTTCAGGGGTTTGTAATTCAACCCATAGCGCTATGGTTATTGTTCTGTGTGAGCGGTGAGTGCCTCCTTATGAAACTTAGGGTTTTCTTGGCTTCTTCTTGGGAGTTAGCATAGAAGTTCTGTTTTTTTAGATGCCCTCAAGCTTGTTTGGACATTTTATTACTGCCCTTCTCCTGGGAATAGAGCACGGAGTGGGATAAAATACTCTTTTCTTTTTCAGAGGTTCACCAGAGCTTAATATCTTTTCTCCTTCTTAGAATCCTCCTTACCCCATATTTGACAAACTTTGTTTAGTGCAGAGTAAGTTGAATATTCATATATTTGCTTTCCAATCTATTACTTATGAGATACACTTAATACTCATTTTATGTTTTCATGTTTTTTGAATTCCAGAAAATTTAGTCCTTCAAAATAAAAATCTTGACTTTCAAAATTGCATTTGCTGTGAGTTTCAAAAGGCAATTTTGGAGTTCACAGCCAAGATTCTGACTCACTTCTCCTGAGAGCTTTTGTGAGTGTCCCTTGAGGCAATGGTTGCTGCTCTCTCAATGTAGTGAAGAGTGTTATGGGAAGGGTGAGTGGAGTGGGAGGGTTGTGAGTGGGGTGGGGGGGTTATGAAAATGAAACCTGAAAAAAAAAATATAGCATCTTGATGCCTGATGACAATGTGCATTCAAATATAAAAAGTACATGAAAGGTATTGGTGGTTGGCTTCTGTCCTCTGGCCTGTCCCCATTTGTGAGTGGGGCCTAGTTAAAGTTCTTACCTTCTGTGGTGGATTGGGGTTAGGAAGGAGCTACTTAGGATCATTGGGGAGTTTCTTAGTTTAGTTTTATATAGTATATGTTTTACTGTTTTTATTTTTGTACTTGTGAGAAAGAGTAGACCATCTGAAAAATATTGTTTTTCACTAAACACTATAATAATGAGAATTTATGTTATATATGACGTAAATTTTTTAATCCACAGTATTTTGGCAGTTTTTACTGTACCATCATGCATAGACATACACACCTTTACTCTCTCTCTATCTTCCGATCTGTGCGTAGTGTTGTATATCCTGTAGGTGATTTCGTAATAATCCTTTTTCAATTAATATATTGTGAGCATTTTTTCACAATTTTATGAGATAATTTTTAATGTCTATTAATAGCATTCTACTGTATGCTTATAACACGATTCATTCAAACCCTCCAATGATTTTTTTTATTTACTCAAGAAACCTTCAATCTATCGGCTCTGCTCATTTTTTACCTTCATCATCCTTGTCATGCCCTCATTTTTCTTCTCTCCTGATTAGATTCCATGGTACATTATTGTAATCACTTTCCTGTAAACACTTTCAACTCTCTTGCCATCTTTTCCTGGATTACACTTGTCTCAACCCTAGTTAAAACTCAGTTTCTTTCTGCACTGAGTCTACACCTAGACAATTGAATGTGACTGAAGAAAAACACACAAGCAAGCTGAATGAACTCCATTCAAAAGAAATCTCAGTACTGCCTGGACTTCTTTTTTTTTTTTAATAACTTTTATTAAGCTTCAAGTGAACGTTTACAAATCCAATCAATCTGTCACATATAAGTTTACATACATCTCACTCCCTACTCCCACTTGCTCTCCCCCTCTTGAGTCAGCCCTTTCAGTCTCTCCTTTCTTGACAATTTTGCCGGCTTCCCTCTCTCTCTATCCTCCCATCCCCTCTCCAGACAAGAGTTGCCAACACAATCTCAAGTGTCCACCTGATATAATTAGCTCACTCTTCATCAGCATCTCTCTCCCACCCGCTGACCAGTCCCTTTCATGTCTGATGAATTGTCCTCGGGGATGGTTCCTGTCCTGTGTAAACAGAAGGTCTGGGGAGCATGGCCGCCGGGATTCCTCCAGTCTCAGTCAGACCATTAAGTTTGGTCTTTTTATGAGAATTTGGGGTCTGCATTCCACTGATCTCCTGCTCCCTCAGGGGTCCTCTGCTGTGCTCCCTGTCAGGGCAGTCATCGATTGTGGCTGGGCACCAACTAGTTCTTCTGGTCTCAGGATGATGTAGGTCTCTGGTTCATGTGGCCCTTTCTGTCTCTTGGACTCTTAGTTGTCGTGTGACCTTGGTGTTCTTCATTTTCCTTTGCTCCAGGTGGGTTGAGACCAATTGCTGCATCTTAGATGGCCGCTTGTTAGCATTTAAGACCCCAGATGCCACATTTCAAAGTGGGATGCAGAATGATTTCATAATAGAATTATTTTGCCAATTGACTTAGAAGTCCCCTCAAACCATGTTCCCCAGACCCCCGCACTTGCTCCGCTGACCTTTGAAGCATTCATTTTATCCCGGAAACTGCTTTGCTTTTGATCCAGTCCAATTGAGCTGACCTTCCATGTATTGAGTGTTGCCTTTCCCTTCACCTAAAGCAGTTCTTATCTACTGATTAATCAATAAAAAAACCCTCTCCCACCCTCCCTCCCTCCCCGCCTCGTAACCACAAAAGTATGTGTTCTTCTCAGGTTTACTATTTCTCAAGATCTTATAATAGTGGTCTTATACAATATTTGTCCTTTTGCCTCTGACTAATTTCGCTCAGCATAATGCCTTCCAGGTTCCTCCATGTTATGAAATGTTTCAGAGATTCGTCACTGTTCTTTATCGATGCGTACTATTCCATTGTGTGAATATACCACAATTTATTTACCCATTCATCCGTTGATGGACACCTTGGTTGCTTCCAACTTTTTGCTATTGTAAACAGAGCTGCAATAAACATGGGTGTGCATATATCTGTTTGTATGAAGGCTCTTGTGTCTCTAGGGTATATTCCCAGGAGTGGGATTTCTGGGTTGTATGGTAGTTCTATTTCTAACTGTTTAAGATAACGCCAGATAGATTTCCAAAGTGGTTGTACCATTTTACATTGCCACCAGCAGTGTATGAGAGTTCCAATCTCTCCGCAGCCTCTCCAACATTTATTATTTTGTGTTTTTTGGATTAATACCAGCCTTGCTGGTGTGAGATGGAATCTCATCGTAGTTTTAATTTGCATTTCTCTAATGGCTAATGATCGAGAGCATTTTCTCATGTATCTGTTGGCTGCCTGAATATCTTCTTTAGTGAAATGTGTGTTCATATCCTTTGCCCACTTCTTGATTGGGTTGTTTGTCTTTTTGTGGTTGAGTTTTGACAGAATCATGTAGATTTTAGAGATCAGGCGCTGGTCGGAGATGTCATAGCTGAAAATTCTTTCCCAGTCTGTAGGTGGTCTTATTACTCTTTTGGAGAAGTCTTTAGATGAGCATAGGTGTTTGATTTTTAGGAGCTCCCAGTTATCGGGTTTCTCTTCATCATTTTTGGTAATGTTTTGTATTCTGTTTATACCATGTATTAGGGCTCCTAGGGTTGTCCCAATTTTTTCTTCCATGATCTTTATCGTTTTAGTCTTTATGTTTAGGTCTTTGATCCACTTGGAGTTAGTTTTTGTGCATGGTGTGAGGTATGGGTCCTGTTTCATTTTTTTGCAAATGGATATCCAGTTATGCCAGCACCATTTGTTAAAAAGGCTATCTTTTCCCCAGTTAATTGACACTGGTCCTTTGTCAAATATCAGCTGCTCATACGTGGATGGATCTATGTCTGGGTTCTCAATTCTGTTCCATTGGTCTATGTGTCTGTTGTTGTACCAATACCAGGCTGTTTTGACTACTGTGGCTGTATAATAGGTTCTGAAGTCAGGTAAGGTGAGGCCTCCCACTTTCTTCTTCTTTTTCAGTAGTGCTTTGCTTATCCGGGGCTTCTTTCCCTTCCATATGAAATTGGTGATTTGTTTCTCTATCCCCTTAAAATATGACATTGGAATTTGGATCGGAAGTGCGTTAAATGTATAGATGGTTTTTGGTAGAATAGACATTTTTACTATGTTAAGTCTTCCTATCCATGAGCAGGGTATGTTTTTCCACTTAAGTATATCCTTTTGAATTTCTTGTGGTAGAGCTTTGTAGTTTTCTTTGTATAGGTCTTTTACATCCTTGGTAAGATTTATTCCTAAGTATCTTATCTTCTTGGGGGCTACTGTGAATGGTATTGATTTGGTTATTTCCTCTTCGGTGTTCTTTTTGTTGATGTAGAGGAATCCAAGTGATTTTTGTATGTTTATTTTATAACCTGAGACTCTGCCAAACTCTTCTATTAGTTTTAGTAGTTTTCTGGAGGATTCCTTAGGGTTTTCTGTGTATATAATCATGTCATCTGCAAATAGTGATAACTTTACTTCTTCCTTGCCAATCCGGATACCTTTTATTTCTTTGTCTAGCCTAATTGCCCTGGCTAAGACTTCCAACACGATGTTGAATAAGAGCAGTGATAAAGGGCATCCTTGTCTGGTTCCCGTTCTCAAGGGAAATGCTTTCAGGTTCTCTCCATTTAGAGTGATATTGGCTGTTGGCTTTGCATAGATGCCCTTTATTATGTTGAGGAATTTTCCTTCAATTCCTATTTTGGTAAGAGTTTTTATCATGAATGGGTGTTGGACTTTGTCAAATGCCTTTTCTGCATCAATTGATAAGATCATGTGGTTTTTGTCTTTTGTTTTATTTATGTGATGGATTACATTAATGGTTTTTCTGATATTAAACCAGCCTTGCATACCTGGTATAAAGCCCACTTGATCAGGGTGAATTATTTTTTTGATGTGTTGTTGGATTCTATTGGCTAGAATTTTGTTGAGGATTTTTGCATCAATGTTCATGAGGGATATAGGTCTATAATTTTCTTTTTTTGTAATGTCTTTACCTGGTTTTGGTATCAGGGAGATGGTGGCTTCATAGAACGAGTTGGGTAGTATTCCGTCCTTTTCTATGCTTTGAAATACCTTCAGTAGTAGTGGTGTTAACTCTTCTCTGAAAGTTTGGTAGAACTCTGCAGTGAAGCCGTCCGGGCCAGGGCTTTTTTTTGTTGGGAGTTTTTTGATTACTGTTTCAATCTCTTTTTTTGTTATGGGTCTATTTAGTTGTTCTACTTCTGAATGTGTTAGTTTAGGTAGGTAGTGTTTTTCCAGGAATTCATCCATTTCTTCTAGGTTTGCAAATTTGTTAGAGTACAATTTTTCATAATAATCTGAAATGATTCTTTTAATTTCATTTGGTTCTGTTGTGATGTGGTCCTTCTCATTTCTTATTCGGGTTATTTGTTTCCTTTCCTGGATTTCTTTAGTCAGTCTAGCCAATGGTTTATCAATTTGGTTAATTTTTTCAAAGAACCAGCTTTTGGCTTTGTTAATTCTTTCAATTGTTTTTCTGTTCTCTAATTCATTTAGTTCAGCTCTAATTTTTATTATTTGTTTTCTTCTGGTGCCTGATGGATTCTTTTGTTGCTCAGTTTCTATTTGTTCAAGTTGTAGGGACAGTTCTCTGATTTTGGCTCTTTCTTCTTTTTGTATGTGTGCATTTATTGATATAAATTGGCCTCTGAGCACTGCTTTTGCTGTGTCCCAGAGGTTTTGATAGGAAGTATTTTCATTCTCGTTGCTTTCTATGAATTTCCTTATTCCCTCCTTGATGTCTTCTATAACCCAGTCTTTTTTCAGGAGGGTATTGTTCAGTTTCCAAGTATTTGATTTCTTTTCCCTAGTTTTTCTGTTATTGATCTCTAGTTTTATTGTCTTGTGGTCTGAGAAGATGCTTTGTAATATTTCGATGTTTTGGACTCTGCAAAGGTTTGTTTTATGACCTAATATGTGGTCTATTCTAGAGAATGTTCCATGTGTGCTAGAAAAAAAAGTATATTTTGCAGCAGTTGGGTGGAGAGTTCTGTATAAGTCAATGAGGTCAAGTTGGTTGATTGTTGTAATTAGATCTTCCGTGTCTCTGTTGAGCTTCTTAATGGATGTCCTGTCCTTCTCCGAAAGTGGTGTGTTGAAGTCTCCTACTATAATTGTGGAGGTATCTATCTCGCTTTTCAATTCTGTTAAAATTTGATTTATGTATCTTGCAGCCCTGCCATTGGGTGCGTAAATATTTAATATGGTTATGTCTTCCTGATCAATTGTCCCTTTTATCATTATATAGTGTCCTTCTTTATCCTTTGTGGTGGATTTAAGTCTAAAGTCTATTTTGTCAGAAATTAATATTGCTACTCCTCTTCTTTTTTGCTTGATATACTTTTTTCCATCCTTTGAGTTTTAGTTTGTTTGTGTCTCTAAGTCTAAGGTGTGTCTCTTGTAGGCAGCATATAGATGGATCGCTGCCTGGACTTCTTGCTACATATTTTATTTTAGCTTTATTCTTTTTTATTTTATTGTATTTTTGGTGAAAGTTTGCACAGCAAATTATGTTCCCATTTAACAATTTCTGTACATATTGTTCAGTGATTTTTCACAATGTGTTAATGTGTCATATCCCAAAATATGTTTGTTTATATCTAGGAAGTATCTGTAACTGTGCCCCCTATGTGCTTTATGATATATATACAGCACCCACAAACATGTATATACATATCCCTACATGTCATGGGTTGAATTACATCCCCCGCAAAATGTGTGTGTCAGTTTGGTTGGGCCATGATTCCTTGTATTATGTGATTGTCCACCATTTTGTCGTCTGATGAGATTTTCCTATATGTTATAAATCCTGCCTCTATGATCTTAATTAATGAGGAAGGATGAACAGCAGTTGTGTTAGTGAGGCAGGACTCAATATACAAAGTTGGATTTTGTCTTGAGGCAATCTCTTGAGGTGTAAAAGAAAGAAGCAGGCAGAGAAACAGGGGGACCTCATACTCCCAAGAAAACAGTGCTGGGAGGAGAGCACATCCTTTGGACCCAGGGTCCCTGCACAGAGGTACTCCTAGTCCAGGGGAAGATTAATGAGAAGGTCAACAGAGAGAGAAAGCTTTCCCCTGGAGGTGATGCCATGAATTTGGACTTATAGCCTACTAGACTGTGAGAAAATAAATTTCTCTTTGTTAAAGACATCCACTTGTGGTATTTCTGTTATAGCAGCACTAGAAAACTAAGACAGTCAACATTCTCATTATTTCCCATCTGGTTGACTGTTTTCATTAATCTAGCCTCCCTGCTCCCCTTACCTTCTCATCTTTACTTTAGGGTAAATATTGACTGTTCGGTCTCATACAGATGATTGTTTAAAGAAGCATAGTAGTCATGAATGATATTGTTTATTTTATGAGCCAATCTATTATTTGGCTGAAAGATGACCTCTGGGAGTGGCTTCAGTTCCTAGTTTGAAGGGTATCTAAAGGCAATAGTCACAGGGGATCTTTTAGTCCCTACTGGTCCAATAAATTTGGCCTTTTTTTTTTTATTTTAAGAATTTGAGGTTTGGTCTACCTTTTTCTCCAGTTCTATCTAGGGCCATCTATTGTGTCCCTGTTCAGAACATAATGTCCTCCAGTTTCATTAGTGGTTGCCAAGCATCATCTAGTTCTTCTGGTCTCAGGATAGATGAGGCTGTGGTTCTTCTGGGCTATTAGTCCTGTAGACTATTTTCTTCTTCGAGCCTTTGGTTTCCTTCTTTCTGTTTTGCTCCAGACCAGTACAGACCAGTAGTTGTATCTCAGTTGGCTACTTGCAAGCTTTTAAGACTCCAGACACTACTTACCAAATTAGGATGTAGCATAGCATCTTTACGAACTATATTATGCCAGCTAACTGAGCTGATCCTCGAGACTATGATCCTAAGCCTTCAAACCCAGTAAACCAATCCTGAGATATGTTTATTTATGTCTAGGAAGTATCTGTAACTGTGCCTCCTATGTGCTTTATTACATATATGCAGCACACACAAACAGTTATGTACATATGCCTACAGACACACCAGTATATGCACACCCATATACTCACATGTGCCTTCCTATACACATATAGTTATGCACCACATAAAGTCCGTTTGGGCAATGTCTGACCACATATACGTCCGTGGTCTGGCACACATCCTCCAGGGCAATCCCACTCCACTGCTCCTGACCTGCAGGAACAAGTGCTTCTGCCACTGGGAAGAATGGGTGCCCAATCCTGCTCTTGAGTCCCCATGATTGGCAGGCATTGTGGGCCTGGCCAGGGTAGGGACACACTGGAGGTGGCTGAGATCACTCCCCTGCTGCCCCAGCCTAGCCCAGAACCTCCCCACCATGACCGTCATGGAACTGCGCACCAGATGGGACCTGGCCGAGCGCTTACCTGAGACATCCACAGTGGGAGATGTGGACCACATTCCGCACAGAAGCTCCCAGCCAGTGTGCCCGGGAGCCCCACGACCCATGGACCCAGGTGTCTGAACAACATCCAAATCACATATTGTCCTATTTCACAGAAAGTATCTTGAATATTAACTGAAGCATGATGGTATATGCATGCATATCTACCTGAGCAACCACACACATATTTTTTGGTTGTTACTACTGTTGTTGCAAAATTGTATATGTTATAGCATTTACCAAACTTGTCCTTTACTCTTGTGTGTTTCTTTCTGTCATCATTTACCCTTGTCAAGTTGTGCAGACTTCATCCCACCCCCCAAAATAACAAGTGTCTACTATCTGGAAAGTGATTTCCCCTCCCTTCCTCTTCCATCCCTGCTAACCATCAAAGAACATTGCTTTCTGTGTGTGCACCTATTCTTGTCTTTTTATAAAAGTGAGACCATACAAAGTTTGTTCTTTTGTGATTGACTTATTTCACTCAACATAATGTCCTCCAGATTCATCCATGTTATGTTTCAAGGACTCATCATTACTCTTTATAGCTGCATAGTATTCCATTGCAATTTGCTTATCCATTTATCTGTTGATGGACACTTAGATTTTTTATTACAGTTTTCTAATTTTTTCTTACAGTTTGTGACAATACTCTTCCATAACTTTTCTCTTCAAACCTCTATCAACTGCTTCCTCACTCCTTTTACTTATGAGAAAAATAGAAGCTATTAAAAGAGAACTTATTCACCTTTCCCCATCATTGTATCTTATCTGCATCTGCACTATTTCATCTATCTGCATCTGTACTTATTTTTGTCTAAGCTTGAGTTGCTCATTTGCGCACTGTGTTATGTCCCTTCGGCCTAGGCTAGTACTTTCCTCCTGCAATTATCCCCACTCTCTATCACATCATCTGATTTCCTTTCAATTAAATTATTCCTAGAGTTAAACAAGCTCACAGTAATATCCTCCCTTGATTCCACATCTTCCTCCATCTACAATTCTTCTTTACAGCTAAAAATTCTTTATAAGTTCTCTGTACTCTATTCCCTTCTTCACCTTCATTCTCTCTTGAATCCATTTTAGTTGAGACTCAGAATTTGTGGCTGCCATTCTACTGAAACCATTCTATGTCAAAACAGCAAAAACTTAACATTCTCAAATCCATGGTCAGTTCTTGGATCTCACCTTACTTGACCACTCAGCAGCATTTCATACAATTGGTCACTCCTTTCTTTTATTATTATTATTGTGGTGCAAATATACACAACAAAACATTCACTAATTTAAGTTTCTACATGCACAATTCAGTGACATTGATTACACACTTCAAGTTGCACACAACTTTTACCCTATTTCCTAATTATTCTACCACCATTAACAGAAACTCAGTTCCCCCCCAAGCAAAAACCCTCCCTTTCTTCTTTCCTCCCACTTCTGGTAATCACTAATAAGTTGTGGTGTCTATATATTTGCTTATTTCATGTAAGTGATGTTTTTGCAGTATTTGTCCTTTAGTGACTTATTTTGATCAGCCTTTAAAAAAAAAAAATTATTTAATGTCTTCAGGGTTAGTCCATGTTGTGGCATATATCAGGACTTTATTTCTTTTTAAGGTTGAGTAGTAGTCCGCTCTATGTATGTACCACATTTTGTTTATCCATTCATCTGTTGATGGACGTTTGGGTTGTTTCCACCTTTTGACCATTGTAAATAATGCTATAATGAACATGGATATACAGGTTGGTGACTCCATTCTTGAAACACTTGAAGCTCTGACTGCCACAATATTACACATTCCTAATTTTCCTTTTACCTTACTAATACTTCTCATTTTCCTTGTACAAGGTCCTTCCAATCCTTCCTCACTTCTAAATGTGTCCATGCCCCAGGGCTCAGTTTTAGATGTGTTCTCTACATATATATATATATACATATACATATATATATACACACTCTAAGTGATGTAATCCAGCATGCTTAAATGCTATCCATACTGATGGCTCCCAATTTATATTCCCAGCTGAGACCGCACCCCTCCCAACTCATATTTCCAACCTCTGTTTAAATTCCTGACAGTTATCTAAACTTGCCCTGTTCTGAACAGAATTCTCCATTTTCTTCTCTAGTGCTTCTCTACCCCTACTGTTCCCCTCTCAGTAAATGTCATTAATAGTTACTCAGCTACTCAAGCCCAAAACTTCAAATTCACCCTCAAATCCTCTCTTATATCCCACATCAATTCCATCAACTGTTCCTCTTCTCTTTATAAATTACGTATTAATTTTTAACTGTTTCTCTCTTTTGAATGTAAGGTACATAAAAACAAAGAACTTGTCTTTTTATTTACTGATGTGTCCCAGGAAGGTTCTAATATGTGGTATTTGTGCAAAAAAAAAAAAAAAAAAAAAATCTGTGAAATGAGTGGCTGAACTCTTGTGGTTGAAATTGGAAATACGAGTTTTTCCCTTTTTTTTTTCTATTATAAATGACTTAATTAGTTTTGGACAAGTTTTTGTAGCTGTATTTGAGCTTTACTCACTCAATTTCCCATCTCTTTAGTAACAATAAACAATATAACATTAAAAAAATCTTTGCTGTAATTTAGTGTAAGAAATTTTTGTAAACAAGAGTCTAAACAGTTAGATTTGGGGCAAGGAACAATTATTTTATAAAGAGTTCCTGTACGTAGTAACAAGCCTCTTGAGGAGAAAAATAAGCTTACACACAAATTTAAAATTTGTGGTAGAAATAATGAAGTGTACTTGGTCTTTGTGCTACGTGTGATACTTTTCTTCCAGGATAACTGAAAACACAGCAAGTTTTGTAATAAGACAGAAGCATTCCAAGTCATCTTCCTGTGTCTTGCTTAGCAGATTTCTGTACTTCTGGCTAATAAGTTTGTCCATGTAAACCAATGGACTCTTTCCATGCTCTATGCTTGTAGCTCTTGAAGAACTGACCTCTGTCTCTAGCTCCATAAGCCCCCAAATTTTTGAAGCAAACAATAGCATACCATTCTCCTCTGTGTTCTTTACTGCTCTTTCTAAAAGTGTGAAAAATAGCAACTACAGCTAGAAGGTAAGTGTGTATCTATGTATGTGTTTGTAAACTCAAGATTGGAAAGCCTGGAGATTTCAAGCCAAAAAAAAAGCATTTTGGTCATGTTATGTGGATTATATGGCTTCTATTAATTACAATACTGGAACTATCTAATGGTTGTCATCTTGTTTGCCTACAAGTATTCACACATTTTCCTGGTTACATATGACCAAGGAATATTTTGGCATTAGACTAATTTACATTACCATTTTTTGATATATTTTCAAATTAGTAGTTCTTGAAAGAAGAAACAGGTTGTATAGCTCTAATTTACATTTTTTGGCTTGTACATGGATTTTCGTAGACTGCAATGGAAATACCGTGAGCAAGGATTATCTCTTCAGGCTTAGGTGTAAACACTAGAGCTTATTATAATAACTTGGATCACGCACCATCCTAGGAGGTAGGGTTATTTCCTTGAGACACTTGAGTGGATGGATCAGTTGCCAAGCAACTTGCATTCTTGTGGGGCTGGGCTGGGGAACAAAAGGGTGCCAGGTGGCAACACATAGAAGTAAAATGACAAAGACACATAGAAAACTAAAGATTCCATCTGGAAGCTGTAGTGCATAACCATTTAGAAATATGGAATATGTTTTCCTTTAATAATTCATTTCAATAGCTATCAATCCATGTTTATATATTTAATATCTATGGCTATATATCCATTCAGAGCCCTGGTGTCGTAGAGGTTAAGAGCTTGGTTGTTAACCAGAAGGTTGGCAGTTCGAATCCACAAGGTGCTCCTTGGAAACCCTATGGGGCAGTTCTACCCTATCCTATAGGGTTGCTATGAGCCAGAACCGACTCGATGGCACATAACATCTGCCCATTCAGCAATTCTTCCTTCTATCCATTCATCTCTGCATCCACTTATCCATCCATCTGACAGACTGATTTTGGGATTAGAAATTACAAGCAGCTTTCTGAATACAACCAAATACTTTGCGGGACTGAGTTGCAGGTGTGGGGGTCTGGGGACCATGGTTTCAGGGGACATCCAGGTCAATTGGCATAACAAATTTTATTAAGAAAATATTCTGCATCCCACTTTAGTGAATTGCATCTGAGACCGTAAAAGCTAACAAGCAGCCATCTAAGATGCATCAATTGGTCCCAACCCATCTGGAGCAAAGGAGAATGAAAAACACCAAAGACACAAGAAAAACATGAGCCCAAGAGATAGAAGGGGCCACATAAACCAGAGACTCCACCAGCCTGAGACCAGAAGAACTAATTGGTGCCCAGCTACCACCAATGACTGCCCTGTCAGGGAACTCAACAGAGAGTCCTTGACGGAGTAGGAAAAAACTGGGGTACAGACCTCAAATTCTCATAAAAAGACCAGACTTAATGGTCTGACTGAGGGACCCCAAAAGACATAGCCCCTGGACTCTTTGTTAGCCCAAAACTAAAACCACTCCTGAAGCCAACTCTTCAGACAAAGATTAGACTGGACTGTAAGACATAAATGATACTTGTGAAGAATGTGTTTCTCAGCTCAAGTATATACATGAGACTAAATGGGCAATTCCTGTCCAGAGGCAAGATGGAAGGGCAGAAAGTGACAGAAGCTGGTTGAATGGACACAGGAAATACAGGGTGGAAAGGAGGAGTGTGCTGTCACATTATAGGAAAAGCCACTAGGGTCACATAACAATGTGTGTATAAATTTTTGTATGAGAAAGTAACTTGAACTGTAAACTTTCACTTAAAGCACAATAAAAAAAAAGAAATTACAAGTAGTAAGCTAGAACTATGTATCTCTCATATTAACTACTTTGCCAATAGATATTGTTTACTTATTTCTTATCCATTAGCATAATTTTCTCTGTTCTTTTTTCCCTTATGTATTTCTTCTTTTTGTCTCCCTCTCTCATGGTTTCTCTTTCTGTTTTTCCTCAGGAGTGGTTTTTATAGACGGGATCATTGCTTCACTGCTACTTGATACTTATTCAAAGAAGGAGAAATACAGATTCCAATAGAAGACTGCCAGGGCTTATGTCCTCACAGTATAAGAGACCTCCCTCCTAGCCATGTATGTGCCAACATTTAATATTTTGATGTCCAAGGGGAAACCAATGGAGACTGTCCAAAATGTGAGAAGTTATGGTACACAATCATACATGAAATCCATGTCTTATATTTTAAAACGTAAGTCACAGATCTATTTGTTGAAATATAACATGTTATGGATTGAATTGTGCCCCCCTCAAAAAAATATGTATTGAAATTCTAACCCCCATACCTGTAAATATGACCCTGTTTGGAAATTGGGTTTTCTTTTTTTATGTTAATAAGGTCATATCAGAGTACGGTGTGTACTAAATATAATCACTTCTGAGTTATAAAAGAATAGAATTGACAGAGGCACATACAGGGGGAAATTGGAAGACAGATGGTGGTGACAGATGCATCTACAAGCCCAGAAGTGCCAAGGATTGCTGGCAGCTACTAGAAGCTTAACTAGGCAAGAGCATACTCCCTGAGAACTATGCTCTACCCCTAGTATATTTAACTCTACTAAGCTATTGTTGTTGTTGTTAGATGCCATCGAGTCGTTTCCGACTCATAGTGACTCTATGCACAATAGAACGAAACACTGTCTGGTTCTGTGCCATCCTTACAGTTGTTGTTATACTTGAGCCCATTGTTACAGCCACTGTGTCAATCCACCTCACCGAGGGTCTTCCTCTTTTTCCTCTGACCCTGTACTAAGTTATACTACTGAATAAAGTCACTGAGTGATGCAAATGGGTAGTAGGATTGCTGCAAATTGAAAGGTTGATGGTTCAAGTCTACCCAATGAGATGAGGAGATATTCTATAAAGATTTAGGGGACTGCCATATCAGTAAAGCTCTTATGGCTTCCGTAGTCTAGGGCATTCTGGTTATGCCCTCTAAAAAATGCCTTTAATTTCCTAGTACTTAAGAAATAAGGACAACATTTGTTAGGTCTCTTTGTGCCTTGGATGCAGTGCATGCCACGCTTAGAAATACTGCCCTGATCTACTTATCAGGTGACATGGACAGCTTCCAATTATATGGAAGGTACAGAAAAAGAAGAGAGTCTGTAGCAGGTCCAGTGTATAGTACAAACACCCTACTCCTTGGGCCATTTGACCCAGCAGATCCTATGGTTCTGGAGATGTCTGATAAAGACACTACATGGAGTATCTGGTAAAGTCTTATAGGATAACTACAGGGCAGAGAACAGATTTCTGAATCATGCCACCCTCACCATTCACAAAGTAGCTCCCATTGTGCTACTGGGCCATGGTAGACTTGGAGCATATGACCATGGGACATCAAATGTCTACACATCCAGAGCTGCCTATCATGAGCTGGGTATTTTCAGACCTACTAGGTCGTAAGTTTAGGCAGGCCCAGCAGCAATCCATCATATCATGGAAGCGGTACATCCAGAATCAGGCACAAGCAATTCCTGAGGGACATATAATTTTGACAAATGGTGACTGAGACTTCCATGTCACCTACCCCTATGGCACTAATCCCCCTCCCTTAGTTTACACTTACAGCTTCACGACTGGCCAATGCAGCAGGAAACGTCTTGAGCATGGTTCACAGATGGATCGGCTTAATATGTTGGTCCACTACAGCCCATTTGTGGGTGACCCAGAAAGATAGCAGTGGAAAGAAATTGTTCATGCGGGCAGAGATATGGACAGTGTACCTGGTTATCCACTTTCTGTGGAGAGAGAAGTGGCCCAACATGAGGATATACACAAACTTCTGGGGATTGGAGAATGATTTAACTGACTAGTCAGGGGCCTGGAAGATGCAAGGCTAGAGGTGATTGGATGGACCTTCAGGGGTGGGCACAAGTGTAAGGATCTTTGTATTGCCTTTTAACACCCACCAGAGATCATCCAGTGCTAAAATGACACTTAACCAAGTAGACAGAATGCCTTACCTGGTATATGTCAGCCATCCTTTATCTTTATCATGCTTATCCTCTTTTACCTCAGTACTCCTCCAATGTGCAAGAACAGAATAGCCATGGTAGCAGAGACAAAAGCCATACAGTTTTCTTAACAAGGCTGATCTAGCTACTGTTGCTGAATATGCCTCTTGTCTTCAGCAGAGACCAATGAAGAGTCTCTAATATAGTAAAAAAAAAAAATTTTAGAGACCAACTTTTTCCCAAAGAGACCAACTAGCAGCATAGTAGCAAGTTGGTTACATTGGGACCTTTCTGTCATGAACAGGACAGTGATTTGTCATGACCAGGATTTACCAGGTATGGATTTGTCTTTCCTGCCAGCATTTTCTTATCTGTTCTGCTATATAAGGACTCAAAGCACATCTAATTTATTGACAGGAGCTCCTGCTCAGCATTTCCTTTAACCAAAGGGCCCACTTTACAGCACAACAGGTGTACCAATGGAAGCATAACCATAGGACCCCATCCTACCACATAGGAAATCATCCATTATTCAGAAACTGCTGGTGTGATAAAGTGTGAAATGGTTTCTTGTAGGTGTATCCAAGGCACCAGCTTAGAAATGATACCCTGTGAATCTGGGGCACTGTCCTTCCAGTCATTTTGATATGGTACTATATTCTCAATAGGTAAAATATGCAGGTCTGGGAATGAAGGGATGGAAGTAAGAATGGCCCTGCTCTTCATTACTCCTAGTGACCCATGTAGGGAATTTGTGCTATCTATCTCTGCAACTTAAGGTTTTGTGAATCTAGAAGTCCTCGTACCTGTAGAGGGATGCTTTCATCAGGGACACATTAAAAACCACACTAAATAGAAAGGTAAGTCTACCTGGTCATTTTGGGTCCCATCTGATGGTAGACTACCACACAAAGAAAGGAGCTACCATAGTGGCATGAATAAAACCTCACCATCATTTGAAGATAGGGTTTTTGTTATATAATATATATTTGAAATTTAGGTAGTTCACTGGGGCGTCCTCTATTGCTCTTATGCTCAATTTTATTTGTGAGTGTGTAAGCACGGCATGTATGGCCTGAGAAGGGCCTGATAACTAGGGGCTCAGATCCCTCAGGAATGAATACCTGGGTAACCTCACTAGGCTAGCTGCCTAGACCATCAGAAGTGGTAGCTCTGGGTATGGAGAACCTGGAATAAGTAGTTGAGGAGGAGATAATAAGTATTAGCTATGAGCACGGTACCAACTGCAGCGTTGGAGGCCATAGCTCATCCCATGGACCTTTCTTTATAAGATATTCTTCAGGAATTATGGCCAACCACTATCTTAAGGGAGCTGTGACAGAATAGAGTGAACTTAATGCAAGAGTAAATGATTGGGTGGGGGGGATTCAAGGGGTGGACTGTAATTGACACCGTCAGTATTCCACCCAGATGTCCTTGGATCATTTTTCCATTTCTCTGTACCTCTTACCTGGACTCTGAGTGATTTTGCTTCTAACATCCTAAACCTTTGACATTTTTCAGAGGCCTGCCTCAGGCTACTGGGGTTGTTTTTGTTCTTACATGCATATAGCCAAAAGTGCTTGGGAGTTTATATTACTTCACATTGGCTATTAGCCATTGAGTGACTGGTGAAAGAGTATGACAGCTAAGCTACCTTAACTTCATTTGGGGTAAACTCTGAAACAAAATTTCCACTTCAGAGTTTTACTATAGGCTCAATCTGAGGATGGAACTTTGTATAAATTGCACCTTTGGCTTCTTTTCTTTCTCCCCCGACTTCCCTCACTGCCTTGTCAGTTTCTCCTGGACACACTTCCTTAATAAATTACATGCATAAAGATTATTATTTTAAGGTTTGTTTCTAGAGAACCCAACCTAAGATACCCAGTTTTTCAGTTCATGGTTCAGTGATATCTTAATCAATGCCTCTCTTTCTTAAATAAAGCAGACATGTTACAAAGAGGAATAAAATTAATTCGAAAATTAAATGTACTAAGCAACATTAGCATATGTTAAAAAGTTCAAGGAAATTGTTTCAGATTAATTTTGTATGTATATAATGAATGATTCATGATTTTAAAAAATAGCTTCCCCCCCCCCCCACAGGTTATGTTTGTCTGCGTATAAAAAAAAAAAAAACACCTGTCGCTGTTGAGTTCATTCCGACTCATAGTGACCCTATAGGATGGAGTAGAACAGCCCCATAGAATTTCCAAGGAGTGCCTGGTGGATTCGAACTGCATACCTTTTGGTTAGCAACTGAACTCTTAACCACTAAGCCACCAGGGTTTATATGCAAATAAGGTTTTCCATAGACAAGGTCATCAAAGCTTGTCATAAAGTGTCATCTCTTATTGGATCCACCCTCTTCCCTCATATGAGCTTGAATCAGAAATTGGTCATTTCACTGGACACATCAGAGAGTTTGTTCCAATTACTCTGTCCCTAGAAATGACTCTTTACTCCTGGGAGGGAAGGAGTGAGTTCATATTGAGGTGGCTGCTGAAAGGACTGCATATGCTTGAGGTTGATTCCTGGGGCAAAGGGTTCTATGTCTACTCTCTCCCATTTTCTCTGAGAACAGTGCTTTTCAAGGTATGCATATTTGAATCACATGAGAATGTTTCTCTCTTTAATTTTAAGTACACATATTTATATGCCTCTACTCCAAATCTGTTAAATTACAATCTCATGGGAAGGTGGAGGGCTAGATGAAAATAATATTAGTTTTCTGGAGCCCTGGTGGCACAGTGGTTAAGCATTTGGCAGCAACCAAAAGGTCGGCAGTTTGGATCCACCAGCTGCTCCTTGGAAACCCTATGGGGCAGTTCTACTCTGGGTCTGCTCATAGTGACCCTACTCTTACAGGGTCACTATGAGTCAGAATCAACTCCATGGCAATGAGTGTCTTTTTTTTTTTTGAGTAAACAAAGTCATTGTTTTTGTTCCATATGAGTCTGTATTACAGAACCAAACGTCGCCTGACCTTGTGCCATCCTCACAATCACTGCTATTTTTGAGCCCATTGTTGCAGCCACTGTGTCAATCCATTTCATTGAGGGTTTCCCTCTTTTTCACTGACACTCCATTTTACTAAGCATGATGTCTTTCTCCAGCGATTGGTCTGTCCTGATGACATGCCCAAAGTAAGTGAGACAAAGCCTTGTCATACTTGCTTCGAAGGAGCAGTCTAGCCGTACTTCCTTCAAGACAGATTTGAGTAAACAAAGTTACCTTTCCCTAATTTTTTACTATGAAATATTTCAAACATAGAGAAAAGTTTAAACATATAGTACAATCATACCCATATCCCTACACTCATATATGTAATCTATATAATGTAGATTAAAAAAAAATCTCAGGTGATTCTGATGATGAGCAATTACTCTAGGTCCCAGAGCCTGCCTTTTATCAACTTCCCCCTGGACTGTTGAACGCTGCTGTAGTTAAGCCTGGAGACAGCATCCTGAAGTGACTTCCTTTTAAGCTATTAAATATATCTCTGAAAGAGTCATAGAGACATTGTTGAGTTGCAGCTGACAATTCGAGAAGATTTTGTTCCTTTTTACTTTATTGATATTTCAAAAGCATGTGCTGTTAGGATTTTGGATATAGGAAATTAAACACAGATATTAAACAGTAAAGATATTTTAAAAAATACCTTGAGTAGAGAAACTGAAGTTTGGTCTTTTGTGTGTGTGTTGGGGCGGGGTGGGGGGGGGGATGCCCAAGTCAACTCTTTGAAAGATTCCAGAGGAATGGACTGCTTTAGACACATTCTGCATGAGTTGTTGTGAACTTTTTGGACCACCAAACCAAAAAAATCAAACCCACTGCCATCAAGTCAGTTCTGACTCATAGAGACCTCATAGGATTTCCAAGGCTGCAAATCTTTACAAAGCAGGCTGACACATTTTTTTTTTTCCCATGGCGCTGCTGGTGGTTTTGAACTGCTGACCTTTTGGTTAGCAGTCAATGGTTTTAACCACGGAGCCCTTTAAAAATCTGATGAAAGTACTACATGTTCTCACCAGTAAATTGCATATATAAACCTATATAGTTTATTTTGCATATAAATTCATGGTGGAAACCAAGGGAAACCCATCATGAATCTCTTAGCTTAAAAACTCTTCTCTATATCTTCCTGTAGTAAAGGAAGATCCTGGTGTTGCTGAAGACCCATATAGAAGCCAGCCTATCCACAAAAGTTCAACAGATAGAATTCATTAATAATGTAGTATCAAACTTTAGACTAAAAAATATTTCTTCCCCCAAATCTTCCTGTTCAATCTTCTTGAAGACTGAGAGGCTTCAAATGTGCCAGAAATATTGTATCTGACTTCTTGAGTTGTCACCTAGGGCCCTAAATAACATCACTAGGATTAGCACCACTAGAACACTTCTGGTTAGTTAGTTTCAGAGCCAATTTCTTGTATCAACAGGTCCCATCTTAAAAATCATTTCAGGAAAGCAGTTCTTGAGCACCTACTCTGTGAAGATACTCTATGTTATTCTCTATTTATAAAAACCTAAACCAAGCCCGTTGCTATCGAGTCGATTCCAACTCATAGTAAGTAGAACCACCTCATAGGGTTTCCAAGGAGCAGCTGGTAGATTCGAACTGCTGACCTTTTGGTTAGCAGCCAAAGTCCTAACCACTACACCATCAGGGGTCCTTTTCTATCATAGCATCCTCTTGATATCTTTTTTTAGCAGATTTGGAATCAGAAATTGTATGACTTGTTAATTTGCTTGTGCTTACTGGTTGTCCTTCTACAGAATTTAAGCTCAATCAGGGCGAAGACCTTGTTTGGCTTTCATGTTGTTGTGTTCCCCGCATATTGTACAGTGCCGTGCGCAAGTTAAGGGATAAAAAGTACTTGTTGAATAAATGAATAACAAAATTGCAGAGTTCATGGCAAGACCAAAGCTTATGTAACTTTTCTGAAATAGTATTTAGGAAAGATATCTAGGCTAGTAACTGTGTTTATAATAAATTCTTTTCTTGATGACGAAGACTATTAGGATGATGAAGATGATAACATCAGCTGTCTTTGCAGCTGCTGTGTAGTAGACTAAAGTGGGATGACCAGAAAAAATCAAAAGGCATGCTGAAGCGCAGTTTATAACAATGTCCTTTAATATCTGTCTGCTGGGAAGATTAACCAAAGATAATCTGGTCTGCGTGCCAGGATCAAAAGTGAGCTGGCAAACTACGAGCAAAGTCAGCTCTTGAGGAAAGAAAGGCAAAGTCACTGATAGCAACAGGTAATGCAAACAGTGGTCACAGTTGCTAACAAGACTATGAGTCTGATGTATACATAGTGCACACAGAACTTGATCCCTCTTATAAGCTTTCCAACTAGTCTTTGTGTCTGGTCTGGGGAAGTAGCCTTGTCGGCACACCTATCTTCCAAAGGGAAAAATCATGACATCATACCCCCTCCTTTTTAGCTGCTTTTTAATACGGACCTAGTTTATCCAGAAAGACATATGTTTATTGAAATTATTGTTAGTATCATTTACTCCATACTTTAAAATTTATTTTAGATATATTGAAAGTGCGTACCATGTAAACAAATTTATTTTTTAAATTATCTATGCTACATGATAAGTCACAGTTTATTATTCATTGAAATTTTCATTTTCATTATTAGGAAATAGGCTTGTTTCTTGCTACTTAAAATTTAAAACAGAACAAAACCTTAAATTAAAAAAAAAGCAAAATTAGACACATGTTTCTAAAGTGCATTCCACAATTCAGTATGACACTTTAGAAACTAAACAAGCACCAACACCCACACTGACACACGAAACTAAGAAAAGAAAAAGAAAAAACTTGGCCTAGAACTCCTCGTTCCACTTTACTCTCACTTGATCCTTTCCCTGGCCCCAAACTAGAACTGGAAAGTGGTGACTTATTGTATCAGAGGCTAATCTTGTGGCTTTTATTTCCTGTTCCAACCGGAACCAAGATGTCCAAAAAGTATGTTTGGAAGGACTTGTTTTTCAATGATTTCTAGTTCTGCGTCTCAGTCTCAGAGGTTTGGAGGAGTTTCGGCAGACTCCAGATAAACCACTTCAATGCAGAGAACCTCAGATACTGAGGTTCGGCTTACACACAGCTTATTTTCATGGACTAGATGGCAAGTTCTCAAAATAATGTGTCTGTGAGAGACAAGCATTTCTGTGACATTTCCATAACCACATCATACAGTAATTAGCTCCAGAATTGGAGTACACTAGAAAATACTGATTAAATTAGGTGTGAAGGTAAGCTGGGCAGCTCTCCATTAGGTAGTTAAAAACAAAAACTGGGCAGAGAGAGAGTACTTGCCCTGCCCTCTCTTCACCCACTGCCTTTTCATTTCCCCTTCTACCACCCTAAAAAAAAAAAAAAACCCCTAGAGGCCTAATAATGGACTTTAACATACCATATTCAACACAGCTTTAAAAATCCACATGGAATACAAAATTGTAATAGGAATTTGGGTTTTGTTTTTCTTTCAGGTTTAATATGACTTACCAGGTTCAGCATACTTTCTAATATATTCTTTAAACCACAGGATCATGAGGGCAAAGTCCCTTGGGCCAAAGTGGCTCTGCGAGTTGATTAGCACCATTTCCCCGCTTTCTACCTCTCTGCTACTCAGATATTAGTTGTTCAGACAGAAGAGCTTGTTCTGTTCCCCAAGTCCCTTGCTCCATTTTAATGTGAGCCAGTGATGCAAAGCCTCCAGCTTGGCCTGTCAGAACTTGATAGCTCTGTAAACACTGAAATCCTTGTTGCCATAACACCAGGAAAAATAATATGGGATCCTGCATATAAATATAGCGGAGGCCTTGGGGAATGGGAGCATTTCTAAAAGACTTGAAGCTCTGTCACGGCATAATCTCTTATAAATAAATGTCCACGTAGTCACTGAATGCACATGGATTTTTGCCTGCCTCTTCTAGACAATAGTTATGCTAAGGGATTATCTTTTAACATAGTGCAGTTATCTCCTTTATTTGTTTTCTTTTTTCATTATTCACATAAGCCAAGGGAAATGAAAAGCATCTTATTTCAGGCAGAAGGGCCTGTGAATGATTAACTCTGGTTCCATGCATTGGGGACTTTGCATAGCAACCCCTTGGTTTACAACTAGAAAAAGGCTCAAGGCAGCAACAACAACCCAGGGAGTAGAGACCAACATTCCCAAATGAAGGTGGTGAGAAACAGATTAAGTATAAGCATTGTGTTTATGAGTAGAATTCTCTGTAGCTGGCTCATTCAATTTTGCATTGGTTTTACTGCCCTTTTCTTGGTGGAGATGTGTTTTGTTGACCTTTATCTTCACATTTACTCTTGGTCGAAGAATCCAATTGAAACTTGGCTGTCATTATGGCTTAATCTGGTTTATGCCATCATATTTTATGTGTCTTTTCCCTAGTACTGTCCAAAACTGGGCTAACACTGGCTTAGTTTTGCATTAAAAAGTGGAATTAATAGCTTCATAATGGTCTGAAGTTTCAATTTGTAACTCAACTAAAATTTTGCTGGTAAATTTTGGCACTCTTGGATTTCTATATAGCACAAGGCATTATAGGAAGGAAAGGGGAGCAAATGGTGCAGTTATGTGGTTCCAATTAAAAAGACACGAGTATGTAAAGGACCCACGTTGTATAAATATGACGGATGAAATCAAGACAAACTCAGTATCGTTCTGTGGACATTTGATGCTTAAACATTTATATAACAAGGACAATTTTCATGGAAAACAAAACAGTTAAAAAGAGTCAGAAGTGTAAGCTAAGGACAGAAAGAACATTTGAGATTTAGGAAAAATGCAATATAGCTATAATAGAGCTACATATTTTGGATAATAGAGCCAAAATATGTAGGACACTTAAATTTAGGCTGCAAGTCGATCCAGATGTTTATTTATTAATGTTAATAATGTTTCCAGTCTTGTTATAGAATCCCAAATCCCAGGAGTTCCACTTCTAAGTTTAAAGACAAACGCATGGTCTTTATTCTTTTCCAGCTCTGCTTCAGTTTTAGAGGTTTTTTCTGTAGCCATGAGTTTCCTGTAAAAGTGTTTGCAAAATCTCGAGCAGCTCCTTATGCCTAGCAGAAAGACTGAGTGAACGACTGGTCTAGCAAAGCTTTCCTCTTTCTGCATTTCTCTTCTTGCTTCCATGGTAATAAAGAAAGAAACTTGGCATGAGAATATAATCTGTTCCTGCCTGTTTCTCATCTGAAGTCATAAACCTCTGCCATCCCACCCAAGACTAGAATTTCAGCTGGCATGAAACAGCTGTCTGCTTACAGGTTTACTCCGGTAGTAACCAAAGGCAAAACTATTTTAATTGAAGGCCCTAGGCTGTTCTCCAAACCCTCACAGTCTCTGGGTCATCCCCAAGAGGAAATCATTGAGGAAAAGGTACAAGTTACATCTTTTCTTATTGTTTTTGACACATTGTATGTTTATGAACTTGAGAACATTTTACCCTACTAATTTTTCTAGATTGGATGCCAGGGAGAAAAGGAAGGGTGACAAAAATAAAAAACCCACGGGATTCAGGCATATAAGCCAAATGAGCAAAGTGTAGACTGCAGCGTATGGAAAGGGGGTGTCCTGTCCAAAGGAGCAACTAGTGCTACACTTATTGTTACCATGTGGGAATGTGGAACCCCAGGGCCAGATATTCTAATTTGTCAATAGAATTTCCCAATTTTAATTTTTATGTGAATTCTCCATAGTTATAAACATTAGCAGTTAATTTGAATTAAAATCAAAACTCTATGAAGGTCATACACACATGACTGTGGTTTTGAATGTTTGGATTGCTAGTAACCAACCCCTGAGCTTTGCTCCTCATTCACTATAGATAGATTTTGCATTTCTCAGCTCCATGTTGTTCTTGTTGTCGTTAGGTACCATCGAGTTGCTTCTGACTCATAGCGACCCTATGCACAACAGAACGAAATACTGCCCGGTCCTGGGCCATCCTTACAATTGTGGTTATGCTTGAGGTCATTGTTGCAGCCACTGTGTCAATCCACCTCGTTGAGGGTCTTCCTCTTTTCCACTGACCCTGTACTCTGCCAAGCATGATATCCTTCTCCAGGGACTGATCCCTCCTGACAACATGGCCAAAGTATGTAAGATGCGGTCTCACCACCCTTGCCTCTAAGGAGCATTCTGGCTGTACTTCTTCTAAGACAGATTTCTTTTGGCAGTCCATAATATATTCAATATTCTTCGCCAACACCACAGTTCAAAGGCGTCAATTCTTCTTCAGTCTTCCCTATTCATTGTCCAGCTTTCACATGCATATGATGCGATTGTAAATACCATGGCTTGGGTCAGGCACACCTTAGTCTTCCAGGTGACATCTTTGCTCTTCAACACTTTAAAGAGATCCTTTGCAGCAGATTTACCCAATGCAATGTGTCTTTTGATTTCTTGACTGCTGCTTCCATGGCTGTTGATTGTGGATCCAAGTAAAATGAAATCCTTGACAACTTCGATCTTTTCTCTGTTTATCATTATGTTGCTCATTGGTCCAGTTGTGAGGATTTTTGTTTTCTTTATGTTGAGGTGCAGACCATACTGAAGGCTGAGGTCTTTGATCTTCATTAGTAAGTTCTTGAAGTCCTCTTCACTTTCAGCAAGCAAGGTTGTGTCATCTGCATAACCCAGGTTATTAATGAGTCTTCCTCCAATCCTGATGCCCTTCATATAGGCCAGCTTCTTGGATTATTTGCTCAGCATAGAGATTGAATAGGTGTAGTGAAAGAATACAACCCTGACAAACACCTTTCCTGACTTTAAACCAATCAGTATCCCCTTGTTCTGTCTGAACAACTGCCTCTTGGTCTATGTAAAGGTTCCTCATGAGCACAATTAAGTGTTCCGGAATTCCCATTCTTCACAACGTTATCCATAATTTGTTATGATCCATACAGTCGAATGCCTTTGCATAGTCAATAAAACACAGGTAAACATCCTTCTGGTATTCTCTGCTTTCAGTCAGGATCCATCTGACATCAGCAATGATATCCCTGGTTCCGCGTCCTCTTCTGAAACCAGCCTGAATTTCTGGTAGTTCCCTGTCGATACACTGCTGCAGCTGTTTTTGAATGACCTTCAGCAAAATTTTGCTTGCATGTGATATTAATGATATTGTTCTATAATTTCCACATTTGGTAGGATCACCTTTCTTGGGAATAGGCATAAATATTCCACTCAGTTGGCCAGGAAGCCGTCTTCTATATTTCTTGGCATAGACAAGTGAGCACCGCCAGCGCTGCATCTGTTTGTTGAAACATTTCAGTTGATATTCCATCAATTCCTGGAGCCTTGTTTTTTGCCAATTCCTTCAGAGCAGCTTGGACTTCTTCCTTCAGTACCATCGGTTCCTGATCATATGTCATCTCTTGAAATGGTTGAATATTGACTAATTCTTTTTGGGATAATGACCGTGTGTATTCCTTCCATCTTCTTTTGATGCTTCCTGTATCATAATATTTTCCCTATAGAATCCTTCACTATTGCAATTCAAGGCTTGAATTTTTTTTTCAGTTCTTTCAGCTTGAGAAATGCCGAGTGTGCTCTTCCGTTTTGGTTTTCCATCTCCAGCTCTTTGCGCATGTCATTATAATACTTTACTCTGTCTTCTGGAGCTGTCTTTTGAAATCTTCTGTTCAGTTCTTTTACTTCATCAGTTCTTCCTTTTGCTTTAGCTGCTCGACGCTTAAAAGAAAGTTTCAGAGTCCCCTCTGACATCCATCTTGATCTTTATTTCCTGTCTTTTCAGTGACCTCTTGCTTTCTTCATGTATGATGTCCTTGATATCATTCCATAACTCGTCTGGTCTTTGGTCACTAGTGTTCAATGTGTCAAATATATTTTTGAGATGGCCTCTAAATTCAGGTGGGATATACTCAAGGTCATATTTTGGCTCTCGTGGACTTGCTCTGATTTTCTTCAGTTTCAGCTTGAACTTGCATATGAGCAATTGATGGTCTGTTCCACAGTCCGCCCCTGGCCTTGTTCTGACTGATGATATTGAGCTTTTCCATCATCTCTTTCCACAGATGTAATCAATTTGCTTTCTGTGTGTTCCATCTGGCGAGGTCCATGTGTATAGTCACCATTTATGTTAGTGAAAGAAAGTATTTACAATGAAGAAGTTGTTGGTCTTGCAAAATTCTATCATTCGAACTCTGGGATGGTTTCTATCACCAAGGTCATATTTTCCAACTACTGATCTTTCTTCTTTGTTTCCAACTTTTGCATTAAAATCACCAGTAATTATCAATGCATCTTGATTGCATGTTCCATCAATTTCAGACTGTAGCAGCTGATAAAAATCTTCTATTTCGTCATCTTTGGCCCTAGTGGTTGGTGCGTAAATTTGAATAATAGTCGTATTAACTGGTCTTCCTTGTAGGCGTGTGGTTATTACCTTATCACTGACAGCGTTGTACTTCAGGACAGATCTTGAAATGTTCTTTTTGACGATGAATGCGACACTATTCCTCTTCAAGTTGTCATTCCCAGCATAGTAGGCTATATGATAGTCCAATTCAAAATGGCCAATGCCAGTCCATTTCAGCTCACTAATGCCTAGGATATTGATGTTTATGTGTTCCATTTAATTTTCGATGATTTCCAATTTTCCTAGATTCATACTTTGTACATTCTAGGTTCTGATTATTAATGGATGTCTGCAGCTGTTTCTTCTCATTTTGAGTCATGCCACATCAGCAAATGAAGGTCCCGAAAGCTTTACTCCATCCACATCATTAAGGTTTACTCTACTTTGAGGAGGCAGCTCTTCCCCAGTCATCTTTTGAGTGCCTTCCAACCTGTGGGGCTCATCTTCCAGCACTATATCAGACAATGTTCTGCTGCTATTCATAACGTTTTCACTGGCTAATGCTTTTCAGAAGTAGACTGCTGGGTCCTTCTTCCTAGTCTGTCTTAGTCTGGAAGCTCAGCTGAAACCTGTCCTCCATGGGTGACCCTGCTGTTATCTGAATACTGGTGGCATAGCTTCCAGCATCACAGCAACATGCAAGCCCCCATAGTACAACAAACTGACAGACAGCTCCATAGGTTCTAAAAATGCCTGAGGATGTCTTGTGACATAATTTACTTATCTATGTCACATTTTTCTCTGGTTAGTATGGCATAAAGAAATGAATTCAAGTTTTGGCATCAGGAAGACATAGATTTTACTAGTTCCAGATTTTACCAATTTTTGACCCACAGCAGATTAATCTTTTGAATCTCTCTTATAACATCTAGTAATACAGTTATAATAGAGCCAAGTATTTGGAGGATTAAATAACCTAACCAGTATCCAGTTGCCATCAGTAAACTCTGACTCATGATGACCCCATGTGTGTCAGGGTAGAACTGCACCCCACAGGATTTTCATGGCTGTGACTTTTCGGAAGCAGAATGCCAGGATTTTCTTTTTAGGTGCCTCTAGGTAGGTTCAAACTGCCAACATTTTGGTTAGTAGTCAAGCACTTAACTGTTTGCACTGCCCAGGGACTCTTTAAGTAACCTTATATATGTAAAATACTTAGCCTGGCCCCTAGATGCTCACTATATAGTGTCTTAGTCATCTAGCGCTGCCATAACAGAAATACCACAAGTGGGTGGCTTTAACAAAGAGAAGTTTATTCTCTCACAGTAAAGTAGGCTAAAAGTCCAAATTCAGGGTGCCAGTTTTAGGGGTAGGCTTTGTCTCTCTGTCAGCTCTGAAGGAAAATCCTTGCCATCAGTCTTCCCCATGTCTGGGAGCATCTCAGCGCAGGAAACTCAGGTCCAAAGGACACGCTCTGGTCCCAGTGCTGCTTTCTTGGTGGTATGAGGTCCCCAAATCTCTGCTTGCTTCCCTTTCCTTTTATATCTTGAGAGATAAAAGGTAGTGCCAGCCATACTGCAGGGAAAATGCCTTTACATTGGATCAGGGAGATGACCTGAGTAAGGGTGCTGTTACAATCCCACCCTAATCCTTTCAACATAAAATTACCATCACAAAATGTACGATAACCATACAATACTGGGAATCATGGACTAACCAATTTGATACACACATGTTTTGAGGGACCCAATTCAATCCATGACACATAGGAACTAATATTCTGATTATTACCACTTCAGAAGATACGAGCACTCCTTGAGGGTGGATTTCTCTTAAAATAGGGAGAAAGGCCACTCTATAAGTCTAATACGCTATGAAATACAAAGAAATTGTATTAACAGCCACCTCTAAGACCTTAAAGAGCTTTAGAATTTTAGAGCTAAAAGAGACCCTGAGGAAATGGAAACTCGAACAGCTAGAAAATAATAGAAACATCAATTCTTTTCTTAGACATTAATATTTGGAACCGCGACGAATGTACGCTTTCATTGAAATGCACTATGCCGCATTGAGAAAGTAACTTGTTATGGAAATAAAACCAAAGACCATATCTGGACCCATTTTGTGAAGTAAAAGAACGCAGGCTAAGTTTTTTTCCTACCAATTTCTGTGGTATTATTTGCTTTGGAAATGAATGGATGAATGCCACTTAGAACACTTCTTTCTTTTGTGTCCAGGCAGGTCTGCCATCAGGAAAGATTTCTTCTCTCCTAACTCTAGGTCCATGATCTGTGAGTGGTGGTGGCAAGGGGCCACTTAACCAATTTGTTTTTGTTGTTGTTAGGTGCCATAGAGTCAATTTCAATTCATAGCGACCCCTGTGTACAACAGAATGAAACACTGCCCAGCCCTGCACCATCCTGATGATCGTTGTTATGCTTGAATGCATTGTTGCAGCCACTGTGTCAATCCATCTTGTTGAGGTCTTCTTCTTTTTCACAGACCCTGTACTTTACCAAGCATGATGTCCTTCTCCAAGGACTGATTCCTCCTGATAACATGTCCAAAGTATGTGAGATGTAGTCTTACCATCCTTGTTTCTAAGGAGTATTCTGGTTGTACCTCTTTCAGGATGGATTTATTGGTTCTTTTGGTAATTCATGGTATATTCAGTATTCTTCTCCAATACCACAATTCAAAGGTGTCAATTCTTCTATGGTCTTCCTTGTTCAACTCAACCAAGTAGAATATACAAAATGGAGTTTGAGAAGACAATTACTCTCTCCTCCTTGCTTTCTGTTCAAAATTAGGTGTAAGTAAAACTTCAGCATTCGAAGGAAGAGGCTTTCTTCCTTACTTTGCTGGTAAGTAATAGTAGGAAACAAAAAACAGAAAAAACATTCAGCCTAACAAATAGTCCAGAGGTAAAAACAAAACAGTCTGATATGTAATATGGTTCAGTGTATCTTGTACCTTTCACAGGACATATTCTCTTGCTTGATAAGAGCTCTTTGACAGCATAATGGAGTGGTGTGGCTATGTGGTGTATTGTTTAAAGTATTCATCTATGAACCACTGATACATTTATTGACAAAACTCTTTTATTCCTAAAACTTAATGACAAATGCTGCTGGTCATATACAAGTCTCAAAGACTCTTGCTGAGTTGTAATGAAGAATAATAATACTTTATTATTATACGATATGATAATAATACTATTTACTATGGTATAGGAACTATGTTATGTGCTTAATGGACATTGCTAATAATCTTCATAATTGTTTAAGTAGGTCATGACCTTCACTTTAAAAAGTCAATTGTCATCAAGTTGACTTTGACTCATGGAGGCCCCATGTGTGTCAGAATAGAACTGTACTCCTCAGGGTTTTCAATAGCTGATATTTTTGGAAGTATTTTGCTAGGTCTTTCTTTTGAGGTGCCTCTGGGTGGACTCAAACCTCCAACCTTCTGGTTAACATCCAAATGCTAACCATTTGCACCACCCAGGGACTCCAATCTTCATTTATAAAAACCCCAACTCATAACAACCCTTTCATGAATCTCAGGTAGGATAAGTGGGTTCTCTAGGGTCACATAGATAGATAAGGCTAGGGTTGAACTAGATTGGTTGCTCTCTGTCTTTCTACTCCATACTTCCTCAAATGTTCAGGAAGTAACTTTCCCCACTTGATGGGAAACAAAATTACCTAGAAATCATCAGCAATGTCAGAATCTCCAGCACTCCAGCAGCCAAGCCAGAAATAGAACAATATCACTTGACACATATCAGAGACATAATTACTCAAGATGACTTGCCATTTCTTAGCGAAGAAAGAAAGAAATTCTCCCTCTCTTGCTTACTGAATACATAACATGGAAGGAAAATGAAAAAGAACTGAAGTAAAACATGGATAACAAGAAGTAGAACAACGGGAGTTTGGGTCCGACAAAGTACATAAGGAAATTATCTCTTCCTTTTTTAAAATTTCACTCATAAACTTGGGCTCCTAAAATGAATAAAGAACTAGCAAATCTAACTATAGAAAATGTCACTAACGGTGTCTGGCATTCCATAGACAAGAAGTGGTCATTCAATAAATGTTACATGAACAATTTTGGCCTTCGGTAACTTTCTTTGCTTTTGCTTTTATTCTCTCTGGAGATCTTGTCTCACAAATAATTTCCTCAATACTAGTTCATCTTTCCCAACTTTAAGAAGAATATTAGGAGGTGAATAAATTACAGGACCATCCTGGGTGGAGAAGGAAATTCTCATATACCTTTAGAGATAAATCAGCATGACAAAACACAATGTAAAAATTAAGTCTAATGACCCCTTCCGTCTTTTCATTTCTTGCTGTAAAGGGTATCAGTTGTTTACTTGCATGTCCATCTAAAAAGTTATTATTTTTTGTTTCTTTAGAACCCCAGAGAAGCACCTTGAAGAAGTAGAAAAGTATAGTTCACACAGGTAAAATTCCAGGCAACTTTCTCACAAATGGTTAAATGATCGACTGCTAACTAAAAGGTTACCGGTTTAAACCCAGCCAGAGGCACCTTGAAGATAGCCCTGGAGATCTGCTTCTGAAAGGTCACAGCCTTGAAAACCCTATGAAGCAGTTCTACTCTGCACACGTGGGGTCTCCTTGAGTTAAAATCCACTCGATGGCAACTAGCAACAACAACATGTCAAGAATCTTTCAGATCAGTAGTTCTGAGTTACCCGTGGAGTTACTGAATCAGAATTCTTGGGGGGAAGGGAGAGGGAGACCTTTTTTATATTACAAATGCTCCACAGGTGGTTCTGTTGTGCCACCCAGGTTAGATAGCTGACTTAGATTCTTTAGGAACTTGTCCCCATTTTTTGTTTTTTTCCGTCAGTGTCCATTCCAAATTAGCGTACAGAACTACACTATCTACATCAGGTACGCAGATCACAACAATAAGAGAAGAGCTAAGGGATTCTAAAAAAAAAAAAATTGTATCAAAATGTACTTCAAAACACTGTGGTTTATGAACTAGATGTGAGAAAATGGAAATGGAATCTTTAAAGTACACATGTATTTAAGGTCAAAATAATATTAGTGTAACCAGATCCCTGGTCAGAGTTCAGGGGAGGAGGTTGGTTGAAAGTTCACTATGCTAGGGTACCTGGTTTGACCCTGGTGATTTTTCATCCAAGTGGTTAGGGATGCTGGCAGGCAGGGTTTCAAATAAACTTGAAGCTTTTAGAGAAAATAAAAATTCAGAAGAGGGGAGCGAGGGAGATAGAGAGACAGGAGTATGAACCGATGGACAGTGAATGTACTGGGGAATTAAAAACAAGAGCTCAGTTGAAGAGAAGATTCAAGATCAGAAGGAACTAGAATGAACCAATAATTATAGCATGCTCAGTAAGGTGCTGAGGGCATATGATTTGAGAGGAGCAATTATGACCTAAGGCCAAAACAGTGACTAAGGCCAAGAAAGTGACCTTGAGGCAAAGGCAGAAATAGACCCAAAAATTCCAGAAAGTAGAGCAAGAACAACCTGCAGCAGGAAGCAAAAATAGAAGAAACCAGTAAGGACAGTGACACTCTGGGATCAGGACTAAGAGAGCTATCTGTGACAAGAAATAACACAAAGGGAGCTTGGAAGAGCCTAACACTGCAAACCTCTGCCAAGCCAAGTAACACCACACTATATACTTGTGACTGCACTTATCTGGATGTAGTTTGTATTCTACAAGTCCTTTTTAGTGTAGTAAAAATGGTTGTGCACTTGAAAAGGCTGTGCGTGCTGGATTCCAGTGGACATGCTGGGTGTGGTTGGATAATGGCCAGAGTAAAAGAAGGGAGAATGTCAGGGGCATGGTCTTTGGAAGAGAAAACCACCCCCTTTATGAAGTTTGTTTAGTGGTTGCTGGAAATTATGCCAGAGAAAGGGTATCTGGGAACCTAAGAAAGAGAGCTGTCTATCAGAGGTGGCGACCTCCAGACTAGACAAACAGGTTCAAGAGTTCAGAGGACACAAATGTGAGAAGATAAGGGTATATTAGTGAAATTTTGAGAAGAAGAAGCTTGAGAGAACTTGGTGGAGATAATCCATCTTGGAAGGGCTGAAGGACCTCAAGAGTAAGGGCAGATTATAAACAGAAAACAGGAAGAGGAGTCTAGGGAGAAACAGAGTTCAGAAAGGAAAACTGAATATAGGACTTAATGCCAAGAAGCAAACTAAGGGCTAATCAGAGACTTCTCGAAGGGACAGCTCAGGAAGTTGCTGGCTGAGGTTGTTGATGAACTTCTCAGAGTCTCACTTGCCCTGGAATTTCAGAATGAAATATTACCTGGACCTGGGGAAGGAGGGAGGTGAGGCTAGGTTGGAAGTCTAAGAGGAGTCTTTTGGTAGACAAAATAAAAAGTAGTACAACGGAGACCCTTGTGGAACTTTCTGAACACCCAAGACTGTTGCCAAATAGGGATTATTCTGGAACTCAATTTTCTCACAAAATACAAAGGTTACGACCATATTGGCTATCTGCATGTGTTGAACTGTGGCTGGAGCAGAGGAGGGGATAACACTTGAGAAGACCAGAATGTGGTGAAAGGCCCCAAGCGATGTAATTCCTGGGAGAGAATCTTGCCAATCACAAGGTGATCATATACATCAACTCAGGTTTAGCAAAGTGAGGGACCTTCAACAGTCTTTTCTTTGTTATGGTTATGAACAACAATATTTTAAAATGAACCATCTAAAGCGCATAAGAAATTGTGAAAGCATTAAAGAAAGAGAACGTGTTTGATTTCATATAGGGCTATAACACACACACGCCACACAAACACACATATACACACAAATTAGTACAAAACCCTGAAGTAATATTTGAGTAAAAAAAAAAAAAATATTTGAGTACCATGGGTTTTCTATTGCAAGATGGAATTTATACTGAAAATACCAACCTCACAAAATGAAGAAAAATTGTCTAGAGCAGCTCAACTTTATAAACAAGGAGCCCTGGTGGTATAATGGTTAAGCGCTCGACTGCTGACTAAAAGGTTGACAGTTCCAACCCACCAGCAGCTCCACAGAAGAAAAGACCTGGTGATCTGCCCCCTAAGGATTACAGCCTAGGAAACCCTATGGGGCAGTTCTACTCTGTCATATACAGTTGTGATGAGTCAGAATTGATTTGATGACACACAACAACAACAACAACAACAAAGCCATTACAGACAGGCACAATCTATCAAAAATAGTGTGTTGAGCAAGGAAAATTTATGGCAATTCGAATCAAGAAAACACCATATCTTGTTCATAAAATGTGTCAGTAAGGATATGTTGAGTGAATAAATGCATATATGTTGAGAAACTTAATAAATTAATGAATATAATGAAAAGCATAGATGTATATTTCACTGTCTCCCAGATGAGTTAGATGCCCTTCCATGGCCTCCCAGAGGACCATGCACATCCCTTATCAAATCGTTACCCTACTTTATGCTGTGCTTTCTTCCTAGAGTGTAAGCTACCGAAGCGCAGGAGCTAATTATTCTTCATTATAACTCTAGCACCAACCACAGTCACCTTGTACATAGCAGACCTTCAAGAAAGAGTAGTATAAATAAATGACATTATTTACAACAGTACTAGCTTAGTCCAAACGTTAAATTAGCATTATACATGGGAGAGCAAGAGATGTTACCATTTTCTTTTTTTAAGTGATTAAGTGATACCTAGAACGTACTGCGATAAGAGAGGAGCATAAGAACAATTAAGACAGTGTTACTACTGTAATTTGAATATATGCTTAGATTGGAAAATGGATTACAATGATGCAAAGAGAACAGTTCCTTCCTGGGAAATGAAAAGCCGAAGAATTGAGAATGGAGGCATACCTCTTACTGAAAGTAGAGCAGAAGGGTGTGCTCCCCCTCTAAAATTATCCAGACTGTTAGATAAACATTGATTATTTCCTGAAAAAATTTTCCCGGAGGAAACTCAGCATCTATCTCCCCCTACTGGTGTCAAATTAAGAGTGATGTCTGACGTTTTGTAAATCTTAAACTGAGTGATGTTCTAATTAAAGGACCATTTTTATTTGATATGGGGAGTGGTGGTGGAAACCCTCATACGTAACACAGGAAACCCTGTAGGACAATTTAAACATACTACAATGAAGCTTTGTGTTGCAATGTGCTTTACCAAGATTTGAAGTATAAATTGGTTCATTACAGATAAAGGATGGTTAAGGATTGTTTGTTTTTTTGATAGTCAGCTTTTAATGGATTCGGATGACTGTGGATTACAATTGGCTGATGCAATGGGAAGTTTTAAGAAACTTTTTATTATAGAGAATTGCAAACATACATAAAAGTAGAGAGACAACTAACAAACTCCCATGTACCCATCATAGTGCTCCAACAATCGAGTCATAGCCAATCTCGTTTCATTTATTAGTCTTCCAGGGTCCACATACAGATCATTTTGAATATCACTTCATATGTAATTATCTAAGTACGTACTTAAAATATGGGTATGTTTAAAATATCCCCATAATATCGTTATTATGCTTAAACAAAATTAGCAATATTGTTAGCTGCCGCGAAGTCAATTCTGACTCATGATGACCCCATGTGTACAGAGTTGAACTGCTCCCTCGGCTGTGACCTTTCAGAGGTAGATCGCCAGGCCTGTCTTCCAAGGTGCCTCTGGGTGGGTACAATCATCAACCGTTAGGCTAGTAGTTAAGTGCTTAACTGTTTGCACCACTCAGGGGCTCAAATATCCAGTCTGCTCAGATTTCCACAATTGTCTTATTATTTGCAGGTTTTTAACTTTACAGTTTTTTTGACACAGGATTTGAATAAGGGCTATACATTGTAATTGCTTTATATATCTTTTAAAACTCCTGGGACTCATAGGTTTTTCCTCTATCAATTTTTTTTTTCCCTTGCAATTTTTTGTTGGTGAAATTGGGTCCTTGGTTCTGTATAGTGTTCAGCAGGCTGGAATTTGCTGACTCCAGCACCATGCTGTTGTTTAACACATTGCTCTGTCCTCTGTATTTACTATAAATTGTTAGTTAGATCTAGAGGCTTAAACTGAATTTCGGGTTTGAATTTTTGTTTTTTGCAACGTGCTGTTGTGTATTTCCATCATTCAGTGTCTGGCAGCCATTGAAATTCACTGTCTAGAATAAACTCTCTAGAGCAGCTCTATCCAAAACAAAATTTCTGCACTGATAGACATGTTCTATATCTGTCCTGTCTAATATGGTAGCCACTAGCTACATGTGGCTATTGAGCACCTGAAATGTGACTAGTGTGAGTGAGGAACTAAATTATAAATTTAATTTAATTTATGTCAGTTTAAATTTAAATTTAAATAGCCACATGTGGCTGGTGGCTACGGTATTGGATTGTACAACTCTAGACACATTAATTCATCAACGACTGAAAATTGACAATGCTCTTATTCTATTATTTTCTTTCTTAGCTGGACTATTTTGATAAAGAGAAACTTCCCCTTATCAACTACTTGATTACCATGACATTCAGTTCATACAGGAAAGGCATAAAATTGCTTAATTCTTTCCTCATGTTTATCAGTTGTTAAAATAATGAGTTTGTTCCTTAGAATTCTCCAAAGGTGACTTACAAGGTTTTTTTTTTTTTTTTTTAATGTTGTTATGAAGTAATAATTTGTGTTTCAATTCATTGTAGTTATTCATATTTATGTTTAAATTGTCCCATTCTTGGCCAGTGGGAGCCATTTGAAGCTGTATCCTTGAGTGTTCTTGATATGACCCTACTAATCTTTGGTAGTGTCCTGACTTTCTAGTATGATAAGCAGTTCCAAGATCATCTTGTACATTTCCAGTTTCATGTCTGAAATTAGCCACTTTTCCAAGAATCCCTGTTTCCATTTAGTGGAAAATGGTGTCTCAAGAATACACAAATCTGAGCAGTAGGGTGATGATTCCTGTTCCTATTGGGCTAGTCATTGTTTCTAGGTAGAAATACAGATTTTTTTTTTTTAACTACATTATGAATTCCTTCTGATATATCTAATTTAAAATCAGAACAACAGAGTTCCTCTTTGATTTTAGATCTGTTTCTTTTTTATTTCTCATTCTTAAAATTCAGTGTGTCAATGAAACAAACATATTTACTCATTTCTTGTATCCCACAATACATCTCACTGGTGATATGTTACTGTATTTTAGTATCATTTGAATTAGTTCCTCTCTCTGTGGTTTTGCCATAAATTTATATACATTTATTTATTTCATTTAGGGATTTTTAAAAAAATAGTTTTAATTCACAGTTATGTAAAAATATTTGTCATTCCAGAGTCACTTACAAAAGAAGCTAAATTCAAAGAAGTCTACCTTCTTTCCCTATCTCCTTAACTCAATTTACTTCTTCCCTTGTCAGTATTCGTTTTGAAAACTTTATGATTCGATCTTTTATTTTTTTATCAGCAAATATGTATATACATTTAAATCTATCCTTTCTTAGATGAACCATAACATGCTATACCCACTTTTCTTTTCTTTTACTTAATAATATATCCTGGAGATCACTGAACAATAGAATGTAGAAATAGTCCATTTTCCTTTTTATCGCTGCATAATATTTCATTGTATGGGTGTTCCATAGTTTTTATTAAAAAATGTTCCTATTGATGAAGATTTAGGGTGGAATAATTTTCGTTTTTTTAAGAAGTTAAAATGATAATGGCAGCAGAATCAACAAATGGTTTAAATTTCTCCATATCCTTTGGCTATTCATGAGGTTGTAAATGAATCATTTCTTTTATAAAAATCAGCACAAACCTGGTTTCTATGAGGTGGAGATTAAAGATGTGCCAAACATTTAACTTTTCCAAGTTGCTGTAGCCCTCCATCATGTCTAACACCAAATCCTCCTCCTCTTGCTTCAGTACTCTCTTTCCTGCCTTTGGGTTCCGTAACTCGCTATAACATCTTGCAGAACTCAGGAACCGTAACAAGGAAATGGCTCACGTGGTTGTGGAGGCTGGCAAGTCGCAGATTTGTGGGTGAAGAGGCATAGAATTCTCCCTGGCCCTCAGTCTCTGTTCAAAGGCACTCAGCTCTCTTGCTCTGTGGGCCAGGAAGCCCACTGCACCATCTCCTGCAGATCTCTGCTGTGGGTCTCTTCTTCTTTGGTGGTGGTGAGCTCTCCTCCTTACTCTGGAATTGGCTCTCTTTTAAGGCAAAATTGATCAATCCCCTTGGTAGACCACAATTACCCTGTTACACAATCACCTGGATGGGAGTTACAAGACCATGACTAGAAAAATCACACACAGAAGTAATTAATCACACTGCAGGTTGATATAGATATTCATAAAGATTAAAGGTATGAACAAGATGTATTAATGATCCAAGACAAATATTGGTGAGAAATTAAGGTAAATTTACTGAAAGATATAGGGCTGGGTATTACAGAACTCAAATAAAATATTTTAGTTTTAATTGATTTTCCCTTTGATGGCTTGATAATAATGGCTGATGGCTACTTTCTGATCTTCAGACTACCTAGCATAGTGCTTGGTGAAGTTGGAAAAGTAAGGATGATTGAATCTGAGAGGTATAAGTGATAGAAGAATTCTTTTAGGATGTGAAATGGTAGCAGTTTATTTATGCAATAAATAAATGGTAATTCAAATTATTTTTTGTAACCTTGAACTGTACATTAGGGGAGTTATACATGTGGTAAATGACTTAAAGGAGAGACAAGATATGGGTATTCATACCCAACCCATCTACATATCGGTTGTGAGAATTTGTAAAAGTTACCTGTCCTCACAGTCTGTTTTGTATTTGAAATAATATTAGCTATCCCTAAAAAAAAAAGGGGGGGGGGGCAAATACCTAACTCCACATCATAGCCTTCAAACAACAAATCCAACAGAAATATTAAAACGTCCTAAGTCAAATAGGTGAGAATAGTCTTCCAGTGGCTTTCTGAATTTCTGAATTTTGAATGTCTTCTCTTATAGATACATGTTGTTGCTGTTGTTACTAGCTGCTGTTGGGTTGGCCACAACTCAAGGAAATCCCACGCACGACGGAACAAAATGCTTTCCGGTCCTGCACCATCCATTCCCATGATTGGTTGTGCATGGACTGTCGTGATTCATAGGATTTTCGTTGGCTGATTTTTGGAAGTAGATGGCCAGATCTTTCTTCCTATAGCTATATACTTTTGATTAATTTATGCCAGTGAATATATTTTTTAGATTATGTTTTCCATATGCAGTGAAATTTTATTTATAGGAAAGAAAAAATAGATATGCATAAGAATCTAATCAGAGATACTTTAACACCTGTTCATCAGTTGTATGTGTATATGACAATCCATGCGAAAGAACATTCGAATGAAATGGTATTTTAAACCCTTGATTACGTGGCAAGGAGAATGGAGAGAGCTTTGCTCAAAAAAACAAAAAAGAAGACGGAAGAAATAGAACTGCGAATGGTGATGATAACAGAGATAGACGTCGCCCAGCTCCTCCCCAAACTTGAGGTTTGTGGCCTTGAGGTGATGCTTCCTTTAGTTACCTACTAAATTAGAAGGAATAGAATATTAATGGTTTTCAGATTTTGGCTCCCTGAAAATATAATCAAAACCACCTGTTGATAATGAAAACTAAGTGTATTCTTACTGTTGTCAGGGAAAGAGCTCTTTTGACAGAGTCTCAGTAGTGTCTTGGAGCAGAGAAAGCAAAGTTATTTATGAAAATTTGGGGTACAGTTTAAGGTGAGTTTTTCAGTGTTGAAGCTTGATTAGAATTGGGTAAGGGTCAAGGTAGATGAAGGTAGTAACGGGAGGGTTTTGAGGGAAGGAAATTCAAAGTGCCTTAGAGAGTAATTTCATGCTCCATATTGAAGAGTTAAAAATTTGAGATTCATTCAGTCGGTGTTATTGGAAAGTACCTGTAATAATTAATAAAGTTATTTGCAGTGTTTTTCTTTCTGGGTGAGAATTTCCTGGAATAGTAAGGTAATGTTAATTAAGAAAGTAGAATAGTATATGGGGTATTAGCCAAACACCTTAATCTTATGATTTCTTTGTTTGCTTCTCAGACCTTTAAAAAAAATATTGAAGATCTCAGAGAAATCTGAAGGGATATAAACACAACATTCTTTCCCTAAAACAGCATGTTTCCTGTGAGAAAGGCAATATTATATCTAAAGCAGTTCTCTGATTTAATGAATTTTTTGTGGGAGAAGTTCTATAGCCTTGGTGGTCTTGGGTAATTCTCTTCTCTGAACTATGACCTGTAGGATTCTGCCTATTTTGCAGTCACATATATATTCAATATATTATTTAATATTATGTAATACACGACATAATATATGTTAATTTTGTTATATATAACGATATATTATATAATTTAATATGTTTATATAAACTGTGGTGGGATAGTGGTTAAGTGCTATGGCTGCTAACCAAAAGGTCAGCAGTTCGAATCTGCCAGGCGTTCCTTGGAAACTCTGTGGGGCAGTTCTGCTCTGTCCTATAGGGTCGCTATGAGTCGGAATTGACTCGATGGCAGTGGATCTGTTTTTTTAATTTTATAGTTAAATATAATAATATATAATAATACATATAATACAGTATAATATAATATAAACCCTTTGCCATCAAGTTAGTTCTGACTCATAGCGACCCTATAGGATAGAGAACTGCCCTGTAGGGTTTCCGAGGAGCGGCTGGTGGATTTGAACTGCCAATCTTTTGGTTGCAGCAGGGGTCTTAACCACTATGCCACCAGGGATCCATAATATAAGTTTATTAAATATAATTATGTATAATGATATAATAGATATATACTTAATATATTTAAGATATTCTGTTTATTCAAAACATATTTAACATTAATTAACAATATGTTTAATTAATATCAAAAATCTGTTTTAAATTAATAGAACATATATTTAATATTAATTATATGTATAATTAATTAATATTAAAGTGTATGTTTTAAATTAATAGACTTTGGTTTTTAGAACAATTTTAGGCTTCCAGAAAAATTGAGGAGAAAGTACAGAGAGTTCCCACATACCCATTTCCTGCTGTTTGCAGCTTATTTTATTAGTACCATCTTGCATTAGTGTGGAATACTTTTTACAATTGATGAACCAATATTGATAAATTGTTATTAACTGAAATCCATAGTTTATATTAGGGTTCACTCTATGTTATACAGTTCTAAGGATTTGTTTTATTGTAAAAATATAAATAACACAACATTTGCCAATTCAACCTTCTTTACGTATCTGATTCTGTGACAGTGGTTACATTAATCATGTTGTGTAACAGTTCTAGGGATTGTGACAAATTCGTAATCTCATGTACCCATGATTACAGTGTCATACAGAATACACTTCATTGCCCTAAAAATACAACGTGCTTCACCTGTTCATCCTTACCCACGACCCAACCCCCTGACAACCCCTGGTCTTTCTGATGTCTATACAGTTTTGCCTTTTCCAGGATGTCGTATAGTTGGAATCATATAGTATGTAGCCTTTTCAGACTGGCTTCTTTCACTTAACAATATGCATTTAAAGTTCCTTTATGTCTTTTTGTGGCTTGATAGCTCATTTCTTTTTATCAGTCCTCTTTTAAAGCATAAAGCGAAGAGGTGTAAGGAGAGAAGAAACAAATTCAAAGCTTGAGAAATTAGGTGCAATTTTTCTTCTTCTTGAATTGTTTACTAATGATCTCTTTTTCTCAGAGAGGAAACCGATGGGCCAAGATGGACCCCAGGAGATGTCAAGGATCATCCTGAGGGCAGAGAGGCATTAGTTTACCAACGTAACAATCCCTGTTCAGTTTGTAGTAACCAGTAGATTTTTTGTTCCACGAATCCAATACCAGTCATTGGGGGCTTCCCAGAGATCTGTTTTTGACCCCCTGAAAAGGTCAGTGATTCAAATCCACCAGCTTCTCCTTTGCAACACTATGGGGGCAGTTCTACTCTGTTCTATAGGATCACTATGAGTTGAAATTGACTCGATGGCAATGGGTCTGGCTTGTTTTTTTGATGGTTATCACATACATCTATGGAGTTATCAGATAATGTTTGTAACCTCTTGACACTACATTATCAAGAATGATTTGGGGCTAGGCAATGAAATTCGGATTATTGAGATCATCATTGTTGCTGTTGTTAGTTGCTGTAGAGTTTATTCTGACTCATGGTGACCCTGTATGTCACAGAGTAGAACTGTCGCATAAGGTTTTCTTGGCTGATCTTAATGGAAGAAGATCACCAGGCTTTTTCTTCCACAGTACTGATAGGTGGGTTTGAACCACCAGCCTTTAGGTTAGCAGTTAAATGCAAACCATTTGCACCATCTAGGGATGAGATCGTTAGGTAGATGTTGACGCAGTGGTTAAAACATTGACTGCTAACCAAAAGGTTGGTAGTTTGAAACCACCAGCGTCTCTGCAGGAGAAAGATGTAGCAGTTTGCTTCTGTAAAGATTTACAGCCTTGGAAACTCTATGGAGTCACTATGAGTTGGACTTGATAGCAGTGGGTTTGGTTTTCTGGTAAAGTAAAAGACAAGCACTGTGTCTTATTTGTAAGATATGTGAAAACGATACAGCCTTCCATATATACATACTATCTGTTTTCTAGTTCTCTTCAGATTTTTCTTTCTGTGGCCATTCAGTTACAAAAGCTATCTTCCACAGAAAGTTCCAGAGTAATGTTTTGATGGAGACAGAACCTTCTTTTCTAGGTACAGTGTTATGATTTGGGTAGGATTACTGGATCTCTAACCTGTTGTGTTGTTTTCCATCTACAAAAAAGACCTACTAGTTGAGCTCAGTTACCCAGGAAATCAGTTGATTCATTATAAGAAACTAGTACCAAGGGAAACTAGGTGGATCCCAAATGAAAATGTGCACAAACACATCAGTTTGGCTGTATGCTTTGGCCAGCTCATGAATAAATTATAGCCATATACTGGACCTATACCAAGAAGTGAGTAAGGATGCAAAAAGCAACACTAAGCATTGGGGCCCTATAGGTGACATAGAAGTGACACAGTAAAAGACAGCCTTAAACCAGCAAAAGAGGAAAGAAGCTAGCTGGGAAATAAAGAACAAAAGAATGCAGACTAAAGCCTAACCATCTGTGGTTTTCTTTCATGGATTTCTGTGGAAGCTGTCTACATCTCACATACTTGTGTAACTGGCCTGAAAATCTTGGGTCTTGGGTCTTGGGTCTCCTTCTAAAGACTATCCGTTCCCTGGAGGTTCCCTAAGACTCTTCAGCTTGCGCTTTTTAGGAGAAATCATCTTGCAGTGATCTGAGGATGATTTGTACCTCTTCCATTCAGAGATATGAATCTTGAAGTTTCACTGTTGTGTCCATTCCTAACAGCCCTGATTTGATCCTTTCCATCAGGGCCCAAGGGCTGTCTTTCTCTGATCTCTCTTCCAAAAGACCAGGTTTCCAGGTTTTAGATACAGGAGGATATTGACAAAAGGGTGCTTGTACCTGTAGATGATAAGACTGAGTGTATTGCATAAGTTCCCTGCATTGTTTGGCATATCTGCTTGCAACAGTGTGGAGTCCTGAATTGGACTGACAGTCCTAGATGAATGGGCCAGCTTGTTATTAGCTCCTAAGAGTGATGTTGATAAACCCCAGAGGAGTTGGTCATATTGCCGTTAAAGTGAATGGCAATATCTTATAACAACGGTTGCTAAACTTTTCCTGTAAAAGACTAGGTAAGAAATATTTTAGGCTTTGTAGGCCTTCTAGTCTCTGTTGCAACTACTCAGCTTCACCACTGTAGCACGAAAGAGGCTATAGACAATATGTAAACAAATGGGCTGGCTGTGTTCCAGTAACAGTTAGTTTATAAAAACAGGGAGTGGGCTGAATTAGACCTGCTGGTCATAGTTTGCTGACCTCTGTCTTAGATCACTTTGACCTTTTCCTTGCTTTTGAGTCCCTGCTGTGTGCTGAACATTGGCCAACTGGGAGCAAACAGCCATTGGGAAGGTCTACAGAAGGATATAAAATTCTGTGCTGGCAAATTTAGACTTGTGGTAAAGATGACGATCTTTATTTTCTAAGATACCAAAGGGATTCAGTTAATCATTCAATAATTTCATTACATGAGGCCTACTATGTGCCAAGTTCTAGAGAGACGAAGATGAAAGGAGAACAGCCTGATCCCAAAGGAGTTTACTTTCTGTAAGAGATTATAAATAAATAATCACAGCACATTGCTTTATTAGATGCTGACAAGTTGATTCTGACTCATGGCGACCAATGTGTGCGGAGTAGAACCCCTCCATAGGGTTTTCTAGGCTGTGACTTTCAGAAGCAGATCACCAGGCCTGTCTTCAAGGTGCCTCGGAATGGCTATGAACCACCAACGTTTTGGCTAGTAAATGAGTGCTTAATTGTTTGCACCACCCAGGGACTAGCATAGGATGTAATAAAAACAAATGTGATCATTTATTATAAAGTAGACTCAGGATCCAAGGCGGGTGTGCGTATATGTGTGAGTGTGTGTATGGATAAGGAAAAACCTCTATAGGAGAAGAGTCATTTTTCCTCCTTCTGCTTCTAGTTTCTTACAAACAATAATAATAGAAAGTGTGTTTCGAAGGCATACTTCCAAAGGCCTTTGGATAGTTGTTGTGGGGATTTTGCATGGCTTTGCAAAAAATGTCCTTTAAAAGATGTTGAAGCCACATGCCTCGTTAATGTACATTTATTTATTGGCAATGTTGATAACATAACTGAAGTGAATTTAAAAAGATAAAAAGTTAGTTCAGTTAGGCCCTTGCTGTGAAAACAGAAAACGAAGAGTGTGAGCTCAAAAGCTCTAAATCTCAAAGTTTACAAATCCCCAGGCCCTCCACCTCTACAGCTTGAGCCAGAGGAGTGCAGATATAAGGCCTTAGAGTTCATAGCTTTATTGCTTTCTACGTGGACCAGTTTACATGAATAATTTGTGAGACAGCAAGTATGCGAGGGTAAGGGGAAGCTAGTTCTGAGCAGAGGGAAAGCCAGGAAAATTAGGTATTTGTAAAACGTCAAGAAAGGGTTTAATTCTTTTAAGAAATGAAAAAAAAAAAAAACTTAAAATAATCTTGAAACTATACGCACCTTTCTAAGCAGGCGATTCTCCTCAGCAGAGTAAGCAATGGGTTGAAACTGAGGGGGCCCTGTCTACGTTTTCTAGCACTCAAAGATCTGGCTATGAAATGAAACACCCAGACTAAACATAGTCCAGTCATACTATGAAGGCAAGAACACCAAGAACTAGCTGCTGGATTTGTCAGTTTTTCGTTAATTTTTTTTTTCATGCAGATCACTCTGCTAATAGGGATGTTTCTTCTCCTCTGAGCTTTTATAGGATTAGGCTGCTTCAAATATGCCTAAAAACAAAAGACAAGCACCACATGATTTTTTCAGTCGATGGAGAAGAGGCATTTGACAAAGTTCAACACCCATTCATGATAAAAACTGTTAGGAAAATAGGAATAGAAGGAAAATTCCTCAACACAATAAAGGGCATTTATACAAAGCCAACAGTCAACATCATCTTAAGTGGAGAGAGTCTGAAAGCATTCACCTTGAGATCAGGAACCAGAAAAAGATGCTCTTTATCACCACTCTTATTCAACATTGTGCTGGAGTTTCTAGCCAGAGCAATTAGGCAAGATAAAGAACTAAAGTGCATCCATCGGTAAGGAAAAAGTAAAAGTATCTCTATTTGCAGACGACATGATTTTATACACAGAAAACACTAAGAAATCCTCAAGAAAACTACTGAAACTAATAGAAGGGTTCAGCAGTGTATCGGGATGTAAGATAAATGTACAAAAATCAGTTGGATTCCTCTACACCAACAAAAAGAACATCGAAGAGGAAATCACCAAATCAATACCATTTACAGTAGCCCCCAAGAGGATAAAATTCTTAGGAATAAATCTTACCAGAGATGTAAAAGACCTATACAAAGAAAACTACAAGACAGTACTGCAAGAAACCAAGAGAGACCTTCAAAAGTGGAAAAACATACCTTGATCATGGATAGGAAGACTTAACATTGTAAAAATGTCTATTCTACCAAAAGGCATCTATAGATACAATGCAATTCTGATCTAAATTCCAACAATGTTCTCTAATGAGATGGAGAAACAAATCACCAGCTTCATATGGAAGGGAAAGAGGCCCTGGAGAAGTAAAGCACGACTGAAAAAGAAGAACAAAGTGGGAGACCTCACTCTACCTGATTTTAGAACCTATTATACTGCCACAGTAGCCAAAACAGCCTGGTACTGGTACAACAACAGATACATAGACCAATGGAACAGAATTGAAAATCCAGACATAAATTCATCCACATATGAGCAGCTGATATTTTACAAAGGCCCAAATTCAGTCAAATGGGGAAAAGACAGCCTCTTTAACAAATGGTGCTGGCGTAACTGGATATCCATCTGCAAAAAAATGAAACAAGACCCATACCTCACACCATGCACAAAAACAAACTCAAAATGTATCAAAGACCCAAGCATAAAATCTAAAACGATAAAGATCGTGGAAGAAAAAATAGGGTCAATACTAGGAGCCCTAATACATGGCATAAACAGTATACAAAATGTTACTAACAATGCAGAAAAGAAAGTAGATAACTGGGAGCTCCTAAAAATCAAACACCTATGGGCATACAAAGACTTCACCAAAAGAGTAAAAAGATTACCTATAAACTGTGAAAAAGTTTTTAGCTATGACATTTCTGATTAGCACCTGATCTCTAAAATCTACTTGATACTGCAAAAACTCAACTACAAAAAGACAAATAACCCAATTAAAAAATGGGCAGAGGATATGAATAGACACTTCACTAAAGAAGACATTCAGATAGCTAACAGATACATGAGGAAATGCTCACGATCGTTAGCCATTAGAAAAATGAAAATCGAAACTACAATGAGATTTCATCTCACTCCAACAAGGCTGGCATTAATCCAAAAAACACAAAACAATGAACGTGGGAGAGGTTGTGGAGAGACTGGAACACTTATACACTGCTGGTGGGAAAGTAAAATGGTACAACCACTTTGGAAATTGTTTTGGTGCTTCCTTAAAAAGCTAGAAATAGAACTACCGTACGATCCAGCCATCCCACTCCTTGGAATATATCCTAGAGAAATAAGAGCCTTTACACTAACAGATATATGCACAACCATGTTCACTGAAGCTCTGTTTACAATAGCAAAAAGATGGAAGCAACCAAGGTGCCCATCAACAGATGAATGGATAAATAAATTATGGTATATTCACACAATGGAATATTACGCGTCAATAAAGAAAAATGATGAATCCATGAAACATTTCATAGCATGGAGGAATCTAGAAGGCGTTATGTTGAGTGAAATTAGTCAGCTGCAAAAGGACAAATGTTGTATAAGACCACTATTATAAGAACTCGGGAAATAGTTTAAGCAGAGAAGAGAATATTCTTTGATGGTTACTAGAGGGAAAAAAAAAATTTTTTTTTTTTTTTTAGAGAGGGGAGGGAGGGAGGGAGAGGGGTTTTCACTAATTAGATAGTAGATAAGAACTATTTTAGGTGAAGGGGAAGACAACACACAATACAGGAGAGGTCAGCACAACTGGCATAAGCCAAAATCAAAGAAGTTTCCTGAATAAACTGAACACTTTGAAGGCGAGCATAGCAGGGACGGGAGTTTGGAAACCATGGTTTCAGGGGACATCTAAGTCAATTGACATAATAAAATCTACCAAGAAAACATTCTGCATCCCACTTTGGAGAGTGGCGTCTGGGATCTTAAATGCTAGCAAGCAGCCATCTAAGATGCATCAGTTGGTCTCAACTCACCTGGAACAAAGGAGAATGAAGAACACCAAAGACACAGGGTAATTATGAACCCAAGAGACAGAAAGGGCCACATAAACAGGAGACTACATCATCCTGAGACCAGAAGAACTAGATGGTGCCTGGGCACAACCCTAAACTCTCGTAAAAAGACCAGACTTAATGGTTTGACTGAGACTAGAATGACCCTGGAGGTTATGGTCCTCAGACCTTCTGTTAGCCCAAGACAGAAAACCATTCCTAAAGCTAACTTTTCAGACAAGGTTTGGATTAGAGTATGGGATTGATAATGATACTGGTGAAGAATGAGCTTTTTGGATCAAGTAGACACATGAGACTATGTTGGCATCTCCTGTCTGTACGGGAGATGAAAGAGTAAAGAAGGTCAGAAGCTGGCCAAATGGACATGAAAACAAATTGAGGAGGGAAGGAGTGTGCTGTTTCATTAGGGGGAGAGCAATTAGGAGTACATAGCAAGGTGTTTATAAATTTTTGTATGACAGTCTGACTTGATTTGTAAACTTTCAGTTAAAGTGCAATAAAAATTAAAAAAAAAATGCTTAAAATAAAAATTGTATGTTATGCTTAAAATAAAATTTATTATAAACTATATATTAAAGTTACTTGCTGAGCAATAATTTAAATACTTAATTTTATATGCATTGCATATATTGCTGGTGTTTTATTTTGTGTTTCCCTAGAGTCTTGTAGGGCTGGGACTAGGTAGGGTGAAATGAGTGAGGTATTCACATCACTCACAGAATTTAAGTATGTTTTAAAGAGCTCATTAATCAAGATAAATGATATTTAAATGGAATATTAAAAAAATTAAAATTAACACAAAAAAATCCATGGTGAATACAGCATCAAAATTTTAATAAAGTTGGGGTTTGACCCTGCACTTGTGTAACTCCACCTCACTTTCTTCATGCTTGTGCTGGCCCTGGTGCCAATAACACTTTATTTATAAAACAGTGGTTAGCCTGTGGAACATAGATTTGTTCATTTGATTTTTAAAAAAAATATTGCATGAAACTATTGTTTATCTTGATTACTGAGTTTTTTGGCACTCCATATATTTTTCACTTTCGTCTTGGACCTATTTTTGAGCTAAAGTTAAACCAAAAAAAAAAAAAAACCCTTTGTGGTTGAGTCGACTTGGGCTCATAGCGACCCTGTAGGAGAGAGTAGTCCCCCACAGGGTTTCCGAAGAGCAGTGGTGGATTCCAATGGCCGTCCTTTTGATTAGCTGCCAAGCTCTTATCCACTGCACCACCAGGGCTCCAAGCTAAAGTTAGAGTCAGTTAAATCCAACTACATCACTTTTAGAAGTAAAGTTTATATGAAGGTTCAAAGAAGTGACATGACTGGCCCATGGTCAAACAAAAGAGAAATAGGATTCAGGCTCATTCTGGTTTTGTATCCTGTATCTCCCCAATTAAATTCCTTGAGGATAAGATTTTTGACTCTTATTTCTTTTTTTATTATACTGTGCTGTATGTAGAGCGGCCTCCTCCGCCTCCATACTTGCTATTGCCTTGCTTTGTGGCTTTCATCAGCTATCTCTCCTATCTTTAAAAAGATATTTACTTTTTATTGTCTCAGTCTATGTCTTCCTGATACCTCAATTCTGGGTCAATTCAATGAATAAGAAAAGAAAGGAAAATAAGAAAAAACAAAAGAAAACAAAACAAAGATTTCCCCTGAGTTTGTATGGCACAACATGGAGAAAAAAGCTGATTAATTTTTGAAGCTATTATTTGTTTTTCTTGTTTATGGTGTTGTGTAGGTACAGGCAAAGTTTGCTATTGCTCATGATGTATTAAGGTCCTCATTTTTTTATGAGTATGTAGTGTTAAACAATAATAATTGAATGTTATCAGTAAAGTACAAACTTGAGAATATCCCGCCGGAATTTAGAGACCATCTCAAGAATAGATATGACCCATTGAACACCGATGACTGAAAGCCAGATGAGTTGTTGGATGACATCAAGGACATTATGCATGAAAAAAGCAAAAGGTCATTAAAAAGACCAAAATGGAGTCAGAAGAGACTCTGAAACTTGTTCATTAATGTAGAGTTGCTAAAGAGAATGGAAGAAATGAAGTAAAAGGGTTGAACAAAAGATTTCAAAGGGCATCTCGAGAAGACAAAGTATTATAATGAATGTGCAAAGACTTGGGAGTTAGAAAACCAAAAGGGGAGAACATGCTCAGCATTTCTCAAGCTGAAAGGATGGAAGAAATAATTCAAACCTTGAGTTGCAAAACTGAAGAATTCTGTGGGCAAAATATTGAACGATTCAGGAAGCATCAAAGAAGATGGAAGGAATACAGAATCACCTTACCAAAAAGAACTAGTCAACATTCAACCATTTCAGTAGGTAGCATATGATCAAGAACAGATGGCATTGAAGGAAGAAGTCCAAGTTGCACTGAAGGCATTGGCAAAAAATATGGCTCCAGGAATGGACGGAATACCAATTGAGATGTTTCAACAAATGAATGCAATGCTGGAAGTGCTCACTTATCTAGCCAAGAAATTTGGAAGACAGCTACCTGGTCAACCAACTGGAAGAGATCCATATTTGTGCCCATTCCAAAGAAAGGTGATCCAACAGAATGCAAAACTTATTGAACAATATCATTATCACACACAAGTAAAGTTTTGCTGAAGATAATTCAAAAATGGTTGAAGCAGTATGTTGACAAGGAACTGCCAGAAATTCAAGCAGGATTCAGAAGAGGACGTGGAAGTAGAGATATCATCGCTGATGTCTGAAGGATCTTGGCTGAGTGTAGAGAATACCAGAAAGATGTTTACCTGTATTTTATTGACTATGCAAAGGCATTGGACTGTGTGGATCATAACAAATTATGGATAATATTTCAAAGAATGAGAATTCTAGAACATTTAATTGTGCTCATGAGGAACCTGTACATAGACCAAGAGGCAGTCATTCGAACAGTCAAGGAGATGCTTCATGGTTTAAAATCAGGAAAGATGTGTGTCAGGATTGTATCCTTTGATCATATTTACTCAATCTGTATACTAAGCAAATAATCTGAGAAACTGGACTATATGATGAAGAATGTGTCATCAATTTTGGGGGAAGACTCATTAACAACCTGTGATGTGCAGATAATACAACCTTGCTTGCTGAAAGTGAAAAGGACTTGAAGCACTTACTGATGAAGATCAAAGACCACAGCCTTCAGCATGGATTACACCTCAACATAAAGAAAACAAAAATTCCCACAACTGTACCAATAAGCAACATCATGATGAACATAGAAAATACTGAAGTTGTCAAGATTTCATTTTACCTGCATTCACAATCAACATCCATGGAAGCGATAGTTAAGAAAATCAAAGCACATATTGCATTGGGCATATCTGCTGCAAAAGACCTCTTTATAGTGTTCAAAACAAAAGTGTCACCTTGAGGACTAAGATGAGCCTGACTCAAGCTATAGTATTTTCAATCACCTCATATGGATGTAAATGCTGGACAACAAATAAGGAAAACCGAAGAAGAATTGATGCCTTTGAATTATGTCGTTGCTGAAAAATATTGAAGATACCACAGACTCCTGGAAGGATGAACAAATCTGTCTTGGAAGAGGTATAGCCAGGATGCTCCTTCAAAGTGAGGATGCTGAGACTTCATCTCACATACCTTGGACTTGTTATCAGGAAGGACCAGACCCTGGAGAAGGACATCATGCTTGGTAAAGCAGAGGGTCAGCAAAAAAGTGGAAGACCTTTAAGAAAATAGACTGACACAGTGGCTATAACAATGGGCTCAAACAAAACAATGATTATGAGGATGGATCAGGTCTGGGAAGTGTTTCCTTCTGTTGTTCATAGGGTTGCTATGAGTTGAAATCGACTTGAGGGCACTTAACAACAACATCTGTAAAGGACAAGATGTGCTGAAATTAGTAATTAGAGCAGGTGGTTAGTTCTTCCTCATTTTTTCAAAAGGTGGGAAGAAGATAGAAATTTCAGGCTAGTCAACAGTCACACAAAGTAGCAAAATGTCCTGGCAAGGCATATATGTTGTGGTGGGGGGAGGAAGGGAAGAGTCGGGGTATAGGAAAGCACAGTCATCTTATATGGTTTTTTGGTTAAAACTGTGAGGGACTTGTGGATTTCATATCAGTCAAGTTTCATTATTCTTGTTCCTTTCTTTTTTGATTCACATGGTTTCAGTTCCTTTCTAATTGTCTTTGGTTCAAAACTTTACGGTCATGAAGCAGAGCAGTTGAAAAATGTTGACGAAAAGTTTTGAAAGCAACCATTGAATTTTGCACAACTTTGCTAGTAGTTGAGCCCTGGTGGTGCAGTGGTCAATAGCTATGGCTTTTAACCAAAAGGTCAGCAATTTGAATCCACCAGCCACTCCTTGGAAGCTGTGTGAGACAGTTCTACTTTGTCCTATACATTCACTATGAGTTGGAATCGACTTGATGGCAGTGGGCTTTACTAGCAGTTATTTTTAGTGTGAAAAATGGAGCTACTCTATAATGAATGTGGGTTAACAATTTTTATGTCATTATTTAGCCACATAAACAGAAAAATAAAAACACGTATAGGTTTGCTGAAAATTGATGTTATTTGAAAGTTAAAAGGTAGGATTATACTCCTTAAGATACAGAGGCATTATTTTATTGTGTGGAAAATAGCATTTGCCCTGACTGGGGAAGAAACTACTATTTTGTGTTCCATTAAATTGTATTTTATATTGGATTTTTAAAATATTAACGTTAAGAAGTTAGGATATCTTTTGAAACCCAGACCATAATTTTTATAGTGATACGAAACAGGATGAAACAGGAATTGGGAGATGACATCAGCTTTTAGAAAGTATTTAAAGTTTTTTTTTTTTTTCCTTTTGGAATCCTTTATATAACCAAAAAACCCAAACCTGTTGCCATCGAGTTGATTCTGACTCATAGTCACCCTATAGGACAGAGTAGAGTTGCCCCATAGAGTTTCCAACGAGCATGTGGTGGATTTGAACTGCTGACCTTTTGGTTAGCAGTGGTAGCACTTAACCAGTATGCCACCAGGGCTTCCATCCTTTATACTGACAACATAAATTCAATCTTTTGACTTATTTGTCTGCTAATCTTATGATTGATAATAAATCCACAATTTAAGTAATTGCATGCATTCTATGTACTCATTTAAAGAAAATGAGCTATCATCATCCTCCAGAAGTATTTATGGAGAGATTTAAAAAAAAAAAAAAATTCAAGCTACTGGCTTTACAACATCAGTGAATAGACTTTCTAATTCTAGGAATTTAGAATTAAAATGAAGGAAAAAGATGACATCCATAAAAGCAGAAGCAATCAACAAGGAACCATGCAAGACACATACAATGTGCGGTAAAAACTAGGTAATCACTCATTTGACAGGTCATTAATAAATGCTTACTGAGATACCTCCCCACTAAAAGGAGGAAAAGGAATGAAAATGTATTGAGTACCAGCTACTGCCAGGAACTGTAATAAGCACTTTACCTATATTCTCTCAAGTATGGTCAAACAAGGCACATAACGCAGCAGCACCAAGTAGGAATATGTAGACCTGGGGGAGAAGTCCTGGTGGGATGGTGGTTAAATGCTAGGCTGCTAACTGAAAGGTCAGCAGTTTGAACCCATCAGCCACTCCATAGGAGAAAGATGTGGCAGTTGGCTTCCAAAAAAGATCACAGCCTTGGAAACCCCACAGGGTAGTTCTACTCTGTCCTACAGGGTCACTATGAGTTGAAATTGACTCCATGGCAAGTGGGTTTTTTATATAGGAGGAGAGGTTGGTTTTCTTTCGGAGGTAAGAGTAAGAGAAAAAGTACCACTGTGAGACACTAAGAAGCACTTATGAGAAATAGGTAAGTAGGTCAGTTTTGCGGAGGTGGAAGATGTTTAAAAGATAATTTTGAAAAGTTGACTAAGCTGTGACTGTACTGTAGAGGACTCTTTAGGATAAGCGAAGACATGCTCGCTTTTTTATATAGGTGAAGGAAACCTGAAAAGGTTTTTAAGCAGCAGAAGTGATCTAGTCACGATTTGTAAATGGCGTGGTAAACAGTAGGGTCACTTTAAGATATAGTGAGAGGCTAGAGCTGGCCCAGGTTTGAAGGCAACAATTTTTTTAAGGCTCTATATAAGCAAATTTCCCTGGAAGAATCCTGAAAAACAGTACTTTATTGATTTAGTTATCAATAATTCAGAGCCACTAATATTTTCTCTGGCTTGCCATCCATCTAGAAGAATCTAATTGAGTAGAATAGAATGCTGAGTAACTAAAATGCTAAGTGTTTAGCATTTCCTGTTGTTTAATAACAGTTTGTGTTGATGTTGGAGGAAAAGTAAACAAGAGTGTTTCTTTTCTCTTTGTCCTTTTAAAACAGTTTCTTGGAAGAAGTAAGATTTCAGGAGGTTCTAGAAGTGATGGAAGTTGACCTTGTGTGACAACTTTGAACTTGGTCCCTTTGTTTCTGGTCCACATGAGCCCCTCCTAAACTGCTTCAGTCACATCTGCCCCCTCCATCCCCCTCAAACCACTCCCTTGAAGGTCCCTAATAAACCCTTTTTCCTCTTTCCTTATCCTTCTAACCCCCGTGAGGCATTTCATGTTGTTGTTCACTTCCTCCTATAACTCCATCCATATTTGCCTGGTTTTCATCACTGGATCACTTTCACCTTACTGCCTAAGAAGAGTCTCAGTCATTGGCCCTCAGCAGTTCTCATCTCATTAACAATCTTGAGGGATAAACTGTTTGAGAACTCTGAGGATCCTCAAATTTGCAAAAATCTATAAAGTATATAATATTTTCCATAAATACAATTTTTGAACTGTCAGAGGTGGTAAATTTGAAATTACTTAATGAATCACTCTCTTTTTTCCATATAGAGCACAAGTCTTAGCTTCAGTGTTACCCATTCAGGTAGGTATTTGCTGACTTTTAGGGTAATGCTAGGCTCTTTAGTTAGTTACGTGGTCTTGAGGCACCCTGAACTATTTTTATAAGAGATGTCTCATTCAAAGTGATTATTTGTTCCGTGCTTTCCCCTCAGAATTTAAACTCATTGAGATCATGAACTGTGTCCTGGGTATTCACAGCTGCATGTGTTAGGAACTCAGTGAATATTTATGTTGGTCGGGTAATTGAATGATGGCAGACTTGTTCATTTCCGGTTCAGCAGGACGCACTTTATGAAATATTTTGCTGAAAGAGCATCATTTTCTTAGAGAGCCTCCCTTTTTGCTTTATTTCCTCATTTATACGTCTCTTTGACTTTCTCTTCAAGGCCATTTTTCTTTATAAAAAAATCTTTTTTTTTTTTTTTGTAGCATTACGAGCATTACTCTGTACAGAGAAAGAATGGAGAACAAAAAAGCTTTACTGAGGTATGCATGCTGGGCTTGAGGCTAGGCTCAATTAACTTTCCACTCTTAGCAAAATTTCAAATCACTGTGTGTCTTGGGCCTTGAAGTTTCCTCACCAATGGTGAAAACCACAAATCTTCAGTCTATTCTTTTCACATTAAATGTATTCTCTTTACATTTTCTCTGTTGGGAAAGTCAGCAGCTACAACCTTCGTTTGGATACCTGTAAATTTCTGTATTTGTCTCTCTCTATCCTTTCATGTGAACTTCAGCCCCAGATCTGATTGCGACAAGATACTTGCTTTGGTTTGTCAAATTTAGTACCTGTGGATTGTAATATATTGTTGACACAGTATATGCAGATAGGAGAACTGGGGTCCAGAGCTGGTGTCTTCATTAACCCTCTAAGTGAATTTGGGAAGTCACTTTACTTCATCAAGCTTTCCTAAGAAACCCTGCAGACTTATAAAACGTAATTTCTCTAACCAACCTGCTGAAATAATTCTGATTTTTCCTCATTATTTTGAATTGCTTTGTGGCTCGATCTCTACCAATCCAAACCGGTAATAAAACCAAATGTGGATGAAACTTTGGCCCTGGCAGAGCTAAGCAAAACCGAGACATGTTTCAGATCCATCAAGGCCAGTGCTGCTGCGGGAAGCCGTTATGAGTTACTTTTCTTCAACTTGGGCCCCTTGAGAGACTGGCCTAGTTAGAGCAAAATTAACCTAGAATGAGTAAAGGAAAAACAAAACCAAACTGCTCTCCTTTCTAAACCCACAAAGACACAGTTACTAGGCTTTTCTGGAGAAGAAAAAAGTCAGTCTAAGACATGCTCAGAGCCTGAGTGAAGTTACGGGAAGGTAGGAGCTTAACTGGCCACTTGAATTCTCTTTCAAAATGTCACTTGACCGTACTTAAGCATCCCTTATAGAGTCGGAATCGACTCGACGGCAGTGGGTTTTTGGTTTTTATATGAACTGAGCAGCCAGGAGAGTTTGGAACGCAAAGACAGTGGTATCACGCTGAGTAGCCAAACAACTCTCTCCTTGGTGAAGTACACAGCACAAAGAGGTTTGTGCTCTAGTCGAGTTTCTTCCTTCACGCCTGGAGGGAAAAATCAATATTCCATATTTATGGTCTCTGACATAACATTTTGCTAGGATGGTCAAAAGGGATTTAGCCCATTCGTTGTAAAATACCACGGTATTATTTTTATAAGGGTAACCAGAGTGAGGATGGGATTCCTAGGTGCCACCTGGTTTTCACACTTTCAGTGAAGTAAAATTTAATTGAGTTTTCAAAGGCAGGAAAATACTCTGTTGCCGGGAAATATAGCATAAAGGATTTCTGCAAGCATCCTTTGGGTTTTCTTGTAGGCTTTAAATGAGAATTTTCTGCCAATTTTCTGGCAGAAGCAGAGGAGACAGGGCAGTTTTGCTGATGGTTTTGATTATGGATTGTCTACATGGCATCAATAAAAATAACTAGAACTAAGTCTGATGGGCACTGAACTTGCTTAAAATGCTAATAAAAATTACTAGAGGAGGGAATAAATCTTAAATTTTAAATATTTTTTCTTATAATCCATATGGAAAGACTATTTCTCAGTATTTTAGTGTTAAAAGTACAATAACTGGAGAAGAACATGTTCTCTTCAAAGTGCCAATAAAAATTCAAAATGTCGTTTTCCAGTGCAATTCAGCCTGAAATCAACCTGTTTTATGGTAATTATGGGCCCTGGCACCAGAACATAGCAGAGCTTTAGAAAGATTGAATGAGTGATTGAGTCCAACCTTCTTAAATGTAAAACATATGAAATGATTTGTGAAAAGTAAAAACCAGAGAGCATTGTCACCTCTCACCTACCCCCCAAACCATGCATAAAGCTTCATTCATGCTTGTGGTAGTCCTATCAAAATGAGGGAGTGGGTGAGAAAAATCTTTTCAGAGCAATAGAAAATAACATTGGGAAAACATCTTGCGTGGTGGCAGAGAAGTTTCTTATAAAGGTATGTCCTGTGAGAAGGAGTTGATGATGCCCAAAATGTGTGAAAAGTGCCTTTCATTGGCAAAATTAACCATAGATATTTCTCATAACCACTGGGCTGTCAGGTGTAAGGACCCAGTAATGCATCATCATATGCCCCATGGCAGCGTATCCAGAGATGGCAACTGAAACCAAGAGAAATGTGGCAAACACTTTTCCTTCCCTCCCTTGCTCCAGTGTAACCTGAGCTCCTTGTGATACAGGTGTCCTGGCATAAGAGTTGCCTGAGATGGGTTTTAGTCTGTAAATGGAAGAAAAATAAAAGCATTTCAATCTTAAGGTGCTCAGGTATCCCACATTATAGACCAAAATAGAATAGTGGCTGAATCTTTTTAAGTTTTTTTTTTTTTTTTAAATCAAAATTATAATACTCATGTTTAAAGATTGGATTTTTTAAATCAGTTTTGCTACACAAAACCATTAGTCCCCTGTCATGGATTGAATTATGTCCCCCCAAAGTGCATTTATGAACTTGGTTAGGCCATGATTCCCAGTATTGCGTGGTTGTCCTCCATTTTGTGATTGTAGTTTTATGCTGAATTAGGGTGGGATTGTAACACCACCCTTACTCAATTCACCTCCCTGATCCAAGGTAGAGGGAGTTTCCCTGGGGTGGGGCCTGGACCACCTTTTATCTCTCAAGAGACAAAAGGAAAGGGAAGCAAGCAGAGAGTTGGGGACCTCATACCACCAAGAAAGCAGCACCAGGAGCAGATCATATCCTTTGGACCCGGGGTCCCTATGCCTGAGAAGCTCCTCGACCAGGGGAAGATTGAGGACAAGGACCTTCTTCCAGAGCTGACAGAGAAAGCCTTCCCCTAGAGCTGACACCTTGAATTTGGACTTTTAACCTACTTTACCGTGAGGAAATAAATTTCTCTTTGTTAAAGTCACCTTCTTGTGGTATTTCTGTTATGGCAGGACTAGATGACTAAGATATCCCCCAAAATCTCTTTCCTCATTTTTTCCTTTCTCGTAGGTCATAATTTTCAATAATTTTAGGTGATTCTTTATATTTATTTCTACATCTCTAAAAGGCATGTTTCTATTGCAGCTTCTTAATATTTTGGTTTTTGGCATTGTCTGTCGACCTCCCTCTGAGGCTGAGGAGACTTTAGCTCTCACTCACCAAACCCCTCCACCACATTTGATTGGCTTTCTATGTCCTGTGTTTCTATGACCAGACTCTAGGTCATTTTTCTCATTTTCCTTTCAGTGTGTTATAATACATAGGTTATTCCACAAATTTCATTTTCTCGGATAATTTATCTGGGCCTTTTTCATTCTACTCTAATCTAGACTAATTGCTTTCTGGGTCTGTGGCACTGCAATTTTTTGAGATTTTCTGTCACCATCATACTGTGAATTTCCATCAATTTTCTCTGGTGTTAGACCTCTTGTTTCCTGGAAACCACATCTTCTTTCTTGTTTTACTCTCTTGTTTTGGTTAACCCAGCTTTCAGTTCCTGTTTGAAAAAGGGTGTGTGAAAGGTAGGTGTTTTGAAATCTTGTATGATTAAAAATATTTTAATTTTTTCCTCCTACTTCATTGAAAGCTTGGTCTAGAATTCCAGGTGGTAAAGAATTGTTTTTCAGAAATTTGATGCCATTGTTTCATTATCTTCTTTCTTCTAGTTTTAAAATAGAGAATCTTGAAGCTACGATAACATCTAATTCTATGTGTTTTTGGACATATTTTTCCTCCTCTGGAATCTGTGTCCCCAATATGCTAACATTTTAGTATATTGCTATGAAAAGAAAACCACATATATTTCTTGTAACCACTGTTACATCATCACATATCTTGATGTGTAATGGTTTTATATGTTTGTTAGGCATCCAGGGGAATATATCCCTTGAGAAATTTTCTTTGTTCTCTCTTCCCAAAACCCCAATTATGTGGATGGTGGATCTTTGGGATTTTCTTATCTTTCCTCTTATTTATTCTACAGCACAGTGAATTGCTTTGTATGGCCTTTCTTGCCATGGTCTTGTAACTACCACAAAGTGATTGGCTGCGACTATGTAAATAAGGTGTGTAAAACCCTTGCAGGGATTGGACATTTTATTATGATTATGCAAATAACTCACAGGGATTCATAGGATCACTATGAGTTGGAATTGGCTCTACAGCAACTGGTTTGATTTTTTTAATGCAAATAAGGCGACTGTTACCTACCAATCGTGTTGATTGGTTTTGCCATTTTGCCTGGCTTAGAATGGCTAATCTCACAGAGGTTTGGGGGGACCTCACTCACATCAAAAAGAGGAGTCTGGAGCAAAATACATCCTTTGAACCAAGGACATGGGATCCCTGTTCTGAGAACCTCCTATACCCAGAAGAAAAAGTGAACACTGAGGACAATGAGAGACAGCATTGGTGAGACAGCTTGGCCCATGGAGGAAGAATGGAGTGTCAGCAGGCAGGAGGCTTGCTATACAGAGCTAAAAGAGCTATAATGCTTGCCTGTACAGGGCAGAGGCCTGAGTGTGTCCTACAAAGGGTCTGCACGCCTCCTCCGCAGACAGCAGGCACATGGGAAGTGTGATGGCAAGAGAATCTTGTTGGCCTGGGTAGTATGGTGGGAGCTGGCAGCAAAGGCTTAAAAAGACCGAGTGGCAGAGGCACAGGAGAGGCTGTGCAGTGGTCTTCCAGCCAGCAGTTAGGCTCAGCGAGATCCAGTGGCAGAGCAGAAGCCCTTCAGCATCCCAGCTTTATGGATACACTGTTAGGCTCTAGGATTTGACTTTTATCCTCTGAGCTCCAGAAGACTGTAAAATCAATGCTCAGGTACAGTAAATGTCCTCAGAGTGAAAGCCAGCTACGTCGTTGTGCTACCTCTGAGTTTCTGCTTTTACTTGGTACAGACATACCCCTTTTTATTGAGCTTCATTTTATTGACCTTTGCAGATAATATGTTTTTTTACAAATTGAAGGTTTGTGGCAACCCATCTTTGAGCAAATCTGTCAGTGCCATTTTTTCCAACAGTATGTGCTCACTTTGTGTCTGTGTCACATTTTGGTAATTCTTGCAATATTTCAAACTTTTTCATTATTATTATATCTGTTATGGTGATCTGTGGTCAGTGATATTTGATGGTACTATTGTAATTGTTCTGGGGTCCCACAAACTGCACCCCTTTAAGAAGGTGAAACTAATCCATAAATGTTGTGTGTGTTCTGATTGCTCCAGTGACTGGACTTTCTCCCGTCTCTCTCCTGCTCCCCAGGCCTCCCTATTCTCTGAGACGCGACAATATTGAAATTAGGCCAATTAACAACCTTACAATGGCCTCTAAGTGTTCAAGTGAAAAGGAAGAGTCTCATATCTCTCACTTTAAATCAAAAGCTAGAAATGATTAAACTTAGTGAGGAAGGCATGTCAAAAGCCTAGATAGGACAAAAGCTGGTCTTCTTGCAGCAGTTAGCCAAGTTTGAAAGCAAAGGAGAAGTTCTTGTAGGAAATTAAAAGTGCTACTCCGGTGAACACACAGGTGATGAGAACATGAAACAACCCTATTGCTGATATGGAGAAAGTTTTAGTGGTCTGGATAGAAGGTCAAACCAGCCACACATTCCCTTAAGCCAAAGCCTAATCCAGAGCAAGGCTCTAACACTCTTCAATTCTATGAAGCCTGAGAGAGGGGAGGAAGTTACAGACAAAAAGTTTGGAGCTAGCAGAGGTTGGTTCATGAGTTTTAAGGAAAGAAGCCGTCTCCATGATATAAAAGTACAGAGTGAAGCAGCACGTGTTGATACAGAAGCTGCGGCGAGTTGTCCCGGTGGTCTAGCTAAGATGATTGATGCAGGGGGCTACTACAAACTACGGATTTTCAACGTAGATGAAACCGATACCATGTAGGACTTATCATAGCTAGAAAAGGGAAGTCAATGCCTTCAGTGGCTAGTTTCAAAGGACAGGCTGACTCTCTTGTTAGGGGCTAATGCAGGTGGTGACTTTAAGTCGAAGCAGATGCCCATTTTGTTGTTGCGAGGTGCCCTAGCGTTTTTTCCAACTTATAGCAACCCTGTGCACAACAGAACAAAACACTGGCCAGTCCTGCACCATCCTCGCAATCTTTGCTCTTTTTGAGCCCATTATTGCAACCACCGTGTCAGTCTATCTCATTGAGGGTCTTTGTCTTTTTCGCTGACCCTTTACTTCACCAAACATGATGTCCTTCTCCAGGGACAGGTCCCTCCTGATAACGTGGACAAAGTGAGACACAGTCTCACCGTCCTTGCTTCTAAGGAGCATTCTGGCTGTACCTCTTCCAAGACAGATCTATTCATTCTTCTGGCAGTCCATGGTAAGCTCAATATTCTGCATCACCCCTATAATTCAAAGGCATCAATTCTTCTTTGGTCTTCCTTATTCATTGTCCAACTTTCTCATGCATACGAGGCAATCGAAAATATCATGGCTTGGGTCAGGCACACCTTAGCCCTCAAAGTGACATCTTTGCTTTTTTACACTTTAGAGAGGTCTTTTGCAGCAGATTTGCCCAATGCAATATACACTGTTTGATTTCCCGACCACTGCTTCCGTGGGTATTGTGGATCCAAAGAAGAAGAAATTCTTGACAATGTCAATCTTTTCTCCATTTATCATGATGTTGCTTGTTGGTGCGGTTGTGAGGATTTTTGTTTTCTTTATGTTGAGGTGTAATCCATACAGAAGGCAGTAGTCTTTGATCTTCATCAGCAAGTGCCTCAAGTCCTCTTTGTTTTCAGCAAGCATAGTTGTATCGTCTGCATATTGCAGGTTGTTAATAAGTCTTCTTCCAATCCTGATGCTGCCTTCTTCTTCATATGGTACAGCTTCTTGTATTATTTGCTCAATACAGATTGAATAAATATGGTGAAAGGATACAACCCTGATGTATACTTTTCCTGATTTTAAACCACACAGTAGCCCCTTGCTCTGTTTGAATGACTGCCTTTTTGTCTTTGTACATGTTCCTCATGAGCACAATTAAGTGTTCTGGAATACCCATTCTTTGCAATGTTATCCATAATTTGTTACAAGCCACACAGTGAAATGCCTTTGCATAGTCAATAAAACACAGGTAAACATCTTCCTTGTATTCTCTGCTTTCAGCCATGGACCCATCTGACATCAACAAAGATATCCCTCATTCTATGTCCTCTTCTGAATCAGGCTTGAATTTCTGGCAGTTGCCTGTCGATATATTTCTGTAACCACTTTTAAATAATCTTCAGCAACATTTTACTTTCCTGTGATATTAATGACATTGATAATTTCCTCACTCTGTTGGATCACCTTTCTTTGGACAAACTAATAGACAAACTGACAAAGAATCTATTCTGGAAATCCTAGGGCATTTACAAATTATGCTAAATCTACTCTGCCTGTCCTCTGTAAATGGAATAACAAAGCCTGGATTTCAGCACATCTCTTTATGACATGATTTACTGAATATTTTAAGCCCGCTGTTAAGACCCATTGCTCAGAAGAAAAGATTCCTTTGAAAATATTGCTGCTCACTGACAACATACCTGGCCACTCAAGAGCTCTGATGGAGATGTACAAAGAGATTAATGTGGTTTTCACACCTAAAACACAACATTCATTCTTCAGCCCCTGGATCAAGGAGTAATTTCGACTATCCAGTCTTAGTATTTAAGAAATACATTTTGTTAGGCTTTACCTGCCATAATTAGTGATTCCTCTGATGGATCTGGGTAAAGTAAATTGAAAACCGTCTGGAAAGGATTCACCATTCTCGATGCCATTTAAGAACATTCGTGATTTGTGAGAGGAGGTCAAAATATCAATATTAACAGGGGTTAAGTTGATTCCAATCCTCATGAATGACTTTGAGGGATTCAAGACTTCCGTGGAGGAAGTAACTGCAGTTGTGGTGGAGATGTCAAGAGAACTGGAATTATAAGTGCAGCCTGAAGATGTGACTGAATTTCTGGAATCTCATGATAAAACTTTAATGGATGAGCAGTTGCTTCAGCCATAAAGAGGAGTGAAGTTGTAATACATGCTCTGACACGGATGAACCTTGAAAACATGCTAAGTAAAATAAACCAGACACAAAAGGACAAATATTGTATAACCTCACTTACATGAAATATCTAGACTAGACTACTGCATAGAGACAGAAGGTAGATCAGTGGTTACTATGGTCTGGGGGAGGGAAGAACAGGGAGTTTTTGTTTAATGAGTACAGAGTGTCTGTTTGGAGTAATGAAAAAGTTTTGGAGACAAGTGGTCATTGTTGCAAAGCTTTGTGAATGTGATTAATGCCACTTGACTGAACATTTGAAAATGGTTAAAATGGCAAATTTTATGCTGTGTGTATTTTATCATAATAAAAACAAACTTTATCACCAAGCTGGAACTTCTTCATGAGTGCAGGGTTGGAAAATCAATTAACGTAATTCTCCACGCTAACATATTAAAGATAAAAGCCAGGTGATCACTTCAATGAGAAAGAAAGGGTATTTGATTAAATTCAACATCCATTCATTGAAAAAACTCTTAGTAAATTGGTAATTGAAGGCATATTTTTGATAAAAGGTATTTGGAAAAACTGTACTAAATATCGAAAACTTCCTCATTACTATTTGGAATAATACAAGGGTGTTTTAACATTCTACTGGTCGTTCTTAGTTCACTAAGACAAGTAAAAGAAATAAATTCTGTAAAAACAAAAGAGAGAAAACTGCTATTATTTGAAGATGATTTCATTGTGTAACTAGAAAATTCCAAAGAATCCACACCTAAGTTGTCAGAGTTAATGAGAGAGTATTTCAAGACTTCTGGATATAAAATGAATGTAAAAATAAATTGCATTTCTATAAACTAATAATAAGCAGTTAATAAGTGAAATTCAAAATACCATTGACAATAGTGTAAAAATTTATCAAGTATTTAGAAATGAATGTTACAAACTTTGTGTAAGAAGATCTTTATAGAAAAAACATGCAATTATATTGGAGGACATAAAGGATCTCAATAAATTGAGATATTTACATGTTCAAAGCTTGGAACAATCAAACTTCCAGTAGTTTTTTAATTTTTTTTAATACTTGACAAGCCAATTCTAACATTTGTGTGGAAGTGTCAAGGTTCAGAATAGCTGAAATATTTTTGATGAAAATAATACATAATGATTTCCTCTGCTAGATATTACACTTAATACAAAGCTATAGTAATTAAGTCGGTTTTGTATGGCCACCAAAAAGCTGTTGCCTTCAAGTCAGTTCTGACTCATAGCAACCCTACAGGACAGAGTAGAACTGTCCCATAGGGTTTCCAAGGAGCAGCTAGCGGATTCTAACTGCCAACCCCTTGGTTAGTAGTTGAGCTCTTAACCCCTGCTTATGGCCACAGACATAAAGAAATAGATCAGTGGAAAGAAAACAAAGAACTCAGAAATAGAGCCATGCTTATATGGATATTTCATTTATGAAAGAGGTGGGGTAGCCACTCAGTAGGGAAAATTATATTTTTCACAATTGTGCTGGGATGATTGGTTACTGTTATGGAAAAAAATTAGAATATGACCTCACATCATACATAAAACTCAGTTTGAAGTGGATTAAAGATCTTAGTATTTAAAACTTTTATAAGACTATATAGAAGAATATCCTCTCTTCTTTTTTTTTCTCATATTTATTCTGAAAATGTATTTTCTCAGGGTATAGAATTCAGGGTTGGTGGTTATTTTCTTTCAGAATTTGAAATTATTCTATCGTTTTTGTTGGGAAGTCAGCTTTTTTTCTAATTGTTTTTCCAAAGGTGTTCTCCTTTTTCTTTGGTTGCTATTAAGATTTTTCTCCTGTTTTGACTTTCTGTATTTAAATATTTTGTGTCCTGTGGGTTTGTTTGTTTGTTTTTTGTATTTCTGTTACTTGAGGTCTGTATCACTTTTTGAATTTGTCTTAATGTCTTTTACAATTTTTGAAAGTTTTCTGCAATTATCTCTCAAATATTGCTTCTTATTCATTTTTTCTCTCTTCTCCTTCTGGGATTCTGATTACTCGTATTTTAGGCCTGCTCATAATATCCCCTAAGTCTCCTGCCTTCTTTTGTTATTTTCATCCTTTGTTTCTCTTTGGTTTTGGATATTTTCTTCTGAGCTATCTTTCAAATTCTCTCTTCAGCTTTGTCTAATCTGCTATTAAACTCATCTATTAAAATATTAATTTGTGTTATTCTGTTTTTCAGTTCTATAATGTCCAATTGGCTCTTTTCATAGTTTCCAATTTTCTCCTAAAATTCACAACCTTGTCTTTGATCTCCTTGAAAAAAGTAAGTACAGTTGTTTTAAAGTCTGTGTCTGATGTTTCTAATATGAGAATTTTCTGTGATTTTGTTTCTCTATTTTGTGGTTTTCTGCTGAGTTTTATTCATGTGCCTTGTCTCCTTGTGTGGTTTTGAAAACTTATTCATTGGGCATTGTATTTGTAAAACTATGTAGAAATAATCTTAGGCCTGGGATAATTTGTCTTTTTCTTAAAAAGCCTCTATATTTTCTGCTTTCAGTCACCTGAAACCACAAGCAATCCAGAGTCACCACAATATCAGAAACTGAAATTATTTGAATGTTAATTTTAGTTCCTGTGAAGCCCTCCCTGTTTACTTTGGGTTCATTCTAATTCTTGTATGCAGCATTTCAACATCCCAATCAATGAGGAGATTTATTGAAATCCCTGACTCTCTCATGACCAAAAATCCTGTCTTCTTAGCCCCATGAGATTACAAAAAGTAACCACAATTACTTAGGCAAAATTTCCAGAATGAGCTGAGTCTGTTGGACATACAAGACCTTTATACTGCTTTTATGCCATATTGACCTGGATTAAGATCTATGATTAACCAATTTTTAGAACGGATACTAAATTTTGTTAGACTAGTCAGTGTTTCTCTCTTGGGTTGGGGAATACCTTCTGTAAGTACATGAAAGCGTGAAATCCACACCAAATCAGAGTTTTTCCAGAAAGAAAGAAGAAAGATGAATGGGCATTGTGTAGACAACCAATAATATCTGCCACAGTATCTTAAACAACAGTAACAACAACAAACCCACTGTCATCAAGTCAATTCTGACTCATAGCAACCCTATAGGACAGGGTAGAACAGCCCCATAGAGTTTTCAAGGCTGTAAATCTTTACAGAAGCAGGCAGCTGCATATTTCTCTAGCGCAGTGGCTGGTGGGTTCAAAGCACTAACCTTTCAGTTTGAAGTTGAGTGCTTAACCACTGTGCCGCCAAGGCTTCAGATTATAGCATTTTAGGGAACTGAAAATTTTCATCTATTCCTGTATCACACCTAAACAACAGTCAAAAAAAAAAGGTCAAATTTCTTAAACCAAGATTATGTATGTGTCTGAGTCATTAACATTTATCACATATTTTGTGCAACTTAATTGTGATTTTCTTCCTTCGAGTCTTAGATAAATTAGAAACAGTTTATAACAGTTATCCTTCATTAAACAGATATCTACTTAATACCAAAACCAAACCCGTTGCCCTTGAGTTGAGTCTGACTCATAGTGACCCTATGGGACAGGGTAGAACCGCCGCATATGATTTCCGAGGAGCGTCTGGTGGATTTGAAATGCCAACCATTTTTCCATTAGCAGCTGAACTCTTAACAAGTATGCCACCAAGTTTTCCATCTACTTAATAGAACACTAACTTTTTTTAAAAGTGAATTTATCACAAACCTGCGATAGACATACAGTGCTTGGAGGTTGCTTTTCTATTATTATTAATTTCTTAATCCTCACTGGATTATCCAATTAGATTGTCTTTGTACATGCACCTGGAAACACCTAGAATTTGATAAAGATCTTAATTTTAGTAAACTAAACCAAGACAATATTTATGTCTCAGTATCCTATTAAAGAGACTAGCCATTAATTAAAAAAGTTATATTGAAATAGATCAGGCAAAACAGCAGACGCTGCTATGTTTTCTTATTCTCTGATACAAAAGACATTGTGACCTAGTCTCACATTGTATTTGTTGTCAGACATTTTTCCCTAAGTCTTTTGCATTTCTGTAAGTCTTGCCAGCAGAGATACTGACTTCCTTTTGTTATAGATTATATTTTCTAGGATGTTTGTATAGCAAACAATCTTTGAAACTAGATAGTGTCTCTCTCTGGAGCAAAAGACAGACACGCTAATTGCCAATTATAAAAGATTTTAATTATAAAACCCTTAGCTCGGGGAACCTTTCCTGTAACACAATCCACTGCTTGTGCAAACATCAATCTGAACCTACCCCTGTGAAACTTGGGAGCAATAGAATTTGATGCAAATATGCTGATGCTTATCCCGCTTGCTGTGTTGTAATAACGTTCTTTGTTTCTGACCCAGAAGTCTTGTGTTTTTTGCCACACTCTGTATGCCACACATATATGCATAAGTATGTATTTTGATAGACATATATCCAGTGTTTTATCATATCTTTTTTACTTAATGTAATTTTTTGAGCATTATACATATCATTCAACTTATTTGAAAACATAATTTTTATGGATGCATGATATTTCACCATTTAACTGTCTTGTTATTAACTATTCCCTGACAGTTGAACATTTGCAACTATAGTTTCCTTGTTTTTCACTAAAATGAATAATGCTACAATGAACATTTAAAAATATTGGGCATCTCTCCACTTTTTTTTTTTTTTTAATAGATTCTTACAAGTATCATACAGGGTTAAACACTGAATTTTTTTAAGGATCATGATACACATTGTCAGTTTGCTTTCCAGGAAGGTTTCGCTAATTTGCATTCTGACCAACAGTGTCTGAGAATAGCAGTCTCACCACACATATACCAGAATTTAAAAATGTGTGACCAATCTGAATGGCCCCCAAGGGTCTCTTGTTTTCATTTTAATTTACTTTTCTTTGATTATTAATGGGGTTGAGCATTTTTAATAAGTTTATTAACTGTTTGAATTTCCTGCTATGTGAATTCTCTTTATTCTTTTGCTCTTTTCATTTTGTTTCTATTGTGATGTTTGTGTTTTTCATGTTCTGATTTTCTAATGAGGAATATAGTTACCAGATGGTTTCTGAATAGCACATCCTCCCTCCCCTACTGGATAAACATATTTTACTAATGGGAGGATGCCAGCTGTGAGGAAAATAAATGACTATTACTTCCACTGCTTCCTGCGTCATTTAATATTTTCCCCATGGAATCCTTCACTATTGCAACTTGAGGCTTGAATTTTTTCTTCAGTTCTTTCAGGTTGAGAAACGCCTAGTGTGCTCTTCCCTTTTGGTTTTCCATCTCCAGCTCTTTGCACATGTCATTATAATACTTTGTCTTCTCGAGAGGCCCTTTGAAATCTTCTGTTCAGTTCTTTTACTTCATCAATTCTTCCTTTTGCTTTAGCTGCTCGACGCTCAAAAGCAAGTCTCAGAGTCTCCTCTGACATCCGTCTTGGTCTTTTCTTTCTTGCCTGCCTTTTCAGTGACCTCTTGCTTTCTTCATGTATGATGTCCGGGATGTCATTCCACAACCCATCTGCTCTTCGTTCACTAGTGTTCAATGCGTCAAATCTATTCTTGAGATGGTCTCTAAATTCAGGTGGGTTATACTCAAGGTTGTATTTTGGCTCTTGTGGACTTGCTCTGATTTTCTTCAGTTTCAGCTTTGACTTGCATATGAGCAATTGATGGTCTGTTTCACAGTCGGCCCCTGGCCTTGTTCTGACTGAAGATATTGAGCTTTTCCACCGTCTCTTTCCACAGTTGTAGTCAATTTGATTTTTATGTGTTCCATGTGGTGAGGTCCATGTGTATAGTCACCTTTTAAGTTGGCGAAAGAAGGTATTAGCAATGAAGAAGTCGTTGGTCTTGCAAAATTCTATTATTCTATCTCTGGCATTGTTTCTATCACCAAGGCCATGTTTTCCAACTACTGATCCTTCTTCTTTGTTTCCAACTTTTGTATTCCAATCACCAGTAATTATCAATGCATCTTGCTTGCATGTTCCATCAATTTCAGACTGTAGTAGCTGATAAAAATCTATTTCTTCATCTTTGGCCCTAGTGGTTGGTGTGTAAATTTGAATAATAGTCATATTAACTGGTCTTCCTTGTAGGCGTATGGATATTATCCTATCACTGACAGCGTTGTACGTCAGGATAGATCTTGAAATGTTCTTTTTGACAATGGATGCAACACCATTCCTCTTCGAGTTGTCATTCCCAGCATAGTAGGCTATATGATTGTCCGATTCAAAATGGCCAATTCCAGTCCATTTCAGCTCACTAATGCCTGGGATATCGATGTTTATGCGTTCCATTTCATTTCTGATGATTTCCAATTTTCCTAGATTCATACTTTGTACATTCCAGGTTCCAATTATTAATGGACGTTTGTAGCTGTTTCTTCTCATTTTGAGTCATGTCACATCAGCAAATGAAGGTCCCGATCATAAGTGTAGCAGTCAATAATTTTGACAAATGCTTATTAAGGCACTGAATATTTCCATTTTTTAGTCATTTCTTTCAGTGCTGCTGTCAGAAATATCTTTATTCCAGCTTCATTTTTCAAGGATATTTTTACCGGATGAAAAATTCTGGTTTGGTAGTTTTTTTTTTTAATTTCTTGCACCTCTCTAAAAAATGTCACTCTATTGTCTTTGGCTTCTTTTGTTTCTGGTGAGAAGTCAGCTCTCATTCTTATCATCATCTCCTGTATCTCATGTTTCTTTTTTTTTTCTGGCTGATTTTAAGGTCTTCTCTTTATCCTCAATTTTCAGAAGTTTAGTTATGATTCTGTATGTCTGTTTTTCTTTGTATCTTCCTGATTGAAGTTCTCTGAGGCTTTTGGAGCTATGATTTTTGGTCTTTCATTAATTTTGAAAATCCTCAGGCATTGTATCATTGAATATTTCTTGTGCTCCATTATTATTCTCCTTTCCTTCTCTGGCTATAATAACATATGTATTAAATGATTTGATATTGTTCCCCTGATCTTAGATACTATGCTCCATTTTTTTAATTCCTTTTTCTCTTTGTGTTAATGTTTGAATAATTTTCAGTGATCTGTCAACAAGTTTGCTGATTCTTTCCGTGGCTCTGTCCAGTCTGCTGATGAGTCCATTGAAAGAATTTCTCATGAGAATGTTTTTCATTTCTAGCATTTTCATTTGGATTTTTTTTAGTTTGCCTTCTCTCCTCATCTGTTCACATACATTATCCACTTTTTCCGCTCAGTCCTTTAAACATATTAACCATATTATTTTAAAGTACATTGTTGTTGTTGTTAGGTGCTATTGAGTCAGTTCTGACTCATAGCAACCCTGTGTACAACAGAATGAAACACTGCCTGGTCCTGTACTATTCTCATGATTGTTGTTATGCTTGAGATTGTTGCAGCCACTGTGTAAATTCTCTTGTTGATGGTCTTCTTCTTTTTAACTGACCCTCTACTTAACTAAGCATGATGTCCTTCTCCAAGGACTGATCCCTCCTGATAAAATGTCCAAAGTATGTAAGATGAAGTCTTGCCATCCTTGCTTCTAAGGAGCACTCTGGCTGTATTTCTTCCGAGACATATTTTTCTTTCTTTTGACAGTTCATAGTATATTCATTATTCATCGCAAACATCGTAATTCAAAGGTATCGATTCTTCTTCATTATTTTTTCACATGCATATGAGGCGATTGAAAATAACATGGCTTAGGTCAGGCACACGTTAGTCCTTAAAGTTACATCTTTGCTTTTTAACACTTTAGAGAGGTCTTTTACAGCAGATTTGTCCAATATTTTAAAGTATGTACTTTACATAATTCCATCACCTGGGCCATCTCTGAGTCTAGTCACAGTGACTATTTCATGTCTTGATGAGAAGCCATATTTGTGTTTGTGTGTCTTATAATGTTTGACTGAAACCAGCTCATTATGTGGAATAGAAGCAAATACCAAAAAACCTGAAACCTATTGTTGTCAAGTCAATTCCAGTTCGTAGAGACCCTATAGGACTGAGTAGAACTGCCCCACAGGATTTCCAAGGACTAGCTGGTGGATTTGAACTGCTGACCTTTTGGTTAGCAGCCTGAGCTCTTAACCACTGTGCCAAAAGAGTACAGAATGAGTTGAATAATATTTATAGTCAGAAGTTTAAAGCCTCTTTTTCTGTCATGCTGTTACTATATTGAAGTGGCTGAACTGTGGCCCCCAAGAGATATGTCCAAGCAGAGCCTCATAACATGACCATATATTGAATAAGACTTTTTGGATATATAATAAAGGTAAGGATGTCAAGATGAGGTCATCCTAGATTAAGGTGAACCCTAAATTCAATGGAAGTCCTCATAAGAGAATAGAAGGTGATACAGAGACACACAGTGACAAATGCCATGTAAAGACAGAGGCATCAGAGCCCTGGTGACACAGTGGTTAAGAGCTCAGTTGCTAACCAAAAGGTCAGCAGCTTGACTCCACCAGCGACTCCTTGGAAACCCTTTGGGACAGTTCTACTCTGTCCTACAGAATTGATAGCAGTGGGTTTTTTTGGTTAAAGGCAGAGGCAGATATTGGAGTTACGCAGTGTCTTTGTTTTCTAGGGCTGCCATAACAAAATTACCACAAGGTGGGTGCCTTTAAAAAACAGAAATATATTGTCTCACCGTTCTGGGGCCAGAAGTCAGAATTCAGGGCCATGCTTTCTGTGAATTCTAGGGGAAGAGCCTTTCTTGTCTCTTCTAGCTTCTGGTAGCCGTAGGAATTTCTTGACTTATAGATGCATTTTCACATGGCCTCTGTCTTCTTCATGTGACTCTTTTCCATGTCAGTTCTTTTTTATAAGACACCATCAGGAGGGATTAAGACCCACTCTACTCTGGTATGACATCCTTAACAGATAACATCTGCAAATAAAGAATCTATTTCCAAAAAAAAACAAGGTCACAATCACAGGTACAGGGACTAGGACTTCAACATATCTTTTTAGGGGACACAATTCAATCAATAACATGCTGCCGGAAGCAAAGGAATGTTGGGAGCTGGAACAGGCTTAGAAGGATTCTCCCCTAGATCCTTCAGAAAGAGTGTTTCCTGTCGACACCTTGATCTTGCACTTCTGTCCTCCAGAACAGTGAGAAAATAATTTTCTATTGTTTAAAATCACTGAGTTTGTTGTAATTTGTTGCAGCAGCCCCAGCAAACTAATACAATGTGTGTGGGCTGGGGTGGGGTGGGGTTGAGTCAATTTAGTCCAGTTGAGCTGTGTTTGAACTTTGTTGTTGCTTTGGTTATATTTAGTGTCCCACGCACTTCAAATTCCTCCATTGGTGTTCTGCCATTGCCATTACCTTGTGTGAGACTTGGCATGATGTAGGGTTTCTCTCAGTTCTCTTCTGCATCAAATTTAACATGCCCTGCACACTTGAGCCACAGAGGCCGGTGGGTGGGGAGGGGTGGGGCTCTCTCAGTTTTTCCGTCTCTTCCCTAGCAATTGGCTTCTTTTAGCTGATACTTGGTAATTTCTCAAGGTCAAACAGCTAGTGTAATAAAAAATTATGATTAATATCGAGAAAATCTGATTCCAGAGTCTACATTCACAGCTACTAAGCCATACTGCTATATAGGTAATAGCAGCAGTCTATGTGTTTTGGTGGGGTGGGGGTGGGGGGGGCAGGTTGGAGGAGAAATGAAGGGGGCTGGTCCTCACAAAATTGTTAGAATATGTATTCTTGTCAATCTCCTTTTATCTTTCTGACAGTCCTTATTGTATATTGTCATTCATTTGTCAGGTGCTGGATCCCACTATGCAGCTTTATATGCCACCATTTGTTCCTTGAAGGTTCTACTTTCATTCTTTGGTGCTGATAGAAATACTCTAGGAATGTGTGCCTGTGTGTGGGAGAGGTACTCGGTACAGTGTTCCTGTATCCAATCACCTTCTGACATTGCCCCAAACAACAGGTTGAAATTAATATGCAACATGTCAATAATTTGAAAAATTTTGTTTTGAAATTGGTATAAGACTTCAAGTCATGCTTACTCCCATCTGTCCATTTCTTCCTCCCCCTGTCTGCCCATCCTTCTCTTCCTCCCTCCTTCCGGATCTCCATCCCTTGATTCCATCTCTCTTTCCCTTTTCCAGGAAACACTAAGGAACACCCCACAGTGCTGTAGGGGAAAGGGATGCTTCTACCCTTTTCCCATTTGAAGTTTACTTCTGGTAGGATGATGCTAATCTGATGGATAATTTATTTACTGGGCTTCTTTTTACACAGGGTTGTTGAATGAGGATGAAGACAGAGGAGTGAGGGCTAGATAGGGAGTCTGAGAGAATGCAGAACCAGGAAAAGAAATTCAAGAAGGTTAGCAGAGTTGAATGCTACAGAGACATCAAGATAAATACACAACTTGACAACTTGTCCTTCAGTCTTGATAATTAATTATCTTGGCCTGAACAGTTCCAGTGAATTGATAGAAGCGAAGTCTGTTGGAAACTAGTTGAAGAATGAACAGAAGAATACAGAGTCTGTGATAGACATTTCATTGAAGTCTCAACTGCTAAGGATGTGAAAGTGCTTGGTAATCAAAAAGGCAGAAGGGTTATAATGAGGGTTTTACACTTAGGTTTTATAGTCCTATAGGGAGAGAAAAAAGTTGAAAATTCAAGAATTTGAAACCATTAAATATAATTTTTACCTGTACATCTTTATTTGGGCTCCAGAGACATCTTAATCTAACCAAAACAAACAAACAAAACAAAACATTGCAGTTAAGTCTATTCTTACTCATGGTGACCCTGTGCGTTAGAAAGTAAAACAGCTCCACAGGGTTTTCTTTTTTTGTTTTTGTTTGTTTATTTTACTTTAGATGAAGCTTTACAGAGTAAGTTAGCTTCTTATTAAACAATTAATACACATATTGTTTTGTGACATTGGTTGCCAACCTCACGACATGTCAACACTCTCCCAAGAAGGGACTTTGGGTTACCCACTACCAAATCTCCTGTCCCCTCTTGCATTCTTGTTCTTGTCCCTGGGCTGGTGTGCCCATTTAGTCTTGTTTTGTTTTATGGGCCTGTGTAATCTTTGACTGAAGGGTGAACCTCAGGAGTAACTTCAGTACTGAGTAAAAAGGCATCTGGGGGCCATACTCTTGGGGTTTCTCCAGTCTCTGCCAGACTAGTAAGTCAGGTCTTTTTTTGTGAGTTAGAATTTTATTCCATATTTTTCTCCAGCTCTCTCTGGGACCTTCTATTGTGATCCCTGTAAGAGCAGTTGGTGGTGATAGCCAGGCACCATCTAGTTGTGCTGGCCCATTAGTCATTTGGACTAATTTTTCCGTTGTGTCTTTGGTTTTCCTCATTTTCCCTTGCTCCAGTTAAATTTTTTTTTTTCCAGGTGGTGTAGATCAGTGGAGTATCTTAGAAGGCTACTCACAAGCTTTTAAAACCTCAGATGCTACTCACCAAAGTAGGATGTAGAACATTTTCTTTATAAACTATGTTATACCAATTGAGCTAAATGTCCCCAAAGACCATGGTTCCCAGCCTTCAGCCTAGTAATTCGGTCCCTCAGGGAGTCTGGATGTGTCTATGCAGCTTCTGTGATCTTGCCTTGGTCAAGTTGTGCTGACTTCTCCGGCATTAAGTACTGTCTTACTTACCCTTCACAAAAGTTACCACTTATCTATTGTCTAGTTAGCATTTTTCCCTCCCCACTGCTCCCCTCCCTAGTAGCCATCAAAGATTGTTTCTTTCTGTGTGTAAACCTTTTCATGATTTTTTATAATAGTGGTCTCATGCAGCATTTTTCCGTTTGTGATTGACCTATTTCACTCAGCCTAATGCCCTCCAGGTTCATTCATGTTTGGCAGATTCATCATTATTCTTTATTGTTGGTTAGTATTCCATCGTGTGTCTATGCCACAGTTTATTCATTCATTCATCTGTTGATGGGCATTGAGGTCGTTCCCATCTTTTTGCTATTGTGAATAATGCTGCAGTGAACATGGATGTGCATATGTCTATTTGTGTGACAGCTGTTAATTCTCTAGGATATATTCCTAGGAGTAAGATTGCTGGATCATACGGTATTTCTATTTCTAGTTTTTCAAGAAAGTACCATATTGTTTTCCAAAATGGTTACACCAATTTCCATTCCTACCAGCAGTGCTTAAGAGTTCCAAGCTCCCAGCGGCCTCTCTAACATTTTTTATTTTATGTTTATTTGATTTGTAGTAGTAATGTTGGGGTGAGATGGTATCTTGTTGTAGTTTTGATTTGCATTTCCCTAAGTTCAGTAGTTCAAATCCACCAGGCACTCCTTGGAAACTCTATGGGGCAGTTCTACTCTGTCCTATAGGGTTGCTATGAGTCAGAATAGACTCGATGGCACTGGGTTTAATGGCTGTGATCCCGAGCATTTCCTCATGTATCTGTAAAAAAATCTGTTAGGCATTTGAATTTCTTTTTTGGCATAGTGTCTGTCATATTCCTTGGCCATTTTTTAACTGGATTGTTTGTCTTTTTGTTGTAGAGGTGTTGGATTTTCCTGTAGACTTTAGAGATTAGACCTTTGTTGGATTTGCCGTAGCAAAAATTTTTTTCCCAGTCTGTAGGTTCTGTTTTTAGTCTTTTGATGAATTCTTTTGATGAGCATAAATATTTAATTTTTAGAAGATTCCAGTTACCTAGCTTATCTTCTGGTGTTTGTGTATTGTTAGTTATGGTTTATATTCTATTTATGCCAGGTATTAGGGCCTTTAGCATTGATCCTATTTTTTCTTCTATAGTCTTTGTAGTGTTTGGTTTCATATTTAGGCCTTTGATCTATTTTGAATTAGTTTTTGTGTATGGCGTGAGGTATGGGTACTGTTTCTGTTTTTTTGCAGATGGACATCCAGTTTTACCAGCACCATTTGTTAAAACAGCTGTCTTTCCCCCATTTAATGGACTTTGGGTCTTTGTTGAAGGTCAAGTGACCATAGGTGGATGGATTTACATCTGGTTTCTTGATTCTGTTCCATTGGTCAATGTATCTGTTGTTTTAGCTGTACCAGGCTGTTTTGACTACCACAGCTGTATAGTAGGTTCTAAGGTCAGGTGGTACAAGTCCTCCTACTTTATTCTTTTTCTTCAATAGTGCTTTACTTATCTGGGCCTCTTTCCTTTCCATATAAAGTTAATGATTAGTTTTTCCATCCTGTTAAAGAATGCTGTTGGTATTTGGATTGGAATTGCTTTGTATTTGTAGATTGCTTTGGGTAGAACTGACATTTCACAACGTTGAGTCTACCTATCCATGAGTATGGTATGTTTTTCCATTATGTAGGTCTCATTTGGTTTGTCCCAGTAATGTTTTGTAGTTTTCTTGTATAGGTCTTTTATGTTCCTGATTAGATTTATTCATAAATATTTTATTTTTTTAGGGGCTATTATAAATGGTATTGTGTTCCTGATTTCCTTGTCATCATTCTCTTTATTGGTGTGTAGGAATCCAACTGATTATTGTATGTTTATCTTGTATCCTGCTACTCTGCTAAATCTATTAGTTCTACTAGTTTTTGTGAAATTCTTTGGGTTTTCTATGTATAGTATCATATCACCCACAAATAGAATAGTTTTACTTCTTCATTTCCAATTTGAATGTCTTTTATTTTTTTTTTTCTTGCTTTCTTGCTCTAGCTAGGACTTCCAGCACAATGCTAAATAGGAGTGGTGATAAAGGGCAATCTTTTTTTTGTCCCTGCTCCCAGGGGAAATGTTTTCAGCCTCTCTCCACTAAGAATAATGTTGGCTATTGATTTTGCATAGATTCCATTTATTTTGTTGGGAATTTTCCTTCCATCTTAGGCTGGAAAAACCAGTAAAGTGTATAAATATATAGAGAGTGATTTATATCAAGGAAATGGCTCACTCAGTTGTAGAATCTGGAATGTCCCAAGTCTGTGGGTCAGGATAGAGGCTTCTCCTGATTCATGTAGCCGCAGGGGCTGGAAAACCCAAGATCAACAGGTCAGAGAGCAGGGCTCTTGCTCACAGACTGCAATTATCGATGAATCCCAAGATCGGAAAGCAAGACCACAGGTAAGCTGCTAGCTAAAGTCCCAAGGATTGGAGGTCAGAACAACAGAAGCCAGCTGCAGGATCCAGTGTGAGCAAAAAGCCCCCAAGCCTTGCCAGAATGTCCACTTATATTTGATGCAGGCCACATGCCCAAGGAAACTCCCTTTCAACTGATTGGCTACTCACAGCAGATCCCATCTTGGGAGTGATCACACATCAAATCTCAACAGGGAAGCAATCACAACTGGAAGTTATACAACTACTAAAACACTGAGAATCATGGCCCAGCCAACTTGACACAATCTTCTTAACCCTCACACCTTCTATACCTATTTTATTGAGAGTTTTATCAGGAATGGTTGTTGAACTTAATGGAATGAATGCCTTTTCTGCGTCGATTGAGATGATCATGAGATTTTTTTTTTTTTTTTGGTGGATTACATTGATTGATTTTCTAATGTCGATCCATCCTTATATACCTAGTACGAATCCCACATAGTTGTGGTGTATTATTTTTTTGATATGATGTTGAAGTCTATTGGCTAGAATTTTGTTCACAATTTTTACATCTATATTTATGAGAGATATTTGTCTGTAATTTTCTTTTTTTGTGATGTCTTTGCCTAGTTTTGGTATCAGGGTTATGCTGGCTTCATAGAATGAACTTGGAAGTATTCTTTCCTTTTTTGTGTTCTGAAATAGTTTGAGTAGTACTGGTGCAAGCTCTTCTCTGAATGTTTGATGGAAACCTCCATTGAAGGCATCTGGACCAGGCCTTTTTATTTATTGGGAGTTCTTTTTTTAATTATCTTTTCAATCTCTTGTTATGGTTCTGTTCAGATTTTCCACCTCAGTTTGTGTTAGTTTAGGTAGGTAGTGTGTTTTGTAGAAATTTGTCCATTTCCTCTAGGTTTTCAAATTTGTTGGAGTATAGTTTTTCATAGTACTCTATTATGATCATTTGTATTTCAGTTGGGTTTGTTGTAGTGTCCCCCATTTCATTTCTTATTTGGGTTACTTGTGTCATCTCCTGTTTTTCTTTTGTCAATTTGGCCAATGGTTTGTCAATTTTGTTGATCCTTTCAAAGAACCAATTTTTGGTTTCATTGATTCTTTCTATTGTTTGTCTATTCTCTATATCATTTATTTCTGCAAAAGTGCCAGCTATCCTGAGGGGAACTTTGGAGGGAACCAGCTACTAGATAGTTGGATTAGTCTTTTGCCCCATACCCAGGCTGGATGACCGATTTGCATGTCAGGATCACTATGCACCTCCACCAGAGTTTCCTCTGGCTTTGCCCTGCCCAGGCATAGTTTACCATCTTTTGAGTCCTAACACGTGTGCTCATGTCTGGTGGCATAGTGGATAAGTGCTACGATTGCTAACAAAAGGGTCAGCAGTTTGAATCCACCAGGTGCTCCTTGGAAACTCTATGGGGCAGTTCTACTCTGTCCTATAGGGTTGCCGTGCATTGGAATCGACTTGGCGGCACTGGGTTTGGTTTGGTTTGGTTTTATATCTTTTATTTATTCTCTGATCTTCATTATTTCCTTTCTTCGGATGGCTATGCACTTCTTTGGCTGTTTTCTTTCTGTTTGTTCAGGCTATATTCCAAATGTTTTGATGTTGTCCCTTTCTTCTTTTTTGCTATAATTTGACCTTTGAGCACTGCCTTTGCTGTGTGTCAAAGGTTTTGGTATGATGAGTTTTCATTCTCATTTGATTGTAGGAATTTTTTTCATTCTATCTTTGATTTCTTCTATTACCCATTGGTTTTTCAGCAAGGCATTATTCACTTTCCAAGTATTTGGTATTTTTCCTTTTCTCTTCCTGCTATTAATTTCTACTTCAATGGTGTTGTGATCAGAGAGGATGCTTTGTATTATCTCAGTGTTTTGGATTTGTTGAGGGTTGCTTTGTGACCTAAAAAGTGGCCTATTCTGGAGAATGTTCCACATGCATTGGAAAAGAATGTGTCCTTTGCTGCTGATGGGTGGATTTTTCTGTATATGTCTATGAGGTCAAGTTGGTTGACTGTGACATTTAGATCTTCTGTATCTTTACTGAGTTTCTTTCAAGATGTTCTGTCCTTTACTGTGAGTGGTATGTTGATGTCTCCTACTGTGTATGTTGTGGAACTATCAGTTTCTCTTTTCAGTACTGTTAGAGTTTGTTTTAAGTATTTTGGGGCCCTGTTGTTAGGTGTGTAGATATTTCTCATGGTTTTATGTCTTCATGGTGGATTGTCCCTTTAATTATTATATAATGCCCTTCTTTGTCTTTTATGATGGATTTTGTTTTAAAGCCTATTTTTTCTGAGATTAGTATTGCCACACCTGCTCCTTTTTGGTAGCTCTTTGCCTGATATATTTTTTTCCATTCCTTGATTTTTAATAAATTTATGTCTTTGTGTCTAAGGTGTGAGTCTGGTAGACAGCATATTGATGGGTCTTTTTTTTTTAATCCATTCTGTCACTCTCTGTCTCTTTATGAGTACATTTAAGCCATTTATGTTCAGTGTAATTATTGATAGGTAAGTTTATTACTGTCATTTTGTAGTGCTTTTTTTTTTTTGTGGTGCTGACGTTTTCTTTGTTCCTGTTACTATTCTGTGCTGAATTCCTTTTGTTTGTGGAATTTTTTGTTTGTTTGTTTCTTCCTTTTTTGTGTTTACTGAGACTTTACGTTTTTCTTCTGTACTTTGATGAGTAGATTTGTTAACTTTCTTTGCGGTTACCTTGAAATATACCCTTATCTTCCTAAGTTTAAACCAGTCTTTTATTACTTGATATTGCCCTGATTTCCTCTCCATTTGAAAGTTCTATAGCTACACCGTTTATTCCCCCTTTTGTTGTTCTAATGTTATCATTTACAGATTGAACTCTCTGGTTCCCTGTTGTAAATCTTTTAGTTTGTTTTATCCTTGAAAGTTCATTACCTAGGTTTGTGACTGGCTGATGCTGTCTTGTGTCTTAGATTCAGGTTGTTGTCTGATGTTGACGGTTCTCTAACCTAAGGATTCCCTTTAATAATTCTTGTAAGTTTGGTTTGGTTTTTACATATTCCCTTAATTTCTGTTTACCTGGAAATGTCCTAATTTCACCATCATATTTGAGTGAGAGTTTTACAGGATATATTATTCTTGGGCAGCAGTTTTTTTCTTCCAAGATTTTACGTATGTCATCTGATTGTCTTCTGGCCTGCATGGTTTCTGCTGAGTAATCGAAGCTTAATCTTATTGTTTCCTCTTTATATTTGACTTAATTTTTCTTGAGCTGCTGTAGGATTCTTTCTTTTTCTTTGGTTTTAGCGAGTGTGATTATGATAAGTCTTGGTGATTTTCTTTTGGGATTTATCCTATATGGTGTTCATTGAGCTTCTTGGATGGCTGCCTTTTCATCTTTCATGATATTAGGAAAATTTTCTGTCAGTAAATCTTCAATGATCCTTTCTGTGTTTTCTGTTTTCTCCCCCTGTTCTGGAACTTCCATCACGTGCAAATTTTTTCTTTTGATTGTATCCCACATCGTTCTCAGGGATTTTTCATTTTCTTGATTCTTTTCTCTGATTTTTTCTCAAAGTGGCATCCAAGGATTTATCTTCACTTTAGTTGATCCTGTCTTCCATTTTTAAAAATTTTCTCCTAAAACCTTCTATTGCACTGTCCAGTTCTGAAATCTTGCTGTTTATCTTTTGAATTTCTAATCACTGTTTTTTTATGCGTTTTAGTTTTTTATTTACTTTGACATTTTGTTCCTGTATTATTTTCCTAAATTCTTCCATTGCTTTGTCTGTGTTTTCCCTGATCTTGTCTGTATTTTCCATGGTTTTATTTTTTTCCTTATTTTTGTCCGCATTTCCTTTTATCTTTTGGGGAACCCTGAATATTAGAGTTTTGAATTGCCTATCAGGTAGTTCCAGTGCCTTTTTTTCTACCAGAAGGTCATCTGGTATTTAAATTTGATCTCTTTCTGGAGCCATCCTGTCCTTTTTTTTTTTTTTTTGTATGTTTTGTTGTTGTCTGCAGTCTCTGAGACATTCAGGAATTGTTTTCTTCATTTATTGATTGTAGATTTGTTTGCTTTGTCCTGCTTTTTTTGTTTTATTTGGTTATGTCTGGGCTAGAGGGCTGTGCATGTTTTGTTGCTTGCTTCCTGTAGGCACAATATCTCTCACCACCCTGTCCAGGTGGACAGGTTGGTCATTCAGCTATGGTGTAGCATGGTGGGGGGGTGAGGGGGCAAGGGTGGGATGGGTAGTTTGCTGCATGAATTGGGGCCAGTGGGTTGCCCCATGATGCAGTGCAGAGCAAGGTCTAGGGGACCTATCAGTGCTGCTCAGAGGCGCTGTGCTCAGCTCATGGTGCAGAAAGACAGGAGGGAAGGGAGAGGATGTGATGTGCAGTGCTAAGTGGGTGAGTGAAAGAGGAGAAGAAGGAGAGAAACAAAAGCAAAGAAGAAAAAATGAAGGAAAAAAGGAAAAAAAGGGTAGATTCACAGGAGAAAGGAAAGGAAGCAAAGGAATGAGTGTGAAGAAACAGAAAAAAAGAACAAAACAAACAAACAAAATACGGTGCTGAGCAAGTCGGTTGGTGATGAGACTGCAGATCCAGGTAGGCTGTGTTCTAGTGGTCTCCCAGCCAAGTGGTTCAGGAAGACCTATCAAGAAGGGTTGGGGACAGCACACAGGGCCAGGTGGATGGGAGAAAGAAAGGAAAAAAGGGATAGAGAGAGAAGAAACAAAGAGAAGAAAATGACACCATAGGAGCTGGCTGTCAGGGCTGGCACAGACCTGGAGAGGGAATGCACCAGTGGCTCTCTAGACAAGCAGTACAACAGTGTTCATTGAGAAGGGGTGGGGCAGCTCACTGGGCTAGTTGAGTTGGGGAAAGGAAAGGAAGGGAGAGAGAGAGAGAAAGAAACCGGGGGGGGGGGGAAGAAAATCACTGAGGGAACCTGCTGGAGGGTTGTGGTGCTGACCCAGGGAAGCTGTGTGCCAGTAGCTCCCTAGCAGAGCGGTGTGGCACAGCCCATCAATAAAAGGAAGGGATGTCACGCGGGGTGAGGTGAACAGGACAAAGGAAAGAAAGGAAGGAAGGGAGAGAGAATAAACTGGAAAAATAAAATAATAAGTAACACTGAAGGTGCCTGCTGGCAGGGGCAGTACAAACCCAGGGTGGCTGTATTCTGGTTGCTTTCTAGCCAAATGGTGTGACAGAGCAAGTCAAGAAGAGGAGGGGACAAAAAATGAGGCTAGCTAGGTGGGAGAAAGGAAAGGAAGGAGAGAAGAGAGAGAGAGAAGCAACAAAAAAGCCATAAACAAACAAAAATGGCTCTGCAAGGGCCAGCTGGTAGGGGTAGGGTAGACCAGGGCAGCAGTGAGCTGGTGCCTCTCTGGCTAAGTGACTGTGGCTCTCTGAAAAGCAGCAGAAGCCTTGAACAGGGAAGAAGGGTTGGGGGTGGGAAAGCATGTATTACTGGTTACAGGATGCTCTGCCTCCTGGTGGAAGCTCCGTGAAGTTGCTTTCCTGTATTCCTTGTCTTCGTTCCTTGGTGGCTGTAGTCCAAGATGGTGAATTCTTGCCACATTAGCTGGTAGGGGATCTCTACTACGTAGCTCTCCTCATTCTCTGTTCTCTGTCAGTTTCTTATTCCATTTGGTGTGTGATTAAGTTCTTTACTCCTTCATTTGATACTTAGGGTTCCAGGATTGCCTGTCTATTGCAACATGTTGGCTTCACCTCTCCAAGAGTTTTCTTGGCTATAATTTTTATGGAAGCAAATTGCCAGGCCTTTCTTTCATGTTGCTGCTAAATGGGTTTGAACAGCCAACTTTGTGTTATCTTCCCCAATTTATGATTCTTTTTGTGTCTCATCTCACTGAATGGCGCTTGTCTGGTTGTATAAACTAGAAATCTAGGTGTTTTTCTCCATTTCTCCCTCTTTCTTATCTTCCATATTCAATTAAACCCCAGTTGTTACTAATTGCCTCTTCTTAATATCAGTTTAATATGTTCTTTTCTTGGCTTTCCTGATGGTTCTTAGCCAAGGCCACCACCTTGCAAGTGTGTTTGCTACTTGTCTTGGATCTCTTTAGTCCTTTTACACATTACTAGTTACTGCTGAGTCAATTCTGAGTCATGACAACCCCGTATGTGTCAGCGTAGAGCTGTCCTCCATAGGGCTTTTAATGGCTGTTTTTTTGGGGGAAAGTTGATCACCAGGCCTTTCTTCTGAGGTACCTCTAGGTGGGCTTACACATCCAAGTTTTCAGTTATCATTGAGCGTATTAATGGTTTGTGCCACTCAGGGACTCCTTTTTCACATTAGGAAGCACTTATAGGACAGGATTTAAGACCACAAACTCTGTAGTCAGACAGGCTTAGCTTTGAGTCTTGCTTCTGCCATTTATTAGACCTGTGAACTGACACAGTGACTTAATTGAATTGTTCCCTTGTTTGCAAAATTGGAATTGTTACCATCTGCCCCACAGAGTTACTGGAAGAATTCAATGTTCTTATTAGTTCTATAGTTTAAATGCAATAATTAAAGTATTCCTTGTTTAAAATCTTTCTGTGCCTTCTCATTTCCCTCTGGATAAAGTCCAAATTCTTTAGAAAGGCATGAAAGGCTCTTAATAACATTACCCTGGTAACTTATGCCTGTAGTATCACTCACCAATTGTCTCATATGGGTGGTATTTGAACCATATTGAATCATTTGCATGTTTTCTCTACATCAAGTTTTTCCACTACTGTGCTCACTGATCCCTTTGCCTAGAAAGCTTGGTCCCGCTTTTGTCTTTTCTGGCTAGTTCTTCCTTATTCTATAGAACTCAGTTATCATAGCCTTTTTCAGAGGCCTCCGGTAACACTCCTCTTTGCCATTGTACCCTCCTCCCACCACCATAGTACATTATACTCACACCCATCATAGCACTTACCCATTGTAATTGATTGTTTATGTCTCTAACTTCCAAACATGGCTATCAATTTCTTACTGGCAGAACTCATGCCTCAATTTATCTTCATCATCTTGTATACCATCTAACTGCCTAAGAGCACAGTCATGAAAAAAATCATGAGCAAAGACACAAGGAAAAGAATTCATGGATCCAAAGGTTGGCAGTTCAAATCCATCAGACTCTCTGCAGGAGCAGTATGTGGTAGTGTGCTTCTGTAAAGATTTCAGCCTTGCAAACCCTATGGAAAAACTCTCCTCTCTCCTACAGGCTTGCTATGAGTTGAAATTGATTCAATGGCAATGATTTTTTTTTTTTTTTTAAATAAGAGAGAGAAGGGAGAAAGTAAGAATACAGGTAAGGGCATCAGTTATTAAAAAGAGGGGCACTTAATTCTAAGAGACTAGAGGGAAAGAGGTAAGTGTAAGTGAGATATATCAATATACTTGTAGACATGGTTTGGGAAGCTAAGGAAAGTGGCATATTAGCCTTTGATGACCATGTATCAATATAGTTTTATGTTTTAAAAATTATTTATAGTTTGGATAGATCATACATTTACAAAATTACTGTGACCTGTTTCTGGGGTATCCTGTTAGCACTATTTTGCACATCCACATGGAAAATCACGTATTTATATATGTATGTGCTTGTATGTTTGTGCTTGTATGTACACATTTAAAAAAAATTGTCATCAATTCCAACTCATAGGAACCCTAAAGGACAGAGTAGAACTGCCCCATTGGGTTTTCCAGGCTGTAATCTTTATGAAATCGCCAGGTCTTTCTTCCATGGAGCTTCTGGGTGGGTTTGAACCATCAACATTTAGGTTAGCAGCTGAGCACTTAACTATCATGCCACCAGTGCTCCTTATTAGGGCTTTACTTAAAGATTGCTGCCGCAGTGGTTATAGAGCTGTTTTAGTGTTTGATCATGTTTCACGAGTGTTCAGTGGCAGTTGCTAAGGCTGTGGCTTCCTGGTTTCCAGATTACAGCCACCATGATGTGTTCTTGAATTCAGTATTTCCTGGGCCAGCCTCCTAACTCCTGATGTCCTTTTCCTTCCACTGATTTTGAAAGTCTCTTATTCCTTGAATCAAATTATTTACTGCTTAAAATACTTAGAACATTGTTTCTTCTGTTGAATGTTCATGGGTACAATATTTAATATTAGGAGTGTTGAGATAGCAATAGATCCTTGTTGTTAGGTGCCATCAAGTCAGTTCTAAATCATAGGAACCCTGTGTACAACAGAATGTAACACTGTCTGGTCCTATGCCATCCTCACAACAATTGCTGTGTTTGAGCCCATTGTTGCAGTCACTGTGTCAATCCATCTTGTTGAGGGTCTTTCTCTTTTTTGCTCACCCTCTACCTCACTGAGCATGATGTCCTTCTCCAGGGACCAGTTCCTCCTGATAACATGCCTTAAATACATGAGATGCAGTCTCGCCATCCTCGTTTCTAAGGAGCATTCTGGCTATACTTCTTCCAAGACAGATTTATTTGTTCTTCTGACAGTCCATGATATATTCAATATTCTTTGCCAACACCATAATTCAAATGCATCAATTTTTCTTTGGTTTCCCTTATTCGTTGTCCAGCTTTCACATGCATATAAAGTGATGGAAAATAACATGTCTTGAGTCAGCACACCTTAGTCTTCAAAGTGACATCTTTGCTTTTTAGCACTCTAAAGAGGTCTTTTGCAGCAGATTTGCCCAATGCAATGTGTCATTTGATTTCTTGACTACTGTTGCCACAGGCATTGATTGTGGATCCAAGTAAAATGAAATCCTTGACAACTTTAATCTTTTTTTCCATTTATCATGTTATCGGTCCAAGTGTGGGAATTTTTATTTTCTTTACGTTGAGATGTAATTAATATTGAATGCTGAGGTCTTTGATCTTCATCAGTAAATGCTTCAAGTCCTCTTTGCTTTCAAAAAGTAGGTTGTGTCATCTGCATATCGCAGGTTGTTGATGACTCTTCCTCCAATCTTGATGCCATGTTCTTCTTCAGATAGTCCAGCTTCTCTGATGATTTGCTCAGTATACAGATTGAATAAGTTTGGTGAAATGATACGACCTTAAAAAACCTTAAGGAGATAATTAATAGACCCTTAAGGAGAGGAAATTGGAGTTGGTTATTTGACCTGGTTAGATTTGAATGCCGTTACAGTGTGGTTACCTTTGGAAAATGTGGTTACCTTTTTGCAAAACAATTACCTAAATTATCACTTGCTATGAAACACTTTATTAGAGGTGTGTTTTGGTAGGCCAAGTGGCTGTTATGATATGCTATTATGGTAAAAAAGAAAGTAATGAAAAATTCAAGAGCCGTGAGGTAGGATAGCTGCTTTAGGCTGTGCTAAAACATACAGAAAACAATGACAAAGTAAAGGTTCTAAATTCCTGGCTCAAAGCACAGAAATCTAGGGAGCATCTATAAAAACCGAAAAACCAAACCCAGTGCTGTCGAGCCAATTCCAACTCAGAGCGACCCTATAAGACAGAGTAGAACTGCCCCGTAGAGTTTCCAAGGAGTGCCTGGCAGATTCGAACTTCCGACCCTTTGGTTAGCAGCTGTAGCACTTAACCACTACACCACCAGGGAGCATCTATAACAGCTCTAAATGAATCTGTTATTTTGTAGTGAAAATGTTGTTTCTGCTGAAAAAGGAGTCTGAGCCTGAGTTCCAAACCATGATTAATTCATAGCCGTGACAGGTCTCTAGTAAAAACTTGAAACATTAATATAAAAAAAGTGGAACTCTAGAATTGGAATATGTACATTTGAATAGATTTGGATGAATGTTAAAACCTTAAGCCCCCAGATCCCTGTATGCCCTTACCTAGCAGTACCAGGGAAACTCTGGTGGCATACTGGTTAAGTGCTAACCAAAAGGTAGGCAGTTCAAATCCACAAGGCACTCCTTGGAAACTCCATGGGGCAGTTCTACTCTGCCCTATAGGGTCACTATGAGTCGGAGTTGACTCAACGGCAGTGGGTTTGGTTTTTTTGGTTTAGCAGTAACAGTCTCTTCTTATCCATCTGGAGAGGCTGGTTACACAATAAAGGGCTGTCAGTTCTCCATATAGTCTACTTCCAGGATCCCTTTATCCTTCTCTTACCTATAAACCAAAAAAAAACCAAACCCACTGCCGTTGAGTCGATGCCGACTCATACCTATAACTAGAGTCAAATCCCAACATGCTCTGAAAATACAGTTACAGATGTGGCCAGAGATGAAGTATTTACATACCAAAATCATTCCAAAATTTAACTAATTTATAACAGTAGAAATCTGGAGAATATGCGTAGGAGTAGACTATAAATGAGGGTTGACCAGGTAGGAAGGAACACAATTTTAGATTATGTTGATTTTTTGACAGCAATGGGTTTGGTTTGGTTTAGGAACATGGGGAAGTTATCAGGGCTGGTTTTCCAAGATGATTGAAATTTTTATTATAATTTAAGCTTTTGTGCATAACTTCCTTTAGCCTTTACTTTTTCTGTGGAGATTGGTATGTATTTTGGGGAGTTCTTTTTTTTTTTGTATGTTTGTCTTTTTGTAATGTAATGTTTTTCATCTCCCTTTCTTGCTTCCTGCAAATATGGCCTGTTTGAATGGCTCCTCATTGATCTCTATCTCTTTTGAAGAAACAAAACGAAACCAGGCCTGAGACCATAGAGCACATACTGTTCCAACTCCTGCCAAAAAAAGTTTTGCATTGCAGAATGCGCTTCTCACCTCTGAGAAGACTTCTTCACCGACTTTTTCTGTGACCTGAAAGTCCTCTCATCATTTTGTCCCAACCTCCGTTTGCTCCATTTCTACTGCTTTTGGGAATTCTTTCACATATTTTATGATTTGGGGTTTAGCTATGTCTTAATGCTGAAAATAAAATTTGTATTTCAGGCTTCAATTTTGTGTTTTTAACTTAATCCCCTAGTGATCATTAAACAATCACTGTGTCCCAGGTGTTGGATATTCGGAGGCTATAAAGCCAAAGTCCTTGTTTTTGTGGACTTTTTAATATAGTGGTGGCATGAAAAATAAACAACAACAATAATAATAACAAACACCAAAAAAGGCAGAATATGCTATAAAGGTCAATGCCTTGGTCATCTAGTGCTGCTATAACAGAAATACCTCAAGCGGAAGGCTTAAACACAGAGAGATTTATTCTCTCACAGTCCAGTAGGCTAGAAGTCTGGATTCAGGGCGCTGGCTCCAGGGCAAGGCTTTCTCTCTCTCTTGGCTCTGGAGGAAGGTCTTTGTCATTAGTCTTCACTTGGTCTGGGAGCATCTCAGTGCAGGAACCTCAGATCCAAAGGATGCACTCTGCTCCTAGCACTGCTTTCTTGGTGGTATGAGGTTCCCATGTCTCTCTGCTCCCTTCTCTCTTTTATATCTCAAAAGAGATTGCCTTAAGACACTATCTAATCTTGTAGATCTCATCAATATAACTGCTGCTAATCCATCATAATGATGATTTACAACACATAGGAAAATCTCACCAAATGCAAAATAGTGGACAATCACACAATCCTGGGAATCATAGCCTAACCAAGTTGACACATATTTTGGGGGCACACAATTCAATCCATGACAGTCAAAAAGAAGTTCTAAGTGGTAGTTTAGAACAAATCTTTCTGGGGGACCAGGAAAGGGCAATAGTTAGTAAAAACACCTAGAGCCTAGCACAGTTCCCAGCATATGCTAGAGACTCAATGAATATTTGAGGGATCTAGAAGATTCATTTAAAATTCTTGCTCTTTTTGCAATTTCAGGAGCAAGCTAGATACACAATTTTGAGATATTATGGTTCACATAATTATTGCTCATTCTTCCTTCAGCTAGATTTGCTTCTGGATCAAGGTCATCTGTCTTACAGCCTATATTCTTTTCATTAACCCTGCTGCCTTGGATTATACTTTGAAAAATGGGTCTAATGTTGACAGACAGATATGGAGGGGCATCATTCAAAGGAAAATTAAGGATGAGGCCAAAACCATGTGAATGGGAAAATGGCACATCAGGGCATATGTGTAGGGAATAAGAGAAAAGAAGTATGGGAATTTAGTGTTGGGTTACATTATTAGGTGGTCTAGGATGCTGACACCAAGCACCATCTAGTTTTCTAACTGAATTTTTTTTTTCTAAGCAGAACCAAAGAAGACTAAGTGAATTTCCTGTAAAATTTCTCCTTTCTGCATGTTTTGCTTTAGTCGTATTTTCTTCCTCTCTTGAAAGGCAGTAAAATGGTAATTATATCAATAAATTTCTCAAAAACCTGACAATACAAAGTTTAGTTTCATAAACTGCTAATTTTCTAATTGATAGAAATAGAATATTTAGTCATTAATTTTTGGTAATCAGCATCATTTATCTTTTTATTCTTTCAGTTTTCTTAATTAACTATCATCGATTAGCAATCTTATTTGATTTATATTAATATATAAGCTTCCAACATTCCTCTCTCCTCCCTTCTGTTCTTCGACCCTCCATCCTCCTTCCCTCCTCCCTTTCTCTCTCCTCTTCTCTCCCCTCATTTCCTCTTGATCAATTATCAATCAAACAGTTATCTATCAGGAACATCTACCAGATATAACACAGCAATGATTTTTTTTTTTTTTTTTTCCCATGAAGTACCTGAGGTTACCATGTTAGGTACAATGCTCTATTTTTTTTTTTTTTACTGTATGACCTTCAAAATATTTATAATGTTCTCTTTTGGGAAAAAAGAATTTTTTTTTTACAGATGTCATAAAATTGAACATTACATTTGGCTCTCATAATCGCCACCAGCACCACCACAATAACGGTAACATTTAGTAGAGTGGATTCATCAAACTTGTAATCTACGATACTTGTCTTCTGATTTTCACTATCACAGCTTTTATGTTTTCATGAAAAAACAGACAGAATTAAAAAAAAAACTTAGTACTTTACATGCTGTAAAAATTAAGTGAACATGATTTAGGATTAAAAGAGGTAATGATTTAATTTTGGAGTTGCTGAGCTGAGCTCTGGTGGTCTGGGAAGCTCTGGGGAAAATCCAGATATTGCAGTGACAGATTTGGGTGAGGATATTTTGTCAGCTCAGCAGCAGATGCACAGATGGAAGGCTTTTCAAGCTGAGATGTTGCCTCACATGACCTTAGGACATGGGGTTCTCCTAGGCCTCTAGATTTGACGAGAAGTTTTCTGGTTAGCCAAAACATGAAAATTATTCCCTTTTGTACATTATTTAAAGGGGTATTTAAAATTAAATGGTTTTCAAAATCATTAACAGGATATGTAGTCTTTAAATAGGTAAAATCTGTGGTGTTTAGGTAGCTTGGACTAAGGTAAATATTCCTCTATGGTAATTTTCCTAGGGCTGTAAATATGGCTTATGGATTTTTATATCTTTGCCTCCACTGAAGTACATATTTAAGATAGGAGTTATTGGGCATTTTTGAGACTGTCCGGGGCTTTAGGCTCTTTAGTATAAGTGTAACTTATACTGTTAGTATAAGTGTACACCTTGGAAATTTTCAAGAATTAACAGGTGCTTTTAAATAGAGTTAATCCTTCAGTGGTAGCAACAGGTAAGTGTTCAACTATCAACCGAAAGGTTGGCTGTTCACACATACCACGAGGCACATCAGGAGACAGACCTGGTGACCTGCTTCTGAAAGGTCACAGCCTTGAAAACTCTATAGAGTAGTTCCACTTTGCACACATGGAGGTGCCATGAGTCAGAACTGGCTGATGGCAGCTAAAAACAATAATAGCAATTGAGTTAATATAGCCAAAAAAATTGAATATCTGTATTTGTGGTGTTTTATCTCTTGAAATACTTCATACAAAAAAAAAAGAAAAAGAAACCCCTTGCTCCTTATTCTGACTCACAGTGACAGAGTAGAATTGCCCCATAAAGTTTCCAATGAGTGGCTGGTAGATTTGAACACGCTGAGCTTTTGGTTAGCAGCCGAGCTCTTGACCACTATGACACCAGGGCTCCTAAGTCTGATAACCAAACAAACCAAACCCGTTGCCGTTGAGCTGGTTCCCAGGCATTATTATCTTGCACACTATGCATTTGCTTGTAAAGTTTTCCCTCCCAAGCACTTCTAAGAAATAATATATAACATATTCCATTGTCAGGTGTTAGTTGATACAATTCAGAATTGACCTGTGTTATGCAACTATGATAAATAATATATGATAAATATAATTTTAAGCACCATGAAAATATCTAACGTCTATTGTTTTTAGAAGTATGCAATAAATTATACTATTGTAAAGATTTTGCATCTTATCTGATAATACTCCTTGAATCCCCATTCAAGAATGGATTTTTAAACACATGACAAGTCTAAAAGTTAAATAAAAATCCTGATTACTCATTTAAATAATGGAAGTTGCACATGTCATTAATTCTTCATACTTTGTCCTAATATCTTAATTTGGCCTGATGGCATTTTTTAGCTTCGTTTGGATTTACTGTCAAACCCTAAACACATTAGTCAATGGTACCCACACTTTTAAATCATGAAAAGAAAACTAGATTTGTTTGCAGTTTTTTAATCTGTTGTTAATAAACTTGAAAGAACACAGCCCTGTCTAATAAACACATCAAACTAATGGGTACCAGAGCAGTTCAGAAGAGTGTTTGTTGTTTGGTGTTTAGATTTCAGTCGGAATTAATCAACAATGGATGGAGCCTGCTGTATTTATTAGCAACTCAAATCCCTGTGATTTAATGCCAGGTCCCTTTGACTCATTCCAGTGAACGCTGGCAACGGTACAGGGCTGATACATACTTACATCCTTGGGTCTTAAGAAGAAAGGGAAAAATAGAGCCTAAAATCAGACCACAGGATTGGCAAGAATTTCCCGAGAGCCATTTTGAATCTAGCCCTATACAACCAGTCTGTGAATAGGAAGCAATTGATTCAGAACAGTGGAGCCTTTTTTGCTCGAAGAAGCCTTCAGCTGTGCAGATGGCTCACTGGCATAATCCAGCCTGCTTTTGTCTTTTATTTTATATGTTAGGCTACTTTCTTCTCACACTCTATATTGCTTTTATTTTCTCTCTTCACTCTAAGCCTCCAAATTTCAGGGGCAAGGAGAGGTTGCAGGGGTTTAGGGAGGGTGATTGTGCGTATGTGGAGTATCTGCCACAGATTTATGGGTCTCTGGTAAATTGCTGGCAACACTGCTTGCTTGTCACAGTCAGCACCAGGGTGATCTTGGTACAAAAGTGTCAACTTTTCAATGAGGCCTCTGAAAACAGATGTAAAGATTAATCTTGAGAATGCATTTTTCTGTGCCTCCAAAAACGTGCCTACTTGTACAACAGCCCTGGTTCTAGACATTTATTTTTCAAAGTGATCTCATTTCTCAATTACAAAGACTTACATTCTTTACTGTTCATGTTCAGAAAATTCCACAGCCCTTAGCCATTCCTTCTGCTTCCCATGTCTGGGGCTGTCTTTGGAGAGCAAATTATTTGTGGAAAGACATTATTTATCTGGAAACTCTTCAGTGAAAACTTGATAGAGTTGTTGTTACCCTAGGGACCATCTATCTCCCTCGGAAGATAAGATTTGCCAGTGTTCCCCTCCTACAACTTCCTATGGGAAGATAGCCGGCTTTTGGCCTGATAAATAGTTTCACATCGAATGAGTTGTTGCCATTTCACAAATCCTTCCACATCCCTCCCAGAACAAATTTTTCTGTCTTACTCTCTTGCTCTAGGTCATATTCTTCCCCCCACCCCCTTCTCTCATATGAAAGCAAATTTTGAAAAATAAATGCATGCCAAAAGAGGCATTTGCTCAAGTATTTCGATGTTAAATATTAGGATATATCTCAAAGTGTTTCCGGGACAAATCTGAACTTAAAAAAAAAAAAAAGAAGAAACAATGAGTAAATAAGCGTGTAAATGATATATCTCTGCTTTTCTTCTTGGAGCTTTTCAGTCCAACGACATGTTTCCTTTTAGCAAATGGAAAGATTTGTGGGAATGATGAAAATTGTAGATTAAAAAAAAATTGTATTCCAGATTCAGAGAATAAATACCGCAGAATCCACAACTGTGGAACGACTTGATTGTGAGTCAATGTCCTTGTTTTCCCACTTCCTTAAAAATTATTTGTTTTTTCCATATATATGGGAAACATATGCAGATAGTTCCTTCTTTCTTATTGTTAATCAATGTATATAATGCATTTCAACTGAAGATTTAAAAAGATTTTTTTTTTAACCTTTGTATGGGATCAGCGAACATCCTTAGTACATAGATTTTTTTTTTCCCACTGCTGTACTCATTCTGTATATACTTAGTACTTTCTTATGTGAAGAACATTTATTTTGATACTACCATGCTTTTCTTACGGTACCTTTGGGATTGTCTATCTCAAGGGCATAGTTTGTAATAAGAAACTTGGTTATCAAGTCAAAATGCTTAAAATTTAAGACCAAATGAAGAATTTTGGTTAAAGATGGCAGAATGAAAGTATTTGTATCTCAGTTTTTGCTAAAATAATAAAAACAATCAACAATATTGAAAAACAGTTAAGAAAGGCCATCTTCAATGAAACTAGGTAATAGCCACAAGTGCAAACCATGACAATAAAGAATAGGTGCCAGAAATTAAGACCAATCGAGAGAGGCACGAGGCAGTGGGAGGACATTCGAGACAAATGAATTTGCTAGGGAATGGCAGGCAGCTGGAGAGATATTATATGATTCCACAAAATAAGTTGCTCAAGTCCTTGAAGAAGTTTTCCCCATGCGTCTTTGTTATTTCACTAATTAACATGCATGCAAATATCAACCAACATTCATGTCAGAGCCATACTCTTGTGTCGATTGCAACCATAGGTTAGAGATGAGTTTGGCAAAAATCATGAAAGCTTCTGTGAGAATCAGTTGACTATATGGAATTTATAATTTTTCAGTTTTTTTTTATTTTATAAATTATGTTACATATTAATTATATTAGTAAAACTTTATAATAAACTTATGTATGTATACATAAAATGTAAGTATGTAAAAATGTATGTGTATGTAAGAATACCGCATTGACTTTATGATAGTTAGTTGTCGAACACCTCTCTGAGTCTTCACAATGCCCCAGGCAGATACCCTTGTCAATCTAGTTAGAGGATGGGGACAGAAAAAACGTAGGTTTGGCAACTTGAATGCTGGGAGCATGTAACTGGAGACACACCTAAGCTGTAGAATTAGTCAAAAAGTATCTGGAGACAATATATTTGATTTGGAACTACTTGCAACCCCAGTTTACTCCCTGGCTTCTCCCACAATAATCTCAAGAAAATGCCTGGTCCTTAAAGGACTGTCACCATTCAAAGATGTCACCATCTGAAAAGGACGAGTATGAGCTCTACATGTCGATACTATAAGACAAATCAAAGAGAAATAGGAACTAATTCATGTAAAGTGATACACAGAGAGTTTTCAACTATTACTACCACTGTTACTACTTCTTTAATTAATATCACAAGAAGGATTTGTCCAGGGAGTAGAAATGCATTTCAAACATAATTTCCCCTATACTCAAATAAATTAAAAAAAAATATTACTTTCATGAAATGAGAAATCATAGAAGAAAAACAAGTGCTCAAAGAAGAAAAAGTTGTGAAAGAAGGAATTCATTAGCAGAGAATTTTAGAATTTTGGATCAACCTAAACTGTTAAGCATAAAGGTCACAGACAAGTAGTCTCAGAATGAAAGAATGCAAGGAATAGCACACCCATGCATCTTTGTTGAAAAATGTACAGATGATGACATCTGATAAATCTAATGAGTTCCTTGTCCTGAAATCAGAGAAGACTGTCTCATTTCTAATGCCCTTGGAATATTTGAAAAATACATATATTTGGACACAAAGAAAACCTCAATAAATTCTACAAATTAGAAATTATATACAATACAGTAATTGACTACAATGCACTAAAACTTGAAATTTATTACATAAATAATATAACAACAAAATCTCAACTGTCTAGAATTAATAACAATAGTAACAAGATAAATAGCTCTCAAATAATGGTTATGTCAAAGATAAAAATCAGAGCTAAAATCAAAGAGCATATAGAAAATAACGATAATGAAAACATTGTACATAAAAACTTCGGTTATACAGCTGAAGCTGTACTCAGGAGAAAATTCATGGCCTTCAAAACCAAATGAAATAATCTTTTAACATGATACCTTAGGAAAAAAACAGAGAATTGTCAAAGCAAGGGTTTAATAAAATAATAAAAACCAAAAAACCAAGCCCGTTGTTGTGGAGTTGATTTTGACTCATCGTAAACCTGTAGGACAGAGTAGGACTGCCCCATAGGGTTTCCAAGGAGAGGCTGGTAGATAAGAAATGCTGACCTTCTAGTTAGCAGGAGATGTCTTAACCACTTTGCCACCAGGTCGCCAATAAAATAATAGCAAAGATTAATTAGAATATGGAAAAGCAGTAGAGCTAATAAGTAAATGAAAAAATGGATGAACCCCTCAATATCACAGATAAAGTACTAGTTAACCCAATTTAAAAAGAGAAAATAGGTAGAACAAAGACACACAGTTAGAAGCCAAGGGGGAGAAACAGATACGTAAGGATTAAACAAAATGTTTAAGAATGTCCTGCAAATATATTTGAAAACCTGGATACATAGATGATTTTTCAGGAAAATACAAATGTCCAAAATTGATTGCAGATGAAAGAGAAAACTCAAAACAATTATGAGAAAGACGATGAAAAAAAAGAAAATTGTGAAAGCACTGCTATTCAAAAAGGACCTACTTACAAAAAGGACCCATGGTATTTTAGTGTGACTCTTTCAAACCTTGAGAATAGATATCAAAGCTCTATATGCACTGTTTGTTTCTGAACTGAATGAAGTCTTCAATTTATTTTTACAAAAATACCGCGACATTGAAATCAAACCCTGAAAAAGGAAGCTTCAGTCCTAGTTTACTAAACTGGAAATTGCTGGATAAACGATTGTTTCTAAAAGTGTATATAATGGAATACTATGTAGTCACTAAAAAGGAAAAGACAGAGCTATCTCGATGTGGTTATAGCAAGATCTTCAAAATATATTACTAAAAGTAAGATTCAGGACAATGTATATAATATACATTCATTTCAGTAAAAATATGCATAGATTTATGAATGGGGCATTTGACAAAGGAACTATTGATAATGGTAAGTGACATTAGGACTGGAAAGAAGTGTCATTTTTATGATATCCTCTTTTGTTCTTTCTTTACACCCATGTATTTGTATTATTTTCATTAAATCATTCATGAGAGTTTTAAAATTGACCACATTTGTAAATTGACCAGCTACTACTCTTGATTTACACAATTGGCCTAGAATTGCGGACATGACATTCATGTTATCAGTGTGTTTTCACAAGTTGGAATATCAACTATAATGCTTTTTCATTAGTTCTTTATTAGATGGCATTTCCAAATGTAATCACTGCTCAATATTCCATGGAAAACTTGACCATGGCTCATGGGATTTCACGTGCACTGATCCAGTATCATCAGAAATGTCCATTATTTTAAAGGAATATTACTTCATTTTTATGATGTATTTCAGTTTTTTTCTTTTCAGGTACTAAAAGACAGTAACTACTACATTGTACTTTAAAACAAACCAGCATCAAGGGGTCTCACCTCCCCCCCGCCCCCCAAGTAAATTAGGTTTCTTGACCTTCCTTTAACATTCAAATAACACTTAAGGAGGTTTCTGAAAATCTTAGTTATCTGGCAACCGTACAGTTTATGTTAATGTTTTAGGTTGGTGTGTTTGACTGTTCAGTTTGATGGGTACTGTGCGAGATGTGTCTAGAAGAATCCATAGAGTTGATCAAGTTCTCTTGCAGGGTGCCAAATAAGCAGATGTGATGTGCTAGTAATGAAATCTTTGTGGAGATGATCTTGCTTTTTGTGAGAAAAAAAGTGTTTTGAACTGTTGTATGAGAATTTCAGTGCCTGCAATGTGCCAGGTATTTTACAATGAATTATAGGATTAAAAGGAACCCTGGTGGCACAGTGGGTAAGCATTCAGCTGCTCACTGAAAGGTTGGCGGTTGAAGTCCACCATCTATTCCATGGGAGAAAGATGTGGCAGTCTGCTTCTCTAAAGATTTATAGCCTTGGAAACCCTATGGGGCAGTTTTACTCTGTCCTGTAGGATTTATGGGTATAGGATCACTATAAGTTGGGATCAACTTGAATATATATATTACCATATTTATATATAGAATGAAAATGTGTACAATCAACAGGAATTTTAATACAGGGAAAGCAGAACAGACTAAGAAGTTATCCTAAGAGTCTGAGGTTGGGAGCAAAGTTGTATCATTGGTTAAGAACTTTGGAGAGAGTTGTTGTCAAAATGCTCCCAAACCAGATGCTTGTTTCAGTGTGCTTTCAAAGAAAGATTTGGTTATATCCTACTTGGATGTTTAAAAGTGCCCTAACTTGCTATATTTGTCTAGCTGACACCAACTCCAAAACTCAAATATATATTATTTTTTGGGATGGTTGACCGTTGAAGCGTTATGAAAGTGGTTAAAAAAACAAACAAACAAACAAACAAAACTGGAGGAATCCTCTTAGTTTCAGGCTGGGGATGCTTCCTTGGTTCAGGACGCTCTTCTTGCATTCTTGAGCCCTGGCTAATGAGGTGCTAATGGGGTGTTAGTACTGGCTACTAAACCAAGGCATCCAAGAGGCTGGGGGTGGTAAACACCCTTTGAACTGCGTGCCTAATCCTTTGAAGTGTGCTTCTAATGGGAAGATAAGCACATTTCCTGTCTTAGAGATTTGTAGTTTTATGTCCTACATCCTATGTTTCAGATTCTAGGCCAACACATTTGCTCTTTTTCAGGTAGCTCTTAGGGAAGAAGCTGCCGTTAGAGAGGTTGTTCCTGGGGTTGTCTGGCTAGCCGTTTCTCATACAGTAACTTCTAAATAATTAATTGCAAGTCAGCTTAGATGACTTTTCTTATAACTCATCTCCAGATAAATGTGAAGTAGGTCAAACCAAGGGAATATAAGCCTAAATGCCACACTAACCTTTTTTCTTTGACCTCCCCTCAATTTCCCTTCCCCATTCCAATACCCTAATTAAATAACTCAAGAACTGTGTCTTATTGGTCTCTTTATCCCCCATTTCCAGCACAGTATTTTGTACATGTTGTTGTTAGGTGTTGTCGTGCCATTTCCAACTCATAGTGACCCAAGGTACAACAGAATGAAACACTGCCTGGTCCTGCCCCATCCTCATAATTGTTGTTATGCTTGAGCCCTTTGTTGCAGCCATTGTGTCAACCCATCTCTTTGAGGGTCTTTCTTTTTGCTGACCCTCTGCTTTACCGAACATGATGTCCTTCTCCAGGGACTGGTCCCTCCTGATAAGATGTCTGAAGTATGTGAGATGAAGTCTTACCATCCTTGCTTCTAAGGAGTATTCTGGCTGTACTTCCTTCCAAGACAGATTTGTTCATTCTTTTGGCATTTCATTGTATATTCAACATTCTTTTTGTGCATAGTGAGTGCTGAATCCATTTTATGAATGTAAGTGAATAAATTGGTTTATTACATGGTCTAAAATGCCAAAGAAGGTGCTCTCCTACGTGATTCTTATTCCCAAAATTGTTCTCAGCAGAAAGCCAGATATATACAATATGATACTTTCAAACCTTTAAATGTTTAGAGTACCTGTAGCTCTTTTGCCTCAAATTAGATTCAGTGGGGATCCCAAGACCAAGTTTTAGAGGAACAGGGTCAGACAGGAAGGGGACAGATTTCCTGGTTTCTAGGTCTGGACTCTCTTGGGGCCCTGGTGGTGTAATGGTTAAGAGCTATGACTGCTAATCGAAAGGTCAGCTGTTTGAATCATAAGGTCCTCCTTAGAAACCCTGTGGGGGAGTTCTACTCTGTCCTATAAGGTCACTATGAGTTGGAATTGACTCGACGGCAATGGGTTTTGTTAGGTCTGGACTCAGATGACATTCCAATTCAGCTAAATGATGATTTATTTATTCATTAATATAAAGTTATATGCATCCATTTATTCAACAATTGTATAATGACTATCTCATTATGGGAAACCCTGGAGGCACAATGTTTAAAAGCTACAGCTGTTAACCAAAAGGACCACAGTTCAAATCCGCCAAGCGCTCCTTGGAAACCCTATGTGGCAGTTATACCCTGTCCTATAGCATCACTATGAGTCAGAATTCACTTGACAGCAATGGGTTTTGGTTTTTACGGGTTATCTCATTATTGGCAATAGTCTATGCTTGTAGTTGAAGCTCAAAGAAGGAAGATAAATTAGAAGACTACGCCAGTAATTCAGGTAAGAGATGACCGTCTCATCTAGCTGAATAAAAGATAAAATCTGAATCTTTATTTTTAGTCCAAGACATCATAATCAATCTGGATACTTTCTTAACTTTCTGTATGTTCCACCATATGGGGAACAGGATGTTATAATACATTTTTCCAGCTAATCCATTGGATGAATTGATCTGAATGAATTAATGGGTATTTCACAGTAAACAAGCTTCAATTAACTCAAATTTTCTACCTAAACAGCTCTAATCCTAGTATGTTTAGTGTGCCGTACTGGCTATTTTGCACCCCCCTCCCCTTTTTTTGTTTCCCAAATCAGAAACCTGCAAATCTGATTTCTCTCAGTTCCTCAGCTTCACACATGTAACCGATAACCGAGACTGATCAATCATACATTTGGGAAATTTCTCTGTCTCTTTCTTTCAATTGCAATTTTCATTAAATCAAAATACTCCTCATATCTCTCAACTGAACAACTGGAGTGGTCTCCTAATTCATCTTCATGCATTTAGCGCCATTTCTCTCATCCATCTTGCACCAATATGCAAGTGTAATTATGTGTATATAGCACTTGACTACTAGCTGAAAGGCTGGCTGTTCTAACTGACCCAGAGGCACCTTGGGAGTCAGACTTGGTGATCTGCTTCCTAAAGGTCACAGCCTTAAAAACCCTATGGAGCAGTTCTACTATGCACACATAGGGCCACCAGGAGTCAGAGTGGCCTTGATGGCAACTAACAACAACAGCACACATACACATATATATTTAATTGTTAATTATTTCATTAAATATATATAGCATACACATTCATTCATTATATATTAATTATATGTGCATATGTGTGTATTCACTCATTAAAATTCTTCAGTAGTTTAAAATTCTTCCTAGTGCCTGGGGGATAAAGTATAAACGCCATAACAGAGAATATTTAATTCTTTCAATTTGTCACTTTTAACTGTAGCTCTTGCTTTCATTCCATAAATTTAGCATACTTCTGGACATTCTTCGTAGGTCTTCTTTCTGAGAGGTCTTCCAGGAATGTCTCTTTCTTTCTTCTCCATCTAAATGCACCCTCCTTTGTTCGCACATAGCTCCTTACCTATACCTTTTCAGTGCCTCTCACATTTTGTTTCAGGTAATCATTTACCTGTGAGCTCCTCAAAGGTAAGAACTGTATTTTATTCGTCTTGATTTCCCTTAGCTCAGAGCATGCAGTCGGTGCTCAGTAAATGTCTGATGATGATGAGTGAAGGTTTGATGTATAAGAGCCATGTAAAAATATGGTGAAGGCATCGTTGTGGCTTCATTAAGCCTGAGCCATTCAGACCACCCAAGGAGTTTTGTCTGAGGGAGAATGGTAAGGGAGTGTAGATTCTTGCAATAGAGTGAGAATAAACTAGAGAAAAGCTCCAGTCTCATTCAGACCCTTGAGGATACATAATGATGCCTTTCTATTGATCTATTGATGAGGTTTGAAACTTGATTCATATGACTTTATTATATTTCTCGGGGATTTCCCCCAGACTACAAACACCTAGATATTGTTAAAACAAAACAAAGCAACAAACAAACAAAAAAACCCTTGCCATCAATTTCGATTCATGTCAACCCCCGTGTGTTACAGAGTATAACCACTTCAGAGGGTTTTCATGGCTGTAATCTTTACTGAAGCAGGTCATCAGGCCTTTCTTCCATGGTGCTGTTGGGTGGGTTTGAACCACCAAGCTTTAGTTTAGTGGTCCAGTGTAAACTGTGCACCACTCAGACACCACTAGATAACGTTGTTGTAATTAGTTGTGGTCCAGTCGATTCTGATTCGTGGTGAGCCATTAAGCAGCTCCTCATTCCAAAACAGAATGCTGATTTGTATTCTAGTCGTTTGGAATTGTGGTCCCTCTTTACCTGAGTATTCTTGTGCTTTTGATGCTGTCAGTTAGCTGAATCTCAGCTCCTCCTAGAAGGCTCACCAGCTGCATTCTCTCTCTTCCTGACCATCCATTCGCCTCACTCAGCCTTCTGCTTTTCCTCTGATCTAGCCCTTCAATAGTGTTTCCTTGTACTAGAGCTGTGTAGGCTTGCATCTACCTCTGCCTCTAGACTGTGGGTATCTAGACTCCAGGGACAACGTTATTTTCATAGAAGCTTCTCCCACAGGTCCTGACACAGTGGCTTGCATGATATAGATGGTCAATAAGTATTGGATGAATATATAATTTGATAATGAGAATGGCCTAACATGAACATGTATTGACCTCAAAAGCAATTCAGAGGTGATAGTCTTATCTCAAAAGTTTTGATTAGGTGATACTGTTTAAAACACTTTCATGACCCAATTATATTTTTCCTTTTAATTTTTTGTTGACGCTATCTGTCCTATAGGGCTGCCATGAGCCGGAATCGACTCGACGGCACTGGTCTGGGTTATGTGTTTTCAGTAATGGAGGGCATGCTGAATCATTGAGCTCATCTGAATTTTTGGTAGGTAATGTGGTTTTTTTTTTTTTTTTTTTTGTATGGTTTTTATTTTAGACCTCATCCCCAAAATCATGCCCTTTGAGTCCAGAGGTACATATGTGTACCCCCTGTGAACACAAATTCTACCACTAGAGTCCACAGGTACATATATGAACTAAAAATAATTTTTAAAATTCATGTTTCTCCTACCAAAAGTTCAGTGATTCAGCACTAGCTCATGCAATATCCTGGAAAACAGTAATTTGTGGTGCCCAGCTTTTTTTTTTCCCCCCCATTTTAAAATGTTATATAGGGCCCTGCCTGATGGCAGCACATACTGTTAGTGGGACCGTAGTTTCCCAATGAACCCCAGAGGCACAAAAAGTAAGTGGTAGCTATATATACTGCTGGTCCTGATAAACATCACATCATCTAAAGATTCAATTTCGTATGGCAACTAATTTGGGGTTTAGAGGACATTCTGTGCTGTTCAGCAATTTGAGGGAAGCCACAGCTGGAAAGGGGAAGGAAACCAGTGCTCGGAGGGAGGCAGCAGAACAAGCAGTGAAATACTCAAAGGCAGCTGTCCACTTGCACTCCTGGAAAGAGTTGGGGAATGGAAGGAGGAGAAAGCTACTGTTGTAAATAACTCGCTAACTACTCATAGAGCTAGCCACAGTGTTCATGTGGAAAGGGTAATTTCTGATAAAAATAGAAAAAACTTTTTTTAAAATTTTATTTTAAGTTCAGGGCACTTTAAAAGCAACTGTGGGAATTTTAATCATAGGGTGGTTCTCTTCTGAAAGAAGAAAAATGCATTTCAATTTTAAATTCAGTGGGCTGAAACGATTGTGTCATTTCAGCTAGAGCAGAGCATGTCAGCAAATGGACATATTTTCATTGTGGAAAGTATGGCACAAAGATGTAGCATTTTAAATTAAAAGAAGCAAATAATTTCTGTTGTTGCTTTTCTTCCCCCATAAGGACACTTAGAACTTTGCTGCATTTAGATATAAAATAAAAATATCAGGCATCATGTCCACCAGTGTCTTATTTTGTGGTCTGGATCTCTTAATATGGCTAAGATATAATGAAAATAAACTAAAGTTGCCTGCCCCTTAGGAGAGAAACTTTGTTTAGAAGCATTGTGAAAGATAAGCTACTGGTTTATTTAAATATTTATGCCTTAACTATGAGAGTTAGTAGATAAAAAGGTCCTGACTAAACTATAAGGTCCTTGATTTCCAGCTCCATGTCTTAAATGTATAACTAAAACACCTTATACAGTCTACTGTACATATTAAACATTTGATAAAGATTTGCTGATTGATGAATTTTAAGATGTTTGTCACGTTAAGTATGCACTGATAGTTCAAAGGCCTTATCAGCCACCAATATGTATTAATGTTCATAACAGAGGCATTATTCTTTAAAGGATTAGTGTAGACATTAAAAGTATAAAAATATGATGTTATGGACTGGTTTTCTTGAAGCAGACATTATCACATATTTGATTTAATCAGCTCTAGTTTGTATAATCTAACAATATTCAGAACAGTGTCTTTTTGTAGATAAATCAGACCAATAGCCAGCCTGACTCTACCCAAATATGAATAAACATTCAGAGTCACGAAGCTGTAGAGGTTATTAGCTCTGACTAAAAAGTGTTGAATAAATAAACTCCTGGTTAGAGTAATTGGTTGCTTTCTTTATTTAGCTAATTGGAAGACGTAAGTAATTTGAAAATTATTTTGCTCACATGAGACCTTTTCCAAAGTAATTTTCCACTTGCCCTGTAAAAGCTTGAAGCAAATTCCTTTCTTTTGCAGCCAGGCCTGACATACATGGCATTTTTTTTTTTTTGGACAGGATGATATGTGTACTCATATAAAGTAAGTCATATTGTCTATAGCTTTTTTCTAGATGTGCAAACCTGTTTTCTTCTCACAGAATTTTTACTTACACACCAAGACACTTGGTTTATGCCTCATAATTGTTAGTGTTACACTTGTATCATGGTGGGAAAAATGCCAATGCTTTTTGATGTAGACAGTCTGAAGAGAATTAACACAATTTTTCCTGTTTTTTCCCCATGATATGCACATTCAGGGGAGTCTTTTTTTCTTCTTTTTTTCGCGTTTCATTCACTAAATGCATGGTTTCAACCTGGTGTTATTCTCCAGGGAGAGCAATCTCTTCCTTCTTAAGGGGCTGTATTAGTTTCCTATGGTGGCTGTAACGACATAATAAAATACCTTATACCAAGTGGTTTATAAGAACAGAAACTTATTATCTCACAGTTCTGAAGGTTCCAAGTCCAGATCAATGCATTGGCTGGAGCATGCTCCTTCCCAAGTCTCCAGTGGATGGTCTTTTCTTGTCTCTCCCAACTTCTGGTAGCCCCAGGCATCCCTGAACTTGCAGCTGACCATAACTCCATCATCACATGATGTTGCTCTCTCTGTCTCTGTGTGTCTCTTCTCCTCTTTTATTAAAACAAAACAAAATCATAAAACAAAAAACAAACCCATTGCCGTTCAGTCAGTTCCAACTTATAGTGACCCCATATGTGCAGGGTAGAACTTCGTCATAGGGTTTTCAAGGCTGTAACCTTTTGGATGTGGATTGCCAGGTGTTTATTCCATGGCACTGTTGAGTGGATTCAAATCACCAACTCTTTAGTTAGTAGCTGAGTGCAAACCATTTGCACCACTCAGGGATCTCCTCTTTTATAAGGACTTCATTAAGTTTGATTAAAATCCACCTTAGACTTCTTTAAAGCGATAAAAAGCAAAATGTCACTTTGATAACTAAAGTACGCCTGACCCAAGCCATGGTATTTTCAATTGCTTCACATGTTCGGGAAAGCTAGGCAATGAAAAAGGAAGAGCAAAGATGAATTGACACATTCAAATTGTGGTGTTGGTGAAGAATATTGAATATACTATGGACTGTCAGAAGAATGAACAAATCTGTCTCGGAAGAAGTACAGCCAGAATGCTCCTTAGAAGCAAGGATGGTGAGATTTGGTCTCACTTACTTTGGGCATGTCAATAGGAGGGACCAATCCCTGGGGAAGGACATCATGCTTGGTAAAGTAGAGGGGCAGCCAAAAAGGGAGAGACCCTCAGTAAGTTAGACTGACACAATAGGCTCAAACGTAGTAACAATTGTGAGGATGGCACAGGACTGGGCAATGTTTCATTCTGTTATACCTAAGGTTGCCGAGTCTGAGCCAATTCAATGCCACCTGACAACAGTATCCACCCTACTCCAGACTGACCTCATGTTAATGAATTTGTAACATCTTCGAAGGCCCTGTTTGCAAACAAGGTCGCTTTCACAGGCACCAGGGGCTAGGACTTCCACATACTTTTTTTTGGAGGACACAATTCAACCTGTAATAGGAGCTCCTTATTCCGACTGCCTGAATTCCAGTTCCAGTCCTACCATTTATTAGCTGCATGGCCTCAGTTTAGTAACTGAACTATATAACTTCTTTAAGCCTCAGTTTCCTCATTTGTAAAATGGGGAAAATAATAATAGGGCTGCTTGAATATTAAACAAGACACATTTAAAGTATGGCGCCCATGGTAGCACATAAAAAGAAGGCATTTATTAAAAATTGTTGATTATTATAGCTGCAGTTATTCATATTTTTCCTCCTTTCTTCTTATGGTTTCCTTTTCTCAGATCAACCCTCTCACTCAGTTTTTCCAAATATATTTGTTCCTCTTCTTCTCATTAATTTATTTTATGTACATAAGTATAAAGTGTGGCTGGTTTCCATGTGAAGCTTTTGGAATAGATATTATTATAATCACACCTCTTACAATATGTACAGATATAACCTATTTAAGTATCAGAATAATTTTATGTGGTAAACAAACCCAGATATACTCTTAATATAACTCAAATGTTCTGCTATGTTCCTCGATATTCCTGAATATTAATCATCTTTTTACACATATCTGTACATTTGCTTGCTCCTTTGCTCCTGCGTAGTTTTTCTTCTCTATTGATATATGTTTTTCCCTTGCCATGTATTGGAAGTATCACTTCTTCTAATATCTCTTCTTTGTGAAGTTCATCGCCTTTATTTTCTGTGCCCCCAATACTCCATGCTCAATCCAATGGGCTGTAAAGGGAGAAGAGTTAACTAACTCAGGGGTGGTAGGAGCAGGAAGATGATTAGGTTGGTGCCTCTCCTCCACTCTCCCTTTTCTGAGGCAGCAGACTCAATGTTCTTCTGTGTGTTGCTGACAAGGGAGAGATAGTGAAGAGATTGGAGGTGCTCTGTTTTGCAAGTGCTTCCCCAAACCACTAGATGACATCCAAGTTGTTTACCATGGTGCACATGATCCTTAAGGCCCAGTACCTTGTAGTCTCTTCAGCCTCATCTTCCCTCTTTTAAATTTATACCCTGGTAGGCACTGGGTTGGTTTGTTTTAATACTAAATGGCTTAAAGTTCCTGGCACATCCAATCTTGCTCTGAACCTATGTACCTTTGCTCATACTCTTTCATAGCTTGGGATGTTCCTCTGCCCAATCTTGTCCTTGATTCCAAGACTTCAAACCACCCTTCAGAGCTTAGCCCAAGGATCACCTCCTCTGGGAAGCTTTCCATGATGACCTTTCCCTTCTTCTTACTGGGCTAAGTGTCCTCCTGTCCCTTGCATACCTCTATCATTAAGTATTCCTTTACTTTGGAATGATCCGTTAATGGGTCTGTTTTCTCTACTGGACTAAATTCCATGATAACAGGGATCATATTTTATTCATTTCTGTGTCCCCACCATGTAGCATGATGCATGATATGGTGTTTGCAAGCCAGAATTATTCGTAGAGCTCTTAAACTGACCTCACTGGGATCCATGGGGAAGAAGGCAGTGATGAGGTAACCCTCACTTCCTTACACAGGATGTGCCTAATAGTGAGCACGACAGTGGAATTTCTTCCAGACAACAAAACTGGCCAGATAATCTAACCCTTCTCCTATTTACACTCTTTTTCCAGAAGCAATTATATTTTCTAACTTGGAATTTATATCTTTACATTATTGGTAGGCTTTTTTCTTATGTTGTAATAGAGTTTGTTTGCCAACAACATGTATTTCCCATTTACTCATTTCATCTACAGAACACAGACCACTTATTAAGATGATGGACTTTCTAAACACATGAGACAAATGCTTATGAAATGCCTGAAACAAAATAGTCCATGTAGCAGATTACTCATAGAAGAAACCCGTAGGTGCATACTAGAGTGCCTCTTAGGGCAAAAACAAACAAGCAATTACCTGAGCTGCTTCCTGTGGGAAACTCAGCATCCTACCACCCATGGTGAAGACTTGTGTGATTTTTTTTTTTTTCTTGGAGGGGTTGAATCATCTACAGAAATTCATTCATATGTTTCTCAATAATGCATATTCTGTTTTCTTGGACAGAAAAGAAGTTCTATGCTTTTGTTCAAGTTTATTTTTCTATTTCAACTTCATTTCTTTTGTTTTTTAAATGAATATTAAGTATGTTACTTTGAAAAACAATGTAAGGGACTGAATGGCAGTTGTCATTGGGTGATAAGTGGGGAGGGAACTAGGAGTTCAAGACACATCTGGAATGGATATGATGTGGTAATTGCCAGCATTGTCTTCCTCTGGGCTTCAACATTAAACAATGGCTGTGAGAATTTAATTGAGTCAGGATATATTTAAGTAACAGATGTTTATTGTTATTAGTCTGGTACAAATAATATCCAAATGAATCTGTTCTTGGTTTCTCTCTCCGTATTACAATACTTCTTCCTTTTTATATTTTAATCAACAAATTTCAAGGATGTTATGAGAATGTAGCCTTTGAATAAATTATATTTAGAAATATCAGTGAGAATAGGACTTGCAAATTTGTAAAGTGAGTTAATAGGTATATCTAACCCTACTAGGTAAGTATCGTGTCAATTGAAAGGTCATTTTAATTTTTAGAGTAACAAGAGTCCTGATTTTGAATTGTTCCACTTAATAGATAAAATACCAGTCATTCTGCAATTCATATTCTCTGGCACTTCGGACTGAAGTCTGGGCCTAAGATTCTGCAGGTATGTAGGAGAATCATCAACTCATCATGAGCTTTTTGTAGAAAATTCTTTATTTGAATTAAAAAGTTTTATTTTTCCCTAAAAATTGCTGTATTTGTTATTTTAGTGATGACAGTTTAATTTGTTTCATGAAATTAAACTGTTTAAAAATCAGCTGTCGTTTAGAAATACTTGATACCCCGGAAAATAGCCATTTTATGTTATATATCTATATGAGATTATAAAGATTAAGGGGAAATTGCTAACTTCTAAAAATATTTTTAGTTACATGGAGTAGGGACACATTGTGAAATATTATGCACTTTACATCCTGAAATCACTCTAAGATTTTAATATAAAGTTTTTAAAGTTTCATTTCATAAATAATATTTTTCAAGTAGCTACTATCTTACCAACGCTAAGGAGAAAATATGTCAAGGGGTATGTGATTATTTTTTATTCTTCTTTGTATGGTTTATTTTTCATACTCTCTTACTACTCAACAGTAGAAAAAAATGCAGCACTATAACTATGATGTTAGATACCAATGAAGACTCATTTTCTGCCCACCGCTCAGAGAAATTAACTGAGAACTTTACTTACAGAGCTGTGGTAAGATAACCATGGGGGTTCAGAAATAGCTCTTGAATTTAAAGTTGGAGGTTGTGGGGTTGGCATTTCTGTCTGATTTGGTTGAGGATCTGTGAGCAGCTCCACATTTCTTCATCAGGAAATCAGGCTGACTTGTGATGAAAGATGATGAAGACAAATCCTAAACAGGGCTTCCTGTTTGTTTAAACCCCCAACCCAGGAGAAAATCACTTCCAGTTTCCCTGTACAATCATGGTAATATATTTTCTTTTCAGATTGTTAGCAGACTGTTCAGCTTGTACTTAGCATTTCAATCATAGTAAAAAAAGATGAAGCCCAATAGATTCAGTGAATTCTCATTAAGAATCTGAAATTGGATAGATCTTTGAAATTAGCCTCTGCTTCTTGTCCTTGTAAACACATTATTCGCTAAATCATACTTATTGCTTATCTGATCTATGGACAGGTTTGAAGATGGATATAAAAGAAGAAAATATGGCTCTGTCCTCAGAATTCACTTTTACTAAAAAAAAAAAAAATCAGTTTGGAATATAGGTTTAAATTTAAAGATGGCAACTACTCTCAAACAATGAGATTATTCCCCTTCTAAGATAAGTGTGATTTTTCGATTATCAAACAGTTTGAAAGAGAAGAAGAGGAGTCAGGGAAGAGTACAAGTTTTGGTGACAGACTTAAAAGCCTTTTTTAAGAATCCTGGGACATACAAAGCATGTTTAAGGAGGGGATTTTAAAAATTGACCCAAGATTGGATTTAATGAGTCAGGATAAAGGTCATTAACTGTTATATCTTATGAACCAATTTGGCTATTCCTATTTTTTCCTTTAAAAAGGAAAAATTAAGATTTGACACCTAGAATAATTAAGTTTTAGAAGATGAAACTATATTAAAATATTGATATAAGTTCTATAAATTATATAAATAATTATAAGCACAAATAGTTTGAATTCACCTAGTCGTGCCATGGAAGAAAGGCCTGGTTATCTACTTCTGTAAGATTTCAGCCATTGAAAAGCCTATGGAGGGCAGTTTTACCCTGAAATGTGTGGGGTCACCATGAGTCGGAATTGACTCTACAACTCCTGGTAATCTTACATTAATTAATGAATAGCTAACATATATTGAGCATCTACTTCACTTGGACTACTGAGGTAATTGTTGTACATGAATTTTATCATTTAATCCTGGGACATAGGTGGGATACATTTTATAAGAGATGAAATTGAGACAAAGGCTATCATTTTTCCATAATAGACTCCAGTGTTCATGCTTTAAACGTCTATTCAAGTCTTTACTTCAAAAGAACGTTTTGATTCTTCCTTGCTTTCCAAATTTCCGCCTGCTTTCATTTCTTTTTCCTTTTCTCATTCCCATCACATAATTTTCTCCCTTGATTTCTTGACTCTTCTTTCATTTTCTCTTAATACATTACTGGTTTGTCGTGGATTTTCTTGTTAAAACAGATGGTTCATTGAATACTTCTATTGCTGTTGTACTTGAAATCAAATGAAATGAGCAATTACATTTTTCATTTTTTATCATCTAATGTAGATATGAATATGCTGGGTACATGCAGCTTGATTAGAAATTGACGTAAATCTTAACTGAAGCCTGACATAATTCTTTCTTGTAAAAGGAGCTAAAAAGATGTGAAGGAATAGGGCATTTATTTGCTTAAACATTTGTCCCTATACACACACACACACACACACTTGTTTTTTGGGGGGAAACAAATGATGGAGGTTCTACCCATAAAAGGCTGGCAATATGTTTGGTCATCTTTCAAAGAAACCCAGTCAATTTTACCTGCCACCAATTAGCTGTCTGATAGGAGTACAGAAGTTCCATGTTCTTTCCCACTAACTTGTATCAGACTCTGAAATTTAGTGTGGTGGGAACCTGAATCCTGAGACTACTGAGATGTGCTGACATTCCACTGGGCAATCCCCATGTGGCACTCTCTTTGTAATTTGAAATGCCTTGCAACTGTCCCACACTCAATCAATTAGTCAGACCTTTAAGATGCTCTGTAGGGGACCCATTGTCCTTTATAATACTCATTATTTTCAAAAGAAACCAGGATCTTCTTGTGAAGAGCTCCCCCCCTCTTCCTGCATCCTTTGGGGAGGAAGGCCAAGCTAGCCATTGGATAGAATATGCTGAGTAACAACTTCACTGGGAAATTATGCTCTGCATGGCTGTACAGGTAATTCAAAAGATGGATTGCCCCAAAGAGGCAAAAATTTCAAATTGCTCTATTTATTTCCTTAGTGCTCCCAAAGCCTTGTTATTTCAGTGATTACATAACAGTTTGGCATATATGAGTTCTCTGACCAGGTCCAGATTCTGAAATTGTAAAAATACTCCAATTCAGGATCAAGAATGAGGCAGATTGGCAGAGCAAAAGTGTTTTTACATCATGCCTGACCCTTGCCAGTTAGTCATTAATGATTTTGCCCAGTACAGGCTAAAGATTTCCCTCCTGGCCATCCCAATAATTTACCTAAAGAGGTTAAAAAGTGTAAAAGAATGTTTTTAATTGAACAGCAAGCAACGTGTAATGCATGTAATGCAATGAGTTCATTAGAAATGATGCAACAGAAGTGTTGTTTTTGACCTGTGTTCTACCGCCTTCCTTGGGCAACCTACGGGCCAAGCAGGAGGAACAGGCCTGCGGAGGTGGGGTTACAGGCCATGAGCATCATTTTATTAAAATCTGGCTAAGCTTTTATGTATTTTTTTATATACTGGAGTCCACCTACAATTTTATTTGAAAATAAAATTCTGCTGCTTAAATCGTTTAAAAATCAGCTGTCGTTTAGAAATACTTGATACCCCGGAAAATAGCCATTTTATGTTATATATCTATATGAGATTATAAAGCTAGAATATAGAATGAAACCAGTTCTGTTAAAACGGAAAAAAGTAAAGCAAAATGAAGAACAACCAACAACAAAGAACAAAAACAAAAAACTCAAGAGATCCAAATATATTTACAAGATATTTTCACATAAGTTAAAAACTGAAAAAATAGACACCAGAATGTATATTATCTACACTGCTTCATTTGTCCAAGTTCTTAAAGATTTCAAGGAAGAGAGTGCACTTATTGCTTAAGATGATTAGAATTTATATGAAAGAAAAATACCTGCATGTGATCAGGAAGGGGAAGTTGACTCATTAATTACCTGGTTATCTTATCAGGGCTCTAATTTTTCAGTTTTCTGAAATGCAAAGCAGGCCTCATGAGCTGAGCTCAGAGTCGCTTGGGCAGCAGCCATCCAAACTGAGTGATTTACAACAGTCTGTTTGCTCCTCATTCATGCTTCATAAAATCATAGTTTGCTTGCGTGTGCATGGTGCCATGCAGTGTGGGGGACCACTTTGTTTAGCCAGAGGTCACAGACGAGACAAGCTTCCTCCATCTGCGCTCTTTGGTTAGAACAGTGGACCCTGATTTCAGTCTCTGTGGTGCCTGACTCCACCACTCTAAAAGGGAAGCTCTAGACTCTGCAGCTACTGAAGGCTAGCTAATGTGAAAGAGAAAATGGTCCAAACCATTTTCCTCAAAGGTAGTTTTAATAGAGCAAGCTCTAAGTATTCAATGGCTCTTCCTTCAGTCGGTGAAATAACACAGTGGTTACTTCTCAGGGGAGACTTTATTTATCTCCTCTATTATCTAAGTTAAGGAACCCTGGTGGCACGATGGTTAAGTGCTCGGCAGCTAAATGAAAGGTCAGTGATTCAAACACACTTGTGACTCCGTGGGAGAAGAGACCCGGTGATCTTCTCCCATAAAAATTACAACCTAGGAAACCCTATGGGGTAGTTCTACTCTGCCCTATAGGGTAGCTATAGGGTGGTTATATGTCGGAATCAACTAGATGGCACACAAAAACAACATTATCTGTATTTTTAAAAATAAAAAAATAAGCCTGTGGAAATTTTGTAATTTTAAGAAGCATATGCAATCTATTTTTAAAAAGAAGCAAGTATTTAAAAATATTTATATTCCCTTGAACCTGGAGAAAGTAAATTATTATGTAGGGAATATTTATATTCCTAATTTAACGTCAAGTAGAATCCTAATTCCAGTATTTTTTCTCCCTGGAATCTCTGTTTCAAAACGTACTTGCTATTTCTTGATCTTCCAAAGCTATTATCCTTGAGGACTCTGTTTTTACAACCTGTGATCCATGGCCGGCCTTGCATTCTCCTCTCCCCTCTCCAATATTCTCAGCTTTGATGAGAACTAATAAGAAGCTCCTCTTCATCCAACAGTTAGGGACTCATTCTTTTCTGAGCCCCTTCTACAGAGGGAGAAACTGAGATCCAGCAGAACTGGCCCCAGGCCCAATAATTGTCCTGCTTTACAATTGACATCATGTCTACATTTTGACACTGTGTGGCCAAGAGGGGAAAAAAAGTTGCTATTAAAACACCTAGCTAATTACAGCTACATCTGCCTCAAAAGGAGAGATGTACTGACTGACTGGAGGAGATGGCTTTTTATTTAGAAAACTGCCTTGTTGACCTCTCTGAATAAAAAAGGCGAGACTTCTCCATTCTTCATCCCCTGCTACAAAGTCCGAGCAGCAAGACAGCAGGCAGGGGGTGACCAGAGACAAGTCAGCCAATGAGAATGCTGTGTGGACTGGAGGTGTGGAGGTAAGAAGAGGAGTATGTTATAATGAATATTGATCGAAAGAGCTGTGAAGCCACTTCCTTTGTTGAACTTATGCATCAGTGAAATCTGCTAGATGGATATGCCAGTGTCTTCAGTGAGTGGTGTTCCGGAAGGAGGGGAGTGAAGAGAGGGGGCAATGGCTTGCATCTGAGTTATCCTTGGAAAAATGGAAAGAGCAGCTGCTAGAGGTTAGAGCGAAGTCTAGATTTCAGTGGGAACAGGAACATTGATGTGGACCAAAAGGAAAAAAGCCAAAAACCTGCAGATATTTTTGAGAAGGATAAGAGCTTTCCCACTGGATATGCATTTGCCAACTTGATGGAAATCTCAAAGGTCATGGTGAGTTCAGTTGACTGCCTACACAAAGAAGAGGCAACAAGCCGTCATTGGTTATTCTCAAGGTAACTGAGCAGAGCACGTGGTCAGTCAGTACACTGAAAGGTCCTGGATTTACAGAGCCAGAGAAACTGCAACAGAACTGAAGCAACTGCTTCAACTGTCCTCTACTTCTCCTTTTTGCAATTAAGGAATCCAGGACCTAGATACACTGACCAATGTACTCAAGGCCAAATGACCTCTGGGTGGTCATATATGTAGCATGAGAATTAGACTCTGGATTAAAAATCAGAAATCCTGGGTTTTAGTCCATTTTCCATTCCCTAATTACCTCAACTTTATTGAACTAAGCTCTCTGGTGGCACAGTGGTTAAGAGCTATGGCTGTGAACCAAAAGACTGGCAGTTCAAATCCACCAGCTGCTCCTTGGAAACCCTATGGGGCAGTTCTATCCTGTCCTATAGTGTCACTGTGAGTCAGAATTGACTGATGGCAACTTTTTTTTTTCTTTTTAATTGAATGTTACTTTTCTTTCTGTAATTCAGAGCCAGTAAAACCTAATTTCAGCGTTGTCTGAAGGACTAGATGAGTTGTGTGTGTGTGTGATTTAAAAACTGTAAAGGAATATTAAGACATCTGATTGTTATTATCATGACACAACAGTTAAGCACTAGACTGCTAACCCAAAAGTTGGCAATTGGAACCCACCTTGCAGTTCCACAGGAGAAAGACCTGGCAGTCTGCTCCCGTAAAGGTTACAGCCAAGAAAATCCTGTGAGACAGTTCTATTCTATCATACGGGGTTGCTATGAGTAAAAATTGATTTGACAGCACCTAGCAACAACAACAAGATCAGTATTAGGTTATGTGTGGTGCCAAAAATTATATGGGAAGAATTATTTTGGTTCTCCTGAAGAAGCCTGAGACTATAAAAAAAATAGCAGTGTATAAAAAAGTGACTCCACTGTTCTTGCTCTCTCTCTTCCTCTCTCTGTGCGCATGTGTAGGTCAAGGCAAGAGAACAGGTAGTGAAGCTTACTAGGTAGTGATCCTTTGTATTCTCAGCAGCCCTTGTAAATAATGTATTGTTTTCATCCTTTTTTTTTCCCTGCAAGAATTTGAATAAAATCTGAGAATTCTTACATTCTCTTACGTAAGTTGAGGATATTTTCTTAGTAAATCAAGAAGTTCAAACACGTCACGCATAACGGCTTGAAGTAAATTCCGTTTTAATTTAACTATGCCTTTTGAGAGTCAAACTCCAGCAGAATCTTGGTAGAACGGGCATGAAGAACAGCAGAGGGACAGTACGCTCCCAGGCTGAAGGGGCTGTTTAAGTTACTAACTACCTAATCGCTTCTTGTCTCCCCACTGAACAGCACTTGCGGGGGAAATTCTAGGCAATAAGAAAAGGAGAAAGAAGGATAGGGAATGTAAGTTGACAGGGAATCATTTCTATGAGAAAAATAATCAGATTCATTTTTATCTTCCCTATGTACTTTTGTATTTGGCAGATAAAATGAGAAAGTTAAAGGCATTATTTAAATTATCAGTCTAGAAATTTTGTTTACTTAGATTTTTTTGTTTCCAAAACTCTCTTTAAGTTTCCTATCTTTTTAAGCCTGAGAATTTTCATAGAAGGAAAAGTTTCTTCTGTGAGAGGGATACTCCCTAGCCATGTTTGCCTCCAGAACCTGAAAAGAAAGGAGTCTGTTTCATGCGCTGAAGCAGAGAGTAGCTCCTTTCCCCCATCTCCAGCCCAGTTGTGGAGAAGGATGTGCCTTTTTAATCTCAGAGACAAGAAAATACCAAAGCAGATGCCGTTGGCAGGTTTGCTGGAGGCTGGAGGCAGGTTCTCAAGGCAGGCGATCAGTGGCTTCCAGAGTTCAGCCTGACAGGAAGCTGGGGCTGCCGCTCAGTCTGGTCATTAGCTGGGAGCCAGAGGCTGATGATTAGTCCTTGCAGCACTGGAGAATGTACACATATCTGGTCCCCGGGACAGAGAGGTCCCAAAACATCCCAGATATTTGGTTGTCAGCCCTTTCACTCCCCCATCACTCAGGATTTTAGAAAGGAAATAAAAGCAAACTTTAAAAAGAAGCAACCAAGTTGTTTCTTTCATTTCCCATTTCCTTTCACAACATGAGTTTTTTTTTTTTTTTAACATTCTGATGAAATGCTAAGTCCCAGATATTAGGGCATAAATAGAGACCTTTAATTGCACGTTCCACACGTAACCTTTCCCCAGCTGAGCAAGCAAAAAGCAGGCAATATATTTCTTTTTGATTCAGCTTTCTCAATTAAAATGAATACAATTAAAAAAAAATAATGTATTAGCAAACTTCTCTGAAAGGTGAAGAACAGCTGTGATTGCGTTATCTTGAGGTGATAGGGAGAAAGGCTGGTGGGAAGGTTACAGGCTGATTAGGTCTTGGGAAGTGACAACAAAACATCAACACAGAAATAAGGGTCAGGAACGGGACCTCCTGCAGTGGGGGCCACTTCCTTCTTCTGTCTGCTTAGTGTGCTCGGCAGGCAGGCACACAATAATCAGCCCAGTGGGTCTAGAGATCAAATGACGAACTGCTGAAGGATTAAGAGCAATTCTATCCTCTTGGCTTGGACTTTGGAATTTTCATTAAAATGACCTTGGGTGTGGTGAGAAAAAAGAATTCAGGCAACACGGATCAAGTCTTAAACATCTTACCTGGGAAAACAACCAAAGGGCCCCTTCAGAAAGAGCCTTCTTTCTGGGCCTCAAGCAGAGCTGTCACACTTGTTTTCCTGTTTCTCACATTGGATTAGCCCCTAGATATGTGAACAGTGAGGCGTTCAAGGATCTTAGGTAGGCAGGATGAAGGGGGAGAAAAAAAAAAAAAACACTACAATAAGCCAGCGACAGGCCATGCTTTTTACATTTTTGAGGTTGACTTGCCATCTGTTGATGGCTAACAAACGTATATAGAAAGAGATTAGATTCCTCAGAATGGGTCTTATGTCTACAGAGTCAGCTAAACTGAAGGAGACAAAATCACGGAAAGGTCTTATTATAGGGTGACTTATGAAGTCAACAAACCCCGGCTAGAAAATGGAGATGATTAGAAATTAGAATAGGGTTGAACAGTAGATGTCTGATAGGAACAATTGCAAGTAAGGTTTGCCCATGCCCACCAAGGTGTGATTTGAGGTGAACCACATCTAGGATCATGTATGCTCTATCGTTAAGTCAATGAGGGCCCAGTTTGGTCATGCGAAGGTCTTTATTTCCCATTAATGGCTGGAATAATAGGGGTTAAGACCTGGCCCTGATACTCGTGAGTCACTTGCCAGCAATTACATTTGGCCCTTGAGTTCATAAATGGTTATGAGGTTGCAGGCTCTGGATCTGAGCACTGCCATCTTCACCATCATTATAGGTACCTGTTATACGATAGGATTACTGGTAGCACAGTGGTTAAGTGTTAAGCTGCTAACCAAAAGGTTGGCAGTTCAAATCCACTAGTCCTTTCTTGGAAACCCTATGGGGCAGTTCTACTCTGTGCTATGAGTTGGAATTGACTCAATGGCAATAGGTTTTTTTTTCTTTTTAATTATATGATAAACTCAGTGCCAGACAATTATAAGTATTGTTTATAATCCTTTGAGATTTAGGAAACCAAGGAAGTGAGTAACCCCCTGATGACTGAAGCTCTAAAATACTAGAGTTCAGGAACTTTTTGAGGCCATGTTTTTAAGCTGTGAGCTAGAGAAAGCATTTCGTAGAGTGTGAGAGAGAAGAAAGCAGAATTATAGAGAGACAGGAGAAGATGGACAGAGAGTTATAAAGGTTTCTGTTGTTCCCGAGCCACAGCCTCAATTTTATCCACAGGTTCTGGGAAGCGCCGTTCTCCTCTAAGATTTCCTTTTTGCTTAAGCTACATTGGTTTATGTCACTTGCATAAAAGAATTTGATGTAATAAACATTAATAAAGCCAACACTTTTGTAAAGAAAATATTACAGAGAAAGAATGAAGCTCCTATTTTTTTAATTTTTCTTATTTCTTAATATTAGGAAGAAATAAGAAAAATTTAAAAAATGGCTTTCCATTCTTGACTAGATCGGTTTCCCAACCTATGTGAGGTGGAAGTAGCTTTTATTACCAATTGCAAACCAAATTAGAAAGACTGTATATCCATACCTAGAGGTTCCCCCACCCCACCCCAAGTGTCTTTACTATTATTGGGAATGCTAAAGGGATAAGTTATACCAATAGTATAAATGTGCCTGCTTGCTTTCCTCAAACTTGTGAATGTCTACACTTCTCTTTCTCCCTCATTTTTTTTGTACGTGCGGAAGAGGAAGGAAATTGTTTGTCTCTGTTTTTGTACGATATTTCACACTGTGTTTATGTGATAACAGGAAATTAGAGGTTGATAAAATCACCATATTTTTTCCATCTGTGTTCTGGGGGAAGGAGTTGAAAATGTCTATTAAAAAGGGTAATCAAGAGCTACATAATTGTATACTTAGAAAACTTAAAAGCATATACACATACACCCTTGTAAGTGAATTTAGCAAGGTCACAAGATATAATATCAGTACATCAAAATCAGTTATATTCCTATACATCAGCAAAAAATAAATTGTAAATAAAATTTTTAAAGATATTGTACAGAAATGAGTTAACACAGCAGGACTGAGACTCCTATGTTATGCCCTAGAATGGTCTGTTTGTAATGTTGGCCCTTGGCTGGTATCTGAGAACTTGAATTTCAGGATGATTCCCACCACCCTAATTGGCTCACTGTGCCTAAACTGCCTGTAAATACAATATGGTTTATGCTGAACCCCTGATCTCCACAGAGTCTAGAATTTTGGTAGATATTAGGCAGAGACTGTCTATGTGACCAGCCCCCAGTAAACACCCTGGATGCTGAGTCTCTAATAAGCTTCCCTGGTAGACGTCATTTCACACATGTTACAACTTGTTCCTGTGTGACTTTGCTGGAAGAGTAGAACCTTTGGAAACTTGAGCCTGGTTTCTTTGGACTTCACTGCCTGTGTATTTCCTTTTGCTGATTTTTGCTTTGTATTTTTTTGGCATAATAAACCATAACCATGAGTATGACTATATGCTGAGAACTGTGAGTGCTCCTACTGAATCATTGAACCTGGGGCAGTCATGGGAGTCCTATTTACTACAGTGCCAAGAAACATAAAAAATAGGAACAACCTCTGAGACTACGGCCCTTGAACACCTTGCTGACAGAGAACTGAAGCCACTCCCGAAGCGCATCTTTCAGCCAAAGATCAGACAGGCCTGTGAAAGAAACAATAACACATGTGAGGAAAGTGCTTCTTAGTTCAGTCAAGTATACGAGACCAGATGGGCAACACCTGCCCAAAAGCAAGATGAGAAGGGAGGAAAGGACAGGAAAACTGGACGAATGGACACACAGAACCCATGGTGGAAGGGGTGAGCGTGCTGACACGTTGTGGGGACTGCAACTAACGTCACTAAGTAATTGTGTATAAATTTCTGAATGAGAAACTAATTTGCTCTGTAAACTTTCACCTAAATCACAGTAAAAAAAATAGGAACAAATACGATAAAAGATATACAATATCTCTACATCAAAAGCTGTAAAATATTATTGAGAACAATTACAGAAGGTCTAAATACCCTGTTCATAGAAGATTCAATATTGTTAATATTTTAGTTCTTCCCAGATTAATTTATAAGATTAATGTAATAGCAATTTTTTAAATTTTAAATTAAATTTGATCAGCAGATGCTAAAATTTATATAAAAAGACAAAGTTTAAGAATGTTGTTGTTAGGTGCCATCACATCGGTTCTGACTCATAGCAACCCTATGTACCACAGAACGAAACACTGCCCAGTCCTGCACCATTGTTACAATCGTTGTTATGCTTGAGCACATTGTTGCAGCCACTGTGTCAATCCATCTCGTTGAGGGTCTTCCTCTTTCCGCTGACCCTGTACTCTGCCAAGCATGATGTTCTTCTCCAGGGACTGATCCCTTCTGACAACACGTCCAAAGTATGTAAGACGCAGCCTCGCCATCCTTGCTTCTAAGGAGCATTCTGGTTGTACTTCTTCCAAGATAGATTTGTTCATTCTTCTGGCAGTCTATGGTATATTCAATATTTATCTCCAACACCACAATTCAAAGGCATCAGCTCTTCTTTGGTCTTCCTTATTCATTGACCAGCTTTCACATGCATATGATGTGATTGAAAATACTATGGCTTGGGTCAGGCACACCTTAGTCTTCAAGGTGACATCTTTGCTTTTCAACACCTTAAAGAGGTCCTTTGCAGCAGATTTGCCCAATGCAATGCCTCTTTTGATTTCTTTTTTTTCTTTTTTTAGATGTCCCCTGAAACCAAACCCCTGCCCCTGCTACTCTAGCCTTCGAAGCATTCAGTTTATTCAGGAAACTGCTTTTGGTTCAGTCCAGTTGTGTTGACCTCTCCTGTTTTGTGTGTTGTCTTTCCCTTCACCTTAAATAGTTCTTAACTACTATCTAATTAGTGAAAACCCCTCTCCCTCTCTTGGTTTCTTGACTGCTGCTTCCATGGATGCTGATTGTGGATCCAAGTAAAATGAAATCCTTGACAATTTCGATCTTTTCTCCATTTATCATGTTGTTTCTTATTGGTCCAGTTGTGAGGATTTTTGTTTTCCTTTTTTTTTTTTGTTGAGGTGTAATCTTTTTTTAATCCATACTGAAGGCTGTGGTCTTTGATCTTCATCAGTAAGTGCTTCAAGTCCTCTTCACTTTCAGCAAGCAAGGTTGTGTCATCTGCATAATGCAGGTTGTTAATGAGTCTTCCTCCAATCCTGATGCCCATTCTTCTTCATATAGTCCAGCTTCTCAAATTATTTGTTCAGCATACAGATTGAATAGATATGGTGAAAGGATACAATTCTGAGGCACACCTTTCCTGATTTTAAACCACACAGTATCCCCTTGTTCTGTTCGAATGACTGCCTTTTGATCCATGTACAGATTCCCCATGAGCATAATTTAGTGTTCTGGAATTCCCATTCTTCATAGTATTATCCATAACTTGTTATGATCCACACAGTCGAATGCCTTTGCATAGTCAATAAAACACAGGTAAACATCCTTCTGGTATTCTCTGCTTTCAGCCAAGATCCATCTGACATCAGCAATGATATCCCTGGTTCTGCGTCCTCTTCTGAATCTGGCCTGAATTTCTGGCAGTTTCCTGTTGATGTATTGTTGCAGCTGCTTTTGAATGATCTTCAGCAAAATTTTACTTGTGTGATATTAATGATATTGTTTGATAATTTCCACATTCAATGGGATCACATTTCTTGGGAATAGGCATAAATACAGATCTCTTCTAGTTGGTTGGCCAGGTAGCTGTCTTCCAAGTTTCTTGGCATAGATGAGTGAGTACTTCCAGGGCTGCATCTGTTCGTTGAAACATCTCAATTGATATTCCATCGTCTCTCTCAGTTTGCCGTTCTGTGGGGGTCTGTGTGCTGCTGTGATGCTGGAAGCTATGCCACCAGTATTCTAAAACCAGCAGGGCCAATGATTTAATAGAATATATTAAAAGTTAGAACTTCTACTTATGAAATGATGTGATTAATAGAGTGAAAAAGTACTTAAGGTACATGTACTAACAAATGACTCATATCTGTAATATGTAAGGAAATCCTATAAATTAGTAAACACAGGACCACACCCCAGGAGGAAAATGGGCAAAGACATCACAAAAGAGAATATTTAAATATTATATAAACATAAGAAAAAGTGTTCAAGTGTATTAAACTAGGGAAATGTAAATTAAAACCACCAGGGGATATGACCAAAATGGCTGAACTGAAAATGGTAAAAAATATCAAGTGTTGGTAAGGCAAACGGACCTCTCCTACGCTGCAGGTAGAAGAATAAATTTGGACAAAGTGCTTAGCAGTACCTACTGAAGTTGAACATATGCATATACCATGACCTGATAATTGTACTCGTAGGTATACAAACCCACTAAAAATATACTCAGCAAAAAGACATTTATATGTTTATGTTCATTGTGCACCAAAAGATATGTACTAGAATATCATTGCAGTCTATTCATAATAGCAACAACAACAACAAAAGAAAAAGAAAACTAGCTAAGACCAATCCATGGTGATAGAAGTCACATTACTTTTGGAAATACGTAGTCAGTCACAAGGAAGGAAGCAAGGTGGTGAAGGAGATTTTGTGATACTAGTAAAGAGCTGGGTGCTAGTTACATGGGTGCGCTTAGTTTATGAAAATTCAGCAAGCTGTATGCAGATGTTATATGAATTTTTCTTTGTATATCTTTTTATTTAACTCAAAGCTAAAAGGACTGTCTTGGGGCCTTTTAAGTGCTCTGTTTTGATGTCTGGATTCTGGTTTGATATCCTGATTTGGCTAGACTGTAGGTTGAATTTGAGGAATTCTAATTTCTTATTATCATTATACTGTCAGGTCCACGGTGAAAACCTTTTTTGAATCACATTCATTTCATCATCTTCGGCTTCTTCTCCTCCTCCTCCTGCTTCATAGCTCAGGTATTATGTCTTTATTTTTTTTTCCTTTCTTTTATCATTAATTTAGTTATTTATTGTTCATCAATGTTTCTTATTAATGTAAGCCATGGTATTAGCTGATAGATATTAGATAAAAAAAAAAAAAATATGTGGACTCCGATGTAAGGGAGTTTGTAATTTCTTGTCATTGAGTACACTTATATACATATAATTACAAACTTCAGGGAAGTATGTTCAAGTGCTTTTGGAGTACTGAGAATGGAATGACTGATTGTGCAGGGGTAGGGGTAGGAAGTTAGGGAAGGCTTCATGGACAGTATGATGTTTAAGAAGAGCTTTGAAGGAGGAAGAGGAGTTCATATAAGTCAGTGCCTTTTTCACTTTGTCTTTCCATATTACAAATTCTCAGTCTGGGCTTCACTTAAAAATCACCTGGACACCTTTTAAAGATGGTGCTGCTGTGGTTAAGAGCTATGGCTGCTAACCAAAAGGTCAGCAGTTTAAATCTACCAGCCACTCCTTGAACACTGTATGGGGCAGTTCTACTCCGTCCTACAGAGTCACTATGAGTTAGAATCAACTCAAAGGCAATGGGTTTGGTGAGAAATCCATCCCCAGAGATTTTGATTTAATTGATCTGGAGTTGGGACGAGGGCATCGGTATTTTTTCAATGTTTTCAAGTGATTTGTAATATGAAACCAGAGCTGGGAGTTAATTATACAGGTAGACAAAGCGAGAAAGGCATCCCAGGAAGAAGGGAGAATGAAGCACCAAGGCGGGAGTCTGGGAATGACTTAACAAAGCTGCATCTCAGGGCCCAAGTGGGGAGGTAGGGATAGATGAAGCGAACATGGTAGGAAAGGACCAAGTCAGAGCTTAGAAACTATTCTAAGGAGTAGACAAAAGGGAGACTTTGGAGTATAATAAGCTGATGGCTGAAATGATCAGATTTAGAATGAGATTTTAGAAAGACCACCCTGTCTGAAATCTGGAGAATGAACTGGAAAGAGCAAGAGTGCTGGCAGGGAGATCAGATTTTATTTAATTTACGTTTTTAGCACAGTTTTATAGGTTTTTGTGTCCTTATAATTGTCCTTAGTTGTAAGTCTTCCCCCTCCCCCACCTTTTGTGACTTTGAACATGAACTTCCCTCAGGCTGGAATGCCTCCAATATGCCTTTTTTGTACAAAAAAGCTTCTCTTGTCTTTTAATCTCAGGTTAACACCTTCTGTGAGAAGGCTTTCTTAACCCTGCAAGAAAAATTATCCACAGCATAGAAATAAGGCAGAAGAAGGGTAGCATGTCCTTTCAATGACATACTTAGGCATTCTTTAACTGCTCCACATAAGGATTATTGAATTTTCTAGAAGAATACATTTGTGTCAGTTTTGTTATTTACTATTTGGTTAAAGCTCAGACACTGTGAAGTTACATGTTAATTTGAATATTTCTCTCTAGTAGAAAAGATAACCCCAGATATCAGAGTTTTATTGCCTACAGGGCATTCACTAGTTTAGAATCTATAATGGCAATCCTATTCTAAAGTTTTCTTTTCAAAATGTGAATACCCAAGTCTTCAAGAGCTCTTTGAACAAGCTTTATCTCTTACCAGTTCCCTTGTTAATGAGTTAAACAAACTTCTGCCATGTGTTCAGTCTATATGAAAATCATGTTCTTAGCTTTTTGAAACTTTTATTCAACAGATTGACTTAGATCTTGTCCCCTCAGACATCACTTAGTCTTATCATAGCCTGAGCCTCCTGGCTCCAGTCACAAGGATCAGGTTGGCCATTCCTAAGCCTCTTGGTCTCTTGTCACTTTTCAGAGTCTTACGCTGGGGAATAATATATGTTTTTATTTTTCAACTTTTAAGCATCTGCTTATTTGAAGTTTAGGGCAGTTATTTGAAGAAGTATTATGTTTCCTCCACTTTCATGAATTCTAAGGTGATAAGATTCCTGTCACTTTAACTTTGCTTAAAATGTCTCCTTGTTGATTAGAATTTTGTCTAAAGTTATGATTATTTCAGGTAATGCTCAACTGTATAAATTTCACATAAGAACTGACTTGATAAAATTCTTGATAATTGACAAATGAGTTATTAGAGTCTCTGCTGATTAAATCTCTTTGTGAGTAAAGCCTGGATTAAAATTTTTAAAAAATTGAAAAAGCAACACATGCTTATTAGAAAAAGAGCATGAAGCAAGACAAAAAGAATCAATTATTGTTCTGCTTTTCAAAGAAAACAACTTGTTAAAATTTAAATGTTATTTTAATTTTTCCACCTATGTATAATTTTTCAAAAATAGTTGCAATCACACTGAATATGCAATTTTATAGCATAGCTTTCTCACTTAATATTATATCAGGACCCTTTTACATGTTACTGCACTCATTTAGATATAATTTTTAAATGACAGAGTTCATATCCCTCAAGTGGATAAAGGAAGTTTCTTAATTATTGTCCTTTAAGAAATGTTTTTGTTTTCCTGTAAAAAGACCAGACTTAATGGTCTGACTGAGACTGAAGGGACCCCCGGAGGTCATGGTCCCCGGACCTTCTCTTAGCCCAAGACTGGAGCCATTCCTGAAGCCAACTCTTCATACGGGGATTGGGCTCAACCATAAGACAGAAATTGATACTGGTGAGGAGTGAGCTTCTTGGCTCAAGTAGACACATGATACTATGTGGGCAGCTCCTATTTGGAGGGGAGATGAGAAGACAGAGGGAGACAGGAGCTGGTTGAATGGGCATGGGAAATACAGGATGGAGAGGAGGAATGTGCTGTCTCATTAGTGGGAGAGCAACTAGGAGTACATAGCAAGGTGTGTATAAGTTTTTGTATAAAAGACTGACTTGATTTGTAAACTTTCACTTAAAGCACACACAAAAAGGACCTCTTTAATGTGTTGAAGAGCAAAGATGTCACGATGAAGACTAAGGTGCACCTGACCCAAGCCATGGTATTTTCAACCGCATCATATGCATGTGAAAGCTGGACAATGAATAAGGGAGACCAAAGAAGAAGTGATGCCTTTGAATTGCAGTGTTGGCGAAGAATATTGAATATACCATGGACTGCCAAAAGAAAGAACGAATCTGTTTTAGAAGAAGTACAACCAGAATGCTCCTTAGGATGGCGAGACTGCGTCTTACATACTCTGGACATGTTGTCAGGAGGGATCAGTCTCTGGAGAAGGACATCATGCTTGGCAGAGTACAGGGTCAGCAGAAAAGAGGAAGACCCTCAACGAGGTGAACTGACACAGTGGCTGCAACAATGACCTCAAGCATAACAACGATTGCAGTGATGGCTCAGGACCGGGTAGCGTGTCGTTCTGTTGTGCATAGGGTCGCTATGAGTTGGAACTGACTCGACAGCACCTAACAACAACAATTGTAGCGTTAGTCCCATCCCTTGAGAAATTAGGTTGTATTGAGTTGCTTCACCCATTTTAGAGATGGCAGATGGGAAAATTTTTCCCTTCTGTGGATCATCTTTTATTTTCTGTTATTTATGATGCAGATGCTTTGATAAGAAAAGTAAACTAAAGCCAAAATACTTAGAAAGAAGGAAATGAGAAAGAGAATAATATAGAACAAACAAAAGAAAAAATTAACAAAGGCAAAAGTTGATTCTTGGAAAAGATTAACAAAATGAATAAATCCCGTGAAAGGTTGAATAATGGTCCCCAAAGATGTACAAATCCTAATCCCTGTAACCTGTGAATGTTACCTCAAATGGCAAATGGGATATTGCAGATGTGTTTAAATTAAGAATCTTGACATTTTTCTGGAATATCCAGGTGGACCCTAAATGTAATTACAAGTGTCTTTATAAGAGGAAGACAGAGAGAGATTTGACAACAGAGGAGAAGGCAATGTGACAATGGAAGCAGAGATTGGAGTGATCTGGCTACTAACCCAGGAATGCTGGCACTCACCAAGGAATGCTGGCTCACCAGAAGCTGAAATTGGCAAAGAATGGACTTCTCGCCCAAAATATCCAGGAGAAACTAGTCCTGCCTACACATTGATTTTAACTTTATACAACTCATTTCTGACTTCTGGCCTCCAGAAATATAAGAAAGTAAGTTTCTGTTGTTTTTGAGCCGTGAAATAGAAAACTAATACAAACCCCTAGCAAGACTGATAGAGAAAGAAAGAAAAAGATACAAATTACTAGCATCAGAAATAAAAGAGAATATATAAGTATAAATTATATGGTCATTAAGAAGATAGTAAGGAAATATTTGAAAAACATTATATCAATAAATTCAACAATTAAAATGACATAGGCAATTTCTTTGACAATAAAAAAAAAGCAAAACTGACGTTAGAAGTAGAGATAGAAAAGCTGAATAACCCTATATTTAAAAATTAATAAATTTTACTTTTTAGAGCAGTTTTAGGTTTACAGAAAAATTGTGCAGAAAGTACAGAGAGTTCCCAAACGCTCCCTCCTCCCTGCAGTCTCTCCTCTGGTACATTTGTTAGACTTGATGAATCAGTATTGATATATTGTTATTAACTAAAGCCCATACTTTACATAGGGTTCACCCTTTGTGTTGTATTATTCTATGGGCTTTGGTAAATGCATGATGTCATGTATCCACCATTACAGTATCATACAGAATAGTTTCACTGCCTTAAAAATGCCTTCCTTGTGCCCTACCTATTCATCCTTCCTTTCCTTTTGCCTTGTCTAGAATCATGTAGTTGGAATCATACAGTACTTGGTTTTTTTGATTGGCTTCTTTCACTTAGCAGGTGAGGTTTACTCATATTTTTTCATGGCTTGGTAGCCAATTTCTCTTTATTGCCTCCAAATTCTCCCATTGCATGGAGGTAGCACAGTTTGTTTATCCATTTGCCTATTGAAGCACATCTTGGTTGCTTCCAACTTTTTTGGCAATTATAAATAAAGCTCTCATAAACATTCACCTGCAGGTGTTTACGTGGACATACATTTTCATCTCATTTGGAGCATGATTGCTGGATTGAATCATAAGCCTGTGTTTAATTTTGTAAGTAACTGCCAGGTTGTCTTCCGAAGTGATTGCAACATTTTATGTTCCCACCAGCAATGGGTAACAGCTCCTGTTGCTGCTGTTGCCCCAGCAGTGGTGTTGTCAGTGTTCTGGATTTTAGCTGTTTTATAGTGCGTAGTGACATCTCATTGTTTTGATTTGAAATTCCCTAATGACATATATACAACAGATCAAATGACATACTGCATTGGACAAATCTGCTGCAAAAGACCTCTTTAAAGTGTTAAAAAGCAGTCACTTTGAAGACTAAGGTGTGCCTCACCCAAGCCATGGTATTTTCAATTGCCCCAATATGCATATGAAAGCTGGACAATGAATAAGGAAGACTGAAGATGAACTGATGGCTTTGAACTATGGTGTTGGTAAAGTATATTGAATATATCATAGACTGCCAGAAGAACAAACAAGTCTGTCTTGGAAGAAGTACAGCCGGAGTGCTCCTTAGAAGTGAGGAGATACATTTGAAGAAAATAAAAAGTCAAATAACAGGGGCACGAGGAGTCAGGACCAACTTGATGACACTTAAAAACAATATAACAACAACGACATATGAGGTTGAGATTTTTTTCATATGCTTATAAGCCATAGAAATCCTGGTGGCACAGTGGATAAGAGATATGCTGCTAAACAAAAGGTTGACAGTTCTAACCCACCACGTGCTCTTAGGAAACCCTATGGGGCAGTTCTACTCTCTCCTATAGGGCCACTATGAGTCAGAATTGATTCGATGGCAACAGTTTTTGTTTTGTTTTAATTTGCCATCTGTATATCTTTTTTTTAGTGAGGTTTTTGTTCAGATCTTTTGCCCATTTTGTAATTCAGTTGTCTTTTTTTTTTTTTTTTTCTGTTGAGTTTTAAGCATTCTTTGTATATCTTGGATACAAGTCCTTTATCATTTATGTGTTTTGGAAATATTTCCTCCCAGTCTGTGGCTTATCTTTTCATTCTCTTAACAGTATCCTTTGCAGAGCAGAAGTTTTTAATTTTAATGAAGTCCAACTTATCAATTTTTTTTCTTTTATGGAGTGTATCTAAAAAGTCATAGAAAAATCCAAGGTCACCTAGATTTTATCCTATGTTATCTTCTAGAAGTCGCATAGTTTTGCATCTCATGTTTAAGTCTATGGTCCTTTTTGAGTTAATTTTTGTGAAAAGCATAAGCTCTATGCCTAGATCCATTTACTTGCAAGTGGTTGTCCAGTTATTCTAGCACCATTTGTTGAAAAGACTACCCATTCTTCATTGAATTATCTTTACCCCTTTATCAAAGATCAGTTGACTGTATTGTGTGGATCTATTTCTGTGCTCTCTCTTTTGTTCCACTGATCTATTTTGCCCATTTTTTTTGGCCAATGCCACACTGTCGTGATCAATGTAGCTTTATAGAAAGTCTTAAAATTGTGTGGTATTGGTCCTCTACCTCTGTTCTTCTTCAGTATTGTGTTGGCTATTCCGGGTCTTTTGCTTTTTCATATAAACTTTAGAATCAATTTGTTGAAAGCCACAAAATAACTTGCTGGGATTTTGATTGGTATTGCATTGAATATATAGATCAAATTGGGAAAGGCTGATATATTAATAATATTGCCTCCTTACCCATATTACATGGGCAATACCTCCAAATATTTAGATTTTTGATTCCTTTCATTATAGTTTTTCTATATAAATCTTATTTATATTTTGTTTTATTTATGCCCAAGTATTTCAAGTTTTGTGAATAATTCTATTTTAATCAAAGAAATAAGATTATTTATTAAAAACTTTCCCACCAAGAAAATTCAGGCCAAGATGGCTTCACTGGTGATTTCTATTAAACATGTAAGAAGGAAATAATACCAATTTTATAAAAAATTCTTTGAGAAAAGGGGAAGAAAGATTCATTAACTTATTTTATGCTGCCAATAAAATACACTGAAAAAGACATTCTAGCAAAACTGTATACCAATATATATCTAACATAAATGATAAATTTCTTAATAAAATGTTAGCAAATTGAATCCAACAATAAATACAAAGGTTAAGGCACCATGATCAACTGAGATGTATGTAACCCAATAATGGAAGGTTGGTTTAACATTTGGAAAAAAAATAATAATACGCCAAATTAGCAAAATAAAAAATAAAGAATTATAATCTCAATAAATATGGAAGAAACATTTATCAAACTTCAACATCCATTTATGATAAAATCTCTCAGAAAACTAGAAACAGAAGGGAACTTGCTCAATTTGATAATGAGCATCTACAGAAAACTTATAAGTAATACTTAATATCATGCTTACATTTTGAACATTTTCCTCCTAAGTTTGGAAAAAGAACAAAGATAAATGCTGTCTGGACTTTATTCAAAAGTGTTCTAGAAGTCATAGAGTGTGCAACAATTTGTAGATTCCCATAAGGCACTAAGGGTGAAAGAAAAAATGATAAATAAAATTTTATGAAAATGAAGAAACTTACATTTATGAGAAAACATCTGAAGAAAACGAAGAGTCAAATAACAGACTGACTCTCAGTACATACACCTGGCAAAGGACTTGTAACCAGTGTTTATAAAATAATACTAAAAATAATATAATAATAATAAACACATGATCTATTAAGAAAGACTTGAACAGAAACATCATAAAAAAAGTATATAAATGTTCAAAATGGTGCTCAATATCACTAGTTAGTAGGAAAATTCACAATGATGTACCAAAAGAAGATGCCATTTAACCCTTTCTAGAATGGATAAAATTGAAAACAACACTAAATGTTTTTGAGGATGTGGAGTAACGGGGCTTTTATATACTGCTGGAGGGCATGTAAAACGGTACAAACACCTTGTAAAACTGTAAGCAATTTAGTGTAAATTGAAGCATACATCTTACCTAAGACCCAGTAATTCCAGCATTTGATTTTGAGGCAAGGAGACATGAAAATGTTTTTCTAAAAAAACCATCCACAGGAATATTTATAGTAGCTCTATTTATAAGATCCCAAATCTGAAAACAACTCAAATGTTGATAATTAGTATACTTATATACTAATTATGGTATTATGGTATATTTATATAATGGGATATTATTCAGCAGTATAAATTCTCATTTGATCTTGTAAATCTAATAAAAATTTTTGATAAGTACTCCACTCTATCCCCCTCTACCCATAGGTAATTCTGTCTCACGTTATTTATAATGTCCATTTCCTCTTTTCTTGCTGTTTATTCCATGACTTTTCCATGACTGTTTAATTTAGTACTGAACTTTATTTCTCACGATTAGAATGTCCTCTACATTTGCGGATTCACTGTTTGGAATCCATCTCAGGTTCCCAGGGTAATTGTGGAGTGTTAGTTCATTGAACCGAGTCCAAGTTCAGTGTAAAAGAGTGTGGGATGTGAAGTTCAGAAGAAGGCAAGAATAAAGACCATCAAGTTCAGCTATAGGAAGGATTTTTGCTTAGGAAAAACGTCTTAGGAGTTACAAAATTGTTTTTTTCCTTCTTAAATTTACTTAACTGTATAAGTTTTTCCTTTTTTATTTTTGCTCATTGCTCTTCAGTTGGCTTCAACTCATGATGACCTTATGTATGATGGAACAAAAAGTTGCCCAGTCTTGTGCCATCATGTATCGTTTTTTTTCCTATGTAAAGTGATGGTTGCTCTAGCTATTCACCAGATTAATTATCACAGGACAATCTCTAATGACCCTTCTAGTCCTAAAGTTTATGCATGAAAAAAGTTTGCATGAAATATTCCTTTGTTTTTATCTGTGTTTTGGAAAGAGGTATCAGCGGTGAGTTGAAGGGAAGGTTACTTCCCATGTGAAGGTCTTGGAAGGTGGTCTGAAGAGAGATGATGAGCAAGAAGAGTTAGAATGAGGATTGCAAAACAATTGCTGCCTACTGATACAAACTCTTTTGAACGTGTAAATTTTCATAACTGATTTCCATGGTAGATTTCTTCTAAATTCAGTTACAGTGCCCTAGTTGTGTTTGTGTATTTGCATGTGAGAAGTTTGTGATATGACATGATTTTTTACTGAGAATGGCAATAAGTATAAATTTGAAAATCATGTACATTTAGTGTGACCAATTGCTTACTGTCATTGTGGTTCAGTGCTCCTGAGTAGGTTCTGACTCATAATGATCTAATGTATGACAGACCAAAATACTGTCCAGCCCTGTGCCATCCTCACAATCATTGTTATGTTTCAGTCTGTTGTTGTAGTCACTGTGTCAACCCATCTCCTTCAGGACCTTCCTCTTTTTCGCTGACCCTCTACCAGCATGATGCCCTTCTTAAGGAACTGGTCGCTCCTGATAACATGACCAAAGTATGGGAGATGGAGTATCACCATCTTCTCTTCCAAGGAGCGCTCTGGCTCCTTGACAAGACAGACTTGTTCATTCTTCTGGCAGTTCATGGTATAGTCAATAATTCAAAGGCATCAATTCTTCTTTGGTCTTCCTTATTCATTGTCCTGCTTTTGCATGCGTATGGGGCAATTGAAAATGTCATGGGTTGGCTCCGGTGCACCTCAGTCCTTAAAGTGACATCTTTGATTTTTAACACGTTAGAGAGGGCTTTTGCAGCAGATTTGCTCAATGCAATATGTTGTTTGACTTCATGACTGCTGCTTCCATGGTTATTGATTGTGGATTCAAGTAAAATGAAATCCTTGACAATGTCAATCTTTTCTCCATTTATCATGATATTGCTCATTGGTCCAGTTGTGAGGATTTTTGTTTTCTTTATGTTGAGGTATAATCCACACTGAAGGCTGTGGTCTTTAACCTTCATCAATAGGTGCTTCAAGTCCACTTCACTTTCAGCAAACAAGGTTGTGTCATCTGCATAATACAGGCTGTTAATGAGCCTTCTTTCCATGCTGATTCCCGGTTCTTCTTCATATTGTCCAGCTTCTAGGACTATTTGCTCAGCATGCAGATTGAGTAGGTATGGTGAAAGAATACAACTCTGATGCATACTTTTCCTGATTTTAAACTCCATGGAATATCCCCTTGTTCTATTGGAACAACTGCCTCTTGATCTATGTATAGTTTCCTCATGAGCACATTTAAGTGTTCTGGAATTCCCATTCTTCACAATGCTATCCATGATTTTTTATGATCTACACAGTTGAATGCCTTTGCATAGTCAATAAAACACAGGTAAACATCTTTCAGGTATTCTGTGCTTCCAGCCAAGATCCACCTGACATCAGCAATGTCATTCCATGTCCTATTCTGAATCCAGTTTGAGCTTCTGGCCATTTCCTGTTGATGTACTGCTGCAACTGCTTTTGAATGGTCTTCAGCAAAATTTTACTTGCATGTGGTATTAATGATTTGTTTGGTAACTTCTGCTTTCTGTTGAATCACTTTTCTTTGGTATGGTCACAAATGTGGATCTCTTCCATTCTGTTGGTCAGGTCACTGTCTTCCAAATTTCTTGGCATAGATGAGCGAGCGCCTCCAGCACTGTATCCATTTGTTGAAACATCTCAATTGGTACTCCGTCAATTCCTGAACCCTTGTTGCCAACGCTGTCAGTGCAGCTTGGATTTCTTCAATATCTTTGGTTCTTGATCATATGCTACCTTATGTATTGGATGAACATTGACCAATTCTTTTCGGTACAGTGACTCTGTGTATTCCTTCCATCTTCTTTCTTTTTTTTTTTTAACTGTACTTTAGATGAAGGTTTACGGAGAAAATTAGCTTCTCTTTAAACAATTAATACAAGTATTATTTTGTGACATTGGTTGCCAACCCCATGAAGTGTCAACACTCTCCCCTTGTTGACCGGGGGTTCTCTATTGCCAGCTTTCGTGTCCCCTCCTGCCTTCTTGTCCTTTGGTTGGTTTGCCCATTTAGTCTCATTTTATTTTATCCTTTCGTCTTCTTTTGATGCTTCCTGCATCATTCAGTATTTTGCCCATAGAATCCTTCACTATTGCAACTTAAGGTTTGGATTTTTTTCTACAGTTCTTTCAGCTTGAGAAATGCTGAGCTTGTTCTTCCTTTTTGGTTTTCTCACTCCAGGTCTTTGCACATTTCTTTATAATATTTTATGTTGTCTTCTTGAGCTGCATTTTGAATCTTCTGTTCAACCCTTTTACTTTATCATTTCTTCCATTTACTTTAGCTACTCGATGTTCAAGAGCAATTTTCAGAGTTTCTTCTGACATCCATTTTGGTCTTTTCTTTCTTTCCTACTAGGCTATTGCCTACTAACCCAAAAACCCAGTGCCATCGAGTCAGTTCTGACTCATAGCGACCTACTACTAGACTGTGTAAATGCCTACTAGACTATTGCTTATAGGAAATCATAAATGAGCACTTACTACACATGTTTTGCATATAACTCAATTCAATTATTGTGACAAAAAGTCCCTAGAAATGGAACAGTAAAAATTAACGCTTTAATTGTCACAGATTTGTGTATGCATATATGTGTATGTGGAAACCCTGGTGGCGTAGTGGTTAAGTGCTACGGCTGCTAACCTAAAGGTCGGCAGTTCGAATCCACCAGGCACTCCTTGGAAACTCTACAGGGCAGTTCTACTCTGTCCTGTAGGGTCACTATGAGTTGGAATCGACTTGACGGCAACAGGTTTGTTTTTTTTGTATATGTGTGTGTAGGACACATTTTGAGTTAAATTCAAGATAAAGAATTAGAAATACAGAAGTAGAAGAAAACTTTACTATGGAACCATAAAATGTTATAGTTGAAAGAGATTTAAAGATAATTTCATTATATTCTCTTATTTTAAAGATAAGGAAACTGAGGCTCAGAGAAAAGCAATGACTTGTCCAAACTCACATAGTGGTTAAATGTGGAGGGGAATTCAGATTTTTTAACTTCTATCCTAGTTTCCTCTTGGCAATATAACTTGACCTCCCTTGTCACATTGTTCTCCTGTGATATATTTTCATCACTCAAAGTCACTACCCATTAGCACTATCGCTGATCATAGAAAGGTACCTGTAAGCCAAACCAGAGAGGTATTCTGACAGGTTCTGGATTCAACAGGAACACTTGCTATACTGGTGTCAGGCCCTAGGGTTCACAAAAGGTTTAGTTTAGGAAATCATATTTGGTGAATATTCCTAATCATTTATTGGGTGTCTATTTTGTGTCAGGTACTGTGACATATACTAAGGACATAGAGATGAATGAGACATAGCTTCTGTTCCCCAAGTGTGTGGAAGAGTCATACTGACTATTGTTGTTGTTAGGTGCCATCGAGTCAATTTTTGACTCCTAGTGACCCAGTTTAACAGAGTAGAACTGCCTCATAGAGTTTTCTTGGCTCCAATCTTTATAGGAGCAGATTGCCAGATCTTTCACCTGAGGAGCTGCTGGGTGGGTTCAAATGTCTAACCTTTTGGTTAGAAGCCAAGCGCTTAATCATTGCACCACTAAACCCAGAAAAGTTTAGGAAATTTTTCTCAGAGGCGTTGACATACTTGATGAGTCTTGAGATTAAACAGGTGAGGGAGAGAAAGAGAGGAAGGAAAGTGTTTTAGATAAAAGGAACCAGTATAGTCCTGGGTGGCAAAAGTGCATTGCTTCTGATATTTACTGCCCTTCTACTCAGTATTTTTAACCTCATATATTTATTGCTCAGTCCCTTTTGGCACAGGTACCTTACAGATCCCTTGCTGTGAAATGCTTTTGGTGGTCTCTGATCCTCAACACTTTGTTTCCTTGGATATGTTTTACTATTTGCCTTCTGGCTCCCATCTGTGATGTTGCCCATCATCCCTGGCTTGAGGTCCCTACTCAAAGGGTCAGCTCACTTAGGGAGCAGATGAGCCTGTGAAAACATCAGGAAGTGAGGTTGAAAAAATAGGCACCAGGGAGGTATGGGAGCCACTGAAGCATTTTAAGCCCATTAGAATATATTTTTTTTATTAGAATATTGTTAGATTTATGCTATATAAAGATCATCATGGGTAAGATAGATTGAAGGGGTTAAGTGTGATGGCAGTAAGAACAGGTAAGAGACTGTTACAATTATCCAGACAAGAAATATTGAAGACCTGAACTAAGGCTGTAGTAATTGACTGTCAAGGGGTTAAAGACGGTTATTAGATTATTTATATGGAGATGAATGAGACATAGCTGCTGCTCCCCAAGCATACTGGGAGAGTCATACTGACTATGGGGATTAATGACTGACTATGACAGAGTGCTCATTAGAAGCAAGGATGGCAAGACTTTGGACATTATCAGGAGGGACTGGTCCCTAGAGAAGGAAGATTCCCAACAAGATGGACTGGCACAGCAGCTGCAACAAGGGGCTCAAGCATAGCAATGATTGTGAGGATGGCACAGGACCCTACAGTGTTTTGTTCTGTTGTACATAGGGTCGCTATGAGTTGGAACTGACTGGATGGCACCTAACAACAGTGTGAGTAAGGAAATTTTTAATTTGTTTGATCAGCTCAGAGTAGCCAGTTCGTTTCTATTGTTCTTTCACTCTTGGTGAAACAACATAAGATAAAGGTTCTAAATTTCTAATAACAGTGTAGGTAAAAGAGCCTAGCACAGATGTTGGCATATCCTTAATAAGTGTTAGTTGTACAACTGAAGAGGTAGGAGATTTCCATATTCTTATTACATTCTTGACTTCCTTTGGGAATAATCCTATTTCCAATGAATTGCAACCAGGAAACTGTCTGGTTTTAAGAACTTGAGAGAAACTACATTTTGTTTTATGAGCTTCTTTATATGAGTAAATGCAAAATCAGGAGAATTCATCTTTGAGAAGTATTAAACCTGGAAGAAAGGAGCCCTGGTAGTGCAGTAGTTAAGCACTCCACTTCAAACGAAAGAGCCAGCGTAAGAACCCACTAGAGGCTCTTTGGGCAGTGGTTAAAAGTTTGGCTGCTAATCAAAAGCTTGGCAGTTTGAATCTACCAACTACTCCTTGGAAACCCTATGGAGCAGTTCTACTCTGTGCCATAGGGTCATTATGAATCGGAATGGATTCGACAGCAGCAAGTTTGGTTTTGAGTTTTTAGCGGCTCTTCGGCAGAAAAGATCTGGAGATCAACTCCTGTAAAGATCATAGCCTAGGAAACCCTATGGGGCAGTTCTACTCTGTCATATAGGGTCACTGAATTAGAACCTACTTGACAGGACAAAACAAAAACAACAACAAAACCTGGAAGAAGTATCATGAATCATTTTCATCTATGTTGTCTCTATAAATAGCTGAGTTCGAATTGTTTTCCAACCCTCCTGGCCAGGTAAAGAGGCAGGGTGTTTGATTAGTACAAGCGGAATTCATTTTTCTGTTCAAAGCGAACCTGCATACTGACTCAGGTTCTTAGTGCTTAGATCTGTTTTATTGATTTATTTTTATTTCTTGAACCTCTGCTCAGAAAAGTCAGTCACTGGAAGCGTTTTTCTTTTGGAGAGTAGATTTAAAATTATAATACTGGATTACAATAATATAATCCTGTAGTTGTCCTGTAAAATTTTTATTATATTGTTAATGGCACAAGAAAAAGGTCAGCAAAAGTCTTATGGTAATATTAAAAAATATTAGAGAAATTTTTAAAGGGGAAGAATTTATTTCAAAAGATGATTTTTAGTTCTATGGGCAGGCACATTGCTGAAAACAAATCTGGCAAAAATCCCTTGGGCAAAGCCAGCTTTTAAAGTGGGAACCCACTGAGTTTCAAACAAACCCACTGACAATACACCACAGGTGGACACCACATGGGAGGATGAAAAAATGTGATTGTGACGGCCATGTTGACAGTTCCATATCCATAATCTATTCTTTTTAAATTTTATCTGTGCATCTGGTGCATATTTATGTATGTATTTTTTACTGCAGGAGCTTAGCATTCTTTAAGTAAGTCAAGAATGTATATGCTACAAGACTTCCTCTTGGGGAGGGAGGATGAGGTGGTGTGATTGGGCTGGCCTTGGACTATGCAGGGCCCTATTTGAGTATTTGAGGTTGCTTGGTGGATCCCCATCTCTGAGAATAGGATTGTTGTTGTGTGATGTTGAGTTGATTCCGACTCCTAGTGACCCTGTATGACAGTGTAGAACTGCTAGGCTGTAATCTTTATGGGAGCAGATTGCCAGGTTTTTTCTCCTGCAGAGCATTTGGTGGGTTTAAACTGCTGATCTTCAGTTAGCAGCCATGGGCTTAACCATTCTTGAGAATAGGATTAGTAGGGACTATTTTTTTTATATACTTAGAAAAAGAGTTCCTTGATGAGGTTGGCTGCTAACCAAAAGGTTGGAGGTTCAAGTCCACCCAGAGGAATCTTGGAAAAAAGCCAGGTAATCTATTTCTAAGAAATCAACCATTAATAACCTTGTGGAGCACAGGTTTACTCTAACTTACATGGGGTTGCCATGAGTGGAAGTGGGCTGAATGCAACTGGTACTGGTACTTGTATACTTCAAAAAAGGACTATGGATGCCCAACTTCCTATTAGCTGTAAGAGACAAAGGATATTCCACTGTGATTCCGTTCAACCCAGGAATTGAAAACCACACTGTTAGTGTCTAGCCAATGGTCATCTGCTACTGCTATCCATAATAAATTCAAGAATAAATAATTTGACAGTGGAGAATACAGAGACACCTAAAGTGGACACCTGTGGCTTGGACCATAGAATAAGGTCTATTTGATCCCCTTTGGTGGGCACATTTAAAGGTTTGTGTCTTAACCTGTTTAAATAACCTTTCAACAAATGTACCCTATTAACTTCTCAATGATGTTTTCATCTTTGTGATAACCGCCCCCCCTCCCCAATTTCCTATATTTTCTAGTAGAAGGTATGGCTTAGAATCTTATGTTAGGAAATGTGGCTTGGTCTTAGAAAGTGTGACCCAAAACAAGAGGAGCTCACAGGGCTTCTTTAACTTAAATTTGGTAATGTCTAAATTTCAAGAAACAGTTGATTGGACTTTTACTTGTTATATATCTCTTTTCTTAATATTTGTTTCTTTCATTTTTGAGTTTTCTGAAACTGCAGTTGAGCATTCTTTATGCCATTTGTCACTCTCCTAGATCTGACATTATGTTGCTGTTCAATCTCTGGCAGGTTATTAGCCTTGTTGTGTCTCAGTTTTCTTGTCTGAAACATGGCAAAAATAACGTATCTGCCTTGTAATGTTGTTTTGAGGGTTAAATGGTATAATATATGTAAGACATTTAGAACAGTATCTAATACCTAGCAAGTGTTGTGTAGATATTAGCCATCATTTCTCCTTCCCATATTGAGCAAAGTGTTGGAATTTTGTGTCAACAAATTTGGCATGGCTCTTCTACAGTTTCTCCACTGTTTTTGTTTTGCTATGTTTGAATAACCAGCCACAATAGCAGATATAATCTCTAGCTATTAATGACTTTCTTACTTTATTAATCATCTATTATCTGCCTTTAGAAACATGGGCTACTCAAGGGTATTTCTAGACAAAATTTACATGTATATACCCAAAGGTCCCCAAGTAGACACATGAGAAAGAATGTGTTGATGCAGCTGAGTCTCTTGGTCTCTGAGGCTTGAACGTTTCTGGTAGAAGTCATCAGTGATCTGAGGGAGTGACCGTGTCCCATCAGTTCTACTGTAACACAAGTCTTGGGTGAGGGTGGGTGAGATTGGGAGCAGGAGCATGCACCTGATGTTGTGAGATGGGCTTGTATCCCTAGTGTAATCCTAGAGGCCATGAGCAAGCTCCTCAAAAGAACCAGATAGTTCCTGAGCTGCCACTGGAGGGTGCACTAGGGACATAGCTATGAATTGCCCTCAGGAGACGTGACAGTGACTCTTAGCTAATCCAAGGCTGCATCTGGAAGTTCTTTGGGGAGGTGACGGGACTGCAGAAGAACAGAAGACTGGGGAAACTGAAAGCATAGCCTTTGAGAGAAATAGTAGTGATGGTGCATACCATATATTGAACACTTATTAAGAGTCTGGTGTGGTTTAAGTGCACTTATCTTCTTTAATCCTCACAATCACTCAGTGAAGGACTTTATTGTTCTCATAGGACAGATAAGGAAACAGATGTTTAGAGAACCCGGCTTAGGGTTACATAGACTTTAAGTGGAGGAGCTGGTGTTTCACCCACTTCTTTCTGAATTCAAAGGTGGTGCTCTTAATCTTGGTGCCTGGTTGGTGCAAACAGGTCACTGCTAATCAAATTTTTGGTGGTTTGAGTTCACCTAGAGGAGTCTTGGAAGAAAGGTCTGGTAATCTACTTCCGAAATAGCAGCCATTGAAAACCCGGTAAAGCATAGTTCTACTCTGACACACATGTGGTTCCCATGAACCAGAATCAACCTGATGACAAATGGTTTCATTATTCTTAATCTTAGCCCTGGTATACTCAGTGAGGAAGGACCGAGGTTAGCCCTGAAGGAGAGCACCAAAGCACAGCTTGCAGGCTACTGCAATAAGTTTCAAAAGTCATACCACTCTGAAATGGGTCTCAGTCATCTTATTTCTGGTGATTTGAACAGAAAGTTTATGTTACAAACTCTCATTCCGAAGTTATGGTTGTAGAATATTTGCTGGGGAAAGAAGTTAAAACAGGAAACTAAGAATATTTGACTTTGATTTTATCATCACTGATTTTCATAGATTTGGGTCACATTGCGTGTGTATGTGTTGGCGAATACACCCCTAGACTTGAGGTAACAGAAGTCGTTGCACCCATATTTACCTGAGAGCCATTGCTTGAGGGAAGCATCTTCAGATACAGGATCTTGGAGGAAAGACCTCTGTCATGACTACAGAGTGTCATAGTGGAAACAATGAAATATTGTGAGGCTGGCCATAGAGGCCTCTGAAAGGGCATGGTGGCTGGAATATGGCAGGTGAAGCAGGAGGCAGAGATAAAGATTTCTTGGCTCAGTTTCCGGTGCAGCTACTATTGTTACTTTGCATAGGTTTGTAATTCCCTTTTGGTCAGGTTACTACGAAATACTTTTCCTTTTTGACTGAAATCATCAGATTCATTTAAGACTACTGGCAACCTCTCTCACCTCCCTCCCCTCTCCCCGACATACCCGCCCACCTTTGGTAATAACAATATGTTACAACAACTAAAGTAATAAATCAGAGTTTACAAAGTATGTAATAGCCATTTACAAAGCAAGGGTACAAATGGCTCCTAAGCCTATGAAGAGGCACACAACCACACTAATAATTAGAGAAATGCAAATTGAAGTGAGATTTTTTTTTTTTCTTTATCAGAGGAGCAATAATAATAATAATAAAAAGACTAACAACAACGCTGGCAAGAATCTGGGGAAACAGACACTCATATATTGATGTTGTTGTTGTTAGGTGTCTTTAAGTCAGTTTTTGACTCATAGTGACCCTATGTGACAGAGTAGAACTGCCCCATAGGATTTTCAAGGCTGTAATCTTTGTTCACAAAAGCAGACTGCCACATCTTTCTCCTGCAGAGCAGTCAGTGGGTTCAAACTTCCAACCTGTCAGCAACTGAGTGCTTAACCACTGTACCTCCAGGCCTCCTTAAAAGAAAAACAAAAAACATCTAGCCAAACCCATTGCCATAGAGTAGATTCCGACTCATAGCAACCCAATAGGACAGAGTAGAACTGCCCCATAGGGTTTCCAAGGAGTGCCTGGTGGATTCAAACTGCTGACCTTTTGGTTAGCAACTGTAGCTCTTAACCACTACACCACCAGGGTTTCCCCAGGGCTCCCTAGGTGTAGCTAAAGTTATGAGGCTGAGTGGGCTGGCCGGGAGAGAGCAGGTACTATAAGGAGAAGGGGGTGCCTGAACAGGAAATTTCAGAATAACCAACATTTAAAGGCAGACGAAAAGGAGCCTTGAAGGAAACCTAAAGGCACTTCCTGGGAAGTAGAGGAAAAAGTGATGATTTCAAGGCAGAAGAAAGAGAGAGAGAGTCAAACACTGCTCAGAAGTCTACAAAGTATATAAACTGAAAAGCGTTTGTGAGATTTGTCAACTTAGTTCTTGGCAAAAACTCAATTGAATGAGCAAAAGCCAGATTAGCGTGGGTTGAGAAGTAACGTAGAGAGAGGACATGGTGAGCGTAGGTAGATTTTTCTGGAAATTCCTTTGGGAAATTATAGGACTTGTGAATGTGGTATCATGAGGGGACATATGCTGTGGGCAGAGCCCTCCTTGAAGATTTCCCCGGCTAAACTGTGAATCAAATAACCTTGGAATAAAGGGAGATGATAATAGATTATGGGAATTTTAATACGTTGAATATTTATATCCAGTTTAGGACTTCACCATTTGTGAGAAAGAAGATGGGAACATTTTGAAGAGTATCACACAAATGGATATAAATTAAAAAAATTTTTTTTTTTTTTTTATATACGACCATAAAATGAGACTTTGAAGATACGATGTGGGACTATCTAACTATCTTCAAGTATGAAGAGTGCTATCACCCAGAAGAGGATGACTATTTGGACTCTGTCTCCCCAAAGGAGAGAACGTGGAAAAGGGCCGCAGCTGCATCATGAGGGATTTAATTTGGAAACGAAGAGTTTCTGACATTTCCTGACAGGTTACCAAAGTTGCTATGGAATCTCTTTTTAGAGGCCTCAGAAATATAACTTTTATAGTTTTAAAATAAGGCCTTTAAGAGTAGACGTTGGTGATTTTGATTAATCTTTTTGCGAGAGACTAGCTGTCTGGACGGCTGTGGTAGCCAAGGGACTTGACCACGCCACTCCCTACAGCTGCGTGGCGAGTCTCTTGCCAGCTAAATCGAGCTGATTTGACACAAAGCGGTTGTTTGTAAGCCCCTGAGAGCACGCTTCCCACATCTCAGACCCTGGGGCTGCCCCCAGGGCTTCCTGTGAGCTTCAACTTTAGATCTAAGTAAACTTGAAAAGTGCATCTGGCCGGGCTGATCCTGGAATTCTGGAACGTCAGATAATTTGGACAAAAGCAGAAGCAAAGTGGAAATCTCAGAGTTCTCTATGTCCTTGGGAAGTTTGGAGGCCTGAAACCTGTTTATTTTCCTCTCAAACTGAACTGAATGGAGGTCCAGATCGTCTCGTGCAGTTTATATATTATTTAACCATTTTGCAGCATTGTGAGTGTCCTGCCCTTGCCTACCACCAAATATATTTTTTGGTGGGAAAAAGAATATAAACCAACCATACTATCGTCATTCAAACTTCCTTTTAGTCTCTTAAAAATTTCTCTTTATGGAAGAAGAATTTTATTACTGTTTATAGGAATGATTTCATTAAATGTCTTTACAAGGGCATTTGTATCATATTTTAAAACTTTTATTGATATTACAATTATTATGTCTATTAAAACCTGTGTGAAAATGTATTAACGTAGCCATTAATGTCACATACTTATAAAAAAAGACAAAAAAAAAAGAGAGAGAGAAATTTTTTGCTTAATGTAAGCTTTGGTATCATGCTAGTCCCCAAATTTAAAATTATAGTAAGCTTAGAAAGGATGTTGATTTTTCTTTTACTGAATATAAATTGTTATTTAACCAGTAATAAACAAGATAAGTAGCTATTTCCAAGGTTAATCATGTGTATGTTTATCTTTGTAGATTGTTTTCTAGTCTATCTTCTTTCTTAGATTAAGAGTTTAAAAATAGCATTTACAAATTTGCCTATCTCTAGTCGTTACCTTAAGGTCCCTGGGTGGCACAAACACTTGTGGTTGACTATTAATCTAAAGGTTGGTGGTTAGAACCTGCCCAGGGGTGCCGCAGAAGAAAGGTCTGGTGACCTGCTTCTGTAAAGATAACAGCCAAGAAAACCCTATAGAGCAGTTCTACTCTGTAACACGTATTTTTTGTCACCATGAGTCTGAATTGACTCAATGACAACAGGTGTGGTTTTTTTGTGTGTATTGTTTACCTTATGAACTAAAACAGGGACAAGGCACCAGTTATGGCCAGAGTAAAATTGTTGTTTGCTGCTAAATAGAATAATTAGTTTATTATTCTAGATTCATTAATTCATGGCATATTCACTCAAGTCATTCATTCATTCATTTGGCGGCTATTCAGTGCCAAGAGTGCTGCTAAGCGCTGGGGATAAATAACACATGTCCCTTGCACTCCAGAAGCTTGCAATCTGTTGAAAGAAAACAGGAATATAGAAAATTAAGGGTAATTGTATCAGTTAGAACAGTTTGGTTGTATGTGACAGAGACCCAACTTAAAATAATTTAAGAAAAATGAGGGGATTCATTGGCTTACAGGCTCCAGTGAAGGTGTGAACAAACAAAGCATGAAAAGACAAAGATGCGACCAAGCCTTAGGGACAATTGGCAATAGGAATTTCCCCTAGGAATGAACTTCCCTCTGTTTTTTACCTCCAAGTGGCAACTTCATGGCCTCACTGAAGGTCTCCTTTGTTCTCTATGGTGGTTCACTCACTAATTCTAACACTTTCCCATCAAGATCACATTTTCCACAGAGGAGGAGGCCAACTTATATTTTTGAAATTTCAGCTTAAAAATTTCTTGGGATGTTCTCTGGTTAGCCTGGCTTGGGCCTGGTGCCCAATTCTAGATCAATCAAGCGTGGCCATTGGAAGGGGGTCATGTAAAAATATGACAGCTTTTGAAATGGCTACAAGGATAGAGATGAAGAGGGCAATTCTGGAAGAAGTTAAGAGTACCTGACTGATAAACTAGCATTATGAGTTCCCCGACAGAAATCTTATCTGGTATAAATGGGGTCACAAAATGGGGGTTATTCTACTTGGAGTAATCAGTCAACTCTTACAGGGAAAAGTGGATACTTCAGCTTGACTTTGAAAAATACCATAGTTATTCTTCAAGTGGGTTATTGGGCTGAGGGAGTTGGAAGAGAACATAGAACTTGTTAAAAAGAAAGCCTGAAAAGATAGGTTGGGCCAGAACAGTGAGGACCTTATATTTCATGTTAGGTCTTCTTGGCAAATATTAAAACAATTTTTCTGAAAGAACCACCGAAAACATTCCATTAGACTGTTCTCAAGATAAGAAAGAAAAAAAAATTCATTTTTTTTCAGCTTAACAAGTACATAGAAGAAAATTTTCTTAAAAATCTGGTATTTTGAAAGGTTTATGCATGTGCATTTAAAAGAAGTACGTGTAAATTGTTATAGAATTTATAAATTTTATTTGCATATAAACAGTAATGTTTGTTGGTGTACACTGTTAAAGATGTTAGAAATATGTCCTTGATCAACAATGTCTGACTTTTGGAGGAGGGAGGAGAAGGAAGCTAAAGAATGGATCAGAAGTTTGGGAAAGGCAAGAGCTAAACTAAAAGATGAATTGGAAAAGACATGCTGAAGCTAAAGCTCCAGGTTTAAATTTGGAATGGAAACCACATCCAAGAAGAAGTTCTAGGAACAGAAAAAAGTGATGACATGTGGGTAGAAAATCTGAATGGTGACAATGAAGTTGGGGGTGTTCCTGAGCATATAAATTAATTTCAGAATTGTATTATTTGAGTTGGAAACCCTGGTGGAGTAGTGGTTAAGTGCTACGGCTGCTAACCAAGAGGTCAGCAGTTCAAATCCGCCAGGCGCTCCTTGGAAATGCTATGGGGCAGCTCTACTCTGTCCTATAGGGTTGCTATGAGTCGGAATCGACTCGACGGCAATGGGTTTTTTTTTGGGGGGGGGTTATTATTTGAGTTAATTGAACCTGAGAACTAAAACTGACAGACAATGGTATTAAATTACTGCATTTTTATCAAACTTTTTGACTTGGGGTTTCCAAATATTAACAACTGCCCGATTAATTACCCAGCAGTCATGAAGTCAGGAATCTTGTCTTTTATGTTTTTCAGTCTACCTGGCTCTGTGTTGAGCACATAAAAGTGTCGGCTTCTTGGTTAATTTCTAGCAGGTGGAAAATAATCTCTTACAGGATATAGTAGATACGCACATCGTAAGATGCATTTTAATTAACTCATTCTAGACTGGAAAACTGAATTTATGTAATCAGGATTTTCTCAACATAGTGTACTGATTCCTTACCTTTAAAATCAGTGTGGTGAAACAAGACCAGCTATGCAGTATAAGATTGGATGTTTGTTTTTGGTTTGAGGAAGATTTGCTTAAAGTGGAGTTCATTTCAGAAGGAACAAACAAGCTTCTCTGGCAAGTTTGGTATCAAGCTTTGTTTTGTTAAACTTGATTACGTACTTTGGCTGCAAAACCCAAACATATGCTCCAATGCCATTAAATCCTTGCTTAGAGTGATTCTCCTTATTTGTCCAAGTGTTTCAGAACTAATGTTTTTTTGCACTTACAGCCCCGTGTATTCAGGGACAACAGGCACCCCAGGAACTTGGGTTTGATTCATCACTTTTATAGTTAAGAAGCAGGCCATGCTATTTTAGTCATTTTTAATAGTGGCAAGTTGGATACCGAATGTTTCAGAGGCCAAAATATCCTACTTCCTACACAACCACGAGCGATGTATTTCAGCCAGTGCATGGTAGATTTGTTTCCTGACATAGATGACAGCAAAGTCCCTTATACTCTTATACCCAGTAATTAAAACCAAACACATGCTGTTTAGTGTCTATACTTCTGATAATCACGTCTTTAATTTAAAGGTTATTAGCATCTTCTATACTTTACCTAAGAAATAAGTGCTTTTCCAATTTTAGGATATATGCTTATCCCATGTTTAATACAACTCATGAATTATCATGTTTGAAACAATGAGGTGTTTTACATCAAAAATAATATTCACAGATGAGAATTGCACTGTATGTTAAATTTATAAAATTATTTCAAAGAACCATGGAATCATACGGTCTAGACACAAACTCAATCCTTTTGCAGGAATTCCTCTGTGTTTGTTAATGATTTTCTCAAGCCTCTTCTAGGTTATATGAATCACAGGATTCCCAGTTATTTGACAAATGTGGAATATGAGGTTTAACATATTTAAACTTGGCAAAAGTCATCCAACAAGTGAGTCATGGGTGAGAAATATCCAACACAAGTATGCTATTTCCCCTAAATTGTGATTAGGAAAAAAGAAATATGTGCTTAGTATTTTTTTTTTTTTTCAATTCTTTTAACAAAGAGCCATAAAACACACTAATGGAATATTAGAATTGGGTGGATAACTTTTAGAACTTACCTGACCCAAGCCCTTAATTTTCAGATGAGAAAGTTGATATGATATATACCTAAACACAGAATCGATATGAGACTTCAGCTGGTCATACCCTGGATAAACCCGTGACAATTTACAGCAAGGACTCATAGCCAAAACCATCACCATTCATACATTGGGGGCTTGTCATGAGCCAGGCACTGTGCTACGTCCTTATTGCTATTAGTTCATTTAACCTTCCTCCACAGAGGTACTTACCATTATCATTCCTGTTGTACAGGAAAAAAGAGAAAAGAGCATCAGAGGGATGACTTCTCGTCCTTAACAAAGTGATTTAAGGAACTGGAACCCAGGTCTCCCTGACTTCCAAATGCAGCCTCTTCTCAACTATTCTACTGCTAAATGATGCAACTATGATGAACTGATTGCCGAGTATGGACATTTCAGAGAAAATGCATGACAAGATCAAAGCAGGGTTTTTGGTGGAATAATCTAATACTGCCATACTGGGGTGTGTGATTCTAGAAGGTGTGTGATTCAGATTTCCATATCTGGTAGATGTCCTTTGAAGTAACAGTATGGGAGAGTCTGTACTTTACTAAGTGGGTTTCTCAACTTTGATTATCTTGACTTCTGTCCTTGAAGTCTTTTCTACTCTCTTCGCTGCTGTCCATCCAGATTTAGAAGGAGAATGGAAGAGGTAAGCAGCTGAATAAAAATAGCTCAGGAAGGTTTGCATTCATTTATCTATTCATTACTCACAAATAGTGAGTAAATACACATGCCAGACACACGTTCCCTGACCTCATAAAGCTTACGTTCTAGTGGTGTGTTTGTTGGGGTCAGGGTGGAGGTGTCTGCACAAAAACAATGAACTTTATTTGATCATAAGTAACTTTTCATAGGAGTATCTCCTCACATTACTGAACACATATGGGGAATACTGATTGATACTTGCATATAGTTATTTATTTTTTGCTAAGTTCCTACTAAGTTTGATCCCAGAAGACATTGGGGCTGCTCTCTTAATTGATCAAAGGCTCTACTGTACTACAATGGTTGTTTTCAGCAAAGTATTTTCAGAGATCTCTGAAGCTCCACAAACACTTTGTTTTCGTATATGTGAAAGTTGTTTGCTGAAATATTCACCCCATAGATGGCTAAAACTCCAGGAGCTATAGTCAGGGAGACAGCAGTGATATAGAATACGGTATGAGAGTAACTGGCAAAACAGGGGAAAGAAAAAAAAAAAACTCACTAATTTCCTGTTGCCTGGAAAGAAACATGCAGGATATGCTTATATTAATAGCAGCTGTAGATTTTTGTCAAGTTAAAAGTATGGACATATTTAAAAAACAAAAACAAAAGCAAAAACAAACTATGTCTGGAAACATTTTAAGCTAAGACACCGTAAAAATGTGTTGGATGATATATTAGGAGAAGAGCTGGTTGGAAGTAACAGTAAAATTCAAAATGAGATTATTTATTTCTCTCTTGTTGTGTGTCTGGAGGAAGGAAGTCTCATGGTAGTGCCAAAGCTTTGCTCCATGTTTTGGGTTGTGTCCCCCTAAAAGATACGTTGAAATCTTAACCACTGTACCTGTGAACATGACCTTGTTTGGGGTATTATAGTTTTCTTTTGAAAATATTATCTGTTAAACCATACTTGAGTAGGATGAATACTAGTCCTAATACCTTTGGAGTAGTGTCTTGTAAAAGGGACAGACAGACATGCAAACAGTTATCACAGGGAGAAGATACCATGTGAGAATCCTTCTACAAGTCAAGGAACACCAAGAAATGCCCAGGGCTACAAGAAGCTGAAAAGGACAAGGCTGGATCTTAGTCTGAGAGCCAACACCCTGAACTTGGACACCCAGGTTCCAAAATTGTGACAGAATAAATTTCTGTTCTTTAAAGCCATTACTTTGTGATTTTTTTTAATGACAGCCCTAGGAAACTAAGACACCCCAGAAAGCCCTCAGGGACATAGTCACATCCTAGCTTGGTGTTCTTCCATTCATAGCCTCTATTCTTAGGGCCATCTCATGGTGCAGGAAGGCTGCTTCAACTGTAGCTATTAGCTTACTTTCTAGACAGAGTGAAGAAGAAAGAAGGAGATGAGCCCACTCTTGCCCTTTACAGGCATTTCTCATAAGTAGCACATATTACTTCTATTTACATCCCTCAGGCCAGAATTTAGAGAAATAGCTGCATCTTGCTTCAAAGAAGATGGGAAATATAGTCTTTATTCTAGGTGTCCAAATGCCCAACTCAAGTTCAGGGATTCTATTACTATAGAAAATGGAAAAATAGATAGTGAGGTAGAACTATAACTACCTCTGCCACGAATGACTCTCACTCTCTCTCTGCCCCAAGTCCCCCATGTCTATAATTTTAAAACCAGAATGAGTCCACCCTCAATGAAACCTATTTTTCCAACTTTTTTCTGAGATACAAAAACATCTCTGAATGCCATGAGACACATTGTGGGAGGAGGCTGGTATTAAACCAACTGCCATTGAGTTGATTCCAACTCATAGCGACCCTACATTAGGAAGAGAGAAATGCCAGTGCATTTTCATCTTGTTCCTGGCCCCACTAAAATTTCACAGATATAGTAGCATCATCCCAGCATGATCCATTTGTTCCCCTCATAATTATGCATTTGAAAGTTACAACATCATTCAGGTTCCTTCAAGAACCTGGAACACTGGTGTGCTGCCTGACTCACTTCATCTTGAGAAACAGTTGAGGCCTTACGTCCTGCTGCTTGACCTCCAGATGATTTTCCTTTCTGGAGTTTTAATAGGTGCCATCAACCCAGTAAAAGAAACTGTTGGCATGCCCCAGGCTTTTTCCTTCCAGAGCTCTTTGATCCTGCCTTGGTGAAAGGGCCAAATTTGTCAGAGGGAAAAGAATTTTAAGAAGTATCATGAAGTAAACTCTTTTGCCATGTTCTGAATATTGACTCTTAGTAATAAAAACTTCTTATATTTTCAAGTATAGCATTGAATCATCCCTTAAATGATTAGCAAGTAGACAAGATGCAGGACTTCAGTGAGCTCTTTGAAAAGGAAAACTAGTAGACCTAGGTACATTGGAAAAAAATTAGTCAAAATAGAGGTGCATTCAAGCTTTCAGAGCAGTCCACTGAGATGATTTTTTCAAAGACCTTATATGTGAACAAAATAGGCATGTCACAGTCTTGGAAGTGCCTATATAAAAAAAAAAAAAAAAATTTTTTTTTTTTTGATGAGATTTATTCTTAGGCATTTTTCAAATTAAATATTACTACTAGAGAGTTGCCCTGTTCAATTATTATTTATTTTCTTCTTAGTCTTGTTCCTCACACATATTAAAAACGATACAAATGTTCCATTCGCTGAGTGTGGGAAGACATGGAGCAGAAGGAGAGAAAGAATGACAGAAGCTTAAGGAAGGCCATCAGAAACCTCTGCCAGGAAATGTTTTGAAGAGGTTAAGAATAATCAAACACTAATGCTCTTAAGTAGCTTTTACCTTGAAGATATCCAGCTACCGTGTGGAGTTTAACTTATCTAATCTAAAAGCAACACTTCAAATTTTAATTCTCAACTCTTACGCATGGAAATATTTGGCTGGACCAAGTTAGCTCTCAGATATTACTGAGTTTTAAAAAGCATTACTCATTATACCATGCAGAGCCTCTGTGCTGTGTCCTTTACAACCGTAGTTATATCAGTTTCCAAGCTCAGAGCTGTGGCAGCATCCCAGTAGAGTACGCGAAGTTGTTTTTGCAATCTTTGACAGAGAAGAAAAGAAGACATATGGGGTAAAATATGAGACAGGTTCTCCTAAACTTTCCCCCCACAGCAGGAAGCAAAATTAAAAACAAAGGAACCAGAAAATAAAATGTGTGTCTGGGAATCCAATGGATTAATTTCCTCATAATATACCTGCTTCAGTAAATGCTTGCAGGGGAAATGTCATAGCTTTCCTTTGGTCTCTCCTGGTGGATCCAATTTCTCAGCTGCGCATTGTGCTCCTTGTTGTTTCCAGTCTTTTCAATGGATAAGAATCATCTGGCGCATAATCCATAGCTAGGCTGGAGGCTGAGTGCAGCTGGCTACAGCTGTGCAGAGTAGTCTGAGAACTGCACTGTTCATATAAGGTGGTTTAAGAAGGTATTTGTAAGTGGAGCAGACAACGGGCTCTATGCCAATCTCAGCTGGTAACAGAGGTTGACCTTCTGAAGGAATTACATTGGCTGTTGGTGGTCACAAAGATGGAATTGAACAGAAAGTGGAGTGTTCGTTACCCTCATGTCCTGTTTCCCAGCTAAGCCTCAATCTGTCTGTGGTCAAGTAGATGTGCCCAGTGTAGTGAAAGGCCATGCCCTTTTCATTCCTTCCTTTAAAGGCTTTTCATTACAAATTCTTCTTTGGAGAAATCTTAGTAGTGACACCACATTCTCACTAGTATTGGAGTACGTATTTATATACAATTGTTAAATAATATGTGTGTGAGTTTGGAAAGCCCACAGTATCTTTCAGGTGGGGAGTTGTAGTCCTTATATGAAGCAAACCCATGCTATATTTTTACCCTGGGCAGCAGTAGAAAGGGAACGATTAACGTGAAAAAGATGAAGAGTATGAGCTAGCAAGAGGAGCTTGGAGAGCATGTTTGGTTTTAGGCAGACTAAGAGAAGGAGTAAATTCATAGATACATAAGACTCTGACTCATGGTGACCTTATGTACTGTTGCCCGATTAGGGTCCGTGCCCTGGAGCAGTCGAGCCAATGAAACATACTCCAAGTCAGAAAGAGTGAGAAAGTTTATTAAGGAGATGCATGGATCACTGGGGACCTGGCAGCAACACAGGCTGTTTCTATCAGTCCCCAAAGAGCAGTTTTACATTAGAGCTTATGCAGAATTTTACAAGGGTAACAAGTGTCTTTGTAGTCCCCTGCCAGACATTTCTTTATTAGGCTAAAGACATACATATCTGATACGTGGGCTCCAACTTTCCCCTGGGGGTTGTAGGCCACAGGTAGTCCCTCCAGAACAAAAGATTATTTGCATCAGTTTAAAACAAAGAACAAAGTCATTAACATTTGGTCAAAACAAAGTCATTAACAGAAGTATGTGAGGAGGCAGGCAGAGGAAGAACAACTTATAGGTTTATCATGGCCTTAGTTATGTTAAGCTCTCAGTTGCCCACTTTGAAAAAGGAGAAGACATGCGGGGTGGCATTGGGGTCACAGTACAACAGAACAGATGTTGCCTTGCGTCATCCTCAAGACTGACGGAATGTTCAAGTCCGTTGTTATCCTCTCTTGCTAGCCCTCTACTTCACTAAACAGGTAGTCCTCCTCCAGCAATTGATCTTTCTTGATGAAGTGTCCAAAGTAAGCGAGTCTGACAGTATTCTGTTGTGATTCATAGGGTTTGACTAATTTTCAGAAGTAAATTGTCAGGCCTTTATTCCTGGTCTACCTTAGTTTAAAAGCTTCACTGAAACCTGTCCACAGGGGGTGATCCAGCCGGTGTTTGTACTGGTGGTGGCGTAGCTTCCAGCCTCATAGCAACATGCACGCTACCACAGTATGACAAACTGACAGACGAGTGGTGGTTAAATTTATAGAGTAAGGAAATACTGAATGCCATAGATTAGAAAGAGAAATGGTCACGTCCTGAGAATAAACACACAATAGCAAGAATTCTTCGGGGCTGAGATATCAAAACAGGTGGAGTCCAGGCTCCAAAAGGTAGTGGTGCCAGCGTGGAGAAGGCTGAGACAAACTTTGGACAAAACAAGGGGTGTTTTTAATTTTCGCTTTTATGTTTTTCTATGTGTGGGTGCTTGTGGGCTGTCTCCTGATTTAGCAAGATCAGAGGTTGTCAACCTTTTGGGAAGAACTCACACACATCTATTATGAAGTTGGTAATGGCTCTATAATCGTCCCTTATTTTAAAAAGTTGCTGTCAAGTAAAGTTACTTTATAATTGTACTTAAAAATTTCCCCAACTATAAAAAAAAAAACAAACTATAAGCAGCAGATAATTTTAAATCATTTTCAAAATTCAAAGAAGTGGTTAAACATTGTTTCCCCTACCCCCTGTTTTTCTTGGGGTTGAATAAGAAAGCTTAATAGTAGAAATGAAGGTTTGGAATTTTCTAGTGCTTTCTATTTTTTTTTTTTTTCTATTAAGTTTAATGTCTTCTGTGGTATTGTAACATAACATTTTTCTTAAGCAGCTAAGTAAACTATATAAACTAGGCAGAACTGGCATGTAAAATAAAATTAAAAAATGATTTTGTACTTAAAGAAAAAACCCACAAAGACAAAAGCTGACTAAGGTTGAAATTTCTTGATGACATTAATGAAGATAGTGCAGCTTCAGCTAAGTCCCTGAAACCACATTGGTAGATCTGGATTATGTAGCCTGTGTGTGTGTGTGAGGCGGGCAGGGGGAGGGTGGCTATTCCCCTTTCCTCCTGCCCTTTCTCTCTCTCTCTCTCCATGCTTTCAGGGCTGTTGACAGATGGGTATGGTGGCCACAAGAGGAAGTTTGCTCTCTGGCTCTAGTGAAAGGGTTAGCAAACCAGACCTTTCTTCCCTGACTGAGTCAAAGCCAACAAGGATAAGGGCCAGGGCCACTTCTTCCCTCTCAAAAGCTGCCAGGAGAGTTCAGGATTCATGTAACTCAGGTCAAGAATTATCTGTCAGTATCCCCATATAAGGACCCCTCGTGGTGCAATGGTTAAGTGCTTGGCTATTAACCCAAAGGTTGGTGGTTTGAAACCACCAATGGCTCCCTGGGAGATAAGGCCTGGAGACCTGGTCCCGTAAAGATTACAACCTAGGAAAGCCTATGGGGCAATTCTACCCTGATCTATAGGGTCACCATGAATTGGAATTGACTCGATGGCACACAACGATAACAACAACATCCCTCATATACATGTTGGTGTTGTTAGCTGTCTTGAGTTGGCCTCCCGCTCATGAAGACATCATGCACAATGGGATCTGACCACTGTGATCCATAGAGTTTTCATTGGTTGATTTTTGAAAGTAGATCACCAGACTTTTCTTCCTAGTCCATCCTAGTCTGGAAGCTCTGCTCAAATCTGGTTAGTATCATAGCAACAGGTAACTTCACTGGTGAACGGGTAGGGGATGAGCTTGCTGTGCACTGGCTGGGAATTGAACCTGGGTCTCACGTGGAAGGTGGGAATTCTACAACTGAACCGCCACTGTATATACATACATATAGGTAAAGTATATGAACTGGGCTTACTGTCTGTTGGACAACAGCGTTTTTATTGCTTCATTCATGCTTAACCCTCTATCCACATCCTAAGAAGCATTTAGCCTTTCTTTTGAGTTCTTTTCTCAAAGAGTTATGAGTTTCATGCATTTTCAAAATGAGTACTCATGAGTGCTCTTGTGAGCACTGTACCAAACTCTGAATTTTGACAGTATGAAGAATTCAAAAGATATGATTCTTTCCCAGTGAATATCTTTACACATATAGTAACATCAGGTATGTCTGCCAGTATAAGAGCTGTGGAAAAAATATTAGCATTAGTGAGCATTAGGGTAAGACAGTTTTTATGAAAACCAAACATTATACAGGTCAAATTTTCATGAGTTCTCATGCTTGATTTAATCTATGAATATTTCTGATATTATTATAAACCTTAAGGACTTAAGCATGGATTGATAAATACACTTATGGGTTGATAGTTGATATGCACATTTATTCCTTTCCCACAGTTATTTTATCTTAGTTTCATGAGGTCACCAAAACTAGTAGGAAAAGGTCAATGTGGAAATTCTTGGGGAGGGGGGGGAACATAATATTTTCATTTCTATTGAGAAAGACAAAGCTAAAAAGCTAATACACAGAAGATGCTGGCAAAATATTTTACTAGGATGTGATCTTGACCAATTTTCTATTCCTGCTGGGATAAAATGTGTTTTGTTACCATTTTTAAATCATCTTTTGCTCTCCCTTCCATGCTCTCTATCATGGCCCTTTTTCTGGTCATTGACAACTCATGTAAAAATACATACAACTTGCTATTCTAGCCTTACATTAGGCTGGTTTGAGGAATTCTAGGGAGAACATATGCAATTTTGCCAGTAAAAGTAGTTTTTTGAGATCACAAAAAGGCTTTCTCTATCTCCAAATATGGAGTCCTTGGTTAGTAGAGATGGTTAATATCCTCAGCTACTAACCAAAAGGCTGAAGGTTCCAGTCCAACCAGAGGTGCCTTGGAAGAAAGGTCTGATCTAGCTCTGAAAAATCAGCCATTGAAATCCTTATGGGGCATAATAGTACTCTGACGCACATGGGGTCACCATGAGTCGGAATCAAGTTGACTTCAACTGGTGTTCGTGCCCATATATGGGCCAGAGTCTAGAACCCTGGCTGGTGGCATGGTACCAGCTTTCATGGGGCTACCTAGTCCCTGAATTCAGAAATCAGTTTCTTCAGTCTCATAAATAGTTGCATATGAGATGTAGTTTGATTTCTTATTTGGGGACTACCTGACGATTCTTTCCTTCTAGGTGATTATGTGGCTCATAGGCATTGCCAATGTATTTGTTCTATACCCCTCATCCTGGTTTTTGTACCTCCAAAAGTACAAAACGAAAAGTCACAAGAGTATCTGACAGTCGCCATGCCAAGATTCTCTGTGTGTATCTGTTCAATAAAACAGCCCAGCAAAGAATTGTGCCTGGGTATTTTTGTTATATTGGAACAATTATACTGAATGCCCTTTAGCTTTGGTTTTGGCTTTGTAACATCATACATAGCAAAGGTGTCAATATGGTCCCTGTGCAGAGTCCAGATATCATTCTGCCATAATGACTAGAACGTGGTGCGAATGCTGAAACCAGAAAGTTCATTTTTGAAGTCTGAAAGCAGCTGAGAACAGATGAGGGTAACAGAGCAAAGCTCACTCCTAGCCTTGGGTAGTTCTGCTGCCAGGACATTCTTCTCCCATGACTTCATATAGACCAGATAGGAACAAAGGTGCTCAGCAGATATCCCCACGATTCCTGCTAATAAAAAGAGCAGGAGATCAGCTTACACACTTAGTGCGACTGCACATCACCTGTTAAGAACTTGCTAGTGATGTTCTGCTTTGTAAATGACAGCAGAACTTCTGAAACTTTATTGTGCCTATAAATTCCTGGGGATTTACTGGGCCTGAGGTGGAGTCCAGAGATTCTGCATATTTAATAAGCAGATGCTGATGCTGCTGCCCATGGACCATACCGTGGGCAGTAAAGAATTAAAGCATGATGCTGAAGGGGCCTAGATGTCAGAACTATTAACAATGCCAATGAGTTGATTCATCTCTGGTTCAAGGACTTGGCTATATTTCGAATCTTTTTAAACTTCTTCCTAAATATCTGCTGTTGGTCAAGGGGATGATTTGGTAGTGGCAGGGGAATGACAGGACTAGTGCTAAAGGTGTATGACATGGTTTCCAGGTACTGGGATAGACTTTACATTTCCCATTTTTCCTTAATTCCTTAAGCTCTCATTCGTTAGAGTCATTTGAATGAATGGTTCCTTTAAAATGTTAAACCTTAGCTTAACTACTTGGTTTACTCTTAATTGGGAACTACTAATAGGAGTGCTGGGTTGAAGAGGGAAGCCAGGGATAAGAATAAGAATTTAGAGACTCTACGGAGTGAAGAAAGGTACTTTTGGAGTATGTGGCATTTCAGAGAGTAGTCGACATAAGAGGGGAGAATGGGAGTGTGGGCTGGTTGGCTAGGTGGAAGTTGAGGCACTTACAGGGTCAGTTTTAAATGGTTAGTCCTGGTACAAATGATTGATGTCACTAAAGGCCAACTCAATATTCACATTTCATTGATAGTGAATCAATTATATTATCTTCCTCTATGGAAAATAGCCTAATTACAAAAAAAAAAAAGATTTTTGAAGGAAATATTTTCAAACTTTGTTTTCAGATGAATCCCTTCTCGTTTGGCCGGGAAGAAAAGAGTCCTGCCAGAGTTTATGCCTGGTAAGTTGGGAATTCTGGGCATATCTCATACCGTCCACACTAGTTGTCTTTCCAAACCTGGGATGCAGTGCTGTACTTTGAAGAGACAGTTGAAGAGAGGTCAATTCTTAGATTTGTCCATTTACACTGGCTTTATTTCACTTGCACCAGGTGACTTAAATGGTTGAAAGAGAGCAGTATTCCCTATAAAACTTTTAAAAATATTTTGACCATTGTGTGGTTGGAATTCTCAGCCTTGGTAGGTCTGGTGTACTTAATGGCCATGGAGTTGTTCCAAGTGCACCCTTATCTTCCACCTCACATAGGTTTTTTGGTTTGCTTGTTTGTTTTAGAAGCTTAGAAGGGACATTGGGGAATTAATAGGTGCTATGTAAAAAAAAAATTTATTTTTTATGTACTTAGGAAACCCTGGTAGCATAGTGGTTAAGAGCTATGATGAGCTATGGCTGCTGACCAAAAGGTAGGCAGTTCAGATCCAACAGGCACTCTTTGGAAACTTTATGGGGCAGTTCTACTCTGTCCTATAGAGTCGCTATAAGTTGAAATTGACTTGACAGCAATGGGTTTGGTTTTTTTGTATGTGCTTACTTGGAGCCCTGGTGGCACAATGGTTAGGAGATACAGCAAGCTATGGCTGCTAACCAAGAAAAGGTCAGCAGTTTGAATCCACCAGTAGCTTCTTGGAAATGCTACTCTGTCCTGTAGGGACACTATGAATCGAACAGCACCTAACAACAACAACATGTGCTTACTCATTGTAACTTATTGCACTTAATCATTGCAATTATGGTAGGGCATAATTCCCTTAGCAGTTCCAATCTGATGGAATTTGGATAAAAAAATTGGGAGCTTGATTACTATTTGAATTTCTACCAATTTAATTACATCAGCTATATCACAAAACTTCATCTGCTTGCTTGATGAACATGGTCAGTGACCCCTAATAATTGTTAATAGTGATTTAATAATAACAATTACCATTTATTGAAGATAAACTGTGTGCCTACATTATATTAGGCATATTAAAATCTTAACTCATTTCACACTTACCAAATAACCTCTTCCCTGTAAAATAACTATAACAGTGGCCATTATTAAAGTTTACATGTGTACAGCATCAAAACAAAACCCAAAACAATAAAAAACCCCCAAACCTATTGCAATCGAGTTGATTCTGACTCATGGTGACCCCATGTGTTATAGAGTAGAACTGAGATCAACAGGTCTTTCTTCTGTGGTACTGCGGGGTGAGTTTGAACCACCAACCTTTCAGTTAGTAGCTGAGAGCAAATGGTTTTTGCCACTTAGGGACCTTTACAAGCGTATGTTGTTGTTGTTAGTGCTGTTGAGTTGGTTCCCACTCATAGCGACCCTATGTACCACAGAATGAAACACTGCCCAATCCTGCACCATCCTTACAATCCTTGTTATGCTTGAGCCCATTGTTGCAGCCAGTGTGTCAATCCATCTTGTTCAGAGTCTTTTTTTTTTTTGCTGACCTTCTACTTTATCAAGCTTACAACTGTATACTGCTTTATAATTTAAAAGGTGGCTTCTCTTCTCTATATATTTTCATTTACCTATTCAATTGCTCATGAGGAATTCTGATATCCAGACACAAATTTCATGGAATGTCTTTTTCTTTAAATTTTTGTTATTGTGCTTTAGATGAAGATTTACAGTGCAAATTAATTTCTCATTAAACAATATGATTGCTGTTTTGTGACATTGGTTGCCAACCCTGTGATGTGTCAATGTTCTCCCCTTCTTGACCTTGAGTTCCTCATTTCCATTGGTCAAGGTTTCCTTTCCCCTCCTTCCTTCTAGTCCTTGTCCCTGGACTGGTGTGTCCATTTAGCCTCATATACATGGTTGAGCTACATGCATTACTGTTTGTTTTATGGGTCATGGGATATCTTGACTGTGAATCAAAACTTCGCTTGTGGGGCAGAGAGAAAAGCTTTGTCTTTGCTTACTCTCAAATTTCGCTGTGAAGAGTGTGTTGGAGCCCTGGTTATATGAACCGAGTGCCCAGATTTTCCTTCCACATTTTCCCCATTTCTATTTTGCCCATAAACTTAAGTTTTTTTCTCCTCCTCAATATTGTATGATTTTCTTTCATTTGATCTTTTAAAAGTTGTCCAAGCTTAAATTTGTTTAAGTCTTCGGGGGGTTGATGTGTTCTTGAAGCTATCTTTTGCCAACATTTAAAAACTCTCCTAATATTGAAAGTGAAGGCAGCTACATCCTAAATGATAAATGCTGGAAGTTTTCATACAGGTGGGTATGGTAGATAGCTGTTAGTGAGATTATAATAAAATTACCTGTAATCATATCAACAAAGCAGTTACTTAGGGCCATCTATTTATTTATTAAAATGGTTTTGCTGCCATACGGTGAGCCAGATGGTTTTCAAATAGCATTTTACCTGTATTAGTCTATTGTTTTAATTTTAAGATATATTATACATTACCTGTGAATCCCACCCACTTAATATCCTATGTAGGCTAGCATACTCCAGGAGTCTGTGGTAGGTTATTTCCTTTACTACGTCACTGACCCATTTTTCTATTTGTTAAAAGAAAATATCAGCATTCTCATTAGAATAACCCTTTCACGGCCAAATTATTTTCTGCTTTAAATTTTTTGTTGGTACCTTACGTTTTCATTAATGGAAGCATGCTGAATCATTGAGTGATGTTGAATTTTTGGTAGGTAGTATGGATTTTTTTCCTTGCCCCCTCCCATAAGTCTAAACTTAGAGTCCAGAGGGACATACTTTGTCCCACTACAGCTACCCAAGTCCCCCTGAGTCCACTAGAACATATGTGTCCCCCCTAAAATTTTCAAAATTTCTATTTTTCTTATGAAAAATGTACACACTTCATACAACACCCTGTAGAAACAGTAATTTGTGGCATATGATAGTTTTTTTTTGGTTTGAGATAGTTATAAAAGCACAATGTAGTAGCACACATTGTCAGTAGGAAAGCAGCTTCCCAATGAAACTTGAGAGGAAGAAAATGTTGGTGACAAACTCTATATCCCAATGATCATAAAAGAGATAATAAATAATCACTTTATACCTGGTTCTCTACATGATATTTAAATATGGGCATGAAACAAAGAGAAGAAATGTTCTGGTATTTGCAGGATTTTAAGGGGTTAAATTGAATCCCCCAAAAGATATGTTCAAGTCCTAACCCCCAGTACCTGTGAACGTGAACTTATTTGAACACAGCGTCTTTGTATGCATCATAGTGTTTTCTATATTCCTATTGTTGTTCTCTAGTCCAATTCTCACTTCACCCTACTTTTTCTATTAAGTAAAAATAAAAGAATTAAGATGCAACTTGTCATTAGTTAATTCATATGTAACTAGTTAATATGAGGTCATACTGGACTAGGATGGGTCCTAATCCAACAAGACTAGTATCCTTATAAAAAGAGAACACACAGAGAGGAAAGTGTCACGGGAAGCCAGGCACAGAGGGAAGATGGCCATGTGAAGACAGAGGCAGTGATTAGTTATGCTGCCATAAACCAAGAACACCTAGAGATGCCAGAACCTGGACAAGACAAAGAAGGAACTTCTAGAAACTTCAGAAAGAGCATGGCCCTTCCAGCACTCTGAATTGAGACTTTTGACCTCCAGAACTGGTTGTAGTTCTTTGTTGCAGTGGCCTGAGGAAACTAATACATGGATTACTGTCATTAATGGTACTTTCTTTTCTTTTAATATTCCCCAAATAGAACAAGATGGAGACACTCTTAGGGCAATATGGGGAGAAAAAGAACACCATGCTTATTCCCTACCCTGGGTAGTCTGAGCCCTCCAGAGAGGTGATAAGGAAGGAGGACAATTCAAGCAGAAGTCTGCCCTGAGTTCCTTTTCTCAGGACAGCTTGACTGGGGCCCTGGGTAAATGTATTTACCTTTTCTGGGTCCATGCTTTCTTTAATAACCAAAAAACAAAACAAACAAAAAACAAACCTGTTGCCATTGAGTCGATTCCGACTCAATAATTAGAGCATTCAAAGCAATTTGAATAGACAGCTTTATTACCATGCTGAGCTGATCAGGGACTAAAGGAAAAGCAACAGTTCTGAGGTGCCCCAGAAGTTCTCAGACATGCATGGATTTGGGTTGTTGGGTTTACATATTATTCACATCCATAATACATCCCTTCCTTTGTTCCCACTTGAGACTCCTCTCAGCTTCCTGCTCAGTACCTCCGTGGGGCTGTCTTACGGTGCTCGCTACTCGGTAACTACAATGGGATCATAACGTGGGATCCTTTGATTACATGTAATTATAAAAGGGGAGGCACCATGGTCCTTCTCATTACACCTCTCTGATGCCATCGGGTGTAAGTTCAACTGTATACTTTCCCCTGTCCTGATACTTTGGTTCCTTTTTTTGACAGAGGCCCATTTTTCTTAGTGTTTTTTTTTTTACTTTTTTTGTGCCTAAAGCACTATGATACCTACTTTTTACTTCTCCATCAATGTCACTTAACAGTAAAGCTGAAATATTAGTGCATGCTTTATATATTAAGTTTATATAGATTAATTTTACACATTAAGTTTATAACATAATTCTTTTATACTTATTTAATACAGAAGAGGTAAAGTGAAGTGAGAATTGGACTAGAGAATAACCATAGAACATAGGAAATTTTTAAGGTTAGAAGGAGTTACAGAAAAGAAAGTTAAAGGAATAATACAGAACGAAGGTAGAGAGAAGAATTGTGATCAGTAAAGAAATGTGTGTGGGTATCTATGTATCTGTGCATTATGATGGTGGTTGAGGGTCACTCTGCATCCAGAAAAAAAAAAAAAATGTAGAACATCTCATAGATCCATGGTTGGCTTGTTTAGAAGTGTTTCTAATTGTCATCTCCACGTGAATAACTTTATCGTAACTCTTCTTCTATAGAAAGACAGTAGGAAGCACTTGAATTAAAAAAAAAAAAAATTGAACCCAAAGAAAGTATCAATGCTTACTAAAACAGCTGGAGGAGAGATTGTTGGATGGTAATAGAGAACTAAGGCACAAAAAATGTATTTTTTATAAAACCATTTATATATTCATCTATACCAAGGCTAGAAACAGCCTAAAAAAGTGGCTGGTAATTTACATACCTAGTAAAATTCCCTTAAAAAAAGTCCAAAGATATTGGTGAAATAATAAATATACATATCAATAGGAAAGAATAGAGAGTTCAGGAAAAATGTACACATACATGATCAATTGATTTTTGGTGAAGTGCAAAGGCAATTGAATGGAGAACAATTTAAGTTATGTTTGTGTGTATGTGTGTGTATCTGTGTGTGCTGGAAAAATTGGATATTTATATGCAAAAAATGAACCTTCATCAGTACTTTGTACCATATATAAACATTAAACCAAAACTGATCATAGAGCTAAACATAAAATTAAAAAAAAAAGTGTATAGAGGTTTTAAAGGAAAATCTTTGTGATCTCAGGTTAGGAAAAGATTTCTTAGATATGTGATAAAAAGCATGAGCCATAACAAAAAATGTAGATAAATTGGGCCTTCATCAAAATTAAAACCTTCTGTTCTTTGAAAAAAAAAAAAAAACTGAAAGAATGAAAGGCAAGCCTAGACCGGGAAAAATATCTTCAAATCATGTATTTGGTAAAGAACATTTATTCGGAATATATAAAGGAATCTCAAAAACAACAATGAGAATCAAACTATCCAATTAAATAAAATGGGCAAACAATTTGAACAAAAACCTCATCATAGAAGATGAATATGGGTAACAAGCACATGAAAGGACACCTATATCATTACTCAATAGGAAAAGGCAAATTGAAACCATAATAAGAAACCACTACATATCTATTAGAGTGGTTTTAAAAATCTGAAAACACCTAGTGTTAGCAGGGATGTGAGGCAACTGACCCTCTTATGCTCTGCTGGTGGAAATGCAAAATGGTACAACTACTTTGGAAAATAGTTTGTCAATTTCTTATAACGTTAAATAGGGCCTTACCATACAACTCAGCAATCCTATACTTAGGTATTTACCTAAGCAAGATGAAAACTTGTGTTCACTCAAAAATCTGTATGGGAATGTTTATAGACGCTTTATTCATAATTGCTAAAAACTGGAAATCTCTGTTTAATGGATAAACAAACTGTGGCACATCCATATGATGAATTATTACTCAAAATAAAAAAGGAGAGAGTACATCAACATGGATGAATCTCAAGTGTATTATTTTAAGTAAAAGAAGCCAGACTCAAAAGGCTACATACTCTATGAATCCATTCATGTGACATTCTCAAATAAACAAAACCAGAGGGACAGAGCATTAATTAGTAGTTTCCAGGGGGTAGGGTGTTAAGACCCTTAAAAGTAATACAAATAGAGAAATTAAGAACACTCAAGTGAGCAAATGTATGAAATACATACCTTGTATCCAATGTAAGTATTTTTGGTAAGTTGGTGAGTACAGAGGAAGAAAGTGCATGGTTAGCTCAGACAGGGAAAGAGGTAAATTACCAGGGAACATTGTTTCTGATAGATCCCTGGTGGTGTAGTGGTTAAGAGCTTGGCTACTAATCAAAACGAGGGCAGTTCGAATCCACCAGCTGCTCCTTGGAAACTGTATGGGGCAGTTCTACTCTGTTCTGTAGGGTAAACTTCAGAAGGTGGGTATGGTGGCATGGATTGTGATTTGGGAGGGGGCTCAAAGGAGAGTGGATACTCTGGCTGTTTGGATGCCCTTTAATTGAAGACTGTTTCCCAGCCACCAGGAGTGCTGTCTGCAAACAGCCTTTAGTAGTCTACCTCCTCAGGAATTTTTTCAGCTGTACAGAGCCAGCTCAACTGCTTAAGGTCACGTCCTTTCCCAGGTAGCCCATATTCAATGACTGATCAAGTTATAAAGGTCCAGCTATTTCAGTCAAACAGGTGGACGTTCTAATGGATGATTTTAGCCCTGAAGCTCTCTGTGGGGGCAGTTAAGGCGGTCATCAGGACTGCATCAAAGGTCAACTTTCCTTCTGCCCAATCTTACTTCCTTCTTTCCCCTTCCACAGGTGTTGACCCTCAGGGCACCCCCTATTTAAGCGTCATACATCCTACTTCCTTTCAGAGTCTTCTTCCTAGAGAATTTAGCTGTAAGACCCTTTCAATATGTTCTGTTGTTTAATCTTCATGTTTGCTCCCTGAGGTTGGTATTATCAGCTCTAGTATACAGGTGAGAGAGTAAGACTTGTAGATGTTAAAAAATTTGCCAGAAGTCACACGCTCTGGTCTGTTTGACCACGATATCCATGCTCTTTTTATTAGATCATGCTGCCTGCTAAAATGATCAGCAATAGACACACAGCTTCATGTAGGGTACAGTCAAGATTGGACAATCACTTCTGTGTCCTCATTCAGTCAACAGTTATTGACTAACCACTCATCACTGTACTAGGAGTTTTATGGTTATTGAAGAAAGAAACATGAGATGTGATATAGATTCACTATCTACATGAAGCTTATGTAGTCACAGGCGGGACTCTGGTTTCTGCTCCATAATGCCACTTTATAAATATAAGGTCAACTTCGACAGTATTTCTGAAGATCGAACTATATAGGCTATATTTTCTTTTGAAATTCTGTCATTTAGTTAGGTATTAAAGACTTAGTGGTATAAGAAGCATGGAAAAAAAAGAAACTTTGCTCTGAAAGATCCAATAAAAAAATACTAAAAAATTGCTACCAAATCAGTCGTGACAAAGACAATTGTATAAGATTGGAAAAAGTTGTAAAAATTTAGAAAAGACTTGTAATTATATTGCTTCTCAATTTGTCTTCACTTTAAAGAGAACAAAATGGCAATCTAGATGATACATTTGGGTATGGTTTATACTAGAAAGAAAAAAATGTAGATTAAAACTAAAAGAATTTTTTTTGGCCCATCATCAAAAGATTGGCAAATGTGTTTATGTTTTATATGTTTTAAATTAGAGCAAAATATGTAAGATATGTATGTAACATATTTTATGATTCCCTGCTTTAACCAACTTTTTCTGTTGGCCTAATGGTCCCAATGAGCTGTTTTAACACGTTTATTAAGACCATGTATCTCAAAAACAGTATCTCTTATAAAGAATACACTCAATAAAAGTTTATTGTGTGAATGAATCATGCAGAAATGTATCATAGATGAAAATTATTTTATGTAATATATCATGTAGGTTATATCCAAGTGCCATATGTAGATTCCTGTATAATTTCTAGTTTGTTTCTCTGGGGTTAATATTCAACTTTTCTTTTTTCTGGAAGAAAGACCATATCCAATTTTTTTTTTTTTTGGTTATTAAACCTCTAGACAGACTTTGCTTTTTTATTTTTATTCTATCAATTTTCAGTGAAAATTTTTTATTTTTTTAAATATTTTATTGTTTTTTTGGTGAAGGTTTACACAGCAGCTGAGGAGTCTGAGTGCTTTCTGAAAGCACTGTTAAGAAAGTAGAAAGATTCGCTTCTAGGAAGGCTGGGCAAATGAGAAAGGGGTCAGGGCTATAATTTTTTTTCTTGTGTCAGTGAGACATCTTACATACTGTAGTTATGTGATGAGGCAACAAACCTGAGAGAAAAATCTAGCTAAAATAACAGATTTATAAGTTAAGGTAGACAAGAACCAGAACGGAAACAAACTCTTGATCTCATACAGAACCGCAACTGTTTAATTTCTCCTAACAAGTATAAAACAACACAGACTCATTGCTGTGAGTTGATTCTGACTCATGATGACCCCATGTGTTACAGAGTAGGATTGCTCTGTAGGATTTTCTTGGCCACAGTCTTTATGCAAGTAGATCACTAGACTTTTCTTCCATGGCACTGCTGGTAGGTTTGAACCACCAAACTTTAGGTTAGTAGGTGAGTGCAAATCTTTTGCTCCACCTAACCTAGGGACCTTCTTATAACTATTAATGGTGTTAGGTACTGTAGAATCAATTTGAACTCATAGGGACCCGATGTGATGGAGTAAAACTACCCCATAGGGTTTTTTAGGCTGTAATCCTTAAGAGAGCAGATCTCCAGGTCTTTCTCCTACATAGCTCCTGGGTGGGTTCAAACCTCCAACCTTCTGGTTAGCAGCTGAATGCTTACCATTGCACCACCCACTATAAAAAAAAAAATTGACCATTAATCCATAATGACCTCTCATTTCACCCTGTCTTTTATCTTTGACTTTTCTTCCAAATCTCTGAATAGTAACAACTTTCATTTCCATTGTAGCATCATCATACTTTCCTACACATGTAATATCTACTTTTAGAACTGCGGGGTTCTTAACATGCAGCTACATAAAAACACTGTTATCTTGGCTTTCCTTAGATTTGTATTGATTTTTCATACATAGTGGAATGAGAAGGCAAACACAGAGCCTTCTGAACTGTATTTGCCTTGGTGACCAAATGGTTTGGGCTAAGGTCATTAGCTGGAATTCCCTGCTAGTTCTAAAATCCTGAGATTTTGTTATGTGTGGCAAGAAAAGCAAGAATAACTCTGAAAGTAGACAGTATTTATTTTCTACATTTCTTTTACTTTAAGATAAAATGCAGTATAAATACAATTATAAATTTAAGTAAACTATTTTTGACTCCTTCGTTTCATAACCTAAATCATGTTAAACATAAATAAAAATTTAAAGACAGAAGTAATTTAGGAATATACTGTTATGACTTTCACTAAGCGTGGTATTTGATATCATTATTTACCACTGTAAAAGTAGGTAGAAAACCACCTCCATTCACCCTGAATCTTTCTTAGGTCGAAACATTTCATGGATTATATTTTGGTCTTAGTTGGCAATGGAAAAGCTTAAAGCTTCAAAAAAATTCAATTTCTTTTAAAGCTCTCCAGTGTTGTTTTGGAGTCCTTGTGTTGACTGACTATACCAAAAAAACCAAACCTGTTGCCGTTGAGTTGATTCTGACTCATACTGACCGTATAGGACAGAATAGAACTGCCCCATAGGGCTTCCAAGGAACAGTTGGTGGATTTGAACCACTGACCTTTTGGTTAGCAGCTGAGCTCTTAACCACTGTGCCACCAGGACTCCATGAACATTGCAGAGTGATAAAAATACTTGGTTGAAGTAGCAAAAACTCCTCTATGCTCATTCACATTATTAGAGAGAAGACAATTTTCTTAAAGCAAACCAACAGATTTTTGTTTAGTTCCTATTATGTGTTAGGTACTGTATCAGATGTTATAAGGTATATGTAGACATGAAAATGTGTGATCTAGGAGTTAATAATTGAGTTTAAGAGACAAAACATAACATTGTTCATCTTTCAGATAATAAAGGAAATGCTTAAAATGCAAATGAATTATTCTACAAATACCAAGGGGAAAAGTTCCTTCAACAGGAATGGTTAGGGAAGATGGATTAAACAAAATCTCAGCGGCCAGGTATGATTTCAGTGGGTGGGAAGAGGGTGCTGGCACTCCACGATTCCAGAAGTAGGTGGAAAAAGATGAACAAGCTGGATATAGGAGATGCAGGCTTTTACTGGCTAATTTTTTTTGAAAGTAGATCACAAGTTCTTTTTTTTTTCCTAGTCTTTCTTAGTCTGGAAGCTCTGCTGAAATCTGTATGCTTCTGATGTTTGAAATACCACTGGCATAGCTTCCAGCATCACAGCAACACACAAGCCACCACAGCATGATGTCACTTTGAGAACTAAGGTGCACCTGACCAAGCCATGGCATTTTCAATTGCCTCATATGCACACAAAAGCTGGACAATGAAAAAGGAAGACCGAAGAAGCACTGACAAGTTTGAATTGTGGTGTTAGTGAATATATCATAGACTGACAGAAGAATAAGTATGTCTTGGAGGAAATATTGCCAAAATGTTCCTTAAAATCAAGAATGTTGAGACTTTGAATTTCAATTACTTTGGACATGTTATCAGGAGTGACCAATCCCTGGAGAAGGGTATCATGCTTGGTAAAGTAGAGGGTCAGCAAAAAAGAGGAAGACCCGCTATGAGATGGACTGACACAGTGATTGCAACAATGGGCTCAAACACACCCTACTATTGTGAGGATGGCATAGGATTGGGCAAAGTTTCATTCTGCTGTACGTGAGATTGCTATGAGTCAGAATAGACTCCGCGGCACCTAAGAACAACAATAGGAAATGCAGAATCTACTAAAAAATGATTAATAAATAAGTTTTTCAGAGGTTTTATGGAGGACAGTAGGCAATTGATGATGCCGTGGAGGAGCTTTAGGTCTGATTATGGGAGAGGAGGTAAGGAGTACTGGGCCACGGAGGAAGGAGTTTTGATTTTGATGTGCACATCTGATTTTCTCAAATTGTGTCCTGTGAAACAAAAATGTTTGAAAAATGTCAAGATATGTATCTGGAGGAGAAAAAAAAACAGTTTCAGAGGCAATTTCAACTAACAAATATTGAGTTAAACAAATTCAAATAAGTTTCTTTTCTTTATAAATTATTAGAAGCTTTAATATATGGCATGAAATTTTCAAAAGGATGAGGAATATCGTACACAGAGTTTTCTAAACCTATGGAAATGGGAAGGAAAATCATAGAATAAATATCTTTCAAGGATGAATTGTGATATTGCTGTTGTTGTAGTTGCCGTCGAGTTGGTTTCATCCCATGGTCCCCCCATGGGCGCAGAGTAGAACCTGCTCCGTAGGGGTTTCAAGGCTGTGACCTTTTGGAAGCAAATTGCCAGTGTACCTGTCTTCTGAGGTATCTCTGGGTGGATATGAACTGTCAGTCATGTGACTTAGTGGTGGATTAAATACATGAAGTAAGAAAGGCATAAGCGAAGACTAAAAAATGTTGAAATTGGAGATGAAAAAAATGATTTTATAATCATTGCTATTGTTTGTTGAACTGCTGCTACTGCATGCCGGGTACTGCAGAGGAGGATCTGGGACTCAGGAGGTTAAGTAATTTGTCTGGGGTCATATAGATAATGTGCAGTTGTCACAATAGTGCAATCACAGTGTAGTGAAATGATTGATGGAGAGACACCAAAGGCATAAGTGAAAGGACGTGAAGTTTCTTTAATTGCAAAGGATGTAGAGGCTTATGGTACCAATTACACAAAGCAGGAGGCAACATAGCACACTCCCAGATGGAGGTACAGGTGCAGTCAATACACGCTACTCAAGTGATGATTCCTCCAGATGAAATTTTTTTTTTTTTTTAATTTATGTGACCATCTGCAAGTAACTGGTACAAAATAACCTCAGCAGATTTTTAAGTGCTTATTGCGTGGCTTGGTGAACCAAAGGTCAATTTCTCAGGAGTGGCATCTCATAGCAGGCCCAGGCTATCGGTCTACCTGAAGCCTATTCTTATATATAGTAACTAGTAGAGCCAGGATTGGAATCTAGGTCTATTTTGCCTACGTTTTTCGTCTACACTTAGTTGCTGATTTTGTGGTACCAATATACACATGGTGGAGCCGTTAGAGTACCTTTGCCTGCTCATATTTCTTATCCAGGTCAACTGAAGATCTAGACTTCCTTTGCTCCATAGTTTGGCTATTAAACTGTTTCTATGGTTTAAATATTTTGCAAAGTCACATCCATGCAAAAGAAAATCGGTGTATGTTTTAAGGGACTCACTGGGTATCACCTCCTTTGGTTGATTTGTTCAAAGCAGTGGTTACTTTGAGGTTGTGCATCTTTGTCTTAGGTTCCTAAGACTATGGTGTTATATAACATGTATAGCCTATACTTGGCCAGAAAATCTCCCAAAAGGAAGATCATGAAGCTAACTTTTGACAGGCACTCTGTCTAAGCCCCCTAACGTATAGTTCATCATTTAATCTCACAGCAATGAGATGAAGTAACTACTATTACTACGCCCACTTTATATATGAGTGAACTGAGAAACACAGAGAATAAGTAATTTTCCTAAAATCACATGGTTGGTAAATAGGGCAGGTGAGACTCAACCCTAGGGAGTCAGGCTCTAGACCTCACGTTCTTAACTCTTACCTGTGTTGTAAAAAGACCATGAAAATCATACTGTCTGTTCTGATCCAGTCCCCTTGCCACTCTCTGTTGCTGCTGCTGTTACTTTGCCTGTCCCCAGGGCTCGTTTGGTCAACTGTTCTGTGGGAGTGAAGGCATGTCCTCCCTCACAGTGTTACAAATATTTTTGCTTTTTTTGTTCGCCTTTTTGTTTTACTGTGTCCTTGGTATTGCAACTTTTCAAACAAATACTCTCTTACCTGCTGTTAAGAAATAAACATGTTCTCTTGAGAAAAGAGGGGATTTGAAAGTTGCCCCAAATCATCTCTCCATTAATAGTCTATGTCATGAATATTTTTCCTAATTTTCCAAATTCAATTCTCTTTTCTCCTTGTAAAACCAAGGCTGATTGAGTGCCTACTATGTGCCAGGCGCTAGGTTAGTGATATAAAAATAAATAAGAAAAGGTCCTGATCTTCAGGTGCTCAGCTCTCTGAGGATAAAGAAAACCAAACAAACCCAGTGCCGTCAAGTCGATTCCGATTCCTAGCGACCCTGGAGGACAGAGTAGAACTGCCCCATGGAGTTTCCAAGGGGTGCCTGGCAGATTCGAACTGCCGACCCTTTTGTTAGCAGCCATAGCACTTAACCACTACGCCGCCAGGGTTTCTCTGAGGATAGATATATACAAACAAATAAGTGCGGTACAACGTGAAAAGTGCAATGTGAAAAGTCTTGATACGTGCTACAACATGGATGAATCTTGAAAATACAGGTTAAGTGAAATAAGTCAATCACAAAAGGACAGCTGTTGTGTGATCTCACTAATATGAAATACCTAGAATAGGCAACTATGTACAGATCAAAGTTTCACAGTGGTTACCAGGGCGGGAAGGAGAGGGAAAGGGGAAAATCATTGTTTGGAAAGGAGTGAGTTTCAGTTTATGCTGATGGAAAATATGCCAATGGGTATTGGTGATGTTTGTGCAACAAAATTGGTGTAATTGGCCTCACTGGATTGTACATGTGAAAAATCTTGAATTAGCAAATGTCATGTTGTCCATATTTTTACAACAATAAAAGTGTATGTGTATGGAATAAGGAAGAGTTAGAGAGAGGCAACAGTATTTGATCTGGGGTATTGAGGATGAGGAGATTTTCATTAGTTGGAAAATGGAGCAAAAGGCAAAATAGAGTGAACTGTATGCACAAATTATGGAATTGTGAAACGTACATGGTGCGTTGGGGGAATAAATTGACATATGATAGGCATAATGCACAGAAAAATGTAGATGAATGGAAAGAAATAAGCATAGAGCCTTATGTGTCATGCTAAAGAGCTTGGGTTTAAATTGGAAGGTAATGGGAATCCCTTTTTCCTGGTTTCAGTCTTTGTGCTACTACCTTCACCTCCTCCGTATCATACCTAAGCTCCTCCTACTCAGGATTAAAATTGGTGGTAAAATTGGGGCATGCCCAGCGGCCAAGGTGGCATCTTATTTCAAAGAAAAATTGGATGCCTTTAGTTTTCAATACTAGAAAAATCCTCAGACATTTTTACGCCAAACAAACCAGTCGTAGTTATGGTAACATTTGCCAGGCTAGACCAGTTTCTCTATCAGTTGTACTGTACAGCCTGTCTTTCGTAAGTGGATCACTGTTTGGTGAAAGTGCGGACTTACTGACCACTGCTTTTCCTTTTTAAAAAATTTTTTATTGTACTTTAGATAAAGGTTTACAGAACAAACTAGCTTCTCATTAAACAATTAGTATACATATTGTTTGGTGACATTAATTACCAACCCCATGACATGTCGATATTCTCCCCTTCTCGACCTTGGCTTCTCTATTACCAGCATTCCTGTCTACTCCTGCTTTCTAGACCTTACTCTTAGGCTGCTGTGCCCCTTTAGTCTCATTTTGTTTATGAAACTGTCTAATCTTTGGCTGAATGATGAACCTCAAGAATGACTTCATTACTGAGCTAAAAGAGTGTCCAGGAGCTATATTCTCGGGATTTCTCCAGTCTCTGTCAGGCCAGTTAAGTCTGATCTTTTTTTGTGAGGTAGAATTTTGTTCTACGTTTTTCTCCACCTCTGTCCAGGACCCTCTATTGTGATCCCTGTCAGAGCAGTCAGTTGTGGTAGCCAGGTACCATCTAGTTGTGCTGGACTCAGTCTAGTGGAGGCTCTGGTAGTTGTGGTCCATTAGTCCTTTGGACTAATCTTCCTATGTATCTTTGGTTTTCTTCATTCTCCCTTGCTCCAGATGGGGTGAGACCTGCTGAATATCTTACATGGCTGCTTACAAGCTTTTAAGACCCTAGACACTACTCACCAAAGTAGAATTCTGAACACTTTCTTTATACACTATGTTATGCCAATTGAGCTAGATGTTCCTCGAGACCAGTAATTTGGTCCCTCTGGAGTTTGTGTCTACAGAGCTTCCATGACTTCACTTTGGACAAGCTGTGGTGGCTTCCCCAGTTACATTGTGTACTGTCTTACCCTTTACCAAAATTACCACTTGTCTATTGTCTATTTTGTGTTTTTCCATCCCTACCCCTCCCCTCCCTTGTAATTATCAAAGATTGTTTCTTTTTGTGTGTAAGATTTTTCTTGAGTTTTTATACTGGTGGTCTCATACAGTATTTGTCCTTTCGTGATTGACTTACTTGACTCAGCTAATGCCTTCCAGATTCATCCATGTTGTGAGATGCTTAGTAGGTTCATCACTGTTCTTTATCATTGCATAGTACTGCATTGTGTGTATGTACCACAGGTTGTTTATCCATTCATCTGTTGATAGACATCCAGGCTGTTTCCATTTTTTCCCATGGTGAACAATGCTGCAATGAACATGAGTGTGCATATGTCTGTTCATGTGGTGGCTCTTATTTCTCTAAGATATATTACTAGGACTGGGATTGCTGGATTATATGGTTATTTCTGTTTCTAGCTTTCTAAGGAAGTGCTATAACATTTTCCGAAATGATTGTACAATTTTGCATTCCCACCAGCAGAGCGTAAGAGCTCTAAGCTCCCCACAGCCTCTCCAACATTTGTTATTTTCTGTTTTATTGATTCGTGCCAGTAATGCTGGGGTGAGATGGTATTTCACTGAAGTTCTGATTTGCATTTCCCTAATGGCTAGTGATCACCAGAATTTCCTCATGAGTCTGTTAATCACTTGAATGTCTTCTTTGGTGAAGCGCCTGTTCATTTCTTTTGCCCATGGATTATTTGCCTTTTTGTTGTAGAGGTGTTAGATTTTCCTGTAGATTTTAGAGATTTGACCTTTGTCTCATTTGTAATAGCCAAAAAATTTTTCCAAGCCTGTAGGTTCTCTTTTTACTCTTTTGGTGAAGTCTTTTGATGAGCATAAGTGTTTAATTTTTAAAAGATCTCATTTATCTAACTTATCTTCTGAAGTTTGTGTGTTGTTAATTATGGTTTGTATCCTGTTAATGCCTGTATTAGGACCTCTAGTGCTGATCCTACTTTTTCTTCTATGATCTTTATTGTTTTTGGTTTTATATTTAGGTCTTTGATCCATTTTGAATTAGTTTTTGTGTATAGTGTGAGATATGGGTCCTGTTTCATTTTTTAAACAGATACACACCCAATTTTGCCAGCACCATTTGCTAAAAAAACTCTTTTACACATTTGATGGACTTTGGACCTTTGTCAAAGATCAGGTGACTATAGGTGAATGGATTTACATCTGGGTTGTCAATTCTGTTTTATTGGTCAATGTATTTGTCATTGTACCAGTACCAGGCTGTTCTGACTACCATAACAATATAGTAGGTTCTGAGGTCAGGTAGTGTGAGTCCTACTTTGTTCTTCTTCAATAGTGCTTTACTTATCCAGCACCTCTTCCTTTTCCATATAAACTTAATGATTAGTTTATCTATCTCTTTAAAGAATGAGGTTGGTATTTGCATCGAGATTGCTTATATTTGTAGATTGCTTTGGATAGAATTCACATTTCGCAATATTGAGTCTACCTATCCATGAGCATGGTATGTTTTTCCACTTATGTAGATCTCCTTTGGTTTCTTGCAGTACTGTTTTGTAGTTTTCTTGGTATCGGTCTTTTATATCCTTGATTAGATTTATTCCTAAGTATTTTATTAATTTAGGGGTTTTGTAAATGTTATTGTTTCCCTGGTTTCTTAGTCATCATTCTCTTTATTGGTATATAGAAATCCAACTGATTTTTGTAGGTTTATCTTATACCCTGCTACTCTGCTGCATCTTTCTATTAGTTCCAGTAATTTTCTTGTGGAGTCTTTTACTTCTATGGAGACAGTTTTATTTCTTCAGTACCAATTTGGATGCCCTTTATTCTTTTTCTTGCCTTATTACTCTAGCTAAGATTTCCAGCACAATGTTAAATAGTAGTGATAAAGGGCATCCTGTCTTGTTTCTGTCCTCAAGGGGAATGTTTTCAGCCTCTCTCCATTAAGAATGATGTTGGACGTTGGTTTTGCATATATGGATATATGCATGTAATGGGGAAAGGCTGACAACATTCCTCTTGAGAACAGGAACAAGACAAGGATGCCCTTTATCATCACTCCTATTGAACACTATGTTGGAAGTCTTAGCTAGAACAATAAGCAAGAAACAGAAATAAAGGGCATCCAAATTGGTAATAAAGAAGATAAACTGTCCCTATTTGTGGATGGTATGATACTGTACATAGAAAACTCAAAAGACTCCATGAGAAAAGTACTGGAACTAATAGAAAGATTCAGCAGAGTAGAAGGATATAAGATACAAAATCAGTTGGATACAAAAATCAGTTGGATTCCTCTGCACCAATAAAGAGAACTATGAAAAGGAAATCCAGAAAACAATACCATTTATAATAGCCCCTAAAAAAACAAAATACTTGGAAATAAATCTAACCAGAGGTGTAAAAGACCTGTACAAAGAAAACTACAAAACACTACTATAGGAAATCAAAAGAAAAGAGATCTACATAAATTGAAAAACATACCATGATCATGGATAGGTAGACTCAATATTGTGAAAACGACAATTTTACCCCAAACAATTTACAGATACAATGCAATCCTGATCCAAATACCAACACCATTCTTTAAAGAGATGGAAAAACTTATCATTAACTTTATACGGAAAGGGAAGAAACCCCGGATAAGTAAAGCGCTATTGAGGAGAAGAATAAAGTTGGAAGACTCGCACTACCTGACCTTAGAATCTACTATACAGCTACAGTAGTCAAAACAGCCTGGTGCTGATACAACAACAGACACATTGACCAATGGAACAGAATTGAGAACCCAGACGTAAATCCATCCAGCTATGGTCACCTGGTCTTTGACAAGGGGCCAAAGTTCATCAAATGGGGAAAAGACAGTCTATTTAACAAATAAAACTGGATGACCGTCTGCAAAAAAAATGAAACAGGACCCATACCTCACACCATACACAAAAACTAACTCAAAATGGATGAAAGACCTAAATATAAAGCCCAAAACCATGAAATTCATAGAAGAAAAAATAAGATCAAGGCTAGCGGCCCTAATACATGGCATTAACAGGATATGAAGCACAACAAACAACACACAAGCTCCAGAGGGTGAGCTAGATAACTGCGATCTTCTAAAAATTAAACACTTATGCTCATCAGAAGACTTCACCGAAAGAGTAAAAAGAGAACCTACGGACTGGGAAAAAATTTCTGGCTACTACAAATCAGACAAAGGTCTAATCTCTAAAATCTACAGGAAAATCTAACACCTCTACAACAAAATGACAAATAATCCAACTTAAAAATGGGCAAAAGAAATGAAGAGACACTTCACCAAAGAAGACATTCAAGCAGCCAATAGACACATGAGGAAATGGTCACAATATCTAGCCATTAAAAAAATGCAAATAAAAACCACAATGAAATATCATCTCACCCCAGCATTACTGGTGCAAATCAATAAAACAGGAAATAACAAATGTTGGAGAGGCTGTGGGGAGATTGGAACTCTTACGCACTGCTGGTGGGAATGCAAAATGGAACAACCATTTTGGAAAATGATATGGTGCTTCCTTAGAAAGCTAGAAATAGAAATACCATATGATCCAGCTATCTCACTCCTAGGAATATATCCTAGAGAAATAAGAGTCATCACACCAATAGACATATGCACACCCATATTCATTGCAGCCTTGTTCACCATGGGAAAAAATGGGAACAGCCTAGATGCCCAACAACAGATGAATGGATAAACAAACTATTACATACTACACAGTGGAGTATTACGCGATGATAAAGAACAACGATGAATCTGTGTATAACATAACATGGATAAATCTGGAGGGCATTAACTGAGTGAAATAAGTCAATCACAAAAGGACAAATATTGTATAAGACCACTACTGTAAAAACTCATGAAAAGGTTTACATACAAAAAGAAACAATCTTTGATAGTTACAAAGGAGGGGAAGGATGGGGATGGAAAAACACTTAATAGAAAATAGATAAGTGGAAACTTTGGTGAAGGGTAAGGCAGCACAGAATACTGGGGAAGCCAGCAAAACCTGTATAGTGCAAGGCCACATAGCTCCATAGACACACCCAAAATCCTTGAGGGACTGAATTGCTGGGCTGAGGGCTGTGGGGACCATGGTCTCTGGGAACATCTAGCTCAATTGGCATAACACAGTTTATAAAGAATATGTTCTACATTCTACTTTGGTGAGTAGCGTCTGGGGCCTTAAAAGCCTGTGAGTGGCCATCTAAGATACTCCACTGGTCTCAGTCCTTGAGGAAGGATGAAGAAAACTAACGATACAAGGGAAAGATTAGTCCAAAGGATTAATGGACCGCACCTACCACGGCCTCCACCAGACTGAGTCCAGTACGACTAGGTGGTGCCTGGTTACCACCACTGATTGCTCTGGCAGGGGTAACAATAGAGGGTCCCAGACAGAAAAAAAAAAAAAAAAGACAGAGCTGGAGAAAAATGTAGAACAGAATTCTAATTCAAAAAGAAAGACCAGACTTGCTGGCCTGACAGAGACTGGAAAAACCCTGAGAGTATAGTCCCGGGACAACTTTTCAGCTCAGTAATGGGGTCACCCTTCAGCCAAAGATTGAACAGCCCATGGAACAAAACAAGGCAGGGACTGGAAGGCAGGAGGGAACAGGAAAGCTGGTAATAGGAAACCCAGGGTTGAGAAGGGAGAGTGTTGACATGTCATGGGGTTGTTAACCAATGTCATAGAACAATGTGTGTATTAACCGATGAGAAACTAGTTTGTTCTGTAAAACTTCATTCAAAGTACAAAAAAAAAAAGGAAAAAAAAATACTCCCAACCAAAAAAATAAAATAATGTTGGCTGTTGGTTGTATAAAAAAAAAAAAAAAATTATTATTATTATTTTTTATAGATGCCCTTTATTATGTTGAGGAATTTCCCTTCTATATCTATTTTATTGAAGAGTTTTTATCAGGAATAGATGTTGGACTTTGTTGAATGCTTTTTTTGTGTTGATTAAGATGATCATGTTTTTGTTTTCTTGTATTTTATCGATGTGGTGGCTGGATTACATTGATTGATTGAACCCTCCTTGCACACTGGGTACAAATCCACTTGGTCATGGTATATTATCTTTTGATATGATGCTGAATTCTATTGGCTGGAATTTTGTAGAGAGTTTTTGCATCTGTTTTCACAGGAGGCATTGGTCTGTAATTTTCTTTTTTTGTAGTGTCTTTGCCTGGTTTTGGTATCGTGGTTAGGCTAGCTTCATAGAATAAATTCGGAAGTATCCCTTACTTTTCTATATTCTGAAATAGTTTGAGTAGTACGGGTGTAAGCTATTCGCTGAATATTTGGTAGAATTTTCCAGTGAAAAAATTCCAAGCCAGGGCTTTCATTTGTTGAGATTTTTTTTTTATTCCCTGTTCAATCTCTTGTTATGGGCCTGTTCATGTTTGCAACATCAACTTGTGTTATTTTGTGTAGGCAGTGTGTTTCTAGAAATTTGTCCATTTCCTCTAGTTTTACAAGTTTGTTGGAGTATAGTTTTTCATAGTACTGTGTTATGATCCTTTTTGTTTCAGTTGGGTCTGTTGTGATGTCCCCCATTTCATTTCTTATTTGGGTTATTTATATACTCTCCTGTTTTTCTTTTGTGGATTTGGCAATGGTTTGCCGATTTTGTTGTTTGTTTCAAAGAACCAACTTTTGGTTTTGTTGACTCTTTCTATTGTTTTTCTGTTCTCCATTTCATTTGTTTCTGCTCTGATCTTTATTATTTCCCTTCTTCTGGTGTCTGTGGGCTTCTTTTGCTGCTCTCTTTCTATTTGTTCAAGTTGTGTAGCTAATGTTTTGATTTTGTCCCTTTCTTCTTTTTTGATGTGTGCATCTGTTCCTATAAACTGACCTCTGAGCACTGCCTTTGCTCTGTCCCAAAGGTTTTGGTATGATGTGTTTTCATTCCTGTTTGACTCTAGTATTTTTTTGATTCCATCTTTGATTCCTTCTGTTACCCAGTGGTTTTTAAGCAGGATGTTATTTGGTTTCCATGTATATGATTTTTTTTTTCCTTGCTCCTTGTGTTGTTAATTTCTACTTTTATGGAGTTGTGATCAAAGATGATACTTTGTATTATCTCAGTGTTCTGGTTTTTGTTGAGGGTTGCTTTGTGGCCTAAGATATGGGCTATTCTGGAGAGCATTTCATGTGTGTTTGAAAAGAATGTGCACTTTGCAGCTGTTGGGTAGAGTGTTGTATATATGTCTATGAGGTCAAATTGGCTGATTATGGCCTTTAGATTTTCTGTATTTTTGTTGAGCTTCTTTCTAGATGTTCTGTCCTTTATCACAAATGGTGTATTGAAGTCTCCTACTATTATTGTGGGCCTGTCAATTTCTGTTTTCAGTGCTGTTTGAGTTTATTTTATATATTTTGCAGCCCTGTCGTTGGGGGTGTAGATATTCATTATGGTTATGTCTTCATGATGGATTGTCCCTTTAATCATTATGTATTTCTCTTTTTGTCTTTTATGGTGGATTTTATTTTAAAATCTATTTAATCTATGATTAGTATTGTCACTTTCTTTGTTCTTTTTCCTTTTGTTTGTGTTTTTTTTTTCATTTCTTTTGTTTTTGTAGGTTCCGTGTTTACTGAGACTTTATATTTTTCTTCTTTATTTGGAGGAGTAGTTTTCTTTAACTTTCTTTGTGATTACCTTGAAATTTACTCTTATCTTCCTAAGTTTGACCCAGTCCTTTATTACTTCATATTGTCTTGACTTCCTCTCCATTTGCAAGTTCTATACCTACACTGTTTATTCCCTCTTTTATTGTTCTGGATTTGTTGTCATTTACAGGTTAACCCCTCTGATTCCCTGCTGTAAATCTTTTAGTTTTGATTTATCCTTGAGAGTTCATTATCTCGGTTGATGCCTGGCTGATGTGGTCTTGCGTCCTAGATTCAAGCTGTTATCTGAGGTTGTTTGTTCTCTTACCAAATGACTCCCTTTAATAATTCTTGTGAGTTTGGTTTGGTTTTTCCATAGTCTCTTAATTTCTGTTTGTCTGGATATGTCCTAATTCACCATTATATTTTGAGCAAGAGTTTTGCAGGATATATTATTCTTGGTTGGCAATTTTTTCCTTCAAGGTTTTATATATATCATCTGATTGTCTTCTTGCCTGCATGGTGTCTGCCAAGTAATCAGAGCTTAGTCTTATTGCTTCCCCTCTATATGTGACTCTTCATTTTTCTTGAGCTGCTCTTAGGATTCTTTCTTTGTCTTTGTTTTTAGTTAGTGTAATTATGATATGCCTTGGTGATTTTGGTTTGGTGATTTCTTTTGTGGTCTCTCCTATATGGGGTTCGTGTAGCTTCTTGGATGGTCAGCTTTTCATCTTTCATGATATTAGGAAAGCTTCCTGTCAGCAATTCTTTAATGATCCTCTCTGTGTTTTCCATTTTCTTCCCCTGTTTTGGAACTCTGATCACTTCCAGATTTTTACTTTTGATTGTATCCTGCATTGTTCTCAGAGTTTCTCCATTTTCCTTCATTCTTTTCTCTGATATTTCCCTAAACAAAGTAGTATCCTGTCTTCCATTTTTCCAAACCTGCTCCTCAAGCCTTCTATGACACTCCATTTCTGAAATCTTGTTTATCTTTTGGATTTCTAACTGCTGCTTTTGTATAATTTCTAGTTGTGAATTTATTTTGAATTTTTTTTCCTGTATTGTTTTCCTGAATTCTTCCATTGTTTTGTCTGTCTTTTCCATTATTTTGTCTGTATTTTCAATGATTTTGTCTATTTTTTCCTCATTTTTGTCTGCTTTTTCCTTCAACTCTTGGATAACTCTGGATTCGATTTGCATTCCCTATTGGGTAGTTCCAGTTCCTTTTCTTCTACTGGAAAGTCATCTGGTGTTTTATTTTGGACACCTACTGAAACCATCGTGTTCTGTTTTTTATATGCTTTGATACTGCCTGCTGTCTTCAGGACAACCAGTAGTTATTTTCTTCATTTATTGAATGTAGATTTGTTTCTTTCATATTGCTTTTTTTGTTTTATTTGGTTACATCTGAGTAGGCGGCTGGTCGTTCTTTGTTGTTTGCTCTTCTGTGGGCATGATACTTCTCACCACCTAGTCTAAGGGGCAGGGCCATTTACTCAGCTATGGCACAGCAGGGCAGGTCTAGCAGAGTGGTGGGGGGCTCGAATGGGTCATTTGTAGTACGTACTACTGACAGGGTGGGTACATGGGTCAGTGCAGGGCAGGTTCTAGTAGACCATGCTTGTGGTGCTCAGGTGTGCTATGCTCAGTGCACATAAGCAGGAAAGAGAGGAAGGGTTTGATGTGTGGAGCTAAGTGAGTATGGGAAAGAAGAGGAAGAGGACAGAGAAACAGAAGCCAAAAAAAAAAAAAAAAAAAATGCTGAGGGAGCTTGCCGTTGGAGTGGGACAGACTTGGGGAAGCTGTGTGCCAGTGACTTTCTATCCAGGCACAGCTTGTCAAAAAGGGACAGATAGGGCACATGCAGGTATGTGAGTGGGAGGAAGGAAAGGAAGGGAGGGAGAGTGAGATAAGGAGCTAGATTAAAAAAGAGAGAAAGAGAAAAAAAAGCCACACAAGCCCAGGTAGTCAGCAGAAGGGAATGGAAAGAAGGTGGAGGGAGACAAGAAGCTCAGAAAAAAAGAAGAAAGAAAAAAAAAAAAATGCCCTAAGGGAGCCCCTGGAAGTGGAGCCGCAGCTGAGTGGCACTGCACAACCCATCAAGAAGGAGCAGAGATGGCTCACAGAGCCAGACCACTGCTCTTTTCTACGTGAGGGCTCTCTAAACCAAAGACAAAACCAAACTTGTTGCTGTCAAGTCAATCCCAACTCATCACAACTTTATAGAACAGAGTAAAACTGCCCCATAGGGTTTCCATGGAGCAGTTGATGGATCCCAACTGCTGACCTTTTGGTTAGCAGCCGAGCTCTTAACCACTGCACCACCAGGGCTCTGAGGGCTTTCTAGACAATTTGAGTATAGCCCATTTCATGTGTGAGACTTGCTAGGTTCATTCTTGCCTTTTCCCATGTCATCAAATGTCTCTCTGGGCATATCAGGAAACTGTTTCTGCTCAAAAACTGTGTATACTTTCTGGACAGATTGGTCATTTTCTTTCCCAAATTTATAAGCAATAATTTCTACCATTTTTTCCAAACTTTATCTTGATAATGTCTTTTTTAAAGCCCATTTCATTGACTGCCCTGCCTATATTGTTTTTTAGGAAAAATTGCTATACCACAATCTTTGAAAATGCAGCATGATCTCCGGGCCTCCCCTACTTTTCAGTCATTGGATGAGCACCTGACTCAAGGACAACCAATCCCTTTTCTGGTCAGTGATAAATCAAAATAACTCTTCTGAGTTTTTTTTTTTTTTAACTAAGAAAGCTAGAGACTGTAAACAGTAACATGTGCATTGATTCTTCCTATTCTTTCTTACATTGGAATAAACTTAATTTAAATTTTCTCAATGCTAGCCTTTGAGATTCAAATGAGAGAAGAACACAGACATATACACACACCCAAACATACACTCACGTACACACATGCACCCCTGCACACACATGCACACACACACACACAGTATTTTTTGTGTCTTTTCACTAATTTATCTTAACATGTAGTTATTTTGTGTTTCCAGTAGGTGTAATGCTGAGTTTATTATGATGAACCCCTAATTATCTAGGACATAATATGGATAATTTCTAAATAACCTTTATAAAATGCCTATGTGCATCTTTCTAGGGTATTGCACAAGGACAAATGAAATACTTCCTATACCAACTTATATTTACTGTGTTATTAATATGTTGACTTCTATTGTCTGTCTTAAATCAGGAGTGATTATTAGCTTTATATCACGGCCAAATGAAGGATGAAGTGGGCTTTCTGCCAGGTGGGAAGATATATGCAGCACAAAGTCACACACACAAACACTGTACACTCACACTTTGACCCTTTAAACAACGAAATAGTAACGATTAAAGGATGCTGAGGTGAGCACGACATGGAGGTGTTGCTTAATTTTTCTTATAGCACATGTATATTTATATCATTCCAAGAAATTAAGTGAACACACAAAGCTGCTAATGCCTTGAAGTCTTTTATATAAAAGAGAAACCACAGAGGAGTGAGTCAATCTATGCCCTTGCTTGGTGTTCAAATAGTACAGGTCACTGCAGCTGAAATGATTATACCAATCATGGTGATGGTAATAGTTTGCTCATTTTTCATTTATAGACAGCTAAAATTTGTTCTTTGCATAGTTGTATGGAGCTTCATATGATATCATTTTATACATATCAGTGCTTTTATTTTTAGTTTTGCTAAATGGAAGCAAAGGCTGGAGTGCTTTAATGAAGAACAATTTAGAGTCAGTTGCTTCTATTATTTTCCAAGAGTTTCCAAACTTTTTCTTTCTTTGAATTTACGAGTTCTTTTCTTACACTTCAGGAATCCACCTAAAAGGAATATACCAGACTCTCAAGATCCCCTTGTTTTATGGTGTGGGGCCAGCAGACAGCCCTGTAACGTGCCCCTGGATCGTGGCAAACTTACAGTGTAGATTGCACCAATTGCGTGAGATGGCACACAAGACCACATAATAGAGGGGATTATAAGAGAACAAAAATTTCTTTGCTTTATTTATAGTATCATTGTGGAAAGATGAAAAGCAGTAAGTCAGCTTCGCCTGGGTGTGGACTTGAATAATCCACTCAAAACTTTGATTGTTTCCTTGATTTTGCCTTGTGAAAGCTTCTGTGGCTCCTGTGGATTATTACTTCATAATGCTTGGACAAACATCAATTACCATACATCAAAACGTTTCCATTTGTGTCTTTCTATGAATGGAGGAGACCCAAAAGACACACCGAGGTTGGAAACACTTGCAGGGATATTACAAGAAGCCAGGCTGTGCAGAGGACACAGGTGTGCTGCTAGATACGTATTGGAAATACTGCATTTAGTATGGAGGCTTGTGTAATTTATCAAGACAGCCTTCTAAAGAATAGCCTATTGGAAATCCAAACTATTATAAAGATTTTTCTTCTTAAAAACCTAGGAAATTATTTGTTGGAAATTAAATAAAACTTATATATCTGAATGCTGAAATTGGATACAGCAGAAGTTAAATATTAGTTTTCATCTCACTTGAGAAATTTTTTATCTTTAGAAAATTTCTCAGGCAGTTTAAGATGGGACTTTTTTCAAATAGTATGAATAATAGAACTACATTTCACATAAATGTTTAAAAATATTTATAATGGTCAATGCCCAAGAAAAATATTCCCATAGCCACATTATATTCTGGATTTTAAGTACATAACATTTCTTGCTTTAGTTTGCTCTTGTATGGATATTTTCTATTTATTAATGCTAAATGCTGTACATAGCTGGAACAAATTCACAGCTAGATTACTGTCTTTTTTGTCATATATAATTGACAACAGATTCTTGTACAATATGAGAACATTACACTAATGTCAGCTGCGGTACCTCTCAATACATATTTATCTGAAAAAAATGACTGGATTTATGAGGCAAGTTTTCTGAACTTATTAATACTGTCACTAAACAATAATTTGAAAAGGTGAAATGGAATAACCCAAGAATAACCTCATTTTTAGAATTACTTTATCTATTGTTATCACCATGGCCTAGTTCCTAGAGAATTACATAAATAATCAAATTAGGCCAGTTTCCTATATTTGCAAATCCACTTGTGTTGGAGTGGTATTGAAGAATACACATCTCCCTAGATTGTCTTATAAATCAAAATGAAGTGTTCTCTTTTGCATTTATTTTACCTTTTTTCGGTGAATAATCATTTTAGCAAAATTTGTGATAGTGTTGTTGATTTCATTGTTAGGTGCTGTCTGTCAGTTCCAAATCATAGCAACCCTAAGTACAACCGAATGAAATGCTGCCTGGTCCTGCGCTGTCCTCATGATTGTTGTTATGCTTTAGCCCTTTGTTGCAGCCACTGTGTCAATACATCTCATCGAGGGTCTTCCTCTTTTTTACTGACCCTCCGCTTTACCAAGCATGATGTCATTCTCCAGGGACTGGTCCCTCCTGATAACACTTCCAAAGTATGTGAGACGAAGTCTTGCCATCTTCGTTTCCAAGGAGCGTTTTGGTTGTACTTCTTCCAAGACAGATTTGTTCAGTCTTTTGACAGTCCATGGTGTATCCAACATTCTTCTCCAACACCACAATTTAAAGGCATCAATTCTTTTTCAGTCTTCCTTATTCATTGTCCTGCTTTCTCATGCATATGAGGGTATTGAAAACACAATGGCTTGGGTCAGGCACACCTTAGTCCTTACAGTGAAATCTTTGTTGTTTTTTTTTTTAAGTCTTTAAAGACTTCCTTTGCAGCAGATTTGCCCAATGCAAGGCATCCTTTGATTTCTTGACTGCTGGTTCCATGGGTGTTGATTATGGACCCAAGTAAAATGTAATCCTTGAAGACTTCAGTCTTTACTCCATTTATCACTATGTTGCTTATTAGTCCAGTTGTGAGGATTTTTGTTTTCTTTATGTTGAGATATAATCCATACTGAAGGCTGTGGTCTTTGATTTTCATCAGTAAGTGCTTCAAAGTCCTCTTCACTTTCGGCAGGCAAGGTTGTGTCATCTGTGTATCCCAGATTGTTAATGAATCTTCCTCCAATCCTGTTGCCCTGTTCTTATTCATATAGCCCAGCTTCTCAGATTATTTGCTCAGCATACGGATTGAATAAGAATAGTGAAATGATACAACCCTGACTCACACCTTTCCTTATCTTAAATGTGGAGAGCAGGTTCGCTGAAAGCAAATGTAGAGGTAAACAACATATGGAAAAAGAAGATGATGCACAACTTAGAGGACATGAAGAAGTAAACAACATATGAGAAAGGGAGATACAGAAGATGATGCAACTTGAAGGACAAAAATAACCTTATCAACAGAAGACATAGGGACTAAGTCATAAGCAAGAACTTATCAACACCAATCAAACAGGCTCAAAGAGCTACAACGTGTATAAAAGACGGGACATTGAAGCTCAGCTTTGCCAGAAGTCATAACCAGAGCCAAATCGGTCATATGTTGTGGCCTGGGAAGCAGTGGGCTGCGGCAGCTCACCTGGGCTTACTCCCAAGTCCTAGAGACGTTGCCCATCTCGGTCATATGTTGAGGACCAGGAACTAGTGAGCTAGGAAGCAGTGGGCAGCAGCAGCTCGCCCAGGCTTACCTTTAGCTCACTTCGGACCCGACACACGTTATATCAGTCATACGTTGAGAGCTGAGGGATAATAAGCCCTTATGCTCAAGAGACGTGATTAAGATCCATGAGAGATTCTTAGGGATCGAGACTTATCTGCAATCTGAGCTATCGATGACGTCACGGTCAAAAGTTTTGCCTAGACCAGAAAATAACAGCACTCAACACTGTCCTCATTTGCTGTAAGCTTATTTGCTTTCCATCCCCTTGCCCCTGGTGAATTGAGATCTCTGGCATCCGGGGTAGCCAAGAACCTGTGTGCCTATAATATTAATAATTAATAAAGGCATTGTGGAAAGACACAAATCATTTGGAGTAGTCATTGTGATTTCCCCTCCTCACAACATTAAGCCAGGCAGTAGCCCCTTGTTCTATGGGATCCACTGCCTCTTGATCTTTGTCCAGGTTCCTCATGAGCACAATTAAGTGTTCTAGAATTCCCATTCTTTGAAATGTTATCCATAACTTGTAATAATCCACACAGTAGAATGCCTTTATATAGTCAATAAAACACAGGTAAACATCTTTCTGGCATCCTCTGCTTTCAGCCAGGATCCATCTGACACCGGCAGTGATATTCCTCATTTCATGTCCTCTTCTGAATCTGGCTTGAATTTCTGGCAGTTCTCTGTCAATGTTGCTGCTGCAGCCACTTTGGAATGATCTTCAGCAAAATTTTACTTGCAGGTGATAATAACGATATTGTTTGATGATTTCCGCATTCTGTTGAATCTCCTTTCTTTGAAATAGATATAATTATGGATCTCTACCAGGTGGTTGGCCAGGTAGGTGCCTTCCAAATTTCTTGGCATAGAAGAGCGAGCACTTTCAGCACGGCATCCATTTGTTGAAACAGCTCCCTTGGTATTCCTTCAATCCTGGAGCCTTGTTTTTTGCCAATCTTTTCAGTGCAGCTTGGATTTCTTCTTTCAGTACCATTGGCTCTTGATCAGGTGTTACTTCCTGAAATTTCTGGAAGTCAACCAACTCTTTTCGGTACAGTGACCGTATTCCTTCCATTTTCTTCCTATGCTTCCTGTGATGTTTAATATTTTGCCCCCGGATTCCTTCAGTGTTGCAAATCATTTGAATTTTTTCTTCTGTTCTTTCAGCTTGAGATTGAGAAATGCTGAGTGTGCTTTTCCATTCTGGTTTTCCAACTCCAGATCTTTGCACATGTCGTTATAATAATTTACTTTATCTTCTTAAGCTGCCCTTTGAAATCTTCTGTTCATCTCTTTTACTTCATCATTTCTTTCTTTTGCTCTAGCTACTCCGAGTTCAGGAGCAAATTTCAGAATCTCTTCTGACTTCCAATTTGGTCTTTTCTTTCTTTACTGTCTTTTTAATGGCCTCTTACTTTCTCACGTATGTTGTCCATGATATCATTCTACAACTAACCTGGTCATCGGTCATGAGTGTTCAATGTGTCAAATTTGTTCTTGAGATGGTCTCTAAATTCAGGTGTGATATACTCAAGGTCATACCCTGGCTCTTGTGGACTTGTTTTAATTTTCTTTAGCTTCAAATTGAATTTACACATGAGCAATTGATGGTCTGCTCTGCAGTCAGGCCTTGACCTTTTCTGATTAATGATATTGAGCTTTTCCATTGTCTATTTCCACAAATATAGTCTATTTGATTCCTGTGTATTCCGTCCCGCAAGGTCCACATGTAGATGCCACTTATGTTGTTGAAAAAAGGTATTTGCAAGTTGTTGGTCTTGCAAAATTCTATCATGGTATCTCAAGTATTGTTTTTATCACCAAGCGCATATTTTCAAACTACCGATCCTTCTTCTTTGCTTCCAACTTCTGAATTCCAATCACCAGTAATTATCAGTGCGTCCTGATAGCATGTTTGATCAATTTCAGACTGCAGAAGTTGGTAAAAATCTTCAGTTTCTTTATCTTTGGCCATAGCGGTTGGTGTGTAAATTTGAATAATAGTCCTATTAACTGTCTTCTTTGTAGGCATATGGATATTATCCTATCACCGACAGCATTGTACTTCAGGATAGATCTTGAAATGTCCTTTTTGGTGATGAATACAGTGCCATTCCTCTTCATTTTGTCATTCCTGGCGTAACACTGGCATCTTTCATATTCAGGTGACATTCTTTCTCTCCGAAATGAGTAAAGTTGAGATTGTACTATTCTCCAATTTTAGGCTGGTCACCTGAGGTAGGTGATTGAGGCAAAGGGCTCACTTGAGGCTGCCTGGGTACCCCCATTCCCATTTCACATTTAAACCACTTGAGACTAGATTTCTGCTTTTCTGTCACGTACATAACTGCAACCATGGGTGATCTCTTTCCATGTAACCTTTTAAGTCAATCAGCTTCTCTTAACTGTATAAATTGGAATCGATTCATTGTATTATCTTTGTGCTGAGTATAACCGACTTTTAAGAGATATGCTTCCAAATATGCAAGAAATTGTCTTATTTTTTATGGCAAAGGTGTTTTGCCCACTCACTTCATTCACCTGGAATACTGGAACCTACACCATTTTGGAACTCCAAATATGGGCTGCAAAAGGGAAGCTTAGTATGGTAAGAAAAATGTAGACTTTGAAGTCTGAGTGACCTGGCTTTTGATACTGTCTGCTATGCATATTACAAGGTTGTTAGTTAGTGTCAAGGGAGGTTAGAGACAATGAATGACATATCCTGAACTTTTTTTAGCATCTAGTGGAAGCCTAATAAAAGCTAACTGTTGTGGAACAATCCCCCTATTTCTCACAGTTAGCTCCCCAATTTTGCAGTTTTGTTGTTAGTGGCCGTCAAGCTGGTTCCAACTCCTGGCAACATTATGTGTAACAGAACCCAGTGTTTCCTGGTCCTCTGTCATCTTCATGATCTTTGGTATGTTTGAGTCCATTGTGCAGCAACTGTGTCAATCCATCTCATGGGGGATTTCTCTCATTTTCACTGACCTTCTGTTTTATGAAATGTGATGTCCTTCTTTAGTGATTGGCCTTTCCAAATGACATGTCCAAAGTATGAAAGAGGAAGTCCTGCCATCCTTGTTTATAAGGAGCATTCTGGTTCTAAGGAACATTTCCTTTAAGACTCGTTTGTTCATTCTCTTGGAAGTCCATGGTATATTGAATATTCTTTGCCAACACCACAATTTGAATGCATCAATTCATCTTGATATATTCTTCAAAATTGATTTGTAGTCTTAGTTTCATTTTTTTTTCCAGAAACACTATGTGATCTGAGAATCTCCTACTTACTTTATTTGACTGTAAGAGTAGAAGGAAGAAAAGTGGGGAGAGAATAACAAGGATTAGGAAAAATATGGACAATGAGATTTTATCAGAGTCACAGCTATTTATTTTTCCATGTAGGACAACAAACAAATAAAAAAACATGAAATTCTTTTAATGCTTTTTACAATGAGGACGTGCACTTAATTCAGCCCAACTGGCAGTTGCCTTTCTTGTACAATTAATACAAGATATTATGTATTCCAAGAAACACATGAAAAGATGCTCACTATCATTAGCCATTAACCTAACCTAACCTAACACATTGTGTCAAGTTGATTCTGATTCATAGATATGCAAATCAAAACTACAGTGAGATATTATCTCATTCCTACTAAAATGGCATTGATTAAAAAACAGAAAACAACAAATGTTGGTGAGGATGTGGAGAGATTAGAACATTTTTTCATTGCTGGTGGGATTTTAAAATGGTACAACCAGGATGGAAAATGGTTTGGTATTTCCTCAAAAAACTAGAAATACAATTCAGCAATTCCACTCCTAGGGATATAATTTAGAGACCTAAAACTACTGACACGACCAGATGTATGCACTCTTATGTTCATTGCAGCTTTATTCACAATAGCGAAACAATGGAAACAACTGAAGTGCCCATCAATGGATAAATGGATAAGTAAATTGTGGTACATACACACAATTGAAAAATACTCAACCACAATGAACAGTGATGAGTCTGCGAAAAATATCATAACATGGTTGGACCTGGAAGGCATAATGCTAAATGCAATAAGTTAAGCATACAAGGACAGATATCATAATATTCTTCTAAGAAGATAAGAACAGATAAATATAGAAAGACCAATATTCATTGATTGTTACCAGAGAGAAGAGGGGAGGGGGGTAAGTACACTTTAGAACTTAGATACTTGTTAATTTTGGTGATGGGATATGTGACTCCAAGGGTAGAAGTAGTGCACACAGCAGAACCATAGTAAAGATGAGTGTTTAAGCACAATAGAAGGGCGAAGACACAAAGAGAATGCCGATAAATCTTGATAAATATAACTAATATCAATGAACACCTTATGTGGAAATTTGTAAAAAAATTCATTCGGGGATATACAACTTTGCAAGAATAGTAATAACAATTAATAAAACGTGTCTGTTTAAATAGATATATAAAACCTGTTGTGTTGAGTCAATTCCTACTCATTGCAACCCTATGGGACAGAGTAGAACTATTCCATAGGATTTTCAAGGAGAGGCTGATGGATTTGAACTGCCGATGTTTTGGTTAGCAGCTGAATTCTTAACCACTGTGACTCCAGAGCTCCACATAGATTATATAAACATGCATAAATATGTACAGGAAGGCGTATATGAATAACTGTGGGCATATGTGGAAACCCTGCTGGTGTATAGTGGTTAAGTGCTGCAGCTGCTAACCAAATGGTTGGCAGGTCAAATCCACCAGGAGCTCCTTGGAAACTTTACGGGGCAGTTCTACTCTGTCCTATAGGGCTGCTATGAGTTGGAATCAACTCAACGGCACTGGGTTTTTTTTTCAGTAGGCATATGTATATACATGTTTATGTGTATAGCATATACTTTCAAGCATAAAATAAAGCACATAGGGGACACAGTTATGGATACTTCCTAGATACAAACATCTCATGGGATCGGTTTACTGTTTGCAGACTTAGAACCATAGTCTCTGGGGGAAATTCAGTCAACTGGTATAATATAGTCCATAAAGACAATGTTCTACATCCTAGTTTGTTTAGTAGTGTCCAGGGTCTTAAAAGTTTGTGAGTAGCCATCTAACTATTGGTCTCTGCTTGTCTGGAGCTAAAGAGGAAAGAAGGAAACCAAAGACTCAGTCTACAGAACCAGTAGTCTACATGAGCAATGACATCACCTACACTGAGACCAGAACTAGATGGTGCCCAGCTACTACTACCGACTTTTCTGATTAGGGACTCAATAGATGGCCTTGGATAGAATGGGAGAAAAATGTAGAACAAAACTCAAATTCCTAAAAGAAAATTCACACTTACTGGACCAGTAGAGACCAGATGAACCCCCAAAACTATTGCCCTGAAATACTTTTTAAACTTGGAACTCAAACCACTCTCAGAGGTCATCTTTCATCCAAATGACAGATTGACCCATAAAATAAATAACATCACCTGTGAGAACTGTGGTCCACAAATTAATCATCTAGATGAAACCAAATGATTAACATTTACCCTAGACCAAAGATGAGAAGCCTTGGGGGGAGGGGGGGGCAGGGAAGCTAGATTAATGAAAACACAACCAAAATGGAAATAGCAAAAATGCTGCTATGTTGTGAAGAATGTAGCCAATGTCACTGAGCAATGTGCATAGAAATTGTTAAATGAGAACTTAATTTCCTGTGTAAACTTTTCACAAAAAACACAACAAAATATACATTAAAAAAAAAGATATTATGTATTCACCTCATGGATAAGGGGTCATTTGATTATTTTATGATTAGCTGAAACCTTACTGCACTGCCTGAGGAGAAAGCCTTGATCTAGTTAAATTTAATGTTTAATCTATTTTGGTAAAAACATTTTTTTTTGAAAAAAGATATTAGATGTCCAAGATCTTTTCCTATCAACTTGCTTTTATTTTTGGTTGCCTTTTTTTTTTTTTAATCGTATGGCTCTATCGTTTTTAGACATAAAATGAAAAGCATGTGTAACAGAGCACAGAAATGTGCTTCTCTTCCATGTTACTATTGGTAATGTCCAACATGAAATATGGGATTTTTTTTTTTTGAGGTAGAACACACTACTTTAATTATTATATGCATTTAGAAACATGAATATTTATACAATTAAAAACTTGGAAGCATTGCACAAATTCTTTCTACTTGGACTCTGACATAGGCCTTTTTTTCCCCCTCAATCTGGTCTATAAATGCAGACCAAAAAGATGAAATGCTGTAGCAGCCTTAAATTCATTAGTTGTAGAGAAAAATGCTACAGAATTGGTCACATAAAATAAAATCGATTGTTAGTTCTGAGCCCCAAAGTTTTTCAGATTGTTCTTTTTTTTTACTTGAGAGCTGGTAGGTGCTTTTATCATTCAAAATTTTGGTTCCGTTCAGTTTTGTGTGATGAAATTAAATCATTAGAAGGAAGTATGTGGTTTATTACAATATTTGAAGAGCGTACTTTAGGTTGTAATTCAGGTCTTGTTATAATCCTCTTTTAATTTTTTTTTTTTTTTTGTATTTTTCCCTTTGGACTCTAATTTTTCAATGAAAGGAAAGATCTTCTTAAACATTTCCAAAAGTTAATTTGACTCCTGTGGAAATGAATAAAACCTGCCCTCTTCACTTAAAACAGACACACGTATACACACACAAGCACATGCACACACACACACACAACTAAAGAAGAAAACATAAACCTTTCTTAGAATTTTAACAGCATTAGGATGCCACTAGTTTGTCCTCATGAAGAGTTGTCATTCTGCTGACAGTTTTGTTTTCCAATTTCCTAGATAAAAGTAGTTAAGAATTTAATTCTCTGCTTTTAAAAAAATTCTCTGCTTGGTCCAACTCATAGTGACCCTATTGGAAAGAATAGAACTGCCCCGTACGGCTTCCAAGGAGCAACTTGTGGATTTGAACTGCTGACCTTTTGGTCAGCAGCCAAGCTCTTAATCACTGTTCCACCAGGGCTCTGGGACTATTACATAATAGGCAAAAGGACTCAATCAGGTATCAGTAAATTGACAGAGCCAGACAATTCCTGTTAATCTTAATTTCCTTGAGGTACTTATAATTGACCTTCAGTAGCAAGATAGCAAGGAGCCCTGGTGGTACAATGGCTAATAGGTCAGCTGCTAACTGGAAGGTCAGTGGTTTGAACCCAGAAGCCACTCTGGGAGAAAAGACTTTGAGATGGGCTTCTGTAAAGATTTCAGCCCAGGAAACCCTATGGGGCAGTTCTACTATGTGTCAGTATGAGCTGGAATCAGCTCAATGGCACATAGCAACAACAGAAAGATAGCACCTTTCTATTAAGTCTTTTTTATTCCTATATAAGACACTTACTAAAGATTTTCATATTTGGGAAGCCCTCCCTAGTAATGCGCTTCTTCTACCCCTTTGCTCTCTACTTAAATTTGGTCAGGTAATGTGAAAAGGAGATTATCAGGCCACCTAACAAAAGTTAGAACCGGGAATCTTTCTAATTCTTCTGCTTGGAAATATGAGGGTAAGTCAAAAAGTATTGCCATTAGTATTACAGTTTGTATATGCATGGGTTTATTCCAAAAAAATGTGTTTAAACATGCCTCTGTGATCAGTGGATGTCTGCAGACAAATTCCCTCAGTAATACACTTGTCTTAGCCTCGTTAGGGTGGGTGCCTTAAAAAAAAAAAAAAAAGGATAATTTTTTGCCCTGGAGAAAAAATGATTCTGAGGTCAGGGCTAATATAGAATATTTATCAAAACTCAAGTGGATATCTTCCCAAGTCATGGAAGATTTGCAACAAGTTGATGGGAATGCTGCCCCACATAAAACAATTTTTAGATGAATCGAGCATTTGAAGGAAGGTTGGGGGGACCTCAAAGATGAACCAAGGAAGGGAAGAACACTCAGAAGGGTATGGTAACTTTTTTAGGGAGATTCCAAAGGGTAATCTTGATAGGTTTTCTCAAAGGACAGAGGACAATCAAGGGGGCTGATTATGAAGAAGTTTTAAGAAAATTGAAAACTGCATAGGTGAGACAAAGGCCAGAAAAACTACATGGAAGAATCTTTTTCCATCATGGCAATGTACCTGCTCATTCTTTGAGGGTAGCAAGGGCTGTCTGAGGAGAATTTTACCCTACGCCCTCGATACTGCTCCTTCAGACTTCTTTTTGTTCCCAAAACTCAAAAGAACATTTAAAAGGAATATGATTTGTGTCCCTTGAGGGTGCCAAGACTGCCATTTTGATGTGGTGTAGATGTAAGTTGCAGACCGAAGACTTCTTTGGGGGAGGGTTAGAGAGATTGAAAACACTGCCTCGTTGGAGGATATGCAGAGAAACCACAGCTTTGCATTTTGATATTTTTGTTTAATAAAGGTTTCTATGATTTTGTGGCAATACTTTTTGACTTACCCATGTACATTCCTAAGGTTTATATAATACTATTTACTGTTTTCACTGAGCTAATGAGAATAAGAAATAGGAAATAGGAAAAATGTATCAAGCTTGGTCTTAATCATCATCACATCACTGAATTTGTTGAATAAGTGAATGTTTTCCTGAGAAATAACATCACCATTTATAATGTTCAAAGCAGGTCGTGTTAGCAAGATATAATATCATGGTGTATGCAAGCTGATAAATATCTTGAGGAAGAACTTATGCTAAAGTGTAAGTTCCCTGAATTTAATGCTGCTTATTAAGCATTCTTTTATACAGTACGGGATTAAAGCCTTGAGCCACTGGTTTCTAAGAATAATTTGGGATGGTGAATCAGTCAAGAAAAGTAATCATTTGGTTTTGTTTTCTAATGAAGCCCATCAATTGCTACAAATACTGAACTTAGATAAGATGTCCTGAAAACCACCTATCCTCTTGCACATTGAAATTTTCTGTACTAACATTGATATCTTCCAGTGTCAGCAAGGGAAAAAAGTCCAGAATTGGGGAAAAATTTGTGGTATACGTTGGATAGCATATGCAATAAAACTGATGACCCTATGTTGTTTCAAGGACAGGGGATTTTAAGTCTGTAAGGAATGCTGCAACCTCATTCTCTTCATCTTCATTAATTTTCCTCCAACCAGGAACATGACTGATGGAGAGCTTAAAAAAGGTAGGGGGAGGAATTTAGATTTGAGCCAATAGACAACAACCCAACATGACATCTATCTACTTAAAATTCCTGTCTTCCTGAGTGTGTGTCCCCCGTGTTAAGAAAAATGTACATTTGTTGCATCCACACCAATACTATTTTTTGTTGTTGTTCTTAAGACATTAAAGATACCTGAGGACTTAATCAGAGGCTTTGAAAAGATTTCAGAGAAAACAATATATTAAAAATAAATTGGGGGGGGCCAAGATGGCTGAATAGGCAGACACTAGCTCGGATCCCTCTTGCAATAAAGACTCGGAAAAACAAGTGAACCGATAACACACATGACAATCTATGAACACTGACCATCAAACACAGATCTAAAGAGTTGACCTGAGTAATAGGTGAGCGAAAAGCTGCACCCTGAACCAGCAACTGCTTCTGGAAGCCACGACCCACTACACAGCCTTGAGCCCCCGCGGTTCCCTGGTGCCGAGTGGCGAGGCTGAGAGCAGCTTGCTGAAGTGGGGCAGGCATGGGACGCAGCCCTAACCAACCCCTAGCTCCCTGGGGAAACCTCCATAGAGACTCAGCCAGCGCAAGCAGGCTGCACACTGATGGGGCTAACGAGAGAACGAACAACCATGGGGGAGCACCGACTGTTTTTGGAGCCTGGAGCCAGCGTCCCATTCAGAAAACCTTGGCGCCAGGCTTTGGACTGGGCCCAGGGGAGCTGAGCATGGCATCCTCAGACGGCGCAAACACGGGGTGCAGCCCTAGCCCCCTGAAGTGACCTCGGGGGAAGCCCAGCCAGTGCACACAGGCAGTGCAGTGATGAGGCTGACAGGAGGAGAAGTCACCAGGAGGCAGCGACTGGTTTTGGATCCAGGAGTGTGGCATCCCAGCCGGGGAACCTTGGCTCTGGGCTTTGGACTGGGAGCGGAGAAACTAACCATGGCTTCTGAGACAGCACAAGCAAAGGACGTGGGCCTGACCCTCGGGGGCAATCTTGACCCAGCCAGCGCACACAGGCTACACGCCTCTTGCAAATCTCAGATAAAACAGTCATCTGAAGCAAGATAAGTAACTTTGTCTATATTCCTGGGTGCTACTGTCTCCTGATCCATCCCCTCCCCTTCTCAGGTGGCTTCATTAACATTGGAATTTCCTGGGCCAGAGAGTGAATTGCTGAAGCTCCACCCAAACCACCTAACCTCCTGCCATAGGGGTCTGAGGATAGTGACATCTACCAATCTGTAGAGGTACATGCATTGGGTGCCTAAGGTACAGCTGCAGAGCTCACCCACCAAAGTGCTTTAGGAATAGAGACACACCTACCTCACTGGCACTTGGGGGAAGCCTGTCAACATCCTGCCCGCCCTGGAATGTGACCCCCTGCTGCTACTAGAATCTGGTACACACAACTATCACGACTACTCCTAAAAGTGAATAGGTGACAGTCTATCCCACACACTTGGTGACCCAAAATCAGATTCTACTCAAGAATAGTGAATGGACTCTTAGGCTTATATTTCTGGTAATGGCCCAAACCAGCTGGTAAGAGGACATAAGTGATTCAAGGGCTACAACAATCAAGACAGCACGATCTAGTACCCCATCTATGTATATTGAAAGTAAACAAAACAAGATAAGACTCAGTGAGCAAATATAAAATAAATCATTACAATATCTTATAGATGGCTTGGAGACAGCAGTCGATATCAAACCACATAAAGAAGCAGACCATGATTGCTTCTACAACTCCCCAAATTAATGAATCAAAATCTTCCCCAAATGAAGATACAATCCTGGAATTGCCAGATGCAGAATATAAAAAACTAATTTACAGAACACTCCAAGACATCAGGGATGACATCAAAAATGAAATAAGGCAATCTACAGAAAAAGCCAAGGAACACAGTGATAAAGCAGTTGAACAAATCAAAAAGATTATTCAAGAATGCAGTGGAAAAATTAATAAGCTACAAGAATCCACAGAGAGACAGCATTCAGAAATCCAAAAGATTAACGGTAAAATTACAGAATTAGACAACTCAATAGGAAGTCAGAGGAACACAATCGAGAAACTGGAATGCAGAGTAGGGGAGATGGATGATAAAGCAATTGACACCAATATAGATGAAGAAAAATCAGATAAAAGAATTAAAAAAAATGAAGAAACCCTAAGAATCATGTGGGATTCTATCAAGAAGAATAACTTGTGTGTGATTGGAGTTCCAGAACAAGGAGGGATAACAGAAAATACAGACAGAATAGTTGAAGATCTGTTGGCAGAAAACTTCCCTGACATCATGAAAGATGAAAGGATATCTATCCAAGAAGCTCATCGAACCCGATATAAGATTGATCTAAAAAGAAAATCACCAAGACATATTATCATCAAACTTGCCAAAACCAAAGATAAAGAAAAAAATTTAAAAAGCAGCCAGGGTTAAAAGAAAGGTCTCCTACAAAGGAGAATCAATAAGAATAAGTTCAGACTACTCAGCAGAAACCATGCAATCAAGAAGGCAATGGGATGACATATACAGAGTACTGAAGGAGAAAAACTGCCAGCCAAGGATCATATATCCAGCAAAACTCTCTCTAAAATATGAAGGCAAAATTAAAACATTTACAGATAAACTCAAGCTTAGAGAAATTGCAAAAACCAAACCAGAGCTACAAGAAATACTAAAGGAAATTGTTTGGTCAGAAAATCAATAACATCAGATAACAACACAACACAGGTCACAGAAGAGAACATCCTGATATCAACTCAAATAGGGAAATCACAAAAACAAATTAAGATTAATTTTAAAAAGAAAAAAATGCTCAAAACAGGGAATCATTGAAGTCATCATGTAAAAGATCACAATAATCAAAAAGAGGGACTAAATACAGGAGGCATAGAACTGCCATATGGAGAAGAAAACAAGGCGATATAGGACAATACAAGTTAGGTTTTTACTTAGAAAAATAGGGGCAAATATTAAGGTAACCACAAAGAGGTCTAACAATTCCATAACTCAAAATAAAAACAAAGAAAAACGTTAATGACTCAGCAAACATAAAGTCAACTACTATGAAAATGAGGAACACACAATTTACAAAGAAAAACATCTCAGCACAAAAAAGTAAGGGGAAAAATGAAATTGTCAACAATACACACAAAAAGGCATCAAAATGACAGCACTAAACACATTCTTATCTATAATTACACTGAATGTAAATGGACTAAATACACCAATAAAGAGACAGAAAGTCTCAGACTGGATAAAGAAACACGACCTGTCTATATGCTGCCTACAAGAGACACACCTTAGACTTAGAGACACAAACAAACTAAAACTCAAAGGATGGAAAAAAAATATATCAAGCAAACAACAATCAAAAAAGAGCAGGAGTAGCAATATTAATTTCTGACAAAATAGAGTTTAAAGTTAAATCCACCACAAAGGATAAAGAAGGACACTACATAATGATTAAAGGGACAATTGACCAGGAAGATATAACCATGTTAAATATTTATGCACCCAATGACTGGGCTGCAAAATACATAAAACGAACTTTAACAGAACTGAAAAGTGAGATAGACACCCCCACAATTATAGTAGGAGACTTCAACACACCACTTTAGGAGAAGGATAGAACTTCCAGTAAGAAGCTCAATAGAGACATGGAAGACCTAATTGCTACAATCAACCAACTTGACCTCATAGACTTATACAGAACACTCCACCCAGCAGCTGCAAAATATACTTTTTTTTTCTAGTGCACATGGAACATTCTCTAGAATAGATCACATATTAGGTCAGAAAACAAACCTTTGCAGAATCCAAAAGATTGAAATATTACAAAGCATCTTCTCAGACCACAAGGCCATAAAAGTGGAAATCAATAACAGAAAAATCAGGGAAAAGAAATCAAATACTTGGAAATTGAACAATACCTTGCTGAAAAAAGACTGGCTTATAGAAGATATTAAGGAGGGAATAAAGAAATTCATAGAATGCAACAAGAATGAAAACACTTCCTATCAAAACCTCTGGGACACAGCAAAAGCAGTGCTCAGAGGTCAATTTATATAGAAAAATGCACAGAAACAAAAAGAAGAAAGAGCCAAAATCAGAAAACTGTCCCTTCAACTTGAACAAATAGAAAGTGAGCAACAAAAGAATCCATCAGGCACCAGAAGAAAATGAATAATAAAAATTAGAGCTAAACTAAATGAAATAAAAAAAATAGAGAGCAGAAAAACAATTGAAAGAATTAACAAAGTCAAATGCTGGTTCTTTGAAAAAAAAATTAACAAAATTGATAAACCATTGGCCAGACTGACTAAAGAAATACAGGAAAGGAAACAACTTGAATAAGAGACAAGATGGGCCATATCACAACAGAGCCAACTGAGATAAAAAGAATCATATCAGATTATTACAAAAAATTGTACTTTAACAAATTTGCAAAACTAGAAGAAATAGATGAATTCCTAGGAAAACCCTACCTACCTAAACTAACACAATCAGCAGTAGAACAACTAAATAGACCCATAACAAAAAAAGAGATCTATAAGGTAATCAAAAAACTGCCAACAAAGAAAAGCCCCGGCCCGAATGGCTTCACTGCAGAGTTCTACCAAACTTTCACAGAAGAGTTAACACCACTACTACTAAAGGTATTTCAAAGCATAGAAAACGATGGAATACTACCTAACTCATTCCATGAAGCCACCGTATCCCTGCTATCAAAACCAGGTAAAGACACCACAAGAAAAGAAAATTACAGACCTATGTCCCTCATGAACATAGACACAAAAATCCTCAACAAAATTCTAGCCAATAGAATTCAACAACATATGGAAAACATAATCCACCACGACCACGTGGGATTTATACCAGGTATGCAAGGCTGGTTTAATATTAGAAAAACCATTAATGTAATCCACCATATAAATAAAACAAAAGACAAAAACCACATGATCTTATCAATTGATGCAGAAAAGGCATTTGACAAAGTCCAACACCCATTCATGATAAAAACTCTCAGCAAAATAGGAATTGAAGGAAAATTCCTCAGCATAATAAAGGGCATCTATACACAGCCAACACCCAACATCATTCTAAATGGAGAGAGCCTGAAAGCATTTCCCTTGAGAACAGGAACCAAACAAGGATGCCCTTTATCACCGCTCTTATTCAACATTGTGCTAGAGGTCCTAGCCAGAGCAATTAGGCTAGACAAAGAAATAAAGGGCATCTGGATTGGCAAGGAAGAAGTAAAATTATCTCTATTTGCAGATGACATGATCTTATACACAGAAAACCCTAAGGAATCCTCCAGAAAACTACTGAAACTAATAGAAGAGTTTGGCAGAGTCTCAGGTTACAAGATAAACATACAAAAATCACTTGGATTCCTTTACGTCAACAAAAAGAACATCAAAGAGGAAATCAGCAAATCAATACCATTCACAGTAGCCCCCAAGAAGATAATACACTTAGGAATAAATCTTACCAAAGATGTAAAAGACCTATACAAAGAAAACTATGAAGTAGTAGTGCAAGAAACTAAAAGGGACCTACATAAGTGGAAAAACATACCTTGCTCATGGACAGGAAGACTTAACATAGTAAAAATGTCTATTCTACCAAAAGCCACCTAGACATACAATGCACTTCCGATTCAAATTCCCATGACATTTTTTAAAGTGATGGAGAAACAAATCACCAACTTCATATGGAAGGGAAAGAAGCCCCGGATAAGGAAAGCATTACTGAAAAAGAAGCAGAAAGTGAGAGGCCTCACTCTACCTGATTTTAGAACATCTTAAACAGCCACAGTAGTCAAAACAGCCTGGTACTGGTACAACAACAGGCACATAGACCAATGGAACAGAATGGAGAACCCAGATATAAATCCATCCACATATGAGCAGCTGATATTTGACAAAGGCCCAGTGTCAGTTAATTGGGGAAAAGATAGTCTTTTTAACAAATGGCGCTGGCATAACTGGATATCCATTTGCAAAAAAATGAAACAGGACCCATACCTCACACCATGCACAAAAACTAACTCCAAGTGGATCAAAGACCTAAACATAAAGACTAAAACGATAAAGATCATGGAAGAAAAAATAGGGACAACGTTAGGAGCCCTAATACCAGGCATAAACAGAATACAAAACATTACTAAAAATGACGAAGAGAAACCAGATAACTGGGAGCTCCTAAAAATCAAACCCCTATGCTCATCTAAAGACTTCACCAAAAGATTAAAAAGACCACCTACAGATTGGGAAAGAATTTTCAGCTACGACATCTCTGACCAGCGCCTGATCTCTAAAATCTATATGATTCTGTTAAAACTCAACCACAAAAAGACAACCCAATCAAAAAGTGGGCAAAGGATATGAACATGTACTTCACTAAAGAAGATATTCAGGCAGCTAACAGATACATGAGAAAATGCTTTCGATCATTAGCCATTAGAGAAATGCAAATTAAAACTACAATTAGATTCCATCTCACTCCAATAAGGCTGGCAGTAATCCAAAAACACAAAATAATAAATGTTGGAGGGGCTGCGGAGAGGTTGGAACTCTTATACACTGCTGGTGGGAATGTCAAATGGTACAGCCACTTTGGAAATGTATCTGGCATTTTCTTAAAAAGTTAGAAGTAGAACTACCATACAATCCAGAAATCCCACTCCTTGGAATATACCCTAGAGAAATAAGAGCCTTTACACGAACAGGTATATGCACACCCATGTTTATTGCAGCACTGTTTGCAATAGCAAAAAGATGGAAGCAACCAAGGTGTCCATCAATGGATGAATGGTTAAATAAATTGTGGTACGTTCACACAATGGAATACTATGCATCGATAAAGAACAGTAAGGAATCTGTGAAACATTTCATAACATGGAGGAACCTGGAAGACATTATGCTGAGTGAAATTAGTCAGATGCAAAAGGACAAATACTGTATGAGACCACTATTATAAGTTCTTGAGAAATAGTATAAACTGAGAAGAACACATACTTTGGTGGTTACGAGATGGGGGGGAGCGAGGGAGGGTGGGAGAGGGTTATTTACTGATTAGTTAGTAGATAAGAACTACTTTAGGTGAAGGGAAGGACAATACTCAATACAGGGAAGGTCAGCTCAACTGGACTGGACCAAAAGCAAACAAGTTTCCAGGATCAAATGAATGCTTCAAAGGTCAGCAGAGCAAGGGTGGGGGTTTGGGGACTATGGCTTAAGGGGACTTCTAAGTCAATTGGCATAATAAACTGTATTATGAGAACATTCTGCATCCCACTTTGAAGTGTGGCGTCTGGGGTCTTAAATGCTAAAAAGCGGCCATCTAAGATGCATCAATTGGTCTCAACCAACCTGGATCAAAGGAGAATGAAGACACCAAGGTCACATGATGACTCTGCGCCCCAGACAGAAAGGGCCACATGAACTAGAGACTTACATCATCCTGAGACCAGAAGGACTAGATGGTGCCCAGCCACAACTGATGAGTGCCCTGACAGGGAACACAACAGAGAACTCCTGAGGGAACAGGAGAACAGTGGGATGCAGACCCCAAATTCTCATAAAAAGACCAGACTTAATGGTCTGACTGAGACTAGTAGAATCCCGACGGTCATGGTCCCCAAACCTTCTGTTGGCCCAGGACAGGAACCATTCCTGAAGACAACTCATCAGACATGGAAGGGACTGGACAATGGGTTGGAGAGAGATGCTGATGAAGAGTGAGCTACCTGTATCCGGTGGACACTTGAGACTGTATTGGCATCTCCTGTCTGGAGGGGAGATGGGAGGGTAGAGAGAGTTAGAAACTGGCAAAACTGTCACGAAAGGAGAGACTGGAAGGAGGGAGCGGGCTGACTCATTAGGGGGAGAGTAAATGGGAGTATGTAGTCAGGTGTATATAAGCTTATATGTGACAGACTGACTTGATTTGTAAACTTTCTCTTAAACCACAATAAAAATTATTTAATAAATAAATAAATTGCTGCAGAGAAAGAAAGTGGTAGTCTGGTACTGCTTCCACCAAACTTTTGCAGTCAGAGAAAATTTTTATAAGAAGGACTTTCAAGGACAGGCATGATAAAAGTGATAGAAGAAGGAATAGCTTTGAGAAGTGGGAGACTTACTGATATATATAGGTATGGTAGAGGATATGTTGGACTATCACTGGAGAAAGAGCTCTTCCTTACGCCTGGCTTGAATCCTGCCTCCCTTACCTATGCTCCAAGTGAATGTACAACAGCTGCTCACCATCTATACTATTCCATTTCTTAATCTGCCAGTTTTTTTCTGAGAATGAAATAATCCTGATTCCTTTAGACTGTCATCATGGTGTCTGTTTCCTCGCTCATTAATAATTTTCACTGAATTTCCCTCTGACTGTCCTTATGACAATTACAACTGGAAGCTTGAAAGGAGGATAGCATTGCTGAGTGTAATGGAAACATGACGAAAACCATCTTTTAAAGTATCCTCCATTGGCATGGCTAAGTTACTGTACTGTTTTACTTTATCATATGGTCTGATTTCTATAACTGAATTTGGAGGCAACATTGTCCAAAGAAAGGGGAGTCACCAGTTTAATTGATTTTTTTCTTATTTCTTGTCTTTCATGTCAACATTGTCTGATTTTTTCCTGTGCTGGTAATCTTCATCTTGGACAAAAGCATTGTATTATACTTATTCTGATTGTAGTTAAAAGTATAGTAATGACTTCTATTGGTGGTGACATTCACTCATGCACAAGAGAAGTATTTTTTAGGCTCTTAGGACATGAAAAACTATATTCTAGATGGCAGGATTAAAATGGTGAATAAAGATAGACATAATCTCTGCAGTCTTGGAATGGAAGAAGATGTTAATAAACAACTGTATAAATGATTGTGCAGTTAAAGATTGAAATAAGTGACCCAAGAAAAGACACAAGGTTCTATAAGAGTATACAATAAAGGAAACTTACCTGGGGTGAGATAAGACTTCCCTGGGGAAAGGAAAGTCGCTTGAGCTGAAATTGAAGAATAGGTAAGATAAGAATATCAGGAACTGCCTTCTAAATAGAGGGAACAGCATGTTTAAATGCTGTGTGTTTATTACCAAACATGCCGTCCTCCTCCAGTGATTGATCCCTCCTGATGGCTATTCAGAGCAAGTAAGTTGGACAATGTTCTGTTGTTATCCATAAGGTTTTCACTGACTAATTTTTGGAAGTAGGTCACCAGGCCTTTCTTTCTAGTCTGTCTTAGTCTGCACCGCTGAAATCTGTTCACCAACTGTGACTCTGCTGGTATTTGAAATAAGGCATATATATCTGTAAAAATGCTTTTATACTTTGGATTATAAACTCTTAAAAATATTTCCTATTGAGGAAGCTTTTATATATAGTCACAGGGCAAATTGAGGTTAATTACCTTTAGGAGTTTCATCACGTGTGTAATATCAGCAGAGCTACCTTGACCTCATTTCATGGCAAAATGCCCCTAAATATTTTATTCATTTACTCATACATTGCTTTACAATTTCACGTTTATTAATTTAGTACCCAGGTTATACCAGGCATTGTGCTGTGAATTATGTGTTGAAATCAACATAGTTCCTAATATTTTATAGAGAGGATTAGACAGAAATATTATAAGGCAATACAATAAATTCTACAATAGTTCTGAACCAGGTACTATGGGAATTAAATACAAGCACTTTCATTGAACTCATGGGTCAGGAGTGGCATCATGGAAACAAATTTTCTTATGTTTGTCACATCATACGTACAGCACTGGACAACTGCAATTTTAAAATCAAGCTTTATTTAAATAAGTTGACATAAGTTTTCTTTTGGTTAGCCACTAAAATAAAAGTTGCTTGTAGTACATTTAATACCTCCTATTTAAGCCTCCAATCCTTTCTTTTTTTTAACTAAAATTATGATCATATTTTTGTATCCACTGCCAATAAAGTCTTCTGTTTGTATTGTATTTCTAAAGAAGCTCGTCTTGTTACTAAGTCTGTTTTGGGGGCAAATTGTGTGAATAGCATTGGTCAAGTCCTAATTTTGTCCGTCCTACGTTCTACGCAAGGGCAGAAAAATCAGGATCCTCCTTTCTTTTCATTTATGAAATCTAGTATCTTTTTGGCCTTGTAATGATCTCTCATTAATTTCTCCAAGTATGCACAACATACCCTGAGAAACCATACGTTTAAGGCCTAAGGAAGGAATCATATATTTTGATGCTCGATTAGATACAACTAATGTTTGATATATGATATTTTATTCTTTTATTATTTCATGCATTAACCCTTTAACACTTTTAAACCTTAGAAGTGTGGTAAAGACCTTGAGGAAAAATATCATGTCACCTTATGTACACAGAAGCTATGTGGGGTCGCCATGCATTAGAATAGACTTGAGGGCAACTAACAACAACAAAACTCAAATATTATTGAATATAGGAATACAAATGTATTTATTTAGAATATATCTTCTTAGAAGTTTTGCCATGAAAATTTTATCAGAAGAATGTCAGATAATGACAGGAATATTAGACAAGATGGCCCTCCAATGATGCTGCACATATTAACTAATTTAATCCTCCTAACAACAAGGATTAAACAATGAAGAAGAATCAATGCCTTTGAATTATGGTATTGGCCAAGAATATTGAATATACCATGGATTGCTGGAAGAACCAATAGGCCTGTCTTGGAAGAAGTACAGCCTGGGTGCTCCTTTGAAGCAAGGATGGTGAAACTTCGTCTCACATACTTTGGACATGTTATCAGGAGAACCAGTTCTTAGAGAAGGACATCATGCTTGGTAAAGTAGAGGGTCAGCGAAAAAAAGGAAGACTCATGATGAGATAGACACAGTGGCTGCAGCAATGGGCTCAAACAGCAACAATTGTGAGGATGGCATAGGACTGGCATGTTTTTTTCTGTTGTACATAGGGTCGCTATGAGTCGAATTGACTTGAAGGCCCCTAACAACAACAACAATGAGGTAGGTGCTAGTTTTGTTAATGCTTTCTTAGCAAGATCTCTAAAACATATGCTTTTCCTTCTATTCTTGCCTCTACTTGATGCATAGATAATATGAAAAAATATTCAAAACATGTAGTAAGGCAAAAAGATGACTGAATGAACTTCGTTGTCAAGCTAAGACCTTGTTTCACAAGCTCACCTAAAAGCTATCTGCCTTAAGATTGCAACTGTATTTGACTTGCTTTTACTACTAATGATTAAAACATTTTATAACTCTATAAAGTATAGATCTTAACTTGGAGAAGCTGAGAAATTGTACATGTTTGTTTTTCTGGTAGTGATGCAAATAATTTCTTTCCAGTAAAGATAACTTCAAAGTTTATGGTTTCTGGCCCTGTAGGAAAATAACCTTTCTTTCTTTCTCTCTCTCTCTTTTCCTCACTCCCTCCCTTCCTACCTTCCTTCCTTTCTTCCTTCTTTGTTTCTTATGTTCTAATTTAGCAATCTCATTCCAGATTTCTTTTTTTTTTTTTTTACTATGTGTGTATCAATCAGTATAATGTTTCAGTAGAATGAACTCGGAAGAGAAACTGGCCTTGTATTCAGCTGATTTCCTTATTAATAAATAAGTTCAGTATATTTTGGCTATGTATTTATGTGAAAATCATATTGTCTCAACATTTTGAAAATTGTACATCTAACAAGGATCTTATAATTTCTTTTTTGAATTATTATAATAGCTTAATAACAGGTTTCCTTTCCTTTAATTTCGGTCCTAACTCCCCATAAATCTTTTTTTTTCTTTTTCAATATTTTATTGAATTTTTGGTGTAAGTATACACAGCAAGTTAGGTTCCCATTTAACAGTTTCTGTACGTACTGTTAAGTGACATTGGCTACATTTTTCACACTGTGTCAGTGTTCTCAATATTTCCATTCTGGTTGCTCTCATTACATTAATCCAGCTTTCTGCCTCACCCCCCATGACCTCCTCATCTTTGTTTTAGGGTAAATGTTGACTGTTTGGTCACATGTAGATGAGTTTTTTTTTAATTAGCTTTTAAAGGAGCACAGTACTTACATATCATATAGTTTATTTTAAGAGCCAATCTGTTATTTAGCTGAAAAGTGACCTCTGGGAGTAGTTTCAGTTCAAAGTTTAAAAGAGCATTTCAGGGCAGTAGTCCTGGGGGCTATTCTAGTCTCTACTGGTCCTGTTAGTCTGAAGCTTTTTTTTTAAACAGAGTTTTGTTCTACAATTTTCTCCTGTTCTATTCAGGACCACCCATTATGTCCTTGGTCAGAAAAGTTGGTATGGTAGCTGGGCACCATCTAGTTCTTTTGGTCTCTGGATGGGGAGGCCATGGTTCATGTAAGCAATTAGTTCTATAGACTATTTTGTCATTCAAGTCTTTGTTTTCCTTCTTTCTTTTTTGCTCCAGGTGAGTAGAGACTAATAGTTGTATCTTAGGTGGCCACTCATAAGCTTTTAAGACCACAGATGCCATGCTAGGATGTAGAAAATAATCTTTATAGACAATATTGTGGCAATTAACCTAGTTGTCCCAAGAGACTATGGTCTTAAGCCTTTAAACTCAGTAAACCAATCCTGCAAGGTGTTTGATTATGTCTGGGTGGTATCTGTTACTGTGCCCCCTAGGTGATTTATTATATATATGAATATATGTGCAGCACATACAAACATGTATATAATTATGCCTACAGGTACACCTATATAAGCACACGTATGTATAAACATATACCTCGATATACACATATATGCATGTTTACCTGCCTATGTAACTGCTCACAGCCCTGGTAGTGTATGATTAAGAGTTTGGCTGCTAACCAGGAAGACTGCAGTTCAAATCCACCAGCCATACCTTGGAAACTGTATGGGGGCAGTTCTACTCTGTCCTATAGGGTCACTATGAGTTGGAATTGACTTGATGAAAACAAGGTTTTTTTTTTAATGTAACCACTCACATATTTTTTAGTTGCTACTGCTGTTCTTGCCAAATTGTATGTATTATAGCAATTATCAGTAAAGTCTCTTGATCTTGTATATTTCTTATTGTCATCATTTACCTTGGTGACTTTCCCTTCTTCCCCATCAGATCCCTGGCAACCACCAAAGAATGTTAATTTCTGTATGTATATCTATTTTTTCTTTTTATAAAAGTAGTATATCATACAATATTTGCCCTTTAGTGCTTGACTTATTTCACTCAGCATAATGTCCTCCATATTCATCCATGTTATACGATGTTTCTCAGACTCATTCTTGATAGCTGCATAGTATTCCATTGTATGTATATACTACATTTTGTTTATCCACTCATCTATTGATGGGCACTTAGGTTGTTTCCATCTTTTTTGCTATTGAGAATAATGTTGCAATGTACCTAGGTGTGCATATGACTATTTGTGCCACTGCTTTTTGTGCTGCTATCTCTTTTTTTTTATCTCTAGGGTATATACCTAGGAGTGGGATTGCTGGATCATAAGGTATTTCTAACTTTTTGAGGAAGTGCCATATCATTTTCCATAGTGGCTGTACTATTTTACAGTCTTACCAGCAGTGGATAAAGGTTTCAATCTCCCACATTTTTGCCAGCATTTGTTGTTTTCTGTTTTTTTGACCAATGCCATTTTTGCAGGGGTGAGAGGGTATCTCATTGTAATTTTTCCTGTATCTGTCTGATAGCTAATAATCCCAAGCGTCTTTTCATGGGTTTGTTGGCCACCTGAATGTCCTCTTTGAAGTGTTTGTTCATATTCTTTGCCCACTTTTTAATTGGGTTGTCTCTTTTGTTGTTGAGTTACTTACATTTTCTACATGTTTTAGAGATCAGACCCTTATGAGATACATTGTTCCCAAAGATTTTTTCCCAATCTGTAGGTTCTCTTTTTACATTTTTGATACAGTCTTTTGATGAGTATAAGTATTTGATTTTTAGGAGGTTTTTTTTTTTTTTTTTTTCCAGTTATCTAATTTGTCTGCTGTTGTTCATGCTCCCTATCAATCTTATACACCATTTTTAACACATCTCTACAGCAATATGAAACCTTTGACCATCAGGGCAAGCCTAGATTTTGTGTGGAATTCAAGGTGCTCTGTGTAGATTCCTGGGTGACTGTAACAAACTACCAAAACCTTGGTGGCTTATAAAAATAGAAATTTATTATATAAAATTGTGGAGGCCAGAAGTCTGAAATCAAAGGGTTGGCAGAGCCACCCTCTCTGGGAATTCTAGGGAAGGATCTGTTCTGTGCCTCTTCTAGTTTCTGGCTTTCAACATTCCTTGACTTTTGGCTTCAAAATTTTAACCTCTTTCTTCATCTTCACATTTCCTCCTCCCCTTCTCTGTGCCTTCTCCTCTTTCAATCTCCTCTGTTTCAGTCTTATGAAGGCATTTGTCAGAGTATTTAGGGCTCAACCTGGATAATTCAGAATGACCTCATTTCTCATCTCAAAATCCTTAACTTTATTTCATATACTAAGAGCTGGAATGTATGAAGTATGAATCTAGGAAAACTGGAAACCATAAAAAATGAAATGGAATGCATAAAGATTGATATCCTAGGCATTAGTGAGCTGAAATGGACTGGTATTGGTCATTTTGAATTGGACAATCATATGGTCTGCTATGCCGGGAACAACAACTTGAAGAGGAATGATATTGCATTCATCATCAAAAAGAACATTTCAAGATCTATCCTGAAGTACAGCGTTATCAGTGATAGGATAATATCCATATGCCTACAAGGAAGATTAGTTAATATGACTATTATTCAAACTTACTCACCAACCACTAAGGCAAAAGATGAAGAAATTGAAGATTTTTACCAACTTCTACAGTCTGAAATTGATCAAACATGCAATCAGGATGCCCTGATAATTACTGGAGAGTTGAATGTGAACATTGGAAACAAAGAAGAAGGATCAGTAGTTGGAAAATATGGCCTTGGTGATAGAAACAATGCCAGAGGTTGAATGACTGAATTTTGTAAGACCAACAACTTCTTCATTGCAAATACTTTTTCTCACCAACATAAGCAACAACTATACACATGGACCTCACCAGATGGAATATGCCAGAATCAAATCAACTACATCTGTGGAAAGAGATGATGGAAAAGCTCAATATCAGCAGTCAAGACAAGGCCAGGGGCTGATTGCAGATCATACCATAAATTGCTCATATTGCAAATTCAAGCTGACACTGAAGAAAATTAGAACAAGTCCAAGAGAGCCAAAGTAAGAATTTGGGTATATCCCACTTGCATTTAGAGGCTGTCTGAAGAATAAATTTGACACATTGAACATTAATGACCAAAGACCAGACAAGTTGTGGAAAGACTTCAAGGACATCATACATGAAGAAAGCAAGAGATCACTAAAAAGACAGGAGAGAAAGAAATCCCAAAGTGGATGTCAAAAGAGACTCTGAAACTTACTCTTGAATGTCAAGTAGCTAAAGCAAAAGGAATAGATGAAGTAAAAGAGCTGAACAGAAGATTTCAAAGGGTGGCTTGAGAAGACAAAGTATTATGATGACATGTGCAAAGACCTAGAGATAGAAAACCAAAAGGGAAGAATACACTTAGCATTTTTCAAGCTGAAAGAACTGAAGAAAAAATTCAAGCCTCAAGTTGCAATGCTGAAGGATTCTACAAGGAAAATATTAAATGACACAGGAAGCATCCACAGAAGGTGGAGGGAATACACAGAGTCACTATACCAAAAACAATTGGTTGAAGTTCAACCGTTTCAAGATGTAACATATGATCAGGAACTGATGGTGCTGAAGGAAGAAGTCCAAGCTGCACTGAAGGCGTTGTTGAAAAACAAGGGCTCCAGGAATTGACGGAATACCAAATGAGATATTTCAACAAACAGATGCAGGACCGGAAGTGCTCACCAGTTTATGCCAAGAAATTTGGAAGACAGCTACCTAGCCAACCAACTGGAAGAGATCCATATTTATGCCTATTTCCAAGAAAGGTGATCCAAACAAATGTGGAAATTATTGAACAATATCATTAACATCACATGCAAGTAACATTTTGCTGAAGATCATTCAAAAGCGGCTGCAGCAGTATATCAACAGGGAATAGCCAGAAATTCAAACTGGATTTAGGAGAGGACATGGAACCAGGGATATCATTTCTGATGTCAGATGGATCCTGGCTGAAAGCAGAGAATGCCAGAAAGATGTTTACCTGTGTTTTATTGACTGTGCAAAGGTATTCGACTGTGTGGATCGTAACAAATTACGGATAGATAACATTGTGGAGAATGGGAGTTCTGGAACTCTTAATTGTGCCCATGAAGAATCTGTACATAGATCAAGAGGCAGCTGTTTGAACAGAACAAGGGGATACTGCATGGTTTAAAGTCAGGAAAGATGTGTGTCAGGGTTGTATCCTTTCGCCATAGATATTCAATCTGAGTGTTGAGCAAATAATTCCGGAAGCTGGACTATATGAAGAAGAATGGGGTATCGGGGTTGGAGGAATACTCATTAACAACCTGCATTATGCAGATGACAACCTTGCTTGCTGAAAGTGAAGAGGACTGGAAACACTTATTGATGAAGGTCAAAGACCACAGCCTTCAGTATGGATTACACTTGAACGTAAAGACAACAAAAATCCTTACAACTGGACAAATAAGCAGCATCGTGATAAACAGAGAAAAGATTGAGGTTGTCAAGGATTTCATTTTACTTGGATCCACAGTCAACACCCATGGAAGCAGCCGTCAGGAAATTGAAACATGCATTGCATTGGGCAAATTGGCAGCAAAAGACTTTTTTGAAGTGTTGGAAAGCAAAGATGTCACCTTGAGGACTAGGGTGTGCCTGACCCAAGGCATGGTGTTTTTAATCTCCTCAATATACATGTGAAAGCTGGACAATGAATAAGGAAGACCGAAGAAGAACTGATGCCTTTGAATTGTGGTGTTGGCACAGAGTATTGAATAAACCACGGACTGCCAAAAGAACAAGTCTGTCTTGGAGGAAGTGCAGCCAGGATGCTCCTTAGGAGCAAGGATGGTGAGACTATGTGTCACATACTTTGGACATGTTATCAGGAAGGGTTAGTCCCTGGAAAAGGACATCATCCTTGGTAAAATAGAGGGTCAGTGAAAAAGAGAAAGGCCCTCAATGAGATGGATAGGCTAAAACAATGAGCTTAAGCATAGCAACAATTGTAAGGATGGCATAGGACTGGACAGTGTTCTATTCTTCTCTGCATGGGGTTGCTATGAGTCAGAACAGACTTGATGGCACCAAACAACAACAACAACAACAACAACAATAACAAGACTTCTCCCAAATAAGGTGACATTCATAGGTTCTAGGAATTAGAAATGTGGACAAATCTTTTGGGGCCCACCATTCATCCACTCTACCGTCCATACTCAGCTCCAGCCTAAGTATCCAACTTTACCTTCCCAGTGCTTCCCAGTAGTATTTCTGTTTACTTCCTAATCCATTCCCTATACCAGCTTACAAACTTTCCTCCTTACAATACGTTGTTTTTGTTGTTCACGTGTTTTCTCTTCTTAGCATCCTTTTGCTTTTTAGATGTTGAGTGTCCAAGCTTCCTCCAAGCAGAACCCCACCCATTCCCAGTTCAGGCTGGTGCCTTTCCTCTGCACTCTCATTGCATCTTGGGCATACTTCTATTCTACTGCTTACTGGATTTTATTGTCTTGTTTCCTTCTGTATACGTCTGTGTCACCACAGATCTTCTTAAAGAGCATGAACTCTGCCGATTTTGATTTTCTACAGCCTCATACAGTGCCTATAAATCATTGCCATTCACTGGTTGTTGATCCTACTTTTTCTTTAAATTAACAGAACTCTTTATTTATATATTATGGGGCAGTTCTACTCGGTCCTATATAGGGTCACTATGAGTCAGAATCAACTCGAGGGCACTGGGTTTTTTTTGGGTATTTACATTCTCTAAAATCACATGCTATTCCACCCAATCTTGCATTCATATTATAAATTATTTTATTTTGTGTCCTAGTAGCTCCTTTCTATCTTGCCTATGGTTGCTGGGTTCACCTAAACTATGAATCCTGGAGGGCAGAACTGATGCATCTGTAGTATATGTATTAAGAACAGAAAAATACCTTGCTGAACACTTGTTGGAGTCCCAGGATGGTTCAGATGGTTTACGTTCTCAGCTGCTAACCAAAAGGCTGGAAGTTTAAGTCCACCCAGAGCCTCCTCAAAAGAAAGATCTGGTTCTCTACTTCCGAAAAAATCAGCCATTGAAAATTCTACGGAGCACAGTTCTATTGTGACACATATGGGCTCACCATTAGTTGGAGTTGACTCAACAGGAACTGGTTAAGCACTTGTTAACTTAATCCTCAGAGAAACCATCTTGAATGTAAGTATATCTGGACAAGGTGATAAACCCACTGCCATCAAGTCAGTTTTGATTCATAGCAACCCAACAGGACAGAGTAGAACTGCCCCATAGGGTTTCCAAGGAGCAGCTGGTGGATTCAAACTGTTGACATTTTGGTTAGCAGCCAAGCTCTTAACCACTGTGCCACTAGGGCTCCTATCAGAACCACAGACAAAAACAAAACAAAAAAACTTATTGCTTGAAAACTTCTATTCAATCATGCACTTTATTCTTATTGACATTGGCTTATGAAATTTGCATGGAAGAAATTACTAACTAGGAAAGGAACACAGAACCTTGATCTATGTTTCAAACAAAGTTTTAATTGAGATTTCAGGCACATGGAAGCATAAAATTACTGTCAGCCTAGTTTGGGGATGACACCAGTTTAAAATACAAAGAAATTTTACTATGTGATAGCTTACCCTAAGAAACTTTATTTTATGACTTTCAGTACCATGAAGTGAGTATTTGGGCAATGGAAAGCCTTATGAAATTTTAGGATCAAAATCATCTTAAAAATTTCACCTGGTCACAAGTGTAATTATATCCTCCATATTGAGCCAGAATAAATGAACATTGTGGTCCCAGGTATATTGGGGATTCAGGCCAAGTTTTGGGCAAACTTGGGTATTTATTTCAGGTGGAAAGTACATAAAACTTGATGGATTCCTGCCCTCTGACCTAAAACCAACTAAAATGCAACAATTTGGCTGTGATTTCCTTTAAGGTTTTATATATTTCTTCAGCTATAAAATGTGAACCCAGGTCAAGAAGCATATACTAAAGACTCATTTTTGGAGGAAAAATAATTATGAACTGAAGGAGGAAATTCTATGGAAAGCAGGTGGCTAATTGAACAACCAGCTTAGAATATTTGGGAAAAGTGAACATTCCACAAAATTTACTCTCATTTTTTTCTTTCTCACATTGGTCTACCTATAGAATTCAGCAGGGACAGGTCTCTCTTCTATACTTCAGAAAAATTCTTTGATAGGTTTTATAGATGAACTTCTCTTAAATTTTTATTTTGCCTCTAATGTCGTGACTCTTTAATTTGACTCACGTTTTATTTTTTTTTTAAGTTCTTTCCTCATGAGGAAATTATTAAAGTTTCTTTGAGGACCAGATCCAAGGATAGTGTGGCTGAATCCCTTCCTCGTGAACCCTGAATTGACCATTACCTCTGGACAACGACACAGCTCTGTAATGCACCCAGAGTAGGATGAGTTTAATGTGTTCTATGAAAGCACTCTGCAACAGGTGGGAAGGTGGCCTCTATTCATCTTCCTTATCTAGGCATTGCAGTCCTGGAGCTCACAGCTATTTCCATTATGTCTTACCACCAAGAAATTATAATGATAATATTTGCCTATGTGTTGATAAACAAAACATCACTTAAGTGTTTAAAATGTGTCAAATATTTTATGAATTTGCCTACACATACCAGCTCTTTAATTGTTACAATCATATGAGATTAATGTACTACGATCCTTCTTTGTGAGAAAATATAAATGAGGCTTAGAGATGGTTACTTGCCAACATTTCATTGCTGGTAAGTAACAGAACCCAGGACGTGAACCCAAGTGTGTCTGACTTCAGGGCTTGTTCTTAATCACCAATGGTGTTTGCAGCCTTGGGATTGAATTCCAGCTCCTTGGCAGAAAGTAAAGAAAAATAAGAGGATGACACTTAGAGAATGGTAACATCTGGGAGAAGGAAAAGAAGCTTTATTAATTAATGTATTTAACTTACAAGTGAAAGAAATCCAACTTGGATTCATTGAAGCAAAAGAGAGATTTTAATGGGAGAATGAGCTATGAAAAATTGGACAGCCATGATTGGAGAAAGGCCAAGATGGCTCATAACATCGGGAAACATTAGACCCCAGAAACATCAGGCCCCTTTCTCATCTCTTAGTCATGCTCTTTTCTGTGTGTGAAGTTCATTCGTCTCTTTCTGTAGAGTTGCTTTCCATGTGGCAAGAATTCAGGGAGTCAAAATTCCTGAGTTTTATAGCTTGTGATTTCAGCCATTAGAGGGACACTGATACGATTCTCTAGGTCTCAAATCCAAAAACTCAGGGCAAGGATGTAATTGGTCCAGCCAAGTACTGAATCAGTCTCGATGCTTTTGTTGCAAGACAGAGAAAACCCCAAATGACCTCTTATTGTATATTTTTCTCACATAACTAAAGTCTAGAGAAAGATGTTTCCAAGTCGGTTCAGTGCTAAATGATGTCAAGGGGCAGCATAACTGGGATTCTTTCAGCATTCCACTCATGATAGAAAGATGGTAGCTGTTGCTGTAATAATCATATCCTTATGGCAGCATCCCAAGCAGGAAGAAAAGGGGCAGAAAAAAGGACTCTTTTCGTATGGTATTCTCTTTTTTGTCAGGAGGGAAACTACTGCATTTCATGTTTAGTGGGGCCTGATTCTGAACACAATTTTGGAGGTCCTTTTTAAAAAAGGCAGAAAAAAAATTAAAAATACAAACAGGCACAGGACTCCAACCAGGGTCATTGTGGATAGGGGCTCTCAGCTTAAGCTTCATTAGCTTCCTACTACATCAGCCACATGGTGATTCCTGGCTGCAAGGAGCTTGGGAAAGCAAGTATCTGCATCTTTCAGCATCTAACCTTGGAGAGAGGTACCTGAAACTAAAGAAGAAGAAAAGTGTGGCTATTGGATGGAATCGATTTGCTTCCACAAATGTCTACTGTTGAAATATTTATGCACAGCCAGGGGTATAGAATTGTGTAAAATGTGCCTGATTTGGTGGCAGCCATGTGGGTAGATGTAGTGGGTTAAATAGTGTCCCTGCACCCAAAGTTCTTTTCCATAGAATCTCAGAATGTGACCTAATATAGAAATAGAGCTTTGAAAATTAGTTAGTTAAGGTCCTTGAGATGAAATCATATTGGGTTTAGCCATTGTTGCTAGCAACCATCTAGTCCGCCCCCAACTCATGATGACCACTTGCACAATGGAACAAAATGCTACCCTGTCCTGTGCCATCCCCATGATTGGTTGCAGATCAGATCATTGTGTTTCATAGGGTTTTCACTGGCTGGTTTTCGAAAGTATATTATCAGGCCTTTCTTCCTAGTCTTTCTTAGTCTGGAAACTTCACTGAAACCTGTTCAGCATTATAGCAACACACAGCCATCCACTAACAGATGGGTGGTGGCTGCCCTAGAGGTGCATTGGCGGGGAATTGAACCCAGGTCTTCTGCATGAAGGTCAGAATTCTACCACTGAACCACCAATGCCTCTCTATGTGGTGTTTTGGGCTCACCCTAAATACAATGATTAGAGTTTTTATAAAAGAGAACACAGAGACACACAGAGAAGAGTCATGTGATGATGGAAGCAGAGATTAGAATTATGCTTCCACAAACCAAAGGAATGCATGGATCCACCAGAAGCTGAAAGAGGCAAAGGAGGATTATTCCCTAGAAACTTCAGCGAGAGCATGGCCTCGATGACACCTTGATTTCTGAATTCTAGCCTCCAGGACTATAGGGAACAAATTTCTGTTGATTTAAGCCACCAGTTTGTGGTAATTTTTTATGGCACCCACAGGGTTATTGTTGTTGTGTGCCCTTGAGTGGATTCTGACTTATAGCAACCCTATACGATAGAGTAGAACTGGTCTATAGGGTTTCCTAGGCTGTAATCTGCAGGAGAAGATCACCAGGTATTTTCTGCCATGGCGTTTCTGGTGGGTTTGGTTAGCAGCTGGACACTGAACTACTGCATCACCAGGGTTCCTTAGCCACAGGGTGGGGTAGTCATTAAAACAAGAGGTGTGGTACCAGGTGGAAAATCCCAACAATGTCCATTATAGATCAAGGATGAGGGCCAGGTTGATGTACTGACAGGATGGTCATCACAAAGAAAGAGAATTTCAATGCCAGGAAGAGTCAGCAGCATGAAATTCGAAAAAAAGAATGACCGTAGCAAGATAGGAGAAAGCACACTCTAGTTGCCTTCCATCTAAACCAAAACCAAACCAAACCTGTTCCCATCGAATAAATTCCAATTCATTTCAACCTTATAGGACAGAGTAGAACGGCTCCATAGGGTTTCCAATGAGCGACTGGTGGATTTGAACTGCCGACCTTTTGGTTAGCAGCCAAGCTCTTAACCCCTGCATCACCAGAGCTCCACCAGCCAATCCCTAAGCATCTCTGCCTCTTTCTTGACCCCCTGCCTGTGAACATCCTACATCTGAAGTGCTCTTGTCTCTTCACTCTACTTGCCTAATTCACTGCCGGTACTTCTGCGAAAGTCAATCTTCCTGTCATTGCTGTGGTGTGTGTTTGTGTATGAGTGTGTGTGTTTTTGCATAGAGTGTTATTCTTACAATTTTCTGTTTTAGATGTTAAGTGATAGAGGCACAATCTCTGTCTCTTTAGTTTTCATTTCATAGCAGAATACTCTTGAAGGCTTTTAGGAAGTGCTTAAAATGACAATGATGGGAATCAGCGTAGGTCTGGTGAAGCAAAAGCATAAGAAAGAGATGAGCTAGACACTGATATGAAATTCTTATTTATGTGTTCTCTATTTAAATGCAGTGATTTTAAAAAATCTTTCGTTTAGAGGACATTAAGGTATTCCACATATATTTACTTTTAGACAAAAAAGACATCAGCTTCTCTGAAGTGCCAAAATTTTCTAATTTTATTTTGTTTTGATGCTAAATACCTGAAATATACACTTCCCTGGATTCTTACACAAGCTGTATCTTTTCCTTGATGGCTTAGAGTCAACTTTAGTCACATCTGTTACTTCTCTCTGCTACACTGTGTTGTTCTGGGGACTACTGTCTCTTTCCTAAATGCCCCAGACAATTATGCTGCTGAACTGTTGCTCTTATCTCTTGCTAAAAGCTGGCCAGCTGTGCTTCTGGCTGTTACCAACACTCTCCTCTACCACAACCTTGTTTTTTTAATGTGCTGTTTCTAATCCATTTTGTCCTGGGAATCCAAATAACACAGCTTGTTAGAATTGATCTTAAGAGTAAATGTCCCCGAGTGAGGATCTTTGGCCCCCAGTAAGTTTATTTGGGAATCTCTTCTTTGAGTTAGGCGTTCTAAGTTTTAGTGCATGGACGGCTGGAGCATTTTTTTTTTTTTCCTTTCCTCTGAGTGCTCAAATAAATCCAGATGGCCGAGATGCTTGACAGCATCCAGCACGTTCTCTGTAGGAATTGTCTTTTCCCCCTTTACATTGTTTCCCATGTTCTAAGTCATTTTTTAACATTTTATGTGTGTTTTCATCTATTTTTAGGATATCAGTGGGGTAACACTAGCTGCAGAAATAATTCTTTAGTTTTAAAGCCCACACCTTGGGGGGTTATCTCAGTCAAATTTCAGATAATGTACAGCTTATTTCAGGTTAGTTAAGAGTCTACCTTGTTAACGACTGACACACAGCCACCATGTGACGAACTTGGGGTTAACTAGAAAGGTAAGCTCTACTAGAACAACTGGATTGTGAGAAGAGGGAATATGTGAAACATATTTAGCAGTAGCAGAAGTCACAGGAGGAAAGCCAGAGTTTCCTAGGATGTCACATTATTTATGAACCAGGTTGCAAGGTGTCTTTGAGTCTTGAGATGGCCTTTAAGTCAAAATTTCAAGATCAGGAATTCTAAGGTAAAAGCCAATAAGGTGGTTGCATATTATTCATTTGATTTAGGCAAACAGTCTTTGAGTTGACCCACTTTCTCTCAGGCCCTTCTCCTAAGTATCCTATTCCTCGAAAGCACTACACATAAACTCTTTGCTATGGGGGGTAAACCTGTGAGAGGTGTAAAACACAATTAAAAGTTGCAAGAGCTAGGTGTAAATAGTTACAGCCTTTCAAAATAATGCAGATTGAAGAAAAGGAGTGCCTCTATACATCGTTTGAGAACTCAATGATGATTCTAACTGCAGATGGGCTTTTAAACAAGTGTGAAGGTTTGCTGCTGCTTCTCAGCTCCCAACTGGATACTTAAAAAAAAAAAAAAAAAGGCTCTTTCTCAATTTCCTGTTCTTGTGCTTTATTAAAATAATTCTGTTGCTCCCACCCCCACCCCTGCTTTCCCATCTGTGTTTTGTGTGAAGGATGTTACCTACAGTTTCTGGCCATGAAGAGTACATGAAAGTTGCAGAGATGGAATTGTAACCCAGCTACACTGTGTGTGAAATGAGCAATGGGAAGACAAAGGAGGAGAGAGACAGGGCAAGAAAGATTGAGGGAAGAGGGAGACAGGGAGAGAGGGGAGAGGGAGAGAGTGAGAAAGAGAGACAGAGGGAAAGATGAAGAGAGAAGAGAGAAGGGAGAGAGAGGAAGAAAAGGGAGAGGGAGAGGAGAGGAAGAGAGAGGAGGCAAAAGGGAGAAAGAGGAGATAGGAGAGGGAGAGATGAGGAGAGGGAAAAAGGAAAAAGAAAGTGGAGAGAAGGGAAAGAAGGAAGAATGGCAGAGAGGAGAGAAAGAGAGAGGAGAGACGGAGGGAAGGAAAGGAGAGAGGGAGAGAGAGAGAGTCAGAAAGAAGAAAGAGGGAGAGAGGAGAAAGGAGAGAGGAGGGAGGGAGAACGGGAAAGAGGAGAGAGGAAGAGAGAGGGAGGACAAACAATGGTGCAGGGTTATGAGTTGTACAGTTATTTCTAACTTTGAATTGTTTCCAAATCTCATACATTCACAGACAGCCTCGCCAAAGCCCACAGCTGTCATGCATTTTCAACAGATTCCACAGGGCCTAGATGAGGTTTGAAGGCATTCCTTTGCTCTTACACATTAGCTAAAAGGAATTACCGTAACATCTGATATTGTGGAAGTGGGATATTTACCATCCTGACCTTGCTCAAAGCACTCCGGAAATAGGGGTCCAGGAATGTATTATCTCGTATGACCTCTAAGGTCACAGAGGACCCTCGGGGGCATTTGGACACAACCCAAGCACCCAATGTACTCTGCGTTTGGAGAAACTGTGCTGCTCTGTATGGACACAGTGGGTAGACACATGTTCCCGTTGCTCTTCAGATATTTGTCATAGGAAAGGCATGTTCCACTGGAGAAAGTCCCAGCTGTCAGTAATGTGCTGATACACCACAGCCAATCATCAGAGGACGAGCCAAATAAACAGGATGTTCACAATGTGTGTGATTGCATGAGTGTGTAACAAAACTTCTGCCCATTTCACAGCCTCATAATGGGATTGACATGCATTGCTTAATCTGCATCTGTCTGTTTAGAGCAGAAACACATAAACACCATGGAAACAATGTGTAAGAAAGCCCGTTCTTTGGCTATATGGGCTATTGATATGATGGGATAAAATCTGGGATGACGGAAATGAACATTGCTTTAATGCTATGAGTTTACTTGCTGGGAAGTTTAAGTCATCCAAACACAGATGAGAGAGAATCATCAAATAATTAAGGGCCATTGTGAGTTGACAAAAGGGGTTGAGTCTATGTGCATATTTTTACATACCAGTGGAGTCATCTACAATCTTTCATCTTGTAAGACACTCATTAGTTGAGTTATTTACATAAATATACAGAAACAAGTCAAAATTATGTCATTGCCCCTTCTGTTTGGAGAAGTCGCTACTGTTAACAATTATTGTGTAAACATATTCCAGAGGCAGCAATGTTGAAAAGGGGAGTAGTGGTCCCTTCAACATTCACATATAAAAAAGATCATCAAGTATCCTGTTAAGGGTTATACCTCTTACTCCTCCGCATATTGAAAGTCCCTTTCTTCTTGTTAACACATCCATTCACGATAATGAAGTTAGCTAACATTTACTGTGCAGTTGCTGTGTGCCGGTGCTGTGTATTTTATGTGCATTAACTTTTTTTATTCTCACAAAAGCTGTATGAGGTTAATACTATTATTATTCCTATTTTAAAGATAAGGAAACCAAGCTTCTGAGAAAGTAACTGGCTTGCTAAGAAGATGGAGATAGTACGAGAGCAAGGTTGAACACAGATCCATTGAGTACAGAATCCACACTCTTAGCCACAATATTGTATTACCCTTGTGATTCTCTTTGCTTATGTAAAATCAGATTGTTTTTACAGCTCAGGTGTTATTTACTGTGTTCCACTGAAGCATGACTTATTGTATCTTCTTGGCCAGGAAAGGTGATTCTGGAATTCGAGGATTTACCTGTTGAGAACCCTTGTTCAAACTAACACTGTCGAAGGTTGAAGAAGTCCAACTGATTTAGGTCTAAATCACATGTGTAAAGATGCCAACTCCAAAAAATTGGACACTGAGTAGTTTTCATGTGATGGACACAGTGGGTAAAAGAAAAAAGTTGTACATGCACAGACCGTACATGCTTATTTTGGTTTATAAAATCACTGAAGACTTGTAGTGATTATATCTTTATGTTACGTGGTGGGAGATAGTATCACATAGCGCTGGGGCACTGGCTCCGGAATTCCACAACTTACTGTCTGTGTGACTCTGATAAATTTAACTAATGTTTACGTGCTAATTTTTTTTCTCATCAGTGCAGTGGAAACAAAGAAACAGCAATGGTTATCTCATAGGATTGTTGTTATGATGAAATGAGACAACCCTCGTAAAACACGTGGCTTCTAATAACCTAAGGACAACAATAACTATTCAATAGTATGCACTGATGCCTCCAAATAGTAGGTTAAATGTGATTCCAGTTTTTATTGCAAAGAATATACATGCACAGAAAATAAGGAATAAAAGAAAGCAAAATAAAATTATTTATTGTTCTTATTCTTAAATGTGCTAAAATATAACTAAAGTAACAGTGTATTGGTTGATTATAGCATATGGATGACAGCAATGTCATAAGAGGCAGAAGTGAAGAATTGGAAATACTCTATTACAAGATATTTGCATTATCTGTGAAGGAGTATAGTGTTATGCAGTTTTAATTACTAAACGTGTATATCTGGTATTCTAAGGCAACTACTAAAAATTTTTTTTTTTTTAAAGAAGCATCGTTACTATAGATTCCTGGATGGCACAAACAGTTTACATTTGACTAGTAACCTAAACGTTGGTGGTTCAGACCTTCTCAGATGTACCATGGGAGAAAGCCCTGGTGATCTGCTACTGTAAATATTATAAAAAAAAAAAGAAAAACAACCCTGTGAAGTGGTTCTACTTTGTAACACACAGAGTTGCCATGAGTCAGAATCGACTTGACAGCAAAGGTTTTTTTTTTTTTTTTTTCCATTATTGGTATGCTGAGAGGAGATGAAATGGAATTACATACAATGCTTAATAAAAACCAGAGAAGGCAGAAAAAGCTGGTGTTGCGGGGGGAGAAACAAAGAACAAGTGCTTTTAGCACTCCCCATCATTTCTCCTTGCATTATATTTCCCTAAGGCCCTTAGTACCATCAGACATACTGTACTATGTTTATTCAATGTTATTTCTGTAAATTAGAATGTAATCTCTATGAAACCAGGTATATTTTGTTCCTTGCTGTATCCGCAGCGCCTAGAACAGCTCCTGGCACAATGTAAGTTTGCATAAATATTTGTTTAAAAAAATGAATATTACCTATTATTATTATTACTACTGCTAATATTATTATGAAGCCCTGGTGGCATAGTGGTTAAGAGCTATGGCTGCTAACCAGAAGTTTGGCAGGTGGAATCCACCAGGTGCCTTAGAAACCCTACGGTGCAGTCCTACTCTGGCCGGCAGGGTTGCTATCTGTTTCAGACTCAGATATTATATTTTTTAAATCCTTAAAACACTCTTTTGATTTGAATAGTTACCAAGAAGCTTAAAAAATATTGGGCTCATGATCGTAGAATTTTATAAATTAAAGGAACATCAGAGCATATTGAGGTTTGCCTCTTCAACTTACAAAATAAGAGAACAAAGAACACCAGGGATGTTAAGTGATTTTCCACTGGTCAAGAATTTTTTTTTTTTTTTTCAAGAATTAACCGGTTGTGGATAAAAACTGAGATGGAGGCCTCAGGCCCCCAGTCCAGTGCTCTTTTTATCCCACTAACTTCTATTTGGGGTACCAACAAGACTGTCTGCCTTGTGGAGCAGGCCTCAATCCAGATGGAAACCCCAGTCCTATTTCATCACTGCACTGGGTTCCAAGTGTCTCATCACCTCTGGTTTATTGGATATTGCGGTCTTCCAGGTTTTTCACAGTAATGGAATTTCTTTTTTGGATGATAAAATATGCTCTCGTCACAAGCCACACACAGAATGTGCTTAGAGACATGGCTGAGAATTTCAAGATGCTGAGGGCCAGGTATAGCTGTTCTCCAGATTGCTCAGGGAAAGGGTGTGCACCTTTAATCAATACTATTTGGAGGCCTTCACTGGGTTTTAAAATATGCCAGTCCTTTCATCTGAGAAAAAAATGAAAATAAATAAAGACTACAAAGATAACTACTCCCCTGGCTTCCAAAGCTGCCTAAGAGGAAAAAAAGTATATGAAATCATCCAACAAACATTTGTTAAGTGATTTGATATGGTAGGCAATGTATGGGGACATTGATGGTTCCATAGGGAGACCCCCCCAAAAAACCCACTGCCATCAAGTTGATTCTGACGTACAGTGACCCTATAGGACAGGGTAGAACCGCCCCCAAAGGGTTTCCAAGAAGCAGCTGATAGATTTGAACTACCACCTTATTTGTTAGCAGCCAAGCTCTTAACCACTGCACCACCAGGGCTCCATAGGGAGACTTGGGTTTAATTCCCAGCCAATGGACTTCATGCACATTGTTATGATGTTGCTATGATGCTGAACAGGTTTCCTCAGAGCTTCCAGATTAAGATGGACTAGGAAGAGAAGACCGGTGATCTACTTCCAAAAATCAGTGATTGAAATCCTATGGATCACGATCATCCTCTATGCAGCCAACCATGGAATGGGGTAGGACCGAGCAGCGTTTCATTCCTTTGTTCAAGAGGTTTGTCACGATTTGGGGGGCTGTTTGGTGGGTGTTGGGGTCACAACTCAACAACAGCTAACAACAAGTGATATATATGTGTGTAAGGTCATAGAGTTTAAAAATATTTACACTACAACCTTTTCCCTCAAACAGTTTAGAACCTAGCAGAAAAACAAATTATCTAAAATGGGTTCTAATAATACATTCACAGTAGTGAGAACATGAAGAGGGGAGATAAAAATAAAATTTCAGAATATTTTGGAGGAGGTAGATACCACTTCTGGATGGCAAATTGGGGCGTTTATGGAGGAAGCAGCATCTTAACTGGATTTTGGTAAAAAAAAAAAAGATCAGTAGTATTCTGAATTGGATGCATTTTAGATGAACTATATTTTAACTTTGGTTAGTTAAGGTCTGTTTCACTTCATGACATTTTTGTGTTCTTATGTATTTTCACAGATGTGTGGTGTGCCATACAATAGACGCATACAACTGCGTGATGTAACCCTAATGGTTTATTTCTCAAAAGATGGCTTTTATTAGAAGTATTAAGCAGTAGTATTTTTTTTTTTTTAACATAGTGACAATTATAAACATTTAACATGAGTTCAAAAGACTGCTTTGGAATGAATACATTCAAGTAAAAATAATACTACTCTTTTAAAATAAAAGAAGTTTCATTTTGCATATACAAATGTACAAATTTAGAGTCTCTAAACATAGCTAGGAAACCCTGGTGGCATAATGGTTAAGAGCTACAGCTGCTAACCAAAAGGTTGCCAGTTCAAATCCACCAGTCACTCCTTGGGAAACTCTATGGGGCAGTTCTACTCTGTCCTATAGGGTCTCTATGAGTTGGAAATGACTTGATGATGAAGGATTTAAAAGTCTAATATTGGCGGCATAGCTTCCAGCATCACAGAAACACACAAGTCAACACAATACAGCAAAATGAGAGACGAGTCGTGGAAGAGACGACTAGAAGAGATCCATATTCATGCCCATTTCAAAAAAAGGTGATTCAAGAAAATGTGGAAATAATAAAAAAATTATTAATATCACATGCAAGTAAACTTATCCTGAAGATAATTCAAAAATCTTTGCGGTAGTATGTTGATGGGGAATTGCCAGAAATTCAAGCCACACTTATTCGGTCTGTATGCTGAGCGAATAATCTGAGATGCTGGTCTATATGAAGAATGTGGCATCAGGATTGGAGGAATAATAATTAATAACTTTCAGTATGTAGATGACACAACCTTGCTTGTTGAAAGAGGACTTGAAGCACTTATTGATGAAGATCAAAGGCCACAGCCTAAGTATAAATTACACTTCAACCTAAAGAAACCAAAAATTCTCACTACTGGACCAATAAACAACGTAATGATAAAAGAGAAAAGATTGAAGTAGTCAAGGACTTCATTTTTCTTGGATCCACAATCAACACCTATGGAAGCAGCTGTCAAGAAATTAAACAATGTATTGCATTAGGTAAATCTGCTGCATAGGATTTCTTTAAAGTGTTAAAAAGCAAAGATGTCACCTTGAGGACTAGGGTGTACCTGACCCAAGCCACGGTATGTGAAAGCCAGGCAATAAGTAAGGAAGACTGGAGAAGAATTGAAGCACTTGAATTATGGTGTTGGTGAAGAATATTGAACATACCATAGACTGCCAGAAAAATGAACATATCTGCCTTGGAAGAAGTACAGCAAGAACACTCCTTAGAATCAAGAATGGCGAGACTTCATCTCACGTACTTTGGAAGTGTTATCAGGAGAGACCAGTCCCAGAAAAGAGACAATGTGCTTGGTAAAGTAGAGGGTCAGTGAAAAAGACGATGACCCTCAATGAGATAGATTGAACACAGTGGCTGCAACAATGGTTTCCACCATACGGGTGATTATGAGGACAGTGCAGAACTGGGCAGTGTTTCATTTTTTTGCACGGGTTGCTATGAGTTAGAACCGACACGACAGCACCTAGCCACAACAACAAACATAGCTAAGAATTAAACAACAGATTAGTTTTGGACATTTCTGATTTGGCATCCATAACTGATTAAGGTTAAGCCGATCCAAAGTTGATTACTGATTTAGTGTGATATATCAAAGAAGAAACTCGTGAGTTGGACCTGTTGTTCTGTTACCAAAAGTCAAAAACAAACAAACAAACAAAACCCATTGCTGTCAACCCTATAGGATAGAGTAGAACTGCCCCATAAGGTTTCCAAGGAGCACCTAGGGGATTTGAACTACTAACTCTTTGGTTAGCAGCCAAACTCTTAACTACTACCCCACCAGGGTTTCCATCAAAAGTCCAGGAAAACATTTAAAGTTGCCTGCACAGTTTTTTTTTTTCCCTTGTCGATGTATCTTTCTACTTAAAATAATTTGCTGTATTTATTTTAATAGTTCATCTAGGTTCTGAACCTTATTTTCAAAAGTAAATATAATGCCCGTTAAATAAATATTTTTATTTAAACATATTACAATGTTTTAAGCACTGCATGATAGCTGTAAGATTGAAAGCTTTGATTAATTGTTTTAATACAAATCATGTATCATATTTCTATTTGTCAAGACAAAAATAAATAAATAAAAACCATGGAGGAATAATAGGAAGTGTGATTGATTTGCATCAGTTTAACACAATGGTGGCTCTTCATTTTCCAAACTTTCCCCATCATTTTGACTTTGCACTCTCTCTGACCACCTGAGAAATCAGCTGCTCTGGGGCTTCCTCTCCTTAGCATTCATCTTATTTGCCTGTTGATTTTCTAACTGTTGGCTTCAGTTATTCGTTGCTCTGCTACCCATTCTTCTTGCTCTCTCCTAAAGCTATGATGGTAGACTTAAACCAAACCAAAACCAAAACCGTTGCCATAAAATCGATTCCAACTCATAGTGACCCTATAGGACAGAGTAGAAATGCCCCATAGGGTTTCCAAGGAGCTCTTGGTGGATTCTAACTGCCGACCTTTTGGTTAGCGGTCGAGCTCTTAACCGCTGCACCACCAGGGTCCTTTTTTTCTCACTTGGAACATGTTGACAGATGTGCTGACTGAACATTTTAACCAGCACACTTACTCTGGCTTCTGAAACTGATTAAGCTACTAAAACAATTCTGTGCTCCTCTGAAGAACAAAAAAGGAAAGGCAAAATCAGAATGATGGATCAAATAAAGCCAATGTGGAAGATGCCTTGCAGCCTTAACAGAGCATAAGAACAATGGTGTTCAGTGGCCTTTGGTGGCCACATCTTCTCATGTAGAAAATTGAATAGAAACGGCTTTTCTCAAAGGCTGTGTACTGTTTCTTGGTAGCATTTGTTTTTACACTAGTACTAGGACTTAGACCAGATTAGCCATTACGATTTGTGCACACAAATCAAACAATTTTTTAGAAAGATTTGGGGCAGGTTTTCTGAGATCATAAAAATATGCATATAGCAATAAGAAAGATTTTTTACAAAGTATTTACTGAGTTGTTATTAGGTGAAGGGAACCTTGTTCACCATGGATGAAATTGGTGTAGGGCCTTGTGCGATTGAAGAAAGTCAAGAGTGTAATCCAATTAAAAAGATTTTTGGTTGGTGATAGAATATTAGAACTGAAATCAGCTGCTCTTCCCACCTATTTTATGAATATGCTAACTGTAATTGTGACTTGCCTAAAATTTAGCAAGAGTCAGACGTAAGTTAGATTTCCTTTTAAATCCTGTGATTTTTTTTATTAGATATGACACATATTAACACTAATGTAAGTAGATTAAACATAATTTAATTTTACTTTTATCAGCTTGATGCTTATTGTGGATTATTTTAATTCTAGTGTGTTTGTTGAACCTGGTTTTCTCTATGTTGTACATTCTCAAGCTATGGGAAGAAAGCAAAAATAAAACTCCTCTATTTTGCACTTAATTAGAGCAGTTCTAATCCACTAGCTGCTCCTTGGAAACCCTGTGGGGCAGTTTTACTCTGTCTGATGGGGTCGCTACAAGTTGGAATCAACTCGAGCACATAAGTAATGGATAATAGGATATTAATTGCATAAAACTAAAAAACATGAATGAGGAAAAAGAGTAAATTGAATTCAGTTATAATCCCAATCATTCCTTTCAGAGAAGCACTATTTTCTATGCATATATATTCTTTGCAATAAAAAATGGACTCATATTTAACCTACTGTTTTGTACCTCATTTTTTCTTGTAACTGTTCGATGAACATTTTCCATGTGAATAAATATGTTTATAATTCAATTTCATTGGGATTGTGAAATAGTCTATTTTATTCATCTTGTGTTACTTTGCTTGCTGAAAGTAAAGAGGACTTGAAGCACTTACTGATAAAGATTAAAGACTACAGCTGTTAGTATGGATTACTTCTCAGCATTAAGAAAACAAAAATCCTCACGACTAGACCAATAAGCAACATCATGATAAATGGAGAAAAGACTGACGTTGTTAAGGATTTCAGTTTTCTTGGATCCACAATCAACACCCACGGAAGCAGCAGTCAAGAAATCAAATGATGCATTGCATTGGGCAAATCTGCTGCAAAAAAAATCTCTTTAAAGTGTTAAAAAACAAAGATGTCACCTTGAAGGCTAAGGTGCACCTGGCCCAAGACTTGGTGTTTTCAGTCGCCTCACGTGCATCTTATAAGGAAGATTGAAGAAGAATTGATGTCTTTGAATTATGGTGTTTGTGAAGAAAATTGAATATACCGTGGACTGCCAGAAGAACAAACAAATCTGTCTTGGAAGAAGTGTGCCAGAATGCTTTTAAAAGCAAGGGTGGTGAGGCTATGCCTCACATGCTTTGGACATGTTATCACAATAGTCCAGTCCCTGGTGAAAGACATCATGCCTGGTAAAGTAGAGGGTCAGTGAAAAGAAGGAAGAACCTCAAGGAGACGGATTAATACAGTGGCTGCAACAATGGGTTCAAGCATAACAACCATTGTGAAGATGGTGGAGGACTGGGCAGTGTTTCGTTCTGTTGCGCATGGGGTCATTATGAGTCTGTACTGACTTGATGGCACCTAACAACACCAACAACATACTTTTGGACACCTAACGTATCTTCAATTTTAGGATATTTTGTTCGAGGACAGTTTTTCTCTGTTGTAAATCATTCCGTAATGAAGATTGACAAAATTGAATATTTAATGTAAATTATTTACTTCACACTTCTAGAGGTAAAGTTCCTGGGTCAGAGGAGATATCATATATATATATATATATACATATTTAGATATATCTATATCTACCCATCGATGTTGAGTCTATTCTGACTCATAGTGACCTTACAGGACAGAGTAAAATTGCCCCATAGAGTTTCCAAGGAGGACCTAGTAGATTTGAACTGCTGAACTTTTAGTTAGCAGCTATAGCACTTAACCACTACATGACCAAGGTGTTTCCATATATATATATATATATATATATGTATATGTGTGTGTGTGTGTGTGAGTGTGTGTGTATGTGTCTGCATGTGTATCTATATCTATATCCCACCCCCATCGAGTGAATTCTGACTTGTGGTGAACCTGTAGGACAGAGTAGAACTGTTCCATAGGGATTCCAAGGCTGTAAATCTTTACAGAAGTGCACTGCCACGTCTTTCTACTGGTGGTTTCGAACTACCAATTTTTTGGTTAGCAGCCAATTGCTTAGCCACTGTGCCACCAGGGCTCCTTATCTATAGCTATAGCTACATTTATATAAAAAAATAAAAAATCTATATTCTGTGTAGATATAGATTAGACACAAATTTAAAGATAGATCTAAACACAGATACAGATATAGATGTATACATAGATATGGATATGGATATAGCTATTGCCTGGTGGCACAGTGGTTAAGCACTCAGACTTTTGATACATGGTGGACGCAAAACAACATTTATTTTCTATGCCTGAATTCAGAACTGAGTTCCAAATTTGCTGCCTGTGTTCAGGGCTACAGGAGTATGAAATCGGGCAAGGGTAAACAGGTCTTTAAAAAATATTCTCCAGCTTGAAATATAAAGTCACAATGGGTGAGCATCCACCCAGCAGGGCTGTCCTTTTCTGCAATATATTAAATAGGTGGAATAGATCAGACTCACAGAAGATGCCTGTATGAGACGAATGCTTCCTCATTTCTATACTTCAAAGGCAAGAGGAGGATGATCCTAAATTTAGCGGTGGCACCAGGAGGCAGCTTTTGTCACAGCTTCATACATCCTTGCTGGAGATCTCTGCTCACATTTGCTAAACCCGGGATATAAAACGGATATATGGTTTTATAATAATTTGTAATCACTTGGTAATTAGAGCACATAAATTTACTTTAATTCATATAAACTTATGAGTTATAGTCATCATTTCTGAACTTAGTTTACAAAAGGCTGCTAGAGATGGGTAATGAAAATACTGAATTCAGTAAGGTTTGCAAGTTAAAATATACATTCTAGTACAAAGTATTTTCAAAGAGAAAAATGCACATGTACATTTATTTTTTGCAGTTTTAACCTCTGATATTTTGTTGCCTTTTATAGCACATGCTCCTTGGTTTTCTTGGGTAGGAAAGTATTGTAGCCATTTTCAAGGAAGGTGTTTGAGGTAATGTTTTGAGATAATGGTGCTTTGTGATAACAGTTGTAGACAGTTTTAAGCATGGCCTTTTGAGCACAGAAATTAATCCCTACTTGTGTTTCTGAAGCAGCCTGATAACTAGAGGGAAAATTTTACTACATTTGATTGTTTTATACCATTTGTGATTTGAATTGCTCACATACTATGTTATTATATAATATCACCAAAAGTAAGGTTATTTTAATAGCTAAGTATTTCACTATCTAAGCAAATGCTTGTATAATTTCAGATTATACCACAACTAAATCCATAACGTTCTCAGTAGGCATGTGGGCAAATATTTTACCATTTTTATTTGGTATCACAAGTATATGTCAACACATTCTTTGGAAAATTGTCAGTTTTCAATTCCTATTTTTTGTTTACAAGTTGAGTTTATTTTGATTACTAGATTCTGGGATAGCTCTAAGAAAAATGAGTTAAATTCCTGCTTTTTATGAATAATGTGGATTTGTGCTTTATAAGTACACTCGTTACATATTAGTAAATATTATGTCAGATGAACTCAAGCTCCTCGAAAAACAGAGAACAGGATATTGATGTACCGTAATACAGGACAGGTGCATTTTGATTGAATGGAGGGAAGGAAAGGGAATAAAAAAGCTTAGAGCATGGGAAACTTCTCCCTCAAGGCAGACTCAGTTATGAATATTTGAGAGTTCTGGGTGATCTTAGGTGGAATGATGGTCCTGAGCACCTGCTAGGTGGGTGCCCAAGTTAAAAGCAGTGTTCCACTTAACCTTGTTACTCCCTGTCAACCCAAATACTTGTTGTGGATTACGTCTTCCCTCTGTCTCATCACGTCCCTTCTCTTCCTTCAAATTATAATTTAGGGCCCACTTCTTCCAGGGCAATTTCTCTAATTAACATCCACTGACCTGCAAGCCACCAACATAATTCGAGATCCTCTTGGCCACTCATCACTTTTGTAATCATTGCTGCTCCTATTTTTATAGATGGGATGCGTGTCTGTGCTGCTTCCCTTATTAAATTATAATCATACAGCAGGGGGCCAGGTCTAATTTGACTATGTTCCCTGAAACATAAAACATCATAGTTATGTATCTGAGCATTTCTAAATAAGTGAAGCTCCCAATGGGAATTTTATCCCAGTTTCTTAGCCAATAAATTGAAAGTATCTTTATGAGTTGGATTAAAAGGATTAGTTGGATTAAAAGATAAAAGGAGATGAATCTGAGTATTGAAATAGCTATTGAAGGTTTGCTTCATGCCAGACGTTACACTGAACTTTTTATTACAAATTATTTCCTATAATCCTTACCACAGATCAAGTGAGAGATACTGTCAAACCCATTTTACAGATAAGGAAATAGTTTTTTTTTTTTTTTTCTGATGGGGCTTTGAGAGTTCAGATACTTGGTACAGGACACATAGTAAGTAGAAGCATTGGGACAATAACACAAAAATGTCCTTCAGGAAAAATCCATGCCCTTAACCAATTCTAACCTTTTCATGTCTATTTTCTACTGAGCCATTCTAATGAAGTGAGCTAATGCTTTAAACACCCCCATTTTTAATTTTAAACTTTCTAAGCTCCAGAGTTAAGGTTGATATTTCAGTAATCGACCCAACTATATGGACTGAGAATTTTAGGGTGGATCATTCTACAGTAGATTCTTTAGTCATCTGATGAATAAATTTAGAAAAATAAGGACTTTTTTTTTTGGTCTGCAGGTGACTTTAGGGGTTGATTTGTTTTATAAGGCTATTATAAATCTTCTCCAGTTCTTCACAAAAGTATCCAACTAAAAACTTTTGTCATAATAAGAAGGAGCTTAAGGTTTTTCATTCCAATATAGGCCTGAAATAGCTTATTATTATCATTACTATTATTAGCTTTTTAGGCATGCCAGCTAGCATAATTACTTGCTCATTTTATCTTATATGAGGTAATAGTGACTATTATATTATATATTCTTTTTTCTTTACTATGAATCACATTCTTTTTTAAATGAATCTGACTCAGATTGCTACCTTCAGTCAAATAATGCCTAAATTGTAGTGTTTTACAATATTAAACACAACCTTCTACCAGCATGATATAGGATGTAATATCAAATATTTATGAAATGCAAACCATGGAGAAAGATATTGATGGTTACAGAAAGATGTCTTCAGAGACCAGGCCAAATTAACTGACACAATAATTTCCCACCAAGTGCAAACAAACATCCTTGACTTAAAAGAAAGATCTGCTTCATAATGTTATAAACATATCCTTCCCTGGAGCAGTATTGATAATTAATGCCACACACTCGTGATGCAAAGTGTATATAAGTTCAGTCATAAATGTTCTCATGCATTCTAAATGTCAATAAAACGAACAGCCTTTATTATTTCAGAACGATAACTTGTTCCCAGACACCGCTACTTTGCGGGAGATGATGACTGCCTTGGCACATAATGAAGTATTACGGGAACATGCCTTAAGCATTTGTAAGACACATCCTTAGCTCTGAATCAATACAGCAAGGGCAACATACAAGGTGAATATGCTTGAGGAAATCCAACCACTGTTCTTGCTTCCGCTTACACTCTCATAAATCAGTTTATGTGAATATTTAAACCTTAGTTTAAATTTCTTTCTTTTTTTTAAAGAACAATACTTTTCTTTCTTTGGATTGCAGGGCTCATGCTTGGTCATCTCTACTTTCTAAAAACACCTTTTGATTATTTTTTGTAAAATTTGCAAAGACTTGACTTCTCTGACAATTTTGTTCCACATCAAGAGAGAAGAGCTTATGTGTATTTTTACTCCGTGACACATCTAAAACATGTGAGGCTGGAACATAGGTAATGGATAAAAGCAGTTACTTTATGTGATAGGAAGAATTACAAATTGAATAAAAAATTTAAAATAGGACTCCCAGTTTGAGCTTCAAAGTAGAAAGAATTTGGAGGTTGTCACACCAATCATTACAAGAAAAAGCTAAATAAACATTAGTGTCTTTTCATGGACCCATTAGAGAACAGAAGTTGCAGGTCAAACTTCTACCCCAAGTTTGTGAGAGACAGGTAAATTCAGAGTCAGAGCTGAGCTCTGGCAGAAGCCTCTGGGGCCATAATCTGGTAGGAACACTCAAATGGTAGTTTTGATGAATTTCTGGAGGCTGAGCATGGGTTAGCATGAGAGCGTGAGAAACTTGTGGAAGCACAGTCTTAGAAGACCAGAATACTTCCATGGACTTTACCTTGAAGAATCCCACTAGGTTTTCAGTAAATAACAAGAAAGATCTGATGCTGGCAGGTAAAAGTGAGGAGTAATCATTGTGTAATATGCTCAGAGCATTCTCCATAACAAAAGCATTCTTCAGGGAAAAAAGTTTACCAGAGCCCTGGTTGATGCAAACAGTTAATGTTCTTGGCTTCTTATCAAAAGGCTGGATGTTTGAGTGCACCCAGAGATGCCTCAGAAAAAAAGTCCTGGTCATCTACTTCCAAAAAAATCAGCCATTGAAAACCCTATGGAGCACAGTTCTGTTCTGACACACATGAGGTCACCGTGAGTTGGAATTGACTCAATAGCATCTGGTGGTAGTGGTGGTATCCCAGGTACAGGGAGGGTATTCTTACTCCAGCTCCTCTCACCTTTCTTTCCCAGCTAAAGTGATGGGGGCAAAACCATGGCTCTGGAGAAACACTAGTGAAAGTCGCAGTCTAGAGACATGATACAGACTCACTAAACACTAAGATTTAATCATAAGATGATAGAACACCTAACCAGCTCATCAATAGGGCTGCAGTATAATAACAATGAATTATAGCTGAAAGAACTGCAAGATACAGACTCTGAAGAGCAGGCCAAAATCAAGAGGGAAGATACACACACAAGGGAATAATAAAAAACACTAGAGGAATTTAAACCCTCTGGCACCCAAAATTATAGCAAACATTGAACACAGTCCTACTCCTCACCATATTAACAAATCCTTACACTAAAGCAATATTTACCTTAGTTCCTATTACCCAATACAATATGTTTACTTGCAACCAAAAATTATAAGGCATGCCAAATGATAAAAACCAAAAAAACCAAACCCACTGCCCTCGAGTAGATTCCAACTCATAGTGACCCTATAGGACAGAGTAGAATTGCCCCATAGAGTTTCCAAGGAGCGCCTGGCAGATTCGAACTGCTGACCTCTTGGTTAGCAGCCGTAGCCAAATGATAAGGAAAGAAAAAAACAAAAACAAAACATAGTCTGAAGGGACAAAGCAAACATCAGAATCAGACTTCAGTATGAAACAGGTATTGGGATTACCAGATACAAAATTAAAAAAAAACTATGATTAATATGATAATAACCATAGTGGAAACAAAAGAGTACGTGCAAGACTAGATGTGTCGTGTAGCAGGGAGGTGGAAACTATGAGAAAGAATCAAAAGAAATTCTAAAATTTAAATTCAGAAATGAAGAATATCTTTGATGGTTCCACCAGCAAACTGGGCATATCTGAAGGAAGAATCAGTTAACCTGAAGAGAAGTCAATAGAAAGTTACCAAACTGAAATGGAGAAAAATAAATGAAAGTAACAAATAAAAATATCCAAGAACTGTGGAACAATTTCAAAAGGTATAATATTGGCATAATTGGAACATCAGAAGAAAATGAAAGGGAGAATGGAGCAGATGAAAGTAACATATAAGAATATCCAAGAACTGTGAGATAATTTGAAAAATTATGACACATACATAATTAGAATATTAGAAGAAAAAGAAAGAATAAAGCAGAAGAAATATTTGAAGCAAAAATGGACAAAACTTTCCAAAATTACTAATAGACACCAAACCACAGATCAAGGAATCTCAGAGAATACCAAAAAGGATAAATACAAAAATAAACAAGCAAAGAATTACACTAGGCATATCATATTCAAACTGAACAAAACAAAACAAACAAAAAAAATCAACAACAAAATCAAGGAGAAAATCTTAAAAGAAGCCAGAGAAAAAATACAACTAACTTATAGGAAAACACTAATAAGAATTACAGCAGTCATTTCATCAGAAACCATGTAAGAAGAGAGTGGAAGGTAATATTTAAAGTACTTAAAGAAAAAAAAAAACCCCACCAATCTCCAATTCTGTATCCAGTAAAATTATTCTTCATAAGTGAAAGAGAAATAAAGACTTTCTCAGATAAAGCGAAACTGAAAGAATTGTTCACTAGTTTACCTGCTCTGCAAGAAATGTGAAAGGAAGTTCATCAGGATGAAGGTAAATGACATAGGTCAGAAACTTGGATCTACATAAAGAAAAGAATAAAAGAAAGTAAAATCAAATTGTTTATTGTTCTTATTCTTAACTGAGCTAAAATATAATTGTTTAAAGTAGTAGCAGTAACAATGTATTGAGTGATTATAATAACGGGTAGTGAAATGAATGACAGCAATATCATAAGAGACGCGAGTAAAGAATTGGAGATACTCTATTGTAAGGTACTTGAATTATGTGTGAAGCAGTATAGTGCTACTTGAAGATGGACTTAGATTTTTAAAAATCTGAAATTCTAAGATGACTACTAAATTTTTAAAGAAGTATCATTGATATACTAAGAGATTAAATAGAATTGCACAAGATGTTCATTTAAAATCAGAGAAGGCAGAAAAAAGGGGGGCAGGGAACAAGGAACAAATGTAACAGCTAGAAAACAGTTACAAACACGGTAGATATTCTATTATATCAATAACCACTTTAAATGTGAATGGTCTAAATATGCCATTTAAAGAGGCACAGAGTATCAGAGTGAATTAAAAAATAATTATGGAATAGTATTAGTAAGATAATGATAGCTGCTGTAGCCAATAGTTTTCAAAACTTCAGTGGCTTAACAATATAAATTTAGTTTTTGCTCACATAAAAGTTTATCATGTATTCCTAGGCAGTGGGTGGCTCCCATCTACACAGCATCAGGGACCAAGCTCTTTTCTATCTCATGGCTTCAGCATTCCCTAACCAGTTCCCACTGAGTCAATTCTGACCTAGGTCAACTTCAAATATGTCAGAGTAAAACTCTTCTCCCTGCAGTTTTCAATGGCTGATTTTTCAGAAGTAGATGCTCAGGACTTTCTTCCAAGGCCCCTTGGTGGACTCAAACCTCCAAACTTTTGGCAGCAGTCAAGCGTGTTAACCATTTGCACCACACAGGAACTCCTACTCATGGTTGTTGAGTCAATTCATCCCCTGGAAAAAAAAAAAAAAAAAAAAGCAACCAAACCTGTTGCCATCGAGCTGATTCTGACTCATAACAACCCTACAGGACAGAGTGGAACTGCCCCATAGAATTTCCAAAGAACACTTGGTGGATTCAAACTGCCAGTATGCCACCAGGGTTCCCATACCTCCCCTAGGACTTCATAAATTCTGCATTCAGATGGTGCAAAAGTGAAAGAGCACAGGGTAAGCATCACTATTTCTTAAAAACTGTGGCAGAAGGTAACATACAAAACTTATGTTCACATTCTATTGGTAAGAACCAGTCTTAAGACCTAACCACATGCATGGGGGTGATGAGAATTGTAGTTCCTAGCACTATAGCTACTTCACAGGGGCAACTCTGTTCTATGTACAAAGGAAGTGCAAGGGTTTGTATAGTATGTTCTCTATTCTGACCCAGGACACCATTACAAATAAAGCAACATTAAAACTTCATTTACTGCAGGTTTATTATATACAAAATAACAAAGTACAGAATATTATTGGTTTTGAAAATATATTTTTCCAAAAGAGATTAATCAAAGTTTTTGGCCTGAAAATTACAAGTTTTAAAAGTTAAAAAAAAAAAAAAAAATTGAAAGTAAATAATTACTATTTGGCTTATTTTTTATTTCTCTTGATCTGTGTGAAGTAAAAAAAAAAAGTGTATATAGATACACACATACTAAATAGAAATTTTCCTTTTCCCTAAAATTTTGATTAACCTCTAAGATATCATAATAAAAAGCAATGATCTGATATTTTAAGCTTGCATTTTATAAAAGTTCTATCAATATTTAAATTAACATTACATTTTCCCGTTGCCGTCGAGTTGATTCTGACTCATAGCGACCCTATAGGATAGAGTAGAACTGCCCCATAGAGTTTCCAAGGAGCGCCATATAGTACTTAAAATATGGTGTAAGGTCCAACATCTTATTTTTCTATGAATTATTAATAGCTTTGAAACAGACCTTCTAATTCATATTTCAAATCTGCATATATACATGCACACAAAATTTAGATTAGTTAAAATTTGCAGGTTTACAGTAAGTATATTAGTGAAGTTGGAACCCCGGGTTGCGTAAATGGTTAATGCACTCAGATGCTAACTGAAAGGTTGAAGGTTCGAGTCCAGCCGGAAGTGCCTCAGAAGAAAGGCCTGATTCTACTTCCAAAAAATCAGCCATTGAAAAGCCCATGGAACACAGTTCTATTCTGACACACATGGAGTCACCATGAGTTGGCACTGACTCAATAGCATCTGTAACCACATTTCTTCTAAATGTGCTTCCTTATTTATAACTATTCAAATTATAATTATATATATATATAGATATATAGGTAGACATTAATAAACCCTCTCCAATGTCATTTTCCAAATTAGTTAGACTCCTAATATTACACATATAAAATTACAAAAATGCATTGAAGATATCACAGAATAATTTGCACAACCATATTGCTGCTTGCAGTTCTGGCAACATGGTAGACTGAATTAACCCAGAACTTTCTGCTCTAAAAAAAAAAAAAGACAAAAACAAAAATATTGGCATTCTGGATAAAAGGAAAGAAAAGCAATATATATTTAAACTTGAGTAACAAAAAACCCTGGTTCGGATAAATGAAGGAGAAACCCAGAACTAGTGAAGAGCGTGCAAGTTAAAGAGTTGTGGTACAAAGTATATCATACCTCAAAAAAAAAAAAAAAAAAAACCTCAAGGTAGACTCAATAAAACAGCAGTTAGGGTTTAACACGTTCACTCAGAGACAGGATAAACAGTAAGAACTTGGCTGCTAACCAAAAGGTCAGCAGTTCGAATCCACCAGCCTCTCCTCGGAAACCCTATGGGTCAGTTCTACTCTATCCTATAGGTTCACTATGAGTCGGAATGGACTTGAAGTCAATGGGTTTGGTTTTTTTCTTTTTTGGTTAACAGTGCCCTTAACAGGCCACTAGAATGTTTTATGTTTGCATTAGTCAGAGTCATGAAACGTTTTTTTCTTTTCTATAAGGAAGCTAGTTGACCCTGCCTACCTGCGCAGAAAAAAAATGGTAAAAAATATGATCCCTGATCAGGTATCTTGATGGGAAAATAATTTTCTTCTGAGAAATCAAAACTCTAGTCTGCTTCATGCGTGGGTAACTTTTGAGGTTACATTTTATTTTAAAATGGTGAAGTCATTGGGGCTCTTTGCAGAAGTAAATATAAAACCACAGCATAAGATTAATTCCACGACTGAATATAAATAGAAATATCAAACAAATTTCCATAGGTGAAGATGATATCACAAACTTAAAAAAATATAAAGCATATTAGGAAAAAATGCAGCATATATTAGAGGCATTAAAAAAGAGAACAACACTCTGAAAACTTGAAATAATAGATAATCTGAGATACTACTACTTTTTAAATGTTATAGGAGTTAAAAGAATTAATGGAAATAAAATAAAAGAGCAAGAGAGAGAGATTGGATAAAAAGGACAGGAGTGGTAAAATGTAGCTTGTAGCAATAAAAATTACTGCTTTTTAAAAAAAGTTTTTAATACAATGGTTAGGGTAAACCACAGATTAAATGAAACTAAAGGAAGAATTCATAAACTGGAGAATATTTTTGAAGAAGTAATCTAGATTGCTATAGAGAGCATGAAAATGGACAATAAGAAATAGAAATGTAGAGACATGGGAATGAGAAAATCTAACATACAACTTTCAGGAGTTTGAGGGAAAAGCACAATAGACAAAGAGGAAGAATTAATAAAACCACGTATCTCCTGATTGGTGTAATACATCACACCTTAAGTAATTTAAATAAAAAGAATACACATCTAGACACAGTATGATGTTGTTGTTAGTTGCTGTCAGGTCAATTCTGACTCGTGGCAATCCCATATGTTACGGAGTAGAACTGTTCCGTGTGGTTTTCTTAATCTTAATGGAAACAGGTTGCTTGGTCTATCTTCCGTAGTGTCACTGGTGAGTTTGAACCATCAACCTTTAGGTTACCAGTTGAGCACAAACCGTTTGCACCACTTAGGTACCTGGACACGTTTTAGGGGATCTGTATAACATTACCTAATAATATCTTAAAAATGATCCAAGATTAAAGAATGGAATAACAATAAGATTTACAGAAGATATTCATTGGCACAATAGTAGCCAGAAATTAATGACTCAGAGAAAATGCTTATCAACATGGAATTCTATGTTCTGAAAAATTTTCTATTTGAAACGAAGATAAAATTATTCTTAAGCAAAGATAAATCAAGCTTGCTTCTCATAGAAATTCATTGCAAGTCTACTCAAAGCTGTACTTAAGAAAGAAGAAAAATGAACAAAGAAAGAAAAAGTAGGATGAAAGATGTTAAGGGAAACAAAAGAAAGGTATATAAGTGGGTAAATAAAACAAGCAATGGCTATAAAAACAATTACTAATAAGCTAAATTTGAGGCGTTTTAAGGCAAAGTGACAATAAAATACTAAACAAGAAAAACGATCAGACTAACAAGCAGAGTGGGAGGAGATGATTATTGTTAAAGCATTTTGAAACTCTTTTATTGTTCAAGCAGAGAATAAAAATATTCATCCAGTTTAGGCTTTATTGAGACAGGTATGTTTTTAAAAGTAGTACTTTGCACACCCAGGAGATGGTGGAGGATAGTCATGTGCTGTGCAGCAAGTGGTTATGTCAGAGCTGGAGTTCTTTGGGAATCTGCTCTGGTGACCATACGAGCTCCCTTTCAGTGAAGTAAAGCAAGATTTCATTTCAAGACGGAAAGTCCACCAGATTCAAATGTGATTTTATCTAGCTCTCATGGGTCTGTGAGTATTCACCGTCTCCTTATACAGAATAGTTATAGAAATCACCCTGTGAGGACAACTGTTAGAAAAAGATTTAAGACAATAAGATTCATTTACTTCTACTCTGACACACATGGGGTTGCCATGAGCCGGAACCAACTCAACAGCAACTGGTACTGGCATAATGCAGTAAAACATCTTAAAGTAGAGAATGAAGAAAATGATGACCCCTTTTTTCAGAGAAATCAGTATCCTCAACAGAAGGAAACTAAAATTTCAAGACAGTTTCAAACTGTGAAATTTGAAGAAAGTAGATATTTGAAGAATACCATCAAGAATATTAATGCGATAGCCCCAAACTAAAACCATTCCCTAAGCCAAATCTTCAGACAAAAATTAGACTGGACTATAAGACATAAAAGGATACTGGTGAGGAGAGTGCTTCTTAGCTCAAGTAGACACATGAGACTATGTGGGCAGCTCCTGTCTGGAGGCGAGATGGGAAGGTAGATGGGGACAGGAGCTGGTTGAATGGGCACAGGAAATAGAGGGTGGAGAGAAGGAGTGTGCTGTCACAATACAGGGAGAGCAACTGGAGTCACATAACAAAGTGTGTATATGTCTTTGTATGAGAAACTGACTTGAATTGCAAACTTTCACTTAGAGCACAATAAAAAAAGAAAGAAAAGAATATTAATGCATGTGAATCTAAATTGCCTGATTGTAGGTCATGTGAAGATCTCCAAATGATTTTGTGAATGAGAATCTTCCCCAAAAAAGATTAAACAAAGAAAAAAAGCAAAATTGATGAAGGAGTTTCTGGAGAAACAGACAATTGGAGGCTAAATGTTTAGATTCAGGAATGATCTGTCTCAGTTACACTTGTTAATAAAGACATGGAGGAGCTACAACCAGGAGTTGCTTTATGAGTTGCAACCAGTTATGTCTGAGGAGAACAAGCAACTAAGACTTACTTAGTTGATACACCACTTAGGTTAGGTGTTAACAGTGTTAGATAATATATTAACAGACTTGAAGAATAATTTAAAGATGTATAATTTATAATTTTTTCTCAGAATATTCTTTGAGAATGACAACCTAATTAACAAATATTTATACATTTTAAAGGGAAGGTATGAACCATTACAGCTTACAGGAAGGTACACTATGTTACATAAATACACACTATGAGTTATGAAATGAAAATTTAGCATTTTGGAAAAATTTGCCAAAGAAAACTTGACATATAAAGAAATGAAAAAAAAAAAGTTAATGTCTAAAAATAATTTGGACAATTTCTGGAAACTAGTCTTAATAAATTCTTTTGTTTTTTGCTTCAAAAAATTTTTACTTTAAATGCTAAAACAAAAAATCCAGTCTGGTGAATGTCTAATCCTATACTGGTCTAAAAATGCATGCTTTTCTCCTAAATTTATGACCCTTGTTTTCATCCAGTTACCACATATTATGATCTAGCAGATAATTAGACTCATATGTCCAAAATTTAAAAACAAACAAACCAAAAACATAAGGGTTTCCAGTAAAGGACTTCTAAATATTGAAAAGAGATAATAAATATAATTCAATGAATTCATTAGAAGTCAGGAAAGGAGAGGAAAATAAAGAGCGTGACACCATACAAAATGCAAGAGAGGAATCCAAACGTATACAATTATCACAATATATGTAAACTGATAAAACACAGATAAAGTTAAAGCACAATTTTTATTGTTTTTTTAAAATGTTACAAATTCCTTTATATGAAACAGAGCAAAACAATGACACAGAAAAGTCAAAAGTAAACAAATAGAAAACTATACATCAAACAAACACTATATTAATATCACACCAAATGGACTTGAAACCAAAAAATATTACTGTGGGTAAAGAGGATCATTTTATAATGATAAACCAGCTGTTTGCCAAGAAGATGTAACAGTCTTGGACCTGTGTTCAACTAACAACATACTTTCAAAATAAATGCAATATTCAAATAATTTCTAGAAGAAAATAACAAATCCATATGGAAGATTTTAACACAACTTTGTGAGGTAGTGATAGACCAAGTATACAATTTATTACCTACGTATACAGACAAATCGAATAACACAATTAACATGTTTGGTCTAATTTATCTGTATAAGATTCTTCACTCAACAATTAGAAAATAGACCTTTTGTTCCAAACACTCATGAACCTTCTATAAAAATCACAAAGCAAATCACAACAATCAATGAATCAATATGATATTGTCCAAATGTAACGCAATAAAATTACAAATCCCTGTGTTAAAATAGACCTCCTATGGATCTCCAGATGTATAGGTTTTGAATTTCAAAGGAACATTATCAAAATACTTCATGGATCTCATAATGATATTTACAAAAATGTTGATGATGTTGAAGGAAGCCAACGTTGTGAGTCAGGTACGATGCTATGTTCACTACATACATCTCATAAAACCCTAAGGGTAAATTCTACTAATATTAGTATTATTTTGCTGATGAGAATATTAAAGCAGAGATCTAATAAATGATGGAGCCAAGATTAAAAGCCCAGACAATCTGACTCCAGATACTGTGCTTTGAACCACTACAGTGTGAAGATATCAAAATGAAAGTTAGAATTAAACAGCTGTAGAACACTGCATGCCAGAACGCTCCCTTAGAAGCAAGGATGGCGAGACTTCTTCTCACATATTTTGGATATGTTATCAGGAAGGATCAGTCCCTCGAAAAGGACATCATGCTTGGTAAAGTAGAGGATCAATGAAAAAGACAAAACCCTCAATGAGATGGGTTGGTACAGTAACTGTAACAATGGGCTCAAGCATAACAATGATTATGAGGATGACGCAGGACTGGGCAGTGTTTTTTTCTGTTGTGCATAGGGTCACTATGAGTTGGAACCAACTCAACAGCACCTAGCAACAACAACAAAACGCTGCCTATCAAACTCGCAGAAGCACCAAAAACGGTATTTGTAGAAAGTTTTTTCTTAAAACCATAAACCCAGTGCTGTCGAGTCAATTCCGACTCATAGCCACCCTACAGGACAGAGTAGAACTGCCCCATAGAGTTTCCAAGGAGTGCCTGGTGGATTCAAACTGCCGACCTTTTGGTTAGCAGCCGTAGTACTTAACCACTATGCCACCAGGGTTTCTGTTAACAACGTAGGATAGTATAAATCAAAACCAAAGCAAACCCGTTGCTGTCAAGTTGATTCTGACTCTTAGTGTCCCTATATATAGGGCAGAGTAGAACTGCCCTATAGGGTTTCCAAGGAGCACCTGATGGATTTGAACAGCCGTCCTTTTGGTTAGCAGCTGAACTATTAACCACCAGGCCACTAGGGTTTCCATGATAGTTTTATAGAAGATAAATTGAAAATTGATGAGCTAAGAGCTCAACACCAAAAGTTAAAAAGAGAAATCAGGCACAGTGGGCTTAACTCAATGATATTAGAAAGGAGGAAATAATAATAGAAAAAAAAATTAGTTGAATAGAAAACAAGGACACAGAATTAACAAACCTTTTTCTTTAGAAAGACTAAGAAGAAACACACTTATCTGGCAAAGCTGATCAAGAAAAAAAGTAAGAAGGCATATAAAAATATTAATATGATTTAAAAAGGAACATAAATACATGTAGAACAGAGATAAAAATCAGCTTCAAATTCTGTGAGAAATTTCAATACTTGGGTGAACTGGCCAATATTCTAGAATAATGTAAATTATTAAAATGGACAGGAGATGAAATTAAAAAAGCTTTATTGTCACTTAATCAGTGATGAAGAACCTATCTGCATATGGCACAAAATCAGATAATTTTATATACAAGTTTTACCAAATCTTCAAAGAAAAGGTAACAACTATCTTAAGCATTCTTTCAAAAATTGCAAAACAAGGAAAGGTTCTCAACACACTAAAGCCAGAGAGACAGAGAAAGAGAAAGAGAGTACAGGAAAAAACAATTATGGGCTAATTTAATTTATGAGAATAGATGCAAAAGTCCTAAATAAAATATTAACAAAATATTACATATTTTTATAAAATACATAAAATTTATTTTCAAAGCATGCAGATGAGTGTTTTATAGTTGACACACTTAAATTGTTTTCTGTAACAAAGTTGCATAACAATGAAAACTTTGCCAGACATCTGTCTTCAAAATTCCATCTTGATAGCAGGAATTATTTCCCAAAACAATAATTTTTTTTTTACTTTTTATTAAAAATACTTCTTTTGCATTTAGACATATTAAGGATGTGTGTGTGTGTAGATATCTGCTAAGCAAGCATTTTCATCACAGAAAAGGTCAGAAATTTGGAACAGTTGGTTTTATTTTTGTAAAAGAAAAATTTGTAACTCGTTTTCAAACATTCCAACTCTTTTAAGAACTTTACTGTAAGACAACTAACAAACCTCTTTATGACTCAAAAGATTTTTATGTCTACTCCCCATTTTAGTAAAAATCACTGTAAATATATATATATATATTTTTAATCACTAAATCCACTATAGTATAGTCTCTAAATTCCTCTGTCCTATAACCTGAGTGATGCAACTAGTTCCAATCTATATAATAAACTGTAGTAAGGTTAATTGTTTTCTATTTTTTTAGATAAAAATTAATATAAAAGGACCATCTTCTATATTCTCTTGAATACAAGCACTTTAGAAACTGTTACTCCGATGAAATAAAAACCCAAACCCATTGCGTTTGAATGGATTCTGACTCATAGTGACCCTATAGGACAGAGTAGAGCTGTCCGATACGGTTTCCTATGGAGCACCTGGTGGATTTGAACTGTCAACTTTTTGATTAGCAGCCGAGCTCTTAGCCACTGCACCACCAGGGCTCCCTGATGAAATAGAGTGGTCTAAAATCTTTCCACACTAGGCATGATCCAGTTGCTGGGTATCAACAGAGCTTTTAGGATGATTCCTCAAAGATGAGAGTAAGACATTTTGTCTCTATTTTGAGGACTCAAGATTTCAGTCGAAAGGTTAGCACTGCCATTGCCTAAATCTAGTAGGTGGCCAGGTAGTAGTACTCAGTCCAGAGAAAATTCTTAAAATCTATTTTGAAGTGTTAAATTTACAGAGGTAGGTTTTTTCTCAAAATTGAACTGTTTCTAGATACACACATGTATTATGTTAGCTTCAGCTAATTTTAACACCAATGATCTATTCATTGTAAAAGATACAATACTCAGCCATAATTATAGGGCTATATTTCAAATAATAAGACTAAAATAGTACTTAAGGAAATTGCCTTATTCAAATTCCTGAGATCTAACTCACTGCTAATTAGGGACTGTGGCTTTTATATGCACTAATAGAAATCTCAATGGCCATAACATCAAGCCCTCCTAGAGGATTTTTTAAAAGAAACATGTTTTTCTATTTTAACAGTGGAGCTAGGCTCCCTGAAAGCACATTATACATTAGGATGCCATTTGGTTTTATTTGCATTCATTAGTGCTAGTATTGAAAACAATTTGTTCTTTAGTGGAAAGAAAAAAAGAGTTTCAAGTCCTTCAATAACCCCTCTCATTAATTCTTTGTGCAAACAAACTCTAGTCTGGTATAAAGCAAGATAACCTAATGGATGTTTTGTAGAGGATGTGCAGCCACTTTGTTTACCAGTTAAGTTTTATCAAATAAAATGGACCATGAAAAGCCAAGAAAAGTTTGCAGCTCTATAAATCTCAAGCTATATTTTGAACATTCCTAAAACACTCAAACTCTAAACTTCAGCTTTGAATAGATTTATAAGAGCCAAAGGTCACTGTTCTTCCAAACAGAGAAAACAGCACGTAGAGTTTTTGCTTATTTTCTGTCTCTTAAAAAAATAAAATACGACCGTCAAGGACATAAAACACCAATATTCAACTACTGGTAGCAGAAGTAGGGTCTGTGGGTGTTTTTGTCTCTTTGGTTATCACGTGTAACAAAACCAGATGCAGATTAACTTTCAGATTTTCTCTATCTTGATTTAATGGAGGTTTTAACATATTTGTTTTAAATAATAGTGATATTCCATGGAACATCTACATAGAGAAAGCAAATCAATTTAAGTACTCATGAATTTAAGAATATGGAATAGACGGGAGGTGGATTGGTATAGCAGAAATATTTCTTTAACTTCAGGTTGGAAAAAATTAGTTTTAGTTCTAGCATTTTTACTTATTAGGTATCGGACCACCACTTGTCTGTCAGTTTGTTGTACTGTGGTGGCTTGCATATTCCGGTGATGCTGGAAGCGATGCCACTGGTATTTCAAATGCCAGCAGGGTCACTCATGATGGTCAGGCTTCAGCAGTGCTCCCAGACTGAGACAGACTGGGAAGGATCTGATGATCTACTTCTGAAAAAATTGACCAGTGAAAACCTCGTGACTAGCAAAGGAAAATTGTCTGATATATTGGTGAAAGATGAGCTCCTCGGGTTGAAAAACACTCAAAATAAGACTGGGGAAGAGCTGCCTCCTCAAGTAAGAGTTGACCTTAATGATGTGGATGGAGTAAAACTTTTAGGACCTTCATTTGCTGATGTGGAGTAACTGAAAATGAGAAGAAACAGCTGCAAACATTCATTAGTAATTAGGTAAGGAGTATGAATCTAGAAAAATTGGAAGTTGTCAGAAATGAAATGGAATGTTTGAAGATCGATATCCTAGGTAACTGTCAGCTGAAAGGGACTGGTATAGGCTTTTTTGAATAAGATACTCATATGTTCTACTATGCTTGGAATGACACACTGAAGAGGAAAGGCATCAAGTTCATTGTCTAAAATAACATTTCAAGATCTATCCTGAAGCACAGCATTGTCAGTGTTAGAATAATATCCACACTTACAAGAAAGACCAGTTAATAAGACTATTATTCAAAATTTAAGACACCAACAAAAAAGGCCAAAGATGAAAAAATTGAATATTTTTACCAATTTCTGCAGTTTGAAATTGATCAAACATGTAATCAAGATGCATTGGTAATTGCTGGTGATTGGCATGCAAAAGTTAGAAACAAAGAAGAAGGATCAGTCATTGAAAAATATGGCCTTGGTGATAAAAATGATGTTAAGAAATTTCATGATAGAATTTGTCAAGAACAACAACGTATGCATTGGAAATACTTTTTTTCAAAAACATAAATGGAGACTTTATACATGGACCTTGCCAGAAGGTATATATAGGAACCAAATCTTCTACATGTGTGGAAAGAGATGACGGAGAAGCTCAATATCAGCAGTCAGAGAAAGGCCAGAGGCCGACTGTGGAACAGACCATCAATTGCTCATATGCAAGTTCAAGGCAAAGATGAAGAAAATTAAAACAACTCCACGAGAGCCAAAGTACAACCTTGAGTATAGCCCACGTGAATTTACATACCATCTCACGAATAGATTTAACATGTTGAACACTAATGACTGAAGACCAGACGAGTTGTGAAATGACATCAAAGACATCATACATGAAGAAAGCAAAAGGTCATTAAGAGCATAGGAAAGAAAGAAAAGAGCAAAATAGATCTCAGAAGAGACTCTGAAAATTGTTCTTGAACATAGAGTAGCTAAAGCAAATGGAAGAAATGAAGAAGTAAAAGAGCCGGACAGAAGATTTCAAAGGGCAGCTCGAGAAAACAAAGTAAAGCATTATAATGACACGTACTAACACCTGGAGTTAGAAGACAAAAAGGGAAGAACACACTCAGCATTTCTCAAACTGAAAGAACTAAAGAATGTCAAGCCTCAAGTTGCAATATTGAAGGATTCTATGGGCAAAATTTTAAATGACACAGGAAACATCAAAAGAAATGCAAGGAATACACAATCACTATCTCAAAAAGAATTGGTCAACATTCAACCATTTCAGGAAGTAGCATATGATCAAGAACTGATGGTGTTGAAGGAGGAAGTTGAAGCTGCACTGAAGGCATTGGTGAAAAAACAAGGTTCCATTAACTGACCGAATACCAATTGAGATGTATCATCAAATGGAGGAAATGCTGGAAGTGCTCACTCAATGCCAAGAAATTGGGAAGACAGCTACCTCACTAAGAGACTGAAAGAGATCCATATTTGTATCCAGTCCAAAGAAAGGTGAACCAACACAATGGGGAAATTATAGAACAATATCATTAACATCCCACACAAGTAAAATTTTGCTGAAGATCATTCAAAAGTCGTTTCAGCAGTACATCAACAGGGAGTTGCCAGAAATTTAAGTCAGATTCAGAAGAGGGCACGGAACCAGGTATATTGTTGCTGACATCAGATGGATCTTGGCTGAAAGTGGAGACTACTAGAAAGATGTTTACCTGTGTTTTATTGACTTTGCAAAGGCATTCAACTGTGAGGATCATAACAAATTGTGGATAAGGTTGTGACGAATAGGCATTTTGGAACACTTGTGTTCATGCAGAACCTATATATAGACCAAGAGCCAGTCATTCAAACAGAACAAGGGGATACTGCATGGTTTAAAATCAGGAAAGGTGTGTATCAAGGTTGTATCCTTTCACCATACTTATTCAATCTGTATGCTGAGCAAATAATCCTGGAAGCTGGACTATATGAAGAAGAATGAGCATCAGGATTGGAAGGAGACTCACTAACAACCTATATGCAGATGACACAACCTTGCTTGCTGAAAGCCGAAAGGACTTGAAGTACTTACTGATGAAGATCAAAGACCACAGCCTTCAGTATGGACTATACCTCAACATAAAGAAAGCAAAAATCTTCCTAACTGGACCATAAGCAACATCATGATAAATGGAGAAAATGTTGAGGTTGTCAAGGATTTTATTTTAATGGGATCCACAATCAACTTTCATGGAAACAGCAGTCAAGATATCAAGAGATGTATTGCATTGGGTAAATGTGATGTAAAAGATCTCTTTAAAGGGTTAAAAAGCAAAGATATCACCTTGAGGATTAAGGTGTGACTGACACAAACCATGGTAATTTCAATTGCCTCATATGCATGTGAAAGCTGGGCAAATGAATAAGGAAGATCAAAGAATTGATGCCTTTGAGTTAGGGTGTTGGCGAAGAATATTGAATATACCATGGACTGCCAGAAGAAAGAACAAATCTGTCTTGGAAGAAGTACAGCTAGAATGCTCCTTGAAAGAGAGGATGGGAGACTTTGCCTTAAGTGCTTTAGATATTTATCAGGATGGATCAGTACCTGGAGAAGGACATCGTTCTTTTAAAGTAATGGGTCAGTGAAAAAGAGGAAGACCCTCAACAAGATGGATTGACACAGGGGCTGCAACAATGGGATCGAACATAGCAACTTTTGTGAGAACCTCGCAGGACCAGGCAGCGTTTCGTTCTGTTGTACATTGGGTCGCTATGAGTAGGAACCAATCTGAAGGCTCCTTACAACAAGAAAAACAACAGGTTTTGGAACTTTGGACAAGCTATGCAAGTTTGTAGAGCCTTTTAGTCTTCATCTGTAAAATATCTGACATCCTCTTTTCCTCCTACTTTTACTGTGTAGATTACCAGAGATCCTTATTAAGAAAAAAAAAATTTTTTTTTTAAATCTTGTTTACTATTTTGTTTTTTCAAGTTAAAAACTTATACAAGTTTAAGGTATCACAGTGATTTTGTGTAACTAAGTTCTTCCATTCCCAGAATTGCCTAGATCCCTGCTCTGGGCTCACTTACCTGCTTTTTCTGGGTAAAATGGGGAACCCCTAGGCAAGTGGCATCAAAATGAGCTACTATTGTTCATCTAGCAATCTTTACCAGAATTGGTGTTCTAGTTTCTTAAAATTTTATTTTAGAACCCCTGTGCTAACAGTGGCAGTGCTTTGTATGGTCTTACTTGGTGGATGCATTTGTAATATCAGTTGCACTGCTACTAAGTATTTAATTTTATAAGCGTATCAAAAATGGGAAACAAAAATGTCATTTCTATTCCCTACAGGGATACAGGTAATGAATGTAAATAGTTCATATCTCTGGATTTTTAAAAGTATCTATTATGCTTTTAAATTTAAATTCTAAGTCCATTGGGCAAGAATCTCTCTAATTCATCCTGGTAAATTATTGATTCACAAATGTTGCCTGTAAGTCTTATTTATGTAAACTAAATTTTTCATGTATTTCAGGAAGATCTTAGGTTTATATAGCAGATTTATATATTTATTCATCCACTCATATATTTATTATTTTTAGTCAGAATATTAGTATTTGCCAAAACTTATGCCAAGAGTTAATGCACTTTGGCTATAAGTTATTCTCACTGAAACAAGTCCTACTTTATCTTTATATAGTCCCTGATTGGCTCTTCTTTTTAGCTATACTTATAAAAACCTTCTGTTATTAGGAGCCTTAATTAGGAAGCCCCAAGTGTCTTTAGTCAATTTCCTTTAGGTCCTAGTTGATTGCCAACCAGCCTGGACAATAAAAAATAAAAAAATAAAAAAAATTTTAATAGGCTCTGATGACAGGTTGTCCCAGGATTCAAAAGCTGTGATGTGCCCGCTGAGCCATGCCAGGTCATCATTGGAAGAGTGCACAGGGGTGCATGTGCTAATCCCTGGGTTAGGCCATGGGGCAAACCTGTTGGTGCTGGTTAATGGTGCTGGGTGCATGGCTCAGCAAGCACATCACATCACCGGTGACACCCAGGTACATCCTGACCGATTCAAACGACAAGCAGGCACTCACTGCCTGTGTTAACACCCAATGACCACTTGGCTGTAGTGATACGTATCCTATACCTAGCCAGTTTCCACAGGCCAACCCCACATGTACTGAGACCCCTTGATCTCCCACTGCCTACTGATTCACCAATTTGTGGTCACATGAAGGGCCTACACCATCCATTTGAGTAACAATGCTACTCTGTAGCCAAGTATATGATCTGTCCTGCTTTCCTTCAGATGCATTAACTGCTAGCACCAATTTGGAAGGACCCCATGATACCATGAGAGCTGTGGAGAAACCCAGACCTCCTAACACTTGTCACCACAAAATACCAAGATGAAGCAAACAAACATTCAATCACTCAATCAATAAAATAACACCTTAATTCCTCAGATATAGCAGACAATATCAAATCATATAAAGATAGAGGACAAGATGGCTCAAGCAAGTGGCCAAAACAAAGGGACAGAAAATTTTCTTGAAGAAGAAACAGCAATAGAAGTACTTGATAAGGAATTCAATAGACTTACACATAGAATCCTCAAAGAGAGCAAGGAAAACACAGACAAAACTGTGTAAGAATTCAGGACAACAATGCAAGAACAAAATGACAAAATAAACAGTTAGAAACCATATAAAAACAGCAACTAGAAATCCAGAAGGTTCAAAATAAAATATCAGAAATAGATAGCTCAATGGAAGGACATAGAAATAAAACTGAATCAATGGAAGAAAAATCAGCAAAATACAGGACAAATCTCTTCATACTAATTTATTCGAGAAATGATCAGAAAAAAGAATAAAGAGAAAGGAAGAAAGCCTAAGAGTTATATGAGACACTACCAAGAGCAAAAATCTAAGCATGATTGGATTTCCAGAATAGAAGGAGACAAGAAAAAGCATGGAGAGAATTTTTGAAGAATTACTCACAGAAAACTTCCTGATATCATGAAAGATGAGAAGGTTTCCATCCAAGAAGCTCAACAAACCCCATACAGGATAGACCCCAAAGTCACCAAGACATATCATAATCAGACTTTCCAAAATCAAAGACAAAGGATTCTGAGAGCAGTTTGTGAAAAATGAAATATCACATTCAAAGGGACACCAATAAGACTAAGCTTTGACTTCTTGGCAGATATCATGTAGGCAAGGAAGTGATGGGTTGACATATATAACACCCTAAAAGAATTGCCAACCAAGAATTTTATATCAAGTAAAACTATCTCTAAAATACCATGGTGAAATTAGGACATTCCCAGATAAACATAAATTAAGGAAATTTGTAAAAATCAGACCAACCTTCCTAGAAATATTAAAGGAAGTCCTTTGGGCAGAGAACCAACCACGTGAGACACCGATCTGAGACCAAGACACATGACAACATCACCCAGATACCAACACAGACAAAGAACTCTCAAAATTAAAATAAAGCTACAAAGCCGAAAACAGCAAATCAGAGATGTCAATCTGAAAACAATGACAACTTCAAAACAAAAAGGGGGAATGAATGGCACAGTTACAGCACTTTCATATGTTGAGAAAGTCAAGGTGATATCAAAACATGACAGATTAAACATAGGATGGTAAAGGCAAACCTCATAGTAACCACAAAGAAAGTTAAAAAACATATCCACCAAAATGAAGAAAATAAAAAAGACCTAGTAAAGACAAAATCAAAAAAAGTGAAGGAAATAAAAAGACGATCCATTAACGAAAAGAACTCAGCACAGAAAATGATGCAGAACAAAGAAACCATCAACATCATAAAAAAGCCTAACAAAATGACAGCAGTAAATTCGTATCTATCAATAATCACATTGAATGTAAATGGCTTCAAGAGAGTGGAAGAATGAATACAAAACATGATCCATCAATATGTTCCCTACAAGAGACACACTTTAGACATAAAGATATAAATAGGTTAAAAATCAAAGGATGGGGAAAAGAGTGCATCAAGCAAACAGTAACCAAAAATAAGCATGAGTGGCAATATTAATATCTGACAAAATAGGCATTAAATTAAACTCCATCATAAGAGACAATGATGGACATTATACAACGATTAAGGGATCAATCCACCAAGAGGACATAACCATAATAAATATGTAAGCACCCAATGACAGAGTTCCAAAGTACATAAAATAAACTCTAACAGAAATGAAAAGAGAAGTAGACAGTCCTGCAGTAACAGTAGGAAACTTTAACACAATACTTTTGATGATGAACAGAACAATTAGAAAGAAACTCAACAAAGACACAGAAGATCTAAATAACGCAATCAACCAACGTGACCTCATAGACATATACAGAACATGCCACCCAACAGCAACACAATACACATTCTTCTCCAGTGCACATGGATCATTCTCTAGAATAGACCATATTTTAGGCCACAAAGCAAGCCTCAATAAATTAAAAAATGTCAAAATAATAGGGAGGCGGGGCCAAGATGGCGGACTAGGTAGACACTACCTTGGATCCCTCTTGCAACAAAGACTCGGAAAAACAAGTGAATCGATCACATACATAACAATCTACGAACCCTGAACAACAAACACAGATTTAGAGACGGAAAACGAACAAATACGGGGAAGCAGCGATTGTTTTCGGAGCCTGGAGCCAGCGTCCCAGTCAGCGGATTTTCTGGAAAAACTAGTTTCCCAGTGATGGCTAGGAGACAGCAGTCCATATCAAACCACCTAAAGAAGCAGACCATGACAGCTTCTCCAACCCCCCAAACAAAAGAATCAAAATCTTTCCCAAATGAAGATACAATCCTGGAATTATCAGATACAGAATATAAAAAACTAATTTACAGAATGCTTCAAGACATCAGAAACAAAATAAGGCAAACTGCAGAAAAAGCCAAGGAACACACTGATAAAACTGTTGAAGAACTCAAAAAGATTATTCAAGAACATAGTGGAAAAATTAATAAGTTGCAAGAATCCATAGAGAGACAGCATTCAGAAATCCAAAAGATTAACAATAAAATCACAGAATTAGACAACGCAATAGGAAGTCAGAGGAGCAGACATGAACAATTAGAATGCAGACTGGGACATCTGGAGGACGAGGGAATTAACACCAACATAGCTGAAAAAAAATCAGATAAAAGAATTAAAAAAAATGAAGAAACCCTAAGAATCATATGGGACTCTATCAAGAAGGATAACTTGCGAGTGATTGGAGTCCCAGAACAGGGAGGGAGGACAGAAAACACAGAGAAAATAGTTGAAGAACTCCTGACAGAAAACTTCCCTGACATCATGAAAGACGAAAGGATATCTATCCAAGATGCTCATCGAACCCCATTTAAGATTGACCCAAAAAGAAAAACACCAAGACATATTATCATCAAACTCGCCAAAACCAAAGATAAAGAGAAAATTTTAAAAGCAGCCAGGGAGAAAAGAAAGGTTTCCTTCAAGAGACAATCAATAAGAATAAGTTCAGACTAGTCAGCAGAAACCATGCAGGTAAGAAGGGAATGGGACGACATATACAGAGCACTGAAGGAGAAAAACTGCCAGCCACGGATCATATATCCAGCAAAACTCTCTCTGAAATATGAAGGCAAAATTAAGATATTTACAGATAAACACAAGTTTAGAGAATTTGCAAAAACCAAACCAAAGCTACAAGAAATACTAAAGGGTATTATTTGGTCAGAAAACCAATAACATCAGATACCAGCACAACACAAGGTCACAAAACAGAACATCCTGATATCAACTCAAATAGGGAAATCACAAAAACAAATTAGGATTAATTAAAAAAAAAAAAATGCTCATAACAGGGAATCACTGAAGTCAATATGTAAAAAGATCACAATAATCAAAAAGAGGGACTAAATACAGGAGGCATAGAACTGCCATATGGAGAGTGATACAAGGCGATACAGAACAATACAAGTTAGGTTTGTACTTAGAAAAATAGGGGTAAATAATAAGGTAACCAAAAAGAGGTATAACAACTCCATAACTCAAGATAAAAGCCAAGAAAAATGTAACGACTCAACAAACATAAAGTCAAACACTACGAAAATGAGGATCTCACAATTTACTAAGAAAAACGTCTCAGCACAAGAAAGTATGTGGAAAAAAGAAATTGTCAACTACACACATAAAAAGGCATCAAAATGACAACACTGAACACTTATTTATCTATAATTACGCTGAATGTAAATGGACTAAATGCACCAATAAAGAGAGAGAGTCTCGGACTGGATAAAGAAACACGATCCGTCTATATGCTGCCTACAAGAGACACACCTTAGACTTAGAGACACAAACAAACTAAAACTCAAAGGATGGAAAAAAATATATCAAGCAAACAATAAGCAAAAAAGAAGAGGAGTAGCAATATTAATTTCTGGCAAAATAGACTTTAGACTTAAATCCACCACAAAGGATAAAGAAGGACACTACATAATGATAAAAGGGACAGTTGATCAGGAAGACATAACCATATTAAATATTTAAGCACCCAAAGACAAGGCTGCAAGATACATAAATCAAATTTTAACAGAACTGAAAAGTGAGATAGACACCTCCACAATTATAGTAGGAGACTTCAACACACCACTTTCGGAGAAGGACAGGACATCCAGTAAGAAGCTCAATAAAGACACGGAAGACCTAATTACAACAATCAACCAACTTGACCTCATTGACTTATACAGAACTCTCCACCCAACTGCTGCAAAATATACTTTTTTTTCTAGCGCACATGGAACATTCTCTAGAATAGACCACATATTAGGTCATAAAACAAACCTTTGCAGAATCGAAAACATTGAAATATTACAAAGCATCTTCTCAGACCACAAGGCCATAAAAGTGGAAATCAATAACCGAAAAATCAGGGAAAAGAAATCAAATACTTGGAAACTGAACAATACCTTGTTGAAAAAAGTCTGGGTTATAGAAGACATCAAGGAGGGAATAAGGAAATTCATAGAATGCAACGAGAATGAAAATACTTCCTATCAAAACCTCTGGGACACAGCAAAAGCAGTGCTCAGAGGCCAATTTATATCGATAAATGCACACATACAAAAAGAAGAAAGAGCCAAAATCAGAGAACTGTCCCTACAACTTGAACAAATAGAAAGTGAGCAACAAAAGAATCCATCAGGCACCAGAAGAAAATGAATAATAAAAATTAGAGCTGAACTAAATGAATTAGAGAACAGAAAAACAATTGAAAGAATTAATAAAGCCAAAAGCTGGTTCTCTGAAAAAATTAACAAAATTGATAAACCATTGGCTAGACTGACTAAAGAAATACAGGAAAGGAAACAAATAACCCGAATAAGAAACGAGAAGGACCACATCAAAACAGAAACAACTGAAATTAAAAGAATCATATCAGATTATTATGAAAAATTGTACTCTAACAAATTTGCAAACCTGGAAGAAATGGATGAATTCCTGGAAAAACACTACCTACCTAAACTAACACATTCAGAAGTAGAACAACTAAATAGACCCATAACAAAAAAAGAGATTGAAACAGTAATCAAAAAACTCCCAACAAAAAAAAGCCCTGGCCCGGACGGCTTCACTGCAGTTGTACCAAACTTTCAGAGAAGAGTTAACACCACTACTACTAAAGGTATTTCAAAGCATAGAAAATGACGGATTACTACCCACCTCATTCTATGAAGCCACCATCTCCCTGATACCAAAACCAGGTAAAGACATTACAAAAAAAGAAAATTATAGACCTATATCCCTCATGAACATAGATGCAAAAATCCTCAACAAAATTCTAGCCAAATAGAATTCAGCAACATATCAAAAAAATAATTCACGACGATCAAGTGGTATTTATACCAGGTATGCAAGGCTGGTTTAATATTAGAAAAACATTAATGTAATCCACCACATAAATAAAACAAAAGACAAAAACCACATGATCTAATCAATTGATGCAGAAAAGGCATTTGACAAAGTCCAACACCCATTTATGATAAAAACTCTCAGCAAAATAGGAATTGAAGGAAAATTCCTCAACATAATAAAGGGCATCTATGCAAAGCCAACAGCCAACGTCACTCTAAATGGAGAGAACCTGAAAGCATTTCTCTTGAGAACGGGAACCAGACAAGGATGCCCTTTATCACTGCTCTTATTCAACATCGTGCTAGAAGTCCTAGCCAGGGCAATTAGGCTAGACAAAGAAATAAAGGGCATCCGGATTGGCAAGGAAGAAGTAAAATTATCTCTATTTGCAGATGACATGATCTTATACACAGAAAACCCTAAGGAATCCTCCAGAAAGCTACTGAAACTAATAGAAGAGTTTGGCAGAGTCTCAGGTTATAAAATAAACATACAAAAATCACTTGGATTCCTCTACATCAACAAAAAGAACATCAAAGGGGAAATAACCAAATCAATACCATTCACAGTAGCCCCCAAGAAGATAAAATACTTAGGAATAAATCTTACCAAGGATGTAAAAGACCTATACAAAGAAAACTACAAAGCTCTACTACAAGAAATTCAAAAGGACATACTTAAGTGGAAAAACATACCTTGCTCATGGATAGGAAGACTTAACATAGTAAAAATGTCTATTCTACCAAAAGCCATCTATCCATATAACGCACTTCCGATGCAAATTCCAATGTCATTTTTAAGGTGATAGAGAAACAAATCACCAATTTCATATGGAAGGGAAAGAAGCCTCGGATAAGCAAAGCATTACTGAAAAAGAAGAAGAAAGTGGGAGGCCTCACTCTACCTGATTTCAGAAGCTATTATACAGCCACAGTAGTCAAAACAGCCTGGTACTGGTACAACAACAAGCACATAGACCAATGGAACAGAATTGAGAACCCAGATATAAATCCATTCATGTATGAGCAGCTGATATTTGACAAAGGACCAGTGTCAGTTAGTTGGGGAAAAGATAGTCTTTTTAACAAATGGCGCTGGCATAACTGGATATCCATTTGCAAAAAAATGAAACAGGACCCATACCTCACACCATGCACAAAAACTAACTCCAAGTGGATCAAAGACCTAAACATAAAGACTAAAACGATAAAGATCATGGAAGAAAAAATAGGGACAACCTTAGGAGCCCTAATACAAGGCATAAACAGAATACAAAACATTACCAAAAATGATGAAGAGAAACCCGATAACTGGGAGCTCCTAAAAATCAAACACCTATGCTCATCTAAAGACTTCACCAAAAGAGTAAAAAGACTACCTACAGACTGGGAAAGAATTTTCAGCTATGACATCTCCGACCAGCGCCTGATCTCTAAAATCTACATGATTCTGTCAAAACTCAACCACAAAAAGACAAACAACCCAATCAAGAAGTGGGCAAAGGATATGAACACACACTTCACTAAAGAAGATATTCAGGCAGCTAACAGATACATGAGAAAATGCTCTCGATCATTAGCCATTAGAGAAATGCAGATTAAAACTACGATGAGATTCCACCTCACTCCAACAAGGCTGGCATTTATCCAAAAAACACAAAATAATAAATGTTGGGGAGGCTGCGGAGAGACTGGAACTCTTATACACTGTTGGTGGGAATGTAAAATGGTACAACCACTTTGGAAATCTATCTGGCATTATCTTAAACAGCTAGAAATAGAGCTACCATACAACCCAGAAATCCCACTCCTCGGAATATACCCTAGAGAAACAAGAGCCTTCACACAAACAGATATATGCACACCCATGTTTATTGCAGCTCTGTTTACAATAGCAAAAAGCTGGAAGCAACCAAGGTGTCCATCTACGGATGAATGGGTAAATAAGTTGTGGTATATTCACACAATGGAATACTACTCATCGATAAAGAACAGTGACGAATCTGTCAAACATTTCATAACATGGAGGAACCTGGAAGGCATTATGCTGAGCTAAATCAGTCAGAGGCAAAAGGACAAATATTGTATAAGACCACTTTATAAGATCTTGAGAAATAGTATAAACTGACAAGAACACATACTTTTGTGGTTACAAGGAGGGGAGGGAAGGAGGGAGGGAGAGGGTTTTTTTTACTGATTAATTAGCTGAAAAGAACTGCTTTAGGTGAAGGGAGAACAGCACTCAATACATGGAAGGTCAGCTCAATTGGACTGGACTGGACCAAAAGCAAAGAAGCTTCCGGGATAAACTGAATACTTCAAAGGTCAGCGGAGCAAGGGTGGAGGTTTGGGAACCATGGTTTAAGGGACTTCTAAGTCAATTGGCAAAATAATTCTATTATGAAAACATTCTGCATCCCACTTTGAAATGTGGCGTCTGGGGTCTTAAATGCTAACAAGCGGCCATCTAAGATGCATCAATTGGTCTCAACCCACCTGGAGCAAAGGAGAATGAAGAACACCAAGACCACACGACAACTAAGAGCCCAAGAGACAGAGAGGGCCACATGAACCAGAGACCTACATTATCCTGAGAACAGAAGAACTAGTTGGTGCCCGGCCACAATCGATGACTGCCCTGACAGGGAGCACAATAGAGAACCCCTGAGGGAGCAGGAGATCAGTGGGATGCAGACCCCAAATTCTCATAAAAAGACCATACTTAATGGTCTGGATGTGACTGGAGGAATCCCAGTGGTCATGGTCCCCAAACCTTCTGTTGGCACAGGATGGAAACCATCCCCAAAGACAATTCATCAGACATGAAAGGGACTGGACAGTGGGTGGGAGAGAGATGCTGATGAAGAGTGAGATAATAATATCAGGTGGACACTGGAGACTGTGTTGGCATCTCCTGTCTGGAGGGGGGATGGGAAGATAGAGAGAGTTGGAGGTTGCCAAAGTTTTCACAAAAGGAGAGACTGGAAGGGCTGACTCATTAGGGGGAGAGCAAGTGGGAGTAAGGAGTAAGGTGTATATAAGCTTATATGTGACAGACTGACTTGATTTGTAAACGTTCACTTGAAGCTCAATAAAAGTTAATAAAAAAAATAGGGAACATCTTTTTAGATCACAATGCTACAAATTTATACATCAATAACAGAAAGAACAAAGGAAAAAATACATATGTGGAAACTGAATAGCACCTTGTTTAAAAACCACTTTTTTTTTTTTTTTTAGTAGCAGAAATTAAAAATGAGATAAGAAAATTCCTAGAATCAAATGAGAATGAAAATACAACACATCCAAACCTTTGGGACACAGCTTATAGCAACAAACGCACACATCAAAAAAGAAGAAAGGGCTAAAATCAATACTTTAACCCTAAACTTGAACAAATAGAAAAAGATCCGTAAAAGAAGCCTTCAGCGTCCAGAAGAAAGGAAATAATGACGATTAGTGCAGAAATAATTGAAACAGAAAACCATAGAAACAGTCAACAAGACTAGAAGCTGGTTTTTTGAAAGGATCAATAGTATCGACAAAACACTGGCCAAACTCACAAAAGAAAAAAAGGAGAATATGCAGATAACTGATATAAGAAGAGAGATGGATGACAATACAGTAGAACCAACTGAAATAAAAAGGATCATAACAGAATACTATGAAAAATTATACTCTAACAAATTTGAAAACCTAGAGAAAATGGACAAATTCCTAGAAACACACTACCTACCTAAACTAATAAAAACTGACTTAGAAAATCTGAACAGACTCAAAACAAAAGAAGAAATTGAAGAGGTCATAAGAAAATAAAATAAAAAAAAAAACCTGGCCTGGATGGTTTCACTGCAGAATTCTACCAAACATTCAGAGAAGAGCTGACACCAATACTACTCAAACTATTCCAGAGTATAGAAAGTGAAGGAATACTACTGAATTCATTCTAAGAAGCCAGTATAACCCTGATACCAAAGCTAGGCAAAGACACCACTGACAAAGAAAATTATAGACCAAAATCTTTCAAGAGCATTGATGCAAAAATTCTCAACAAAATTCTAGCCAATACATAACAACCAAGGGAAATTCATACCAGCTATGCAAGGATTGTCCAACGTTTGAAAATCAATCAATGTAATTCACAACATAAATAAAACACAGGAAAATTATCACATGATCATCTCAATTGACACAGAAAAGGCATTTGATAAAGTCCAACACATGTTTCTGATAAAAACTCTTACCAAAACAGGAATAGAAGGAAAATTCCTCAACATAACTAAGTACGGAATACACAAAAATAGGTCATTATAAGTAGAAATTGACTCAACAACAATGGGTATGCAAAACTGACAGCCAACATTATTCTCAGTGGAGAGAGGCTGAAAACATTTCCCCTGAGATTGGAAATCAGACAAGGATGACCTTTATCATCACTCTTATTCAACATTTTACTGGAAGTAATAAGACAAGAAATGGAAATAAAGGGCATCCAATTCAGTAAGGAAGAAGTAAAACTATCCCTATTCAGAGATTATATGATCCAATACAGAAAGAATCCCAAAGAATCCACAAGAACGTTATTGGAACTAATAGATGGACCCAATAAAGTGGTAGCAGTGAAGATCAACATACAAAAAATCAGTCAGATTCCTCCATACTAACAAAGAGAACTCCAAAAACGAAATCAGGAAATAAATACCATTACAATAGCTCCTAAAAAGATTAAAAAAACTTAGGAATAAATCTAACTAGAAACGTAAACGACATAAAAATAAAACTACAAATGCTACTTCAAGAAGGCAAAAGAGACTTTCATAAATGGAAAAACATACCATGCTCATGGATAGGAAGACTTAACATTGTGAAAACAATACTATTCAAAGTGATCTATAGATACAATGCAATCCTGATCCAAATTTGAACAACATTCTTTAACACGATGGAAAAACTAATCATCAGCTTTATATGGAAAGGAAAGAACTCCTGGATAAGAAACGCATTACTGAAAAAGAAGAACAAAGTAGAAGGCCTCACACTACCCAGTCTCAGAACCTACTATACAACCATGATAGTCAAAACATGCTGGTACTGATACAATGACAGACACATAGACCAAAACTGAACAAAATTGAAAATCCAGAAGTAAATCCATCCACCTATGGACACTTGATCTTCAACAAAGGGTCAAAGTCCATTAAATGGTGCTGGCAAAACTGCATATCCATTTGCAGAAAAAAGAAACAGGATCCATACCTCACACCATACACAAAAACTATCTCAAAATTCATCAAAGACACAAATGTAATACTTTGTCTTAGTTATCTAGTGCTGCTATAACAGAAATACCACAAGTGGATGGCTTTTAAAAAGAGAAGTTTATTCTCTCACAACCTAGCAGGCTACAATCCAAATTCAGGGCGTCAGCTTTCTCTCTGTTGGCTCTGGAGGAAGTTCCTTGTGATGCATCAGTCTTCCCTTGGCCTAGGAACATCTCAGTGCAGGAACCTCAGATCCAAAGGCCATGCTCTGCTCCCGGCACTGCTTTCTTGGCAGTATGAGGCCCCCATGTCTCTCTGTTCACTTCTCTCTTTTATATCTCAAAAGAGATTGGCTTAAGACACTATCTAATCTTGTGCTCATCAATATAACTGCCACTAATCCATCTTATTTCATCAGTGGTAGGATTTACAACACATAGGGAAATCACATAAAATGGTGAAAATCACACAATACTGGGACTCATGGCCCAGCCAAGGTGACAGATTTTTTAGGGGACACAATTCAATCCATGACATACTTGAAACTATAAAGGTCATGAAAGAAAACATGGCATAAATAGGATATCCTGCATAATGAAAGATGCACAAACTCCAGAAGACAAATTAGATAAGTGGGACCTCCTAAAAATTAAATACTTACACTTATTAAAAGGCTTTATCAAGGCGGTAAAAAGAGAACCTAAAGACTGGGGGAAAAAATCATTGACAAGGACATATCTGATAAAAGTCTAATCTCTAAAATATATAGAAAACTTCAACAACTCAACAACAAAAAGACAAACAACCCAATCATAAAATGGACAAAGGACATGAACAGACACTTCACCAAAGAGGACATTCAGGTGGTTGACAGTACATGAAAAGATGCTCATAATCATTGGCCATTAAACCTTTTGCCATCCAGGTGACTCTGACTCATGGACACCCTCTAGGACAGAGCAGAGCTACCCCATAAGGTTTCCAAGGAGTGCCTGGCGGATTGGAACTGCTGACCCTTTGGTTAGCAGCTGTAGCTCTTAACCGCTATGCCACCAGGGTTTCCCTGTTAGCCATTAGAGAGATGCAAACCAAAACTATAATGAGGTACCATTTCATCGCTACAATAATGCTCCAATTAAAAAAAAAAAAAAAGAACAGAAAACAATAAATTCTGTTGAGGTTGTGGGTAAATTGAATCTCTCATACACTGCTGGTGGGAATGTAAAATGGTACAATCACTATGAAAACGATATGATACTTTCTTAAAAAGCTAGAAATACCATAAGATACAGAAATCCCTCTCCCAGGAACATATCCCAGAGGTATAAAAAAAAAAAAAAAAAAAGAGGTATAAGAACCGTCAAACGAATAGACACTTGCACACCCATGTTCATTGCAGTATCACTCACAATAGCAAAAAGATGGAAACAACCTTAGTGACCGTCAACAGATGAATGGATAAACAAATTATGCACATACACACAGTGGAATACTACACAATGATAGAGAACAATGATGAATCCATGAAACATCTCACAAATGGGATGAAGCTGTAGAGCATTACGCTGAGTGAAATAAGTCAGTCACAAAGGGACAAATATTGTATGCGACTACTGTTATAAAAACTCAAGAAAAGGATTACATGCACAAAGAAACAATCTTTGAGGGTTACCAGAGAGGGGAGGGGAAACCACTAACTAGATAGTAAAACAAAAACCCAGTGCCGTTGAGTAGACGTTTGTTAAATTTGGTGAAGGGAAAGGCAATACACAATATAGGGGAAGTCAGCACAACTTGACTAAGGCAAATTCGGAAGCCACTGAGAGACTTTTAAGCTGGATAAATGGAAACAGGAAACCAGGGAGCGGGGGTGGGGGAAGGGTGAGAGTGCTGACTCATTGCAGGGATTGCAACCAATGTCACAAAGCAATTCGTGTGCAAATTTTGTGAATGGGAAACTAGTGTGTTCTGTAAACTTTCACTTAAAGCACAATCGAATGTTCAAAAAAAAGAAGAAATCAAAGAATGCGTTACGTTGGACAAAGGTTCTGCAAAAGACCTGTTTTAAAGCGTTCAAAAGCAAAGATACCACTTTAAGGACTAAGGTGTGCTTGACCCAAGCCACAATATATTTTTTTTCTTTTTTTTTTTTTAAATTTATCGTGCCTTAGGTGAAAGTTGACAAATCAAGTCAGTCTCTCATACAAAAAGTTATACACATCTTGCTACATAACCCTAGCTGCTCTCCCCCTAATGTGACAGCACACTCCTCCTCTCCACTCTGTATTCCCCGTGTCCATTCAACCAGCTCCTGTCCCCCTCTGCCTTCTCATCTTGCCTCCAGACAGGAGCCTCCCACATAGTCTCATGTGTCTGCTTGAGCCAAGAAGCTCACTCCTCACCAGTATCATTTTCTGTCTTATAGTCCAGTCCAATCCCTGTCTGAAGAGTTGGCTTTGGGAATGGTTCCAGTCTTGGGCTAACAGAAGGTCCAGGGATGAGGAAGAGACACCCTTCACCAAAATGGGATGCAGAATGTTTTCTTAATACTTTTTGTTATGCCAATTGACCTAGGTGTCCCCTGAAACCATGGGCCCCAGACCCCTACCCCTGCTACTCTGGCCTTCAAAGCATTTGGTTGTATTCAGGAAACTTCTTTACTTTTGGCTTAGTCCAGTTGTGCTGACCGCCCCCGTATTGTGTTTTGCCTTTCCCTTCACCTAAAATAGTTCTTGTCTATTATCTAATGGGTAAATAACACTCCCGCTCCCTCTCCATCCTCATAACCATCAAAGAATATTTTCTTCTGTGTTTAAGAACTTTTTCTTGAGTTCATATAATAGTGATCTCATACAATATTTCTTGTTTTGCAACTGACTAATTTCACCCAGCGTAATGCCTTCCAGATTCCTCCATGTTATGAGACGTTTCACAAATTCATCAGTTCTTTATCATTGTGTAATAGTCTATTGTGTGAATATATCATAATTTGTTTATTCATCTGCTGATGGGCACCTTGGTTGTTTCCACCTTTTTGCTATTGTACACTGTGCTGCAGTGAACATGGCTGTGCATGTATCTATTCCTGTGAAGGCTCTTATTGCTCTAGGATGTATTCCAAGAGGTGGGATTGCTGGATCCTACGGTAGTTCTATTTCCAACTTTTTAAGGAAATGGATTTCCAAAGCAGTTGTACCATTTTACATTCCCACCAGCAGTGTATAACCCGGCCAACATTTATCGTTTTCTGTTTTTTTGAATTGACACCAGCCTTGTTGGGGTGAGATGGTATGTCATTGTAGTTTTGATCTGCATTTCTCTGATGGCTAATGATCATGAGCATTTCCTCATGTATCTGTTAGCTGCCTGAACATCTTCTTTGGTGAAATGCCTGTTCATAGCCTTTGCTCATTTTTTAATAGGGTTATTTGTCTTTTTGCTGTTGAGTTTTTGCCGTATCATGTAGATTTTAGAGATCAGATGCTGATCGGATTTGTCATAGCCAAAAACTTTTTCCCAGTCTGGAGGTAGTCTTTTTACTTTTTTGGTGAAGTCTTTGGATGAGTATAATTGATTACTAGGAGCTCCCAGTTACCTAGTTTCTCTTCTGGTGTTTCTCCACTGTTGGTAATGTTTGGTACACTGTTTATGCCATGTATTAGGACTCCTAGCATTGTCCCTATTTTTTTCTTCTGTGTTCTTTACCATTTTAGATTTTTATATTTAGGTCTTTGATCCATTTTGAGTTAGTTTTTGTGCATGGTGTGAGGCATAGGTCTTATATCATTTTTTTTTTTTTTTTGCAGATGGTTATCCAGTTATGCCAGTACCATTCATTAAAGAGAATGTCTTTTCAGCATTTAATGGACTTTCAGCCATTGTCAAATAACAGCTGCTCATATGTGGATGGATTTATGTCTGGATTATCAATTCTGCTCCTTTGGTCTATGTATATTTCTTGTACCAGTACCAGGCTGTTTTGACTACTGTGGTGGTATAGTAAGTTCAAAAATCAAGTAATGTGAGGCCTTCCACTTTGTTCTTCTTTTTCAGTAATGCTTTACTTACCTGGGGCCCCTTCCCTTTCCATACAATGTTGGTGATTTGTTTCTCCATCTTATTAAAAAATGCCATTGGAATTTGGATCAGGATTGCATTGTATCTGTAGATCACTTTGTGTAGAACAGACATTTTCACAATGTTGAGTCTTCCTATCCATGAGCAAGGTATATTTTTCCACTTATGTAGGTCTTTTTGCAATAGGGTCTTGTAGTTTTCTTCGTTTAGGTATTTTACATCTCTGGTTAGATTTATTCCTAAGTCTTTATCTTCGTGGGACCTACTGTAAATGGTATTGATTTTGTGATTTCCTTTTCGCTGTTTTTTTTTTTTGTTAGTGTAGAGGTATCCAACTGATGTTTGTATGTTTACCTTGTACCCGGAAAGTCGGCTGAACTCTTCTCTTAGTTTCAGTAGTTTTCTTGAGGATTCTTTAGGGTTTTCTGTGTATAAGATCACGTCATCTGCAAATAGAGATACTTTTACTTCATCCTTGCCAATATGAATGTCCCTTATTTCTTTTTAAATAATTTTTATTGTGCTTTAAGTGAAAGTTTACAAATCAAGTCAGTCTGTCACATATAAACTTACATACACCTTACTACATACTCCCACTTACTCTCCCCCTAATGAGTCAGCCCACTCCCTCCTTCCAGTCTCTCCTTTCGTGACCCTTTTGTCAGTTTCTTACCCTCTCTACCCTCCCATCTCCCCTCCAGGCAGGAGATGCCAACACAGTCTTAAGTGTCCACCTGATACAAGTACCTCACTCTTCATCAGCATCTCTCTCCAACCCATTGTCCAGTCCCTTCCTTGTCTGATGAGTTGTCTTCGGGAATGGTTCCTGTCTTGGGCCAACAGAAGGTTTGGGGACCATCACCACTGGGATTCTTCCAGTCTTAGTCAGACCATTAAATCTGGTCTTTTTATGAGAATTTGGGGTCTGCATCCCACTGTTCTCCTGCTCCCTCAGGGGTTCATTGTTGTGCTCCCTGTCAGGGCAGTCATTGGTTGTGGCTGGGCACCATCTAGTTCTTCTGGTCTCAGGATGATGTAAGTCTCTAGTTCATGTGCCCCTTTCTGTCTCTTGGGCTCATAGTTATTGTGTGACCTTGGTGTTCTTCATTCTCCTTTGATCTAGGTTGGTTGAGACCAATTGAGGCATTTTAGATGGATGCTTGTTAGCATTTAAGACCCCAGATGTCACACTTCAAAGTAGAATGCAGAATGTTTTCTTAACAGAATTTATTTTGCCAATTGACTTAGAAGTTCCCTTAAGCCATAGTCCCCAAACCCCCGCTGACCTTCGAAGCATTCAGTTTATCCCGGAAACATCTTTGCTTTTGGTCCAGTCCAGTTGAGCTGACCTTCCCTGTATCGGGTATTGTCCTTCCCTTCATCTAAAGTAGTTCTTACCTACTATCTAATCAGTAAATAACCCTCTACCACCCTCCTCCCCCCCCAATAACCACAAAAGAATGTGTTCTTCTCAGTTTATACTATTTCTCAAAATCTTATAATAGTGGTCTCATTCAATATTTCTCCTTTTGCAACTGACTAGTTTCACTCAGCATAATGTCTTCCAGGTTCCTCCATGTTCTGAAATGTTTCACAGATTCCTCACTGTTCTTTATCGATGCATAAAATTCCATTATGTGAATATACCATAATTTATTTAACCATTCATCCATTGATGGACACCTTGGTTGCTTCCAGCTTTTTGCTACTGTAAACAGTGCTGCAATAAACATGGGTGTGCATATATCTGTTCTTGTAAAGGCTCTTATTTCTCTAGGGTATAGTCCGAGGAGTGGGACTTCTGGGTTGTATGGTAGTTCTATTTCTAACTTTTTAAGAAAACGCCAGATAGATTTCCAAAGTGGTTGTACCATTTTACATTCCCACCAGCAGTGTATAAGAGTTCCAATCTCTCTGCAGCTTCTCCAACGTTTATTATTTTGTGCTTTTTGGATTAACGCCAGCCTTGTTGGAGTGAGATGGAATCTCATCGTAGTTTTAATTTGCATTTCTCTAACGGCTAATGATCGAGAGCATTTTCTCATGTGTCTGTTAGCCGCCTGAATATCTTCTTTAGTGAAGTGCCTGTTTGTATCCTTTGCCCACTTCTTTATTGGGTTGTTTGTCTTTTTGTGGTTGAGTTTTAACAGAATCATATAGATTTTAGAGATCAGGTGCTGGTTGGAGATGTCACAGCTGAAAATTTTTTCCTAGTCTGTAGGTGGTCTTTTTACTCTTTTCATGAAGTCTTTAGATGAGCATAGGGGTTTGATATTTAGGAGCTCCCAGTTATCTGGTTTCTTTTCATCATTTTTAGTAATGTTTTGTATTCTGTTTATGCCTGGTATTAGGGCTCCTAGGGTTGTCCCAATTTTTTCTTCCATGATCTTTATCGTTTTAGTCTTTATGTTTAGGTCTTTGATCCACTTGGAGTTAGTTTTTGTGCATGGTGTGAGATATGGGTCCTGTTTCATTTTTTTACAAATGGATATCCAGTTATGCCAGCACCATTTGTTAAAGAGGCTGTCTTTTCCCCAATTAACTGACACTGGTCCTTTGTCAAATATCAGCTGCTCATATGTGGATGGATTTATATCTGGGTTCTCAATTCTGTTCCATTGGTTTATGTGCCTGTTGTTGTACCAGTACCAGGCTGTTTTGACTACTGTGGCTGTTTAAGATGTTCTAAAATCAGGTAGAGTGAGGCCTACCACTTTCTTCTTCTTTTTCAGTAATGCTTTTCTTATCCGAGGCTTCTTTCCCTTCCATTTGAAGTTGGTGATTTGTTTCTCCATCACTTTAAAAAATATCATTGAAATTTGGATCAGAAGTGCATTGTACGTATAAATGGCTTTTGGTAGAATAGACATTTTTCCTGTGTTAAGTCTTCCTCTCCATGAATAAGGTATATTTTTCCACTTATGTAGGTCCCTTTTAGTTTCTTGCACTAGTACTATGTAGTTCTCTTTGTAGAGGTCTTTTACATCTTTGGTAAGACTCGTTCCTAAGTATTTTATATTCTTGGGGGCTACTGTGAATGGTATCGATTTGGTGATTTCCTCTTCGATATTCTTTTTGTTGATGTAGAGGAATCCAAGTGATTTTGTATGTTTATCTTATAACCTGAGACTCTGCCAAGCTCTTCTATTAGTTTCAGTAGTTTCCTGGAGGATTCCTTAGGGTTTTCTGTGTATAAGATCATGTCATCTGCAAATAGAGATAATTTTTCTTCTTCCTTGCCAATCCTGATGCCCTTTATTTCTTTGTCTAGCCTAATTGCTCTGGCTAGGACCTCTAGCACAATGTTGAATAAGAGCGGTGATAAAGGGCATCCTTGTCTGGTTCCCGTTCTCAAGGGAAATGCTTTCAGGCTGTCTCCATTTAGAAGGTTGTTGGCTGTTTGCTTAGTATAAAAAAAAAAATTTTTTTTTTTTTTTGCTTTGTATAGATGCCCTTTATTATGTTGAGGAATTTTCCTTCAATTCCTATTTTGCTGAGAGTTTTTATCATGAATGGGTGTCAGACTTTGTCAAATGCCTTTTCTGCATCAATTGATAAGATCATGTGGTTTTTGTCTTTTGTTTTATTTATATGGTGGATTACATTAATGGTTTTTCTAATATTAAACCAACCTTGCCTACCTGGTATAAATCCCACTTGGTCGTGGTGGATTATGTTTTTGATATGTTGTTGAATTCTATTGGCTAGAATTTTGTTGAGGATTTTTGCATCTATGTTCATGAGGGATATAGGTCTGTAATTTTCTTTTTTGTGGTATCTACCTGGTTTTGGCATCAGGGATATGGTGGCTTCATAGAATGAGTTAGGTAGTATTCCATCATTTTCTATGCTTTGAAATACCTTTAGTAGTAGTGGTGTTAACTCTTATCTGAAAGTTTTGTAGAACTCTGAAGTGAAGCCGTCCGGGCCAGGGCTTTTTTTTATTGGGAGCTTTTTTTTTTTTGATTATCTTTTCAATCTCTCTTTTTTTTAATGGGTCTGTTTAGTTGTTCTACTCCTGATTGTGTTGGTTTAGGTAGGTAGTGTTTTTCTAGGAATTCATTCATTTCTTCTAGGTTTGCAAATTTATTAGAGTACAGTTTTTCATAATAATCTGATATGATTATTTTAATTTCAGTTGGGTCTGTTGTGATATGGCCCATCTCGTTTCTTGTTCGGGTTATTTGTTTCTTTCCCGTATTTCTTTAGTCAGTCTGGCCAATGGTTTATCAATTTTGTTAATTTTTTCAAAGAACCAGCTTTTGGCTTTGTTAATTCCTTCAATTGTTTTTCTGTTCTCTATTTCATTTAGTTCAGCTCTAATTTTTATTATTTGTTTTCTTCCAGTGCCTGATGGATTCTTTTGTTGCTCGCTTTCTATTTGTTAAGCTGTAGGGACAGTTCTCTTACTTTGGCTCTTTCTTCTTTATGTATGTGAGTATTTATCAATATCAGTTGACCTCTGAGCGCTGCTTTTGCTGTGTCCCTGAGGTTTGATAGGAAGTGTTTTCATTCTCTTTGCATTCTATGAATTTCTTTATTCCCTCCTTAATGTATTCTATAACTCAGTCTTTTTTGAGGAGGGTATTGTTCAGTTTCCAAGTATTTGATTTCTTTTCCCTGATTTTTCTGTTATTGAGTTCCACTTTTACGGCCTTGTGGTCTGAGAAGATGCTTTGTAATATTTTGATGTTTTGGATTCTGCAAAGATTTGTTTTATGACCTAATATGTGATCTATTCTAGAGAATGTTCCATGTGCACTAGGAAAAAAAATATACTTTGCAGCTGTTGGGTGGAGTGTTCCGTATAAATCCATGAGGTCAAGTTAGTTGATTGTAGCAATTAGGTCTTCCGTGTCTCTATTGAGCTTCTTACTGGAAGTCCTATCCTTCTCCGACAGTGGTGTGTTGAAGTCTCCTACTATAATTGTGGAGATGTCTATCTCACTTTTCAGTTCTGTTAAAGTTTGTTTTATGTATCTTGCAGCCCAGTCATTAGGTGCATAAATATTTAATATGGTTATATCTTCCTGGTCAATTGTCCCTTTAATCATTATGTAGGGTCCTTCTTTATCCTTTGTGGTGGATTTAACATTAAAGTCTATTTTGTCAGAAATTAGCATTGCTACTCCTGCTCCTTTTTGCTTGTTGTTTGCTTGATATATTTTTTTCCATCCTTTGAGTTTTAGTTTGTTTGTGTCTCTAAGTCTAAGGTGTGTCTCTTGTAGGCAGCATATAGACGGATCATGTTTCTTTATCCAGTCTGAGACTCTCTGTCTCTTTATTGGTGCATTTAGTCCATTTACATTCAGTGTAATTATAGATGAGAATGTGTTTAGTGCTGTCATTTTGATGCCTTTTCATGTGTGTTGTCAACAATTTCATTTTTCCACTTAATTTTTTGTGCTGAGACGTTTTTCTTTGTAGATTATGTGTTCCTCATTTTCATAGTATTTGACTTTATGTTTGCTGAGTCATTACATTTTTCTTTGTTTTATTTTGAGTTATGGAATTGTTAGACCTCTTTGTGGTTAACTTAATATTTGCCCCTATTTTTCTAAAAAAAACCTAACTTGTATCGTTCTATATCACCTTGTTTACCTCCCCATATGGCAGTTCTATGCCTCCTGTTTTTAGTCCCTTTTTTTGATTATTGTGATCTTTTACATAATGACTTCAATAATTCCTGTTTTGAGCATTTTTTTGTTTTTAAAATTAATCTTAATTTGTTTTTGTGATTTCCCTATTTGAGTTGATAACAGGATGTCCTGTTCTGTGACCTTGTGTTGTGTTAGTGTCTGATATTATTGATTTTCTAACCAAACAATTTCCTTTAGTATTTCTTGTAGCTTTGGTTTGGTTTTTGCAAATTCTCTAAGCTTGTATTTATCTGTAAATGTTTTAATTTTGCCTTCATATTTTAGAGAGAGTTTTGCTGGATATATGATCCTTGGCTGGCAGTTTTTCTCCTTCAGTGTTCTATATATGTCATTCCATTGCCTTCTTGACTGCATGTGTTCTGCTGAGTAGTCTGAAATTACTCTTATTGATTCTCCTTTGTAGGAGACCTTTCTTTTATCCCTGGCTGCTTTTAAAATTTTCTCTCTCTTTGGTTTTGGAAAGTCTGATGCTAACATGTCTTGGTGATTTTCTTTATGGATCAATCTTAAATGGGGTTTGATGAGCGTCTTGGAGAGATATCCTTTCGTCTTTCATGATGTCAGGGAAGTTTTCTGCCAACAGATCTTCAACGATTCTCTCTGTGTTTTCTGTTGTCCCTCCCTGTTCTGGAACTCCAATCACACGCAAGTTATTCTTCTTGATAGAGTCCCACATGAGTCTTAGGGTTTCTTCATTTTTTTAATTCTTTTATCTGAGTTTTCTTCAACTATTGGTGTCAATTGCCTTATCCTCCATCTCCCCTACTCTGCATTCCAATTGCTCGATTCCCTTCCTCTGCCTTCCTATTGAGTTGTCTAATTCTGTAATCTTACTGTTAATCTTTTGGATTTCTGAATGCTGTCTCTCTATGGATTCTTGCAGCTTATTAATTTTTCCACTATGTTCTTGAATAGACTTTGATTTCTTCAACTGCTTTATCACTGTGTTCCTTGGCTTTTTCTGTAGATTGCCTTATTTCATTTTTGAGGTCGTCCCTGATGTCTTGAAGCATTCTGTAAATTAGTTTTTTATATTCTGCATCTGGCAATTCTAGGATTGTGTCTTCATTTGGGAAAGATTTTGATTCTTTAATTTGGGATGTTGTAGAAGCAATCATGGTCTGCTTCTTTAAGTGGTTTGATATCGACTGCTGTCTCTCAGCCATCTATAAGATACTGTAATGATTTATTTTATATTTGCTTACTGATTATTATCTTGTTTTGTTTTCTTTCAATATACGTATATGGGCTAACAGATTGCCCTGTCTTGATTGTTCTAGCCTTTGAATCACTTATGGATTATTACCAACTGGTTTGGGCTGTTACCAGAAATATAAGCCTAAGAGTCCATTCACTATTATTGAGTCGAATCTGATTTTGGGTCACCAAGTGTGTGGTGTAGACTATCACCTATTCACTTAGAGGAGTAGTGGTGATAGTTGTGTGCACCAGATTCTAGTAGCAGCAGGGGGTCACACTCCAGGGGGGCAGAATGCTGACGGACTTCCCCTAAGTTCCAGTGAGGTAGGTGTGTCTCTATTCTTAAAGCACTTTCGTGAGTGGGCTCTGCAGCTGTACTTTAGGCACACAATGCATGTACCTCTACAGATTGGTATGTGTCACTATCCTCAGACCCCTTTGACAGGAGCTAGGTGGTTTGGGTGGAGCTTTAGCCCTCAGTTCCTTGTTGTGGGTCAGTGAGGGCTCTGTTTAAATGGTAGAGATATCAGACCTGGGAAACTTGTCTTTCCAGTAATCTTCTAAAACGGTTACAGTCAGATCACTATTAAAATTGCCTTTGCATTATGATAGTCACCTTGTTCCCTGTAGGGATGAAAGCCCAAGTCTGTGGATCTCATATGCTTGGCTGGAGCTGGTTCTATATTTTTATTCCAATTTTGAGAAGTCAGGGAAGGATTTTTGGTCCTTGGGTTTTTTGTAGCTGCTTCTCTCAGGCCAGAAGAATGTGTTAGGAAAAGACAAAAAACAAAACAAAAACAAAACCCCCAGAGCACTTCACTCCCTGGTCCAGGAAATTCCAATGTTAATGAAATCACCTAGGAAGGGAGGGGAGGGATCAGATAGGAGAGAGTAGCACCCAGGAATATAGACAAAGTTACTTATCTTGCTTGTTGATGACTGTTTTATCTGAGATTCCCAAGGGGCGTGTAGCCTGTGTGCACTGGCTGGGTCAAGATTGCCCCCAGGGTCAAGCCGCCTTCCTGTGCTTGTGCTGTCTCAGAAGCCGTGGTCAGTTCCTCCGCTCCCAGTCCAAAGCCCAGTGCCAAGGTTCCCCGGCTGGGACACCGCACTCCAGGCTCCAAACCAGTCACTGCTGCCTGGTGACTTCTCCTCCTGTCAGTCGCTTCGCTGCGCTGCCTGCATACACTGTCTGGGCTTCCCCCGAGGTCACTTCAGGGGGCTAAGGCTGCGTCCCGTGGTTGTGCCATCTCAGGATGCCATGCTTAGCTCCCCTGTGCCCAGTCCAAAGCCCGGCACCAAGGTTTTCTGACTGGGATGCTGGCTCCAGGCTCCGAAAACAGTCGCTCCTTCCCCATGGTTGCTCGTTCTCTCGTTAGCCCTGTCAGTTTGCAGCCTGCTTGTGCTGGCTGAGTCTCTACCGAGGTTACCCCAGGGGGCTGGGGGTTAGGGCTGTGTCCCATGCCTGCCTCACCTTAGCAAGTCGCAATCAGCCCCACCAGTCGGCACCAGGGAACCGCAAGAACTCAAGGCTGTGGCGCCAGACTCCGGTTCCCAAGGCTGTTGCTGCTTCAGGGTGCAGGTTTTCGCTTGCCTGTCACTCGGGTCAACTCTTTAGATCTGTGTTTTATTGCCAGGGTTCGTAGATTGTCATGTATGTGATCGATTCACTTGTGTTTCTGAGTCTTTGTTGCAAGAGGGATCCGAGGTAGCGTCTACCTAGTCAGCCATCTTGGCCCGCCTCCACCCCTTATTTCTTTATCCAGCCTTATTTCTCTGGCTAGGTCCTCCAGTACAATGTTGAATAAGAGTGGTTTCCAATCTCAAGGGGAATGCTTTCAGACTCTCTCCATTTAGGCTGATGTTGGCTGCTGGTTTGTATTAAAAAAATGCCCTTTATTATGTTGATGAATTTCCCTTCTATTCCTATATTGCTGAGAGTTTTTAATCATGATTGGGTGTTGGACTTTGTCAAATGCCTTTTCTGCATCAATTCATAAGATACTGTGATTCTTGTCTTTTGTTTTATTTATATGATGGCTTACATTAATTGTTTTTCTGATGTTAAACCATCCCTGCACACCTTGTGTGAATCCCACTTCATCATGGTGAATTATATTTTTGATATATTGTTAAATTCTATTGGCTAGAACTTTGTTGAGGATTTTTACATCTAAGTTCATGAGGGATATAGGTCTGTAATTTTCTTTTTTTGTGGTTTCTTTTACCTGGTTTTGGTATCAGGGATATGTTAGCTTCATAGAATGAGTTTGGGAGTATTCCATCCTTCCTTATGCTCTGAAATACCTTTAGTAGAAGTGATGCTAACTCTGCTCTGAAAGTTTGGTAGAATTCTCCAGTGAAGCTGTCAGGGCCAGGGCTATTTTTTGTTGGGAGTTTTTTAGTTACCTTTTCAATCTCTTCTTTGTTATTGGTTTATTTAGTTGTACACCTGTTTGTGTTAGTTTAGGTAGGTAGAGTGCTTCTAGAATTTTGCACATTTCCTCTAGGTTTTGAAATTTGTTAGAGTACAGTTTTTCACAGTAATCAGATTTGATTCATTTAATTTCAGTTGTATCTGTTGTGATATTGTCCATCTCATCTCTTATTCAGGTTACTTGCTTCCTCTCCTGTTTTTCTTTTGTTAATTTGGCCAGCGGTTTATCGATTTTGTTGATCTTTTCAAAGAAGCAGGTTTCGGTCTTGTTAACTCTTTCAATTGTTTTTCTGTTCTCTATTTCATTTAATTCTGCTCTAATATTTATTATTTGCTTTCTTCTGGTGTCCAAGGTTTTTTTTTTGTTGTTGTTGTTCTCTTTCTATTTGTTCAAGTTGTAGGAATAATTCTTTGATTTTGGCCCTTTATTCTTTTTGGATGTCTGCATTTTTTTGCTATAAATTGACCTCTGAGAACTGCTTTAGCTTGTCCCAAAAGTTCTGATAGGAAGAGTTTATATTCTCATTGGATTCCATGAATTTCTTTATTCTCTCCTTAATTTCTTCTATAACCTAGTGGTTTTTGAGCAAGGCGTTCTTCAGTTTCCATGTGTTTGATATCTTTCCCCTACTTTTTCTGATATTGATTTCTACTTTTATGGCTTTATGGTCAGAGAAGATGCTTTGTAATATTTCGATGTTTTGGATTCTGTTAAGGCTTGCTTTATGACCTAATATGTGGTCTATTCTGGAGAATGTTTCCTGTGTGTTGGAAAAGAAAGTATACTTGGCTGCTGTTGAGTGGAGTGTTCTGTATATATCTATGAGGTCAAATTGGTTGATTGTGGCATTTAGATCTTCTGTGTCTTTATTGAGCTTCTTTCTGGATGTTTTCTCTTTCACCAAAAGTGGCGTGTTGAAGTCTTCTCTTATTATTGTGGAGCTGCCTGTCTCACTTTTCAATGTTTTTAGAGTTTGTTGTATGTATCCTGAAGTCCCGTTGTTGGGTGCATAAATATTTATTATAGTTATGTCCTCCTGGCATATTGACCCTTTAATCATTATATAGTGTCCCTCCTTATCCTTTGTGGTGGATGTAAATTTAAAAATTATTTTGTCAGAAATTAATATTGGTACTCTGGCTCTTTTTTGATTTTTTGTTTGCTTGACACATTTTTTCCCATCCTTTAAGTTTTAGTTTGCTTGTGTCTTTAAGTTTAAGCCGTGTCTGTTGTAGGTAGCATATAGATGGATTTTTTTTTTTTTTTAATCCATCCTGGTGCTCTCTATCTCTTTATTGGTGCATTTACATTCAGCATAATTATGGATAGGAGAGAGTTTAGTGCCGTCATTTTGATGTCTTTTTCTGTGTGTTGTTGACAGTTTCTTTTTCCACTTAATTTTTTTTGCTGAGTAGTTTTCCTTTATATATTGTCTTTTCCTCTTTTTCATTGTTGATTTTGTTTCTTTTGAGTCTTTATGTTTTTCTTGTATTTTAGTTCGATGTGCAGGGTTGTCATTCTCCTTTGTGCTTACCTTAATATTTACCCCTATTTTTTTAAGTTTAAACCAAACTTTTATCTTTTTAATATCGCCTTGACTTTCTCTCCATATGAAAGATTTATGACTATATTTTTTAGTCTCTTTTTATTGATTTCATGTTGTCATCTTTTACATAATGACATCACTGTTTCCCTGTTTTGAGTGTTTTTTATTTTGATTTATTTTTGTGTTTTTTCTATCTGAGTTGATATCTGGTTGCTCTGCCCTGTGTTCTTGTTTTGCGTTGTTATCTGATATTATTGAATATCTAACCAGAGGACTCCCTTTAGTATTTCTTGCAGTTTGGTTTGGTTTTTGCAAATTCCCTAAACTTCTGTTTATCTGGAAATGTCCTAATTTTGCCTTCATATTTGAGAGACAGTTTTGCTGGATATATGATTCTAGGCTGGCAGTTTTTTTCCTTCAAGCTTTTATATATGTCATCCCATTGCCTTCTTGCCTGCATGGTTACTGATGAGTAGTCCGAATAACTTATTCTTATTGACTTTCCTTTGTAGGCGACTTGTTGTTTATCTTTAGCTGCCTTAAAATTCTCTCTGTATCTTTGGTTTTGCAAGTTTGATTATATGTCTTGATCTTTTGGGATCTACCTTCAATGGGGTTCGAAGAGCAAATTGGAGAGATATCTTCTCATCTTTTTTGATAGCAAGGAAGTGTTCTGCCAACAAATCTTCAACAATTCTGTTTGTATTTTCTGTTCTCCCTCCCTGTTCTGGCACTTCAGTCACTCATAGATTATTTCTTTTGATAGAGTCCGATGTGATTCTTAGGGTTTCTTCATTTTTAAAAATTCTTTTATCTGATTTTTCTTCAAATATATTGGTTCCAGGTGTTTTTTCTTCAATCTCACTTGTTCTTTCTTCCATTTCCTCATTTTCTGCTCCTCTAAGTTGATAAATGAGTTGTCTAATTCTGAAATTATATTGTTAGTCAGAATTTCTGTTTGCTGTCTCTCTATGGATTCTTGCAGCCTATTAAATTTGTCATTATGCTCTTGTCTAATCTGCTTAAGTTCCTCTAATGTTTTGTATGTGAGTTCTTTGGGTTGTTCTACATTTGCCTGATCTTCTTGATCTCTTGAAGAGTTCTGTATATTAAGCTATTGTATTCTACCTCTGGTAATTCCAGTAAAATATCTTCATCTGAAAGATTCCTTGATTCTTATTTTCAGAGCTTTTTGAAGTGATCATGGTCTGCTTCTTTAAGTGATTTGATATTAACTGTTATCTCTGAGTCATCTATAAGTTATTGTATTAATTTATTTTATTTTTTCTTGCTGTGTCCTAGCTTTTTGCTTTGTTCTGTTTTGATATGCCCAAATAGGCTGTTTGAGTGAGCTAGTTTGATTATTTCTGCCTTTGAAGCTCTAACTTCCTGTCACCAGATGGCTAGAGCTGTTACCAGGTATATGAGCTGAAGCATCCATTCACTTTTCTTGTATGAATTTAACTCAGGTGTCCAGGTAGCTGGTCACCAAGTGTGTGGTGCAGGCTCTCACCTACAGTCTTAGAGGGACAGGTGTGATTGGTGAAGGCACAGGTATCTGTCTGCAGCAGGAGGTCATGCTCTGAGCAAGGCAAGGGGCTGACAGCCATCCCGAGTGTCTGCGAGGCAAGTGTGAAACAGCTGAAACAACCAAAGTTAGACTTCAGGCACATACACCTTTGTGCTGTGCCAATGAGGGCTTAAGCTTCCAAAATGGGCCCACTCAGGTCCATGCAGGGTTGAAAAGCATTCAAAGTCCATGGACTGCTTACGCTTATGTCCAAGCAAAGGGGCTGCTTCTGCCCTGAATTTCCAGCTAAGAGGAGCCAGCAGTTTATTTTTTCCTCATTAGTAAATTTGTTTCTTCTCTAAGGCTGGGAGAATGGCTCAGGGTAAGCAGCAGAACCTATCTCAGGCCAAGAAGAAGCAACTACCACTGAAGGCAGCTTAGAGGCTGGAGCAGAGGGAGGAGGGATCAGATAAATGGGAGAGAATTCTTTGAAAGGGGTGCTTTTTAACCCACACAGCAAATTAGAAGTACGCACTTATCTTTTGCTGAGAACACTGTTCTTTGCTGATTCCAGAGGCGTGAGTAGACTCCGTGTTGCTCACTCTCTCTCGCTGAGGAAACCACATCCTGAACACTACCACCAGACCCAGGGTATTAGGCCCTAGTTCCTGCTGAGTCAGGTCCAGCAATTCCACCCTGCTTCTGAACCATCTCTCCCGTCCCCTGCCACTCGCTCTGATTTCTTAACTTTACCTTTGATATTCAGGGCTCCTATCTTGTCGTATGTATAATTGATTCACTTGTTTTTTGTGGTCTGTCGTAAGAAGGAGCACCTGAAGGGTATGACTACTCTGCCATCTTGGCCGTCCCTGAAGCTATGGTATTTTTAATCATCTGATGTAAATGTGAAAGCTGGACAGTGAATAAGGAAAGTCAAAGAAGAATTGATGTCTTTAAATTACGATGTTCCCAAGGAATATTGACTATAACATGAACTGCCAGAAGAATGAACAATCTTTCTTGGAAGAAGTACAGCCAGAACGCTTCTTGGAAGCAAAGAAGTCGAGACTTCTTCTCAAGTACTAAAGTAAAGGGCCAGTGAAAAAGAGGAAGACATTCAGCAACATGGATTGCCACCCTAGCTGCAACAATGAGCTCAAACTTAGCAAAGATTGTGATGATGGCACATTTCCAGGCAGTGTTTTTTTATGCTGTACATAGGGTTACTGTGAGTGAGAACCTACTTGATGGTACCTAACAGCAACACACTAAGTACCCTAGTGGCACAGTTGTTAAAGCACTGAACTGCTAACTGAAAGTGCAGTGGTTTGAAACCACCAGCTGCTCCAGTAAAGAGAGATGTGATAGCCTGATCACTAAAGACTTATGGAATCTGCGTCAGCACTGACTAGATGGCAGGGGGCTTGGTTTACTAAGTACCTAAATTTTAAGATTAGAAGAAATGAGTGACAAGATCTATGTACATAAGGAACTTATTAAGAAAATATTGTAATAAACTATCATCCAATAGTTTGGAGGCACATTTTTGCTTTTGTAAATTGACTATGAAAAAAAGATGACAGGAAATAATGGATGGATGAAATAGGTAATAAGAATGGTGTTGTTTGAAAGATGAGAGCATTGGACATTTTTACTTTTGTGGGCCTACAAAATGGTGAAGGGTCTAGCATATTGAAAAAAAAATCATATCTGAAATTTGATTCTTGGTGTACCCATTCTAGGACGTGGGGATTTGAGATAATTAGTAGAAATTTATCTTGGAGTTGCTGACATCAGTTTACAAAGAGGCTGCTGACATGACTTGGTGCTATAGAAGAGAAAGTTGACGTGTGATAAAACTGAAGTTAATTCTACCTGCCAAAACATTAGAGAAATATATTTATCAAATAGAAATAATTAGTAAGTATGTATACAAAAACACCCACAATGGATTTTTACAATGAGAGGAAACAAGATAAAAAATGGAAAACTTGTAAGTGCTCCTTTAAAAGTACGTTAGATACAGATGAAATTGTTTTGCATCTTTCTATTTCTGAAGTGTTTAGTCCAGACATTTGTCTACTTATTGTGTAACTTGATTTTAAATTTTACTCATAAGAAAGTAGATGAACTTTTCTATATTGCAACTTTTTTCTTCTACTTTTCAATATGTGCTTTCACTTGAGCTAGTTTATAATTGCAGTTTTACTACTTTATTGCCATGTTTTATTCTTAATGTAATATGCTTACATAGTAAAGGGTGATATAGTGCACAAAAGTTATTACTATATGAACTGATGGCATCATTTTCCCTTGACCTTGGATTCTGTTGGTTGCTAGAATCATGAGGAGAGAGCTTTTTGTTTTTGGCCACTTGGGAGACTAACAAAGGCATTAATTTTAAAACTAGGCTGGAGTAATTACCATTACATTTATTTTAGAGGTTAACATTTGTGTTATTTCCTCTTATTGCCTGGCTTTACAGAATGTTATGCCCCACTGCTTTTATTAAATCCAGGTAATAGAGGAAATAACAGTGTTATTAACCTCTAACACTGATGAAAAATTCGTCTTAAGTAAAACATGGTTTAACATCAGAGCAGTTGTGTTAGTAGTCTAGCTGATTCCTTGAGGAAGCACAGTAAGGCTTTGTATTCTCGTGTCCACATTTAATATTATAAAAGTAAAAACAAAGTATAACATGAAATAAATCTCTGGGGATAGGGATTAGATTTTAATTCGTACTTGTACTGTTACTAATAAAAGTTGTAGGTTTCTATGACATTACACAAATAAATATTGATCCAAAGGAGTACAACTTTTTGGTGATTACAGATGGAATTAGTTTTGATAACTTGATTACTTTGGAGAAAAGCACTTAGGAATTTAATATATAATAATTGACTCAATCAGAAGTCTCCAGTAGGAAGCTTCTAAGCACAGATATTTTTAAGCTGGGGATTACTTTAGAAAAATTCTCTTTTCCGTGCTTGTTTGAATTTAAAGAATACTTTTTTTAAAGTGATTTTTGGTATCTAGGCAGAGGGAAATCTTGCTTCCCTGGCTCTAATGAGTATACTACATGGTGATGTGGGAATGTTTATTCTATTTTGGACGATAAAGCAAGTGTCTCAAAGAATTTCAGTAGTTTTAGACTAATGTGAAAATATATACTTAATAAATAAAATTAGGGTAGTAATAATTTATTATAGGAAATATTTGCAAAAGAATTAAATATCATAGTTTATTGATTAATTTAATCCTATATTTGATTCATAAATATTTTACTTAAATTTGGTATTAAGGTAACACATCTTCTCTATCAAGTAAAAAGCATTTATGTATTGAAAGGCTTTTTATTTGTTTGATTTAAATAAATCTTTCTGCCTAACATTTATTAGTGAATTGCCAAATAATTTGAAGGTAATATTTCTATTATGGAATACAATGCACCTTTTAATTGTAAGGGTATTGTTTTCTAACCTACTCACTGTATCTGCTACCATGAGTTTGAAAGTAGTGAAGTATTAAAAGATTTTCTTTTAATTAATTATTCTTATTTTAAATATAGAATTAATATACTTTAGAGATATACTGGAGCTCTGGTGGCACAGTGGCTAAGAGCTCAGCTGGTAATCAAGAGGTTGGAAATTTGAGTCCACCAGCTGCCCCTTAGGAGTAGCATTGGGCAGCTCTACTTTGTCCTATACCATCGCTATGAGCCTGACGTGACTGAACGGCAGTGGGTTTGGTTTGGTTTTTTAGAGAGATATTGTTGAGACAGCATTGACAAAGAAAATTATGTTTTATTTAGTTACTCAAAGAATTTGTAGGGAACAATAATATATTTGAAAGCTTCTATGCAAATTAAATTAAACCAGGTATACGTACGTGTTTTGTAGCTATGCAATTGCATATTACATAATAATATTATCTTCATGCCTTGTAGTGACCAGTTTACTTGGAATATGTATAAACTTCATTGTATGTCTATAATGTATATAAAAAAAAATGTATATTATCAAATAAAAATAATAAAGAAAAATAATCTTTAGGAAAATACACAACGCGGCTTCATAAACACCTCTATCTAAAAGGTCAACACCCCATTTACTTTTTAAATTAACCCACTTCGATGATTAACTTAGTATATCCAAGCCAATAAATTACTGAACATTACTGACTGGAAGCTTAGTTAGTATCCAAAACAAGACTGCCATTTATGAACTCATTCTCCAAAGAAAAGAAAAAAGGAGGCATCAAATCTGCATTGTGGATGTGTTTGGTTCCCTCACTCTAAACACATTATTACACTCTATTTTCCCATTTAGAGAGGCTCTTGTAAACTGAGCATGTGGCTGTTTAAATGCCCAGTAGGGCATCCGGGGCTGCAAAAGAAGGAAAAATTATTCGGAACCATTTGCATTCGTTCAAGGACAATGTTAAGCATTTTACAGCTGTTTTATTGATATTCTCGGGCTGTTTGAGCTGTCTTTTATGTCAGAAGCCCTTTCCTGCTTGCAGATCATCAGGAAGCATTCTGCTGTGTGCTCTCTGCCTAACCTAAGTTCCTCCAGGGCTCTGGGCCTTTGATCAAGGATACCATTTGCAAGCTGGTTAAAAATAGGAGACTGCCGCAATAAGCCTGAGTCCTGACAGTGAGGAAAGGGCCCTTTCCTTTTTCTTTTTCAACTTTGTTCTCTTGTTTTTTATCATTGGAACACATGATCTCACCACAGAGGAATAGTGTTCAGGAATTAGAGCACGCTTAAGGTGAAAGAAGTTTACAAGTGAAGAAAATTTATTAAAGAGTTCGACTTCTTGAAACCACGCTTATCATTTCAGTAAGTTAATGTTCTGAGAGAAAGGAGTAAATTATTCTCTTTGGGTATAACGTAAGCAACACTTGATCACCATACATTTAAGATACACTATTTGATGCATAATTTTCTAACTTCTACTCCAAAGGATGGCTTTTAAAAACAAAGGACTTACCTTTTTAGTGAAAGAAAGATATCTATGATGTTGATTGTTTCTTAGCAAACCAAACATAAAAGAGTTAAAAAATTATCATTATAAGGATAAAGTTATGATAAAAATGACTCACATTTTTATTATTTCTACTTCTTATCATTTATCAACACTTTCTTTAAGTTTGTCTACTTACCGAAAACTAAATCAGGAAGCTTTATTATGCATGGTTTTCTTGTTATAGACTTTCATTATCCATTGGTTAAGCAACAAATCAAATATGGCACAAGCCCTGAAATTAGAAACCTATTTGAAAAGGAAACATAATCTAGATGGTAAAAGTGCAATAACTTTGGGTACTGGAATATCAATATGACACTCTGTATAGAATATTTAGTATGAAGTGAAATGAAATGTACTAGAAGGGTCTTGAGGGTTTAATGAATTTCTGAATTCTCTGCCAGCAGACAGGACTATTTATTTGTTAATTTACCCAAATAAAGATCTGTGCAAAGTCAAATCCTATAATGCAAAGCAGGATATGAGAGTGCTATCAAAGAGACTAAAAAGGTATTTGTTTTAATGTCACATTCATTCTTGACAGAGATAGAGCCTGGATAAAATGTAGGGGACAAAGAGGAGTTAGTAAAAGAAAGAATCAAGGGAATAAATTTGCAGGGGGGATGGTTTTTAAAGCAGAGGAATCAGCTTATACAAATTTCAGGAAAAAGAGTTCAGAGAGTACCTTAAAGTGTAAGTGATACGGTTATGCTGGGCTGGGGTACAGGGAATGGGATCTGTGTGCCTTGTGTTGGGGGAGTTGGGAGGTAGAGGGCGAAGTGTGGATTGGGCTGGGCTGGGCTGGGCTGGAAGTGGAGGTTGGGGTAAATAAGCAGGGGCCAGATCATGGAAGAACAGTTGTGTTGTGTGCATTGAGTAATATTGATACTTTTTCTGTAATCAAAGTGTACTAACTTGTGCTGCTGTGTTTCTGTATTAATTCGTATATTTTTTAAACTCCTAATTGCCTAAATTTCAACATAAAGCAGAAAACTTTATAAATTGTTCTTGTGTTTGTGGTTAAATATGTGTACGATAGCTTATATTCCAGCAGATGCAATACTGTGGCTTAATCAGACCAAGTTTTATATTACAAATAATATAACATATAAGAAATGCCCCAATCCGTATCTTTGGAATGGAGACAATTATCTCTGAAAGTCCAACTCAGAGATTTTTTGGAGCATGATGTTGGGATTACCACTGCTTTGATGTTGACGTGTGATATACTCACCCTTGTCAAGCTGCAAAATCCTAGGATGGGTCTTTGTTACCTCTGTCTCAAGGTGATAATAGAATTTTGCATGCCAGGGAAAAGGATTTTACTGAAAAGATGGAATATACATTTGACTAATGTCTGGAAAATCAACTTGCTTCTAAGTTATTCAAGGACCTTAGAAGAAATCACTGAAGTTTTGTGATTTCCTATTATAATATTTTCTGGTAAAGTCATTTGGCCACTAAGCCTTGGAAAATTCAATTGGATCTCTTATAATGAGTGAGTGTATCCAATCACACATGATTTGGGAATTTATTTATTAATTTAAAAATTGTTATTGTTCAGGAAATAACAGAGGGGTACTAAATTTAACTTTCTTCTATTGTTCAATATTATTCTAAATTTGCTGGTGTAAATTATTAAAAATGAGCACTAAGTCCCAACTTAAATGAAAGTTACCTGTGTTGCTCAAATATGTTTTCATCTGCATGTCTAGCAAATAACTTTTATGTAAATTTGAATCTACATTGAGATTTTTAGGACAAGTATAATAGCGCTAAATTGGGTGCTTGATATGTACCAGAGGTGACCTCCGAATGGTAATTTTATTGGTCAAGGAGTCACCCTAAATAAGTAAGAAAAGCAGGAGGAGGGAGTGGGGAAGGTAAGGTGTGACACTGTCTTAGTCGTCTAGTGCTGCTGTAACAGAAACACCACAAGTGGATGACTTTAACAAAGAGAAATTTATTCTTTCACAGTCTTTTAAGCTACAAGTCCAAATTCAGGGTGTCAGCTCCCCGGGAACGCTTTCTCTGTTGGCTCTGGAAGAAGGTCTGTATCATTAGTCTTCACTTGGTCTGGGAGAATCTCAGAGCAGGAAGCTCTCAGGTCCAAAGGATGTGCTCTGCTCCCGGCGCTGCTTTCTTGGTGTATGAGGTCCCCATGTCTCTCTGCTCACTTCTCTCTTTATATCTCAGAGAGATTGGCTTAAGAGGCTACTTAATCTTGTAGACCTCATCAATATAACTGCCACTAATCCATTTTATTAATTTTATTACATCATAGTGATAGGATTTACAACATACAGGAAAATCACATAAAATGGTAGACAATCACACAATACTGAGAATCATGGCTCACCTAAATTGACAGGTATCTTGGGGAGACACAATTCAATCCATGCCACATGCCATTGCATGATTAAGTAGAAAAATATTTTTCTAACCAAGTTATCTACCTCATTTGCCTCTTTTTTCTGTTTTTGTCCTCAACTTTATCTTTCTTCTTTGTCCTGTTCTCCTTTGCTAGAACGTTAAGCTGTAAGCTGTACTGTGAGTTTAAATAAGTTGGATAAGTACCAGAGATAGTGACATTTTGAATTTACCGAAGGGTTTTTATTTGAAAATTGTCAGGGTATTGTTGTAAGACAAACAGAAAAAATGGGAGGGGAAATAAAAATAATTTAGCCTTAACACCCATTAGATTTTTCTGCCGCATCCACAAAACTTAAAGAGAATATCATGTGGGTTTTTCCATGAGTGAGGAGATAGACTGTGTAGTCACCACTGTGAAACTCCATGGCAGATTGAGCATATATCATCAGCACTGGCATTTCATTCACTGTAAGCTCTCATTAAATTCACTCTAGTAGAGAGCCAGAGAACATCCCATGTGCTCAGAGGAAAGAGCTGAATCATTAAACAATGCTCAATGTATATTTTATGTATTTACATTGACTTTTATAGAATAATGTTTCTTTCTAAATACAGTAGAACTATTAACTCAATGTTTGTTAAGGTGTAGCTACTACAAAGACAAAAACATAGATTTGATTATTTTAACATCAATTATTATTTTAATAGATCAATAAATATTCATCTTATATATAATTTTATATAATGAAATTACTTATTACCTTTTCTAATGACTCATCTGTGAAGGAAAAGTTATTCCAAAAAAGATATCTTCCCAAGGAAAAGAGAATAAGATTCCATAAGAGAAAAATGTTATCACCGTTATAGCACTTCTGTATATTAAGCCAGATTATATTAACCAATTAAATCTTCTTCAGAAAAAGACATAAAGGGATCCTAAAAGTGACTGCCGTATTGGATAGCACAGTGCTAGAAGAATAATCTGCTAAGTTTTTTTTTTTTTTTGCTTTAATCATCTTAGATCTCAGACATTCTCTTTGGGGGTGTTCTCTGTATGGTATTCGTATTATCAGATTTTGGAATGCCATGTTTCTGGAGATTGGGAAACTGTGGAGAACTTCTCATAAGAAATTCTACAAAGTAATTATGGGATAGATTATAACTATTATAAATCCCCGGTTTGATAATTCCAAAATACCTACTATCTCTGAGTTTGGTTCTGATGTTTTCCTTGTCTCTTCAGACTTTGTTTTTTTACTTTTTAGTATGCCTTGTAATTTTCTTTTGAAAGTCAGACACAACGTATTGGGTGAAAGGAACTGAGATAGACAGGCTGAGGTAGATAGTACGGGGTTTTGTATCTATCTGGCTAGAAGTTAGGCTATGTTTACTTTTTTCTGTAGCTGTGATATAGGAGGCTAAAATTTCCTGCAGTGTCCTTGTTTTTGTCTCTTCTGTTATAACTGGTATTCCCTAGAGACTCTTTCTCAAATAGTGCCTGAAGCTTGCAGTTCTCTCTGCTGTAATCCCCTGTTATTATACAGGAGCCCTATTGATGAGGTGGTAAAATGTGGAGGGAGAGCAAACATCTCTAGACCTGTGATTAGGTCTCAGTCCTTTATTGAGCCTGTCCCTGGGCTGTAACTTTCACCAGCACTTCTTAGCTTTTTCTCCCTCTCTTAGATGCGACAGGAAGGCAACAGAAGACTGGAATTGGTGGTATTTACCTTCCCCAGGTCAGTTAGGCTTTGGTAAAATAGTTTCCCTTGAGGGTAGGTATCGTTAAGGAGAACAAAAAACTCCCATGTATTTCAAAATGGTTACTTTTCCTCTTGCCCTGCTTAAATCACAAGGGGACTTTTCTTTTTATCTTCACAGTGAGAACCTGGTTGGGCTTTTGGAGGTAAAACTCACAAAACCCAAAGATTGGGCCCCTCCTGAATTTTAATGCTCTAGCTTAGCCACACTGACCCTGCAGCAATTTGTCAACTCCTTTTTAGTGTTCCCACTGGTTCTGGCTCCAGCTGCTTGTCTTCTGCTCCTGGGCTTTCCCTCCCAGTGAGCTGTGATTCTCAGCGTCAGCCTGTCTGTCTCTCCAGTTTTGAGGAAAACAGTTTTTCCTGTGACATCAATTCACTGTTGGATATAATAACAGCATTTGATTTTCAGTTCGTTCAACTTTTTCTCGTTGCAAGGATGGGAACGATGACTTCAAGTTTTTAAATGTAGGACAGGAAACCAGAAGTTTTTAGTTGCTCTACAACAGGCTATAAAATGATTTATTAAAAAAAAAAATTTTTTTCTCTCAATTCAATTTACAAAGCTGTCAAAGAATCAACCTAGTTAAAATATATTTTACACTTAAAATTTTTTGTTTGTTAAGTCCCACAAAAAGTAATATAGGTGATTTGTCTTTGCACGTTGCTGTTTTTCTAGTCAGAATGGCTAAAATGTGTAATGACTACTCTTCTTCCTCCCCCTTAGGTTAAAGAAGTTTTGCATTTATATTCAAAATCAAAGAATCTATTTCTTTTCTCTAGCAAGATAATGTTTAACACGCACATACACACAAATATTTATGGTAGATTATGCTATTGTTCTTTATTATTTATTCCCTCCTTACCTTTAAGAAGATAATACATTCCTGTTCCATTGATTTTAGACTTGACTATGTCACTTGCTTAAGCCAGTGGATATGCCATATCTGAATAGAAGTCCTTTTGTTTTGGGCCTCATGAGAAGAGCATGTATGAGATGGATGCTGCTTCTTCAGCCTGGACCCTGAAATTGGAAGACAAATGGAGAAGGCCCAGCAGACTTACAGCCTGCAGTAGAGCTCCAATCAGCCAGTAGTCTTCATTTAATCTGCACAAGAAATAACTGCTTATAGTTGTTAGGTCTGAGATTTTGGGATTGCTTTTTGTACAACAAATATTATCTAACACAAGTTTATAATATTTCTACTATAGCAAGTATTACTATAATGTTTACAATAATTATTTCAACCTTGCACTTGTACAGGTTGCAAGCTGCTATCAAATAGATGATCTTACTTGAGCCTCATGGCTACACTAAGTGAAGGTGAGTAAATGGAAGTTAAGAGAAGTTAATGAATTCTCCCAAGGGCAAAGTGCTATTAAGTGGAAGAAAAGAACTTGAACTCAGGTATTCTTATTTCAAGTTGATGTTTTTCTGGGCCTTAGTTTTACTAATCTCCAATCCACTTTATAAACTTCTTAAGGGTCGCACTTCATCTCAATTGTCCATCACTCCACCTCATGGTGACCTTGCCTGTGTAGGTACTTCATGCATATTAATCCGTAACTGGCATTTCAAAGGTCCCCCACTGACCTCAGGGGAAAGATCAAAATCCTTAGCATGTTCTACACCATTCTGAATTGTCTGAGCTCTGTGTATCTCCCTAGCCTCAAATTCCTCCTTAGTCACCTCTTGATTGATCTCTGGCCTCCAGCTGCACTGACTTTCTTTCAAGGTCCAGGGTAAGGTCATGCTTCCTTCAGCCACAGGGCTCTGTGCATTTTTTTTTTTTTTTCTTCTGCAAAATGCTTCCTCCTCACTCGAAATTTTCACCATGTACCATCCCATCTCCCCTCCCAATCTAGGTCACTTCTACTCTTTCTTCAGATCTCCCATCTGTAGTCAATGACCAGGAAACCTTTCCTGACTTCTTTGAGTAGATCAATCCCCATACTCTGAAAAGACATTTACTTCTGCCTTGGTTGTGACTGATGTGGCTCTCTTTGTATAATGTCTTTAAATTCTGTTTTTTACCAGTTATTATTATTTTATTATTAGGTATTTATTTTGCTTGCACTAGCCCCTAGCGCACTGCCTGGTACATACTAATTACCCAACAAACATTTCGTAAATCAATGAGTGTTCAGATACAACACTAAACATTAATTAACTGAGCAGCAATGGGTGCAACTGAGCTGACAGTGATGGGATAGAAGTATTTTAAGCTTGGTTAAGGGGAGAGATCTGTTGTATGGAGTTGGAACTAGCAATGAGAAGGAAATGTGGTGTGAAGAAAGCAAGGGGTCATGTGCAGCCATTGTTACATCAAGAGACAATAAACAGAAACATAATAGAAAACATTTTTATTGGACATAGCTACACAAGGCTCACCACTTTGAGGAAGCATGTGCCAATACCTCATTTCTCCGTAATGGCCCAACTCTTGAAACTTCATTTCCAGTTTTCACAGAGGTTTTGTTTCTCGACGTGTTCATCAGTAAAACGTAGAGGTTTTCATGTGTTTTCCCAAATCTATAATTTTAGTATCGTTTTATTTCCTGAGGTCTGTTTAAGTCTATTTTCTCTGCAGGTTTCACTTTTTTTTTTCTTCTTGAATAAGCATCAAGTTGTATAACTTTTGGGTCAAGTATGAAAAACTTTCTCTCTTCTCCTCTTATTTACTCCTGAAGTCATCCTATTTATTTATACCTATGTTTTCGCATATCTTTTCTTTCCTATCCTTTTTATTTCTAGTACAAATTCATTGAGGGTTTTTACTCTCTTTCGCTGAGTCTGCTTCTGTTTCACAGATGGCAACGTAAGATTTTCACTAAAACAACAACAACCAAACAAACAGAAACACTTCTTCCAGGATTTCTGATAAAGATAGGGACATGTGTGGGCATTGGCCTTAGGCCTTTGAAAATATGTTGGTTTAATGTTAAAAAGAGAGACATGGGATGTGAATAAAACAAAGTAAGGAGAGTTTGCCTATAAGAGACTCAGATTAATGCAAGGATCCAATTGAGAAGTATGAGGGAGGCATGAGTATTGATGTATGCCAAAGTAATTGAGCATGAGCAGGTATACTTGAGTGGCAGGCTAGCCTGGGAAACATCTTAAGTTGAGCTACAGGGAAAGCTAAGAGCTCATCATAACTCTTGGGTGACTGTATCAGAATGCACTTGAATTCCAGTATATACATGACATCTCTCAGCCTGGTTCCTCCCATTGCACACTCAAATCAACCCCAGTGTAAATCAATTAAAGTAGAGCTACTGCTGCACAGTCCAGGGTCCCATCAACTTCTCAATGATCTCAAGGTCTCCACTGTTTGAAAAGCTTAAGAGCTGGTTAAGGAAGCCTTATCATTTGTCTATTAAATATGACAGACATACACTCCTACTTGTGCAAGAGCCCATTCTACGGCACTTACAAAGAATTGCATCTAAATAGCTGAGTGCAGTTTAGAAACAATCCTATTACTGTCAAAATGGGTTATTGAACAGGTTTAGTTGCATAAAACAGTAAATTTAGCTAGTGTTTGCTATCACTTGATATTCATTTGTCAATTAAAATCCTTTGTCTGTTCTATGTCTGAACCAAGACATCAAAAATGTGATTTCATGACATTGTGTCACCAGCTTGACAATATCCCTTGCCTATGTTGCCTTTTTCCCTACTCCGCTTTTTCCTGCCATGTCTATTTTAGGGTCTTCAGGCAGAAATCTAACACTACATTTAGAAACTCTTAGTTTTTGATCTGATGTCTTTGTTTCGCTCAGCCACTATTCCCGTGTATCTGATCTTTTTGTAGCTCCTTTTACTCCTTTATCTTTTCTTCTTTTCCCCACCATCCTTCTTGAAGGCACTGTGCCAGTCTCTTCGTCTATCCACATATCATCTGCCCATCTCTGCTGTCAGTTTGCTGGTCTTCCTCAGCCAGGATAGGACGCTATTTCTTTACAACATATTCTTTCTTGTAAAATAACATACTATAGTAATTCAGCAAAATTTATACATTTTTGTTTATTTAAAAATATTTATGATACCATGCTTACTTTTTACATAAGCAGGCCTGTCGTCTGCGATCTCTCCTCATCATCTTGCTGCAGGGTACAGCAGTTTATCATAGAGGTTTTTCCTATGACTAAAGGCCACCAGAATCGAGGCTTTTGCATATGTTGTTGTTGTTGTTAGGCGCCATCGAGCTGGTTCTGTAAGGCGGAGGGAGAGAGCTTGCACTTGGGAAGAGGAAGAGGCAGGGGGTGGTGACATTCCTCAATAAGACAATCCCCAAAAAAGGAAGAGAGAGGCGGTGGTGACATTCCTCAATAAGCTGGCCCCTACACAGTTAAACTTTAAGCTAAGGAAATGATCTTTACAGGGGTCTTTGATTTGATAAAGTCCTTAACTTGATAAGATCCCTAACTTAGTAATTAAACCTTAAGCCAAGGAAATAGTCTTCATGGGGCGGGGCGGGGGGGAGGTCTTGTCCTGGCTTTTAAAAGTTAACAGAGACAGACAGAGAGACAAAAATGGTATAAAACCCCAAGAAAATGACTATTGGGGCACTCAGGTTCTTCTCTACCTGAGTAGCCCACTTGATACCTCCTAGTCAAGTGTGATTTACTACTAATCCTCTGCTTGCTAATAAATCTTTGCTTGCTTGGCACTATTTGTCTCAGTGTTTGAATTCTTTCCTACACCAAAGACAAGAACCAAGGCCATTCTCCGGTAACAGTTCCAACTCATAGCGACCCTATGCACAACAGAACGAAACACTGCTCAGTCCTGAGCCATCCTTACAATTGTTTTTATGTTTGAGCTCACTGTTGCAGCCACTGTGTCAATCCACCTCATTGAGGGTCTTCCTCTTTTCTGCTGACCCTATACTTTGTCAAAAATGATGTCCTTCTCCAGAGACTGATACCTCCTGACAACATGTCCAAAGTATGGAAGATGCAGTCTTGCCATCCTTACTTTTAGGGAGCATTTTGGTTGGACTTCTTCCAAGACAGATTTGTTCATTCTTTTGGCGGTCCTTGGTGTATGCAATATTCTTCACCAACACCACAATTCAAAGGCATCAATTCTTCTTCGGTCTTCCCTGTTCATTGTCCAGCTTTCACATGCATATGATGCGATTGAAAATATCATGGCTTGGGTCAGGCACACCTTAGTCTTCAGGGTGACATCTTTGGTTTAACACTTTATAGAGGTCCTTTGCAGCAGATTTACCTAATACAATGCATCCTTTGATTTCTTGACTGCTGCTTCCATGGCTATTGATTGTGGATCCAAGTAAAATGAAATCCTTGACAACTTCGATCTTTTCTCCGTTTATCGTGATGTTGCTTATTGGTCCAGTTGTGAGGATTTTTTTTTTTTTTTTATGTTGAGGTGCAATCTATACTGAAGGCTGTGATATCTGATCTTCATTAGTAAGTGCTTCAGGTCTTCTTCACTTTCAGCAAGCTAGGTTGTGTCATCTGCATAACACAGGTTGTTAATGAGTCTTCCTCCAATCCTGATGCCCCGTTCTTCTTCATATAGTCCAGCTTCTCATATTATTTGTTCAGCATACAGATCAAATAGGTATGATGAAAGGATACAACCTGACTCACATCTTTCCTGACTTTAAACCAATCAGTATCCCCTTGTTCTGTCCAAACAAGAGCTCTTGATCTATGTACAGATTTCTCATGAGCACAATTAAATGTTCTGGAATTCCCATTCCCATTATGTTATCCATAATTTATTATTCACATATTCAAATGCCTTTGCACAGTCAATAAAACACAGGTAAACACCCTTCTGGTATTCTCTGCTTTCAGCCAGGGTCCATCTGACATCAGCAATGATATCCCTGGTTCCATGTCCTCTTCTGAAACGGGCCTGAATTTCTGGCAGTTCCCTGTCGATATACTGCTGCAGCCGTTTTCAAATGATCTTCAGCAAAATTTTGCCTGTGTGTGATATTAATAATATTGTTCTATAATTTCCTCATTCAGTTGAATCACCTTTCTTGGGAATAGGCATAAATATGGATCTCTTCCAGTTAGTTGGCCAGGAAACTGTCTTCCATATTTCTTGGCATAGATGAGTGAGCACACCCAGCACTGCATCCGTTTGTTGGAACATCTCAACTGATATTCTGTCAATTCCTGGAGCCTCGTTTTTTGCCAATGCCTTCAGAGCAGCTTGGACTTCTTCCTTCAGTACCATCGGTTCCTGATCATATGCTATCTCTTAAAATGGTTGAACATTGACTAATTCTTTTTGGTATATTGGCTCTGTGTATTCCTTCCATCTTCTTTTGATGCTTCCTGAGTTGTTTAATGTTTTCCCCATAGAATCCTTCACTATTGTAACTCGAGGCTTGAATTTTTTCCTCAGTTTTTTCAGCTTGAGAAACGCCACGTGTCTTTTTCCCTTTTGGTTTTCTATTTCCAGTTCTTTGCACATGTCATTATAATACTTTGTCTTCTTGAGCTGCCCTTTGAAATCTTCTGTTCAGTTCTTTTACTTCATCAATTTTTCCTTTTGCTTTAGCTGCTGGATGTTGGTGAGCAAGTTTCAGAGTCTCCTCTGACATCCGTCTTGGTCTCTTCTTTCTTTCCTGTCTTCTCAATGACCTCTTACTTTCTTCATGTATGATGTGCTTGACGTCCTTCCACAACTTGTCTGGTCTTAGGTCAATAGTGTTCAATGTATCAAATCTATTCTTGGCATGGTCTCTATATTCAGATGGGATATACTCAAGGTCATATTTTGGCTCTTGAGGGCTTGCTCTGATTTCCTTCAGTTTCAGCTTAAACTTGCGTATGAGTAATTGATGGCCTGTTCCACAGTCAGCCCCTGGCCTTATTCTGACTGAAGATGTTGAGATTTTCCATCGTCTCTTTCCACAGATGTAGTCAATTTGATTCTGTGTGTTCTATCTGACGAAGTCTGTGTGTATAGCTGCCACTTATGTTGGTGAAAGAAAGTATTTGCAATGAAGGAGTCATTGGTCTTCCAAAATTCTATCATTCTATCTCTGGCATTGTTTCTATCACCAAGCCATATTTTCCAATGACTTAACCTTCTTTGTTTCCAACTTTCGCATTCCAATCACCAGTAATTATCAATGCATCCTGATTGCACTTTTGATCAATTTCAGACTGTAACAGCTGATAAAAATCTTCAATTTCTTCATCTTTGGCCTTAGTAGTTGGTGCTTAAATTTGAATAATAGTCATATTAACTGGTCTTCATTGTAGGCATATGTATATCACTGACAGAGTTGTACTTCAGCATTGATCTTGAAATGTTCTTTTTGACGATGAATACAACACCATTCCTCTTCAAGTTGTCATTCCCAGCATAGTAGACTATATGATTGCCTGATTCAAAATGACCAATACCAGTCCATTTCAGTTCACTAATGCCTAGGATATTGATGTCTATGCATTCCATTTCACTTTTGACTATTTTCAGTTTTCCTAGATTCATACTTTGTACATTCCAGGTTCCAGTTATTAATGGATGTTTGCAGCTGTTTCTTCTCATTTTGAGTTGTGCCACATCAGCAAATGAAGGTTCCAAAAGCTTTACTCTATCCACGTCATTAAGGTTGACTCTACTTTGAGGAGGCAGCTCTACCCCAGTCATCTTTTGAGTGCCTTCCAACCTGGGGGGCTCATCTTCCAGCTCTATATCAGACAATGTTCCGCTGCTATTCATAAGGTTTTCACCGGCTAATGCTTTTCAGAAGTAGACTGCTGAGTCCTTCTTCCCAGTCTGTCTTAGTCTGGAAGCTCAGCTGAAACCTGTCCTCCATGGCTGACCCTGCTGGTATCTGAACACCGGTGGCATAGCTTCCAGCATCGGAGCAACACACAAGCCCCTACAGTAGGACAAACTGAGAGACACGTGGGGGGGGGGGCTTTTGAATATAGGAATAATAATAACTATCTGCTGTTTTGAAATCTGGTTTCTGAATAAGGAGAAAAGTTGTATTGGGCTACAATTCTTGTATTATTTTTGTGAATATAGAGAGGAAGGATGATATAAATGATGTGTTCATCGTTGCATGTTCTGGATGCCTCTGCAGTGACCTTGCTCTGTAGCTTGTGTCTCTCCCTTTTGCTGTGTAGTTTCCATTGGCTTAATCTGATGGCTCCCGAAAGTGAGAAAAATAATTTTCTCTATTTTTAGCAATTAAGGAACAGAAATAGTCTTTAGGTATCTTTACTACAGCTTCCTTTCCTTTTGACACCAGGCTTAGGAAGGAGAATAATTAATTTATTAATTGCAATACAGAATTACGTAATTGTATAATTTTAGATTATACCTTCAGTATGTGAAGCTAATTACAGGTTGTCTATCATGTGCCAGATATTGAACCAGGTACTTTACATACATTATTCTTGATAAATATTATTATTCTCATTTTACATGTAAGGAAATAGAAGTTCAGAGGAGCTAAGATACTTTCACGATGGTATGTAATTAAGTGGCAGAGCTGAAATCTGAATCCAGGTCTATGTAATCTTTCCATTACACCTTTGCTATTTATCTGAAACTAACACATATACACACATACATATATTTCTATATTTTCATCTTGGCATGTAATATGTATTATTTCTTACTTTTTAATTAACTTGTATTAATTATCATAAATACAAATGTCGAGGCTAACTGCTTAATTAATATTGTGAAGTTAATCCACATAGTCACTTTATAAGTACGTGGCATGGACCAATTCTCATTGCCAAATGAATCCAAGAGGAAGAACTGCCTGAACACCAATAGCTTTATTGGAAGCCTCAGGAAGCAGGGAATTAGACTGATTGCTTAGACTTCAAGCTTTGCAATTACAGCCTGGCATTTGAGTAATGGCAATTTAAATTTCAAGTTTCAAGAACGGCTTAAGACCAATTCTATCATCTGCCTTTTTTTTTTCTCCCACATTTTTTGGAAAAAGAACAAATTACTTTAAAATGTATCTTGTGGAACTGCTAGGAAATTTTACTAAGTGTTTTCATCTCTGAAATGAACTTAATATGTGTTCATCATTTAAGAAGAACAGTCTGTCTGGTATAGGCAGAAATTGAGTCCCCATGGTAAACAAAATTGCCTCAGGCTTGCTTGAGCATGCATTTTCTAAGTAGTGGGCACAGAGACAGGGTAATTGGCTACCTCCTGGTTGTAAGTATAGTTATGTTAAATGTGGGCCTGAGGGGAACCGCCATTTTGGGTTGTAGTTTATTATTAGGTGAGGAAATTACTGGACACCTCCAGCTGCCATTAATCAGCCACAGAGTCAGACTGGAGCCAAGTGCGAAGCCTGTGGGTGGATTCTGCCCAGTGCTGTGGAAATACAAGAAGACAGAGACAAATGTTTTCCAGCCTAGCAGCACTAAACTCTGCCCTTTCACAGTCCTTAACATGCGTGTTCAAATTGATTTAGTCCATTTACTCCCTCAACCTAACCATCTATTTTCCTTGAAGACTGACAGTTTTATGTGTTGCTACCATGTTATTATGTGTTGCTGCTCTGCCGGTAGCTATAGTATTTCAGAAACATTTACTTCCAGACATAAAGGATGAGCAAGGAGGGGGATGGAGAGAAAGGGAGGCAAGAGAGCAAAACATGTCCATCATAGCATGGAGCTTTTCTCTCTCTTTCTTTTATTCTTTTTCTCTGTCAATGATTTCCATGAAAAAGCCTTGAATAAAATCTCCCACTAGAGAAACACATCTGTCAGGTGATGTCAACGCTTGGCTTACTCCCTTTCCTGTTGGGTTGCAAACATGGCATTCTCTCATGGTCCTGGAATGCTGACATGGTCGAGTGGAGAAAGCCAAATACAGGTAGGGTCAAGCTGAAAAAGGATGGGGCCCTTCTGTCCTCAGCTTAGCTTTGGAGGGAAAGGGAAAGATCTAGGAGAAATGTATTGTCTTTCCTGCTATGCAAATTCAGAAATGGGGGATGGTTGAGATTAAACACCAAGACAGTAAATAGCCTCTTGTCAGCTGCAGTGATGTCAGTCAAGATATTCCAAGTACTTGTCCAACTGGGGACATTTGCCTCAGGATAAGCAGGAATTCAGATTTGACCCTCACTCTCAAATTTTTGGAACTGGATGAAAGTGCCTTATCTGAACATGTAAGAGTATTTCTGGCACTGAAGGCCAAAGACTAGAACTCAGAGTTAAAATAAATACTGAGAGAAGAAAAGGAAACAGTGAGGTTAAAGGTTAAATCAGATATGAACCTCCAAGCTCACTTCGACTTTACCATAAAAAAAAAAAAAAAAATTACCCTTGTTTTATTCCATCCGGTTTTCATTTACTAATCTGTGCAGCAGCAAACAGTGAAACTCTTTTTTTCCTCTTCCTGCTTTTGTGTTGAAGGGTAGAAGAAGACAACTCCATTCAATTATCTATACAAATAAAGATAAAATAAGCAAAATAAAATAAGTCACTTGAAGTGTGTAATCAGATACAAGTATTTTCCACAATTTTCTTTGGATAAGTATTTTGGTGTGCATAATATCTGATTCTATTTGAGTACCCACAATTATTACCCATTAATAGAAATACCTTTGTAAATAGTACCTTTAGAATTAATTAGCCATTTTATAATGAAAAGAATTTGGGGGAGTGACACTGAGTGAAACATAATTACGTATATATTAAGATGTATATAAAGAAATCCCTGGGTAGTGCAAATGATTAAGCACTCAACCACTAGCCCAAAGATTGGCAGTTTGAACCAACCCAGAAGTGCCCCTGAAGACAGGCCTGGAGATTGGCTTCTGAAAGGTCGCAGCCTTGAAAACCCCATGGAGCCTTTCTACTCTGCATACGTAATTACCATGAGTCTAAATAACAACAGCATATACACACACACACAAACACTATAGTGTAGATAAAACTTACGGTTCAAGGTTTTAGTCTCCCAGTAACTCTTCAGGTGTGTCCTTTCTAGGCTGCTGGAGGTCACTAGGAGGGAAGGTGGGCGTTGAGGCGATGTTTGTGGTAATCCTTCCCTCATAAGCATTTAGATGATAGTCTGTTATTTTCCCTCTGATTTTCCAGGTTTGCTTGGTTGACTGTACCTAATCAGAGGTCACTTCATTGGTACGTGGAGTTCCTCTGGAGCAGGGCCCCTTAGGAAAATGAAGCATGTGGTTATTCAGCCAGACACTCAGTCTCTGTTTGATGACCGTGGAATGGCCAAGAAAGCTTTACTGACACTCACCCCTGTGTTCAAGTATTGTTGTCTGTTTGGTGCTTGGAGCATTGATTCAATACTGCTTTGTAAGCCTGAGGGTAAACCCAACCCAGTGCCGTCGAGTCGATTCTAGCCAAGTGAATTACCTATACTGCTTTCTGCAACAACTGAATTTTTTTTTGATGGAATCCCATGCAAATATCATTTGACAACATAAACTTTACTTAGTATGAAGATCTGATAGATAGTAGAACTACCATAGGGACTCTTACCCAGATGATGAATTTCAAAAATTATTTAAATTCTCTTTTTAAAGTACAAAAACTAATTTGTAAAAACTACTTTGTCATTTAAAAGTTATCTTTATTTGGAAATGTGATACAGAGGCTTTTTAACACTCTCAGGGATGGAAGATTGTATGAATATTTTTTCTTAATCCAAAATTGGAACATACATTATAAAATGTGTTGTTGTTGTTGTTAGGTGCTGTCAAGTCGGTTCCGACTCAGTGACTATATATACAACAGAACGAAATACTGCCCAGTCCTGTACCATCCTCACAATCGTTGTTATACTTGAGCACATTGTTGTAGCCACTGTTTCAATCCATCCTGTTGAGGGTCTTCCTCTTTTTCACTGACATTTTCCTTTACCAAGCGTGATGCCTTCTCCAGGAACTGGTCCCTCCTGATAAGATGTCCAAAGTACCTGAGAAGTCTCACCATCCTTGCTTCTAAGGAGCATTCTGTCTGTACATCTTCCAAGAAATATTTGTTCGTTCCTTTGTCAGTCTATGTTATATTCAGTATTCTTCACCAACACCATAATGCAAAGGCCTCAATTCTTCTTTGGTCTTCCTTATTCATTGTCCAACTTTCACATGCACCTGAGGTGATGGAAAATGTCATGGCTTGTACCATTGATCACTGCCCTGAAAGGGAACACAACAGAGAATCCCTGATGGAGCAGGAGAGCAATGGAATGAAGATCTCAAATTCTCGTAAAAAGACCAGACTTAATGGTCTGACTGAGACTAGAGGGACCCTGGAGGTCATGGTCCCAGAGCCCTTTGTTAGCCCAAGGCTGGAACCTTTCCTGAAGTCAACTCTTCAGACAGGGATTGGATTGGACTATAAGAGAAAATGATAGTGGTGAGGAGTGAGCTTCTTAGCTCAAGTAGACACATGAGACTATATGGGCAACTCCTGTCTGGAGGCAAGATGAGAAAGCAGGGGCGGACAGGAGCTGGTTGAATGGACATGGGGAATACAGGGTGGAGAGGAGGAGTATGGTGTCTCTTTAGGGGGAGAGCACCTAGGATTACAAAGCAAGGTGTGTATAACTTTTTGTATGAGAGACCGATTTGATTTGTAAACTTTCACTTAAAGCACACACACACACACACACAAAAAAAAACAAAGTAGATTATCAGTTTTATGTTCCCTAGTATATTACCAAAGTGATTTATCAACTGAATGTTTAAAACATCATCCTTGTAATTAAATTTTCCAAATAGTATAAATAGTACACACATAATTAATAGTGAACAAATTTACTCTGACATATTTGCATTAATAAGGCTTAATTCAAAAAATGTAGTTTTGATTTTGCAGTAGTTCATAAAATGTATTTTCCCAAATAAGCATTTTGTTGCTTTAATAAAATTTACTTATTCAATTAAAAAAAAAAGAGAGAAAATATCATGGCAGTCAGGTGCACCTTAGTCCTCAGAGTGACATCTTTGCTTTTCAACACTTTAAAGAGGTCTTTCGCAGATTTGCCCAATGCAATATGTCCTTTGATTTCCTGGCTGATGCTCCCATGGCTTTAATGATGATTCCAAATAAAATGAAATCCTTGACAACTTCAATCTTTTCTCCATTTATCATGATATTGCTTTTTGTCCTTTAAAATGTAGGACTGTCTTTATGGGAACCACAACTAGACTGTTTAAACTTGAGAATGTCCCAGAAAAATGGAACAAATGATTGCCATAGTTATAGTTTAAATAACTGATATTTTAGTATTTTTCAATCATGTTTTATATATGTAAACCTTTTCCCTAACAAAGCAGATAAAAATATCCAATAGAAACGTTTCTATCCATATCATCCAAGGGAACCACTCAGGAGTCAGAGAAGGATCTAGAGCTTGTGATAAACCTGGTCATCTTGATATTCCACTTTTTTCATCCTTACAGAAAGTTAGCAATCCAGTATGGATTCCCAGTGGCAGTAAATAAGCTTGAGAATAATTAGCATTGTACAAAAAGCCTGTAATTACAGATGAAAATTTTCCTTTATTGGTTTCACATTTTATATAGGCACATATCTGCAACTATAAACAAAGTCTCTCGGTGGCTATTTTCATTTTAAAATAATTGTTAAATGCATGTTTTTGCATCACTAAATTGTAATTTTTTTGTGTGTCTTTTGTTATAAAGTATTCTTGCAGAAGAAGATTTGAATGCATTAAAATGTTTGTTGGATGGTGATAAATGCCCAATAAACTATTAAAGAGGGATTTATGCTTTATTGGTATGATGGAAGGTAAGCAAAAGGAGCAAATTAAATCTTATTCTCAATTATAAATTATCATGGCAAAAATTGCTTATGTCTTGTATTCTTTCTGCCATAACACATTTATTGAGAGAGCCAGTGTTTTATATTTTCTTGCTTTCTGTTGTCTTGCAGGAAGCTATTAGATATTGAAAGTAAACTCCTACTTTTGACTAAAGGAAAATTGTCCTTGCCATTCGTTAGGGTCAGTGAATTTACAGAGCTAATTAAGGCCTGTGTGCTGTTCTTTGAAGCCCTAAAAGGAAAGCCTTGTTGTTGTAGGACAGTATGCTTCATCTTGGTTATATGATAGTATAGTGTATAAACAAAAGAGAGAGGACGTGAATAAAGAAGCCAGTGAGAAAGAACACACAATCACCTGGATAATTACTTTTTTTTTTTAGTTAAATACTTGTGGCTAAATTATATTTAGACTACAAGATGAGTGAAATGAGTTTGGAAGACTTTCAGTACAGACATTCATTATCAGTTATATCAAACTGTGTCTTACATAGCATCAGCTTACTACATGAATACAGATTATTCTCCAGAACCCAGAAAATACAGCCCAAGCAGAATAAGAAGACAGTGATTCCGTTTAGCTACATTGTGATTTAATTCATATTATTCTAAACCAAAACCAATATTAAAAAAAAAAAAAACCCAAACTCATTGCAGTAGAGTCCATTCCGACACATAGTGACCCTATAGCAACCCTATTCTACATGTTCAAAACTGGGAGCTGATGAACAAAAGAGTAAACCATCATTCCATCTCATCATCTTATTCAAACTATGACAGGTTTGATTTTATATCCCATTTTTATTTTTAATGACAGCTTACCTGTCTGCCTTTCTATTCTGTTTCCTGCCTTCTTTTATCATTGCAATAAGTGTAACTCGTGCCCATGCCGTCTTTGAATGCCTTGGTGGCCTCCCAGTACACTGCATTGGGATTTCTGGATGAGCTGAGTTAGAAAGTAGGAGTACTTGAAATTTTTTTTTTTTTGAGTCAGGGATTTATGACAATGGTGAAGTAGCTAAAATTCTGAACTTTTATGGCTGACCTAAAAACAAAATGTCTATTAATAATGTGGAATAATTTTCCCACTCTAAACCAAACTATTCCAAAATGAAAACTTAAGAATTTAATGACAGAGAAGTCTTACATATATTTTATATAATTATATATAAATTTGTATGTGTATATATGTGTGTGGATATATTCATATATATGTATGGATATATACATACGTTGTTGTGTTGTTGGGTGCCACCAAGTTGGTTCCACCTTATAGAGACCCTATGTACAACAGAATGAAACACTGCCCAGTTCTGCACCAATCGGTGTTATGCTTGAGCCCATTGTTGTAGCCACTGTGTCAATCCATCTTGTTGAGGGTCTTCCTCTTTTTTTCTGGCCCTCTACTTTACCAAGCACGATGTCCTTCTCCAGGGACTGATCCTTCCTAATAACATGTCCAAAGTATGTGAGACATAGTTTCTCCATCCTTGCTTCCAAGGAGCATTCTGGTTGTACTTCTTCCAAGACAGACTTGTTGGTTTTTTGGCAGTCCATGGTATATTCAATATTCTTCGCCAATACCACAATTCAAAGGCTTTAGCTCTTCTTCAGTCTCCTTTATTCATTGCCAGTTTTCACACGTATACGAGGAAATTGAAAACACCATGTCTTGGGGCAGGTGCACCTTAGTCTTTAAGGTGACATCTTTGTTTTTCAACACTTCAAAGAGGTCTTTTGGAGCAGATCTGCCCAATGCAATGCCTCTTGATTTCTTGATGCCTGTTTCCATGGATGTTGATTGTGAATCCAAGTACAATGAAATCCTTGACAATGTCAATCTTTTCTCTGTTTATCATCATGTTGCTTATTTTTCCAATTGTGAGGATTTTTGTTTTCTTTATATGGAGGTGTGATCCATACTGAAGGCTGAAGAGCATATATATATGTATATATATAATATATATACATATACATATATAACTTACACACATTTTTCCTTGGTAAGGATTTTTTTTTTTTAAGGATTTAGTATAACTCAACAAATATTTATAGAGCAATAACTAGATACTAAATGCTAGTAACAAAGGTGTTATGGATTGTGTCCTCCAAAAATGTGTGTCAAGTTGACTAGGTGATAATTTCTAGTACTATGTGGTTGTGCACCATTTTGTGCTCTGATGTGATTATCCTCTGGGTTATAAATCTTAACCTGTATGATGTTAATGAGAAAGGATTAGAGGCAGTTATGCTAATGAGGCAGGACTCTATAGGATTAGGTTGTATATTGAGTCAATCCCTTTTGCAATATAAAAGACAGAATTGAGTGAAAACAAGAGGGACCTCAATACCACCAAGTAAGAAGTGCCAGGAGCACAACACAAACTTTGGACCTGGGGTCCGTTTGCTGAGAAGCTCCTAGACTAGGGGAAGATCAATGACAAGGGCTTTCCCCAAAAACTGACACAGAGAGAAAGCCTTCCCCAGGAGCTTGTGCCCTGAATTCAGACTGCTAGCCCCCTAGGCTGTGAGAGAATAAATTTTTTTGTTAAAGCCATTCACTTGCAGTATTTCTGTTATAGCAACACTAGATAACAAAGACAGAGGGATAAGTAAAATATATAGATTTTGTCCTGAAGGTACTTAGGGTCTAAATTAGGAGATTAGAAGGTAAACAAGATTATTTTATTGTGTGTTGAGGTAAACATCAGTAAGTGCTGTGACAAGAGTATGCCCAGGCTGCTAGGCACTACAGGTGTACAGACTGTTCTGGAGGATTTAAAACTACACCTTGTTCAGAGGAAAACTGACCTAGAAGTTTGCATTCGATGTGAGCTTGTCCTTTTGGATGATTACCAGATTTACACAAGAACCTTAAAACTTTATATTGTTTTCCTTAATTATGCCGCTGACTAGATAAAATTTTTCTTTTCTATCTTGACATTTTGTTATTCGGTGATTTAAAAAATTCGGTTAACTGCTTGTTTTCTAAGGAGTACAAAGTTTAAAGTAAACTACACTCCCTGTACTTTCATTCTTAGTTTTTAAGATGATTTTGATGAATTTCACAGAATTTAGCCCTGTATATGTTTGAGACTGTTCCAGCAATTTTACCAACCAGTAGGTGCCATTGAATAAATTGCTATCCTGATGCTCAACTTTGATTCAATGATCATTAAAAAAACCCAAACAAACCCAGTGCTGTCGAGTCAATTCTGACTCATAGCGATCCTATAGAACAGAGTAGAACCGCCCCATAGAGTTTCTAAGGAGCGCCTGGTGGATTTGAACTGCTGAACCTTTTGGTTAGCAGCTGTAGCACTTAACCACTACACCACCAGGGTTTCCTCAATGATCATTACATTATATTAATTAATGTTTTCAAAAGTTTTGTTTAAGCCTAGATTATAATAACATGAATTACAGCGTTTTTCTTCTGGTATTTTAGACATCATTACCATACTGAATTAACTTGTAGGAATTCTGGCCAATTTTCGTGATAAATTGGCTCAGCCATGTCATGCATAATTCAGTGGCATAGGTGTCTAGCCCGGTGTGTTCTCTGAGGGATGCGGTTTTACTTTGCCCCAGTAAGTTTGATTTGTATCTCAGGAATGTGTAAATATGCACATAGTTTTATTTATTTATTTTCTACATAAAACCAAACTATATGCTTTATTATAAACATTGCATGTTTTTTTTTTTTAATCTACATGCTTAGTTGTAAAGAATGACATGATACTTTTGTGGAGATGTTTTCACATCATTCTTTTAATGACTTTCTTATTCAGAAAAATCCAGTTTTCTTTCTTGTCATAATTCCAATAAAAATGTTCTTGTGCAGGTATTCAAACTAGGTGTTGAATTTTCTATTATGAAAAAAAAACTGTATGGCAGAGTAGCTAAGAGTATGAGTATTGAAGTCAGAGACTCTAAGTATTCCTTTTCTGTTTTCTTAAGTGCTGAATGCCATAACATGAACAAAACCAATATATGCAAAGACTACCGAGCACTGTAGAAGTGACTCTAGCGTAGGTCCTACTCCCTAGCAAGTTACAATCCTGGTTTAGCTTAGAAACAGAATATATATATACATATTAATAAAGAGAATGAATGAATGGCAGTCTTGACAGTAGGTAGTCCACCTGAGTCTGGCGACAATAGGAAAGGTGAAACTGAAGCTGTACAGAGCTCTTTATCGATAAAATTTGTTCTGGGAGCTAAGATAGGTATAGGAGTCCCTGGGTGGCTAGGATATTAACCAAAAAGTTGGCAGTTTGAACTCACCCAGACGCACCTCAGAAGGCAGACTTGGAGATCTGCTTCTGAAAGACCACAGCCATGTACACCCTATGGAGGGCAATTCTACTCTGAAACACATGGGGTCGTCATCAGTCAGAATCAACCCAACGGCAACTAGTTAAGATGGATGTACTCCACGTGGGTGTATTTAGGGGCAGGAGTCCCCAGGTTATGAATGTCCAGTTTACGAACAACCCATAGTTATGATGCAATTTTATGTTATAAGCTTATGATATTAAAAATTTGAGGCACAATAACAAACAGGAGCTACTTTTTGACCCACATCAAAACATTATTATTACTGTATTATTGTGTTAAAGATATTTTAGTGTATCTGGAAGTGTTTCTTTACTGTTTTTCAAGCATAGAATGGTACACTATACAATATATATTAAGAAAACATTTTACTAATTGATGTTGGGTTTTTTTTTTTTTTTTTTTATGGACCATACCTGTCATGACTTACGTACAAATTCGACTTAAAGACAGATTTAAGAGAACAGGATGCGTTCATAATCTGGGGACTGTCTGTATTAAAATGACACCTGTTAGCTATGAACATCCCAGGGCACTTATGAACTGGAAAAGCCCTGCAGTGACACAGTTCCAAGGTGGATAATATCTGTTCCACAGTCATTGAAATAAAATTTCTTCATCAGGCTTCAACAATATGTAATCCTTGAGGTTTTAGAACGGAGGCAAGGGAGTACTTCCAGATCCTTGAAAAATAATACTTTTAGGCAGAATGTTTAGCAAATGAATTTTTACTTTAGTTGTGCTTACCTCTGAGGAAGTTCGGAAATTTCAACTTAAATGGTAGTTGTGAAATCCATCTTGAAATTCAATTTCAGGTGAGTATTATGTTCTTTTTAATTTCCTCCTTTAAAAGACTGGTGACAAAGATATCTACTCTTTAGCCAGCTGGTACATTCCAGGACAGGGTTGGATACAACAGGAGAGCTAGTTGCTAAATATTCTTGACTTCTTACTTGTACTTTGCTGTCATTGTTCTTACTTGTCAGAATTAATGAATGGAGATGAAGATGAAATTAATGCAATATTTTTATGTCAAATATGTTTTCAAGATTATATAGAGATGCTTACCATTAAATAATCATTTTTGTGAATGGGAACATGTCAGGTAATGATTATACTAAATACTGATTAATTATTTTATGTGTTAAGCTATATTACAGACAAATAACTGAAATCTCAATTTTGGTATGCAAAATACTCCTTTAAAGGTTATGATACCATTTAGAATCTAATTTGTGACTTATATAACTAAATTTCAACAATACGTAAAAACTTTTAGATAGTTTCATTTTAGGGACTCATTCATGGTTGTTACCTTTATGTAGTATAATTTAAAAACGTGGATCATTTACTAAAATATAACAACTTTTAATAACCTGTAATTGAATTTGGTGGATACATTCACTACTTCCCCCAATATACATACTCTAATATTGAGGAAACTGCAAAAGATTAATACGCAGTCATGTAGAGAAACCCAAGCTGGAAAATTAATAGCACAGCTGGAAAAACTACTGAACCTAGCATTTAAAAATGCTTGTGGAGGCTCAAAATCTATCCCTGGATCTCAGAGGTGGCTCTTTGTGACCTGATCAACCCAATCACGAACCTTCAGAACATTTAAATATCACACTGGTGGAACATGTCTGTCCCTACTGCAACCTTCACCATTTTTCTCCAGATTGTCTTTCAGCACTCATTATTAGCTTTTGACAAATTGTCATTTCTTATGTTCTTTTTAAAAAGACAAGTTGATAATTGACCGGCAAGGTAGCTGGCCTGGGTTAGAACTCTGTTATTGAATTCCTGTAGTGGGAGTGAAAACAAAAATACTGGAAGATACCCATGTTATGCCTACAATTAACAGGGTAAACATCTTAATAGGCATAGAAGACACAAACAGATGTTCTAATTGCATGTCTGTGAGAAACTGCTGTTTACTAGTTCCACTCTGGCTTGGCCTCTGAGACCTCAGGAAGTTGCTTGCCCAGTGGGGATTTCAGTGATTTATTGATTTCAGTACAATGAATATTTCAGAAACTAGCAGTATTTTTTAAGAGGTTAAACGCATCCTTAAAAGGTTAGCATTAATTCATGCTCGAAGGGAATGCCTTCTCTACTTTACCCGGGCAGAGATGGCCACCTTTGCCGTATTTTTGCATATGTCGGAGGAAAGTGGGCCAGGTAATGAAAGGGATTTCCTAGCAGAGAATGTAGAAATAAAACCTATACACGAAATTGTTTTTCTCCCTGAAGTGAAGAAAAAGGAGTAAGGCACGGATAACAGCAAAAAAACTAAGAATTCTTCTTTGAAACTAAGACACTGAGTGGTCTTGATCAAAACCGTGAAGATAAATTTCCGGTTTTTAATCGAGACCCTCAGAAGTGAATAACAGAATTTCAGCAGTAATAAGGTTCTGAAACTTGAAAGCTTTTTCAATGCTTAAGAAATGCGTTAGACGTTAGATTTACCGCTCACCTTCTGTACTGAATTTCAAAATCTATTCTGATGTAATTATTTGGTTGCTGTTTTCTTTTCTTTTTTTACCAGAAAACATTTAGAAAGTAATTGATGGGTACTTTGGACTCTTGTCTTGTGCTTGCTTTCATCTTTGACATGCTCACTAATATTGGTGGACTGGGATGTCTTCATTGATATTAATAATGATAGCCAATATCTATCTAGAATTTACTCCATGCCAGGTATGGTGTTAAGTGCTTTAAAGAAATTATTAAGTGAACGCCATTACATCAGATGAGTAAATATGAAATCACTGACAGACTGTTCATTTTGTAATAACTGCTGACAATATTTTATCTTCTAGCTTATCTTTAGAGCCCTGGTGGCACAGTGGTTAAGAGCTTGGCTGCTAACAAAAAGGTCAGCAGTTCGAATTCACCAGCCACTCCTTGGAAACCCTATGGGACAGTTCTACTTTGTCCTATAGGATCGCTATGAGTCAGAATAGATTCGATGGCAACAGGTTCAGGTTTTTTGGTTGGAGCTTTTCTTTCAAATTGTGTTCAGTTATTTGTTAGTCACAGTAAGATTAGGCTAATTTTTTTTTTTCTTGAGGTTAAAAAAAAAGAAAAGATACGAATTTCATGGTGGGACAGGCTTCCTGCTTTGTGTGGTATGGCTATAGACCAGCACCGTCCAGTACAGTAACTACTGGTCACATGCGGCTGTTGAGCACTTTGAGGCATGGCTGGTCCGAATCCAGATGCATCGTTAGTGTAAAACATACAACAGATACTGAAGACTTAGTATACAGAAAAGAATGTAAAATATTACCTTAATTATTTTTTATATCAATTACATGTGGACATGAAAATATTTTGGACATATCAAGTTAAATAAAATATATCATTAAATTAATGTCACTTGCTTATTTTTACTTAGTTTTAAATTTTGTTTTGCTGCCATTGTTGATTTTACTTTTTTTAAATGTGACTGCTAAAAAAAAAAAAGATCATTGCCATGGAGTCGATTCTGACTCACGGCAACCCCATGTGTGTCAGAGTGAAAATGTGCTACATAAGGTTTTCAGTGGCTGATTTTTTGGAAGTAGATCACCGGGCCTTTCTTCCAAGGTACCTCTGGGTGGACTTGAATCTCTAGTTAGAAGCCAAGTACTTCTACTCAGAGACTGCAATGTGGCTACTGGAAAGTTTAAATTTTAAGGACCAGAATTTCTTACCTGTTTGACAGTGCACAGCATCTCAAACCTTTGAAGCAGACTGAACACTGACAACTTTCTTTTTTTCAGTATGTCATTTTATTTTTTGTTTTTATTGTGCTTTAGGTGAAGGTTTACAGCCAAGTTAATTTCTCATACAAAAATTGATACACATATTGTTTTGTGACATTGGTTGCAATCCCCACAATGTGACAGCACACTTCCCCTTTCCACCTTGGGATTCCCTGTGTCCATTAACCAGTTTCTGTCTCTTCCTGCCTTCTCATCCTGCTTTTGGACAAGAGCTCCCCATTTGGTTCTGTGAATCTGATTGAACTAAGAAGCACATTCCCCATGTGTATTATTTTTTTTTGTTCTATAGTCCTGTCTAATCTTTGTCTGAAGACTGGGGTTCAGGAATGGTTTCAGTTCTGGGTTAACAGTACATCCGGAGGCCACAGTTTCACAGGTTCCTCCAGTCTCTGTCAGACCAGTGAATCTGATGTTTTTACGTGAATTTGAGTTCTGTTCTACATTTTTTCCTACTCTGTCCAGGACTCAATTTTGTATTCCTTATCAGGGCAGCCATTGGTTGTAGCCAGGCACCATCTAATTCTTCTGGTCTCAGGCTGGTGAAGTCTCTCGCTCATGTGGTTCTTTAGTCCTTTGGGCTAGTATTTTCCTTGTGTCTTTGGTTTTCTTCATTCTTCTTTGCTTCAAGTGGGATGGGTCTAATTGATGTCCCTTAGATGGCCACTTGCAAGTTTTTAAGATCCCAGATGCTATTCACCAAAATAGGAAGTAGAACATTTTCTTAATAAACTTTGTTATACTAATTGACCTAGGGGTCCCCAGAAACTATGGTCTCCAGGCACACCTTCATTTCTTGTTCTACACTGACTTTTGTCTAGCACTGGCTTTTTATTGCCTAAACCCAGATTCATAAAGATGTGATTTCATAAAAAAATGTAGCATGATGTATTATCGAAACCGTGAATTACCTTGATCTACTAACTCACATGGTGTCTGATGCATGTCTCTGTGATTTCCTCAAAGATTTAAAATATCCAGTGGCACCTCTGTGTTTTCACTAAGGTTCCCTGGTATGCCTTGGCACACAATTTGGAAACTGCAAGCGTAAACTGTTTATAATTTGACAAATTTTTGTTTGTACATATCTCATATGTTTATAGAATTGTAAATGCTTCCATGTCACATATCTAATTCACCTTTACACTCATTCATCTACTTATTCATTTAGTCACTCAGATTGAGCGACTAAAATGTGCAAAACACCAAATGCCGGGTGCTGGTGACGCAGTAATGAATAACACAAAGTCCCTGTTGCATAGAGTTTGCATTCTAGTGGATAGAAACAAATAAAAAAAAACAAGTAAACAAGATAACTGCAAACCATGAGTTTGCATATGGCTCCTATGGAAGGAGCGATGTTACAGAGCAATGTTAGGTAGGAGAGTGGTATTTAGGTGTTTAGGTGGCCTGGTCAGGGAAGACCTTTCTGAGGAGGTGACATTTGAATCAAGACCTGACACAGAGCATAAGCAAACCTGGAAAAATGTACCCGAAAAGAGCATTCTGGAAGAGGCAATAGCAAAGTCCAAAGGCAGTGAAGATGAAAATAACTTGAGGTGTTTGAACAGCAGAAAGGAGGCTGAGGTTGTTGAGGAATGGAAAGCGTGACAAATTTGAGGGATTAGTGGGAAAGACGCTATGCAAAAATTTATATGCTACTGTTATTACTTTAGATTTTTGTTTTCCAAAAGCAAGGTATCAGTCGTCTAGCACAATGCTTTGCATATAATGTAGGATTGTTGAATTAATGTGAATAAGCAAACAATGGGTACATATATACCCTTGATAATTTGCCTATCTATGGAGAGACTCACACACGAGATGCATACAGGGTCTAGTTTAAAAAATAAGATTAAAAAAAAAAAAAAAACCTGGAACCCAAAGAACTTCATGTATTCATCTAGGCCCAGAATATGCCTAAACCGGGGTTTTTTTTTGGCCTACCTTACCAAAAAGTCAGAATTGTTTTTCTAGTTTCAAACTTTCCTTGTTCTTAGGCTGACCATTTTACTTATCAAGTTGCTTCCCTCATTGACCTTCAGTTCCTATTCCAGGCTTACATTAAAGTTATCTTTTCTGGAAATACAAGCAGTATGCTCCTTCTGGTTTCTAGTTCCTACTGAACTAAAACTGTTTCTCTTCTTATAACCACTTCATCCTACTCAGCTCTCTAGGTTCACTTTTATCCATTTGTCTTGCAGCTCCGATCTATGCATCCATTTTCACCTCACCATTTCCCCTCTGTCTCTGTGTCTCTTCTCCTCTTTTATAAGGACAACTCTCAGCATGAATTAGAACCTATACTCTAGTATGATCTCATGCTAAATTAATTGATAACATCTCCAAAGACTCTATTTCCTAGCAAGGTAATGCTCATAGTCCTACCAGGGCTTAGGACTTCAACATATTTTGAACATATATGTTCAACATATTTTGGCAAGACAATTCAATCCACACCTTGGTATCACTCTATACTTAAAAGTTGTTTAATAAACTTTGCAACTCAAGTAACTTAATTAAGTTTGTGAGTCTTTCTGTTTCATGGACTCTGGAAGAACCTGCCTAATGATATACCTGAATGCTACCATTGAATCAGAGTAATTTTCTACATAACAGTATTTTAATTCTGGTGTGTCCCCCATATGGAGCCTCCCAAGCCCTACAACCTCACATATGTAAAGTATGAAACAAATGAGAAAATAAATAATTTGTATTGTCCCTGGAATAAAACAAGTTTCTTTTTGGAAGTCCCTTAAACCAAAAACCAAACCCATTGCCATCGAGTCAATTCCGACTCATAGTGACCCTGCAGGGCACAGTAGAACTGCCCTGTAGGGTTTCCATGGCTGTAGTCTTTACAGAAGCGGACTGGAGCATCTTTCTCCCACGGAGCAGCTGGTGCATTAGAACAACTGCACCACCAGGGCTCCTCTGAAAGTCCCTAGGTGATGCAAATTGTTTACATTTGACTACTAACCTGAAGGCTGGCAATTTGAACTCACCCAATGGCACCATGGAAGAAAGCCCTGGCGATTTCCTTTCATAAAGATTATATCCAAAGAAACCCTGTGGAGCTCAGTTGTTCTCTATAACACATAGGTTCACCATGAGTCAGAATCAACTCAACGGGAACAAGTTTGGTTTTGGTTTTACTGACTTACTCTCCAACATTTCTCATGAATTTCATCCATTTTATTTTTTGCTATCTTCTATAGTGATATTGGATTCTCCCCAAAACACAACAGACGTGGAGTAAAAATTCCACTAAAGGTAATTGTTCTCAGGTATGAATAAACTGAATAAGTTCAGATGCATTCCTTTGTTGGATATGTTTGGGGATGTCTTCCTACTTTTATGAACCTCACTTTTTACACACTACCAGTGGCCCTAGGAGGATGGCTTGTGGATCTTCCAGCTCTTCTGTCTAGAGAGGCTCCACATAGGTGTGCAGGCTTTTCCAGTTGCTGCATGCTTCCTAAATTATTCTTTCACAGTCTGAAAGTGAAGTAAACTATTTAGTTATGCCAATACATCAGTGAGCACAATCATTTGTGTGCAAGGACGAATTTTATCTGTAAACATTTGTTACACATATAATATCCAAAGGGAAGAAATCAATTGACACACTTGAGAAATCACATACTATTACAATTGTAAGAGAAGTTGAGGCCATTTTAAAACTTTTATGGAGATTTTGTTTCAAGTTTTGAGTATTAAAAAAATAAACACTTGGTCATTACGTTTTCAAAGTAGTGGCGGATCAAGGAGATTGTTATCTGTTTAGCTAGTTCAGAAAAATGTGGCTTTTGATAAAATTTTGAACTCAAAAATAGAGACCAGGCTGCTTTGACTATGTTATCACAAACTGCCAATAACTGATCCAGTTTCTATTTGCCTTTCCTCATTGTTGTTTATAGTGGTTGGAGATAGTCTGAAATATGAAGCTTCTACCAGTATAGAAAATCAGTTAATGTTCTCTAGAATTACACAATTTTGGTGATATAGGTGAAACCAGGTTTCTTGTTTCAGAAATCCTTCAATAGTGGAAGTACAGTTCATTTGTGAAAGGCAGGAGTTATTTTTTGTTAGCTAGATTTAGTTCAGTGAGTTCAAATTTTCATTTGTAAGTTCTTTTTCTTTTCAATTGGTACTTGGAAATTGAAAAGGCATTATTAATATTTAGTTACCTTAGCAAGAATTTATGACCTAATACAGAAGTCCAGGGTATATTCGTCTTTCCTCAGTTATATATTGTTACTGTTATTTGCTGCCATCGAGTTGGCTCCAACTCCTGGCCACCTTATGTATGACAGAAGGAAACGTTGCCTGGTCCTGTGACATCTTCATGACCCTTGGTATGTCTGAGTTCATTGTTTCAGCTATTGTGTCAATCTATCTCATTGAGGGTTGCCCTCATTTTCACCGATCCTCAGGCTCACTTCAGCGATTAAAGTAACATCTTCGTTTCTTAACACTTTAAATAGACCCCTTGCAGCAGGCTTTCCCTATACAATCTATCAATTGATTTCTTGACTGCTGTTTCCATGGATATTGATTGTTGATCCAGATAGACTGAAATCATTGACTTTCGTTTTTTCTTCACTTTTCATAATGCTGTTTATTGGTCCACTTGTGAGGATTTTTTGTTTTCTTCACGTCCAGGTGTAATTCATACTCAAGACTGTAATCTTTAACCTTCACCAGCAAGTGCTTCAGGTCATCTTCATTTTTGGCAAACAAGGTTGTGTCAACTGCATATTTAAGGTTGCTGTGAGTCTTCTTTCAACCTGATCCCACATATAGTCCAGCTTCTTGAATTATTTGTTCAGCATACAGATTGTATAAGTAAGGTGAAAGAATACAACTCTGTCACATAGCTTTTTCTTTTTTAATTTCTGAACTATACCGTATCCCTTTGTTCTGTTTAAATTACATAAGAACTCCTAAAAAAGTCAAATTTTTTTTGAAAGCTGGTTTCTACCCAAAGTTGACTATATGATCAGTAGTTTTCTTAAAGAATTGATTAGTGGCCAATATAATAAAATTATTTTCTTTGGTATGGAAAGATCCATTTAAATTATTCAATTTCATAGCAAGAAAGCAGTCTTGAGGCAAACGGTATGATAATTGAGCTGGGTAAGTATTAATTTGATTCAGACTAGAACCAACCAAGTGGTCAGTATTTGCTATTTCATTACAATGAGTTCTAAACATTGCTTTCTGTTCACATTGTCACCAGGTTGTAATTTTCTCAGAGAGCAATCTGTGGAGAATTAAAGACTTGTTTAGTAATTAGTCCAGGAAAGTGCCAAAAAAGTCTTGTGGCTCCTTAGTTATGCTTTGATATTGCCAGCATCTATTAAATAAATCAAGATTTGGGAAACCGGGAAGAAAGGAAAAAGTAACATTGTAACGGTGGCTTAATTGAACTGAGAATTACAAAACTTGAAAAAGTCATAATAAGCTTGTTTAATAATGATTATATCATACAAATCTGAAAATTATTTTTTAAAATCTCATTTAAGCTCGTTCTATTAAGAGATGATATGGGGAGTAGGAAGGAGCAGACTGAACTTAAACCCCCGGTAAAACTAATGGTATTAGGGGCAATGGTGGTTTAGAGGCATGATTCCCGCCTTCTGTGTGGGAGAAAACCAAAGCCAAACCTGTTGCCATTGAGTCAATTTTGACTCTTAGTAGCCCTATAGGACAGGGTAAAACTGCTCCACAGGGTTTCCAAGACTGTAATCTTTATGAAAGCAGACTGCTACATGGGAAGCGACTGGTGGGTTTGAACAACCAACCTTTCAGTTAGCAGCCAAGTGCTTATCCACTTCACCACCAGGGAGATTGGGGCTCATTTCCCAGTCAATGCACTTCAAGCACAGTCACCGCCCATCTGTGAGTGAAGGGTGTATGATGCCATGAAGTTGAACTAATTTCAGTAGCGCTTCTAGACTAAGATGGGCCAGGAAGAAAGGCCTGGCTTTCTGTTTCAGAAAATCAGCCAATTAATACCCTGTGGATCACAGTGATCTGATTGCAACCAATTGTAGTGATGGCATAGGACCAAGCAGCGCTTTGGTCAGTGATACATGGACTTGCCATGAGTCAGGGCCAACTCAATGGCAGCTAGCAACCACAGTAACATAAAAATCTGAAAATTATTTTTTGAGATGTCATTTAAGCACCTTTTATCAAGCAATGATATGGAAAATAGGAAGGAGCAAACAGAATTTAAACCCATGGTTTATTTAAACACACATATAATTTTTTTTTATACTCACACACCAAGTAAACAGGATTCCATAACCAAGTTCAGTGCAGAGATCTCTCTTTTAAATTGGAGACTAGTTGAAGCTCTTGTGGAACTTGAGGGCCTCAAATCGAATATGCAGCTAGCTCTTTCATTTGGAAAACAGAGAGCTTGATCTTGCCTACGGCAACTAGAATTCAAACTGAATTGAGAGGAAACTGATAAAAGGGTCTGCACAGGTGGCTTGTACCTTAGGAAGAGCAAGGGCCATTGTCAGCATCCTCTTGGCTTCCTTCCCTCTCCTTCATATGGGAGGATGGGGGGAGATATGAACCAGTGGGGGCTCTAGAGCCTTCAATGGGGAGAAGGAAAGAGGAACCAAGTCATAGTCATAGAGCTTCTCAACTCTGTTGGCCTTTACCCCTGTCCTTTGCTTCTTGGACCAACTCAGTACCACTTTTTTTTTTTTTTTTAATATTTTATTGTGTTTTAGGTGAAAGTTACCAGAGCCACTTAATTTCCTATTCCACAAATTGTATACAAAGTATTCCTTGACATTTGTTGCAATCCCCACACTGGATCAACACTCTCCCCATTTCTGCCCTGGTTTCTCCATTTCCTTTTGCCTGATTTTCCTACCCCTTCCTGCCTTTTCATCTTTACTTTTGGACATTGTCCTTTTGGTCTCTTAAAATTGTTTGTTCCATGAAGCACACTGTTTTCGGGTGTTATTGTTTATTTAATAGGCCTGTATCTTGCTTGGCTAGAAAGCAGTTTCTGGGAATGGCTGCAGTTACAAATCAGAGGGGTGTTTCAGGGCCATAGTCTCTATCAGGCCAGTGAGTCTGGTTTTTTTCTTATGAATTTAATTTTTTGTTCTACATTTTTTTCCCACTCTGTCTGGGGCCCTGTATTGTAATCCTGGTTGGAGTGATCAGTAGTGGTAGCTGGGTACTATCGAATTCTTCTGGTCTTGGGGTCTTGTAAGATGTGGTGAGCATGGCCTGTTAGTCCTTTGTACTAATTGCTCCCTTGAGTCTTTGGTTTTCTTCACTCTCCTTTACTCTAGACAGAAAAAGACCACTAGATTCAGTAGCATCTTAAATTATCTTGTCACTCTGACTTTCTTCCTATTATAGCACCTATCTGTTTTCATAAGTGAAGCTCTAAGTTTTCTTTCCATTGCTCTAAAAATACTTCATTGACTCTTTATGTCATACTGAATTGATTTTAAAACTTCACTCTGGCGTTTTGAGCTCTCAATAATTAGTTTTTTCCCCTTAATTTCCACTCTTCATGTCCTGAAGTGTCCTCTCCAATTTTTTTTGGCATATAAAGGAAGTGAGGTGGTAGTAAAACTCCCAATTAACACACATGCATTGGAACCACCACTGATGTGGTACAAGTGTGGGATACTATGTGAAAATGAGTTTCCATTCAGGGTCTTAGTGAATTTATTTATGGTCTTATTAATATCAATTCTATAATAAGCCATTTCAATTTAACATTTGTTTTTCCACCATATCTTTAAAACCCAAGGGTCTGAGAGTTCCTTTACCTGTAGAGATAGATAGATTTATTCTTTATAGGTTGGAGAGATTGTGGTTAGAACTACACCTTCAGGAAGTACTTCTGAAAGAGTCCCCGGGTGGCTAAATGGAATCTTATCTGGCCCAATAAATAAACAACTTTAAGAATGTAAACCCCCTGTGTTCTAATATTGCCACTGTATGCTGTGTGGCCTTGAACACTCTCTGAACCTTAAGTTCCATCTTTGGAAAGCTAAAATAAAAACCAGAATTAAGGAAATAATTTAAAAAATGTATTTGGATACTGAGCTGAAAGGAACTGTGTCAATAATTTTGGGAGAACTAGCATAAGTCAAACTCAGGGAATGACAAGTAGCATGGGGTGAAGCGATTTGTACTTTGACATGTATGAAGACACATGTTGATGATTGAGCCCTTACTAAAAAAAAAAGAACAAAAACTATAAAAAGGTATTTTATGTAGATTGACGAATGCTTTGTGATCCTTTAATTCTAGCTCAACATGTTTATGGTTTGGAGGAATGACACAGAAAATTTAGTAACAACCAGTAGTTGAGAATATACTCTTATCTATGCTTCTGCTTTGAAACTATGAATATTAGTTCTCTCATTCTAAAAATACTGGGTTAAAGATAACTCTTAAATGGTATTTATCTGATGGGGACTATCTGATAAATAATGTTTTGATGCAGATATTTATATTTTCCATAAAAAATAAACAATAAAAGACAAGGCTCTGTTTTGAGGGATTCATTAGGTGTTAGACGTAAGTCACTTTTTATATTTCTTAAAGAGTTGACATTCCAGTAGAGATGTAAGTATTTATTGAGTACCTCATAGCTATTTTCTTTGACAGTTCTATTTTTGAGATGGTATCTAAATTCAGATGAGATATACTAAAGGTCTTACTTTGGCTCTCATGGACTTGCTCTAATTTTCTTCAACTTCAGCTTGCATATGAGCAATTCATAATCTGTTCCGCAGTCAGCCCCTGGCCTTGTTCCAACTGACTAGATTTGTTCTGATTAGATTCGACCCATTGAACACTAATGACAGAAGACCAGACGAGTTGTGGAATGACACCAAGGACATCACACATGAAGAAATGAAGAGGTCATTAAAGACAGGAGAGAAAGAAAAGACCAAAATGGATGTTAGAAAAGACTCTGCAAGTTGCTCTTGAACAGAGTAGCTAAAGAGAAAGGAAGAAATGATGAAGTAAAACAGCTGAAAAGAAGATTTCAAAGGGTGACTTGAGAGGACAAAGTAAAGTGTTATAATGAACAGTGCAAAGACCTGGAGACAGAAAACCAAAAGGGAAGAACACGCTCAGCATTTCTCAAGCTGAAAGAACTGAAGAAAAAATTGAAGACTTGAGTTGCAATATTGAAGGCTTTTAAGTGGAAAATATTAAATGACTCAGGAAGCATCAAAAGAAGATGGAAGGGATACACAGAGTCACTGTACCAAAAAGAATTGGTTGATGTTCAACCATTTCAGAAGGTAACGTATGATCAAGAACTGATTGTACTGAAGGAAGAGGTCCAAGCTACACTGAAGGCATTGGTGAAAAACAATGCTCCATGAATTGATGCAAGGCCAGTTGAGATATTTCAATAAAATGATGCAGCACTGGATGTGCTCACTAGTCTATGCCAAGAAATTTGGAAGACAGCTACCTGGCCAACTGATTGGAAGAGATCCACATTTGTACCTATTCCAAAGAAAGGTGGTCCAACAGAATGTGGAAATTATCAAACAATAGCATTAATATCACACACAAGTAAAAGTTTTCTGAAGATAATTCAAAACCAGCTGTAGCAGTACATTGACAGGGAACTGCCAGAAATTCAAGCCAGATTCAGAAGAGGACGTGGAACAAGGGTATCATTGCTGATGTCAGATGAATCACGGCTGAAAGCAGAGAGTACCAGAAAAGTGTTTACCTGTGTTTAACTGTGCAAAGGCATTTGACTGTGTGGATCGTGACAAATTATAAATACATTGAGGAGAATGGGAATTCCAAAACACATAATTGTGCTCATGAGAAACTTGTACTTAGACCAAGAGGCAGTCATTTGAACAAAACAAAGGGATAATGCCTGGTTTAAAGTCAGGAAGGGTGTGCGTCCTTTAACTGAAGGCACTGGGTTACTGGGTATGCTGAGCAAATAATCTGAGAAGCTGGACTATATGAAGAAGAATGGGGCATCAGGAGTGGAGATAGATTCATTAACAACCTGCGTTATGCAGATGACATAACCTTGCTTGCTGAAAGCAAAGAGGACTTAAAGCACTTACTGATGAAGATCAAAGATCACAGCCTTCAGTATGGATTACATCTCAACATAAAGAAAACAAAATCCTCGCAACTGGACCAATAAATGACATCATGATAAATGGGGAAAATACTAAAGTTGTAAAGGATTTCATTTTACTAGGATTTCATTTTACTTGGATCCACAATCAGCGCCCATGGAAGCAGCAGTCAAGAAATCAAAAGACACGTTGCATTGGGTAAATCTGCTGCAAAGACCTCCTTAAAGTATTAAAAAAAGCAACAAAGTCACTTTAAAGACTAAGGTGCACCTGACCCAAGCCACAGGGTGTTTATAATTGCCTCATATGCATATGAAAGCTGGACAATGAATAAGGAAGACTGAAGAAAAACTGATGCCTTTGAATTACAGCTGTGGCAAAACATACTAAATATACCCTGTACTGCCAGAAAAACAAACAAATCTGTCTTGGAATAAGTACAGCCAGAATGCTCATTATAAGCAAGGATGGTGAGACTTTGTCTCATTTACTTGAACAAGTTATCAGAAGGGACCAGTCCTTGGAGAAGGACATCATGCTTGGTAAAATAGAGGGTTGGTGAAAAAGAGGAAGACCCTCAATGAGATGGACTGACACAGTGGCTGCAACAATGGACTCAAGCATAACAAAGATTGTGAGGATGGAGCAGGACCGGGCAGTGTTTCCTTCCATTGTACGTACAGTTGCTGTGAGCCAGAGCCAACTGGATGTCATCTAACAATAACAGTAGGTATTTTGCACTGTATTAGGTGCTGTGAAGGACACAGAGACATTTAAATCATTAAAAAAAAAAAAAAAAAGTAAAAAATGGCCTCTTTGCTATAGAAAACTAAAACCCGCTGCCATCCAGTCGGTTCCAACTCATAGCGACCCAACAGCATTTCGAAGGCTGTAAATCTCTAAGGAAGCAGACTGCCACGACTTTCTTTTGCGGAGCTGCTGGTGGTTTGGAACTGCTGGCCTGTTAGTTAGAAGGTGATCGCTTTTAACCACTGTGTTCCCCAGAAAACTCAGACCGTGTCAAAGTTTATGTTCTAATGATTTCTTGGAGGAATAATTTCTCAAAGAAAGCAAGGAGGAAGAAAAGAAAAATGGAAGCGAGGCAGAGAATAAGGGAAAAAAAATACAAAATGCCTCATTCTGTGCTGTCAGAGCTTAACAAGAAAAGGATGCTGGTTGCACAAACTCTGGGGAAGCCTTGTGGAACATTGCCTACTGGGATAGTTGCAAGCGAAGGTGGAACCATAAGAATTTATTTGCTAGATCCTTTCTGTCTTTTCTTATTTCCCCTCTTCCCTCTTCCCCTCCTTCTCTTTAATACCTTCTACTTGTAGGTTCTGCTTTTGTGCCTATGACGTTGCTGTTGTTGTTGTTAGTTGCTCTCGAGTTGACCCCTAACTCATGGCAACCTTATGTGTAATGAAAGGAAACGTCCCCCTTCATGATTTTCTTTTCTTCATGATCATTGGAATGTTTGAGTCCATTGCTGCTGCCATTGTGTCTCATTTTGAGTTCTGCTACATGAGCAAATGTCTCAAAAACTTCCTAGTCTTCACTCAGTCTGCATCATTAAGTTCAACTCTACTTTGAGGAGGTAGCTCTTCCCCAGTCACATTTTGAGTGTCTTCCTACCTGATGGTCTCATCTTCTACCACTGCATCCATCTGACAAAGTTCTGCTGTTATTGTGAGGTTTTCTTTGGCTGATTTTTGGAAATAGATCACCAGGTCTTCCTAGATAGCCCCCGGATAAACCAGAGTCTTCATGGATTCAGTTGGAGAGGACTTAGGTATTGGGGATTCTGAAACACCAGTTGTCCAGGCGTGAAGGAGGTCATGCTTCTAGAAGATGAGGCAGTGCTGAGCTGGAGGGTTCAGGTTTTCAACTGTGAGGATAGCGTGAGCTATTACTGGATCCACATGGGTTGGGAAGTAGGAAAGGTGGCAGAGGCAGAGATGGGGTCAGATGAGAATGCACAGATCTGGGAGGTGCATAGCTGGGCCATTACAAGTAGTAATTGCTAATGGGCTATCATTAATAGTGCCTTAAGTGCTCAAAGAATTCAGAGATCATTGGCTCTCTTAAAATGGTGTTTGAACCCTTATTTTAAGAAAGAGGAGGAAACATTGAATAAACTCTTATACTATGCCAAGATTATTTTTTTTTTTTTAAAGTAAGTGGGGAATAAACACCAGATAGACAAGCTTTTTAGTGGAGAATAAGACATTCTCAAAAAGAAACAGAAATTTGGAAAGGAAGAAAGAAGGGTAGCAGAAAGGTGAGGACTCTGGGAAGAGCAATAGAAATAAATAAACTTCTGGAATAAGAAAGATGTGTTATTAAAGTCATATGTATGGAATACTAAAATGGACTTAATCACATCTAAATAAAAATTTGTCCAAATGGTTAGCCAGATAAAATAATTTATGTCTCATATTTCACAATTCTGGTGTCAAGAGAAGATCCTCTTTTATTACTTTGACAATCATTCTTACGACACATAAGAAAAAAATACAAAGTCAACCAAAAATAAATTGTGAATTTTAAAGTGTGATGATGAACAGAAATAGCTAGTCTTTGTTAAGGTTTCTGGTTTATATACTTCCCTACATCATGGAAAACATTTTGATTACTTTCTTTAAGGAATAGAAAAGCATTAATAAATTTTTAAAAATTGTGACTTCAAAGAACTGTATGAGAGGATATTTGGAGAAGAAGAGGTCTAAGTATGTTACAAGTAGAGAAATAATAATAATGATTTCAGAATTGTGGAAATAAGAGAAACTATAAGGCCCATCCTGCTGTTTTATGTTTATTTTGTCTTCCCAGAAAATTCTGTATCCTCGCCTCTAAAGTAGTGCTCTTTTAAGGATACCCCACTGTTTGATACTGAAATATGTAGCAAAACATGTATAAACTGCATTTCGTATAAATAGGAAGCAATTTACTTTTTAAAGAAACTAGTTTCTAAGGCGAAAGGAGTAGGAAAGCTGTGATTTTTGTTAATTCTTCTCTGAAAGTGGCCTGGTAGTCTGAGGCAGCACTGGGGTGAGCGTGGCGCTTGTGTTGCAGCCTGAGGTAATCTGTTTTGGGTGGTAACATAATTCTCTTTCAGTAGTGAGTTTGGGGTATTAATTATTTATCTGATTATGTATGCTTTCTCTTTTTCATGGAATCCTGCTTTTCTCAGAGTATGTGTAAATTCTTTGTAGGATTATCTTTATCATATTGGACACTGAAGGACTTTTCTGCCTCCATACATTCATATGAGCAGCACCCACTGGGGCGAAGGGGGTGACTTGGATCCACTGAGGTGGCAATTTAGAACCTTGGAGCTGCATGGCTCACTTGACAAACCTACCTGGAGGTTGTGGTATGTTCCCTCCAGTCCCTCCCAGTTGAGAGTATTTACAGTAAAAAATCCAAGAAATCCCTCAGAATTGTCCAGCATAATTCTTCACCATTTCTGAACATAGTGGAGAAGCTCTAAGAAAGAGAAATGTCTCCCAAATTTTCATATAGATGAAACAAAGTCTGTGTGTATCCTCTGTGCTGCTGAAGCCAGGCTGTTTCTTAGTCTTTCACACAACTTGCCCTGGAGTCCACTGCTTTTCTATCTAGTAGAAGAAAGCTGCTTTCAGCTCTGCTCTTAATCCGGAAGTTTCTCTTCCCACCAGTAGTAGTGTGCATATAACTTTGTCCCCATAACTGCAAATCTGGCAAAACACCAGAATTCACAACACCTGTATAAAAAGCCAACCCTTGTATAGGTAACTCATGGGATACATTAAGCAGAAAGCATTGAAGGAAGGCAACATTAAAAAAAAATTTTTTTTTTTTTGACGTAGAAACTATGTCTTTAAATGTTGTGTAAAAGTATGTGATAATTTTCTGAAATTCATAATGTCCCTGATACAAGTAAATTACTTTCAGGGTAGATTAGTTTGGAGTATCACAGTATGGAACCCACCAAAATGGATCCACTGATGAAGATGAAGAGAAAGCTGAGCTGTGCCAGCTTATAGCTACACGTTGCTAAAGGGTTTTAACCTGTTCTTTAGGGAGAAAAAAAACTCCCATTAGGACTCTACTGTTTTTGTGTACGTGGTTAGGTGACTGTACTTTAGCCATTCTCAACCTATCCTCTTTGTCTCTATTAGGTTCTTAATGATTGAACCCTTTTAGACATAGTCATAGATCAAGAATCTCAGTCAGTAGAATAATTTCACAGTCAGTAGAAATTACAAACTATTAATGTGCCATGTCTTATTCCAGTTTCGATGTGTAAATATTTTTCCATCTCTAAAGGCTTACTAACATTACTAATATTTGGCTCTTTAGGACAAAAATGGAAACCCAGGTGGCGTAGTGGTTAAGTGCTACAGCTGCTAACCAAAGGGTCGGCAGTTCATATCTGCTAGGTGCTCCTTGGAAACTCTATGGGGCATCTCTACCCTGTCCTATAGGGTCGCTGTGAGTCGGAATCGACTCTATGGCACTGGGTTTGGTTTGGTTTTGATTTAGGACAAAAATTCTTAATATTGATTCACTCTCTCTTTATATATAGTTCCCTTGGGCATGGGTATCTGATATCCAATTTGTTACTACAAATATTTATTGAAGATCTTATCTGACTCTATGCTAAGTTCAGGTATATAAACACAAAGAAGTTAAAAGAAGAAAGGAGGCAGAAAGGAAAGAAAAATAACCAAAATAAAATAAAACACAACTATCTTTTAATGTAGAGGCAGAGTTCTAGTCATATCATGAGGCCTTGAGGGCATTACCATATCGTAACAATAGTTTTTGAGCCCGTATGTCGAAAAAACTAGAACTTATTTTAGGCCAAACATAGCAATGATTGTGAGGATGGTGCAGGACCAGGTGGCGTTTCCTTCCGTTATACATAGGGTAGCTGTGAGTCGGAACTGAATCAACAGCACCTAAAATTAACTGTTTAGAAGGCAGGAAGCAGAGGTAGATACATAAGGAAAAATTCATCAGGTTGTCTATGCATGTATGTATACAAATTATAATTGTATATAAAATATAAATTAATTTTTAAAATATAAACTCAACTCAATTAAAAAGAAGAAGGCAAGGAAATGTGGGTATTACGTAAAGCATCATTAAAAAAACAAAGCGGGATTCATTTGGATAATAATCTCTTGCTTATTTGGGAAACTCACTTATAATGGTTGTTACCTGTGCGTTCTGTATAACTCTGACTTTCTGTGTTCTAAAGAATATCCTGCGTTAATTTAACATTAAATTCCTCTTTGTCCCATCATTACTTTTGGTGAATCTTTTAGCTTCTTAAGCATGGTGCTTAAGCACCTGCTCCTTTTTCTAATTTTTTTTTACATGTATAATTCTCATGCTGTCTTAGTATCATATTCTTCAGCCCTCATGTGAGAGACTAAATGTTATAATCATAAAAAGAACTCCATGTTGTGCCATGGTGTGGGGATTTTTGGGAACACAGGACTAGGCTGGAGTAATTTTCTGGAGTGGCCACAGACCTAGCAGAAATATTCTGGTGCTCTGAAGCCCTGGCAGTACCCTAGATTGTGGATCTCTCTTTTAAACATTCTGAAACTTCCTCCCAAACAATAGATGAATTGATTTTGTGGTCAGAAAGCTTGTGCACAGATACAAGGCCAGCTAACAATTTCAATTTATGCAGTTTGGAGAAGACATAGAGATAATGTCAACTTTAATTCCTGTTTTTTTCCAAACACAGAGAATAGGCCAGAGGTCATGAGTGGAAATTAAAGAAAAATGGAAAACAGATGTTAGGAAGCTCAGTATAAGAATGAGAACACAAGCAGCACTGAGCAGCATTATTAAATTAAAAAAGGAAAGGCCAGTACTTAAAAAAAGAAAAAAGCAGAAAGTGAAGATCTTATGAATATCTTATTTTCATAATATATATTCAAAATAGTCTGATTTTTAAAGCTATTTTATTGAAGTGATTCCATGTAGTCTCCTCATTACATCTAGAGACAGCATTCAGAGCAAAAGAAAATCTTAGACTCTGTCCATTACAAACTCCTCCTGAGAAGATGTTGCCTGGAGAAAGTTTCTTCTCAACAACTAAAAACACAGGCCCTTCTCCAGCGCCCTGCCCCCAGAGTACCAAGCTTCGATTAAGAAAATGTTTGTCTTTCAATTGAAAGTGGTTGTTACTTTTCAAAATATATTTATTCTTAAATTGTCATGGTTTATATTTCAGATCAGAAGAACTTTCTGTTAAAAAAAAAAAAAAAAAAAGGTTTTTTAGGGCAGTTAAATAGCTTCCGTGCCATAGTAAGAGATACAGTTTTATTACAGTGAGAATAGATACTTAGGTAGAAATTCATTTTTAGATTATCAAATACATCATAATGACTTTCAAACGGTTTGTGGAGTTTCTTTTGTATTTAAAGGATCTATGCACTTGACATGTTTTAACTTTATATCCTCTCCTCAGATGAAACGAAAGAAAATACTGCAAATTCACACTGAACACCTAGGACCTGTCCTGGAATATTTTCCTGTGTTATCTTTTTAGAAAATCAGATAAAATTTATAAAAATAAAAAAGAAAAACAGGTATTTAACATGAGTGAAAAACAATTCCCCTTATTTTAAATAAAATCCACATTAGGAAAAAATTATTCAAAATATGTGTTTCTCAGCATGGCTTTTGATTCACTGCTAATTTTCTTTTGTGACTCTATATACAGTATTTATTTTCTTGAGTAGTAACGAATTGACTTAGACTATGACAAAGGGCAGTTGGCATGCATTTGTGGTAGGTGTGTAATTAAGAGGTTGTAATTAAGGCTCACTGTTGGGTGCCGGAATGGACTCGAAGCACTGGGTTTTTACTGGATTGGGTGCGCTTACATTAGGGCTGTAGTTATGAAGACAGAAGAAGGGTCGGTGCAACAGCCAGGGCACGGATGCCAATGTGTGCTTGGAAACCCAGAACTAAAATGAGTTCCTATGTGGAGGGAACTCCCCTAGCCACTCCAGGCGTGCGCTCTAAGGACAGTGACAGCAGTGGACAAGGAAGATCATGGGAGCCTCCATGTCCAGGTTCAGCAGCCTCTAGCAAATCATTTTCCCTTATCCTCTTTTGCTCTCATCCTACCCCACCAGACAAAATGTGCAGCATACCATTTTTATGTGGATTCTTATGAGTGGTAGACACATTAACGTGATGGGTTTAACCATAGTTCATTTTATTTATGAGCCTCTGGTTAAATGTTAATAGCTTGAAGTGAAGTATCAAACACAAGAATTTACAGCTAAAGATCTTGCAAGCTGTACTTCCTAACTATCCAGCAGGATCATGATCTGGCCAATCTTGTTTCTTTTAATATTATCAACAGCAAACACTTATGAGGCTTTTTACATGCCAGGTTCTGTTCTAAGTACTTTACATGTATTAACTCACTGGATTCTCATAACAGCCTCATGAGGCAGCTACTATTATCAACTGTATTTTAAGGTGATAAAACTTTGGAACAGAGAGGTTAAGTAAATTTGCCCAAGGTCACACGACTGGTGTGTGGCAGAGTTGGAATTCAAACCCAGGGGATGTGACTCCAGAGTCTGTGCTCTTAACTGCCATACCACTGTCTGTGCCTTTTCACAGTTGTCAGATAGATAGGTCATTTCATGCTTATCTCTGATTGTTAGAAGGGGTCAAAATTGTTGGGCTGAAAGCATGCTGAATTTTCATGTTGTATAGATATCAGTGGGGAGTTTTCTCAAACTCTCTATTTTATGTGTTGAATATGCAGCTTGCTCTATTACACACCCTAACATGTGATACTAGACAAACTATCTAATATCACCACATAAATTTGTTGTCATCCTGTCTCTAGTATGAGTAACTCATAGCCTCAACACTAGCAAGATAAACTGATTCTTAATAAAACAAGGCAAGATTCTATCTGGACTAATTAAAAAGAAGGAAGCTGATCTCACGTCCATTAAATTTCTAGTTTGGTCTTTTTGGAAAACATCCAAAGGGTTAAAATATGTGTTTTGCTGAACTGTAATGAAAATTCAGGACTGGTGAGGAATTAGGCAAGGATGAAAAGAAAGGAGGAGACACAAAATATGAAATAAAGAAACCTTTTCAGAAACATAATTCCACTCCTTACATTCTACAGAGCCCTCAGATATAGAGAAAGGTTAACCTTAGATAGGTCTTGCCCTGCCTATCAGTAATCTGTATCATTAAGACACAACAACTTGATTTCATAATCATTTTCTTCCGGCCAACCAGCTGTGGTTACTCAAGGCAGATTAACTAGAACCTGATGGATTTCAGCCCCTGCTCAGCAATGCCAGCCAAATGCTATAATTACACAGGATGCAGGCTAAGATAATGTCAACCTTGTACTTAGAGATAGTCCTAGATAAGCTGAACTGTCGGATTTGCAGGTCAGGCTTTTCAATCACTGGGGCTGTATTGGTGAAGGAGAACAGACAGTAGGAAAAACAAAAACACAAATATAAACAAAAGAAAACACTTCATTTCAGCTGTCCTGAAAGAAGACAGCTATTAAAGTCAAAACATTCCAGAGATAGGAGTAGCTTCCCCAGTGTAAACTTGCCAGAGGCACGTGGAGGACGTACCTTCATTAAGGTGAAGGTAATCACTGCTCTCCCTGGGCTCATGTATTATGTGGACAGGGTGTGTGAGAGCCTCTCCATTTGGCAGTTTGCACAGTGCACTGCTGATGTTATGAAATTTACACTAGGTTGGAAAAACAGTCCTTGTCATACTTTATCCTTTCGGAGGAAATGGATTTCCTTAATAAGAGCACCACTTTATTTGCCTCATGAATTTGGATAGGGAACACATTCCTGAATGGCGTTCTACCAAAGAGAGAGACTGCAAGCCAGTGGCTTATTATTCTAAAAATGTTAATGACCCAGAAGCAAAATATTTTTGGTTCTTATGTTATAGACATAAATGCTTAAATTCAGATTTCAAGTGCCAAGAGCTCTGAGATATGAGTCTTGGAAAACACCCAGAGATGAGGGATTCAGGGAGTATTTGTCAATGGTTAATGAATAATTCGCTAAATCATCCGGCTATTAACTAGTCTAAAATGCCGCACCTCTAGGTCCTCATAACTGTATTAAATATTGCATAGGTTTCCTTGTTTTTGATAAATTTTAGGTTAAATGTAAAAATTCTTTAGGTATGTCAAATGGTGTGCCATGCTTTCCTTTTAGTTTAACACTTTCTGAAGTGCTGCGAATTCAGACGTTTCTGCCTTTGCCCATGTGTGTTTCCTTTTCAAAGAATGCCTTGTTTTTTTTCCACCCACCTTCCCCTAGTGGGAAACCCTGGTGGTGTAGTGGTTAAGATCTATGGCTGCTGACCAAAAAGTTAGCAGCCTGAATCCACCAGGTGCTCCTTGGAAGCGCTATGGGGCAGTTCTACTCTGTCTTATAGGGTCGCCATGGGTCGGAATCAACTTGATGGCAATGCTTTTTTTTTTTTTTTTTTTTTGTTTCTCCTGGTGAACTCCTATTCATCCTTCAAAGCCTGGCTCGGGATGCTACCACATGTTTGGTGTTTTCACTACCATGTCCGTTTTTCTTTCCTCCACGAATTAGTTGTTCCCTCACTTTTGGGTACATTGTATAATGTTCCTGCTTCTATTATGCCATGTATCACATTTTATTATATTTTGTTAATTGGCAATTTCTTCAGCTACAGTTCTTTAAGGACATTGTCGGTGGCTTATTTGCCTTTGATCACTAGCAAAAAAGAACCAGGGGCAGGGTGGGAACTTAAGAAATGTTTGTTATATGCATGAATGCATGAGTAAAAAGGAACACAGGTCATTTTAAAGACCAAGGTTCATCCTTAGTACAGCTTCTAAGTTTTCTTTTAAAATATCAAAGGTTCAAAATTATATTTTTCTAATATAAATAAACTCAGTGGTAGACCAAGAAGAAACTGAAAGATGCCATTGCTTTTAAAAGTATATTAGAACTTTTTTTCCCTATTCTATGTATTTCCATAGAGAAGAGAAAAATTCCTCTTCACTCTCCAGAAGAAATTATGAGAGAACGATTTCTAGCTTCTCTCCACCCCTTCACTGACTCCTCTCTATCAATTACTAAAAATGAGGGAAGGAATAAAAGAACATTTGGCTCAGTGTCTTCTGAATCCTCTCCATCTGCCTTCTCCTCTGTTCTCTGGCAAGTTCAGCAGAGGAAACCTACAGCTTTAGGGGTAATTTCAATGCCAGGGATATTTATTAGGTCTACAGAATAATGTGGAATTATCAGTAATGAAGGAGTCCCTGGCTGGTGCAAATGGTTAACACGCTTGGCTACTAACCAAAAGGTTGGAAGTTCAAATCCACCCAGAGGCACTTGAGAAGAAAGACCTGGTAATCTAATTCCAAAAAAATATACCACTGAAAACCCTACGGGGCACAAATCGACTCTGACACACATGGGGTTGCCAAGAGTTGGAATTGACTTGACGCGCAAATGGTTTTATCAATATTAAAGCTGTTCAGCTTTATTAGTAACACAGTTGATATTTTACTTCCATTTATCTGACTTCTATGTCCAGCTCATGTGTATCCAAACTCAGGGGGGAGAAAAACTCATTGCCGTCAAATCGATTTGGACTCTTAGAGACCTGATAGGACAGGATACAACAGCCCCATAGGGTTTCCAAGGAGCCGCTGCTGGATTCAAACTTCCCATCTATTGGTTAGCAGCCAAGCTCTTAACCGCTGTGCCACCAGGTCTCCCAGGTAGGAGAAATGGGATAATATTGATTGCTTTCCCTCCAAATAACTCCAGTGCAATACCTCTTGTAGTGCACTCCCACAATGTTGTGGAATTGTAGAATTTCATTGAGCTCATTATAAACACACTGTAATTAATTAAATTTAATATTTTTAATACAAAACTGAGGCAGAGATACCAACTAATATTATCTTCTCAAAAAATATTACAGAATCGTTCAATTATCTGTCTTTTCAGAGAATGACATCAGGTTAGAAGGGTTTATAGAGACCAGTCTAAACTCTCATCTATTACAAATATTGAATACAGTCCACCTTCTGCTCGGATATAGTGGGCCATCTGATAATAGGGGACTCTTTAATTTTATAGACTTTCTATTTTCTTGTCAGATAACTCCAAAGATTAGAGAATAGATTCTTTTACTAATCGAAACTTCACTTTCCTGTAAATTTTTCTAGGTCTATTTCCTGGTAGAAAAAAAAAAAAAGCAAATCCATTTTATATTTTTTTCATGATAAATCTTCAGATATTTAATGTATTTCCTTGAAATCAAGGACTACACATTTTTCAACTGTGTATCTCCTCCCCTGCTTAATATTAATTTGACAAAATATTTTTGAGCACTGGACATCGTGCCTGGTATTGGTCATAGAAAAATGAATATGGCATGGTTTCTTTCCTGGGGGGGGGGAATATATGTATATATATAATATATATATGTATACACACACACATACATATATATACATGTAAGAAATGTATACAAGTCATTGTTTAAATTACTATAACAGAAGTATGTACAAAGTGCCAAGGGAACCCAGGAAAAGATCTATATATGAAGAAGCTGTGGCATAGTCACAGGAGAAATTATTTGAAGTTGAGTCTCAACACGGGAATTTCCCAAGCAGAAAAGAGTTTTCCAGTCAGTAAGCTGAGCGTGTACAAAGGTGCAGAGAAAAGGCAGATTGTGGCACACAAAGTGAACGTGAGTGTTCAAAACGGCTGAAACATGTGATAAGTGTGTGGAGGGTGGTGGATGAGTCCAAAAAAGAAGGTCCGAGAGCATGAATGACTTCATACACCCCGCTCAGGGTATGAGTGTTGACCTGTAGGTTTATAAAAGCCACTGTAAGATTTTAAGTAGAAAAGAGGGTATATTAGATATTCATTTTAGAAGAATCACATAAACAGTGGTAGAATGGAAATGGGCTGAAATTCAAATTCGGAAGAACATTTAGAAGGATGTGTGTTTCTTTCTTATTTGAATTGAATGGCCCATCTGACTGCTAAACAAGTCAGTGAAAATAGAGATTAAGAGAATAAGATGGATATGAAATATACATAGCACAGAGAATAAACAGGATTTTGTGACTAGGTAAAAGTGGGATGAGGCAGGGAAGAGATTTAGGGAGTAAGGTAAGAAGTCTGGTTTTGTACAGGTTTGGGTTTTTTGGGGTAGAGATGTAAAAAAAGAAAAATTCCAGAAGATGACAGGTATTGAAACAATCTTGGGAGAAAGTTTTGGCATCGATAATATTATGGAGCTGTGAATCTTTAACATATGAGTACTACTTGAACAACTAGAGTGTCACCAATGTAAGAAAATACAAATGCCGTGATCAAGGCCTTGGGGAACATGAACACTTTGGGGACCATTATTGAGGGGTTAGCAAAGCAGACTTAGAATTTCTCAGACAGATAAGAAAATCAAGAGGAAAATAATGCCACAGAGGCCAAGAGAAACGATTTTCTGGGAGGAGAGTATTCATCATTGTTAGAGGCCACAGAAAGGTCATGTTAAACAAGGATTGATAAACTTCTGTTGGCTTCCTTGATTAAGCCATTATTGATGACTTTTACTCGAGAGTGATTTGCATGAGTTGACTAAAAAGAACAGATGCTGTATTCCAGATAATGAGTTAGATAGGAGGTATAATAGAAATGAATAAAGAATGGAGCTTTTGGGGGTCCTCTATTTGTTTAATTGTTTAATTTTGCCTCATCAACTCTTGAAAAAAAGTTAGACCAAACAGGTTTCAATACCAGGCTTCATATTAAGATAAATACCTAACAAGCAGGGTTTATGTCCTGGATATGCTTTCAACGTCTCCTTTTGTGTGATTCTGGGGAAATAATTGAGATTTGCCACTGCCCAGGTTGTAGTAGGGTCAATGTGGCCAGTCTTGCTCATTACCCACTGGAGGATGTGTGAAGGCTGTTATTATCTCCAACTCTGCGCTATGGTTTACCAGAAAAGTCAACCCTGGCCACATATCTGAAAAGTCTCCAAAATTTGAGCTACAGAAATATCTGCCTTTCCTAAATGTAAATAATAATAATATGTGTTATCAGAGTGGAAGTTCCAACTGCTCATGATTTTTTTTTCATTGAAAAACGTGGGTATAAATTAACGACAATAAGAAAATGACAAACTGGTTTAACGTATCAGTTTAGTGGATTGATGCAGTTTTAAAAGAAAGAAATAAAAAAAGAATAAAAAGATTAAGAGGAATATCTGTTCTGCACTTTGTGGGATTCTTTTACTGGAGAATTATGTCAATGGCTTCACAACTTTAATTGAAATTTCTGGAAATCTATTGTGTTTGAAATAAATATTGCTTTTTTAAAGTTGATATGTAACGCTTAATTTTACATGTTTATACTGAGCTTCGTTAATTGGAAAGAAAAACAAGTTAAATATCTAGGAAATTAGGTTTTGTTAAAGGTACAGTAATTTAATTATTGAATCACTGTGCAGACTAACATTGAGGAAAGTGGCATACCATGTGAAATGTTTTGCTGGCCTATTCTACAACTCAATTACAGAAACAGCAATATTTTAAGGACTAAGAGAGATTGGTCAGAAGTTACACTTAATTTCACTGCAACTTTGACTTGTACTTATTTGCAGCCTGATTTAGGAGGAATTGGCTGGGGTTATTTCATGGAAACATTTCTTATTTTTCTTTTTCAACCCTCTGACCCCCTTCTTGAAATAAATCTCTTCAATGACAGGCTTATTCAGAGTTGGTCCTGAATATTTTCCCCATCTCTGTGGTCTTCAATTGGAAACAAGCCTGACTGGCCCTGGGGAATAACAGGCCTCTAACTGTATTACTGTAGACAATGAGAAGTCTTAAGTTCACTGGTAGAATTCTTGCCTTCAATGCAGGAGACCCTGATTCAATTCCTAGCCAGTACACCTCATGCACAGCTACCACCCATCTGTCAGTGGAAGCTTGAGTGTTGCTATGACTAAGATGGCCTAGGAGGAAAGGTCTGGTGATGTACTTTCAGAATTCAGCCAGTAAAAACCCAGTGGTTCCCCAACTAATCATGGGAATGGTGCAGGACCAGGTAGCATTTCATTTCATAGGCTTCATTTTAACAAGTCTCCTGTTTGCTGGACTGATGAGTTCTGTTCTCCATCAGAAGAACTGTGATTTTCTACACATGACCGAAATCAGAACAATTCCCTTGTGGCCTTGGAAAATGATACCGGAGGGACGACATCCTTGGATATAAATATGTAATGTGTTGGGAAATTGACTCGACGGCACTGGGGTTTCTGGGTGCTGGGAAATATGTGTTCACCATAGCATCACTTGGAGCATTACCTTTACGACTGAATGACTGTTTCTTCATTCTCTCAATGTACTGGGAAGAGATGTGAGAGTGAGAATGCATATGAATGAATTGGTAAATATAATTTTTAAATTTCAGAAACTAATAAATGAAGGGATCATGTCTTCAAAGATAATGAAAAAGATGAATAGACTTTACTTCTGTAGCCTTGTTACTTTTTTTAATTAAGGACTATTAATATTTATAAAGAACTCTAAACTTCCTGAAATCTATGCTTTAAAACAATTTTTTTGTACGCATATTTTTAACAATATTTATTTATTGACCCAAATCAAGCTAAGAATGTCTTTTGTACACATTAAAAGCCCATGTTTGTGGTAGATCATGCTGATAATGGCCATTGGTTATGGGTGACAGATAAAATACTGGCTGCCCAGTTAAATTTGAAATTTAAATAAACAACAAATTATTTTTTAGCATATATATATATCCTATGTAACTTTGAGATATACTAGAAAAATTATCTACTGTTTTTCTGAGTTTCAAATTTAACTAAGCAAACTATATTTTTATTTGCTAAATCTGGCAACACTACCTGTCCTAGGCTGGGTTCTTTGGAGAAGTAAAACCAGTGCAGCATATAAATATATATGTAGAGAGATTTATATAAAGGAAATGGCTGGCTCAGTTGTAAAGACTGGAAATTCCCAAGTCTGTGGGTCATGCTGGAGGCATCTCCTGACTCACATAGCCACAGGTGCTGGTGGATCGAAGATCGGAAGCTTAGGTAGCAGGCCTCCAGCTCACAGGCTCTGGGGGACGATGAATCCCAAGATCTGCAGGAAAGAAGGCTGGTGAGCTGCCAGCTCAAGTCCCAAGAATTGGAGGTAAGATGAACAGAAGCCAGCTGCAGGATCCAAAGCAAGCAAAAGTGAGCAAGCCTTGCCAGAAAGTTTACCTACCTTGGATATAAGCCACACCCCCAAGGAAACTCCCTTTCAACTGATTGGCTGTTCACAGCAGATTGCCTCATGGAGGTGATCACATCATATTATATCAGATCTCAGTATGGGGGTGATTACATCATTAAAAAGCTGCCAAACTACATCATAACTGCCAAACTATGGAAGATCACTGCCTAGCTAAGTTGACACACAACCTTAACCATGCTACCCTTAATAATAACTCACTCCCTCTGTCCACCCCACTTTGTAATGTGGCATTGCTGTTCTCCCTCAAAAGTGGCCTATTTCTCCATCCTGTTGAATTGAAGTTGGCTTTGTGATATAATTTGATCGATAAAATGTGGCAAAAGAGACATTGCAAGTTCCGGTACTGTCTTAGTCATCTAGTGCTTTTATAACAGAAATACCACAAGTGGATTGCTTTAACAAAGAGAAATTTATTCTCTCACGGTCTAGTAGGTTACAAGTCCAAATTCAGGGCGTCAGCTTCAGGGGATGGCTTTCTGTCTCTGTTGGCTCTGGAGGAAGATTTCTTGTCATCAATCTTTCCCTGGTTGATCAGCTTCTCCGCGCAGGAACCTCAGGTCCAAAGACGAGCTCTGCTCCTGGTGCTGCTTTCTTGGCAGTATGAAGTCCCCACTCTCTGGCTAGCTTCCCTTTCTTTTTATCTCTTGAGTGATAAAAGTTGTTGCAAGCCACAACCCAGGGAAACTACCTTTACATTGGATCAAGGAGGTGACCTGGCGAGGGTGTTACAATCCCACCCTAATCCTTTTTAGCATAAAATTGTAATTCTACTGTAATCCTCTCTAACATAAAATTACAATCACAAAATAGAGGACAACCACACAATATGGGGAATCAAGGCCCAGCCAAATTGATACATAATTTTTGGAGGGACATAATTCAGTCCATAACAGGTACCAAGGTCTAAGACATGATGTGTTTTCCATCTTTACTCTTTTGGAACCCACCTGCAATGCACAAAAGCTTGGGTTAGAGTACTGGACAAGGAGGAAGACTACGTGAAGAGAGAAGTCGTATCTTTCAGCCTCCTCACTGAGGCTCCAGGCTGTGGATGAAGCCATCTTGAACCCTCCAGCTCCAGCTGACCAACCAGAAGAAAACAGCTACTCATGTGAGCCCAGGTGAGACATGCAGAAGGGTCACCCAGTTTCCCCACAGAATCATGAAAATGAACATATTGTTGTTGTTTTAACCTGCTAAATTGTAAGGGTGGTTCGTTAGGCAGCAGCAGATAACTGACACAATGCTGTTCAGAATGCCTGTCATTGAGCCCATTCGGAGTGATCAAACTATTATACTTCTTAGGACAAGTGGTCTTCTGTTTCTGGCAGTGCGATTAGATAGTGAATGACTCTGCCAATGCGAAACATATAAATAAGCTAGATAAACATAACTTTACCACGTAATATGCTGATATTAACAAAAAGCAGGAAAATAAAATCAGAAACCAAGAATAAAATTAAAAAGCAACTAGGAGCTATGGTAGCACTGAGGCTGGAACTTAACAAACAAGTGATATGAAGAAGGAAAGAGCAAAGGCTAAACTAGCCAAGAAACTCAAAAAGAATAAGTTTTTTCCCCTACTATTCAAGCCTGCTCTTTGCCATTTATGAATTACACATGGAGACCCATATATTACTTGTCTTAATACTTTCAAGCATGTATTTAAAGCTAGGCCCATAAAAAGCCTGGCCTTTATTCTTACTTAGAGCCTCATGGTTCATTCCCCAGAGATATCCCTGGGAGTCCAAAGGCAAAAGAACTGACTTCCTTGGCCCAGGTCAGCCCTTCAGTCTGATCTGTGGCACTGAGCTACTCTGGCTTAGCAGGGTGGAAGCTGCGCCAGGACCAGGAATCCTGTGCAGTGAATGGAGCAGGGCAAAACCAAGGTGAAAACTGACCAGGCCAAGCTTCCCTTCTCATCCTTAAACCAGTTGCCATCCAGTCAACTCCAGCTCATGGCAACCCTATGTTTGTAACAGTAAAAATTTGTTCCAGAGGGTTTTCAGTGGCCGATTTTTCAGATGTAGATTGCCAGGCCTTTCTTCCTAGACACTTCTGTGTGGATTTGAGCCTCCAGACTTTTGGTTAGCAGCCGAGTGTATTAACAATTAGTGCTATTCAGGGACTCCTTCTAATTCTAGCTAAGGTGTTATTGTATCAGTGCCTTATCAATCCTGGTATCATCCTGTTGAAGAGGAAGAAGGGAAGAGGAGATCTGAGACAGGAAAGAATATGAACATGGAATCATTGTATTGGCTGAATATAAATACTGAATTAACTCAGCATAGACTCAAAGAACATCAGGCTTCAAACTGGAAATGACTGAATTGCCATGAAGTGGCAAGAGTGATCATTTTCTGCTTTATGGAGTTGATAAAAAGAGCTAAATAAATGATTAACATAGCGAATTAACTAAATTAATTAATACACATAAAGAAATTACCAAGGTGCCTGACCTGTAGCAGACACTCAGAGGTATTATCACTGGTGAAAATCTGGGCTCTAGAGAAAGTTGAGTTCAATTCATAAAAGGGAGGACTATTGCATTTAGGCCCAGTTAAATCATATTGTATAAAAACTCACTAAAACTGTGAAAAAAGAGCATATATTGACAATGGCTTAGAAATGTTATGCTCAAAATCAAAATAACCAATATTTCTACAATTAAACCTAACATTGAAGGTTTAATTACTAGAGAATGTCATCCATCATATATAATTCACCCTGTTAGTTTCAATTTTAAGGAGCCCTGGTGGCACAGTGGTTAAGGGCTTGGCTGCTAACTGAGAGGTTGGCAGTTAGGACACACCAGCTGCCCTGAGGGAGAAAGATGTGGCTGTCTTTTCCTGTAAAGATTAAAATTTGCTGCTGTCGAGTTGATTCCAACTGATAGCAACCCTACAGGTCAGCACAGAACTGCCCCATAGGGTTTCCTAGGCCATAAATCTTTATGGAAGCAGACTGCCACATCTTTTTCCCAAGGAGCATCTGGTAGGTTAGAACCATCAACCTTTCCCTTAACTGCTGTGCCACCAAGGTTCCCTCTGTAAAGACTATATATAGCCTTGGAAACCCTTTGTGGCAGTTCTACTATGTCCTATAAGGTCAGTATGAGTCAAAATCAACTTGATGGCAACAGGTTTTTTTTTTTTTTGTAGTTTCAATTTTTATCACTTTTTCAGTTTTAAAATTTAATTTTTACATAGCAGTGATTTTATAGTCTTTAAAACTGTAGTGTTTTGTTTAATATTTTTCCATATTTAAGTATTATTATAATTAAATCAATATCCATGTCTCTTAAACTACGTTCTCTATTAAAAGGGACTCTTTGCGATTCAACCATTCAACAAACTTATAACGTATTAAACGTTATACTAGGCAGCGAGTGTACAGCTCTGAATGAAGTAGATGTAGTCATTGCCCTCATGAGGTGTACAGTCTACGAGCAAGACAGACAATAGATAATAAGCAGTGGAGCTAGGAAGAAGTCAGCAAAATGATTAAAATGATGCGATACACTTTTATAGACTCAAGAAACCATTTGTTAAGTTCCAGAAACAAATGAATGAATGATAAGGAAAAGGTAGATTTTTCATTTCACAAAAAATCTTCACTGCACTTGGAATTTGCTTTTTAAGTTGTGAAGTAGAGATTTACAATCCTATTCTTCCTTTTTCTCTACATGGATAAGTAGGTGTCCCAAAACCATTTATTGAATGCTCAACATTCTCTCACTTATTTATAACACCTTATGTGTCAATTATCAAGTTTTATTAATAGTTGAGCCTGCTTCTGGGTTATGAATTCAGTTCCATCATTTCAACAATAGTCTATTGTCTTAAATAGGATAGGTTTATCATAAAACTCAAGGAGCCCTGTTGGTTCAGTGGTTAAGCACTTGGTTGCTAACTGAAATTGAAAGGGTACTGGTTGGAACCCACCAGTCAGTCTGTGGGAGAAAGATGTAGCAGTCTGCTTCTGTAAAGATGACAGCTATGGGACAGCTCTACTCTGTCCTATAGAGTGACTCTGAGTCAGAATCCACTCAGTGGCAAAGGGTTTGGTTTTTGTATCATAAAAGTCAATATCTAGTAGAGCCAGCACCTCTCTGAGTCTCAGACAAGAGGATGCCTGCCTGAAGCCCCATGCATTAGGGTCCCACAGATCAAAAAGTTTGTTTTTTATTTTATTTTTTTCATTTTGAGACCTGCAGAAGAGCCACCCACCAGCCCACAGAATCATGAGAAAGAATGCATGATTCTCAAACATAAAGTTTTTTTTTTGGTATCCATAACAATTATTTTTGAAAGTTGAGTAATCAATTGAGCATAAGGGAGTTAGGAATTCATGAGCCTAACTGGGTCCCCAAGGCCAGAAGATAAGGGGCTGAAAGCCATATGAATTTGAGAAATTCAGCCTTGACTTGGAAACCACAGAAAAAGTCACTCTTAAAGCTGACTGTGCCAAATCACTCAAAATACTGACCAGGGAGACTAGGTTCCTCAACTAACTGCACTTATTCCTTCCCTTTTGCTTGGGAAGTAGTTTCAAGGCATTAGACCTACCTGAATAGTAAAAAAAACAGTAAGCAAGGTACGCACAGGCTTACTTGTGCTTACTTTCTAATCTGTAGTGCATAATCAAAGATGTGGTGAAAAACAGGTGAAACTCTGCACTACAGATTAGTAAGTAAGCACAAGTAAGCCTGTGTGTACCTTGCTTATTGGGTAATATGTTCTAGCTGGAAAGGCTGAGTTGGGGAAGTGGGACCTGAGAGAGGAGCTTGTCCATTTTGGAGAAGAAAGTAAAAACTCTACCATCGATTCTCCGAAGTATGTTCCCTAGCATCTGTATACCATTTCTTTTTTCTTCTTATCAACAAAACCTGGCTCCTATAGACTAAAGCCCTTAAAGTTGTGTTCTTTCACAGCTCTTGTACCTAAAATGAGCTGCGAAAGATGACTTTGGAAGTTTAAAAGTGAACAAATAATTGATATTTGTTCTTAGCTGTCTTGGCTGTTTTGACCTCTTTATAAAGTATACCTCAAGCTCAGTGGGTAGAGGGCTGTAAGAATTATCGTGAATGAAAAATGGAATGGATAATTTTTCAAATATCATTCCACTATGCAATAAGCTAAGGAGCCCTTGAGATGTAATGGTTAAGCACTGAGTTGCTAACTGAAAGGTTGGAAGCTCAAACTCACCCAGCACCTCTTCTTGAGAAAAGACCTGGAGATCTATTCCTGTAAAGACTACAGCCTAGGAAACCCTATGGAGGCATTTCTACTCTGTCCTATAGGGGTCACTATGAGTTGGAATCAACTCGGCGGCACACAACAACAACAACGTACAATAAACTAATCATAAACCATTGATTACTTATTTATTGAAACTAAAGTGTAAGTTAATATGCACAATGATACAATCCATGCAAAAAATTCACCTTCAAATTGATACTGACTGCAAATTCAATAAGTGCAGATAATTTTTTGTCACACTTTTACTTTCATATGTCTCTTACCCACTGCAGTTGAGTCTATTCTGACCCCTAGAGACACTGTAGGACAGAGTAGAACTGCCCCATAGAGTTTCTAAGGCTGTTATCTTTACAGAAGCAGATTGTCACATCTTTTTTCCATGGAGCGTGCTAGTGGGCTCAAACCGCTGACTTTTAGGTTAGCAGTCAAGTGCTTAAATATTACTATACTTAAGGTAACTAACAGAGAATATTAAGGGTCATGATCAGATTCACATTTTAGGACTATAGTACTAGAGCAAAAGTCTGAAAACTACAGTCCATGTGGCAAACTTGGCATGCCACCTATTTTTGTAAATACAGTTTTATTGGAACTCAGCCATTGCCATTAGTTTATATGTTGTCTGTCAGTTTTCAACATGTATCTATGAATTAAGAAGTTTTGACAGAGATCTATGGCTTTTAAAACCTAAAGTATTTATACCATGGCCTTTTATGGAAAAAGTTTGCTGATGCCTGCCCTAGAGGATGGACTGAAAAGAGGGAGAAAATGTTTGCATGAAAATGAATAAAAAAGTTATTGCAATACTTAGTAAGAGAGATGGTAATTGTCTGAATTAAGGCAGTAGCGATAGGGATATGAAACAATCAGATGATACAGAGTCATCAGAACTTGATGATCAACTGGATAGGTGAGGAAGTAAAGGAAGAAGCCCAAGATGGGTCTGGGTTAGTGCTCTGAGTGACACGTGAAACTTAGCATCACTAACTGAGATAGAAAACATATGGTAAACAGAAAGTACATGAGTGTGTGCATGTATTGCAAAATAAGTGTTGGGTGGTAAAGATAAATAAGGATACAATAGAAAACATGACTGTTTGAAGCAATTTGAATGCTGAATATGCATTGAAGCCCTCGCTGCGTGGTGGTTAAGAGCTCAGCACTAACCAAAAGGTCTGCAGTTCAAATCCACCAGTTGCTCCTTGGGAACCCTACGGGGCAGTTCAACTCTGTTCTGTAGGGTCACTACAGAGTACAATGTTCTTTTCAAGGGACTGATCCCTCCTGATAGTATGTCCAAAGCATGTGACACAAAGTCTCGCTATCCTTGCTTCTAATGAGCATTCTGGCTGACTTCTTCCAAGACAGATTTATTCCTTCTTTTGGCAGTCCATGGTATATTCAATATATTTTGACAATATCATCATTCAAAGGAGTCAATTCTTTAGTCTTCCTTATTTATTGTCCAGCTTTCACATGCATACGAGGCAAGTGAAATCACCATGGCTTGGGTCAGGTGCACCTTAGTCTTTAGAGTGACATCTTTGCTTTTTAACACTTTAAAGAGATCTTTAACAGCAGATTTACCCAATGTAATGGGTACTTTGATTTCTTGACTGCTGCTTCCATGGGTGTTGATTGTGGACACAAGTGAAATGAAATCCTTGACAACTTCAATAGTTTTTCCATTTATCATGGTGTTGCTTATTGGTCTAGTTGTGAGGATTTTTGTTTTCATTATGTTGAGGTGTAATCCGTACTGAAGGCTGCGGTTGTTGGTCTTTATCAGTAAGTGCTTCAAGTCCACTTTCAGCAAGCGAGATTGTGTTATCTGCATATCGCAGGTTGTTTATGAATCTTCCTGCAATCCCGATGTTGTGTTCTTCTTCACATAGTCCAGCTTCCTTGATATTTGCTCAGCATACAGACTGAACATGGTGAAAGGATACAACCCCGATGCCCAACTTTCTTGGCTTTACCCAGTATCCTCTTCTTCTGTTTCAATGACTGCCTTTTGGTCTAAGTACAATCTCGTCATGAGCACAATTAAGTGCTCTGGAATTTCCATTCTTCTCAATGTTATCCATAATTTTTTATGATCCACACAGTCTAATGCCTTTGCATAGTCAGTAAAATGCAGGAAAACATCTTTTTGGTATTCTCTACATTCAACCATGATCCATCTGACATCGGCAATGATATCCCTTGTTCCACATCCTCTTCTGAATCTACTTTGAATTTTTGGCAGTTCCCTGTTGAAGTACTGCTGCAAATTCTTTTGAATGATCTTCAGCAAAATTTTACTTGTGTGTGATACTAATAACATTGTTCAATAATTTTCAAATTCTATTGGATCATCTTTTTTTCCTTTCACATTGTCTTTTATTATTTTTCTTCATACTTTTTTTTTTTTTGGCTTTTAAAAAAAATTTATTGTACTTTAGATGAAGGTTTACAGGGCAAACTAGCTTCTCAAACAATATACATATTGTTTTGTGACATTGGTAGCTTGTCTCACGTGTCAACACTCTCCCCTTTTCAACCTTAGGTTCCCCATTATCAGCTTTCCTGTCCCCTTCTGCCTTCTTGTCCTTGCCCCTGAACTGGTGTGGATCACCTTTCTCTGGAATGGGTACAAATATGGATCTCTTCCAGTTGGTTGACCGGGTAGCTGTCTCCCAAATTTCTTGGCATAGACAAGTGAGAGCTTCCAGCACTGCATCCATTTGTTGAAACATCTCAATTAGTATTCTGTCAATTCCAGGAGCCTTATTTTTTGACAGTTCCTTCAGTGCAGCTTGGACCTTTCCTCCAGTACCATTGGTTCTTGATCACACACTACTTCCTGAAATGGTTCAATATTGACCAATTCTTTTTGGTATTGTGACTCTGCATATTCCTTCCATCTTCTTTTGATGCTCCCTGGGTAGTTTAATATTTTCCCCATAGAATCCTTCTATATTGCATCTTGAGGCTAAATTTTTTCTTCAATTCTTTCAGCTTGAGAAATGCCAAGAGTGTTCTTCCCTTTTTGTTTTCTATCTCCAGGGTTTTGCATATTTCATTTTAATACTTTGCTTTGTCTTCTCAAGCTGCATGCTTTGAAATCTTCTGTTCAGCTCTATTACTTCATCATTTCTTCCTTTTGCTTTAGATACTCAGTACTCAAGAGCAAGTTTCAGAGTCTTTTCTGACATCCATTTTTGTCTTTTCTTTCTTTCTTTCCTGTATTTTTGTGACCTCTTGCTTTCTTCATGTATAATGTCTTTGATGTCATTGCACAACTTGTCTGTTCTTCGGTCATTAGCACTCAATGTGTCAAATCTATTCTTGAAATGGTCTCTAAATTCAGGTGGAATGAACTCAAGGTCATACTTTGACTCTCGTGGACTATTAGGCTATAGCTAATATCATACTTAACAATAGAAATTTACTTTTCCCTAGTATTGCAAACAAGGCAAGGATGTTTGCTCTTACCACTGTCACTCATCATTGTACTGTAGATCCTAGCTAGTGCCATAAGGCATGAAAAGGAACTAAAAGGCTTACAGTATGGAAAAAGAAAGAAAGAAAGAACAACACTTTATTCAATAACACATGATTTCATTCAAAGAAAATCTACAAATCTTCTACCAGAACTAGTAAGTAAATTTAGCAGGGTTGTAAGATACAAGGCTGATATAAACAGTAGCAATTGTGTTTCTACATTCTAGCAATACACCATTGGAAACTGAAATAAAATTAGCATTTATAATAAACCAAACCAAAAAGCCAATTCTGACTCATAGCAACCCTATAGGACAGAGTAGAACTGCCCCAGATGGTTTCTAAGGAGTGGTTGGTGGATCAAACTGCTGACCTTTTGGTTAGCAGCCTGAGATCTTACTCCAAAATATGAAATACATTGAGATAAATGTAACAAAATATGTACAAGACTTGTAAACTGAAAACTTAAAAACATTAATGAAATAAATTGAAGAAGACTTAGATAAATCATTAAGATTCAAAATTGTCAAAATTGAGGTGAGAAAAAAAAAAAAACAAGAACCAAACCCATTGCTGTCGAGTCGATTCTGACTCATAGTGACCCTAAAGGACAGGATAGGACTGCCTCATAGGGTTTTCAAGGAGCACCTGGTGGATTTGAACTGCTGACCTTTTGGTTAGCACCTGTAGCTCTTAAGCACTGTGCCACCAGGGTTTCCAAATTGATGTATAGATTCAATAAATCCCATTAAATATTTCGGAAGGCTTTTTCTTCCCTCTGTTAAATTTGACAACTGATACTAAAATATATGTGGAAAAGCAAAGAATCTTAAGTTAGCCAAAGTAACTTTGAGAAAAAGAATAAGTTTGAAGCACTTATAATACTTGATTTCTAAGATTACTGTACAGTTTAACTAATCAAGATAGCACGGTTTTGGCATAAAGATAGACATATATAAATGAACAGAATTGAGTATTCAGAAATTGACTCAAACGTTTATGGTCAATTGATTGTTGACAGAATTTACAAGGTAGTTTGATGGGTAAAGCATAGTGTTTTAAACAAATGGTGAACTGGGTATTCATATGAAACAAATGACCTCTGAAATTGACCTCACACCATTCACAAAAATTAATTTCCTTAACTGTGTTAGACCTAAAAGAGGCCAAAAATAGCATAGGCCTGACCCTAAAATCTGAAATTATGAAACTTCTGCATGAAAACAAACAAGAAAATCTTTGAGACTTTGGTTAGGCAAAAAAAAAAAAAAAAAAAAAAGAGAAAAACTTTAGATAGAATTTTTTTAGGCAGATTTTTAAAAAATTGATAAGATGGACTTCAAAATTAAAAACTGCTGTTTGAGACACGCTATTAAGAAAATCAAAAAAGCAAGCCCAAAACTGGATGAAAACATTCACTAGATACAAAAGCCTTGTATCTAGAATATAAAAGGAAAGGTTTTAAATGAGTAACTAAAGGTAAACCAATCAATTTAAAAAATGGCCAAAAGATCTCAACAGATTCTTCTCAAAAGAATATATATGAATGCCAGATGAAGACATGAAAAGATGTTCCACAGTATTAGTCATCAGAGAAATCAAATTAAAACTGCAGTAATGCAATACTCAGCATTCAATTTGGGATTTTCTTTTTTTTAAGTTAAACATATACTTACCATATGACCAGGTTCTACCCCTCACCACAGCACTGCTTCTACGCCATAAATTGATAATCATGAAGAAGTACAGTTCTCAGGTAACAAAAACAAATGTTTCTGAGAAATAATAATTTTTGTGGAAATTCTCTTAAAAAATTGATAACACTTCTCTGCCTTCTTAAACAATAGATGCTATCCACCATGGGTGGTGTGCAGGAGCTGGCTCATATGACTCTTGGGCAACTCTTCTCACCTTTCCCACATTCAGGGACGTCACTGTGGTAGCTTGAAATCAACCATCGTGGGGATATTTACACCAAAGAAATTGGCAAAAACACAACAAATCAAATCTTTTTTTTGTTTGTTTTCTCCATAGGAATGATTTACCAACACACAACTGGTCAGAAGCATCATCTTTAAATAATGGAAAGGACAATAGAGGGAATTTAGTTAACCTTTTGGAATACAATATATAATTATCACTCACTGTGGCTAGGAGAGTTGAACTTTTGATGTTGTTTTAAGATAGGAATTGGCTAATTCACTTAAAAGGTTAAGTTTATTAATTAAAATGAGATCTGAACTAATTTGAACCTATTAAAGGAGAAATTTTACTTTTAGTTAAATTTTAATAATACAAATCAGATTTATATTTATAAATCATATCTTGGATTTATAAATATAATAAAATTTGTTTGTAAAAAATATTTTAAGTACATCTTGTTAATACGTTTCCATTTGGCAAGTGATTTCTGTGTATCTTGTTCAGCTCTAGTTCAAGGTTTATAGTTGCATAAAGACACTGAACATATGGACGTTAGAGAACAGAAGCAAATATAGGAATACTAAGCCTTCCGTTCTTTGTCAGACTCCTTCCTCAGTGGCCTGGATCTGTTACAGACTATTTCGACCTGACTTGTTTAGAGGTCCCTTTTACTTCCTAATGGGGACATTGCTGGAATATGTCACTGATTTATATGTCCTCTCCCACCTTGTTTTTTTTTTTTTTCTCCCACCTTGGAGTCTGTAATCTCCCCTGGTTTGATTACTTGTTATGTTTACCTGTTCATCATTTAACATAAGAAAACCATTCTGTTTCTTTCCTGGCAATGTATTCACTTACGAAAAGGTTAGATTATATTCCTGGCTACCCTTGCTGCCTGACCAAAAAAAAAAAAAAAAACCTGCTGCCGTTGAGTCAATTCTGACTCACAGGGACTTAAGGACGGAGTAGAGCTACTTTAGGGAAGCAGACTCTCACATCTTGCTCCTGCGGAGCGGCTGGTGAGTTCAAACTGCCAAACTTTCGGTTAGCAGCAGAGCACTTAACCACTGCACCACAGGGGTTTTTCCTGCCTGGCAACCACCCCTAATTTAACAATGTACAATGCACCATTTTTTTATGCTTATGGATTCTGTGGATCAGAAGATTGGAAAGGGCACAGTATCGAAGGCTTGCCTTTGTTCCATAGTGTCTGGAACCTCAACTGGTAAGACTCAAAGACTGGGACTGCCTTAACAATTAAAGGCTGGAATCTTCTGAAGATTCATTCATTCAAATATCTGGCCCCTGGGCAGGAATGAATGGAAAACCAAGACTGCCAACCAAAATTCGTACTCTCGGTCCTCCTTGTGGCATGGCCTTCTAACAGCATGGTAACCTCAAGATCCATAGCCCAGGGCGCCAAGTGCAAATGTTGGAGGAAACGAGGCAAAAGCTGCACTGCCCTTTCTGACCTAGCCTTGGAAGTCAGGCAGCTCTCTTTCTGCCTCATTGTGTTTGGTTCCAAGGGAGTCACAAGCCCACCCAGGTTCAAAGAGGTGGTTCATAAAAAAAAACATAGATCCTATCATTTGACCAGAATTAATTCAAGATCATGTTGTAGATGAGATTGTGAGATAAGAGACATTTTTTGCTGCCATTTTTGGAAAGTTCAATCTGCTATACATGTGATTTCTAAGCTATCTTCTTATTCCCCTGTCCACAATTCACTATGACTCAGGAGTACTTGAAATAAAATTTTAGCATTCATCCTCCTCACTGTACTTTCATCTTCATCTCAGTGGTGGCCTCCTCCATGTTAGCCATATTTTATGGTTGTAAGGCCTTGAACCAAGTGGAAGGTCAACTTTTATAATTTATAGTTTTTTTTTTTTTAATGCATGTGTATGTGTTTATTTTTTATAGTTTTACAGGACCAAAAAAGAAATGCATTAGTACAGCTCTAAAGACTTCCTGCTAGATGCCCAGATGCCTGGAAAAGTAAAACGGAATGTAGAAAGAACATTGCTAATCAAATCAGTAAATGACGCTTACTTTGACAGTGTTTGATTATTGAAAAAAAAAAAAATTTTCCCCTTTATTGCAAAGTTACCATCCTGACTTAGATTTCAATGAAAACAGGGGTTATAATAAGCCACTCTTTTTTAAAAAAATGAAAATAATATACTTTTATGGTTATGTTTTGTGATGTAATTTTCAGGTATAAATTAATTCGTTCAACAAATGTTTATTGCATACTATCTCTCTTTCAGAAACCCTGGTGGCATAGGGGTTAAGCGGTATGGCTGCTAACCAAAGGGTCGGCAGTTCAAATCTGCCAGGCACTCCTTGGAAACTCTATAGGGCAGTTCTACTCTGTCATATAGGGTCGCTATGAGTCGGAATCGACTCGACAGCACTGGGTTTTTGTTTTTCTTTTACCTCTCTTTCAGACGCTATACTGAGTACTGGGTCTACAATAGTGAACTGAACCCATAATGGTCCCTACCCTAATGGAGGTTCTAGTCTAGTTAGAGGGGGAAGGTAGGGATCGGTTATGATAGTCATCACGTAAGTGAATGCTCAAATGAGTGTACAATTACAAATTGTGGTAAGTAAAATGAAGGAAAAGAATAGGGTACTGTGAGAGACAAAACACAGGTGAACATCTTTGTAGTATTCTCTGCTTTCAGCCAAGATCCATCTGTCAAGAACAATGATATCCCTCACTCCACATCCTTTTCTGCATCCAGCTTGAATTTGTGGCAGTTCCCTGTCAACATACAACTGCAGCTGTTTTTAAATTATCTTCAGCAAAATTTTACTAGGATGTGATATCCATGATACCAAACCAAAGCTGTTCCCATTGAATTGATTTCAACTCACAGTGACTCTGTAGGACAGAGTAGATCTGCCCCATATAGGGTTTCCAAGGCTGTAATCTTTAAAGAAGCATACTGCCACATCTTTCTTGTGTGAAATGTCTGGTGGGCTTGAACTGCCAACTTTTTGATTAGCAGCCAAGTGTTTACCCACTGTGCCACCAGGGATCCTTGGTATTCATGATATTGTTTGATGATTTTTGCATTTCGTTTAATTGCCTTTCTTTGGAATAGCCACACATATGGATCTCTTCCAGTCAGTTGACCAGGTGGCTATTTGCAAATTTCTTGACATAGGCAAGTGAGCATGTCCAGCTTTACATCCATTTGTGGAAGCATTTTGATTGGTATTCTGTCAATGCTTGGAGCCTTGTTTTTCACCAATGCCTACAGTGCAGCTTGAACTGTTTCCATAAGTACCAGTAGTTCTTAATTATGTGCTACTTCCTGAAATGGTTGAAAGTCAACCAATTCATTTTGGTACAGTGACTCTGTATGTATCCTTTCCATCTTTCAATGCTTCCTGTGTCATTCAATTTTTTGTCCATAGAATCCTTCAGTCAAAGCCTTTAGTATGGATTACATGTGAACTTGAAGAAAATGAAAATCCTCACAACTGGGCTGATAAATAACATCATGATAAATGGAGAAGGAATTGAAGGTATGAATGAATTCATTCTATTTGGATTAACCATCAACATCCATGGAAGCACACGTCCTGAAATTAAATGACATGTTGCATTGGGCTAATCTGCTGCAAAGACCTCTTTGAAGTTTTAAAAAGTAAAGAAGTCGCTTTGATGACTGTGTTGCATCTGAACCAAGTCATGGTCTTTTTAATTGCTTCATGTGCAAGCAAAAGTTGGATAATGAAAAGGGAAGACAGAAAAAGAATTAATGCATTTAAGCTGTGGAGTTAGCAAAGAATATTGAATATACCTTGGACTACCAAAAGAATTGGCACTAGTTTTTTTTTTTTTTTTTTACCAAAAGAATGAACAGATTAGTCTTAATAGAAATACAAACAAAATGCTCCTTATAAGCAAGAATGACAAGCCTTCTACTCACTTACTTTGAACATATCATCAGGAAAGAACAAAGGATATATTCGGACAAAAGGATAAAAAAGGATACATTTGGTAGAGAGCAAATGAAAATGAGGGAAACCATCAATGAGATGCACTGACAGATTATCTGCAACAAAGGACCAAAACAGCAGTAATACAACCCAGGACCATTTTATTCTGTTATACATGAAGTCCCCCTGGGTCTGAAATGACTCAACAGCAACGAACACTATGAGAGAGAATATAAAGGAAAGTTCATTTTGATTAGAGGAATCAGAAAAAAATCTCTGAAGAACCGACATTTTGGTTGATACTTCTTGTTGTTAGGTGCCATCCAGTTGGTTCCAATTCATAGTGAACTTATGTATAACTGGCTGAAATCTTGCCTGGTCCTGTGCCACCCTCACAGTAGTGGGTATGTTAGAGCCAGGGCTGGATTAAGGCATGTGAGGGTCCTGAACACTGTTAGTCTGTGGTGTCTCCTCCTCTGTTTACCCACACATTAGAACAAGATATGTGAGTTACATATATATACATATGTGTGTGTGTGTGTTAGCCATCCTTGATGTAACTTCTTCTTCATTGTGACTATAACATTAGCTATTGAATGCAAAGGCGACATATGCCATTTTAGCAGAATGAAACGAACTGGATTATAAAATTTTAGTAGATGTGGGGTACTAAGATTTTTTACTATACAGCACATTTTCTACAAAAAGAATATTCTACAACAAAGAAAATGAGTCAGTGAACTTAGTTGTTTCAACACTCAATGTAAAATTCTGCTGATCTCCCACAATGAAAAACTAACTTTCACCAATTTTGCTTTAAATGGCTCATACCATACTTCAATTTTGATGCTTATTTAGTAGTAAAAGCTATGATTATAAATGAACAAATGAAAAACATCTCATAAAAGAAAATTTAATGATGAGCAAATAATTACAACAAATTGCTATATATTTTTTTAATTTTTATTGTGCGTTAAATGAAAGTTTACAAATCAGGTCAGACTCTCACACGAAAACTTACACACACCTTGCTACACACTCCCAATTACTCTCCCGCTAATGAGACAGCCCGCTCCCTCCCTCCACTCTCTCTTTTCGTGTCCATTTCGCCAGCTTCTAACCCCCTCTACCCTCTCATCTCCCCTCCGGGCAGGAGATGCCAACATAGTCCACCTGATCTAAGAAGCTCACTCCCCACCAGCATCCCTCTTCAACCCATTGTCCAGTCCAATCCATGTCTGAAGAGTTGGCTTCGGAAATGACTCCTGTCCTGGGCCAACAGAGGGTCTGGGGGCCGTGACCACCAGGGTCCTTCTAGTCTCAGTCAGGCCATTAAGTCTGGTCTTTTCATGAGAATTTGGGGTCTGCATCCCACTGCTCTCCTGCTCCATCAGGGGTTCTCTGCTGTTCCCTGTCAGGGCAGCCATCGGTTGTAGCCAGGCACCATCTAGTTCTTCTGGTCTCAGGATGATGTAGTCTCTAGTTCATGTGTCCCTTTCTGTCTCTTGGGCTCGTGATTGCTTTGTGTCCTTGGTGTTCTTCATTCTCCTTTGATCTCCTTTGGGTTGGAACCAATTGATGCATCTTAGATGGCCGCTTGTTAGCATTTAAGGCCCCAGACACCACTCTTCGAAGTGGGATGCAGAATGTTTTCTTAATAGATTTTATTATGCCAGTTGACTTAGATGTCCCCTGAAACCATGGTCCCCAAACTCCTGCCCCTGCTACACTGGTCTTTGAGGCATTCAGTTTATTCAGGAAACTTCTTTGGTTTTGGTTTAGTCCAGTTGTGCTGACCTCCCATGTATTGTGTGTTGTCTTTACCTTCATCTAGAGTAGTTCTTATCTACTGTCTAATTAGTGAATACTCCTCTCCTACCCTCCTTCCTCCCCCCGCTCGTAACCACAAAAGAATGTTTTCTTCTCAGTTTAAACTATTTCTCAAGTTTTTAATAGTGGTCTTATACAATATTTGTCCTTTTGCAACTGACTAGTTTCACTCATCACAATGCTTTCCAGGTTGCTCCATGTTATGAAATGTTTCACAGGTTCCTCACTGTTCTTTATCGATGCATAGTATTCCATTGTGCGAATATACCATAATTTTTTTATCCATTCATCCACTGAGGGCACGTTGGTTGCTTCCATGTTTTCGCTATCGTAAACAGTGCTGCAATAAACATGAGTGTGCATATATCTGTTCCTGTAAAGGCTCTTATTTCTCTAGGGTATATTCCAAGAAGTGGGATTGCTGGATCGTATGGTAGTTCTATTCTAGCTTTTTAAGGAAGTGCCAAATTGACTTCCAAAGTGGTTGTTGATTTATCTTTGAGTTCCTTGTCTTTATTGAGCTTCTTTCTGGATGTCCTATCCTTCACCGAAAGCGGTGTGTTGAAGTCTCCTACTATTATTGTGGAGCTGTCTATCTCACTTTTCAATGCTGATAGCGTTTGTTTTATGTATCATGCAGCCCTGTCATTGGATGCATAAATATTTAATATGGTTATATTTTCCTGGTGTATTTTCCCTTTAATCATTATATAGGGTCCTTCCTTATCCTTTCTGATGGATTTAACTTTAATGTGTATTTTGTCAGAAATTAATATTGCCACTCCTGCTCTTTTTTGATTGTTGTTTGCTTGATATATTTTTTCCATCCTTGAATTTTAGTTTGTTTCTGTCTGTAAGTCTAAGGTGTATCTCTTGTAGGCAGCGTATAGAAGGATCTTGTTTTTTAATCTGTTTTGCCACTTTCTGTCTCTTTATTGGTGCATTTACCCCTTTTACATTCAGGGGAATTATGGATAGGTATGAATTTAGTGCTATCATTTTGATGTCTTTTTTTGTGTGTTCTTGACAGTTTCTTTTTCCAACTTAATTTTATGTGCTGAGTAGATTATCTTTATATATTGTCCTTATATTTGTTGTTGTTGATTTTGTTTCTGCTGAGTCTGTATTTTTTTCTTGTATTTTATTTTGATGAGTAGGATAGTTTGTCTCCTTTGTGGTTACCTTATTATTTACCCCTATTTTTCTAAATTTAAAACTAACTTTTATTTCTTTGTATCACCGTATCTTCCTCTCCATATGGAAGGTGTATCATTACATTTCTTAAAAAAACAAAACAAAACATTTCTTAGTCCCTGTTTATTATTTTAATGTTGTTATCTTTTATTTAATAACATTACTGTTACCCTGTTTTGAGCTTTTTTTTTTTTTTTTAAATCTTGCTTTGTTTCTTGGATTTCCCTGTCTGGGCTGACTTCTGGTTGTTCTACCCAGTGTTCTAGTCTTGGATTGATACTTGATATTGATTTTCTAACCAAAGAACTCCCTTTAGTATTTCTTGTAGTTTGGGTTGTTTTTTACGAATTCCCTAAATGTGTATTTATCTGGAAATGGCTTAATTTCACCTTCACATTTAAGAGACGGTTTTGCTGGATATATGATTCTTGCCAGGCAATTTTTTTCCTTCAATTTTTCAAATATGTCATCCCATTGTCTTCTTGCCTGCATGGTTTCTGCCGAATAGTCCAAGTTTATTCTTTTTGGCTTTCCTTTGTAGGTGATTTTTCGTTTATCCCTTGCTGCTCTTGTAATTCTCTCTTTATCTTTGGTTTTGGCAAGTTTGATTATAACATGTCTTCATGACTTTCTTTTAAGATCTACCTTATGTGGAGTTCGATGAGCATCTTGGATAGATATCTTCTCATCTTTCATGATATCAAGGAAATTTTCTGCCACAAATCTTCAATAATTTTCTCTGTATTTTCTGTTATCCCTCCCTGTTCTGCTACTCCAATCACTCGTAAGTTATTTCTCTTGATAGAGTCCCACATGATTCTCAAGGTTTCTTCATTTTTTTTTTTAATTCTTTTATCTGATTTTTCTTCAAATATATTAGTGCCGAGTGATTTATCTTTGAGTTCAGAAATTCTGGCTTCTACTTCCTCAAGTCTGCTCCTTGACTTTCTATTGAGTTGTCTAATTCTGTAATTTTATTGTTAATCTTTTGAATTTCTGATTGCTGTCTGTCTATGGATTTTTCCAGCTTATTAAACTTTTCATTATGTTCTTGAATAATCTTTCTAATTTCTTCAATTGCTTTATCTGTGTGTTCCTTGGCTTGTTTTGCATATTGCCTTATTTCCTTCCTGATGTCTTGAAGGGTTCTGTACATTAAACTTTTGTATTCTGGCTCTGGTAATTCCAGGAATGCACTTTTATCTAGAAAATCCCTGGATTCTTTGTTTTGAGAGTCTGTTGAGGTGATCATGGTCTGTTTGTTTATGTGACTTGATATCGACTGTTGTCACCAAGCCACTGTATTAGTTTATGCTTGCTTACTGTGTTGTAGCTTCTTGGTTTGTTTTGTTTTGGTATACCCCTATGGGTTGCTTGAGTGAGCTGGCTTGATTATTTTCACCTTTGGAGCTCTGATGTCCTGTCCCCAGCTGGCTAGAGCTGTTATCAGGTATATCAGTCTAGGAGTCCATTCAGTTTTCTTGTATGAATTCAGCTCAGGTTTCCAGGTTGCTGTTCATCAAGTGTGTGGTACAGGCTCTGTCTTACAGTCTTAGAGGGGCAGGGGTGATTGGCGTATATACCAGTATCTGATTGCAGCAGGGGTTCACACTCTGAACAATGCAGGGGGCTGAGAACTGACACCCGAGTGTCTCTGAGGAAAGCGCGTCCCTGTTCTGTACAGTGTGCAGGTGGGTGGGTTCTGCAGATGGACCGTGGGCACCCAGAATTTTTGGCTGTAAGGAGAGGGATGTACCAGTTATCTTTGGACCCCTGTCATGGGTCGCTGCGTGACCTGAGTGGAGCTACCAGTCCTTAGGTCCCTGATATGGGTAGGTGAGGACCGTGTTTAATAGGCAAAGTAATGTCAAACATCAAACACCCACCTCTCCATTGCACAGCTGAAATGGTTGGAGTTTGCCAACAAGGGCCTATTCTCCCGAAATAGGCCCACACAGGTCCATGCAGAAGGGAAAGGTGCTCAAAGTCCATGGATGGGTTATGCCTGGACAGGAGCCACTTCTCTCCTGAGCTCCCCCTGTTAGTAGAACTAGCAAATTTTCTTTTCCTCCAATTGCAATTTTTTTCTTTCCCCAAGGCTGGGTGGATGGCTCTAGGTGCTCAACAGGGCCTGTCTCAGGCCCAGGGAATTCAGCCACTGAATCTGGCTGGAGTGCCGGGGTGCAGTAAAATACACAGAAGTACTTAGCTTTTGCCGAGAGCACCGTTATTCTTAGGTTCTGGGAGTGTGAGTAGGCTGTGTGGCTGGCTGCTTCTCCCTGAGGAAACTGTGGCCGAATGTTAGTACCAGTCTGCTGCTGCTGCTCCAGGAATGGTCCCTGTGGCCTCCCTGTTATTCAGGTCCAGTAACTCCTCTCTGCTTCTGAACGGTCTCTTCCTCCCCCTGCCCCTCAATTCATTTTCTCAGCCGGCCTTTGAAGCTTAGGCCTCCCAGCTTGTCACAAATATACTCGTTTCACTTGTTTTTCTTGTCTTTGTTGTAAAGAGGGCTCTCCAGAGGCATCTGTCTATTCTGCCATCTTGGCTCCGCCTCTCTATATTTTATTTTTAGGTAGATTTTTCATCTCTGACTTTTTATAATTAAAAATATTTCTTTCTATTCTTTGCTCTTACAAATTCTTCAATGATTTTGTCACAATTATGCTGCCAAACAATAGCTACTTTCATTCATAAGAATAATGAATCAAGTCTTTCTTAAAGCATTGATTTACACTGAGTGTTTTTGTGTTTCTTTAGAGTTGAAAATGAATGTTCTGTTGTGTAGTTTATGATCAATAAATTTCAGAATATATGTAAAGCAATTTGAAGAATTGGGAAATATGCATTGTATTTTATCTTCAATTATGGGATCATACATGCCTACATGAGTAAAATTTGTCTTTCCTGAATCTGTAAAGTTAGTTCTCATGTAAGAATGAAATTGTCACACTTCTCCATAAAGGTTTGTATTTAAGTTATCGGGATAAGCCTGCACTAATTTCTTGGATATTTTCATGCATTCTTCATCACATGTATCTACATTGTTTAAAAAGGAAATTCCATTTGAAAAACCATACACTTTTGCCCTTCTTTTCATGCAAGATTCAAGTGTGTCAATGATGGTGTAGTGTATGGTAAAGCAAAATTGATCTCTGGCACTCAGTGCTTCTGGAACACTTCAGTCATTTACTTGTTTCTTCCTCATGCTTCTGCAGTGATAAGCTGCTTGATAATCAGGATTTAGCAGTCTTTGTTTTGTTGTATTTTCGAAATCTTCTCTTACAGTATGTAAATACCCTGTTAATGACTGGTAGAGATCCATGCATGTTTTTAAATTGACTTCTGAATCTTGGAGAACCTGATTCTTCTGATGAAAATGCTGCAATATATTATTCCACATAACTGACATTAGTACATATTCTAATGTTTACATTTTGTTGGCAATGTTTTCAGCTTCTCTTTTGCTTTCAGCTTCTCCTTTTTATGCCTGGTCTTCAGCAATATTTTCTTTCTGATTGTGCTTTAGGTGAAAGTTTACAACTCAAGTTATTTTCTCATTCAAAAATTTATGCACATACTGTTTTGTGACATTGGTTGCAATTTTCAAAATGTGACAGCATGCTCCCCCTTTCCACCCCGAGGTTCTCTGTGCCCATTTGTCCCGTTTCTTTGCCTTCCTACCTTCTCGTCCTGCTTTTGGACAGGAGCTGCCCATTTGATCTCGTATATTCGATTGAACCAAGAAGCACATTCCTCAAGTGTGTTATTTTTTGTTTTATAGACTTGTCTAATTTTTATCTGAAAAGTGGACTTCTGGAATGGCTTCAGTTCTGGGTTAGCAGAGTGTCCAGGGCCCATAATTTTGGGGGTTTCTCCAGTCTCTGTCAGACCAGTAAGTCTGGTCTTTTTATGTGAATTTGAAGTCTGTCCTGTGTTTTTCTCCTGCTGTGTCCAGGACTCTCTGCTGTGATCTCTGTCAGGGCAGCCACTGGTGGTAGCCAGGCACCATCTAGTTCTTTTGGTTTCAGGCTGATTCATGTGATCCTTTAGTTCTTTGGGCTAGGTAGGATTTGCCTTGCGTCTTTAGTTTTCTTCATTCTCCTTTGCTCCGGGTAGGTTGAGACCAATAGATGTATCTTAGATGGCCACTCTCAGGCTTTTAAGACCCCAGATGCAACTCTCCAAAGAGGGATGTAAAACATTTAATTTATAAACTTTGTTATGCCAGTTGACCTAGAAGTTTCCCAAGGCTATGGTGTCCAGGCATTAGCCCCAGCCACTCAGTTCCTCAAAGTATTTGGATGTGTCTAGGCAACTTCTATCGATGGCACTAGTTTTTTTTTTTTTTTTTTAGGCAACTTCTATGCTTTTGCTTCAGTCCAGTTGTGCTGACTTCCCCTATATTGCATGTTCCTGCACTGAGTTGTTACTTGTTCTAGTTAGCGGTTTCCCCTCCTCTGCCCTCCCCACCTTCATAACCATTAAAGGGTGCTTTTTTTCTTTGTGTAAACATTTTCTTGAGTTCTTATAATAGTGGTCTCATACAATATCCGTTCTTTGTGACTGACTTATTTCACTCAGTATAATGCCCTCCAGATTCATACATGTTGTGAGATGTTTTGTGGATTCATTGTTGTTCTTTATCATTGCAGAGTTTTCCATTGTGTGTATGTAACATGATTTGTTTACCCATTCATTTGTTGATGGACACTTAAGTTGTTTCTATCTTCCTGCTATTGTGAATAGTGCTACAATGAACATGGGTGTATATACGTCTATTCATATGATGGCTCTTATTTCTCTAGGGTATATTTCTAGTAGTGGGATTTCTGGATTGAACGGTATTTCTATTTTAGATTTTTAAGGAAGTGCCATATCATTTTGCAAAGTGGTTATACCATTTTACATTCCCACCAGCAGTGCTTAAGAGTTAAAATTGCCCAAAACTTGTCATTTTGTGTTTTTTGGATTCATGCCAGTATTGTAGGAGTGAGATGGTAGCTCAACGTAGTTTTCATTTCTCTAATGACTAATGTCTCAAGAATTTCCTCATGTGTCTTTTAGCCACATGGATGTCTTCTTCAGTAAAGTGTCTGTTCATATCCTTTGCCTATTTCTGTTGTTGAGGTGTTCCAGAATGTTTAGATTTTAGAGATTAGACACTTATCAGATATGTCATAGACAAAAATTTTATCCCAGTCCATAGGTTTTCTTTTTACTCTTTTGGTGAAGTCCAGTGTCTGATTTTTAGGAGCTCGCAGTTATCTAGTTTCTTTCCCAGTGTTTGTGCATTGTTAGTTATGGTTTATATACTATTTAAGCCCTGTATTAGGGCCCCTAGCAGGGTCCCTATTTTTATTTCCATGATCTTTATTTTTTTAGATATTATATTTAAGCCTTAGATCCATTTTGAGTTAGTTTTTGTAAATGGTGTGAGTTATGGGTCCTGTTTCATTTTTTTACAGATAGATATCCAGTATGCCACCACTATTTGTTAAAGAGACTGTCTTTTTCCCATTTTACAGACTTTGGACCTTTGTCAAGTATCAGCTGCTCATAGATGGGTGGATTTACATCTGGGTTCTCAATTTTGTTCCATTGGTTTGTGTGTCTGTCATCGTACCAGTAGCAGGCTGTTCTGCCTACCATGGCTGTATGATAGACTCTAAAATCAGGTAGTGTAAGGCCTCTTACTTTGTTCTTCTTCTTCAGTAATGCTTTACTTATCTGAGGTCTCTTCCCTTTCCATAGAAAGTTGGTGATTTTTTTCTCCATCTTATTAAAAAAATGCTGTTGGAATTTGGATTGGAATTGCATTGTATCTGTAGATTGCTTTGGGTAGAATTGACATTTTCACAATGCTGAGTCCTATCTATGAGCATGGTATGTTTTTCCGCTTATGTAAGTTTCTTTTGGTTTCTTGCAGTAGTGTTTTGTAGTTTTCTTTGTATATGTCTTTTAAGTCTCTGGTTAGATTTATTCCTAAGTACTTCATCTTCTTGAGGGCCACCGTAAACGGTATTGATTTGGTGATTTCTTTTTCAAGGTTCTCTTTGTTGGTGCAAAGGAATCTTACTGATTTTTGCATGTTTATCTTGTATCCTGCTATTTGCTGAAATCCTCTATTAGTTCCAGTAGCTTTCTTGTGGATTATTTGGGTTTTCTGTTATAACATATCATCTGTGAATAAGAATAATTTTACCTCTTCCTTACCAATTTGAATGCCCTTTTTTTTTTCTTGCTTAACTGCTTTGGCTAGGGATTCCAGCACAATGTTGAGTAAGCGTGGTGATAATAGGCATCCTTATCTCGTTCCCATTCTCAAGGGGATTGCTTTCAGCCTCTTCCCTTTTAGAATGATGACCTCTGGCTTTGCATAAATGCCCTTCATTATGTCAAGGAATATCCCTTCTATTCCTATTTGCATAGGGTTTTTTATCAGGAATGGGTGTTTGACTTTGTTAAATGCTTTTTCTGTGTAAATTGAAAAGATCAGATGTTTCTTTGGTTTTATTTATGTGGTGGATTGTGTAGGTTGATTTTCTAATGTTGAACCATCTCTGCAACCTAGTATGAATCCCAGTTGATCTTTTTTTTTTTTTTTTTTAATATACTCTTGAGTTCCATTGGCTAGAATTTTGTTTAGGATTTTGTATCTATGTTCATGAGGTATATTGGTCTGTAGATTACTTTTTGGTCATGTATTTGCCTGGCTTTGGTATCAGGGTTATGCTAGCTTCATAGAATGAGTTTGGTTGTTTTCCTTCCTTTTCTATGCTCTGAAATTGCTTCAGTAACATTGGTGTTAGCTCTTCTCTGAAGGTTTGGTAGAATTCTCCAGTGAAGCTGTCTGAGCCAGAGTTCTTTTTTTTTTTGTTGGGAATTTTTTTTTTTTAGTTCTTCAATCTCTTGTTTTATTATGGGTTTGTTTAGTTTTTCTACCTCAATTTGTGTTAGTTTAGGTAGGTAGAGCATTTCTAGGAATTTTTCCATTTCCTATAGGTTTTCAAATTTGTTGGAGTACAGTTTTTCATAGTATTTTGATTTCACTTGGGTCTGTTGTGATATCACCCATCTCATTTCTTATTCTGGCTATTTGCTTCCTTTCCTGTTTTTCTTTTGTCGGTCAGGCCAATGGCTTGTTGATTATGATCTTTTCAAAGAACCAGCTTTTGTTCTTGTTGATTCTTTCTATTGTTATTCTATTCTCTATTTCATTTATTTCTGCCGTAATCTTTATTATTTCTTTTCTTCTAGTGCCCAAGGGCTTCTTTTACTGCCCTCTTTCTATTTTTTTTTTAGTTGTAGGTTTAATGTTTTGATTTTGGCCCTTTCTTCTTTTTTGATGTGTGTGTTTATTGCTACAAATTGACCTCTAAGCCCTGCTTTTGCTGTGTCCCAAAGGTTTTGGTAAGATGTGTTTTCACTTTCATTTGATCCTATGAATTTCTTTATTCCATCCTTGATTTTTTCTATAGCCCAAGAGTTTTTGAGCAAAGTGTTTTTCAGTTTCCATGTATTAGATTTTTTTCCTTGCTGTTCCTGTTATTGATTTCTACTTTTATGGCATTACGATCAGAGGAGATGCTTTTTATTATTTTGATGTTTTAGATTCTGTTAAGGCTTGCTTAGTGGCCTGTAATGTGGTCTGTTCTGGAGAATGTTCCTTGTGCATCAGAAGAGAATGTTTACTTAGCTGCCGTTGGGTGGAGTATTCTGTATATGCCTATGAGGTCAAGTTGGTTGATTGTGGCATTTAGATCTTCCATATCTTTACTGAGTTTCTTTCTAGATGTTCTGTCCTTCACTGAAAGTGGTGTGTTGAAGTTTCCTACTATTATGGTGGAGCTGTCTATTACTCTTTTCAATTCTGTTAGTTTGTTTTATGTATTTTGGAGCCCTGTCATTGGGTGCATATATATTTATTATGGTTCTTTCCTTCTGATGTATTGACCTTTTAATCTTTATATAGTGTCCTTCTTTATCCTTCATGGTGGATTTTGCTTTAAAGCCTTTTTTATTGGAGATTAATATTGCTACTCCTGCCCTTTTTTGGTTGTGGTTTGCTTGATATGTATTTTTTCCATCAATTTTTAGTTTGTTTATATCTTCATGTCTAAGGTAGATAGCATAAGGATGGATTGTGTTTTTTTTTTTTTTTTTTTTTTAATCCACCCTGCCACTCTCTGTTGCTTTACTGGTGCATTTAGGCCATTTACATGCAGTGTAATTATTGATAGACATGAGTTTACTGCTGTCATTTTGACCTTTGTGTGTGTGTGTGTGTGTGTGTGTGTGTGTGGTATTGACAGTTTCTTTATTCTGCTTAATTTTCTGTGTTGAATTCTTTTTGTTTATGTCTTTTCTTTCATCTCTTTCGGTATTGTTGATTTTGTGTTTGCTGCATCTTTATGTTTTTCTTCTTTTTTAGGTAGGTTTGTTAGCATCCTTTGTGCTTACCTTGAAATTTACCTTTATATTTCGAAGTTTAAACCAGTCTGTTATTTCTTGATATCACCTTAACTTCATCTCCGTATGGAAGTTTTATACTCTTTATTCCCTTTTTTGTATTGACATTTTCATCATTTACATATTGACATCTCTGGTTCCCTATATTCAATATTTTATCTTTGATTTGTTTTTGTGAATTCTCTGGACTGATAACTGGTCAATTTGTCCTTTGTCCTAGTCTTAGATTGTTGTCTGATGTTGGTTGTCTAACCAGACTTCCTTTAATATTTCTTATAATTTTGGTCTGGTTTTTACAACTTTCCTTAATTTCTGTTTACTGGAAATGACTTAATTTCATCATCATATTTGAGAGACAATTTTGCTGAATATGATTTCTTGGCTGGGAGCTTTTTTCTTCAAGTCTTTACATATGTCGTTCTATTGCCTTCTTGCCTGCATGGTTTCTGCTGAGTAGTTAATGTTTAGTCTTATTGGTTCTCCTTCATAGGTGACTTTTCATTTATCCCTAGCTGCTCTCAAGATTCTTTCTTTACCTTTGGTTTTGGCAAGTTTGATTATGATATGTCTTGCTGACTTTCTTTTAGGGTCTACTCTGCATGGGGTCCGTTGAACTTCTTAGATAGATACCTTCTCGTCTTTCATAATATTAGGGAAGTTTTCTGTCAGCAAACCTTCAACAATTCTCTCCGTATTTTTTTTTTATCCTCCCTGCTTTTGTATTCCAATCACTCATAGGTTTTTCCTCTTGATAGTATCCCACATAATTCTTAGGCTTTCTTCATTTTTTTAATTTTTTTTTTTCTGATTTTTCCTCAGACAAAAATGTGTCAAGTGTTTTATCTTCAATCTCACTAATTCTGGCTTCCATTGTCTCAATTCTGCTCCTATGACCTTCTATTTAGTTATCTAATTCGGATTTTTTATTGTTAATCTTCTGAATTTCTAGTTGCTCTATCTGTACGGTTTCTACCAGCTTGTTTATTCTTATGTTTTATTCTGGTATTGTTTTCCTGAATTCTATTGCTTTATCTGTGTGTTCCTTGACTTGGTCTGAATTTTGTCTGAACTCCTTCCTAATCTATTAGGGAGTTCTGTATATTAGTCTTTTGAATTATTTCCCAGGTAGTTCCATTGCCTTATCTTCTTTCAGACAGTTTTCTGGTTCTTTATTTTGGTTGCTTGCTGGAGCCATCTTGTCCTGCTTCTTTATGTGATTTGATATTGACTACTGTCTCCTAGGCATCAATACACTACTATATTTTTAAAATTTATTTATCTTATTTTTGTTTACTGCATTATGTATTTTTGTTTTGTTTTGATATGTCCAAGTAGGCTGGGTGTGTGAGCTACTTTGGTTGTTGGCATCACCGAAGCTCTCACATCCTGTCTCCAGCTGGTCACAGTAGCTACTAGATGTGTGAACCCAGGTGTCTGTTCACTGTTCTTGTGGGGTTGTGGTTATTCAGGGCACACACAAGTGTCTGGGTAATTGGTCACCAAATATGTGGTGCAGGCTTTCCCCCACAGTCCTAGGCAGGCAGGGCTGCATGGGGGTGTTTGGAGCAGGCACAGGTCTCAGTTGCAGTGAGGGGAGGGGTGTGGGGCAGTGCAGGGACCTGAGTGCTGCCTCTGGGTGCCTGACAGAGGGAGTTTTCCTGTTCTCTAGAGTGTGTAGTGGGAGGAGTAGCACAGCCAGTTCTTGGGCACCTGGTGCTGTTGGCTGCAGTGATTGGGAGGCACCACTAATTCTCAGACCCCTGTTGTGGGCAGCTAGTTGTAGTGGGTGGTACTGCTGGTCCTTGTGTCCCCAGTGTGGGGATGAGGCCTTTTCTTAGGGGGTGTGGCAGTGTTGGATGTCACAAATCTACAGCTCCCCCCTTGACTGATGCAGGTGAAAAAGGGCTTCTGCCCTGCTGTTTTATGCTAATGAGGATATACAGTGTTGAGTTGGCTCACAAGGGACTGGGTGGGGGTGAGGGGTGCTGCAAGTCTGTGGACCCAATATGCTAGTGGTTGGGCTAAGGGGCAGCACCTTCTGACTGGCCCTGAGTTCCTGGTTTGGGGGGCATGACATTGTTGAATGCTGCAGGACTGGTGTTGGAGCAGGGTAGGGGTTGGTGAAGGGAAGAAAGTGCTTCTGTGTTGTGAAGTTCTGGGGAGGGGAAGAGGGGTCATTTTCTCAGCACATGTGGTGGGTTGAGGGCTTGCACTTAACTTTTGCAGGGCTGGTGTCACTCTTGTTTGATTTTGGAGGTGTGTGCTGATTCTCTGCTTCTTTGTTGCACCAAATGTAGTAAGCTTTGGCTTAGAATGTTACTGCTGGCCATAGTTTGTGAGAATTGTGCAGACTCAGCTAGCAGGGTGCCAGGGAATCAATGATCTGCAGTTTTCTGTTTCCACTGCTTTTGAATTGTCATCCCATTCACTTGCCATTCAGACCAATTCTTCAGCTTTGTCTTTGATGATTAGGGTTCCTAGGTTGTCATATACATTTGATTCATTAGTTTTTTGGGGGCCTTTGTTGTAAGAGGGATGACAGAAAGCATCTGACTGTTCCACCGTCTTGGCCTTACCTCTGAGCAATATTTTCTAAGGTGTCTAGAATCTGAGTGTATGATTCTAGGATTCCATTTGTTTCTACAGCATGTGATTCCCAATGTGTATTAGAATTTTAATATTAGATCATTGCCTAAATATGTTTTAAGAACAGCCCATTGGTAAGTAGAGGTGGCAAAAAACATTTAGAGTGACTGAACAGTAGAAAAAAAGGTCAACTCCTTCCAGGCAACAATCTATTGCACTGTGTCCTATAAGATTAAGTGAATAGGCAGTAGATGGTATGAAATTGGCATATTCATTACTTTCTAAAATGTTCTGTTTCATGTCTTTATAATGCCCTGACATACTTGCAGCATTGTCATAGGACTGGCCTCTGCATTTAGAAAAAATCAGTTTTTTGCAAACTTCCTATAAATAGTGAAGTACTTGATTTGCAATTTCTTTACCAGTATGACTTTTTAAGCTAGTAAATGTGATAAACTGCTTGACAGGTTTTCCGTCTGTTGGAGATGGATATCTTAAAACAATACTTAGCTGATCTCTATGAGAAAGGTCAGGAGTAGAATCTACAGACAAACTGGAATATCTAGCTATACCTATTTCATTGAATATAGTTGATCGAACTTTATCACTTATTAATTCCAGACATATATGATGGGTTGCCCTTTCTTGTGTTACCATATTTTGAGATATGACCTGCTAAAAATGGTACAAATTGAGCAAGAAGATCAAGTAAACCCCCCAAAGTTTCCATTATGCAGGAACCAAAACACTTCATTTCTTACTTGAAAAGCTAGTCCGTGTTTAGCAATCATTATAATGACACCAACAGTGCATTGCAAAACTGTTTTCCAATACTGACATTTTTCATTAATTTGTGTTTCCAGTTCATGAATTAAACCAAAACCATGTCTTTGGTTTATGTATAACAACATACAATCTCTGTAAATTGAGCTGCTTTCATGTTTGCCAATCATATTTAAGTTGTGCCAATTGCTAAATCCCTAGCTTAAACAATCTTGTGCATGGACACACTCGTGACCCTGAATGAACTTTATTTTTGGCAGGCACATTCTCACACACTGCAGCTGGTACCAATTTCATTTAGTGCTCTGTCGTTCCCTTCCATTGCAGTGTTTGCTTTTTCTTATATCATTTCTGCTTGGCATCTATGGGTCTTTGCTTTGGACAACTGGTGTCCGTGTTTTGTTTGCCCTAAGCACTTGCTTATTTTGCTTATTGGGTAATATGTCCCTGGTTTGGGTCCATTGTTGCAGCCAGCATGTCAATCCATCTTCTTTTTTTTTTACTGACCCTCTACTTTTCCAAACATGATGTCCTTCTCCAGCAATTGATCCCTCCTGAAAACACGTCCAAATTAAATGAGATGAAGTCTTGTCATCCTCCATTCTAAAGAGCTTTCTGGCTGTACTTTTCCAAGACAGGTTTTTTTCATTCTTCTGGCATTCTGTGGTTGTTTTAGTCTGAGTTCTCTAGAGGAGCAAAACTAATGAAGTGTGATATAGAGAAATATATAGAGAGATTTACTTCAAAGAAATGGTTCATACAGTTGTGGGGATTGAAAAGTTCCAAATCCATGGGTCAGACAACAGGCTGAAGGTTTCTCCTGACTCATGCTGTTGAAGGAGCTGGCGAATCCAAAATCTGGAGGTTGGTGGCAGGCTGAAGGCTTCTCACACCCCCAAGAACCAAATGTCAGACAACAATGAGAAGAATGCAGCATTGATAGAGAGAAGACAAGCTTTGCCAGAACATATATATATATATATATATATATATATATATATATATATATACATAACCAAAACCAAAACCAAAACCAAACCCACTGCCATCGAGTCAATTACAAATCATAGTGACCCTATAGAACAGAGTAGAACTGCCCCATTGAGTATCCAAGGAGTGCCTGGCAGATTCCAACTGCTGACCTCTTGGTTAACAGCCATAGCACTTGACCACTACGCCACCAGTGTTTCCATACATATACATATATATATATATATATATATAGGAAACCATGGTAGTGTAGGGGCTAAGAGCTATGGCTGCTAACCAAAAGGTTGGCAGCTTGAATCCACCAGGTACTCCTTGGAAGTTCTATGGGGCAGTTCTACTCTGTCCTCTAGGAATCAACTTGATGGTAATGGATTATATATATATATATATATATACACGCACATATATGTATGTATGTATATACCAAAACCAAACCTGTTGCCACTGAGTTGATTCCACCTCATAGCAACCCTGCAGGATGGAACACAACTGCCCTCTAGGTTTTCCAAGGAAAGGCTGGTAGATTTGAACTGCTGATGTTTTGGTTAGCAGCCAAGTTTTGAACCACTGCACCATCAGGGCTCCATATATATACATAGGATGCAGGCCACTATCCCAAGGAAATTCCGTTTCCAACTTATTTACTGCTTGCAGCAGATCACAACATGGAGGATGATAGCATAATGTCTGCCAAACCACTGATGATCATGGCCTAGCCAAGTTCACATATAACATTACCTATCACAACACTGTATTCAATATTCCTTGCCAACATCATAATTCAAATGAGCCAGTTCTTCCTAAGTGTTCCTTTTTTTATTGTCCAGCTTTTGCATATGAGGTGACTGAAATTATCCTTGTTTGAGCCAGGTTCAACTTAGTCATCAAAGTGACATCTTTGCTTTTTAAGATTTTGAAGAAGTCCTTTGAGCAAGATTTGTCAGACGCTGAAATTTGAAAAATTGTAAATTGTAACTAGTGAGGTAAATTAATTTTTTAAAAAAGTTTCTTTTAGGCATAGGGAAGAATCTTTTCAGAGGCTCTGAGTCAGATAAAACTTCATTTGTTAGTACTTTATTTTATTACAAGAACTGTAAAATGAGAAAACACTGAAGAGTTTTAAGTGGAGGAGTGAGATGTAGATATTTGCATTTTGTAGAGCTCACTGTGGCTGTCGATATGTTGAAAATGGATTTGAGCAGGGCACGAATAGAATTGGTCCTTGTTAACATGTTTGTGAGAATGGAAAAAAAAAATGACTAAGGTGTCATAGATTGAACTGTGTCACCCTAAGATATGTGTCAACTTGGCTAGGCCATGATTCCCAGGATTTTGTAGTTGTCCTCTATTTTGCAATCTGATTTTCCTCCATCTTGTGATGTGTTGTAAATCCTAGCCTCTATGCCTGTGGTTATGGTCCCACTTGGGAGTGAGCTGTCTGTTACGTTAATGAGGCAGGGTTAAGTCATGTTAATGAGAATTAGTGGGATGCAACACCCTTACCCAGGTCACAGCCTTGATCCAGTGTAAGGGGAGATTCCCTGGGGTATGGCCTGCATCACCTTTTATCTTTTAAGAGCTAAAAGGGGAGAGAAGGGAGGAGAGAGACAGGAACCTCAGTACCACCAAGAAAGAAAAGCAGGGAGTGGAGTGCATCTTTTGGACCCCAGGTCCCTGCACTGAGAACCTCCTAGACTCAGGGAAAGATTGATGCCAAGACACGTGGAGATCTCCAAATGACGCCAGGCCATAGATGTTGAAAGGAGACAGGACTTTCTCCCGGAGCCGATAGAGAGAGAAAGCCTTCCCCTAGAGCTGGTGCCCTGAATTCAGACTTCTAGCCTCCTAAATCGCAAAACAGTAAATTTTTCTTGTTAAAGCCATCCACTTGTGGTATTTCTCTTATAGCAACACTAGATAACTAACACATAAGGAAATAATTTACCAACTGAAAGAAGTAAAAAACCTCCCAAATTTCCTAATTACTGCAAAGAAATCACTTAACCCTAATCTAGCCTGAAGGGTATATAGAATAGTTGGGTCCATATGCAACACCACAATAAGAAAATTCTCCAAGCTGCTTCTTTCTGAGTACCTCCTGCATGCTTACCTCCCGCTTTTGCACAGATTCTCCATTATAACTCCTGGGAAAGCCCTGCCCTCTTTAATTAGCCACTGAAATCCTAACCATCCTTTAAGTACCAATTTAAATATTTCCTTCTCCAGAAAGGCTTGATCCCCCATTCAGATATTTCCTCTTTCCTGACTCCAACTTTCTTGCACATACTTTTAAATCATTCCTATGTCATTTTTCTTTGAGTGCAGAACTAAATTTATTCGTGGAGTTATCATAGTCATCTCCCCAGCATGTATTTTGAACAGTGTCTCTCTCCATATTTACTTAATGAAATATAAATATAAATATCACTTACTCTCTCAATTTATTTTGAAGTGGATTTACTGATTTACCTGGCTAATATGAACTCCTTTCTTATTGTCATTCTAAAAGACCATCATTTGCATGGATAAAATCTGCATTAAAATGACACAATTCATAAAAGGAAAGTAAATGAAATAAATATTATTTCCCATCGTTTGCTACCACCCAGTCAAGCATCAGTTAACATAGTGCTCTTTTGAGAGTTTAAGTTTCCACTTTATCAATCTTTTATGCTTTTTAAATCTCTTTTTGTTAGGTAAGTATTCCGTCGAATGAAATCATTAAAGGGAGTACTTGTAAATCTAGAGTTACACGGTATTATGTAATGTTACTTGGTGTTTAGGATTAAATAAATACACATTTAGGGGATTAAAAAATACATTTAAGAATGAACAATCAAGTAACATTAGAAGCGATACAACATATATTGTATTTCAAATAAAATAGGATGTTTACTTCAGGAATATGTGATGTTCACATGCTATATGCAGTTCATAAGCCATAAGAATCTAAGGACTAAGTGACACGTTGATAGATGGATCTTACTGATGGCTTCTTCAGTCTAACCACAGATACGGTCTTGAAAGTCCACTGTTGTAAGTGTAACTTATTATTTTGCCTTAAATTCCTTAACCTTAAACATACAAAAGAAATAGTGCTCATATTTATTCATTGACAATAATTAAACAAATGAATAACAGGCTTATTAAGATCTCCTTGGTATATTTTTATTTTAAATAAGTGATTTTGCAATAGATAAGTATCTAACAAGCAGTTTGCAGGGTACAACTTTGGAATTTTCTAGTCACTAAAGCATTTGTGGTATAAAAAGCTATTCAGTGGAATGAGGGTTGAAAAAACATCATATGATTCAAATCTCTTCCTGGTTCCCTCACTCCCAATTATGTAATCTTGAACCCTTTTTTTTTTACTGTAAAAGAAGGAACACAACATAAGAAGACTGGTTTTCTTCTTTGGTCAGTAATCATGTTGATGGATCAATTATCCTTATTGTTTTGTTTTCTTCCTCTCTTTGCACAGATTGCTTCCAAGTACAAGAAATGACAGAACGAACATTCCGCTTGATCACTAGCAATGCCTCAAGACTTATGTCAGGGAACTTATTCGGTGATTTGATTAAAAATTATGGCTATTACTGAGTTTTATTTTAATCCAGGATGATTGTGGATTTCTCTATTTGGAGGAAGGATTAAGTATTTCCCTGCTTGCATCAGAAGTACGTAAAGAGAACTCCTGGATCATATCAGGTAATGGATAATTAGTTTGGCACCTGACCAGAGTGAGGTTCAGGAATGAGTATTTTATTACTTTCTAGCACAAGTGAGCATTCAGCTTTTGGGTCAACTCAGATACCTGACAAACGGCTACTCTGGCACATTTACAACCTGGTGAACAAATTTATGCAATTTTAGGTCCCTCTGCTGATTTACCTGGAAAGACCATTATGTAAGATAATGAATTTAACAGACAAAAATCAGCATATGCTTTTGCAGGCTGTCACTTTATATTATAAGGAAGATCCGGCATTTCCTCACTTCAGAATGTCCATCCTCATGTGATCAATGTGCTACAGAAAGTGGCCTCTGCTTTCAAATTGAAAATTTCCCTTGATTAATGTGAATGTTTCCCTTGAATAGTGTATATATTTAGCCCATGTATTTTTAACCTGAGTTAAGTGCATGTACTATGCAGACAGCTTCAAATATTCAGGCTGAAATGACAATTAACAGTGGCAAGTATAGAAATCATTTCTTCTTTCCTGAATTTATGTTTTAAAAGAGAGATGAAGCTCTAGTCAGTGTATTCACTAAAATGGGATTATGATTTGGATAAATGTGGAGGTTGGGATTGGAGTGAATAAGGAGTGGGGTGCATAGAGGCTCCTTTCCTCTTTCAATATCTTATGCTTTTTCAGGAGTGATGGTCTGGTTAACTCATTTAGGAATTTTAAGATTTATCAGTAGACATAAGCTAGATAAACAAACACAGTTATAACATTTACGAGTTACTGAAGGGAAAAAATTAGAACCAACCATAGAAAAGATTGACAAGAAAAGAGTTAAAGGAGTTAAATAAGAAAATTTCCAGAAGGAAATAACACAATAGATACACCAATAGGAGCTGAAAACCAGCAAATGCCAGAAGAACAGAGCTTTGAAAAGATAGAGGAAGAAAAGAGTGAAGGGACTGGAGGGGGATGAGATTAAAAAAAGTTAAACTTTTAAAAAGGTGGATCAAGTTATCTTATGAAAGAGCGGTTTTATCTGTAACCTCTGTAGTGGAACTGATGGCCCTGTGATTTCTACCCACGTTATAGATATACATATAAGAAATAAAATGACATTTATAATTATTCTGAGACCTTTGATACTAAAATAACCTCTGAATAAGATCCAAACTCTTGGATTTGAATTTTGGCTTTGCCACCAACCATATCAAGCTACTTAACTTCCTTTTGCTTCAGTGTTGTCATCTGAAAAGCAAGATATAATAATATCACCCATCTCTTAGATTTATTATGTGCTTTTAATGAATTAACACACATTAAGCTCTTAGAAACTAGTGCTTACAACATAGTACATATTACCTAAGTCTTAGCTATTATTATGGTTGGATAAAGTCTTGTAATACAGTATCATTGTTGTCCCTCTCTTCAGAATCAAATATATCTATATACATATATATAGATATTTTTTAATAAGGGATCCTCAAGGAATTTGCAAGCTATAAGGTATTTCCTTAGTCTTTTTTTCATGTTTCTGTTTTGAATTGAGGACCAGGTGGCTTTTTAAAATCATTTAAATTATGGAGATGACAGGGCAATCGTTTTGAAGAGTTTTGTTGTACATAACTAGAAACAAAAGGAGATGGTTAACGGTTGTCAGCATAAAATCTTCATCTGTCCTATTCTCTGAATTCAATTTTCTTTACTTTAAATCCCTTTGCCCAAGAGTGGCCAGGGAAAATGCTGGGAATGAGTTTGATTAGAAATTGAAATAAATCTGCTGAAAATCTAAAATTCGTGTTGGTTTATCGCATTCCTTCTATAATCCAACGTGCCCTGAGGAGTGATACTGGATGATTAGAATTACTGGTTTATGAAAGCAGCTGGTGTGGGTTTAACAGTTTAAAACTGCACTGAGAGCAGAAACCAACATCGCATATGTTTTAGCTTAATCACATATGCGTTAGCTTAATCTCCTGATATGAGTTGAACTTATTTGGAAAGAGTTAACCAGAAGTCATGATGCATTCACGTGTGCAACAGTGAGTGGCCATAGCCTTGGCTGACAAAGAAAGGTACATTGTTGAGAAAGAATGTTATATGCAGTTTTTGTTTTTGGAAATCTACCTGTAACTAGCAACCAAAAAAGTGTTACTTTATTTCCACAGCAAAAGTAAAACAAAACAATGTTTAACACAGCTATCATTGCTACAATTACTTCCATCCAGTAACCACTGCAACAACAATGGCCTTGGGTGATTGTATGGCAGCTGTGGCAGGCACTTTTCAAATGCTTTAATATAATTTCATGTAATCTTTATAAGAATTCTCTGAGGTAGTCACTAACAAACCCATTTTTGGGTGGTAAAATTAAGGATCAGGGCTGTTAAGTTATTGATCCAAAGTCACTCAACTAGTAGGTAACAGAGCTGAGTTTTGAACCTAATCTTGTATGACTACCAAACCAAATACGCTTTCTATTATATCAAAGAGTATCATAATTTTGTATTTCATAGGTCTTTAAAATTTTAAAGAAATTTTAGAATCCTTCATAGGCCAGGATATTAAAAAAAAAAAAGAAAAGAAAAGAAAAAATCATTTCTAACCTCAGAATAAACAGAATACATTTAATATTATAACTGAATATATTTAGCCTTATGAAACCCCAGTTGTTTTGTTGTTAGGGGCCATTGATTCCCCTTAATGAACCCATATAAAAAAAAAAGAGTAGAACTGCCTCACAGGGTTTTCTAGACAAAAATCTTTGTGGGAGCAGATCGCCAGGTCTTCCTCCCCTGGAGCTGCTGCGTAGGTTCAAACTGCCAACTTTTTGGTTAGCAGCCTACTGCTTAATGGTTGTGCCATGAGGGCTCCTTCAAAAACCCAATACATTGTTCTTATTTCTTAATTCTATACATACTAGTGAAAACTATTTCCTGGATGTGCACCAGTAATGATTTAACATGTGGAAACCACTGCATAACACCACAGTATATTGATGGCTTTTGTCGGTAGGTTAAATCCAGCTTTTATATTAGGGGGGTTACTGAAAAAGATGTGTTAAGTGACTTTGCCTATATTAGACGATAATCTTTCATTTATTTTATTATAAATTAGGAAATGTGCTCCTGTGGAAAATAATTGGGCTGTACTCTTTTTTTTACTCATAATACACATGACACCTAAAGATCCTGGAATCCTTGTGATCTGAATGATGTGAAGTTGATATGCATTCATTTTGATCACTGCATCAAGGTTAAATAAATAATTAATATGATTTTGCATATAATTTTAAAGTAAATATTTTAAATATTAACATCATACATATTTAAGAATTTGCGTTTTATTAAAATTTTATTTGACTTCTTATAAGAAGTCAAATAAATTTGTAAGTAACGTAGAATAATGGCATTCAGCTCAAGTCCCTAAATTTCTTTACAATTTTCCAAAGAGAATATGAAAACAGCACTGGACTTTTTTAACTCTAAAATTATTTTTATGTACATAGGTAAAATGTTCCCTTAAAGTGCTTTCTGTATAGGTAGGGCACAGTGTATTTTCTTATTTGATTTTTCTGACATCCCTATCCAGTTACCCAGTGCCGTCGAGTTGATTCCGACTCCTAGCAACCCTATAGGACAGAGTAAAACTGCCCCACAGAGGTTCCAAGGAGCTCCTGGCAGATTCGAACTGCCGACCCTTTGGTTAGTAGCTGTAGCACTTAACCACTGTGTTACCAGGGTTTCCAACTTATCCCTAGCTTTTTCAATATAAGATTTCTATGTTGAATATACTATGAACAAATCTGTCTTGGAAGGACTACAACCACAGTTCTCCTTGGAAGTGAGGATGGGGAGATTTCCTCTCACATACTTTGGACATATTATCAGGAGGGACCAGTCTGTGGAGAAGGATATCATGCTTGGTAAAGTAAAGGGTCAGTGAAAAAGAAGAAGAATCTCAACAAGATGGATTGACACAGTGGCTGCAACAATGGGCTGAAACATAGCAATGATTGTGAGGTGGGTGCAGGACTGGGCAGTGTTTCATTCTGTTGGGCATAGGGTCACCAAGAGTCAGAATTGATGGCATCTAACAACAAAAACAACATGTTCTCTTCCACCACCAAATATTGCCATACATAATCAGATAATTTGTCTTTCTCAGAATGGAGAAATAAACTTTACCTACCAGCTTAAGGCTCGCATCGCATATAGTTTAAATATAACCAACCTCTCCTCCATAGTCGGCCACTGGCCTTGTACTGACAAGGGATATCGAGCTTCTCCATTGTCCTTTTCCACAGTAGTAGTAGATTTGATTCTTGTGTATTCCATCCAGCAAGGCCCACGTGTATAATCACCATTTAAGTTGTTGAAAAAAGGCATTTCCAATGGATAAGTCATTGGTCTCACCAAATTCTATCATGCAATCTCCCACATAGTTTCTATCACAAAGGCCATATTTTCCAACTATTGATCCTTCCAAGTTGATCCAAGTTGAAGCTGAAGAAAATTAAAACAAGGCCAAGAAAGCCAAAATATGACCTTAAATGTAACCCAAGTGAATTTAGAGACCATCTCAAGGATAGATTTGATGCATTGAACACTAATGACCAGATAAGTTGTGGGATGACATCAAGGATACCGTATATGAAGAAAGTAAAAGGATATTAAAAAGACAGGAAAGAAATAAAGGAACAAAATGAATGAAAGAAGAGACTTTGAAACTAGCTATTGAATGCAGAGCAGCTAAAGTGAACAGAAGAAATGAAGAGGAAAAAGAGCTGAACAGAGGATTTCAAAGGCTGGCTTGAGAAGACAAAGTGTTATAATGAAATGTGCAAAAACCTGGAGTTAGAAAACCAAAAGGGAAGAAAGTGTTTAGCATTCCTCAAGCTGCAATAACTGATGAAAATATTCAAGTCTAGAGTGGCAATATTGAAGGATTCTATGGGGAAAATATTAAATGATGCAGGAAGCATCAAAAGAAGATAGAAGGAATATGCAGAGTCACTGTACCAAAAAGAATTGGTCGATGGTCATCCATTTCAAGAGGCAGTATATGATCAAAAACCAACGGTACTGAAGGAAGAAGTCCAAGCTGCAGTGAAGGCATTGGTAAAAAACAAGGCTCCTGAAATTGACCGAACACTAGCCGAGATGTTTCAACAAACAGATGCAACTCTGGAAGCACTAACTCATCTTGGGCCGGGACCCCTTCCAGACCTCACCGGATGAATCTTTTTGTTTGTATCCTTTCTGGTTATAATAACTGGGTAGTTGTAAGTATAGTTAGTCTCTGTGAGCTCTGTCAGCCAATGTAATGAATTAAAAGACCCACAGGGAGCAATGAGAGCCAGCATCTATAGGCTGCACCTTCTCATTTGGCAGTAGGAAGGATGGAAGGACAGAATCCTTTTAACTTGTGAACTCTGGCTTATCTTGGAGCGACTAATTCAGAGAAAGGCTGCGCAGGCAGTTGATCTGAAGGGCAGATTCCTTCTAACTTGTGTGTTCTGACTTAGCTTGGGGTGGCTAATTCAGAAAAGAGCTGCATGGGCTTCTAATTTGTGAGCTCCTATTCAGCTCTGTGTGGCTGGAGGTTGGAGAGGTGTTGCTCAGGCAGATGCAGGCAAGGAAAGAGATGTGGGAAGGTGAGGACTGGATACATTTTCAGGTGGGAATTGGATTCATGCAGATCCTTACCATGAGGTTAGCACTGAAGGTGGGATTTGCCCATTGTGTCCTTGCTTGTTAGTGCTGTTAGCATTGCAAATAGGGTATAAACTGATGCTCTATATAGGTCAGTTAAGACTTATTAAGACCTGAACTTTGCCACCGAAGACCTTTCAACACTGGTAGGGGAAGATAAAACAAACTCATATGAACAATTAACACAGTATAAAAAGTTTATAATAAAATTTATTGTGTGGCATCCTTGGAGCCCTGGTGGCACAGTGGTTAACAGCACAGCTGCTAACCAAAAGATCAGTAGGTCCAATCCACCAGCTACTCCTTGGAAACCCTACGGGGCAGTTCTACTCTGTCCTGTAGGGTCGCTATGCGTTGGAATCAACTGGGTGGCAACAGGTGGGGTTTTATTGTGTGGCCTAAGAATTACGTGGTATTTAAAAGAGAAACGTTCACTACAGATTGAAACAGAAAGATCTTAGTCGTGGGAGTGCTAGAATGTGAGTTTTCCTTTAAATAAAAGGACTTCTATAGTGGAGGAGGAAAAATAAAAGCATAAATATTTATACAGAAATAAGCTTGTTATGCTTGTGTCATATTTGTAATACCAACCAGTAAGTCGTCACTGATGCTTATGCCTTTCTTCTTGCTTGTAACACCCACTAGGCAAATCTTTTCCAGTGAAGCAAAAGCACAGTTTTCCAACAAATCCCAGATCATTGTTTCTGTCAGAGCCAATGTTACTTTCTAAGTAAATGCTGAAACTAATGGCTTTATAATGATATTTTTACAGACTTTACTTATTTAAATAATCTCCTGGCTATTAAATTACTACATTGGATCTGGCAAATGAAAGTATCTGGATTTTGCTTTACAAATTTGTTTATATCAAAAGTTGTCTTTTCAAAAAAGAACAAGGACCTTAAGGTGGAGATAAGTCATCCCATTCTAAAGAGGTCTGCGTTTCCCACTTAAAAACTGAAAGGCTAGGAGTGATGGACCCAAATGCAGAAAAAGTCATAATTCTTTCTGAAATATCTAGGCTGGCATTCAGTTGGGAAAAAAGCACAGAGGAAAAAAAAAAAATTCCTTACAGAAACATTTACAATGAGATGAGACCTTACACAGATGGCTAGAGTAGATATGGATGGATGTATACCTTTCTCTCTTTCTCCCCCCTCCTTCTCATCTTTCTTCTTTGTGTCTAATCTAAATTACCACTACATGCTCATCTGTCAGCTTTGTTGTCAGAAATGAACCTCACAAAATTTTCCAGGCTGTGGCTGTCTCTGTGCTCAAGAACAGATCCGTAGCCTGCTATGTTTCTGCCATCTTGCCTTGCCACTGCTCTAGGCAGCAGATTCTTATGAATCTGCCATCTTACTGGTAAAGCTGCCTTCCATAGCTGATCAGAAGAGTATTTACCACCTTAGTCTTGGAGAAGAAAATGCTGTTATCCTATGGAACAGTCTCTTTTTCTGTAATTATCCTCAGCATTGAGATCAGACATAATTTTTAGCTTGGGAGCCCTGGTGGCACAGCAGTTAAGAGCTTGGCTGCTAACCAAAAAGTAGGCAGTTCAAGTCTACCAGCCACTCCTTGAAAACTCTATGGGGCAGTTCTACTCTGTCCTATAGGTTTGCCATGGCAACAGGTTTTTTTTTTATATGAAGGGGTTAATGAATAATGGAAAGAAGCTACCTTAAAGAGAGGCTTACAACTACTTCCCAGGTCCAGAGTCATGTCTTTCTTCCATAATGCATCCATGTGGCATGACCTGCTCATTTTCATTACATGAGACTATTTCAAATATCTATACCTTTGGATACCAAATCAAGCTGTTCTAAGATTTTCTCTAGTTTAAAGTTTGCTGTTCTAAGCTTTTCTCTGGTTTAAAGTTTGCTACTGAAATGTTCATTTTCTGTTATAAGAGAAATTTTCACAACTTTCTGAATTTTTGAGTACAATGGATTCCCATTCTCTTTTACTGATACATACACATTGTGTGGGGTGTGTATCAGGGGAAGTTGTGGTACTCACTCCACTGAAGAAAGCATGTGGCCCCCTGCACCTAATAAGGACATATTACAATAGCCCAAAACTAGCATGTTTTCTAAAGTTTGGGCTATCCAGTCCTATAAAAATCGCAGGTAGAAAACAATCCAGGCCAGGTTAAAAAAAAAAATTGCCGTCAAATGGATTCTGACTCATAGCGACTCTATAGGGTGGAGGAAAACTGCCCCATAAGGTTTCCAAGGAGTGCCTGGTGAATTCCAACTGCCAACCTTTTGGTTTGCAGCCGTAGCTCTTAACCACTATACCACCAGGGTTTCCTGGTCCAGGTTAGACCATGCTAAACTCAGTCCAATTCCTCTTCCATCTTTCCATATAAAAATATTAATTAAAATCTCTACATCTAGACTTACTCATTAGGTGTCTTCAAGTCAGTTCTGACTCATAGTGGAGTGACCTTAGGAACAACAGAACAAAACACTGCCCGGTCATGTACCATCTTCACAATTGTTGTTACATTTGAGCCCATTGTTGCAGCCACTATGTCCATCCATCTCATTAAGGATCTTCTTCTTTTCACTGACCCTCTACTTTACCAAGCATGATGTCCTTCTTCAGAGACTGGTTCCTTCAGATAACATATCCAAAATACATGAGCTGATGTCTCGCCATCCTTGCTTCTAAGGAGCGTTCTGGCAAGAATTGATTTGTTCATATTTCTTGCAGTGTATGGTATACTCAATATTCTTTGCCAACACCGTAATTCAAAAGCATCAATTCTTCTCCGATCTTTCTTATTCACTGTCCACCTTTCGCATGCATATGAGGCAATTGAAAATATCTGGCTTGGGTCAGGCACACCTTAGTTCTCAAAGTGACGTCTTGGCTTTTTAACACTTTAAAGGACTTTTGCAGCAAATTTGGCCATTGCTATACTTCTTTTGCTTTCTTGACTGCTGGTTCCATGGGTGTTGGTTGTGGATCCAAGTAAAATGAAATCATTGGCAACATCAATCTTTCCTCTGTTTATCATGATGGTGCTTATTGGTCCAGTTCTGAGGATTTTTGTTTTCTTTATGTTGAGGTGTAATCCACACTGAAGGTTGTCATCTTTGATCTTCATCAGTAAGTGCTCCAAGTCCTCTTTGCTTTCAGCAAGCAAGGTTGTGTTGTCTGCAATCACAGGCTATCTGCACAGTCAAATGCCTTTGCATAGTCAACAGAACACAGGTAAATATCTTTCTGGTACTATCTGCTTTCAGCCAAAGCATCAGCAATGATACCCCCTCGTTCCACGTCTTCTTCTGAATCCTGATTGAATCTCTGGCAGTTCTCTGTAGATGCACTGCTGCAATCATTTTTGAATTATCTTCAGCCAAATTTTACTTGCGTGTGACATTAATGATATTGTTTGATAGTTTTCATATTCCGTTGGATCACCTTCCTATGAAATGATCTCAGATATGAATCTCTTCCAGTTGGTTGGCCAGATAGCTGTCTTCCAATTTTCTTGTCATAGACAAATGAACACTTCCAGCATTGCATCTGTTTTTTTGAGACATCTCAATTGGTATTCCATCAATCCCTGGAGACTTGTTTTTCATCAATGCCTTCAGTGCAGCTTGGACTTCTTCCTTCAGTACCATTGGTTCTTCATCTTATGCTACTTCCTGAAATGTTTGAATGTTGACAAATTCTTTTTGGTACAGTAACTCTGTGTATTCCTTCCATCTTCTTTTGATGTGTCCTGTGTCATTTAATTTATTCCCCATAGACTCCTTCAATATTGCAACTGGAGACTTGATGTTTTCTTCAGTTCTTTCAGCTTGAGAAATGCCAAGTGTGTTCTTCCCTTTTGGTTTTCTAACACCAGGTATTTGCACATTTCATTATAATTCTTGACTTGTCTTCTCAAGCTGCTTTTTGAAATCTTCTATTCAGATCTTTTACTTTATCATTTCTTCTGTTTGATTTAGCTACTCTATGTCCAAGAACAAGTTTCAGCGTCTCTTCTGACATCCGTTTTTGTCTTTTCTTTCTTTCCTGTCTTTTTAACGACCTTTTTCCATTCTTAATATATAATGTCCTTAAAGTCATTCCACAACTTGTCTGGACTTCAGTTGTTAGTATTTAATGCATTAAATATATTCCTGAGATGGTCTTTAAATTCAGGTGGGATATAATAGATCATGTATGATACACATACATACATTTGTGTACCATCTCATTCCATATAGAATTTGAAGCATCTTTACTCTTAACCACTATGCCACCAGGGCTCCAGCTTTAGATTGCTTGAGAATGCTTTAAAAATATAGGCCATCTAAAACAAAATAATCAATTAGCCCAGAGGAAATAATTATAGCAACAAGAAATGGATGAGAACAATGAGAAAAATAGCACTCAGATATATTCTATAACTTCCTGAGGTTGAGTCAAAAATTTGGCCATGAGCTTTCTGTCAGGCAAAGGAAAAGTGGAAACAATATTGTCAGTTGTTGAGGTCCTAAAGCATTACTTGTTCGGACATTCCTAAAGGGAACACTGGGTAACGGAGGAGTAACACAAATGTCTTACTTATAACAAAAATACCAGAAGTGGGTGGCTTTAAGAAGCATATATTTATTTTCTTAGTTTAGGAGGCCTGAAGTCTGAATTTAGGGAGCTGGCTCTAGTGGAAGGCTTTCTTTCTCAGTGAGTTCTGGAGGAAAGGTCCTTGCCTCTTCTGAGCTTCTGCTCCTGGGTGATATTAATGTGGCTTGGCATCCCTACCTCTCCTTTCTAGCTTATGTTTAATCTCTTTTATATCTCAAAAGAGATTGACTGAAGATACATCCGACATTAATCTGGCCTCATTAAATAAATCCCATTCTGAAATGGGATTATAACCACAGGCATAAAGATTAGGACTTACAACACATATCTTCAGGGAACGCTATTCAATCCACAACAACAAAGAACACAGGAGATGATGTCTTTATTAAAAAAAAAAAAAAAAATCCAAAAAACCAAACCCGTTACCATCCAGTCAATTTGACTCATAGCAACCCTATAGGACAGAGTAGAACTGCCCAATAGGGTTTCCAAGGAGTGGCTGGTGTATGCCAACTGCCGATCTTTTGATTAGCAGCTGTAGCTCTTAACTACTATGCTGCCAGGGCTCTGATGCTTTCATTAACACCTCCAAAATAAATGTACCATTTTTTATTGCCTCCTCCATTAAACACTCACTCTAGTTCAAGACTCCATCATCTCATACCTTGCCTACATAAAAATATCTTCTAATTTAATCTCCCTTCTACTCTTACAACGTAAAATTTTTATGGTAGCTTTTTAATAGTATCCTTTTCAAAAACAAATTATATCACATCAATTCCCTCATTACTGGGAAGTTCTTCCATTGTGAGACTAGAATAGAAACTCTTTATCATGCTTCAAATTCCCTGCTTGATGTGGCCTCTTCCTACCCCTCCTGCATTGTCTCCAACAGCGTTTCCCTCATTCACCCATGTGGAGGTAGGACCATGCAAATAAGGTCTATGGAACCCTAATGAAGGGATTGGTCAGTTTTGCTGTCCTTCTAGGCTTAAAATGAACCATCCCCCGGCATGAAAGAGAGGATCTCACCACCACCAGGGAAGAAAAGCAGAGTGGAGCGTATACTGGAGAAGCTCCTGGGACTAGAAGACTGAGACAAAGAGAGAGAGAGAACTGTCACACTACAGACAGCAAGAAGCGGTGTCAGAAAAACAGTGATAGGACAGACTTGCAAGATATGGCACAGTGGGCTTCCAGGTACATAGAGCGAGAAAACTGAGTGCCTTTGGGCAGGAAGCTTGCTGGAGGAGCAGGGTGCCTACGGGCCCTTGGTGGAGGTAGGCTTGCCAACTGTGACGCTAGAGCTGAGAGCCTTCAGCTGAGGCTTGCTTGTGGAGTGGGGTTCTCTGGGACACTTACTGGCAGAGCTAAAAGAGTAACACTCGCCCGAGAGGCCAAGGAGCCAGAGAGAGGCATGGCTGCTGGCATAGCTGAGAAGAAGCTGTCCTGATGGAAGAACTGTATCCTGAGTATTCCTGAACCTGAATTGTAATCTGTCACTTCCCTAATTAACTACATAATTGTGAGCATTTTCTGTGAGTTCTGTGTGGTCATTGCGGTGAATTATCAAACCCAGCAGAGAAGTAGAGAGTGCTGTAGGAGGGATGGATGACGTCAGCATTGGTAAAGATGGTGGAGAAAGGGAGCACGTCTGACCTCCACCTCATTGGAATTCTTCTCCTCTCTTGTGAAGTTAGAGGAGGTCAGACACTGCCCACACACCATTTTTACACCATCCTAGATCAATAGGATTCCAGCAGGTTTGCAGGTGCATGAGCAATAAGAAATTGCTATTTTTTTTAGGGCTGGTTTGTTAAGCAGCAATAGCTAACCAATACAATATTTCTTTTCCTGTCTCTCCTGTAAGTAATTTTCAAAAGTAATTCTTTCTGTGCTTCTTACTTGATACATCTTTTTTTATATAGCTCTTACTTTTTAGAATTTTATTACTTCTTGACTTGAAGTCCTCATGGGAAAAGAGGATTATTAGATTTTTCTGCCGTCTTTAAATGTAGATTATATTAGGCTTACTCACTCAGGTCTCGAGTGAGAAGACAGGATGCTTTCTCAGCAATCCAGAAATGAACAGGGTCGGGGTAGGAGGTGGGTTGCATAGGAAGCTGTGACCTTAAGTAGCAAAACTTCATTCCTGCAGTGTTTCTTCTACTTGTTTGGTGAACCTGTTCTGCTAGTTATAATGTCTAGTTTGACAATGTCTTCTTGTGAGTACTGTTCATGCTGTCAAGGAGCAACTGTACAGGTTTTTGTTTTTTGTATATTCCATTGCCCAAGCCCTTTAAAAGCAGATGCCCTAATTCTATGTAGCCTCATTACTGGTTCAGCTACCTCCTGAGAAAGGTCTCTTCTGCTTTGGGAAAAGCCATCACCATGACTACTAGATACCTGCTTCTTAAACTCTGTGAAAGAGACTGGGCAGGTGTTCACAAATCCTACTTCTTCCTCCTAGAGACTTTGCTCGACTAAGTTTCCCACTTTCCTTTACTGTGACCACTTGATTCACTTCATGGCAATAGAATGTGAGTAGAGGTGCTGGCACTTCCAGGTATCACTTGTAAAAACTCTCCTCACACAATCCTTTCTTTTCTTCTCCCTTCCATCAGCTGAATGCAGAAGATTCCAGTGGCCTACATGAGTATGGAGCTACAAGATGAAAAGAGTCTATGGCACTGTGTGACCAGGAGGAAAGCAGCTCATTGACCAGGAACACCCAATGGGACCGTACGAGTGAGAAATAAACTATGATGGGGAGCCACTGATATTTGGGGTTTTATCAGTAATAGCAGTTAGAATCACTTGCTTTAACTAACTGGTATCTTGAAGTGGAGTACTGGAATAATAAAAACCTTAAAATATGTACTATTGGCTTAGCTGTCAGTATTCAAGAATAAAGATGCAGCAAGCTGGATGATTGAAGAATGCTATTAGTCCATGACAAAACATTTGGTAAGACTGAAGCCTGCATTAATTTAGATGGTGGACCACATGCCTACTAGGAGATCTTATTGGTAAGAGTTGCAATAATGATGTACGCTAGCTATTTATTAGCTGCTTTTGGCAAGAAATAATTGGTCACTCTTCAAATAGAGATTAAAAAGAAAATGACAAAGTCCAGTAATGAAGGATTATTCCTGACCCAATGTAGTCGGAAAACCAGCTGCTGTTGAGTTGACTCGGCCTTATGGGGACCCCACATGTGTCAGAGTAGAACTGTGCTCCATAGGGTTTTCAATGGCTGACATTTTTGGAAGTAGGTCACCAGGTCTCAGTGGTATCACTAGGGTTGTTGTCACCCAGTGTGACACTCATGGTGTCACCCCCCCCACAGAACTCCTCTCATACTAGTCTGTATAGAATCCTTAGTAATGTTTTTGTACTGTTCCTTGTAAATCATAATTCCCATATATCACTCTTTCTTTTCCTTTAATTACTATTTCATTCTCAAAAAGTTATTGATATGGGTTCACAAATACTAATTACCACAATATGGTAGCTAAAACACCAGAAAATTTGACAAAACCAGTGACTATAAAGACACTGGCAGCAACTAAAACAACAGCACATGCTTAGAGTGTGTACAGATGAAACCATTTGATTCAAATTGGGCAACAACAGCAGCTCTGAGCATTAGAAGGCTCAAAAAAAAAAAAATTATCATTTAGAGCTTTAGCCTTGTAAGTATATTGATACATGTAAGCTGGGCTTATGAAAAATGTTTTTGTTGTTATAATAACTACAGGAGTACTTTCATAGAGAGTCATTTTGGTGTCAGCCCCTCTGACAGTGTCATCCAGCGCTGGCTGAACTCCCTGCACCACCCTAGTGATATCACTGCCAGGTCTTTCTTCTGAGGAGCCTCTAGATGGACTCAAACTTCCAACCTTTTTTTTAGCAGCAGAGTGTGGTAACCATTTGTACCATCCAGGGACTCAGAAAGTAATGCAGTAGGAAATAAACTTAATTCAGCAATGCAACAGGAAATAAACTTTAAAAAAAGTTGAAGAGGTTCAGTAAGATTTTTCAATTAATCAAAGTGATTCATCCTTGATGAAAAGATCAAATTAAGATTTATTGGTTATAGCTGCAAGCATTACTTATCCTAACTAATAAAGCTGACAGTACTTTGAGTGTTTCAACATGACCAACCATGAATTTAACCTAGATATTTCCGTATTCTGCTGTCTGCTGCATCAAGGTAAAATCTTGTCACATTTGTGTAATGCACCTTCCACTTACCCAAACCCACTCCCCATTTAGTGCAGGCCAGTGTTTCTGGAGTAATATCTATGAAAGGAAGGTGGGAGAAAAACAATTAGGCAGACGAAGTACAACTGTTAGGCAAACCTGACACACACCAACCTGATAGGGTGCTCTACAGTTAGTAGGTGCTACCTGCAGTGTCCCTTGTTGGTCCAAACAGCTGGGCCTTTGTCTTCTGTTGGGACTGATTGAGGCCTCTCTACATAGTGCTGTCTCACTCAGTCCCACAGCGGTTGCTCCCAAATGGGCATGATCTCAGGCAAGATGGGTCTCTGCAGTTGAGGACAGCCATTCAGGAGTGAACAGTTGGAAACTCCCTGCTGATCACACTCCCTGTTCCTTGAACAGAATCCTGGCAATGATTTCTACCAAATTTATGCCCTCCGCACTTGTTTTTTTCAATCTTTCTCCCATTTCCATTTCTCTCAAAAAAAAAAAAAATTTCTTTTTTATTATGCTATTTCTTCATGATGATATTTGCTATGACTCTTAGCAGTTCTCTGTTTCCTTTTTCATCAAAAGAAACTGGAAGTGCTCTGAGTCTGTGCAGATTAAAAAAAAAAACATCTTGAGACGAATAGCATTTGATCATCAAATATTAAGGGGCTGGTTCCTCTTAGTTAGCAAATTTCATTGACTAGTATGTTTAACACCAGGAATGATTAATTTTTTTTACATCTCCTCCTCTATTCAATAAAATTACTTTTAGTAAATTTCATAAAATGAAGAAATCATCATAGGAATAGAAGAACCAGAAAAAAAAAAAATATATATATAGATGTATAAAACCATACTAGTATAAAAATAAAAATAAAGTAATTATGATGGTATGAAGTGATAAAATCATAATTAAGATTTGTAGCTACATAACTATAATTTGAATTTTGAACTTTTCTTTAAAATTTTATGTAATGATATTTCATATAAATAATTGGTAGCTAAATTTTAATGAATTCTAATGAAAGCAAATGTAAAAGCTACAATTTAGGCAACTACTAAGACTCCTCATGTAACATTTTATTTGCATGATTTTTTCATTATTTTGAAAACAAACAACAAAGTTTCTTGAAATGTTAAACACAAATTTACCCCATGATCCAGCAATTGCACTTCTAAGCATTCATGAATGAAAACATAAGTCCACACAGACTTGCACAAAAATGCTTGTAGCAATACTTTTTGCACTAGCCAAAAAGTGGAAGCAATCTAAAAGTCTATTAACTGGTGAATGGATAAACAAAATGCTGTATAAACAAATATGGAATATTATTTGGCAATTAAAAGGAATGAAGCACTGATATATGCTAGGACATGGATGAACCTCAAAAACATGCCACGTGAGGAAAGCCAGACACAAAAGATTGCATTTTTGTGGATTTTATTGGATTTCTATGTTGTGAAAATTATATCTCAATAAAGCTACTAAAAACAGCAACAAAACAATTAAAAATAAATAAACTTTAAAAATACTGAAATTCAGTAATATATTTCCTTCATTTGTACTAACAAATATGATACCTTGCAAGTCACACTCTGTTTTACTGTTTTAATTTCAAACTCAAGTAAAAACTCCAAGTGTTCATGTAGAATGACATAATTGAATCAATTCAAATTTTCTTTCTTTCTTTTTTTTTTTTTTACAACCACTGTGCCATCGTAATTTATTTTGAATCAGTCTGTTAAAACATGTAAATATTCAGCCAAGGAGTAGGAGACAAAACAGCACGGGAAGTGAGCAGGTTTCATTTTGTACCATTCGAACTCATGCTCTAAATGGATGCAAGATGTTGGATCTGCTTGTGTTGAGCAGACTCTGTAACTGGCATTTTCATGAATTAACCTGTTTGTAGAATAGAATGTTTATTAAAATAGAAGTTATTAAAATGTGCTCATTCAAAACATATGTATTATTAGGACTCAATCATTTGTGCAACAATTGTTTATAATCAATGGTGTATTGTATCAATAGATCAAAAGAGAAAGCAAACATTTCAGCGGATGTCAGAAGGTATCATTTTGATCACATCTGAGATCCTAATTTTCTGAAATGTAACATAATAGAACTATACAGACAGTTTTTAACATACAAAAAATAACTTTGTCTCAGGAAGAAAGCTAACATTGTTTAAAGGTGCCATTTTCAGCAAAATGATTATATATGTATATGTAAAAGGATAAATATCATTATTCCCAGATTATATGATTGTGTTTTTAACCAAGAAAATCCAAGAGAATCCATTAAAAAAATGAGAAACTAGAAAAATTCAGAAAGGCAGCTATTTTCAAAATTATTCTTTAATAAAATGTTTTGCTATATATAAAAAATGGATTTCAAAGAAGCATAATAGAAGGAACTCTTCCTTTAGAATTACAGCCCCAAAGATAAAATACCTAGAAATAACTTGATAAGTTATGTATAGCACCTAAATGAAGAAAAGGTGAAAACTTCTGAGGAACGTAAAGGATCAATGAAATAAATAGATACTCTGTGTTTTTGGCTAGGAATAATCAATGCTGTAAAGATACCAGTCGTTCCTAAATTAGTCTATAAATACTATATAATTCCATTTATTAACATAATCCCTTTATGATATTTTTATTGATAATCTAATGCAAAACACATCTGGAGGAATTCACATGCAAGAATATCCAGGAAAACTCTAAAAAAGAAAATTAATAATGAGGACCTAGTCTTACTGTTTATGAGAATATATGTAGCAAAGCGATAAATATTAATATTCCTCAATCCTTACGAATTAGCAGAATACAGTCCAGGGACAATCCTAAACATATAAGGAAATTGAATTTATCAAAAGTAACTAATTATCTGGAAAAAAATTAAGTAAACCTGGATCTCTACCTGACTCCTTGTACCAAATATTTAAACATTAAAAAAATAAAACCACAAAAAAAAAATAAAACAAGGAAGGTTTTATTTATAATTTTAGAGCAAGAAAAAAGCTTCTTAAGGATCCCTAAACCCATAATACATAACTGCCCATGAGAATCCAAAATAAATCATCCAAACGAACAGAATAAACTTGTATAGTGGAAAGAATTATCAGCAAAGTATAAAATAACTGACAGTTTTTTGAGAAAAACCCTGTAATTAAATAACAGAAAAGAAAGGCTAATCATGCTTTATAAAGAACTGAACCAAATATCACCGAAGCAGCCACTATCAGGCCATTTAAATGAGCAATGAATTTGGGATATGCCTTTAACAAAATAATCATGGACCATGAAAAATAAGGTATCTAAAAATATGAATAGTTTTGATTTTCATCATTTTCCTTGTGTGTTCCAGATTATGAGCTAAAATTTTTACTTGGCACCTTAGATTGCTTTCTTTAAAATGTGTCTGTTTTCTTCATTCTCTGAGTTGCTATTTTCTCATCTTTGTTGCTGATTACAAAATAACCTAAGGATGGGAAACAGATGTTTTCTCTCTAACTGCTTTTAATTACACTTTCCAGTAAAATGGAGATAATTATAATTACTCTTTCATCATCTTTAAGAATCTTCTTAAGCTCCTCAGTCTCTCAGATCATTCCTGGGCAGCAAACAAATAAAAAGAAGGTGCTTTATTAGCTGGTGGCTGGCTAGCTGATTGGGAGTTTCCTTGGCAATAAACCCAAATAGTGGAAAACGCTTACCGTGAGATCTCACTTTCCGAGCACTTCCCCCAATCTAGTTGCCATTGCCCTGTCCTCTTCACTGTCCATCTCTAAAATTCCTGGGGGGTTTCATATGGTCATATAGAGCATACACCCATAGATGTCCTTTAGGAGGTCCACACATCCTGTGATTTTATGTGAAATTTTGGTGTTCTTATGTATATCCATTCCCCTTTTTTTTTTTTTTTAGGGGAAGGGGTCTAATTATTTTATCCATTTTCTTAATATTGTTAATAATTCTCCCAAACTTATTGACCCTGATTTAGAGTCAGAACTTTGACTATAGTAATAACCAATAAAAACCAAACCCTTTGCCGTGAAGTCAATTTTAGCTCATAGTGACTCTATAGGACAGAGCAAAACTGCCCCATAGTGTTTCCAGGAAGGGCCTGGTGGATTCAAACTGCTGACTTTTTAGTTAGCAGCCATAGCTCTTAACCCATACTATACCAGTGTTTCCAGAGTAATAAAGACTGGCCAATAACTTACAGGTTATTGGCTCTTTCCTAGGGAGGCAGATCCTCCAAGTGGCCAAGTGGAAATTTGGACATTTTTAAAGTGTTTTTGTTGTTGTTGTTGTTGTTGTTTTTTGCTTGACACAAGAGTTGGTGGAACGTTACAGGCAACTATTGTGAGGGAATCCAGGAATTTGGGACACTCTGCAGTGGGAATGATAATCTGCACAAGAAAACATTGTCGCCTATTTCCACTGACACTCAAATATCTCACTTTATATTATTTTTGGTGAAAACTTTATTTGTAATGATCTGAGTCTCAGTCTAACTGTATTTTAAGCATATACATAAGTTTTGTTTTTATTTTAATTTTCTTTCATCTTTATTATACATTAAATATTTGAAGAATACAACTATATTCATCCTCTATTCCTGAGTAACAAATTACTATACACTTAGTAGTTTAAAACAACACACATTTATTATTTCACAGTCCCTTTGAATGAAAGCCTGCCAATCTGCTTCCAAAAGTCACAGCCTTGAAAACCCTATGAAACACAGTTCTACTCTGCAAAACATGGTATCACCATGAGTTGGAATTGACTCAATGACATCAGTTTTTTTTTTTTTTTTTTTGGTATGGGTCAATAGTGTGAGAATGCTTAACTTGATTCTCTGTTCAGAGTCTCAGAAAGTGACATAAGGTGTAATCAAGGTGTCAGTCTGGCTGCGTGCTCATCTAAGGCTTGGGATTCTCTTTCAATCTCATTTGGTTGCAGAATCTATATCATTGCAGTTGTAGAGCTCAATGTCAGCTTGCTTCCTTAAGATCAGCAGTAGAGAGAGCCTCTGCTGCTTTGAATCTTTCATCTCTAGACCCTATAAAGGGCTCCCCTGATTAGGACAGGCCCACTTAAGATTTCTATTAGCTCAAAATCAACTGATTAGGGACCTTAATTACATCTACAAAATCTTTTCATCTTTGCCATAAGCTGTGACAAAATCATGAGATTATTTTCTCATTACCTTTGTCAGGTTCCACCTGCACTCAAGGGGAGAGGATTATATAAGGGCATGACTAACTAGGGGTCAAACTTGGGTGAGTCTGCCACAGCAACTGTTGTGCAAATCAAGGAAAGTTCAAACTCTGTTTTGTTTGGAACTTTACTAAATGTTCAGCGTTTTGAAGAATGATGTCATCATTAGTAACACCACTCACAGCAGTCTCCATTTTAGATGCTCTAGTAACAGTGTTTCAACATAGAGGTTCAAACTTTTGACTACTTCCTTATGTCTTTTAGGGTACAAAAATTTTCATACATAGTGTTTTATTTTATGTAAATCACTTATATTTTTTATATTATAGTTAAGACATTGTACTGGTTTTTCTAAATCATATATGTAGGTAGTGTGTGCTACCTATTAACTTAAATTTCAAATAGTAAAGCCAGCATTAGAAAATATTTTTTTAAAAAGAAAATTGTGGATCTGTTGTTAGTTACCATCAAGTTGACTCCAATTCATGATGACCTTAAGTACAACAGAACAAAACAGTTCCCGGTCCTGCATCATTTTCATGATCATTGGCATTTGAGTCCACTGTTAAAACTATTGTGTAGTGCCTTCCAACCTAGGTGGCTCATCCTGCTGCACTATATCAGAAAATATTCTATTGTTATCCATAAGGTTTCTATCTGCTGATTTTCAGAAGTAGCTCATCAGGCCTTTCTTCCTAGTCTGTCTAAGCTCCACCGAAACCTGTATGTCATGAGTGAACCTACTGGTATTTGAAATAGGAGTAGCATAGCTTCTAGCGTCTTAGCAACACTCATGCCGCCATAGTAAAACAAACTGACAGATGAGCAGTGTCTAGTAGGGTTGAACTTCATTGTGATAGATAATTATAGATAAATCTGCTTTTTAAAATAAAGGAACTGGGAATCTTTAAGCTGTAACCCTAATTCATTAGCACATAATCATTTATTGGATTAATTTGAAGGCATAGGAGACCTATCCTTTAATGGATTAAATAGTTAAATTTTGAAATTGAGAAGAGAAGAAAGTGTACGCAACTACATAAGGATGGCAAAAAAGCTCACGGATCATCTGACTGCTGTGATCTTCTTACTCAGGCAAGACAGAGGAGCCTGGGAAATGGACCCCCAATATGAATTTGCAAGCAGGCATGGAGCTCTTACAGAAGACAGACAACACTGGACATCATTATTTGGTTTAGGCTGACCCTAATTAAAAGGCAGACTACTTCTACAGCATGAAACATTTTATTTATTGAAGTGTTGTTTTTTTATCCCCCCCAGTAACAACTTATTTTGAGAAAAAAATTTTTTTACTTGTATGCTGATACTAATTGACTGGAATTATTATAAGGCTATCTCTCCTCCAAAATAACAAAGAAATTGGTCTCAGTATTTCCCTTGCTCTCTCTCACACATTCTTTTGAACTCCTACCCATCTTTGGAAAGATCAACAGAGCTGCAGAGTATAGCAAGCAAGTTGATGTTGCGGCCACATTAGGTACAGTAGGCTGCTTGCATAATGATGCCATCAATAGTTTCCCAGTGGACAGAGAGAGTATCTAGAGGTGTCTCTCGGAAAGGGGCAGTTACTCATTACTTCATCATTTTAGTGCACATCTCTGCCTGATCTAAGTACCAGGGAACCTGAGGGAGTGGTCCCTTTTAAATCAGTTGAGAAAACCATGTTCATGGCTAGGAGTGTTATCTGCCTCACCCTTTGAAGACACTGAGTTTGTGTGAGGAACAGGGTTGGGATTCTTATGTACAGAAGGGGGTTCAATGTATGAGAGAGAAGTTGTTTGATAAACTGCTGGGTCAAAGCAAGGGTAGGGGAGGGCTCAAGGGTAAGAGAGATCACTAAGAATTTCCTGTCACAAATTCTCATATTTAACTTAATATAACCTCAGCAAGGATGATAAATTCAAATCTTCTCAATTCTTGAGACTTAAGTAGCTTGTCAATAGTATTTAATATGGTGATAGAGAGAGCAGCTGAGTTTGGCCATGAAGCATAGTCCTTTTGGTAAGGATTTTTTGCACTGAATGAGCCTCATTAATGGAATTTTAAATAAGTTTAAAAGGTTAGCAGATTTCCATAAAAACCAAATATTGTAAGCAGTTTCTGAACATTAGCTTAAGTTCTGAATGTGAATTTATAAATGTTGTAAACGTAGGAAGGAGAATCGAAAGTAACTGCATTTCAGTCATTTTTGTTTGGATGCAGTTTTCGTACCAGAAAAAAAAGCACTGCAGCTGGGCATAAACATCGTTCTAGTTCCCAACTTCTCACAACCTCCTGGGTGCTTCCCCCCCCCTTTTTTTTTCTCTTTTCTTTATCTTGACTGTGGATAATTTGGGGGGTAAAGAAGAGCCACTGAAAGAAGAGACTGTTTCGGGAGAAGCCAACATGGCTCTATAGACAGAAGCGCCATGCTGTCCCTCCACAGCAAAGTTCCAAAAAACTAAGTAAAACAGATACCAACATCAGTCCTAGAATCCTAAGCGTCAAAGGAAGGGATAAAGAACTCATTCCAGTACTGACTGGAATAAGAAACTGACAGACAAAGGAAAACAAAGAGAGCTACTGAGTGGAGGTCCCTTATCAGCTTACACAGCACAGATTTGCCATCTTGGACCCCTTAGCCACCAAGAACGGTGGACAGGGAGTACAGGAAGGCAGCTTCATGGAGCTTCCAGCAAGAGGCATAGCACCTGGTAACCAGGGACACACACTTTCCCACCCCCCACACTTTTTCCCCTTGTGTGACCTCTGCCACTTTCTGGCAGGCTGTGGTCCCTCAGCCTGGGAGATGCCAGCTTCTTGCCACTTGGATTTCCCCCACTCCCACTCGCCAGCTCCTTCAGTGCCATTTTTTGTTACTGTTGTTGCTTTTTTGGCTTCTTTTGGTTTCTTCTCTCTCTCTCTTACCTCCTTCCTTTCCTTTCTCAGGAACATCTAGTGTAGTCTGCCATTCTGCTCCTTCTGTACAGGCTGAGCAGTGCCACTGGAGAACCACTTCCTGGTCCACATCACCAAGTTGGTGGGCTCCCTCGGGGCTTTTTCTCCCCCCCTCAGTTTCTTGTTTCTCTCTACCTTCCTTTCTTTCCATTCTCCTGGACACCTGGACCCATGTGTCACTTCTGTTCCTTCCTGATGGACTGTGCAGCACCTCTTGGCTGGGGAGCTGCTTCTCTGTTCCTGTTGCCACACCAGTGGGTTCCCTTGGGGCATTTTTTCCTTTCCTTGTTTTTAGTTTCTTGTCTCTCTCTACCTTTCTTCTTTACTCTTCTCACAAACAGCTGGCACCATGTGCCTTCATCTCTCCTTCTTGATGGGCTGTGCAATGCTGGGGAAATGCTTCCAGTGGGCTCCCTCAGGGCATTTTTTTTTTTCTCAGTTTCTCATCACGGTCTACCTTCCTTCCTTTCCTTTCTCCCAACCATGTGACCAACTGGGCTCTCGCTTTTTTCTTTTTCAGTTTTTTGATCTCTTTCTCCCTTCCTTTCTTTCCTTTATCCTGCCCACTCAGCTGTGTGTGCCAACTCTGCTCCTTGTTGATGGAGTGTGCCACACAGCCTGGCTAGAAAGCCACCTGCACATGGCATCCCTGTGTGTTTGCACCACTCCTACAGCAGGCTCCCACAGCACATTTTTTGTTTTGTTGTTTAGGCTTCTGTTTCTCTCTCTTCTTCCCCACACCCACTTAGCTCCACAGATCACATCCTCCCATTCCTCCTGCCTATCTGCACTGCAGACTGAACACTAAACCCCCAAGTGGCACAGGCATGTACCACCAGACCGTCCCCTGCACTGCCCCCAGCACTGCCCTGTCAGCCCCAGTATGTGCTGGAAATGACCCATCCCTGCCCCTCCCCCTTTGCTGGATCTGCCCTGCTGGCCATAGCAGAGTGACTGGCTCTGCCTATTGGACAAAGTGGAGAGAATTATCATGTGCACAGACAAGCAAACAAAAAGGACACCCAGTCTGCCTGCCCAGACATAACCAAATAAGACAAAAAAGCTGGATGAAACAAACAAATTTACAACCAATAAGCACAGAAAATAATTACTGAATGCTCTGAAGATAGCAGACCGTATAAAAACATAACAAAACCTAGGACAGAATGGTTCTGGTAGGCATCCAAAATACATCACATAATTTCCAACAGAAGAAAAGGGATGTGAACTACCTGATAGGGAATGCAGATCTCTAATATTCATGGCTAACCAAAAGATGATGGAAAAAGCAGAAAAAAATAAGGAAAAAAGAGACAAAATCATGGAAAGGACAGACAAAATCATGGAAAAGGCAGACAAAACAAAGGGAGAATTCAGGAAAATAATACTGGAACAAAATGTCAAAATAAACACACAACAAGGAATCATACAAAAAGAGCAATTAGATTTCAGAAACGGGTAGTGTCAGAGAAGGTATGAGGAGCAAGTTTGAAAGAATGGAAGACAGGATCAGCAAAATTGAAGACAAATCCTTGCATACCACATTGTTTGAGGAAACTCAGAAAAAAGAATAAAGAAAAATGAAGAAACCATTGCGAAATTTGTGAGTGATCAAAGTTACAGAACAGGGGGAGAAAACAGAAAGTATAGAGAAGATCATTGAAGAATTACCAACAGAAACCTTCCCTAATATCATGAAAGATGAAAAGCTGACCATCCAAGAAGCTCAGTGAACCCCAAATACAATAGACTCCAAAAGAAAATCACCAAGACATCATAATCAGACTTGCTAAAACCAAAGACAGAATCCTGAGAACAGCTCGAGAAAAATGAAAAGTCACGTAAAGAGAGGGAACAATAAGACTAAACTCTGATTACTCAGCAGAAACCATGCAGGCAAGAAGGCAATGGGGTGAAGTAGACGAAACCTTGAAAGAAAAAAATTGCCAACTAAGACTAATACATCCTGCAAAACTCTTGCTCAAGTATGATGGTAAAATTAGGACATTCCCAGATAAACAGAAATTACTGGAATATGTAAAAAACAAGCCAAACTTACAAGAACTATTAAAAAGAGTCTTTTTCAGTTAGAGAACCAGCAACATCAAACAACAGCCTGAATCTACAATGTAAGACTGCATCAACCAGATACCAACCTAGGTAATGAATTCTCAAGGATAAAACAAAACTAAAAGATTTACAACAGACAACCAGAGAGGTTAATCTGTAAGTGACAACAACGCCAGAACAATGAAAGAGGGAATAAATGCTGTAGGTATAGAACTTTCAGATGGAGACAAAGTCATGGTGATACCAAGCAATAAAAGACTGGTTTAAACTTAAGAAGATAAGGGTAAATTTCAAGGTAAACACAAACAAAGTTAACAAACCTACTCATCAAAATAAAGAAGGAAAACATAAAGTCTCAGTAAACATAAAATCAACAAATACTAAAGAAACAAACAAAAAATCCACAAACAAAAGGAATTCAGTGGAAGAGAGTAAGAGGAACAAAGAAAACATCAACACCACACAAAAAAAGAAAAAAAGGCAGTATAAACTGGCAGCAATAAACTCATAAAACCAAAAAAACCAAATCCAGGGCTGTCGAGTTGATTCTGACTCATAGTGACCCTATAGGACAGAGTAGAACTGCCCCATAGAGTTTCCAAGGAGCACCTGGCGGATTTGAACCGCAGACCCTTTGGTTAGCAGCCATAGCACTTAACCACTATGCCACCAGAGTTTCCAATAAACTCACAGCTATCAATAATTACACTGAAAGTAAATGGCCTAAATGTACCCATAAAGAAACACAGAGTGGCAGAATGGAAAAACAAAGCAGGATTCATCAATATGCTGCTTACAAGTGACACACCTTAGAAATGAAGACATAAATTTATTAAAAATCAAACAATGGAAAAAACATATCAAGCAAACAGCTACCAATAAAGAGCAGGAGTGGCAATACTAACCTCAGATAAAATGGATTTTAAAACAAAATCCACCATAAAAGACAAAGAAGGGCATTGCAAAGTGATTAAAGGGACAATCCATCAAGAAGACATAACCACAATAAATATCTATGCACTCAGTGACAAGGCACCAAAATACTTGAAATAAACTCTAACAGCACTGAAAAGAGAAATTGACAGTTCCACAATAAGAGACTTCAGCACAACACTCTCAGTAAAGAATAGAACTTCTAGAAAGAAACTCAACAAATACACAGAAGATCTAAAGGCCACAATTGACCAATTTGACTTCATAGACATATATAGAACACTCCACCCAACTGTAGCAAAGTGCACATTTTTTTCCAAGGCATATGGAACATTCTCCAGAATCGAACACATCTTAGGCCACAAAGCAACCCTCAACAAAATCTGAAACATTAAGATAATACAAAGTATCTCCTCTGGTCACAACACCATAAAAGTAGAAATTAATAACACGAAGACTAAGGAAAAAAAATCAAGTACATGAAAACTGAGTAACACCCTGCTTAAAAACCATGGCGTAATAGAAGAAACCAAAGAGGAAATTAAAAAATTCCTAGAATCAAATGAGAATGAAAGCACATCATACCAAAACATTTGGTTCACAACAGAGGCTGTGCTCAGAGGTCAATTTATAGCATTAGGTGCACCCATCAAAAAAGAAGAAAGGGACAAAATCAAAACATTAGCTACCCAACTCAAACAAATAGAAAGAGAACAGGAAAAGAAGCCCACAGCCACCAGAAGAAAGGAAATAATAAAGATCAGAGCAGAAAAAAATGAAACAGAGAATAGAAAAACAAAGAATCAACAAAACCAAAAGTTGGTTCTTTGAAAAGAGCATTAGCAGGATACAAACCATAACTAACAATACACAAGTACCAGAAGATAAGCTAGATAATTGGGATCACCTAAAAATTAAAAACTTGTGTTCATCAAAAGACTACACCAAAAGAGTAAAAAGAGAACCTACAGACTGGGATTTTTTTTTTTTTTTTTTATTGTGCTTTGAGTGAAAGTTTACAGCTCAAGTTAGTTTCTCATACAAAATACTCTCACTATATTGTTATGTGACCCTAGTTGCTCTCCCTATAATGTGACAGCATGCTCCTCCTTTCCACCCTGGATTTCCCATGTCCATTTTTATTCAACTAGCTCCTGTCCCTTTCTGCCTTCTCATCTTGCCTCTGGACAGGACCTGCCCATTTAGTCCCGTGTATCTACTTGAACTAAGAAGCAGACTCTTCATGAGTATCATTTTATATCTTATAGTCCAGTCTAATCTTTGTCTGAAGAGTTGGTTTCAGGAATGGTTTTAGTTCTGGGTTAACAGAGAATCTAGGGACCATGTTTTCCAGGGTTCCTCCAGTCTCAGTCAGACCATGAAGTCTTGCCCTTTTATAAGAATTTGAGTTCTGCACGCCACTTGTCTCCTGCTCCATCAGGGACTCTCTGTTATGTTCCCTGTCAAGGTGGTCATTGGTGGTAGCCAGGCACCATCTAGTCCTTCTGGTCTCAGGCTGATGGAGTCTCTGGCTTATGTGACCCTTTCTGTTTCTTGGGCTAATATTTTCCTTGTGTCTTTGGTGTTCTTCCTTCTCCTTTTCTCCAGGTTGGCTGGGACAAATCCATGCATCTTAGATGGTTGCTTACTAACTTTTAAGACCCCAGACACCACTCACCAAAGTGGGATGCAGAACATTTTCTTAATAAACTTGTTATGCCAATTGAGCTAGATGTTCCCTGAAGCCGTGGTCCCCAGACCCCTACCCTTGTTACTCTGTCCCTCTAAGCATTTGGTTGTATTCAGGAGACTTCTTAGTTGGTTTAGTCCAGTTGTGCTGACTTCCCCTGTATTGTGTGTTGTCCCAGGGAAAAAAATTTTGGCCGTGACAAATCTGACAAAGATACAGTCTATAAAATCTACAGGAAAATGCCACACCTCTACAACAAAAAGACAAATAATCCAATTAAAAAATGGGCAAAGGATATGATCAGACACTTCACCAAAGATATTCAAATGGATAACAGACACATAAAGATATGCTCACGATCACTAGTTATTAGAGAAATGCAAATCAAAACCACAGTGAGATAACATCTCACCCCTACATTACTGGCACAGATTAAAAAAAACAGAAAGTAGCAAATGTTGTAGAGGCTGTGGGGAGATTGGAAGTCTTATGTACTGCTGATAGGAATGCAAAATGATACAATCATTTTGGAAAAAGATACGGCACTTCCTTAGAAAACTAGAAATAGAAACACCGTATGATTCAGCAATCCCACTCCTAGGAATACATGCTAGGGAAATAAAAGCCATTACAGAAATAGACATATGCACGCCCATGTTCACTGCAACATTGTTCATAATAGCAAAAACATGGAAATAACCTAGGTGCACATCAACAGATGAATGGATAATCAAACTATGGTACATACACACAATGAAGTACTGCGCAAAGATAAAGAACAATGATAAATCTGCAAAACATCTCACAACATGGATGAAATCAAGGGCATTATGCTGAGTGAAATAAGTCAATCACAAAAGGACAGATTTTGTATGACATCATTACTATAAAAAATCATGAAAAAGTTTACGCACAAAAAGAAATAATCTTTGATGGTTACAAGGAAGGGAAGGGGTGAGGATGTAAAAACACTAAACACACTAGATAAGTGGTAACTTTGGTGTAGAGTAAGACAGTACACAATACTGGGGAAGCCAGCAGAACTTGATGAAAGCAAGGTTATTGAAGCTCCATAGACATATTCAGACTCCCTGAGAGACCAAATTACTGGGCTGAGGGTTGTAGAGAGCATAGTCTCTGGGAACATCTAGCTCAATTGGCATAACACAGTTTACAAAGAAAATATTTTACATTCTACTTTGGTGAGCAATGTCTGGGGTCTTAAAAACTTGTGAGTGTCTGTTTAAGACACTCTATTGGTCTCACCCCATCTGGAGTAAGGGAGGATGAAGACAACCAAAGACACAAGGGAAAGATGAGTTCAAAAGACTAATGGACTACAAGTACCACAGCCTCACCAGACTGAGTTCAGCACAACAAGATGGTACCTAGTTACCACCACCAACTGCTCTGACAGGGATCACAATAGTAGGTCCAGGACAGACCTGGAGAAAAAAGTAGAAGAAAATTCTAACTCACACACACACAAAAAAAGGACCAGATTTACTGGTCCGACAGAGGCTGGAGAAACCCCGAGAGTATGGCCCCTGGATACCCTTTTAGCTCAGTATTGAAGTCGTTCCTGAGGTCCACCCTTCAGCCAAAGATTAGACAGGCCTATAAAACAAAATGGGACTCAATGTCACACCAGCCCAGGGGTAAGAACAAGAAGGCTGGAGGGGACAGGAAAGCTGGTAATGGGGAACCTAAGGTCAAAAAGGGGAGAGGGTTGACATGTCATGGGGTTGACTGCCAGTGTCATAAAACAATCTGTATATTAATTCTCTAATGGGAGGCTAGTTTGCTCTGCAAACCTTCATCTAATGTACAATTGGAAACCCTAGTGGTGTAGTGGTTAAGTGCTACGTTGCTAACCAAAAAATCAGCAGTCAAAATCTACCAGGTGCTCCTTGGAAACCCTATGAGGCAGTTCTACTCTGTCCTATAGGGTTGCTATGAGTCGGAATCAACTCCACAGCAAGGGATACGGGTACAGTACGGTAAAGTACAGTCAAGAAAAAATGAAAGAAGAGACTCTTTCAATAAGCACTCTAATCATCACCGTTGGTAGCCTGTCAGTAAGGAATGTTTTCTATCTCACACCCCTTGTACCACAGGGCTTGGGGGAGTGGTAGACGTCCTCTGGTCCCCTTGCTCCCATCCCCCACGCTTAGAGACCATTCTCCATAATTTCTTCCTACTGTGCCACTCCCCAGGTTTGCCTACCATGTAATCAATCTATACAATCCCCTCAAGCTCTCTCTCACTTATTTCTTGAGGACTGGTTCACTGTTACTCTTCCTGATACCACTTATACCATAATTCTTGAGATTTCAAAATCCACATAGGTGAGCCTTTCAATTGCCTCTTAGATTCTTGACCTCTGTCGTGGTTTCCTAATCCTGCCACAGCAGGAATAACACAAGTGGCTGGCTTTAAAGAACATAAATTTATTTTCTCACAGTTTAGGGGAGGTCTTTCCTTGTCTATTTTAGCTTCTGGTTAAGCTGCCAGCAATCACTGGCATTCCTAGGCTTATAGATACATGTACCTTCATTGTTCGTCTTCCTCTTCCCCTTCTGTGTGTCTTTGTGTTTATTCTGCTGTTTGTATAACTCAGAAGTAGTTAGGTTTAAGACACACTCTACATTGGTAGAAGCCCTGATTGCACAGTGGTTAAAAGCTTGGCTGCTAATCAAAAGGTTGATAGTTCAAATCCATCAGCCACTCCTTGGAAACCCTATGGGGCAGATCTACTCTGTCCTACAGTGTCACTATGAGTCGGAATCAACTCAATGGCAACGGGTTCTGCATTGATATGCCCTCATTAACATAACAAAGGGAGCCCTATATCCAAAAAAACATGATCATATTTATAGGTATGGAGGTTGAGATTTCAACACATATTTTGAGTGGTACACAATTCAATACATAACAACATCCAATGACATTGTCCTCCACTCTACTGCAGCCACTCTAATCCCATGGACATAGCTTGGAACATATCCTAGACATTATCATTCCCAATAATGGAAGCACTTCTATTTTTCCTAATGTATATCTCACCCTCTGACCTCTTTCCATCATTTCAGTTTACTACCTTTCAGACTCTAATCCAAAGTAATCCCTATACTTCACTGAGGAATCAAAATCAATTGACCTTATCACCTTTTCATTGTCCCTTATGCCATATCAAACCCCAGGTCTCTGCTTACCCAGATTAAATTACACATCAATAAAATCATCCTTTTGCCTATAACCTCAACCCCTTTCCTTCTTAGTATTAACTTGAGTAAACCAGCATTTTTATTAAAATGAAATCCAACTTTAATCTTTTCCTACATGGCTGAATGTGGCTGGAGAAAAACTCATAACCATGTTGGTTTGTCTCACTCAATTCCTGACTACCCAGGTCAGAGGCCTTAGGCAAACGGACTAGAGAATATAAGAATACAGACAGAAAATTTATCATTTAACTTGGACAAATACAAACAAAACTAGAAGGATTAAAATAATATAAGTGGGCACATATTTGAAAACCATTAGTTCTTAGTAAATGTTAATTCCTGAGGAGTACTAAAAATGATGATATTCTAGAGAGTTGGAAATGAATTTTCAATGAGAGTGCTTTCTATGGTAGAAAAAAGGACAGTTGTGCCTACCAGAATTTCAGAATTAAATCCTCATTCAATATGTCTGAGAAAAACATTTTTTCACATGAATAACACCCAAGTATTGTTAAATTCAATGTCATATTCTATAGATATCTTTTGAATAATTGTTCTTCATATACTCTTTACTTGATATCAAAATGTGAAGATTTTCATACCATAACGCACACAGGGTTGAATTTGTCTTCTTTCATGCTTAAAAGGATTTGTTTTATTTGACTAACATGTTTGGCTGTTAGGTGCCACTTAGTTGGTTCTGACTCATAGCGACCCTATGTATAATAGAACAAAACACTGCCCCGACCTTCCCCATCCTCACAATCCTTGCTATGTTTGAGCCCGTTGTTGCAGCCACTGTGTCAATCATCTCATTGAAGGTCTTTCTGTTTGTCACTGACCCTCTACCAAGCATGATGCTTTTCTCCAGGGAATGGTCCCTCCTCATAACATGTCCAAAGTATATGAGACAAAGTCTCCCCATCCTCACTTCTAAGGAGCATTCTGGCTGTACTTCTTCCAAGACAGATTTGTTCATTATTCTGGCAGCCCGTGGTATATTCAATACTCTCCGCCAACACTATAATTCAAATGCATCAACTCTTTTTCAGGTTTCCTTATTCATTGCCCAGCTTTTCCATGCACGTGGAGTGATTGAAAATACCATGTCTTGGGTCAAGCACACCTTAGTCCTCAAAGTAACATTATTGCTTTTGAACACTTAAAAGAGTTCTTTTGTGGCAGATTTGATTTGATTTCTTGACTGCTGCTTCCATGGGCATTGACTGAGGATCCAAGTAAAATGAAATCCTTGACAATATCAATATTTTCTCCATTATTCATGATGTTGCTTACTGATCCAGTTATGAGAGTTTTTGTTGTCTTTATGTTGAGCCTCCATACTGAAGGCTGTAGTCTTTGATCTTCATCAGTAAGTGCTTCAAGTCCTCTTCACTTTCAGGAAGCCAAGTTGGTCATTTGCATATTGAAGGTGGTTAATGAGCCTTCCTGCAATCATAATGCCACCCTCTTCACATAGTCCACCTTCTCAGATCATTTGCTCAGCATACAGATTGAATAAGTATGGTGAAAGGTACAACCATGATGCACACTTTTCCTGATTTTAAACCATGTGCTATCTCCTTGTTCTGTTTGAATGACTGTGTAGTGGTCTGTGTACAGGTTTGACATGAGCACAATTAAGTGGCCTGGAATTCCCATCCTCCACAATGTTACCCATAATTTGTTATGATCCACACAGTCAAATACCTTTGCATGGTCAATAAAACACAGGTAATCATCTTTCTGGTATTTTCTGCTTTCAGCCAAGATCCATTTGATATCAGCCCTCATTTCACATCCTCTTCTGAATCGAGCTAGAAATTTCCCAGCAGTTCTCTGTCATGTACTGCTCTGACAATTTGTGTATTATTTTCAGCCAAATTTTATTTGTGTGTATTATTAATGATAAAATTGTGCAATAATTTCCTCATTCTGTTGGATCATCTTTCTTGGAATGGGCACAAATATGGATCTCTTCCAGTCAGTTGGCCAGGTAGCTGTCTTCCAAATTTCTTGGCATAGACGAGTGAGCACTTCCAGGGCTGCATCTGTTTGTTGAAACATCTCAATTGATGTTCTGTCAGTTCCTTGAACCTTGTTTTTCACCCATGCTTTCAGTGTAGTTTGGGCTTCTTCCTTCAGTACCATTAGTTCTTGATCATAGGCTCCTTCCTGAAATGGTTCAAATTCCACCAATTCTTTTCTGGTACAGTGACTCTGTATATCCCTTCCTTCTTCTTTTGATGCTTCCTGTGTCATTCAATATTCTGCCCATGTTGTTGTTGTTAAGTGCTATCAAGTCGGTTCCAACTCATAGTGACCCCATGTACAAAAGAACGAAACACTGCCTGGTCCTGTGCCAGCCTCACAATCATTGTTATGCTTAAGCCCATTGTTGCAGCCACTGTGTCAAACCATCTCATTGAGGGCCTTCCTGTTTTTTGCTGACCCTTTACTTTACTAAGCATGGTGTCCTTCTCCAGGGGCTGATCCCTCCTGACAAGATATCCAAAGTATGCAAGATATAGTCTCACCATCCTTGCTTCTAGAAGCAGTCTGGTTGTACTTCTTCCAAGACAGATTTGTTTGTTCTTTTGGCAGTCCATAGTATATTAATATTCTTCTCCAAGACCACAACTCAAAGGAGTCAATTCTTCTTTAGTCTTCTTTATTCATCGTCCAGCTTTCACATGTATAGGAGGCAATTGAAAACACCGTGTCTTGGGTCAGGTGCACCTTAGTCTTTAAGGTGACATCTTGGCTTTTCAACACCTTAAAGAGGTCTTTTGCAACAGATGTGCCCAATGCAATGTGTGTTTTGACTTCTTGTCTGCTGCTTCCGTGGGTGTTGACTGTGGATCAAGTCAGCACTCACGTAAAATGAAATTCTTGACAACTTCACTGAAACCTGTCTGCCGTGGGTGACCTTGCAGGTATTTGAAACATCACTGGCATAACTTCCAGAATCACAACAACACACAAGCCACCATAGTATGACATATTGACAGAGGAGTGGTGGCTATTCAACACAGCAACTTTAAAAGGTAAAGTTCTTACTTCCCATAATGTTTAGGATGCAATTGATGAGTAATCCACTTATGGCAGCACTCAAAATATTTTAAGTTCATTATGAAAAGGCTGAATCTTATAACTGTATTAATATCTTGTGAATGTGCCTTATCGAGTGTGCCTGGGTTTTTTGCTGTTCATTTCCTTGTGATAAGATTCTAGGGTAGAGCAAGTCTTCGGAAGTAAGCCCACAGGGCTGCCTGGCAAGTTTATTTTGGGAAGGAAATAATCAATTTAGAGCTATTACTGAAAGAGTCCTTATCGAGCTCATTTCCTCATCTAATGCTTCACAAGCTAATATTACATGTTTAGTAGGAACTTCAAAGGAACAGTACTGTGCTTTGTAGGTTTTATTAATGCAAAATTTCTCTGAGGGCACCAAGTGCTTGCCATTAACATGACTGCAATCCACAGCCTTGCAAACATCGGTCATAAAACCCTTATGGAAGACTTGTGCTGCCCTAGTCCAAGACACTGTTAATATGATTTTGTGGGCACTTTCCACGTTATTATTATTATTTTTTTCCACTTTACTTTCGAATTACAAGGGCTGAGACTGGGGGTGGGGGCAGTATTATGCCTGGTCTTGATTTTTCTGTACTCCCTCTTCTTCATTAAGCCTTTATGTATTGAAAATAGTGATTTAGTCTAAGAGTCTAAGAGGATATAGGCAAAAAAATGTACAGAGAGCATTTAGTCCACATCCAGGTAACAATAGATTGTTTTTTCTCTGTATGGCACACAGAAATACAGGCCCTTATCCACACAGAGAAGCATTTCATGTTCCAAAGTAAAATAGCAGAAAAGAAAACATCTGGGCATGGCACTTAAGACACAAGGAAAAAAAAAAAGAGAGCTTCAAGGTGAGAGCCTTGATTTTCCCAAAAACTCTTAATTAGAAACGTGAGTGATCAGATATATTTGCCAAGTCAAGAAATCTTGGTGCCCCTTTCGAGACGTTGCAGTATGATGTTTTAGGTCGAGAGATCCTAAATATGTGAATAGTACTTTTCTTTGTCTTATATTTGACTGGTCTCATGGGGCAGGCTGTTCTCTTTGTCAGCCAATAGTCCCAGTCTGAGACGTAAGGAGATAAGCTTAATTAGTGTTATCTTTACTTGTCTAAGTGCTCCTTTGAGCACAGTTTCACTTCCATTTTTAACGACTACCATTCTGTCAAATTACAGCCACCTCAGGGGGCTTCTTTTCATATGCTGATTAAACCAGTTCAAGAGAAGTCATGGACTAGGACTGCTCATTCTCAGGCCATTCACACTTTATGGACACTACAGCTGCAAATGAGCTGCAGCTGCTCACTGGGAATGGTTCTAATGTCCAGAGTAAGAAAACCAAAACATCCCCTGGAATTTGGCTAGCCCTTTAGGAAAAATAGGATAAAAATACGGAAATTATAGGAAAATCATTAGCAGTTGTTTGGTTATTTTTCAGTGTCAATAGACTTTTGTTTAATATTTTAGATATTTGAGCAGTTCTGTAAGGGCTTTTGTTTAGTTTCCTTCACATTAAAAATAGCAAGACGAGCAGCCAGCTTTCCAGAGTCGGGTTATAAATTAGGAAAAGAAGAGAGAAGAAAATGATTTGGAAGCTCTAAGTTAAATAAGCCCTCATATCCTACTTAAAGTAGGTAAAGGGAAGAGATCCATACATCATCTTTCTTTTGTGGCCTTACAGTTGGCTGTCAAAATGCGTTTATGATGATTAGTGTTTGTTTAGAATTCAGAACCTTATTAAAAAGGAAGTTTTAGGAGGTTGGGCCTTCTTTCCAATTTTAATATAACAAAAATTGCAAAACACTAAAAAATCTATGATTTTTTTTGTTGCAAAGCATCTATTTATTTTTTAAATATTTTATTGTGTTTTCGGTGAAAGTCTACACAGAAAATTAGGTTCTCATTAAAAATTTCTATACATATTGTTCAGTGACATTGGTGACATTCTTCAAAATATATCAACATTCTCATTTCCATATTGGTTGTTCTGTTCCCATTAATCTAGTTTCCCTGTCCCCCTTTGCCTTCTTATCTTTGTTCTGGGGTAAATGTTAATCATTTGGTTTCATCTGGGTGGTTATTTTAAGGAGCTCAGCACTCCTGGATGATATTATTTATATTACAGCCCAATTAATCATTTGGCTGAAAGATGACCTCTGGGAGTGGTTTGAGTTCCAAGTTTAAGGAGTATCCTAGGGTGATAGTCTTGGGGATTCATCTAGTCTCTACTGGTCCCATAAGACTGGTCTCTTTTTAGGAATTTGAATTTTGTTCTACATTTTTCTTCCATTCTATCTGGAACCATTTACTGAGTCCCTGGCTGGAGCTGGCAATAGTGGTAGCTAGGCACCATCTAGTTCTTCTGGTCTCAAGGTAGGTGATATTGTTGGTATAGACTACTGGTTCTGTAGACTAGTTTCTTCTTTGAGTCTTTGGTTTCTTTCTTTATCTTTAGCTCCAGAGGAGTAAAGACCAATAGTTATATCTTAGATCGCCATTTGGAAGCTTTTAAGACCCCAGACACTACTTACCAAACTAGAATGTAGAACATTGTCTTTATGGACTATATTCTGCCAGTTGACTGAATTGCTCCAGGAGACTATCTGTGGTCCTAAGCCCTCAAATCCACTAGACTAATCCTGTGATGTATTTGGTTGTGCCTAGGAGGTATCCATAACTGTGCACACTGTATGCTTTATTTTACACTTGAAAATATATGCAGCACACATAAATATGTATATACATATGCCTACAGTCATTCATATATGCCTTCCTGTACAAACTTATGGTGTTTAACTATGTAACTGAACACATATTTTTAGTTGTTATTGCAAAATTGTAAATCCCAATGAATTTTTTTTTACAGATTTCCAGATAAATTGCTCATTGACATGAGTTACATTTATCACAATTTGTCAATGTTCTCTTTAATTGTGTCCATACCCTTCTATTTGTGCTCTTACTTTTCTATTCATTTAAGTTGTCAGTTTAAGTTAGAGATTTTGGACCTTTCATCTTTTTTAATATAGGCATTCATTGCTATAAATTTCCCTATTAGTACTGCTTTTACTGTATCCCAAAGGTTTTTATGTGTTGTGTTTCCATTTTGGTTTGATTCTAGGAGTTTTTGATTTCACATATGACCCATCATTTTTTACCCAGCACCTTAGTAGTATATTATTTATTTTCCATGTAATTATTTTTTTCTTATTTATCCTGTTGATTTATATCTTCATACCATTATGGTTCGAGAAGAGCTTTCTATCATTTCAGTCTTTTTAATTTTGTTGAGACTTTTTTGTGACCCAGCATATGGTCTATTCTGGAAAATGAGCCATGTGTGCTGGAGAAGAACATATTGTTCTGTTGTTGGGTGGAGTGTTCTATACACGTCTGTTAGGTCTGATTTGCTTACGGCTTTATTTACGTTCTCCACGTCTATAGTGATTTTCTTTCCAAATGTTCTGTCTATAATTAAAAGTGATGTGTTCAAGTCCCCTACTATTACGTGGATTTGTCTATTTCTCCATTCATATTAGTTAGAATTTGTTTCATGTATTTTGGTGCATTGCTGTTAGGTGCATATATATTTATAAGTGTTATGTCTTATTGAACTGATCCTTTTATTATTATGAAATGTCCTTTATCTCTTGTAAAAGATTTTGATTTAAAGTCTATTTTATCTAATATCAGTATGGCCATCCCTGCTGTTTTCTGATTACTGGTTTCATGGGACATTTTTCTCCATCCTTTTATTTTCAGTCTGTTGGCGTCCTTGTGTCTAAGGTGGGTTTCTTGTAGGCAGCAAAAAGATGGATTAATCATATTATTTTATCCATTCTGCCACTCTCTGCTTTTACATGGAGCAGTTTAGGCCATTTATATTTAAGATTATTACTGAAAAAGGATTGTCTACCTCACTCATTTTTATATTTGTTTTTTGAGTGTTTTGTATCTTGTTTGTTTATTATACTGATTGCTATGGATTAAATTATGTCCCTCAAAAAGATGTGTCAACTTGGCTAGGCCTTGATTCCCAGTAGTATGTGCTTGTCTACCATTTTGTGATTTGATGTAATTTTTCTATATGTTGTGAATCTTAATCTCTGTCTTTGGCAAATGGGGCAAGATTAGGTTATGTTAAAGAGAATTAGGGTGGGATATAATGCCCTTTACCCAGATCACACCACTGATCCAACAAAAGGGGAGTTTCATTGGGTTATGGTGTTAATCACCTTTTATCACAAGAGATAAAAGGAGAGAGAAGTGAGCAGAGAGATAGGGACCTCCTTATCACCATGCAAAAAGAGCCAGGAGTGCAGTGCATTGTTTGGACCCAGGGTCCGTGCAGTGAGAATCTCCCAGACCAGGGAAAGACTGATGACAAGGATATTCCCCCAGAGCCAAAAGAGAAAGAAAGCCTTCCCCTGGAGCTGGCACCCTGAATATGGTAGGCTAGAAGTCTGAATTCAGGGTGCTAGCCTTAGGGAAAGCCTCTCTTTCACTACTCTAGGGGAACAACCTTGTCTCAGTTTCTCTAGCATTCTTTGTGATGTTCCTTGGGGATCTCCATGAGACATCTATCTTCCCCCATTCATGCTTGCTTGCTTCTGTGTCTAATCTGCTCTTTTTATATCTCGAAAGTGATTGGCTTAAAACACACACTGCTTTGATATGCTCTTATTAACATAACAAAGAAAGCCCTATTTCCAAATAGGATTACATCTACTAGTATACAGGTTAGAATTTACAACATATATTTTTGGCGGCACACAATTTAAACCATAACACTAGTGGTTCCATGGATATTAGGTACAGGAGCCATACTATACCATTTCCGCCCAAAATGGAAATAACCCCCTTGCTGTTGAGTCAATTCCAACTCATGGCAGCCCTACAGGACAGAGTAGAACTGCCTCATAGGTTTTCCAAGAAGTAGCTGGTGGATTCAAACAGCTGACCTTTTGGTTAGTGGCCAAGCTCTTAACCACTACATCACCAGGGCTCCACGAAAATGGAAATAACTATATATATATATATTTTTTTTAGAAGTGTGCATGTATGTCATTTTCTTAAAAAAAAAAACTACGGTAGTATTTTTTTAATATATATTCATTGAACTTTATAAAATTTTGATTTTTATAGATTAAAAAATATTGAAATATTGGCAATTTCACATGGTTAAGCCCATTAATTATAATTTCACACGTGCATTGTCAGCGATGTTATACTGATTCCATTGTTCTTATGTCAATAAACCCAGAAGACATAAACATCTATTTTGAATCAAATGTACTTAGAATCATTCCCCATCCCAGCTTCTCAAGAAAACCACACTAATATAATTAATATTGTTTTAGATTTCTAGTTCCCTGATGTGCCATTTCACAATTACATATGGCTTTTCTAAAATCTCATTTGTTTTCAGTTTTTACCCTACATGCTTGGGAACTCATAACATCACTTGCTGAAGTTAGCTAAAGTTTAGTGCCAAAAATACTCTAGAAAAAACTATATATTTTATAATGAGATAGCTGTTAATGCTTTAGCATTACAGACTGGCCTGACTGATGATGCCACCTTTTATCAACCTAATAAGCAATATCTGATTTTCTCCCCCGTGGTTTTGATGATTCATTGGTATTATCCTGCTTCTGGATCAAGACCATATTTTACCAAGAGTCTTGTTACACCCTCTCTTGTTCAGTAGAGAATTGCTCCCAGCAATGTTCTTTTTCCTGTTAATACCTGTACCAAGATGTTAAGGAAATAGTTTTTCAAAGCAATTCTTACAAAAGAGATTCTCGTCTATTTACTTTAACGGAGGAAACATGTCTTCCACATAGGGAAGGCATTGCTTACAAAGCGAAATCTATACATAGAGTCTCATCTACATATTTAGTTTTAGTTATATTACTAAGATCAGTAACTTACTGTACTGAAAAATTGAACCCATGGTTTTTATGTCCAGAAAGATGTCATTTATTGCAATATATTAATGAGTACATAAGTTTCTTGTATTTGAAGGACAAGTAAATTTAACTTACATTACATTATGTACTAGTACCCAACATTTGACATCTGGGTGGAGCAAACAGTTAAGAATTCTACTACTAGCCGAAAGGTTAGTGGTTTGAACCCAAACATAAGCACCTCAGAAGGCAGGCTTGGATACCCGCTTCTGAAAGATCACAGCCTATAAAAAACCCTACGGAACAGTTCTACACTGTATACATGGGGTTACCATGAGTCAGCAACTAACAACAACAACAACCCAATATTTTTGGCTGTCAGGTTATTACGGAAAACCTCATCTTTGGCAATGATCAAAAAGCAGTTTGTGAACATATAGCAGACCCATCTTCCCATCTATCCATCCATCTATTCGTCTGTCCCTCTATTCGTAAGTCCATCTTTCCATCTTTCATCCAACCCTCACTCTGCATACTCTCTATGTGGAGGTATTTTGAGATTCTTAGGGATTTGAAGAGAGCACATCACATTTTCTGCAGAGCTGAGAAGAGAAAAAAAAACAATGAAAAAGGCAGGGAGGTTAGCATGAGACTGGAAAATGGTCTAACAGAGCTCCAAAGAGTGTGGAGCATAATTCTACATTGGTCTCTTGAAGAATGTGGCTGTTAAAACTCAGGAAAGGGAAACAAAATAAAACACATCATTTGTTGAAAGAAAGCCCACTTAAAAACAAGAATTACTGCAATTTTCCTTTGACAAACAGATGTGAAATGCATCACAAAGGCACTCAATAATTATATCCCTCCGGAAATACCCAAAGTCTGCAACACAAGAAAGCCCCCTGACATCTGTCTCTGTTTTTCTAATAGGAGATAAACCTTAGTGACAGCTAAGTGATAAAGGAGAGACCTTAAGAAGAGATTAAGCACCCAAACCAACATCTACAGAATGAAAAAAATAAGTAATAAAAAGGAATAAGAAGTTTCTGTAGAAAAATGGGAAAAGAGAATATAGATGGAAAAAGCAACACACATTTTAAAAAATGACATACAAGGAGGAAAGATACAAGATCTGGACTTAAAGAGAACTGGATTAGGCTCTAGCTCTGTCTACCCTTGTAAACTTGAAAAAAAAAATTAACTATACTCAGATGTAAATTTTCGCATTTGTCAAGTGGACCTAAACGTTTTCTTCAGAATTAAATGAGATAATGTACAAAACCAATCAGAATTTTTTCTGAACTATAAAAGGAACTCAGTATTTAATAGGTTCCTTTTCCACATTACTTTCGGCATGAATCTCAGAAGTCCTACTAAGCTTTCGTCAATATGATTGGAAACACAGTAGCCTATTGTGTACATTTAATAAAATTATTGAATTCTCAGTTTTGAATTGCTCTCTAGGTTCTGATTTTCAAAGGCAAATTCTGATGCACCAATAAATTCCTTTCTCAATGCAGGGTGTGTGTGTGTGTGTGTGTGTGTGTGCACGCGTGTGTGTGAAGAATCCCTGAGTGGTGCAAACAGTTAAATGCCCTGTTAACTAACTGAAAGTTTGGCAGTTGGAATCCACTTAGAGATGCCTCAGAAGAAAGCCCTAGTTTGATTTGGGGGGGGGGGGGTACGTGTGTGTGTATGTGTGTGTTTGTGTGTGTGTGAGCCCCAAGATTTCCTATTCTTGCCTATAAATTTTCATTCCTAATGTCGTTCACTGTGGAAAAGAGAGCAGGAAGAGATTTTGGAGAGAATCCTTGCTTGAAATCCCAAATAGAAGCTGGCTAAGAAAAGTGTAAGATTTTAATTCTCAGGCACATCCTATGCAAGGGAAAGCTGGGCAATGAAAAAAGACAGAAGAAGAACTGATGCATTTGGTATGTGATGTAGGCAAAGAATATTGAATACAGGTGTCCCACACTATCTGAAAGTAAAACATTCCTATAAAACCTTTCATAAGCCAAAATGGTGTAAAGCAAAGTAGCAGTTACCATTAATTTACATGAGAAAAAACTTTGAGCATTGCCAGACCTAAAAAATAATCTATCAAATCATACCAAATAACACATAAAACTAAAATAACACATAACATATAGTAAAAGCAGGAATGAAATGATAAATATGCAGCCTATGTAAAGCAGAAATAACGGAAGGACAGTGTAGTGTCACTTACCAGAACCTGGAAGAAAGCAAGCACACTGGAAGGCTGAGAGGTGGTGGTGGTGATGATGGCAGCCTCAGTAGCCTAGCTGGTAATGGCACATGGGGCTGGGTTGAAGGGCCAGGGTTCGAATCCCACAGAAGAGCAGAATTTATATTAATTGTGCCTGCTGAGATATAAGTCCTACAGTTAGAGAAATGCACAGGGATGACAAGTCAAGGATGGAATTTCACCGTCCATGATGTGTTTATATGTCACCAGGCATTTGATTGGATGTGGCTGAGTCGTTCAATGAGAGTGGAGGAGTTTGAAAGGAGGAGCTTGGTCAAGCGGCTATGTAAAACGGGTTGCTTGGGTTGTGCGCTGCCTCTTTAACAGCTCGCTGCCATATGAACACTGACCCCTATTTCTGCTTTTTGCCTTTTTTCATAAAAGTGAAAATTCTCTTCGGATTTGGTTAAAGAAAACAGATACTAATGCAATCTTTTGTGAAAGCGAAGTGGTGTTAAGCGAACTTTCAAAAAGTAGGGGATATTTGTATACTATGAACTGTCAGGAGAACAAACAAATCAGTCTTAGAAGAAATACGACTGAATGGTCCTTAAAAGCAAGGATAGCAAGATTTCTGTTCAATTTCTTTGGACACACCATCAGGAAAGAACAACCTCCAGAAAAGGACATCATGTTTGGTAAAGCAGAGGATCAGCGAAAAGGAGGGAATCCCGTAATGACATGGATTGACACAATAGTCGAAACAATGGACTCGAATATATCAGATTATGAAGATGGCACAGGACTGGGTAATGTTTACTTCTGTTTTACATTTGGTCTCCACGATTCAAAGCCAACTCCACTGCGACTAACAACTACTTAAACTCCTAGCCCTGGAACTAATCGGAGTCGGCGAGTGAATAAAAACTTGAAAATCCTTTGTCTTCTTCACCACAGTATTCTTACTTCAAGTTCCAGTCCAGTTCTGGCTGTGGCCTGTGACACTTTCCTGATCACACCAATGGAAGGATGTTTATCTTCATCTCAAATACTATTGACTGTTGCTGCATGCATTTGTTGTTTTAATATTAACTTGAACTGTCTATATTATTTTATATTTACGTAAATTATTTTTACCTGCACCATCCTCACAATCATTGCTCTGCTTGAGCCCATTGTTGTAGCCACTGTGTCAATCCATCTCATTGAGGGTCTTCCTCTTTTTCTCTGACCCTCGACTTTACCAAGCGTGATGTTCTTCAGGGACTGGTCCCTCCTGATAACATGCCCAGGGTATTTGAGAGGATGTCTCGTCATCCTGCCTTCTAAGGAGCACTCTTTCTCCTTCTTCCAAGACAGATTTGTCCGTTCTTCTGGCAGTTCATGATACATTCAATATTCTTCACCAACACCATAATTCAAAGGCATCAACTTTTCTTTGGTCTTCCTTATTTGTTGTCCAGCTTTCAAATGCATATGAGATGAGTGAAAGTACCCTGGCTTGGGTCAGGTACAGCTAAGTTTTCAAAGTGACATTTTCACTTTTCAATGCTTTAAAAAGGTCCTTTGGAGCACTTTTGCCCGATGAAATACACAGTTTGATATCTTGACTGCTGCCTCCGTGGGAGCTAATTGTGGATCCAAGAAAAATGAAATTCTTGACAACTTTAATATTTTCTCCATTTATCATAATGTTGCTTATTGGTCCATTTGTAAGGATTTTTGTTTTCTTTATGTTGAGATGCAATCCATACTGGAGGCTGTAGTCTTTGATCTTCACCAGTCAGTGCTTTCAGCAAGCAATGTTGTATCGTCTGCGTATTGAAGGTTGTTAATAAGTCTTCCTCCAATTCTGATGCCAAGTTCTTCATGTAGTCCAGCTTCTTGGATTATTTGCTCAGCATACAGATTGAATGAGTATGGTAAAAGGATACAACCCTGACACACACTTTTCTGATTTTAAACCAAGCAGTATCCCTTGTTCTGTTTAAACAATCTCCTCTTGGAATATGTACAGGTTCTGCATGAGCACAATTAAGTGTTTTGGAATTCCCATTCTTCACAATGTTTTCCATAATTTGTTATGTTCCACACAGTCAAATACTTTTGGGTAGTCAGTAAAACACAAATAAACACCTTTCTAGTATTCTCTGCCTTTAGCCAAGATCCATTTGACATCAGCAATAATACCCTTTGTTCCAAGTCTTCTGAATCTGGCTTGAATTTCTGCAGTTACCTGTCGATGTAGCTGTTTTTGAATTAGGCATACAGTCTATTGTTTCTAAATTGATGATACACATATGGGTATATATTTCTCATTTTCAATTCAGTTTGCATTTTCTTATTTGATTTGACAGTTTATCCATGATGTTAGTTTATTTAAAAAAAATCATTACTTGGAATTTATTTCTATTCTGTTTTCCGATTTATCTATATTTGCTTTACTTTTTAAAAGTTCTACTGCTCTACTTCTCTGAAGATTATTGTTGCTTTTAAAATTCCTAAAATTAAATGTTAATATACTTTTATTCATTTTTTCTTATTTGCAAACTATTTTTTTTTTTTAAACTATGGCTTTTTCTCTGAAAACAATTATGACTTGTCAACTTTTCTACGTGTTTTCACTTTTCTTACATTATAGTTTGTTTTGATTGTGTCCTTTATTCCACTGTGGTCAGAGGAGAAGACTTGTACAAATCTAATTTTAGGTCATTTATTTAAGGTTATCTTTCTGTCCTGATGTATATATTTTCTATCTGTGGCATTAAATTTTCAATATTCACCAAATTCTTGGTATTCTCATGTTTGCTAGGTATGGTATTGACATTCATGAGTAAACTTGAAATTATCACACATATAATATTTTTCAGTTTTTCTGAGGCATAAATTTGAATGTAATGTGTTACAAAACTAGAGAACAAGGAAAAGGTAATTAACAAGTCAATAGACCTAGTTGTTTACTGAATATCTTGACTTAAAACATAGTGGCTTTTCAGAGGCTGTGAGGAACACCACAGATTTCATTAAGAGTTACAAAAAATTTCCACTTACGCGATATTACAATTTGTGAAGAAAATTGTGTCTTACTGTCTTTTGTTGTTAATCACATTTAGAGAAGGAGAAAATTTTTGGAATTGTGTATGTGTTACCAACTTACTATAATTTCCTAAGTTTATATTTGACTTTTTTTTTGTCTAAAGTATTTTATGTGCTTTAAACTTCCATAAGCAACAGTATTAAGAATAATATTTCCTGATTTTTAAGTGCTTTTTGTTTTATCTATAAAGACTTGTGTGATTTATAAATGCACATATACAATGCTTTGTTAATCCATGCCCGTTTCCTGATTACAATGTCTTTGAGAATTCTATCCTTTAACAATGTGAAATAACTGTTATTTGGCCTTGAATTCTACTTTTTTACTTTGTCGGATTTAATATTACCTTTTTTGTTTTCTTGATTTTTATCGCATGAATGTATTACTGTACATCCTGTGGTAACCATTTATTTTTAAGATTTTTATTTTAAGTAATTGATAGCTGTGTTTTGTTTTAAAGATTATGTGCTTTGTTTGTTTAAAATTTTTATTTTTTTGTTGTTGTTGTTACGGAGATTTTTTTTTAGCTTTTAATGCCAATGCATTCAAATGGCACAAAGTGGCATACAGTAAAGAGCCTTCCTTCTTTTACTATCTCCTCCCATCCAGTTTTTCCCTTTCAGAGGTAATTTTTGTTATTAATTACATGTGTATCTTTGCAGAGATAATTTAAGGCTATGCAAGCAAGTATATAAAGACATAGGCACACACACACACACACACACAAATACACACTCTCTCTCTGTGCTTTTTTTTTACCTAACAATTAGCCTTATAAAGATTGTTCTATATCAGTATGTAAAGATTTTCTTAATTCTCTTAAATAAGTGGATACAATTCAATTTTGTATGTCGGCATAATTTATTTCATTATTTGGTTGATGTACACTTATGTTGTTTTCAATCTTTTGATATTGCAATGTTGCCTTATATATACACAATTTTTCTCATGTTTAATGTTGCTGTTGTCATTGTTGTTAGGCGCTGTTGAGTCAGTTCCAACTCATAGCAACTCTACGTACAACAGAACGAAATGGTGCCTGGTCCTGCGCCATCCTCATGATCGTTATTATGCTTGACCCTTTGTTGCAGCCACCGTGTCAATCCATATCACTGAGGATCTTCCTCTCTTTTGCTGACCCTCTACTTTACCAAGGGTGATGTCTTTCTCCAGGGACTGGTCCCTCCTGATAACATGTCCAAAGTATGTGAGACAATGTCTCCCATCCTTGCTACTAATAAACATTCTGGTTGTGCTTCTCCAAGACACATTCGTTCATTCTTTTGGCAGTCCATGGTATATTTGATATGATTCAAATGCATCAATTCTTCTTCTATTTGTTGTCCAGCTTTCAAATGCATATGAGGTGATTGAAAACACCACAGCTTGGGTCAGGCGCACCTTAGTCCTCAAAGTGACATCTTGGCTTTTTAACACGTTAAAGAGATCTTTTGCATCGGATTTGCACAATGAAAGTTGATTTCTTGACTGCTGCTTCCATGGGCATCAGTTGTGGATCTAAGTAAAATGAAATCCTTTACAACTTTAATATTCACTCCATTTATCATGATGTTGCTTAATGGCCCAGTTGTGAGGATTTGTTTTTTTTTTTATGTTGAAGCGCAATCCATACTGAAGGCCGTGGTCTTTGTTCTTCATCAGTAAGTGCCAAGTCCTCTTCACTTACTGCAACCAAGCTTGTCACCTGTATATTGCAGATTGTTAATGAGTCTTCTTCCAGTCTTGATGCCACGTTCTTCATCATAGAGTCTAGCTTCTTGGATTATTTCTCAGCATACAGATTGAACAGGTATGGTGAAAAGATACAACCCTGACACACACCTTTCTTAACTTTAAACCACATTGTATCCCCTTGCTCTGTTCAAACAACTGCCTCTTGGTATAAATACAGGTTCCTCATGAGCACAATTAAGTGTTCTGGAATTTCCATTCTTTACAATGTTATCCGTGATTTGTTATGATCTACACAGTTGAATGCCTTTGCATAGTCAATAACATATAGGTAAACATCTTTCTTGTATTCTCTGCTTTCAGCTGAGATTCATCCGATATCAACAATGATGTCCCTAGTTCCATGTTCTCTTCTGAATCTGGCTTGAATTTCTGGTAGTTGCCTGTCAATGTACTGCTGCAAATATCTTTGAATTATCTTCAGGAAAATTTTACTTTCACGTAATATTAATGATACTCAATCCTCATTCTGTTGGATCGCCTTTCTTTGGAATGGATGCAAATAAGGATTTCTTCCAGCCAGCTGGCCACGTAGCTGTCTTCCAAATGTCTTGGCACAGATGAGTGAGTGCTTCCAGCATTGAATCTGTTCATTGAAACACCTCAACTGGTATTCATCAATTCCCGGAGCCTGGTTTTTTGCCAGTACCTTTGGTGCTGTTTGGCGTCTTCCTTCAGTACCACTGTTTCTTGATTGTATGGTACTGATCATATTTTCCCAGATTCAAACTTCGTACATTCCTTGTTTTGATTATTAATGGATATTGGCAGCTGTTTCTTCTTATTATGAGTCATGCCGCCTCAGTAGATGAAGGTCCTGAAAACTTGACTCCATCCACGTCATCAAGGTCAACTCTACTTCGAGAAGGCAGCACACCCCCAGTCGTCTTTTTAGTGACCTTCCAACCTGAGGGCCTCATCTTCCAGCACTATATCAACATTCTGCTGATATTCATAAGGTTTTCACCAGCCAGTCTTTTCAGAAGTAGACTACCATGTCCTTCTTCCTAGTATGTCTTAGTCTGGAGGCTCTGCTGAAACCTGTCCAACAAGGATGACCCTGTTGGTATTCTAAATACTGTTGACAAAGCTTCCTGTATCACAGCAACAGGCAAGCCACCACAGTATAACAAACTGACAGACATGTGGTGGCATGTTCTCTTATATCTGTGAAATCCTAGAACCAGAATTAGAAGGTCAGAGGACATCTGGAATTTCTTTTTCAGAATTTTTTTTTTCTTCGTCAATTCTTGAGTAGGCTATATATCACACATTACGAAATTCAAATAAAATAATAGGATAGGCAGAATAATACCTCTGCAAAGATGTCCACCTCCTAGTCCCTGGAACCTGTGAATATGTTACTCTTACATGGAACAAGGAACTTTGCCAATGCGATTAAGGTTAAGAACCTTGAGAAGGGGAGATTATCCAGGACTATTTGAGTCATGGAACAGATTCTCCCTTAGAACATCTGAAGGGAGCACCGTCTTCCTGACACATTGATTTTGAACTTTGGGCCTCTAGGCATCTGAGAGAAGAAATTTCTTTAAGCTATCAAATTTACGATAATTTGCTACAGCAGCCCTGGGAAACACACGTATAGTAGTTGACACGTTTGAACTTAATTTTCTCTCTATGCTTTCAAATTTAGTTTTCTTTTTAATTCTCGTCTGTTTTATTTTTATTCTGTTAAGATCTGTAGGCCTTTATTTTTTCTTTGGATTTTTACCTGTCTTTAAAAATAATGTTGTTAAATTAATTTTATTAGTTTAACAATATTATTTTTACAATTACATATTTATTTTCTAATTGTAACAATCTAGAGTGGCACCATGTAAAAGGAAGCTTTTGACATTTACTTTTCACTTGCCGTCCATCTCTTCTCCCAGGTTTTAATATAATCAGATTATTTAAGCTACAATTATTGTTATGCTAGCATTTTATGTTTTTTTGTCTTGTCCAGTTTTTTTGCATTGTCCTCATGCATATTTTATTTAATTTTTATTCTTTCTTAAATAGGGAGTTATGTGTAACAGTTCTAATTAGCCATCAGAGTGGCTATGTGGTCTACCCTTGGCCCTATTCACTCTTCATATGAGTCCTGGATGTGTTTTCTTTTCAGGGCCACAAATGGATGATTTTCTCTTAGCTCAGTTACAAGTATTTCTAGTACAATACTGTTTGGCAAGTAGATGGGGCCTTCAGTTACCCTCACTGCTGTGTTTTCTAACTCTGGACAAATTTAGTATGAAAAAAGCATAATTGTGGATCTACCCAGTCTTGCCTCTTCCTTTCTCTGTTCTTCTGGATCACTTTATACTGGCAAGATCCATGTCACAGATATAGCCATGTCAGTGTGATATGTTCTTTGCCCAACTTCTTATCTTGTTACTCTTTGGGTTTTCAGTCTCTTATGGAAGAGGTATATAGGAAGAGATCTTCAAGGTGGTATGCGGCAGCAGTGCCCTGGCAGTCTCAAGAAGCAAGACACATCACTGAGTTTTTGTTTAGTTCAGCTATTTGCATTTTTTTTTTATTTAAAGGGTTGATAGTCTGGTAAAGATGAGGTGTTTTCTACCTTCTTTCAGGCATATAGGCTTACAGAACCATCTTTTTTTTTTTTCTTCAATTTAGTTTTATCAAGTAGGAATAAGTAGAGATTCCTTTTATAATCTGGCAAATATTTGATTACTAGTTCTAGGTGAAGTCTCTGGGTAGTGCAAAAGGTTAATGCCCTTTGCTGCTAAAGCTGGAGGTTTGAGTCCACCTAGATGTGCCTCAGAAGAAAGGCCTGGTGATCTACTTACGAAAGTCAGCCATTAAAACCCTATGTAGTACAGTTCTACTCTGACACACATGGAGTCATGTGTTGGTTAAGATTATGTATTAGCTTGGCTGGACCATGGTTCTCAGTAGTTTGGCAATTACATAACTATGTAATTTGGCAGTTATGTAATGTTCTAATCAACTCCATGATGAGATATGCTATGAGTAGCCAATCAGTTGAAAGGGAGTTTCCTTGACCTCCGGTTCTGGATCCTGCATCTGGCTTGTCATCATTGGACAGACCTCTGATTCTTGGGACTTGAGCTACTTGAGGTAGCAGCTTACCTACCCGTCTCGGGATTCATCAGCCTCTGAAGCCTGTGAGCTAGCAGCATGCTGATCTTGGGTTCATCAGCCCCTGTAGCTACATGTCTCGGAAGAAATCCTCCAGCCTGATGTGTGATCCATGGACTTGGGACTTGCCAGGCTCTACAACTGCGTGAGCTATATTCTTGTGGCAGATCTCTCTTGATATATATATATATATATACACACATGTACACATGTATATATACATATATTTATATCAACAACAATTTATTTATATCAACTCAATGACAACTGGTAGTCCTAGGTATTGATAATATGTGTTAACACCATTAATTTAATAATATAAATAGATATTTTAGTGATGAGCTGGGAGACATTTCATCAGGATCTGAAACATTCTATATTAAATTGGTAATTCCCATTGTCATCTAGTCAATTCTGACTCATAGCAATCCTATAAAACAGAGTAGAACTGCCACATAGGGCTTCCAGGGAGTGGTGGATTCGAACTGCTGACCTTTTGGTTAGCAGCTGAGATCTTAACCATTGCATCACCCAGGCTCCAAGTACCTTTAGTACCTTTCCCCTGACCCCATTGCTACTTCATGCCTCTAACAGGAGCATATGCCCATATCTCCCATGTTAGTAAGACATGAAGTGTACAAGTATAGCACAAAAGTGAACCGCAGTTAGGAAGTTTGTCAACATTCCAGAAATAACTGACATACAGAGTAGTCTCAGATATAATCAATCCCTGTGTGCCAGTGAGATAGAATCACAGGAGCATAGAAAAGGAGACTTTGAGATGCACTTTTGTTATCTGAGGTCAAAAGAGCTTTAAAGAGAGGGCTAAGATCTCCAGGTTAGTTTGACACAGAATAGGTTAGAAGTTAGAGCTCTTGACTCCCTGTCTAACATTTATTTCAGTTCCACAGAGCCAAGGTATTCTTTATAGGGTGGGAAACAGAGGAGGGAAGAGTTTGCTTGTGGTCTTTGTAAATAAAGCTGTGACCTTCCCATTAATTAACCAGCATGGAATTTTTTTTTTTTTTTTTTTTTTAAGTGCCTGAGTGATGACTACAGAATGACAGTCCAGAGCTTGAGATTCCTGTACTATACAGTTGAAGCCTAAGGGTCTTAAACTGTTTTCCTATTGGAGTCACCCTGAGACAATTCAGGGAGTGTAAGATTTAGGTTTAAAAGAAAAGTCATGGGACCCAGCTTATGACAAATGTTGAAAAATTATCTTTATCTTTCTCCTTTCCCCTTTTACTTAGTGGTCCAATTCACATATTCAGATGGCTTTAAATAAAATCCTGCTTTGTTCAAAACATTAGGCATTTTTCTTAGTCGTGGCCTTATTTCCCAAATTCTCAATTGAGTTTCAATGTATTTTTTTATGGAAGAAATTGATTCTGATTAATTTATCCTGATTTCTCTTTGAATGAACTTCAAAATTGCCAAAGCAAACTTCAAGAAAATTCTAGTATAGATTAGCCATGAAGATGGGCTAAGGAAAGGTTTAAATGCAAACATATTCCCCTTAATTTGTGCATTGGTTGGTTTTGGTCATCACGACCATCTGTTTGCAATTTGTATGTTTTGGAAATAAGTGCTGACTTATCTTTTGGGAGAAGGAAAAAAAGAAGGCAATTAAGTTGCATGATTTAGGGAGATGGGAAAGAATAAGCAATTATTTGAAAGATAAGAGTTTTGTGTTTTTGTTGTTTTTATTTGTTTGTTTACTTGAAACTTAAAGATGTTTGATTTGGGTAGGGAGCTTTAAATGACCAAATAACAAATTTGGTAAATTTTATGTGAAGTCATTTAACTCATCCTCTTTGAAGTCATTAACTCATTCTCTTTTCCTCCACACACTCTATTCCAAGGCATCCGAATTCTTAAAGCATCTTTATAAAGCCAATAGTAAAATAAAACAAATGGTCCAAGTCTTGATTCCTCTGCGTTCATGAATTTTTAACTTAAAAATATGTATCCTTAAATTGTTTTAAAAAACATATATCCTAATTGAGTACCTCATATTCTTTGCTGAGCATACAAATTTAACTAATACCTAGCCTTTGTCCTCAAAGAACCTAAGGTCCAATTGTGGAGACAGCAGCTAAATGGTTTTTCAGTGTAATGTGATACATGCAGAAGCTTGTCAATTATAGCTATAATTTTACATAGCAGAAAGTGGCTTACCACAAAATGGCATTTATTAACTCATAAATGAAAAGTTCAGGGATGTTTCCCTTTTCTTGTGGCTCAGATGTGTTCTTATGGGCCACATAGGGTAGTCCTGGCTTCCCCAGACCCACACCATTATCACAGACATCCATAGGAAAGTAGACTGTTTTCTCTGTAGCCCAGACTGGAATTGAATCTTATCTCAAATTTATCTGGACTGTCTCCCGAGCTCCTCCCTTAATCTACAGCTTCAGTTGGTGTGCCCAGGCAGTTCAAGTACTAAGATAATATTGGTATGCCTGAATGGGCTGTGCCTGTGCCGAGTCATTGAATCTTTTGCACCTCAGGGGCATTGAGCCAGGAACTGGAGCAGCCTGAGATCCCTCACTAGTCACCTCTGGCCATCAGCAGCTTCATCAGTTTATGCCAGTGTAATATTCTAATATCATTTTTTGTATGGGTTGTACTATGACGATAACTGGGAAATGCTGCCTTAACCAATTTGTATCATTAGAAAGATGCAGTGCTTTGAGAAGCCAACCTTGAAAATGATGGTGCCAATTCTATGGGAACTCTATGGATAGAAAGTGGGAAGGCCATAGTGACTCCTTTAAAACACATTGGGGATGCTGTCAGCAAGAATTAGGGGGCACAAAACGACGAATGGCAACTATGTGCAGTGGGAGAGGTCTGAGTCTCCCTTTCGTATTCAGGAAATTGGAACTTTTCTTATGCTGTAGAAATAAAAAACACAGAGCTTTATGTTTGAAATGTTTCTTAATGGGCACATTGATAAAATTTTTATAATATAGCTCTCTTTTCTTCTAGCTCTCCATTGTATCTTAGAATGTTTTTCAGAGCCAAAAAAAAAAAAGAAAAATCCAGTTATTAACCTGCAACATAATAAGCAATACACATCTGTTAAAAATAGTAAGGGAAAGAAAAAGAGAGAGAGGGGTTGGAGTGGTATGTTTCAATGAAGGTCACCCCTGTGTCAGGCATCTGCTCCATGGGCATGACAAATGCCCGGTGAGTTCTGTATCACCATCACGTATGCAATTTATAGGACTGGGACACCCCTTTCATGGCCCGGGAGGCTGCTAGGAAATTGGTTCCTTAAGGTTATTGAAATAGGGGGATCTGATTATTCAATTATTCCTTTGTCTGAAAGAAGCCATTAAATTTGATGAAGGAACCTGTCAATGTGTTAAAAGGAACAACTGAGTGAAAGGTGAGAACAAATGCTGACAAGTATGGGAAACGGAAGACACACCTGACAAGACCCAGGACAAGCTGAGCAAATGGTTCATAAAGCTGACTTAGCAGAAGGACAGTAAAACCCCTCCTTTCAAGTGGATTGACTTTTTACTGAACATTTATTTGGAGACAGGGTCTGCTAGAGAGGGCGGACTGCATGTTTTTACTGGATTTTGCAGACATCAGTCTTGGATACTCATTCTTTGTCACGACACTAAATCTACTAAATTTCCGTAGCCTTTTCCCTTTTGCATAAATGTTTTCTCAGACTAAAAATCAGAGAGTCACTCTTTCTCAACCACAGTGATTGCTTTTGACAGGTACTCTTCTACGTCTCTTTTAAAAGTCATGCAGGATAGGGTTTCTGTTGTATTGAAGGTTGACATAAGGCAGTGATTCAGAAATAATTACGAAGAGAAAGTGGCCTGAGGAAGACCCAGCAACTTCCTCCTTTGCTAAGACATTTTATAGCTACTACTTTATGCTCCTCTAGTCATAGATGATTTCATCCCATAACTGCCGTAATAACATTATTAATATAAAAGCCTCAAAGGTTTAGAGATTTATTTTGTTTTCAAATAAGCACCCAGACATTCGGATGTTTATCCAGAGCTTATCTGAACCTCATTGGTCTGGAAAAGCCTTAAGTTCATGAACAGTTAGTAGTTTGCTGTTAAGATTTGTAGCTTTGGATCAGTTTGGAAGAGAATTAAACCAGACTTCTTGGTAATATTTTACAGTAGTCTGATATTTTCTCATCTTGCTGTCTAATGAAACATCTACATGTTTATTGTTTTTCCTAAGGCTGCGGTAAATGTCAAGTTATGCTTTGTGGCTTGGCCATCACTGCTGCTGGGAAAATGCTCCTCTCTAATTTATACTCCTTTATTAGTAGTGTCATGCTAGCTGTGGTAACAAATAAACCCAGATTCCCTGTGGCTTAACATCATAGGCATCTACTTCTCACTCATATCAGGTCTACGTGGTGACTGGGATCCACTCCCTATAGCACAGGGGAGACCAGTTGTATAAAACACTTGGTGTCTTAGGACACTGTCAGCTTCAGTGTCCAACCCACAGGCAAGGAAGAGAGTGAGTGGAGAATCTTATGGGAGAATTTTTTTTAATATCATTTCTGCCCACTTTCTGTTCACCGGAACTGAGACTCAGGACCTCACTCAGCACAAGCCTTTTACATCAGTCGGATCCCATCACTGCTCCTACATCCATGTTTTATCATGAAATGGCTTTCTTTTCTCTACCTCCTTTCCAAACTCTACCTAACCTTTAAAATCCACTTTGGTCTAGCTCCTCCAAGAAACACTCTAGTCCACTTTGTCCGGTCTCTTTCTGTTGAATACCTTTATGACCTATTTAGAAACTATTAATCAGATATTATCTTTAAGAAGAAATATTCATGCCCATGTTGTTTCTGTCAAACAATATTCTAAATTCGCAGAAGGTAAAGAATACATCTTTTACTTTTTTTTTTTTTTAAATCTCTCTCTATCACTTCAACAGGAGCTCTGGTGGTGCAGTGGTTAGAGCTCCTGGCTACTAATCAAAAAGCTGGAGGTTCAAACCTCTCAGCTGCTTTGTGGGAGAAAGTTATAGCAGTCTGCTTCCATAAAGATTTTTAGCCTGGGAAACCCTATGGGGCAGTTCTACTCTGTCCTGCAAGGTTGCTATGAATCAGAATTGACTCAACAGCAGTGGTCTTGGTATATCACTTCATGGGGTACTAAATTCTTGAGTTAATGAAAACCAAAATGAAGTCTATTTACTGAGAAACACATAGAACAAAAAGTCTCAGCTGTATTAGAGCTTAAAAGAGATGGTAATTTATCTGTTAGTTTTTTTTTAAATTCTTATTTTATTATAGTTTCCCTCGATTCAGTATTATCGGTGCTTTACTCAGAAACCTGGACCTATAAAGGCACACATCCCAGACCAAAAAGTATTCTAGACAAATGGCTGCAACATTCTTTCCTTTGCTAACTGGAAAATGTTCTGATTCAACCATGATGGCATCTCTAATTGTCACAGCTGTTGGAAGCAGAATAAATGAATAAGATCAAGATGCTTGGACCTTTTTGCTGGATCTTAGTGGGAGCAGGGCACCATAGGGCACCATATAGTGGTGCCTTACTGACCACATTTGTATTGGGGTGACTTGGGTACTCCCTGCCATACTTTCCTGACCTTGGGATGAGATTCAAACACTTATTTACAATTGTAATACACTATCCTACTTAAGTTTATTTTATCTACCTACATTTTGGGATGCAATTGGCATACAAAACATCTATATTATTATTTTTTAAATCAAAAAAACATTAAAAAGATCCGATTCCATGGCAATCATATTTGAGTGGATTTTTTTTTCTCCCCGTTAAGTGGTTAAAGAACACAAATCCATTGTACTAATTACAGTGATTATCTAGAAAGTCCTCTGGAAATACCATGTCGATGGAGTCAATCACTCATCAACTACTAATCTAGGATCTATCGGGTAGCAATTATTCTGGGAAATCTGGGTAACATTTCAGAGAGGCATCACTTGGCACATTATTTACAGCATCATTCATTATACACATCCTGAACCCCCATTTTCTGTTCTTGATAGCATGGGATTCTGCAATAGGACTGCTCACTCCTCCTGAAGAACAAGTCCTTAAGAAAAATTCACCTTCTCCCACAAGTATTATATTTGGGCCTAGGGACAAATCAAAGAACCATGAAAATTTATGTGGTTTATTTTAAAAACTCTTGCTATGATTATGTGCACATATATTTCCAAAATTATCTGCAATTCCATAAAACAAAAAGTAAGTCAAGAGTTATTTTTGTGTGTGTGTGTGTGTAACATAAAATTCAACTACCTTGTAGTTCTCAGGTCATGTTTTTTTCAAAGGATATGCTTTTCACATTCATTCATTCAACAAATATCTACTGAGTTCCTCCCATGAGCCAAGCACTGTTCTAGGTATATGGGTATACCATAGAGAAAGCAAAGGTCTCGGCCCTTGAGTCTGCATGGTAGCAAGGAGAGAACAATTACAAACAATAAGCATAGTATAAGTGAATTATGTAGTCTGTTAGTAGGTGATAGGAGTTTTGGGGGAAAAAAAAGTAGAGCAGGTAAAAGGAATCAGGAAGAGGAAGTGCTGGATGGGCAGTGTTGCAATTTTAATAGTCTGATCAGGGTGTAATTGAGAAGTTAGCATTTTGAGCAAAGACTTGAAAGAGGTAAGGGGGTTGGCTTTGTGGATATTTTGAGAAGTGTTCTAGGCAGCGGGAAAGACTCTAAGCAGCAATTGTCTGCCATGCTCAAAGGGCAGCCAGGAGGTCAGTGATGCTGGAGTCAAGTGAGAAGAGAGGAGAAGAGGTTGGAGAGGTAATGGGGAGAGGGTAGCTCAGAAAAAGCTTTGTAAGTCCCTGAGCGGTGGAAGCAGTTAACCCGCTTAGCTGCTAGTGGAAATGTTGGATGTTCAAGTGCACTCATAGTGCCTGGAAAGAAAGTCCTGGTAATCTACTTGTGAGAAATCAGCCGTTAAAAACAATCCTATGAAACACAGTTCTACTGTGACACACATGGGTTTGCCATGAGTCAGTCAACTAGCTCAGTGACAACTGGTGTTTTTTAAACCACTGAAAGGACCTGCTTCTACTCTGAGTGAAATGAGTAGTCAAAGGCCGTTGCCTAGTGCAGCTGAACAAAGCATTGTAGTTGTTGTTGTTGTTAGGTGTTGTCGAGTTGGTTCCGACTCATAGCGACCCTGTGCACAACAGAACGAAACACTGCTGGGTCCTGAGCCATCCTCACAATCGTTGTTATGCTTTAGCTCATAGTTGCAGCCTCTGTGTCAATCCACTTCGTTGAGGGTCTTCCTCTTTCCCGCTGACACTGTACTCTGCCAAGCATGATGTCCTTCTCCAGGGACTGATCCCTCCTGACGACATGTCCAAAGTATGTACGACCCAGTTTCACCATTCTTGTTTCTAAGGAGCATCCTGGTTGTACTTCTTCCAAGACAGATTTGTTCTTTCTTTCAGCAGTCCATGTATATTCAATATTCTTCACCAACACCACAATTCCAAGGCATCAATTCTTCTTCGGTCTTCCTTATTCATTGTCCAGCTTTCACATGCATATGAAGTGATTGAAAATACCGTGGCTTGGGTCAGGCGCACCCTAGTCTTCAGGGTGACCTCTTTGCTCTTCAACACTTTAAAGAGGTCCTTTGCAGCAGATTTGCCCAATGCAATGCGTCTTTTGATTTCTTGACTGCTGCTTCCATGGCTATTGATTGTGGATCCAAGTAAAATGAAATCCTTGACAACTTCAATCTTTTCTCCATTTATCACTTCCACTTTGCTCATTGGTCCAGTTGTGAGGATTTTTATTTTCTTTATGTTCAGGTGCAATCCATACTGAAGGCTGCGATCTTTCATCTTCTAGTAAGTGCTTCAAGTCCTTTTCACTTTCAGCAAGCAAGGTTGTGTCACCTGCATAACGCAGGTTGTGAATGAGTCTTCCTCCAATACTGATGCCCCGTTCTTCTTCATATAGTCCAGCTCCTCGGATTATTTCCTCAGCATACAGATTGAATAGGTATGGAACCTTTACATAGATCAAGAGGCAGTTGTTCAGACAGAACAAGGGGCTACTGATTGGTTTAAAGTCAGAAAAGGTGTGCATCAGGAACAAAGCATTATCATCCCAATTTATGGACAGGAGAATGAGATGTTGAATGTTGAGGTGTCATGTAAGATAATTCACTTTCAATAATTTAGTTTTTATTAAAAGGAAAGGAAAAATTTTTGGAGGAGCTATGTTTTGACAGGCACTCTTCCCTAAGGCTTTCTTTATTTGGATTTTAATTTCCTTTTAGTACCTGGGAATAATCATATAACATAGATGTTATGTTTCCCATTCAATAAATGGAAAAGAAAACAAAGCAGGTTTAGACGGCATGCAAAATTTGAAAAAGTTCACATAGTTAGCGAACATGGCTTTATGATTAAGTTTCTCTGACTCTAAAATACTTTTCTTGTAAAGTTGTATCGAGGATTTTTTTTTTTAAGTTTTGAGTAGGAATCATTTCAAAAACAAAATAGCATAAAATTTACAAGCATCCATATACACTTCCCAGATTCAAAAGATATTAACCGTTGCCCATTATTGCTATAGATCACTTTTTTTTTTTTTTGGTCTTTAGGAGATAAATGTTTAAGATTTTTTATATTTGATGGAGGAAATTTGGAATCTCTTAGATTATTGTAAAGGTTAAAAAATTTTGGATGTTTTATTAGGTATCCAAGTTTTCTATTTTCTGAATTGCCTGTACACATTTGTTCATGTTCTTTTCCTATTTTCTATTGATTATTTATCTTTTTTAAATTCAGTTGTAATAGATCTTTATATATTATGGTTACTATTCATTTATCAGTTATAGTCATTGCAAATATTTTCATCCAGTCTATGATTAATATTTTCTTTCACTGTTTATTATGAAATGTATACACAAAAGTTTAGACAAAATGTACATGTATGTTTCATTCACTTACCTGATCACAAATGGTAAAATTTCAATTTTTTGTCATTAAAGGATACTACCTTTAGATTTTGCTAGATGTTATAGTACGTAGCATTTAGTCAATTATGACTCATAGTGACCCTATTGTGATCCTTAAGGTTGTGTGTCAACTTGACTGGGCTATGGTTCTTTGTGATTTGGCAGTTATGATGGAGTTTGCCAGTCCTATAATGATGTGATCACCTCCCTGATGAGATTTGATATAAGGTGTTCACCTCCATGATGAACTCTGCTTTGAGTAGCCAGTTGAAGGGAAGTGTCCTTGGGGGTGTGGCCTGCATCCGATTTAGGTGGACTTTCTGGCAAGGCTAGTAAGCTTTTGCTCACTCTGGATCCTACAAATGGCTCCTGCTAGTCTGACCTCGAGTTCTTGGGACTTGAGTTAGCAGCTTACCTGCTGTCTTGCCTGCCAATCTTGGGATTCATCAGTCTTTGCAGCTTGTGAGCCAAAGCCCTGCTGTCTGACCTGCCAGTCTTGCCTTAACCAGCTCCTGTGGCTACATGAATCAGGAGAAGCTTCCACCCTGACACACGGACTTGGGACATTCCAACCTCTTCATTTAACTACGTGAACCATTTTCTTGATATAAATCTCTCTCTGTGTTTATTTTTATCTTTACTGGTTTTACCTCTCTAGAGAACCCAGCCTAACACACCTATGTACAACAGAATGAAACACTGCCCAGTCCTGCACCATCTTCACAATCATTGCTATATTTGAGCCCATTGTTGCAGCCACGGTGTCAATCCATCTCATTGAGGGTCTTCCTGTTTTTTGCTGACCCTGTACTTTACCAAGCATGGTGTCCTTCTCCAGGGATTGGTCCACCCTGATAACATGTTCCAACTGCATGAGATGAAGCCTTGACATCTTTGCTTCTAAGGAGCATTCTGGCTATACTTCTTCAAGACAGATTTGTTTGTCCTTCTGGCAGTCCATGGTACATTCAATATTCTTTGCCAACACTGTAATTCAAAGGCATCAATTCTTCTTTGGTCTTCATTATTTGGTGCATACCATTTATTAGATTATGGAAGTGTCTAGAAGTGGAAGTTGCATATGAACAAATATATATTCTGCTTTAGTGAGCTGATTATGTTTTTCCTTTAAAATATATTGATATGCTGAATTACAGTTTTCTAATGTTCAAATAACCTAACATTCCTGGGATGAATCTAACTTGCTAATAGCCCATAATTCTTTTTACATATTTTTTCTAATATTTTCTAGTAAGAGTACTAAAGAATCTATGTTCCTAAATGCAATGCCTCCTTACTTTCTCCTTAGTTGTGGTATCAATGTTGTACTAGCCTATTAAACAATTTGAAAAGTGCTCCTTCTGTTTATATTCTCTGGAAAGTATGTATGTAATATTGGAATCAGTTGATCCTTGTATGCTTAGCAGAGCTTGCTGTTGAAGCCAGCTGGACCTGGATTTTCCTTTGTGGGAGGATTTGTGACTTTAATTTTAGTTTTTTAAATAGACTGTCCTGGTTTTCTGTTTTTTTTTGTGATTCCATTTTGGGAAGTTGCATTTTTTTTTCAGAGGTTAGCTTATTTTATTAAAGTTTTTTCAATTTTTTTACATAAATTTGTTTATAGTATCTTGTCTTTTTAACATGCACGTCAATAAAAATGATGTCCACTTTTATATTACCTGTATTGGTTGTTCTGTACCTTCTTTGTTTTACTTGATTAATCTTGCCAGAAGTTTATCAATTTTATTAGCTTTTTTTTTTTAACCAACTTTTGGGTTTGTTTACCCTGTCTATCCCAGTGCCCTCGAGTTGATTCCGAGTCATAGTGACCCTATAGGGTGGAGTAGGCCTGCCCTGTCTACAGTATGATTATTTTCTATATTATTAACTTCTACTTTTTGCTTCTTTATTGTCTTTCCTCTAATTTTATTTTACTGAATTCTCCCTATCTCACCGAGATGGATAATTAACTCATTAATTTTCTTTTTTTGTCTTTCTTTATTCATGTGCTAAGCTATCAATTTTCCTTTAAGTCCTCCTTTGAGTCTATTCCTAAGATTGGCTTACTGTGTTTTAAAATAATTTCTAATTTTAATATGAGTTTTAGAATAAGTTAAATGAAGAAGTACAATCCTTAATTTCCAAACATATGGGGAATTTCTATTTTTTAAAATTTATTTCTAATGTCTAGTTGTAGAAAATGGCCTGTGTAATTAAAACTCTTTGAGATTTGTTGAAATTATTTTAAGCCCTGGATATGATCTTTTTTTTATGAAAGTGCACATTGCAAAAATATGTGTATTCTGTGGCCGTTGAATTAAGTGGTCTAAAAAAAATCCCCTATAAAAGATCAAATTTTACTATTGTGATAGTCAAATTTTCCATATCTTTATTTGCTTTATTTCCTTATATTATATCCTTACAAAGAAAGTTTTGTTTAAATTTTCACTTGGAGTTTTGATTGTATTTTTAATCCTTGTGGCTGTATCAATATTTGCTTTGTTATTAGATAAAGTGAAATTTAAAATCTTATAACCTCTTGATCACTTGTTGACTATTGCATCTTTTCTCATTATGAAGTGATCCTGTTGAAATACAGTAATGCTGTTTGTTGTAACATTTGTTGTTTTTTTCTTTTCTGATATTGCTATATTGAAACACATTTTGGACAAGTTAATATTTGTAAGGTTGACAAAACTAGTAGATGGACTCACAAGAAACATGAAGGCCAAGGATTAAAGGTATCTCTGTAAGACTGAAATGTATTTGAAGCTGCTCTTGAGCAAAATAACCCACACCACAAAATCATGGCTTACTTGGTTTTTAATAGTAAAAAGTTGACATTTTTACTATGGCTTAAAAAAATAAAAAATTTGCAAGATATTTTTGCAAGTTATTAATGTTTTACAAATTTCCAAATTTCAGTCTTTCTCTATTATTATGTTTTATATACATCTTTAATTTAAAAAAATTTTGGTTTTGGTTTTTTGTACTTTTTATTTATTTGATTTTTTCTTTTAATTATGACATATGGATCATTTGTATCTAATGTAATTACTGATACAGTTTGGTTTAAATTCTATCATCTTTCTTTGTGCTATTTGTGCTACCCGTTTTATATTGTTTTTTTTTTTCTTTCTGTTTTTTGATGTTTGTGTTATTTCTTGTAATTAAACATTTTGGTTTTTAGTCAAAATTTATGACTCTATTCTTTAGTGACTACAAAGGACATCCTATTTACCAAAATCCAAAATTATTTAATACATTTTTTCTGAGAAGGAGTGTGAAGGTTAAAATTGGGTATTAACTTGGCTGGGTCACGATTCTCAGTGTTTGGGTACTCATATAATGTTGTTATCACTTCCCTGTTGAGATTTGATATGTGATCACTGCCATGATGTGATCTGCTGTGAATAGACAATCAGTTGAAAGAGAGTTTCCTTGGGCCCGTGGCCTGCATCCAATATAAGCTGAAATTCTGGCAAGGCTTTAGGGTTTTGCTTGTCCTGGATCCTGAAGCTGGCTCCTGTTCATCTGATTTCCAGTTCTTAGAACTTGAGCTAGCAGCTTACCTGTGGTCTTGCCTGCCAGTCTTGGGATTCGTTGATCTTCACAGCCTGTGAGCAAGAGCCCTGCTCTCTGACCTGCTGATCTTGGGTTTGCCAGCTCCTGTGGCTGCATGAATCAGGACTCGGGATGTTCTAGCATCTACAGCCACATAAGCCATTTTCTTGATATGAATCTTTCTATATATTTATATGCTTTCATGTTTTTTCTTCTCTAGAGAACCTGGCCTAACACAGCATTTAAGGAAGAGACTCTGGAGGCAATTGTCTAGGTTTCATCCTGACTCCTTGTCTTAGGCGGGGCTCTCTAGAGAAGCAAAATGAGTAAAGCATATAAATATATATATAAAGAGGGATTTATAACAAGGAAATGGCTGACACAGTTGTAGAGGCTGGAATGTTCCAAGCTTTGTGGGCCAGAATAGAGGCTTCTCCTGATTCACATAGCCACAGGGACTGACAAACACAAGATCAGCAGGTTGGAGAGCAGGGCTCTTGCTCACAGTTTGTGAAGATTGACAATTCCTAGGATCAGCAGGCAAGACCAAAGATAAGCTGCTAGCTTAAGTCCCAAGAACTGGAGATCAGACACTGCAGGATCCAGAGCAAGCAAAAGCCCATGAGCCTTGTCAGAACGTCCACTTACATTCGATGTAGGCCACATGCCCAAGGAAACTCCCTTTCAACTGACTGCCTACTCATAGCAAATCCCATCATGGAGGTGATCACATTATATCAAATCTCATCATGGAAGTGATCACAACATCATACAACTGCCGAACTACATCATAACTGCCAAACCACTGAGAACCATGGCCCAGCCAAGTTGACACACAACCTTAACTATCACAAACAGCTATTCCTATTTATATTGCAGATTGAGAAAATAAGGTCATATCACATACCTGGACTTGAACTTTGTTTTTCTGATGGCCTAGGTCAGGCAGATTCCTCAATAAATTGAAACTTGCCTGGGAAATCTCACAAAATCTTGAGAATAAAATCCATTATTTTGTGTACCAAGAGGTTCAAAATTTATTTGATTCATTATAGAATTACTTCATAATCCCATATGTTGTTTTTGTTTGAGTAAAATCTGAAATATATTAAAAAATACCTACTGCTGTGTTGCCTATTTGTTTTTCTCTCTTTAAATGTCCTATTGAGAATAATTACAGAAATTTTGTCCTGACATGTGGGGGCTCAACTATTTCCTGCTACACTCAGCTTGGGGACATAGCCTCTGGGTTATACTCTTTTGAAATTGTCCTGCTGAAGTGCATGTTTTGGCTTTGGGAATTCCCAGATGCTTCATAAGGAGGTCCCATGTGTTAATATTTGTGGAAATTCAGCATGTTTCTTAATGTGTGGTGTCTAAATAGCTCTCAAATTTAGGACAGTTAGTCTATTAGCTGAGATGAGAAGATTGCTATTTAATTTTATTTCTGTCTATTGTTTACATATTATATATTTAATTTTTCTTCATTATATCCTTTATATTTTATTTTGTCTGGGTTTTTAAAAAGTCTCCAGCCTTTGACATTTTTGAGCAATTTTATTTTTATATATAATTATATTCTCTGGCAACTTAAATTGAATACACATTATAAATATCAAGAAATTAAAATAAAGAAACAGATGATGTATTCACTTCTGACAGGAAGTTTTCTCTGTGCTAAATCTTTGTGCTTGTTTCAAGTGTCAGGACCAAAGCATCATATAATGTTAAAAAATTGGAAAGAACTTAAGAATTTTACTGGTGAGGAAACTGAGACCAGGACTGTTTAACAGATGGATAGGGGCTGAATTGGTTCCAAAACCCAAGTTTCTCCATTCCTGATATAAAACCAGAACTATATGTCATAAAAATAATTCTAGAAACATTAAAAAAATGTGATTCTGAAATATTGCAATGTGCATATAAATTTTTGTTTGTTTAGACATACAAATGTTAATTTTGTTGTCTTACAGTTGTTTATTGAGGGTCAACCACATGCCAATTATTTGATAGGTTCCAGTTACTTGAATATATGATGGACTGCCAGAAGAAAGAACAAGTCTGTTCTGGAAGAAGTACAGCCAAAATGCTCTTTGGAAGCGAGGATGGCGAGACTTCATCTCAGGTACTTTGGACATGTTATCAGCAGGAACTAGTCCCTGGAGAAGGACATCATGCTTGGTAAGACAGAGAGCCAGCAAAAAAGGGAAAACCATCAAGGAGATGGATAGACACAGTAGCTGTAACAATTGGCTCAAACACAGCAATGATTGTGAGGATGGCCCAGGACCGGGCAATGTTTCATTCTGTTGTACATAGGGTCATGTCATGGATTGAATTATGTCCCCCCAAAATGTGTGTATCAATTTGGTTAGGCCATGATTCCCAGTATTCTGTGGTTGTCTTCCATTTTGTGATTGTAATTTTATGTTAAAGAGGATTAGGTGAGATTGTAACATCCTTCCTAGGTCACATCCGTGATCCAGTGTAAAGGGGGTTTCCATCTGGCTTGGCCTGCAATGCCTTTTATCACTCAAGAGATAAAAGGAAAGGGAAGCAAGTAGAGAGTTGGAAACCTCGTATCACCAAGAAAGCAGCACCGGGAGCAGAGCTTGTTCTTTGGACCTGGGGTCCCTGTGCCTGAGAACCTCCTCGACCAGGGGAAGATTGAGGACAAGGACCTTCCTCCAGAGGCAGCAGAGAAAGAAAGACTTCCCCTGGAGGCAAAACCCTGAATTTGGACTTTTAACCTAATTTACTCTGAAGAAGTAAATTTCTGTTTGTTAAAGTCACCCACTTGTGGTATTTCTGTTATAGCAGCACTAGATGACTAAGACAGGGTCACTATGAGTCAGAACTGACTTGAGGGTATCTAACATCAACAACGGAAACCCTGGTGATGTAGTGGTTAATGGCTATAGCTGCTAACCAAAAGGTCTGTAGTTTGAATCCACCAGGTGCTCCTTGGAAACTCTGCGGGGCAAGTTCTACTGTGCAGTATAGGCTCGCTATGAGTCGGAATCAACTGGATGGCAATGGGTTTTTGAGTATGGAACATCAACAACAGCAGGTGTTTAATGGTGAGAAAAAAACAGATGTGATCTCAGCCTTCAATAGGTACCAAAGCACACAAATAAACATGAAATTACAACTGTGGTAAGGACTTATCCCCTTTTCCCAACTTGTTCCATCCACCTCTTACAGATCTTTCAAACCTCATTCCAAATTTTCTGTTTTCAGTGAACTTTTCAGATTATGCCCATCTCTAGCTGTATGCTCTCATGCTATTGCACATGTATTTAATTTCCATTATGGAAGACCACAAGATATATTTGATGTACATTGACTAGACCATGGAGACCCTTTGTATTAGTTTCCTGTTGTTGTTAGCTCCTGTCAAGTGATCCCACCACTAGAAGTGACTCATGCCCAGTGGAACTAAATGCTGCCCAGTCCTGTACAATTCCCATGATCGGATGAAGGCAGGACCATTATGATCCATAGGATTTTTGCTGGCTGATTTTTAGAAGTATGTTGCCAGGCATTTCTTCCTAAGCCCTTTTAGTTTGGAAGCACCACTGAAACCTGTTCAGCATCGTAATAACATGCAAGCACTCACTGACAGACAGCTGGCTACACGTGATGTGCCTTGGCTGGGAATCAGCCCAAATGGGAATCAAACCCACGTAGACGGAGAAAATTCTTTCACTGTACCACCACAGCCCCCTATAATTTTCCTAGGGCTGCCATAACCCCCCCCAAAAAAGTAGAGACTTTCTCCATCCACTTGAATAAGGACTAGCCTTTTGACCAGTTTTGGCCAATGGAATAGCAGCAAATGGAAGCATAAAAAGCATTTGCACAGTGGAGATCTCTCACTGAGCTTAAAATTGCATTGTGTGAAAAACCCAGGCTGGCCTGTGGAAGAACGAGAAACCGTTGCTAAGCTAAGAGCAGCCCACACAACCTGGCCTACCGAATTCTGAACTAAATAAACTGTTGTTGCCTGAATACACTAAGTTGTAGGGTGGCTTGTTACGCAGGAAATGCTAAGTGGTACTGTGGGTGAAGGAGAAAAATCTATGAAATGAATAACATTGGTATTTTTTAAAGAGTTGTGTATTAGGTGAGGAGCCCTGAAGCATAAGTTCCATCTCCCCTCATCCTTGTTTGAATAGTTCAGATTTAACTAGATTCTTCTACTTATAAAAACTTATAAGCCCATGTTATATCCATGAATTCCATTAGCCTAACAAGATTTTCTTTAAAAGGCTAGTTTTCTAATTTACCCTTCATTTATTGCATTTTGCTTTTCTAGTTTCTTTTTTGTCTTCTTAGCTGCTGCTTCGAGAATCTGTTTAAAAAATCTGATGTAAATATCAGTAATTGGAAATATGAAAAATACTTTCAATATGTGAACAATATATGTGTCTAAGTAGTTAAGGAAAGATTTCATTGTTAGAAAACTTTAATGTGGGAATCCTTGATGCATATGGCCTATTGTTGTTAATTGAAAACATTGCTTATAAATCTGAACATTATAATACAACTGCTTGACATGATGGAAATTCTGAAAACATAAGGGTTGCTTTACGTATCTGAATGTAAGAAAAGGCATTGTGTTCATATTAGATTTCAAGTTAGTTTTAGATCCCACACAAAGAATAAAGAAACTTCGGTTCTCTGAAATATATTCCTTACCATCATCTAGGAAGATATTGGTCAGTTTTTGAATCTACCTGACAAAGTGAATAGTTTATTTTAATACAATGAGATTTAGCAGGAGGAAATAGTGGAGATGAAACTGGGTATTAATTTTAGAAGATGTGTTTATTACTTTACTATTAGGTGGAAACTTTTCTTCATGCCCTGTAGAAAGCCAAACCTGATTACTTTCAGATATATAAAAAACCTATCAAATTGCCACTTCCTTTTGTGATACGTGGAATCAAAGAACTTTTTCTTCAGAAAGGAATCTAGGTATCGCATACACCTTAACTTCTTTGTAGTTTTACAAGGTCTCAGATATTAACCTGGTTGATAGTCTCATACTGTTAAAATCTAACAGAAAAATCCATCAAAGATGTTCTTTTAAAGAAAATACCAATTAGAATTTTGGGGCTGTCGTAATTCTAATAATTTTTATTTGTCAATAATTTTAAATTATTTAAAGATAAAACTAAGTATACAGTTAAGGAAACCCTGGTGTTGTAGCAGTTAAGTGCTATGGCTCCTAACCAACAGGTCGGCAGTTGGAATCCACCAGACGCTCCTGGGAAACTCTATGAGTCAGTTCTATTCTGTCCTATGGGGTCACTATGAGTCGGAATCGACTCAATGGCAGTGGGTTTGGCTTTGGTTTTTATACATGTTAAAACTAAAAACTCCTTATTATATTTAATATTAATATTTAATATTGTTGGGAGAAGAAAATGTATCATTGGGTTGAACTTTCCCAACTTTAAAGGACTGAGCTTTGCTTTTGAAAACACACCCACTCACTCGTAGACATGGTTAGGTTCCAAAGACCAGGTCATTATGGGAAAATCTGTGTTATGTAAAAGTGGAGGACAAACACATAGGATCACAAAATGGGAGGCTGACTACATCACTGCATGACTGCCAAACCACTAAGAATTATGGCCAACCAAGTTGACACATAACCTTAACCATCACAACCAGTGTTACTCTTGCCTTGCACTTCGGCATTTGTTATTGCCAGACGTACGTCGTTAATAAGGAAAAAGTCAAAAAGATGGTAGGTTTTTTACTATTGTCATAAATGCAAAATGTCGGTGATGAGAAAGTCGATAAGTGAGGAGGAGTAGGTGTAAAAGAAAGGAAGAGTAACTTCAAATTTTTCCATTCTTTGATAATTCTCTTTATAAAACAGCTTTCTTTCTTTAGGAACCATCCTCTTAAAAACCTGGTGATATCTGAAAATTTTTCTTTGTGAAAATTTTACTGTAGCAAGTGTTCTTCCTTTTCAAGGTTTTGATAAATGGAGCCTACTTTTTAGAGCCTTCATACAAATCAATGTTCCAATCATAGAAATGTTTTATCCCAACAAGAAGGCTGAAACTCTGGGAAAATGACTGTTTATCAGTTATATTTCCCTCCCTTTCCATAATTCTATTCACTCTTTGTTTTTTTTCTTTGTGCTGTTACCCTTTTTCCACCCTCCACCGTCTTGCCAACCACACCCAAGGTAGCCAATATACGGTGAAATTTATGAAGCAGGATATAAGGAAACAATCATCATAGTTGTCATCAGGCAACTAAGCAGACAAAGAACATACAAACGTACAGCATAAAAGATATTGACAGTACAGTGAGGTGTAATATATTCAATATTGAACACCAATTTCTTCTAAGTAAATATTAAAGTTTCCTGTTCTGGTCAGATATTTTCTTTCCGTTGTAAATGCAAACAAATGTTAAGTATGTTATACTGAACATAATATGTATAAATAAAGCAGAAACTATATGTACGTGGGTACATAAGTTAAGTTTATAGAGACTGTGAATAAAAAAGACAAGCCGATGTTCCAATTAATAAAACTGAAGTATCTATTTTATCTGGAAATATTTCCTAAAAAATGGCATTTGAGAAGAATCATTCATGAGGGGGAGTGTGCTTGATTACTTAATTTTACTGACAGTATAAAAACACTATTAAAAGTATTAAACACAAAATGTTAACAACCCAAAATAGGGTCTAACTCTGAGCTGTGAGAGCAGCTCTCATTTACAAAGCATTTTTTTCAGATTGGTTTCTGGAGATATTATTAGGAGTCAGCAGTTTAAAAACATTCATTTAAAAAAATGAATACAAATATATTCTTGTTTATTCAAGTACTGAGAAACAACTTCAGTGTCCAGGGAAAAATCAAAAGATGTCATATTCTTCTTTAGAAATGAATCTTTGAAAACAGTTTTAATAGAGTAGGAAGGTGGGAAATTTCAGTTTATATCTGGCAGTCAGGTCGCTATCTCAGAGGCCTATGCATCCTAGCAGTTGTGTGATTAACACGAGTGTGTCATTATGGGCACAGGCTTCTGTGAGTGAAACCTGTAGTTGTTGATAAAAATTTCAGCTTTCTTTGGATGTAAGGATAACAATAAATATTCAGTGAAAAATTTTCCTCCGCATTTCTGAAATAATTAAATGAGCTCTCCACTTAATGCAGAGTTTAATAATGTCACAATACTAACCTTGCCTTGAACTAAGCAAGCCCTTAGAAAGTATCTTATTGAAATTGGCATTAGAATTACTAATTGGAAGAGTTTCAATGATGTATGAATCTGGTATTTCTGACCCAAAAACATTATTAATAGCATTCTGTTAAAAAAAAAAAAAAAAAGCACTGTGGACCCATTTTCTCTACAAATACTTTCATAAAAAGTCACATCATACATTAAATGAATTCAACTAAAATAACATTGAGTTTTAGTGGTTTGGAAAATTAGTAGTAGTGACAATAAAAGGTACCATTTATTGTGTGCTAATTATGTGATAGGCACTGTTGCATATACACTAATTTATTTAATCTCACGACGTATTAGGTAAATTCTCCAATTATAGATAAGGCCTGGGGAGTTCTAAGCACTCTGCTTGAAGTGACATAACTAGCAAGTGGTAGAGATAGGACCAAACTCAGGCATCTTGACATCAAAACCTCTGTCCCAATCACAAATTGTAGAAGATATAGGCCTGAGAGTTCTATACCTTACTTTTTGGTTGCACATATTTAAGTAACACTATAGCAAAAATATGGAGCCCTGGCGGTACAGTGGTCAAGCGCTTGGCTGCTAACCAAAAGGTAAGGACTTCTAGCCCACAAGTGGCTCCACAAGAAAGAGGAAACTGAGAGATGTGCTCCCATAAAGATTAACTAAAAAACTAAACCCACCCCATTGAATTGAGCTCTACTCATAGTGATCCTACAGGATAGAGTTCAATTACCCCATAGGGTTCCCAAGGCTGTAATCTTTACAGAAGCAGACTGTCACATCTTTCTTCTGCAAAGCAGCTGGTGGATTCGAACCACCAACCTTTCAGTTAGCAGTGGAGCACTTAACAACTGCGCCACCCTGGCTCTTTTCCCATAAAGGCTACAGCCTAGGAAATCCTATGGGGCAGTTCCACTCTGTCATACAGGGTCACTATGAGTCAGAGTCAGCTCGATGGCTACAACAACAACATAGCAAAAATCGTTTTAATCAACATGGGGAAAGAGATAGCATAAATAATTTTTTCCTTTAAAAGCGCTCATAGGTTACTCAGTTTTGACAAACACTGTACTGGGCCCATCCAAGTTTAATATTCTATGATTGTATGATTACATTGGCTGTGGGTTTTGGTTTTATAGGACGAATTTCAAATTGCTTCAGTGGTTGTTGTGGGAAAGAGCTGAGCTCTTTATACACCGGAGACTGCGTTCATTAAGCCCATCCACACCCTGTGGCGTGTTTTTATGCACATTCCCTTTATCTTCTGAAGGAAGTTTCAGCATATGGGAGAAGGGTGTGAAGGAATACAAAACCTTGTGTTCTGCCTGTAAGATGATTACAACTCAGACACAAAACCATCTGCTGGTTTAAAAGCACCAGCTGTTGGCCATGCACAGCAATCACATACAATGCTGTTGGTCAGGAAATTAAGAAAAGGGTGGTGTCAGTGGATCAAGCTGTGAAGAATTCTGGAAAGACTAAATGTTATTATCCACACTGACTTTTGATCAATACAAAGCACTTAAATATATTACACTTATCTAGAAATACTTTCCTTCTTGCCCTCTCTATTTTTATCACTAATTTTAAGGCAAATAACTTTGAGTCATTCTCAGGAAGGAATGAGTTTAATGGTGTGTAAAAAATATAACCTCTGATGAAAGAGGTTTGTATCTTTAATTTACTCGTGCTGTTCTTTTTTTTTTTTTAGTTCTTATCATCTCCAAAGATGCTTTACTGAGAAAAACACTTGTGAAACTGATTCAACTTTGAACTCATCTCTAGTCATCATTTCTTCCAACTATCTCTTCGCCTCTAGCACTTACTACAGTTCCTGGATGGTAGAAACAGTTAAGCACTCAACTACTAAGTGAAAGGTAGGCAGATTGAACCCACCTACAGGCACTTCAAAAAAGGGTCTGGCAACCTGCTTGTGAAAGGTCATGACCTCGAAAAACCTATGGAGGGCAGTTCTATTCTGAAACACATGGAGTCTCCATGAGTTCAAATCAACTCAATGGCAAATAAATAAATAAATAAATAGCTATTCATATTTAGGATTTGTCAATGGTGTTTCTCTAAAATCAGTGGGTTATGTTTGTATTGACAAGAAACCTTTGTCTTTGAAAGATCATCCTGTATGTGTGTCATCGTGATGAATTACATTTAGTTAATGACTCAGATTGCAGAACTTCATATAATTCCCTGAAAATTGGAAAGCTTACATTTTATAAAAACAAAGGATTAACTTTACAAATTTATTTTTATTCGACGAATTCATTCAACTTGCTTACTTTGGACAGTCATCAAGAAAGGTCAGTTGCTAGAAAAGGACATCATGTTTGATACAGGAGTGAAGCCAAGGGAAGCCCTCAATGAGATGGACACGATAGCTGCAACACTGGACTCAAACACTAATGATCATGAAGATTGCAAAGGACTGGGCAACGTTTCTTTCTGTCACAAATGAAGTCTCCTGGAGTCCAAACCAACTTGTCACTAACAACAAAAATAGCCAAAAACTATTATAATTTAGCAAATATAAGCTTTAAGCACCTTAGAAGCTCTGGAAAATGCAGAAATACACTAAATTATAAAATGAATTTTCTCATCAGAAGCAAAGAAACACATTTTTATGGATCTGAAGTGTTTGGACTTATCTCAGGTGCTTAATGTTTCTAGCCATTTCTAGGCACATCCATTAGTGTTGTATTCCTAGTCCCCTGACTCCTCCCAGGTAGGTGAAGGGAATTACCCTATCATTGGGCAACTGCCATTGGTACATTGCTTCTCAATTGGATGGAGCTAATCTCTCATATTCTTGAGAATGGGAGGTTTGGGATCTTGTTTCTCCTCTCCTTACCAGGTTCAGAGAGAAGAAATGACCTGGATAAATGCATTTGCTCAGGAAATTAAAACTCGCCCCTGGGTAACCCTTTCAAGGCTAAGGAAGTAAAGCAGGGAGCTAGCTTTACCTCATCAAGCCACCTCCTCCAGCTTAACATTTACAAGTTGATATTTAGAGTCTCCATCTGCTGACTCTTTTGACTTATTTCAAAATTGATACAGGGCCTATGTAGGTGATAAGGGTGATATATATCAATTCCTTCCTCTCCCATCCTGGGATATTTGGCTTGTTTATCAGCAATCTTGAGAAAAATAAGCCAGATTATACAATTTGTAGACCAAAATACACATGAGGACACATGGGGTGGGTCAGGACTTTGCACGTTGAGTTTCAATAGGAGACGTCGTGCAACTGTAACTTGGAGAAAGTGCCAGGGCTTAAGTGGTGGAGTGTGGCTGGTTTTACAACTGGATGGCCTAGTATTTAACAGTTGTAATTGGGCAAGATAGCCTTAGGGTTTTGTCATGAGCCCTGCGAGATTTTCACCTTGAAAGATCATTGCAGCTTATGGTAACAAACATTTATTTTTTACAGACTTTTACCTTTTATCATTTTTCCTAGGGGTGATACTGTATGTACTTGTCCTTAAGTGAAGGAGCAGACCTTAGTAAAGGCACAAGACTCAGTAAGCAAGGTTGGGTCTTAAGAGCTTCAGCACACAAAACATAGGCTGAGAGGGCTGGGATAGCTTTACGAAATGTGCAAGGACCGTAGTGACTAAAGCCAAGATGTAAGCTTGGTTTCAAATTCTATCTACACAGTTACCCATGAGCAGATGTGTGATTTATAGTCTTCATGCACAGACATTAAGGGGGAGAGCCATTGTGGGCTGTGTTTGCCATGTTTTTGGTCACATCCGTAGGATACTCTTAGTTCCAGTCTTGGGTAGGGAGCCCTGGTGACTTGCTTTGACCCATCTTTGGGTCAAGAGAGGAACTGTAAAGCATAATCTGGGATTACTTGGGCTAGTCTACGGACTCAATAATTACTTCCTATAACAAAGATTACTTCCTATTACAGGCAGTCTCTGGGGTGGTTGTTAGTGTTAGGTGCCATCAAGTTGGTTCCGACTCATAGTGACCCTATGCAAAACAGAAATAACATTCCCGGTCCTGCACCATCCTTACAATCACTGTTATGCTTGAGCTTATTGTTGCAGCCACTGTGTCAGTCCACCTCATTGAGGGTCTTCCTCTTTTCTGCTGCCACTGTACTTTGCCAAGCATGATGTCCCTCTCCATGGACTGATCCCTCCTGACAACATGTACAAAGGATGTAACACAAGTCTCACCATCCTTGCTTCCAAGGACCATTGGTTGCACTTCTTCCAAGATAAGATTTGTTCGTTCTTTTGGCAGTCCATGGTATATTCAATATCCTTTACCAACAACGCAATTCAAAGGCATCAATTCTTCTTTGGTCTCCCTTATTCATTGTCCAGTTTTCACATGCATATGATACTACTGAAAATACCATGGCTTGGGTCAGGTGCACCTTAGTCTTCAGGGTGATATCTTTCCTTTTTAACACTTTAAAGAAGTCCTTTGCAGCAGATTTACCCAATGCAATGCATCATTTGATTTCTTGAATGCTGCTTCCATAGCTGTTGATTGTGGATCCAAATAAAATGAAATCCTTGACAATTTCAATCTTTTCTCCATTTATCATGATGTTGCTTATTGGTCCAGTTGTGAGGATTTTTGTTTTCTTTATGTTGAGCAATCCATACTGAAAGGCTGTGGTCTCTGATCTTCATTAGTAAGTGCTTCAGGTCCTCTTCACTTCCAGCAAGCAAGGCTGTGTCGTCTGCATAAGGCAGGTTAATGAGTATTCCTCTGATCCTGATGCCCCATTATTCTTCATATAGTTCAGCTTCTCAGGTTATTTGCTCAGCATACAGATTGAAAAGATATGGTGAAAGGATACAACCCTGACACACACCTTTCCTGACTTTAAACCAATCAGTATCCCCTTGTTCTGCCCCAACAACTGCCTCTTGGTCTCTATAAAAGTTCCTCATGAGCACAATTAAGTGTTCTGGAATTCTCATTCTTCGCAACGTTATCCATAATTTGTTATGATCCACACAGTCGAATGCCTTTGCATAGTCAATAAAACACAGGTAAACATCCTCTTGGTATTCTCTGCTTTCAGCCAGGATCCATCTGACATCAGCAATGATATCCTGGTTTCATATCCTCTTCTGAAACCAGCCTGAATTTCTGGCAATTCCCTGTCGATATACTGGTGTAGCCATTTTTGAATGATTTTCAGCAAAATTTTACTAGCGTGTGATATTAATAATATTGTTCTATAATTTCTCATTCTGTTGGATCACCTTTCTTGGTACTAGGCATAAATATGGATCTCTTCCAGTCAGTTGGCCAGGAAGCTGTCTTCCATTTTTCTTGGCACAGACGGGTGAGCATCTCCAGTGCTGTATTCATTTGTTGAAACATCTCAATTGATATTCTGTCAATTCCTGGAACTTTGTTTTTCCCCAGTGCCTTCAGAGCAGCTTGGATTTCTTCCTTCAGTACCATTGGTTCCTGATCACATGCTACCTCTTGAAATGGTTGAATATTAACTAATTCTTTTTGGTTTAATGACTCTGTGTATTCCTTTCATCTTTTGACGCTTCCTGCATCATTTAATATTATCCCCATAGAATCCTTTACTATTGCAACTAAAGGTTTGAATTTTTCCTCAGTTCTTTCAGCTTGAGAAATGCCGAGAGTGTTCTTCCCTTTTTGTTTCTATTTCCAGCTTTTTGCACTCGTCATTATAATACTTTACCTTGTCTTCTTGAGCCGCCCTTTGAAATCTTCTGTTCAGTTCTTTTACTTCATTATTTCTTCCTTTTGCTTTAGCTGCTCCATGTTTGTGAGCAAGTTTTAGAGTCTCCTCTGATATCCATCTTGGTCTTTTCTTTCTTTCTTGTCTTTTCAATGACCTCTTGCTTTCTTCATGTATGATGTCCTTGATGTCATTCCACAACTCCTCTGGTCTTCGGTCACTAGCGTTCAATGCATCCAATCTATTCTTGAGATGGTTTCTAAATTCAGGTGGGATATACTCAAGGTCATTTTCGCTCTCATGGATTTGCTCTGATTTTCTTCAGTTTCAGCTCAAACTTGCATATGAGCAATTGATGGTCTGTTTTACAGTCGGCCCCTGGCCGTGTCTGTCAGTTTGCTGTGCTGTGAGGGCTTGTGTGTTGCTGTGATGCTGGAAGCTATGCCACCGGTATTCAGGTACCAGCAGGGTCACCCATGGAGGACAGGTTTCAGCTGAGCTTCTAGACTAGGAAGAAGGACCCAGCACTTTACTTCTGAAAAGCATTAGCCAGTGAAAACTTTATGAATAGCACTGGAACATTTTCTGATATAGTGCTGGAAGATGGGCCCCACAGGTTGGAAGGCACTCAAAAGATGACTGGGGAAGAGCTGCCTCCTTAAAGTACAGTGGACCTTAACGATGTGGATGAAATAAAGCTTTCAGGACCTTCATTTGCTGATGTGGCACAACTCAAAATTGAGAAGAAACAGCTGCTAACATCCATTAGTAATCCGAACCTGGAATGTATGAAGTACGAATCTAGGAAAAATGGAAATCATCAAAAATGAAATGGAATGCATAAATATAGATATCCTAGGCATTAGTGGGCTGAAATGGACTGGATTTGGCAATTTTAAATCAGACAATCATATAGTCTACTATGCTGGGAATGACAACTTGAAGAGGATGGTGTCACTTTGATCGTCAAAAAGAACTTTTCAAGATCTATCCTGGAGTACAACGCTGTCAGTGATAGGATAATATCCATACGCCTACAAGGAAGACCAGTTAATATGACTATTATTCAAATTTACACACCAACCACTAAGGCCAAAGATGAAGAAATACGAGATTTTTATCAGCTGCTGCAGTCTGAAATTGATGGAACGTGCAATCAGAATGCATTGATAATTACTGGTGATTGGAATGCAAAAATTGTAAACAAAGAAGAAAGATCGGTAGTTGGAAAATATGGCCTTGCTGATAGAAACAATGCTGGAGATCGAATGATAGAATTTTGCAAGACCAACCATTTCTTCATTGCAAATACCTTCTTTCACCAAAATAAACAGTTAACTATACACATGGACCTCGCCAGATGAAACATTTAGATGAAACATACAGGAAACAAATTGACTACATATGTGGGGAGAGAGGATAGAAAAGCTCAACATCCTCCCTGGGGTTAGGAACATCCAATTTAGGGACAACCCTTTAATGTTATGCAAATTTGCCTTCCCTTTGAAACGATTGAATCAATGCCTTCTTGCAACAAATCATTCATCATAATCCCCTTCACTTGGTGCAACTTTTAAGTCATTGAAAAGGCTTCAGAGCCTTTTCTTGCACTAAAAACCCAAAATACCAAACCTACTGCCATCAAGTTGATTCAGACTCACAGTGACCCTATAGTCCAGAGCAGAACTGCTTCATTGGGTTTCCAAGGAGCAGTTGGTGGATTCGAAATGTGGGCCTTTTGGTTAGCATATGAGGCCTTAACCACTATGCTACCCAAACCCATTAAACTCATTGCCATTGAGTCAATTCCAACTCATAGCGACCCTATAGAACAGAGCAGAACTGCCCCATAGAGTTTCCAAGGAGTGCCTGGTGGATTAAAACTGCTGACCTTTTGGTTAGTAGCCATAGCTCTTAACCACTATACCACCAGGGTTAGAAGGTATGTACCTGTCTGAATTTACTTACGTACAAATTCGACTTAAAGACTTAAAGACACAGTTAGGGACAGATCTCAGTCACATTCTGGGGACTGCCTGTATACTCACTTCCTGTTACAAATCCGCACTGCTCTGGACTTGTTCATTACAGATGCGCTAACCATGGTATGGAGTCCCTGGGTGGTGCAAACAGTTTACGTGCTCTGCTGCTAACTAAAAGCTGGAGGTTTGAGTCCATCCTGAGATGCCTTGGAAGAAAATCCTGGCAATCTACTTCTGAAAAATTAGCCATTGAAAACCTATGGAACACAGTTCTACTGTGACACATACAGGGTCACCATGTGTCAGAATTCACATGGCGGTAACTGGTAACCATGGCATGAGATTTTTTAAGACACAAAATATGACCTGGTTATTTTATTAATAACTAAATAAAAAGAACAAGAGTGTTTATCGTAATTTGATTACCAAGTGGTTTGACTCATTTTAAAGCTTTCTAGAAGCAAAATCTACAGTGACCGTCAGAGGTTCCCTGGAGGACACCCACAAGAAGAAGGCTTGGTATTAGGAGAATGCCTTCATGAAGATGGAAGTGGGGATGTCTTGATCTCAAGATTTATCTTTTGTATTTAACTTTCCCCTTCCTAAAATGTCTTAGTCTTCGTCAACAATTTTGTGAAAGCATCAAAGGTTTTTCTACTTAAAACAAATCATCAGAGTTGGTGAGCCAGGTGCATCATAAAATTAATAGCTTATAGATCAGTTTATAAAAAAATATTTGTTTGGCCCTTTATTTGGAAAGAGGTCCACAATGACTTTGCCCTTTAAAGATATGACTTGAATATTGATTGACAATTTGGAAGCAAGTGTGTATTAATTTTCAGAACTGACTTTGTTTCTTTTGTGATGTGACTGAATGTATCCCTCGTCTGCTAACAATAACTTAATTAGGTCGTGAAAGTCCCTTAGGGTGAAAAAGGACAAGACTCAATGAATTTTGAGGCATTGCAGAATAACAAAAGAATTTAAGGCTTTGTTCCTCAATTATGAGGAGGGTCTTTTAGTGTGGCCTGCTTCGAGGGGTGCTGACAATAGTGCTGCTAGTCCAGTCTAAAGCCAAAGCAGTGACCTGTGCCATCCGGCTTTTCAGCAACCAGGTTGGGTGAAGTAATTAAGAAATGCACTCATTATTTATGTATATTCACCCTGTCTGTTATTCATTTTGATATATTGTCTCAGTGTTTCCACTGATTAGTCAAGATCAAGACCCTGCCCTTTGTCTTCTGGAGCATTTCATTTTGGTTAAGGTTTTCACTTAATTTGAACAGAAAACTCTTAGGAAACAAATGGATTCTTTTTTCTGTAATTTGGTAAACTATTTAATCATGAGTTACTTAAAAGATTTCATAAAGCCCACTGTTGATAGGTATGTATTTGGATTTAAAATTGAAAAAAAGTTGGAAGCATAAATAGTATACAAAACGATGGAGTGGTTTATTTATAATTTCTTCTTTGTAAATTGTGCTTAGATTTGGACTGAAGATTGTTTTCTTCTAGCAAGGTTGCTCTCTATCATAGTAATCTGAGAATGTATCCTTACTATAAAAATTCCTTTCTTCTCATCAATTTTGGAACCTGAATAAATCTAATTGGAAGAAGCCAGGATTTGGGAACATCAGACTTTTTCTCAAGGTCAACCACCAGTTCTTTAGACTGATTCAAAAACTATCTCTTTTTCCTTTATTGAGTTTTTCTTAACTTACCTGCCTTTATATTTGGGGCTCCTAAAGGGGCTGGATCCTCATTTTACATACAAAGAGAAAGAGGCACAGAGGGGGTAAGCTACTTGCCCAAGGTCACACAGGTATTGAATGGCAGCCATGGAATTTGAACTGAGGTTGGATGAGATTCAGAGTCTTTGCTGACGTAATTTCCCATACACAGGTGAGGCAGCAAGCTTGTATGGGGCTGAAGTTTTTTTTTTTTTTTTAAACAAACAGCCGAAATGAGTTGATTTTCCTCATCAGAAAACGTTGGGAAACTTGCTTCAGAGAATAAATGAACAATATCCATTCTAAAAATAGCCACTAAAATTATTTAACAATAATTTTAGCACTGCTTAGAAATGAGGGTATATCTATGTAAACTTGAAAATGCATGTTTTCTATTAACACATTAAGTAGAAAGAAAGGTAATTTTCAACGTGATGACAGTCCTCATTCCTCTGTACCTCAGATTCTTATACAGCACTCTTTCTGGTGAGTAACTTGGAAAAAGTTGTTTTTTATAACTATTCAGGAAAAGAACCTAATATTAATTAAAAAAAAAAAAAATGGCCTAATGGAAATGAGGCAGTAAGTCTGAAAAAAAAAAAAAAAACTAGCCATTGGCTGCTTTTCAAGAAATCACTGAAAAGCGAATCCACAAAGTTATGAGAATAGACATTTTCTCCTTTGTGTAGAAACTTCTGTGACCTGCTGGGCTGAGCCAAGGACAGGAAATATGAAAGTCTGTTTTCTTCTAGGACTCTCTTTGGCCACTGGGTATACAGGAAGTTGTAAAAAGCTGTATGGTGGCTTCTAAGCAATTAAAAGGCCTTGGGCAAATCAATCAGCCTGGCTCTCCTCATCAGCAAGCCAGGATAATAACATTGGCTAAACTTATTTGAATGCCATCTGCCTTTACTTACTGGCAAGTGTAAAGCGTTTTCAAAATACCAAATACATATTACATAGGGCATCCAAGCAGCTTAAATTTCAGCGGCCCCATTCTTTCCCTTCGTGCACATCAGTGTACTTCTCAGGGCAGCAGGATATGGTAGAAACCAGAAATTGTTGGGCTCCCAGCCCCTTGGCTGATACCATCCACGAAGGACATGCTCATGCTGGCCAAGGCATGCCTTGGTGGCAAATACACTCCATTGGCCTCCAACAATAATTTTGACTATGGTGAAGGGTTTTTTTGTTTTGTTTTCATCCTTATTGATATTAGAAAAAAATACGAATAATCTGAAAATACAAAAAAACTAATTGTTTCTGAGATGTAAAAATTTTTCCAGCACATAATTTCTGGTACAGTTTTTGTTGTTGTTGGTTTATTTATTTGTTTTTCCTCAAAGCCTAGCTCTGTGGGGCCATAATAATGAAAATATCTCCGGTTTTAATCATGTGGGCATTGCAAATTACATAACCGATCTTGACTCCCTCTTTATGCTGCCTGCGAGAAAACTCAGGACTGTATTTGAGGCTTACCTCTAGTAAACAAGGGGCCCTGGGGGCTCAGTGGTTAAGCATTAGGCTGCTAACTAAAAGGTTGGCAGTTTGAATCCACCAGCTGGTCCCTGGAAATCCTTTGGAGCAGTTCTACTCTGTCCTATTAGGTTGCTATGAGTCAGAACCTACTCGACAGCAGTGGGTTTTCCAGTTAATACACAAAACCTTGATGTATTTACCTCAAACCTAGCTTTATCTTATTTTTCCTACTTTGCTTTTCCTTTTGTTCTGTTTTTCTGATCAGATTAACGTTAACATTGTGTTTTAATGTGCCTTAAATTTGCCTTAAATTCTTCCTGGAATAAAAAGGATGGCTGCAGAAGAATTCATTTTAAGATTGCTTAGCAAATTCTTACATCCATCCTCCAGACTTCAGATTCATAAAAATATCTAAAGATGGTCTCTGTCTATTGTTCTTGCCATGTGTATTTTTTCAGTGTATACCACAGAAAACTTTATCCCCATATTCTTTTCAAATACGTAGCATATCTGGGAAAAGCACTTTTGTACATTTGCGATGAAGAAGTTTCTTCAGATTTTTTCTTCTTGGGACATTCTAAAACCTTTTCCTTTGATTTTCTCATGTTGATGGACTAAAAATTCTACTTGATTCTCATTCTCCGGAAGCACAACTCGAAGGCAAAGGACGCGGAAACAATGGACTTAATTTTTTTTATTTAAAACAAGTAACTACAGGTTGAGTAAAATTCTATTTTGCAAAGTTCCTCTGTCTTATTGCCTCATTCTTAGGACCCATTTAGTACTTGGAAAAATTCATAACCTGGCAAAATAAAAGCATTCATACTCCTCCAGGCCGTAAGCCAAATCAAACCATTCTTTTTAATTACAGGTGAATAATAACACCCTTAAATTTCTTACAAATAACGTCAGCCTCCTTTTGCTTTTGAAAGATGGAAGGTGATGAATGAAGAACTTTTAATTCAGCACAGCTGGATGTCTTTTGTTGCACTTCCTCTCAAAGGGAGCTGGGCAGATCTGGCCTATTTTGTCAGATGTGCTGAAAACAACCTGCCTGACTGGAGGTGGAAACAGCCTTCAAACAGAAGACATTTATGTGATTGAACACACTGCTGGGACTGCAGCTGTGGCAGTCAGGGTACGCGGTGGAAGATATGCCATTTGCTGGAGTGATGTGTACGTGTGTGTGTGTGTGTGTGTATACAAGTGTGTTTTGGTTTGATTGTTCTCCAAGGACTAGAGAAGGACACTCTAGTCAACCCGTGAAGCTGGCATGAAAGTAGCATTAGTATGGCTGCCAATTTTGAATCTGCCCTATAATGTAGAGAGCTTACTGCCTTGTCCTCAAGCCTTTCTTCCAATATGGGTTCCAGTATCCCCAGTAATAGAGGCCTTCCTTAAGCAAATCAGAAGGTCAGTGAGCTCCAAGCCTTGGTAACACTTGGATAAGGAATTGACATGTCACAGGTTACAGCTAAACCAGCCTCTTCCAAGAATAAACCAACTCACTGCTTTTCCCAAGGAAATTGGTGAGACAGAGCAGTGGCCACTCTTCACCCATTTCCCTTGCTCATTGTGGGCTTAATTGAAAGGAGCCATCTGTGAGAGTATGCACTGAGCCTTACCGTAGTCACATTGACAAATGTGGATGATATACAATCTTAAAAATCAAAGAAATGCAACTAAAATACCAAGATCATTCTTCTTTATTAGTAGTTTTTAGCTACCATTGAGCCGGCTCTGGCTTACGGTGACCTTATATAAAACAGAATGACATGTTGTCTAGCCCTGCACAATTTGCATGGTCATTGGTATGTCTGAGTGCGTTGTTGTGGCTATTGTGCCAATCCATCTTCTTGAGGGTTTCGTTCCTTTCCGATGACCTATTTTACTAAACATGGTGACCTTTTCTAGCGATTGGTCTTTCCTGAAAATGTGTCCAAAGTAAGTAGGCTAAAATCTTGCCATCCTCTCTTCTAAAGAGAATTCTGGTTGTATCTAAGATCGATTTGTACATTCTTCTGGCAGTCTCTGGTATATTCAATATTGTTCATTAACATCACAATTCAAATACACCAATTCTTATCCCGTCTTCCTTTTTCATTGTTCAGTTTTTGCGTGCATGTGAGGTGATCATAAAGACCATGGCTTGGATCAGGGCACCAAGGTTATTAAAGTGATATCTTTGCTTTTTAAAACTTTAAAGAGTTCGTTTGCAGCGGATTTGCCAAATGCAGTAAGTCATTTGATTTGACTGCTGCTTCCATGGACATTTATTGTTGATCTAAGTATAATGAAATCACTGACAACTTCAATTGTATTTCTCCATTTATCATGATGTTGTTTATCAATGCAGTAATGAAGATTTTCTTTTTCTTCAAGATCAGGTGTAATTCACACTCAACAGTAAGTGTTTCAAGTTGTCATCTGCATATCTCAGGTTGTCAATGAACTTTGGTTAAATTAAGGAATGAGCAGAAGAATAGTCAGACAACATTTTTGCTTATCATATCCATAAATACGGATAGATAGATGGTATATAGATACATAGATGATAAGTGTGTAGGTAGGTAGGAGGGCAGGCAGACAGACAGATAGATAGCTCCCATTGCTGTCGAGTTGATTCTGACTCAGAGAGACCCTATAGGACAAAGTAGAATTGCCCCACAGGGTTTCCAAGGGTGTAAATCTTTACACATCTATCTCCCATGGAGCAGCTATTGAATTCAAACTGCTGACCTTTTGATTAGCAGCTGAACACTTCACCACTGTGCCACCAGGGCTCCTCAGATAGATAGATGATAGATAGATGGATGGATGGATGGATGGATGGATGGATGGATGGATGGATGGATGGATGGACGGACAGATAGATAAAAAGAAAATGCCATCCACAGTCCACTGATCCTGAGGGTATGCAGAAACTGGCATTACTGTTCATTGCTCTTAGGATTTTAAATTCAAATAATATTTTAGGAATGAGTAGAAATGGTGGTCATAATGTGGATCCGTTGAACAAGTTGTTTTATTGTGGGTAATATGTAAAAAAAAAATCCAAAATACGGGGGAAATATATGTTTACAGAAAAGAATTCAGAGAAGCATAACTTAAATATTCAGCAGTAGGAAAAGGTTAAATACTTTATGTACAACCATTCAATTAAATATTCTGCAATCCTTAGGAACTGTGATTATGAGGACCACGTATTATTATTAAAGGTGGTTGTAGTCATGTTTTGAGATCTCAGATATAGACTGTGGAGTTAATCATCCACAGTTGATGACACGTTATCACCACGGGTTTTCTCACTTATTAACTTATCCCGTTTTGTCCCTGTGTTCCACTCTGATGTCTATAGCTTCCTTCCACCAAATGTAAACCATCCATTCTATGGGATGTAAATTTTTGCTTCTGTGTATTTTTATAAAATATGTATTGTTCTGTGTGCATTTGTAATTTATGTAAAAGTTATTGTGATATTTTATCTGTATAAATGACATTGTATTAAATATCTCAATCTATTTATTTTTTTCACTAGACTTTTTAAAAAAAGATTTATCCATGTTGCTATGTGTACATGTTACCCATTGCTTTTATTTGCTACATAAAATTTTATTACAGGAAAAAGAGCATGGAATGAAATTATATATATATATATATACACATTTATACATATATACACATACCCATTGCCCGTGAGTCGATTTAGACTCTTATTGACCCTATACACATATATACATATGCATATATATATATGTATATATACACATATATTACCATCGAGTTGACTCCGACTCATGGTGACCCCATGTGTGTCAGAGTAGAACTGTGCTCCATAGGGTTTTTGATGGCTGATTTTATGGAAGTAAATAGCCAGGCTTTTCTTCTGAGGTGTATCTGGGTGGATTAAAACCTTCAATCTTTCAGCTAACAGCAAGTATGTTAACTATTTGCACCAACTGTGGGCTCTATCTCCACACACACACACATACACACATACTCACACAAGCATACACATATCCTATGATTACAATTATATAACAACTCCCCTAAATATGGTAATAGGAAAAAAAAAAAAAAAAAGGAAATAGATTCACCAAACTTTTGATAATCAGTTTTGTACTGGAAGATTTTTTTCTCTATTTTTCGGTATCAATATGACTATCTTTATGATGCCAACGGCAGCAACATTAAGCACGTCTGACACTTTTCTTTTAGTAGAATAAGACTTTTAGCAGACATTTTAATATTGAAGCTCCTCAATTATTTTGTCTCTGTGAATCATCCATACTTATCAGATTAGACAGGACAGTGGCATCACTGGGTTGGGGGGGAGCTGGCACTGTCAGAAGGGGTGACTCAAGACGACTGCCTATGAAAATAGTCCTGTAGTAGTTACAACAATAAAAACATTTTTTGTCACCCCAGCTTACATGTATCAGTATACATACCAGGCTTAAACTGTATGCTAATTTATTTTTTTGAACCTTTTAATGTACTCCAGTCATTATTACCCAGTTGCAATGCTGTTTCGAATCACGTGGTCTCCTCTGTGCACACTAGAAGCATGCACTGTTGTTGTTGCTGCTAGTGTTTTTATAGTTGCTGATTTTCTGGTGTTTTAGTTGCAATATTGTGGTAAGGAGTATTTGTGAACCTCTGTCAATAGTTTGGGCTTGGATCAATAGTTTTGAGAATGAAGTAGCAATTAAAGGAAAAGAAGGAATGTTATATGGAAATTACAACTTTCAAGTAACGTTACTAAGGACTCTGTGTGATCTGGTATAGGAGGAGGGCTGTGGGGGGTTGTGACATCATTGGGTTACTGCACTGGGTGACAGCAACACTAGTGACATCATTGAGACAGGATATACTTTAATAAAGATTTCACTTTTAAAAATCATCACCCAAACGTTTCCTACTCCATGGATTTCCACATAATTACTATTTTTAGAGCGAATTCTTTTTTCTCTTGCCAAGCACTTAACGTTGGATTTAGCATATATCTCTTTTATTTTGTGAAACAGCAGCCCAGTCTTTTAATAAGTATTTATTTTATACTCTTCAATTCAATTTGTTTATTTTGAAAAAATAATAAATATAGCCTTCGAGATAAATATTCTAGTTATAAGTCTCATATCACCAAGTTCACTGTATTTAATACTTTGCAGTAAAATACCAATTTTTTAAATCAATATTCTATACATTGGTATATCAACAAAAATAACAAAAAAACAAGCAAAATTATTTCTTGTACTATTCCATGTTATTTTCTTTGAGAATTATTATACTTCTTCAACTCTTTATATTGTTTCATATTGATAATTTAACCAAATTTCTCTTTAAATTTAACTTTAAAGCTTTGAGTTCAGGCAGGCTAGAGAAGCCTCAGACAAATGTGATATTCACAGGACTCACGAGATGTTTGTTACCTTCCTTGCTAGTAGCTCATTGCTCTAGTTTTTAAAAGATCATTCACAAATCCAATATTGCTCTTCGGAATCATGTATTGACTTTCTACGTCTTTATTTTCATTCCAAAACCAAAGAAAACCAAACCCATTGCCGTCGGGTCAATTCCGACTCAGAGCAACCCTATAGGGCAAGCTAGAACTGCCCCATAGAGTTTCCAAGGAGCGACTGGTATATTAGAACTGCTGACCTTTTTGGTTAGCAGCCAAGCTCTTAAGAGTTAACCACTCAAGGGAAGCAATTTCAAATGGAGAAGAGGGAGAATACCTTGCCTTTTTCCTGAAAGCTTCCACTCTTTTACTCAATTTTTCAAAGTTGCTAGAGATAAATTTTAAATTTCTTTCGGTACTGCCATGTGAATTAGCAAAAATGGATGGTGGGGAACTAATCAATCTTTGTAGGTTCTCAGTCACCTCACGTACAATAAGAATGTGAGACATACATCTACCATGTAATCTTGCCCATCTTTTAACTCACCATTTTGGGGACAATAATAGCTTTTTGACACTCTTAATAACTATGATTCTTCATTGAAACTGCATGGATTGTCAGGCTAATGTATATCTCTATCAGTTCAAAATTTCTTCCCGCTTTTCTCCTCTCTAAATATTTTTTCACTTGCTAAGCTCTTAACAATGGATCTCTTTTATTTTGTAAAATGACTTAGCACAGTCTTTTATTTTGTGAAAAAAACAGCCCATTATCTCTTTTATTTTAGAAATAACTTGGCCCGGTCTTTTAATAACTCTTCATTTTCTCAAAATGGATGAAATATCTTATTGAAAAGAATTCTAGTTTCCAATGATCTTATTCCATTTGCACTTATGTTTCATGTACCTGTTGAGATGTTTTTAGCAGGAAGTAAATATCAGCTGACTGCATGAGCCAAACCTTCATTCTCAAGGGATCTAATTTGTAGTCCTACCTTTACAGGGTTTCAGTGGTCTCCCAGTAACTTACTAATGACATGATGGAGCTGGGTGAACTTCAGAGGATCATTTGAATTCACCTTAATATATAACCACAATCCTATTTCCTCTTAATAATCAGGTTCAATCACCTCACAAACCACCATCAAATTACCCTTTACTTGTTCACCCAACGTCATAAGCAGCAACAGCGAGGGATAGATTTAAAACTCTGATTCATTGACATAGTGTAACATCCTCCAGTGGAAGGATTTCTCCCTTGGGTTCTTTTCTTTCTAAGCCAATAAAGTATAGAGTTGTGGGAGAGACACAAAGATATTTGTGGACGAATTACTAGATGTATCAATTAGGATGGCCCTCACATTTCTAGCCTTTGGTTTCTGGGCCGTGTGTTTTAGATACAAGAAAAAGTACACGCTTGGTACATATGCCATATCTTACAGGAGAACACCCTCTTCTTTCAAGGTGTTGCCTTTTCTGCTGGTGCTGAAATTTAAATTTGAAATAGGTCATTTCATAAAGTCTGAAACTTCTGTGTGACAGTGTACATGTTAGGGCCAATGAGTCATGTGGACATCATCCTGATTGTATTCACCTTTTTTTTTTTTTTGAAGAACTGCACTTATAATCTTAAATGGTGTACTCAAAATTTACAAAATCAAATTGTCTCTAGTTATATGCTCATGTAGTTACACAGCTAGGTCTATTCCCAAGTATTTTACTGTTTTTTTTTTTATTAACTTTTATTAAGCTTCAAGTGAACGTTTACAAATCCAATCAGTCTGTCACATATAAGTTTACATACATCTTACTCCATACTCCCACTTGCTCTCCCCCTATTGAGTCAGCCCTTTCAGTCTCTCCTTTCGTGACAATTTTGCCAGCTTCCCTCTCTATCCTCCCATCCACCCTCCAGACAAGAGTTGCCAACACAGTCTCAAGTGTCCACCTGATATAATTAGCTCACTCTTCATCAGCATCTCTCTCCCAGTCCCTTTCATGTCTGATGAGTTGTCTTCGGGGATGGTTCCTGTCCTGTGCCAACAGAAGGTCTGGGGACCATGGCCGCCGAGATTCCTCTAGTCTCCGTCTGGCCATTAAGTATGGTCTCTTTATGAGAATTTGGGGTCTGCATCCCACTGATCTCCTGTTCCCTCAGGAGTTCTCTGTTGTGCTCCCAGTCAGGGCAGTCATCCATTGTGGCCGGGCACCAACTAGTTCTTCTGGTCTCAGGATGATGTAGGTCTCTGGTTCATGTGGCCCCTTCTGTCTCTTGGGCTCTTAGTTGTCGTGTGACCTTGGTGTTCTTCATTTTCCTTTGCTCCAGGTGGGTTGAGACCAATTGATGCATCTTAGATGGCCACTTGTTAGCATTTAAGACCCCAGACGCCACATTTCAAAGTGGGATGCAGAATGTTTTCATAATAGAATTATTTTGCCAATTGACTTAGAAGTCCCCTCAAACCATGTTCCCCAGACCCCCGCCCTTGCTCCGCTGACCTTTGAAGCATTCATTTTATCCCAGAAACTTCTTTGCTTTTGGTCCAGTCCAATTCAGCTGACCTTCCATGTATTGAGTGTTGTCTTTCCCTTCACCCAAAGCAGTTCTTATCTACTGATTAATCAATAAAAAACCCTCTCCCTCCCTCCCTCCCTCCCCCCTTCGTAACCACAAAAGTATGTGTTCTTCTCAGTTTTTACTGTTTCTCAAGATCTTATAATAGTGGTCTTATATAATATTTGTCCTTTTGCCTCTGACTCATTTCGCTCAGCATAATGCCTTCCAGGTTCCTCCATGTTATGAAATGTTTCAGAGATTCGTCACTGTTCTTTATCGATGTGTAGTATTCCATTGTGTGAATATACCACAATTTATTTACCCATTCATCCGTTGATGGACACCTTGGTTGCTTCCAGCTTTTTGCTATTGTAAACAGAGCTGCAATAAACGTGGGTGTGCATATATCTGTTTGTGTGAAGGCTCTTGTTTCTCTAGGGTATATTCCGAGGAGTGGGATTTCTGGGTTGTATGGTAGTTCTATTTCTAACTGTTTAAGATAACGCCAGATAGATTTCCAAAGTGGTTGTACCATTTTACATTCCCACCAGCAGTGTATAAGAGTTCCAATCTCTCCGCAGCCTCTCCAACATTTATTACTTTGTGTTTTTTGGATTAATGCCAGCCTTGTTGGTGTGAGATGGAATCTCATCGTAGTTTTAATTTGCATTTCTTTAATGGCTAATGATCGAGAGCATTTTCTCATGTATCTGTTGGCCTCCTGAATATCTTCTTTAGTGAAATGTGTGTTCATATCCTTTGCCCACTTTTTGATTGGGTTGTTTGTCTTTTTGTGGTTGAGTTTTGACAGAATCATGTAGATTTTAGAGATCAGGTGCTGGTCTGAGATGTCATAGGTGAAAATTCTTTCCCAGTCTGTAGGTGGTCTTTTTACTGTTTTGGTGAAGTCTTTAGATGACCATAGGTGTTTGATTTTTAGGAGCTCCCAGTTATTGGGTTTCTCTTCATCATTTTTGGTAATGTTTTGTATTCTGTTTATGCCTTGTATTAGGGCTCCTAGGGTTGTCCCTATTTTTTCTTCCATGATCTTTATCGTTTTAGTCTTTATGTTTAGGTCTTTGATCCACTTGGAGTTAGTTTTTGTGCATGGTGTGAGGTATGGGTCCTGTTTCATTCTTTTTGCAAATGGATATCCAGTTATGCCAGCACCATTTGTTAAAAAGACTACCTTTTCCCCAATTAACTGACACTGGGCCTTTGTCAAATATCAGCTGCTCATACGTGGATGGATTTATATCTGGGTTCTCAATTCTGTTCCATTGGTCTATGTGCCTGTTGTTGTACCAGTACCAGGCTGTTTTGACTACTGTGGCTGTATAATAGCTTCTGAAATCAGGTAGAGTGAGGCCTCCCACTTTCTGCTTCTTTTTCAGTAATGTTTTGCTTATCCGGGGCTTCTTTCCCTTCCATATGAAATTGGTGATTTGTTTCTCTATCCCCTTAAAATATGACGTTGGAATTTGGATCGGAAGTGCGTTATATGTATAGATGGCTTTTGGTAGAATAGACATTTTTACTATGTTATGTCTTCCTATCCATGAGCAAGGTATGTTTTTCCACTTAAGTATATCCTTTTGAATTTCTTGTAGTAGAGCTTTGTAGTTTTCTTTGTATAGGTCTTTTACATCCTTGGTAAGATTTATTCCTAAGTATTTTATCTTCTTGGGGGCTACTGTGAATGGTATTGATTTGGTTATTTACTCTTCGGTGTTCTTTTTGTTGATGTAGAGGAATCCAAGTGATTTTTGTATGTTTATTTTATAACCTGAGACTCTGCCAAACTCTTCTATTAGTTTCAGTAGTTTTCTGGAGGATTCCTTAGGGTTTTCTGTGTATAAGATCATGTCATCTGCAAATAGTGATAACTTTATTTCCTCCTTACCAATCTGGATACCATTTATTTCTTTGTCTAGCCTAATTGCCCTGGCTAGGACTTCTAGCACGATGTCGAATAAGAGCGGTGATAAAGGGCATCCTTGTCTGGTTCCCGTTCTCAAGGGAAATGCTTTCAGGTTCTCTCCATTTAGAGTGATATTGGCTGTTGGCTTTGCATAGTTGCCCTTTATTATGTTGAGGAATTTTCCTTCAATTCCTATTTTGGTAAGAGTTTTTATCATAAATGGGTGTTGGACTTTGTCAAATGCCTTTTCTGCATCAATTGATAAGATCATGTGGTTTTTATCTTTTGTTTTATTTATGTGATGGATTACATTAATGGTTTTTCTGATATTAAACCAGCCTTGCATACCTGGTATAAATCCCACTTGATCAGGGTGAATTATTTTTTTGATGTGTTGCTGGATTCTATTGGGTAGAATTTTGTTGAGGATTTTTGCATCTATGTTCATGAGGGATATAGGTCTATAAGTTTCTGTTTTTGTAATGTCTTTACCTGGTGTTGGTATCAGGGAGATGGTGGCTTCATAGAATGAGTTGGGTAGTATTCCGTCATTTTCTATGCTTTGAAATACCTTCAGGAGCAGTGGTGTTAACTCTTCTCTGAAAGTTTGGTAGAACTCTGCAGTGAAGCCGTCCGGCCCAGGGCTTTTTTTTGTTGGGAGTTTTTTGATTACCGTTTCAATCTCTTTTTTTGTTATGGGTCTATTTAGTTGTTCTAATTCTGAATGTGTTAGTTTAGGTAGGTAGTGTTTTTCCAAGAATTCATCCATTTCTTCTAGGTTTTCAAATTTGTTAGAGTACAATTTTTCGTAGTAATCTGAAATGATTCTTTTAATTTCATTTGGTTCTGTTGTGATGTGGTCCTTCTCATTTCTTATTCGGGTTATTTGTTTCCTTTCCTGTATTTCTTTAGTCAGTCTAGCCAATGGTTTATCAATTTTGTTAATTTTTTCAAAGAACCAGCTTTTGGCTTTATTAATTCTTTCAATTGTTTTTCTGTTCTCTAATTCATTTAGTTCAGCTCTAATTTTTATTATTTGTTTTCTTCTGGTGCCTGATGGGTTCTTTTGTTGCTCACTTTCTATTTGTTCAAGTTGTAGGGATAGTTCTCTGCTTTTGGCTCTTTCTTCTTTTTGTATGTGTGCATTTATCAATATAAATTGGCCTCTGAGCACTGCTTTTGCTGTGTCCCAGAGGTTTTGATAGGAAGTATTTTCATTCTCATTGCATTCTATGAATTTCCTTATTCCCTCCTTAATGTCTCCTATAACCCAGACTTTTTTCAGGAGGGTATTGTTCATTTTCCAAGTATTTGATTTCTTTTCCCTAGTTTTTCTGTTATTGATCTCTAGTTTTATTGCCTTGTGGTCTGGGAAGATGCTTTGTAATACTTCGATGTTTTGGACTCTGCAAAGGTTTGTTTTATGACCTAGATGGGGTCTATTCTAGAGAATGTTCCATGTGCGCTAGAAAAAAAAGTATATTTTGCAGCAGTTGGGTGGAGAGATCTGTATAAGTCAATGAGGTCAAGTTGGTTGATTGTTGTAAGTAGGTCTTCCGTGTCTCTATTGAGCTTCTTACTGGATGTCCTGTCCTTCTCCGAAAGTGGTGTGTTGAAGTCTCCTACTATAATTGTGGAGGTGACTATCTCACTTTTCAATTCTGTTAAAATTTGATTTATGTATCTTGCAGCCCTGTCATTGGGTGCATAAATATTTAATATCGTTATGTCTTCTTGATCAATTGTCCCTTTTATCATTATATAGTGTCCTTCTTTATCCTTTGTGGTGGATTTAAGTCTAAAGTCTATTTTGTCAGAAATTAATATTGCTACTCCTCTTCTTTTTTGCTTATTGTTTTCTTGATATATTTTTTTCCATCCTTTGAGTTTCAGTTTGTTTGTGTCTCTAAGTCTAAGGTGTGTCTCTTGTAGGAGCATATAGATGGATCGTGTTTCTTTATCCAGTCCGTGACTCTCTGTCTCTTTATTGATGCATTTAGTCCATTTACATTCAGCGTAATTATAGATAAATAAGTTTTTAGTGCTGTCATTTTGATGCCTTTTCATGTGTGTTGTTGGCCCTTTTGTTTTTCCACATACTTTTTTGTGCTGAGACGTTTTTCTTAGTAAATTGTGAGATCCTCATTTTCATAGTGTTTGACTTTATGTTAGTTGAGTCGTTACGTTTTTCTTGGCTATTATCTTGAGTTATAGAGTTGTTATACCTTTTTGTGGTTACCTTATTATTTACCCCTATTTTTCTAAGTACAAACCTAACTTGTATCATTCTATATCACCTTGTATCACTCTCCATCTGGGACTTCAATGCCTCCTGTATTTAGTCCCTCTTTTTGATTATTGTGATCTTTTACCTATTGACTTCCATGATTCCCTGTTATGTGTATTATTATTATTTTTTTAATTAATCTTAATTTGTTTTTGTGTTTTCCCTATTTGAGATGATATCAGGATGTTCTGTTTTGTGACCTTGTATTGTGCTGGTATCTGATATTATTGGTTTTCTGCCGAAACAATATCTTTTAGTATTTCTTGTAGCTTTGGTTTAGTTTTTGCAAATTCTCTAAACTTGTGTTTATCTGTAAATATCTTAATTTCGCCTTCATATTTGAGAGAGAGTTTTGCTGGATATATGATCCTTGGCTGGCAGTTTTTCTCCTTCAGTGCTCTGTATATGTTGTCCCATTCCCTTCTTGCCTTCATGGTTTCTGCTGAGTAGTCTGAACTTATTCTTATTGATTCTCCCTTGAAGGAAACCTTTCTTTTCTCCCTGGCTGCTTTTAAAATTTTCTGTTTATCTTTGGTTTTGGTGAGTTTGATGATAATATGTCTTGGTGTTTTTCTTTTTGGATCAATCTTAAATGGGGTTTCGATGAGCATCTTGGATAGATATCCTTTCGTCTTTCATGATGTCAGGGAAGTTTTGTGTCAGGAGTTCTTCAACTATTTTCTCTGTGTTTTCTGTCCCCCTTCCCTGTTCTGGGACTCCAATCACCCGCAAGTTATCCTTCTTGATAGAGTCCCACATGATTCTTAGGGTTTCTTCATTTTTTTAAATTCTTTTATCTGATTTTTTTTCAGCTATGTTGGTGTTGATTCCCTGGTCCTCCAGATGTCCCAGTCTGTATTCTAATTGCTCGAGTCTGCTCCTCTGACTTCCTAGTGTGTTGTCTAATTCTGTAATTTTATTGTTAATCTTTTGGATTTCTACATGCTGTCTCTCTATGGATTCTTGCAACTTATTAATTTTTCCACTATGTTCTTGAATAATCTTTTTGAGTTCTTCAACAGTTTTATCAGTGTGTTCCTTGGCTTTTTCTGCAGTTTGCCTTATTTCGTTTGTGATGTCTTGAAGCATTCTGTAAATTAGTTTTTTATATTCTGTATCTGATAATTCCAGGATTGTATCTTCATTTGGGAAAGATTTTGATTCTTTTGTTTGGGGGGTTGGAGAAGCTGTCATGGTCTGCTTCTTTATGTGGTTTGATATGGACTGCTGTCTCCGAGCCATCACTGGGAAACTAGTTTTTCCAGAAAATTCACTAAAAAAAATGCAGTCAGATCCCTATCAGAGTTCTCCCTCTGGCTCAGGCTATTCGGATGTTAATGAAGCCGCCTGGGGAGGGTGGGGGAGGGATCAGAGAGATAGGAGAGTAGCACCTCAGAATATAGCCAGAGTTGCTTGTCTTGCTTGGAATGACTATCGTATCTGAGATTTCCGCAGGACGCATCGCCTGTGTGTGCTGGCTGTGTGGAGATTGACCCCGGGGGTCTGGCCCGCTGGAGTCATGGTCAGATCCTCCTCTGCCAGCCTCACGCCCAACATCAAGTTTCCCCTACTGGGACGGTGCACTCCCGACTCCAAAATCAGTTGCTGCCCGAACCTGCTTGCCCCACCCCGGGGTCAGTTCAGGGGCGTGGAGCTGCTCCCCGCGCTTATGCCGTGACTGTGCCCTGCCAAAATCCCGACGGGACGGTTCCCCGGCTGGGACGCTGCTCTCCCTGCTCCAAGACCAATCACTGCCTCCCGGAGACTTCTCCCACCGGCTGGGCCGCCACGCTGCCCGTGCGAACTGGCTGAGCCCCCTCCCGGAATGAGTTCGGGGGCCAGGGCTGGGCCCCTTGTTTGTGCCATCTGACCCCCTGGGCTCGGCCCCAAATCGGGCGCCGAAGGTCACCTGATTGGTACGCTGGCTCCAGGCTCTGAAAACAATCGCTGCCTCCCCTTATTTGTTCGTTCTCCGTCTCTAAATCTGTGTTTGTTGTTCAGAGTTCGTAGATTGTTATGTATGTGATCGATTCACTTGTTTTTCCGAGTCTTTGTTGCAAGAGGGATCCACGGTAGCGTCCACCTAGTCCGCCATCTTGGCCCCTGTATTCACCTTTTAAAGTGATTTTTTTTTTTTTTCGTCCAGAGCAAGGTTGTATATGTTATTATGATGGTGTATAAAAAAGAATAGTGACAACAAGAAGCAAATCTAAATCATAAATTTATCTGTTCCCCAGTAGGGCAAATTGCTTACCACTATTTGATCGCAGGCCTTTACATGCTACAAAGTGGAGGTCTGATCTCACCAGCTGGTGGCACCATATGAAGGATGGATCAATCTTCATGAAGGGAAATGTTAACTAGATCAGTCTTTATGAAGAAAAATTCATGTCATTGAGCCTGAACTTAATTTTTACCCTTAATACCTAGCTGCCTTGTTCAAGGGCTCAGTGTCTTAGCTAGTTTTGTAGTAATACAAATACTACAAATGTTTGGATCTAAAGAGCAGAAATATATTTTTTTTCATAGTTCTGGAGGCTAAAAGTTCAAATTGGGTTCTCACTATGTCAATTCCTTCTTACCTGTAACCATGGACGTTCCTTGGCAATTCTTGGCAATCCCTGGCATGCAGACCCTCCTCACATTGTGCCTGTCTTCTTTTCACGTTGTACCTGTCTGTCTCAATGAGCATATCTCTGTGTCCATTCTTCTTTTTTTTATAATTCGTAAGTGATTAGATTTAGAACTCACCCCACTGGGATATGATCTAGTTAACATAACAAAGAAAACCCTATTTCCAAACCAGATTGCATCTACAGAATTAGGGGTTAGGGTTCTAATACTTATTTTGGGGGAACACAATTCAATCCATAACATTCATTTCATTGAGCAAGTATCAAGTAGAAGGTGGAGGAGGATACAGACTGACATCCATAGGGCATCTCATCTTGCTTTCCTGATTACCAACAGCTTCTAGTGCAATGGGGGGATTTTGACAAGCATGTGTAGGAAACACAAATATACTATGTCCATTCCCAATTATTCCTGCCACCAATTGTCCAATATTCCTTTTTTCAACATGCTAATCATTGGGCAAATCATTAGCCAGTGTTTATGTCTCAGTGTAGAAGTGCAAGGTAAAGCCATTTTTCCTTTTCCAAAAAAAAAGACAATAAAATGTGGTGTTTCACATTTCTGTCTTTGCGGGAAGATTTCCCTCACCTCTACTCTCCTTTAGGACCACCCCAAGTAGACTGTAACACAGTAACAGGCTTGTATTCTTTTCCTTCTCAGTACTTGTCATAGGGAATTTTCTGTGAGAACATAGCTGTGGGTTGACAGAGGGTTGCTGGTAAAACAACAATCTGCCTGCTGGTAGTGTAAGCCACTTGTTTATGCAACTTATAGTAGATTTCAGCACGAAGTAAGGTTTGCTCCCTTATATTATACTTTCATTTTTTAATGGCATGCTTCTGTGTTTGTCTCAGTTTATGGATAGGTAAGTGGATCAGTTATTATCCGTTTCTTGATGAATAGCTCAGGTTATATAGTCACTAGTGTTACATTGTTATGATTCTAGTTTCTATCAGAGCTGAGGATCATTCCAAATAATTTTTCTTTTTTTTTGCAAAAGGTGAATATTTACTCACTGAGGGATTCCAGTTCTTCTAAATGATAGGCTTCCACTATGATTATCTGACCAGGATTTATCACTTGATACATATGACATGTGACCTACTACAGACAATTAAAGCTCTGTTGTATCTAGTGTGTTTTAAAGGCTATATGTCTGAGCTTCTTGTACTCAAGTCTGGATCGGGTGGGAGAACTGTTTCCTTTTCTGAGTCTCATTCAAATCTGGAAGCCCAGTAAACAAAAGCAGCAAACCCAGATCTTACGCATATTACCTCCAATTCAAAGATGTCCTCCAAGTTTTATATCTCTATATTTTTGGTAGGAAGTAAAAGAGATGGCAGTTTGTTTTTCATTTTGAAGTTAAAATCCTGACATTGCCCTAAAGACTTTACCAAGGTGGTAGGTCCCTACGTTATGCAGAGTGTTTGTTCATCAGCCCACGTCTGTCATACTAAGATATCAAATAGATCTGCTATTTTTTTCTTAGTTTCAGTCACAGAATGTTATTAATGTAATGGACACACATGGTATCCTGTAGTGTGCTGAGACAGGCAAGGTCACGGCTTTCAATTGCTATGATAATTTTCCCATCAGCCCTGACTGGCTGGAATTGGATCATAGTCTCTTAAATTGTCCTATCTGACTGTACTCCCTCCTTCCTGCTCCCCTGCTCCACTTTGCCTGTCCATGGAGTTGAACAATCCCTTCTTTCAACTCCTTTTATTACCAGCTTCAGTTCTCCACAGATATAACCCTAATATATAACAGTCTCCACATGGGTACAAGATATGTCATATTCCTCTAATTTGATAAATCAAATTTAATCTGATTTGAGACCCCCACCTACTTTCCTAATTCAAAAGCCAATTTTCGTAATCATAAAAGAATCTTGAGCTCATATGATTAAGGTCCCGGGAGAAGATCTGAGTCTGTAATTATTGGAGGTTCTCATCATTTCCCTGACTCCTTATGTTACCAAATATTCTTCCATTATTTGTTCTCTGCCATCCCTCAAGCAATCTGCTCTACTAAATTATACCCTTTTAAGTTGTCCGTTCCCTTGTCTACAGATGTGTTTGCAGATACTCTCTCTGCTTCTCTAGCAGCCATGGTTCATAGTGTTCAGTCTCTATAGACACTGTGGCAATCCCATGCATAGGACCACATATACAATTATAATAAGGTTTCAGACTGTCCCCCTCACTGCACCCGTAATCTCTTTGTCATTACGAATCTCTGTCTTATTCAACCTTAGCTTCTTTCGATATGTCTGTATGTTATCATCTTCCAGTTACCTAGCTTGGCCTCTGTAACTCAGAAGCTGTTACCTAACTGCTTCTATGGTGCTATCCTACCATATCCAAGGATATTTGAGAAGGGAGGGCAAGTGGGAAGAAAATCTTGACTTTTATATCAGGTAGAGATTGAATTTGGCTTATGTAGTTAGGGTCTGTTTTTCTCAACTTAAAACAAGTCCTGAGGTAAACAGTCCAACACTAGTATTCTGGTTCCATGATGCCCTCAGAAACATAGGCTCTTTGCACTTGTCTTTTATCCTGAGATGATTCTTTTTCTCATCATTGCAAGATGGCTGGTATGCTCCTAGCAACATGCCCACGTTTCATACACAAATAGGTAAGGAAGGCGAAGGGCAAAGGATTTATGCCAACAATTAATTCAACAAATGAATGACAAATGAGTTTTGTTTGTTTGTTTTTCTTAATCAAAAGAACAATAACTTTCCTGAAACCTCCCTCTAGTAATTTTCTGTTTTTATCTCATTGGCTAGAATACTGCCACATGCCTGTCTCAAAATTAAAAGGATATCTGGGGAAGTGAATAGCTTTGACTGGGCACTTTGCCACTCTGGAAAAAACAAAACAAAACAAACCAAAAACAGGGTTTTGTTAGTAAGGAAGAGGGGGAAACCATGTTGGGTTGGCACCTAATGCCATATTTTTACACAAATAATTCGTGCCTTCTACATTTGTGTGCCAACCACTCCCTCCCCCTGCAAAGTATTTTTATTTAAGTGCTATGCTAATTTTCTTACAGAAATATGTAAAAAAAAAAATTGGTGCTTAGGAAAATACCCTGGGGGGAGGGAGCAGTTGGCAAAACAAACCTAGAAGGTGCGTGTTATTTACACAGAAATACGATAGTGTTGCCATAGCTACCTCCCTGAGATGCATTTAAGGAAAATACTTGCAGCTTTGAGGGAAAAAGACCCACTAAAACAAAAAAACCCTCCAGTTCTTTTATGAAAAAGTGACTTGTCAAAAGTGATAATGACAAAATTTCAGTCATTTTTTCAAAATGTCGTAGAAGAGTATACGTAACAAAGAAAGGCCTGATGATCTGCTTCCAAAAATTGTTGTTAGGTGCCATCCAGTCAGTTCTAAGTCACAGTGACCTTATGTACCACAGAATGAAACACTGCCTGGTCATTTGGCATGCTCACAATTATTATTCTTGAGCCCGTTGTTGCTGCTACTGTGTCAATCCATCTCGCTGAGGGTCTTCCTCTTTTCTGCTGACCCTGTACTTTACCAAGCATGATGTCCTTTTCCAGGGGCTGATCCCTCCAGACAATGTGTCCAAAGTATGTGAGAGGCAGTCTCACCATCTTTGCTTCTAAGGAGCATTCTGGTTTTACTTCTCCCAAGACAGATTATAAAAATCAATCCCTAAAATTAATTAATGAAAATTCTGTTGGATCACAGCAGTCCAATATAGTGCTGGAAGAGGAGTCCACTAGGTTGGAAGACACTCAAAACACAAAGTGGCAACAATGGACTCAAGTATATCAATGATCGTGAAGATGGTGCAAGATCAGACAATGTGTTTTTCTGTTGTACGTGTGGAGTCAGAGCTGACATGACAGCAACTAACGATAACAACAATACCTAATGAATCATTTTAAACTTGGAGACAGGCACCCACTAGGCATATTTTTTTTTCTTCCTTTTTTCTTTTCCTACTGCCCTTACCTTCCTTCTTTTCTTCCTTCCTTCCAGAATTCTAAATCTATACAATGTCTTTGCAATGCCCAGTATATTGTGTTGCACACTGTGTCCCACAGCATCCTCAGCAGATGCTACAGGGAAGCTGGACACAGAGCTGGGGCTCTGATACAGCCACTTGGCTTCAAATTAGCCTCTCCACTATTGAACATTTCTGTCAGGGCACTTTGGACAATGGTTGTACGGCTAAAAGAGTTGGGAAATCACCAATTCAAGTCTAATTCTCTAGTTTTACAGAGGAAGAAACCCAGCAAAAGCTAAATAGACCAAAGACCCAAAGGAAAAACAGAGGCTAAGCCTTGCTTTTATTTCTTTTTCTTGTTATTTTCACCAGTCATTTTCTATTTAATCTTTTATAGATTTTTAAAAAGTTAGCATTATTACTTTTTTTTTAGAGAAATGGACCTATTCAGGGGCTAGGAATAGAAATTTGCCTCCTGAATCTTAGTTCAATTAATTGCTATATCGCCAATAAAAAATACTCTTTAACAACTGGCTCATTTTTCAGATTGAGGTTTTGTTTATATAAAAAGATTATTGTAAAATAACATGTACTTACATTTTACTTATTTCTCCAAAAATGTTACACATTCAAATTAGAGTGTATGATTGAACCATGTGGCAACACATATTGCATCGCTATGATACCAGACACTGTGTCAGACACTTGTGGCCCTTGCTTTGGGAGAACTCAGAAATAGGAGGGTACAGTACGAGAAACCTGGTCATATAAATAGAAAACATTATTTTTTAATATTTCCACTAATTTTCCTTGGGATTTTGGGCGAAGCAGTAGAGATTTTGTTACGAGGCACAATAATAATGATGGCACTAGTGGAAGTATTTTCCTCTAAGAAGAAAATAAGTTTATTCACTATTTTTCATCTGCATTGGCCAAAATAATTTCTGCTTAAAACCACAATGATGAAGCTAGGAAATATGACATTTTTTACCTCCCCATCAAAATCACTTTAAAATCTTGTTTCGAATTTGATATATCTTATTATGATGACATTTTTAATGTTTGTTGAGTTTGTTATTTGGCTTCTGATTTTAATTATATATTCATTTTTTATAATAGATTGCAACTGTTTAGTACTTTGTCAGGAAGGCAAGTGAGGGTATGTGTAGTCCTTCATAACATTTGTTCTAAATTCTTTGTTTATTATTTTTAATAACTTATTGAAAATCTTAATCAGAAAGAAATTGTAGAACAAAGGACACTTGCCTTGGTCTTAACATGAGGAACTGATTTTACCACTCCAAAAATATGCTGAAGGATGAGACCAGTGAAAATCGGGTGGTGCTTCAACAGACTCCTTTCTGTATAAACAACAGCTGGATGTGCCTGTTGCCACTGGTGGGGGATGGTAAGGATGGAGAAAAACATTTTTTTTTTTTTAGTGTTGGAAATGTTTCGGTGAAATCATGATGTCACCAGGATATGTTTTGTCTGTGACTATAATTTGCATAAGTTCTTTCCCATGGAACTATGTAAAATACAAAGGAATGTTTCATGGTACATTTTGCCTCTAGGATGCCAGTATTCCTAAGAGTCCATGAAGGAGACATCATGTTCAAAGAATTTCTTTTGGAAATTCTCTTCAAGTAAGAATTAATGAAAAAGGAAAAAAAAAAAATACAGCATGCAAATACTACGACTTTCCCATTGTCTCATAGAAGGACTAAGATTTTCCCATTGTCTCACAGAAGAACTAAGATTGTTTTGCATTCCTGATCATTGACTAATATTTTAAATTTGTACTATATATTTTTGAGAACAGTCTTCTCATTTTCTTAATACTTGGGATGCTTGGGATGTATACTCATTTTATTATTTTTTCCTGTTACAATTACCTTGTACATTTTTCCAAATTTTTGTCTTCTATGGATTTCATCAAGCAAAATGTATTGGGGACAAATTTTGAAGATTTATTTTGATATCAAATTAAGGAACGTTTTCCAGTAGAGCAGAGGAATTCAAGGATCAAATAAAATGGCTAGAAATCAAAAGCAATTGATTTTTAGCATTTGACACGGGGATTTTCATACCAAAAACACTATTTAAACCTTGAGAACATGGTTGAAGCTGGCTCTTTGGCTCCGATGTAAGTCAGAGGATATAAAGAAAATAACGGGGATAGGGGAGGAGGTAGATGAAATGGGGTAGGTGTTAACATACCAGATATAGTCATCTCTTATTCTTTCAATATATTAGCAAATTTAATCATTGAAAATAATGTTTTTTAAATTAATTGATGAATTTCTGATAATATGGGTGACTAGATTATTTGAACCCCTTGTCCTATTGAAAGCAAGTAAAAATGCTGGCTAAAATAATTTTTCAAAAACCTTAAAATCACCATGCAGTTGCAAAAAATGGCCAATCTCAAAAGAAAAGCAGAAAGCTGGAGCACTAAGGCAATTACTGAAGATGCTTTTATGGTGAAGATCTTTGTAAAACGAGGTAAGCTTGACCTACAGTTTTGAGGGCTATGTGGTGGGCGTAAAGTGTTGAAATCAAAGCCCAGGTTCTGCCGGGGTCAGAAGTCACCTCCCCTGAAAGCTGGAGCAGCAAAAAGCTGTATCTTCAGGATAAGGGTTAGCAGAAATTAAACATCGGTCCGATCTCATTGTGTATGGGGTCTCCATGAGTCATTGGCCGACTCTACCATAGCTAACAACAACATCCCTTTTACCTCTAGAAGAATGCAAAAAAAAAAAAAAAAAAAAAAAATTGGCCTCAACCCTAAGCCATAAAAAAAAACCAGAGGGAAAAAGAACTTCCTGAGAAGTTTGTAACCACAGGCCAGTTCTCTCATGAATTTAAAAACCAATTACTATCAGTATTAAGCACAGACTTTAAACTGTGACTTTAATTTTAAATGATTCTTGATCGGTAGTATGTCAAGGTACTTGGCATAAACAAAGGAGAATACTTTTTGAGGGTTTTACCTTCATGTTAGGCTTCAAAAAACTGCCACATAAATTTCCAAAGAAAATGAAACACAGCACATAATCAAAAAATAATCAAGCAAGCAAGAAAAGAAAAAAAATCGCATGAGCAGAACAAGCAGGAAGGATGGAGAATACAAAGATACAGCTTTTTTCTCCTAGTTTTGACTCATACCTGACAAAGAAAACTGAATCTTCGAAGCATTACTCTCCTTACACCCTGTGGCAGAATATAATCATACTATTTCTCCTTTCCAACACTTTCTTTACTTACTCATTTATTTGTTTATAACGAAATTCTACTGTCCTGGAAGAATAAATTGGTTTAGGGCCTCATCTAAAGTTTCCTTGAGGAAAATAGCGGGACAAGAATGGGAACCAGGAGACTTTTGAGTTTATAATACAAAAATTCAACTGCCCTGTGAAATAGGAACTCTTAGATTGTAGAATATGGAATTGCCACTTTTCCAAGTTTAACAAACTATGGAACACCAGCAAATTCATGCTGTCCAATCCAATATATTCATTTGTCTAAGTCGCTGTTTCCAAGGGATACTCAACACAGGGGACCAAACAATGTAGTTTAATTCTCTCTCAAGTCACAGCCCAGATTTGATCATCTCAGGGCTGGTGGGAGGACGTCTATCCTCAGCACATGCCTTCCAAGTTGTTTGCTCTTAAGTTTCCCATATCCTGGCATCAGGCAGAAGGAAAGGGGAAGCCCATGGCAAGTACCTTTCTCTAAGAAGAGATAACACAGAAGGTTGAGCACATCTCATTTACTTATATCCCAATGACTCCAAATTAAAGCTGATCTCTCTTATCTGTATATATTTCAAAGTTCATGCTCATGGTAACTTTTTCATCTTCTCTTCTCCTTTCTTGAAGTTTTGTTTCTTGTTTGTTTAAAATCTCTGTTAGTTTCTTAGGGTGGCCATAACAAAGTACCACACAGTGGGTGGTTTAAAACAACAAGAATTTATTGCCTCACAGTTCTGGAGGCCAGAAGTCCCAAATCAAGGTGTATGCAGCACCATGCTTTCTCCGAAGACTCTGGGGGAAGATCCTTCCTTGTTCCTTCCTAGCTACTGGTAGCCTTAGGGGTTCCCTGGCTTGTAGACTCATCACTTCATTTTCAGCCTTTGTCTTCGTATGTCTGTCTCCTATATCTTTATGCTTCTCTGTGTCTCTTCTCCTGCTTGCAGAAGGATACATCATATTGGATTAAGTCCTGTGCTGCTCTAGTACAACCTCATCTTAACCTAAATGATAACGTCTTCAAAGACTCTATTCCCAAACAAGGTCATATTCATAGGCACCAGGGGTTAGGACTTTGACATTATTTTTTTTGAGGGAAATAATTCAACTCGTTGTAAAATATTTTCTCTAGTAATTGCCTCCAATGCAGTACACCTTCTTTATATATTTTGAATCCTTACATATTCACACGTCTTTTTTTCATGCTGGTAAACAATTAGTATCTGGCTTGGTTATGGGTATCTTGGAATGCAGTCCGTTTTGCTCAGGAGTCAGTAGAATTCAGTCCATTCTCTTCTCACTTCCAGTGCTGCAGATAAGAACTGCAATGCTAATGTAATTGTTTATCTTTGTAAGTAACCAGCTTTTTTTTTTTCCCCTGTGTGGAAGCCTGACGAATGTTTTCTTTCTCCTTGGACTTTGGGACTTTTATCAGGATGTGTGTAGTATTAGACTGTATCTTTTCTGAGAAGCACTGCCTGGAACTCAGCGAACTCTTCCAATCTAAAAATTCAAGTATTTCCTCTACTCAGGGAAATTTAAAAATGTTACTTGTTTAATGATTTCCTTTCCAACATGTGTTTTTCTTTTTATTCTTCTTCTTCTGGAACTCCTACTTTGCCATTTTAGATCTCCTTGCAGGATGACCCTTATAGCTGGTCTAAAGACCTATTACCAGAACTCCTAGAAACCACTGGGTAACAGCGCAACATTCAAGAAGGTAATTGAATCAAGATGTGGTAGGCTGTGGCGGCTGAAAATGACGCATGACAAGCTGTTTCAAGCCAGAGTATTGTGTATTGTATCCTAGCAATCATATTGTGCATTGAGTACCTTAAGATTGATGAGGTGCCCTTCGCCCAGGTGAGGAGGTCTCCAGCAGGTTTCCAGACTAGGCTCCATGCTGGAATGCTCTAGGCTTATGTACATAAGGCCAAGCTTAGAGTAGGCTTAGAGGTTGACAGACGTGCTTTCAGAAGGTCTGATATGAACTTGATTCACTCACATGCTGTTATCTGCAACTGTGTGGGCCTTAGTAAGCCCTTTTGAGGCCAGGAGATTTGCACCTACCTTGAAGGATGTTACAGATCTTTCTGCCATGTATTCTGATTCATCTGACTTTCTTCTGAAATTTTTAGATGGGAACAGCTTGTTTGATTTTCTCTGGCAGTTCTGGCTTCTGTGCCTAGTCCTTATGTCAGTTATACCAACATGGCTATTTATCAGTATAATAGTCATGTCCTCCTGAATGTATGCACCATTTCTCTTCTATTTCCCTATGTATTTGCCATATATTTGTATATATTGCTCCATATTATTAGACTTTTCTCTCGCTTGAGCCTCATCTCAGGCACTGTTTGGCTGGTACCAAGGGTGGGAAAGTAAAGAGGTCATTCCCTTTATTAAGATACCACAGATTCGGAAATTTGTTCAGGCCCAACAGCAGTGCTATGCTGAATCTTATTGGAGCCTGAGGCAAAAGAAAAACTCAGTAATATTGGTTGCACCTCTAAAATTTTGATATTTTGTTCATCATGGATTTTTTTCATTAATTTTGATTTTTTAAATCACGACATTAAAATATTACTTGTCTTGATTACTGAGTTTTTTGGCACCTGTTTAACTTTTCCACCTGAGGCAATTGCCTCACTCCTGTCATTTTAGTCTGGCCTTGCACTCTAATGCCTGATTTGGTAGCTCTTAAGGCTCACCATGCTTAAGGGGCTTAGCTGGTATTTGAAGTGGGGCAGGAAGAAGAGGGCGGTAGTTTCCAAGCACCATCTTGGAAAATATAGAAAAGCTTATAAAACAGAAAAAAAAAAAAAGAGGGAGGGGATTATGCAATTTTTTTAACCCAACATTAATGTTCCATTCATGTATTTTTCACTTATTATTTACATCAGCTTAACAAATTAATCGTTGTGTGTGGGGAAAAAAATCAAACCCTACAGGAGGGTAAAGATAAAAAGCAAATTTCTTACTCTTTTTCTTAACCCCAAGCTTCCTTCTTCAGAGGCAAACATCTAACAGTTTTACTGTAAGATTTATTACTTTTCCAAGTTTTAGAAAATTTTATTTTATTATCTCTTTGATTATTTGATTAAACACCCTACTTTTTTCTCTATCCTTTGCAAGTACTCTTACTTGTTAGATTTTTGGATCTCTTGAATTGACTGTCTTATATATGTCTGCTTTTTTCTCCTTTCTTTGTTAGAAGTTCAGTAAACATCAAATACATTCTCTAGTCCTTTTATTTAGTTTTTTTATTTTAGTAATTTTAGTTTTCATTTTCATTAACTCCTTCTTCCTGTTCCTTTATCATAAGAATACTCTCTTGTTTTATGAATTTAGAACTTCCTCAAATCTTGAGTATTAATTTTTTTTTTTAAATATTCTTTTCCATTCCTTAAATTATCTTTGTTTTCTCAGGCTGCGACTGTTCTTTTTGTCTAATTTTTTTATGATTTTGCTTTTCCTCTAATTTTGCATTATACTAATGAAGAAAGTCATCAATTGATCATACCATTTAGCTGGCTCAGTTTTCTTCCTTAGGAATATAGAACTTTTTTTTTTTTCTGTTCAATTTCAACTTACTTTTTTAGCTCATCAAAAAATATTTAGATGATGTCTATATACTTCATGACTATTCGTTGAAAGGAGACCTGGAGGCTTAGTAGTTAAGCATTTAGCTGCTGACAAAAAGGTTGGCAGTTCGAATCCACCCGAAGCTCCTTGGAAATCCTATGGGGCAGTTCTACTCTGTCCCATAGGGTCACTATGAGTCGGAATCAACTTGACAGCAATGAGTTTTTTTATTTTATTTATTGAAAACCCAGAAGCTGATAACAAAGATAAGATTTCTGCTTCAAGTATAAATTGAGGAAAAAAGCTATTTCTGTAGTTTACTCAGTGTATCTAAGTCTACATCTTGAATTGCTTACCATAACAATTTCCCTTTAGCTCACTGCTGGTGATACAGCATGGTAGAGATCTTTATGCACTCTGCCAATAAAATCCTAAGACAGCATTTATTTGGCTTTTATAGAAATTAAATTCCTCTACTTATTGCTCATTAATATTCATTCTATTGTGACATATCTGTTCATGCTCTTTGCCCATTTCATTATCAAATTATTAGTCTTTATCCAATTATCCAGTTATTACAGAATATTGTCCAATATGGTGCTGGAACCTAAGTTGGAAGACATTCAAAATGCACAGAGGCTGCAACAATGGACTCCAGCATATACCATTGATCCTAAAGATGATGCATGACACGACAACGTTTTGTACTGTTATACATAAGCCCAAAAAAAAAAAAAAAAACTTGTTGCTGTTGAGTATATTCCAACTTATAGTGACCCTATACAACAGAGTAGAACTGTCCCACAGAGTTTCCAAGGAGAACATGGTGGATTCAAACCGGCAACTTTTTGGTTAGCAGCCCCAGCACTTGTTCACTACTCCACTAGGGTTTCCGTTATACATAATGTCACCATGAATTGAAGCTGATTCAATCACAACTAACAACAATCTTCTTAGTAGCTTTTCTCCTTCTTTCCATCATTTCTCCGCTCAAAAATGGCTATAATTCTTAGCTTTTTCTATATTCTTCTGTCTTTTAGGTCTCTCATTTATTCATTTGTTTTTTTTAACCTCCTCTTTTTTCTTAACATTCTGTCAGCTCTCAAAATTTGTCTTGAATTTCAATGATTTCATCTTCAGTTGTGTCTTTATTGCCTTCAATGTGAATTGTCATTCTGGTCTTTCATTTTTATCTTCTTGAGTCCTTCCTTATTTAATCCATGTTCCTGTTTAACCTGCTCTATTTTTTTTATTAGTATTCTCTAAAGCTTTCTGTTCTAGTTTCACAGAAGCCATTTTCTTGAACTTTTTTGAAAATTCCAGTTTCTTGGAATATTTTCCATTTTCTGTAGTAAATAATTATAACAAGTTCATTCTTCTTACTTTTTTTCAGAATGCTTTTATTTTGTCTTTCTTTCCAGTTTTATCTGTGTGTTCTTGGTGGGTATTTTCCTCTTTACTCACTTCAAACTTAGTGTGATGGTTAAGACTGTGTGTCAAATTGGCTGGGCCATGATTCTCTGTGTTTTGGCAGTTGTATAATGTTATGACCACTTTCATGTTGAAATTTGATATGTGATCACTGCCATTATGGAATCTGCTGAGTGGTACCAGTGGGAGTAGGGCCTGTGGAAGCTCACCACCCCCTCAACCTTCATCTCTCTGCCTTTCGCCACCTACTTCCTTCCTGCTCACCTTACAAAGGTTGTTGTCTTGTTCTGGATCCAGCAGCTGTCTCTTGTCTGACCTCTGGTTCTTGGAACTTGAGCTAGCAGGTCATCTGTCCTTCTTGGAATTCACTGATCTTCAAGGCCTACAAGCAAGAGTCCTGCTCCCCGACGTGCCTATCTTGGGTTCGCCAACCTCTGCAGCTAAGTGACTCAGGAGAAACCTTGCGGTCTTACCTGCTGACCTTAGGGATTCCTCTACTGTCACAACCTGTGAGCAGGATCCCTGCTCTCCATCCTGCTCATTTTGGGTTCACCAGCTTCTGCAGCTCCGTGAGTTGGGAAAGGATTCTATCCTGATCCAAGGACTTGGGACATTCCAATCCCTACAATCGCATGTGCTGTTTCCTTAATATAAACCTCTCTCTATGTATTTATACACATTACTTGTTTTGCTTCTCTAGAGAACCCAGCCTAAGACACGTGGCAAGATCTAGCCATACTTGATGCTTGCCTGCCTCTGACTACACCTGCCTCTGCTGTCCATTTAGTCTTTTTCAGAAGGTAAAACTATCCCAGGACACTCTTGTCCTGAACGATGATATAAAAAAGGTTAAAAAGGAGGAGAGGTGTGAGCCATTGAAAAGTAATTAGTAAACACTGTGGTAAACGAGGAAACCCTGGTGGTGTAGTGGTGAAGTGCTACAGCTGCTAGCCAGAAAGTTGGAAGTTAGAATCCACCAGGCACTCCTTGGAAACTCTATGGGGCAGCTCTACTCTGTCCTATAGGGTCGCTGCGAGTCTGAATTGACATGACAGCAGTGGATTTGGTTTTCTTTTGGGGGGGGTGGTAAACTGATTTAAACATTTTTTTTTTTTTTTACTTCAGAATAGGTGAACTAAAATGTGCTAATGCATGTGGAGAATTCAGAATTCTTTTTTCTTCTGTAGAATACTAATGATAAATATTGTATAGGAAAATATTTTCTACAGAAAAATATTTGTGATACAGGGGTCTAGAGCATACTTGCTTCCTTGAGGTGGGATATGCATGCTCCTCACCCCTCATGGCCATTTTCTTTGATACTTTGAATTGATAAATATCTGAAAAACTACATGATGTAACATGTTCTTCATTATGTTACCAAATCTATTTTCTCTTGCCTGAGTTGTTTTAGTTGTGGATTTAAACTTGTCTGAAGGTGTCACTTCTATCAAAGTCCTCAATGAGAACCTGATGATTGTGCTGAAGGAACTATGTTCCCATTCTTTTCTAGCCACTAGACTGGGTCTTACCATCTGTACTGCTGTTGATGAGTACAGTTGTTGGTGAGTTATGCTACTTAAAACCAAGCTACTTTCCATGTAGACATGGAGACGAATGCTTCTTTTTGCATAATTTGTTGTTATTAGTTGTTGTGGAGCCAATTCCAACTCATGACAACCCACGTGTGTGGAGTAGAACTGTTCCATAGGGTTTTCAAGGCTGTGACTTTTTGAAAGCAGATCCTTAGACTTGTCTTTCAAGGCACCTCTGGACATATATCATGTCTATTTCACATTATTTATGCTTTTTCCTTTTTTGTTTTTTTAATGTGTATCCTCTTTTTAGCTAGGATTTATATGTAAGTCCATATGGGCCCTGGGTGGTGCAAGTGATTTGCCATTGGCTACTAACCTAAAGGTTGGTGGCCCAAACCTAACCAGCAGCACCATGGGGAAGACAGCAATCTGCTTCTGTAGAGATTACAGCCAAGAAAACCCTATGGAGCACAGTTCTACTCTTTAAGACATGGGGACATTATGAGTCAGATTCAACTCTATAGCAACACTTTTGGTTTTTTTGTTTTCATATGACTGATTCAAACTCAGCCTCTTTTGATAACTAGAGATCAACCACATAGGCTAATGTACTTGATTCTCTTTTGTCTCAAGAGGAATTCATTATGGAATGATTCCTGGGTCCTATATGCAAAGTAATTTCTGGTGGGTGTGTCTCAAGCTGTCCCATCATTTTGATCCATGGTGGAGCCCTCTTCCCACCTGCTCCTTGACTACATACACTTTATTCTTCCAACAAGCATTTTATTGAGGCTTTCTTACCAATAAGCAAGTTCACCAAAATCCTAGAAGCTTGAATCACCATTCCTTGCATATGGACAGAGAAGAACATTTAAAGTGATGACATGACTTTTCTAATGTTATGTACTCAGTAGTAGCTTATTTGGAACTAAAATCCAAGTTCTCTAACTCCAAATTTTACCTTTTTTCTTCGTTACAAACCACACTGCTTTGTTTACTTATTTTATGTTCACCAACAGTCATTTAACCCACATAATATCCATATCTTTCCCAGGTATAACTCTGCACCCTAAAATATCATAACAAAAATGATGTCCTTTTCTGGACCCAATGCATAAAATCAACATGTTTCGGGTCTAAACTGTAAAACTTATATTAAGCTTAAGTGGATCCTACCTTTATTCTTTGGAAGAAAGAAAAATTGGAGAACTTGGAGTTAGATAATTAAGCTACATTGGCTTAGTTCTCATAAAAATGAATAAACCTTAATAATGCTGAGGTGTTAACAATAAAACCTAATGACAAATAACTACTGTTGTTATGAAGAGAAGGTCTTTTATAATTCAACAAAAGTAAAAAGATTTATGACCACTATGACACCATTTATTGGCAACTCCTCACAGCAATATGTCTGAAGAATAATTAAGGATACGTAAATAGCTGCATTCAGTGAAGGAATTTTTTCTTGGGTTCAGTGTTACTTTTATGATAAAAGTCTTATGCTATGTAGACACTGAATATTTTAAGCAGTATTTCATTGCCCTATAATCCTCCATTCAATGATGTTTCAAGACACTTAGCTGAAGTGACAATACAAATCTCATTCCTGTCTTGTAGCTGAATATCCATTTCATTCTTTTCTGTGCGTAAAATTTCTTAGGTAAATATGATCCAGAGGAAATAAGTGCATCAATGGAGGCTAATTCTTCTAGTTTAGGGCTTTTTGCAAAGGAGGGCTGCTCTCTTTGAAAACAGAATGTCTGGAAGACAAGAAGCCATAGGTCAGGCTGCCTGCTGGGCAGGACACTCAGGGCACAGGCTGACAGTTTCCCATTGTCACTGACAACCAGAGCAAGCATTTTCTACCCAGCTGTCCTTTTGTCACAGCCATTTAAATGGTAGTGCAACCTGGCTTTCAACAATGGGCAAGGCTTTGAGACATATGAAGAAATGTGATGAAATGTTAGCTTGTCAACATTAATTATTTTAGTTAAAATGCAAGCCCAAGTTTCTGGATACTATAGTTTTTTAAGCCATGCACCCGATATATATCTCAAAAGATTTATTCAAGGTAAAGGGTAATTACCAGACAGGATTCTAAATTCCAAACAGTGAGCCCATTTTTCAAGAAGTTTACCCTACCAACTAGTTTTCTTCTAAAGTGCATTTAAAATTTTAGTGGGCTATTCATGCCCATGAATCTATCAGGGGAGATAAAGCTCATTTGTTAATTGGTTGCCAACATTCCTTCAGAGGCTATTTTTACTAAGGATATTTTACTGCTTTTCTGTCAAATTAAAACTGACGTAGAAAGGCGCCTCTCCCCCTTTTCCTCCCATTGTTCTCCATGTAGTAAACACTAAAATAGATTCAGTGACACTTAGAATATTTGTGGATTTTAAACTGGAAAAATCCACTCAGCATTGACTTATCTCACAGATAATAATTTCGAAATGTGTTGTTTTGTTTCTTGTTTTTAGATTTTATTGGTTTGGCTGGTAAATTACATACATTACATTACAAAAAAAAAAAAAAGACAAACACATCAAAAAAATATTTTCTGGTCTGTGGTACCCAGTCTCCAAAGTTGCTCCTTCCTGTTATCATGCCTTTGTGTAACCTTCTTCCACAATGAATCAGCGTTTGTCCTTTGTGGTTCTTAAAATAGAGTGGAAGTGATGATATATGACTTCTGAAGTTATTATAAAAGTTATTATCACTTTTATTCTGACTCCTTGGATTGCTTGCTCTTGGGGAACCCAGCCACCATAAAAAAATGCCATGAGTCAAATGCACTCAGCCAGTCCTATGGGGAGGCCCTCTGGAGAACTGAGACCCCTGGCCAACAGCCAGCACCAATTGCCAGCCCAAGGATCGAGGACCTTGGAAACGGATCTTTCAGGCCCAGACAAGTCTCCAGAAGACTACAGTTCAAACTGATGTTGACTATAATCACAAGCTAGACCTCAAGCAAGAACTCTACATCCAAGCCCTTTCCAAATTCCTTAACCACAGAATTTGGGAACAAGATAAATTTAGGGTAATTTGCTACATAGCATTAAACTGCTAGAATAGTTCAAATGTTATAAATTTATTTCATAATTTTTAAGGTTATAAGCATAGTTTCATTGACTAAAACCTATTAAGTGTTGTTTCTCTATTGGCAGGGCATTTCATTTATTATTCCCTGAGTATTTTTTCCTGTATTTTAGTTTTCAACATGTCCCCAAATTTCTTTTCCCCGCATTTGTCCCCTTCTATCTCTCTCCCTTTCTTTTTTGTCCTAAAGTATTGATTTACTACATATGGTGGATTAAGAATGACCACAAATTCCTGGCAGCTTCTCCCATCAAGAGACAGTCTATCTCCTTAAAACTGCGATGGTCTATGGCTCCCTGAAACCAATAGAATGCAGTGGAACAGATAGGCCAGTTCTGAGAATAGGCTTGGAGAGGCTTTATAGCTTCTACTCTTGCTGCTTCAAGACTGCCACATGAGAAGCCTAGGCTAGCCTATTGGGCGCTGGGCCACAGAAAACAGGAAGAGTCATTCTGTTCAAGCTTCCAGACCAACCAGCCCCCAGCCAATCTGCAGCTGGCTGCAATCTCATGAGTGACTGACCTCATGAGCCAATCGGGAAAGACGGAGAAAGAAGAATGGCCCAGCTGAGCCGAGTCCAAATGGCTAATTCACTGAATAAAATAAAATGGCTACTAAAATGGTTGATTAGTTTAAAGCCACCATGTATTGAGGTGATTTGCTATACAGCAATAGCAAACTAATACAATACCCTTGGCTGTCATTGCTAGATTTCAACTCCAAAACCCATTCATACTTCATTTGGGTTAAACAGACCTCTGTTTTTTATTGTATTTTTTGGGGGGGAGGGAGGAGGATTCATTGCCACCTAGAATAGAAGGTGGTACATAAGCTATCAGAGGCAATAACATTAAAGGAAACAGAAGAAAAGCTTCAGAACATCATAAGAGTTGCCCTGAAGCTTTTAGCACAGCACCGCAGATAGAAAAGAACTTGAGTCAGAGTACCCAGTCAGCAAGCAGAAATAGAAGAACATGCAGTTTTTCTGGGGGGAAGCACTAGGGGACCCCAGCTGATGTTTAAATTTCCCAAATGTTCTGCAATTTGAAAACTTTTGGAGTTGAAAAATCTTATTGTTTTTATACTTCAAATTGAAACAGTTATAAATAGTGGCTATAAAACTGATGAAATAAAAGCAGATAATCCATTGGCATAGATGAAATTAAGGAGGGTGCCTTTTCCACTCCAAACCATTCTTTCAGAAAGCCTTGATTTATCATCCATTATATTGAGCAACTGGGAGAATGATAGGACAGAGTCCATTAAATAAATAAGAGTCTTCAGACTTTAAATCTATTTCTAGACAAGACCTTTGGCTCTAATTACTCAGACATGGAGCTGAATTAGAGCAAATTAAAAAAAAAAATTTTGGAGAAATTACAGTGCAAAAAAAAAAAAAAAAAACCCAGACAAACAAAAATCCAAATCCAAACCTGGATCCTGACCAAATATTACTAGGCTTCAAACTTACACCTGCAGGAGGTAGGCTTCAAGAGTTGAGCAGCCCCCAGATGCCCAGTTTCACCCAATGCCCACCTCAGATAAGGATGAGATTTAACACCAAAACACTCATAACAGAAGACAGAATAAACACAGGGAACTTCATCAAAATTTAAAGCTTTTGTTCAACAAAGGATGAGAAAGAAACCCCTTAAGAAACAGCCAAGGGCTTCAAGGACAACGCATAAGGGAGAGTGTATTAATTTTCTATGCTGCATAATTACCACAGACTTAGATGTTTATGGGTTCTGGGTTAGATGTTTAAAGCAACACACATTATTAGTTCACAGTTTCTGTGGGCTAGGAATCCAGGCACTACTTAGCTGGGTCCCGCTCAGGGTCTCACAAGGCTGCAATCAAGATGTCAGTCATCCTGAGGTTCAACTCAAGGAAAATTTTCTTCCAATCTCCTGCAGATTGTTGGCAGAACTCATTCACTTGTAACTATAGGGCTGAGGGTTTGTTTCTCGCTGGAGGCATCCCTCAGCCCTTAAAGGCCGCTCACAATCCTTATAATGTGAGCTTCTGCAACAGGACCACTTACTTCATGATGCTTACAATGGCAAGAGATAACAGATTGAATAGCAAGATGAAGTAAGTCTTTTATAATGTAAGGTAAGCACCGGAGTGACATCCGATCTTGTCATGGAAGTAACATCCCATCGTATTTATCATATTCTTTTGGTTAGAAGCAAATTGCAGGGCCTGCACACACTTAAGGGGAGAGGTGTCTCATCGTGGTTTTGATTTGCATTTTCATTTTGGCTAATGATCTTGAGCATTTTTTCATGTGCTTATTGGCCATTTGTTATCTTCTTTGGCGAAATGTCTACTCAAGTTCTTCACACATTTTTTGATTGGGTTTTTGTCTTTTCGTTATTAAGTTATAGGAGTTCTTTATATATTCTGGTTATCTGATATATGGTTCCACAAAATTTTCTCTCAGTGTGTAGGGTGCCTCTTCTCTTTGTTGTTAAAGTCCTTGGACAAAAGTTTTTAATTTTAATGAAGTTCACTGTATCTATTTTGTCTTTTGTTGCTAGTGTTTTTGGTGTCAAATATAAGCATCCATTGTCAAAATCTAGGTCCTGAAGTTATGCCCTTACAATTTTTTCTAGGAGTTTCATGGTTTTATTTCTTATATTTAGGTTCTTGATCCATTTTTTGAGTTAATTTTTGTATATGGTGTGAGATATGGGTTCAGCTTCATTCTTTTGCCTGTGGACATTCAGATGGGCAGAAGATGGGACCCATCAAGAGTGATTATAAGATTAACCTTTTTCTAGGTTCTCTGTGGTCTTTACACACTTAATTAGCAAAGTAACTTGAGCACAGGGAAAATTAAAAAAAAAAAAAAAAGGCCACGCACTTCAATATTCTAACATTTTCTGCCAAGTCTAAACATCAATCTTGATGGGCACATTTGTGTGAATCTCAACCCAAAATAGTCATTTAAAGGACTGCTTTACGACCACATTCTTCCATATGACACCAGGAAAATTTTGCCTTGCAAACCAAAACTCTTGACCATTTGATCTGCAGCAATTCTTGTTCATTTGTAAAAAGAAGAAGTTAATATTCTCACTAGATATGTAGAACACAGTGCATACGTAATCCAAGGATTGCAATAAACTACTCCTCTGTTATCGACTCTCGTTATCTAACATCTCGCATTTAAGACAATAGTAAAAAATCCACTATCTGACTACTTTGTGCATTAATAGCATATATCTGGCAGTAACAAACACCAAGGTGCAAGGCAAGAGTAAAGTTGGCTGTGATGGTTAAAGTTATGAGCCAGCTTGGCTGGACTATGATTCTCATGTAATGATGTAATTTGGCAATTATGTTACGACATAATTTGGCAGTTATATAATGTGATTTGGCTGTTATATAATGATGTACTTTGGAAGTTTTGTAATGATGTAGTCATCCTCCCTTTTGTGATTTTACGTGGTCATTCTTCATTTTGGCATAACGCCAATTTTCACGTAACGGTCTGGTCTTTGGAAACTAACCATGTCGATAAGTGAAGAGTTTATATTTTCTTCCGTGTCTGAGACCCTCGGTGCATCCCACCCGCCTCAGCTCTGCCATTTTCATATTGCAGAGCAACCCAATTAATTACCATTTTTTATATTAGGACAGTATATAAACATAGGCCAAAATCTGTTGTGGGGATAAGTAAACCTCAAATCTCAGTGGCTTAACACAACAAAGGGTTATTTTTCACCTACCTAAAGTCTACTTATCCCATGAGTTACCTCCAATTCAGGGCACTCTCTGTGATCGTTAGACTTAAAGTGGTGACTCTGATAGCCATCTTCTTCCATCTTTGGAAGCCTCTAGCTTAAATGTATGGCCCCCAAGGTTCCCACAGAAGGATAAGAAAGATTATGTGTGAAGTTTTATAATCAGAAAGAAATGTACATTATTTCTGTCCAGGCCTTTTTGGCCATAGCTCAATCACAAGGCCCCAATCTATCTGGATAGGAAGCCCAGATATGTAGCCTACTGCGTGCCCAGAAAGTGAAGTGGAATAGGTTATAGTCTAGTCAGACTCTGCTGCCACAGTTCACCTTCATATCACCAAATACCCATTTCACTCTTCTTCCCACACATAGAACACTATCAACCCCTCCCGAAGAGGAACAACTCAAAGTCCAACCCAGTTACTAAATCCAATAGAAAGTTAAGAATATCCATGTAATGAACCATCTATCTACTGGGGCAAGATGAGATCTCTCAATGCGGTGACCAATGAATTAAAAGACAGGTTATTTACCTCATTTTTTTTTAACCTCCAAGCCTCTCTCTTTCAGTTTACGGGAAGGTACTCTAAAGATATCTGCAAAGAAAATAGGTGAGCAGGACACATCCTTAATCTTTTCTTCAATTTACTTTATTTGATTGAGAAGTTTTTCCCTGGGCTGTTACTACTTATTGACTCCTTCAAATCCATTTCCCACATTTGGAGTTTAGAAGCAGCTGTTCTTACCAAAAGTGGTTGCAGCAGTAGGTGGATAGGGAACTGCCAGAAATTCAAGCTGGGTTCAGAAGAGGACGTGGAACTGTGAATACTATTGCTGATGTCAGATAGATCCTGGGTGAAAGCAGAGAATACCAGGAAGATGTTTACCTGTGTTTTATTAGTCAATGCGAAGGCATTTGACTGTGTGGATCATTACAAATTACAGATAACATTGTGAAGAACGGGAATTCCAGAACACTTAATTGTGCTCACGAGGAACCGGTACATAGATAAAGAAGCAGTTGTTAGAACAGAACAAGGGAAAACTGTGTGGTTTAAAGTGAGGAAAGGTGTGCATCAGGGTTGTATCATTTCACCATACATATTCAATCTGTATGCTGAGCGAATAATCAGAGAAGCTGGACTATATGAAAAAGAATGGGGCATCGGGATTGGAGGAGGACTCATTAACAACCTGCGTTATGCAGATGACACAACCTTGATTGCTGAAAGTTAAGAGGCTTGAAGCACTTACTGATGAATATGAAAGACCACAGCTGTCAGTATGGATTACACTTCAACATAAAGAAAACAAAAACCCTCACACCTGGACCAATATACAACATCATGATAAATGGGGAAAAGATTGAAATTGCCAAGGATTTCATTTTGCTTGAATCCACAATCAACACTCAAGGAAGCAGCAGGCAGGAAATCAAAACACACATTGCATTGGGCAAATCTGCTGCAAAAGAAGTCTTTAAAGTGTTGAAAAGCAAAGGTGTCAGCATGAAGGCTAATGTGTGCCTGACCCAAGCCATGATATTTTCAATTGCTTCCTATGCATGTGAAAGCTGAACGATGAATAAAAAAGATGGAAGAAGAATTGATGGCTTTGAATTGTGCTGGAGAAGAATATTCAATATACCATGGACTGCCGAAAGAACGAACAAATCAGTCTTGGAAGAAGTACAACCAGAATGCTTCTTAGAAGCAAAGATGGTGAGACTATGCCTCACATCTTTGGACATATTGTCAGGAAGGATCAGTCCCTGGAGAAGGACATCATGCTTGGTAAAGTAGAGGGTCAGCAAAGAAGAGGAAGACCCTCAATGAGAAGGATTGACACAGAGGCTGCCACAATGGGCTTAAGCATAACAAAGATTTTAAGGATGGCACAGGACAGGGCAGTGTTTCATTCTGTTGTACATAAGGTCGCTATGAGCCAGAACCGACTCGATGGCACCTAACAAAAACAAGAATTCTTACCAAACTTATAACGTCCCATGGTCTTATTTCCCCAACATAATCATTAGCAATCCAGAAAATTCTTTTCTAAATTCATCTTTTTTCCTGTAATAACTTGTTAAACACAGCAGTAATAGCAGAAATGCAATAATAGGCAATTTTTATCTTTTTACCCTAAAGCTGTTAATTCAGCAGGCACATGGTCTGCCTCTCAAGGTATTGCAGGAGACAATTTATCCAAATATTTTGCCACTGTATAAAATAGATCAGCTTTCAAGCCTCCCATATCGGTTTCTTTCCTTTATTCCACATGAATGCTAAGTCAATGTCTTATGTTTTAGGTTTGTTATATCAGCACTTCAACTCGGGGGTTAATTTTTGGGACAGACATGATATAATAGGCATGCCGTAATAACGACCCAGTCCCAAAATCTTGGTGTTGTTGTTAGGTGCTGTCGAGTCGGTTCTGACCCATAGCAACCCTATGCGCAACAGAACGAAACACTGCCCGGTCCTGCGCCATCCTTCTCCAGGGACTGATCCCTTCTGACAACTTGGCCAAAGTATGTAAGACCTAGTCTTGCCATCCTTGCTTGCAAGGAACATTCTGGAGGTACTTCTCCCAAGACAGATTTGTTCGTGCTTTTGGCAGTCCATGGTATATTCAATATTCCTCACCAACACCACAATTCAAAGGAGTCAATTCTTCTTTGGTCTTCCTTATTCATTGCCCAGCTTTCACAAGCATATGATGCGATTGAAAATACCATGGCTTGGATCAGGCACACCTGAGTCTCCAAGGTGACATCTTTGCTTTTTAACACTTTAAAGAGGCCCTTTGCAGCATATTTACCCAATGCGATGCGCTGTTTGATTTCTTGACTGTTCTCCCATGGCTGTTGATTGTGGATCCAAGTAAAATGAAGTCCTTGACAACTTCAATCTTTTCTCTGTTTATCATGATTTAGTTTATTGGTCCAGCGGTGAGAATTTTTGTTTTCTTTATGTTAAGGTACAATCCATAATGAAGGCTGTGGTCTTTGATCTTCATTAGTAAGTGCTTCAAGTCCTCTTCACTTTCAGCAAACAAGGTTGTGTCATCTGCATAATGCAGGTTGTTAATGAGTCTTCCTCCAACCATGATGCCCCGTTCTTCTTCATATAGTCCAGATTCTCGGATTATTTGCTCAGCATACAGGTTGAATAGGTATGGTGAAATGATACAACCCTGATGCACACTTTTCCTGACTTTAAACCAAGCAGTATCCCCTTGTTGTATTTGAACAACTGCCTCTTGATCTGTGTAAAGATTACTCATGAGCACAATTAAGTGTTCTGGAATTCCCATTCTTCACGATGTTATCCATGATTTGTTATGATCCATACAGTCGAATGCCTTTGCATAGTCAATAAAACACAGGTAGACATCCTTCTGCTTTCAGCCAGGATCCATCTGACATCAGCAATGATATCCCTGGTTCCACATCCTCTTCTGAAACCAGCCTGAATTTCTGGCAGTTCCCTATCGATATACTGCTGCAGCCATTTTTGAATGATCTTCAGCAAAATTTTGCTTGCTGATTTTAATGATATTGTTCTATAATTTCTGCATTCGTTTGGATCGCCTTCCTTGGGAATAGGCATAAATATGGATCTCTTCCAGTCAGTTGGCCAGGAAGCTGTCTTCCATATTTCTTGGCATAGATGAGTGAGCACCCCTAGTACTGCATTCATTTGTTGAAACATCTCAATTGATATTCTGTCAATTCCTGGAGCCTTGTTTTTCACCAATGCCTTCAGAGCAGCTTGGACATGTTCCTTCAGCACCATTGGTTCCTGATCATGATCTACCTCTTGAAATGGTTGAACATTGACGAATTCTTTTTGGTATAATGACTCTGTGTATTCCTTCCATCTTCTTTTGATGCTTCCTGCATCGTTTAATATTTTCCCTATAGAATCCTTCACTATTTCAACTTGAGGCTTATATTTTTTTCCGTTCTTTCAGCTTGAGAAAAGCCAAGCGTGTTCTTCCCTTTTGGTTTTCTTTCTCCAGCTCTTCGCACATATCATCATAATACTTTACCTTGTCTTCTCCAGCTGCCCTTTGAAATCTTCTGTTCAGTTCTTTTACTTCATCATTTCTTCGTTTTGCTTTAGCTGCTCCATGTTCATGAGCAAGTTTCAGAGTCTCCTCTGACATCCATCTTGGTCTTTTCTTTCTTTCCTGTCTTTTCAATGACCTCTTGTTTTCTTCATGTATGATGTCCTTGATGTCATTCCACAACTCCTCTGGTCTTTGGTCACTAGTGTTCAATGAGTCAAATCTATTCTTGAGATGATCTCTAAATTCAGGTGGAATATACTCAAAGTCATATTTTCACTCTTGTGGACTTGCTCTGATTTTCTTCAGTTTCAGCTTGAACTTGCATAAGAGCAATTGATGGTCTGCTTGTTCCACAGTCAGCTTCTGGCCTTGCTCTGACTGATGCTATTGAGCTTTTCCGTCATCTCTTTCCACAGATGTAGTCAATTTGATTCTTGTGTGTTCCATCTGGTGAGGTCCATGTGTACAGTCGTGGTTTATGTTGGTGAAAGAAGGTATTTGCAATGAGGAAGTTGTTAGTCTTGCAAAATTCTATCATTCGATCTCTGGCATTATTTCTATCACCAAGGCCATGTTTTCCAAATACTGATCCTTCTTCTTTGTTTCCAACTTTCACATTCCAATCACCAGTAATTATCAGTGCTTTCTGATTGCATTTTTGATCAATTTCAGGCCACAGCAGCTTATAAAAATCTTCTATTTCTTCATCTTTGGCCTTAGTGGTTGGTGTGTAAATTTGAATAGTAGTCGTATTAACTGCTGTTCCTTGTAGGTGTATGGATACTATCCTATCATTGACTGCGCTGTACTTCAGGATAGATCTTGAAATGTTCTTTTTGACGAAGAATGCAACACCATTCCTCTTCCAGTTGTCATTCCCAGCATAGTAGACTATATGATTGTCCGATTCAAAATGGCCAATACCAGTCCATTTCAGCTCATTAATGCCTAGGATATTGATGTTTATTTGTTCCATTTCATTTTTGACAATTGCCAGTTTTTCTAGATTCATACTTCATACATTCCAGCTTCTGATTATTAATGGATGTTTGCAGCTGTTTCTTCTCATTTTTAGTCACGCCACAGCAGCAAATGAAGGTCCTAAAAGCTTTACTCCATCCACGTCATTAAGGTCCACTCTACTTTGAGGAGGCACCTCTACCCCAGTCATCTTTTGAGTGCCTTCCAAACTGGGGGGCTCATCTTCCAGCGCTATATCAGACAATGTTGTGCTGCTGTTCATAAGGTTTTCACTGGCTAATGCTTTTCAGAAGTAGACTGCCAGGTCCTTCTTCCTAGTCCGTCTTAGTCTGGAAGCTCAGCTGAAGCTTTTCCTCCATGAGTGATCCTGCTGGTATCTGAATACTGGTGGCATAGCTTCCAGCATCACAACAACGCGCAAGCCTCTCCAGTATGGCAAACTGACGGACACATGGGGGAAAACCTTGGTAGCTTGATTTAAAAAAACCCATTGTTGTTGAGTCAATGCCAACTCATAGCTACCATATGTCTTAATACAGTATTCTGTTTCACAGTTTGAAGTGGATTGGAATGCTCTTTTTGGCAATTCTCCTCCAAGAAGTGACTCCAGGTTTCTTCTGTCTTGGAATGCTGCCAGTTTATGCACATTGCTTTCAAGATTGCCTTAGAATAGGAAAAGAGAATGAAACACGGAAGTTTTGTTGGTTAAGACTGTAGGGCCTCTACATCACTTCTGTCCGTATTTTCTTAGCTAGATCCCAATAAGTGGCCTTAACTTAATTTCAAGGAAGTCTGGGTAATTCAGTCTTCCCGTGTGTTCTAAAAAAATAAAATAAGAAAACCTGCAGATCTCCACAGATATGTTTGTTTAAAGATGTTAAAAAACTCATTTAGATGTTTTTGTTTGTACGTGTGTGTGCATGTGATAGAGAGAAGAGAAAGAAGCGAGCAAAGAGAGAATATTAGTAGGATTTTCTCTCTTTTTTAGTAGTACTTTAGAAGGTTTACAGAACAAACTAGCCTCTCATTAAACAATTAGTACACATATTGTTTTGTGACATTGGTTGCCAACCACATGACACATCAACACTCTCCTGTTCTTGACCTTGAGTTCCCTATTACCAGCTTTCCTGTCACCTCCTGCCTACTAGTCCCTGTTCCTGGGCTGGTGTGCCCATTTTGTCTTTTTTTTTTTTTTTTAAATAATTTTTATTGTGCTTTAAGTGAAAGTTTACAAATCAAGTCAGTCTGCCACATATAAGCTTATATACGCCTTACTCCATACTCCCATTTACTCTCCCCCGATGAGTCAGCATGCTCCCTTCTTCCAGTCTCTCCATTCGTGACCGTTTTCCAATTTCTAACCCTCTCTACCCTCCCATCTCCCCTCCAAACAGGAGATGCCAATACAGTCTCAAGTGTCCACCTGATATAAGTAGTTCACTCTTCATCAGCATCTCTCTCCAACCCATTGTCCAGTCTCTTCCATGTCTGATGAGTAGTCTTAGGGAATTGTTCCTGTCCTGGGCCAACAGAAGGTTTGGGGACCATGACCCCCGGGATTCTTCTAGTCTTAGTCAGACCATTAAGTCTGGTCTTTTTATGAGAATTTGGGGTCTGCATCCCACTGTTTTCCTGCTCTCTCAGGAGTTCTCTGTTGTGCTCACTGTCAGGGCAGTCATCATTTGTGGCCGGGCACCCTCTAGTTCTTCCGGTCTCAGGATGATATAAGTCTCTAGTTCATGTGGCCCTTTCTGTCTCGGGCTCATAGTTATCGTGTGACCTTGGTGTTCTTCATTCTCCTTTGATCCAGGTGGGTTGAGACCCATTGATGCATCTTAGATGGCCGCTTGTTAGGATTTAAGAGCCCAGACGCCACACTTCAAAGTGGGATGCAAAATGTTTTCATAACAGAGTTTATTACGCCAATTGACTTAGAAGTCCCCTTAAGCCATAGTCCCCAAACCCCTGCCCTTGCTCCACTGACCTTTGAAGCATTCATTTTATCCCGGAAACATCTTTGCTTTTGGTCCAGTCCAGTTGAGCTGATCTTCCCTGTATTGAGTATTGTCCTTCCCTTCACCTAAAGTAGTTCTTATCTACTAACTAATCAGTAAATAACCCTCTCCCATCCTCCCTCCCTCCCCCCCTTGTAACCACAAAAGTATGTGTTCTCAGTTTTTACTATTTCTCAAGATCTTATAATAGTGGTCTCATACAATATTTGTCCTTTTGCCTCTGACTAATTTCAATCAGCATAATGCCTTCCAGGTTCCTCCATGTTATGAAATGTTTCACAGATTTGCCACTGTTCTTTATCGATGTGTAGTATTCCATTGTGTGAATATACCATAATTTATTTAACCATTCATCCGTTGATGGACACCTTGGTTGCTTCCAGATTTTTGCTATTGTAAACAGTGCTGCAATAAACATGAGTGTGCATATATCTGTTTGTATGAAGGCTCTTGTATCTCTAGGGTATATTCCGAGGAGTGGGATTTCTGGGTTGTATGGTAGTTCTATTTCTAACTGTTTAAGATAACGCCAGATAGATTTCCAAAGTGGTTGTACCATTTTACATTCCCACCAGCAGTGTATAAGAGTTCCAATCTCTCCGCAGCCTCTCCAACATTTATGATTTTGTGTTTTTTGGATTAATGCCAGCCTTGTTGGAGTGAGATGGAATCTCATTATAGTTTTAATTTGCATTTCTCTAATGGCTAATGATCGAGAGCATTTTCTCATGTATCTGTTAGCTGCCTGAATATTTTCTTTAGTGAAATGTGTGTTCATATCCTTTGCCCACTTCTTGATTGGGTTGTCTTTTTGTGGTTGAGTTTTGACAGAATCATATAGATTTTAGAGATCTGGCGCTGGTCGAAGATGTCATAGCTGAAAATTCTTTCCCAGTCTGTAGGTGGTCTTTTACTCTTTTGGTGAAGTCTTTAGATGAGCATAGGTGTTTGATTTTTAGGAGCTCCCAGTTATCGGGTTTCTCTTCATCATTTTTGGTAATGTTTTGTATTCTGTTTATACCTTGTATTAGGGCTCCTAGGGTTGTCCCAATTTTTTCTTCCATGATCTTTATCGTTTTAGTCTTTATGTTTAGGTCTTTGATCCACTTGGAGTTAGTTTTTGTGCATGGTGTGAGGTATGGGTCCTGTTTCATTTTTTTGCAAATGGATATCCAGTTATGCCAGCACCGTTTGTCTTTTCCCCAATTCACTGACACTGGGCCTTTGTCAAATATCAGCTCTCATATGTGGATGGATTTATATCTGGGTTCTCAATTCTGTTCCACTGGTCTATGCGTCTGTTGTTGTACCAGTACCAGGCTGTTTTGACTACTGTGGCTGTATAATAGGTTCTGAAATCAGGTAGAGTGAGGCCTCCCACTTTCTTCTTCTTTTTCAGTAATGCTTTGCTTATCCGAGGCTTCTTTCCCTTGCATATGAAGTTGGTGATTTGTTTCTCTACCACATTAAAAAAATGACATTGGAATTTGGATCGGAAGTGCATTGTATGTCTAGGTGGCTTTTGGTAGAATAGACATTTTTACTATGTTAAGTCTTCCTATCCATGAGCAAAGTATGTTTTCCCACTTACGTAGGTCCTTTTTAGTTTCTTGCACTAGTACTTTGTAGTTTTCTTTGTATAGGTCTTTTACATCCTTGGTAAGATTTATTCCTAAGTATTTTATCTTCTTGGGGGCTACTGTGAATGGTATTGATTTGGTGATTTCCTCTTCAATGTTCTTTTTGTTGATGTAGAGGAATCCAAGTGATTTTTGTGGCTTTGTTAATTCTTTCAATTGTTTTTCTGTTCTCTATTTCATTTAGTTTAGCTCTAATTTTTATTATTTGTTTTCTTCCGGTGCCTGATGGATTCTTTTGTTGCTTGCTTTCTATTTGTTCAAGTTGTAGGGCAGTTCTCTGATTTTGGCTCTTTCTTCTTTTTGTATGTGTGCATTTATCGATATAAATTGACCTCTGAGCACTGCTTTTGCTGTGTCCCAGAGGTTTTGATAGAAAGTGTTTTCATTCTCGTTGCAGTCTATGAATTTCTTTATTACCTCCTGAATGTCTTCTATAACCCAGTCTTTTTTCAGCAGGGTATTGTTCAGTTTCCAAGTATTTGATTTCTTTTCCCTGATTTTTCGGTTATTGATTTCCACTTTTATGGCCTTGTGGTCTGAGAAGATGCTTTGTAATATTTTGATGTTTTGGATTCTGCAAAGGTTTCTTTTATGACCTAATATGTGATCTATTCTAGAGAATGTTCCATGTGCACTAGAAAAAAAAGTATATTTTGCAGCTGTTGGGTGGAGTGTTCTGTATAGGTCTATGAGGTCAAGTTGGTTGATTGTTGTAAGTAGGTCTTCCGTGTCTCTATTGAGCTTCTTACTGTAAGTCCTGTCCTTCTCCGAAAGTGGTGTGTCGAAGTCTCCTAGTATAATTGTGGAGGTGTCTATCTCACTTTTCAGTTCTGTTAAAGTTTGTTTTATGTATCTTGCAGCCCTGTCATTGGGTGCATAAATATTTAATATGGTTATGTCTTCCTGATCAATTGTCCCTTTTACCATTATGTAGTGTCCTTCTTTATCCTTTGTGGTGGATTTAACTTTGAAGTCTATTTTGTCAGAAATTAATATTGCTACTCCTGTTTTTTTTTGCTTGTTGTTTGCTTGATATATTTTTTTCCGTCCTTTGAGTTTTAGTTTGTTTGTGTCTCTGAGTCTAAGGTGTGTCTCTTGTAGGCAGCATATAGACGGATCATGTTTCTTTATCCAGTCTGAGATTCTGTCTTTATTGGTGCATTTAGTCCATTTACATTCAGTGTAATTATAAGTATGTGTTTAGTGCTGTCATTTTGATGCCTTTTTGTGTGTGTTGTTGACAATTTCATTTTTCCAGTTACTTTTTTGTGCTGAGATGTTTTTCTTTGTAAATTTTGTGCTTCTCATTTTCATACTAGTCGAATTTATGTTTGCTGAGTCGTTATGTTTTTCTTGGTTTTTATTTTGGGTTATGGAATTGTTAGACCTCTTTGTGGTTACCTTAATATTTGCTCCTATTTTTCTAAGTAAAAACCTACCTTGTGTGGTCCTATACCTCCTTGTTTTCCTCTCCATGTGCCAGTTCTATGCCTCCTGTATTTAGTCCCTCTTTTTGATAATTGCGATCTCTTACATAATGACTTCAATGATTTCCTGTTTTGAGCGTTTTTTTCTTTTTAAAATTAATCTTAATTTGTTTTTGTGATTTCCTTATTTGAGTTGATATCACGATGTTCTGTTCTGTGACCTTGTGTTGGTATCTGATATTATTGATTTTCTGACCAAATAATTTCCTTTAGTATTTCTTGTAGCTTTGGTTTGGTTTTTGCAAATTCTCTAAGCTTGTGCTTATTTGTAAATGTTTTAATTTCACCTTCATATTTGAGAGAGAGTTTTGCTGCATAAATGATCCTTGGCTGGTAGTTTTTCTTCCTTCAGTGCTCTATATACGTCATCCCATTGCCTTCTTGACTGCATGGTTTCTGCTGAGTGGTCTGAACTTATTCTTATTGATTCTCCTTTGTAGGAGAGCTTTCTTTTATCCTTGGCTGCTTTTAAAATTTTGTCTTTATCTTTGGTTTTGGCAAGTTTGATGCTAATATGTCTTGGTGATTTTCTTTTTGCATCAATCTTATATGGGGTTCGATGAGCATCTCGGATAGATATCCTTTCGTCTTTCATGATATCAGGGAAGTTTTCTGCCAACAGATCTTCAACTATTCTCTCTGTATTTTCTGTTATCCCTCCTTGTTCTGGAACTCCAATCACTCACAGGTTATTCTTCTTGATAGAATCCCACATGATTCTTAGGTTTTCTTCATTATTTTTTATTCCTTTATCTGACTTTTCTTCAACTATATTGGTGTCAATTGCTTTATCCTCCAACTCCCACACTCTGCATCCAATTCCTCGATTCTGGTCCTCCGACTTCCTATTGATTTGTCTAATTCTGTAATTTTACTGTTAATCTTTTGGATTTCTGAATGCTGTCTCTCTATGGATTCTTGCGGCTTATTAATTTTTCCACTATGTTCTTGAATAATCTCTTTGATTTCTTCAACTGCTTAATCAGTGTGTTCCTTGGCTTTTTCTGTAGATTGCCTTATTTCATTTATGAGGTCATCCCTGATGTCTTGAAGCATTCTGTAAATTAGTTTTTTGTATTCTGCATCTGACAATTCCAGGACTGTATCTTCCTTTGGGAAAGATTTTGATTCTTTAATATGCGGAGTTGTAGAAGCAATCATGGTCTGCTTCTTTATGTGGTTTGATATCGACTGCTGTCTCCAAGCCATCTATAAGATATTGTAATGATTTATTTTATGTTTGCTCACTGAGTCTTATCTTGTTTTGTTTTCTTTCAATATACTGAGATGGGCTACTAGGTTGCGCTGTCTTGATTGTTGTAGCCTTTGAATCACTTATGTCCTCTTACCAGCTGGTTTGGGCCGTTACCAGAAATATAAGCCTGAGAGTCCATTCACTATTCTTGAGTCGAATCTGATTTTGGGTCACCAAGCGTGTGGGGTAGACTGTCACCTATCCACCTAGAGGAGTAGTGGTGGTAGTTGTGTGCACCAGATTCTAGTAGCAGCAGGGGGTCACACTCCAGGGGGGGCAGGATGCTGACAGGCTTCCCCCAAGTGCCAGTGAGGTAGGTGTGTCTCTATTCTTAAAGCACTTTCGTGAGTGGGCTCTGCAGCTGTACCTTAGGCACACAATGCATGTACCTCTACAGATTGGTAGGTGTCACTATTCTGAGACCCCTATGGCAGGAGGCTAGGTGGTTTGGGTGGAAGTTCCACCCTCAGTTCCCCACTGTGGGTCAGTGAGGCTCTGTTTAATAGGTAGAGATATCAGACCTGGGAAACTTGTCTTTCCAGTAATCCGCTAAAACGATTACATTCAGATCACTATCAGAATTGCCTTTGCATTATAATAGCCACCTTGTTCCCTGTAGTGATGGAAGCCCAAGGCTGTGGATCTCATATGCTTGGCTGGAGCTGGTTCTGTATTTTTAGTCCAGTTTTGGGAAGTCAGGGAAGGATTCTTGGTCCCTGGGTTTTTTGTAGCTGCTTCTCTCAGGCCAGAAGCGTGGATTAGGAAAAGACAAAACAAACAAACAAACAAACAAAAGACCCGCAGAGCACTTCACTCTCTGGCCCAGGAAATTCCAATGTTAATGAAGCTGCCTGGGAAGGGGAGGGGAGGGATCAGATAAATAGGAGATAGTAGCACCCAGGAATATAGACAAAGTTGCTTATTTTGCTTGGTGAGGACTCTTTTATCTGAGATTCCTGAGGGGTAGGTGGACTGTGTGCATGGGCTGGGTAGTGATTGCCCCCAGGGGTCAGGCCGACATCCTGTGCATGTGCTGTCTCAGAAGCCATGGTCAGCTCCTCCCCTCCCGTCCAAAGCCCAGCACCAGGGTTCCCCGGCTGGGATGCCACACTCCCGGCTCCAAAACCAGTCGCTGCCTCCTGGTGATTTCTTTTCCTGTCAGCCACGTCAATGCGCTGCCTGCATGCACTGGCTGGGCTTTCCCCGAGGTCACTTCAGGGGGCTAGGGCTGCGTCCCGGGTTTGCTCTGTCTCAGATGCCATGCTCAGCTCCCCTGTGCCCAGTCCAAAACCCGGTACCAAGATTTTCTGACTGGGATGCTGGCTCCAGGCTCTGAAAACAGTTGCTGCTTCCCCGCGGTTGCTCGTTTATTGTCTCGTTAGCCATGTCAGTGTGCAGTCTGCTTGCACTGGCTGAGTCTCTACGGAGGTTACGCCAGGGGGCTAGGGGTTAGGGCTGAGTCCCTTGCCTGCCCCGCCTCAGCAAGCCGCTATCAGCCCCTCCACTCGGCACCAGGGAACCGTCAGGGCTCAAAGCTGTGTGGTGGGTTGGGGGTTCCAGAAGTGGTCGCTGGTTCAGGGCACAGCTTTTCACTCACCTGTCATTCAGGTCAACTCTTTAGATCTGTGTTTGATGGTCAGGGTTTGAGGATTGTCATGTATGTGATTGATTCACTTGTTTTTTTCAAGCCTTTGTTGCTAGAGGGATTCCAGGTAACGTCTACCTAGTCAGCCATCTTGGCCCCGCCTTCTCAGTCTTGTTTTGTTTTATGTATCTATCTAATGTTTGGCTGAAGGGTGAACCTTGGGAGTGCCTTAATCACTGAGCTAAAAGGGTGTCTGGGGCCATACTGTTGGGGTTTCTCCAGTCTCGGCCAGACCAGTAAGTCTGGTCTTTTTTTCTTTTGGTTTTTTTTTTGTGAGTTAGAAGTTTGTTCTCTGGTTGTCTCCAGCTCTGGGGCCCTCTATTGTGATCCCTATCACAGCAGTCAGTGGTGGTAGCCAGGCACTACCTAGTTGTGCTGGACTCAGTTTGGTGGAGGCTATGGAAACTCTGGTGGCATAGTGGTTAAGAGCTATGGCTGCTAACCAAAAGGTGAACAGCTCGAATCCACCGGTTGCTCCTTGAGAACCCTATGGGACAGTTCTACTTTGTCTTATAAGGTAGCTATGTGTCAGAGTCAATTCAACAGCAATGAGTTTGGGTTTTTGGTTTGGTAGTACTTGTGGTCTATCAGCCATTTGGACTAATCTTTCCCTTGTGTCTCTGTTTTTCTTCATTCTCCCTTGCTCCAGAGAGGATGAGACCAGCGGAGTACCTTAGATGGCTGCTTACAAGCTTTTAAGATCCCTGACTCTACTCACCAAAGTAATAAGTAGAACATTTTCTTTATAAACTATATTAGGCCAATTGAGCTAGATGTTCACTGAGACCATGGCCTCCACAGCCCTCAGCCTAGCAATTCGGTCCCTCAGGGCGTTTGCACCTGTCTATGGAGCTTCCATGACCTTGCTTGGACAAGTTGTGCTGGCTTCCCCAGTATTGTGTACTGGTCTTACCCTTCACCAATGTTACCACTTATCTATTGTCTATTTAGTGTTTTTCCATCCTCTCCCCCTCCAACCCATAACCATCAAAGACTGTTTCTTTTCGTGTGTAAACCTTTTCACTAGTTTTTATAGTTGTGGTCTCATACATATTTGTCCTTTTATTATTGACTTATTTCACTTAGCATATGCCCTCCAGATTCATCCATGTCGTGAGATACTTCACAGATTCATCATTGTTTTTTATTGTTGTGTAGTATTCCACTGCATGTATGTACCATAGCTTGTTTATCCATTTATCTGTTGGTGGGCATCTACATTGTTTCCATTTTTTGCTATTGTAAATAATGCTGCAATGAACTCGAATGTGCATATGTCTATTTGTGTGACGGTTCTTATTTCTTTAAGGTATATTCCTAGGAGTGGGATTGCTGGGTCATGTGATATCTCTGTTTCTAGCTTTCTAAGGAAATGCCATATCATTTTCCAAAATAGTTGCACCACTTTGCATTCTCACCAGCAGTGCATGTGAGTTCCCGTCTTCCTGCAGCCTCTCCAACATTTATTATTTTCTGGCTTTTTTTTTTTTTTAATTCATGCCAGTAATGCCGGAGTGAGACGGTATCTCATTGTGGTTTTGATTTGCATTTCTCTAATGGTAATGATGGTGAGCATTTCCTCATGTGTCTGTTAGCCGCTTTAGTTTTCTTTGGTGAAGTGTCTCTGTTCATTTCCTTTGCCCATTTTTTTAATTGGATTATTTGTCTCTTTGTTGTAGAGGTGTTGGATTTTCCTGTAGATTTTAGAGATTAGACCTTTGTTGGATTTGTCAGAGCCAAAAATTTTTTTCCTAGTCTGTAGGTTCTCTCTTTACTCCTTTGGTGAGGTCTTTTGATGAGCATAAGTGTTTAATTTTTAGAAGATTCCAGTTATTTAGCTTATCTTCTGGGGTTTGTGTGTTGTTAGTTATGGTTTGTATCCTGCTAATATGGTGTATTAGGGCCTCTAGCATTGATTCTATTTTTTTCTTCTATGATCTTTATAGTTTTTGGTTTTATATTTAGGTCTTTATTCCATTTTTAATTAGTTTTTGTGTATGGTGTGAGGTGTGGGTCCTGTTTCACTTTTTTGCAGATGGACATCAAGTTTTGCCTGCACTGTTTGTTAATTAGACTTTCTTTTCCTCATTTCATGGGCTTTGGGTGTTTGTCAAATATCAGGTGACTGTAGATGGGTGAATTTACATCTGTTTTCTCAGTTATGTTTCATTGGTCAAGATATCTGTCACTGTACCAGCATCAGGCTGTTCTGACTACTGTAGTTGTATAGTAAGTTCTGAGGTTAGGTAGCATGAGTCCTCCTACTTTATTCTTCTTCAATAGTGCTTTACTTATCTGGGGCCTCTTCTCTTTCCATGTAAAGTTAATGATTAGTTTTTCCATCTTTTTAAAGAAAGCTGTTGCTATTTGAATGGGAATTGCATTGTATTTGTAGATTGCTTTGGGTAGAATTATCATTTTCACAATGTTGAGTCTACCTATCCATGAGCATGGTATGTTTTTTCATTTATGTAGAACTCTTTTGGTTTCTTGAGTAGTGTTTCGTAGTTTTCTTTGCATAGGTCTTCTACATCCCTGGTTAGATTTATTCCTAAGTATTTTATTTTTTTTAAGGGCTATTATAAATGGTATTGCTTTCTGGATTTCCTTTGATAGTTCTCTTTATTGGTGTAGAGGAATCCAACTGATTTTTGTATGTTTATCTTATATCTTGCTACTCTGCTGAATCTTTCTATTAGTTTCAGCACGTTTTCTATGTATAATATCACTTCGTCCACATATAGGGACAGTTTTATGTCTTCATTACCAATTTGGATGCCCTTTATTTCTTTTTTTTGAATTTTTGCTCTAGCTAGGACTTCCAGCACAGTGTTAAATAGGAGTGGTGATAAAGGGCACCCTTGTTTTGTTCTTGTTCTCAAGGGGAAGGTTTTCAGCCTCTATTCTTTAAGACAGATATTGTCCATTGGTTTTGTATAGATGCCCTTTATTATGTTGAAGAATTTCCCTTCTATACCTATTTTATTGAGAATTTTTAATCAGAAATGGATGCTGGACTTTGTTGGATGCCTTTTATGCATTGATTGTGATGATCATGTTATTTTTATTTCATTTTATTTATGTGGCGGATTACATAGATTTTCTAACATTGAACCATGCTTGCACAACTGTTATGAATCCCACTTGGTCATGGTATATTATTTTTTTGATATGCTGCTGAATTCTATTGGCTATAATTTTCTTGAGAATTTTTGCATCTATATTCATGAGAAATATTGGCCTGCAGTTTTCTTTTTAGTGGTGTCTTTGCCTGGTTTTGTTATCAGGGTTATGCTGGGTTCATAGAATGAATTTGGAAGCACCCTTTCCTTTCCTATGTTCTGAAACAGCTTGAGTGGTACTGGTGTAAGCTCTTCTCTGAATGTTTGGTAGAATTCTCCAGTGAAGACATCTGGGCTAGAAATTTTTTTTGTTGGGAGTTTTGTTGTTGTCACCTTTTCTATCTCTTATTTTGTTATGGGTCTGTTCAGATTTTCAACATCACCTTACATTAGTTTGTGTAGGTAATATGTTTCTAGAAATTTGTTTATTTCCTATAGGTTTTCAAATTTGTTGGAGTGTATTTTTGCATAGTATTCTGTTATGATCCTTTTTAGTTCAGTTGGGTCTGTTGTAATGTTCCCTATTTCATTTCTTAATTGGGTTATTTGCACCCTGTCCTTTTTTCTTTTGTCAATTTGGCCAATGGTTTGTTAATTTTATTGATCCTTTCAAAGAATCAGCTTTTGGTTTTGTTGATTCTTTCTATTGTTTTTCTCTTCTCTATGTTGTTTATTTCTGCTCTAATCTTTATTTTTCTCTTTCTTCTGGTGGCTGTGGTCTCCTTTTGCTGTTCCCTTTAGGATTTTCTCTTGTTTTTGAGACTCTTCTGGAATCCAAAACTGAGAGATGCCCATATTCTAAAAAAAGTGATGGACATATCCCCTCAGACCAACTAAGTAGCAGGCAGTCTTGTTTTTTGACTCTTCACCTCCATCACACTTTATCAATGTTTATATTAAAAATTAACAAACCCTGATAACACAATGGTTAAGCACTTGGCTGCTAACTAAAAGGTCAGTGGTTCAAATCCACCATCTCCTCTCTGAGAGAAGAGGCTGGCAATCAGCTCCAGGAAAGATTGTTGTTGTTGTTAGGTACAGTTCAGTCAGTTCTGACTCGTAGTGACCCTACGTACAATAGAACAAAACACTGCCTGGTCCTGTGCCATCCTCACAATCATTGCTATGTTTGAGCCCATTGTTGCAGCCACTATGTCAATCCATCTCATCAAGGGTCTTTTTTCTTTTTCACTGACCTTCTACTTTACCAAACATGATGTCCTTCTCCAGGAACTGGTCCCTCCTGATAACATGTCCAAAGTAAGTGAGATGAAGTCTCACCACCTTTGCTTCTAAGGAGCATTCTGGCTGTACTTCTTCCAAGACATCTCATTTGTTCTTCTGTGGTATATTCAATATTTTTTTGCTAACACCGTAATTCAGAGACATCAATGCATCCTAGACCTTCCTTATTCATAGTCCAGCTTTCGTATGCATATGAGGCAATTGAAAATATGAATTGGGTCAGGTGTACCTTAGTCCTCAAAATGACATCTTTGCTTTTTAACACTTTCAAGAGGTCTTTTGCAGCAGATTTGCCTAATGAAATGTGTCATTTGATTTCTTGACTGCTGCTTCTATGGGAGTTGATAGTGGATTCAATTAAAAGAAATCCTTGACAACTTCAATCTTTTCTCCGTTTGTCATTATGTGGCTTATTGGTCTAGTGAGGATTTTGTTTTATTTATGTTGAGCTGTAAAATCCATACTGAAGCTGTGGTTTTCTGTCTTCATCAGTAAATGCTTCAAGTCCTCTTCACTTTCAGCAAGCAAGGTTGTGTCATCTGCATATCGCATATTGTTAATCTTCCACCAATCCTGATGCCCCATTCATCTCCATACAGTCCAGCTTCTTGCATTATTTGCTCAGAAGAAATATGGTGAAAGGATACATCCCTGACACACACTTTTCCTGATTTTAAACCACACAATATCCCCTCGTTCTGTTTGATCTACTGCCTCTTTATCTGTGTATGAGTAAAGATTACAGCTTCAGAACCCCTATGGGGCAGTTCTTCTCTGTCCTATATAGTTGCTGTGAGTCTCAATCAATTGGAAAACATACAACAACAAAAGATTTCTAGACAAGATAATATGAAGAGAATTTGTGGGAAGAAAGACCACTGTGGTAGAGTGAAGTGGGCATGTTTCACATTCAAACCTTCAAGTCGAGTGAACGCGATGCAGGAAAATGTCTTGGAAGGATTTAAGAAGAATGGTATCTGGCTTCCTGACTGTCTACTTTCTGAGCTGCAAATATGTGTGACTTTCTGTGGGCTACTGTAAAGCAGGGTCTTGAAACATATGGATATCTTCTTGTAGAGTTTGGTGGGACATAGATATTGATCCTTATCCAGAAAGGTCCATATTTGGTAGGGTGACTGGAGTAGCTCAGAATGATAGAGTGAAGAGAGAAGGAACCTGCATAAATTGTCTTGGGACCAAACAGAAGTTGGCAGACCTCACTTATTTTCAAAAAAGGAATTAACTATTGCCAAAGGTAAGCAAGGGTACATTACCTAAGTCACGGAATAGTGCAATACCAAGGTTCCCATTGGAAGGGAGCATGCAGAAGGACTAATGAAAGCATCCCATGAGAGAGAGATCCAGTTGATGGAAGCCTGACATGGTAGAGGCATTAGATAGTCAGGGGAGACAATAAATGCCATCAGCTAAGTGAAAGGTCCACTCTCCCTTTCACCTCTCATTCATCCTTTCCCTGTCCCAGGTCCCAGTGCCTTTGAAAGAGGCAAAGTGAGATAGGAGGAGGTGGAACAGGGGTTGTAAAATAGCATTCGTGCTGTTTGTGTCCTCAGCTGTCTTGTGGAAAACCTGGGCAAGTCTGACCCAGAAATTACGAGAATACAAAGAGATGTTTTAATTTATGCTGTGCTGGAATTTTTAAAATACAAAATTGGTGGCCTGACAATATTTGAAACTGACTGGATAAACTCTGGTATTTACCTGAGAAGGTGTCCAGGACCATGAAAAGAAGATCCAGGCAAGTATATTTGAAAGCATAAGTGAGAAAAACTCATTTGTGGCCACTTAGCTGCTGATGTTAGATGCCGTCAAATTGGCCTCTGACTCATTGTGTACAGTGAGGCCAGACCATTGTGATCCATAGGACTTTCAGTGGCTGATTTGCAGAAGTAGATCGTCAGGCCTTCCCTCCTAGTCTGTCTTAATATGGAAGCTCTGCTAGCAACACAAAATCCTCCGCTGATGTTCAAGTGATAGGTGTGTTGAGTTACATTGGCTGGAAATTGAACCCAGGTCTCCTTCATGGAAGGCAAGAAATCTATCAATGAACCACTGTTGCCCTAGCCACTTAATCTAGACCCTTCAATAAACTCAACACATTTTCAATTAGCAAACTAAGTCTTTTAGGGAGGTAAATCCATTTTTCTAGGTCAGTAGGTCTCTTTTTAAAACACTTTCTTAACATCCGTAATAGAACTTAAACCAATTAAGAACAAACCTGATATCTTGAGGCAAGTTTTAGTGAGATCCCAGATGGCCCCTCCATCAGAAATTCCCTTTACACAATGTTGTCCCTCAATGTGTTACATCCCTCCAAACCCCACTCGGATATTTATTGAAATTGTATTATATTTATGGGCTAATTAGAGCAGAATTAACTCCTTTACAATATAGAGCATTCTGATTCAGGAACATAGTGTATGCCTCCATTTAATCAGCAAAACCTGACAAACACAGTAAGGTGAATGCCTCTAATTTTTTACCCTTAGTTGTAACTTTCTGCTGAGCTTTGATAAACAGTTAAGAAAATTGACTTGCTGAGAGTCTTGGAGTCCTTGGGTGGTGCAACGGCTTAACAATCTCAGCTGCTATCCAAAAGCGTGGAGGTACCACTTCACCCAGACACACCTTGGAAGAATGGCCTGGTGATCTACTTCTGAAAAATCAGCCACTGAAAACCCTATGGAGCACAGTTCTACTCTGCCACACGTGGGGTCCCCATGAGTTGGAATCAACTAGACAGCAATTGGTTTTTAAGAGTCTTTTAATCTTTGCTTGCTAAGGGTCTGTTATGAAGAACAAATACTACATTTTACTGGCTGTTTTAGCCTCCATTGATAAAATTTCTGTCTTTTAATCTTTTTTTTTTTTTTTTTTAACATATTATCCATTGTTACTTAGTGAATGATGACCATTGAATGTCCTTCCTCTAGATAGACTGCATCTTGTAATATTATACAGGTCTAGATTGATCTTTTTTGTTGTTTGCCTTGAATTCTACCATGGCAGGCTGTGGGGGCCTCCTGTCCCGGCTACATGGATCACATATGTGTGCATTTCCCCTGGCAGTACAGGGTAGGTAGGGCTGTATGGACAGGTGAACCCAATTTTGGATTACACAAATGGAGAACAAGCCGACAATACAGAGATCCCTTCAGTTGAGAAGTAGGTAAGAAAATAAGGAGCTTTAGCAAATTTTACTGCTCTGCTAGGTCTCTTTCTTTTCTTCTTCTTCTTTTTTTTTTTTAATCACCTGATCCACAATAGTAGCCTGCAGAATATTTTTACTTTTCTTTCTGGCCTCATGCTAGGAAATTTCATGGTGGTTCTCCTACTTTACTTTGAGATCTTTCTTTATTTGAGGTAAACACTGTGACTAGATGTTTGATATTGATATTGGTGTAGGAATTGTTACTTTATGTCGCCAATAGCCTCATGGCCTGCACTTATTTCTAGCCTCTGCTGTGTTTGTGGAGTCCCTGGGCAGCTCAAATGGTTAAGCACTCAGCTACTAGTCAAAAGTTTAGTGGTTCAAACCTACCCAGAAGCATCTCCGAACGAAGGCCTGGTAACCTACTTCCTTCGGAGCAGTTCTACTCAGCACACACATGGGATCACCATGGGTCGGAATTGACTCGACAGCAACTAACAAGAAGAAGCTGTGTTTTACACTTGTATTTTTTTTTTTCCAAGACCTGAGTGGAAAAAATTTTTATGTTGTTTTTTTGTTTTGAAGCTTCTTAATGCCAGCCATGTTTTGTTTGTTTTATTGTTAATTTGATTCTATCTGCTTTATATCTTTCAGGAATTTCACAAACGGCTTCCTTTCTGTCTGCTAGCACTAATATTAATTTACTACCATTTTTATGTTTCAGTTTGATGTAAGAGTGAAGTTAGATAAACATATGGGCTCTGACTCTCATCTTAAATTCCTTATTATTTTTATTCTTTATTTTCTTTGGACTGCAAGTGCAGTGAGGTAAGTTAAGCACACTCCTAGTTCATGGCCAACTCTCATCATTCTCTGTGCACGGCTCCTTTCATTTTTTTTTTTTTTTTTGTATTATTTAAACCAGTGTGATATTTTTTCCCTTCGTCCAAATGCCCACTCCCATTCCATGCCTTTCCAATGCAGGCATCCATCAGACTTTGCTTGTCCTCCCCTCGCCACCCAGTCCCAATAACTTCTGTGTTGCATTTCTGACTCCTCTAGGATCAGGTTTGTGGAAAGGGCCATGGTATTTTGCTGTTTTGTCAGAAAAATAAGGTGGGAAAATTGTGTGTAAATATAAAGATCTATGTAGCTTAATTATTTTGATTCTGAGATTGCTTTAGTGTTTTTTCTCCAAAGATGTACTTTAGTCAAAGATGTAATTTATTCTTCAGACTTATTTAAGATACTTTTTTTTTGAATGATAGTTGTTTATTTGATATGAATTATGAATAAGAACTCAGGAAACAAATTTTAATAACTTTGATCTACAGCTTACGGAAACAAAAGATTTGTAACTTAACAGATCAACAATTACGAGGCCAAAACATTATCTGAGCCTCTCACCATTCTGGATGTCACGTAGGACAGAGCTGTTTGGAAGCTTCACTGACATCTGTGATTTTATATGCTCTGTGCTTCCTGAGAAACATGCAGAGTGGACACGATTTGACACAAACTTAAATTTCACATGTAGTGTTGGCACTTTGTGCTTTATGAGCTTAGAAATATCCAGAGACGATAACAGGAAGGCTGTTTACTGGAACTCTTCTTAATGAGCCAAGCAGACTAACTACAGAGCACTTCACATGGGATATTATGTTATGAAATGCTCCAGCAGCAATTTATGAAATGATGCCTTAGAGACCTAAGTTAGTGAATCTTTCAAGAGACAAATTTGCAGCTCCAAAATAGACTAAATTCTCTATACTACACAAATACTACATTTTTGGAGCCCTGAAATGACTTGCTTAATTCTGCTATCCATGTAACCAAACAGAACCATTCATTAGGTTTGGTTACAAATGTGCAAATAAATCTTAAAAACCTATTAACAAATGTGAATAGGTATTTTGAAATTTCTATTTGAAATAACATCTGAGTATTTCCCTAGCTTACAAATTATTTTTATGCTAACAGAATGTCCAGGAACTTTGCTTTACTCCAGATATAGTTGACAAAAGTTTACTCAAATTTTGAATTACAAATTCATAATTTTTTAAATAAGCTTACAGAATCTGATATCCCTGGACAGCACGCAGTAAAAGAAATTTATCCTCAGAACTGAAAGGCGATTTTCTTCTCAGCAATGAGGTTCTTTTTCTTTCTTTTTATTGTAACTCTGTTACAATAACAACAAAAAACAAAGATACTTTGAGTACGTTAATCAGCTAAGTTTTTGTTCAGAATCATTGCTGTCAGTTCACATTTGGTTTCTTAAGTAGTCAGTGGAGTCCATAAAGTTGCTGTATGAACGTTCTGCTCTTTTCCATGTGTCACTTTACATTTGTCCTTATCCTCCTTTTAGGATAAATACTACGATAAAGACATGTAGAATTTGTGTTTGAAAGAGATTTTATACTATCACAGTGAAGTAACAAGGCCAAATTCAAAAAGAACAGAGGTTCCCTTTTCTTGTCTTTTCTTTTCCTTCTCTTCTTCTTTTTTTTTTTTTTTTTTTGGCCTTCTCTTCCCTTCTCCCTCCCTTCTTTCTTCCTTGTCTCCCTTTCTACTTCCTTTTTTGCTCTGCCTCTATTTATTCTTTTCCCTTTTTTTTTCCCGGCTTTTTTATAAAGAAAAAGTCCCCCTGAAGTAGGGTCTGCCGTTACGTGGTCCCGGCACAAGTATACCTATGGCTTTCATCAACATTGCTGAGGGAGGAACTGATGTTCTTCATGATCCGTATCCCTGAGAGGCCATTATTGGAGGCTGGCACTCCCGGGGCAAAGAGCATTCTTGGGGTTGGAGCCATATTAGCAGTTCACTAAATGGCCTGAGCCTGGTGATGACCTCACAGTTTCAGAGAGAAACTGGGAGGAACTGTGCTGTCAACAACAGGAAGTTGGTGAAAAATGAAAGATGCCCTCAGGGAGTGAAATGAAGAGCAGATGGCTTTAATTGTTAGCCTCACTGTGACAACTGACAAGAGAAATTCTGCTCTCTTGACACTTAAAAGATACCAGAAATACCAGTGACCACATTCCGTAGCTTCTTGAAGGTTTTCATGTCAGGGAGTTCAAACTCCTCTCTATTTCCATTACTGAACAGTCTATAAACACTGCAGGTGATAAGATTCCTGATGGTCTAACCTTCTAATAGTTTGATAAGTCACTGAATTGCATCCAGTGTAAACCAAAACCAAAACCCATTTCCATGGAGGTGATTCCAACTATAAGGGAGTGGAGTCATAGGTGAAGGGAGGCATTCAGGCAGGGAAACTCCTAGTGATTTACATGCTATCCCAAGGAAAAGCAAACCCAGAGCTCAGGTGGAAAATAAGGTCTTTCTTGGTAAGCACAATGGATAGTTTTATTCCTATGACTGTTTGTAGAAACACAGTTTAAATTTTTATTTGTAATATTATGGGATAGGCTTCCAAAAAAAAGAAGTAAAAGACTTCCAACTGAAGAAATTAGATAAAAAACTAAATGAGTGTGAACTCAGAGATACACTGCTTTATTTGCACAGAACATGCAGAATTAGAATGCCAAAGTGTAAAAGAAAGCACTAGGTAGGGGGCTTCTCAGAGAACAAAAATATAAATGCTCTCTTAATCATGAGAGGTAGAGACTTGTTACATAAATACATGATTATTGGATTGAATGTTCCTCTTTCTTTTCCAGTATTCTGAAATTTTACCATTTCTGAAATCTTATTTTAAGTTGGAATTGACTCTACGGCAACAAGTTTGTGTTTCTTTAAAGTAAGTCTTAGAGTCTCTGGGTGGCTGAAAGAGTTAATGTGCTCAGCTGTTAACAGGAAGGGTGGAGGTTCAAGTCAACCCAGAGACAACTCAGAAGAAAGGCCTGCAGATCTAATTCTGAAAAATCAGCCATTGAAAACTCTATGGAGCTCATGTGTACCCCGACGCACGTGCAGCCTCCAGGAGTCAGAATCAACTTCACAGCAACTAGTTAAAGTAAGTCCTAAATGTGAGTGTTGATTTTAGCCATATGCTATGGCACCTAGATGGCAACTATGACAACTCTATTTTCTCCTTTTCCATTGTGATTTGGCCGTTTATCCCCAAGCTTCGTCATCCATTGGGTAGGATAACTTGAAGGCATATGTGCTACACTGGCTACCAGTTAGGTTGACCTCCCAGGAAGATTGAGCTCCAGTTACCCACAATGATATCTTGGTTGAAACTGAGGGCTTTATTGGCTTCCCTTTCGTCGCCATCTCAATTTCCTATTTCTCTACTTGTATTTACTATCCTCACCTTGTACTTGCCCTTAAATCTTTGTCTTCAGCCAGCTTCTGAAAGAACCCAAAATAAAATACCTTCCTTGAAATGCACAGCTATTCCATGCAGTGCTTTTCCTCCCTTCTCTCACATACTCTGTGAGATAACCTCATCACACTCTATATTAATCACTTGTTTATTTGTTCTCATTGTTTATTACACTATGAGCTTTTTGAAGTTAAGCATTGTGTTTTACCTCTGCATGTTCAGAGCCAACCAATGTCTGACATATAAATGGTATTTATGAATATTGCTGAATAAGTGAAAATATATTCCCTCTCAGTTGTTCTTTTGATCCACTAAGTCTCAGGTTTTGCCAATTCTTTCATATCTCTTGCCTAAGCTTTCCACTCCCATCACCATCAACCTGGTTCAGGTTCTTACTGTCTTATACACAAATTATTGTAATTGTTTTTACAGCAACATGTGGAAGACGGTTGGCATGGCAGTGCTCAAGAGTGTGACTTGTGGTGGGGTAGGGAGGGGGAAAGAGATAAGGAGGGGAAGAGGAAGGTAGGGGAAGGGGGGACAGGGAGGGGAAGGGAGGAATAGGGAGGGAAAGGGTGGGGGTGGCAAACAAACACAGAAGGTGCATATTATTTGTGTAAAAATACAGTAGTGGCCGACATCAGTGACTCTGTAACATTACAATTTTACACTTAACACATGGGGTCGCCATGAGTTGGAATCAACTCAATGGTAACTAACGACAACAGCAACAACATATGGTAACCAAATTAAAACCAAGCCATTGTAGTTGAGTCTATTCGGACTCATGATGACCCCATGGTTTTCAGAGTAGAGCTGTGCTCCTAAGTGTTTTCAATGGCTGTACTATCACAGAAGTAAATTTCCAGATCTTTCTTCTGTGGTGCCACTGGGTGGACTTGAATCACCAACCTTTCAATTAGTAGTTGAACACAAATTATTTGTGCTGTGTATATGTTTTATTTTTTTTTCTCCAGGTATTAACTGAACATATTTGTACTTTTGAAATATTTCATCCTTGCCAAAAGCAAAACAAATATTCCATTTAGTTTTCCTTTATTTGTGGTATAATTTTAGAGTACACAGGGATAAGGAAGATCAAGACTGTTTGTCAGTTGTTCTGTAGTTGCCTAGTTACTTGCCTGTCACCTCCATTGACCATGGGCTTCGTGGCTTTACACTGGTATGAGCCCAGTGCAGGGCACACTCTAGGCTTCAACATTCATTGAGTGCATTAAGAATACTCTTCTCTACCTCTAGGAGGGCGTGTTGTGATGTCTCAAACCCTGGCTAAAGAATACCTATGGCAGATGTAGTTGTCCTAAGTGAATTTTAATAAAATTCATGCTTTCCCAGTCATTGCTTGGTGAGACTTTAATATATCTGCAAACTTTAAAAACAATAACTTTGAGAAAAAAGAAAGAAATTGAGGATCTAGCTCTGATATAGAAACAGTGTGCCCTGGCATTCCTAAAGTTTAAAGTTGGTGACTATCAGGAAAACAAATATTTCATGCAAGGGTAAGCCCTCTAATTGCGTTTGTGTTGAATGTGGGCCAGATCCTTGTGCAGAGAGTTCTACAGGCATATTTATGATCTCAACGTCTCATCTGAGGCTGTTTCAAAAGTGCCTGTGGGTGGAAGAAAAGAGAAGGAAATTCAAAAGCACAGGAGGGAAGGCAAGGGGGTAGAGGGAATGGAGGCAAGTAAAGAGCAAGTGAAACTCTCTTGGGAAAGGAAGCTGTGTTTTATTTTAGTTGGTTGGTCTGGATGGAAGCCTATAAGAGATTGAATAACATAAGAAAAGACACTGCTGCCCTCTCTTTTCATTTTTGCTGAATGTATGTAAAATTACATTAGTAAAAGCCAGAATGAAAACTCTTGGAAATTGTATTAATTCTGTATTTAATTATTTATAATTTGTGAAGAAAAATTAGTTAAAAAGCCATATGGTTTCTCCCCTGGGATATGTGGTGCTAAGTTTTTTAATCTATTAGCAAAGATTCATCTAAGTTAGTAATTTGAGGGTAATTTTTCTTTCTTATTTTTGTCAGTGTGTTAAACAAGAATTTTTAAAAATAAATTTTCATAGAAAGAAAAAATGGCAACAATATTGTTCATATGTCTTATAAGTTTACATTGCTCTAATATAGTAACAAATTTATAAATTAAATACTAAGAAAATGTTTTATTACATAAGCAATTCTAAATGAGATCTCATGGCTTGCTTGATAATTGGCTTATATGACTTTGGACAAAATTATTTGCTAATCTTTATTTTTCTAATTACTCAAACAGGAGTAAAACTTGTACCAATTTCATGAGGTTTTTGTATTAGGTATATATGATTTAGTATGTGAGGGCATGCTTAGTACTCAATAAATATTAGCTTTATCCATATCTTTGAGTGGTTTCAACCTGACAAGGAAAAACAATGTCGAAAGCAAAGAAAAATATTACAGATTTATCTACCTGAATTATTTTCATATTCAATGGACACGCAACATATTTTTGAAATGGATGTTGCATTCTTGTATTAAATAAATTCACTAAATATTTACTGAGCACCAACTATATGCCAGGCATGGTTCTAGGTGCTAGTTTTCAATGGGGAGATAAATGGATAATGTCTCCATTTCCAAAGAGGTAAAAATTCAGCAATGTCATGCAGGTAATAACCCAGTAAAAAATAAATGAACCATATAATACCACATAGTTTGGTAAGTGCAATGAAGACAAAAGTAAATAGTTGGGAGAGATGTGCTATTTTCAGGTGGCCAGATTTAGAGGAAAAAAAGGCAGGACACCAAGTTAAATTTGATTTTCAGATAAACATTTTTTAGTATAAGAATGTCCCAAATGAGGAGCCCTGGTGATGCAATGGTTAAGCGCTTGGATACTAACCAAAAGATAGATGATTTGGACTCACCCAGCTGTCCTCCATGGGAGAAAAGACCTGGAGATTTGCTCTCATATTGTTTACAGCCTAGGAAACCTTATGGGGCGGTTCTACTCTGTCAGAATAGACTGGATAGCACACAACAACATGTCCCAAATATTGCATGGGACATAACTATACTAAAAGTCATTCTTTGTTCATGTGAAATTCAGACTTACCAGAGTATCCTGTATTTTATCTGTCAATCTTAGGTGGGGGTGAGGAGCTTAAGAGGAAACATTATAACAGAGATCTGTCTTTTATCCTGTTTTCTTTGGGGGTGAGGAAGATGATGGGTACACAACAGTTCTCACTAGTTCACCTTTCTCTTCTTTTTTTAAATAATTTTTATTGTGCTTTAAGTGAAAGTTTACAAATCAAGTCAGTCTCTCACACAAAAACTTACACACACCTTGCTGCATACTCCCAATTACTCTCCCCCTAATGAGACAGCCCACTCTCTCCCTCCACTCTCTCTTTTTGTGTCCATTTCACCAGCTTCTAATCCCTTCTACCCTCTCATCTCCCCTCCAGGCAGGAGATGCCAACATAGTCTCAAGTGTCCACCCTATCCAAGAAGCTCACTCCTCACCAGCATCCCTCTCCAACCCATTGTCCAGTCCAATCCACGTCTGAAGAGTTGGCTTTGGGAATGTTTCCTGTCCTGGGCCAACAGAGGGTCTGGGGGCCATGGCCACCGGGGTCCTTCTAGTCTCAGTCAGACCATTAAGTCTGGTCTTTTTATGAGAATTTGGGGCCTGCATCCCACTGCTCTCCTACTCCCTCTGCTCTCCTTCTCCCTCAGGGGTTCTCTGCTGTGTTCCCTGTCAGGACAGCCATTGTTGTAGCTGGGCACCATCTAGTTCTTCTGGTCTCAGGATGATGGTTCATGTGGCCCTTTCTGTATCTTGGGCTCATAATCGCCTTGTGTCCTTGGTGTTCTTCATTCTCCTTTGACCCAGGTGGGTTGAGACCAATTGATGCATCTTAGATGGCTGCTTGCAAAAAGACTCTAGACGCCACTCTTCAAAGTGGGATGCAGAATATTTTCTTAATAGATTTTATTATGCCCATTGACTTAGATGTCCCCTGAAACCATGGTCCCTAGACCCCTCCCCCTGCTACACTGGCCTTCAAAGCATTCAGTTTATTCAGGATCCCCTTGCTCTTATCTGAGTAGATTTACTGTTGCTAGTTTCTGTGGAGTAGATTCAAACTCATGGAAACCCCATGTGTGCAGAGTAGCACTTCTCCATAGGGTTTTTAAGGCTGTGACCTTTCAGAAGCAGATTGCCAAGTCTGTCTTCCAAGGTGCCTCTGGGTGAGTTCAATCCACCAACCTTTTGGCTAGTGGTTGTGTGCTTAACCATTTGTTCCATCCAGGGGCTCCATGCAAATTCATACTGTGACATAATAATACAAATCCAGCCCCATGTGTCATTGTGCCATTGGGCAGATTGCAAGTGCCAGTGCAGTAGACTTGGCTATGGCTTTTCGGCATTTAGTGCCGAGAGCTTAAGGCATCCAGCACTCGCTGAAATAACATATTGAACTGGTTGTAGGAAGAAGATCAGAGTTCAGGACTTGTGAATCCCAGGCTGACTGTTATGTACATTTACTACAAATTAGCTTTATTCTTAAGCCAGAGAAACATCTGATTTAAGTATACTAAAGATTACACCTTTAATGCTCTACTGTTACCAGAAGTGACTTTACATACACACATGTTGTGAGTTGTCATTGAGTTAGCTCCAACTCGTAGTGACCCCACGTACAATAGAACATAATGTTGCCAGGTCCTGCGCCATCTTCACGATCATTAGTATGTTTGACTCCGTTGTTTCAGCTATTGGGCAGTGCTTTCCAACCTAAGGGTCTAATCCTCCAGCACTATAGTAGACAATATTCTGTTGTGATCCATAAGGTTTCCACTGGCTAATTTTCAGAAATAGGTCACCAGGCCTTTCTTCCTAGTCTGTCTTAGTCTGGAAGCTCCACTGAAACCTGTCCACCATGGGTGACCCTGCTGGTATTTGTAATAATGGTGACACATCTTTCAGCATCATAGTGACACACAAGCCACCATAGTATGACAAACTGACAGATGAATGATGGTCAAATACAAACTACCTCCATTGAAATGATGTTACCCCTCCCCTCCAAATAAAAAGAAAATCTTCATAGGCTATTTTACACTAAATCTTTAAAAAGCAGATGATGGATATGTTCTTCAGTAGCATTTTGTATTGTTCAGAACAGGCAGACATAGCCTCTGAGCACATCAATGAACAATACAGAAATTCTCCTTACACTTCAGTTATGCTATTAAAAACAAAACAAAACAAACAAACAGCAACAACAAAAAACTTCCTAAACTTTATGCTTCTGAGGGCTGAGAAAAAGACAATTGAGGCTGCAGACAGGAAAGCTGGGATCAAATTCTTGGAAAATTTGAGGTGTTTTTTAATTTTTTCCCCCCTTTCTTTGTATTTCCAAGAGAAGAACCACAAAAGGAATTCCTTTGGCTTGAGGAAATCCAGGTTGTTTTGACCTGCTGGGACTCTTCTAGAGTGTGGGAGATAGGGAGAAAGAGAAGAAAGAAGGAATTAGAAAGGAAGACACAGTGAAGGAGAAAAAGAAACAAAAGGAGAAAGTAAAATGGAGGAAAGAAGGAAGGAAGAAAAAAAGAGGGGCAATAATAAATTGTATATGTCTGCTTTTAAAATATGGAAAATGAGGCCATTGATGATGCATTTTAAATTGAAATTTTCTCTGATTGTAGGAGACAGTTGACAGCAGAGGGAAAAATAAGAAATCAAAAGTGGTGTCTAGGGACAGATGAGGGAAATTTCCTGGCAAACTTTAAGTACTCCTTTATTTTGCTTAATAAAAAGAATCCCTCAAGGAAATCAAGCATTTTATTTTTACACAGCTTTTAGAAACCACTTCCCTATGTTAAAATCTTTTTTTTTCTTTTGTTTTAATATGTTTTTGAATGAAAGAGAATTCTGATGGATTTTTTTTTTTGAACAACCCATTTAAATTCTTTTCCACTGTCACATATGTATTTTATTTATATTCATGTATTAAGATTTTTTAGAATAATTATTTCTTCTTACCTCCTGCAGTAGCCTTCTAAATCATTTCCCAAATTTCACTGTCTTCATCATTCATTGTTGTCATCATCATTATTGTCATTGACTCTTAGTCTCCAGTTCCTAATGGTGCTGGACATGGTGCAAGGCCATGTGCCATGGAGCCCTCTGGCAAGAAGCTGAGTGGAAGACCCTACCACTACTCAGGTATGTTTCACTTCCTCTCCCAAGCTGAAGGTTTATATTATGTTTTCCAAACTGACCATTAGTAGACTGAGTTGGTCAATTCTTGTCTCTATTAACATGTAGAAATTGCCTTCCTTTGCCCAGGCTAGAATCTAAGTTGATTTCAGAACTCTTTACAACATTACAGCTCAGTGAGAAGAAAGTCTGTTTTACAGCAGGCTCTGGCCCTTAATTATTTCTTTCACTCCCACCAATTTATCTTTGTAGGGGAATATTGCCAAGTCCCCTCTAGATGAGGTTAAGCACTGTAAGTCCCTGAATCTCAAACTAATCTTACAGCAGAGGACATGGGTGAACCTTCAAAACATTGTTCTATTGTACTAAATATTTAGAAGAGGCAAATACATAGAAACAAAAGTTTATTAGTCATTACCAGGGATTGTAGGGAGGAGACAATGTAGAGTTATTGCTTAAGGGGTACTGAGTTTCTTTTTGGGGTGATGAAAAACTTTTGGAAAAAATAGTGGTAATGTTTGTACAACATGGAGAATGTAAGTAATATCACTGAATTGTACACTTAAAAATGGCCAAAAAGGCAATTTTTTGGACATATATAAAGAGATGTAGTTAGAAGTCACTGAAATGCTGGAAGGAATGGGGCAATCCGAAGTACAGCAGAGGGGCAGGCCACGTGGCCTGAAAGACGGCCTAATGGTGCCCTGGCTACTTATGTATTGGGACACTCTCTGACACTACATTTGTTTACTGATGACTTTCTGATTTCAGAGAAAAAGCAAAAGCAACATCTTGAAAATATATTGAGTATCTGTCTTAGTTATCTACCGCTGCTATAACAGAAATTTCACAAGTGGATGGCTTTGAAAAAGAGAAATTTATTACCTCACAATCTAAAAGACTAGAAGTCTGAATTCAGAGGGCCATCTCCAGGGGAAGACTTTCTCTCTCTTTCAGCTCTGGAGGAAGGTCCTTGCCTTCAATCTTCCCTTGATCTAGGGGCTTCTCTGTGCAGGAACCTCAGGACCAAAGGACACACTCTGCTCCCAGCGCAACTCTGTCCTATAGGGTTGCTATGAGTTGGAATCGACTCGATGGCAACAGGGGAAGGTGATCTAAGTAACAAACTAGATGCAGCAAAAAGGATGAGTCAATTCAAATATATTAACCATTATATGGTCAACTGCTCATCCATATTTACACAGTGATATTACACAATTATTTTCACCTTGTAAAACAAATCCATTTGGAAAAAAAAAATATAGCATTTCCCACTACAGTCCCCTACCTCCACTCAGGGAAAAAAAAAGTTTAAGGTTCAGGTGTATCTAATACTCTTCTCAAAATAATTGGACAGAATCACACCCAAGGATAGCTATTAAAAAAAAAAAGGAAAAAGCCTTTTAAATTTTGATATGCTCTCAATCTTATAATCACTGTGTATACATATATTCCAATATTTTTCAGGCAGAAACTGTTTTTTCTTTTCTTGTTGAGTATACCTCATTTAAATTAATTTGGGCTATTTATAAAGTACTGATCATAAATGATTATACAAATACGTTGTTAAAATATTGCAATTGATGTCATAGTGGAGATTTTCTGATATCTTACACCACAACAGGAATTTTAAAACTTCTCTATTTTTTTTTTTTCATTATTACTAATAATGAAGTTTAGGCTTTACAGTTTAGAAAGTTTAAGTGTATGTGGGAGAGACAACGAGATACACCACAATAATTTTGAAAAGGCATAGAACTAAGAATAAAATTTTAAATAACAGATCAGAACAGAGCTATGGGAAGTCATTGAAAAAAAAAAAAGAAGAAGAAGATGAAAAATCCTAGGCTAAAGGAGACAGACAGTAACTGCCCTCTCTAAAAAGAGGTTGTGTCAACCAATATGGGTTTTGGTCAGCCACAGAAGACTTGAAAAAGAGTCATAGAATCATGAAAGTCAGATATGGCTGTACCTATCAGAAAGCAATCATCCCTCATGAGGACAATTTGAATACAGGCGGGCCCAGGATTAGGATTTATGGACAGCTCCATGTGTAGCTTTTAAATCACTGAAAAGGCTTCCAGCCTTTCCTTGCACTAAAGTAAGACTAAGTAAGATCGGTATGCACCTGTTTCGACTTACCTACAAATTCTTAAACGCACACTTAGGAACTGATCTCGTGTGTAACTCAGGGGACCGCCTGTTGTGTTGGCCATGCTATAAGAAAAGGAGCCAGTTAGCATTCTTCATAGAGTGATGTTGATTACATGATCAAGTTAAAGAACCAACCCCTTCTTGATCTGGTACTTCTGACTACATTATGTCTGAACAACATCAGGGAAGTGATGATAGAGTCTGGTTTGCTAGATGGTTGTATATCTCCTCATATGTGAATAAATCCGTCTTCTAGTTTCATACCTCATTCTTTGTGAGCTCTGCTAGCGGGAATCAGTGTGTCTGAGTGGAATGCAACTGCGGGATATGGAAGAGATAGGTGCCTGCAAGCCTGATGGACAGATACTGTGCTGTGGTGACTTCCTCAAGGTAAATCCTACCTTGTCTAGGTTGTCCACCAGCCTCCCTCAAGAATTACCTGTGGAACCATATTCTAGTCATCTGTGAATACCTACACTGAACTTGAACTTTTTTTTTTTTTATTCAAAATGAACCACCTTTTGGGGCGGCAAATCTTATCGATTTATTATCCATCATATTATTCAGGATCAAATCAAGAGACAGATGCTGCATGGTAACAAGGAAAGTTGAGTATAAAAAATTATTAGCTATAACAGGAAATCGGAGTAACTAGAGATTTCTTATTAGGAAGTGAATTCTAAAGGCTATAGAAATAGCAGACATAAGAAGGAGCACCTATCCCACAAAAAAAGGGCTTCCGACCACCCCCCAGCACCCCGCCAAGAATCTAGACCTTATTGGAGAACTACGGTCTTGGATAACTGGATGGGATGCAAGTTGCTGTGGTGGTGAACAGGTAAAACTTGCTGAAATTTGCCCTTTTAAATTCTCTGTAAGTCCACCCTCTAGGATACCAGGGGTCGGGGTATTCACTTGGCTATGTAACTGCCCAATTCTGCTTGCTACAAAACAAACCCAGTGTGTGTGTAATGTGGGGTGGGGTCTGGGTTGCTGGGCGAAGCTCTGGCTGCTGTGCCCTGCAGAAGCTGAGCTTTGAAGGAGCTGCTTAGGCTGCCGAAGCCTGGCAGTAGAGGAGTTACCTTTGCTGCAGGACCCTTCCAATGAAAGAAAACTTTTTTTGCTACAATGACTCTCCAGGCTGTCTATTGACAAAGCTTAATAACAGGCTAGCTCAAAGGAAGAGTGTTTAAAGGGCCCAGATACATTTTCACAGAACAGGTAATGAAGAGTTAATTTGGAGCTGAGAAGCAATAAATTGATAACTAGCACTTTATTATGTAAAGTGGTAATTTAGTTTATTTGTTTTGCTTGAATTAGCATTAGAAGGTGTTCCCCCAGATTTCATGAAATACATGAATTCACTTGACCTATATTTTTCCAATTAAACAAATGTGGTGGTGGAGTTAGAATGCATCCTTATACAGAACAGAAAGGATACTTTTCCACGACTGTGTTTATTATAATTGTTCCTTTCTGGAGCCTCTCGGGGTCTTTGTTTTTCCTTGAGAGGTGGTGAGCAGTACTCCAATATTCTGGTAACAGGAATGTGGTAATTTGTACATAAATAAGGTTGTATTTTCTTTTTCATTTCCATTATTTTTTCCTCATGATAACTAGTTTGTTTTTGGTCTTTCTAGCTGCAGAAGCTTATTAGATTCAGGGAGATAGCTAATATATTTGGAAATGTTTTCAGAGTGTTTGCTAGGTGAATGTTTTGTTAGGTGGATTTGCTGAAATCTGTCCAGCATCATAGCAACACGTAAGGCTCCACTGACAGACAGATGGAGGCTACACATTTAGTGTGTTAGCTTGGAATCGAACCTGAATCTCCTGCATGGAGTGCAAGAATTCTGCCACTGAACCGCCAATGTCTCGTACTGTGTACGTTTGCCCTATACTGCATATTTTTTAAATTATTAAATTAAACAATAAAGTTTTAATTAAATTAAGTAAATATAATTAAATATCTGGAATTCTAATTAGTACAGTTATAACAGAGAAATATTTAATAATTCTCAGAAAATCTTTGAAGGTCATTTATTATTCAGCCATTTTCTGTTAGTATGACCAATAATGTAACAAATTGGTAATGGTGCTTCTTTTCTTCTTTTCTTCGAATTTCCTAGGGGATGAGAATGAGCTTTAAAACCATCAAGGCACTAGACTGACAGGTGTCTGAGTTTTTTTTTTTTTTTCTGCCACACACTAGTCTGTGATCTTTCTTGGCCTCAGATTCATCAAGTGTAAAGCATGGCTATTAATAGTATATGTCGTCATAGCCTTGTAATGTCTTTAACATTAAACGACATAGTAATGCAAGAAAGAAACATGGCTATCTCCTGGTGCCTAAGGCTCAATATATATTTATTAATATTTCTCTTAATTTTTCTCTTTGGCTCTACAGCATAGATCTTGTACAGGTGAGCTGATTTTAGTTCTGATTGTGGTGGAAATGTTCGAAGATTCAGTTTCCGTGGGAGTATATTTCATCGAAAATTTCCTTCCAAGGCTAAATACTGTGTAGTGATAGCTCTTCCAATTAAGGTTCAGCCTGTGGCTGCTGTGATGAGAATAATGACATAAAGAAGTAATATTGGTAACAACATAGTTGGTAACAAGTGATCAAACTTTGTGATTTTAAGCTTGATACTCACAGCCTTTTGTCTGAAAGACTATAACAATCCAAGTTATCAAATCAATTGGGAAATATCTCTAGTCCTATACTGCCCTCTCCACAACAGGAATCAGTTTCTTTTCTTTCTCTCTCTTTTTTTTTTTTTTTTGTGCGTGCATCAGGTAAGCCTTTCAAGGAGAGTTAAATACATCTCTTAATCCTTTCCTTTCTCCGTCATTATAGTTTAACTGTGTAGAAATTCAAAGCACTGAAAATTCTTCCTACTGTCAGACTCTCTGTTAAGCTTCCCGGCTGGTTTATTTTATCCTTACATGCTTTGAGAACTCTAAATGTCTCTGCTTTCTTCAGTATTAGCATGTGAAGCAAGCAGGTGCTAGCCTTTGGCATTCTTTTTTTGCATGCTCTGTGAAGAATGAGCTAGAAAGAGTCAACTAATTAAAGGATTCACCTGGGAAAGTCATGTTGCCAGCAGCTGTAAAATGGCAATCTTCAGTGATGTGCTCACTACCTGTCAGTGAGGTCCTGAGAGGTATAATGAGCGGCCACGCTCCTAGATGGTCTCCATTCTACGATGAAGCCAGAACTGTATAATACCACTGCTGTGAAGATGGGACATTGGTCTTTAAATAAATATCATTCCCAGAACTTTTAGCAGACTAAACTACTTTTATTGCGTGGAATGTTATTCTTATGTGTAGTTAGGAAAGAACAAAAGAGGCTTGATTATGCTTTCCTAAGCAGCACTCACTTAAGCATTAGTGGCAGAATCTTACTATGATTTTTTGCTAATCAGTCTATCTATGTCACCCTTGAAATTTCTTATGGGATCCAAGGCAGGACATTGATGACTGAGACATTTTTGGTTTTGGACTTCTATAGCTTTGTGCTCATGTTCATTGGTCTCTGAATTATTTTCTAAGGCTTCTTTAACAAAGTACTACAAAGTGGGTGGCTTTAAACAATAGAAATTTACTGTCTCAATTTTGGAGACAATATACAGCGAGTAAACACGTGAACCTCACTGGATGGAATACACAGGAATCAAATCTCTACATTTGTGGAAAGAAACTCAAAGAGGCTCAAAATCATCAGTCAGAGCAAGTGCAGGGGCCAACTTAGAACAGACCATCAATTGCTCATATGCAAGTTCAAGATGAAGCTAAAGAAAATTAAAACAAGTTCATGAAAGCCAAAGTACAAACTTGAGTATATCCCACCTTAATTAGAGACCATCTCAAGAATAGATTTGACACACTGAACACTAACGATCAAAGACCATGTGATGGTTACGATTGTGTGTCAACTTGGCTGGGCCATGATTCTCAGTATTTTGGCAGTTGTATACTGTTCTGATCACTATTCTGTTGAAATTTGATATGTGATCACCCCTATGATGGAATCTTCTGAGTGGTATCAGTGGGGGTGGGGCCTGTAGTGGCTCGCCACCCCCTCAGCCTTCATCTCTCCTGCCTTCCTTCTTGCTCATCTTGGCTTGTTTTGGATCCTGCAGCTGCCTCTTGTTCATGTGACCTCTGGTTCTTGGAACTTGAGCTAGCAGTTTACCTGGCAATCTTGGGTTTGCCAGCCCCTGCTGCTACATGAATCAGGAGAAGCCTGTATTCCGATCCATGGACTTGGGACATTCCAGCCTCTACAATCATCTGAGATAGTTCCTTGATATAAATCTCTATATATCATATATTTATATGCTTTATTGGTTTTGCCTCTCTAGTGAACCCAGCCTAAGACAGACTGGAAGAATTGTGGGATGACATCAAGGACATCATACATGAAGAAAGCAAAAGGACATTAAAAAGACCAAAAAGAAAGAAAATGGATGTCAGAAGAGACTTTAAACCTTGCTCTTGAACATAGAGTATGTAAAGTGAACAGGAGAAATGATGAAAAGAGCTGAAAAGAAGATTTCAAAGGGTCGCTTGAGAAGATGAAGTATTATAATGAAATGTGCAAAACAACCTGAGTTAGAAAACCAAAAGGGAAAAACACACTTGGCATTTCTCAAACTGAAAGAACTGAAGAAAAAATTCAAGTCTGGAATTACAATATTAAAGGATTCTATGGAGACAATATTGAACAACACAGGAAGCATCAAAAGAAGATGGAAGGAATACACAGAGTCAATGTGCCGAAAAGAACTGGTAGACATTCAACCATTTCAGAAGGTAGTATATGATCAAGAACCAATGGTATTGAAGAAAGAAATCCAAGATGCAGTGAAGGCATTGGTGAAAAACAAGGTTCCAGGAATTGATGTAATACCAGTTGAGATGTTTCTACAACTGGACTCGAAGTTGGAAGTGCTTGCTCATCTATGCCGAGAAATTTGGAAGACAGCTACCTGGTCAACTGATTAGAAGAGATCCATATTTGTGCCCATTCCAAAGAAAGATGATTCAACAGAATGGGGAAACTATCGAACAATACCATTAATATCACACAAAAATAAAATTTTGCTGAAGATAATTAAAAAATGGCTGCAGCAGTACATTGACAAGGAACTGCCAGAAATCCAAACCGGATTCAGAAGAGGTTGTGGAACAAGGGATATCATTGCTGATGTCAGATGGATCTTAACTGAAAGCAGAGAATACCAGAAAGATGCTTACCTGTGCTTTATTGACCATGCAAAGGCATTCGACCATGTGGATCATAACAAATTATAGATAACATTTTGAAGAATGGGATTCCAGAACCCTTAATTGTGCTCAAGAGGAACCTGTACATAGATCAAGAGGCAGACATTTGAACAGAGCAAGGGGACACTGTATGGTTTAAAATTAGGAAAGGTATGTGTCAGGGATGTATCCTTTCACCATACTTATTCAATCAGTGTGCTGAGCAAATACCCTGAGAAACTGGACTATATGAAGAAAGGGGCATCAGAATTGGAGGAAGACTCAATAACAACCTATGTTATGTAGATGACACAACCTTGCTTGCTGAAAGTGAAGAGGACTTGAAGCACTTACTGATGAAGATCAATGACTACAGCCTTCAATATGGATTACACCTCAACATAAAGAAAACAAAAATCCTTACAACTGGACCAATAAGCAACATCATGATAAATGAAAATATTGAAGTTGTCAATGATTTCATTTTATTTGGACCCACAATGAACACTCAAGGGAAGAAGCAGTCAAGAAAGCAAATAATGTATTGCATTGGGCAAATGTGTAACAAAAGACCTCTTTAAAATGTTAAAAGGCAAAGACACCACTTTGAGGACTAAAGTGTGCCTGATCCAAGCCATGGTATTTTCAATCACCTGATATGCATGAGAAAGCGGACAATGAATAAGAAAAACTTAAGAAGAATTGATGCCTTTGAATTATGATGTTGGGGAAGAATATTGAATATACTATGGATTGCCAGAAGAACAAACAATCCTGTCTTGGAAAAGTACAACAATGCCATGAAACAATTTCTAAATAAATTTTTGAATGAGAAACTAATTTGTTCTGTAAACTTTCACCTAAAGCACAATAAAAAAAAAAAAAAAAATGACATCATCACATCATCAGAGACCTCTGTCTTTCCATCTCTGCTGCCCTTGGTGTTGACTTCATCCTTAGGTTTGTCCCAAGATGGCTGCAGCAGCTCTAGATGCCAAGTCCAGAGAAACAAGAGAGAGCATCTTATCCTGAGTTCTTTTCTAGTAACATGGAAACTTTTCCCAGAAGTCCTCCAGCAGTCTTCTCTTCCCATCTCATTGGCTTGAATTGGGTCACATACCCATTCTTCCTCCATCTCTGGCAAAGGGCATCTCTTAAACTAGTGGGTCACACTGTTGCACATCAAAAATCACCTGGGGGCAGGGACTCTGTTACAGATTGAATTGTGTCCCCAAAATATATATGTTGTAAATCCTAACCCCTATACCTGTGATTGGAGTCCTGGTGACACAATGGTTAAGAGCTCAGCTGCTAACCAAAAATGTCGGCAGTTTGAATCCACTAGCCACTCCTTGGAAACCCTATGGGACAGTTCTACTCTGTACTATAGGGTTGCTATGAGTCAGAATCAACTTGATGGCAATGGGTTTATACTTGTGGTTATAATCCCATTTAAAAATGGGCTTTATATATTATGTTCATGAGGTAGTATTAGTGTAGGGTAGGGTATATTTTAAGCCAATTAGTTTTTGAGATATAAAAAGAGTAGATCATACATAGAAGAAGCAAGCAGATATGGGGGAAGATAGAGGCCATGCCACACGACGATCCCCAAGGGGCCAAGGAATAAAAGCTGAAGAGACAAGGACTTTTCCCCAGAGCTAGATGGAGACAGAAAGCCTTCCCCTACAGCCAACACCCTGAATTTTGACTTTCCGCCTCCTGTGAGAAAATAAAGGCCTCCCCCCACAAAAAAAAAGAGAAGTAAAGCCAGAATGCTCCTTAGAAGCGAGGATGTAGAGACTTTATCTTACCTACTTTGGACATGTTATAAGCCAAACATGTAGATTAAAAAGTGAGATATTGCATAGGCCTTGAGTAAATATTTGGGTAATTGATACACTCAGATCATTGACTAAACTTTTCCTTTATTTAATAAATTTCAGGTTGGAGCCAAACTAAAAATGCGTTGGCACAGATAGGGTTTGGAGAGTCATTCCATGAAAATATTATCTTGGAGTAGTCCCTCTTCAACTCCAGTCAGAGGTGGGAAGAAGAAATATTTGTAGTTAAAAAAAGTAGTGCATGGGTATATATATATATATATTTGGAAAACCTGTTGGCATAGTGGTTAAGTGCTATGGCAGCTCAACTCTGTGGAGTAGTTCTACTGTGTCTATAGGGTCGCTATGAGTCGGAATCTACTCGACGGCACTCGGTTTTTTTTTTTTTTTAATATATGTATATAGTTTATTCATATATAACACTTCAGGCAATAGAAGAAAATTAAATTTCACCAGGGCCACTTGATAATTCCCAGCTATATATTTTATTTCTTAAAGATTCCAAATGTTCTTTTGGAAAGCATGCTTTCAAATTTCTGTGCAATGGAAATTTCATTGTGATAACTCTCTTGCCAAATGTCTGGAAAGTAACATATACATAAAACTCATCTTTTATTGCCAAATTCTTTTGTTGAATTAGAAAAAATTAGCGTATTGCAAGTGAAAAGTCTGCTAGATTATAATAAGAATAGTCTCCATTTGTAAGAACTCATCATACTTTCACCAGACAGTAGGTATTAAGAACTGTCACTTACCTACTATTGACTGGTATTTTGACTTTTAAGACAATTTCAGAGGCTCAAATGGAAGTTTTTTTTTTCCTAAACTGTGCAGTCCTCAAGATATGACAATATTTCCCTCAGAAATCTGTGGGTATTTTGTGAGCTAAATTTTTCTCTAAACAAATCCTTTTCTTATAGTTCATTAACAGGATGCAGAGTGGTTGATTTGACGTTCTTCTTTGTTCTTTTCCAGGTAGATCTTTTGGTGGAAGACTATTGAGTAGTAAAATTGCCAAAAATCTGGCCCCAAAAGAGGAAGAGATAAAACAAAGATAAGGGTCTGTTTAATTTTCAAATTTAATAATAGCATGTGGATAATTGAGAGTTGGCAGATATAATATTTCCAGTCAAGCCCTGCCATCTAGAGAGGAGTATTTCATATCTGCACCATGTACAAAGAACAGGCAAACACTGTCCAGGGATGCTGCATGAATTTATCTCCTCCCAGGATTTAAAAAGCACATAAATCCATAGTGTTTTGAGTGGTTATGTTTATATTGATTTTCTCGTCATTTCTTTCTAGAGGAATGTCAGTCAACCCTACCTTCACCCTTTGCTTCCACTCTTGGTTAGAGTATGAGTTAAAACAGAGATATTCACTTAAGTAATTATCTTTGATCTCCGAATATATTTATTTTAAGGTTCAAAGGAAAAAGTATAAAAAGTTAGAGCAAAGAAAATGCTAAAAGTAGAAAACAGAAACATTATGGTGAAGAATAAATGTCTTTTTATTCACTGAGAAGCCTCAAGATATGAAATCAATTGTCTTGATGTTTTCATGTTTGTTCAGTAAAGCTGTGCTTTTAAATAGGCCAAAGATTGCCTATATGTTCTGATTGTCTATACTCTGTATGCTAATATTCTTCTTTTGCGGGTGTTATGTGTTGTATTTTCAGTAATACTGCATAAAAAAAAGAAATATAGTTTTTAACAAAAGCAAAATACCTGAAATCATAGGATGCACTTAGACTGTTATATTATGAACATATTATTGCAACAGTAATGAAATTGGGAAATACGTCTACTCACAATACTATAATACAGTGAGGTACAAAGCATGTTTAGTTAATTTCCAGCACGTGCATTGTTTGCTAATAAGATGTGGATTTTGTTTGCTTCAATGCAACCTGAAGATATTCCATACAGTAGATAAAAAACTTAAAACATTTAGATGCAGTTATTTTATGTCCTTTTTTGCTTAGAATAAAGACATTTTGGTTCAAAATCTGATTGTTGATTGAGATCATTTAAGTTAATAACTACATTATCTAGTCTAGTCTTATTTTCTCCATTAAGTAAAAGAGATATTTAAGGTGAGCCCTTAATTCCTTGGCTCGGCCTATCTAGATTTCTCATGGATATGTTAACTCTTCCCAACAAAGAAATAAACGTGTTATGGTCTCTTCTTAGGTGTTTCCATGAATGGTGCCAACTTCAGTAAGACCTGGTCTATCGTGGTTTACTTTGAAAACATTTAACTTAGTTTTCTCTTTTCCTATCTATACTCACATTTGGTATCATTCTCCCATGTAACATTTACTTACCAAACCGAACAAAACCCGTTGTGGTCCAGTGGGAGTCATAGTGACCCTACTGGACAGAGTAGAGCTGCCCCATAGGGTTTCCAAGGAGTAGCTGGTGGTTTCGAACTGCTGACCTTTTTGGTTAGCAGCCATAGCTCTTAACCACCAGACCGCCAGAGCTCCAAGTATACTTACAGACAATTCAAACTTTTGTAATGCTATTTTCTAAGATGGAAGGATGTGATTCTTTTTTTGTAGAAGGATTCAGACCTTTCTCTTCTTGGCATTCGGAGAAGCCACCAGTGCCGCCATCTGATTGTCAGTTGGAGAAACGGTGTCTTATTGCTCTAGAAGACACTCATGTCATTGGTGTTCAACCCTTGAGTGCATATGCCACTTCTAATCAGTGGGTTTTCAGGTAAGTGCCGTGAAGTGCTAAGGTGGCTTCTCATAAAACACCCCGAGGAAAAAGAAGTACAATGCCAATGATTAAGGCTGCCCTTTATATAACGTTGTTTATACTGCTTAGAAATCAGTTATGCTTACATTTGATACACAATAATTTATCAGTACATATTTGATGAATTGTGAAGCCAGAAATACCCTCAAGGCTAAGGCTTAAAAACTGGGTATAAATGTCCAAAGCATAAAACTATAATGTTCCTAAATAAAGTGAGTTATAACTTCAGACATCATTTAACAGCTTAATAATTTTGAAGAGGACTTTCAGTAGAATGGTCTGTTGTGTTAAGTTGGGTAGTGCTAAAGTCTAAAGAGAATAACTACATATGAATATAAGTATGCTATAAAATGTTCAAAACATTGAATTTAGATGTGGCATTAAAAAAAAAAAAGACTCACTAAACCTTGGAGGGAAAGAAGTGAACAAATATGAAATCTTAAAGGAAAGGATAGAAAGAAATCATTTTACCTTACTTTGTATGTTGTAGAAAAGGAAATGATATGAGTCAATATTAGTTTGCAGACCGCTTGATTTTGATAAAACCGTGCTAAATTTTGTCTACAGTATCGTGATCCCATTGTCTGAAAGGTGTAACCAGTTGGCGGAAAAATTGAGAAAAACTGTGAATAATTAAAACAGTGTGAAAGCACCGAAGCAAGAAAAAAAAAAAGCTTTTTCAAACAATCAAATATGAATGGCCAGACCTCACAAAAAACAGACCCCATTTTCCGAGGAAAAGACCATGACTGAAATAGCAACGACATTCAGTACGTCCTGTACAATCAAGCACATCTGCAAAGTGACAGTAAAATTGCTAACAAAAAATATCTTGTTGTGTCTGTGTCTATATCCAGCGTGTTTCTGGAAGAATGACTGCGGGAAGAAATAATTGATAAACTCAATGTCTCATACATAAACATATCGTTGAAAATGTTCCTGCTTCTTGATTTATCAGGAAGGATACCAAGGACAGGAGGGAAAGGCTAAGCTTCAATTGTTTACAGTGAATTTAAAATTACACAGTTAGGGCAAACAAAGGATGTGCTTAGAATATTATGTTAAAAAAGTTTTCAATGAGAATTCCAGAGCAGCCATGATGTTAAACAGATGTATTATTTTCCAGACTTAAAGAAAAACAGTAACTTTACATAGATACGGAATACTTTATCTTAATATTTATTGTTTACCCAACTTAAATAGAAATAAGGTCCTGTTGTTATACTATAATTTAGACAAAGGAAAGAACAGCAGTTTGTTAAACATTAAATGTTGAGTTCTGATAAAATTATTCAAGGATTAAAAAAAAAAATGTTACCTTATTTTCACAATAACTTTGGGAATGGCAATTTCTAATAAAATCTTTCCTGAGTCTATGTTAGATGTAAAGCAAAATTAGTTTTATATATTTAACCTCCTTTAGAAATCCGTTTATTTCCCATGTAAGAGGACACAATACGGGGCTTTAACATTATCGCTGAATTAACTGATTTATACGGCAATTTATAGCATAACAATTTCAAAATGGAAAAACCATGAAAATGTATACTAGCCTGAATTTTCCCCAAGAATTTATACCTTAGTCCATTCTTTGCTCCATGATTTAAAAATACGTTGGATAAGCATACAACAGCTTTAATTTAGTGTTGGGGAAAATCCCCATTGGACTGTGTTGTCAAATTTTTGGTCATTTTCATATAACCTGTTACTTTTATGGTGGCTGAGAAGGGCAATGATGGCGCTGTTGGGAAGGACAAGCTAGAAAAAGATTTTTCTTTTTTTCCCTTTTAGGCTTTGCAATGTCTTTCTTCCTAAATATGTTCTTGTCCCCTGGAGCTACTCTGCTTTATTTTGTTGGCAACTATGTAATCACTTCCAAAACCTTGCCGATTTCATCAGGGGTGGAGAATTTTCCTTTCTGGTTACCATTTTCCTTCTCTTTCCCTCCAGGATGTCTACCCTGCGTAGTGCCACGTCCAGTATTCTGTGGAAGCCCGCCCACCTCAACCCTACTGTCTACAATACATGCCTATCGATTCTCTGATTACTGTGTTATCACCAGAGAAAAGTTTCTAAGGGATTTTGGGTTGTGTGTGCGTCTTTGTTTACCAACTTAAGTCACATAAGAGATCTATGTTGCTAGTAATTAGTGTTTAACTTGTTAAGTAAAATGGGAAAAATAAAATGAAGACAATTACCTTGAAATGTTAAGGAGAACCTTAGACCTATAGTAACATGCTGTTGCGCAAGTGAGGTGATTTGGGGCCATCACCTGTGTATCTAAGCTCAGTTATGCTACATGACCTGTTTTCACTGTGCACAATATTTTGGGGGCAGGCAGTTTGGAAGGATAAATTATTCTTAAACAAAAACTTTTTGTGCTTTCAAACAAATTTATGCCTTGAGTAAGAAATGCAAGTTTTTTTTTTTTTCAACGCATTTATGTCAAGAGGTATATACAGTTCATAAGAGAATCTATTCCCTGTGGCAGAAACGCAAAATGGAATTCTTAATTTTGTTACTTAGGCTTCTGAAGACTACCAATCATTTTCAGGATATTAAGCTATGCCAGCACAGTGAAAAGAAAAATTTGTTAATAAAAAATGCTTGTTTACCTACTGCGCACTAGGGATAAATAGACTCATAGGGTTGGTGTTGCCAAGATGCGTGATAGTTAAAAAAATATACTTACTGTCTTTGAAGAATTCATACTTTTGTTATAAGGTTTAAACTAAATAAAGTAGGAAGAATTATTCACAAGTTGGAATATCTAAAGATTAAGGACACAGAACAAAAAAAGAATTTATATAGTTTTTTCTGCTCCCATTATTGGGCAAAGAAAGGAAATTTAGGTGTTATGAGCTTGTTATTAAACTTCATTTTGCTTCTATATTATCTCTAAAGGCATAGCCAAGGACACTGTGGAGTGGCTGGACTATGCCCATGATGTTCGTTGTGACGTTGTCTTTTAATGAGATTAGAGTGCCTTTCACTTTTCTTATCCCCCTGTGTATTCCTTTAGCCATTTCTTCTCTACCCACTTAACACAGCCTGCAGGTAGGAGGTACAGCCGATACTCTACAATGTCGCCTAATTCAGCTACCCAGGCCCAAAGCCTTTCTCCATGACAGAATTTAGGAAAAGGAGGAGAAAAAGAGAAGTTTATCACATTTCTTAGCTTGTGATTTGAAAACTTTTTTAACAAAGGAAAAAAAAAAATCTTCTTTAGCAAAACCTCATTTTGTGATGACTTCATGGACCACATCATCAGATTTCACTCTCAAACTGTGTGTTCCAAGGCCTTCTCTCTGCCCTCTTATGGTCATGACAGAGGGCCTACAACAGCATCTGTCAGCAGCAGCTTTTAGTAAACGTCTGGGCAGCTAATGAGCCTTTCTATTAATTACTGCCAAAGTAACTTTTCCAAAATACTTTCAAATTTCAGATTTTAGTTGTCAGATTAGGCCATAAAGGAATCTCCATTTATAGACCTTGGAAAAAAAAGTGTTATTGAAAAGGCAACGACCTATCTTCTTATTTGTGTAATAGTAGCAGCATATCTAAGCAATTGCTCTATTGTGAGTTGAAATTGTCTTCTATTTACTCATGCATTAAGTGAATAGTGATTGAGTGCCTTTTATACAAGGTCACACAGGCTTTTGGGGTTAAGAGAAAGCCAAACCATATCTTTCACTTCAGAGAACTAAACCAATAGTTATTATTTACAGGTATTATAATGGATTTTACCTACGGATACATAACAATACTATATGGGAATGTCTTTATTATTATTTTTTAAAAACTATACATGTTTGACTGAGCTCCTCAAGTATGTGAGTTTTAAAAGGCTTTGCTTTGATTCTGAAATGCACATCTGTTAGAATCATACAAAGGTGGTACCGGCATTCAGAGTAGGGAATGATTAACTCAGACCGGGAAGCAACATTTGGTCTGGGGAAATTTTTAATCTGGGTCTTGCAGGATATGTAGGAGTCCACTTGGTAGAGACAATGGGAAAGACATCACAGGAGAGAAACAGTAGGTGAAAAACCATAGTCCCTGAACAATTAATGTGTTCAGCTGGCAACCAGAAGACTGGAGGTTTGAGTGTACCCAGAGGCACCTCAGAAGAAAGGCTTGGGGATCTACTTCTGAAAAATCAGCCATTTAAAACCCCATGGAGCACAGTCCTACTGTGACACACATGGGCTCATCATGAGTTGGAATTACCTCATGGCAGCTGGTGGTTTATTAATAGAAGAAAGACTTAACATTTAAGAATAGCACTGCATGGCAATGACTTCTGGAAACCCATGGCAAAAAAAAAAAGAAAAAAAGAAAAAACTTATAGACTAACCACAAAATAAAATGTCCTTAGGAGTAAACAAACACGTCAATGAATATTTGAGTCAAAGTCAATGGCTGTATCTGTGTAATAACAAACTTTTTTTTTTTTTTTTCTGGCAGGGAAGGAACCAGTACATATGGTTGCGGGCAGGGATGACAGCATGTGAACTGGTTCCACCCTTTGAAAAAAATTTGTATCAAAACATTTGTTCTCTAGACAATATCCTCCTGAATGCATATCATAGATGAAAATACCTCTTCTTTATCAGCATTCTTTTTAGCTTTGAGTAAATCAGAAATGAGTTAGATATAAGCATGTGAGGTCAAGATGTCTATAAGGTAGCAGCTGTGTTCATGTATCACACAGGGTGCTAAGCATTAAAAAAAATAGTTTCACTTAATCTTTATAACTGTAGAATTTATTAACCCCACTTTACTGATGAGAAATCTAAGGCTCTGACAAGGTGAACAGCATGCCTAAGATAATGTGGTATTCAAACCCAGACTGATTTCAAAGTCTGGATTCTAATAATTTTGCTCTACGGTCTTTTTATTTATTTATTGTGCTTTAGGTGAAGGTTTACAATTCAAGTCATTTTCTCATACAGAAACTTATACACACATTGCTATGTGACCCTAGTTGCTCTCCCCCTAAGGTGACAGCACACTCCTTCTCTCCACCCTGTATTTCCCATGTCCATTCAACCAGCTCCTGTCCCACTCTGCTTTCTCGTCTTGCCTCCAGACAGGAGCTGCACACATAGGCTCATGTCTCTACTTGAGCTAAGAAGGACACTCCTTACCAGTATCATTTTATGTCTTATAGTCCAGTCTAATCTTTGTCTGAAGAGTTGGCTTTGGGAATGGTTTTAGTTTTGGGCCAACAGAGAGTCTAGGGGCCAGGACCTCTGGGGTCCCTCCAGTCTCACCCAGACTATTAAGTTTGGTCTTTTTACTAGAATTTGAGGTTTGCATTCCACTTTTCTCCTGTTCCATCAGGGATTCTCTGTTGTGTTCCCCGTCAGGGCAGTCATAGGTGGTAGATGGGTACCATTTAGTTCTTCCAGTCTCAGGCTGATGGAGTCCCTGGTTTCTGTGGCCCTTTCTTTCTTTTGGGCTCATATTTTCCTTGCGTCTTTGGTCTTCTTCATTCTCCTTTGGGTTGGGAACAATTGATGCATCTTAGATGGCCACTTGCTAGCTTTTAAGACCCTAGATGTCACTCACCAAAGTGGGATGCAGAGCATTTTCTTAATACAGTGTTATGCTCATTGACCTAGAAGTTCCCTGAAAATGTGGTCCCCACACCCCCACCTCTGCTACACTGTCCTTCGAAGTGTTTGGTTTCATTCAGGAAACTTCTTAGCTTTTGGATTAGTCCAGTTGTGCTGACTTCTGCAGTATTGTGTGTTGTCCTTCCCTTCACCTAAAATAATTCTTGTCTATTATCTAATTAGTGAATACCCCTCTCCTTCCCTCCCTTCCCACCCTCATAACCATCAAAGAATATTTTCTTCTGCGTTTAAACTATTTCTTGAGTTCTTATAATAACAGTCTCATACAGTATTTGTCCTTTTGCAACTGACTAATTTCATTCAGTATAATGCCTACTGATTCCTCCATGTTACAAGATTTTTCACAGATTCATCATTGTTCTTTTTCCTTGCATAATATTCCATTGTGTGAGTATACCATAATTTGTTTATCCATTCATCTGTTGATGGGCATCTTGGTTGTTTCCATCTTTTTGCAATTGTTAACAGTGCTACAATGAACATGGGCATGCATATATCTATTCATGTGAAGGCTTTTTTTTTTTTTCTCCAGGAAATATCCCAAGAAGTGGGATTGCTAGTTTCTGTGGTAGTTCTGTTTCTAGCTTTTTAAGGAAGCATCAAATTGATATCCAAAGTGGTTGTACCATTTTGCATTCCCACCAGCAGTGTGTCCCAGTCTTTCCACAACCTTCCCAACATTTATTTTTTTTTCTGTATTTTAAATTAATGCCAGCCTTGTTGGAGTGAGATGGTATCTCACTGTAGTTTTGATTTGCATTTCTCTAATGGCTAACGATCCTGAGCATTTCCTTGTATATCTGTTTGCCACCTGAATGTCTTCTTTGGTGAAGTGCCTGTTCATATATTTTGCCCATTTTTTAAAATTGGTTGTCTTTTTATTGGTTGAGGTTTTGCAGTATCATTTAGATTGTAGAGATTAGACATTGATTGGATTTTTTTGTGGCCGAAATTTTTTTCCCAGTTTTAGGTTCTCTTTATACTCTTTTGGTGAAGTCTTTGGGTGAGCATAAGTGTTTGATTTTTAGGAGTTCCCAGTTATTTAGCTTCTTCCCTGGTGTTTGTGCATTGTTAGTAATGTTTTGTGTATTGTTTATGCCGTGTATTAGGGCTCCAAGCATTGTCCCTATTTTTTCTTCCATGATCTTTACTGTTTTAGCTTTTATATTTAGGTCTTTGATCCATTTTCAGTTAGTTTTTGTGCATGGGATGAGGTATGGGTCTTGTTTTATTTTTTTACAGATGGATATCCAGTTATGCCAGCACCATTTGTTAAAGAGACTGTCTTTTCCCCACTTAATGGACTGGGGCCTTTGTCAAATATCAGCTGCTTATGGGTAGATGAATTTATGTCTGAATTTATTCCATTGGTCTATGTATCTGTTGTTGTACCAGTATCAGGCTGTTTAGACTACTGTGATGATATAATATGTTCTAAAATCAAGTAGTGTGAAGGCTCCTACTTTGTTCTTTTTCAGTAATTCTTTACTTATCTGGGGCCTCTTCCTTTTTCATATGAAGGTGGTGATATTTTTTCTCCATCTCATTAAAAAATGCCATTGGAATTTGGACTGGGATTGCATTGTATCTGTAGATGGCTTTGGGTAGAATAGACATTTTCACAATGTTGAGTCTTCCTATCCATGAGCAAGGTATGTTTTCCGACTTATGTAGTTCTTTTTTGGTTTCTTGCAGTAGTGTCTTGTAGTTTTCTTTGTATAGGTCTTTTATGTCTCCGGTTAGATTCATTCCTAAGTATTTTATCTTCTTGGGGGCTATTTAAATGATATTGATTTGGTGATTTCTTCCTCATTGTTCTCTTTGTCGGTGTAGAGGAATCCAACCAATTTTTGTATGTTTATCTTGTATCCTGACATTTTGCTGAAATCTTCTATTAGTTCCAGTAGTTTTCTTGTGGATTCTTCAAGGTTTTTTGTATATAAGATCATATTATCTGCAAATAGAGATACTTTTACTTCTTCCTTACCGATCTGGATGCCCTTTATTTCTTTTTGTAGCCTAATTGCTCTGGCTAGGACCTCCAATACAATGCTGAATAAGAGTGGTAATAAAGGGCATCCTTGTCTGGTTCCCTTCTCAAGGGGAATGCTTTCAGACTCTCTCCATTTAGGATGATTTTGACTGCTGGCATTGTATAAATGCACCTTATTACGTTGAGCAATTTCTCTTCTATTCTTATTTTGCTGAGAGTTTTTATCATAAATGAATGTTGGAATTTTTCAAATGCCTTTTCTGCATCAATTGATAAGTTCATGTGGTTATCTTTTGTTTTACTTATATGTAGATTACATTAATTGTTTTTCTAATGTTGGACCATCCCTGCATACCTAGTATGAATCTCACTTGGTCACGGTGAATTATTTTCTTGATATGTTGATGAATTCTATTGGCTCAAATTTTGTTGAGGATTTTTGCATCTAAGTTCATGAGGGATGTTGGTCTGTAATTTTTGTGGTGTCTTTACCTGGTTTCGGTATCAGGGATATGGTGGCTTCATAGAATGAGTTTGGTAGTATTCCATTCTTTTCTATGCTCTGAAATACCTTTAGTAGTAGTGGTGTTAACTCTTCTCTGAAAGTTCGGTAGAATTCTCCAGTGAAGCCATCAGGGCCAGGGCTTTTTTGTTGTTGTTGTTGTTGAGAGTTTTTAATTACCTTTTTAATCTCTTCTTTTGTTATGGGTTTATTTAGTTGTTATACCTCTGTGTTAGTTTAGGTAGGTAGTGTGTTTCTAGAAATTTGTCCATTTCCTCTAGTTTTTCAAGTTTGTTAGAGTACAATTTTTCATAGTATTCTCTTATGATTCTTTCAGTTTTAGTTGGTTCTGAGTCATTTTTCTTTATATATTTTCTTTTACTCTTTTTCATTGCTGTTGATTTTGTATGTGCTGAGTCTTTATGTTTTTCATGTTTTTTTATTTTTATTTTGAAGTGTAAGATTGTTAGTTTCCTTTGTGGTTACCTGAATATTTACTCTTATTTTTCTAAGTTTAAACAATCTTTTATTTCTTTTTATTGCCTTGACTTCCTCTCCATATGATAGATCTATGACTACATTTTTTAGTCCCTTTTTGTTTGAATATCATCATCTTTTACACAATGATGTCCCTTTTTCCCTGTTTTGAGCATTTTAGCTTTGATTTATTTTTGTGATTTCCCTGTTTGGGCTGATATCTGGTTGCTCTGTCCTGTGTTCTAGTCTTGGGTTGTTTTCTGATGTTACTGACTTTCTAACTGGAGGACTCCCTTTAGTACTTCTTGTAATTTTGGTTTTGTTTTTGCAAATTCCCTAAACTTCTGTTTGTCTGAAAATGTTCTAATTTCACCATCGTACCTGAGAGACAGTTTTGCTGGATATATAATTCTTGGCTGGCAATTTTTTTCCTTCAAGGGTTTATATATGTCATTTCATTGGCTTCTTGCCTGCACAGTTTCTTCTGAGTAGTCCAAGCTTATTCTTATTGACTCTTCTTTGTAGGTGACTTATTGTTTATCCCTAGCTGCTCTAAAAATTTTCTGTTTATCTTTGGTTTTGGCAAGTTTGATTATAATATGTCTTGGTGACTTTCTTTTGGAATCTACCTTGTATGGAGTTCGATGAGCATCTTGGACAGATATCTTCTCATCTTTCACAATATTAGGGAAGTTTTGTGTCAACAAATCTTCAACAATTCTCTCTGTACTTTCTGTTTTCCCTCCCTGTCTGGTACTCGAATCACTCATAGGTTATTCCTCTTGATAGCATCCCACACAAGTCTTAGATTTTCTTCATTTTTTAAAATTATTTTGTCTGATTTTGCCTCAAATATGTTGGTGCTGAGTGCTTTCTCTTTAATCTCACTAAATTCTGACTTCCAATGCCTCAATTCTGCTCTTATGACCTTCTATTGAATTGTCCAATTCTGAAATTTTATTGTTAATCTTCTGAACTTCTGTTTGCTGTCTCTCTATGGATTGTTGCAGGGTATTAAATTTGTCATTATGCTCTTCTTTTATCTGCTTAAGCTCCTCTGATGCTTTGTCTGTGCATTCCTTGGCTTGTTCTTTGTTTTGCCTGATCACCATCCTATCTCAAGAGTTTTGTATACCAATCTTTTGTATTCTACCTCTGGAATTCCAGAGAGTTGTCTTTATCTGGAAGATTTCTTTATTCTTTATTTTGGGAGTTTGTTGAAGCCATTATTGTCTGCCTCTTAATGCAATTTGATATTGACTGTTGTCTCAAAGCCATCAATAAGTTATTGCATTTATTTATGTTTGCTTACTGTGTCCTAACTTTTTTTTTTTGATATGCCGAAATACACTGCTTGTGTGAACTAGTTTGATTATTGGCATCTTTGAAGCTCTAACGTCCTGTCAGTAGGTGTTACTAGGTATGTGAGCCCAAGAGTCCATTCACTTTTCTTTTATGGATTCAGTTCAGGGGTCCAGATAGTCAGCCACCAAGTGTGTGCTGCAGGCTCTCCCCTACAGTCATAGATGAGCAGGGGTGATTGGTGTAGGCACAGGTATCTGGGAGCAGTTGGGAGTCATGTGCTGAGCAAAGTCAGGGGCTGACAACCATCCCTAAGTGTGTGAGGGAAGCATATTCCTGTTCCCTAGAGCATGTAGGTTGGTGGATTTTGCATCTGGACTACGGGTACCCAATGCAGTTGGTTGTAAGGACTGAGAGGCACCACTTATTCGTGGACCCCTTTGGTGTCGTAGGTAGAGCCACCAGTCCTCAGGCCCCTGTTGTGGTAGGTGAGGACTGTGCTTAATAGGCAGAGCAGTGTCAAATGACACGAACTTGCCTCTTCACCAGTAGCTGAAACAGTTGAAGTTAGACTTCAAGTAAATACCCTGCTGTATCCCACTAATGAGGTTCTACACTGCTAAAATGGGCCTACACAGGTCTATGCATGGGTGAAAGGCATTCAAAGTCCGTGGACCCCTTATGCCTGTATTTAGGTAAAGGAGTTGTTTCTGTACTGAGTTTCTGGCTTAGTGGAGCCAGCAGATTATTTTTTCCCTGTTTGTTAATTTATTCCCTCTTCATGGCTAGGAGAATGGCTTAGAGCATGTGCAAGATCCTTCTACCAGCTCAGGGGATGCAGTTGGCTGGGATCCAGTTCAAAGCAGGAAGGGAACAGGTAAGTGGGTGAGAGGTTTTTCCAGAAGCGGTGTCTCTGGATCACGGTAGATTAAACACAGATACTTATTGTTTGCTGATTGTTCTGGAGGGTTGAGCAGACTCTCTGCTATTTGGTCTCCCGTGATGTGGAAAATGTGTCCTAAATGCCTCTGCTTGCCTCACCACACCCACAGCAATGGCAGAATCAGCCTGTTGGGCACTGGTTCCTGCCACGTCAGGTCTGGCAACTCCTTGCTGCTTCTGAACCATTTCTCCCTCCCTCTGCTGCTCTGTCTGATTCTTCAACTTTGCCTTTGATGTTCAGGGCTCCTAGCTTGTCATATATAATCAATTCCCTTGTTTTTTTGGTTCTTTGTTGTGAGAGGGACCACAGGAAGTGTCTGACTACTCTGCCATCTTGGCTCCACCTCTCTTCTGTCTGGTTTAGAAACACATCCTTCATAAATATTCATTTCAGAGGGAGGAGTATAGTAGGAAATGCTATTAATGCCACTTATAAAAGTACAATTTATTTTATGCATGACAGAGAAAAACCCTAAGCAATAAGTCTTCTCATCTCCAAACATACACATTACTTTCAAGGGTCATCTTGAAAATATAAAGGAGAATTGGTAACATCCAAGAAATTATTATTCAAATATGAATGTATTTCAAATTGAACTTTTAGGTCAAACATACTCTATACTGGAAGGAAATCCTTCAGTGGAACTTAGGAGTGATCAGCATAGCCCTAAAGAGTTTACTGCTCCTTCTTTCCCAGGTCAGGAAATGGGATTGATGTCCTCCTTTCTCATCATTTATTAGATCAGACCACTTTCTTTCATGAATATATAAACACCTGTGTTCCACAGAGACACAAATAATCATCTGTATGATTCTTCATCCTTCTGAAATTTATGATTTATTGAATACTTCTCAATAAGGAATTTAGCATGATTTTCCTCTTCACCCTAAATTTCTAGCATTACCAAGGTGGTGTCAACATTTATTAAATCAATCAATGTTACAGCTTTTCACTTTCTTTATCTCCTCCACTCCAGTGTTGAAATCTGGACTCCACAACTTTAAATTTTCAATTTCCCCACTACAACTTTCCAACCTCAGTACACTGTTGAAAATAGATCGACTGCGTCGTCACCAAATCCAATAGATATTATTCAGTTCTTAATTGGCTTGCTTGGCTACTTCTTGCCTATTCAAATGCCATTATTTTCCATCAGGGTCTGTGACATCACACTAGTCTGGCTTTTTTTTTTTTTTTTTCCCATTTAAAATCTCTTTCATGAACTTATTTTCCTCTCCATTCTTTAAATGTCAATGTTTCTTAGATTTTCCTCTCAACCACTTCTTTAAGTATTTTCTATGAGTAATCTCACCCATATCTATGGTTTTGATTCTGCTCTCTACCTGGATGACTCTTAACTCAGATTATGCTCTTGGAGGCCTCGGAGATGCATAAAGTCAACCAGCCACTTGACATTTATTTTAGATAAGTATTTTTAAGCTAAAGAAAAACCTGTGCAGAGGCCAGAGGCAACAGTGAATTTATAAAATCTTAGAATATTTCATTTTGAGTTAAACTGGAGCATTGCAAAAGATGAGGCTGGAGAAAAATGCCAGCTATTATTTATGAAGGCCCATATGAAACATATTAAGAGGTGTGGATTTTATCTTAAGAGAAATATAGAGTGATTGAAGGTCCTAAGAATGGAAATGATACAATAATTAGAAAGATGATTCTGAAGTTAGGATAGAAAATTGACAGTCTTTGAAGAGGAGGTAGTGGAGAGTGACTAGTTGGGAGACTTTTATAGAACTCACGTGAGAATTTGTGAAAGTCCGAATTAAGATAATGTAAATGAAGAGAAATTTTCAATAAGTGTTTATGGAAACAATAATAGAATTTTCTACCGAAACCGAAAAACAACCAAACCCATTGCGGTCAAGCTGATTCCAACTCATAGTGACCCCCTATGACAGAGTAGAACTGCCCAATAGAGTTTCCAAGGAGTGGCTAGTGGATTCAGACTGCTGACCTTTTGGTTAGCAGCCAAGCTTTTAAGTAAGTAATAGTTCAGGTGACAAAGAATCAACTCCTTTCACATTGAAGCAAGTTTAGTAGAGTGCTCCAAATCATATTTGGGAGTGTTAAGTGGATGTATATAGTTCAAAATTTGCAATTTTAAACTGAAATTGTGTCAGATTGATTAATTCTTGAGGCTTTAGTTGATTCTGAACAGTTGGCTGATAAATGAAAAATTCAGGAAACTGAAATAAGCATGTTAAAAAAAAGCTAAAACAATAAAGAAAGCATAGATTCCCTTTCTGTACATTGTTAACAATAACTAAAAAAGTCAGAATTTCTCTTCTAATGAAATTTATTGACACTGAGTTTATCAAATTTATGTTTATATCTGTGTTAGCAGAACCCTGCTGTCTTTGAATGCTTTAGGGGAAGATCCTTCCTTGCCTCTTCTTAGTGGTGGTTCCTGGCAATTCTTGGTTTTCCTTGTCTTAAAGATGCATCTGTCCAATCTTTGCCTTCATCTTCACATCTCCTTTTCCCTCTGTGTCTCCCTCTTCTTTTACAAGGACACCACTTATATGGGATTAAGATTCACCCTACCCTAATACGATTTCATATTAACTAATAACATCTTCCAATAACCTATTTCCAAACATAGGCACAGGAGATTAGGGCCTCAATACATCTTTTTTGGGGAGCACAATTCAACTCATAACAGCTACCAACCTTATGTTTCTATTGAGTTTACAGATTTTAATGAAAAGTTAAAATGTAATTTGTCCCTAACCTAAAACACAAGTTTAAATTGTGACATAAATCCAAGTAAAGAAATTATGACCATTTATCTTAAATTCCACAAATATTTATTCTATTCTTTTTCAAACATACCTCTAGTCACAGTGGATACAGTGGATTAAGAAAATGGAAAAAGTCCCTGATCTCAAAGGGGAGTGAGACCATAAAAAAGTAAAAAAATACATAAACGATTTTGGATAATATTTCTTAAAAAAATTATAAAATGGCAATGGCTAGAAATGATTGAATGTGTGTGTGTGTGTGTGTGTGTGTGTGTGTGTGTGTCTGTGGAGGTAGCATACCAGGAAGGCATGTTAAGGAGCTGAGATTTGTGCTGATGCTTAGATAATAAAAAGGGAGGGTAAAATGAAAAATCCAGGAGGAAAGATTTCCAGCGGAGCAAATAGGCCGGTGAAGACTTGGGATGGAAAAGAGTGTGGTCTATTCTTGGGATAGAAAGAAGGTCAGTATGGTTGGGTGTTATGAGTAAAAAAGAATAGTAGGGAATAAGGTCAAAGGGGAAGGCAGGGCTGCAGTCACACATATGGATTTTTAAGAATACAAGGGTTTGGATTTGTTCTAAATAAGAATAAATTTCACATTTATAGTTTTAAAAGGTCTTTCTGACTTCTATCTAGAGAATGATTTGAGAAGACTTTGAAGGCTTTACTTGATCCAAAAATGGTTGATCAGTGAAAAACAATCAGTAAAAAACAAAAAACAAGAGATAATCTTTTGAAAAGGGAAGTGGGTGGGTGTGGTTGGGGGTTGGAGAATGAAAGCTAGTTTGGGAGCTCAAGCAGAAGTGAGTGAGGGATAATGGCAGTTTGGCCCAGAATTGTAGCAATGGAGAAGGTAAGAGCTTGAAGTATTTAAAATATATTTTGAAGGTAATCTGATAATCTTACAGGCAGATTGGGTTGGTGGTGATGGATCCACCCATGAGTAAATGGATGGATGTTTGTATGACTTTGAGGAAAGTAGAGGTAAAAGCAAGTTTAAATTGGGGGGGGGGTTGTCAAAATTACATCTTTAACACGATAAGTTTGAGATGTGGTAATTTTGAGGTGCCTTTTAGTCATCCAAATGGAGAGGCTGCCTGGGTACTTGGATATTTGAGTCTGGGTCTTGGAGTAAAGAACTGAGTTAGGGATACACATTTGGAATTCTCAAAACAGAAATGGTAATTAATGTCCACGTGAGGGAGCTACAGAGAAGGCAACTTTGAAGGATTTACAGGTTTTAGTCAGTTTAGAGAAAAAATAACAGTATAGGTGAATTGGCTAAAAAGAAATTAGGTGTTTCAAAGGAGGCATCTGAGGGAAGGTGGGAAAGGAGGGAGGGCAGGATGACATTAGAGAATGTGCAAGCAGACCACTATAGGGGAAATAATACAGGAAGAGAGAGAAATGGAGGGAGAAGAAAAGGGAGGCAGGGATTTAGCAGTAGATGAGAAAAAGGGAAAGGAGTGAAGGGTGTCAAGGCACAGAGGAGGAGGGAAGGGAAGGACTAGAAAAGAAGGAGAGAGCAGGGGGCAGGCAGAAAGCCAGGGGAAAAGGACTAGCAGAGGGTCAGTGGAGAAAAAGGCTCCTACAAAAAAGGTAGAGCAGAAGGATGGGGAGGAGGAGTGAGAACAGAAGTCAGAAGAAAGAGAATTTCCTATAACATTAGTTTGGAAACTATAGGATTCCTTGCCTCAAAGGATTCTGATTTGTGTGTGTGTGTGTGTGGTTTATTTGTTCATTTTTACTATCTTGAGACTTTCTCACCTTAATTACCTGAAAGGCACTTTCAATCCAGATTTTTTAAAATTTGTTTTTATTTTTCATTTTTTTTCCCAGACCACATTTCTACCCTTGTAGTGTTTTTTTTTTCCTTATCTGCAAATCACCTTCTCCACTTTGATTTTTCTTCAGAGTTTTTTTTTAATAATCAAATCTACATTTTTCTTGTATTCTGGTTTTCATATGATAAAAGTTATTGTTACCTGTAGTTCTCTAAGTATCTCACACCTTCTCCTGACAGTTAATTTATCCTACTGACCATTTACAGTACATTTTATTTTTTCCTTTAGGAGTATTGAGAAACGCCATATCTGCATATAGTCTTATAACATTTGTTAATTTTTTAATGGAATGTTTTTATAACTGTTTTAGATATACATAAAAATTGTGCAGAAAGTGCAGAACGTTTCCATTTAACCCTTCCCCTCCTGCACACCATTTCTCTTATTATTAGCATCTTGTGTCTCTACGGTGCATTTGTTACAACTGATGAACCACTATTCACAAAAAAAAATTTTGCTGAAGATCATTAAAAAGTGATTGCAGCAGTATATTGACAGAGAACTGCCAGAAATTTAAGTTGGATTCAGAAGAGGATATGGAACCAGGGATATCATTGCTGATGTCAGACGTACCCTGGCTGAAAGCAGAGAAGACCAGAAAGAAGTTTACCTGTGTTTCATTGACTATTGCAAAGGCATTAGACTGTGGATCATAACAAATTATGGATAATATTGTGAAGAATGAGAATTCCAGAACAATTAATTGTGCTTGTGAGGAACCTGTACATAGACCAAGAGGCAATTGTTGGGACAGAACAAGGGGATACTGCATGGTTTAAAGTCAGGAAAGATGTGAGTCAGGGTTGTATCCTTTCACCATACTTATTCAATCTGTATGCTGAAAAAATAATCCACAAATCTGGAATATATGAAGAACGAGGCATTAAGATTGGAGGAAGACTCATAAATAGCCTCTGGTATGCAGATGACACAACCTTGCTTGCTGAAAGTGAAGGAGACTTGAAATATTTACTGATGATGACCAAGGACTACAGCCTTCAGCATGGATTACGCCTCAACATAAAGGAAACAAAAATCCTCGCATCTCGACCAATCGGCAACATCGTGATAAATGGAGAAAAGAATGATGTCATCAATGATTTTCTTTTACTTGGATCCACAATTAATGCCCATGGAAGCAGCAGTCAAGATATCAAATAACATATTGCATTGGGAAAATCTACTGCAAAAGGCCTCTTTCAAGTGTTAAAAAGCAAAGACATCACTTTAAGGACTAAGGTGGGCCTTGCCCAAGCCATGGTGTTTTCAATTGCCTCACATGCATGTGAAAGCTGGACAATGAATAAGGACGGCTGAAGAAGAATTGATGCCTTTAAATTATGGCGTTGACAAAGAATGTTGAATGTACCATAGACTGCCAAAAGAACAAACAAATCTGTCTTGGACAAAGTCCAGCCAGAATGCTCCTTAAAAACAAGGATGGCGAGACTTCGTCTCACGTGCTTTGGACATGTTAGAAGAAGGGACCAGTACCTGAAAGGACATCATTCTTGGTAAAGTAGAGGGTCAGTGAAGAAGAAGAAGACCCTCAATGAATGGGTTGGCACAATGGCTGCAAAAATGGGCTCAAGCATAACAACGATTGTGAGTATGGCACAGGACCCGGCAGTGTTTCGTTCTGTTATATGTAGGTCACTATCAGTTGGAACTGATTGGATGGCACCTAACAACAACAAACAATAAAGTTCATAGTTTACATTAGGGCTCACCAATTTATTTTGTACTGTCTTAGGAATTTTGGTAAATGCATGATGTCGTGTATCTACCATTATAGTATTAGGGAGAATAATTTCACTGCCCTTAAAAAAGCTCTTTCTTCCACATATTCATTCCTTCTCCCTTCTCCTGAGCCTCTGGCAGCCACTAATCTTTTCACAGTCTCCATAGTTTTGCCTTTACCAAAATGTCATATAGTTGGAATCATACAGTATGTAACTTTTCCAAACTATTTTCTTTCACTTAGTAACACACATTTAAGGTTCCCCTCTGTCTTTTCCTTGTTTGCTAGCTCATTTCTGCCAGCAAAGCATAAGAGTTCCTGTTGCTCCACATTCTTGCCAGCACTGGATGTTGTCAGTGTTTTGAATCTTAGCCATTCTAATATTTGTGTAGCAGCATCTCTTGGTTGTTCTGATATGCAATTCTCTAATGACATATGATGTTGAGAATTTTTTCTTGTGCTTATTTGCCATCTGTACATCTTCTTTGGTGAGGTTTCTTTTGCCCATTTTGCAAATGGGATTTTGTTTTCTTATTGTTGAGTTTTAAGTATTATTTGTATATTTTAGATACAAGTCCTTTATCAGATATGTGTTTTGAAAATATTTTCTCCCAGTGTGTGAGTTGTATTTTCATTCTCTTAACAGTGTCTTTTACAGAGCAGAAATCTTTTACTTTAATTATGTCCAAGTTATTCTTTTTCTTTTACAAATTATGTTTCTTTGCTATATTTTAAGGAGTCATCACCAAACCTAAGGTCACCTAGATTTCCTCCTATGTTATCTTCTAGAAATTGCATGGTTTTGCATCTTACATTTAAGTTTATGATTCATTTTGAGTTAACCTTTGTGAAAGATGTAAGCTCTATGTCTAAATTCATTTTTTGCATGCGAATGTTCCAGCATCATTTGTTGAAAAGACTATTCCTTCTCCATTGAATTACCTTTGTGGTTTTTTCAAAGGTCAGCTGACTATATTTGCATGTGTTTCTGGACTCTTTCTTCTGTTGCACTAGTGTATTTATATTTTCCTTCAGCAATACCACACTGTTTTAATCACCGTAGCTTTATGGCAAGTCTTGAAGTCAGATAATGTCAGTTCTCCAACTCTGTTCTTTTTTTTATTATTATGTTGGCTGTTTGGGGTCTTGTGCTTTTCCATTTAAACTTTAGAAACAGTTTGCCATACATGCAAAATAACTTGCTGGGACTTTGATTGAGATTTTGTTGAATTTATAGATGAAGTTGGGAAAAATTGATATCTTACTATATCGAGCCTTCCTACATAGTGTTTATTTTACAAGACTTAATCTGCTAATCTGGTTTTAAAAATGAGTTGATATCTCAAAGTATCTTAAAGTTACTTAAATTAATTGTTCTTGAGTAAACATTTTCATTTATGTAACAAGATATGGAAAAAAGATAATCAGCTATACTGTATAAATCTTCAACACAGTGTCAAGCACTCTATCAGGCAAAGCATGTAGTTCAGAGGACTTTCAAGGCCATTTACATTCTTTTTCATTTGCATTTTTACACTTTATTTATTTATTTTTAAAATTCTTTTACATATTTTTTTAGTTACCTTGTAGTTACCTGGAAAAAAAAATAATCTATTATAATGTTAGTATTATTTTCCAGACTGAAATATTCTGAAGGTAATAATAAATGTATAAATAATGTATAGTAATATATAAATACTAAATGTAAAAAAACTATCATTTAACTTTTCTTATTTTATTCTGAAGTATCTTGTATGATATGGCAGGGACAGTAACTTCTTCTATTAAAATGCAAAATTTAGACTTGAGATTACTGATTTATTGAACCACCGGAATTCTCATTCTATTATACTTAAGAACCAAACTCATGTATAATGTATTTTTTATCTATGACTGCTATAACAAATTACCAAAAGTTAAGCAACTTAAAACAACAAATATATGTACTTTGTTTTTCCCTTTCAGTTCTAGAGGCCATAAGACTGAAATGGGTTTCTCTGGGCCAAAATCACGGTGTTGGCAGGTCCATTTTCCTCCAGAGACTCTACGGGAAAATCTGTTTCCTTGTCTTTTCCAGTTTCTAGAAGCTTTGACTTGTGAACTTTTCCTTCATCTTCAAATCTAGTGAGGTAGCATCTTCTCTCACTGACTCTGCTTGCCTCTGATTCCACGTGGCCTTCATCTTGTCTGTCTCTGATTGGATTTCCCTCTGCCTACCTCTTATAAAAAGGACACTTTTAATTTCTTTTAGGGCTCACTGGGATAATCCAGAATGATCTTTCTTTTCAAGGTGCTTAGCTGAATTCCCTCTGCAAAATCTCTTTTATCATATAAGGTAACATTCACAGGTTCCGGGGATTAGGACCTGTATCTTTGGGGGATCATTGTTCCACTTACCACAACCTGCGATATGCAGATGACTCAACCTTGCTAGCTGAAATTCAAGAGGACTCGAAGCACTTACTGATGAAGATCAAAGATTCAGCCTTCAGTAAGAATTGCACTTCAATATAAGGAAAACAAAAATCCTCCCAACTGGACCAATAAGTAATCACTGAAAAGATTGAAGCTGTCAAGGATTTCATTTTACTTGGATCCACAATCAGTGCTCATGAAAACAGCAGTCAAGAAATCAAACAACGAATTACACTTGGAAAATCTACTGCAAAAGACCTCTTTCAAGTGTTAAAAAGCAAAGATGTCACTTTGACGACTTAAGTGTGCCTGACCTAAGCAATGGTGTTGGCCAACACCATAATTCAAAAAGGTCAAATCCTCTTCAATCTTCCTTATGCGTTGTCCAACTTTCACATGCATAGGTGGCAACTGAAAACACCATTATTCAGTGATTACTTATTGGTCCAGTACATTTTCCCAGGAGGGCATATTCTCCTCTTCATTCCGACCTTAACTGACAGAACAGAGCCTACTCTAAGACACACAGAGCCAATATTTATGGTCACGACTCCTGCAGGGAGGATGCCCTGAACATCCTGTTATATGTGCCAACATTTCTGATCTTTGAAAAATCTAAGGCACTTTGCGCAGGAGGCATATTTTTACCCCTGGTGGCCTAAACCACAAATTCCAACTGCTTAATTACATTCTGCCTAGAGTGTCTGTCCAAGTGTTCCAGAACTCAGTGGTGGTTTTCATTTCCTACTCTAAGCTACTCTGTAGTTGTCCTATTGTCATTATTTAACATTCCTGAGAGCAGACAGATGAGCTGTTTGAAACAGGAATATATATTTTCTATTGAGTGACTTTATAATCTGGAATCTGGTTGCCATATTCCATCTCCAAAGTGGAATAAAAGAAATGCATTAATGGAAACATAATAATGGAAACAGTGAAAGAAAATACAAGACAAAGCATCTGTCATGGTTAAAAACAAAACCAGCTAATGTACAGAATAGACCACTTATGGGACTTTGGTTCTGGCTAGTGTTCTCATCTAAGTAAAAGCAATACGGTGCTAGTGCTGGTGTCATGAAGGGACAGGATTATTGTTTTCTAATAAAATAAATTTGTTTGAAGGAAGGATCACAGCAGGGTGCAAAATTTTCTTATAGAAACAGAATTCCATTTAAAATAACTCCATTGTACATTAGAGTTCTCCATTCTTTCTTATTTTTTTCAAATCACTTTATACAGCATGCACATTTTTTAACATTGTAATTCACTCACTGTTAGAATCATGTAACTATTACAAAACAAATCACAGAATCAGAAAAGAATCACAGAATCATAAATCACTGCTAGACGGCCTTCCAGCTAGCAGATAAATCACTGCTAGCTGGAAGGCCGTCTAGCAGTGATTTATCGTTCTAAGCCTCTAATTCTCTTTTATTTCAGCAAAAGGCCTTTCTCTCCTTCTTAGAAAAATCCCTTTAATTGTGCTTTGATACTATACCCTCTACCTTGAGCAAATGGTTCTCTGATATGACACCAGCTTGCTCCTATGTACTTACATTTTACTTTCAGTATATGAACACGTCAAGTCTTTTTCAGTTAAAATCGTAGTAATATTTTTAATATAAATGAAAGTTTTTTTATCTTTTGTGCTTTCTGGGTTCAATTGTCCATCGGTTCCGCCAGAGTAGTCTATTTGCCTTGGGGAGATCTAAATTGTTGAAGCTGGGTTGTATTAACTAAGAGACAGTCATTATTCATCTTTGAACATCTAGAATGAAATATTTCACTCTATAGCAAGACAAGTTTTTAAAGCCAAGATTGATTGGGAGAAAAGAGAGAATTATCTAGAACACTATACAAAAACAAACAAACCCCTTTGCCACTGAGTTAATTTTGACTGATAGTGGACCTATGGAAACCCTAGTGGCATAGTGCTTAAGTGCTACGGCTGCTAACCAAAGGGTCAGTGGTTCGAATCTGCCAGGCGCTCCTTGGAAACTCTATGGGGCAGCTCTACTCCATCCTATGGGGTCCCTATGAGTCAGAATCGACTCGATGGCACTGGGTTTGGTTTGGTTTTTGATTAATGATCCTATAAAACAGAGTAGAACTGCCCCCATAGGGTTTCCAGGGCTGTAATCTTTATGAAAGAAGACCGCCACATCTTTTTCCTGCGAAGCTGGTGAGTTCAAACCTCCAACCTTTTGGTTGGCAGTTGAGTACTTTAACCACCTTGCCACCTGGGCTCCTTTCCTAAAACACTATTAAAAAAAAAAAAATTAATCAAGTCCATTCTGACTCATAGTGACCCTATAGGACAGAGTAGAGCTGCCCCGTAGAGTTTCACGGAGCACCTGGAGATTTGAGCTGCCGACCTTTTGGTTAGCATCCCTAGCACTTAACCACTAAGCACTAATTCTACTCTGTTGCATGGAGACTTTGTGGTTTGAAAATCAACTAGACAACATCTAACAACAACAACTGAATTAAGTATTTGCCTTGTCACACTAGATCATAGATATTTTCCATTTATCAAGAATGAAGAAAATTCAAGACTTATCACAAAGAAAGTCTGACATAAGGGGAAGTGAGAAAATCCTCCCAATCGTATGGCTAGGCTAAGGGTGGATGAAGTTTATGGGGAGACCCATATGTCTTGGTTGCCTTCCTTTAGGCCATAGTTCCAAGTATGACACATGCTAAGTCTGAAGGAAAGCCAAAAACAGACCAACAATCATATTAGTTCATGTTAGGGACCTTGGGAGAAGGCACATCTACAGGTTCCATCCACACCAAAGGCCAGTCCAGGCTCCCTCACTGGAAGTCAGTGTGGTGGTGAGCATGAGGCTATGGGACACTTTTGCTCTGCTCCACGAGGGATATGTTTCCCTCAAACCCAATTCCTTCTTGGGAAGGAATAAGGGAATAAGAAGAAAATTCTTTATGAGAAATTGGGTTTTCAATTGATTCTTTACCCATAGGACTGTTTTATATAAAAAGAACTCTTTAAGCCACATAAGACTGAGTTGCATTTATCTGGCAAGTTTACCTTGAGCTTTTGCCTCTATTAATGAGTGGGGTGCAGTAGTGGATATTTATCAGATATTTTTGGACGCTGAATATCTTTGAAAAGCCCTTCTTGTGTTGGAAGAAGCCAGAATTTATTCCTATAAATTCTATATTTTGCTCTGCAGCCTCTTATCAGATATGCTCAGATAAGATTATGATTCAAAAGTGAGCAGAGTACCACAAACATGGCAGCAGTGATAGAGCTCCCTTTGAAGGCAGTCGTGATAGAGCTTCTGACATCAGGCCCCTCTTGTTGGCATGAGCTGTGAGTCTCCAACAACATCAGCGCCAACTTCATTATCATTGTCAGTGCTGAGAAGTAGTTGTATTAACTGGTCTCCCTTGTAGGCATATGGATATTATCCTATCATTGACAGAGTTGTACTTAAGTTGATCTTAAAACGTTCTTTTTTTATAACGAATGTGACGCTATTCCTTATATTTTGCCACTTCATTTTGTTATTTCTCCTGGTTGCATGGGTTCTGATTTGACTCTCTGGCCGTCTCAGAGACTCTAGGAGCTATCTAGTATGCATTAAAAAGTTCTTTTTTGGCTTAAACTAGTTGTTGGTCACTAGGAACCATAACCAACAGGAGTTGATATTTATTGAGTGCTTGCTATGGGCTATACACTGGTTAAGCACTTTGCATGTTTATTTACCTCCTGTAATTCCTCTAAACAATACTAATAAAGTAGTTACTGTTATTACCTACAGAGCCCTGGTGGTGCAGTGGTTAAGAGCTGTGGCCGCTAATCAAAAGTTCGGCAGCTTGAATCCACCAGCTATTCCTTGGAAAACCTATGCGGCAGTTCTACTCTGTCCTATAGGGTCCCTATGAGTTGGAATCTACTCAACAGCAATGGATATTATTATCTACATTTACAGAAGAGGAAACTGAGATATTGGGAGGTCCAGTAGTTCTCCCAAAGTTACCAATATCTGAATAACTGGAATTGAAACCCAGCATAGCTTCATAGCCCATATTCCTCCACTGTGCTTTAGATGTTGTATTTTCTTTGCTTATCCATATACTGCATGAATAAATCATTAACCATGCACATCCCTTGAGAAAACACTCCACTTATTTAATTTCTGCTTATAAAGCTCCTCTATTTGCTATCCTTTTTGCCGTTACTGGATGTGTTGAAAGCATAGCTTACTCCTGCTTTCAGTAGCCCCTGGCTGGCACAAATGGTTAAGAGCTCTTCTACTAACCAAAAGGTTGCTGGTTTGAACCCACCCAGAAGCACCTTGTAAGACAGACGGGGCAATCTTCTTCCAAAAGATCGCAGCCTTGAAAATCTTATGAAGCAGTTCTACTCTGCACACACAGGGTCACCATGAGTTGGAATTGACTTGATGGTAATTAAAAACAACTTTTGCTTTCACTCTTTATTTTACTCTTACTCTTGCTTTCAGGAAATAGTTTATTCCCTATCCTCCATCCCTCAATCCACTAAAATGTGACTTCATCTCTTTTTATTCCTTGAAACTACTCTAATCAAGGTCACCGTACACTTTGATATAATCTCTCTCTCTTTATTTTTACTCTATCTCTTTGTATGATTGGTATTTTATTCCTTACTTCTTTCTTGATTCTCTTTAAAAGAGTGGTTTCTGTGACATTTTTATGACCTGGTAGTCATACTAGAACTCTGGCCAGTGTTTCTCGAGGTCCTTCATGGGCTTATTTCCTCTGACTCACCTAAATACTTCTCTTATTCTCAGTCTTACCCTCTTTTTGCATTGTTTACTTTCCCAGGATGGAATTATAAATATTCTAAACACAGAAACATTGATGAATCTCAAATCTACACCTTAAATTATGTGTTCAAACTGCTGACCTTTTGGTTAGCAGCCAAGCACTTAACAACTGGTCACCAGTATTCCTTATATTTTATCCTAAGATGTATAATCGGAAACACTGGTGGCATAGTGGTTAAGTGCTATGGCTGCTAACCAAGAGTTCAGCAGTTTGAATCTCTCAGGGGGTACTTGGAAACTCAATGGGGCAGTTCTACTCTGTTCTATAGGGTCGTTATAAGTCAGAATCGACTCAGAGGGAAGTGGTTTTTTTTTTTTTTTTTTGATTAAGATCTATAGTTATGTATCAGACTGCTGAATATTTCCCCTAGTATGTTCAAGGATATCTCAAATACAAATTTAACATAAACCAAATAAAATTCTTATCCTTTTCTTCCCCAAACTTCTCCTACTCCTCCATTTCCATTATCAGATAATGAAACTATTATCATCTTATTCATTTAGTCATAATAAAAAATCCACAAGTCATCTGTTCCTTTTCTTTCTTTCTCGAATCCCATCTCTAAGTAGTCATAAAGTCCTAGATACTCTATTTCAATATATCACATTCATCTTATTCTTATCATCTCTATCAGCCTTGCTTTTATTCTCTGTCCTGCTTTCTACAATACCTCCCTAACTCCATCTGTAGGAGATTTCCACCTCCTACAGAAATGGAACAGTTGAAGAAAGATATTATAGACATTAATTAGCTGAGATTGACTCATATTTGACATTTTGAGTCAGACAATCGTATGGACTACTATGCTGGAAATTACAAATTGAAAAGGAATGGCTCTGCATTCATTATAAAAAAGAACATTTCAAGATCTATGCTGAAGTACAACTCTGCCAATGATAGGATAATACCCATATGTCTACAAGAAAGACAGTTAATAAGACTATTATTCAAATTTACACACCAACCACTAATGTCAAAGATGAAGAAACTGATTATTTTTACCAACTCCTGTAGTCCAAGATTGATCAAACACGCAATCAAATGCACTGATAATTACTGGTAACTGGAATGCAAAAGTTGGAAACAAACGAGAGGTATCAATAGTAGGAAAATATGGCTTTGGTGATAGAAATGATGCTGGAGAATGTATGATAGAACTTTTTTTTCTTTGCAAATACATTTTTCCAACAACATAAACAGTGATTATAAATGTGAACCTCACCAGTAGAATACACAGGAATCAAATCAACTACATCTGTGGAAAGTGACAATGGAAAAACTCAATATCATCAGTCAGAACAAGGCCAAGGGCCAACTGTGGAACAGACCATCGACTGCTCAAAGGCAAGTTAAAGTTGAAGCCAAAGTAAAACTAGTACAAAAGAGCTAAAGTAAAACCTTGAATATATCCCACCTCAATTTAGAGATCATCTCAAGAATAGATTTAACACACTGATGACCAGACATGTTGTGGAATGACAACAAGGACATCATACATGAAGAAAGCAAGAGATCATTAAAAAGACAGGAAAGAAAGAAAAGACAAAAATGGGTGTCAGAAGAGACTCTAAGACTTACTGTTGAATGTAAACTAGCTAAAGCAAACAGAAGAAATGAGGTAAAAGAGCTAAACAGAAGATTTCAAAGGGCATCTTGAGAAAATTAAGTATTATAATGAAATGTGCAAAGATCTCGAGAAGGAAAACCAAAAGGAAAGAACACGTTCTGCATTTCTCAAGCTGAAAGAACTGAAGAAAAAATTCAAGTCTTCAGTTGTGGTATTGAAGGATCTTATGGGCAAAATATTGAACGACTCAGGAAGCATCAAAAGAAGATGGAAATACTATACGCAGTCACTGTACCAAAACAAATCTAACCATTTCAGGAGGTAGCATATGATCAAAAACTGATGGTATTGAAAGTCCAAGCTGCACAGAAGGCATTGGTGAAAAACAAGACTCCAGGAATTGAAAGAATATCATTTGAGATGTTTCAACACACACTACAATGCTGGAAGTGTTCTATGCCAAGAAATCTGGAAGACAGCTACCTGGCCAACTGACTAGGAGAGGTCCATATTTGTGCCCATTCCAAAGAAAGTTGATCCAACAGAATGTAGAAATTATTGAACAATATAATTCATATCACATGGAAGTAAAACTTTGCTGAGGAAAATTAAAAAATGATTGCAGTAGTACATCTACAGGGAACTAACAGAAATTCAAGCCAGATTCAGGAGAGGACATGGTACAAGGGATATCATTGCCAAAGTCAGATGGATCATGGCTGAAAGCAGAGAATACCAGAAAGATGCTTATCTGTCTTTTATTGACTATGCAAAGACATTAAACTGTGTGGGTCATAACAAATTATGGATAACATTGAGAAGAATGGGAATTCCAGAACCGGTACACAGACCAAGAAGCAGTGGTTAAAAAGAGCAAGGGGATGCTGTGTGGCTTAAAATCAGGAAAGGTGTGCTTCAGGATTGTATCCTTTTACTGCACAGATTCAATCTGTATGCTGAGCAAATAATTTGAGAATCTGGACTGTATGAAAAAGAATGCCATATCAGGACTGGAGGCAGACTCATTAACAACCTGCGATATGGAGATGACACAACCGTGCTTGCTGAAAGTGAAGACGATTTGAAGAACTTACTGATGAAGATCAAAGCCTACAGTCTTCAGTAAGGATTACATCTCAACATAAAGAAATGAAAATCCTCATAACTGGACCAATAAACAACATCATGATAAATGGGGAAAAGATAGAAGCTGTCAAGGACTTCATTTTACTTGGACCCACAATCAATGCCCATGGAAGCAGCAGTCAAGAAATCAAATAAAGTATTGCATCGGGAAAATCTGCTACAAAAGACCTCTTTAAAGTATTAAAAAGTAGAGATGTCACATTGAGGACAAAGGCGCGCCTGACCCAAGCCATGGTATTTGCAATAGCCTCATACACATGTGAAAGCTGGACAATGAATAAAGAAGATGGAAGAAGAATTGATGCATTTGAATTATGGTGTTGGCAAAGAATATTGAATATACCATGTACTTTCAGAAGAGTGAACAAATCTGTTTTGGAAGAAGTACAACTAGAATGCTCTTTAGAAGCAAGGATGGCAAGACTTCACCTCACGTACTTTGGACATGTTATCAGGAGGGATCAGTCCCTGGAGAAGGACATAGTGCTTGGTAAAGGAAAGGGTCAGTGAAAAAGAGGAAGACCCTCAACAAGATGAATTGACTCAGTGGCTGTAACAATAGGGTCAGACATAGAAATGATTGCGAGGATGGCATAAGACGGGGCGGTGTTTCGTTCTGTTGTACGAAGGGTCTCTGCTGAAACCTACTCGAGGGCACCTAACAACAGGAGAGTAAGCTTTCTAAAGTGTAAGGGTCGTTATTTCATTGATCATTTAACATCTCTCAGCTACTACCCATTATTTTCATAGTATAGTCTGAGCTTCTCAGGCAGTACCTATTTGATCTAGTCTGTGTTTATCTAGTTTATTGTCATCCCACTCTGCTTACATAGCACATTCTGCCTAACTCATTTATTTGTGGTTCGCCTAATACATACACTCTCTCAAGAACCTGTTTGCATTTGCTATTCAAGTCATTTGACACAGTTGGCTTACTCCCACTCATCCATCAAAACTCATCTCAGATTTTATGTCTTCCCTTCTCTTTCTGTGTGCACCTCTTGACAATAACCAATATTATCATCATCCCACTAACTAGACTGTAAACTTTCAAAAGGCATTTCCTTTGTCTTTTGTCTCACTGTATTCAGGTCATCCATGGTGACTGGAACAAAGTAGAAGATAGGTGTTATTTTTTAAGTGAATTGGAATAAAAATTATATGTATTTATTTGAATGTTGAGGAAAGTAAAGCTCAGAGAGGTTAAGTGATTCGTCCAATCTCATACTGCTGCAGAGGTGTAATTCCTCACTGTTTTTTTCATTTATATTCTCAGAACTTGTAAAAGAGCTTGAAACAGAAAAGAAATTCAATGTATATCGTTGAATGAATGAATGAAGAAGAAAAGAAAAAAATTTCATATTTTTTAACCAAGATCTTCAAAGGAAGTGACTTTCAAAATATAACAGAGAACGAAAGCTAAGATACAACATTTTTGCTATAAAAGTGTTCTTGTTAAATTACATTATTTGAAGCAGAAGTTTTCAGTGAGGTTTCCTGATGTTATAGCAAGCCAAATCATATCTGCACCTTTTCCAATGTACTATGTAGCTAGATTTAATAATATCAAATTTAAATTTAAAGGTGCCAATACATTTCACGGGAAAAATCAAGTAAACACCTCTTAGATTTACAGTAATATTTTGAATGCCTGAAATAATTTCTAATGAGAATGTTCTTTTTGAATTTGTAAAACGATATAAAAGACTACATATGGTAGGTAGAATTCTAAGATGGGCCTATGATTTTCACCCTCTGGTGTTACCCAAAACTGAACCCATTACTGTCAAGTTGACTCCAACTCATAGTAACCTATAGGACAGAGTAGAACTGCCTCCTAGGGTTTCTAAGGAGTGCATCACCAGGGCTCCCCTCCAGTGTTAGGCCCTGTGTAACCACCTCCCCTTCGGTGGGTGGAACCTGTGATTGGCTTCTAACCAATAGAATATGGCGAAGGTGATGGGATGTCACTTCCAAGATTGCACTATACTATGTAGGACTTTCTCTTATCAGACTAGAGTGAGAGACTCTCCCTTGCTGGCTTTGAAGAAGGGAGGTGCCGTGTTGTGACAGAGTTTGTGAATGGATCACCTGGCAAAGAATAGTGGTGGACTCTAGAAGCTAAGAGTAGCCCCCCAGCTCACAACCAGCAAAAAAATGGGGAACTCAGTTCTATGACCATGACAAATTGAATTGTTCCAATAATCCTGGGAGCTTGGAATAGGACCCTGAGCTTCAGAAAGGAATGCAACCCAGCTAACACCTTCGTTGCATCCTTGTGAGACACTAAGCAGAGAACTCACCTAAGCTGTGCCTAGACTCCTGGCCTATAGAGAATGTGAGATAATAATTCTCTATTGTTTTAAGATGCTAAGTTAGTGTGATTTGTTTTGCAGCAATATAAAACTAATACACTACAAATTCCCCCTCAATATATTTAGTATAAAGAAACTTGCTATATAACTTTCAACATTTCTAAAATAAATGTGCTAATTAAAGAAAAGTAAAGTTTCAAATAATTACAAGACAAAGAAACCTAATGATATTCTAAATAATTTAGTTTCCAAAAAATTGGCAGACAATTATGCTGTTGTAAGAAAAATACATGATAAAGCCAATTGAGAATGAATCTCAAGGCCACATATCTATTTTAACGAAATGGAAGAGGAAGGAAAATCCAACTCTAAGTTTCATTTGGGCTTAAATCAGTATTTATCTGCTATTTTCTGTTTCAAATTATTTTGTGGCTATTATTATTTCTCAAATCGTAACAGTACAGCTCCTGCTTTGTTTAGAAAAGTGAACTTCTGTCAAAAATAATTTAACTGAATATACAAAAAATATACAAAGTAAACAATAATGTTCAGTTAAAATAATGTGACCTTTCAGAAAGGGCCACATAAACCAGAGACTACATCAGCCTGAGACCAGAAGAACTAGATGGTGCCCAGCTACAACCAATGACTGCCATGACAGGAAACCCAACTGAGAACCCCTGAGGGAGCAGGAGAGCAGTGGAATACAGACCACAAATTCTTGTAAAAAGACCAGACTTCATGGTCTGACTGAGACTAGAAGGGCCCTGGAGGTCATGGTCCCAGACCTTCTGTTAGCCCAAGACAGGAACCATTCCCAAAGCCAACTCTTTGGACAGGAATTGGACTGGACTATGGGATAGAAAATGATACTGGTGAGGAGTGAGCTTCTTGGATCAAGTAGATACATGTGGGCAGCTCCTGTCTGGATGGGAGCTGAGAGGGGAGAGGGAGTCAGAAGCTGGCCAAATGGACACGAAAATAGAGAATAGAAAGGAGTGTGTTGTTTCATTAGGGGGAGAGCTACTAGGAATATCTAGTAAGGTGTATATAAATTTTTGCATGAGAGGCTGGCTTGATTTGTAAACTTTCACTTAAAGTACAATAAAAATTAAAAGAAAATAATGTGAACTTCATTATTCAGGATTTGACTTTATTGACCAATATCTGTAATTTACTCTGAAATAATTACATCTCGTAAGCTGATATTTTCTCAAACTTCTTCCCTTTCTTCACAGGATATAGAACATACGACTTGACCAGTATCAAAAATACTGTGTTTTACCTTAAGTATTTTTTACCCTAAGTTGTTAGACTATAGCAGACAAAAGATTATAGAAAGCAAATGTTTAAACTACCACTCAGTAGTTTCAATTGTTAAGCTCCAAAACTAATCAAGGGAAAAAAAAAAAATACAATTTGAAGATATTAAAAATAAGAACCTTAAAAATAAGTAAATGATACCCTAAAACATTTCCCTTCTAACTGTGTGAAACATACAATAGTTTCACATTGCCATAACACTCCTATTGTCTTAAATCTTAGCCAAGACTTTCTTACTTATACATTCTTAAGAATTCTGAGTTTTAAGAACACCATTGCTCTGTATTTGTGATGGGATGACTATCCTTAAGATAGCTCATGTTGTTTGCTGCCATTGAGTCGATTCTGAAGGTAGCTCATAGAAATTGTTATTCATTTCTTGCTTCATATTGTCTGGGTACAATATGTACCAACAGCTTTTTTTTTTTTATTTTTATGTTTTCCTTCCTGCAGCTGATCTGATATTGAAGTGTTGGCTTTCATTAAGTTTCCATTTCAGCCTAAAATAGATAATTTAAGAAGTCCAGAAAGCAGAGACTGCCAACACTCAGTGTTTCCTCAAACCAGATTGCTATTCTACTTCGTCCATTGTGAGAACACACAGGCCCCATGAACCCACCCCACCTCTTCCTCAGTGTAAATTGTTCTGTTTGTGATCCAGTAACTTCACTGAGGAAAAGTTTAAGGCCATCATCCAATTGGACTTCTTATTTTATTGTTTGTTTTTGTGTTTAAATTTTATTGCTTTCACATCTGGATGGCCTAACTTTCATGTGGTATTAAAAGTATGTGTCCAAAAATGTGTCCCAGATGAACATCCTGTTTTCCTTTTGATTTAAATTTCTGTTTAGTAAACCTTTGTGGTTTGGATATAGTGTGGAATATTTTCAGCAGAACTCCCTACCCACTTCCTCAAAAATAGTAACTCCCCTATCCGTTCCTCCCTTCCTTACCTCTCCTCTGCTAAGCTAGTATTGTCCATCAGACACCTTCTTAGGAATACTCAAGAACGTTGCTCTTTTTCACAATGACGGATTCTCTGTATAAAGCATCACTGCTCCAGGAGCTCTTTCCACAAAGGGGCCATTTTACATGTTCTGTTATTAGCAAATATGAAAATGTTCTCATCAGGCTCTGGTCGAGTTATAAGATACCTGCTTTAGAGAAGCATAACCAACTACCTTTTTAAAAACAGTTTAGCAACTGTATTTTTTCTGGTCTAAGCCAGAAAGGAAATATGTTAAAGTATTTTTAAGTCTTTCCTTCATATTGGTCAAAGAAATCCTTTCACAGAAGAATAGATTTACTTGACACATTGCATAAAATTATTATTTTTTTAAATAACTACTGTTTAAACCAGTTTTTTTTTTTTGAAGCAAAGGAATTTGATTGTTATTGGCATTTTTTTATTTTGCTTACTTGGGGATAGAAGCTCTGGTGGCAAAGTGGTTACGTGCTCAGCTGCTAACCAAAAAGTCAGCAGTTCCGCACTTGGTTCCATACTGGGGGACACAGTCTTCTGAAATCCACACGTACAATTTACTATTGCCCTTTAAGAGGGTTATGAACACACATCTAAAGAAGAATTGACCACTTGATTTTTGATGTTCTAAAGCCAACATAAACATGAACCTCTTGCTTCCTTTCTGATTCCAGCCCTTTTCAACGAGAACAATGCTTATGCAAGATTTCCTAGGGGAATTTTGTGGTTTGAGATTTTAATAATCTAGGCTAAAATTCAAATAGGAACCACAGCTGCTTGGATAAGACTCAGAGACCTTTTTATTTGAACTCTAGTGAACTTACCAGAATTTTAAAGTATCCTGAGCAATATCCTACATGTAAGAGTAACATGTGGTAGCTATATTTCACATATATCTATATACCTGTAAATTGTACCAAAATAAAATGATATGTATTTTACTTGCAATATATTTAAAGGAAGATTTGATTCCTATAAAAATAATAAATACTGCTGTTCTGATTCAGTAAGTGGAGCCTGTGGAGAACACTTTTAAAATCAGGTCTCTGGGACCACAGAAGCAAGATAAGTTAGTTTTTCTGGGAAAATAAGTTATGTTTTGCTATATTACTCTTTTGGTGACAATTTTTTTTAGTTGAGTTTCTTATGCTTCTAAAATAACATTATGTTTAAAATGTAAGATCCATGGAAGGATCTTTTTAATTCTGAAGCCTAAAATAGGTTAAATAACAGCCTTTGTTGTTGCTGTTAGGTGCACTCCAGTCAGTTCCCACTGATTTAGGAAATAATATTGGAGTCATTATTCCCTGTTCTTGAGCATAGATAATGTGACCCAGTGGAGTTGGACTCACAAGGACATATCATTTGGGCCCTGAGATGTAAAGACAATAGCTAGGGCAATCTTGGAAAATATCTTTTAGGGAACCTTTCACATAAACTAATCAAACAACACAAAAGACATTCAACTTTTATCTTTTCTATTAGTATTTAGTGAATAGAAAATTTACTGAACCAATGAGGACCTTCCTGTCTGTCATTACTGAAACTTGTACCAATGATTGTTAAGAAAGAAAATTCAAAATGTAGGATCAAAGTTTCTAGCCAATCTGTGAGAAGGTGAAGGTTTCAATGACTTTGCCATTTGTAATGTTAACGTATACTGATGACTCTGTAAGTTTCCTCAACTCGGGCGGACATGGCTCCAACAACATGCTTGTCCGTTTTCCCGTTCTTAAATCCTGGACTCAGGCAGACATGGCTGTGATAGCGTGAATATCTGTTTTCCCATTCTTGTCTATTCTGTAATATTTCTTTGGACTCAGAAAGACATGCCTCTAGTGGCATGCTTGTCCATTTTCCCACTTTTGCCTTTTTGAAAATATATATGCTGAATAATTTTTTTTTTTGCTTTATTAAACTTTGTGGTGTTTTCACCCCACAACACCACTCATAGCAACCCTATGTACAATGGAATAAAACACTGCCCGGTCCTGTACCATCTTCACAACAGTTGTCATGTTTGAGCCCATTGTTGCAGCCACTGTGTCAGTCCATCTCATTGAGGGTATCCCTCTTTTTCTCTGACTCTCTCCTTTACCAAGATTGATATCCTTCTCTAGGAACTGGTCCCTCCTGATTACATGTCCAATGTACATGAGACGAAGTCTTGCCATTCTCCCTTCTAAGGAGGATATTGGCTGTACATCTTCCATCACAGATTTGCTTATTCTTCTGGCAGTCCATGATATATTCAATGTTCTTCGCCCCACTGGTATATTCAATATTCTTTTCTCCACCATAGTTCAAAGGCATCAATTCTTCTTCAGTCTCCCTTATTTAATGCCCAGTTTTTGCATGCATATAAGGCGATTGAAAATACAATGGCTTGGGTCAAGTGTACCTTAGTCCTCAAGATGGCATCTTAGCTTTCGAATATTTTAAAGAGGACCTTTGCAACATATTTGCCCAATGCAATATAGTGTTCGATTTCGTGACTGCTGCTTCCATTGTGGTTGGTTCTATATCCAAATGAAGACCTTGACAAGTTCAGATAACAGCCTTTAGCTATGTTTAAGTGAAGTCCAAACATTCATAATAAAGGTAAACATTTTAGGGTCTATCACAAGGTTATAATGTCACTTAACTTTTTTTTTTTTTTTAACCAGTAAATGAGTACATATTAAGGAGTTTACAAGGACAGAATGTAAAAGCAGAAAATCTACCAATGATTCAGCACTGAGTTTAAGTAAAAAGCCTAATCCAAAGAAAGGAAACTTTCACAGCTGGAAGACCTTAAATTTAAGTTCAAGTCTCCTTTTCTAGGTAGAGAGCCCCAGGTGTTGGGCCTGCTGGTCAATGGGCATTTTCCTTGGCAATGCAGCCTGGCTCAAAGATGCCAGGATTGATGTCTTATGCTTTTGCTGGACATCAGTCGTGCTTGGTAGCTCTCATCTAGTCCAGTGGTTTGCAAAGTTCTCTGCAGACTCCAATGAACTGATAAAGTTTAGTGGTGGACTTCCAGAGGCAGATACATGCTTCCTATCAGTGGTGAGTGGGCTCTGACCACCTCCTTTCAACTTCAGCCAGAGTTGTTCTACTTTTTGTTTTGTAGTAATTCCCTGGTTAAGATTTAAACCAAACTTCAAAAAAGAAAAAAGTCTTAATCCCCTGCATTGTATAGGGTATTTAAAGGAGTCACAGTATATTAGAACGAGACCACGAACACTATCTCTTTAATCATGGATGGTTGATAGATTGCCTGTGACTGAGATATGGCCATGGAGAATTCTACGGTGCTGAAATAACAAAAGGTTTATTCCAATATTTCAGAGTTGGGTGCTGTCATTAGACTGATGGCAAGGATATACTAAAGGAAGTTTGACTGATAACAGGTATAGATAATAAAAGGCTTATTAAAGACAAAAATCACATAAAGTATTAGAATATTTATCATCTTAGCAATAATGATAAAATCAAAACATATATGTAGGCCCCCTTCACTCAATTTTCTCTCCATTGATTGGACTACTATCACTTATTCATCATTCAAGGCCCCAGTGGAATATTACCTTATTTTTAACATTTTCTTTAACCTCCTTCTCCTTTCTCCAATCTCTACAAGCACAATCTTCACTGCTTTCCTGGATGATGCCTTACCTTATCAAGTCACATTATATTACAGTTGGAAACCCTGGTGGTGTAGTGGTTAAGAGCTATGGCTGCTAACCAAAAGGTCAGCAGTTCAAATTCACCAGGCAGTCTTTAGAGTTAGTTACCAGAGTTCTCTCTTTCCTTCTCTCTCCCTTTAGGGCATGGATGACTTGAGGACAGGAACAATAAATTATTCATCTTGCATAGTTTGTGCTCAGTAAACAAATAGACTGCTTACCATGGTTAAGCATTTTAAACTTTATAACCTGGCTAGATAAAGATAATAGTATTTTGTAAAATAATTGGAAAGTCAATACAATCATAAACCAGAAAAACAAACCCATTGCTGTTGATTCCGACTCATAGTGGCCCTATAGTTTAAAATGTATATATGCTTAATTGCCTTCTTAATTTGATTCAGGAGCATATCTATCTATCTATCTATATATATATATGATAGTTAAGGTTATGTGTTATCATGGCAAGGCCATGATTCTCAGTGGTTTGGCAGATATTCTGTAATCATCCTCCCTTTTGTGATCTGATGTGAGCAGCCAATCAGTTGAAAGAGGAGTTTCCTTGGGGGTGTTGCCTGCATTTGATATGTACAGATGTTCCAACAAAACACTCTCTGTCAGTCCTGCATCCAACTTGCCATTTCTGACCTCCAGTGTTTGGGGTCTGAGCCAGCAGCCTGCTGTCTGACCTGCAGATTTGGGGTTCATCAGCTCCCACAGCCCTGTGAGCCAGCAGCCTGTTGTCTGACATGCCAATTTTGGGTTTGTCAGCCCCTGCAGCCAAGTGAGTGAGGAGAAGCCTCCAACCTGATTTGGGACTTTCCATCCTCCACAACTGTGTAAGCCAGTTCCTTGAAATAAATCTCTCTCTCTGTCTCTCACTATATGTGTATATATATATATATATATATATACACACACACACACAACACACACTATACATATATATACACACACAACACACACACTCAAACACTCACACGCACTCATATATATATATGTATGTATATGCATCACTGGTTTTGCTCCTCTAGAGAACCCAGCCTAAGATATTTGGTACTGAGAGTGGTTCTAGAGGAACAAAATTGTAAGGCTGAGTTTTCTGAATTGGTTCCCATGTCTGGCTAGTCTTAAAGGCACTGATGATTCTGCCTCCAGCAGGATAGAGGGCACTGCTAATCTGTGACATTAGGTGGCAATAGAAATATGCAAAATATCACCACCAATGGATGAAATATTTTTGAAAGACAAATCCTGAGTGATTGCATATTTGATACTTTCCTATAATACTGCCAGAATGAGAAATATAAGGAAGCTGGTTGGTTGATATTACTTTTGCTAGACAAAGTGGCGAGAGGGATGAACTCAAAGATTCAGTCAGTGCATTTCATGCAAAACCTGAAAATTGTCACTTCTGCCCTGAAAGAAATCTTTTTTTTTTTTTCAATAACAGAGCTGATATTGCTGAAAACCAAACAACGGTGTTTTATCGTAACAGTGGCCGAATTACAAAGCAATTGGATTTCCAACCTCAGATGCTGTCTGAAGTTAAAGTGAGGGCATTGATTGGAAAGAAATGGAACTCTGAAACTTGAAATGGGGACATACGGGCAGATAAGCAGTAATCTGGGGACACTGATGCTCTAAATTCTGTTGAATCACCCCAGTCAACAGAAACAGCTCTTTTACTCCCATCTGGAGAGATTACTCCGTCTTTGTCTGCTAAGCCATTTTAGCAGGTAAAACCATTATCCCTTCCATCCCCATCTGATCAGATTACCTGAAGGATCTTTGTAGGAGAAATAACCTGGGGTGGAGCCTGGAGCATCACCTGAGGCAGATGCCTTATAAGACATTGCTCAGGACACACCCCCATCACTCATTTTTGCTTCTAGATCTTATAACTAGACTTAAGTCTCAGTGAGCCCCAAGAGATGAAGTATAAGCTGTGACTCAGGAGGAAGTATACTACACTCCAAAAGAACTGCTTGATTTTTCTAATATATACAGACAGAAACCAGGGGAATGTATGTGGGAATGGCTATTAAGGAATTGGGATAATGGTGCAAGGAACATAAAGTTGAATCAGTCTGAGTTAATTGGTATGGGTCTACTAAGCACAGATCCTTCATTCAATGTTTCAGAGTTTATAAAAGGATCTAATAATTTATTTGGTTGATTCACTGGAACAGTGGTAGCCTACACTAAACCAAGTTTAAATGCCAGATCTGCCTTGGTATACTGTAGGAGAAGGTATTCAAAAGCTTAGGGAAATTGGCATGTTAGAGTGGATTTATCAGGTTGCACCCACAGACCCACCCACGAAGTGCCCAGAGGACACACCTTTTATCACAGTGGTGAGGAAAATTGGTGAGGGTAGCCCCAGCATCCCCAAAGATGGCTGTTAATGCTATTTCGTGCAATTCAGATTTGACAGTGGGGACTGCCCTAACGGAATTAAGGCACCTAACTACAATGGGGCTGACTGAACCTGGTGGTGGTAGGGGCCAAGTGGTGGCACTTAATCGATGAAGACAAGGTAGGTGTGGTTACCACAATGGACAACAGAGTCAAAGAAGTAACCAGAAGAGTCTGATTCATTTGGACTTATGATGTTGGCTACTTAGTCATGGTGTCCCTAGGAGTAAGATATATGGTGAAGTCTGCTTAATATTTACTTGATCTGTACCAATGGATTGGAAACCCAGGTGGAGTCGTGGTTAAGTGCTATGGCTGCTAACCAAAGGGTCGGCAGTTTGAATCCACCAGGCACTCCTTGGAAACTCTGTATGGCAATTCTACTCTGTCCAATAGGGTCGCTATAAGTCGGAATCAACTTGACAGCACGGGGTTTGGTTTTTTGTTTTGGTACCAGTGGAAGAATTCTAGGTCAATTGAATGGCAGTCTAACTTTAATCTCCAGAATAGTCACAGCCCCTCAATCAACTCCCAGACTTGAGCCAGTTTACAGACCCACAACTCTCTGAATGAAGGAGAGGCCAGGTCCCCTTGAGGAAGGACCTCACTACACTGTCATAATTTTGTACTGTTAACCTTTCTCCCAGCCTTCTTGAAAGGAATCTATGGCCTTTATGAGAGTGACCGTTCACTGGGGAAAAGGGAATCAAGTTATGCATGGGCTCAGCAACAAGGACTTCCACTTACCAAGGCCAACTTGGTTACAACCACTTCTGAGTGCCCAATCTGCCAGCAACAGGGACCAGCACTAAATCCCTGATATGGCAGCTTTCCTAGTGGTGATCAGCCAGCAACCTGATGGAACATTGATTACACTGGACCAATTCCATCATGGAAAGGGCAGCGTTTTTTTTCTTACTGGGATAGACGCTTAGTCTGGATATGGATTTGCCTTCCCTGTATGCGATGGTTCTGCCAAAGTTACCTTTCATGGACTTAAAGAATGCTTTATCCACTGTCCTGGTATCCCACATTGCCTCAGATCAAGGAATCCATTTTACAGCAAATGAAACGTGACAATGGGCCCGTGCTCACAGAATTCACTGGTCTTACCATCTTCTCCATCATCCTGAAGCAGCTGGCTTGATAGAACAATGGAGTGGCCTTCTAAAAACAAAATTATGGCACCAGCTAAGTGGCAATACCTTGAAGGGTTGAGGCAATGTTCTCCAAGATGCAGTCTTAGCTCTAAACCAGTGTCCAAAGTATGGTGCTGTTTCTCCCATAGCCAAGATTCAGGGTTCAGGAATCAATGGGTGGAAATAGGAGTGGCACCACTCACTATCGCCCGTAGTAACTCACTCCCAAAAATACTTGCTTCAGGTCCCTGCAACACTAAGCTGTAGGTCTAGAGGTCTTTGTTCCAAACAGAGGAATGTACCCAACAGGAGATACAACACTGATTCCATTGAACTGGAAGTTAAGAATGATACCTGGCCACTTTGGGCTCCTCCATGGCAAAGAAGGGAGTTACTGTATTGGCTGGTGTGATTGATTCTGATTACCAGGAAGAAATCTGATTAGTACTACATAAGTCGGAATCGACTCGACGGCACTGGGTTTTTTTTTTTTTTTAATGGAGGTAAAGAAGAGTATGTCTGGAATACAGGAAATCCCTTACAATGTCTCTTAGTACTACCATGCCCTGTGATTAAAGTCAACGGAAAATTACAGGAATCCAATTCTGACACGGCTACTAATGGCCCAGACCCTTCAGAAATGAAGGTTTGGGCCACCCCACCAGGCAAGGAACTATGACCAGATGAGGCACTTACTGAAGGCAAAGGGAATGCAGATTGGGTGGTGGAAGAAGGTAGTTCTACATTCCAGCTATGACCTCGTGACCAGTTGCAGAAATGAGCATTTTAATTGTTATGAGTATTTCTTCCTTGTTTTGCTATATATGTATGTGTGCATTTATACATATGCATGTATGTACATATATATGAAATATCTTTGTTTTCTTCCCTCCCTTTTCCATTACTTATTATGAAATATAAGGCATAAATGGGGCTAGTACATTTTCAGTTGTACGCATGTTAGTTGTATGATGTTAGGCACAAGTATGACTTTATAATTGTCTTTATTTAGAGATTATGTATGGCTTAGGGAGATGTGTACAGATGCCAAGTTGACAAGGAGTGGACTGTGATGGTTAAGGTTATGTGCCAATTTGGTTAGGCTATAATTCTCAGTAGTTTGGCAGATATTGTGTAATCATCCTCCATTTTGTGATCTGATGTGAGCAACCAATCAGTTGAAAAAAGATTTTCTTGGGGCATGGCCTGCATCCAATATATATGAATGTTCTGGAAAAGCTTGCCCTCTGTCTTTCCTGCATCCAACTTGTCATCCTCTGTCCCTGGTTCTTGAGTTGTGGGACAGCCACCTGCCATCTGACCTGCAGATATTGGAATTTGCCAGCTTCTGTAGCCTCATAAGCTAGCAGCCTGCAATTTGGGGTTTGTCAGCCCCTGCAACCACATGAGTCAGAAGCCTACAGCCTGATGCCTGACCCATGGATTTGGGACTTGCCAGCCTTCACTACTGCATGAGTCATTTCCTTGAAATAAATCTCTCTCTGAATTTATATATATATAATTCATAGTTTCAGAAACACTGCAAACCATCTATGGAAAGAATTTTCATATGCCTGGAATCGACTCAATGGCACAGGGTTTGGTTTGGTTTTTTGGTTTATACCATACCAGGAAACCCTGGTGGCGTAGTAGTTAAGAGCTACAGCTGCTAACCAAAAGGTCGGCAGTTTGAATCCACCAGATGCTCCTTGAAAACCTTATGGGGCAGTTCTACTCTGCCATGTAGAGTCACTATGAGTCGGAATTGACTCGACAGCAATGTGGGTATACCATACCAGCCCTAGCAGAGAATCAAAGCCAAAAATAAAATTACAAATATAAAAATCAATTCAGGCACTGAGTTAGTAATTTGGAGGAGTTATAGGATATATTATTGAAATGCAAGTACAGTATCCTCTGGAAGTTTTCACTTTAAACACTGCCTATTCTTTTAAAAAATAAGTTATTATTGCATACTGGGCCAATATTGCCTACATTCTCATAGTAGAATCTCACATAGTTGTTTTCAATTATAAAGTACTTTCACACATACTTGTTATTATGAAAGTTTTGTGAGTGCGAGGGTTGACACAATTATTTACGTTTAATTTCAGAGTGATCAAGTCATTTACTCAAATTAAAAAGCAGGGACTAGATCCAGATATAGGATGAGTTAAAATGAGTTTAAATCACATTCAAACTAATTACACATGGGTTCTTTCTACATAATAATCAATTTCAGAAAATTATCTAACTAATGAAAAGTATTCTTCATGGGAATTATAGTTTAATCCTATAATTTTGGCAGATAAAAATAAAATTCCTGAGGTATCACTTAATCTAAAACCCTGTTGAGAGGAGCTAAACTACAGCCAGTGTCAGTGTATCTTCTTCCAGAAAGGGATTACTTAAGGTAAGGTTTCACATGTTTGACTCTGCTTTTTCCCTGAAGAGCAGGAGATAATGTGAGTTTTTGTTTTCTCATAGAAGAAATTTCTGGGTATATTTATGAACTTTAAAGAGGATCAAATATCCCATGAGGTAATTTGTTGACCTCAGGGTTGCTGTCTCAGTAAAAAACTATGATGGGTTCTCTGTAGTGTAAAATTTTAATAAAAAATTTTTAATATTTGATTCATTCTATTCAGGCAAGTGAGAATTTAAAACTTCCAAAAATTGAAATCACTTTACTTATTTTTTCAGTCAAAACATTTAAGCCAGCCAGTAATTCTTTGTAGCATGCTTTCAATTCATTAAATGCTATATTAAATAATAAAATATGTAATAAAATTAAACCCATTGCCGTTGAGTTGATTCAGATTCATAGTGACCCTTTAAGACAGAGTAGAACTGCCCTATAGGGTTTCCAAGGAGCCGCTGGTGGATTCAAATGGTCAACTTTTGGTTAACAACCAAGCTCTTAGTATCATCTGTATTAAAATTTCTTAGAGTGTTGTATATATTGAATATACTTAAACCCAGTCTTAAATTCCCAGTATTCTTGAATCCTGATAAGTGGGAATTTGATCCAGAACACTACATTTGACTAGCTCCTTAGAGAACTCTTATAGGGCCAGTAAATTACATATCTCCAAGGGACACCATTCATATAAAGTCTATGAATGGCAACTCCTGTAGTTGTCCAGTGCACAATCTGCAGAACAGAACATAGCAGCCCTGTTACATGCATTAATGTTTGAGGACAGCTGATACAGGCCAAGAAATCCAAGCTAAAAAGTTCACACATAATGAGATGTAAAGGTGCTCTTCACAAAAAATGCCATTTTGTTAATGAAGCATTTGTCTTAGAAAAGAGTGAAAGGTTTGCTTTCTAGTGAAAATTTAACTGTGACCAGGAATCATGCAGTCTGATTAAACTGATGTGTAAGCTTGGTAGTCCTAAGCAGCAAAAGCATTTGCATGTCTCACTGTGTAAAAGGAGAATCTAGTCGCTCTCCTTGGAAGCTTTAAAAATAAAAATATCTAAATATGCACGTATATATATTCCTTTTTCTTTCTTGGACAATCCATCTTACTCTAGTGAGTATTAAAAAAAAATTCAAAGGTAGAATTTGAGAGGGTTGGATACAACAATACTCAGTTGTAAAAGAGTTAACAATTTAGGCACTTTTATTTACAGAGAACACCTCCCACTGAAATGCAGTTTCTTCAGTTTAAACAACTGTCTTCCTATTAAACTCTTGTGATAGTGGCAATGCCATACGCAACTTTGTATTTCCAGCAGTTTGCATTGTAACTCTCTTGTAATAGGCATTTTGAATGGCATTTGAATATATAAAAATTATTGGATGGATGAATGGGTGGATGGATGGATGGATGGATGGATGGATGGATGGATGGATGGATGGATGGATGGATGGATGGATAAAAGGAGTATTCTTTGGGCACAGCCACAAGAATATAGAGGTGAAGAATAAATCAAATTACGGAAATCCTTTTAATTGAATGTGTATAAGAAAAAAATGCTTCAAAAGTCTCAGTTTATTTAACAAAATAAAGACGATTGTGGAATTACAGTTTTATGTGCTTAGTTGTGCATATTATTGCTGAGAATTAAATATAACACTTTTTATAAAAAGAACGTGAAAGCACTTGTTTCATGATCCGCACATGCGCTCTGGAGGTGAGCAGTAGTCTCTGCTCCTTTAGAAATGTGCTTCTTAGAATGACAGCCATTGAGGTCACTCTTCCAGATCTCATGACTTCGGAGCCAAATGAAGAACAACACTTTCTTGAAATCAGTAATCCCTGAGCAGTATGTTTAAAAACAAACAAACAAACAGTGAGGTGGCTCTTGAGAGAATAGAGGGAGAGAGATCTAGGAGGAAATTGAAGCTTTGCATGAAAGGTTCTTGTTTCTCAGGAGCTTGTTGGTAGTGCAGGGGAATAGTTCAGCAAGTGGTCGGAGGTGATGAAGCCATATGTAGTAAGAATGCAAAAAATTCATAACTTGATTCATAGACTATTGTTGTTAGTTGCCACCGAGTTGACTCTGATTCATAGAAATCATATATATAACAGAACAAAACATGGCCTCATCCTGTGCCATTGTCACAGCCATTGGTATATTTGAGCCCATTGTTGCAGCCATGTCAGCTCATCTCATGGCATGTTTCCCCCATTTTTACTGACCTTCCTCTTGTCCAGGTTAATGAACTAGAAGCACAGAATCCTGAACTACAAGGGAAAGGAGACCTGGTGGAAAGTGGGTTAATAAGAACACATATTTACCCAATTCTAGAAAGACAGATTGGTATGAGAACTATTGAGAAATTTGAGCTATTTTGTTTCCATTCTGACAAGAGCTCAGGTCTCCAGGCAACAGGAGGCCTTAATAATCTCTGAGTGGCTTTGATGGCACTATGCTGGGAATCCTCTGGAGTAAAGCAGGCTAGGAGAATCAAGGTAAAGAGTTTGTCATCCAGTCAACATAAGGAATGATACCCATAGCATGGAAATTGCTGGAAAACAATTATGGGCAAAGCTCAAGAAAATTATAATAAATAATAGATTAATGCATTTCTAAATCCACAAACTCTATTGAGAAAAAGAAAATGTCCCTGTTAGATATCATGGTCAATGTCTAGTAGATTACAGTGAAAATAATTCCAGTAAAAATTATTTGTACTTTTGAAAAATTTTGCTAAAAGGTCACACACAATATTGTACTTCTCTTAATAAATTTATTCAGCATCGCTGAGGAAGCCTAATGTTAAACGCTGGATATGTGGAACATAAATTATACCTTTCTTGCTAAAGCGCTTTCTTTGGATTGGTGCTGAACTTATCTAATTTTACAGTTATAACAACGATCTGGAAAAGAAGGACCCAGGGACAAATTTTTCAGCAAAATGTGAGAAACCGAGCTATGAAGTTATGTGACTAAATTTCAGGTTGATTTTAGAAAGCTGTGTAAGTAGGTTTGAAGTTGTAAAGAATTTCATTTTACTTGAATCCACAATCAAAATCCTTGGAAGCAATAGTCAAGAAATCAAAGAATGTATTAATTGGGCAAATCTGCTGCAAAAGACCTCTTTTAATGTGTTAAAAAGCAAAGGTGTCACTTTGAGGACTAAGATGTGCCTGACCCTGGCCATGGCATTTTTAATCGCCTCATATATTTTCATATACATGCGAAAGCTGGACAATGAATAAGGAAGACTGAAGAAGAATTGATGCATTTGAATTATGGCATTGGCAAAGAGTATTGGACATACCATGGACTGCCGGAAGAACAAACAAATCTATCTTGGAAGAAGTACAGCCAGAATACTCCTTAGAAGCGAGGATGGCAAGACTTCATCTAACGTACTCCAGACATGTTATCAGGAGGGACTAGTCCCTGGAGAAGGACATCATGCTTGGTAAAGTGGAGGGTCCGTGAATAAGAGGAAGACCCTCAGTGAGATGCATTGAAACAGTGGCTGAAACAATGGACTCAAACATACCTTCTATTGTGAGGATGGCACAGTATTTCATTTTGTTCTTAACAACAATATGTAAATAGGTAAAGTAATATGATGAGCAGATATCTCAAGCAAAAGTATTACATAGTGTGTGTAACTTTATGTATATGTGTACCTAATTGTTTATATATATATACACATATATATATATATATATATATAAACTCATTGCCATCGAGTCCATTCTGACTCACAGTGACCCTATAGGACAGAGTAGAACTGCCCCATGGAGTTTCCGAGGAGCACCTGATGACTTCGAACTGCCAACCTTTTGGTTAGCAGCCATAGCACTTAACAACTACACCACCAGGGTTCCCTGGTGGTGCAATGATTAAGCCCTAGACTGCCAGTCAGAAGGTTGGTGGTTCAAACCTACACAGTGGCTCTGCAGGAGAAAGATCTGGCAATCTGCTTCCATAAAGATTATAGCCAAGAATATTCTATGGGGCAGTTCTACCCTGTCACACAGGTCATTATAAGTCATAATCAACTCAACAGCATCTAACAACACACACACGCACACATATATATTTATGCATCTTTCACATAAATGTAATCGAATGTTACAAAGTGGGAGTTACTATGTCTCTGCTCAATCTATCATGTGAGAAGGTAACATTGCTGAGTACTATACTAAGAAAATATTTTGAGCTCATATGAAAAAACTAGTTTTCAGCCAGGTCCCTGAATGTTCAGTATAGAGAGCGGAGATGGCCAACACTGTAATTTGGGAACGTCCGAGATTAAGCCATTAGTGATCTCAGTCGTATCGTTTTTGACCTCTTTGAAGTTTTCAATATTTTCTTTTGCTTGAAACTCTCTCGTTTTCTATTTGACAGCATTTGTTTGGTTTTTCTTTTACCTTTTCAACCATTTAGGCCCCTTTGCTTTACTGACTTTCCTACATTTCTCATTCCCCAAGGTTGTTGTTTTTGTTAGCTTCTTTGCAGTTGACTCTGACTCATGGCGACCTTATGTACAACAAAATGAAACATTGCCCAGTCCTGTGTCATTCTCATAATTGTAAGCATGTTTGTGTCCATCGTTGTGGCTGTTGTGCCATTCCATCTCACTGAAGGTCTCCCACAACTTCACTGGTCCTCTACCAAAGATGATGCCCTTCTCCAGAGATTGATCTCTCCTGATGGTGTGACCAAAGAAAGTGAGTTAGACAATGTTCTGTTGTGATCCCTAAGGTTTTCATTGACTGATTTTCAGAAGTAGATTACCAGCCTTTCTTTCCAGTCTTAGTTTGGACTCTCCACTGAAACTCTTCCACCATGAGTGACCCTGCTGGTATTTGAAATACTAGTGGCATAGCTTCCAGTGTCACAAAAAACAAACAAACAAACAAACCCATTGCCGTCGAGTTGACTCAGACTCAGACTCATAATGACCCTATAGGACAGAGTAGAACTGCCCCATACAGTTTCCAAGGAGCACTTCGTGGATTTGAACTGCTGACCTTTTGGAAAGCAGCCATAGCACTTAACCACTATGCCCCCAGTGTTTCCTCCAATGTCACAGCAACACAAAAACCACCATAGTCGGACAAACTGAAAGACAGGTGGTAGTCCCAAAATAGAATGTTCCCTAAAATTTTGCTTTCAGTACTCTTCTTCCACTATAGGCTATTCTTTGATGAATTTATTTATTCATTTCATTAAATCTACTAAAGCAAATGCAATCAAAGCTCTGGGCACTGTTCCCAGTACATGGTGATTGCATATTGGATGATAGCAGCTATTACTTCTACCTCTGGTACTTCTACTACTAATACTGTAACTACTGCAACGTCTCCTAACTCCTTACTTCTCTGAATTTGTCTAAGCACCTGAGCAATAGGTGTAATATTATTTCATAGCATTGGCTTGAGAATTAAGTGAGTTAATGCATGAAAAGTGGCCTACTAGTTTGCTTGGAGTAGAGCAAGTTCTCAAAGGATTTATTTCCTTTGTACATTTTGTTTGTTATTTTTACCTGTATGAAAATGACTCAGATTTATTTCATTCTAATCTTCTTTTCCTTCCTTCCTTCCTTCCTTCCTTCCTTCCTTCCTTCCTTCCTTCCTTCCTTCCTTCCTTCCTTCCTTCCTTCCTTCCTTCCTTCCTTCCTTCCTTCCTCCCTCCCTCCCTCCCTCCCTCCCTCCCTTCCCCTTCCTCCCTCCCTCCTTCCTTCTTTTCTTTCTTCCTCTATCTCTTTCCCATAAGATACAGTAAACATCAATTGCTCTTGAACATTTTAAGTCCAACTAAAAAATATATTTCCATATGCTTTAAACTAAAGCAGAAACAAAAACTCATTGTGTTTCCATGCACACTGTATCCTCTCCTGACTTCTCTTTTCCTTCCCGTAGTCCCACCACCTTCGGTAGCTGCCAGCATTGATACCTCAGCTTCATTAAAAAAAAATTACATTAATTTTTTTTTGTTGTTAGAAAAGCAATGCACATTTCATTATAGAACATATGATTTATAAAAAAAAAAAATAGCTAATGGAAAAAGACTATAAAAATCACCTGTAATCTCACCAGCCTGAGTTGATATTTTGATGTACATCCTCTAGGTGCATGAAGTGTGTGTATCTGTATACTACATATATTGTTGTTGTCTTTTCACTTTTTTGTTATTGTAAAAATACAGAAATCACAACATTTGCCACTTCCATATTTTCACATGTACATTTCAGTGACGCCAATTGCATCAATCATAGTGTGCAACCATTGCCAATATACATTGCCAATTATATTGTTTTATAAACTATTTTCACTTAAGAGTCCCTGGATAATGCACATGGTTAAGCTGTTGGCTACTAACCAAAAGGCTGGCAATTTGAATCCACCTAGAGGTGTTCAGAAGAAAAAAAACCCGGTGAAATACCTCTGAGAGATCACAGCCATTGAAAATCCTATGGAGCAGTTCTACTCCGCACACAGAACTGACTCGATGGTAACCACCGAGAACAAGCCAATATGCATTTATAGGAATTGTGTTATGCTATTACTTTTTTTTTTTATTACTTGGTCTATTGTGAATAATCATAATTAGATATTAAATATCATTAAAATGATCATAAATATTAAAGATTAGGCACCAAATCACAAAGCATTAAATTCAAATAATTATTGCTACTGTTATGAAGCATATTCTAATTCATCAGGGGAAAGTGTTCTGGAATTTATTTTTAAATAGAAAAGTGCGTTGAGTCTGTACACATATGGACACACATGGAATCCCCACCCACCCTAGACTGAGGTGAGAAAAGTATGGGGAATATGGAAGACTTCTGAAAGAGATCAAATACGAACTAGCTGGTTTGTCTGAAATTCCTGCCTGACTGCATCCTGAGTTTTTATTTCCTACAGCTGGCAACCCTAAGCCAGGAAGATCTCAATAACCAAAACCAAACCAAACCCACCGCCGCTGAGTCGATTCCGACTCGTAGCGACCCTGTAGGACAGAGTAGAACTGCCCCATAGTTTCCAAGGAGCGCCTGGCAGATTCGAACTGCCGACCTCTTGATAGCAGCCATAGCACTTAAACACTATGCCACCAGAGTTTATAAAATTTGACCTGAGACCTAAAGGATGAACTTTGCCCTGAGCAAAGCAGACAATGGCAAGCACAAAGGCCTTGCCAGGAGAGAGTCTGGCATGCTCCAGAAACACAGAAGAGGTGGGTGTTAGAACAACATGACCAAGAACATGTGGGAGAAACTAAGAAATTCAATAGGGCCACCCGAGAGAGAGAACAGAGACGGAGAGATTGTCCAGTTTACCAAATTCATGGGATATGTTGAAGGAAATGAAGTGTGCATTAATATATTTTAAATAAGGGGAATAAAATAACCATAATTATCTTCCAGAAACTGCTTCCTGGCAGCAGTGTTTAGGATGGATTGGAGGGAGCTGAGACTGGCAACAGCTAGTTTTGTTAGTTCTGGAAAGAAATGAGAGCCCGAATTAGAAGAGGCAGAAAATGCTTTCATCTCTTAAGGCAGTGGCTTTCAAATTTTCTGTTTGTTAACTACTATAGAAAATACTTTTTAAACCAATTCACACTATATACTTGTGTGTGTGCAAGTATGCACACACATACCACATACCCATAAAGAGTATTACAAAATAATATTGTACTTTCCCTTACTGGCACAGTGGTTAAGAGCTCAGCTGCTAACTGATAGGTAGGCAGTTCCAATCCACCAGCCACTCCTTGGAAACCCTATGGGGCAGTTCTACTCTGATCTATAGGGTTGCTAGTAGTTGGAATAGACTCGATAGCAATGGGTTTGGTTTTGGCTTTTCCCTTACTAGATTAAATATTCTATGATATTTTCTATTTTAGCCTAGCCTACTCCCTTTCATTAAAATGGTTAGTAATGATCCACTAATTACCTGTCATGTTTACAAATGGATTGTGACAAAGTTTGAAAAATGCTGTTTTAAGAATCAATCCTTCTTGTGCTTTTCTTTGTGCCAAATTGCATGTTCACATCTCTGTATACCTTATGGAAATGATTGCATCCTTTTTTCTATCATAATAAGATAGGCGATTTGCTCAACTCTTTAATATCTCAGATACACAAAATAAGACAGAGTGTAATATATACCACCTGGGATGCATAGGTCATTTAATGGATAGGTCACTCCATCAGTACTACCATTTACAGGTGATAATGTATATTATCTTGTTTATTTCTTTAAAAAAACCCTTTAATGTATTTAAACTATCATTATTGTTATTATTTTGTAAATAAGAAAACAACAGTCCAGAGAGGATAAGTAACTTGTATAAGTCTCATAATTATTAATTTTCAAAGCAAGGATTAGAACTCATGCTGGTCTCAAAAACTCATACAGTACCCATATCCTTTCCAGTATATTGTACTTTGTGAACCAACACCACCTGCTCCGAAATTCAGTATTAAGGTGATTTTAATGAAGAGAGGAAAGGACCTATTATCTCTTGATAAAAAAATAATTTCCAAATCAGTGATGAGGTGTGATGGATCACATTTGTGTGACCTTTCTAGCCATGGTCACGTAATTCCTACCCAAGTGATTGGGCGAGATTGTGCAGATATGATAATTGTGACCCACTAAAGGAATTGGCCAGTTTTGCCATCCCAGTGGGTTTGAGGTGAGCCATCCCAGAGGCAGGAAAGACGGTTCCAACATGGCCAGGGAAGAATAGCCAGGAGCCAGCATGTCCTCTGGACCTGGGATCCCCTGTACTGAGAAACTCCTGGATACTGGAGACAGAGAGCAAGCCGTAACCCTGAAGACAGTGAGAAGTGGCAGCAGGAGGGAACTGGCAGCAGAGACTTGGCAGCAGAGACCCCAACAGCAGAAGACAGTATGATGGGCTTCCTGGCCCATGGAGAGAAAAAGGCAAGTGCTTCTGGGCAGAGGTCTAAGGCCAGGGAAAGGGATACCTGTGAGCACAGCGGGTAGAGGCTGTCTTGATAGAAGAACTGTATTCCTGAGACTGAATTGTAGCTATTACTTCCCTAATAAGCCCTGCCTTAGTTACCTATTGTTGCTATAACAGAAATACCATAAGAGGATGGCTTCAACAAACAGAATTTTATTCTCTCACAGGCTAGTAGGCTAGAAATCCAAATTCAGGGCATCGGCTCCAGGGGAAGGCTTTCTCTCTCTGTCGGCTCTGGAGGAACGTCCTTGTCAATCTTCGACTTGTTGAGGAGCTTCTGAGGTGCAGGGACCCCAGGTCAAAGGATGTGCTCTGCTCCCAGTGTTGCTTTCTTGATGGTATGAGGTCCCCCTGTTTCTCTGTTTACCTCTCTCTTTTATATCTCCAAAGAGATTGGCTTAAGACACAGTCTACTCTTGCAAATTCTATCAACATGACTGCCTGCCGCTAATCTGTCTCATTAACCTCATAGTGATAGGATTTACAACACACGGGAAAAATCACATCAGATAACAAAATAGTGGGCAATCAAACAATACGGGGAATCATGGTCTAAACAAGTTGACACGTATTTTGGGGGACACAATTCAATGACAAACCCCATAATCATGAGTATGATCTGCGAGTTCTGTGTGGCCATTGCAATGAATTATTGAACCCAGCGGAGAGGTAGAGAGTGCTGTGGTAGGGACGGTTGGTGTCAGAGTTGGTAAAAATGGTGGAGAGAGAAGGCATGTCTGACCTCCATCTCATAGGAACCAGCCTTGGGCTGTTGATCTTGATTCTTCTTTCCCCTAGTAAAGTTAAAGGAGGTCAGACACCCCGTTCATGCCATTTTTACAAGTGGTATACCTGATATCCCAGATGATGAACCTGAGACCCAAAGGGAAAACCATGTTTTGAAAAATATCTTTAAAAAGAATGTTTCATTAGTACTGTTACTGGAGAATTGACTGTTTAAGAGCTTATCACTTTTCAGAGTCAATAGTCATTGCTTCATATTTTCAGGTGGAATTCCTGTACCTGCCTGAAGGTTTTAATGACTAGACTAAAGGTGTGTAGTAATGACATGGCTGCCCCTCTCAAACTCCACTTTACCATCTTCTAGTTGATGGCTGACTCCCATTCCTCCAGCTCTTTCAGTGATACTGTATCATTTAATTTCCTGTGTTAAATCCCTTTCTGCTTGAAATACGTATGGTATTTTCTTTTCATGCAACTGGACCTGACAGATAAAGGAATGAAGAATTGCACTTTGCTAGTAAAACATAAGGCAAGGTAAATCCCAACCGCAAACTCTAACCTTTGGTAAATACTGAGTTTAAATCTATGTTAAATACGCCTTGACAGCTTTTAATGTGCTTTTCTTAAGTGCTCTCAACCTGTGTAGATTTGCTCATTTGATTTATAAGTTCTAGGTACTAGATATTCAAGAATAATTTTTTTTTTATTGTGCTTTAGGTGAAAGTTTACAGCTCAAGTTAATTTCTTATTCAAAAATTTATATACATATTGTTTTGTGACATTAGATGCAATCCCCACAACATGACAGCACACTCCCCCTTTCCAACCTGGGTTCCCTATGCCCATTTGACCAGTTCTGTCCCTTCCTGCCTTCTCGTTCTGCTTTTGGACAGAAGCTGCTCATTTGGTCTCGTATATCTGATTGAACTAAGAAGCATATTCTTCAAGTATATTATTTTTTGTTTTATAGTCCTGTTTAATCTTTGTCTGAAGAGTGGGCTTCAGGAATGGTTTATGTTCTGGGTTAACAGTGTGTCTGGGCCAAACATATTTCTTAAAATACAGAATAAATTCCATTTTCAGAGAATAAATAATTTGACAAATTAGAAAAGAGCAAAAGGAAGACCCATAGGTACACGGGTAGGAGTTTCCCCTGATCCAAAATTTCTAATGTATAAAATTCATAAATAAATTTCAGTCATGACAAACAAAATATTGGAAGAGAAATAATAAAAAAGAGTTTCTAGCCTGCACTTCTCTATTTCCTAAAAATGTTGCCTCTCTATTTTGTGACAACCAAGAAAACTAATACAAAAACTAATTATTTGTATAATATTCCTGTTTCTTTCACTTGTAATATTGGGTATAATTTTGAGCACTGCATTTCAGATGAGCCATGATGAAGATAGAAATTGACTCAAAGGCAATTATATTGAATAGATGTCATTCTATATAAACAGATTAAAGACTGAAGCTTCAGAAAAGGTGTAATGTGAACAAAATATGATTGGACATCACAAATTAACAGTGTACCTGTACTCAATAGATGTAGTTGCTATTATTCCCTATAGACCAATGAAGAGCTAACACTAAAATCTTCACAGATTTGAAACTAAAATAAGAGAATAATGTAAAGGAAGGTTTACCTGAGAAAAATAATTAAATTTTGTAGGTTGCTAATCTCAATAATTACAACATACATCTTACTAGTGTCTATACATGTAAATCTGTTATTTTCAATTTTCTGAACAAAAAGAATACTGAAATATAAATGTGTGTGAAATTTTTAGAATAGCTATTTATATTTTCCACATATTGAATCAATTTTCAAACCTCAAATTTTTAAAGTGCTTTTGGAACGGAATACATCCTGAGCGTGCCCTTTCAATTCAGCCTCTCATTGCAACTACACTGATGGCATTCACATGTGCATACAACTCACCTTCTCCAAGCAGCTTTCGGGAAGGTTGAAAATATGGCCAAGTCTGGTTAAAATATAAGTCTATGAGAGCAATCTAGTTATTATCTCATGAAGTTTTGGTATGTATCAAAATCAAGTGATAGAAAATCAATGAGGAATTAAGGGAAGATCTAAGATTTCACAGTTTGCTCAATTTCAGATTTTCTGCTAAATGGAAAATAAAGATTACGTGTTTTTATTGTTAAAAAAAAAAAAAAACAGAAAGGACGTTTAATGGCATTCTTGAGGAAGATGAACATTTGCAACTGCATGGAACTCCTTGAGGGATAAGCTTCAATTGCTCCTGTTGCATGTCTATTTCTTTTTTCAATACAATATGAAATTTAAACTTTTAAAATCCAGATGGGCACCATATGACAAATACGGGTAACCTTAGTCAATGAAGGAAAAGCATTTGTTACCACACTGCTTAATGTGTTACTTCCTCCAAGTAACAATAGACAAGTAATACTTTTTCAAAAAGAAATAAAATGTCAATAAGTCACAAGAAAATGGTCAATAAATTTCCAGAAAAATATGATTATGTAAGCATTAGTAATATTTTTAATGCTTACATAATCATATTTTTCTGGAAAATTTATTGACCATTTTCTTTTAAAGCATTAGTAATATTTAAGAGGCATTTTGAAACTGGGTAAAATTAAATATCAAACTGAAATTATAGTCATTTCTTAATTAACCATTCTAATACCAGGAAGAACTGAATAAATACATGCCACAGATAACTCTTAAGCTTTATTTGTTTTTATCACTCTTTGTCTCCAAGATTTAAGAAGATCTCCTAAAGGTATCACTGATACAGAAGCAGTGATGTCATTGAGAATACAGAATTTAAGTAATTGATTCAGATAATCTACTAATTCAAAAATGAATTTGTAATATACAGGTAAGACCGTAATCAATTTGACGTTATATGGTATTGCTTTCATGTCATGATGGAACAATTTCCCTACATAGCTTTCTGGGAGGCCAGAGATGGACACAATGCAAGCAGAATATAAAGAGATGTAGCTCTGGCTGAAAGAAATGTGTCTTCCAAGGGAAAACATCTTCCAGTTCCTGGGGGGAAATCAAAGTGCTTGACCTTTTTGTCTTCTTTGACTTTATCTTTCAGGCATCTTCTTAAAGTATGCTCTTTCCAGCAATCATATTTTTAATTTCCAGCAGTCCTTGTTGATCTCTGAGTGTTTTCTTTTCAACACGCTGTTTTTTTTTTTTTTTTTCCATAGATGAAATAGCTTTTACTATATAGGTGACAATATTAATCTTAGATTTATTTTTTAAAATGCTGGTGGGTTGGGTTTGGTTCTTCTTTTTTTTTTTTTCCTCCTCCTTGATATTTTCTCTTTTTTCCTTTTGTCTATTTGTTTTGGTCTCTCATGTTGTAAGCTTTTCTCAAATGTCACGTAATGCTTGACCGTTCATTGGGAGTTCTAGAAAGGGCTGGACAGTGTGTGCTTGGGAATTGTGGGACTTTGTCATCAGATGGAGGAGCCCTGTGGTGCAGTGTTAAGTGCTGCGCTGCAAACAGAAAGATCAGTAGTTGGAACCCACCAGCCACTCTGTATGACAAAGATGTGGCAGCCTGCATGAAAAAGATGTGGCCATCTGCTTCCCTAAAGATTACAGCTTCAGAAACTCTGTGGGGAAGTTCTACTGCATCCTATAGGGTTGCTACGAGTTGGAATGGGCTTGATGGCAACAGGTTTTGTTTTTTTTTTTCAGTTTAGTCATTGAATAACTGAACAGTAAATTGACTTTTTCTTGGGAGATTTTCAAATGTCAGTATCTGCAGATCTTTGTTCTGAAGCCCTTTTTGTTTTTCCAGAGAAGAATCAGCTTTTCTTCTGCCTGGAGTTATTTTCCTCAGCAGCTCATATTCTGAGAGAATGGTTGAGGATGAGCGCTGTAGGTCACAGTGTTAACTTTACAGATTTTCCATTTGTCAGTCTGGCTTCCATGTACCCACTGCTCTTAAGCTTGGAACGTCTTGGTTTTATTTCTCCAAATAATATCTCCTGAAGGCATGACCAGGGGCAGGGATGAATGACGTGAGAGAGAGAGAAAAAGAAAGAGGAAAACTGAGAAAGGGATGGCCATTTAGCTCTACACATTGGAAAATACGATGGGGCTGTGTGTGGGGGTGTGTGTGACAATTGTTTCATGCACATATTTTTCAAACTGTCCCACTGTATTCAGATCTGTACCTTACCTTGCATCCTTTGGCAATGTATCACCTTCAAGCTCAGAGTTCTTTAAAGGAAAATGATCTCTTTTCTTTTCAGTATTGCTCTCTTTAGGCACTTAGTTCATAGTATCTTCTCTGATAAAGCAGTCATTACTCCATGTGCTTTCCATGTTCCCAAAATTAGTTGAAATTGCTAATCTGTGTTTGGCCTCTCCTGTTTTCTTCTTTCTCTCTTTCTTTGTTAACTTAGTAGAGTTTGAGGAGGTAGAAGCAATAAATGCACTAGTCGTCTTGCTGTTTAACCAGGCACACAGACTCAGGATCCATCTACACTCCCCACTCTGTGCAGAATCGGCTTAAGGCTAGGCATTACCACAGATAGAGGTTAAAGGCATGAATGATTATAGCTGAGCAATATGGGGGCAGAAGGGGCTAACATTCCTACTCAATTGCTGATTAAATAATGCTTCTTTTTAAAAAAAATCATATTATTTTTTTGTTTGAGTCACATCATTGATGTAACTGTGGGTTTTCCATTTATTTGGCAGTACATTTTCTGGTCTCTGTGATTTACTTGATTAGAGCTTCTATTTAAAATCTATTGGTATTTATCATGTCAAACAAACATAGAGATAGACAAAGCCTTCCTGCATATCCCTTCCAGAACTTTCTCTGATTTACGTCTTCGGCTTATTATTCTGCTGTATTGTACTGCTTCAAATACAAATATCTCTACTTTCCTTCTGTATGCTTTAAAAGGCTTCCATAATGTGAGCCTCCCTAATCATCTTCATCTCCTGTCACTGTTTGCACCTCTTGGTTTGTCCAAGTGAATTTTCTGTGTGTCTACCTAAATCAAACTTTTCCTAATCTGTACTGTGGGGACCTGGCCCTTCTTCTCCAGAACTCCTATTCCCAGATTTGAGGTGTCCCTTACCCTCCACCAAACTCATGGCAGCCTTTGTTATCCCTTCTCTGGAAGGTTCACTTCACTACCATCCATTTTCTAAAATCCTAAATCATCCTCAGGCCTCAAGACAACTTCCTATTTTCTTGCACAACTTACACACGTAACTGGTTTTTGTCTTGTTTAGTTCATTGTTTCTTGCTAAATCATTCTTATGGCCCTGAAAGAGATTTTCAACCCTGACAACAGGAACCATTTTTCCTTTCTTTTCATGCCTCAGGACACTGTCAAAGGTTGTCTCCTCCAGTGTCTTACGTTGTTTAGTGGATTCATACATAGGTTTTACTTCTTGATGACATCTTTTGTAACCTGGATTCTACGAATTTGGAAGTTAAACAAAAAGTGTTTTTGAATGAACTAGGGGAGGAAGGAAAGCTTTGTTCTCTGGCTTATGGTAGTACTACTAGAATATAACTAAAAACCACTGGGATTGGCTATTGCTTATTTTAATTTTTTATATTTGTTTTTAGGACATTCAGTTATCTACTGATACTATCTACCTGGTATTTTTGTATTCTCATTTGCATAGCCTTTCTCAATTTCTGTTTTCATCCTTCTTCAAGTGATCCCAAGTTTTAAAATTATTTTTGGATATATGTATAGAGATTTTGATTTTTGTTTTGTTTTGTTTTGGATTTCCCTCTGGTACATTTAATTAAAGACCATGAAGTAGTTTTCTTAAAGTTTGTTCTTTAGTTTATCCTATGTTTAGTTAGACTAAGTGCCAAGCTATGTTTGGCAAACATGAGAAGGTAACTGCTAATTAAGCAAAGTTTGTTTAATGATAAAAAGGAAGCAAGAACACTCCTTTAAAGGAGGTGTGAGAAACTGATGCTAGCATGTTGAGTACTGCCAAAATGCTGTGGAATCCTCCATTAATGATTTAATTAGTAGCAAACTGTCATCAACCTAAGTAAATATCTTAACACCTTTTCTTTTAGTCAGACTCTAGTGACTTAAACCTACAACTTCTAGGTCATTAGTGTTTTGCGGCTGTTAGAGTATGTGAGGAAACACTGGTGGTGTAGGGGTTAAGAGCTAAGACTGCTAACCAAAAGGTCGGGCAGTTTGAATCTACCAGCCACTCTTTGGAAACCCTATGGGGCAGTTCTACTCTGTCCTATTAGGTCGCTTTGAGTTGGAATCGCCTTGACAGCGATGGGTTTGGTTTTTTTGGTTTTAGAGTATGTGAACATAAAATTTCATTTGGTTGCATTTAGAATATCCATAAAAGTAAGCTCTTTTTTTTCCCCCTTCTCTTTTCATTACCCAACGATCATATTTTTACATGATTTTCCTTGCCACGGGTGGGAAACTATAGTGCTTCACTTAGAAAGATAAATATTTCTGTAATGGATTTGCCTTCCAGACCACAATTTTATTTGGGGATGTGCCTCTCCTTATTGAAAACCATTTTGGGAAACAACAAATCCACGTGCATGCCCTTGAACTTTAGAAGCTGCCTTATGATCACTAGAAATATTTTCTTTCACCACACTTGCAAAACCAAGGACTTCGAGGCTTAAGCAGTGTAAAGGAAAGTGAAAACAAGTTAGCCTTTAATAGATTTTCCTGTGAGAGTGTCAGGCAATCCTTGATATCAAGACACCATGAGTTGATCTGGTTCTGGACTATTACTGAACTGTTCCTTCAACCTTCCCCCCAACCTATGAGCTCCCTCATGTCATTAAAATGGAGTCACTAATCTAGAGTCAGCTTTCTTTCTTCTTTTTTGCTTGCAAACCAAAATAACTGCTGTGATATATTCACCATCATTAAAAAGTCTTTCTGTTATGGCCAGTATATAGGTGTATAACAAAGTTACATTGATTATTATTTTTTTTCTTTTTATTACTTGATGTGTATTCAGTATTAAAACAAACAAAAGGGTCACCCTTTAATGTACCATGTGTCCTGTATCTGGAAAATATAACTTGAGTGATTGTGAGATACTTAGGATGATTAATGTTCTGAAGCAAAAAAAAAAAAAAAAGAGTGACTATAAAAATAAGAGTCTCACCACATTCTGAGGACAAGAAAGTTATGGAATAGTGAGAAAGAGAGGGAATATGAAGGTACTTTATTTTTTGACTTAAGTGCATACTGCTTTGATAAGAAAATAATCAGATTACTGGTTATACATTTAGAGTGGTGAATTGAAATGGAAATCAAAGTACCATACCATTTAATTAACATAATTTAAAAATATGAGAAAAACTAAGACACTAAATTATTTTCATGTCTTTAAAAAAAAAAAAACTTGATAGAGATGCAAAAGTCCTTTGAGAAATGGAACAAATTACGGATTGAGACAAATGGTATAATGCGACTGGACGTAAGAGGTCATTTACTAGAGTGATTCCCCAGGGTTTAATCATGTTACACAGTACTTGAAATCTAATTCAGTTGATTACTGGATCAAAAAAAACAGTGCTACATACTAATCCCAGTGGTCTGGGTCACCTGTTTCTACTAAGCCTAACCCTAAATCTTGACCACTCCCATCTCCTTAGCGACCAGCAACGACATATCCTCACTCCATTCTCAAATAACATCCACTTTCACAACTCTCTAGCCCTTTCTTCTCCTATACAACACTAAGAGTTTTGAGAAATTAAGTATAAACCTGCCTCTGGAAGAGATGAGGAATTCCTCATCTAATTTGATATCTTTTCACAGATGAAACTAAGTGACTTATAGAAAGTTGTATTAGCATCTTCTTTTGTTTAAAAAATGTTTAATGCATAAAAAAGACTTAGAAATCAGGTTGTTCATATGTATTTTTTTTCACTGAAATTCTACCATATGAGAAAATGACATCTACCAAATTCTAGAACTAACTTATGTTTCAAAACATTCTCTTTGAAACAACTGTAGTGGCTTCAATAGAAACCCCGCGTTGCACAAATGGTTAAGTGCATGACAACTAACCAAAAATTTCGAGTACACCTAGAGGTGCCTTGAAAGAAAGGCCTGGTGATCCGCTTCTGAAAGGGCACAGTCTTTGAAAACCCTTTGGAGCACAGTTCTACTCTGGGACACATGGGGTTTCCATGAGTCGAAATCAACTCAAGGGCAGTTTGGTTTTTGGATAGAATCTTAAAAGTCAGAAGTTCAGTTGAACTCGTTATCTCATATTCTAATTTCTTACTCAATGTCTTCAACGGTTTTCACCTTCTATCTCTAGGCAAAACGTAATACAGAAAACCAAAACCAAACCACTGCCGTCGAGTCAATTCCGACTCATAGCGACCCTATAGGACATTGTAGAACTGCCCCATAGAGTTTCCAAGCAGCCCCTGGCAGATTCGAACTGCTGACTGTTTGGTTAGCAGCCGTAGCACTTAACCACTATGCCATCAGCGTTTCCAATACAGAAAAGCTTGATTAAATTATCATCTTTTTTTTTTTTTTAATGAACTTGGGTTTTGTTTCAGTTTCAGTCTGTTTTAATCAGTCTGTTGGAAGAGAATTCCTCTCGGAAAAGTGACATTGCGTGACCCATGTACCATAAAATTGAGTTTCTATACTTGTTACTTCATTGTTTTCACTGTTTTACAGCCAAACCCAGTGCAATGTTTGATAATACATTTCACTTCATTTTCAATGGGAAGAAAATATTATGAATTTCTTTGGGTTTATTCCATTGAAATATATTTTCCATGTGCAACCTGCCATTTGGAAAAAGAAAATCCCTTCTAAAAGTAATATGATTAATAAAAGGATGACAGACTTATCCTTAATCTAAAATAAATCAGTCAAGTTATTACAGAAACTCTTTGTGGTTACAATCAATACTACTCATGGTGGTGCTGCATACATGTCACTTCTTTTAAAATGTAACACACAAGAAATATAAAAAGTGCATCAGCTAAGGTGAAATAAGAAGTGAGAAACTCAGCTTACTATGTGTTATATTTTCACACTGATCTTTGTGGTTATAATAGTTATAGATTTATGAGTAGACATTGCATTGGAAAAGCTGTGCTCATGATCTTTAAATACCCTGATATTTGGACAAGAAATTATGCATCAGAGAGGTACTTCCTTGCTAAAGATTTTGCAAGTACATTCATTCACACACAAAAAAGACCCACTGATTTAGAATATCTAAACACAGCATGTTTGGTATAGTTTAAGAGCTGGAAGATGCCAGTCAACATAGAATAGACATTCTCAAAACCAAATGAAAGTGTTTAAAGGGTGAGGGAGGAAAAAAAAAAAAGTGGGAAGAGAAAAATAAACATCAGAAAAGCAAGATGCCAGCTGGTCAAATGCTTAATTGTTCGTACACAGCCAACACTCATTTTCATCTACTAGTCCTTTATGGGGCAGTTCTACTCTGTCCTGTAGGGTTGCTATCAGTCGGAATCGACTCGACGGCACTGGGTTTTGGTTGTTTAGTCCTTTATTTGCTTGATGGTTAGTAAAAAAAGGCAAAAGTTGCAGGCTATTGTTTGATCTAATAAAGAATCAAATCCATAACAGAAAAATTATGCAATTATTTTTTTCTTTAATTTGCTTCATTTGAAAGTTCTGTATGAAATGGATGCTAGAAGCTTCTATTTTATGACAAACACACCCATATGAATATGTTTACCTGTGTTTTATTGACTACACGAGGCATCCAATCGTGTGTATCAAAGCAAATTATGGATAACATTCTCAAGAATGGGAATCCCAGAACATTTAATTGTGCACATGTGGAACCTGTACATAGCCCAAGAGGTGGTGGTGTTGGAACAGAACAAGAGGATACTGCATGGTTTAAAATCAGGAAAGGGGAATGTCAGGGTTGTATCGTTTCACTATACTTATTCAATCTGCACACTGAGCAAATAACCTGAGAAGCCAGATGATATAAAGAAGAACACAGCCTCAGGGTTGGAGGAATACTCATTAACAATCTGCCATACAGAGATGACACAACTTTGCTTCCTGAAAGTGAAGAGGACTTGAAGCACTTACTGATGAAGATCACAGAGTGTACCCTTCAGTATGGATTATACCTCAACATAAAACAAAAATCCTCAAAACTAGACCAATAAGCAACATCATGATAAACTGAGAAAAGGTTAACGTTATCAAGGGTTTCCTTTTACTTGGATCCAAAATCAATACCCATGGAATTAGCAGTCAAGAAATCAAATGAAATTTGCATTGGACAAATCTGCTACAAAAGACCTCTTTAAAGTGTTAAAAAGCAAAGACGTCACTTTGAGGAATAAGGTGAGCCTGACCCAAGTCTGAGAATTTTGATCACCTCATATGCATGCGAAAGCTAAACAATAAATAAGGAAGATCGAAGAAGAATTGGTGTCTTTGAATTAGGCAAAGAATATTGAATATACCACAGACTGCAAGAAGAACAAACAAATCTATCTTGGAAGAAGTATAGCTAGAATGCACCTTAGAAACAAGGATAGCAAGACTTGTCTCATGTACTTTGGACATGTTATAAAGAAGGATCAGTCCCTGGAGAAGGACATTATGCTTGGTAAAGTAGAAGGTCAGAGAAAAAGAGGAAGACCCCCTAGAAGGTAGATTGATACAGTGGCTGAAACAGTGGACTCAAACATAGCAACGATTGTGAGGATGGCTCAGAACCGGGCAGTGTTTTGTTCTGTTGTACATAGGGCCACTATGGGTCAGAACTGACTCTACTACGGCACCTAACAACAACAACATATGAATATCAGTCATATGCATTTGCTTTCTAGTGTTTTTAATTTAAAACTTTCATTTCAAATATCTAGGGAGACCATATGTCTCACCTTGCCTGAAAATATTCCAATTTATGCCTGTTGTCCTGGCATCCTCCTTGGTTTAGCATTTATCATAGACAAATGCACCCTGGTTTGATGCTATGTAAGAGTCAACCTAGGAATAGAACTCCTTGGACACATGGCTCATGTTCAAATAGTGATGCACATTTTCCTTATAAAATTGCATTTACTACTTGAATTTTGTTATGTCTTTGGCTGTATTTTATTTTAATGTAGAGTGACATTCTTTGGTGAGTTTAGAAAACTATAATTGTGTTTGCCATTTTGTTTTTCTCCAGTTGACAAAAAGTGTCCCACAAAGTGCTAAGGCCACTGATGAGGAATGCAAAGGTCTGAAGTCCAGGCAGTTGGGAGCAATTACCGACTCTTCACGATATGTAGAACTTCTGGGTCATAAGAGAAATAAAAGCCATAAGGCATGTCTTTGAAAAAAAGAATGTATTACAGTGGAAATAGGACAGCTTGTAAATACTATGCATATCTGTTAAATGATGTACCCATGTAAGTGTGTGAATGTTAACCATTAGTGATATAAACCCAAAAAAAAAAACTCAGTGCTGTTGAGTCAATTCCGATTCATAGCGACCCTATAGGACAGAGTAGAACTGCCCCGTAGAGTTTCCAAGGAGCACCTGGCAGATTATATCTAGATATATAGATATATAGATAGATAGTGATATAGGGAACCTAAAATATTCTAGGTGAAGGTAATTTGTACCTTCGAATTGTAGGAAACTGGAAGAGGCTGGGTAAGGTGAAAAAAAGCAAGGTAGAGGATATAAAATCATGTAGGTAAATCCTAGATTAATTTTGTGATTATAAGAGTAGAAAAAGTAATGTAGATGGGTGAGTATTGCAGATACGTAAACTAGGAATTATTGAGTTTATATGATAGATTGAAAAAGAGAGAAGGACCGATAAACAACGGTGGAGAGATGTATTCCAAACTGGGAGGGAATCGTTTCACCTACAGTTGTAAGCTTCCAGCATCACCACAACGGAAAAGCCAGCACATAACAACAAACTGACAGATGGTGGTAGACAAAGCTGGATAATAAAAAAGACAGAAGAGTTGATATGTTCAGGCTGTGGTGTTGTTGAAAATATTGAATATAATGTGGACTGCCAGAAAAACACATAAATCAATCTTTGAAGAAATATAACTAGAATGCTCCTTAGAAGTGAGGATGGTGAGACTTTGTCTTGCTGGTTTTGGACACATCATCAGGAAAGACCAACCAATAGAAAAAGATCGTATTTGGTAAAGTAGGAGCCCTGGTGGCACAATGGGTAAAGTGTTTGGCTGCTAACTGAAAGGTTGGCAGTTTGAACCCACCACCCGTGCTCCATGGGAGAAAGATGTGACAGTCTGCTTCCATAAAGATTTACAGCTTCGGAAACTCTATGGGGCAGTTCTAGTCTGTCATATATGGTCACTATGAGTCAGAATTGACTCAAGGACAATGGTTATTTTTTAAAGTAGAGGTCAGCGAAAACCAGGGAAACCCTCAATGAAATGGATCAACACAATAACCGAGACAATGGACTCCCCTATACCAACAGTCATAAAGATGGTATAGGACCAGGCAGCGTTGCGTTCTGTTTTACACAAGTTCACCATGAGTCAGAGCCAATGGGAAGGCAAGTTAACAAAAATAGTTGCAGGAGATTTTGAGTTGAGGTAAGCATAACTAGACAATCTACTGTATGAGTCTTTGTCTCTCTTTTCTATAATTAGCACCTAAACACTTTTTAAAAATATTCTTCAGTTGCTCAAGCTTTATATGCTTAAATGAAAAAAAATTTTTTTTTCTATTATTTGTGCAGGTTTTGTCAATGATCTGCCTTGCTGCTTCCCAAGGAAAGATGCAATTGATGGATCTAACTAGCAGATTCATGGCTTGTGATCCAAGGTCATCACAACTGAACCTCTAGGATTAGAGTGTCATCCTAAACTCTGAAGCTCCAACAAAACTTATCCCAAATTAGTAGGTGCAGGAATTAATGCTAATATATTTATTTACTATTTCTAAAAGGGAAGAAATAAATGTGATTTTATTTTTTTAACTAAGAAAATTATCCCATGGGTAGAAACCACCTGAAAAAATCCAGGATTGTGTTTATATTTACAGAAGCCAATAAATTAACTTTTCTAAGTAATGTTTTAATGCTAGTAAAAACCCAGACTGGGATACCACCATTAGGCCTTCCTGAACAAATCTATATTTGCTAATTACCAGAAATATCATGTAAATTATCTTACCCCTTCTTTCTGTTATTTAGAAAATTCTCAACTGTCAAGCAAAAATTGTACTTTTCTTCCAGCTTAATACTAATCAACCCCTTCTCTGTTCAGAAAGGACAACACAAAGATCCAAGTTTAAGCTTAAATGGTGATGGTAACCATTGCTTGAAAGTAGTTGCAGCTTTCAATCTGGGTGAAAGGATGTTTCATATTTTCAGTCAAGATTGGCCTTTTTATTTGGAATATTATGTATAACCTAAAGAAATACTTGGGATAGCTCAAAATGTAACACAAAGACTGAGGCCGAAGTACAACTTTGAATTTTATTACCTGGAGGGAGGTGAGTGCAGAAGAGAAGAAGAAAGACAAACAGGTAGATTTCCACCTCTAAGACTGGTACTTTTTTTTTTTAATTTATTCATTGCTTGGGGGGAAAAAATAAAGAGAGAGAAAAGTAGCTGAATAACTTCTGGTTGGCTAGATGCCGGTATTATTTTTATTGGCAAGAGCCTCTGAGTGGCTGAAAGGTGGCCATTAACACTCTAACAGAAAGTGCTGACAGGGTGATTATAAGATTAACACCCTATGTTATATTAAGAGTGTCAAAACTTCCCTCTTACCTGGCAGTGGAAAATAACAGCATGAGCGGAAACATTACAGATGCAAAACTATTTCTAACGTTAAAGTACCACGCTCTGGTGTCTAAACTTTTAAATGCCCGTGTTAGCCACTGAGTTTAGCGGATGGTTGAAGACATTCTCTTTTCATTCAATTGGATGATTTCAGGAGTGAAAGATTCATAAGCACTCTTTAACATTGTCATTCTGATTTGGAATTAAAATCTCACACGTGATGTAGTCAGGAGAAACTAATTACAATTTCTTTTTAAAACCCAGGTTGTTTTAACCTTTCTTTACCTCAGTTATGAGGAAACATTGTTATGAGAAAACATTAAGAAACAAACTCTTTTCCAAATTACCTCCACAGGCTTGCACCAAAGCTGAAAAGTCTTTGATATTTTATGGTCCAGAAATTACATAATCAGGAAGGTTCCCTTCAAAAAGGTGTTTATTTGTTTGTTTTTAATAAGAAGAGTCAGAGAACCCCTTCTCTTCGTTACAGGCAAGACTCCAATAAATGTGTGTGTTATGTAGCACACAGAACATTGTCCAGCTTTCTTCCTTTTTACATACCATCAACAGGGATCAATTGCTGGAGGTGGACATCATGTCTGGTGAAGTAGAAGACCAGCAAGGGCAAGGGAGACTCCCCTTTGAGGGATGGATTGCCATAATAAGTGCACAACAAGTGGATTCAAACATGCTGGCAGTTGTGAGGATGATGCAGAACTGGGCAACATTTCATTCTATTGTACATAAGGTCACCATGAGTCATGGTCGATTTGATGACAGTGATCTACCTATCTATCTATCTGTCTGTCTGTCTATCTATCCATCTAGCTGTCTGTCTGTCTGCCTGCCTGCCTGCCTGTCTGTCTATCTATCATCTATTTAAATACAAAATATCAGCATCAATTATACCACAAATAACCTCTAGTATTTTCTTGTCCAGGAATGGTTATTCAACTTGTCAAGTTGATCATTCTTTTATCTGAAATCTGCATGGGAAAAATGCAAAAATCAAGAATTGCAGAAATCAGCCATTGAAAACCCCGTGGAGCGCAGTTCTATTCTGACACACATGAGTTCGCTCTGAGTTGGAATGGGCCCTGTGGCAACTTGTACTTGTAAACTGGTAAGAATTGCAGAACAAGAGACAGTTTGGGGAGGTGCTTAGCCTGGAAGTCCTCAGTCAGAGAAGGGAGGGATTAGGAGGAGAAACCTCTTTACCTCAGCTCCCTGGCCTGTCATAACCAGGTCAATTCTATCTACATCACCCAGGAGACCTCAAATAAGCCTCAGCTTCCACAGTGCCTGACCCTGAAGATCCACTGGCAGAATTAAGTTTGGTTCAGGGTAAAGCATTGTACTCCTGAAGCCTCAGGGATGCTAAGGGGGTCATTGGAGGCAGGGTGGAGGTGGGTGAGAGGACAGGAACTCAGACATGGCTATGGGGCTACCTTGACTTATAACTTTAAAATATTTAAATATGTCACATAGTCACCTCCATTTGTGCCCAATGTTCCACAAATATCAGGGATGAGCCTGAGAGGGGATTATTCCTACTCGAATATTCTTTTTTTTCTCATTTATGTAAATAATTCTCTTTATGAGTTCACTCAATTAGACATATATTTTATAGGTAGGATATTTGTCTATGATATTTTTTCATAGGGATTCATAGCTTCTGTTTCAGACATTAGATTAGTTAAGACAATTAAAAGGCCTAAGAACTCTTCTGAATTCCTGTTGCTGTTTTAGTGACCAAGGAAAGTCTCAGCTATTTTGTAGAGACATCATAGACCTCTATTAGAGGCATAGGGCGGTGTTCCCTTGATACGTGCTAAAACTCATCAGAGTCATTTAACATGGTCGATGGTCTCCCATAAGGAAAAGTGGATATGAAATTCATAGTGGAAGAAGCTCTAGAATAGAAATAAGAACACTTTGAACTAGTACCAGATCTGCCTTTAATTATAGCTCCACAAAACTAATATTCTCTGAGCTTCAGCTTTTTCAGTTGTAAAATGAAAGAGTTAGGACAAATTGGTGGAGTCCTAATGGCCCCAGGCAACTTCTCAGGAGCTGCATAGGAGCCACTCCCTCCTGCTACAATGCAACAGCTCTTAAAAAAAAAAAATCATTTTTTTAATACAAGATTTGTTTTTGTCTTTAGTAAATAATTCCGCTACAAAATAATAAGTTTTCAAATCACCAGACTAGATAATCTCAAAGGACCCTTCCAGCTCAAAAAGTCTATGGTTCTAATTATGTGGAGAAACAAGGAAAGACTGGATAATCAAACTTAGATGAAACTCTTCTTCGACATTAAACATAAAAAGAGAAAAAAATGAACAAAATGTGTCATGAGACTCATTTTCCCACTTGATAGAAACACAAAATGGTTGAAAAACTTATTTTTTTAACCCTCTGGAATTGCGAAAGGAGGATTATCAATTCTCACACACATATTCTCCATTAGGTTTGACAGTATTTCACTTGAATAGTCTGGATTAGTGGATATATACACATATATTCTTCATTAGATTTGTCAGTATTTCCATTTGAGCAGACTAGATTGGTATATACGTGTAGACAGAGGGTTTGGGTCACTGAGGAACTAAAAATCAAAAATAAAAAGTGAGTTTTATGAGAAGAGGATGGGAAATGGCTGAGAGCTTCTAAAGAGAAGAGTGACATGGACTTAATGACAAAAAAAGAATGAAGATAATGGAAGCAGAAAAGTGTTAGATTGGAGAGGAGAAAGGCAGGAGACAGGGGTTGCAGGAAGCCAAAGTAATAGCCGTCCAACTGTGAGATGACCAGAGCCTGGATCTAGGATTTGGCACAGGAGATGAGGAAAGAGGCAGGACCTGCATGTAACTTGCCAAAGAAGACAAGTCAAATAAGTGTTAAAATGGGAAAGGAGCCAGTATCCCTAGGCTTCCCATCTACATCTCCGTTCACTTGAACACAAAATTTCTCTTTTGGGAAAGTAACCTTTGTCCTTTCTCCTAAGTACTTTCTAATCATCCACATCCTACTATAAGGTTACATTTTAATGGAAGTCAACTTGGAGACTACTCCAGTGACATAAAAATGTTTTCTTTCACTCTGTGGTTTAACAGTTTCTCCACAGTAACAGGGAAGTCTTTTCATTACCAGAAATATGGGCCTTATTTGTGGTCTTCAGCCATGGCAAAACTCCCATTAAAGCCAATGGGAGTTGTGGTTAAGTAAACCTTGGTGAATTATATTTATTTTTTTTTACAACTTTGGAATATGAAGCGATCTGAATTGTTATTTGCTTATTATGTGCTGCTTTTGGTTCCCATGAAAGCATTACCACAAATAGGATGTGGAATTTTGTCTTCCTTTAGATACACAATACAAATCTTGAAATCTTGAAGACAAATCGTTTATTCTTCAGGAAGACACTACATGTAATTTTAAAGAGCTCTTTTTTGTGTATTGTGGTAAATATATATGTAACAAATCATTTGTCATTTCAACGTTCTTCACGTGTGCAATTCAGTGATGTTAATCACGTTTATCAGCTGTTCAGCCGTCACCATTATCTGTTCCCAAATTTTCCCATCATCGTTAACGGAAGCTCAATGATTATAAAAGTGCCCTTTTCCTTTGTCCGCTTGGTTTTAACACTTGCAAGTACTTTTATAACACATTGTTTCTAGGAAAGGGATAATTTATTCATGTATTCATTCTGTTATTACTACGAATAAGTTCTCTGAGACCTATTCTGCCACGAAAAATAAGAACTATGAAGAGAGTAGTTTCAGGAAATAACAGTACAATTTAGGGAATGTTTCAGAAATTTATAGAATATTTCATAAATAATTTTAAGTGCTTACACCAAATAAACACTAGGGCTATTTTTACTGACATATTTTTTATGGTATCTCTGCTATCTGGTACGGAACACAATCACAAAATCAGCACCAGCCAATGAAACCTCACCATATTGGTATCTGATCATTATGTAATGGTCACCAAAGGTAGTATCACATTTTACTGAAAAAACATTTGCTTACCACCCCCTCTCTTCATCCCCTTGATTTTGTAAACTATGTGGTAAATACAGGGGGGAATCACTATTATAATACATTAGTAGAGCGCAGGAGCCCCTGGTTGGTGCAAAGGGTTAACACACTCAGCTGTTAACCGAAAGGCTGGAAGTTGGAGTCTGCCCTAAAGGGCTTTGGAAGAAAGGCCTGGAGATCTACTTCCCAGGCATCAGCCACTGAAAACCCTGTGGAGCACAGTTTTTCTTGGGGTCTCCATGAGTTAGAATCTACTTGGGGATAGCTAGTTAACTGAGCAGAACGAAAAGTACTACTTTTAAATATTTTCTATTTTGGATTATCTTAGAAAAGTATGACATAAATTCAATTTGATTGATGGAATCACTCAATTCCTGATGGAATAACGGAATCTTAGAACATCAGGCACTGGTGATCTTTCTTATTGAAATACTATCTTCTTTTTCCATAACCCATCTCTTTCCTGATTATTTTCTTACTTATCTGACTACTGTCTGTCAGTCTTTTTTATCTCCTCATCCTCAGCCTGATATTTAAAACACAAAAACAAAAAAACTGTTTTCCTCCTTAAATATGTTTTTCTCTGAGTGACCTTTCACATCTTCAAGCATCATGGAGACTACAGGTTCTTGGGCTGACCACGTGATTTTATAAGTAAAGTCTTATGGGAACACAGCCATGTTCATTCATTTGTTTATTGTCTATGGCTACTTTCTCACCTTAAAGGCAAGGTTAAGGAGTTGCAACACGGACCTATGGCCCACGAAGTCTAAAGTATGTACTCGTTGGCACTTCCTTTAACAATCAGTTTGTTTACCTCTGACCAAGAACATGGCTGACTCGTTATAAAGTTGTAGCAGGAAGTTGAAAATTCTACATGTTCAATACAAATATATTTAATGCCATTGTTATCTACTTATTTAATTCACTAGACACTTGGGAAATGTCTTTATCTACCTTTTCCCTTATAGGTCCCACATGCAATTGTTCACAGCCTTCTGCCAATCTCTCTTTAGTCTAAACTCTCATCATCTGTTCCACTCATTGATCTTGTCCACCTCTTACTGGAATATTTTAATATCTAATCTCATGTCCAGCATCTCTTCCTTTAGTGTGTCACAAATTCTGTTGCCAGTAATTTTAAAGGAAATGCCCATCTGTTCTTACTGATAATTGTTTAAACTCCGCCAGTATCTCCCATTACCTCATGATAAAGCCCAAATCCTTAGCATGTCATCCGGATCCATTTACTCAACATTCCCATCTCATTTCCTACTACTGCAGGCGCTTTCTAACTTTCCAAGGCACTATTTTCTAAAGCATGTGATATTCTTTCTAGCTCATGCATGTCTTTGTTTATTGTTGTTTCTCCGCTCGAAATGATTTCCCAGTTTTTCTTCCCTAATCCTACTCATGTTTTGTTTTGAGGCTCAACTCAAATGGTAAAATCTCAACAAAGCAATAAAGCTATTCTCAGCAGGCAAAATTAAATGTTACCTCATCCTGCTCCTATTTGGTTTAGGATTCATTCAAACTTCCTCCGTCTTTAGCAACCTCAAAATGATCATGGTAATTTTTCCTGTTGAGTCCATATGTGGTCTTAGGATCTTTTTTATCCTGATCTTCTAGGCAATTACGACGAATCAACCAAAGAATTTCTGAGAGTTAAAATCTGTGTGATAGCATGTGATAAACTCTAAATTACTTGAGAGCGATGATAGCAACTTTTTCATGTATTTATTCCAAGAACCTAGAACAAGCATTGGCTTTTAAAATCATTTAATCTGCTGTCTTTGCACTGATTTAAACTGGAATGAAAATGCTAATATAGTGTTTCAACTTAACTGTTAAGGAGGAATCACTCTATGATTTTAGGTAGGACTTGAGACTCCTTAGAGAAAAATACCCAATCTTCCGGTCTGAGTGGTGAGAGTATATCTGTCTTTTGCCAAGATGAATTTTTGGTTAAGAGCTACAGCTGCTAACCAAAAGGTAGGAAGTTCGAATCCACCAGGCACTCCTTGGAAACTGTGTGGAGCAGTTCTACTCTGTCCTATAGGGTCGCTATGAGTGGAATCGACTCAACAGCAAAGGGTTTGGTTTTTTTGGTTTACAGTAATAAAATGTTAGAAATGATGTATTCTAGTTGCCAGGACATTCCAAGTTATCTCACTAATTTTAAAGCTATATTATTATTATTATTATGTCATCCTAATTATCATCCCGTTTTATAAAGAAACCAAACCTAGAGAGTTTAATTAATTTTCCTGAGTAACCTCAGAAGAATGAATGAGCGAAAGAGCTGAGATTTGAAGTTAATTTTGCCTAACTCCAATGCCTAGGTCTTAACAAGTAAACTAATATTGGTCCTTTACTTAGATAAAACCCTAGTGCTTCTATGGAGAAAAATGGATTATTCTTCTTTCAAAAAGTACAAAGGGAATGATCACAAAACAGAAGTCTTCCAGAAGTCTATCAGAGAAGATTTGGACTATCTTCTAATTGTTTTTTCATGGATATTTCAGCTTAATCTACTTTAGTCTATACACACAGGGTGATGGGCTAAGTGGTAAATATCAGGTTCCCATCATGACTATCTTTAGTGGGCCTGTGTTAAGAACATCCACTAAAGTTTGAAGCCTAGGACAATGGTGAAATTTCAAAAAAATATATTCTTTGCCTTCATTTTTTAACTCACCCAAAGTAAAGATCATTTTGTTCATGTAGATGAATATATCCATCCTCTTATTAAAAAAAAGAAAAAATACTCTTTTGTTTGAGACTATGCCATCTGGCTATAAATCTATTGCTGTCGAGTTGATTCAAACAGAGTTGAACTGCCCCATAGAATTTCCAAGGGGCAGCTATAAGACACACATAAAACCCCTGTTCTTTATCAACATTATGTCCCATATTTTCCTGCTATTCATTGAAGACATTTGCGCTTATTTTCCTTCCCACTCAAACCTTTGCCATCATGCTGAGAAATTTCAGTATTCAAAGGGACAACACATCCAACTCTTACTTTATTTGCCTTCTCCACCACGAACTCTCAAAAATCAAAACAAGGAAGTTGCCATCGCCTGAAATTCTCTCTTGCAAAATCCATAAATCCAATGCCCGCTGTCAGGAGACAGCTCTCTATGGGTGTCTCACATTTCTGCAGGTCTTGCAGGTGAGGCCCTGATTATCCTTTGTTCTGAATTATTTTTTAAAGGATGTGTATATAAATGACAGTTACAAATATAGAAGAAGATTTGGAATTGACTCAACAGCAACAGGTTTTTTTGTTTTTTCAGAGCAAGGGACAGGTTTGTTCAAAATTTTGGAAGATAGAGATAATATCTCCCTCCAGATCAAAGGGCAGTCTTTTTTACTACCCAATATAATAAAGATAGCATCCCCCTCCAGAGCAAAGGGAAAGTATGCTTGCTGACCACTAAAAAAGGTTTGAGTTCCTAAACTCAGGTTTTCTCTTCTGTTATGAACTCACTGAACGTGCAGGTGTCATCTGGCCTTCTGCACTGCCCTGTGGGAATTACAGCTGGAAAAACTAGAACAAAATTGTTGACACTGTGGCTACTTCTATTCCTGTGAGTAATCAACTATCATCTACTTCTGATCTAGAAGTCTCGTGTTATCTACCTACATCCATGAAACTGTGCAGGCTAATTTTTTAGCTTGCACGTAGGGTAAAAATTTAAACTCTTTACAGTTCTTAATATTCACTCTCTACATACAGTGTCCCCCCACATGTCTGTCAGTATGTTTTTTACACACAATATCCCCCCACGTGTCTGTCAGTGTGTCATCCTATGGGGGCTTGCATGTTGCTGTGATGCTGGAATGCCATCGATATTCATATACCAGCAGGGTCACGCATGGAGGACAGGTTTCAGCTGAGCTTCCAAACTAAGACAGACCAGGAAGAAGGACCTGGCAGTCTACTTCTAAAAAGAATTAGCCAGTGAAAACCTTATGAATAGCAGTGGTACATTGTCTAATATAGTGCCGGAAGATGAGCCCCCCAGGTTGGAAAGCAAAAATCCTCACAACTGGGCCAATAAATAACAACATGATAAATAGAGAAAAATTTGAAGTTGTCAAGGATTTTATTTTACTTGGACCCACAATCAACACCCATTGAAGCAGCAGTCAAGAAATAAAAAGATGCATTGCATTGGGTATATCTGCTGCAAAGGACCTCTTTGAAATGTTGAAAAGCAAAGATGTCACCTTGAAGACTAAGGTTCCCGTGACCCAAGACATGGTATTCTCAATCACATCATACGCATGTGAAAGCTGGACAATGAATAAGGAAGACCAAAGAAGAACTGACACCTCTGAAATGTGGTATTGGTGAAGAATATTGACTATTCCATTGACTGCCAAAGGAACAAAGAAATCTGTCTTAGAATAAGTACAACCAGAATGCTCCTTAGAAACAAGACTGCATCTTACATACTTTGGACATGTTGTCAGGAGAGATCAGTCCCTGGAGAAGGGCATCATGCTTGGTAGAGTAGAGGGTCAGTGGAAAAGAGGAAAACCCAAATGAGATAGATTGACACAGTGGCTGCAACAACGGGCTCAGGCATAAGAACAATTGTAAAGATGGTGCAGGACCAGGCAGGGTTTCGTTCTGTGGTACACAGGGTCGCTGTGAGTCGGAATTGACTCAATGGCACCTAACAACAACAACATACAATGTCATATTCTCCCATCTTTCCTGCTGCAATCTCACTCTTTTCTCAGACATTCAACTTACTCAAAGTGCAGAAACGCTTTTTTGTCTTTATTAATTTCTAGCCAATCCTCTGAACCACATTGCCATTATGTCCTTTCATTAACCTTATCTGGAAAAATCCGAGTGCTTCATGATTCCAATTACCTTCTATCTCTCTTCTTGACTCCAACCTGCTGAGCCCCCTCTGAAAAAAAGACAGCTGGCAGATTGATAACAATATACTTTCGTGATAGTAACATCAACTGGCCCTCCTCATTGCTTTCTTAGTCATATTCCTCTCGTAATATGAAGGAGTATCTTTTAAAATTATCCCATGTTCCACTCACTTCAACCTGGCACCTGCCTCAACTCCCTTGCCTTTTAGCAAATTATCTTCTTTCCTACTTCATAAAGTATATAGTAGTCAAAAAATGGGATTCACTGAAATTTTTCATCACCAAATTTATAAATTTCCTCTATATCCTCTTTATATTAAAGATGGTTTATGATTATTTCTCCTCCAGAGAAAGAATATAAAAGTGACACATTTGATTTAAAGTACATTGGACTTAGTAAATGAATCATAAACATAACTAATACAATGTTTTTATTCCTACTGTTTACTAAATTTTTGATCCTTAAGCAAGATAAATCTGTTGAGCAAATAATGACTATTTTCTCTGCTTCCTTTAATGGGAAATGAGTCAATGAGGAAAGAGAGCCTGCTTCTGATGTAACACCCTTGGAAGAAGTGGGGCTATTAGAAAGCTTGACTTGCTCTAAAGTGCATGAGCTGGCAGAGTAAAAGTTGAAGGACAGGATGAGAATTTACAAAAGGACTAAATCTCTATAATAATGTGAGACTGCTGTAGTTGGCACATTCTTCTTGTTTGAACAATGCCCTAAGACCCAGCCTTACCCTTTTTGCTTTCTCTGAACAGAAGCTTGGCAAAGAACCAGTGAAGTAAAGTCAAGGTTCAAGAAAAATTACTAATATGGTGACAACTTCAACCACAACAATCAAGGAAAGAGTGCCTGGAACCTAGGTGGGAAAAAAGGAGGTATGGATAGTGGTGCCATGTATCTTCTACACACACACAATAGGCATTTCTTTTCTTTTTAAAATATGTACTTGATGTTAAGTGTGCATTCAATTTTCACTAACCTCTCTGTAAGCTACACTTTTAAGACTACTATCATCTCTCTAGCCAACATGAACCATACTTCTATAAGACTGACATCAACTCAACCCACTTATATCTGAAATAACCCAAAACGAATCTTTCCCCTAAATCTATGCATCACCAATCCATCGTTTTGTTCAATACAGCTATGCCTGACAACCATATTAGTTAAAACATTAACTAAGCTTTTGGTTAGAGATATTGAGTGGTGGCCTCATGCCTTTGTTCTTACATAAACTTATTCATAAATAATGAAAGAAGGGGCACTTTTTAGTTTACTCTAAGGGGTCAGTACAATCTTTAAAACAAAGTTAGGAAATGAAAACACGAAAGGAATGTCAAAGACCTATTTCCTTAATGAATACAAATGCAAAATTTCTAAAGCAAAATATTAACAAATCCAGTCCCAGAGCATAGTAAAAAAAATACTGTCAACTTCATTTTATCCCAGGTATATATAGTTCTGTATTAACATTAACAGATTATACCACATCAATAATTAGAAACATTTGATAATATCAATGTAAACACATGCTTAAATAAAAAAAAATTAGGGATAAGAGACAACTTCTTGATTTATTATTTATGAATTATTTATGAAAAATCTACAGAAAATATGATTCCCAATGGAGAAATTTTAAGAAATGTTCCATTTAAAATTGGGACCATTGAGATACTCACAGTTATTTCTTCTATTCACATGATAGAATTTTGCAAAGCCAAAGACTTCTTCATTGCAAATATGTTTTTTCAACAACATAAATGGTAACTATACACGTGGCCCTCGCCAGATGGAATATACAGGAATCAAATAGACTACATCTGTGGAAAGGGATGATGGAAACAGTATCATCAATCAGAACAAGGCCAGGGGCCAACTGTGGAACAGACTGTCAATTGCTCATATGCAAAGTTCATATGCAAGTTCAAGTTGAAGCTGAAGAAAATTAAAGCAACTCCATGAGAGCCAAAATGCAACACTGAGTATATTCTACCTGAATTGAGTATATCCCACTTGACCCTCTCAAGAATAGATTTAATGCATTGAAAACTAATGATTGAAGACTAGATAAGCTATGGAATGACATTAGGACATCATACATGAAGAAAGCAAGAGGTCATTAAAAAGATAGGAAAGAAAGAAAAGACCAAAATTGATGTCCGAAGAGACTCTGAAACTTGCTTTTGATTGTAGAGTACCTAAAGTAAACTGAAGAAATGATGAAGTGAAAGAGTTGAACAGATTTCAAAGTGAAGTATTATAATGAAATGTGCAAAGAAGTGGAGTTTGAAAACCAAAAGGGGAGAACACACTCAGTATTTCTCAAGTTTAGAGCCTCACTAAGGGTAGAATTAAGAACAGGGCCTAAGCTTTTTAGGGAATTTGGAAAGAAGAGATCTGTTTCAATACATGTAACTAAGAAACATGGATGAAGTATGAGCTCTTGAGATTTCTTCTCCCTTTAATAAATATTTTCCAATTTCTATGCCTGGCCTCCACCACCTTTTGATCAGTTTGTTGTACTGTGGTGATTTGCATGTCGGAGCCCTGGTGGTGCAGTGGTTAAGAACTCAGCTGCTAACCAAAAGATCAGCTGTTTGAATCCACCAGCCACTCCTTGGAAACCCTATGGGGCAGTTTTACTGCATCTTATAGGTTTTTTTTTATAGGGTAGTTATGAGTCAGAATTGACTCGATGTCAACAGTTTTTTTTTTTTTTTTTTAAGATGCTGGGAGCTATGCCACCAGTATTTCAAATGCCAGCAGGGTCACCCATGGTGGACAGGTTTCAGTGGAACTTCCATACTAAGACAGGCTCAGAAGAAAAGCCTGGTTGTCCACTTCTGAAAATTAACCAATGAAAACCCTATACGCCCATTCCTCATTATTGGCATGGTTAGTTTCCAAAGAGGAGGTCATTATATGAAAGTTGGCATTATGCAAAAATGGAGGATGGCCAGATGACTCTCCACTAGAAGCTTTGCTTTTTTTCCCATGGTGCCCCATAGATGTTGGATGTGTTTAGGCACCACAGCCTACACTGTACAATCCACTAAGGCATCCTTCGAGCTGCACTGGCCTTTTTCTTCCTACCATTGGTAAGCATTTTCATACCCTGTGCTTACTGTGACAGTTAATAATAAATTTTGTGCTGCCATTTTTTGCTGTGGGTAACTGTGTGCAGTGTCTTGTCTTAGTTTGTCTTCTCATTGCCCCATGCTTTGGTTCGTTTTACAAGCAGAAAAGCTGTTCAAGGCCCCCTACCCCCACCACATTCCTGCTTTATTTTTCCCCTTCTCAGTAGTCCCTTCTTGCCCCAAAGCAAAAGTTACCACAGAAGGTTTCCTTTGTATAGAATATGTATTTTGAAGTTGCATTTTATTAGTATTTATTTTTGAAAGCCTGCTATTGTAAGAGTTCTTCTGTTTGTGAAGAAAAGCAAAACAAGTTAAAAACTGAATGTACTGATCTAGAAAAAATATATATCAATGTATTGTTAAATATAAAAATGGAGGATTTCATCTTTTCATAACTACCAAATTATATCACTACATAACTGCCAAACCTTTGAGGAACACAGTGTAGCCATGTTGATACATCACCTTAACCATCACAGCCAACGTTACTTTTGCCTCGAAACTTAGTGTTCGTTACTGCCAGATGTATGTCATTAACGCACAAAATAGTTGGATAGTAGATTTTTTACTATTGTAAGTGGGAAATGTCAGATAAGGAGATAATTGATATGAGAGGAATAGGTGTAGATCACAAAATGTAAGAGACTCAGACCGTAATACCTCGGATGCATCATTGTGGCGGGATTGGGGTTCAATCAACAAAGGCAATGGAAGCCCTCAATGAGATGGATTGACACAATGGCCACATTAATGAACTCAAATATATCAACAATTATGAAGATGGCATAGTCAGGGCAATGTTTCATTCTGTTTTACATGGGAGTGCCACGAGTTGGAACTGACTTGATGGCAGCTAACGACAACAGCATACTTTGCCTAGTAATATAATTTGTTAATGAGCTGGCCATGCCCTTTCCAATTTTCCATAAATCCCCACAACTCCCTACTCTTTTAGATATTAGACTTAACCAGTCCAATTCACTTGCTTATATTGCCTGCCTGCTCTCTCTAAAAAACAAAACAAAACAAACCCTTTTTCATGAAGTCAATTCCAACTAATAGTGATCCTATAGGACAGAGTAGAGCTGCCCCATAAGGTTCCCAAGGAGTGGCTGGTGGATTGGAACTGCCGACTTTTTGGTTAGCAGCTGAGCTCTTAGCCATCGCTCTAGGCCCTTGAATTTAAACCCCTATAATGGACCAATGAGCAACATCCTAATAGACTGAGAAAATACTGAAGTTGCCAAGGATTTCATTTTACTTGGATCTACAATCAACACCCATGGAAGCAGCAGTCAAGAAATCAGCCAACATACTGCACCGGGCAAAGTTGCTGCAAAAGACCGCTTTAAAGTTTTAAAAAGCAAAGATGTCACTTTGAGGACTAAGGCGTGCCTGACCCAAGCCAAACCAAAACCTACTGCGTAGAGTTGATTCTGACTCATAGCAACCCTATAGAGCAGAGTAGAACTGTTTCATATGATTTCCAAGGAGCAGCTAGTGGATTTGAACTGCCAATCTTTTGGTTAGCAGCCAAGCTTTTAACCACTACACCACCAGGGCTCCAACTCATGCCACGGCATTTTCAATCGCCTCATATGCATGCAAAACCTGGACAATGAATAAGGAAAACTGAAGAAGAATTGATGTATTTGAATTATGATGTTGGTAAAGAATGTTGAATATACCATGGACTGCTGGTAGAACCAACGAACCTGTCCTGGAAGAAATACAGCCAGAATGCTCCTTAGAAGTGAGGATGGCAAGACTTGGTCTCCCTTACTTTGCGCATATTATCAGGAGGAACCAGTCCCTGGAGAAGGACATCATGCTTAGTAAGGCAGAAGGTCAGCAAAAAAGAGGAAGGCCCTAAACAAAACATATTGACACAGTGGCTGTAACAATGGGCTCAAACATTGCAAGCATTGTGAGGATGACACAGGACCTGGTAGTGTTTTCTGTCTGTTATACACAGGGTTGCTATGAATTGGAACTGACTAGATGGCACCTAACAACAAATTGCTGGAAGCTACTGCTGAAAAAAGAAAAAAGACAAAGAACAAAGAGTCAAAGAATTTTGTCTTGAGAGAAAACAATGTCATGAGATCTTTATTCTTGTTAGGTGTCAATAAGTTGATTTGGACTCATAATGACCCCATGTGGCAAAGTAAAACTGCCCTGTAGGGTTTTCTTGGTTTAATCTTCAAGGAAGCAGATCACCAGATGTCTTAGTTGTCAGTGCTGCTCTAACACAAATACCACAAGCGTTGTTGTTGGTTGCTTTGGGCAAATCTGCTGCAAAAGGCCCTTTTAAAGTGTTGAAAAGCAAAGATGTCACCTTGAAGACTAAGGTGCTTCTGACCCAAGCCATGGTGTTTTCGATTGCCTCATATCCATTGAAAAGCTGGACGATTAATAAGGAAGACCAAAGAAGAAATGACACCTTTGAATTGTGGTGTTGGTGGAGAATATTGAATACACCATGGACTGCCAAAAGAACAAATAAATCTGTCTTGGAAGAAGTACAAACAGAATGATCCTTGAAAACAAGGATGGCATGACTATGTCTCGCATACTTTGGACATGTTTTCAGGAAGGATCAGTTCCTGGAGAAGGACATCATGCTTAGTAAAGTACAGGGCCAGCAAAAAAGGGGAAGACCCTCAACAACATGTATTGACACAGCGGCTGCAACAATGGGCTCAAGCATAACAATTGTGAGGATAGCACAGGACTGGGTAGTGTTTTGTTCCATCGTACATTGGGTTGCTATGAACCAGAACTGACTCAACTCCCATTTCCACCCTTTGATTCCTGGAACCATGAATTCTGGCTATGGGACAAGTAGTACCATATGTTGGATGCTGAATTAGAGCATATACAACCTTCTGGAGAACATTGCCCCAGCCCTACAAGGTATTGTTACCTAACTGTAACTCTAATTGATTCTTTAAAAAGCCATTCCACCATTCTATCAAGCCAGCTGCTTCAGAATGATGAGGAACATGGTAAGAGTAGTAAATTCCATGAGCATTGCCCCATTGCTGCCCTTCCTTTGCTGTGAAATGAATTCCTTGATCTGAGGCAACACTGCATGAGATATCATGATAGTGGATAAGGTATTCTGCAAGTACATGGATGGTAGTTTTAGCAGAAGTATTGTGTGCAAGGACGGCAAACCCATATCCAGAATATGTACCTATCACAGTAAGAGGAAAACACTGCCCTTTCCATGATGGAAGTGGTCCAAAGTAATCAGCCAGCAACCAAGTTGCTGGTTGGTTGCCTCAAAGAATGATGCCTTATTGGGGATTCAGTGTTGGTCCCTGCTGCTGGAAGATTGGCACTCAGCAGTGCCTGTAGCCAAGTCAGCTTTGGTGATTGGAAATTCATGTTATTGAGCCCATGCATAACCTCCATCCTGCTACCATGCCCACTTTGTTTATGAGCCCACTGGGCAATGGCAGAAGTGGCTGTGGAAAGAGGCTGCCTGGTGCCTACAGCACTGGTCATCCTATTCATTTGATTGTTAAGATCTTCCTCTGTCAAGGTCACCCTTTAGTAAGCATTCTCATGAGATACAAATATCTTCAGTTTTTGGACCATTTAGAGAAGTATATCCACATGCCTCTTCCCCATACCTCCTTGTCACCAGTTTTCCAATCATGTTCCTTCCAAGTCCCTGAACATCCAGCCAAACCCTTGGCCACAGCCCATGAATTGTTACACAATCACACATCTGACCATTTCTCCTTTCCAGCAAAATAAACAACCAGGTGCACTGCTTGAAGTTCTGCCCACTGGGAGGATTTTACTTCACCACTGACCTTCAGGGAAGTCCCAGAGAGGGGCTGCAGTGCTGCAGCTGTCCACTTTCGAGTGGTTCCTGCATATCATGCAGAACCATCTGTAAACCAGGCACAAGTTTTCTCTTCCTCAGTCAACTGATTGTAAGAAACAATGAGGCCATGAGGCCATAGGTGCAGGCTGGGAAGAGAATGAAATGTAACAGTAGTGGGGACCATGGACATTTTGGTCAGTTTCTCATGTTACTTACCTGTGCCTTCAGAACCTGCTCAGACCTGCTGTGCACATCCAAATTTACGACTTTGTGCTCCATACAACACCCAGGTCATAGCTCAGGTTGCACGGTAGTTTGAGGCCCATGGTTAAGAGTTCAGTCTCTACTTAAGCCCAGTAACTAGCCAAAAGCCATTTCTCAAAAGGAGGGTAGTTATCTACAGAGGATGGCAGTGCTCTGCACCATATTTCTAAGTATTGGCACTGTGATTCACCAAGAGTTACCACCAAGAGGCACCTTCAAAGATTCCAAACAGCATCTCTCTCTGCCACTGACAATTGGAGCACCACTGGACTCAATGTTATGAGTATTTCATCCTTGTTTTATTATATTTTCATGTGTACATACAGAGCACTGGACGTGTAGTGGTTAAGAGCTTGGCTGCTAACCAAAAGGTTGGCAATTCCAATCCACCAGCCACTCCTTGGAAACGCTATGGCAGTTCTATTCTGTCTTATAAGGTAGCTATGACTGTGAATCAGAATTGAGTTGATCACAACAGGTTTGAATGGATTTTATTGCCACATCATGCCATTTATTAACAGGGTCCTCTTTATTACTGGGAACAGAGTCATTAGTGCACTTAAATCTAGCCAGGTGTGAGAACCAATTCAGAAAACTCATCCTTACAATTTTTTTTCCCTCTAGAACCACCACAAGCACCACCTGAAAAGAAATAAAAAATGAATGAATGCGTGAGTGAATGAATGAATGAACAAAGGAATATGTAAATAAATAATAATCTGTGACATGCTTGCTAAGGTCTATAAAACTAACCTCTCTTGTTTTGGTTTTTTTTGGGGGGGGTTGTTTGTTTTCTTCTAAAAATGAGTGTGAGAGAATATCAGGTATGACCCTTTTTTCTACTAAAGATTCAAAAACTTATCATATATCTTTGTGTGAGCTAGATCTGCATATGAAAATTTGCCTAGGGAATGGACAAGATCCTGATCCCTGGTCCTCTTTACCTAGTAGAGAATACAGGAAGAGTCACAGGAAGAAGAGAGGAGGACTTGTGACCGAGATAGATAGAGAAGACCCTGTACTGGATCCATCTCCTAACCAGAAATTTTGAGAGCAATGGAAAGGTCAACTAACTGCTTGGGTGGAAGAGCCTAGACATTGTGGAGACTTGCATGTTCAGTGTTTGTTAGTTTTTTTTTTAAGCAACAGATTCACACATACTTCCTATATCCAGAAGTGGACCATGCAAGATAAAGGGATCATCTTGGGTCCCGCCCAATAGGACTTTTTCCAAAGGAAGAAAAAGTCGTAGCAGAAAGAGACTAGATACCCAGTGATGAGGGAAGAGTCACAATCGACCAGGTACTAGAATCAAGATATATTCTCCAGGAAGGGTGAGATTCATCAGGATTCACACCAAGAGCCTGGAGAAGTTCTACTAAGTGAGTGGGTTTTAGTGTCTGCTGGCTCCAGAGAACAGAAAATCTCTCAGTGTGAAGTGAGAAGTGTCCTACCACCTTCGCCTATCTCTATTCCCCCTACTGTCTTAGATCCCAGTTGGGGACGAAAGAGCACTATGTAGTGTAGGAGGTGAGGAGCAAGGAGCCATCGAAAGCAGAAGGCTTATGGCCTCTTCCCCACTGCTTGGTTCTAGCTGGATACAAGTTTCAGCTGCAGGAGAGGAGATTTAATGGAGGTTAAGCTTGAAGTGGCATTATTTACTTAACAGATGATGTACTTGCACCTTGTCACCACAGAACTTCCTATTAACTAAATTTGAGCAGGAAAACCTTGCAACTAGCTAAAGTATTCACTCTGGGCTAGGGAATCATTACCCTCCACTGAATACAGTTCAAGGGTCCCAAACCAAACCAACCCATTGCCTTTGAGTAGATTCTGAGTGATAGCAGTGTTATAGGACAGAGCAGAACTGCTCCATAGGGTTTCCAAGGAGTGGCGCTAAACGACTGTGCCACCAGAGCTCCTTAAGTGTCCCAGTGAGACAAAAAATATAAGTGTTAAGCATAGTGTGCATTCGAGTTACATTGGGATAATAATATCGATTTCGTATTACTATTTGCATTAGTTATTTGTAAAGTTTTCTTGTTTTAATGCAAAGCCCAGTATAAACTTGCTACCATTGGAATGATCATTCAAGCTCATTGAAAAGATTAACTTATATAGCACCTGTAACATTTGAGGGATTGATCAGTTTTTAGGTTGTGTAGAGCATAGACTACCAGAGAGAAGAAAGAGGAAAACAAGGCGATAATAAAAAATTTGGGCAAGAATGAGAAGAGCCTTACGTATGACACTTGATTTGCATAAACAAATAGGTGCTGGACTCAGAAATAACATGATCAGCACTGAATTTTAAGAATATTTTTCAGACAAAATGTATACAATTAATTGGAGCAGGGGAAACCTCAGACAATTACTTTACATTCCAAGTTCACCTTTAAACATTAACTGTTTTTTTTTTTTTTTAATTTTTTCCTGACCCTTTCTTCCAGGGAAAAAGTACTGATTTTTTTTCATCCACTGTGGTATAGTTGTAGTTTAATATATTTTGTACTGCATCGTAACTGTGTCTTAACAAGTTTACAACAAGTTTCACAGAACTGTTTCCATAAGTGTTTTGTTTTCAAAGAGGTTTAGGATGATATACACTAGATCCATTTGTGGAAGAAAAATATTTTCCATTTTCTCAGAAGTGTAGTAAAAAAGAAAACACTATTTAACTAGTTGTAATTTAGAGGAATCCAAATTTATCTAACCACAAAACTTTTCTTTGTAGACTCATCCATTTTTTTCTACATTCAGAGATCTTTGAATACTGAGGCTGTATTTTATTTATGTATCAGCCTTATGTTTCAACAAACAGATGCAGCGCTGGAGATCCTCACTCACCTATGCCAAGAAATATGGAAGACAGCTTCCTGGCCAACTGACTGGAAGAGATCCATATTTATGCCTATTACCAAGAAAGGTGATCCAACCGAGTATGAAAATTATAGAACAACATCATTAATATCATGCGCAACCAAAATTCTGCTGAAGATCATTCAAAAACAGCTGCAACAGTATATCGACGGGGAACTGCCAGAAATTCAGGCTGGTTTCAGAAGAGGATGTGGAATCACGGATATCATTGCTGATGTCAGATGCATCCTGGCTGAAAGCAGAGAATACCAGAAGGATGTTTACATGTGTTTTATTGACTATGCAAAGGCATTCGACTGTATGAATCCTAACAAATCATGGATAACATTATGAAGAATGGGAATTCCAGAACACTTAATTGTGCTCATGAGGAACCTTTACATAGATCAAGAGGCAGTTGTTCGGACAGAACAAGGGGATACTGATTGGTTTAAAGTCAGGAAAGGTGTGTGTCAGGGTTGTATTCTTTCACCATACCTATTCAATCTGTATGCTGAGCAAATAATATAAGAAGCTGGACTATATGAAGAAGAACGGCATGTCAGGATTGGAGGAAGACTCATTAACAACCTGCATTATGCAGATGACACAACCTTGCTTGCTGAAAGTGAAGAGGGCCTGAAGAACTTACTAATGAAGATCAAAAACCACAGCTTTCAGTATGGATTACACCTCAACACAAAGAAAAGAAAAATCCTCACAACTGGACCAATGAGCAACATCATGATAAACGGAGAAAAGATTGAAGTTGTCAAGGATTTCATTTTACTTGTATCCACAATCAACAGCCATGGAAGCAGGAGTCAAGAAATCAACAGACAAATTGCATTGGGTAAATCCACTGCATAGGACCTCTTCAAAGTGCTGAAGAGCAGAGATGTCACCCTGAAGACTAAGGTGTGCTTGACCCAAGCCATGGTATTTTCAATTGTGTCATATGCATGTGAAAGCTGGACAATGAATAAGGAAGACCGAAGAAGAGTTGAGGCCTTTGCATGGTGGTGTTGGCGAAGAATATTGAATATACCATGGACTGCCAAAAGAACGAATGAACCTGTCTTGGAAGAAGTGCGGCCAGAATGCTCCTTAGAGGCAAGGATGGTGAGACTGTGTCTTACATACTTTGGACGTGTTGTCAGGAGGGATCAGTCCCTGGAGAAGGACATCATGCTTTGCAGAGTACAGGGTGAGGGTAAAATAGGAAGACCCTCAGTGAGGTGGATTGACACAGTGGCTGCCACAATGAGCTCAAGCATAACAATGATTGTAAGGATGGTGCAGGGTCGGGCAGTGTTTAACTCTGTTGTGCACAGGGTCACTATGAGTTGGAACCGACTCAACGGCACCTGACAACAACAACGTCAGCTTTATATGAAAAAGTACCTGCAACTTAATTCACGGTTATCTTCCAGAAAGAGTAAATAATGTTAAAGGATAAAATGTCACTGTTTATCAGAGATTCTGGAAGGTTGGGATAGACAAAGATGGACGTAGAGCTGAGTTTGGGGAAAGACTTTGGGAAGAGTTGAATTGCTCTGCATAATAGAATGATGGATAATTGTGATTCCTTTTTTTTTTTTTTAGTAACCATTCAAGTTTGGAAGAAGATTGAAAAATAGGCAGAGAAGTTGGAACCTGAGTGGGCAGAAACAAAAAAGCAAACTTTTAAGAAAAACAATGTCTAATATACTTTTTAAAGGTACATGCTGTAATGTAAATCCCTGTACCTTTCTAAATGATAAGAAATATCTTACTTTACAAACAAAAATTTCATGTTTTTTTTGGTATTTTTGTGTGAGGAAAAAAAAAAAAAGGAAAAGACAAAATCCATTCCTTGCTGCCGAAAAGTTTTTTGTGGCATAACTGAAAAAAATTAGCGTAAGAAGTGCTGAGCCAGAAGTGAGTATGGGAAGCCCTCTGAATTTGTGTATGTCTGGGGGAGAAAGTTGGCTTTTCTACGGGAGATAGAAGAGTGTGTAAGTTACTCCTACTCAAAAGAGGTCAGGTTGATGTCAGCTGACATCTGCTGACAGCAATGCCTAATATTTTACCTGGCATGCTAATATGTCACACATCACACACACACACACACACACACTCACACACTTGAAATAGTGAAAGAAGTCGTATATCTCAGAACTGGAGCAGCAAGAGTAGAGATAGAAATGAAGGTAAAAGTTCTTACTGCTATGGGAACTGCTGTAAAGATGCAAAGGGTGGTTTTATATTGATCAGAAATGAGAAATAGCACCACCTTATCACCTATAGTCATCATATAGGTGAAGTGGTTAGGCTTATGCACTTAGATACTTAGAGTGTGTGGGTTCTGTACTGATAATGACTATAATAGTTTCCTAGGATCATTTATGATCCATTTAAATGTTCCTAAACACTTATAGCTTTGACAGATTGTTATATCAATAAAAATTAGTATACAAGTATATTATTTAATATAATAAAATATAAAATATTACAATAGAAATCGAAATATATCATACCTAATTTATTTTAGCTGTACTATATTTACTCTAATGGATTCATTCTTGACAAAGGATTATTACTAAGTTAAGTCATTGACTGATTTCATGTTATTGCTCCTAAACTCTTACTCTATAAGACATAAAAAACAGAAAATTTATTTCGTAGTCAGGCTGATGTCAACTAACCGTGCAGATATTTTACTTACGGGATGAAAAATAGATTACAATGTGTTCTTCATGCCCACTGGTTTTAAATTTTAAGTGAAAACCATAAATGCCTAATGTGAAATATTGCAGTCACTACTTTTTGTTACTTATCTTGACAGTTTAATAATTTAACAAGTAACTGAAGATTAAAGATATTAAAATTTGGGTAAAATTCACATATATGTTTAATGATTTTAATTTATGCAATACATGAATGCATTCTCCTTGCAGAAAGGTTAAAAACTACTAAAAAGTCCCCTCATGCTGCCACCTCCAACCCTGAGTCTTCATGGAAAGTACTAGCACTTCCTCGTTTCTATGCATGATGCATCAAATCACACAAAATAGCATTTTTGTAGGTCAAAAAAAGCTGAATATAGGTAATTTCATATTGTTTAACCTAATATTTTAATTTGTGGACATTTAATAAAGAATAAATACTATTCTACTCTACTAATCCAATGGAATTTGAATTTTTCGTCAGTCAAATATTTTAGATAACTTTTCATCATAGCTCATAAAGACCAATCCATTCTTTTTAACTGAGAAATAATATCCCGTAGCATAGAATTATTTAGCCATTCTCTTAGTAGTTAACTTGGAAGCTCTGCTACTTGTCTCACTGTACCTTATTGTATGTACTTCCTTGAACAAATGGATGAGTATTTCCTCAAAGTAAATCTTAGAGGTAGAATTTCTAGGTGGAAAAGAATGTGCTTTTTTTTTTACTGGATATCACCAAGTGTCAGTACCTATTTATACACCCAGCCAAAGGTGGTATACCAGATTCTCCACAAGCTTCTTAATACTTGATACATTCCATTTGAAAAAGGTTTTACCAAATTTTTAAGTTACACAATAGTTCTTTAATTACATTTCCCTTATTATTAGTGAGGTTGAGCACCTATAGATAAATATTGTCTTTCCCTAACCTAAGAAATTCAAGGTTTTAAATATGATCATGTCCTAATTACCCCCAAACACATACTTGTGAGTAGGGAAATGGCTTCCCATATGTAATGCCATTACTTTTACAGGTGATTTAAGCTCTTGAATTCTTGGCAAATGCTCATTTTCAACTTTCCCTCCTCCCTCTTCAAATGGGATTAGTTGTAATTTATTAACTCAATAAGCTATTTAGGGTACTAAATGTATTTCCTAGAAATAAATCTTTTCTCTTTAAAATGAAATAATAAAAGAAAGTCATTCTGAGCCAGTATGTAATCGAGTTACACATCTCTTCTGTATTCACTTTAAAATGACCTTTTAATGAATTCTGCTAACTTTCTTAGAAATAGATTAATTCGGATATGTAACACAAATCGTCTTTCTTAAACAACTGACTTACACGGGCTTGTTTTACTTCTTCCTAAAACTGGATGGGATGTGCTAACTGCATGCTTCTTGGCCCCCCAAAATTTTTATTCCAAGTGCATCCTTTGCTAATGCAAAGGTGGGGTTTTCAAGATTTTATACCTGGGCCCAGGTTTCAAAAATGGGCTGAGGAAATGGAGTAAGAGTGACATTTAGTGGCCACTCTGAGTAAACACAGGGGGACATAATATCTGTCTCAAGGGGATGAGTGGACAGTTCTACATGTACATTAACTGCTTAAAGCACAAATGCAGAAATGTAGTAAGTCAGAGCTGCCTAACCGTGAAATTTTATTTAACAGTTATGTCATTCTGTTCTGTAAGAGGATGAAAGCCCTGTGAGCCGCTTCTCAAACAACTGAAAAGGTGTATTTTTAATTGGTAAATGGAAATCTAGTCACACCTATTAATGTCAGTTAGCAGCTTCCATGCCTAAATCCTCAAAGGAATAGATCCGGAAAAGCACCATTTAATTAAGGTGAAACTCCTCTGCTTTCCAGAGGTTGGCAAAAGCCACCTGGTAGTCTTTTGATCTTTAGAAGTAAGCAGCAGGTGGAAGAGTTACTCATTAGCACCACATCAGATCTTAGAAAAGAGACAGCCTTTCCACTTTGGATTAAAGTTACTCATTGATGGGAAATAAGTGCTCAAAAATACTTTTTTTTTTTTTGTATGTTTGCTTGGAGAAATCATTGTCTGTATTACAATTCTGCATTAAAATGTAGAGAACCTCTCTGTAATTACGACATTTTAATCATCTTCTGACTTAAAAAAAAAAACCCAAACCCTCTTCCATCGAGCTATTTTAAAAGCTTAGTTTCTAGGCATAGAAACACTTTCTGTTGAAAGATATGTCAAAAGGCAGACAAATTTCTTCAATATATCGATTCAAATCATGTTGTAGCTTTTTTTCCAGATGAGGATTTAAGCATTATAAATAATCTGTATATTCATATAAATTTTTTTTTATATGCTATGCTTTGTTTTAATGAACTGTTGCCTGAATTGACTCAATGGCAATTAACAACAACTAAGTATTGGTCATGTTATTAATATCACTCTTTTCAAAAAAATATTTTTCTAATAAAATGTATTGTACATGACAAAAGGTTTTTCTAAAAAGGTAAGACCGTAACAGGTAGCACTTTATAAGAGAACAACCAAGGTTTCTGAATCTGTGTTTTTCAGACCTTTTCCTTTAGACTAGCACAGTCTTAAAAAAAAAAGCATGAAATACATAAAATATGAAAGGTGAGTAAAAACATCTAATTTGGTGGAAAGGCCATCAGACAAAAAACAGTTGCTGTGTGCAGGTGCCATCGAGTTGATTCCAGCTCAAAGCAATCTTACGTACCACAGAACGAAACACAGACTGGTCCTTCGCCATCCTCATAATCGTTGCTATGCTTGAGCCCATCGTTGCAGCCACTATGTCAATCCATCTTGTTGAGGGTCTTTTATGTTGACCATCTCCTTTACCAAACATGATGTCCTTCTCCAGGCAATGATCCCTCCGGATAACATTCCCGAGGTAAATGAGACATAGTCTCACCATTCTTGCTTCTAAGAAGCATTCTGGCTGTACTTCTTCTGAGACAGATTTATTCATTCTTTTGGCAGTCCATGGTATAGATATGTTCTTCGCCAACACCATAATTCAAAAGTGTGAATTCTTCTTTGGTCTTTCTTATTCATTGTCCAGCTTTTGCATGTATACGAGGCAAATGAAAACATCATAAATTGGGTCAGGTGCACTTTAGTCTTCAAGGTGACATCTCTGCTTTTCAACACCTTAAAGATTTTTTTTTTTTTTTTGCAGCAGATTTTCCCAGTGCAATGCATTGTCTGATTTCTTGACTGCTGCTTCCATGGCTGTTGATTGTGGATCCAAGTAAAATGAAACACTTGGCAACTTCAATTTTTTCTCCATTTATCATGATGTTGCTTATTGGTCCAGTTGCAAGGATTTTTGTTTTCTTCATGAGTGGTGTGTAATCCATACCCAAGGCTGTAATCTTTCATCTTCATCAGTAAGTGCTTCAAGTCCTCTTCACTTTCAGCAAGCAAAGTTGTGTCATCTTCATAACGTGGGTTGTTAATGAGTCTTCCTCCAATCCTGATGCAGTGTCCTTCTTCATATAGTCCAGCATTTCAGATTATTTGTTCAGCATACAGATTGAATAAGTATGGTGAAGAGGTACAACATTGATGCACATCTTTCTTGATTTTAAACCATGCAGGATCCCCTTGTTCTGTTAGAATGATTACCTCTTGGTCTATGTACAGGTTCTGCATGAGTACAATTAAGTATTCTGGAATCCCCATTCTTTGCAATGTTATCTGTAATTTGTTATGATCCACATAGTCAAATGCCTTTCCATAGTCAATAAAACACAGGTAAACACCTTTCTGGTATTCTCTGCTCTCAGCCAAGATTCATTTGACAACAGCAATGATGTCCTTCCTTTCATGTCCTCTTCTGAATCAGGCTTGAATTTCTGGCAGTTCCCTGTCAATACAAATTAGAAACCTGATCTTTTTTTTTTTTTTAATTTAGGTGGGATGCGAGTTCACTTCCAAGTATTTGCCAAATAAAGATACTAGTTATATAGTCACGTGTCATATAAAGTCCATCAGGATAATGTCTGAATGTATATATGTCTGTGGTCCCATAAGGTTATGATAGAGTTAGAAAATTCTTACCTGAGAAAGGGATGTAGTAGACGTAACCGGACATAGTGAACTTAACGGTTTCCCCATGCAGCACGTGAACCCCGTGTCTTTTGTACACAAAGCAATTGTGCTGCCAGGTGTATAATGGTACAGTACCTATATAGCCTGTGATACATATGTCTTGATAGTTACTCATAATAAATGCCTATGTTACTGTCTTATGTATGTACTGCACTGTACTTTCTATCATTATTTTAACGTGAACTTTCCCTACTTCCAAATAAAAAAGTTTGCCATATAACAAAGTATGCTGCAACTTGCAGGCAGCAGCATCCAATCTTGTGTATCACCCGTCTTTTGAGTGTTGTAATGCTATTTCTCTGTTTTTTTAAAAAATATTGCCATGAAGTGCATCAATGCTGCCCACTGCAGCAAAACCAGTGCTAGTGATAGCAGCAGCAAGAGGCAAAGGAGAAGTATCAATCTGGACATGAAACAAATGGTTGTTAAACAACATGGAAATGTAAAATCAGTGAATGCTATCACTGATGATTTAGGCGTGTTTGCACAATGCCCAAATCACATAACATCCTATTTCAAAGACTGGATCATGGATGTTAAGTGATACGTGACTGTATTAAATAATGATATAAAATTCGTTTTGCAAATTTTTATAGTATGTGCATGCATGATACTAGAAATTTCAGATAATTATAACTCAAAAGTTGAGTGCATTATAAAATTTATTTAGACATTTCCTTTAAAATACACTCATACACATACACATATATGTCTTTCTTTATATAAATTCTGACTCAATGATTGTTCCATTGTCAATTACTATGAAAAAAATCTCACCAAACCTAACAGCATAAAAAAAAAAATTATTATGTTCTTGATTCTGTGGGCCAGAAATTTAGGCAGTGCTCATCAGTGATGGCTACTATTCTCTCCTCCAGGATGTTCTGGGCCTCAACTTGGGTAGCTCTAACAGCTGAAGATGACCGAGGTGGCTTGATGAATGCCATACTTATTTTGGATATCAGGTAGGTTCCTCAGTTATTCTCCATGTGGCCTCTTTACGTGGGTAGCTTGGAATTCCTCACAGCATGGCAGTGTCAGACTTCTTACATGGCGGTTCAGGCTTTCGAGAAGCAATGTTCTACGACGTACCACTGTCACCAAAACATTCATAGGCTTATAGTATAATGGGCATAGATTCAACCTTTGAATGAGAAGAGGGTCAAAGAATCTTCAGCCATCTTCACCTCTCTAAGGACCAGCTAGATATAGCTACTACTTACATTTCTGTACATCTGAGGTTCATTGGGAAGTTACTATCCTACTAATAGTACATGTTGCTGGCAGCAGGGCCCTTACTGTTTTTACAGGGTATTATATGAAGTGGTACTGAATTATTGAATTCTGGGTAGGAAAAACATGAATTTTGAAATTTTTTATTTAGTACACATATGTACGTCTGGACTGTGGGGGTTGAATTCGTGTTCACAAAGGGTATGCGTATGTACCTCTGGACTCCAAGGGTACCGTTTATGGGAAGAGTCGTAAAACAGAAGCCATTTTACCAACCAAAAATTCAGACACAATCAATGATTTAGCATGCCCTCCATTATTAAAAACACATATTATCAACAAAAAAAAAAAAAAAAAGGAAAAAATAACAGGATCATGAAAGGGTTAATCTGTCACAATGATGAAAAATTTACATCTTTAATAAATTTTAGTTACTTTACACAGCTAGAGGAATGCCAGGAGTCTATCTATTTTTTTCTTATCCCAGAATTCACAAACTGGATAATAAAATAATTGCTCTCATCCATTATTAGCAGAAACATCAAAGTAAAATAATAAGTTACTAAATCAATAAAATTGGTCTTTAGGGAATCCCCATTTACGTGTTCAGATACCCATTTTCTCATTCTCTTTCCCCTGTCCTCCATAACTTTCAGAGCCAAGCACCATCGTATCATTCCCTTCCTGCTCATAAGCTTCATAAACCAAAGGCCAGATACCAACTACTCGTTTTCCGGGCCATTTCTGTAGTCACCATCAAATAGCTTAGTTATTTGTACTATAGCAATGAAAATATAGCAATCATATATATCTTCCTTGATTTCCATGATAGTAATTTGTTGGAATTTGAGGATTCTAAGGAATAACAGTAGTAGTTTGTTTCTCATCAAAGTTTGGAATAGTTAAGATATATATGTGCCAGACTGATGAGATTAAAATGTCAGCTTTACTCCTCATAAACATAAGTTAAGAATGTGGCTAAGTTATGCAATCAAATCAGCTTGCTTTCTCTAGTCATCCTCAATTGAACTAACTCTTGAAACTTGTACATAGGGTTGCTATGAGTTGGAACTGACTTGAAAGCACCTAACAACAACAGACAACTGAGAAATATAAAGTCTCTTGGCATTAACCTAATAAAGAGCACATACAGTATCTACGGAAAAAAAGTTTAAATTCCAATAGAATATTGAGCAAAAGATTTAAGAGGCAATTTACAAATGAAGATCTCAAAAGATAAAAGCATATGAAGAGGTGCTCAAGCTCATTAGTAAATGACAAAATGCTAATTAAAACTACAATTATAGCTATAAAACTATAACTAAAGGCTTTATTTATAGATTTATACCATATGATTGGCAAAATCTAGAAAGTTAGATAATGATAAATATTAGTAGCTACTTGACGTTATCCACCACCCCTCTGTCAGTTTGTCCTACTGTGGTGGCTTGTGTGTTGCAATGATACTGAAGCTATACCACTGGTGTCTCAAATATCAGTAGGGTCATCCATGGTGGACAGGTGTCAATGGAGCTTCCATACTAAGATACACTAGGACAAAGACCTGGAAATCTGCCTCTGAAAATCAGTCAGTAAAAATCTTATGGATAAAAACAACATTGTCTGATATAGTGCTGGAAGATAAGCCCCTCAGGTTTGAAGGCACGCCAAATACAATCGAAGAAAAGCCACCTCCTTAGAATAGAGTCGCCCCTGGTGATGTGGACGGAACAAAGCCTTCTGGACCTTCATTTGCTGATGTGGCACCACTCAAAAGAGAAACAACAGCTTCCAATTTATTAATGGATAATTGTTAATTAATAATTGGAACATGGAATGTATGAAGTATGAATCAAGGAAAATTGGAAGTTTTGAAACATTAAATGGAACACATGCAGATGGATATCTTAGGCGTTAGTGAGCTGTAAGTGACTGGTAATGGCCATTTTTAATCTGACAATCATACAGTTTACTATGCCTGAAACAACAAATTGAAGAGGAACAGTTTAGCATTCACTGTCAAAAAGAACATTTCAAGATCTATCCTGAAGTACAATGCTGTCAGTGGTAGATTAATACCCATAAGCCATAAGGAAGACCAGTTAATATGACTATTATTCAAATTAACAAACCAACTATGAATGTTAAAGATGAAGAGATTGAAGAATTTTACAAACTGCTGCAGCCTGAAATTGCTCAAATGTGCAATCAAGTTGCATTGATAAATACTAGTGATTGAATGCAAAAGTTGGAAACAACAAAGAAAGATCAGAGTTGAAAAATAAGTCCTTGGTCATGGGAATGATGCTGATGCTAGAGATTGCATGTTAGTAAAGTTGTGCAGGATCAATGATTTGTTCATTGGAAATTTTTTTTTCAACAATGCAAATAACTAGTATACACATGGACCTCACCAGATGGTTTACACAGAAATCAAATAGACTATGTCTGTGGAAAGCAATGATGGAGAAGCTTGATATTATCAGTCAGGGGCCATGAATTGCTCATATACGAGTTCAATTTAAAGCTGAAGAAAATCAAAGCAAATCCAAGAGAGCCAAAGCACGAACTTGAATATACCCCATCTGAATTTAGAGACCATCTTAAGGAAAGATTTGACACATCGAACACTAATTACTGAAGACCAGACAAGTTGTGGGAGGATATCATGCATGAAGAAAGCAAAAGGTCATTATAAGAGACAGGAAAGAAAATAAAGACCAAAATGGATGTCAGAAGAGACTCCGAAACTTGTTCTTGAACATCAAGCAGCTAAAGCAAATGAAAGAAATGAAGAAGTGAGAGTTGAATGGAACATTTCAAAGGACGGTTCAAGGAGACCAATAAAGTATTATAAGAAAATGTGTAAAGACCTGGAGTTAGAAAACCAAAAGGAATGATCATGATTGGCATTTGTAAATCTGAAAAAAATGGGGAAAATTCAAGCCTCAAGTTGCAACATTGAAGGATTCCATGGGCAAAAAATTGAATGACACAGAAATCATAAAAAAAAGAAGGAATAGAGTCACTGTACCAAAAGAACTGGTCAACATTCAACCATTTCAGGAGGTAGAAATGGCAAAGAACCAGTAGTATTGAAGAAGTTCCAGCCACACCAAAGGTACTGGTGAAAAAACAAGGCTCTAGTAATCGATGGGTATCAATTGAGATGTTTCAACAAAAGGATGCAATCCTGGAAGCGCTCACTTGTCCATGTCATGAAATTTGGAAGACAGTTTCCTGGCCAACTGACCGAAAGAGATCCATATTTGTGCCCATTCCAAAGAAAGGTGATAAAACAGAATGTGGAAATTATGGGACAGTATCATTAATGTCACATGATAGTGAAATTTTGCTAAAGATAATTCAAAAATGGCTGCAGCTGTACATCGCAGGGAACTTCCAGAAGTTCAAGCCAGATTCAGAAAAGGACATGGGGAAGTGTTGAACCTGCCAAGGGAGAAGAGAAACAATATTACATAGGAGTGTAAGGACCTGGGTAACGTGTGTGTCTAGAAGCAAATTCTGAGGGATCACAGAATACACAAGCCCGTGTGGAAGCACAACTATCAGAATGAAAAAGAGTGGAATTACCTTGAAGAATAGCAAGAATGCAGTTCTTTGTTATTAGAATTGTCTTATAAAGTTATTCATAAGTTGGTTTTTTATAAAATAACTGACAGATATTTCTATGCTTTAGGAATTATTTCAGTTGCGTAAGTCAGCTGAGAAAAATCTAAGTTCCGTAGCTGTATCTCATGTGGTCTTCAAAACTAGTTGCTGTAGAAGTAAGCTACCCTGTACTCAACATGTGAGACATTTGATTTCTTTAAACGGTTTCAGTACAGAATATTGGCACTTAGTAATGCTTTAAATTACTTACGTGTACTTCCACACTTTTTCTATAATTAGGCTATTGCTTTTATAGTAGTGGTGTGATTTTATAACCATTTTTTAAATTGTAGAAAAAAAACGTAAATACCTTTTTGAATGCAATGACTGAAAAGCATTCTATATTTGCAACCTCATGTTTGTTATTAATGGTGTATTACAAAAAAAATGACTGAACTTAAAAAGCCACGTTATCTTTTTATTTTTCATAGATAAATTATATTCTATTTCATTAACCTCATTTTTTTCCTATGGATTGCATTCTGTTTTGTGGATGAAGGGCGACTTTATGTTGATATTTTTTCCTTTTCATATACTTTGCAATGTGAAAGATTTATTTTGAAAAAAAATCAAGCAAGGAGTTCCCTTCACATATTGTTTTCCCATATTGTAGCAGGTTTTAACACAGCTCCCATTTCGGCCATACTGGGTTTCAGAGTATTCCAAGTGCCAACTGATCAACACCAATAAAATTACAGCTCTTCTTATTCCAGTGATTTTTTTACGGCTTTTCTCCATTAAGTTTTGAACTTTTTTATAAAGAGGTCAAGGTGCAAATTGCCATTGTCACATTGGTAGAATCTGGTTGAGAAAAGTCTCCAGAATGAAGAATATTGCCCAAAACAGGCACACATGTCAAAATCCAACTATAGTCAAGGATCATTTCACAGAAGCAACCAAGCTTACCACTTAATTAGTATTTAAATGAGTTGCCTAAGATACATTGTTGGTGAAATATCCATTTGATTGTTTGAGAAAAAGCTTAAAATTACTCTGTTAGCTTCATCTAGGAAATCACTACTGTTTTTTGCTTATCAGAACTGGTGCTCATTTTGAACCAAAGAAACGCTACTTTTGCAAAGTCCTTTAATGAAGGGAACTCGTTCAAACTTCGCTTCCTCCTTTAATGCAACCAGAGGTTATGTTTATTTAGAAAACTAACATTTATCCAGATTATGCATTCTGCCCAGTGCCATGCCAAAAAACACAGGCTGAAAACCACTCATTCCATAACTCACTCATTTTCTGACCTCTGGTTATTATTGTAGGAACTGGATCTATTAAAAAATTGCCTCTAGTGCAGTCAGGGAATATCATGGCACCTTGTGCAATAATTTGCGAACAGTGGCTTGAGAGAAGTGGTATGCAAAAAAAATACATTTCAAATCTTAACCTTTCTACATTGTCACAGAAAATGTTTGGCTGGGCTTGTTCCCCCCAAAAATAAAAGAAATATACCCAAGAGCTAGGTAAGGTTGGGAAAACATGCTTGGCAGCTAAAGATGGTATCATAGGAGGCAGTGAAGAGCTTGACCTTTGTACATCTGAGGTCAAATCCCAGCACATCTACTTTACCTGAGACCTTGTGGAAAATATTACCCTCTTCAAACCTCAGTGTCTCGATCCCTTAAAGATGAAAAATAATACTATATCATTAGGTTGTGATGACCCAAAGAAGGAATTGAGTAAACGTTTGTTGAATAAATGAGCTTAATTGTATAATGCTCTTAAAGGACTTAGCAAAGTGTCTTGTGTACATGTTTAATACTCTTCTTATTGTTGTTGATGACCAAGATAGAATGTTGATCTTGCTTCTGGAATACTCAATGCTCCTCAGTAGAAGTAGCTTTATTGCTTTCCTGCTGGGAATCAGGGTGCAAGAAAATATTTATTTAGCCAGTTCACAAGATCTTCCTCAAAGTTCAATGTGGCTGGGTAAATGGACTCTAGTTTTGATCTCCACCTTGGACAGTCAAAATGGAGTATGTCGGCTGGTCCACATGAGTTTGGTCTCATTGAGGTACCTCCCAGGGACATTTCAGAGAGTGGAACATAAACCTCCATACAGTGTCTCCTTTATGCTCTTTGGGAAGCCTGTAGTGTGACTAAGTGTTGGTGTGATAGATAATTCAAATATTTTTGTAAAATTTGAGGTGGCATTATTTTCAAGAAGCCCCATTGCATTAGGGTCAATTCAGACTCAGCAATCCTATAGGACAGGGTAGGATTTCCTCACAGGGCTTCCAAGAGGCAGTTGGTAGATTCAAACTGCCGACCTTTTGGTTAGCAGCCAAGCTCTTAACCACTATGCCACCAGGGCACCATTTTCAAGAAGAGCATCCAAAAATCTAAGTCAAAGTCTTAGCAACCCTTAATGAAATTATTAGAAAATAGATTAACCTGGCAATATCTAAAAAACATAGCCCTTTGAGATTGTAGGCAATTCATGCAGAGCTCAGCGTTTTTAAATGACAAAAGGGCATGGTGACAAAATGATAATGATAATAATGAGACTTGTAATAATATAATGGACAATATTCCTGTAATAAAACATCAACTCAAGATTCAAATACTCAAATTCTTTTGTAAAAATATTTTAACAAAACATGTAAAATAAAGCACATGTTTATTGCAGGTAAAACTGATGCTGCCGTGTCAATACCAACTCATAGTGACTCTACAGGACAGAGTAGAACTGCCCCATAGGGTTTCCAAGCTTTCAATCTTTATGGAAGCAGACTACAACAACTTACTCCATGGAGTGTGTTCAAACTCCTGACCTTTTGGTTACCAGCTAAGTGCTTAACCACTATATCACTAGAGCTCCTTGTATCACAGATAGCCTAAAGATTAATAAAGGGGCTCTGGTAGTGCAGTGGTTAAGTGCTTGGTTGCTAACCAAAAGGTCAGCTGTTTGAACCCATCTGCCACTTCTTGGAGAAAAGACCTGGTGATCTGCTCCAGTAAAAATTATACCCTTGGAAACCCTGTGAGAGCAGTTCTACTCTGTCATATAGGGTTGCTACGAGTCGGAGTCACTGGAAGGCACACAACAACAAAAAGATTAGTAAGTTTCTTATCCTCTTTGACAAAGTGTCTTATTACTTCTGTTGTAGTTGAAAGATATACTCATGCAAGGTTTTGTCCTGGCTTAGTCCTTTGGACTCCATCAACATCATTTTGAGGATGGTCAAGGGCTAAAGCTAAGGTGGCGTCATTTGCTGAACTTTGCTTCCAAGTTAACTGAGAATTTAAAAGGAAAATTCACCCTGAGGGCTTTGGCTCCTGCTCTTCCCTGTAACCACTACACTGTTTTTTGTTCTGTTATGTTTCTTTAATGTTTTTTAAATACACACTCATACACACAAACCCTAAGTGCCTTAATTTTGCTTCATTTATCTTCCCACGATCTTCTCTCTTTTCAACAGTAATTCATGATAATAGGAAAACAACTCAAAGGGAACACTTCAAAGTCTTATTTTTTGACTGAACAAAACAATGCCTCACTGTCTTTCCTTCCTTTGCTATCTTTGACAAAAGCACCAGACTATATAAATAAATAAATATGTATTGGAGCCCTGGCAACACAGTGTTTAAGAGCTTGGCTGCTAACCAAAAGGTCAGCAATTTGAATCCACCAGCTACTCCTTGGAAACACTGTGGGGAAGTTCTACTCTGTCCTATAGGGTAGCTATGAGTTGAAGTCGACTGGATGGCAATGGGTTTTTATACACACACACATATATAATATGCCTCATACTAGAATATATATATATATACATATATATAAACCCCACTACTATCAAGTTGATTCTGACTCATAGCGACTCGATAGGGTTTCCAGGGCTGTAAATCTCTATGGAAACCACTAATGGTTTCAAACCACCAATCTTTTGGTTAGCATTCAATCACCTTAACCACTGCTCTACCAGGGCTCAACATACAACCATGTATATGTATACATATACATATATATATACACAACTGCCCCATAGGGTTTCCAAGGAGCAGCTGGTGGATTCAAAGTGCTGACCTTTTGGTTAGCAGACAAGTTCTTAACCACTGTGATACCAGGGCTCCATATATAGTACCAAAACCAAGACCAAAACCAAACCTGTCACCATCGAGTTGATTCCAGCTCATAGCGACCCGATAGGATGGAGTAGAACTGCCCCATACAGTTTCCAAAGAAAGGCTGGTAGAGCCAAACTGCCCACCTTTTTGTTAGCAGCCAAACTCTTAACCACTGTACCACCAGGGCTCCATATATATATGTATATTCCAGAATATATATATATTTATATATTTATATTCACATGTATGCAATTACTTTTGCCTTACATTCCTAAACCCTCACTCTTTTTTTTTTTTTTTTTTGTCTTGGAAACATTTAAATTTACCTAAACATGACATGGAATATGTTTTTGCTTCCATATCATGATGTATTTAGGCTTAATTTTTATCAAAATGGAAAGGAACACTAAAGGTTTGAAATAAGGTGGTGGTAAAATACCCCAGTGTTTAGGCATGCAAACTATATTTCCCGAAGTGCCAGAATATTAACATAAAAATGCTTTGCCATACTTGTTCAGGAGAGAAAAAAGAGAGAGACCTGGTGATCTGCTTTTATAAAGATTACAACCTAGAATACCCCAGGGGGCCAGTTGCACTGTCACATTAGATCATTATGAGTTAAAATCAACTTGAGGACACCCAACAACAACAACACAACAAAAAGAGAGATAAGATTGTGTTTTCATAATAGCTTGACTTCAGCCACTTAGTTCAGAAAAATGCATTAATATATACTATTTATTTATGAGTTATAATGTCATAAGGGAACAACTTATATTTTCCAAAAGGATTGGGTCTAGTAGCCAATAAAGCCAGGAGAGGAACCTTGGCCAAGGGAGACCAGTCTCTTTTATTAATTTTGATCATTTTAATTTCAAAATATTACTTAACTTTTCTGCTTTTTCCAAAGATTGGGGACGATAGTGGTGATAATAGTGCCACTGGATGGGTAGTTCTTCAACCAATTGTTTGTTTGGTCTGTGAAATAGGTCCCTTAATCATTAGACATTTGGAAAAAGAGTCTCCATTTGGGAAAAAACATGTTCCATAGTGGGAGCGTATGCTTTCCTACAGGGGAAAGCTTTAATTCATTGCTACAACCAATTAACAATCATGGAGTTCTCCATCATTAGGTAAGCAGAGTGGCTGGATTCAGATGATTATATCTCTGAATAGATATGTGAGATGAAGATCAAGGGAAATCTTCTAAGCTGTAAATTTGCGGACTGAAAAATTTTGAGTACTACTTTGATTGAGCAGGGTTTCTATGGCATGATGCACTTACAGAGCGAGAGGATTTCCAACAATATGAGGATGTTTTATTAATTTTGCTGCAGCTACAGCTTTTAAGCACCCAAGCAAGGCCTTGGGTACAAGATCCAGTTGCAAACTGTAATAAGCTACAGATCTCTATTTATTTCCATGTTCTTGAGTCAAACCCTATCCTCCACCCCCAGAGCTTGATCCTCTCCTTTATGAGCATATACGTAAAAAGGCTTGTCTTTGCTCATTTAATTCACGCCCTACATATTGAACTTGGGACAGACAAAAGTGTAATTTACCCTTGGAGACCTTCTGGCCCTTCTCAGCTTATTGTTGTGGGAGGTTTGATGAATCAGCTTCACTGTCTTTGATACCAGAACATAAAAGAAAATCACTTACATATTGAGCAATTAAGAACATGCTCAGGAACCTTTGATGAGATACAGTATCTTTGCCTTCTAGACAGATTACTTAGAAGATAATGTTAACCGTTAAAGTTTTTTATTAAGAGCAACCCAATAATTAAAGAAAAATTTGTCCTTTTACCAGAGAAAAAAACAAATTTTAGGTTTGTATACTATTTGATATTTAAAAATCTTATAAATAAATCTATAAAATCTTAGTTTCAACTGTAAGAAATAACATTTTTATACCACAACTTTTTAAAGTGGCAAAAATGAACACATTCATTAGCAGACCCAGATATATGTAAATATGATCCTGAGATACTTTGTATATATGGTTCCTTGAAGCTGCTAAACAACATATTCAACATATTAAGACATTTTCATAAAATTTGAGACTACAAGAGGCAGAGTCAACATGGCACTATAGACAGAAGCACCATGCCGTCCCTTTGCAGCAAAGACCCAAAAAACTACGTAGACAGATACCATCATCAGTCCTGGAACCCTAAGCATCAAAGGAAGGGATAAAGAATGGAATGGAAGAAAAAACTGACAAAGAATAGAGAACAAGGAGAGCTATGGAGTGGAGGTCCCCTGCCAGGTAACGCAGCATTGATCAGCCATCTTTGACCAAACCCACCAATGACCACGGACAGGGAGTATGAGAAGGCAACTTCATGGAGCTCACAACAGGAGACAGAGCAACCAGTAACCACAGAAACATGCTTTCCAATCCCCCACCATTCTACCCTGTATGCTGTTTCCATCACTTTCCAAAAGGACACTGCTGCTCAGCTGAAGAGACTCAGCTCACTGCCGCACGGGGTCCAACCCACCCCCAATGTCTGGTTCCCTCAGTGTCATATTTTTATTTGTTTTCTTGTTTATTTTTTGTTTCTTCTCTCTCTTTGCCCACTTAGCCCCATATGCCCACCCCGCCCCTTCTCAACAGGCTGTGCTGCACCACTTGGCTACAGAGCCACTGGCAGATGGCCTCCCTGGGGCTGTACCATCCCCATAGGATGGCCCTTTCAATGCCATATATATATATTTTTTATTTTTCTTAATCTTTCCCTTTCTCTCTTATCCTTTTTCCCTCCCACACAGGCCCTGTGCTGACTTCGCCCATTTCTGACAGGTTGTGCTGTGCTGCCCAGTGAGAGACACCAGTTCACTGGCACCTCAGTTCCTCCCTGCCCCAAATAGGTGGTTTCCTCAATGCCATTTATTTATTTGTTTTTGATTTCTTGTTTCTTCTTTCTCTTTCCCTTCCTTTCCTTTCCTCCACTCACCTAGCCCCATTCACCACCCCTACCCCTTTTCAATGGGATAGGCTGCACTGCTTGGCTAGAGAGCTACCAGCACATGACCTCCCCAGGTCTTCCCCACCCCCACCCTGTGACTCCCTCCAAGCCATCATTTATTTATTTACATATATACATTTTTCTTCAGTTTTTTGCTTCAGTTCCTCTCTCTTCTTTCTCTCTCCCACTTTGCTCCACATATCACATCCTTTCCCTTCCCTCCTGACTCTCTGCACCATGTGCCGAGCCCCATGCCCCTGAGTAGCATCAGCACAGAACCCCAGAACATATCTGTGCCACCCCCGGCCCTGTCCCAGTGAGTGCTGTGCTCCTGAGAGGCACCAAGATGAAACAAACAAACAAACCTACAATCAATAAGTGAAGAAAATTATTCCTGAATGTCTCAGAGACAACAAACAATATACAGGCATATAAAAAAACAGGACAGGCTGTCTCCAATAAGCAACAAAAATAAACCACTGGAAGACCTTCCAGTACAAGAAAAGGCACTGGAACTACCTGATACAGAATTCAAAATCTAATATTCAGGGTCTCCAAGAGATTAGGAAAGAGATCAAGGAAAACACAGAAAAAAAACAAAAAAAACAAAAAAAAACAAGGAAGAATAGACAAAATCATGGAAAATACAGGCAAAATCAGGGAAAACACAGACAAAGGAATGGAAGAATTCAGGAAAATAATACAAGAACAAAATGATAAAATAAATAATTAGAAATCATACGAAAACAGCAATTAGAAATCCAAAAGACAGCAAGATTTCAGAAATGGACAGCACAATAGAAGGTTTTAAAAGCGAATTTGAAAAAATGGGAGACAGAGTCAGCAAAACTGAAAACAAATCCTTTGATATAACTTTGTTTGAGGAAAAATCAGGGAAAAGAATGAAGAAAACCTAAGAAATATGTGGGATACAATGCAGAGCAAAAATTTGCATGTGATTTGAGTTCTAGAACAGGGGGAGAAAATAGAAAACATAGAGAAGGTCATTGACAATTTGCTGAAGAAAACTTCCCTAATGTCATGACAGATGAAAAGCTGACCATCCAAGAAGCATAATGAACCCCACATAGGGTAGACTCCAAAAGAAAGTCAATAAGATGCATCATAATCACACTTACCAAAACCAAAGACAAAAAGAAACCTGAGAGCAGCTCAAGAAAAATGAAATTCACATACAAAGGGGAAACACTAAGACTAAGCTCTGATTACTTGGCAGAAACCATACAGATAAGAAGGAAATGGGATGACATACATAAAATTTTGAAAGGAAAAAAAAAACCTCCAGCCAAGAATAATATATCCTAAATGAAATATAAAAACATTTCAAAGAGTCAACAAGTACAAAATTGGTGTTTTGAAAAGATCAATAAAATCAAAGAAACATTGGCCAAACTGACAAAAGAAAAACAGAAGAAGCAAATAACTTGAATAAGAAACAAGATGAGTGATATCACAACAGACCCAACTGAAATAAAAAGGATCAGAACAGCATTCTATGAAGCCAGCATCACCCTGATACCAAAGCTGGGCAAAGACACCACAAAAAAAGAAAATTACAGACCAACATCCCTCATGAACATGGACACAAAAAATTCTCAACAAAATACTAGCCAATAGAATTCAACAGCATAAAAAAAAAAAAAAAAAATTTCATCATGACCAAGTGAGATTCACACCAGGTATGCATGGATTGTTCGACATAAGAAAAACAATCAATGTAAACCATCACATAAATAAAACAAAAGATAAGAACCATATGATCTTATCAATCGATGCAGAAAAGCATTTGACAAAGTCCAACACCCATTCCTGATAAAACTCTCAGCAAAATAGGAATAGAAGGGAAATTTCTCAACATAATAACGGGCATTTATAAAAAGCCAACAGCTAACATTGTAAACAGAGAGAGACTGAAAACATTCTCTTTGAGAATGGCAACCAGGCAAGGATGCCCTTTATCACCACTCTTATTCAACATTGTGCTGGAGGTCCTAGCCAGGGCAATAAGGCAAGAAAAAGACATAAAGGACATCTAAATTGGTAAGGAAGAAGTAAAAGTATCCTGATTTGCAGGTGATATGATCTTATACACTGAAAACCCCCAAGAATCCACAAGAAAACTACTGGAACTAATAGAAGATTTCAGCAAAGGGTCAGGATATAAGAAAAACATACAAAAATCACTTGGATTCCTCTACATGAACAAAGAGAACTTCGAAAAGGAAATTGCCAAATCAATGCCATTTACAATAGCCCCCAAGAAGATAAAGTACTTAGGAATAAATCTAACCAAAGATGTAAAAGACCTATACAGACAAAACTACAAAACACTACTGCAAGAAACCAAAAGAGGCCTATGCAAGTGGAAAAACATACCATGCTCATGGATAGGAAGACACAATATTGTGAAAATGTCTATTCTACCCAAAGTGATCTACAGATACAATGCCATTCTGATCCAGAGTCCAATGACATTTTTTTACAAGATGGAGAAAAAAAAATCACTAACTTTATATAGAAAGGGAAGAGGCCACGGATAAGTAAAGCATTACTAAAGAAGAACAAAGTGGGAGGCCTCACACTACCTGATTTTAGAAACTATTATACTGCCATGGTAGTCAAAACAGCCTGGTACTGGTACAACAATAGATACATAGACCAATGGAAAAGAGTTGAGAACCATCCACCTATGAGCAGCTGATATTTGACAAAGGCCCAACGTCCATTAAATGGGGAAAAGACAGTCTCTTTAACAAATGGTGCTGACATAACAGGATATCCATTTGTAAAAAAAATGAAACAGCACCCACACTTCACACCATACACAAAAACTAACTTAAAATGGATCAAAGACCTAAATATAAAATCTAAAAAGATAAAGACCATGAAAGAAAAAATAAGGACAATGTTAGGGGCCCTAATGCATGGCATAAATAGCATACAAACCATAACTAACAATGCACGAACTCCTGGACAGAAACTAGATAACTGGGAACTCCTAAAAATCAAATGCTTATGGTCATCAAAAGGCTTCACTAAAACAGTAAAAAGAGAACCTGTAGACTGGAAAAAAAATTTTGGCTATTACATATCCAATAAGTGTCTAATCTCTAAAATCTACAAGATATTGTAACACCTCAACAACAAAAATACAATTAACCCAATGAAAAAATGGGCAAAGAATATGAACAGACAGTTCACCAAAGAAGACATTCAGACAGCTAACAGACACATGAGGAAATGCTCACGATCATTAGTCAATAGAGAAATGCACATCAAAACTACAGTGAGATACTATCTCACCCCAAAAAGGCTGGCACTAATCCAAAAAACACAAAAGAACCAATATTGGAGAGGTTTTGGAGAGATAGAAACTCTTATGCACTACTGGATCTAATAGAAGATTTCGGCAAAGGATCAGGATACAAGAAAAACACACAAAAATCACTTGGATTCCTCTCCGTGGAAAAAGAGAACTTCGAAAAGGAAATCACCAAATCAATACCATTTACTGCTGGTGGGAATGCAAAATGGTATGACCACTTTGGAAAACATGGTACTTCCTTAAAAAGCTAGAGATAGAAATATCATGTGATCCTGCAATCCCACTCCTAGGAATATACTCAAGAGAAATAAGAGCCGTCACACAAATAGACATATGCACACCCATGTTCATTGCAGCACTATTCACAATAGCAAAAAGATGGAAACAACCTAAATGCCCATCAACAGATGAGTGGATAGACAAACTATGGTACATACACACAATGGAATACTATGCAACTATAAAGAACTATGATGAATTCGTGAAACATCTCACAACATGGATGAATCTGGAGTTCGTTATGCTGAGTGAAATAAATCAGTCACAAAAGGACAAATATGGTATGAGGCCATTATTGTAAGAACTCAAGAAAAGGTTTAACCCAGTAGAAAAATCATTCTTTGATGGTCATGAGGGTGGAGGGAAGGGAAATCACTAACTACATAGTAGATAAGGATCAACTTCAGTGATGGGAAGGAAAACACACATTACAGGGGAAGTCAGCACAACTGGACCAAAGCAAAGGCAAAGAAATTTCCTGGTCACACACAAACACTTTGAGGGGCAGAGTAGCTAGGATGGCGCCTGGGCCATAGTTTCCAGGGACATCTAGGTCAATTGGCATAACATAGTTTATTAAGAAAATGTTCTACATCCTGCTTTGGCAAGTGGCGTCTGGAGTCTTAAAAGCTTTTGAGCAACCATCTAGATACAACAATTGGACCCATTCCACTTGGAGCAAAGGAGAGTGAAGAAAACCAAAGACACAAGGAAAATACTAGCCCAAAGGATCAAAGGGCCAAACAAACCATAGACTACAAACCTGAGATCAGAAGAACTAGGTGGTACCTGGCTACTACCTGTGACCGCCATGAAGGGAAACACAACAGAGAGTACCAGAAAGAACAGGAGAAAAATGTAGAACAGAACTCAAATTCACATAAAAAAACCAGACTTAATGGTCTAACAGAGACTGGAGGAACCCCTGAAGTTACGATCCCTGGAAGCACTGTTAACCCAGAACAGAAACCATTCCCAAAGGCCACTCTTCAAAGACTAGACAGGACTATAAAACCAAAAAATAATACATGTAAGAAATGTGCTTCTTAGTTCAATTACACATAATGAAACCAAATGGGCAGCTTCTGTCCAAAAGCAGGATGAGAAGGCAGGCAGGGACAGGAACTGGTCAAATGGACACAGGTGGAAAGGGGGAGTGTGCTGTCACATTGTGGAGATTGTAACTAATGTCACAAAACAATAAGTGTGTAAATTTTTGAATGAGAAATTAACTTGAGCTGTAAATTTTCACATAAAGCACAATTTAAAAAAAGGAATAATGGATCCTGCAAAACTCCTACTCAAATATGGTGGTGAAATTCGGACATTGTCAAATAAAAAGAAATTAAGGAAATATGTAAAAACTAAACCAAACTTACAACAATTATTAAAGGGAGTCCTTCAGTTAGAGAACCAACAACATCAGACAACAACCTGAATTCAGGACACAGGAGATCAATTAATGTAATCCATCACATAAATAGAAAAAAAGTAAAAAAATGACATCATCATCTCAATCAATGCAGAAAAGTCATTCAATAAAGTCCAAAACCCACTACTGATAAAACTCTGAGTACAATAGGAATAAAAAGGAAATTCCTCAACAAAATAAAGGACTTATATACAAAAACAACAGCCAACATAGTTCACAACAGATAAAACAACAGATAGAGGCTGAAAATGTTCCCTGAGAACAGGAATAACACAAGGATGCCCTTTATCACCACTCCTCTTAAACATTGTGCTAGAAGTCCTAGTGAGGGAAATAAGCCAAGGAAAAAAACGAAAGGCATAGAAATTGGTAAGGAAGAAGTAAAACTATCCCTATTTGTACATGATATGATATTTTACATAGAGAACTCAAAGACTCCACAAGAAAACTACTGGAACTAATAGAAAGATTCAGCAGAGTAGTAGGATACAAGATAAACATACAAAAATCAGTTGCATTCTTATACATCAATCAAGAGATCTACAAAAAGGAAATCAGGAAGGCAATACCATTTACAAAGCCACTAAAAAAATTAAATACTTATGAATAAATCTGACCTGGGATATAAAAGACCTATACAAAGAAAACTACAAAACACTACTACAAGAAGCCAAAAGAGACCTATGTAAATGGAAAAAAACACACCATAAAAAAAAAATGCTCGTGGATATATAGTCTCGACATTGTGAAAATGTCAACTCTACCCCCAAAAACTCAAAACTTGTTGCCATCAAGTCGATTTTGACTCATAGCAACCCTACAGGACATAGTAGAACTGCCTCGTAGGGTTTCCAAAAAGCACTTTTGGTTAGCAGCCATAGCTCTTAACCACTATATCACCATGTTTTTTTTTTTTTTCCTACCCAAACAATCTACAAATACAATGCAATCCCTATACAAACACCAATAGCCTTCTTTAATAAGATGCAAAAACTAATCATTAATTTTATATTTAAAAAAAAGAGGCCCCAGATAAGTAAAGCGTTGTTGAAGAAGAAGGAAGTAGGAGTTCTCCCACTACTTGATCTCAGAACCTACTATACAGCTACGGTAGTCAAAACAGCCCGGTACTGGTACAACGATAGGCACTTTGACCAATGAAACAGAGTCAAGGATCCAGATGTAAATTAATCCACTTAGTGTCGCCTGATCTTTGACAAAGGTCCAATGTCCATTTGGGGAAAAGGCAGTCTTTTTAAAAAATGGTTCTCTAAAACCTGGATGTCCATCTGTAAAAAATAAATAAAACAAGACCCATATCTTACACCATATGTAAAAACTAATTCAAAATGGGTCAAAGACCTAAATATAAAAACAAAAACTATAAAGATCATGGAAGAAAAAAATAGGGGCAACACTGGGGGCCCTAATATATGGCATAAATAGAATACAAACCATAACTAACAATGCACAAACACCAGAAGATAAGTTAGATAACTGTGATCTTCTAAAAATTAAACACTTATACTCATCAAAAGCCTTCACCAAAAGAGGAAAAAGACAAACTACAGACTGGGAAAAAAATTTTGAGTAGGACATACCCAACAAAGGTCTAATTCCTAAAATCTATGAAAATCCAACACCTCTACAACAAAAAGACAAATAATCCAATTAAAAAATGGGCAAAGAATATGAATAGACACTTCACCAAAGAAGACATTCAGGCAGCTAACAGACACATGAAGAAATGCTCATGATCACTAGCCACTAGAAAAATGTAAATCAAAACTACAGTGAGATACCATCTCACCCCAACATTACTGGCATGAACCAAAAAAAAACGGAAAATAACAAATGTTGGAGATGCTGCAAGGAGATTGGAACTCTTATGCACTGCTGGTGGGAATGCAAAATGGTACAACCATTTTGGAAAATGATATGGCACTTCTTAAAAAAATAGAAATAGAAATACCATATGATCCAGCAATCCCACTCCTAAGAATATATCCTAGAGAAATAAGAGCCCTCACACAAATAGACATATGCACATTCATGTTCATTGAAACATTACTCACGATAGCAAAAAGATGGAAACAACCTAAGTGCCCATCAACAGATGAATGGATAAACAAACTATGGTACATACACACAATGTAATATTATGCAACGATAAAGAAAAATGAATCTGTGAAACATCTCACAACATGGATGAAGCTGGAGGGCATTATACTAAGTGAAATAAGTCAACCACAAAAAGACAAATACTGTATGAGACCGCTATTATAAAAATTTATGAAAAGGTTTATATACAGAAAGAAACAATCTTTGATGGTTATCAGGGACGCAAGGGAGGGGAGGGAAAAACACTAACTAGACAATAGATAAGTGGTAACTTTGGTAAAGGGTAAGACAGTCCATAACACTGGAGAAGTCAGCACAACTTAACCAAGGCAAACTCGTAGAAGCTTCATAGACACATCTAAACTCCCTGAGAGACTGAGGTACTCAGCTGAGGCCTGGATACCATGGTCTTGGGGGACATCTAGCTCAATTGGCATAAAATTGTTTATAAAGAAAATATTTTATACCCTATTTTGGTGAGCAGTGTCTGCGGTCTTAAAAGCTTATGATCAGCCATGTAAGATATGTCTAAGGGTTCCGCCCCATCTGGAGCAAAGGAGAATGTAGAAAACAAAAGACACAAGGGAAAGATTATTCCAAATGGCTAGATGGAAACCTGGTGGTGTAGTGGTTAAGTGCTACGGCTGCCAATGAAGAGGTCAGCAGTTCGAATCCGCCAGGCACTCCTTGGAAAACTCTATGGGGCAGTTCTACTCTGTCCTATAGGGTCACTATGAGTCGGAATCAACTTGACAGCAGCGGGTTTGGTTTTTTGGCTTTTAGTGGAGCACAACTACCATAGCCTGCACCAGACTGAGTGCAGCACAACTAGATGGTGCCGGGCTACCATCACTGACTGCTCCGACAGGGATCACAATAGAGGGTTCCAGACAGAGCTGGAGAAAAATGTAGAACAAAATTCAAACTCATAAAAAAAAAAAAAGCCAGGCTTACTGATCTGACAGAGACTTAGAAACCCCAAGAATATGGCTTCCGGACACCCTTTTAACTTAGTACAAAATCACTCCTGAGGCTCACCCTTCAGCCAAACATTAGACAGGCCTATAAAACAAACAATAACACACATAGTTCAACCATGTAAAAAAAACAAAAAAACCCACTGCCATCAAGTCAATTCTGACTCATAGTGACCCTATAAGACAGAGTAGAGCTGCCCCATAGAGTTTCCAAGGAGCGCCTGGCAGATTTGAACTGCCAACCTTTTGATTAGTAGCTGTAGCAGTTAACCACTCCGTCACCAGGGTTTCTGTCAACTATTTATACAAGACTAAATAGGCACACCAGCGCAGGGGCAAGGACTAGAAGGCAGGCAGGAACAGGGAAGCTGGGCAAATGGAAATGGGGAACCCAAGGTCAAGAAGGGGAAAATGTTGACAGGTCACAGGGTTGGCAACAAATGTCTCAAAACAATATTTGTACTAATTGTTTAAAGAGAAACTAACTTGTTCTATAAACTTTTACCTAAAGCATAATAACATATTTTTTTTTGAGGTGACATTATTTTCAAGAGGGGCATCCAAATATTTAAGTCAAAGTCTTAGAAGTCCTTTAAGTGTAGTAGAAAATGCTTATAAGCAAATATACGTGTCTCTTTCCTCTCTGAGGCATGCAAAAAATATAAAGCAAAAGCACACAAAGTTAAATTATAATGGGTATCTATTAATTAACTCAATTTAGTATATCAGCTTAAGGTTTTAAGATATTTACAGATCTTAAAAAATATTTTAATCCTATATACCACAAAACATAATTACTGTTGAAATAGAATAAGTCAGAATTATAACATGATTTAGTTAAGCATAAACTATTTCTTTATAATTTTGAATATTTAGCAGAAGCAATGCTGGCTTGTTTTACCAGTAAACTTGTATTCTAGGAAAAATATAACCAATTAGAGTAAAAATGCATCTTTATATTATACATAACAATGGTAACTCAGAGAAAACAGCTGTTTTTATTAAACCAAAATCATTAAACTAGTCTGGTTTTCGAAAGATTTATCTAAATTATGTGAACTTTTTATTATTTTTTTTAAATTTTCTAGTTAATTTCTGTAATACTTCTTTTTTAACACTGAAAATATTTTAGGTTTATTTATTTAATTTTAAAGACTTTCGGGAATATTAAATTTACAGAAGTACTTATTTATTTCTAAGCCAATCAGAATAAAATTCCTGAAAAAATGTTATAATCTACTTTGATAATACCATCCAGGGGTAGGAAAGTGTTAAATTTTCATAAGCCTGTCTCTACGTGTTTTAAATGATATTTTAGTGAAGTAATTTTTTTTTTTTAATTTTAGAAAATTTTTATCTTTTTGGTACTTCATTTTACCAATCAAAATAAACAATCCATCTTTGTTTTTATTCCAGTGTACTTTCCAAATGAACCAATATATATCAAGATGTTTCTCTAAGTGGCCACCAAAGATAGAAATAATTTATATTGAACTTTTATACCATTTAGAAGGATCAGCACAAGAATTAGGAATGAGAGGACACATAGGAAATAGATTTTCTTGAAAAAGAGGACTGAGACTAAAAATGACCCCATGAGAAATGCCAATTTGGCCCCAAGCCTGACGGCAGGCAAGATAACCAATCTGGATCAATGTCAGACTCTCAAAACAAAAAGGAGACATAAGGACACCATCAACAATTTTAGATAGCAGCACACTCTTAAGCACCACAACACAAAACAAGGCAAATAGAAACATAATTCCCAGAAATAAATACTCCCACTCTAAGTTGATTTTGATGAGGCTGACCCATTTCTACTGAAAGAAAAACAGGTTTTAGGTCCATAATTTTATTACCTTGCCAAAGTCCCAGATGGAGGGGCCCCAGATCCTTTGGACTTGGATAAATCCATTTTAAAATTTACCTTAGGCCTCTGTTGGATCCAGTCCAACTTTCCTTATAGGACCCAACCTGATCGCCTTTGGACCAAGTCTGAGGAGATTATTTAAATAACCAATAACAAATCCCAGACAGCAAACAAAGTTTCCTCAAAATGGCCACAATAGATTTAATCCTTGGCAAAATTAATCCACTTCTAAGAAACTACAACATGTAAGTTCAGAGTGAAAAAGACAAAACAAACAGGAGCTCATTTCCTCAAAGTAGCCACTACAAATTTAAATCATCTTGGTGTAGTCAATCCAGTTATGCAAAAATCCACAACAAGCAGCTTTGCACTGAGAAGACATGTAAGAAGCGGGGATATTAGGAAGGAGAGGAGAAGGAGGTTTAGAAGTCCATGCTTAGAATCCCTGCAAATGACTGAAATAGAACAAAAGGATGATTTGCCAAGATCACTTCTGTGCTCCAAGCCCAAGTCAAGCCTAAACTGAGTTGCTTTAGTAAATCTGGGAGCTCAAAATGCAAAGGGAGCAGAGCTGAGACCTGGGAGAGTCTAGACTTACCCCTAGGTCTCCAGGGTTGATGAGGGATCAATGGACACAAAGGATCCTGTGGATGCCAGCACATGGTCATTCACCAACCGTGGAGTAGCTCAGAGGTCTTCCCCAGATCCCACTTCTGAAACCAAATAACCCCAAAATAAACAACTCAAAACATCATTTAAAAATTGTTATGCAGATGGAAAAGCACTAAATAGACAATAGATAACTGTTAACTTTGGTGAAGGGTAAGACAGTACACAACACTGGGGAACCCAGCACAACCCCTACTAGGAAAGGTCATGGAAGCTCCATAGACACAATCAAACTCTCTAAGGGACCAAATTACCGGTCTGGGTGCTGGGGACCATGATTTCGGGGAACATCTAGCTCAATTGGCATAACATAGTTTATAAAGAAAATGTTCTAAATTCTACTTTGGTGAGTAGTATTTGGGGTCTTAAAAGACTGTGAGTGGCCATCTAAGATACTCCACTGGTCTCACCCCTTCAGGAACAAGGGAGAGTGAAGAAAACTAAAGACACAAGGGAAAGATTAGTCCAAAGGACTAAGGGACCACTACTACCATGGCCTCCACCAGTCTGATTCCAGTACAACTAGATGGTGTCTGGCTACCACCACTGACTTCTCTGACAGGAATCAAATTGAGGGTCCTGGACAGAGCCAGAGAAAAATGTAGAACAAAACTCTAACCCACAAAAAAAGACCAGACTTACTGCCTGACAGAGACTAACATACCCCGAGAGAATGGCCCCCGGATACCCTTTTAGCTCATAACGAAGTCACTTCTGAGGTTCACTCTTCAGCCAAGGATTAAACAGGCCCATTAAAAAAAAATGAGATTAAAGGAGTACACCAGCCCAGGGGCAAGGACCAAAAGGAAGGAGGAGACAGGAAAGCTGGTAATAGGGAACCCAAGGTCAAGAAGGGAGAGTGTTGACATGTCTTGGGGTTGTTAACCGATGACATAAAATAATACGTGTACTAACCTTTTAATGAGAAGCTAGTTTGCTCTGTAAACTTTCATCTAAAGTACAATAAAAAAATTTATTATGCAGGTGTCATAGACAATTTTACATTTGAACAGCACATCGTTACCGAGTAAATCAGTACTCCAATTAATTAAGATTTTCAGGGTGCTTATACATTATTTCATCAGGAAAGATGAACAAAAAAATTTTGACAGGTTGACAATTATGTCAGAATACATAAGCATTACAAGAAAGCAGTATGTGATAAACGTTATAAAAAATAGAAATCTTGCTAAAATAATCACAAGATCAGTGAGCCATGATTGTAAGATCTTTAGAGTCTGAGAAACAGGACATGTTCACTAATTACAGATTGTTTTCTGAAAGAACAAGTTTTAAGTGTTTCAGTTAGCCTGATCACCTAAATACAATTATGTGAAACTAAACAAACTGCTTCTAAAGGATAGTTACAGTTTAAGGCATAACTACAAGCTTTAAAAATTATACATATTTACGTATACATATACACACAGACCTGAGTATACAATTACACAGCACATAGGTTTCCAGCATTTAATAAGATGACCTTTAGTGTCATGGGCAAGAGAATACTCTCTGTTTTCATAAAGCAAGCCTTATAATTTCATTTCACAACATCTATTACTTTGCAGAACACAAGGAAGAATTTTAAAAGGAGAAATATTTGTAAGTCAAAAATCTTGCTCCCAAGGGCTTTGTCTCATGGGCAAGATAAGATAACCACTATGAAGCTTTTAGTTAAAAATGTAGTGTGAAGCGTCATAATAAAAGGTACAAAATAAAACACAATTAGAAATAGAGACTACTGTGGTATTGCCTGAGTGTCACATGCGAGATGTGACTTGAATTATGTGGTAGATGGTAGAGTGGATCATCAATTTCATCGCTGTTATCTTCAAGTGTGGGGAAGATTTGTAGGCCTTGGTTTCAGATCTAACTCTTTAAATACCTTTGCTCTCGTTCTCTTCTATATAACAGGCATATTTATTATTTTCTAATGTTCTTCAGTACATGTGTTGTAGTCTGAATTTGTTTATAACCTGTAAAGAAGGATTAATATAAATTTGAAAGATTACCCCTACTAATGTTAATATACTTAACTGTAACTACATTTATACCAGAGACTTTCAAGGGGTCATGTTGTTGTTGTTAGGTGTCATCCAGGTCATGTCTACTCATAGTGACCCTATGTTCAATAAAATGAAATACTGTCCCAGTCCTGCACCTCCCTCACAACCATTATTATGCTTGAGCCCATCATTGCAGCCACTGTGTCAATCCATCTCGTTGAGGGTCTTCCTCTCTTTCGATCACCTTCTGCTTTTCCAAGCACGATGTTCTACAGTGAGACAAAATCTCACCATCCTAACTTGTAAGGAGCATTCTGACTGTACTTCTTCCAAGGCGGGTTTGTTTATTTTTCTGGCACCACATAGTATGTTCAATATTCTTCACTAACATCATAATTCAGGAAACCCTGGTGGTGTAGTGGTTAAGCACTATGGCTGCTAACCAAAATGTCGGCAGTTCAAATCTGCCAGGTGCTTCTTGGAAACTCTATGGGGCACTTCTACTCGGACCTACAGGATCACTATGAGTCGGAATTGACTTGACAGCAATGGGGATAACATCATAATTCAAAGGCATTAATTCTTCTTTCATCTTCCTAATTCATTGTTCATCTTTCACAAGAATATGAGGCGATTGAAAATACCATGGCTTGGTTCAGGCACACTTTAATCCTTAAAGTGACATCTTTGCCTTTTAACATTTTAAAGAAATCTTTTGCAGCAGATTCGCCCAATACAGTACGTCATTTGATTTCTTGACTGCTGCTTCCACGGACATTGATTGTGGATCCAAGTAAAATGAAATCCTTGATAACTTCCACATTTTCTCCTTTTATCATGATGTTGCTCTTTGGTCCAGCTGTGAGGATGTTTGTTTTCTTTATGTTATGGCATAATCCATACTGAAGGCTGTGGTTTTTAATCTTCAAGAGTAGGTGCTTAGAGACCTCTTCAGTTTCAGCAAGCAAGGTTGTGTCATCTGCATATGGCAGATTGTTAATGAGTCTTCCTTCAATCCTAATGCCGCATCTATCTTCATATAGTGCAGCTTCTCAGATTATTTGCTCAACATACAGATTGAATAAGTATGGTGAAATGATACAACCCCAATACACACCTTTCCTAATCTTAAACCATGCAGTATCCCCTTGTTGTGTTCAAATGACTGCCTATTGGTTTATGTACAGGTTCCTCAGGTTTCTGTAGCTCCCATTCTTCCCAATGATATGCATAATTTTTTATAATCCACGCAGTCAAATGCTTTTGCATAATGAATAAAATACAGGTAAATATCTTTCTGATATTCTCTGCTTTTGGCCAAGATCCATTGATATTGGCAATGATATCCCTTGTTCAATGTCCTCTTCTGAATCTGGCTTGAATTTCTGATAGTTCCCTGTGGATGTATGGCTGCAAATACTTTTGAATTATCCTCAGCAAAATTTTACTTGTATGGGATATTCATAATATTGTTCAATAATTCCACATTCTGTTGGATCACCTTTCTTTGAAATGGACACAAATATGGATCTCTTCCAGTTGGTTGGTCAAGTAGCTGTTTTCAAAATTTCTTGCTATAGACAAGAGAGCACTTCCGGCACTGCAACTGTTTGTTGAAACATTTCAATTGGTATCCCATCAATTCCTGGAGTCTGGCTTTTCACCAATGTCTTCAGTGCAGCTTGGGCTTCTTCCTTTAGTACCATTGGTTCTTAGTCACATGATACCTCCTGAAATGGTTAAACATCAACAAATTCTTTTTGGTACAGTGACTCTGTGTATTCCTTCCATCTTATTTCTGATGCTTCCTGCATTTTTCAATATTTTGCCCATAGAATCCTTCAATATTGCAACTTGAGACTTGAATTTTTTTCTTCAGTTCTTTCAGCTTAAGACATGCTGAGTGTATTCTTTCCTTTTGTTTTTCTAATTCTAGGTCTTTTTACATTTCCTCGTAATAATTTACTTTGTCTTCTTGAGCTGCCCTTTGAAATCTTCCGTTCAGCTCTTTTACTTCATTATTTCTTCCATTCGCTTTAGCTCTATGTTCAAGAGCAAGTTTCAGAATCTTTTCTGACATCCATTTTTGTCTTTTCATTCTTTCCACTCTTTTTAATAATCTTTTATTTTCTTCATGTATGATGTCTTTGATGCCATTTCCCCAACTCATCTGATCTCTGGTCATTAATGTTTAATGCATCAAATCTATTCTTGAGATGGTATCTAATTTCAGGCAGGATATACTCAAGTTGTGTTTTGCCTCTCAAGTACTTGTTTTAATTTCCTTCAGCTTTGACCTGAGCTTGCCTATGAGCAAGTGATGGTCTTTTCCACAGTCAGCCCTTGGCCTTGTTCTGACTGATGATATCGAGCCTGTCCATTGTCCCTTTCCATAGTTGTAGTTGATTTTAATGCTGTGTATTCCATCCTATGATGTCCATGTGTATAGTTGCTGTTGAAAAAAGCTATTTGCAATGAATAGTTCATTGGTCCTGGAAAATTCTATCATGTGATCTCCAGCGTTGTTTCTATCACCAAGGCCATATTTTCCAACTACTGATCCTTTATCTTTGTTTCCAACTTTCTCATTTGAATCACCAGTAATTATGTATGCATCTTGATCTCATGTTTGATCTATTTCAGACTGCAGAAATTGGTAAAAGGTAGCTGTCTTTCAAATTTCTTGGCATAGACGAGTGAGCACTTCCAGTGCTGCATCTGTTTGTTGAAACATCTCAATTGATAGTGAGTCAATTCTTGGAGTCTTGTTTTTCACCAGTGTCTTCAGTGCAGCTTGGCCTTCTTCCTTCAGTACCATCGGTTCCTGGCCATATATGATACTCCTTGAAATAGTTGAACGTTGACCAATTCTTTTTTGGTATAATGGCTCTGTGTATTCCTTCCATCCTCTTTTGATAGTTCCTGAGTCATTTAATATTTCCCCATAGAATCCTTCACTATTGCCACTTAAGGCTTGAATTTTTTCTTCAGTTCTTTCAGCTTGAGAAATGCTCAGTGTGTTCCTCCCTTTTGGTTTTCTATCTCCACCTCTTTGCACATGATGCAAAACAACAAAAGAAAATTTAAAACACTGCTTATGAGAAAGTTTTTCACAAAGATTCAACATGATATAAATATCAATTTTACCTAGATTTATATACGATTTTAATGACATTTGTTAAAAATAAAAACAAGACTATTTTTACCCTGACGATATGATTCTAAAAAGCATATGGAAAAATAAATAAGCATGAATTTAAGAATAGGCAGAAAATTTAGCGTCATTCTCATATTTATAATATGTACTATAATTAAATTATATCAAAAAGTTATAATAGTCTAGAAATAGACCTAAATTCATAAGATAATTTGGTATATGATAAATACAGCATTTCATAATAACTGATAACATGCCCAAAATACATGAGATGAAAGCCCACCATCATAGCTTCTAAGGAGCATTCTGGCTGTACTTCTTCCGAGACACATTTGTTTGTTCTTCTGGCAGTCAGAGGTATATTCTATATTCTTTACACACCATAATTCAAAGGAATCAATTCTTCTTAGGTCTTCCTTATTCATTGTCTAGCTTTCACATTCCTATGAAGCGAATGAAAATACCATTGCTTGGGTCAGGCACGTCTTAGTCCTAAAAGTGACATCTTTGCTTTTTAACACTTTAAAGAGGTCCTTTGCAATAGGTTTGCCCAGTGCAATATGTAGTTTTATTTCTTGTTTGCTGCTTCCATGGGTATTGATTGTGGATCCAAATAAAATGAAATCTTTGACAACTTCAATATTTTCTCCTTTTATCCTGATGTTACTTATCGGTTCAGTTGTGAAGATTTTTGTTTTCTTTATGTTGAGGTGTAAACCATGCTGAAGGCTGTAGTCTTTTATCTTGATCAGTAAGTGCTTCAAGTCCTCTTTGCTTTCAGCAAGCAAGCTTATGTCATCCGCATATCACAGATTGTTAAAGATATTCTTAGACATGAGTAAAATGATATATGGACAAAGATTGCAACACTGTTTGTAATAAAATACTATAAGTGACCTAAATATCCACCAAAGGAGGGAGTTAGTTTTAATAAATTGTGATAGTATAGATAGGCAACAGAGGATAGATTAAGAACTCTATTTAGAACTGTGAAAAGTCTGAGATTGACCATACCTGAAAGCTTTCAAATTAGTCTATCATGGTTTCATGGATGGTGTCCAAATACATGATACTTGTGGATCGGAGATAAAGGGCTTTATTTTTCACAAAACATCATGTATGTGCATCATATTTGCATAGGTTCACCTTGCTGCCCAATTACCTTGGGGAACAATCCAGAAGGCCAAGTTGGATGCTGCAAGTGCAGCAGGGTTGTAGCACAATTGACAAAATTCGAGTATATAAAACCCAAATCAATTACACTGGACTGAAAGCAAATCTGTTGTTTTCCCTGGTGGAAGATGTTATCATTATTATCCTAGAAAACAAATAAGTCTGCTGTCTACCTGGGTGGGAATCACTACATCTATTTTTCAAGGCTGTTCACTACACAAGTATCCCTAAAAAAGATATTCTGGGACAAAAACATCTAGTGCCTTTGCTTGAAAGGCGTGCAAAAACACAAGCGAACCATTGAGTATCACCTTGCAATGAATTTGACATCTAAACCAAACTATCCCAGCTCTACCACCTCTATCTCTGTAATCCTGTACAAGTTAATGCATCTTGCTGTCCATTGGGTTCCTTGAATGTAAAATTGGTTTAATAAGAGTACCTACTAATACAATTAAATTGGCTAAAGCATTAGAATAGCACCAGGAGCAAACTAAATGTAGAAAAAGGTTAACTAGTTTTATAATTATTATACATCATTCAGCTATAACACATTAATCTATTATGATAAATGAAGGATTGCTATTGAACCATATACAAGATACAATTTAAGTGAAAAAAAAAGCTAAGTGTAAAGCACTGTAGAATATGCTACCAGTTGTATAAAATAAAAATGATACTAATTATAGGAATATAACTACACACACACAGACACACACACACACACACACAAATGCTTATCTCATATGCCTAAGCTCACTCTAGGAGGTTACTCAAGTACTGGTAACTGAGATTGCCTTGCCTGAAAAGGGTTCAGTGACTGTGGAAGAAGGTAGAAGGAAAGCCTACTTTTCTCACTATATGTTTGATATGCTTTTAACATTGTACCATGTAAACATATTAACTGTTTCAATTAAAAAAAAAAAAAAAACTCTATAAGAAGTGAAAATGTCCTTGTTTATAAAGAAAACTCACTATTTATCCACTGGACAGAGATGTTATTTAAAGTATCCAAGTTACTTTAATAATGTAGAAGTTGAACTGATTATATAAAATCTTGAATAAAGAAGATCTTCAATGTAAGCACACGTAAAGAGTAGTTTAATCAAGATTGTGTGTTTGGAAATTTTAAGTTGGGTTGGTTGAATTGAATTGATTCAGTACTTTTGGGTTCTTATAGATTTAACTCATTAAAGTTCATTGGAAATTTTAGTTTTCTCTTATTCCAGACTGCAAAATCTATATGCCAGACAAGACCAGAAGCTTTTTTTAATGCTCTATTGAGTTTGCTGTGCACTTGTGAAGGTCTGTGGTTTCTATCATCAAACCACAAAAAAGCAGGATTAAAACATGTGGGTCTTACAGTGATGGTGAAAACTTTCCATTAATTATGGTTGAAAGGCTCAGAGGAGCCAAGCACGTTCAGATCAAGTTTGGCAAATTTATTGTTATTTTCCAGAAAACTAGCCAAGTATTACAAAGGAGAATACACATCTTCTCTTCCCTCCAGCACCACGTGTTTCCCTTTGCACCAATTGTGACATTGAGATTTTGGCAACTTTGCTCTGGATTTATGGGAGTTGGAAAGAGGGTTAATAGGCAGTAACCTCATGGACTCTCTCTTCTGTGGACATCAATTCCCATTGAAGTTCACATTTTGAAATGTACTATTGCTGATATCTGCCTCCTGTGTTACATCTCATCCATAAAATGTCCCAGATTTTCTTGTGATGTGGCTACCCCTCAGAAAAATACTGCTGCTCCTAGATGGCCAAGAATCCTTAATTGCTGATATAATATTTTAATAATAGTCAAGTTTTTTTCTAAAATATTAAAAAAAAAAACATATATTTTGTTAAATGTAGTTTTTCAGTAAGAACTGGCATCATCCATAGATGAGTCTGTGTCTACCACCTACATGGTGACATCTGTGGATACTGACATTTGAAATTTTTGGTTCAAATCTGGATATTGCCTTCCTTACCTGCTGTGCAAGATTAGAAAATGATTTTATTATTCTGAGCATCACTTTCTTTAGGCAAAATGAGATTTTTAATATAATTCATACCTGTATCAGTCAGAGTTCTGGAAGGAAAAGTTGGTATATTCAAAAACAGGCATTTGAAGAGATTTTTTTTTTAAATCCTGCCTTAAATAAAAGTTTACAAATCAAGTCAGTTTCTCGTACAAAACTATGTAACTCTCATGCTGTAACCACAGGAACATGCTCCTAAAAGCCACACTCCTCTCATGAATAGCTGCAAGAACCACCCCATGTCAGCAGCTCCAGCTGCTGGGGACCATAGTACCAACCCATCCTATTGCTCTCCTCCTTCTAGCCCCCACTGTCCCTGCCCTCACCCAGCTTCCTGCCTCTCAGCACCACCTTCTGAATGCCACACCACCAAGTGGCACTGACACAGACTCCAGGATCCCAGACCTTACCCTGTGCTACCCCCAGCCCTGCCTTGCCAAGTGCTGTGCCCCTCAGCAGCAACAGTGTGGACATCCAGACCCCTGGAGCCCATTCTCTGCCATCCCCAGCTCCGCCATGCCAACCCAAACCCCACCCTGCCAGCCTCAGTTTGTGCTGCAGACAAATGACATATCTCCACCACTATCCCCTCACTGGACTTGCCCTGCTGTACCAATAGCAGAGCAATTGGCCCTGCCAACCTGGTCAATGTAGTGAGAACTATCATATCCACAGATGAGTGGGCAATAAAAAATGCCCAGCCCACCTGCCCAGACATGACCAAATAAGACAAAAGGGCAGGATGAAACAAACAAACTGAAGAAAATTATTTCTGAGTGTCTTGGAGACAACAAACAATACCAAATAATATTAAAAAAAACAGGACAGGATGGCTTCAGTAAGTGAACAAAATAAAACACCAGACGACCTTCCAGTACAGGAAAAGGCACTGGAACTACCTGATAAGGAATTCCAAAATCTAATATTAAGGACTCTCCAAGAGATTCGGAAAGAGATCAAGGAAAACACAGACAAAACTAAGGAAAAAATAAGCAAAATTATGGAAAATACACACAAAATCAGAGAAAACACAGATAAAATAATGGAAGGATTCAGGAAATTAATATAAGAACAAAATTTCAAAACAAACAGAAATCATACAAAAACAGCAATTAGAAATCCAAAAGATAAATACAAAATTTCAGAAATGGATAATGCAATAGAAGGTTTTAGGAGCAAATTTGAAACAATGGAAAACAGCACCAGGGAAATTGAAGACAAATCCTTGGATAGCAATTTGTTTGAGGAAGAATCAGAGAAAAGAATGAAGAAACCTAAGAACTATGTGGGATATGATCAGGAGCAAAAATTTGTGCATGATCACAGTTCCAGAACAGACAGAGAAATTAGAAAACACAGAGAGGATCACTGAAGATTTGCTGACAGAAAAGCTCCTTAATATCCTGAAAGATAAAAAGCTGAAGATCCAAGAAACTCAATGAACCCCATATAGGATAGACACCAAAAGGAAGTCACATATCATAATTACATTCACCAAAACCAAAGACAAAAAGAATCCTGAGAGCAGCTCAAGAAAAATGAAACATCACAAACAAAGGGGAAACAATGTGACTAAGCTCTGATTACTTGGCAGAAGCTATGCAGGCAAGAAGGCAATGGGATGACATATATAAAACCTTGAAAGAAACAAAATTACCAACCAAAAATGACATATGATGAAAAATTATTATTCAAATACACTGGCAAAATTAGGACATTTCCAGATAAAAAGAAATTAAGGACATATGTAAAAACCAAACCAAGCTTACAAGAATTATTAAAGGGAGTTCTTCGGCTAGAGAACCAACAACATCAGACAACAACCTGCATCTAGGACAAAAGTGAGCATCAGCCAGATATACTCCTAGCTTCTGATCTCTCAAGGATAAAACAAAACTAAAGCACTTACAACAGGGAAACAGATGTCAATCTGTAAAAAACAACAACGTCAGAACAATAAAAGTGGGAACAGAGTATGGGTAGAACTTTCAAAAGGAAGGGGAAATAAAGTCATTATCAAGTAATAAAAGACCTACTCAAACTTAGGAAGGTAGGAGTAAATCTTAAAATAACCACAAAAAAAGTTAACAGATCTACTCATCAAAATAGAGAAGAAAAACATAAAGTCTCAGTAAACAGAAAATCTATAAAAAAAAAAAAAAAAGAAAAGAAAATCCAGAAATAAAAGGAACTCAGAAAAGGAGAGTAGGAGGAACAAAGAAAACATCAGTACTACAAAAAAAAAAAAGTACTACAAAATGAAAACCATAAACTCACACCTACTGATAAACACAGTAAATGTAAATGGCTTAAATGCACCCATAGAGAGACAGAGAGTGAGAGAATGGATAAAAAAACGGGATCCATCAATATGCTCTCTACAAGAGACACACCTTAGAAACAAAGACATAAATATATTAAAAATCAAAGGATGGTAAAAAATATACCAAGAAAACAGCAACAAAAAAGAGCAGTAGTGGCAATACTAACCTCAGATACAATAGATTTTGAGACTAAATCCACCATAAAAGAAAAAGAAGGACATTATATAATGATTAAAAGGACAATCCAACATGATGACATAACTATAATAAATATCTACACACCCAATGACAAGGCTCCAAAATACATAAACTCCAACAGCACTGATAAGAGAAAAAGACATTTACACAATAACAGTAGGAGACTTCAACACACAACTGGCAAAAAAGGACAGAAAATGTAGAAAGAAACTTAACAAAGATGCAGAAGATCTAAAAACCACAATGAACCAACTTGACCTATTAGACACATATAGAACACTCCACCCAACAGCAGCAAAATATACAGTCTTTCCCAACACACATAGAACATTCTCCACAATAAACCACATCTTAGGCCACAAACAATGCTCAGCAAAATCCAAAACATTGAGATAATATAAAACATCTTATTTGATCAAAATGACATAAAAGTAGAAATTAATAACAGGAAAAGCAAGTAAAAAAAAAAATGGAAACTGAATAACGCCTTGCTTAAAAACTACTGGATAATAGAATAAATCAAACATGGAATAAAAAAAAAATTCTAGACTCAAACGAGAATGAAAACACATCATACCAAAACCTTTGGGATACAGCAAAGGCAGTGCTGAGAGGTCAATTTAAAATAATAGGTACACACATCAAGAAAGTGTAAAGGAATAAAATCAAAAGCTAGTTTTACAGCTCAAACAAGTAGAAAAAGAAGAGCAAAAGAAGCCCCCAACCACCAGAGAAAAGGAAATAATAAAGATCGGAGCAGAAATAAATAGAGAATAGAAAAAACAATAGAAAGAATCAACAAAACCAGAGGTTGATTCTTTGAAAGGGTCAACAAAATTGACAAAACACTGACCAAATCGACAAAACAAAAACAGGAGAGGAAGCAAATAACCCAATTAAGAAATGAAATGGATGACATTACAGCAGACTCGACTGAAATAAAGAGGATCATAACAGGTAGTATGAAAAACAGTCCTCCAACAAATTTGAAAACCTAGAGGAAACGGACAAATTTCTAGAAACACTATCTACCTAAACTAATATAAACTTAGGTGGAAAATCTGAACAGGTCCATAATAAAAGAAGAGGTGGAAAAGGTAGTAATAATAATAAAGCCTCCCAACAAAAACAAGTACTGGGACAGATGGCTTCACTAGAGAATTCAAGCAAACATTCAGAGGAGAGCTCCCACCTGTAAAACTCAAACTATTTCAGAACATAGAAAAGGAAGGGATACTTCCAAATTAATTCTATGAAGGCAGCATAACCCCATTACCAAAGCCAGGCAAAGACACTGCAGAACAAGAAAATTACAGACCAACGTGTCCCATGAATGTAGATGAAAAATTCTCAACAAAATTCTAGCCAATAGAACTCAGCATCATATCAAAAAAATAATACACCAAGACCAAGTGGAATTCATACCAGGTATGGTTCAATGTTAGAAAATCAATCAATGTAATCTGCCACATAAATAAAACAAAAGAATCACAGGATCTTCTCAATCAATGCAGAAGAGGCATTTGACAAAGTTCAATAGGCATTCCTGTTAAAAATTCTCAATAAAATAGGAATAGAATGGAAATTCTTCAACATAATAAAGAGCATCTATATAAAACCAACAGCTAACATCATTCTCAATGTAGAGAGGCTAAAAACATTCCCCTGAGAATGGTAAGAAGACAAGGGTGCTTTTTATCACCACTCCCTGGTAGCATAGCAGTTAAGTGCTACGGGTGCTAACCAAAGGGTCAGCAGTTCGAATCCACCAGGTACTCCTTGGAAACTCTATGGGGCAGTTCTACTCTGTCCTATAGGGTTGCTATGAGTCAGAATAGACTTGACAGCGCTGGGTTTTTTGGGTTTTGGTTTTGTCTTTAACATTGTACTGGAAGTCCTAGCTAGAGCAATAAGGCAAGAAAAAGAAGTAAAGTGCTTCCAAATTGGTAAGGAAGAAGTAAAACTAGTCCTATTCATAGCTGATATGATACTTTACATAGAGAACCCAAAAGACTTCACAAGAAAACTACTGGAACTAATAGAAAGATTCAGCAGAGAAGCAGGATATGATACAAACAGACAAAAATCAGTTGGATTCCCTTACACCAATAAAGGCAACTAAAAAAAGAAATCGGGAAAATGATACTATTTATAATAGCCACTAAAAAAATAAAATACATAGGAATAAATCTAACTAGGGATGTAAAAGACATTTACAAAGAAAACTACAAACCACTACTGCAAGAAATCGAAAGAGATCTACATAAAAGGAAAAACATACCATGCTCATGGATAGGTAGACTCAACATTGTGAAAATGTCAATTCTACCCAAAGCAATCTACAAATACAATACAATCCAGATCCAAATAACAGCAGCATTCTTTAGTGACATGGAAAAACTAATCATTAACTTTATATTGAAAAGAAAGAGGCCCTTAAAGTAAAGCATTGTTGAAGAAGAACAAAGCAGTAGGCCTCGCAGTACCTGACCTCAGAACCTACTGTATAGCTACAGTAGTCAAAACAGCCTGGTGCTGGTACAATGATAGACACATTGACCAATTGCACAGAATTGAGAATGCAAATGTATATTCACCCACCTAGGGTCACTTGATTTTTAACAAAGGCCCAAAGTCCGTTAAATGGGGAAAAACAGTCTTTGTAACAAATTGTGCTGGCAAAACTGAATATTCATCTGTAAAAAAATGAAACAGGACCCATATCTCATACCATACACCAAAATTAATTCAAAATGGATCAAAGACCTAAATATAAAACCCATGGGAAAAAAATAGGGTCAACACTAGGGGCCCTAACATACAGAGAAATAGAATACAAACCACAATTAATACACAAACACCGGAAGGTAAGTTGATAACTGGCATCATCTAAAAATTAAACACTTATGCTTATCAAAAGACTTCACCAAAAGAGTAAAAAGAGAACCTACAGACTAGGAAAAAAATTTTGGCTATGACAAAGCTGAAAGAGGTCTAATCTCTAAAATCTATATAAAAACTCAACGCCTCTACAACAAAAAGACAATCCAATTAAAAAATGGGAAAAGACTATGAAAAAAACCTTTACTGAAGAACACATTCAGAAAGCCAACATACGCATAAAGAAATGCTCTCAATCACTAGCCATTAGAGAAATGTAAATCAAAACTACAATGACATATCATCTCACCCCAACATTATTGGCACTAATTAAACAAATAATAATAACAAATATTGAAAAGGCTGTGGGGAGACTGGAACTCTTATGCACTATTGGTAGGAATGCAAATGGTACAAATATTTTGGAAAACAATATGGTGCCTCCCTAAAAAGCTAGAAATAGAAATATCATTTGATCCAGTAATCTCACTCTTAGGAATATATCCTAGAGATATGAGAGCTCTAACATGAATGGACGCACACAAACCCATGTTCATTGTAGCATTTTTCACAATAGTGAAAAGATGAAATGACCTAAGTTCCTATCAACAGATGAATGGATAAACTATAGTACCTAAGGACAATGGAATACTAAGCAACGATAAAGAACAATGATGAATCTGTGAAACATCTCACAATATGGATGAATCTGGAGGACATTATGCTAAGTGAAATAAGTGAATCACAAAAAGACAAATACTGTATAAGACCATTATTACAAAAACCCATGAAAAGGTTTACAAACAGAAAGAAACAATCTTTGATGGTTATGAGAAAGAGGAGGGGTGGGAAGGGAAAAACACTAACTAGACAATAAATAAGTGGTAACTTTGGTGAAGGGTAAGACAGTCCATACCTCTGGGGAAGTCAGCACAACTTGACCAAGGCAAAGTCGTAGAAACTTCATAGACACATCCAAACTCCCTGAGGGACTGAGTTACTGGGCTGAGGGCTGGGGCCATGGTCTTGGAGGACATCTAGCTCAATTGGCATAAAATTGTTTATAAAGAAAATGTTCGACATCATACTTTGGTGAGCAGCGTCTGGGATCTTAAAACCCGTGAGTGGCCATCTAACATATACCTACTGGTCCCACCCTGTCTGGAGCAAAAGAGAATGAAGAAAGCCAAAGACACAAGGGAAAGATTAGTCCAAAGAACTAAGGGACCACAACTACCACAACTTCTACCAGACTGAGTCCAGCACAACTAGATGATGCCCGGCTACCACCACTGGCTGCTCTGACAGATATCACAATAAAGGGTCCCGGACAGGCTGGAGAAAAATGTAGAATAAAATCCTGATTCACACAAAAAAAGACCATACTTACTGGTCTGACAGAGACTGGAGAAACCCTGAGAGTACTGCCCCTGGACACCCTTTTAACTCACTTCTGAAGTTCACCCTTCAATCAAAGATTAAACAGACCTGTAAAACAAATGGAAACCCTGGTGGCTTAGTGGTTAAGTGCTATGGCTGCTCACGAAAAAGTCAGGGGTTCAAATCCACCAGGTGCTTCTTGGAAACTCTATGGGACAGTTCTACTCTGTCCTTTAGGGTCGCTATGAGTCGGAATCCACTGACGGCAGTGGGTTTGGTTTTCCTTTTTTGGCTTACAGAACAAACAATAACACATGTAGTTCAACCATGTATATGAGACTAAATGGGGACACTAGCCCTGAAGAAAAGACGATATGACAGGAAAGCAAAACAAAACAAAAAAACTCTCTACCATCGAGTCAATCCTGACTCATAGCAACCCTAGAGGACAGAGTAGAGCTGCCCCCTAGGGCTTCCAAGGAGTGCCTGGTGGATTTGAACTGCCGACCTTTTGCTTATCAGCCATTGTTCTTAACCACTATACCACCAGGGTTTTTAGTAGACAGGAAGGGACAGGAAAACTGGATGAATGGAAATGGGGAACTTGAGGAGAGTGTTGACACATCATGGAGTTGACAACCAATGTCACAAAACAATTTGTGTATTAATTGTTTAGTAAGAAACTAGTTTGCTCTGTAAACTTTCGTCCAAAGCACAATAAAGGAAAAAAAAAGAGTTCCAATCCCCGTTCCCCTGCAAAAAATGTTATAAACAGAGTGGCTTAAAACAACAGAAATATATTCTCACATAGTTCTGGAGGTTAAAAATCCAAAATCAAAATGTTGGCATAGTCACACTCCCTCTGAAAGTTCTGGGGAAAGATCCTTCCTTGTCTCCTCTACCTTCTGGTAGCCCCAGGCATTCCTTGGCTTGTAACATCGTAACTCCAATCTCTGATGGGCCTCTTCCTTGTGTATCTGTATCTTTTTCTCCTGTTATTAAAAGGACACCAGCCATATTGGACTAAGTACCCACTGTAATCAAGTATGGCCTCATTTTAATTTAAACAACTGCCTCTTCAATGGCTTTATTTCCAAATAAAGTCACATTCTGAAGTTCCAGGAAGGACATGAATTTCATCTGGATGTTTTCTATCCAACCAGTAAATATGATTGTGCTTATATTCTTCATGCCCTTCCCCTCCCCAACACCCCAAACAGCAAAGCGATCCTGGCTGATAGTTCTAGATCCTGAAGCTCTTTAGCCTGGGTTAGAAATTTGGTATTAGAAGATCTGGATTCAACTTCCACTATTGGCCAGAAGTTCCTAGTATGCACACATGCTCTAGTATTGATCACCACTCCCTTCTTATAATTTCCTGTCAGTAACACAACAGACACCCCTAAGTAGCCGTCATCTTTTAAGGCTTTTAAGTTTTAAATTTTGTTTTTCTTAAATTTTGTGCTTGTTTGTTTAACAGAAGGGCCATGTAAGCACTCATTACTCTGGTTCTTGGTTATTTCTTTACAAAATTAATCAATAAATCGTGTACTTCTGCATTAAGAGACATAGTTTTAACTCATTATTTTTAATAACTATGCTTGTTTCCAAATTTCTCTATTGATTCTTCTAATAAAATAATTCCTCAACAAATTTCTTTGTATATGTGTCTTTGTTAAATAGGATAAATTCCTAAAAGTGAGGTTACTGGTTTAGAAGAATGTGATTTCTCAATCTATAGACTGAGACTTCTCTTTAGAGTGATTTTCTTCAATGTTCTATATATTTTTTCTCATTTGTTTAACCCTTTTTCTCATTCTGGAGCTACTAGAATCCAATATAAGCCCAAAACACATAAATTGACATTAGGAAGTGAAAGGTGAGGCTATGTTAATCTTTTACTTTGGAATTTTTCCATTACTTGTGTTCATTATTGCCAATCCTACCACCAAATCAAATATACAGTCGCATATATTTTCTTTTTGGTTTTAGAGAATTTTTGTCTCCAAACTTTTATGTCAACTAGAATTTATTTTGGTATAGGCTGTAGACAGCCTACAATTTCATTTTTCTTAAAGTGTTTACCAATTTTTTAAGCAAAATTTATTCAGCAGTCCATATTCCCCTCACTAGTGTGTGGTACTATCATCATAATATAGTAACTTCCCTATGTAGTTAGCTTTATTTTAAAATTATGAATTTTTTTTTCATTGGTTTATTGGTATCACTCTTTTGATAAATTTTAATTTTATAGTACACTTTAATGAATCCAAGGGAATGCTTCCTTTTATTTTTTATTCTTTCTAAGGAAAAATCATTTACTATTGTCACCAGTTTCTCCTGGAAAATTTTTGAAATGTTAGTTCCGTAAAACATGGACTTTAGAATTTTATTTGGATAGCATTATACTTCTAAATTTCATTTAAAGTGTTCTATGAGTTTTTTTTCCCCCTTGCAGCATTTTAGATAGATTAATGTGTTTAGTTTTTCTCATTCATTTCACCCCCTTCTATAAAGTTAGGACTTACTCATTTTCTTTCTATGTTTTTGTTATTACCTTTTGTAGTGGATTGTACAATTCTTAGATAATTACTGCCACTCTCTCTTTACTCTCTCTTTAAAAACATGAGTCTAATTAATAGACTCATGCCTGCTAGAGGATTATATTCTCACCTCATTGATATCAGGCTTGGGTATATGACTTGCTAAGCAGAAATTGGTACATCTGTCAAGGGCTGCTCTTCAGCCTTGATTTGGAAAGAAGAGCATGTAGAGTAGAGCCATATCCTACTTATAACGGACTTAAAAGAGAAAGAGAAATGCTATTTTCTTGCTGTAAACTACTTACCTTTTAACAGTATTCATTACTCTGTGTATTTTAGCTTAATACGCTGGATGTTGTTGTACGTCATTGAGTCAATTCTGACTCATAGGATGTAAAATTGCCAGGTCTTTTTAAAACTTAAGAAAAAAAAATGTAAGATTGTCAGTTCTTTTCTCCTATGGAGCCTCTGGTGGGTTCTATTTGCTGACCTTTGGGTTAGTAGTAGAGCCACTTAACCATCACGCCAGCACTGTGTGAATTTTAACTTACATACTTAACAAAACCTAACGCTAATCACTATCTTTGTTATCTTCCCAAATAATACAAGACTCTTAGAAAGATTTATATGCTATATTTGGCTTCTGTTAGTTCCTTTTTGATCGTCATATTGGCATGATTATTTATAAGTCAATATTGGTTTAGATTTTTACCTGTATATTTAACAGTTAATTGTCTCACCATCACTTTGCTCATCTTTGTCTTCTGTGATTGTTCTGTTTCCTCAAATGCAGTCTCTGAATTGTAGATGCTAGAAATTCCTTTGATGAAGGTTTCTGGCAATAAACTTGCACAGATTTTGTTTCTTTGAAAATGTCTCCTTTATTCTTGAAAAAATTAGTTTCACTGCACACACTACCCTAGTTTCACAGTTATTATGTCTTGCGCATTGAGCATGTTCTGGAGGGGTTTTATTGTCGCTTGTTGAGAAGCCAGAAGTTAGTGAAATAACTGTTCCTTTGCAGGTGATCTCCTTTTTTGTTCTAGTTGCTTTTAAATTCTAGTCTTTGCTTTTGGGTGTTTTGATATTTAGGTGTGGATTTCTTTTTATTTATTCTATTTGGAATCATTGAGATTCTTGAATTTGAGGATGTCAGTCTTTCATAATGTCTGGAAAATTTTCAACCATTATCTCTTTGAGTATTTTCTGCTTTCCTAATCTTTCTATTATCTCTTTCTGTACTCCACTAAGACACATATTAGTTTCTTATTCTGCCCTCCACGTTCCTTAAAATGTTGATCTCTCGCTCTTTCTCTACCTCTCTATCATCTATCTCATTAGAGAGGAAAAGTAGTGACAATTTTTACTCATTTCTTGTGCCTAATTACACTCAGCAATGTTCATAAATGACAAATTTGTTTTGATTTTAGATAATTTAGTATTGTTAAAAAGGTGGTGCAGCGGTTGAGAACTCAGCTACTAATCAAAGAGCTGACAGTTAGAAACCACCTGCCGCTCCTTCAAAACCCTGTGGGGCAGTTCTCCTCTTGTCCTATAGGTTCACTATGAGTTGGAATAGATTCGATAGCAATGGGTTTAATGTAAAAAAAATAAAATAGGAACCCTGGTGGTGCAGTGGTTGAGCACCTGGCTGCTAACTGAAAGTTTAACAGTTTGACTCCTGCTGTTGTTTGGTAGAAAGATGTGGCAGTCCGATTCTTTAAATATTTACAGGCTTGGAAACTGTATGGGGCAGTTCTGTTCTGTCATATAGAGTTCCTATGAGTTGGAATCCACTCAATAGGTGACAGTTAGTGTAAAGTATTTAAAGATTTTTCCCCCAATATTCATATCTTTGATTTGAAGACACACACACATACCCACACCCACACCCACATACACACACACCAATAGAATGGCTTGTAGTTCTTTCCAAAGATAAAACAAACTTGACTTTTAAAAACCATGGAATATTAATTTTAATGTATCAATTAATTCCTTTTAGCTGTATAAATCTAATTTCTAGGTCATTTTTTTTCTAACATATGAAGAGTTTGAGAATCGTGATGGTTAAAGTTGTGTGCCAATTTGGCTGGGCCATGATTCTCAGTTGTTTGACTATTATGATGTAGTTTAGTAGCTATGTTATAATGAGATCTGTTATAAGCAGCCAATCAGTTGAAAGGGAGTTTCCTTGGGGGTGTGACCTGCATCCAATATAGGTGGACTTTTTGGCAAAACTTGGTGGCTCTTGCTCTCTCTAGATCCTGCAGCTGGCTCATGTCCATCTGACTTCAATTCTTGGGACTTGAGCTAGCAGCTTACCTGCCGATCTTGGAACTCATCAGCCTCTGAAGCCTGTGAGCAAGAGGTCTGCTGTCTGACCTGCCGATCTTAGATTCACGAGTCCCCACAGCTGAGTCAGAAGCCTCCATCCTGACCCATGGACTTGGGACTTTTCAGCCTCTACAACCATGTAAGACATTTTTTTTGACATAAATCTATCTAAATATATATGTGGAGCCCTGGTGGCGCAGTGGTTTAGCATCTGGCTGCTAACCATTTAGAATCCACCAGCCACTCCTTGAAAACCCTTGGGGCAGTTCTACTCTGTCCTATACAGTTGCTATGGATGAGAATCAACTTGATGGCAATGGGTTTTTGGCTTACATGTACATATTTATATGATTCACTGGTTTTGCTCCTCCAGAGAACCCAGCCTAAAACAGCAATAGACTAAAATTCAAACCTCAGATGATAATAATGGGAGAGAAAGATATCTGGAGATCTTTCTAACTATATTTTCAGTAATGGAAATTAATTCCAGTGTTGGACAATTATATTAGTGATAGAGAATTAGATAAGGGAATAATGATAATCCCTATTTAAAGAATTTAAATATAGATGATATTTAAATGTGTTAGCTTCGGATGTAACAACAAGTTGAGAAGATTCGCAGTAACACATAAGATTCAAAAGACTAACATTTTTCTTACAAAATGTTTCAGGAGTGGAGAGTAAGTAAATTTTAAAAAATATATGAATTAATTTTCCTTTGAAATTAAGGGTTTGACAAGGTTGATTTGGTATTTTGCTAAATTAAAATTAATGTAAGATCAACATCTGAGATCAGAGACATAAAAAAATTTTGACCTAATTTATTCAAGAAAGATATTTTTATAGTAAAAAATATGTTGTGACTGTTAATAGAGTGATTTAAGAAATTGGAAGCAGTAAAGAAATCATGTAAAATTAAAATAATGCAGTACAGTATAGCTTGTGAAAGCTACTACCTATGTAAGATGGAAACCTGATCTCAGAAGGAAAACTCAAATATTATCTACTAAAACAAGCAATAGAAAAGTGGTAAGACTACACCCTGTCAAAGGCAGAAAACTTGTGAGACCCAGAAAAAAAGGCAGTCCCGTCAAGTTCTGGCTCTCACAGGTTTCACTGTACTTAAGACTTATTTAAAATAAGACTTCCTAAATTCAAATCTCCAGTTTCACCACAGTTAATGTTTGACTTTGGACAACTTGTCCTCTTTTAACTTAAATTAAATACAATAATGGAATCTATAGGAAATTAGAGATAATAATGGAATCTATAAGTTTTTTTTCTTTTTTCTAGAATAAATGGATCAGTTACTCTAAAATGCTTAGTACAGTGGCTGTCATGGAGTAAGTGTTCAACACCTGTGATTTATTTTTGCTATTTATTATGATTGTGATTACAATCATTAAGAAATTCTTCCATTACATTATCTTAGTATTTTCTTTTTCTAAGATTTATTATGTACAAGCTTGTGCATGTGTGTGTGTGTGTGTGTGTGTGTGTGTTTGTGTGTGCATGCATGTGTCTGTGATGCCAAATTATGCTTCAGGAAAGTCAATAAAATGCTTCTGAGGGGGGTCCTGTTATAAACCAATATTAAGAAGGCAGTATAACTAGTGATTAAGAGAGCAGAGTGTTAAAAATAGACTTCCAATTAGTAGCTATGTCACCTAAATTACTTAATCTTGTCATCTGAAAAATGGTAATAATAATAGTATTTTTCTCATAGCATTGTTGTGATCAGTAAGTGAGTTAATATGGGTAAAATGACATAGAAATTATTAAGGGATCATTATTATTAGGTATTACTAATAATTACGTGTTTAAATAACATTGTGCCCTATATAATATATTACGGTACAAACTAAATGATAATGCAGTCACATGTACTCAGAGGTATATTTAAATGCCAGGGAACCAAGCTCAGGTTTATGTAGTAGGGTTTATATATAATCAAGTCTTACCTATGCTAATATCTGATTATCTTTTAAAATAATAGTAGCAACCACATGGGTTGTGTGACAGTTAAAATTGCATGTCAACTTGGCTGGGCCATGATTCTCAGTGGTTTGGAAATTATGTAATGATGTAGTTTTACAATTATGTAATGATGTAGTTTGACAATTACGTAATGATGTAATTATCCTCCATTTTGTGATATAATGTAATCTCCTTAAAGAATGTAACTTAGGAAACAGGGTAACTAAGTGTTAATTGCATTTATTTGACTTCATGCCCCTGAATATTAAGAAGGCTGAGGCTTTGAAATTTGGAACTTGTAAAACCATTTCTTTTAAATTAACCAAACAAATAATCTGTGGACTGTAGTGCATAATACAATACTAAGACTTTTAGAATTTTAGATCCTGTAGCATACAGCAATTGCAAATATCTGAGGGATACTTTAAGTAATAAGGAATGGAAATCTACCACATTTCTTCTGTAAATATTCTCAGTCACTCAGAGCTATCTTTGCCATGTTAAAAACAAAAAGGAGAGGGATGTCTTGATTTCAAAATAATTCAAGCAATGTCTGCTTCACTATTCTACATATGACATGCAGTCATAAAAGAAAAGAGTTTTAAGCTATAAAGAATAACTCAGAGATGATTAGCTTAAATCAGCAGGGTTTACTCATACATAGGCATATATGAACGAGAGCAGGCCCTGTGAAGACTATCTCTCCAACCAAAGGCAAGAGCAAAGTTCACAAACACAAAAGCAGCCAAGTCTCATGAGTTAAAGTGATTAACAGTTTAAGAAAGTCTTGGCTTCAGTTTGGAATTGGTTGGTTGTAGGGGAGCTTGGAATGGCCTATCACTGAGCCCAAAATTGTTTACTGTAAGGAGAGGGTACAGTCACATTTTGTCATCCAAGATACCTTTTTTATTTATTCTGACCATTTATCCAGGAAGAAGTTGCTCTGGTTCCTTCTTCTAGGGCCAGACTAACTTGATCTCTACATACTATAGGCTCAAGACTATTTGACAGGGAAATTTGAAGGCATGTCCTCAAGCTTCAGTGAAAATGTTTTTATCGAAAAAAAAAAAAAATCTCTGATTTTTTTTTAATCTACTCATCTGCCAAATAAAGTATCTGATACTGAAACACAGTGGTAAGGGCTGGGTTGACCTTCATGATTCATAAGATGAATTATAAATGGAGAGGCAAAGGAAGGTTGCCAACTTAAATACAGTAAAAAAAAAACAAAAAACAAAAAAAAACCCTACTGTCATCAAGTCTATTCCAACCCTGCAAGACAGAGTAGAACTGCCTCATAGGGCTTCCCAGCAGCAGCTGAGCTGCCAACCTTTTGATTAGCAGCCATAGATCTCAACCACTGTGCCACCAGGACTCCAATACAGTGAAAGAATTGATAATTCCGGAGAAGAACACGGTAAGCAAATGCTAAAGAATTTCAAAGCACTATAGAACTTTTTTTTTTTTTTTAATAAGTCTAATTGCAGAAAGATGGGAAAATACAAACTGCCATTCCATCATTGATAAAAATGCAAATGAGTGTTGGATGAAAATAAAATCTATTTTCTTGAACTTTTTGCCAAGCCGCCACTGGAAGATTGCTTTCTTATTAAAAAGAAAAGAAGAGGCGGGGCCAAGATGGCTGACTAGGTACAAGTTACCTCAGATCCCTCTTGCAACAAAGACTTGGAAAAACAAGTGAATTGATCACATACATGACAATCTATGAGCCCTGACCATCAAACACAGATCTAAAGAGTTGACCTGAGTGACAGAGACGCAAGCAGGCTGCACACTGACGCTGCTAAAGAGAGAATGAGCATCTTGGATAGATATCCTTTCATCTTTCATGATCTCAGGGAAGTTTTCTTCCAACAGATCTTCAACTATTCTCTCTGTATTTTCTGTTATCCCTCCCTGTTCTGGAACTCCAATCACACCCAAGTTATTCTTCTTGATAGAGTCCCACATGATTCTTAGGTTTTCTTCATTTTTTTTTATTACTTTATCTGACTTTTCTTCAACTATATTGGTGTCAATTGCTTTATCCTCCAACTCCCCCACTCTGCATCCAATTCCTCGATTCTGGTCCTCCGACTTCCTATTGATTCGTCTAATTCTGTAATTTTAATGTTAATCTTTTGGATTTCTGAATGCTGCCTCTCTATGGATTCTTGCAGCTTATTAATTTTTCCACTATGTTCTTGAATAATCTCTTTGATTTCTTCAACTGCTTTATCAGTGTGTTCCTTGGCTTTTTCTGTAGATTGCCTTATTTCATTAATGAGGTCATCCCTGATGTCTTGAAGTGTTCTGTAAATTAGTTTTTTTATATTCTGCATCTGGCAATTCCAGGATTGTATCTTCATTTGGGAAAGATTTTGATTCTTTAATATGGGGAGTTGTAGAAGCAATCACGGTCTGCTTCTTTATGTGGTTTGATATCGACTGCTGTCTCCAAGCCATCTGTAAGATATTGTAATGATTTATTTTATATTTGCTCACTGAGGCTTATCTTGCTTTGTTTTCTTTCAATATACTTAGATGGGCTACTAGGTTGCACTGTCTTGATTGTTGTAGCCTTTGAATCACTTATGTCCTATTACCAGCTGGTTTGGGCTGTTACCAGATATATAAGCCTAAGAGTCCATTCACTATTCTTGAGTCAAATCTGATTTTGGGTCACCAAGTGTGTGGTGTAGACTGTCACCTATTCACTTAGAGGAGTAGTGGTGATAGTTGTGTGCATCAGATTCTAGTAGCAGCAGGGGGTCACACTCCGGGGGGGCAGGATGCTGACAGGCTTCCCCCAAGTGCCAGTGAGGTAGATGTGTCTCTATTCCTAACGCACTTTGGTGGGTGGGCTCTGCAGCTGTACCTTTGGCACCCAATGCATGTACCTCTACAGGTTGATAGGTGTCACTATCCTCAGACCCCTATGGCAGGAGGCTAGGTGGTTTGGGTGGAGCTTCAGCCCTCAGTTCTCCACTGTGGGTCAGTGAGGGCTCTGTTTAATAGGTAGAGATATCAGACCTGTGAAACTTGTCTTTCCAGTAATCTGCTAAAACAATTACAGTCAGAAAACAAATAATAAAAATTAGAGCTGAATTAAATGAAATAGAGAACAGAAAAACAATTGAAGGAATTAACAAAGCCAAAAGCTGGCTCTTTGAAAAAATTAACAAAATTGATAAACCATTGGCCAGACTGACTAAAGAAATACAGGAAAGGAAACAAATAATCAGAATAAGAAATGAGATGGGCCATATCACAACAGACCCAACTGAAATTAAGAGAATCATATCAGATTATTACAAAAAATTGTACTCTAATAAATTTGCAAACCTAGAAGAAATGGATGAATTCCTAAAAAAACACTTCCTACCTAAACCAACACAATCAGAAGTAGAATAACTAAATAGACCCATTAAAAAAGAGAGAGGTTGAAAAGGTAATCAAAAAACTCCCAACAAAAAAAAGCTCTGGCCCGGATGGCTTCACTGCAGAGTTCTACAAAACTTTCAGAGAAGAGTTAACACCACTACTACTAAAGGTATTTCAAAGCATAGAAAATGATGGAATACTACCTAACTCATTCTGTGAAGCCAGCATATCCCTGATACCAAAACCAGGTAAAGACACCACAAAAAAAGAAAATTACAGACCTATATCCCTCATGAACATAGACACAAAAATCCTCAACAAAATTCTAGCCAATAGAATTCAACGGCATATCAAAAAAATAATCCACCAAGACCAAGTGGGATTTATATCAGGTATGCAAGGTTTTTTTTTTTTTTTTTTATGCAAGGTTGTTTAATATTAGAAAAACCATTAATGTAATCCACCATATAAATAAAACAAAAGACAAAAACCACATGATCTTATCAATTAATGCAGAAAAGGCATTTGACAAAGTCCAACACCCATTCATGATAAAAACTCTCAGCAAAATAGGAATTGAGGGAAAATTCCTCAGCATAATAAAGGGCATCTTATACAAAGCCAACAGCCAACATCATTCAAAATGGAGAGAGCCTGAAAGCATTTCCCTTGAGAACGGGAATCAGACAAGGATGCCCTTTATCACCGCTCTTATTCAACATTGTGCTAGAGGTCCTAGTCAGAGCAATTAGGCTAGACAAAGAAATAAAGGGCATTCAGGTTGGCAAGGAAGAAGTAAAATTATCTCTATTTGCAGATGACATGACACAGAAAACCCTAAGGAATCCTCCAGAAAACTACTGAAACTAAGAGTTTGGCGGAGTCTCAGGTTATAAGATAAATATACAAAAATCACTTGGATTCCTCTACATCAACAAAAAGAACATCGAAGAGGAAATCACCAAATCAATACCATTCACAGTAGCCCCCAAGAAGATAAAATACTTAGGAATAAATCTTACCAAAGATGGAAAAGACCTATACGAAGAAAACTACAAAGTACTAGTGCAAGAAACTAAAAGCCACCTACGTAAGTGGAAAAACGTAACTTTCTCATGGGTAGGAAGACTTAACATAGTAAAAATGTCTATTCTACCAAAAGCCATCTACACATACAATGCACTTCTGATCCAAATTCCAATGACATTTTTCAATATGATGGAGAAACAAATCCCCAACTTCATATGGAAGGGAAAGAAGCCCAGATAAGCAAAGCATTACTGAAGAAGAAGAAGAAAGTGGGAGGCCTCACTCTACCTGATTTCAGAACCTATTATACAGCCACAGTAGTCAAAACAGCCTGGTACTGGTACAACAACAGGCACATAGACCAATGGAACAGAATTGAGAACCCAGATATAAATCCATCCACATATGAGCAGCTGATATTTGACAAAGGCCCAGTGTCAGTTAATTGGGGAAAAGATAGTCTTTTTAAGAAATGGTGCTGGCATAACTGGATATCCATTTGCAAAAAAAATGAAACAGGACCCATAGCTCACACCATGCACAAAAACTAACTCCAAGTGGATCAAAGACCTAAACATAAAGACTAAAACAATAAAGACCATGGAAGAAAAAATAGGGACAACATTAGGAGCCCTAATACAAGGCATAAACCGAATACAAAACATTGCTAAAAATGACGAAGAGAAATCAGATAACTGGGAGCTCCTAAAAATCAAACACCTATGCTCATCTAAAGACTTCACCAAAAGAGTAAAAAGACCACCTAGAGATTGGGAAAAAATTTTCAGCTGTGACATCTCCGACCAGCTCCTGATCTCTAAAATCTATATGATTCTGTTAAAACTCAACCACAAAAAGACAAACAACCCAATCAAAAACTGGGCAAAGGATATGAACACCCACTTCACTAAAGAAGATATTCAGGCGGCTAACAGACACATGAGAAAATGCTCTCGATCATTAGCCATTAGCGAAATGCAAATTAAAACTACAATGAGATTCCATCTCACTCCAACAAGGATGGCATTAATCCAAAAAGCACAAAATAATCAATGTTGGGGAGGCTGTGGAGAGACTGGAACTCTTATACACTGCTGGTGGGAATGTAAAATGGTACAACCACTTTGGAAATCTATCTGGCGTTTTCTTAAACAGTTAGAACTAGAACTACCATACAACCCAGAAATCCCACTCCTCGGAATATACCCTAGAGAAATAAGAGCCTTTACACTAAGAGATATATGCACACCCATGTTTATTGCAGCACTGTTTACAATAGCAAAAAGCTGGAAGCAACCAAGGTGTCCATCAACAGATGAATGGTTAAATAAATTATGGTATATTCACACAATGGAATTCTGTGCATTGATAAAGAACAGTGACGAATCTGTGAAACATTTCATAACATGGAGGAACCTGGAAGGCATTATGCTGAGCGAAATTAGTCAGAGGCAAAAGGACAAATATTATATAAGACCACTATTATAAGATCTTTAGAAATAGTATAAACTGAGAAGAACACATCCTTTTGTGGTTACTAGAGGGGAGAGGAAGGGAGGGAGGGAGATGGTTATTTACTGATTAGTTAGTAGATAAGAACTACTTTAGGTGAAGGGAAGGACAATACTCAATACAGGGAAGGTCAGCTCAAATGGACTGGACCAAAAGCAAAGAAGTTTCTGGGATAAACTGAATGCTTCAAAGGTCAGCGGAGCAAGGGCAGGGGTTTGGGGACTATGGCTTAAGGGGACTTCTAAGTCAATTGGCAAAATAAATTCTATTATGAAAACATTCTGCATCCCACTTTGAAGTGTGGAGTCTGGGCTCTTAAATCCTAACAAGCGGCCATCTAAGATGCATCAATTGGTCTCAACCCACCTGGATCAAAGGAGAATGAAGAACACCAAGGTCACATGATAACTATGAGCCCAAGAGACAGAAAGGGCCACATGAACCAGAGACTTACATTATCCTGAGACCAGAAGAACTAGATAGTGCCCGGCCACAACTGATGACTGCCCTGACAGGGAGCATAACAGAGAACCCCTGAGGGAGCAGGAGATCAGTGGGATGCAGACCCCAAATTCTCATAAAAAGACCAGACTCAATGGTCTGACTGAACCTAGAAGAATCCCGGCGGTCATGGTCCCCAAACCTTCTGTTGGCCCAGGACAGGAACCATTCCCGAAGACAACTCATCAGACATGGAAGGGACTGGACAATGGGTTGGAGAGAGATGCTGATGAAGAGAGAACTACTTGTATCAGGTGGACACTTGAGACTGTGTTGGCATCTCCTGTCTGGAGGGGAGATGGGAGGGTAAACAGGGTTAGAAACTGGCGAAACGGTCACATAAGGAGAGACTGGAAGGAGGGAGCGTGTTGACTCATTAGGGGGAGAGTAAATGGGAGTATGTAGTAAGGTGTATATAAGCTTATATGTGACAGACTGACTTGATTTGTAAACTTTCACTTAGAGCACAATAAAAATTATTTAAAAAAAAAAGAAAAGAAAAAGGCAAAGTATGGATATTTAAGGAACCCTGGTGTCTCAGTGGTTAAGACTTCAGCTGCTAACTATACGGTTGGAAGTTCAAATCCACCAGCTGCTCCTTGGAAACCCTATGGGGCAGTTCTTCTCTGTCATATAGGGTTGCCGTGAGTCAGAATCTACCCAATGGCAGTGGGTTTTTAAAGATCCTGGTACTTTGGTACAAGCGACAATAGCGAAACCTGCACATTTTCTTATAACTCAAAACATGACTGCTAATCTTAAATGATACTATACAAAATACCCAATAAATATTAACAAAGTAATGTAATTCTGGGTTCATTTGAGGTATGTGGGAGGGAAGTGCAACTGCATTTTGCCAGATACTAGAATTCCTTGCTGTGGTTCAGTGAAACATAGTGACAGAGATAAATTTCACTCATTGCAGGCTCATTGAATTTTTTTTTTTTCTTTTGTAAAAGGAGAAACAAAACAAAAAATACACATATATTGATATCAGGGCATTATTGGATGCATGATGTATAAAGATGCAATTGGTGGTAACAACAACATATACCAGGGGATGATAACATTTAAGGAAATATTGCAGTTTTTGCCTTTGAGAAAAGTCAGAGGTATAGAACTTCCTCTAAGAGAGAAAGAGGAGGGATCTGATAACCTCAAGCCAGTAGTGTGCACTTGATTAGAGGCAATAGAACCGACAACAAAAACAGCCTTGACATAGGCTTCCTGGAAGGTTGACTTAAAAAAAACAAAAAACATTGCCGTCCACTCAATTCCAACTCATAACAACCCTAGAGGACAGGGTAAAACTGCCCCATAGCGTTTCCGAGGGGTGGCTGGTGAAATCAAACTGCTGACCTTTTGGTTAGCAGTAGAGCTCTTAACCGCTGTGCCACCAGGACTCCAGAGGGTTGACTATGCATACTAAATTGTCAACACCTCACGGCCCACCATTGCCAAAAGAGAAGAAAACATCCCCCTCTTTCATTTTTCTTCCTTTAAAAGGCCAAACATGCTGTCTTTGGATAGATTTCAACCCTGCTTTAATTCATTAAAAAGTGCAACAAAATCGCCATTTACATCTCTGACAGCTGGCAGGTTTTATGTGTTCTTACTACTCCTGCCAAGTTGCAGAGGTTTCATTCAATTCAGTCACGGATCCTTGGAGAGCTTCAAGTGTGGAGCCCATCAAAACACAGTGGGAACAATGACTCAGAGGACTGGCAGGCATGGATGTATTATGCCAACCCACCGGTGTGTAGGAAGTCAGAACTTCTTAAAACTTCAAAAGAAAGTACAACAAAAGCTTTGACCAGATCCAGATCTTAGGGAATCTCTGTTTCAGTTGGAGTAAAAATGTATCAGCATGTTGTTGATGATCTTTAATATAGTTCCTAGATATCTAAAGTAAGAAATGGATTTTTAAGAGAGAATATGTACTACAGGAACTTGGGAAATTAATTATCTCGCATTTGTTAAAAAATAGAGCAATAGAAGTTGTCAAGAGAGAATGCAAATAAAAGAGGCAATTATGAGCGTTAACAGAATTCTTAGGATTTAAAACCCATTTGCTTTTTGCTTTAGTTAAAAAAAAAAAAAAAGCACTGAATACTTGTGGTGTCCTGGAGAGGGTAAAATACTGAATTATGTTCTTCTTTAAGTTGTTTACTTGAGGAAACAAAATACTGAAATAAAACTTATGCCCATAATAAATGACTCTTTGTAAATTAATTAATTACGGTAGAGTTTAGACTTCTAATTTTCTGTTGGCTTGAACAAAATCTTAGTTCATTATAATCACCACTAATCTTGCAGTAAGCGATAGTTTAGGAAACAGGGTAACTAAGTGTTAATTGCATTTCTTAGCAAAGGCTGGTTTCCACAGTTACCAAACTGATTGTCCTTCTCAGAAGGAGGCGCCTATAGCCTATTGTTCAGAGCTTTACTTTTGAAGTCTGAGTCTTCAGGTTCCTATGCTATTTTTGCCACTGAGTAGATGTTTGGGTTTATGCAAGTTAATCTCTCTAAGCTTCAATGTCTTCATTTATAAATTGGAATAAAACAACAATATCTACCTCATACTGTCAGTGTAAGATCAATTAAGATAATAGCATGTGAAGTGTTTAACCAAGTGTCTGAAATATTACAATATAGCATTCAAAAATGTTAGCTATAATTATTAGCCAAAATCTGAGGCATATTTTTAATATACTAGTTTCTAGAAGAACCAGCTTAAGTGATATGTTCAAGTGCCATACTTGTGAAGTAGGACCTTGTCACTCTTGGGCGTGAGTGTCAAATGATTTGCAAACTAGACATGGATGCCACTGCTCAGCTTTGTACTTTGAGGTAGGATCAGAATTTAGACCTCTATTTCTGGTTTATACATAAGACTTTATGACTAAATGAAAGGGTATAGAAACAAACTTAGAATCAAATGTAGACTATGTGCTTTTCCTTATCCTTTGGTTTTTGCATTTAGATATTTAACACCCAAAATAAACATTTTATTTAATTATTTACAGATGGTGTTTGTGCACTTGTGTGTGTGTTTGTGCGTGTGGTGTACATCTCAGCCTTTGAGGACAACATCACTGTCATTACCCATGGCATCTGAGTAGAATCAGTAGGCACTTTTCAGAGTGAGGTCTCAGTCCAACCAAGGAGCATTGCTACATTAATATGCCTGTGTTTTTTAAATTAAAGAACAGCTTTTATACATAAACTATTTCCAGTCCTCACTGTATTATAACAAACAGCCATTTTGCCAATCATAGACTGTTTCTATTATTTGACTGGGTCAATTTCAGGTTGTTCCAGTTAGCTGTTTTTGTGTACCTGTGATTTCTGTAATCTGCTGACCCTTATCTCTGGAGAGAGGAATGGCTCGGAACTGCAACCGCAACCCAGAAAGAGGACTCCTTCTGGCTCTAAAACAAAAAAGCCAGAGGCCACAGCTTTTCCAGCAGAATGTAATCATTATGCCATGTGTTCAGCCTTAGGTCCTTTCATTTATTAAGCCAGCAAATTCTTAAAAATGGCTTGATTTTAGAAAACTATACTTGTTGCTTTTTGCCTCTGTAAGAGTCTGTTTGTTGTGAACACATTTTTTTTTTTTTTTAAATCCTAGGGCTACTGCCTGCCACTAAAATTAACTTGCACCAAAATAATGAAATGACCTCAGTTCATTATTGTTTTGGTGTTCTCCTGGTGTAGGAAGATAAGACGGTTATTTTGTTTCCATCCAGATCTTACAGTGAAAAGCCTAGTGGAGATTGAGCATTTGAATCTATTTTAGATAGCAGGAAAGCAAGGCCTCAAACTGGTTCAGTCATGACGATGAAGCAAAACCAGGGTAGACCCATATTTTTATAATTTTGGTTATCCGGAACCAGAAAAACTATAGGTCAAAGCCCTGAAGTGGGAGACTCAGAAGAAGCATGGTGAGCCCTTTCAGAAGCCTGATGCATAAGACTGGATTATTGCAAAGCAGCGCGGTTGGCCGCCATTTTTGAATTGGCGACCCGAATCCGCTCAAAATCCGATGGGTAGGAGATTTGGTTCCTATACTCAATGTTTACTTGTACTTATTTTCTGAGATGGAGATTACGTTTCTAGCAGGGCTTTTACCAGTATTTTTCCCATTTTGGTCATCGTTCTGGTTCGCCCCAAATTTAAAAATTCATGTCTCTTCCGGTTTTGCTTCAGCCATGGCTGAACTGGGAAGAACTGGTTCAAAGCCCCATAGGAAAGTTCAAGAAATCTTTATTTAGAGGTTTATGTGGCTTTCACTGTTTAAGTATGAAGTTTCTGGATTATAACACAATTATCAACTTCAACATATGCAGAAGATATTGGAAAGACAGAGTCACAAACTGTCTTTATGGATTGTTAAATTTCTCCAATTTAGCTGTGATATTAAATTCTGTTGTTTTATAGACATGCATGCCTCAAACAAAAGAGAACTGTCATGATGGTGAAGACTTTTAGTCCAAAGGAAGATCCTTCTAACAGCTCAAAGGCAATACATTTAAAGATAAAATCTTACTACATAAAACATTCTCTCCTTGCAACAACGTTTTTTAAGTTGCTAAAATATAGTTTTCCAAAAGTTAAAATACACCTCTCTTACGAATATAAAATGAACACCTTAACAATTGTATTCAATCATTAATTAATGAGGGGACCACTCAGATGCCAGGAAACCCTAGTGGCATAGTGGTTAAGAGCTATGGCTGCTAACCAAAGCCTCGGCAGTTGGAATCCACCAGGCACTCCTTGGAAACTCTATGGTGCCGTTCTACTCTGTCCTGTAGGTAAGACTGGTTCAAAGTGCATTGTAGAAGCTGGGTATTTATAAGCAATTTGATGAAGGACCATTTGAATGATATTGCAAAGTCAGATACAAAGCTGGTTACTGTCCTAAAGGGCAAAACCTGTAACCTTTTGGTGTTATCTTTTATTTTGAACATAAGTTTTTTCTGTGTCTACCAGACAAAAACCCTACAAGGTAACATGTAACTTCAGAAATTCTGAGACTTTAACCAATTAGAAACAGTGAGATGAACAAAGTATGTTCTTCTAAGTAGTTATAAAGTTCTTGGGTGAGTCTGTGCCCTCATCTGCCATTGAAAACATTCACCCCTTTTATGGTCTTATTTTCCACTTTCAGGTAATTTTTCTTAACTAATTTTTTAAGTAAAACCACTGTTTTCCCAGGCCAGGGATATTGTATTGCCCCCTTGTCACTCAGGCTAGTTACTGACTGACTCCTATTGACACTGCTGCCCCAATACCTCCAGAGTAATATTCCCAAAGCACATTCCATGGGATAAGTATTATTATACGAAAAGAGGAATCCATGTCCAAACATTTAGAAATGTTGACTTGTCCTTTTTTTTTTTTCTTCTTATTATCTCTGATTTACTCAGTTTCTAGGATCTTAAGTACAATTAAAATTAGTATGGGAGAATGAAAAATTCTCTGTTCTGTGCACAGTTTTAGAAGGAGTTGTGCTACAGATGAAGGATACAAAGGGGTACCCTCCTGGAATGAAATTTTAGTTAGAAGCAGCTAAGAGATTAAAATTATTAAAACAAAACAAAACGATAAAACAAAATAGTTATCATTGAGTCAATTCTGACTCATGGCGATTCTAGGTGTTACAGAGTACAGCTAGAATCCATAGAGTTTCCAAGGCTGTGACCTTTCATGCCCAAGGCGCATTTGGTGGGTTCAAACTGCTAACCTTTTGGTTAGTAGTCGAGGGCTTAACCGTTTGCAACACCCAGAGTCTCCTTCTTTGTGAAGGGACTTGTTTATTTGCTTATTTATTTCTTGATTTTCTTTTCTTGAGTTTTTTTAATTTTTAAATTTATTTTGTTGTTTCTGAGACTATACGCAACAAAATATACACCAATTCAATTGTTTCTACAGGCACAATTCGGTAACATTAATAACCTTCTTCGCGTTGTGCAACCATTCCCACCCGCTTTTCTGAGTTGTTCCTCCCCCATTAACATAAACTCACAGCCCCCTAAGGCTCCCATCTAATCTTTCGAGTTTCTGTTGTTGCTTTGATTGCATACAGACAGTTCTTAAAAGAGCATAATGCTCACAGTAAAATACATAGACTTCGTCATACTGGAAATAAGAGATACACTCTGACTCCCTGAGGAGGCAAAGCTGCAATTTAGAGGAAGTTTGGAAAAAAGATGTATAAAAAGAGCGATGTCTCTGTTAATACTAATTTATGGATCAAAATATGAACCTTTGTCTTACAAATCTGTCCAAATGGATTTTTCGTTTCATTAAGGGAAGAAATTCCAGGGGACCAAGAACCAAATCATTAGAACAAATACAGCATTTTCCTGAATATGTGGGAGTAATCCTTTGCTGTATCTTGGAGTAGGATAAGTTGTTGACTAATTTCAGAAAAACGTTGTTACTAAATACAAATCATAATATTAATAATGAGCAGCCTGTACGTGTAAGGATTTCTTCCTGTACCAGTGCTAAGACCTTAAAAAAACAGTCTTTTTTAAGGTTAATTCATTGATTTTAACTTTTTTTTCTGGAATATAAACTGAGATTCATAAATCTAAGTCATATGTTAACTGTCTTTTTTTTTTTTTTAAGCATACGGTTTATAAAAAATTGGATTCATTTTCCCCTAGATTGCATATAAGTGTGCATGATTTTGCAATTGTCTGAGTTGGCTCTTCGTAATGCTCTTGAAAATCAGTTATGTCTCAAGTGTTTTCTCCTTGGAAAAATAAACCAATAAAAGTTGAAAGTGCATGAAGAAAGTATAACACTGAAATTCTACAAAGATTTATTTCTGCCTTTTGAAATATGCTTCAGACAGGGGAAGTGCTAGTCACTCATTTTTATTAACACTTTGTGGTTGGATGTTTAATTTCCATGATGCTATGTGCTTATATTTCTATGTGCTTATATTTCTGCTCTGCTGGATGATTTGGTTTTGTCAAATATTGCACGTATCACGAAGCATCCAGAATCTTGCTCTAGAGATCAAAAATTCAATCTAAACAGTTGCAACTGAACCAGATTTGGCAAGGAATAACCCAAGTTGTATCTTCCAGCCTTCCAAACATTTGAGTATATATCACACACATGTTCCGTATCACCTGCTCTTTTTTCCTGAACATTACCTTCAGCTATCACTCCTTTTGGTTTCCAAAATTGCTCCATTCAGTTCTACCATTGGCTCTAAGGAAGAAGCTGAAAATCACACTCTTATTAATGACTCTCGTTTGGAATTTAATCACCTACTTACGCTAAGATTATTTTGAATAGTTTCTATCCAAATATACTGAAACAGGTAGAAATCAGTGAGTGTTGAGAAAACTTCAAATTGTGATATGATAACTTTCTGATTACCGTGGTGAAAGAAAACAGAAAGATACTGGATTTTTAGAAGAAAAAGAGAGCTCCAACCTTTGATTAATACAGGGTAGGAAATTTGACTCTTTAAGGAGGGGTGTGAAACCTTAAGTGGTCTAATTGTTTATTGAAGTGACTCAAATAGGTGAGATGTAATAAATACTAGATTAGTTTGTGTTTTAACCATTACCACCTTTAAAAGCACTGGAATGAAATCTCCCTTGTTTGCTGGAAAACATTTTTTGGGCAGATTTTATAATTTTGTAGGTAATTTCAGTATTCAAAATTCTAGTCTACTTTAAAATTGTATTTGATAAAATGGTTTTCCCTCCGTCCACTGTTGGAAACAAAAAGTTTTAAGTATTCAATAATCTAAAATTAGTCTCTGCCTTAGGCTGAGTTCTCCAGAGGAGAAAAACCAGTGAAGCATATATGTATAAATATATGTAGAGAGATTTATTCCATGAAAAGGGCTCACACAATTGTGGAGGGTGGCAAATTCCAAATCTGTGGGTCAGGCCTCAGGTTGGAGGCTTTTCCTGACTCACATGGTTGCAGGGGCTGAGGAACCCAAAATCGGCGGGTCAGGCAGCGGGTCCCAAGAACTGGAGGTCAGAGGATGATGAATCAGATGCAGGGTCCAGAAAGAGTGGGCTTTGTCCGGACATCCGTATATATGGGATACAGGCCACACTCCCAAAGAAACTCCCCTTCCAACTGATTAGTGGCTCAAATCAGATCACAAAATGGAGGATGATTACATAAGTGCTAAACCAGTGAGAATCATGGCCTAACCAAGTTGACATATAACACTAACTATCACAGTCACTGAAAAGCTGATTAAAATCTTTCTCCTCTGCCATTGCTGGTTTGGGTTTTTTTTTTTTTTTCTGCCATTGCTGGTTAATTCTGAAGTAGGGAGAAGAAATGACAGGCTCTTTTACTTCCCTTTCCTTTCCCTCATGTTAGAGCACGGATATATGTGTGCAGAGCACATTTTAGTCATGGGTTACTCAGCTCCTTCCACCCTCTGCTAAGTGTCTGTTTCCTCTGGTCTATAGCATCAGAGAGGAAAAGAAGTCCAAAAAGAGCATGTCACTGATGTCTTTTCTGTGGTTGTGCTGAAATGCTGGATTTCTCCCCGAACAGGACTGTGAGTTCGGATATAGCCAATTTATACACTGCCCCCCACCCTCCCCCCCAATACTTTGCCGCCCCGCCCACACACATACACACTGCACAATTCCCAGACGTGGCAGATCTGGCTTCAGCTAAACGTCTTCCAAACCCTCAGCACCTGCCCCTGGTGGTAGATCTCCTTTTTTCTGCCTTCTTAATTTCTTTCGTCCTTGCTGACAACCTATATACTGGGGTTCAGGTAAGGTGGATAAAGTCCATCTACATTAAAAAGTATCCATCTAATCCACAGGAAATTCATGCATCTTTGTCATGCCAGATAGTGGCAGGGAAGAGTGTTTTTTTTTTTTTTTTCTGCCTCCTCTCCCCACATTGAGAGCAGTCTAATCTTTTTTTCCCCCATTCTCAGATAGGTCCCAAGAAGATTATGAGTGATTCTTTTAGAGTACCCTCTCAGCTTGGTTTTGAAATCCTCTCTACAGGCTGAATTGTCCCTCCAACACTTCTAATGGGGGATGATCTTCTTATACACATGAAGAAACGTAGAGTGGAGGTCAATGGAGGGAATCTTCCCTGGAGGAGGGAAGATATCTCTATTTGTCTTTAGATTTTGGATTACTTGGAAAATCTTGTCTCCAGTTTATGACCCAGTTTCCAAATTTAGGACACTCAGTATCCTACTACACTGATAACAGATTCATTCACTCAGGAAGAAAGTATGGTGGAAACGACCGACTTATAAGCCACTGAATTCTCATCAGCTGCCACGGAATTTCCCTGGAAATATAACTTAAAAAAAAAAAAAGAAAGGAAAATGGAAGAGTTATCATTCAAAGAGGATTTTTCTCAATTCTTAAAGTTCTAAATATAAACTTATTTGTATAGCAACTTGCCATCAATTTCCATGATACATAGTAGTGCAGGTTTATGTTTCTGCTTCTTAAATATAATTTGTGTACCGTTAGACAAGTATCTTTATCTCTTTGGCTTTAGAAAGATATGAATGTTTGCCTCAAAATATGTAATATATAAGTGCTCAGTATTATCTATAATTATATACATTTATTAGCTATTGTTGCATATTAGCATTATTTGAATGGATTATGTGTATGATCTCAGTTCTGAGCATTTTATACACTTTACATGCATTATGTGCTTACATGTACTATAAAATTTTCTAGCTAACTGTAAGAAAAACTAGCAAAAGCAAAATTTGTTCAGTTCTCCTTAAAGCTGCTATGCTTCTCAACCATGTAGTTGGAAAGCGTGGCAGCATCAGGGAAGTAAGCAGAGAGCCGGAAGGGCTGTAGACCACAGAATCAAGGTTTTCCCTCTGGCCACATAATTACTGGCATATGCAGGCACAGTCTTTTGTGCGGGTTTCCTTGGACACATGCTGCATTATTATTTAACTGATCCTCTTTCAGTGCTATTCCACTGGACATGAAGTTTTCTCGTTTCCCTTTCAGTATCTAGTTTCAAGCCTAAAGAACCACATATTCATGGCCAGAATGCAAGATATACAGAGTGCAAGTTGAACAGATTATGTAAGAATTCTTTGTGATAAACTTTCCTTTAATCTTAAATTTATAGCGTGCTAGATCTTGAATTTTAGGCATAACTGAGACCCACATTTTTCAGAGCCCTCTGCAGACCTAAATATATATTATGAAAGAAAAGAAAAAAAAGTTCCATGGTCAAATAAATTTGGAAAACAGTGAGATATATAAATTAAACAACTTTTTTTTACTAAAAGTCCTTTTGAAATTTGTACTATTCAAACGGACCCTGGTGGCACAGTGGTTAATTGCTGTGCCTGCTAACCAAAAGGTCAGCAGTTCGAAACCACCAGCTGCTCCTTGCTCAGTCAGTTCTACTCTGTCCTATAGGATCATTATAAGTCTAAATTGACTTGACAGCAGAGGGTTTAATATGCATTCTAAAATCTCCAAGAAAGACATAGAGAATATAGGGTGGATCTATTTACTCAAGAACACTTTTTCGTGGAGCTTCTACTTGGAATAATATCCCATGGAACATACTTTGGCAAATAAATCTGTAACTCGACCATCTTCAGTATGCTGATGAAGGAACGGAGGCCAAGAAAGATGACCTGCTCCCACCCTGAGGGTAATTAAAGCCCTAATTTGAAGTCTGCATGAAAATCTCCCTCCAGTATTTCCACTTTTCTCACCACATGGGAGTAAACCTTGATGTGTCCTAACATCGGTGGCTCAAATTCCAGTAGGTGGACCATTTCACATGATGTCCCTTTGGAGTGAACCACAATCTCTTATGCCCCCAATTGCTCCTTTTCTTTTCATGGTGATGAGAAAGTCACATTTCAATATTTTTGTCTGATGTTTTATTTCTAAGCTTAATATAGATCTCATCTACCCTCTAGATAAAGGACTTTCATTTATTCCTAAATTTATCCATCTGGCACACAGCCACAAAATTCATTTGTAAAAACCCTCTATGAATCTAAGAAATAAAAATCTCTTTTGACCGTCATTTGGTTTAGTTTAGTCAAATCAAAGATTAATGGTTGGGGTGAGGGGTGGGGTAGAGAATTTCTAACAATTAGATCTCAACCAAGGGCTGTAGTGTGCCTTAAGGGAATGTTTGGTCTTAATTAACAGCCTCCGTTACAAGCAACATACTGCAGCACCCATCACTTTTGAAGTCTGATAGCTCAATTTGCCTCTATTTCTGGGTGTCGCTCCTCTTGGGTGCTGTCTCCCTTTGTGTGTGTGTCTTCCTTATACTCTTGACTTTGAGGGAGCAAGAGTAGTGGACGGTCCAAGTCACAAATCTTACATGCAATTTATTTCTCTCTTCTCTAAAGTTCTTTCTTAAAATGCTATCCAAATTATCTTTCAGTTGAAAAAATATCAAGGATTTTTGATCTATGGAGAATTGTCTTGCAAGAACAAAGATCCTTAAGTTCTAGAGACTTCTAAGAAGTTTGCGTCTTGAACCGCATATGTAGCACCTTACTCTTTTGTAAAAACTCTTTCGATTACTCTTTTGCTTTTTCTTTCATCTGAATATCTCCAGAGAAATATAAATACACGACATAGACAATATTTCTAGGTTTTGTTGAATCTGATGTCTCAGCTTTTCATCTCCATGAAGAAATTTCCAACATTCCCCCCATGACCATCCAATCTATTGACTTAACAGCTCCAACATTCTATTCTCATTTTACTCACTTTTATTTTCAGCTGCTGTCACAGCATTCTCCTCCTTTTTCACTATCTTCAGGCACTATATATCCCTTCCTACAATCCCTGCCCCAGGCCTCTAGATTTGACTGTCATTTGGAGGCTTTCTGAGCTCATGCAATCAGAGTTTAAGGACTAGTTGTAGGCTTTGCTTGTTCCTAACAGAGAATCTTCTCTGTTTAACTGCAAGATTCACATAACACATTGTTATGCTTGTGAACTGGCATCTGTTCTTGATACTAATATCTAGGTGCAACATAAATTAATGGCATTAAGCTATAAAGTTTTACACAATTTCTGTAAGAGTTAAATTGGAGAGATGTATATAGATACATCCAAATTTTTATTATATAACAACTTGATTTAGAGGAGTGGTTCTCAACCAGGGATGAATTTATCCCCCCCCCCCAGAGGATATGTGACAATTTTGGCTTGTCACAATTCCCTGGGTAGCACGAACAGTTACACATTTGACTACTAGCTGAAAGGTTGGCAGTTCAAACCCAACCAGAGGTGCTTAGGAAGACAAGCCTGGCAATCAGCTTCTGAAAGGTCACAGCCTTGAAAACTTTATGGAGCAGTTCTACTCTGCACAGATAGGACTGACATGAGCCAGAACCAACTCAATGGCAACTAACAACAATAACTACTGGAGGAATCTACTGGTATTTAGTGGGTAGAGAGCAAGTATGCTGTTAAACATTCTACAATGCACAGGGCAGTCCCCCTCCCCAAAAAGAGTTATCCAGTCTATAGTGCCACTGTTGAGAAATCCTAATTTCAATAATGAGGGCATATTTTAAGTTCTGAAGCTATAGAGGAATATTTGCTAACTTACTACCTTTGTAAAATGTATTCAACCAATGAATGAAAAGCCATGGAAGATTAGCTTAGTTTGCAAAACACTTGAATCTTACCATGAAATAAAGTATAGCTAAAGTGTCTAAGATTGTATTACAGAAGAGCAAAAGTTAATGGAAATAAAATAATCTTTCATTCTCTTTTTATTTATATTTTCTTATGCAATCTTTCCTCTTTGACATTTCCTACTGTTTTCAGAATGAGATGGTTTGGCCTTTTGTCTATGACTCATTTGTGTTCTTAGACACCATTTTTTACTTAAAGGAAGTTTCAAACCTTCCAACCTCAAGCCAATTGTATTGGCTAGCCTTTCCAATGCCTTTAGATAATCCATGGTACAGACAGCATATTTTCTTTTAAAGCTTTAAATCCCAGGTTGTAAAGCCCCTATAAATAAATGCTTTCCTTGTGGTGGGAAAATGTCTTATTTAAAAATTGTTTAATAGGCTGCCACTGTCAAAGGATAACATTTAGACATTCAGCCAAGATATTGGTGTTGATGCTAATTCCCTTCTGCTTTTTATAGCTCACGCATGACTCTCACACACTCAATATTTTAGTTGTATGCTGCAGGCCTTCGAGTGAAGCAATTCCTGGAAACAACATGATATCATGAGACTGTTACAGCTATTAAGCCATGGCAGCTAGAATGGAAATGAATACAACAAAAACAATTTATATAGGAATATATTTCTCAGTGGATCGGTTTCAATATTGCTCCCTGTGGTTGAATCCAGTTTATTCTAAATGCCGATGTTTCGACCATTGTCCACATGGGCATAAATAACACAGCGATGACAGAACTTTTATTTTCTTCAGGTTTAGGATTGATAAAAGTGCATATCTGAAACTTACTTGCCAAGGACTATAAGTTGAGAAGGCTAACATAAGGTACCATTCTCTCCCAGGAGGTCCTTCTTATTTCTTGCTCCTTTCTTCTGGTGATGTCTATCCTTAAGGTACCTTCTGTCATTCTGGAATATAACTTTGAGTATAAAATCTAAATCTTGATTCTATTATGACTGATGCAGCCATATAGTTCTGCTCTCCAGATGGCTTTGCAGTACCTTGACATCCTGTCTGGACTGCTCAAAGGCTTCAGGAATTTTCCGTGAGGTATTAAAGCTATCGATGTCTCACATAGACAACTACCTTTCTTTCCCTTTACAAATAGTTCCCCAGATGCCTACTAAATCCTTAGCTTTCTCTCCACTGCAAAACTCCTCAGCATTTGTGAGGCACAAACAATCTCTTCCACTTGGAGGACTGAAGGCGCTCAACACTTAGACACTTTTTTTTTTTTTAACATGGGTGCAATTCACTTAACTCTGTGACTAAAAATATAACTTTACACCATGTATCTGTCTTGATCGTAGTGTAGTTTTGAGCATCATTAGGGAAAAAAGAGGTTGGGGAGTGATAATAACTTATCACTTTTCAACAAGAGCTGACTGAGAGAACATCCAGGGTGCTTGTGTATTTTTTTTTTTTTTTAACATGGAAGAAAGAGAAAAGGATGACAAAAAGGAGGAAGTAAAAAAAATCAGTGTTACTAAACATACTCGGTTTAAAGTCACATGACATCTGCCCAACAAAACATCATGCTAACAAGGCATCCTTTGTATACGGTTTTTATTACTGGCAGTAATAAATTATAATAGAAGATCTTTATCTGATAGGACTAGGTTTCATAATTGATTATTAGAAAAATCAGTTAATACTGATAATCATTAATATATGTATCGACCTCAAAATTTTAATTTTCACTGGAACCATAAAGTATATAATCATTTATAAATCTTTTGATGTAGAATAGTTTTTTTCTCCCTAAATAAAGATCTCTTTGTGTCATGCTTCTTCAATAATAACAACACCAACAATATGTTAAGTTCAATGACGTTGGTTACATACTTCACATTGTGTCACCCATTCTCACTATCTCTACCCCTATTGTTTCACCGCCATTAACTTAGACTCTCCACTCCTTAAAGTTCTCGTCTGTACTTCAGTTAGTGTTGTCAGTTTGATCTCATATAGATAATTCTTTAAAAGAGCACGACGCTTATGGCAGAGATTCTTTATTCATTGAGCTAAATTGATGTTCAGTTTAAAGATGAATTCATAGGATAGTTTCGGTTTAAGGTTTAAAGATTTCTAGACAATAGATTTAGGGGGTTTCCCCAGTCTCAGTGGATCCGGTAAGCCTGGTTTCCACAAGAATTTGAAGTTCCGTTCCACACTTTTTCTCCTTTTGATCAGGATCCATCTACTGGGTCCTTGATCAAAATGTTCAGTAATGGTAGCCAGGCACCATTCATTTCTCACAGTATTCTGGCATAGGGGGTAGTAGTTCATAGAGACAACTAGACTCACACCCCAGCTGCTTCTCCTGTATCTGAGTCTCCTTCTGCCTCTGCTGTACCAGGTGAATAGAGATCAATTGTTTTATCTTTGGTAGCTGCTCACAAGCATTTAAGATCCCAGGCACTACTTACCAAACTAGGAGGTAGAACAGAAACTCCAAAGACCATATTAAGCCTATTAACTAGATAGACCCACGAAACCATGACCTTAAACCTTCGAACCAAAAAAAACTAATCTCATGATGTTTGTGTTTGTACCTAAATAATATAATGATTGAAGCCTTTTTTTTTTTTGACTGCTCTTGTTGTAAAATTGTATGTAACACTATATTTGTCATTTCACCCCTTTTCTGGTGTACAGCTTATTGATATCAGTTGTATTAGTCAAGTTGTGTAACCATTATCCTTCATTGATGCCAATTTTCCCATCACCAGAGACATAAACTCACTACTTCCCAGAGAATGAGTCCCTCTCTCCCTCCCCACCCCCCACCCCCAGTAGCCACTCCGAAGGAGAAAGATGTGGCAGTCTGCTTCTGTAAAGATTTACAGCCTTGGAAACCCTATCGGGCAGTTCTACTCTGTCCTCTAAGATGAATCAGAATGTACTCACCAGCAACGGGATGACTTTTTTTTTTTAATTGTAAATAATAATTTTCTTGGTTTCTTTTGATGTTTTCTCTTTGTTGGTACACAGAAACCCAACTGGTTTTTGTGTCTTGATCTTGTACCCTGTAATTTTGTTGAATTCTTCTGTTAGTTCTGGCACCTTTCTTGTGGATTCTTTGGAATTATCTATATATAGGATTATGTCATTTTCAAATAGTGGTAGTCTTCTTTCCAACTTGAATTCCTTTTATTTCTTTTCCTTGACTTATTGCTCTAGCTAAAACTTCCAGTATGATATTGAACAGAAGTGGTGAGAATACACATCCTTTTCTTGTTACTGTTCTCAGGGGGTGGGCTCTCAGTCTTTCTCCATTGAGCTGTTGGTAGCTGGTTAAACATAGATGTCCTTAATCATATTAAGAAATTTCCTTATTGCTATCATGTTGAGAGGGTTTTTTGTTGTTTTGTTTTTTAAATCAGGAAAGTGTGTTGGATTTTATCCAATGCTTTGTCTGCATCTATTGAGCTGATCTTGTGGTTCTGTTCCTTTGTTTTATTAATGCAGTGTATTAGTTGATTGATTTTCTAATGTTGAACCATCCTTGTATCCAATGTGATTCTTTAAAAGGAAGATAGATTTGGTCATTCTGCGCAAAATGTCCAATGACTTTCATCTCGCTCAAAATAATATGAGAATTCCCACTTGCTCACCTCCTCCCACTATTCCCTTGACACCTCCTTTCCAGTCACACTCGCCTCCTTGGGGTTCCTAAACAGGTTGTGCAAGCCCATAACTCACACCCTAAACCCTCAGCTTGTGCTCCGTGTACTTGTTGTGACCTTGGTCTGGGAAATTTTACCTTCACAGAGCTGAATGTTTAGATTCCCTTAATAGAGAATAGTTGGGAATGTGTCCTGTTTACAAAGGATGCTTAAGCTATTTGAAGGCCTGATAAATATAGCCTTCAATGGATCTCAGTCAGCATCTAAAACTGGATCTTCACCAACTTTCAATGATTTACACATCATCAACATATCTATTATATATTTATGTGTTTATTGTTTATCTCCCCCACTAGAACATAAGCTCCATGAGGGCAAAAATTTGGGCTATTCTCCAACATAATTGAAGTGCTCAAGAAATGTTTGTTGCGTGAATAAACTTCTGAAAAAATGAATGAATGAATTCATCATCTATTACTTGTAATGTTAACTTTCCTTAAGTGTGGCATAACCTTGAAAAGGGTAGAAAAGCAATCTGAAAGAGGATTCGTTCTAGATTTTTATAGTCCCCATCCAATTTTTTATGCTTCTCTGTGCTGCATTTGTTTTACCAATAATTTTATTACAGTTCCCACTAACGTGCTTGGAAAAAAAAATACTGACTCTTGGAAGCATGTATCACATCAGGTAGAAGTAGTAACTCATGGGCATAACAAAGACAGGCTCAGAAAAATGTTCATTGCATCTTGATAATGGTATACATACTATATTTTTCTCATATATAAATCTGTATATACACCATAGGAAAAGGACTATGATCATATATATGTATATATATAAAACCCAGCCACTGCCATCGAGTCAATGCCAACTCATAGTGACCGTATAGGACAAAGTAGAACTGCCTGATAGAGTTTCCAAGGAACGCCTGGCGGATTTGAACTGTCAACCTCTTGGTTAGGCTCCTTAGCGCTTAACCACTAAGCCACCAGGGTTTCCATATATATATATATATATATATATATATATATATATATATATATATATATATATATATATATATATATATATATATATATATATATATATATATATATATATATTATATTTGTATTTATGTTTAAATGTTCATTATCTTAAATGGCCACATTTTTGTTTGTTTTATTTTTTTGTGTTTTCAATATTTTTTTTCCATTGCAAGTATAGTTAGAAAATAAATAAAAATGATTTTTTTCTCTTTGCCTATGAGTGTTTTCAAATGACATTTACTATCAAGTGTCCTCACAAAGACACTTCGTTAGCATTTTATTGATTTATCTTCTGTTTGCTTTTGAAAAAAAAAATTGTTACTGGCAGGGTATAAGAGGTTGGAAGGAGATGTTTATATTATATTCATCTTCTGTGTTTAAACTTCCATTTTAAATATAGGAGTTATGATCGAAAACATATTTATTTTCACTACACTTCATTCAGCATCCGCTACTTTCATGTGAGAGTTTACTCATTTGTAGTCATCACCTCCTCACTTATTTGGAAATTATTGGATCTAGATCAAAAACTTACCATCTGTCTGTTTGTGCTTAATAGGAGTTGTGACAGAAAAACATGATCTTTACATTCACAAATACTTAAGTGATTCTATCAATAAGAAACAATAAAGGAAAGAAGAAATAGACATATTAGGAGAAAATATATAGAACAAGACGTAAAAATAAAATAAACAACACAAAATGTGTCGTTAGGAAAATCAGAGTCCCTGCTAAATAAACGGAAAAGTCTGATTTCAAGGGACTGTGAAAGACAGTCCACCATAAAAAAAGCAGGATTCAGGTCTAGATGGCATTCAGGTATAACCATCTGTTATGAACTGAATTGTGTCCCCCAAAATTTATGTTGAAGTAATCATCCTTAGAAACTGAATGTAACCTTGTTTGGAAATAGAATCTTTGAAGATGTTATCAGTTAACATGACATCGTACTAGAATAGGGTGGGTCCTAGCCCTGTAAGACTGGTGTCTTTGTAAAAGAGGAAAAGATAGAAACAGGTACAGACAGGGGACGGACAGCCACGTTATGACGCATCTCCAAGCCAAGGAATACCTGAGGCTACCAGAAGCTAAGAGAGGTGAAAGAATTTCCCTCCCCACACACCTCCCAGAGCCTTCAGACACTGGCACTGCTGACACCCTGAATTTGGGTTCTTAGCCTCCAAAACTATAAGACAGTAAATTTTTATTGTTAAAGGCCACTCGATTTGTGGTATGTATTATGGCAGGCCTAGGAAACTAACATACTTCCAGAGGTGAGCAGGCCTTCAGGCTAAATTTGCAGTTTCACTAGAATTCTCCTGACTAAGCCAACCGGGGAGCCCTGGTGGCACAGTGGTTAAGAGCTTGGCTGCTAACCAAAAGTTCGGCAGTTTGGATCCATCAGATGCTCCTTGGAAACCTTATGAAACAGTTCTTTTCTGTCCTATAAGGTCACTATCAGTAGGAATCCACTTGATGGCAACATATTTGGTTTGGTTTTTTAAGCCACCAGGTGGTACGGGGTGTTGAAAGAGACTACAGAGTTCAGTATAAATTCTATATCAGTGCTGTACTATAGAATGAAAATAGAAGTCTTCTGTTAGCTGTTATTGGGAGGAAACATGAGGTAGGCAGCTACCAGCAAGGATGGTGTCTGTCACTGTTTCTAACAGACTAAAGGCCAGTTTCATTAAAGGTTGTGAGGACAGTGTTCATTGTCTAAGTGAAGACAGCTGAACCTCACTAAACCAAATGGTATATCTGACAGTTATGACTAGGTAGTGAATATTCTTTCAAAAACCAAGACAGATTTTCGATTAGCAACAATATCACAAGTTCTGGGGACCAAGTAAGTTGTAGAAACATTGGTCACCTTACGAACAAAACTCCATTTGTAATTAATCGCTTCCTAGATGGAAACCCTGGTGGCCTAGTGGTTAAGTGCTATGGCTGCTGACCAAGAGGTTGGCAGTTCGAATCCGCCAGGCGCTCCTTGGAAACTCTATCGGGCAGTTCTACTCTGTCCTATAGGTCTCTATGAGTCAGAATGGACTGGATGGCAGTGGATAGATGGAATGTTTAAACAATGGGCTCAAGAATAGCAATAATTGTGAGGATGGTGCAGGACTGGGCAGTGTTTCGTTCTGTTGTACGTAGGGTCACTATGGGTCGGAACTGACTTGATGGCACCTAACAACACCAACAGATGGAATGCTTAATTCTTTTGCAAAGATTTAGTATTGCGCTCATACCAGTACTACTACTGACATAATTTAAGTGATTTCGTATTATTTTATTTAATTCAATTACCAATCCAATGAGTTCGTTGCCATTGTTACTTTCATTTTGCAGATGAAAGAACTGAGGCTCTGAGCTGTCAATCAACAAGTTAAAGTACCCAGAGCAAGTAAATGGTGGGGGCAGAGATCAAATCCAGGCAGCCGGGAGCCAGCGCTCATGCCCTATGCCCTGCCATGTGGCCCTGCAATGCCGTATTATTTGAGAAAGTGGGCTGTGTATTTAAGCTTCTACAGTTTAAATGTAGGCTTAACCTTTACTGTGTAACCTGCACAAGTTACTTAACATCTCTGAACTTTGTTTTCTCAACCATAAAAACAGAATGAAATTGTACTTACTTCACAGAGTTCTGTAATAACTAAATACAGTAATAAATTTAATATGCTTAGAACAGTCCTTGACATACAATAAGCATCCCAGAAGTCACCAGTTTGAAATCACCAGTCGCTCCTTGGAAACCCTATGGGACAGTTCAGTTCTGTCCTGTAGGGTCGCTACCAGTCAGAATCAACTTCACGACAAGGTTTTTTTTTTTTTTTTAAACATTTGCTATTATTATTTCACACACACATACACTCATGCACACTCACATGCACACAGACAAAACTGATATCTAAGTTTGTCCTTCAGCCTTTAAACTTGACGTTGAGTGGGTGGCTCTATCATATCTGTGCTTTTACATACCTGTGATTTACATGTCATCCCATTTTTTCTTCCTGGGATCAATTTCATTTGTGTCTTTCCAGCCTTCATAAAATACCTTTTATCTGAAGCCATGAAATTTACTTCTTTTTTGCTTTACTTTTTGAAATCTATTTTTGAAAAGTTTCATGCAATTTGTAGCATTTATTATAAAACAGCTTCATATAAGTAGGCTTACATTCTGAAATGAATTAAGCTACAAAGTTGGGAAACATGTGCTGGAAGCACTATTCTGGTTCTGGCCATAGTTGGCATTCAAGAGAGATGTATTACAATCGATGATTTCGACAAGCATAAATCATTGTTGATTTTTTTCAGCACAAGTTGACGAGCTGACTGAGGCCGTGTGCAGGGAGGGAGAGAGAGAGAATGAGTATTTTTGATTTTTTTTTTTAATACAGAAGAAAGAGAAAAAGAGTCGTGGCTCTTAGAAATAAAGAGAAAGAAAAATGTAATTATAGAAATACTGTAACTTTAAATAACCTTTACTACTCATGAAAGCAGTATATGTAATTTTTTTTGTTTAAATTCAAAACAATAATTAAAAACTGTTGAAGATGGTTAGGTCATTGGTTTATGTTTGAATGACTCCATTGAAGATTATGATGATGAAAAGGCTATTAATCCACGTCCATTCAGATCATTTCCTACAAGTTATCTTGGTAAATGTTAGTATAAAACACACAGACATTCTGGTCACACCTAATGTGTTAATTAAGAAACAATTGTACATTTATGGCTTATGCTCTTTAGAGTTAATTAGATAGTAAATCATTTTCTTATCAGTGACTCAGAGAACAAAAGCTATCACATTCGATTAAAACTTCAATCGGAGGGAAAGAAGCCTCGGATAAGCAAAGCATTACTGAAAAAGAAGAAGAAAGTGGGAGGCCTCACTCTACCTGATTTCAGAACCTATTATACAGCCACAGTAGTCAAAACAGCCTGGTACTGGTACAACAACAGGCACATAGACCAGTGGAACAGAATTGAGAACCCAGACATAGATCCATCCACGTATGAGCAGCTGATATTTGACAAAGGACCAGTGTCAATTAATTTGGGAAATGATAGTCTTTTTAACAAATGGTGCTGGCATAACTGGATATCCATTTGCAAAACAATGAAACAGGACCCATACCTCACACCAAGCACAAAAACTAACTCCAAGTGGATCAAAGACCTAAACATAAAGACTAAAACGATAAAGATCATGGAAGAAAAAATAGGGACAACCCTAGGAGCCCTAATACAAGGCATAAAAGGAACACAAAACATTACCAAAAATGACAAAGAGAAACCAGATAACTGGGAGCTCCTAAAAATCAAACACATAGTATGCTCATCTAAAGACTTCACCAAAACAGTAAAAAGACCACCTACAGACTGGGAAAGAATTTTCACCTATGACATCTCCGACCAGCGCCTGATTTCTAAAATCTATATGATTCTGTTAAAACTCAACCACAAAAAGACAAACAACCCAATCAAGAAGTGGGCAAAGGATATGAACACACACTTCACTAAAGAAGATATTCAGGCAGCTAACAGATACATGAGAAAATGCTCTCGATCATTATCCATTAGAGAAATGCAAATTAAAACCAGGATGAGATTCCATCTCACTCCAACAAGGCTGGCATTAATCCAAAAAACACAAAATAATAAATGTTGGAGAGGCTGCGGAGAGATTGGAACTCTCATACACTGCTGCTGGGAATGTAAAATGGTACAACCACTTTGGAAATCTATCTGGCATTATCTTAAACTGTTAGAAATAGAACCACCATGAAAAAAAAAACCCAGAAATCCCACTCCTCGGAATATACCCTAGAGAAACAAGAGCCTTCACACAAACAGATATATGCACACCCATGTTTATTGCAGCTCTGTTTACAATAGCAAAAAGCTGGAAGCAACCAAGGTGTCCATCAACGGATGAATGGGTAAATAAATTGTGGTATATTCACACAATGGAATACTACGCAATGATAAAGAACAGTGACGAATCTGTGAAACATTTCATAACATGGAGGAACCTGGAAGGCATTATGCTGAGTGAAATCAGTCAGAGGCAAAAGGACAAATATTGTATAAGACCACTATTATAAGATCTTGAGAAACAGTATAAACTGAGAAGAACACATACTTTTGTGGTTACGAGGGGGGGAGGGAGGGAGAGGGTTTTTTAATGATTAATTAGTAGATAAGAAATGCTTTAGGTGAAGGGAAGGACAACACTCAATACATGGAAGGTCAGCTCAATTGGACTGGACCAAAAGCAAAGAAGTTTCTGGGATAAAATGAATGCTTCAAAGGTCAGCGGAGCAAGGGCAGGGGTTTGGGGACCATGGTTTAAGGGGACTTCTAAGTCAACTGGCAAAATAATTCTATTATGAAAACATTCTTCATCCCACTTTGAAATGTGGCGTCTGGGGTCTTAAATGCTAACAAGCGGCCATCTAAGATGCATCAATTGGTCTCAACCCACCTGGAGCAAAGGAGAATGAAGAACACCAAGGTCACACGACAACTAAGAGCCCAAGAGACAGAAAGGGCCACATGAACCAGAGACCTACATCATCCTGAGACCAGAAGAACTAGTTGGTGTCCGGCCACAATCGATGACTGCCCTGACAGGGAGCACAACAGAGAACCCCTGAGGGAGCAGGAGATCAGTGGGATGCAGACCCCAAATTCTCATAAAAAGACCAAACTTAATGGTCTGACTGAGACTAGAGGAATCCCGGCGGTCATGGTTGGCACAGGACAGGAACCATCTCCGAAGACAACTCATCAGACATGAAAGGGACTGGACAGTGGGTGGGAGAGAGATGCTGATGAAGAGTGAGCTAATTATATCAGGTGGACACTTGAGACTGTGTTGGCATCTCCTCTCTGGAGGGGGGATGGGAGGATAGAGAGAGTTGGAAGCTGGCAAAATTGTAACAAAAGGAGAGACTGGAAGGGCTGACTCATTAGGGGGAGAGCAAATGGGAATACGGAGTAAGATGTATATAAACTTATATGTGACAGTCTGACTTGATTTGTAAACGTTCACTTGAAGCTCAATAAAAGTTAATAAAAAAAAAAAACTTCAATCAGTACAATTTATATTTAAATTGAGAAGTCTGATAGAAGTCACCTGCAGTGAACCCACCTTTGACAATCTATGTTTTTCTATAAGTGGACGATTCATACAAACTTTAGTGCTACTGCAAAGAAAGCAGTGTCTCTTTTTCTTTGAAGGACTTCACATGGGTAAAGTGGGAGTAACATATTTGAGACTTGAGACAAATTTTTCAACATACCAACTTAGTAGGAAGTAGCTGTGCAGAAAAACAAAAATGAATGGCCTTTGGCTTTGTCAGGCTTCAATTCAGAATTTATTTCTAGTATACCTATTAATTTCTAGTCCCTTAAACCAAAAAACAAAATGACTGAAGCATTTGTTCAAACATTGTCATTGTTCTTTGTATATTCTGTAAGACATAAAAGGACTCTTTTCTTTAGCTGTAAGATTACTCAGAAGTTCTTAATTTACTATTTTCATATTTTGATAAATATCCTGTTAACTCTTTTCTTTAATAACTGATTCCTATAAATATAATTACAGGTTTATGAGTTTTGCTAAGTTGCAAAAGCATCATTTCTTTTTTCCTGTTTACCACCTGTCTTTTAAGAATCCATTTAAATCACTTTCTTTTCTCATCTTTTCTTGTTTTAAGATTTGGACCATTGTTTCATGTTTGAACAATGACCATTGTTCATTGTTTCCTTTAATTTATTCAATTTAAAAATTTTTTTTAAAATTTATTTTTTGTCTATCACAATCATTTATTTTTAAAGACAAGAACTCAAAAACAACTTTAGAAATTTAAATGTCAAACAAAAGTAAAACTCCATTTTGAAGATGTATGTTTTATCATATAGTAACAATTCAATTCACCTTCATTACATTAAAAGCACGACAAAATAATAGCTAGACTGTTTCATTTTATCATTCACTTTAATAGAATGTTAGAAGTTTAACTCTGGGTAAATAATTTTCCTTCTACCAAGTATATAAATGGCTTAGGAAAACCAATATCGTTAGAGAGCGTAGTTCTAAGTGTTAAGATTTTATTGGCCTACCACATTGACCTATTCTACTAAATTCAAAGAGAAAATGTTGGAATTTTACATTGAGAAAAGTGATTTCTATGGATCAGTAAAGACCACAGGAAATATTCTGAGGAATTTTTAGAACATGGTTTAATGTTAGAAAGCAACTTGAATTTTTCAAGCCCAAAAGAAAATATAACTCTCCTGTTTTGGTGCATTTATATCTCTGCCAACATGCTAAAATGTGTTGTTGCCTCCTTCTCCTCTTATCAGCCCTCTCACCCCTCAGTCCTGTCTCCCCCTTTGATACTGATATTCTATGCAGTTTGGTAGGGGTCTGATGCTTGAGGAAGAAACAATAATGCCTTTTGACCCTTTTAGGAAGAGACTTCTCACTACATGCACAACAAGGACTAGAAAGGGTGACCTAACCAGAGACTGCCTCTTGCTGAGACTTCTCCATCTGCCTTTTTCAGACCAAGCCCCCTTTTTCAAAAGACACTTTGAAATGATGAGAATAAGAGTTGGCCAAAAGAAGTATAGTTCGTATGTCATAAGTATCCAGTCAACCATTTCACCTTACCATAGTGTCACTGAAAAAGGAAAATGGCTGATTTTGCACCCCCTACAGAAGAAGAAGAATCCTGGGAAAATAGTAGCAGCCTTTAACTATCCACGCTTCAGCAGTTCTGCAACACTCAATCATGGTGTTTTCAGAGTTTAGACAATCGTCCAAAATACAACAATGCAGGTCTTGAACAATCTCTTTGGAAAGTTGGACCTCAGGAAGGCAGAGCTCTCAAAGAAGACTCTCCTTTTGGAAAAGAACAAGCATGCTTTTTTTTTAATGCACACACCTTTTTCCTTATACGTGAAACCTGCTGAAGGGGAACATGATTTTATTTTCAACCATCTACCCATGCCAACTCTCTTATTCAACTAACTTCATGGTCCCATATCCGTATTCAAACATTCCTCTCTGACAATGACTCTGTCAGCTTGTCTTGCATCCTTTCCCAAAGTTGTAACAGGTCAAGCTTGAATTCCCCTTTTGAACTTTGTAATTCCCAAATACTCATCTGAATTGTTTCCTAGCAGTAGCTAGGACTTGTTTAATATATCTCTTTCAGCCCTTATGACTTCAATTGCTAAATTGTCTCTTCTTTCACTTTGCCCCTGTGCATTGAGGATCACACTTATTTGATTAATTCATGCCTCCCTACACCCCCAAACAACATCAATAATACTAATTGAGCCTGAAGAAAAGCAAAAATAGTTTGCTTCTTTCAGACTCAGCTCCTTTGGTTGTGTACATAAATGGAACTACAAATAGCCATCCATGTTTTAAAACATCATTTTGATAAATCATGCTATAAGGAGACTTAGTTCTGACTCATATTCATCATGTTAGACCTTTCCAATTGTTTCCCAGTGCCATGAGATATTTGGAGATCAAATCAGGATTAATGAAATAATTTTCTTTGAATCTGGAAGGTAAAAATCACTCAAAATTTAATTGTTTGCTGCTGAGGGAACATGAGACAGGGGTTGGAGTTGCTGGACAGAGGAGGCATTGAACTTAGGAAGAGAATCATGTTCCATTCCCTATCCATTGCGCAAGAGATGCTCTGTTTTAGTTATCTAGTGCTGCCACAAAAGAATTAATACAACTGTGTAGGGTTCCTATGAGTCAGGATCGATGACAATGGGTTAATGGGTTTAAATGGCCTTAACAAACAGAAATTTATTCTCTCACAGTTTAGGAGGCTATAAATTCAAATTTAGGGTGCCAGCTCCAGGGGAATATTTTCTCTTTCTGTTGGCTCTGGGGGAAGGTCCTTGTCATCAATCTTCCCCTGGATCTAGGAGCTTCTCAGCACAGGGACCTTGAGCCTAAAACACATGCTCCACTCTGGGCTCCTCTTGCTTAGTGGTAGGAAACACCCTCCTCTCTGCTCCATACTCTTTTATATCTCAAAGGAGATTGACTCAAGATACCACATAATCCTGTATTAACATAACTGCTTCTAATCCTGCCTCATTAACATCATTAAAACCAAAAAAACAAATCCCTTGCTGTCAAGTCAATTCAGACTCATGGTGACCATATAGAACAGAGTAGAACTGTCCCATAGAGTTTCCAAGGAGCACCTGGTGGATTCGAGCTGCTGACCTTTCTGGTTAGCAGCTGTAGCACTTAACCACTAAGCCACCAGAATTTCCTGTTAACATCATAAAGGTTAGGATTTACAACAAATAAGATAATCACATCAGGTGACAAAATGGTGGATAATCTCACAGGAATCATGGCCTAGCCAAGTTGCCACACATAGTTGCGGGACACAATACAATCCATAACATCCTCTATAGTACTGAGATGGCTTAGGGATGTTGTACCTCACCTAGGAAATACCCTATTGTTGCTATGTCTCCACAAACATAGGTAGGGTGAGGGATTTCCATTTTCAACTCCAACCTACTATGCAAAGAGATAAAAAATAGGACATGCTAGTTAACACATTTGGCTGCTAACCAAAAGGTTGTAGGTTTGAGTTGGCCCAGAGGAGTCTCAGAAGAAAAGCCTGGTGATCTACTTTGAAAAATCAGCCATTAAAACCTCATGGAGTACAGCGCTACTCTGACACACATGGGGTCACCATGAATAGGAATCCACTCCACAGCAACTGGTTTTTAACAGCAGAAATAGTTGTTCCTTTGGCTAACAGGCTATTGAGTGACTTATGAGTTTATTAGCCTGAGTTTCTATGTAACAAAAACATAAGAAATAATTTGGTATTGCTTTTGCTTAATTTTCATTTTGAAATAAAGCTCAAGATGAAAGAATATTTTGTAGAAAGTATACAATAAATGTGTGTCAGAATTTTATCCTTTCACCACATTTATTCAATCTGTATGCTGAATAAAAAAATGTGAGAAGCTGGATTATATGAGGAAGAACAGGGCATCAGGATTGGAGGAAGCGTCATTAACAACCTGCCATATGCAGATGACACAACCTTGCTTGAAGAGGACTTGAAGTACTCACCAATGAAAATGAAAGACCACAGCCTTCAGTATGGATTGCACCTCACCAAAGAAAACAAAAATCCTCACAACTGTACCAATAAATAACATCAGAATAAATGGAGAAAAAATCGAAGTTGTCAAGGATTTCATTTCACTTGGTTCCACAATCAGCACCCATGGAAGCAGCAGTCAAGAAATCAAAAGACTCATTGCATTGGGCAAATCTGCTGCAAAAGACCTCTTTAAAGTGTTGAAAAGCAAAGATGCCACCTCGAAGACTAAGGTGTGCCTGACCCAAGCCATGGTCTTTTCAACCACCTCATATGCATGCAAATGCCAGATGATGAATAAGTAAGACCGGAGAAGAATTGACACCTTTGAATTGTGGTGTTGACAAAGAATATCGAATACACTATGGTCCACCAAAAAATGAACAAATCTGTCTTGGAAGAAGTGCAGCCAGAATGCTCCTCAGAAGCAAGGGTAACGAGACTATATCTCACATACTTTGGACATGTTATCAACAGAGATCAGTCCCTGGAGAAGGACATCATGCTTGGTAAAGTAGAAAAAAAAAAAAGAAGGCCAGCGAAAAAAAGGAAGACCCTCAACAAGATGAATTGACACAGCGACTGCAAAAATGGGCTCAAGCATAACGATTGTGACCATAGTGCAGGGCCAGACAGTATTTTGTTCTGTTGTAGATAGGGTCACTATGAGTTGGAACCAATTGGAAGGCACCTAACAATAACATAAGATAAATTATACTTTTACTCTATTCGCTCCTAAAGTCTTTCCTAGGTTGTGTGTGTGTGTGTGTGTTTCAGGATATGAAAAAGAAGCAATAAATGGCTTTAGGTCTCTGTAAAAGTAAACTGAAAAGAACTTAAGCAATTCCTTTTCCAGGAGATCTTTAATAGTATCATGGGTTGCATCTGCTTGGATCTTTATGACAAATTCTGCCTGCAGGCAGAGTAAGAGGTTTTGAAAACCTTTCATGGAATTTTATATCCCCATGAGTATATGAAATTGAGTTCAGAAGTTGAAAACAGCAAGGATTCAGAAATCCTAAGTCTCTTCCCTTCAAACAAGTTATTTTCCTAACCTTGGATTTCATTTTCTCCATCTGTGAAGCTGTTAGTGTTAGAACAGATTAATGATTCTTAACTTTTGTTGTTGTTGTTGTTCAGTAAAATTTTGGGAGGGGGGTCACTGGATTTTCTGAGGTTAACTTTCTGAGACTCAATGGTCTAATGTTATTAAATATTAGAATTAATGATTTCTGGGGTAACACGGGAAACCCTGGTGGCATACTGGTTAAGTGCTATGACTGCTAACCAAAGGGTCGGCAGTTTGAATCCACCAGGCACTCCTTGGAAACTCTATGGGGCAGTTCTACTCTGTCCTATAGGGTTGCTGTGAGTTGGAATCGACTCGGTGGCACTGGGTTTGGTTTTTGGGTTTTTAGGGTAACATAATAAAATATATTTTTTGTAGTCCCTGGGTGTTGCAAATGGTTAATGCACTCAGCTGTTAAACGCAAGATTGGCAACTTGAGTCCTCTCAGAGGTGCCTCAGAAAAAGGTCTAAAAATCAGCCATTGAAAACCATGTGGAGCACAGTTCTGCTCTGACTCACGTGAGGTCACTATGAGGCAGAGCTGACTCCAGGGCAACTTTTTTTTTTTTTTTTTTAATTAATAGCATAGTTTGATCCTTATAGTTTAAACATTATAAAAGTGTAAAAATTAAAAAGGAGACATCTGTTCTTAGGAAAGTGACCATTTATGTGGAAGACACAGTGCACACACATTTAGAAAAGACCTAAGAATTCTGTGAGGTGTGCCATGAGCTCAAATGAACTCACACAAATTGGAGACTCATGGACAATGGGCAGAGACGTGGAATTAGAAAGAGGAAAAGGATACAAGCAGATTCAAGTCAAGGAAAGGCGCAGTTTCAGGTAGAAGCAAGGAAAAGCAGGAAAATGAATGCTTAAAAACTCACGAGCCTTATGAAACATGACAAACAGATTTTCTTGATCAAAGTAAGATGTGAACAAAAAGAAAAAGTTGTTTCAAAATTATTTGAAAAAATTATTGAAACCTCTTTCAAAATATGTTTCAAAAAGTTGATTTGAATTTATAGAAAGAGCCTTGAAGGTAATGAGGATTTTAATTCTGGGTGACCCACTTGTGGCAAGAGAGCCTAGCCTCAGTCTTTAAAGTGGTAAGGTCTTGGGTATTGTTAACTGGGCTTTCCAATAGAGAACTACTGAAGTAATTGGAGCAAAAGTGAGAAGTCTTAGATGACACAGATCCGAGAAACATGTTTATCAAAAAAAAAAAAAAAATTTTTTTATTGACTTTGTTACTACTTCAACAAGTTCATTTGGAACTTATTTTAGTATTTAAATTATACTGCCTTGCAAAACAGCTATTGTTTCCTCAGTATTGGAAGCTGGTTATTTGGACAGCTATTAATTCTTTTTAAGACACTGGAAAAACAGTTAGATGTACTCACTACAATGGGGAACTCCTTTCATTTACAATTTTTGCAAAATAAAAAGAAATTAAGCTTTTTGTTTTGTAGTAAAAGCATTCAAGACACATAAAATATTATTAGGAATACTCTGAATACTCTATTTTTCACATTGAATTTTTCCACATTGAATTGTAAACTGGGCCAAATCCTGCCACATGATAGTTGTGTCTAGTTTTCTGATATAAACTGAATATTGTTTCGAGACCTAGGACATTCTTGGAAAACAGTAATGCTATTCCATCTGTGTTGAAAATATCCATGGTAACACAGCTATATATATAAAATAGCTACATGTCTCTTATAAATCTATTCCTCATGCCATGAAGAACAGTCTTTAGAGTTTCCTTGAGTCAAAAATTTTGAAGCTTTGGTGTAGATTATGTGTGATAAATGTACCCTAATGGGTAGAATCCCCTAAGTCTTTGGACTTTCCTCACACTATTCCAAGGAATTTGTGACATCTCAACTTCTTGTAACATAGATGACCGTTTAGTCCAGGTTTCGTGAAAATCAGTCAGGCAAACAAATTAGAGTCACTCCAGCTGTTTGAGTTGACATATTGAATTCAGTCTGCCTGGCAAGAGCACATGTGCATTGATAAACTCAGCCCAGTCTACAATTACGTTCTTTCCTATTTGGTCTAGTTCCCTGAGGATATTCCCACATGTATACTCCAGATTTTATTATTACTATTATATTAAATTACAAAATCTTACAGTTATATTGGATGGAGAGCCGGATTTGACTTTGCAATTTGCCCTCAGGACGTTCTTAAGACTGACTATCATTAGAGATCTAGAAGGGCCTGGGTGTTTTATGTTGGCTGGAGGAGCTGGTGGGAGTTTGTGTATAAAATTGGGTAGCTTGCTTCCTGGGGATGCCAGAATGCCAGACTGCCAAAAGCCAAGTAAGAAGGCAGAGGACTTAATTGCTGAGGCAAGGAAAGAAAGCTTATTTTGATCGGACACCTGATCAGATGATAATCAAGATGTGTGACCCTGAGAGAGATTTTTGAAATGGTTAATCAATCATCAGGGCACTTCACCAATGTCAATGAGTATGCTTCTGAGATCCAAAAATGATCTGAATAAACAAAAATCTGGGCTTCTCTCTCGCCTCTTTTGTGTCCTTACTCAAATGTCACCTTCTCTGTGAGGCCATCCCTGGCTATCCTATTGATAATTTCACACACACACATACACCTCTGCCCTTATCTTTATATTCTCCAAAATGCTTGCCATATCTGTCTCCTCTAACATATAGGCACTCTATGAAAATAGATACTGATCTATTTTATTCACTATTTTACCACTAGGACTTGGAACACTGCCTGGCCCATAGCAAGGACTCACTAAACACCTGTTTAGTGAATGAATGAGTAGAGGCCTAGGTTCAATCACCTGTATAGAGAACTACCGTCCTCACCACATCCTATAGATTCAGAATCCTTTGAAAGCAGGGGAAGTTGAGCATCCCTGAGGAAGGATCCTGAAGCAGGTACATGGCACTAGGGTGAGATGAGTGAACCACTCCCTGAGAACACAAACTTTACCAGTATGCCCCAAAACTCAGTAATCAAGATAATAATATTTTAATCCAATAATTTAAAAAAAATAAACAAAATCACAAACAAAATATCAAAACTTTAAACGAGAACAAGATCCGTAAGTAATCAAACCATGCAGAGCCATACTGGAGGCTGAAGCAAAAGGAAAAATCAGTAATAGTGATCATTTGCCTTCAAGAATGACGTGGTCAGCTTCATGGAGAGGGTGTATTGGATTATACTTTTTGTAGTACTTTGGTGCCTCTTTACTAGGCTCAGCGCCTGGAAGGTAACGTGCACCTATTGATCTGACCAGTGCTTTTATCTTTTCTAAGACAGAAAATGCTACTTGATATAGATAACACTTCTTAACTCTCAGATCTATGCCGCAATTTGTTCTACGGTGATTTTGATTGACTCTATCCCCTAGGGCTTTGTAATGGCTCATTACTCTAACGGCTACTACTTTGCTGAAAGTATTTACTAGTGCAGGTCATGGCAGATGTCTTAGCTTCCTAGTGCTGCTCTAACAGAGATAGCACAAGTGGATGGCTTTAAAGAGCTGAAATTTATTTTGCCACAGTTTAGGAGGCTAGAAGTCTTAATTTAAGGCACCAGCTCTCAGAGAAGTCTCTCTGTCTTGGCTCTGGGGGAAGATTCTGTCTTTTTCTATAGTTCAGGTGTTCCTTGGTTCCTTGGTGGTCTTCACATTGCATCTATCTTCCCCCATTTGTGCCTGCTTCTATGTCTAACCTACTGATTAGGTTTAGGACACACCCTACACTGATATGGTCTCATTAACATGACAAAGAAAACCCTATTCCCAAATGAGATTACATCCACAGGTATAGAGGTAGGATTCCCACACATATTTTGTGGGGACACAATTCAATCCATAACAGCCAGTATTCTATATTCTTTGAGAAGACACATGTATGCTAGAAGATAGTATATAAATCCCACATGCATTCAGACGCCTCCCAACCTAGTGGTCTGGGAGTTTCAATATATACCTTCCACAGCAAAGGAAGAGTTGTTGCGCCTTATTCTCTACACCACTAAGAAAGAAGCACAATGTCTGAAAATGTCTTTAGATTTTGGAAGGGATGAATACCTCATTTGGCTGGATTCTCTTAACCCATTTACTGACAACAGTTGACAATTCTCAATCAAGCTCAGAGCAAGAGAAGTTTTCCTACCTGGTGTATCTCTCTCTCACTGTCAGTAATGTCCATCTCCCAATGTTTCCAGCCTTACATGCAGTTAAGATGTGTGCACATGAATTAAGATCTGCCAATCAGATATTTTCACCTCACACTTGGATTTAGAAACTACGGAATGAAAGAAGATGCCACGTACAATTAATTCTGCTGGGGATGAGGCAGCTCTTTTCTTTCCAAGGCCAGTGATAGCTGTAGTTCTAGGGACAGAGGAGTATCTACTCAGGGACGGTAGCAAGGGTGGCTTCCCTGGACAGTTCTACAATGTGATTATGGGCGTTGCTTCTGACTATATAGTTTCTAAGCCAAGTTCTCTGGCCCTCCTGGAGATGGTGTGAGTTATTCAATTTACTTGAATTCTCTTTTTCTGATTAAATTACTGAGAGGATGTTTCTGTTACAAATTAGAGCCTTGACTTATATAACAAAGTTTGAATCAAATGAAGGACAAATATTGGTCTTAACCTACAGTAAGGTAGTTGGGCTATTAAGAAAAATATATTTATTTATTTTTATTTTTTGCTTAAATAATGCCTAGAAAATTACTCAGGCAGTTCTTGTCTCCCCTCCTTCTGTGCATAGTGATTTACACATATTGTGTGAATTACATAAATATTATTTGCTGAATGAACAATGAACAACATTCATACCATTAAATCAGTCATTTTGATATAGCATAAGTCCTTAACTTACCACCCATTCTATCTGCATAAATAAAGAGTAGAAAGTATTCGAGCAAAGTTAACACGGTAGCCATCTTTATAGCATCGAGAAACTAACTTTCCGTTTTACATCTAGTAGATTCCTATTCATGACAACCCTGTGTGTGTGTCAAAATAGAACTGTGTTCCATAGGGGTTTCAGTGGATGATTTTTTGGAAGTAGAATGTCAGGTCTTTCTTCTGAGGTACCTATTGATGTACTCAAACTTCCAGTCTTTCAGTTAGCAGCTGTCTTAATCATCTAGTGCAGCTATAATGGAAATGGCTTTAACAAAGAGCAATTTATTCTCTCACAGTCTAGTAGGTTACAAGTCCAAATTCAGGATGTCAGCTCCAGGGAAGGCCTTCTCTCTTTGTCGGCTCTGGAGGAAGGCCCTTGTCCTCAATCTTCCCATAAACGAGGAGATTCTCAGGCTCAGGGATCACGGTCCAAAGGATGGGCTCTGCTCCAGGTGCTTCATTCTTCGTGCTATGAGGGCCTCAACTCTCTGCTTGCTTCCCTTTCCTTTCATCTCTTGAGAGATAAAAGCTGGTGCAGGCCACACCCCAGGGAAAATCTTTTACATTGGATCTAAGTTAAGGATGGCGTTTCGATCCCACCCTAATCCTCTCAAACATAAAATTGCAATCACAAAATGGAAGACAACCACAGAATACTGGGAATCATGGCCTAACAAAGTTAATACACACATTTTGGGGGGGACAAAATTCAACCCATGACAGAAGCCATGTGTGTTAACCCTTTGCAACACCCAGTGTTTCCTCAAAATAATCTTAGGTGTAAAATAAAGAAGATGTATTTCCCATTGGGGAGAAGACTTTATTTTCAAGTGTGGTCTGGAATCTAGGATACCTTTGGAAGCAATAACCACAGCTCTACAGAAGGTAGCCTCTTTGAGAAATTCACAATTTTGTCCTTGTTCACGAAGATGCGAGCAAGCTTTGTATGTGCCTGTGATGAAATTGAGGCCATAGGTACCTGCTTAGTTAAAGACACTATTTCCTTCCACCTGCCTGTACCTGATTGCTGTGGGCTTTCTGGATAACTAAGTCCTCCTGTCCTGGCTTCTCAGGGCTGGTGTGATAAAAAGGGCTAGTTGCCAAGAGGCATAAAAGATGCCGGAAGGGATGTTGGAGGCAAAGGCAAGTTCCTCAATAGTGAATGAGGCTGTGTGTCTCCTGCCCCATGCCATGTATTTTGTAATGAGCAAAAAAAAAAAAAAAAGTTGTTTGGGGAGTATCATAAAAATGCTAGTGAGGACTGACTGTATTGGTTTCTATTTGCTTCTTCATTTTATGTTTAGCTACGGGCTTCAATAGCAACAAAACTTTAGAGGCTGTGGAAACAGGTTAGCCAAGCTGCTGATTAAGTGAGCCAAGGGAAACAAATCAGAAAGGCTAGTAAAAAAAGAGTTTCTTGCAACTTAGACATGCATCACTCCCTCAGTGGTGGGTTCCTTTCCAAGAGATAAAACACCATGGCACTGTGTAGCCAGTACCAAGGGTAAGTGTCCTTCTTCTTGCCCCAGGGGCAAGAAGAAATGAAAGAGTCCTTCAACAGACTCTGAGCTTTAGATAAGTAGGACCTGTCCCCTAACACGAAAGGCTTTTACCCAACAGTTTTTAGAGCAAGTGATACACTGCGGAGGATGATAACACGAGTGTCACATTCACAGGTATGACAAGCATGATAAATGACTCTTGGAAATGAGACCCAAAAAACAGAGACTCTAGTGTGGCTATGGCAGGAAATGCTGTTTCATTCAACCCATTGTTATTATTTTTGGTGATGTTTCTGCAATCCTCAACCCAAGGTGCCCACCTCCCCAATGACATCAGGTCAACAGTTTACTTAGTAATCATTCGAATTAAAACCTGGCATTCAGAGCCAGGAGATCTCCTTCTGCATCCTCGTATCCTTGCCAACGCAATCAAATTAATTCTCTTAACAGCTTGCAAAGTCAGCCAGCCTAGTAAAATCTCCTGTTTTTGAAAGGAAATCTAGACATTCATATTGGTTCATATTGTTTTTCTCCCCTCAGTGTGATCTTGGGAAGCTCGCCAAGGGGTCTGATGGCTGTCGTCTGATGATGCCATGTGAAAGCTTTAATAAGCTGACATTTCCTGTTGCAGAGCTGCCATGTCTGAAATGAGAGCCGCCAGCTCTCATTTGCTATGTCTTTTATGATCAATGACAGGTTATATCCTCAGACCAGTAAAAATGAGAGCCTTGTAAAAGAGTTTTAGAGTTTAGAATTTTAGAGTTTGAAGGCCAAACCAAACAGTGCTTAGGCTCTGTGGATTCCAGACTCTGTTTTTGTCTCTTTCTCTTCCTTCTCCCGATCCAGTCCTCAGCTCTGCTCACCCCTCTATTTCTCAATCTAGTCTGTGTAGATATGCAGTACAAAGGTCAGATTGCAGGAGCTGCCTTCCAACCAGACAGAACCTACCAGAAAACCCTTGCGATAAGCCTGAGTTGTCATTCTGGCTTTTTTTCGGAGACACAGAAGGGAAACATTGGCAGGATGTGTTTCCTGTGAGAACGGAGAGGCAGTTTTCTAAGAAGGCAAATGGGAGCTTTTCAGTTGGGTTAAAGAAGGGAGCAAAAATCTATTCTATTTCAAAGCTGTTTTTACTGTTAATTGAAATGTATGAGTAAGGAATAAAAATGCTGAAATTAAGGAGGTAACAGTTGGAATGTGAGAAAAAGTATTGCCAGCTCAGCTGGCTTTGGTGCTCATTTGCAACGTCTCTTATCTTCAGTGACAGTTATGTCCTCAGACCTCTAAAAATGACAGCCTTGTAGAAGAATTTTAGAGGTTTCTTAGAAGTGTGGGCTAATTCACCCTGGCAAGCTGCTTGCTGAGTATAGTCAGCAGGTTGAGTACTACCCAACTCCATGGTAGGTGAATGACACCTCTAGAATAGCTCTCTGCAACAGCCTGGCACCCTGGCGGTCTAGGGTCCAGCTTTTGAAATTCTTATGTATCAACATGATAAGAGTATATTTTCCTGTCTGTATGGTGGGGATGGAATGTAAAACGAAGGGCAGCATCTAGGGCATCATTTCCTTCCAACATTTTGAGGGTAACATACCTAGTATATAACATTTTAGCCAAGGTGTCATAACCCAGAAATGCAAGTAACAACTTATCCTTTTTCTGCAAGAATTTTTCCCCAAAATACTCTTTCACAGTCATTTCAATAGATCTATGTCTTTTTAAAAAAATCTTTTACTTTGTTTCCTCTTTTTGAGCTTTTTCAAGTGTCAGGGAATGTACTTCTTTTTATCGCAGTAAGAAATTAGTATTTCCGAGATGATATGGATCACTAGTTTTCTCTTGAGGATGACCATTTTCCCAGAACTAATTGAATCTGACTCTTTCCTCTATGCGGCTACATCAGGAAATCTGGTTTTGCTCAATGTAGCAGTGTCAAGTTAGTAACTGGATAACTCATGTGCTAATAATTCTGGACAGTTTTCTCTAAATTCACAGTCTAGGCTGCAATGGTTCTTTTTTTTTTTTGCTTTTTGAATTGGTTTTGACAGAGTAGCAAACTCAAATACCTCAAGAGTCCAGGAGGGTAATGTAAATTAGTAATTAGTAAAATTAGTTACTCGTAAAAGACATGAACTACTTAACATTGGGATTTGTCAATGGTAGGCAGTGGTAATAGCAAAGCACACATATATAGACAAACCCTCAGTGTTTACCTCAAAGATGTCTGTATAAGAGAGAGAACCCTAATCCCCAGGAGAGGGCATTGGTAAGAACGAGGTTTACTGGCAACCATATATGAAAATAGATTCATGGAAAGGCCACACATATAGAAGAAACTGGGTATACTGGCCAGGCAACAGAACAGACCAGCAATGGGAGAATGAGGCCAAAGCCAGTTCAGTGGATGAAAGTAATCAGGATTTACTAATTACTGAGCTTTGAAAACTATGTGGAAACAGGACTTGTTTGTGAGCCATGGGTTGTGTATCTGATCACCCAAAGAAGGAGCCTCGAGGAGGCCTGGAGTACATGTGAACCAGGGGTGATGGCTGAACAGCAGGATTCTGGGTCACAGAGGTGTCATTCATTTTCAAACTCCGCTGTTTAGGTGGATAGAGGAGTGAGACAGATCAATTTTTGCTGGTTCCATAATGTATGTACTTATGGTTCAGTGGCAGAATTCTTGCCTTCCCCGTGGGAGACCAGGGTTTGATTCCTGGCTGACGCACCTCTTGTGCAGCCACTGCCTGTGTTTCAGTAGATGCTTGCTTGTTGCTATGAACAGGTTTCAGTGGAGCTTCCAGACTAATATGTACTAGGAATAAAGACCTGGTGATCTACTTCCACAAATCAGCCTTTGGAAACCCTGCAGATCACCATATAGTCTGATCCACAACCAATCCGGGGAGTGGTACAGATTTGGGTAGTGTTTATTCCACTGTGTGTGGGGTTGCTGTGAGTTGGGGACTGACTCACAGCAGCTAACAATTATTTAAAAATGAGAGAACAATGAGAAAAAAAAAAAAAAAAAAAAACACCAATTACCCAGATCTGTATTTCATAAGCAAAAAGGTGCCTCTACATGCATATCCCACAGGCATTTCAAATTCGGTATATTCTAAATTGAGCTAATGATTACTACCCATCTCAACAAATAATCATTAAAAGATACCCCAGGTCTTAGCCAATGGCATTGCTACATAACTAATCACCGAAGCCACATGCCGGGCATTCTTTCATCATTTCTCTTTTACCCTTTCATTAGTTACTACTAAGTCTTATTAATCTAATTGTCTAAATTCCTCTGGAATTCATTCTTTCCTCCCTATAGCCCTGCTACTACCTTCATTTGCAACCTTATTATCTTCACGAGGTGAGCGCAATAGTCTCTAATCTATTTGTTGCAAGTCTTTCTTCTAAATCCATTTCAACCAGTGTCACTCACTAGCCTATCTAAAACACAAAATTGATCATATTTTTCTCATTCTGAAAACACGTCAATTTTTTAGTTGCCTAGCAGAAATCAGAAACTAGCTGCATATAGATTGAATACATCAGGACATTATATTGTATTTGGCTTAAACGAAACCAGTAGGATATAAAAAGCATTTACCATAGAGAAAATATTAATTCATTGGACTACATTAAAATTATTTTCAGTCTTCAGAAGGCATCATTCAGAGAGTGAAGAGACAAGCCACATAGAAGAAGATATTTGCAATTCATATTTCTGGTCAAAGACTTATCTCCAGAATATCTAATGTCCTTCTAAAATTAATTATAAAAAACAGCCAACAGAAAAAATATAATAGGTATTGCAGAAAAGAGAATATCTCAAGGACCAGGAGACATACACTATGGATGGGAATGTAAATTGGTAAAAACTACTTGTATCATCCAATGCATGGCATTATTCCCTAAAGCTGACTGTATGCACACCTTATGACACCCATTCTACTCCTAGCTACATACACAATAGAAATTCATACAAATATACATCAAAAGACTGGTTTAAAATGTTCTTAACAGCACTATCCCCTTAACACCTTTGATCTGGGAGCACCCCAAATGTCCATTAACAATAGATGGATAAAGAAATTGAGAAATAGCATACAATGATGTGAATCAAAAAAACTACTGCTTCAGTCCAAAAACATAATGGCAAGTGAAAGAAGTCAGATACCAAAAAAAAAAAAAAAAAAGAATAAATGCTGTATGATTCCATATATGTTCATTTCAAAACCAGGAAAAATTAACCTGTGGCACTGGTGCAGTGGTTAAGAGCTTGACTGGTAACCAAAAGGTCAGTAGTTCAAATTCACCAGCTGCTTCTTGGAAACCCCAGGTGGCAGTTCTACTTTGTCCTATAGGGTCACTATGAGTCAGAATTGATTCGATGGCAAGAAGTTTTTTTTTTTTTTTTTTGGGTTTTGGCATTAGAAATAATATCAGTAGTTATCTTTGGAAACAGAACGGGTATTGACTGGAAAGGGGCAGGAATGGACTTTCTAAGGTGCTGGAAATGTTCTATTTCTATCGCGGTGCTTGTTACGTGGGAGTGATCACTTTGTGAAAGTTCTCTGAGATTAATACTTTTGATCAATGTCCTTCTCTATATGCATACTTTCTTCCAAAAACAAAAGCAAAAATAAAAACTTTAGTATATTGTTTTTCAAAAATAAATAAATTCAGGTACACAATTTTTTGAGACAGAGAACTCCTGCAAGGAATCCAATCAAAACTGATTTTGGTCTTGGTTTTAGACTGTATTTTCTTAGTACTCAGCCAATTTGCATTACACAGCTTAATATGCACTGATTTATTTCCTTACGTGTATGTTATACTCTTGGCCTCTCAAGTACCTTTAAATGATCATCTATTCTTTTCACCTGACATTTTACATAGGGAACAACCACTAAATGGCTATTAAATTAATTACTATGCTCTATATGGAATCCACTCGATGGCACTGGGTGGGGTTTATTCTTCTCTATACCATGTTAAGCAAAACATAGGAATTTTTAAACCATGAAAATTAGGTGCCCATCTAATGTAATTACGAAATCTGGATTCTAAAGGAGTTTGTCATTAATTTGTCCTCATAGATATAAAAATAATTATAAAAAATAATGCTTGTGGTTGTATCATATATATTACTGAACAAATCAGAATATATATCATGGCACTTCTGTTACTATTTCCCTTTCCTGTGTAGTAAAATAAGACATAACATCTTAGTAAATAATCACTGTGGCATTTATCAAAAAAATCAATAATGTGAAAAATTAAAGTCATGTGATTAATACAGGAAACTTACAAGAAATAACTACCTTGAACTGGAGCTGATCAACCTGAGATTAATAAATGTGGAATTCTGAGCTCCAAGCTTACAAAACTTAGTAAATAAAATTGTACTTTTAGCTAAGGTTGTTTTAACAGAAAGAAATCCTTATTCATTTATACCCTTCACAGGGAAAGAGAATTTCTGGGAGTTGCCAAAGACTCACTTTATCATGAAAATATACATATATATAATAAGAATATGCTCACCCCTGTACCCAGTGATAAATTTTAAGCACAGAAGAAAAGAATTCAGGCTGAAAATGACTGTATAAAGCATAAAAGTCAGGTATAAATATTGAGAAATTTTTAAGAAGACTTGGACTACGGTTAACAATCAAATCCTTCTTGTTGCGTAAATTATGTCTTATTTGTAGAACTTTGTGAAACATTCAGACAAAATCTAAGACTCACCTGGTTTCAGTTTCAAATAAACCTGAAACTCGGGCAGGTTCAACAAAAGTTTCGCCAAGTTCATGAACTTTCATCAAATGTGGGCTGATTTCTTTGTTTCTTTTTTTTTTTTTTAGAACTTGGACCATTCAATGATTTTCACCATGTTTAGACTAGATTTCTTTAAAAATAAAAACTTACAGATGAAAGCAAAGGAAGCTTAAATGCAAACAACTTTATGCTTACTTTTTATCAACAAAATCTTGTACAATTTTTTATCTCACTTTGAAAAAAGTTTTTAAGTAAATTTTAGCAGGGCAAAAATACCTTAGTTTGCTATTCCAAATCTTCTACGTAGAAAACTCACCAGAATTAATATTACCTAAAAAAAAAGAAAAAAAAAATTTCTATGATGCTACCTTTGATAAAAAACCAATAGGAGTGCATTTATATAGCAATAACCATAAACCAAAAAACAAACAAACAAACCCATTGCCATTGAGTTGATTCCAACTCTTAGCAACCCTATTGCGCAGAGTAGGACTGCCCCACAGGATTTCCCAGGAACGCTTGGTGGATTTGAACTGCCATCCTTTTGATTAGCAGGCTTAGCTTACAATAACGATAGCTGTTGTTTATTTTCTAGGTACTGTTTTAAATGCCTTACAACTATTATATAATTCCTACTACGGGCCTCTATATTAGGTACTTACAGACAAAACATAGAGTCTTCATGAGTCAGATTCGACTTGACAGCAACTAACAATAATGTAATAACATAGTCCTCTGTATTAGGTCCTTACAGACAAAACTAAGGTTCAGAGAGAGGTTAAATAATGTGTCCAATGTCATGCAACTAATAAATTGCAGAAACAAAAATTTAACCCAGACAGTATAATTACACAAGCCAAAATATTTACTGCTATAATGTTGTGGCAGTTACTGCTAGGTATCTTCTTGAAACCTAGACTCCCTTCTTTCTAAGATGTTGGCAATGATGACTGAGCAGAAAAATGGAAGAAAATTGAGTCTTTGATTACTTCTTTGAGCCCCATACCAATCTAGTTCTTCCTACTTCTAGATTTCTTGTTACCTAAGAAAAATAAATGCCGTTACTTATTTGAATTTCTAAAGAATCCAATGATTTTTCATCCCACATTGAATTATCGTAATGATAGACAGATAGATGATAGGCAGGCAGGCAGATAGATAGATGATAGATTAGATAGATAGATAGATGATAGATAGATAGATGATAGATAGATAGATGATAGATAGATGATAGATAGACAGACAGATAGACAGGTAGAAAGGTAGGCAGGTAGTAGGTAGGTAGATAGGTAGATGGTAGAAAGGTAGATAGATAGATAGATGATAGATAGGTAGATGATAGACAGACAGACAGATAGATGATAATAGATAGATAGATGATAGATAGATAGACAGACAGACAGATAGATGACAGATAGATAGATAGATAGATGATAGATAGATGATAGCTAGATGATAGATAGATAGACAGACAGACAGACAGACAGACAGACAGACAGACAGACAGACAGACAGACAGATAGACAGATAGATAGATAGATAGATAGATAGATAGATAGATAGATAGATAGATGATACTGCCCTCAAGTTGACTTCAACTCATGGAGACCTTATGTACGGCAGAACAAAATGTTACCTGATCTTGCATCTTCCTCACAGGCAACAACATATTTAAGTTCATCCTTGCAGCTATTGTGCCAATCCATCTCACTGAGGGTATTCCTCATCCTTGCTGGACCAATGCTTCACCAAATATGAGTCCTCCTTTAGCAATTCATTCCTTCTGATGATGTGTCCAAAGTACTGTTATGGTCCATAAGGATTTCATTGGCTATTTTTCAGAAAGGCCAGGCCTTTTTTCCTAGTCTGTCTTAGAGTGAAAGCTCCTCTAAAACCTGTCCAACATGGATAACCCCACTGGTATTTGAATAGTTTCCAACATCACAGCAAAACACAAGCCACCGCAGTGCAACAACCTGACAGATGGGTGGAGGATCATAATTATAGGTGTCAAAAAAGACAATCACTCAACAGCCAAAACAACATCTGATTTTATTTCTTACCAAGCATGGAAGAGTTATACTTTTAAGGTACAATCTTTCTGAGAAAACAGAGCTGATCTTACATAAGGGATTGCTTGGGAAGATTGGTCTTCAAGGATTGGCGGACTTTCATAAGCAGGGTGCTTAGGGATTGGTTGATTTTTTAGGTATGAAATTGTGTGGGTATTGGGGGGACCCTCGTGGTGCAGTGGTTAAGAGCCACACTGCTAACCAAAAGGTTGGCAGGTCAAGTCCGCTAGCTGCTCCTTGGAAACTCTACGGGGTAATTCTACTCTGCCCTATAGGTTTGCTATGAGTTGGAACTGATTGGAGGGCAACGGGTTTATCACTGATTAGTTGACCTGAAGAAATGTGTTCACCATAATGCTGCTGCCCCTCTTTACCTGACATCAAAAAAAGGAGTTGTTATCGATAGGCTGGCTTTCGGGAGCATGGTTACAGGAATGAATTTTTATTTATTCATTAGAATAGTTCTGGGGGTTACTTGTTGCTGTCCTCAAGGAGCACGTAATGCTTTCCTAGGAGGACACCAAAAAATCCACTGCCTTATAATGACCCTGTGAGACAGAGAAGAACTGCCCCATAGCATTTCCAAGTTTGTAAATCTTTTGGGAAGCAGACTGCCACATCTTTCTCCCATGGAGCAGCTGGTGGATTGGAACCTCCCACCTTTCAGCTAGCAGCCCAGCACCTTAGCCACTGTGCTCCCAGGACTCCTCTTTCTAGGAGGATCCAACCAAAAAAACAAACAAGTTGCAGTGAGTGATTCTGGCTCATAGTGACCCTGTAGGACAGAGTAGGCTGCCCCATAGGGTTTCCAAGGAATAGCTGGTGGATTTGAACTGTGGACCTTTTGGTTAGTAGCCAAACACTTAACCACTGTGCCAGCAAGGCCCAAGATGGGGACTTCTTATTCTCAATAAGATTTGCAAAAATATACAGTATAAAATCTACTTAACAGTCACAGTAATCCAGGGCTTAGAAAACCTGGTTTTGAGCAACTATAATTTTATATCTTGAATTCATGCTAAAGATTAAACATATACTATATTTTTTTAAATAAAGTTTAAAAGACATCTGAATTTGTTGTTTGCTTTGTTCTGTTTTGAGAATATAACATATTAATGCTCATTTTTGAGGATTCCTGGTGGTGCAGTGGTTAAAGCACCCAGCTCCTGACCGAAAGGTTGGCGGTTTGAACCTACCAGCCAGTCTGTGGGAGAAAGATGTGACAGTTTGCTTCTGTAAAGATGACAGCCTTCGAAACCCTTTGGAGCAGTTGTACTCCATCCTATAGGGTTGCTAGGAGCTGGAATCCATTCCGCAGTGGTGTTTTTTTTTTCTCACATTATACTTGTAAAATTCCCACTCTCAGGTCAATAGATAACTGAAATGCAGCACCCTGGGGATAAAAGATTTTAAAAATGTTTTGAAAACACTTTCTGTCCTTTTGAAAAACTGAGTTACAACAGGCTGAATCTCTTTCATTTAAGATAAATAAAATCTCAGATGCCTCTCCACCTCTAATCATCTAATATAAAAGACAAAGAGTCAACAATAAGTCTCTATGTCCATTAACAACTTATTCTCAGGATAGAATAAAAAGGAACTGTGACATGCAATGCATATGGAATTTTGAGATATTTATTTTAAGATAATTCAAAAAGAGAAAGAAATTAATCATTAAAATTCAGCCTGCTTTATAATTGATTATAGAATTGTACATATTTGCTTGTTTTCTCTTAGAATACAATACTTCAATATGTATGCAATAAACATGTAAGTGAACATTTTTTATAATAATTAAATTTAATGTACAAAGTTAACCTAGAAGAAAGAGTTTTCTAGAATTGCCCTTTGCATAAGATTTCAATTTATAAATTGTTTTGATCCTAGAGATCTGCTTTGATATGTATGTTGCATTCAGGAAAAGGAGTTTCAAATTGAGTAAAATCGTTCTGTTTGAATTTTCAATAAAAGTAATCATATGTATCAATTTCCTGAAACAATAAAAGAGGTGAGAAATATTAGAAGATCTTAACAGGAAAGTCAGTATTTTCTCAAATAAAATGGCAATATTTCTTCTACATTTAGAAGCTTCCTGAAATATTCATTTGATTGCTAGTCTTAGGCATTAGTGATTCCTTGCTGACATTAGTTCCTCTAATAACATTGGCTCTTTGAAAAGATATGCTTCTGGCGTATTTCTGGGTTAGATGTTCTAGTATCAGCCAAATTTACTTCTACTTCAGATTGTGGAGAAAGCCAATTGTTCATTGGTGGTGCTCTGTGAGAAATCCTGATGGCGTGGTGGCAAAACACTCAATAGCAGCAGCTAACTGATAGGTTGGTGGTTCAAACCCACCAGCCACTCTGTGGGAGAAAGATGTGGCAGTTTGGTTCCATAAAGATTACAGCCTTGGAAACCTATGAGGCAGTTCTACTCTGTCCTGTAGTGTCACTATGAGTCAGAATCAACTCAATGGCAGTGGGTTTTTTTGGCTGGTGCTCTGTGAGAATGAATACAGTACAACATGAGGAAAAGAACAGTTCTAGCATCTTTGGGCTCTCCCTGAATAAATCTTTGAGTAGGTTTGATTGTCAGAAATTAGGATCAAGAGAAAGGAAGTTGAGAAATTAATACACATAACTCATTACTCAAAAGTATAGATTGTCTATTGAAATGGTCTGGTGTTCATATTAAAGATGCCCCAAGCTTTAGTAGTACTTAAACGGTTCATGAAATGACATCTGCCATAATAACACAAATATTTAATAAGCATTTAATAATTTTACTTAAACTCAGTTTCTAATTAAGATGCTAGCAAACTTAACTGAAATGTAAGACATTACACTTACTCATTAAAAAACAGGAAATATTGTTTTGATATGGGCTCTTTTTGGCAACAGGAGGTGTCCAAAGATGTATAATGCAACATTTTTAGTATCCTGTGCTGTTTTCGTTTACCTTTAGCACAGAGCAATGAGAGTATTTAAGAAGACCCTATACAGCTTTGAATAATATTTAGATTCATTACACAAAGAAAACTCTTGAATATTTTTTAGATGACTTATATTTTAACTGTATTTCAAAAGCAAGCAGCTGAGGGCAAAATTTCACAATGTTAAAATGGTAGATTCTTATGACAACCTTCAGGCTTAAGTTTTAAAACTTGAATATTATGTTAATAAGTGTGTTAGAAAATTTTTACCACCATGAAAATCCAGAGAAAGGAGATACAGTAAATGGTTAATAAACCATGCCTTAGTGCAGCAACTATAGAAATTCCTAGCTGCCTAAACCTGAGTTCAGTCAGGTTTATAATAAGAAAATTATAGCTATTTACTCAGGAAATGAAACTAGCCAAGTGGCAGGATAGCTCTCTAAAACAGATGCATCACTTCAGTCTTCTATTTATTGCATGTTTCTTCACATTTATCACGGTTTCCTGGCCCCTTTGTAGTTCAACTCTGACAACTGTAAATCAACAAAAAAGATGAGACACAGTGGTAAAACAAAGCGAAGAACAATTACTTAAATAAATGGAAAACACGCTTGGTATTGTGGTTATAAACAATTTGTATAGCATTAAACAGAAAAATAGTGTAGCCTCTGATGGTTTCAGGTGTATAAGTAACAGCATTTTCAAAATCACAAGACCATTTAGTTATATGGAATGAATGAATACATAGAAAAGTAATTAATGTATGGAAAAAATTAACGGCATAGTGCCTATTATCAAGAAGGATTTAAATTAAATCCCTCTTTACAGTTATCACTCATTCTTTCATTTAATCAATTCCTGGTTTGGGGAGAAATTTTATCTTCTCCTGGTCAGTCCTATCACAATAATCTTGAGTTCTTCTTGGAACCCTAAGCTTGGCTAGCTCATTCATCAGAGTGAAAAACATTCTGTTCTTGATAGTGATCCAATTGTTCAGTCTCTACTCTGGAGAATTGGTATGAACCATGACATTGTTGGAGCACTGTGAAATTTCTTCTAGTTTAAACAACACTTGAAGCATATTCCATATATTAAACGCCTAAGGAAAATGGCGGCTAATCCGATGCTCTCCAAGGCTGCAGGTCTGTCAATCTTCAATTTAATCAAAGTCAGAATCTTCACTTCCCTTATTTTTCTGTACGAAAAGTGTTTTGAGCATGCTGCTGGCTCTGTAAAGCCACACGGTGTGGGAAGTGACTTATTGCTCGATTAAGTATGCTGCATCTTCACTATCAACAAAATGAAAAAAATAACTAGGTTTCAAATCCTATTATGAAATATTTTTCCTTTAAATCCCGAGTTTTATTGCACTAAAATGAGACAGTCAAAACTGTTGCTTTGACCTATCATGAGTGTTTAGCACATGTCCTCCCCCCAGGGTTTTCCACATTTTTGACAGGCTTCTTTACACTTTGTTTAAAAAACATAAGATAAGCTTTGCAATATCCCATGTGAAATGAAATCAGTGCAAATACCGTCTACATAAACTTGACAAGTTCAATTCATGGAAAAAGCTGAAATGTCAACAAGGTCTTCGTCAGAGGATTACAACACTTCCCTGCTATAATTATTATTATTATTTTATCTCTCTTAGCAACAGATTATGGTTTGTTTAAGCTAAATAATTCTTTAGGAGGTTGACATTGAGATGATTTAGTGCATAATATGGCGTGTGCTTGTTAAACTACAAAGAATTAATCCCACTAGAGTTCACAAACAGCACCTGCCGAAGCCTGCTGTATTTGTCTGTCTCCATGGAATGTGTCAGAGCAAAATTAAGCAGGACTGACAGAATGAGTTATCAAAAACTCAGCATGTCTGCTCTATAAGAAACCTACTCTCTTCTTACTACTGTGTATTTGTTTGGAAATTAACCCTGAATTAGCCAATTTTAAATTATTAAGTAATCACATCATGATTTTATACATTGTGAGATATACAGTAAGTAGTCTTAACTGCTCTAACATTAGTCTTCTAAAATAACTTCTAAGAGGGACTCAGAATCTTCTAGAGTGACTGTGGATATCAATAATAAGTGAAACTTTGGGAAAAAACTAATCCTAGTCAATATAGATATAAGGTATTAGTCAACTTGGATATAAGGTATTTTGTAGGTTCAGAAAGTAGTTATTTTTAGTTCATGAGATAGATTGTAAAAATGTTCCTGACCTCTACCCCTCCCAGCATCATACCCTTTGCAGATCCCCAATTCAAAAGGTGTTTGCCCTTATTACTTAAATCTGGCCTGGCCATGTGGCTTGCTTTGGCCATTCTTTTTCTCTCTAGAATCCTGCTGCCACCCCAACGGAAGTTCGGGCTAACCTGCTAAAGGATGACAGGCCACATGAAGTAGAGCCAGGTTTCCCAGCCAGAGACTTTCTAAAGCAATCAGACCCAGATTACCCTCTAGCTGTATGAAGAGACTTAAGTGAGCCCAGCCAAGATCAGCTGAGCCAAATTCAGATCAGCAGAATCTCTTAGTTGGCTAACAGACACATGAGAAATAATAAATTGTTATTTTAAGCTACTAAATTTTTGTTTGTTTATTTATTTATTTCTTTTAGCCAAGGGACAGGGGTAGATAGAGAAGAGAACCAAGGAATAAGCCCTTTGGTGGTGTAAGCTACTAAGTCTTGAGATGGCTTTTTGTGCAGCAAACAAGCAAAAGGGCTTACTTGGTTATAATCAGGCCTTTTATTTCTAACAATAGATTGACTTATAAACTATTACATGTGGAATAATTACACGTAGAAATAAAATTGTAAAGTTAATGTAATGCTCATTCACTGCTATCACCTTTCTTCCTAGATGCATGCTTCTCCTCTGCTTGGAATATCTTTTCTTTCTACCTCTTTTCTCTGGATAACTCTCACAGGCTAACTAAACTCATGTTGACCCTTACCTCTTACATAAAACATTCATTCATCTTCTTAATTGGAATTAGAGGGCCCTCCTCTATAACTATTTCAAGTGCCTTTTCTTGGAAAGAGTTGTGTGACTGAGCTGAATGGTTTCAATCATTTTTTCCTTTGCACCCTGATAGCACCTTACAGTTATCACTTAGAAAACATCATCACAGAATATTATAATTACTTTATATTTTGTATTAGCCAAAGTTCTTTTGGATGCAGGTTAAAAAAAAAAATTCAAATAGAGGTTGAAAGAAAATATCGGCTTATGGGCTGGAGTAACTGAGAGAATCAAATAACTGTGAATGACTCTTTCTGTCCCTCCCTGCGTTTCTGATTTTCCGCTCATCTCTGGTTCTCTATTTTCTTGTTACAACCTTCTTCATTTTCTTCTGTTGTAGACAGGGCTTCTTCAGGTGACAGGGAAGGAAGCAATTTAGGCAGTCCAACAGAAAAAGTGAATTTCTTCTTCCCAGCACCCATATATGAAACTGAGAAAAGGACTTTGAAAGAATTGGTTTAGAATATATTCCCATTTGAGAAGTAGGATACTATGATAGGCTAAGCAGGAAAATTGACCCAACGTTGTCGCCAAAAGAAAAGAGCTGGGAAAGGTTACTGGGGGACAGAACTGTTAGCTGCCAGAGTCAAATTCACATCCTTGTTTTTGACCCAAAGCTATTTTATTCATACATAAATCTGTGCAGCTTTCATATAAGCTATGCACTCAATAAATATTTACTTTTGCAAATAAATGATAAATAGGAGTTTTAATGAAGTTATCATTCTCCAGGAAAATAAAATAAAAATGTAAGAGTCTTAATGTACAGATTAGTGGAATATTAATTTAATACAGACCTTCCTAAAGCACTTTAAAGGAAGAATGATTAATGCCACTTATCTCTTATGTTGAGATAAAGACAATATATAGAACTCATCCCCTAGTTAATAAATAAAGTCAGTAGACTGCAATGTTCTGTATAAATGCCATGTTGCCTATTTGCTTGTTTATATTACAGGTTTGTATTCATTTTCTTGGCAACTTTTACAAAATATTTCATTTATATCTTCTCATTTATATGTGTAACGACATTAGTGCATTGGATGGAAATGTTAGAAATAATTTAGAAATGAGAATAGAGATTTTGAAATATACTCATCTTCAGGATGCTTAATCCAAAATCATAATGTTAGAGTAGTTTTTCTTAAGTATCAATATTTTTTGATCCGGGAAATATTGTTCTTTTTCTCCCTGTATCTCTGTCACTAACAAATACTTATAGTAGTTTTATAGGCCAAATGATCCAATTTCCGTTAACATCAGAATCAAAGATTGTTATCCATGAAGCATATTTTTCTTTTACATAATAAAGGCTTATTCCTTGTTACCCTTCTAGACTCAGAGAAAAAATCCAAGTATTGTTATTCAAGAACAGTAAATAATATCTTAATTTTCATTTTATTTATTTCCTCTTTTGTAAGAGAGGTTGGAGAAGGTATTGAAATCTTTGCTGGAATTTCTATCTGTGTAAAGTCTGCATTCTTTGGCACGCAGTTTAAATAGTCTAAGATAAATATTGAGTCTGAGCACTAATGTGTTGAGTTTTTCTGATGATTTAATGAACTATATAGGAAGCAGTTTCATTTTTATGACAGCGGAAATGTTTTCATTGTTTTTAATTACAAAATATAAAGATAATTTGTTGTATAAAAAACGCTGTGCCAAAATATATTATGAGAATTCCACTAATACCAATGTTTTTATTATTATAACAACAGCTTTTTTGGCTTGTTGTATGTAATCATTGTTGATTACTAATTAAATTTAAAAAAAATGGAGCTAAAAAAACCCTTTCCTCAAGTTGAACGGTTGGTAAAAAAAAAAAAAAAACTGACCTAGAGTCTAGGAAGATATCCTATAGAAAAAAAGGAAAAGAAATACCATCTGGAAGATTCTAATAAGGACTATATCTCTGAAAAAGATTTACTAGAGGGATCAACATGATATTTCAGAAAGCCATTCTGCATTTTCAATATTGTAAAAGAAGGCTTGAATCCTATTAAGTAAGATTAGAAAACTATAACTTGAGAACCAGTTGAACCCAAAATATGAGGAAAGAAAGAGAATTAATAAACATTTCAAGGGTACCAGAATTAAAATCATCATTTAAGGTAATAAAAATGCATAAATGGCACTACAGGAAATTAGCAAGGTCAAAAACATATATAAGAACCTCTCCTTGAATTAACTATTTTAAAAGACATGAAATGATAAGATAGTTTTATAGAGATTAAAGAAGAAGACTAGAGTCAACTGAAAAATTTTAGGCATAGGTAAGGAAGAAACCTAAACACCTTCTAAAAGATACAGTTTCAGATGTTCTTAACACCTATCTAGCCCCCAGCCCCAACTATTGTTGAGAATTTTAATTCCTGGCTTATTCTCATTCTCTTGAAAATTACTTCTCCCATAATTTTTAGGGTATTCAGAGATGATACTTCTCACACCCTGGTCTCTTAGTTCCTTGAACTTCTGTCCTTCAATGATCTTTCCCTCCACCCTATATCAACTACCCATTCCAATTGTCTTGATTTGAAATGTGTTTCCAAAAAAATACATGTCAACTTGGTTAGGCCATGATTCTCAGTATTCTGTGGTTGTACTCCATTTTGTGATTACAATTTTATGTTAAAGAGGGCTAAGGTGGGATTGTAATACCCTTATTCCAGGTCACATCCCTGATCCAATGTAAAGGGAGTTTCCCTGGGGTGTGGTCTGCACCATCTTTTATCTTGAAAGGGAAGTGAGCAGAGAGGGGGAACCTCATACTACCAAGAAAAAAGCACCAGGAGCAAAGTGTGTCCTTTGGACCCAGGGTTCCTGAGTGAAGAAGCTCCTAGTCCAGGGAAAGACTGATGATAAGGACCTTCCTCCAGAGTTGACAGAGAGAGAAAGCCTTGCCCTAGAGCTGACACCCTGAATTTGGACTTCTAGTCTACTAGACTGTGAGAAAATAAATTTCTGTTTCTTAAAGCCATCCACTTGTGGTATTTCTGTTATAGCAGCACTAGATGACTAAGACAAGGATATTCATAGATGATGATATAATACTACAAATACTGTACACCCTCTGTGATCTCCTTGGGTGTTGCAAATAGTTAACATGCTCAGCTGCTAGCCAAAACATTGGAGGTTCACCAATAGGCTCCCTGAAAGAAAGGCCTGGATGCCAATCTCCTTCCAAAAAACCCTAAGAAGCACAGTTGTACTTTGGCACACATGGGGTTAGCATGAGTTGGAATCAACTTGAGGACAACTGGTACTGGTTTCTGTGATCTCAGATTCAAGAATCCTACTCTCTGACTCTTCTCTCCCTTGCTCTTGCTCACTTCCTTTGGTGCTCATAGATCACAATTACTGTGCTCCCTCAGGAACCTACGCCCTATGGATATTACCACATTTTCACTTCCATGTATTCCTCGGATACTTTCTTTCTTCCTCTTTTTATATCCTCCAATAAATCATTATTCCCATATGCCATCAAATCCTGACTCCCTTAAATGTTTGTCACATTTGGCTGGCAAAACCCAGACCATACTTAAATCCAACTATTTGCCTACTCCATTTCTAAAACTATGCAGTACAATACTTAGTGCAAAATGCAAAAGCATGCTAATTGGCCCCATTTTAAATTAATGTACAAAATTGGAGCACCAATAGAGCTGTATTACTAGCCTGGTCCTTTCATTTCCACAGTCTGCCTAAGGATCATTTTACATCTTTCTTCTCAAATCTCCAGTAAGCCCTCCATCATCCTCACTCTCAGCTGATGATTTTAATTTCTATCTTACTTAAAAAAAAAAAAAAAATTAAGCAATCAAAAAGATCCTCCACATGTCTCCATTAGCATATCTTTAAACTTACTTTTAAATACCAACCCCTGTATTCTTCTTCCCTTCTTTTGCCATATATGCACTTAGAGGGGTATTGCTCCCATCTGTAGTGCAGTGGTTGAGAGCTCAGCTGCTAACCCAAAAGTTGGTAGTTTGAATCCACCAGCTGTCTGAAACCCTATGAGGCAGTTCTACTTTGTTCAATAGGGTCACTATGAGTTGAAATCAACTCAGTGCAACTGGTTTAGTTTTTTTGTTTTATCAGCTCTTAACCTCTTAAAAGAGGCCACTTTCTCAGAAATTTCCTCTTCTCTCTCCTGCATCTTAATTTCCCCTCTTAATTGGGTTTTCCCCATCTTAATATAAACATCCTACACTATTTCCCATCTTAGAAAGATACATATTAAGTTTTTTAATTCAACAAGCCCCTCTGACTACCACCCCATTTTTCTGCTTATCTTTACAACAAAGCTGTTTGAAAGTGCTTTATATATACTCATTTTCTCCATTCATCCCCAGGCTGTGTTATATTACAGTAAAGGTTTCTGTTTTATCACTCCACCAAAGTAACTAATGCCACAGTCACCAATAATCTCCAGATTGTGAAACCAAAGTGTCAATTTTTAGACATCATCACTCTTTACCTATTAGCAGCCTTCTCCTTCTTCAAGTACTTTTCTTATTGGCTTCTGGATGCCATTCTTTGTTGACATTCTTTCTACCTTCTGTGCTGCTTCTTTTCCATCCCCATTGTCAACTCTTCCTCAATTATTTTACCTCTAAATACTCCAACTTTGATTTCAATCCAGTAAGATGACTTAAAAATGTCTACATGTTGTCCATCCCTGAACTCTAAGCTCAACATCTCTATATAGAAATCTAAAGAGTAACTCAAATATTCCAGGTGCAAAACTGATAAACTGATTTATTTCCACCCCAATTCCACTGCTTCTGCAGTCTTTCCCATGTCCCACGTATAAGAGCTGATTGGAAAACTTGATGGCATAGTGGTTAAGTGCCACAGCTGTTAACCAGAAGTTCAGAGTTCAAGTCCAACAGGCACTCCTTGGAAACTCTAAGGAGCAGTTCTACTCTGTCCTATAGGGTCGTTATGATCCGCAGTTGACTCGACGGCAGTTGGTTGGTTGTTTGGTTGTTGGAAGAGCTGATTTGAGGAAGTCATTTATAAAGCTAAGAAATCACGTGAAACAAATGGGAAAGAATATGTTATTCAAACTAAAATTCTTGGAAACTTTTTTTTAGAAAGGTGATCAATTCAAATTAGATCCTCACTTCACTACACACCATAATAAATCTCAAGTATATTTACTGATAAATCATTCTTATGAAAAATCATAAAATTTTTATTAAAAGTGTGCTGCATACAATGATATTTTATATCCATTTAAGATCATATTTCATGAGAATATGTAAGAGAAGAAAACATAAAACTCTTAAAGTGTGCAATAATATATGTTACACATTCTGTATCAATCTAATATTTTCCTTTTTCTGTAAAAGATCCATCCATACATAAAAACTAAAAGTTTATCCGTAGGTAGAATAATTTGGGGCTTTACAAAATTTTTCTTTTTACTCTTTCTTTTGCTAAATCTTCTATTTTAAATATGTATTAATTTTACAATACAAACTATTCACTAATATTTCTTAATAAGAGTAACAATTTCTAAGAGAAGAAAGGTTTTTTTGGGGAGAGGGAAGTTAAATAGAAACATTCATAATAATGAGTAAATTCCAAGCATTAGCCTAACTAAACCAAAAAAAATCAAACCCATTGCTGTCGAGTCAATTCTGACTCATAGCAACCTTATAGGACAGATGGAACTGCCCCATAGGGTTTCCAAGGAGCGCCTGGTGGACTGAAACTGCTAAACTTTTGGTTAGCAGCCAGATTAACCACTGCACCACCAGGGCCTCCATTGGTCTGACTGGACCAACGTTATAAGCAAGCTCCTCCTGGTTAAATAAGATGAAGACAACCCGAAGCAAAGCCCTGCGATGAAAAGCTCAGGGAGGGTTTAAATCAGCAAATTAAGGTGTCTGGGAAAGCTCCGAATGGAATGTCTGTTACCTTCAGAATTTGAGCGAGGATAGCAGATTCCCTCAATACGCCTATGAACAAGAGATTTGAACAAATGAACATCATATGAAAAACAGATGTTTTTCTGCCTCCCAGAGGACAAAATACAACTAACAGCTGCAATCTAAATTCATGTTCCACTTGGAACCAAAAAAAAAAAAAAAAAATTTTTTTTTTTTTTTAGAACAAAGGGTAATATTAATTACAACATTTTGGATTCATGGGGATTAAAGATTATTATTTTTTTAAAAATTTTTATTGTGCTTTAAGTGAAAGTTTACAAATCAAGTCTGTCTCTTATACAAAAATTTTATATACACCTTGCTATACACTCCTAATTGCTCTCCCTCTGATGAGACATCCCACTCTTTCCCTCCACTCTCTCTTTTCGTGTCCATTCTGCCAGCTTCTAACCCCCTCTGCCCTCTCATCACCCCTCCAGATAGGAGAGGCCAACATAGTCTCAAGTGTCTACTTAATCCAAGAAGCTCATTCTTCACCAGCAACTTTTTCTATTCCATTGTCTAGTCCAATCCCTGTCTGAACAGTTGGCTTTGGGCATGGCCCCTGTCTTGGGCTAAGAGAAGGTTTGGGGGCCATGACCACTGGGGTCATTCTAGTCTCAGTCAGACCATTAAGTCTGTTTTTTTTACAAGAATTTGGGGTCTGCATCCCACTGTTCTCCTGCTCCCTCAGGGGTTCTCTGTTGTGTTCCCTGTCAGGGCAGTCATCAATCGTAGCCAGGGACCATCTAGTTCTTCTGATCTCAGGCTGATGTAGCCTCTGGTTTATGTGGCCCTTTCTGTCTCTTGGGCTCATAATTACCTTAAGTCCTTGGTGTTCTTCATTCTCCTTTGGTCCAGGTGGGTTGAGACCCACTGATGCACTGCAGATGGCCGCTTGCTAGCGTTTAAGACCCCAGGTGTCACTCTTCAAAGTGGGATGCAGAATAGTTTCCTAATAGATTTTATTATGCCAATTGACTTAGATGTCGCCTGAAACCATGGTCCCCAAACCCCCGCCCCTACTATGCTGGCCTTCGAAGCATTCAGTTTATTCAGGAAATTTCTTTGCTTTTAGTTTAGTCCAGTTGTGCTGACCTCTCCTGTATTGTGTGTTGTCTTTCCCTTCACCTAAAGTAGTTCTTATCTACTAAGTAGTGAATACCCCTCTCCCTCCCTTCCTCCTTCCCCCTTTCATAACCATCAAAGAATATTTTCTTCTCTGTTCAAACTATTTCTTGAGTTCTTATAATAGTGGTCTTATATACAATATTTGTCCTTTTGCAACTGACCAATTTCACTCAGCATAATGCCTTCCAGATTCCTCCATGTTATGAAATGTTTCACACATTCATCACTGTTCTTTATCTATGCGTTGTATTCCATTGTGTGAATATACCATAATTTATTTATCCATTCATCTGTTGATGGGCACCTTGGTTGCCTCCATCTTTTTGCTAAAAGGCAATTTATTTTTAAGAATAAAAAAAATAGATTAAGAAATTCTAGAAATTAGGAGGCTGAACATGACTGTATGGGCAAGAGTAGGAAGAACCCAGTGGGTTTAAGTTACTCATTTCTGAAAGAATATTTATTCTACAAAGGGCAGTCTTCAGAGTACACTGCCTTTTACATGTCCCAAGACATTTTGAAGAAAGTGAACAGTAAAACTTTGTTATGAGTAAATGACAAGACACTGATTTTCTTTTCTTCTTTATGGGAGACTGATCAATAGTCTAGGACATTAGTGTTTCAGTGACAGACTTATTGCCTCCATGCAGGAGACCCAGATTTGATTCTCAGTCAATGCACCTCATGTGCTGCCACTACCCATCTGACAGCAGTAACTTGCATGTTGCTGTGATGCTGAATAGATTTCAGCAGAGCTTCCAGACTTAGATGGACTATGAAGAAAGACCTAATGATTTATTTCCAAAAATCGGTCAGTGAAAACACTGTGGATTCCAATGGTCCCATCCTATTGTGCATGGGGTCTCCATGATTCAAGGGTCAGCTTGATGGCAGCTAATGACAACAATCAATAGTCTGTGATTGTTTCTTATTTAAATACAATTTTTGATACTAGCCATCATAAAATCTTCATTGATGAAATACTAGTTCAGAGCTCTTTAAGGTAGGAGTTATGCATTATGACTCTCCCTAAACTAAACTGTCAGATATAGATTTTATAACATAACCTAGATTTCCAGTCAACACCCTATGAAAATAGGTCAAATCCATTGCAGGTGGAGTCGATTCCCACTCATAGTGACCCTATAGGGCAGAGTAGAACTGTCCCATAGGGTTTCCAAGGAAGTAATCTTTAAGAAATCAGACTGCCATATCTTTCTTCCTAGGAGTAACTGATGGGTTCAAACTGCTGACCTTTCCATTAGCAGCTCAGTGCTTAACCACTGAGCAACCAGGGCTCCTTTTCCCCTACCAATGGAATTAAATTTCCTATGCTGCAGTATGTTTAAATTTACTTATCCTTCATTCAGTTTCCTACTTTTAAGATTCTGTATAGGTCAATACCATTGTCATTTTTATTTAAATGATAGGAAATACTAGTTAAATTCTCTCTATTTTGGCAATAAGCAAGCAACAGCTCATGCCTAAAAATTTGAAATAATGTTTCACAAATAATAGCTATTCGTTGCTTCTCATGCAGTTAAAATACCCTTAGATAGTTAAGTGAATTGGATTAAACAAAAATAAGGATTTTTCTGTGTTTTCATTATCACTGTGAAATACCATTAATAGTGTGACATTCTTTAATGTATGTTTGGGTTTTTATGTGAAAGCATTGTAATTTTTTCCTTTCAGAAATGGCAAAGAAAACAAGATTGGCACCACTATTTGCGTTTAACTATTATAGATTTAACTGTCTTAGACTTTACAATAACTAAAGCAAATGGCCAACACCAATTCATTTCAACTCACTAATGCCTGGGGAGGAAACCCTGGTGGTGTAGTGGTTAAGTGCTACACCTGCTAACTAAAAGGTCGGCAGTTCAAATCCACCAGACTCTCCTTGGAAACTGTATGAGGCAGTTCTACTCTGTCCTAAAGGGTTCCTATGAGCTGGAATCAACTCGAGGGCGATGGGTTTTGAGTTTTAATGCCTGGGGAATCAATCTTCAAGTGTTCCATTTCATTTTTGACAACTTCCAACTTTCCTAGATTCTTACTTTGTACATTCAATGTTCTGGTTATTAGTAGATGTTTTCAGCTGTTTCTTCTCATTTTGAGTCATGCCATATCAGCAAATGAAGGTCACAAAAGCTTTACTTCATCCACTCAAAGTAGAGTCATTAAAGGTCAACTCTATAGGAGATGACACCTTTGAATTATGGCGTTGGTGAAGAATATTGAATATACCATGGACTGGTAAAAGAATGAACAAATCTGTCTGGAAGAACTACAGCCAGAATGCTCCCTAGAAGCAAGGATGCCAAGACTTCTTCTTACATATTTTGGATGTGTTATCAGGAGGGACCAGTCCCTAATGAAGAATATCATGCTTGGCAAAGTAGAAGGTTAATGAAAAAGAGGAAGACCTGCAAGGAGATTGAGAGACACAGTTACTGCAACAATGGACTTAAGCATAACAATAACTGTGAAGATGGCACAGGACAGGGCAGTGCTTCATTCTGTTGTACACAGAGTCACTATGAGTTGGAATTGATTCAATGGCACCTAACAACAACTACTAGGAGGAGGCAATTCATCCCCAGTCATAATTCGAGAGTCTTCTAACCTGAGGGACTCATCTTCCAACACTAATTCAATGTTGTACTGCTATTCATATGGTTTGCACTGACATAGTATTATTATTTAAGAAGTGGGTCACTAAGTCCTTCTTCCTCATCAGTCTTAGTCTGGAAGCTCTGCTGAGACCTGTCCTCCATGGATGATCCAGAGTCATAGTGGCAGAGCGGTTAAGAGTGCAGCTGCTAATGAAAAGTTTGGTAGCTCGAATCCACCAACCACTCCTTGGAAAGCCCTACGGGGCAGTTGTACTGTGTCCTATAGGGTTGATATGAGTCAGAATTGACTCGATGACAAGGGGTTTTGCTTTTTTGGTATGGTTGACCCTGCTGGTATTTGAAATACTGGTGGAATAGCTTCCATCATCACAGCAACATGCAAGCCACTATAGTAGGACAAACTGAAGAAGAGTGGTGGCTTCAATTCAAAAACACTTGTAGAAGTAAATCAATAGGGAACTTCCAGAAATTCAAACCTGTCTCATAAGAGGATGTGGAATGAGAGACACATTGCTGGTATCAGATGGATCTTGGCTGAAAGGAGAGAATACCAGAAAGAAGTCTACCTGTGCTTTATGGACTATGTGAAGGCATTTGACTGTGTGGATCATAACAAATTATGGATAATATTACAAAGAATGGGAATTCAAGAATATTTAATTGTGTTTATGCAGAACCTATACATAGACCAAGAGGCAGTCGTTAAAACAGAACAAGGGGATACTGCATGTTTTAAAGTCAGGAAAGATGTGTGTCAGGGTTGTATCCTTTCACCATACTTATTCAATCTTAATGTTGAGTAAATAATCCAGGAAGCTGGACTATATGAAGAAGAACATAGCATCAGGATCGACTCCTTAACAGCCTGCAATATGTACATGACATAACATTACTTGCTGAAAGTAACTTGAAGCACTTACTGATGATGATTAGACTACAGCCTTCAGTATGGATTACACCTCAACATAAAGAAAACAAAAAATCCTCACAACTAGACCAATAAGAAACATCATGGTAAACAGAGAAAATACTGAACTTGTCAAGGATTTCGTTTTACTTGGATCCACAATCAATGCCAATAGAAGCAGCAGTAAAGAAATAAAACAACGTGTTGCATTGGATAATTTTCCGGCAAAAGACCTCTTTCAAGTGTTAAAAGGCAAAGATGTCACTTTGAGGACTAAGGTGACCCAAGCCATGGTATTTTCAATTGCCTCATATGCAAGGACAATGAATAAGATGGACAGTGAATAAGGAACACTGAGGAAGATTTGATGTATTTGAATTATGGTGTTGGCAAAGAATACTGAAAACACCATGGACTTCCAGAAGAATGATCAAATCTGCCTTGGAAGAAAAACAGCTAGAATGTTTCTTGGAAGTGAGGATGACAAGATTTTGTCTCACTTACTTTGGGCATGTTATCAGGAGGAACCAGTCCCTGGAGAAGGACACCGTGCTTGGTAAAGTAGAGGGGTCAGCAAAAAAGAGAAAGACCCTCAGTGAGATGGATTGATACAATGTCTTCAACCATGGGCTCAATCAGGATGGCACAGGACTGGGCAGTGTTTTGTTCTGTTGTAAATAGGGTTGCTATGAGTTGGAACCACTCGATGGCACCTAACAACAACAAAGTGAATAGGGGGTTTATTTTGTTTCCTGACTAGAATCAATTAAAACAATTCAGAGATCTGAAGAGAAAACAAGATACAGAATAGAAAAAGAAAGAAAGAAAGCAAAAAAAAACCTTTGTTTTCTTCCACATTTCTTGATCTCCATGAGATTTTGTTACATTACTAGCAGGAGTTCTGATTTTTGATATTGTACATTCAACTGCTATGAAGTATAAATTCTTCACACAGTGTCCCTTGTGACCAACAGAAACACTGGAGTTTATTGTATGGAAAGCATATTTGTCAAAATTAGGCCATAATTTTCCAATTACCAGTACAGATGAGTTTATTAGACTTATTCATCCTTGATTAATACTGCATATCAATATTGACATATTTAATTTTTTAAAACTTTAATCAGCTAACACAAGTTTGTATTCACTGTTATATAGCAACCATCACCACTATCTGTTTCTAAATTTTTCCATCACCCCAACAGAAGCTCAGTGCCCCCCTAAGCAATACCTTCCTTTTTCCCACCCCTGGTAAACACTAATAGACCTTGATCTCTATACATTGCCCATTCTAGCTGTTATCTTTTTTTTTAGGGCAGAAAAGCATTCTTAGATTAATTATTTTCTCAGAGATATATTAAGAATTCATAGAAAAAACAAATATTCTTAAATAGAAGAATCATTAGAGCTTTTCCTCAAATTAACTTCTTTTCAAACACAACTCTTTCGTCCATATATTTTGAACAAAACTTAAAAACTTGTGGTATAACAAATAATTCTTAGTATATATTAATATTATATTGAATTTGTATAAAGATACATACATTAAATAAGAGAAAAAAATAAGAGTTATAAAATTGGGATTGTTTAGAAAATTCATAATCTAAGTTTGTTACATGAAAATGTTTGAACAAAATGCATTACCTCCAAAGTAATATATTTTCCCCAAGGCTACACCTTTCCCAAATGAAACCTAAGATTTCATATACACAAATCACATTATTAGACTGTTCAATGCTCCTATGATAGGACTCAATGGATTTTCGTGTTCTGGTTCTGGCTTCACTAGACCACTTCTCCCCAGAATTGGTTTGAGTGAGGTTATCACAATGGAAAGATCTAGGCACTGTAAACCATAAAAACCGCCACTACCTTGGCTTGTGACCTTGATCATGTCGTTTGAATTCTGTGGGGCTTTTGTTTCCGGATCTGTAAGCTAATAAGTTCTGTAAAGAGTTATGGTAAAACTATAAGATTAGATGGAGCAGAATCCACAGGATTGCCTTTACTTCTGACACTGATTCCAAGTTGAGAGGTTCCCAAAACCACCCTCTATTCCAATAATTTGCTAAAAGTGCTTCCACAATCCACTAGAAGATGTAATACTCATGGTTATGGTTTATTACAGGGAAAGCATACAGATTAAACTCAGCCAAGGGAAGACTTGCACAGGACAGAGTCCAGGAGGTGTCTACGAGCACAACTTCCGGTCTTCTTCTTCCTGTGGAGACATGGATAACACGTCAACTCCTGACCACGATATTTGACAATATGCACAGACTATTGCCAATCAGAAAACCTCACCCAAGCCTTTGGTATACAGAGTTTTTATTGGGGCTTGATAATAAATTGCCCTCATGGCCAACGTTTAGTCTTCAGTTCCTCCAGGAGGCCAGGGTAATAACCTTAGTCCCTAGCCCTTCCAGAGGTTGAAACTGATACCATGTGGCCCAAAGCTCCCATCACAAATCATGTTATCAGATTGTTCAGTAACCGAAGCCCCAGGCAAGCAACACTCCTACTGGGCAACACATTTCAGGGGCCTAGGGTTCACCTCCCAGTAGCCAAGGGCAAAGACTAGACCTCTCTTTGTTGTTGTTATTTACTGTTCAGTCAGATCCAACTCATAGTGATCTTATAGGACAGAGTAGAACTGTCTCATAGGGTTTCCAAGGAGTAGCTGGTGACTTCAAATTGCTGCCCTTTTGGTTAGCAGCCCAACTCTTAACCATTAACCAGGGCTCCAGATGTCTCTCTGGGTAAGGTTAATTTTTCATCACATATCCTCCATGGGTCATCTGGTCCTAGCACTCTGTACATTGCAACTGGATCCAGTTCTGCCAAATGAGAGCTGTCAAAAAACAAAATAACAAGCCACCTAACCCAACTGCAATAATATTTACTAAATGTGCTTACAAGCATGCCTGCTCCATATGTATTGTAATTACACATTTATCTCACTGCCCAGGTTCAATCCCTTTCAAGGAAGGAAGACAAGATTGTTTAGGGGGAAAGTGCCATTGTTCAGGAGCCAGGGGCCTGAGAGAATTGCCCACTCTTAGTCACACTTTCAAGATTTGTGGTGTATTTTCCTTCATTTCTCTACTTGCTCCTGCCTCCCACAGCAAAGAACATAAAGAATTCAGCACATTAAGTACTGATACTAGGCTAATATGTCTGTTTACAAATCTCATCACCGTGGTGAGCGGTACCTTGGAAAGTAAAGGACAGACTGCCAGCCGTAGTGTTTATCCCCTTGAAATCCCCTGTAGTGCCAACAGCATATTTTATCAACACTTGTCTCTAAGCATAATACACGTCCTGGCAGTGACTATGAATCCTCATTGCACATTGAGTCACACCAGTCCAGTGAGTCAGAAAATCTTTCCAATTTCAAGAATCCTGATTTTCAAAAGAAAGCTGCACAAGATCTCTAGAAATTCAAAATAGTTTAAGCAACTTGAAACTGCCATATATGGTTTATTCCATCAATATACAGTGGCCACAATTACTTAAATGTGCTCTAGTTGGATGTATCTTTTATTCTGAACTTTGAATGAGGATAACTTTAGTCCACATAATTTAGATCAGGAAGACTAGGCAAAATGGTTCATCCATGTTTAGATGCATAATTGAATTCTCCAAAATTATTATTTTTTAAATCTGATTCTTTTTGGTACTAACCCAAACTGTACAGACATGAAGAAGACACAAAGAATGTTAACCCAAAACCAAATCAGTGCAATAAAAAATAAAACCAAAAAAAAAAAAAAAAAAAGACTCCTAAGCCTCCACAATTTGAAGTATTGACTTGGAATTCCTTAAGCTGGTTTGACCTAAAGTACATCCTGTGACTCACATTCCAATTACTGCTGCAGTCTTTCTGGTCCAAATTGCTGGGAGGAAGGGAAATACTGCTACAGATACTTGACGTGATTAAACAGCCTGGTGTACAGTCTTATAAAATCCACACCTTGGGCAAGGTGCAGTATTTCTCGTTTCTTTGTTCCTGCTTCACTGTTAAGATCCCTTCTTGGAAGGAAGGTACAATCTGTTTCTATTTGGAAAAAGATCCAAGTAACGAGAACATTAATGGTGCTGAAAAACATCTCTCAGTTGTTTTCCTACTGCTCACCACAAAGCTGGCTTGTTATTTTAATGCAGTTTTACTCGGTCCTTATTCAAAATACTCCACCTTAGCTTCTCTTTGCAAGCAGAGGAGAATAGCAGTTTGTCTCTGTTTACAGGAGATTCAACATCAGTGGATTCAACAATCATTTCCTGAAGCCCTTTCATGTATAAGGCCTCCAGTGAGGGGAAAAAAACAAAAAAACTCTTTAGGATCTATCATGTGCAATTTGGAGCTGCCCATAGATAGGTGATGCAGTGGTTAAGAGCTCAGGCTGCAAACCAAAAGGTTGGTAGTTCGATTCCACCAGCCACTCCTTAGAAACCCTATGGGGCAGCTCTACTCTGTCATGTAGAGCCGCTTTGAAACGGAATCAACTCTACTGCAATGTTTTTTTTTTTTTTTTAATAGATAGCAAGACCACACCAACTTCGAAATAACTTTTTGAACTAAGATGGAAGATGCCATGAGAAAAAGTTCAAAGATTTTTTTTTCCAGACATTTACAACTTTAGATATCCCTGATTATTATTAGTTCATTAATAGGATACAGATATATCACATGGTTCATGCTATTTTTCCATTTTTCTTATTTTTATATCACAGGCAATCTTTGCTCTAATAAATTCTGATTAAGAAAAAAATTATCACAGAAAATGACAAAATAGTAACAACAAGGAAAGATCCTTCTTTAAAAAAAAAATCACGTATAAATCATGCATTTTATATTGAATTTCCAAAAGTTCAATTTATATGCAACTGTTTAACAAAGCTGAGCCCTGGTGGTGCAGTGATTAAGATCTTGGCTGCTAACCAAATTTCAAATCCACCAGCCACTCCTCAGAAACCCTATGGGGCAGTTCTACTCTGTCCTATAGAGCCGCTATGAGTCAGAACCGACTCGACGCCAATGGGTTTTTGGTTTTGGGGTTTAGCAAAGGAGCTTTTACATGACTCAATTTAGTCCTTTAAGCTGGATTTCTTCCATCAGGGTAGTTTGTCCTTACATATATTTAACATTTTCAAAATAACGCGTTTCATCATTTTTCAAAGCAACCCTTTTATTACTAGGAAACACTAATTATTCTCTTGTAAGCATTATCTTGAATATAGGGTCACTATGAATCAGAATTGACTCAACGGCAAGGGTTTTTTTTTTTTTTTCAGATATGTTGAGATTCTTTCTAACTAATTTTATTAAGTAATCAAGTGGCTGTCTGGAATATTTTAGCAAGCAGCAATATGTGGGTTACCACTAATAAAATGAGCTTTGGAGTAGAGAAAAATATTTAGCCAGGAGTATAAGGTTACCATTTATTTAATTAATTAATTTATTTTTGGTGGTGGTGATTTACTCTAAATTGACAGTTTGTAGCAACTGAGGAATCAGGAAAGTAAAAAAAAATAAATAATATTTCTAGCAGTTTTCATGTCAACTCCATAGCTTTCTTCAATGTGGGACAGATTCTATAACTGCTGTTCTGTTTTCAAGTAAGCAGTCCAGGGCTTTAAGAGTGTATCAAGGATTAGTTGCTACTACGTGTACGAATTTTCACAGGCTTATGCTAGACATAGAAACCCTGGTGGCATAATGGTTAAGAGCTATAGCTGCTAACCAAAAGATCAGCAGTTCAAATCCACCAGGCACTCCTTGGAAATCTTATGAGGCAATTCCACCCTGTCCTATAGGATAGCTATGAGTCAGAATTGACTCGACTGCAATGGGTTTGTTTGTTTTTATGCTAGACATAGAGATATGTCAATTACCATTTAGTCTGAATCAAAAGCAGTTTGGTAGTAAACTTTGTTGGCTGTGTAACAATAAAGAGGGCCTGATGGCTTTAAAAAATGTTTTTAACAAGCAGGAATGCAACAAAATATAAACCAGTTTGGGTTTATTATTTTAGAAATCCTAAAAACACATACTTACATGATTTGTACAAGTAGAATTTCTTTGCCAAAGTCTCAAAGATACTCGTAACTATTGGCAAGAATTTTAATAAAATTTTTCAAGGGAAAACCACACACAATTTTGCAGGATTTGTGCTGCCCGACAGAAAATATTCTGCCTTTAGATTCTGAGCCAAGCCCCCACCAGACTGTCCATTCCACCAGGAAAGAACTGTCATCAGGTGAGCTGAGTCAATAAAGGCTGGTTCATTGGCTGTAAGAGTAGGAAATTTCCTATCATCTTGGCCTTAGCAAGGGTGAAATCCTCTCTGAATATGTTCAGTGTGCAAGAACTTAGAACTACCTGTCTCCTCTGAAGAATGACCTGGAGGTGGACCAGCGTATGTTGGGGGATCAGTGGGGTGAGGGAACCTGTAAACAGGCATTTAGTGAATTTTTTTTTTTTTAAAAAGGAGAGTTGGGTGGGTGGGGACTATATAGGAATCATCATTTTTTCCACATGAATGTAGGAAATGATGATCCTTTAACCTGCAAATCTACAAATGGAAATGACTTGGTTTGTAAGAATATCAGGGGGATTTTGCTGCACATTGCAGGTATATAACCAAACTGATCTCCCAAAAACATACATGTTTATCATAGAAGACTTATGTAAATTATGATAAAATATTGTGAGACATTGGATTCTCCAACTTTCTTGGGACTTAAACTATTTGAGCAACACTCAGCAACTTCAACTTCACCTCTGCATTAGTTTGCAGTTGTTTTGTGCCATTGAATGGATTCTGATTCATAGTGACCCTATCTGACTGAGTAGAACTACCGCACAGGATTTCCTAGGCTGTAATCTTTATGCGCGGGGAGCAGATTGCCAGGTCTTTTCCCTCACAGAGTGCTGATGAATTTGAACTACCAACCTTTCTGTTAGCATCCAAGCACATAATCATTGTACCACCAGGGCTCCTTTTAGTTTCCTGGGGCTGCTGTAATAAAAAGCCACACACGGGGGGCTTACAACAACAAAAATTTATTCTTTTACAGTTCCGGGAACTAGAAATTCAAAATCACCATGTCAGCCATGTTGATTCCTTCTGAGGCCTCTGAGAGAGAATCTGTTCCATGCTTCTCTCCTAGCCTCCTGTGGTTTCCCATAATCCTTGGCATTGACCTTACCTTATAGAGACATCACTCCAATCCTTGCCTCTGTCATCACGTGGTGTTCTTCCCTGTTTGTCCCCCTCTGTCTCAGTGTCTCTTTTCTTCTTCTTAGATGATCACCACTCATCCTGGATTAGGGATAACTCTACTCCAGCATGGCCTCATATTAACCTAACTTATTACATCTACAAAGGTTCTGTTTCCAAGTAAGTTCACATTCACGGTTACTGCCGGTTACAGCTTCCACAGACCTTTTCTCAACCCATCACAAGCTCGTAGGTTTTTAAGTAGGCCATTGGCCAAGTTATGCAACTTAGCAAAGCAGCATCCATTCTTTCCTTTCCCTTCTTATTTTATTTTTCTTTTCCTTGTTAGCAACTTTAAATTACCTCAAGTCACAACATGTTAAAGGCCTCAGGCTATTCATATAAATGCAGAAGATTGATTTCTACCAGAGAAGCTTGTCCAATAATGCTCCAAAAAGATCATTTGATTCATTAATTGGCAGTTGGCACTTTTTTTTTTAGTTCTATTGGGTATAGCTTTAAAAATACATATATTTTTAATTGATTATTTCTTACTAATGATTATGTTTATCTTACAGGAAGCATTTTGTACTTCAAAATGATATCTTATGATCTTTGTTGATACTTGGTTGTAGAAACTCTGGCCTTTTTCCTTTTGATCATAATATATTTTCTGGATATTAGCAATATTAATAAGAACTAGCATTTATTGATTGATTCGATATTCAGAGATCTCTTCTAAATGCTTTACATTTAGTCTTTATTCACCAAACTTTTGAGGAGCACAAATATAATCTCCTGCTTGCAGATGAGAAAATGGAATTACTAAGGGGCAAAATCAGATTGAAATTCATAAATTATGCTCAATCATATTAAGAACATCTTAACAATGTATAGTATTTAAAGACATTTTGTAGTTATTGCAACTTTGATTTGGCTAAAGTATCAGATTACATGTTGCTGTTGTTGGATGTTGTTGAATTGATTTCAACCCAGAGTGACCCGTGTGACAGAGTGGAACTGCTCCATAAAGCTTTCTTGGCTGTATGTGATCTTTACACAAGCAGATTGCAAGGTCTTTCTCTTGCAGAGCCACTGTGTGGGTTCCGGCAGCCAACATTTCAGGCAGTAGCCAAGTGCTTAACCATTGTGCCAAAAGGGCTGCTTATGTTGATACTAGGGAAAGACATATTTGGAAAATTAAAAACAACTGGTACCTATTTAATCTATTTATCTGGTGGGCATCTTCTAAGTATTTTATACATACTGTCTTAGTTTCCTAGGATTGCCATTACAAAGTACCAGAAGGGAGTGGCTTTAAAGAACAGACAGTTATTTTCTCACAGTACTGGAGGCTAGATGTCCAAATTCAGGGCCTAAGCAGGACCGGGTTCCCTCTCCGCCCTCTCTGGAGTAAGAGCTTTCCTTGTCTCCTCCAATTCTGGTGAACCTGGGAGCCTATTGACATTTCTTAGCTTGTAGATGCATATTCACATGGTGCCTCTCTTCCCTCTGTGTGATTCTCTCTGTATGTCTGTTATCCCTTTTAAAAGACACCACTTACAAGGCATTAGGGACCAACCTGCTCTATTACAACTTTTTTAACTTAATTGATAACACAAGAAAAACCTATTTCCCTAAAGTATCATATTCACTGATATAGGGGTTAGGATTTCAACATACCTTTTTGGGGGACACAATTCAATCCATAATACATGTTAACTAATTTAATCTTCACTAATGCCCTTTAAGGCAGGTACTATTAATAAATCCATTTTACAAGGGAGAAACTGAGGCACAGAGAAGTAACTTACCCAAAGCCACACACCCAAAAAGTGGCAGAGGTAGAACTTGAACCAGGCAACTTGTCTTGAGTCTGATGTTTTAAACACTATGTTATGCACCTCTAAAAAACTATAAGAGATTATATCCTCAGTTTAAATTAGGGACTTTTTTTTTCTTTGAGCAATGGTGTATACTTAGATTAGCATATTTTGTAATGTTGGTGGCTGTATCTTTACTTCTATATTTCTGGTGTCTAATGAAGTCCTTGTCTCTCATTAAGCAATCAGTAATTATCTGGGTAAACAATAAACATGATATATGTGGCATAAGATTGTCAAAATAATTTCTACATTGAGAAAATTAACACTTAAACTGGTCCCACATTAAATTATCTGAAATTTACGTCAAGAAAGAGTTGCTGAATGACTTTTGGATTTTTTTAATGACTCATTTTCCTGTTAGTTGTTCCCTTCCTGCTAGTTGTACCTAGATTCTGTTGGCTTTCCTTTCCTATTCCTTCGGAGAGGAACTGTTTAGTCATTCTCCACCATTGTGAAATTTGACTCAATTGCAGATTTAGAAAATGAGCAGCATCCACTTCTGCTGAGACCAAATGGCAGGTTCAAAAGAATCCTTTGTCCAATAGGTTGTTTTTGTTCTCATAATGAATACCTCTTTACTCCCTTTTAAAGGATAGGTTTAAAAGCAGAAATTTGAAAACTTCACAAGATGCACAAGATAGACTCTCTCTTTAGTAAATCACTTTAACTATAAGCAGTAAGAAAGCTTTAGTAGGTCAGTTTTGAAGACCCAAGGCTTTAAGATAGTTTAAACAAGGCTTGAATAAGCAGCCAAATGTTTTGAACCAGAATTCCAAGCCTATTGGTAATGATAATATTATTTATCACTTAGATAATTCTTTGCAGACAGCAACCATTAACCATTGGGATCCCACTGTGTAATACTTGAATTTTATGATTATCAGTTTATAAAGGCAAAAACTAAAGTTGAGAGGAGAAGAGTGTCTTCAAGGTCATAACCTGAGCTATTATTTCAGCCAGAATTTAACATGTAGTTTTTCTGATTCTTTATCCCCTATTGTATATCACAAACCATTACCTTATTTTTGTACAAGGCTTTTTTATGTAACTACCTGGATATACAAAATTAGTCAAACTCTGCTTGCAATGACCAGGTTGCTTATTGCAAGCAGTGTAAGAAGGAGTTAGAAAACACATAAGATTCGTCATGAAAACACACACTGAATGTGGTATCTTGAGAAAATTTCCAGTTATCCTTGAGCTTTAATTTACTCATCTGAAAATAGGACTAATATTTATCATCTCATGGGGATTTCTGAAGGTTAAAACACAATAATATATACGTGGAAAATCATTGATAACTGTGATTTTAGTGTACATCGTATATGTCACCTTATTTCAAATTCTCAGCAATTTATTTTCAATCTGATTTTATGAATATGTTTATTTATTTATCTAATAGGTACTTACTGGGTGCCTAACTACATTGTCCCATACAGTAATAAGAAAAAAACAACTTCTCACTCTCATAGAGATTGAGATTTTCAAGGGAGTGCCACTTAAAACAAACAAAAAATAACTAATAAATTATAATGTGAGGTAGTGATAAATTTCATGAAGAAAAGTAAAGCAAATGAGAGGAAAGATTTGGGTGGGTGCGATGGTAAATGTTATGTGTCAACTTGGCTAGGCCATGATTCTTATTAGTTTGGCAGATAACGTGTAATCATCCACCATTTTGTGATCAACCAATCAGTTGAAAAGGGAGTCTCCTTGTGGTGTGGACTGCGTCTAATATTTATGGATGTTCTTGCAAAGCTTGCTCTGTCTGGACCCTTCATCCACTCTTCATCCTCTGACCTCCAGTTCTTGGGACCTGAGCCAGCAGCCTGTCATCTGACCTGCCGATTGGGATTCATCAGCTCCTGAAACCATGTGAGTCAAGAGAAGCCTGTAGCCTGATATTTGACCACAAATTTGGGACCTATCAGCCTCCACAACTGCATGAGCCATTTCCTTAAAATTATTTCTCTCTGTATATATAGTATATATATATATACATGTATATGAAAACCCTGGTGGCGTAGTGGTTACGTGCTATCGCTGCTAACCAAATGGTTGGCAGTTTGAATCCACCAGGTGCTCCTTAGAAACTCTATGGGGCTGTTCTACTCTGTCCTATAGGGCGGCTATGAGTTGGAATCAACTCGACAGCACTTTTTTTTTTTTTTTTAATATATATATGTATATATACATTTCCAAAAACCAAACCAAACCCATTGCTATTGAGTCAGTTCTGATTCATAGTGACCCTCTAAGACAGAGTAAAGCTGCCCCATAGAGTTCCCAAGGAGTGCCTGGTGGATTCGAATTTCTGACCTTCTGGTTAGCAGCTGTAGCACTTAACCACTTTGCCACCAGGGTTTCCATATATACATAAATATTAATAAATATATATATAGATGATAGATAGATAGGTAGGTAGGTAAATAGATAGATAGATGATAGATAGAGAGAGATAGATATAGATAGATAGATGATTGATAGATGGACATAGATAGACAGATAGATAGATAAACAGATAGACAGACAGACAGATAGATGATTGATAGATAGACAGATAAACAGATAGATAAAAAAAAAGATAGATAATATAGATAGATATAAAAACCTATTGCCGTTGGGTTGATTCCAACTCATAGTGACCCTATAGGACAGAGTAGAACTGCCCCATACAGTTTCCAAGAAGCATCCAGTAGATTCGAACTGCTGACCTTTTGGTTAGCAGCCATAGCTCTTAACCAGTACATCACCAGAGTTTCCGATATATATATATATGTATTCACTATGAGTTGACAGCAACATATTTGGTTTGGTTTATATATACATATGTATGTATATATACCCCCACGTATCTGTCAGTTTGTCGTACTGTGGGGGCTTATGTGTTGCTGTGATGCTGGAAGCTATGCCACTGGTATTCAGATACCAGCAGGGTCACCCATAGAGGATAGGTTTCAGCTGAGCTTCCAGACTAACACAGACTAGGAAGAAGGACCCGGCAGTCTACCTCTGAAAAGCATTAGCCAGTGAAAACCTTATGAATATCATTGCTGATGTCAGATGGATCCTGGCTGAAAGCAGAGAACACCAGAAGGATATTTACCTGCGTTTTATTGACTATGCAAAGGCATTCAATTGTGTGGATCGTAACAAACTATGGATAGCACTGTGAAGGATGGGAATTCCAGAACACTTAATTGTGCTCATGAGGAACCTTTACATAGATCAAGAGGCAGTTGTTCAGACAGAACAAGGGGATACTGATTGGTTTAAAGTCAGGAAAGGTGTTTGTCAGGGTTGTATTCTTTCACCATACCTATTTAATCTGTATGCTGAACAAATAATACGAGAAGCTGGACTATATGAAGAAGAACGGCACGTCAGGATTGGAGGAAGACTCATTAACAACCTGCATTATGCAGATGACACAACCTTGCTTGCTGAAAGTGAAGAGGGCCTGAAGGACTTACTAATGAAGATCAAAAACCACAGCCTTCAGTACAGATTACACCTCAACATAAAGAAAAGAAAAATCCTCACAACTGGACCAATGAGCAACATCGTGATAAATGGAGAAAAGATTGAAGTTGTGAAGGATTTCATTTTACTTGTATCCACAATCAACAGCCATGGAAGCAGCAGTCAAGAAATCAAAAGACGCATTGCCTTGGGCAAATCTGCTGCAAAGGACCTCTTCAAAGTGTTGAAGAGCAAAGGTGTCACCCTGAAAACTAAGATGTGCCTGACCCAAGCCATGGTATTTTCCATCACATTGTATGCATGTGAAAGCTGGACAATGAATAAGGAAGACTGAAGAAGAGTTGACGCTTTTGAATTGTGGTGTTGGCGAAGAATATTGAATATACCATGGATTGCCAAAAGGATGAACAAATCCGTCTTGGAGGAAGTGCGGCCAGAATGCTTCTTAGAGGCAATGATGGTGAAACTGCGTCTTACATCCTTTGGACATGTTGTCAGGAGGGATCAGTCCCTGGATAAGGACATCATGCTTGGCAGAGTACAAGGTCAGTGGAAAAGAGGAAGACCCTCAACGAGGTGGATTGACACAGTGGCTGCAACAATGAGCTCAAGGGTAACAACAATTATCAGGATGGCGCAGGACCGGGCAGCGTTTCGTTCTGTTGTGCATAGGGTCGCTATGAGTCGGAACGGACTCAACGGCACCTAACAAGAACAACAATGTATATATACACACACATCTATCTATATAGATAGATATGCACATACATATGTGTGTATATATATACATATACATTTACATACACATACAAATATATATATATACGTATATATATGTGTGTGTATATATATATATATGTATACGCTTCACTGGTTTTGCTCCTCTAGAGAATCCAACCTAAGACATTTGGTGCCGAGAGGTTCTAGAGAAACAAAATCATGTGGATGAGTTTTATGAATTGGTTCTCAAGTCTGGCTGGTCTTATCCGTCACCTTCAAGTCAATTCCAACTCATAGCGACCCTAAAGGACAGAGGAGAACTGCCCCATAGGGTTTCCAAGGAGTACCTCGTGGATTCAAACTGCTGACCTTTTGGTTAGCAGCCATAAACACTTAAACACTACACCACCAAAGTTTCCTAGCTGGCCTTTAAGTCACTGAAAAACTGTGCCTCCAGTATTAAAGAGGGCACTGCTAATGCATGGTGTGAGGTGGCTATAAATTATGCAAAATATTACCACTGATGAATCAAATATTTGTGAGAGACAAGGCTCTGGGTGAATGCATATTTGATACAGGCAGTCCCTGGGCTATGAATGAGATCCATTCCTAATTGTGTCTTTTAGAATTTGTAGATAAGTCAGAACAGGTGCATAGCATTCTTATTTAGCTTTACTTTAGCGCAAGAAAAGGCTTGAAGCCTTTTCAGTTATTTAAAAGCTGTTCAAGAAACAAGTGAAGATGATTGCAATGAAGAATTTGTTGCCAGCAGGGGTTGGTTCAGTTGTTTCAAAGTTAGGGTAAATTTCAAAAACATTGAAATGCTCGAAGGGGTTGTCCATAAAATGGACATTCATAGCCCGAGGACTGTCTGTACTCCTTACAATTTTGTCAGAATGAAAAGTATAATGAAGGTAGTTGGCTGATCCTCCTCTCACTAGACAAAGTGGTGGAAGAAAGGGATGAGTTCGAAGCTTGAGAGTCATAGCTCAAGTGCTGCATACAAGTGCCCTGGTAGGAAGCTTTATTTCTTGTAGCGATAGTTGATATTGTAGAAAACCGAACCCAGAGGCGTATAACTAAGAGTGGCTGAATTACAACACCAATTGAATTCCTAACCTCAAAGTGGTACCTGAGGTTAAAGTGAAGGCATTGATTAGGAAGAAATGGAATTCTGAAACTTGGGATGCAGACATATGGACTCATAATCAAGAAGCCAGGAACACTGAGTCCATAAATTCTGTTGAATCACTCTGGCCAACAGAACCAGGCTTCTTACTCCCATCTGAAGAGATTACTCCATCTTTGTCTGCTAAGCCACCTTTCCCAATAAAACCATTTGCCCCTCCACCTAAATCTGCTGTAATTAACCCAGCTGTGCTTGAAGAGTCTGTCTGAGATATTGCCTGGGGCATGGCTTAAGGCAGATGCCTTATAAGACATTGCTGAATGTCCCCAGGATCCACCACCACCATGCATTTCTGCTTCTAGACCTATAACTAGACTTAAGCTCTAGCCAGCCCCAAGAGTTGAAGTACAAACTGTTACTTAGGGGGAGGTACACTACACTCCAAAAGAACTGCTTGATTTTTCTAATATGTTTAAACAGAAACCTAGGGAATACGTGTGGGAATGACTATTAAGGATGTACGCTAATGGTACAAGGAACATAAAGTTAGGTCAGTCTGAGTTTACTGATATGGGCCCACTAAGCACAGATTAATCATTCAGTGTTTTGGCTCAAGAAGTTAGAAAAGGATCTAACATTTTATTTGTTTGGTTCACTGAAGCATGGATTAAGCGATGGCCTAGAATAAATCAAGTTGAAATGCCAGACCTACCTTGATATACTGTAAAAGGAGGTATCCAAAGGCATAGGGAAATTAGCATGTTAGATTTATCAGGTTGGACCCACAGAACCAGAGGACATACCTTTTACCACAGCAGTGAGAAACAAATTTGTGAAGGGAGCCCCAGCATCCTTGAAGACTGCTGTGACAGCTATTTCATGTAAGTCAGATTTGACAGTGGAACTGCCCTAGCTGAATTAAGACACCTAAGTACAATGAGGCTGATTGGACCTTGTGATGGTAGGGACCCAGTGCCAGCAATTAACCAACAAAGACAAGGTGGGTGTAGTTACACTAATGGACAGTAGAGTCAAAGCAGTAATCAGAATAGTCTGACTTATATGGACTTATGATGTTGGCTACTTAGTTATGGTGTTCTTAGGAGTGAAATAGACGGAAAATCAACTAAATATTTACTTGATCTGTACAAGTGGAAGAATTCAAAGTCAAGTGGAAGACGTCTAACTTGAATCGCCAGAATAGAGCGTCATGGCCCTTCGATTCCCAGACTTGAGCCAGTTTACAGACCCACAACGTGTTGAATCAAGAGGAGGCTGTGTGCCCTTGAGGAAGGACCCAAATAACTGACAAAAATTTATACTGTCAATCTTTCTCTCAGCCTTCCCCAAAGGGATCGGCAACCTTTTATGAGAGCAACTTTTCAATGGGGAAAACGAAATAATCAGACTTTTGGGGGATTACTAGACGCTGATTCTAAACTACACTAATTCCAGTAGACCTAAAATGTCATGGTGGCCCACTAGTCCAAGCAGTAGCATATGGAGGTCAGGTTATTAATGGAGTCTTAGCTCAGGCCTGCCTCACAGTGGGTCCAGTGGATTCCTGAACTCATCCTGTAGTGATTTCCCCAGTTTCAGATACATAATTGAAATAGATATATTCAGCAACTGGCAGAACCCCCACACTGGATCCCTGACATGTGGAGTAAGGGTTATTACAGTAGGAAAGGTCATGCGGAAGTCACTAGAACTGCCCCTACCTAGGAAAATTGTAAACCAAAAGCAATACTGCATTCCTGGAAGAATTGCAAGGGTTAGTTCAACCATCAAGGACTTGAAGGATGCTGGAGCAGTGATTCCCATCACATCATCATTTGACTTTCCGATTTGGCCTGTGAAAAAAAAACAGATGGATCTTGAAAAATGACAGTGAACTATTCTAAACTTAACTTAGTGGTGACTCCAACTGCAGCTGCTGTTCCAGGTATAGTTTCATTGAGTGAGTAAATTAATACATCTCCTGGTACCTAATTGCAGCTATTGATCTGGCCAATGTCTTTTTCCCAATTCTGGTTTCAGAGGAGCACCAAAGGTAGGTTGCCTTCAGCTGGCAAGGCTAGCAATACATCTTCACTGCCCTACCTCAGGGTAAATCAACTCTCCAGCTCTGTGTCATAATTTAGTCCTCAGGGACTTTGATTGCCTTTCCCTCCCACAAGGTGACATACCCATCCATTACATTGATGACATTATGCTGAATGAACCTAGTAATAAAGAAGTACCAATTACTCCAGACTTATTAGCAAGGTATTTGCATGCTAAAAATAATCTCAGAAATATTCAGGCACCTTCCACCTTAGTGAAATTTCTAGAGGTATAGTAGTGTGGGGCATGTCAAGATATTCCTTCTAAAGCAAAGGATAAGATATTTCATCTGGCCCCTCCTACAACTAAAAATGAGGCACAACACTTGGTGGGCTTCTTTGGATTTTGGAAGCAACATATCCCTCATTTGGGTGTGATATTCTGGCTTGTTGATGAAGTGACTTGAAAACCTGGTAGTTTTTATTGGGGCTTCCCAAAAAGAGAAGGCTCTGTAACTGGTTCAGGGTGTAGTGCAAGCTGCTCTGCCACTTGGGCCATATCATCCAGCTGATCCAATGGTGCTTGAAGTTTCAGTAGCAGATAGAAACGTTATTTGGAAACTTTGGCAGGCACCTGTTGGTGAATTACAGTACAGACCCTTTGGATTTTGGATCAAAGCCCTGCCATCCTCTGCAGATAACTACTTTCCTTTTGAGACACAGCTTTTGGCTTGTAACTGGGCCTTAGTAAAGACTGAATGCTTAACCGTGGGCCACCAAGTCACCATGCAGCCTGAGCTGCTGATCATGAACTGGTTGTTGTCTGACCCACAGAGTCATAAAGTCGAATGTGCACAGCAGCACTCATCATTAAATGGGAGTGGTATATATGAGTAAGTTACATGAGGAAGTAACCCAAATGCCCATGGTCTCCACTCCTGTCACATTACTTTCCTTCTCCCAGTCTGCATTTAGAGTCTCGTGGGGATTTCCTTATGGTCAGCTGACTGAGGATGAGAAAACTCGTGCCTGGCCTATGGATGGTTTTGTGAGATACATAGGCACCACTTGGAACTGGAGAGTGGCAACACTGTATCTCCATTCTGGGAACTCCCTAAAGGACAGTGGTGAAGGGAAATCCTCCCAGTGGGCAAAACTTTGAACAGTGCACCTGGTTGTTCTTTTTGCTTTGAAGGAGAGATGGCCAGATGCACAACTGTATATTGATCCTTGGGCTGTGCCTAAGAATTTAACTGAATGGTCAGGGGCTTGGAAGGAACATGATTGGAAAATTGGTGACCAGGAGGTGTGGTGACGAGGTATGTGACAGACCTCTCTAAATGGGCCAAAGAAGTGAAGATATTTCTGTCTCATGTGAATGCTTACCAAAGGGTGACCTCGGAAGAGGAGGATTTTAACAATCCAGTGGGTACGTTGACACTTTCTGTGGATATCAGTCAGCCACCATTTCATATCCACTCCTGCCATTGTCCTATGGGCTTATGAACAAAGTGACCACCATGGTGTCAAGGATGGAGGTTATGCATGGACTCAGTAACAGGGACTTCTAATCACCAAGACCAACTGGCTAAAGCCATTGCTGAGTGCCCAATCTGCAGGCAGCAGAGACTAACACTGATTGCTCCATATAACACTATTTGTAGGGGCAATCATCCAGCAACTTGGTGGCAAGTTTATTACATTGGACCACTCCCATCATGGAAAGGGAAGCATTTTGTTCTATTTGGAACAGGCACTTACTTTGGATATGGATTTGCCTTCCCTGCATGCAATGTTTCTGCAAAAACTACCATCCACAGACTTACAGAATGCCTTACCCACCATCATGGTATCCCAAGCAGCATTGCTTCAGATCAAGGAACTCACTTCATAGGATATGAAGTTCAGCAATGGTCCCATGCTCATGGAATTCACTGGTGTTACCATGTTACCCATTATCCTGAAGCAGCCTGACTTGATAAAATGATGGCATGACCTTCTAAAGATGTAATTAGGGCACCAATCAGGTTGGCAGTATCTTGCAGGGTTGGGGCAACCAATGTTCTCCAGGAGGCTATATATTCTCTAAACCAGCCTCCGATACATGGTGCTGCTTCTCTCATAGCCAGGATCCATAGGTCCAGGAATCAAGGTGTGGAAATGGGAGTGGCACTACTCACTATTATCTTCACTGACCCACTCACAAAATTTTCGCTTCTGTCCCCATGACCCTATGCTCTGTGGGTCTAGAGGTCTTAGTTCCAAAGGGAGACACAATACTGATTTCTTTTCACTGGAAATTTAGAATGCCAGTCTTTGGGGTCCTCACGCCTCTGGATCAACAGGCAAAGAAGCGAGTTACTCTACTGGCTGGTGTGATTGATCCTGATTACCCAAAGGAAATCGGATTGATATTACATAATGCAGGTAAAGACGAGTATGCCTGGAATACCGGCGATCCCTTAGGATGTCTCTTAGCACTACCATCCCTGTGGCTAAAGTCAATGGAAAATACAGCAACTCAATTCTGACATGACTACTAATGACTCAATCCCCTCAGGAATGAATAACCATGACTAGCTGAGGTGCTTGCTGAGGGCAAAGGGAATACGGAATGGGTGGTGGAAGAAGGTAGTTCTAAATACCAGCTATGACCCTGTGACCAGTTGCTGAAACAAGAACTGTAATTGTTTTTAGTACTTCTTCCTTGTTTTGTCATACATATGTGTGTGTACGCACGTATATATATATATATATATATATATACACACACACACACACCCAGTGCTGTCGATCTTTGTTTTCTTCCCTTCCTTATTTCATTGCTTGTTACAAAACATAAGATGTAAAAGGGAAGTAGTGCTTTTTTGGTTGTATGTATGTTAGTTGTATCATGTTAGGCTTAAATCAAGCCAAAACAAAATCCATTGCCATCAAGTCAATTTTGAGTCACAGCCACCCTATGGGACATAGAGTTCCCAAGGAGCGCCTGTTGGATTCGAACTGCGAGGCTCAAGTAACATGAAATTATGTGTGGTTTAAGGAGATATGTACAGGTGCTGAGTTGACTAGGAGTGGATTGTGATGGTAAATATTATGTGTCAAATTGTATAGGCCATGATTCTCAGTGGTTTGACAGGTATTACGTAATCATCTTCCATTTTGTTATCTGTGTGAACAGCCAATCAACTGAAGAGAGATTTACTTGGGGGAGTAACCTGCATCCAATATATATGGATGTTCTGGCAAAGCTCACCCTCTCTCAATCCTGTATCCGACTCTTCATCCTCTGATTTCTGATTCTTGGGATATGAGCCAGCAGCTGGTTCTCTGACCTGCATATTCAGGATTCACCAGACCCCACAGCCCCTTGAGGTAGCAGCCTACTGCCTGACCTTTTGATTTTGGATTCATCAATCCCTGCAACTACATGAGTAAGGAGAAGCCTCCAGCCTGATGCCCGACTCAGGATTTGGGACTTGCCAGCCTCCACAACTTCATTAGTCATCTCCTAGAAATAAATCTCTCTATACATATATTTCTATACATACACTTTACTAGTTTTGCTTCTCTAGGGAACCCAATCTAAGACGGTGGGGAATTATTGTATATAGAGTAATCGAGAAAGTTTTTCTGCAGTGATATGAGTGGAATGAAGGAAATGGCCTTGTGATAAGGAGGAGGGAACTTTCTAGGAAGAGGGAACAGCAAATGCAAGATCCCTGTGTTTGCTTGGTTGTTTCAGGAAGAGCAAAGAGACCAGTGTGACAGGGAGGAATTTAGCAAGGAAGAGCGTAAAAATGGCAGAAGAATAAAGGGTGGCAGAGAGCTTATCATGTAAGACCTTGAAGGTCATGGTAAGTATTTTGAGTTTTACCATAAAGGATATTAAAAGACTTTAGAAAATTTTGAGCAAAAGAGTGACATGATTTATGTTTTAAAAATCTCACATTGGCTGCTCTACTGAAAACAGAATATAGAAAGGCAACTATAAAGGCAGGGATACAATGTAGAAAGGTCCTGAAATTTAAAGATGATGATGTGGATTAGACTACCAGCAGTGGAAGTCTGATTCAAGATAAATATTTTTCATGGTTGCCATGTAATAATCAATCAATAAAGCTGGCAATGAACATATAAACTTGAAAACATGAGCACTGACAGCATGTTGATGAATTAAAAATCATGTCATTAGCTGTGATCATCCACGAAGGAAGTGTAGACAGAGAAGTTCATGCAGAAACCCTGGAACGTTTTAGCTTACCAGGAGAGCAGGAAGAACCAACCAAAGAGAGTGAGAAGAACAATTAAGGTCATAGAAGGACAGGCTAAGCAATATTTCAGACAGGAAGGAGTGATCAGTTATGTCAAGTGCTACTGAGTAGTTGGGTAAATGACTGATATTTAACCACATGATGTATCAATGTGGAGGTCACCAATGACCTTGAAGAGCGATCTGATGGAGGTATGTGGGCTCTTACCTGAATTGCTACAGAAGCTTCCACTCTTTCTACTTCTAATTTACTGTCTATTTTTTGGCCAGAATTACTTTCTCAAATCACAAATCTAATAATTTTTCTGCTGCTTAAAAGATTCCAATGCCTTTCTTCTTCTCTTAGGATTGTTATACAAAATGGTGACTTGTTTTCTAAAGATCTGCTTTCTAAGACCCTGCCACATTGGCTTTATTTCTTTTAGTTCCTCATACTTGCCCTATTTCTCCCTGACTCAAGACCTTTGGACAGAAAAGTCCAATTTTCCATTGCTCTTCTTGTAGTTACTTCAAATGTTAGTCAAATGATATTTTTTCAGTGAAGCTCTCTCTGACCATACTATGCTAAAACCTGTTAGTACAGACTTGCAGGACTGCATAACACTCCACCAGAGTATTCCACAGAGTTGTGTAATCCTTTAATCATCCAGCATCTCCCCTGATAGATCGATCAAAAGTTCTGTCAGGGCACAAGCTCTGCTTCATTACTTTGCTTAGCATTATGTGCCCAACACTAATATCACCTTTTCAGTGACCAAATGAATTCAGCAAGGATTCAAGATTCATTTTTATCTGGGCACTCTACTTTTTTTTTTTAAGTCTATTGAGATAATGGCTCTTTGATGGAGATATTATGCATGAACTATAATTACCTACTAAAACATCATACTTCTAATTACATTGGTACAATTCAAAAATACCTTAGAAACACCTAGTACCTTCCTTCTTTATGATTATTAAGCAAAATATTAGAAAGTGACTCATGAAAAGGGAGTCTTCATGAATATTTCCTTTAAACTTGATCATTGACAATTCTAATAATAAACATTATAGATAATGCTCACAACATAAAGGTTTCCACAGGGAGGGACTGGCTGTTAGGGAGCCGAGAGTTTAAGAGAAAATGATCTCTCTCCTTACAGTTCTCAGGCTGCTGTCATGGCTAGCTTCTATCCCTAAAACCAAACTCACTTTAGTGTTCTCCTCTATCAGATTTTTATTAGTTTTGTTTTTAGCATGAAGGAAATGCAATGCATTTAATCAGGCCTGACAAATACATTGTATTAGATTACTGTTTTTCTTTTCTTATGAAGTCCTTAAAATGCCCTTTAATTTATCTAAATGTTCATAATATCATAATCTTTGTTTTTAAGATCAAATGTCATATCAGAAAGACAAGAACAAATCCAAATTATTAAAAAAAAGACACAAATGCTTAGTTCATACTATGTATACAAACAGGCCAGCTTTTTCCAGAAGGTAAATATAGTTTTTGCCCATCAACTTAGAACTTTCTTTGCAGAGTTGGCTAGGAAATCAAAGAACATTAATCCCTGGCGCAGGATACATAAGAAGGAGAATAGAAGAATTAGATAGTTTGTCAAGAGATAAACATATGCATGAAAAGACAAGAATTTTTTAATCTTTTCATTAAGCCTCTAAAGGTATCTAGCTCTTTTTTTTTTCTTTGCTCATAAATATCATCGCAAATGTGGGGGTTGGGAGCAAGGAAGAAGGAATTCAAATACTTTAGCACAAACTTCTTAGAGAATACTCCAAGAGAAACCACATACCTCAGGCTACTCAGGGGCAGAATTATTTTGCACTGGATATGCTACAAAAGATTAGTTAAATACTCACCTTTACTGTTCGGGGATTGCCATAGCAACTGCACAATGACTCATATACAAAAAATAATAGGTGGTGCTAATCAAGGCAGGTTTCAATGAAAGAAACAGCCAACTCACTGGGCTAGATGATTATATATGCCTATCTTCCTTCCACATAGTATTAAAGCCAGACACTCTATATAACTATATCCTATTGATTATTTAAAAAGCATTTTGTATGTTGTTTTATTTAGTCCTCACGTCATTCACTACTATCTCCATTATACAGATCAGGGAAAGTTAAGAGAGTTTAAGTAACTTGACCAACATCACACCCTAAGTAAATATCAAAATCTGATCTCTAGATCTGCCTAATTCCCCAGCTTTTAATTTGTCTAGTATTTCATGCTGCTGAAAGCCCTCCCCTCTGAGAAGAGATCGTTTCTGATTATTTTAGTTTAAACGTCATATTTTCAAGTCACAGTGGAGCCAGATATTATTTTACAAAACGAGATCTAGGTTATAGAGGAACTGGAGGTCTTTGTTGGGCATTTCCATATTGTCTATCACCATATTGACTGGTAAGCCAGGCAAGGGCATGGGGAGTCCAGAGTCACTGTATATGGCTGTGTACCTTTGGCCTGCACAGGAGCACCTAGCCAAGCAGGCACATTGGGCTGAAGCGCAGGGAGCATTTTGCTTTCCATGCTCTGTGTCCTGGCTAAGAAATTGCTTTGGCCCAGAAAAAAAGGGCCCTTATTTTAATAGGCCTTCTCAGTGGGACCACCTTTTGGCATTTTTCTCCATTTGTGCCACAAGGACAGTCCTTTCTGGTTTTGCACAATGTCTGGCCATATGTGTTAGCAGCAACCTCCACAGCACCTGAATTTTTTTTCATATTAGCATTCTCAACAGCATGAAACATTGCACCAGTATGAATTTCACCCCCCTCCCCCAACAAATTCCTTAAGATCTGAAAAGGTTAATGAACGAACAGGAGAAATGTTATAACAATGGTCAGCAAAGGACAAAGAAGAATTCTTAGTATCTGAAGCTATTACAAATAGACTTCACCATATATTAGGAATTCAAAACTATGGCTCTTGATGCAGCTCTTAATTTGAGTTTCATTATGTTTTATAACCAGAAGTACTCAACATTACTTTAAAATTTGTTGTTTTTACCTAAATTACTTTTAAGAGACAATTTAAATTAATAAGTTGGTAAAGAATTTGGTGGAAACAGATTTTACAACAACTCCCACTAAATAAAGCTGTAGTGCTAATTTATTTCAATTCCATGTATAGTGTAAACCCATCAAAAACAAACCCGTTACCGTCAAGTGTATTCCGACTCATAGCGATCCTATAGCACAGTGTACAACTGCACTGTGGGGCTTCCAAGGAGCAGCTAGTGGGTTCAAACTGCCAACCTTTTGGTTAGCAGCCAAGCTCTTAACCACTGCACTACTGGGGCTCAAGAATAAAATCAACATTTTAAGATATTTCATGATATGACGACTTCAGGAGGACACATAAAGTAGTTTCAAATACTCCTTTCACAACTAACAGGTAACAATAATTTCTGAACAGGTGGTAAAAACAAAACAGAATAAAACAAAAAAATAGTTGCTGTGGCGTCAACTCTGACCCATTGGGACCCCATATGTGTCAGGGTATAACTGTGTTCCATAGGGTTTCTTTCTTATCTGTTTTTTTTTATTGTTGTAAAAACATAGGTAACACAACCTTGGCCGATTCAACATTTTTCATCTGTGCAATTCAGTGAGACCAATCACAGTAATTACCTTGTGCAACTACAGAATCTCATCAAAATAAAAATTTCTGTACTTCAAAGGAATTTATCAACAAAGTGAAGACACAACTTACAGAGTGGGAGACAATTCTGGGGAACCATATATCAGATAAGGGTCTAATAACCAGGATATATAAAGAGCTCCTATGACTTAACATATAGCTTACAATGGCTGATTTTTCAGAGGTAGATTACCAGGTCTTCAGATGTGGGACTGGGTAGACTGACTTAAAGCTGCAAACCTTTGGTTCGCAGCCGATAGGATTAACCATTTGCACTGCCCAGGAATTCCAACAGGGGTGGTACTGCCCTTTAAGATGGTGTTTTGGAAATTTTTTAACTTATTTTGTTGTCACAGTGAGTAGCAGGAGCATACTAGAAGGACAGGGCTTGGAAAAAATGTCCAAGTGTTCTACAGGGCGCTCAAATATCCTGCTGGATGTTGACATTTATAATTATTTCAACTTAGAACCTAGTCCTGTTTTACATACAAATCATAGGTATTTTTGCATATGCTACATCGTCAGGAAAACATCTACTGTACAAATTGAGGAAAACACAAAATTTGTTTTGTTTGGAAATTTACTTAGACCTATTTACAATTTGGAAAAATCACACCACCACCAATGATGCTCTTTGTGGAATTTAACTCAACACTTCAACATTCAAGCATATTTGTGGTTTTTATGCTCAGAGCAATTCTATCATTGGTGAAAACGCCTAAGTACTAATCATTAGATATTCTAGTGCAGTCGTATTTGAGCATTTAAGATTGAAATGTATGTTACTTCATTAAAGTTTATTGTCTTTTCATCTCTTTGGGTTTCAGTTAGGGCTTTGCTTTGGTGGTTTACTTTATTTCAGAGTAGTTAATGAATGTTACAAAATACCTTTTTTTTAAAATAAAATCGTGGAGTTGAAACCTCTGGTTTAAATTAAGAAATGTACTTAGTTTAATTCTAGTTCTACTCAATGACGAGTTTGGTAGAGAACTTTTTAATTGTATCCTCTGTTTTCATCATTTATTGATGTAACAAACACCCATTGAGAATCTACTATTCATCAGATGCTGATATAAGGATTGGAGATACAGTCATAAACATGCAATAAAGATTTTCATTGTTGTTTTTAGTTGCCAGAGTCCACTCAGACTCATGGTGACTCTGATACACACAACTCAGTTTGGTCTTTTTCTTTGGTTACTGAAAGATAGCCCTTGGAATTCCCCAGCAATCCAGGTGTTTTAGTCTTCTAACAGAGTCAGGCAACGCTTGTCATAAAGTACTATGGAGTCCATTCCAACACTTAAATGTGTGCAGATGAGCGGGGGGCTACACAGACTCCATCAAGTCAGATAACCTCAGGAAGGGAGGGGGATATAATTCAATCATGCATATTCAGTGATTCAACTGATCGTGACTATGCAACGAGGTCCCAATCATAACTTTGCAATGAATTCAATAAAAGGCTTTGAAAATGGAAGTTTGGGGGCTTCCCAGTTTGGCCAGAACATCCATGCATAGAAGAAGGCCTCACATACCTGCAGAAAATAGAAATCTTGTGCTAGGACCCTTCCCAATTCTCACCCTGTGTGTCTCTTCACTTGTACCCTTTCTTGTTATAACCAGTGGGTAACTGTAAGTCTTGATGCTTCCCATGAATTCTGTGAGCCATTTCACTGAATTAACATATCCACAGGGGCAAGGAGAGATGGCAGAGCTAGTGTCTACCTATTTGGCAGTCTGAATGACTGAGTCATTCTAATCCGTGGACTCTGACCTAGCTCAAGGTGGCTGGAATCATAGAAGGGCTGCATGGGCAGCCAATGTGAAGGATAGAGTCCTTCTAACTTGTGAGCTCTAATTCAGCTCTGGGTAGCTGGAGGTTGAAGAGTGTGCTGCTCTGGTGGCTGCCAACAGGGAAAGAGATGTGGGAAGGTGAGGGCTGGATCCACTTCCAGGTGGGAATTGTATTCATGCTTATCCTTCCATCCAGTTAGCAATAAAGGTGAGATTTCTTCTATTTTGCCTCCTTTTTAATGCAGTGACTTTATGTACAATAGAATGAAACTTTGCCTGGTTCTCTGATGCCATCTTCATGATCATTGGTATTTTTGAGTCCATTGTTGCAGCTATTGTATTAACCCACTTCACTGAGGGTTTGAAGGACCTGGCAGCCTACTTCTGAAAAAAGTAGCCAGTGAAATACCCTACCGGATCTTAAAATATAATACAAAGCCTCTCCAATTGAAACAATATAGCATTCGTGCATGTATAGTAAAACAAACAAGTGAATTGGATTAGAAAAGTAAGAAATAGATTCAAGAACATACGGTAATTTAATATATGATAGAAACCCTGGTGGTGTAGTGGTTAAGTGCTACACCCATTAACCAAAGGGTTGGCAGTTCGAATCCACCAGGCACTCCTTGGAAACTCTGTGGGGCAGTTCTACTCTGTCCTATAGGGTCGCTATGGTCAGAATCGACTCGACGGCACTGGGTTTGGTTTGGTTTATAGCATAACAAATCATGGAAACAAACAAACAAAAAAATATTAGTGAATTGTGCTAGGCCAACTGGATAATCATGTATAAAAAGATAAAATTAAATCTATACCTCACACGATAAGGAAGCACAAACACTAAGTGGATCAGGGATCTAAATGCAAAAAAGGAAATCATTTAAGCACTAGAAAGAAAGAAACATGGGTTAATTCCTCTTTAATCTCACTGTAGTAAAAATGCAGAGGCAATGAAAGAAAAGGATGTTAAAATAATTGCAACATGTATTACAGACAAGTGGCTAATATCCCTAATATAAGAACTCTAAAAAATTGAAAGATAAAGAATCAAAATGGCAAAAATAGAAAAATAACCACTTGACAAACACCACAGTAACAATTGTTCCAGGCAAGAATGATCTATGGATGCTAAAATTGCCATATTTTACACAAATAACTCTTGCCTTCTACGTTTGTTTGCCAACCGCACCTTCCCCCTGCAAGATATTTTCTTAAGAGCTCTGTGCTAATTTTTCTTACAGCAACATGTAAAAAAAAATGGCATAGCCAATAAAGCATAGCCTGAATTTAAGTATGAGGAAACACTAATCAAATCCAAATTGAGAACTGATGTCATGGAACACTTTGTGTACAAACTATCAAATGAGAAAAAAATTTACTATGTAAGCTTTCATCTAATGCCCAATTAAAAAAATAAAAAAAATAAAAAGTTCCAAACTGAGAAGATATTCTACACAATAACAGGGCCTATACTCATTGTTGTCAAGTCGGTTCTGACTCATAGCGAACCCTACAGGATAGAGTAGAACTGCTCCATAGAGTTTCCGAGGAGCAGCTGGTGGAGTCGAACTGCCAGCCTTTCGGTTAGCAGCCAAGCTCTTAACCACTGTGCCATCAGGGCACTACCCGTTAAAAGTGTCACCGTCATGAAAGACAAAGACTGAGGAACTGCCCAGATTAACAGAGATGCAGAGGTTCCTGGATGGTGCGAATGGCTAAAGTTCTTGGCTGCTAATGGGAAGATTGGAAGTTAAAGGGCATTCAGAGGTACCTCAGAAGAAAAAGAGCAGGTGATTTACTGTCAAAAACTTAGCCACTGAAAATCCTGTGAAGTATATAGTTCTACTTTAACACACATGGGATAATCACGAATCAAACTCAATTGGACAACAACTGTTTTTTTTAAGGAGGTGTAGCATAGTGGGACAATTAGCAAAATGAAGGCTACAGAATAGTAGAAGTGCTATATCAATGCTGAGTTCCTACTTGGATCATTGCAATGTGGCTAGTGGAATATTAACATCTGAGAAGGCCGGATGAAGAGGATCTGGAAATTCTTTGTACTAATTTCAAAACATTTTTGCAAGTCATCCACGTCACTAAGATCGACTCTACTTTGAGGAGGCAGCTCTTCCCCAGTCGTATTTTGAGTGCCTTCCAACCTGGGGGGCTCATCTTCCAGCACTATATCAGACAATGTTCCACTGCTATTCATAAGGTTTTCACTGGCTAATGCTTTTCAGAAGTAGACTGCCGGGTCCTTCTTCCTAGTCTGGAAGCTCAGCTGAAACCTGTCCTCCGTGGGTGACCCTGCTGGTATCCGAACACCGGTGGCATAGCTTCCAGCATCACAGCAACATGCAAGCCCCCCCGTACGGCAAACTGACAGACACGTGGGGGTCAAAAAATAAAAATACATATATATGTATTTTTTTTTTTTTCTCATCAGATGACCACATTCTGGTTTCCTTCAATTGGGCATTTAAGGCTGTTTTGAGGAGGAAATTGTTCCTTTGGGCAACTCATCTTTAATGCTCTCACCAGCCTTGAGCCACCATACTGAAAAAATTAGGAACACAATCTAGGTGAAGTTTGTTACCAAATAACTGAACTTTTTCCTAGTGGTATTTTGTCACCTGTGTTGATTTTTTTAAGCTAAAAATATATACCATTGAGGGTCTCAGATAATTTCTGCTAACTCAAATTCATGGTAGCATGAATCATCTGTTATGAAGCAAACACGCACATAGAACTCCTAGAGGAAATCAAAATGATTTCAGATGCTCATGATAGGCAAGTTTCCATCAGTTTCCACAGTTTTCACAATCTGACAGACTTCATGAACCTTTGCTGTTACATTTTTCCAGATCAACTGCCTTTGAATGATTTTCAAACTAAATGGCCATGGAAAGAAATTATGCAAAGAGAAATTGGACAGACTCTCAGGAAATGTTTCCTAATGTGAGAACTATTAAAATGTGGAATAAATATCTTCTTAGGTCTTTTTTAGGGAGAATATAGATGCCCATTATCTGAGGCTTTATAAATAGGGCTACACCAACAATTAGGAAACAGGGCAAAATTCATCACTGGCAGTGAAGTGAGCTGGATGACATAATGGGTCTTTTCCCTCTCTCTTCTCATACTTCTTTGATGTTTTCATTTAAGTGGTAACTTAGTTTCAAGAGAAGATATTTGGATTCAGGAAGTACACTGAGGTTTCAAAAAAACCTCATTAGAGGAAGTGAGGGAGGAAGGCCACCATTGATTATGTACTGGGCTTACTTTTAAATTTGATCATGTTAGGCAATTGGCTGGTCACCTAATGCATTTCCTGGCATGTCATTGTTATTGTGGTTAGACTTCTTTATCTGGACATCTAGTCTATCTTGCTCAGTCTGGGCTTCTGCTTGTCAGAAAAAATAGAAGTATTTGTGTGTGGGGGGGGGGGCTTGGTAAGGCTAAGCAAGGTGTGTGTGACAGTGCCTTTTATACTTACACAGGATGCCTGCTTTCTGTTTATCCTGTCAGCTCTGTGTGCATACCTATAAATCCAGTGTAGCTGGGTTGAAAGAATATAAAAGCCATTCTTTAGCATTAAGAATGTGATGGTAGAGATTGAGGTAGATTTGAATTGTCACCATCAATCAAAGCAAATGAAAACGTGGCTTTCCAAGTGGTACAAATGACCTGTTCTCTGGTAGTTTTTCTCCTTTCATCAGGTACCTAGTGAGAGAGAGTGCAAAGGATTTACACATGAAACAGTCCCACAAAGAATCTCAAGTGACTGAATAAAAATGTTGTAAGTGGAATTTTATTGAATGTAAAAGCTTCTCATCTGTTTTGTTGTTGTTGTTTATTTGTTTGTTTTTCTTTTTAATCTCAGCACTCCTAAACATTGTACTTAACCTTTTTGTTTTCTTGTCTTAGGCCAGCTGAAGGTGAAGGTCAAGAATCCAGCCAACTGTCCCTAATCTTCTTCTTAGTATATTATAGGAAAGTAATAGTGTAAATAAGCCAACTTCAGTACACTTTAATTATTGTATAATTAGAAACAGGAATTTTAGCAAAAACTATTTGAGTTATTTCTCACCTGTTAATGTAAAATTAACAACAATGAAAAATTTTTTATAATCAAAGCACTTTGAAGAACTGTTTTATTGTCTGTTTTCTGTATCTAAAAGTATCATGACATGTTTGTACGTCCATACTGTCACCTTTAGCTCAACAAAGCCCTGTAATAAACATGAAAAATTTTCTAGAATTGATGAGATGAAAGACTTAGAGTTCCAAGATCAGAAGAATACCTATCATGGAACAAATACTTATTTAATACAAATAAGTGTTAGCACATAACATTCAGATCTACGTGAAGCAATGAACAGCTATTTTATACGACAATTTCAAAATATATAAACTCCATTATAAATTCTCAGGCCTCCTAAATCTCTCTATCATGTGACTAAGAATTTCATAATCTACAGACCAAGATTGAAGATATGGTTTTCAGTGACTAGGATCACCCTGGGGTATAACTTTAGGCCCAGATTACTTCAGACCCTGGTAGATCTGATCTGCTCTTGAAATGAGAACCAGCCAAAATACTGTTTCTTTATGATAGCATTGGAGTGTAAATAGAAATGTAAATATGTGCAGGTATACTGAGGAACAAATAAATCAAGTTGGAGAGACGGGGAATGGTGTGGCCAAAGTGACAAAATGAAAAGACAGATGCTGAGGAAAGGTACAAAAGGGAGAAAAAGCAGGCTCATTGGGGCAGTGTGGACTTGTCAGACATGGATCTGCCATCAAGTGATACATTACTTAGAGAAGTTATACAAGTCCCTTGACATAATAGAAAAAGGAGCATATGTAAATATCAGAAGACCTGAGTTCAAGTCCTGGGTATCCCTCACTGGTTTTGGAATGTTGGGCAAGTTGCTTGGCTCCAAACCTCTGATTCCTCATGTATGAAGGAATTTGGCTCGGACACTATAAACCACTTTAATTTTCAAGTCTTGTCCACCATGACAACCTGATGGATTGTAATTCAAATGGTCAATAGTGGGATAATACGGAAAGACTATTTTCTATCTCTTCAACTTGATTTATTTATTCCTTGATAGGCCTGCACAGATTTATATTTCTATCCTGAACTTCAGTGTTATAAAGAAAGGATATTTTGACTGGTTTGCCATATATCTATGGATTTTATTTTTAATAATTCCCTTGAAAACATCAAATGTAGATAGCACAATCACGGACTGTGAGGAGGAGAATCAGAATTTCAGGCAAGATCCTGATTTTAAAATACCGACTTGAGTGCTCTTTATTTGATTTAATTCTAGTATACCGAAAGGATTAGCTTTGCTCGGCATTATGATCTCCAGCATACAGGAGAACTGACTTAGAAAGAAATAGAAAGGCTTTTGCCTGAGTTAGAGGAAATACTGGAATAATGAGATAATAATGCTTTCCAGGATCATTAAGATTTGACAAATCTAATGAACATATCGGAAACCCTGGTGGCGTAGTGGTCAAGTGCTACAGCTGCTAACCAAGAGGTCGGCGGTTCGAATCCGCCAGGCACTCCTTGGAAACTATCGGGCAGTTCTACTCTGTCTTATAGGGTCACTAAGAGTCAGAATCAACTCGACGGCAGTGGGTTTGGTTTGTTTTTTTTTTTGGAATGAACATATTAGAAGCTGTGAAAACCTTTTGAGTTAGAAACAGCTATGATTTCTCCTTAATATACGACTGTTTATCACATTTTGTTTCAGTCGATCTTCCAGGCCAATGAACGTTTCTAATATGTTTAATTATGACAAAAGGTAGAAATATTCAGCTGGTTATTCTCACTCATTTTCCAAGCAAGAGATTTCTCAAATGTATACCTTCTGTCATGCCCATATCAGTCGTTGGCGAGGGGACTGCTAGGAATGGGGACCCCATGTGTGTCAAAGGAGAACTGTGCTCCACGGGATTCTCAATGACTGATTTTTTGGAAGTAGATCAACAGGACTTTCTTCCAAGACACCTCTGGATGGACTCGAACCTCCAACTTTTCGGTTAGTAGCTGAGTGTGGTAACCATTTGCACCACCCAGGTTCTCTCAAATTTAGATAAAGCAAATTAAAGATTTTCAAATGCACCAGTTACCTCAGTGGATTAGAACCTCTTATATATCAGAGCCCAATCATGTGTTCAACTGCAATGAATCCCCATTTATTCCACAACTGAAGACCTGCATACACTGCTGTCCTGCCAGACTAAGTACAAAATGTTATATGAGTAGTTGTTTCCCTATAAGTCTCTGCTAGGGCCAGAACAATAGTCTGTTTTCTAGGTTAGCTGTTTTGAGAGGTTTAATGCCATAGGCTTAAGCTACAAGAGATGTTTTGGTTATATCGTATCTGTGGTTCTGCATCGTCTTTTTCAGGGGTTGGCTCTGAAGCAAAGTTTCAATGTAAGTTAAGATGAATGCAGAACTTTTTGAGATAAGACTGACATTTGTTGAAGTGACTTTGAAGCAAGGCTTGTTATATTCCCTTTACAACTCATAGTCTCAACAATTCTTTTGAAAACTCTCTGGCCTCCTTTCTTTAGTCAGGAACATTTTCCAGCTGGAGGATATACACAGTGACTTTTGCAGGTCATCATGCTAGTTTCTAAACATAATGGTCAGGCTGACGTCTATGATATAATTTATTTAGTCTTTTCTTTGATTTCAAGTCTTGCCTTGTACCTGTCTTGCGTCCAAGCTCAGTGGAGTAAAAAGTATCCTAGATAGCCACTATCTGAGGGGCTCTGGGTAATCTGCAAGAGATGCTGAGCAGTAAAAATGAGGCTTACTTTTCCTACAAATTAAACACTCCTTTTCTATTACTGAGCCAAAGTAAAGTTTAATTGAGGAAAACCAGTTTGAATGTCTTTCATTTTTACATTTCTTGTCCTTACTAACACCACTGCCCCACTTGATACTGTTGGCTCAGCTCTCCTTAAAATCCTGTCTTTGGTTTCCTCATAGCTTTAGTTCTAACTCACTTGCCGATGGTTGTTTTTCTGGGTCCCCTAATCTATTCCCCCTTAATATGTGCTGTATTGTACATTTTATTCTTCTTCGTTATTCACTTATTTAGCTTCATGCCTTTTATTTTATGCTAGCGGCTTCTAAACTTTAAGCCAGCGATTCTCACATTCGACTGCATATTAGAATTGTTCATGGAATTTTCTAAATGCAAATGCCTTGACTACTGATCTGAAAGTTCTGACTCCGTATTTCTGGGTAGGGACCATGCATCCGTATTTTAAAATACTTTACGGATGATTCTTATGAGGGTTAAGTTGGAGAATTACTGCTCTCATGAATTGTTATCTATACTCCCAACCAAACGAGCCAATGATTTCTGAGTGTATATTCTTAGTTCTAGCCTCTTGCTGAGTTTCAGAACCACACTTCTAATTTCCTAAGAAACATCTTTATCTGGATTGCCTAAAAATCAATCACAGTCAATGAAATGTTCTCAATTAAGCTCACTATTTAACCCTATCTCTTCCATGCCCAGTCTTTCTCTTATTTTTCTCTTAATTCTGATAATGCCACCTCTTGGACCAATAAGAATCTTATTCACTCTTAGCTTCTTACTGCCTTCATTTTCAGGTTTTTTTTTTTTCAAGTAAGTCTCCAATACATATTTGTTTACCCCAATCTCTTTCTTAAATCTATGTCTTCCTTCCATTTCCACTGTCTCTACCTTAGTTTTGGTGCCCATCCACTCTTGCTTGGAGTGACCCTCACTGGTGCCTCACCATTATAGATCTAGTTTCTATCCACCTGTTATCTATAGGTTTGCTATGAGTTGGAATCAACTCAATGGCAGCATTTTTTTTTTTTTTTTTAATTCTCCACACTGCCTTGAACATGATCTTTCTAAATCTGAAAACTTGGGTGCTTTACTGCTGTTTCCTGAAAGATTAAACTTCATATCATTTGCATACAAGGCATTTCATAGCATTTCACATCTATGTTTAAGTGTTATCAACACTTAATTCCCAAACCTTATCTCCTCATCCTGACACGTGCGTATACTGTTCAGGCCAGGAAACTGTTGGCATTGCATTAACATGGCATGCTTCTTCTCAACTCAGTGGCTCTGTGAATATTTCTTCTCCCTAGAATAGATTTCCCTTGCTCCTAGCCTACATCATGAACACTCTCTCATCTTTCAAACCTAGCTCAAAGGTCACTTTTCCTTGGACCTTTACTCCTTGGAGTTTACCAAACATGATGTGACTTTTCCACTTCTGTGTTGCTATAACATATCTAACAGCATGATTGACCTCAAGGGCTAACATAAACATTCACTAAGAGTGAGGTAATGCATTATCTCATGTATTTCTCATGAGTATCCTCATTGTCATTGCAGGAAACTAAAATTTGGAGAAGTATAGCAAATTGGTCAAGGACACAGAGCTAGTAGATTACAGAATCAGGGATTGAACAACTTCAAAGTTTGTTTTCTTAGTCATTATCCTATACTGCCTATAGTGTATCACCTATTTAGCTGCATATAATTATTTATAGCATGCCTTCTAACCAAGCTGGAGGCTTACTCCATCATCGGTGTCTGGAAGAATAAATGGGTAAGTGAATTAATGATAATCTGTGGCCATATTGACATATCTCTACAATCTCTACAGAAGTTTTTTATGCATTTAAGTTTGCTTTATAAATTATCTGTTTTTAAAAGCTATATAGAAAAATGAAAAATGAATATGTATATGTTAAATTACATCTTTATTGACTTTGAAGCTCAACATTTTAGAGATAGAAGGGATCTTCAGGGTCATCTAATGTAATTCATCCATTTGTTGGCTAAGGAGTATAGCAAGTGAAAGGATTATTCAAAGCCATAGCTAATTCATGGCAGAACAAAGTAATTACCAGGCTCCCTAAATCTAGACTCAGTTATCCTCTACTTTTAATTTTAGAAACGGGTTACCCCAAAAAATAATTGTGGCCATAATAATATCATGTTTCCAGCCTTAATGTTAAAAGATATCCTATCTATTATTAAAAAAAACAAAAAGCTCATAGTCCTCAAATGGATTCAGACTCATAATGACCCTATAGAACTGCCCCATACGGTTTCCAAGGAGTGGCTGGTGGATGTAAATTGCCAACCTTTTGGTTAGCAGTCAAGTTTCTTAAGCACTATGCCACCAGGTCTCCTTTATCTATTATAGTGCCTTCTATCTATTATAGTGTCTTTTATTTATATTTAATTTGTTACACCAAAACCCGTTGCTATCTAGTCGATTCTGACGCATAGTGACCCTATGGAACAGAGCAGAACTGCCTCATAGGGTTTCCAAGGCTGTAACCTTTGTGGAAGCAGACTGCCACATTTTTCTCCCACTTAGTGGCTGGTAGGTTCAAACCACCCACATTTTGGTTAGCAGCCGAGCACTTAACCACTGAGCACCAAGGTTCCTTTTGCTCCACCAGCCCTTATAAAAAGATACATTTAATTTGGAAAGCTTATACATCATTACCTTAAAATCCATTTAACATTAACCTTTTGGGATTTTGTGCTGAATTTTACTTTATAAATATTAAAGAAACCATATCATATGAAAAATTTGAAGTTGCTCATTGAAATAAATTTGAGACAGACAAAACCAAGCTTGTTATTTACTTTGAGATATAGCACTGTCTCTTTAAACTGGGAGATCTAATTTCGGAATATTCATCAAATGGCTAACTGATAATAAAACTAATAAATAAAACAGTATTCAACCACTAACTGTCAAAATCCTTCCTTTGCCCAAGGAGTCTGGTGGCCTTCTGCCACACATTCAGACCATAATGTCCAACTAAAGTAACTCCAGTTCCTTCTTTAAACTTTAAACTTTAATTTACCTTCCAGTAAAAATCTCTAAACTCTTCCCCTGCCAAAAATACCAATCACTGTTATCAAATTATTCTGTTTATTTCCAGCTGTAGAATTCTTTTAATTTCCTACAGCTTTTGTGTTTACTCTGGCATAGGGAGAGGGAGGAGAAGGTAATTGCTGAATGAAGAAACCATGACAGTAGAGCATTTCCCAATGCAGAGACTGACTACAGAGATCTCTGGGCTTCAGGATACTTCTATGAGATCAGTAGACCTGCCAAACTGGAGGCTCAAGAAACATATTTCTCTATCACTTTTTCTTTCCATTTAAAAATTACAGGGCACACACAAAGGATTTCTCTAGGCTTAATACAGAGCCCAAGGAAAAATGTTGACATTTGAATACTACTTTTTGTTTTTTCACACCATACACTATTTTATACAATCTGTTCATTATCCATCTTGCAACATATCAAAAAACATTTCATTTTCCTTTACTTCCAAGCCAATTCTTTTGCTCTTTGAGGACACCAGGCATATGAAAGGTTTAGCTGGATTTTATTTATGCATTCATTTATTTGGTTAAAAGAAAAACCGAGAAGGGTCCTCTGGGTTCTCCTTTCACAGCTGTGTGAATTGGTTAGAGAAAAATGAAAATCTGAAGCAATGAAATTTATAGAACTGTAAATCACATTCTGTTTTCAGATCCTGAAAAATTATGGAGATTTAGAAGCTTGATGAAGAGACATTCACTGCTAGTTCACGTTGACCTTGGCTTAGTCAGTCTACTTATATTATCACAAAGCTCCTGAGATGCCCTAATAGGTCACTCAGGTGGCTTTATGCATATGTGTCACTTCGAGAAAGCAAAGGCTAAAGACAGCAGATGTCACAGGGATGAGATATTATACAGGCTGCAAGTCCTATTTCTTTCGAAATCTTTGGCTCCTCAAAAAATATGTGAAAAACAGCCCCCAAATGGTTCTCTGCTCCAGTTTTATTTTATTTTAGAATTGCTTATATGTTACTAGGATTTATGAGTTTTGCTTCCCCTGAAAGAATGGCATATCCTTCAGCTCTCAGTGTGGACTTTAATGGAAATAGTATGCTTTTAGGGAATCAAACCTCTCTGAAGCCCTGCCTAAGGCTGTTTCAAACCAGAACCCCTATACCGTGTCTGGAAAGTCACTAACGATGAAACAGACAGAAAGGAAGCAAATCTGTTTTTTAAATCTTCTTTCTGAAACTTCCTGTGCAACTCTTGCTGGGGTTTTTAGTCCATGGTAACTGTAGGATGTAAGTGATTTGCATTTTAGAAAGTTATCCCGTGTGTTATTTATATCCCATTTCTCTGTTTCAATTATGTGTTCAACAGCTGCATTCCACATGACCCTTTAAGACCTGTCACTGAGCGAAACCTTTTACAGATAAAGACTTATAAAACTGCCATCAAACCTTAATTACCCAGTGAAAGGGATGAGGGAGGCTGATGTTTTGAAACAATAGATATTTCAAATTTTTGACATTCATAAGCCTACTATGACTTAATATAATAGATATACCTTTCAAATTATGCTTAAATGAGGTAATTAAATATAGGGTATATCCACTGTAAACAAGAGCAGAGAAGTAGGGTAGAAGCCTGGAGGTTGTACTGAATGGCATAATCTATAACATAGTACACCTGAAGATAACTGAGAGGGGAATGTTCCTCAAAGATTTTCTTCATTACCCTTTGGTTCAAACTATTTCTTTCAAATGCATATCATTTCTAATGTCTGAGCCAAAGTCTACTGACTTTACACATTCATATCTATTTGCTGAGGATCATAGAAACTCAGATTTGTCACGAATTTTCCTTACAATTACCCCAATAACTGAGTAGCCATCTCTTCATTCTAGTGATGAAAAGTTCAGCAACTCACAAGCCTGTCCATTTCAGAGTAGAATTCCTTTACCTCAGAAGCTGCTGTCATGGCAGGTTAAAGATATGGCATGTGGACCCAATCTCAGTGAAAAAGAAATACTAATAATCATTTGAATTAGATGTATCTTTACTTTCTACATAATAAGCATTTGCAGTTTTCATACTTTATGTAACATATAAAAAGTGATATGTACAAAAGTTTGATTTCTAAAAAATCAAAATTTAGAAATATATTTGTCTCCCCCCACCATCTAACCAGATTACTCTACTAATTATTTAATAATACCTACCACACAGGTGGCAATTTGAGAAAAAAATACTAAGTCAATATTCTGTTTTATTGAGTTATTTGTCTCCAGTTTATTTACAAAATGAGAAGGTCGATCTGTATTCTTAATATTTTCTGATTTTCTCATTACCTTCATCAGATGTCCTGCCAAATGTTTGGGAATCTTTACCTCATAAAATTCCCTCCCTCCTCCTCTTTCTTCCCTATTCCCAGCACCAAACCAAAAAAAAGCCAAACCTGTTTGTTGCTTTGGAGTTGATTCCTACTAATAGTAACCCTGTAGGACACAGTAGAACTGCCCTAAAGAGTTTCCAAGGAGCAGTTGGTGGATTTGTACTGCCAGCCTTTTGGTTAGCAGCCCAGCTCTTAACTACTGTTTTACCAGGGCTCCATTTCCAGCACAGATAACCTTAATTTATTTGCTTTACAAAGCAGATTCAAGCTCTCTCATTCTGAGCTAATAATAATAATAATGACCTAGTGTATTAGTACCTGATTTGTGTTGAGAATCTAAGATATCTAAGTTAACAAACCCACAAACTTTCCAAGATTATTATTTTATAATGTTCTACTTTTGTGCAGGAAACAGAAAAACAAAACAGAACACTCATGGGAGTTCTGATATATAGTAGTTTCTAGATCCTATTTAGGAGCCCTGGTGTTGTAGTGGAGCCTCGGGGGTGCAGTGGCTAAGAGCTCAGCTGCTAACCAAAAGGTCAGCAGTTCAAATCCACTAGTTGCTCCTTGGAAAGCCTATGGAGTAGTTCTACTATGTCCTATAAGGTCGATATGAATTGGAACTGAGTCGACAGCACCTAACAACAACAACAGATCCTATTTGTGTTCCTAAAAAATCTCCCTCTGTCAGTGTCCTTACGCAATATTGTCTGACATAGTGCCGGACATCATCAGGAAAGACCAATCAATAGAGAACATCGTGTTTGGTAAAATGAAAGACCAGCATAAATGAGGGAAACCATCAATTAGATGGATTTTCACAATGGCCACAACAGTCCTCAAACATACCAACTGTCATGAAGATGGCATAGGACCAGGCAACATTTTATTCCATTGTACCTAAGTTCACCATGAATCCAATGCAACTTGACAGCAACTGACAACAACAGTGTCCTTGAATAAATGAATACATGGTCTCCAAGCGCTGAAGAGATCAGGAAAATGAGCACAGAGTAAGAATGAAATACGAAGCAATAGCCTGAGGCTGCCCTGACAGGTAAGATGGGTTGGCATGGATGCCTATGTATGTTTTGGGATGTCCAATCTCTGAGTAGACATAGGAGTAGTTAACATTATACAAATACTCAGCTACAAAAGGAAAATATTTATAGTTCTAAAGTATTGAGTCTTCATTGAAAAATTGCTCTGGATGGACTCAGTCATTTTGAATAAATTAAGAAAAAGAGGAATCGAATCTCAACTTCTCCATCCAGGGTTTTGCAAAGACAGTAAAAGTTTTAGAGAGGTTTGAGCACATGTAGAAAGTTAGAACTCTTTAGACTGTTAAAATCTAAGTTGCGTGTTTTTTGTTCTCCGTATTGGTTGAAGTCACCAGGCAGATATTAAGAATGGTGGTGCTTAGAGTGTGGCCTGGCAGTCCATGATTTACTCATTATTTAGATCTTTTTCTGGAGTTTTCCTCTGTGCAATCAGTGTACTTGCCACTTTTTGAAATATATTAAGACAATGTCTTTGTCTGGTTTCAGCAATCTGTCCCAAAAAATTAGTAGTAGTTTTTATTTTCCATTATAGATCATTGATTGCTTTTCCACATCAGACTCTAACTGAGACGGATGTTAAAAGCGTATTTTTGCTGAATTACATAAAGCAATGTGAAGAGTTATTTTGCAGGAAAGCACAAGTGATATTGACCTTATTTATTGCTCAACTACCTTAATGTAAAATTCAGTATGGTCAATTTCTTAAGAATCAGGGCAAGAGCTGCAGACAGGCTGTTTCTCTCCTTACCACAAGAAATGGCCATGCGTTTTCAATTTTGACTGAGCATTTAACATCTGCATGTTATGACATTTCCAAAAACCTGACAGAAATGTCATCAATGAAACTGAGAAGAAAATATTTCTGACAGGCATATTCTTTAGCTTATTTCATTTTTCAAATTCAAAAAAAAAAAAAGAAGAAGAAACCTTGCTCTCCTGTACTTTCCAGATATTCACTTTTTAAAAGGGGTAGGGGGAACATGGAATCACTGACAAGAGATGAGATTGCAACAGGAACTGCTGTAATCATCAAAACTAAGGAATAATTTCCAGTCTTGGCCACCACCATCACCTAGAGTGATCACTTGGTTTTGAAATAATCGAAGAAAAAAATGAAGGCTTTTTAACATTGCCTAAGATTCCCTGGACTACTTGATTACTTAAAATGTCAAGTTGGTATCTTTCAGTGGTGTGTGCATATATACATATAGACATATGTATGTGTGTGTGTGTATATGTGTGTATACACACACACTCGCACACACACACTCCACTATATATATATATATAATAGAGCCTTTTTTTTTTTTTTTTAGTGGAGTAGTACTTAAGACCTTGGCTGCTAACCAAAAGTCGGCAATTAAAATCCACCAGCTGCTCCTTGGAAACCTTATGGAGCAGTTCTACTCTGTCCTATAGGGTGGCTACGAGTCAGGACCAACTCAATGGCACCTAACAACACTAACCCAAAAACCCCATTATATATATACACACACACACAAGTGTACATATATATATATTTTTTACTTCAGAATACAGCATTGAAAAATTGTACTTCATCTTAATGAGATGTCCCCAGTCTTTTTAAAAAGGAAAATTCCGGTTTCCTGTTATATACTGTGTCTAGGCTTATAGGGTAAACGATACTTATTAGCTTAACCATATAACCACATGGATGCATTATCTCACAGTAGCTGCCATCAAGCAGCAGCCACACAGCTATTAAGCTTCCGAGCTAAAAGTTAATTAAGACTTGGGTTTCTGACTACACCATCCTGGTCAGAAGACAAATGTGCAAGGCATGTGCTAATGTGTAATATGAACAAGAGATAATTCATGATGATCATAAAAAGCCAACTAAGTCTCCCACAACTGCTCTCTTCCTCCCTAATTCACTCTCTCCCCCTCCAATCTATTCCTTAAACCTGAACAAAGAATAAGCTTTCAAATAGGCACAGCTAATTATTTCACCGTACTGTTTATTTTGTAACTGTTTATTATAGAAAATTTCAACCATATATACACGTAAACAATAATACAATGAGCCCCTAAACACAGACCTTCTACAATTACCAACTCATTGTCAATGTTGCTTTATTTATATCCCAACACTCTTTCCCTATTTCATATTATTTTGAAGCAAATACTGAACAATATATCATTTCACTCATAAAGATTTCAAGCTATACCTCTTGAAATACAAGGACTTTTAAAAAAACGTAGCCATAGTATTAACATCAGTCTAAATAAATGAATGTAATTCCTTAATATCATCAAGTATCATACTTGTCATTGTTCAAATTTTCTTGATTTTCTCATAATTTATTTTCAGCAATCCAATTGGTTGAGACTACCAACTAAATTGCATATTCTATAAGTTCCTCCTCAGTCTCTCTTGCTCTCTTTTTTTTTCTTTGTAATTACTTGTTGAAGAAACTGAGAGATTTGTTCTGTCGAACTTCCCATAATCTGGATTTTACCGACTACCTCCCCACGATGTTCTTCTGTCCCCTCTTTTTCCAATAGATTGGTAGCAGGCTCTAAAAACTTTGTCAGGGTCATATATGACAAGACTATTTCATCATTGCTCTGTGTATGACCATCAGAAGATACATAACGTTTGTTGGTCTCTCTTGTATTAGTGTTAGCAGTCTTTGATAATTATTGCCTTATTGCCTGGATTAAATCAGTTGATTTTGAGTCAACTTTGACTAATGGTGAGCCCATGTGTGTCAGAGTCTTCAATAACTGATTTTTCAGAAGTAAATTGCCAGGCCTTTTTTTCCAAGGTGCCTCTGTGGGAACTCGAACCTCCAACATTTCAGTTAGCAGCTGAGTGTGTTAACTGTTTGCATCACCCTTGCAAATAATGATATTCTAATTGTTTCATTATTATTATTATTTTCATTCATTAGGTGGTATAAAGATCCTGGGACAGCACACTCAGTTTACTCTCAGTTAATAACCTAAAGATTTGTGGTTCAAACTTACCCAGTGGCATAATGGAAGAAAGGCCTGGTGATCTGTTTCCATGAAGATTATAACCAAGAAAACCCTATGGAGCAGTTCTACTCCGTAACACATACGTTCACCATGAGTTGCAGTTGGCTTGATTGCAATGGACCACAATAGCTGCAACAATGAGCTCAAACATACCAACAACTTTGAGGATGGTGCAGGATTAGGCAATGTTCTGTTCTGTTATACATAAGGTCTCCATGAGTAGGAGCCAACTTGACATCAACTAACAATGACAAAATAATTGTATAGGAGTTACTGGGTTGAGTATTTTGGGCCCCTTTCAGAATCTGAATACCATACCTTGGTCTAGAATTCTGGAAAATAAAAGATAATGCAGAAGGATCCAACAACTGCAGAAAGGGTAGCACTTGGTTTTAACAATCCCTGAACTTTTTGACTCTAGTACTACAAGACTGAGTAAGCTATGAAGTCTTGTGATTTACTTAAGGTAACAAAGAAATACTGAAATATCTAAAAATTAAAGATTCTGTTTGCAATTCTTGGGGCATTTCATTCTATCATATTTCCCAATAAACATAAATATGTATGTACAGAAGAATCTTTAGCAATAGGTCATATTGATGACTTCCACAGAGAAACGTCCTGTTATTCCTAGATCATTGTGTAGGTCTGTGTTTGTTAAAGGGAATGAGGCAAGTTTTTCAGGGATCTTGACCTGATGTGGAGCCCTGGTGGTGCAGTGGTTAAAAGCACGGCTGCTAGCTGAAAGGTTGCCAGTTTGAACCCACCAGCCACTCCAAAGAAGATATGGTAGTCTGCTTCCACAAAGCTTTACAGCCTTGGAAACACTATGGGGAAGCTCTACTCTGTCCTCTAGGGTCACTATGAGTCAGAATCGACTCAACAGCAACAGATTTGGTTTTATTTTTTTTTTGATCTGATGTTCCTTCAGTCGGCTGTACATGGTGCACAGCTGTAGGCTCAACCATCAAGTTTCCAGTTTGTCACTGAATGTTTTGCCAAGTACAAGATGTAATCTTATCAACCTGAAGCAATGGCCAGAAAACAAGGCTTTATGATAATAACAACAACAACAAAAAATGTCATTATTAACAAAATGTCATCTATCTGTTCAAAAGAACTTGGCTTCCTTGTGACTGACAGTATAACTTTATTAGGTGAATTTGATTCTTAGTTAAATTTGACTCAAGCATGACAGTATAGGATGTGATTTCTTTTCAACTAACTGCAGCTTTTTTAGTTGGGGAACATGACAGACATCCCACTATGCATCCCACTATACATCCCACTATAGTGAAAAGATTACGGGCTTTTGTTTTAGTCTGGGTTTTCTGGAAAAAGAAAACAAGTAAGAAAGATGTAGGCATATAAATACAGACATAGATATAGATATGTTTATTTTAAGGAATTGGCTCACATGATTGTGGGGGGCTAGCAAGTCCAAAATATTTATTAGATGAAGGGCTGGAGATTCCTGCCACCTTACGTCCCAAAATCCATAGGTCAGGGACAGGAAATGTGAAAAGTTAGGGAGTTCTGGCAAAATGTCTACCTCTAATCTGGATACAGAACACACCCTAGGGAAGCTCCCTTCTTGCTCTTAATACCTTAAAATGATTGGATGAGTCCAACCGACATTATGGACGGTAATCTGCTTTGCTTAAAGCCAACTGAGTTAGCCATACGTAACTATTTCATAAGAGTCTAGACTAGTGTTTGATAGTCAACTGGGTACCATAGACTTGCCAAGTTGACACATAAAATTATGAATCAGAGGTTTGGAGAGAGAAGACCTGCCTTAGGGACTTAACTTGGCACTTTATTAGCACTGAGATCTTGGAAAAGCTATTTGACCTTGCTGAGCTCTTGATATCAAAACAAAATTTGGGAGTTAAGGTTTTGTGATGATCACAAAGATATGCCAAAGTGCTTTGAAAAAAAAAGTGCTATTATGCAGAATGGGGATAAAAATGGGGATAGGAAATAATAAACTTAAAATTAATATATTGGGCAATGGAATTTTTAAACATTACATAACTGAATGTGGTAGCAAGACATAATTAGAAGTGGAAATTTTATTTTAACAGAATTAATCAATATAACTGTGTTTCATTTTCAGGAGAAAAGAAAATATTTATTTCCAGAAAGTGATGGAAGTCTTTAAAATTAAAATTACAATAACTGGGTGCTTATGTTTTATTTGCATATAACCCATTGCCGTCGAGTCAATTCCAATATATTAGATCCAAATACCGACAATTGAAATTGCAGTTAAAGAACCCTGAAGGAAATATTCTTGAGTTGAGTATATGATTAACATTGCTGTTGTCATTAATTGCCATTGAGTCAACTCCAGCTCACGGCGAACTTACGTGTAACAGAATGTTGCCTGGCCCTGCATATCATCATAGCTGGTTTGTTTGAGTCTGTGGTTGTGGTTACTGTGTAGTGTCTTCCAATCTAGGGGTTTCATCTTCCAGCACTATATTGGACAATATTTTGTTGTAACCCATAAAGTTTTCTTTGGCTAATTTTTAGAAGTAGATCACCAGGCCTTTCTTCTTAGTCTGTCTTAGTCTGTAGGCTCTGCTGTAACCTGTCCACCATAAGCAGTTAAACTCTGCTGGTATTTGGAACACTGGTGGCATAGCTTCCATCATCAGAGCAACATGCAACATCAACCAGTACAACAGACTGATAGACGGGTGGCAGATACGACTACTAGATGTAGAATTTACTTCAGAAGAAAACCATTTTGTTACAATAGGACTGGATACTTAAATTTATTGCTAAAAATGAGTATTTTTTTCTTTTCATAATTAGCTATAATTATAAAAATATAATTATAAAAATATAATATAATTAGTTATATTTTTTATAATTAGTTATATAAAACTCTAGCCGAGGATACGGTTTTATAGTTGAAATGGAGATGTATCTTTAGGTTGCAGCAGAGTCATTATTCCCTACACATTCCACATTAATCAGATGTAGGGAGAATAAAAACATATTGATGAATGAGGAGACTGGGTATTTTTAACCGATCTTTTTATGAGCTATTGGGAAACGTTCCTTTGCCAAGAAAGTGTAATAAAGTATGCCCAGCCCTTCTGCTTTTATTCCAAAGTAAAATTTTCATTCTAAATTCTACTTATAAAAAAATGCAAAAGAGAAGAAAAAAAGAAAAACTAACATTTGTGAAAGAAGCATGACTACTTCATTTTTATATGTCAAAGATCAAAACTACAAAAAATTAAAGGGGAAATTATTTTGTTTTACTATTTAAAATGTACCTTGTAACACAGTCCAGTGGATTGTGACATGATTAGGGAATTCTCACACAGCTGTAAACATATAGAAACATAGAAACCTCAGATAGACTATAACCAAATTTAAAAAAAAAAAACAACAAAAACCTAGATGAGCTGGATATTAAGAATATGAAATTTCCAGGTTGCAGGAAAAAAAAAATTTTTTTGAAGTAAAAGATAAACAAAGAGAAATACCTAAAGCCAAATATCTTACCCCTCTTGCCAGGGAGTCGATTCCAACTCGTAGGGACCCTGTAGGTGAGAGTAGAACGGCTTCATAGGGTTTCCAAGGTTATAACCTTTACAGAAGCAGACTGTCATATCTCTCTTCTGTGGAAAGCCTGGTGGGTTTGAACTGCCAACCTCTTGGTTAACAGCTGAGAGCTTAACCATTGCGCCACCAAAAACAAAACAAAACCTGTTGCCGTCAAGTAGATTCCAACTCATAGTGACCCTATAGGACAGAGCAGAATTGCCCTATAGAGTTTCCAAGGAGCACCTGGTGGATTCGAACTGCTGGCCTTTTGGTTAGCAGCCATAGCTCTTAACCACTATGCCACCAGGGTTTCAATTTCAGGGCTCCTTTTAAATACCACTTAGTGCATGGAAATTACATATGTAAAGTAAAATCTTAAGCAGTGTTTCAGTAATGTTAAAATGCACGTAAATGTAAATTCTGGCTCTTTAATTGTGGTAGGTAATAGCCTTGACTCAAAAAAAATACGTCGATGTTAGTTGCCGAGTTGGTTCCCACTTATGGGGACCCCATGTACGATAGAACAAAACATCGTACAGTCATGTACCATCCATCTTCATGATCATTGGTGTGCTTGACTTCATGGTTGCTGCCACTGTGTATTTTGAGTGCCTTCCATCCAGGGGGGCTCCTCTTCCAACACCATATTGGAGGATATTCTTTTATGATTCACAGGGTTTTCATTGGCTAATTTTCAGAAGCCTTTCTTCTAGTCTGTCTTTGTCTATATGCTCCACTGAAATCCTGTTCACCATGGCTGATTCTACTGCCATTTGAAATACTGATAGAATAGCTTCCAGTATCATTGCAACCTGCAATGCACCACAGTATTACAAATTAACAGAAAAGTGGTGGAGGACATAAGTTAGGCCCTGGAAAAGGCAGTTATAAAACCACATCATAAGTATGCTTCCATATTCCAGAGGACCAGTAAATTCCACTGAAGATGAGCTTAATAAAAACTTATACATCGCTGTAAGAAAGGCAACAGATACAAAAATGGAAGAATTCACACATGGAAAATTATAGATAATAGGATAACCTGAAAGAGATATTTTAAATTTACTTATACAGATTTTTCATAACAAGAGATATATTAATGGAATCTCTAAAACAAAAAATGGTGGCACAATGGTTGAGCACTTAACTGCTAACCAAAGGTTGGCAGTTCAAACCAACCTAGCATCTCTGCAGGAGACTTGACAATATGCTCAAGTTAAGATTAAAAAAAAACCATTGCCATCGAGTCAATTCTGACTCATAGTGACCCTATAGGACAGAGAAGAACTTCCCCATAGGGTTTCCAAGGAGTGCCTGGTGGATTCGAGCTGCCGACCTTTCGGTTAGCAGCCATAGCTCTTAACCACTATGCCACCAGGGTTTCCCCTGTAAAAGATTACAGCCTAGAAAACCCTATGGGTCAGGCCTACTCTGCCACATGGGGTTGCTATGAGCCGGAACTGAATCAACGGCACAAAACAATAACAACAATGGAAAAAGTGGAGATGAGTTTGCAAAACCAACAGCAAAAACCAGACATGGAAAAAAATGGTCACTGAAATATATTAAATACGAAAGTAGGCAGAGCAGAAAAGAGAATTGGAAGATAGATTTGAAAAAATTCACTCAAAACGCAGATTAGAGAGATACAGAAGCAAAAAACAAGAAGAAATCAGGAGACATAGAGGATAAAATGGGATGACCCAAACTTACCTAATAGGAGTTCCAAAAGGAAAACCAAGGGCCAAGAGGAAAAGACAATATTTGAGGAAAATCTTGCAATGACCCAGACCTAATGGAAGACTTAAGTCCTTAGATTAAAAGAAAACTTGAGGCTCAAGCAAGATTTAAAAACTTAAAATTGTTATACCTATATTTCTCATAATGAGAGTAAAAGAAAAATTGTTTCCTTGCATACAAAAAAGTAAGAATTTTTTTTTTTCTACTCAAGATCACATGAAGAAAAATTACTGAAGGAAGTATTTCAGCAAGAAGCAAATGAAAATTGGGATGAAGAAATAAAATGCCAGAAAAAAATGTGAGCAACACAAATTGATGAAATAGATTAGTAAATTTAAATAAGTATGAAGATAGAAAGAAAATAGTGATGGAGGTACTTCTACTTTGGAACATAATGCAATTGCTTATATCAAACTAACTACCAATGAAAACAGTTACAAAATACGTGAAGGTTTTTGACAGCATCTGAAACAGGTAGGTCTTCAGGTACTAGGATCTTGGACAGTAGAAAATTGAGGTTAGCTTCTCATTTCCACTGGCTTTTATCTCCTCCTCTACCCCACCACCTTCACCTCTAAACTTGTCAGAGACACCATTACTTTTACATTATTCAGGTTTACAAGGTTTACATTTTATTCTGTAATCCTGACTAAGTTTTCTATGCTATATCTAAAAGTATATATGCATTCCACAATTACAAGTTTAAAAGGATACAGTACCAAGATAAAATAGATTATATTTTGGTGATGATTGATCAATAATTTCAAAATAATGCTACATTTTATTTAGTTTATATTTTTCTTGAATTTTTGTTGACAAGGTCTTATATCTTTTTGAAGCTTAGTTTTTTTTTTCGTTCACTAAACATTCATTTTAAGATATTCCTCTCCTACAACACCTGTGACTACAATTTCTAATTTGGACTAATTTCGTTTTAGGCTGACTGCAAAGATATCCTCCTGAAATATATTTAGCTTTTCACTTTTAGGTTTGTGGATTCCATTGCTTCCTGCTTCCTGGATCCATCATTTCTTTATTAAACTGGAATCATTCTCAAGTGATTATTTTGTTATTGTTTTTGAAAAATGGTATGGACAGTAATCTTTTTTTTTTTAACATCAGAAAATATATTTATTTTACCCACAGAATTTACAGACAACTTGGATATGTATATAATTCCAGAATCAAAAACATTTTACCTCAGACTTTGAGGTTATTGTCTCATTGTCTTTGAGCATTCAATAAGCTCAATAAGAAGGTTAATGACAAGTAAGCTATTGTTTTTTGTCTGGAAATTTTTGCAGGCTTTTTTTTTCTAAAATATTATGAGGACTAGAAATATGTATACTAGTTATTATTCATCCTGTTTGCCACTCTGTAGACTTTTTTTTTCTGAACATTCATAATTTTCTTTAGTTCCAGGAAATGTACTTTTATATTTTTTATTATATTCTTCCCTGGTCCTTTGTCCCTGTTCTTTCTAGATCTCCTATTAGGTGGATGTCAAAAAGCTTACAGTGGGACGGAGCCAAGATGGCGGAATAGACAGATGCTTCCATCAACCCCTCTTTACAACAAAGGCCCGAAAAAACAAGTGAAACTAGTATATTTGTGACAACCTGGGAGCCCTGAGCATCAAAGGCAAGCTTAGATGGGAAAGGGAAGGAAGAGGCCATTTAGAAGCGGAGAGGGGTTACAGACCTGAATTGCAGGGAGCCCTTAGGCACCATTCCCGGAGCGGTGGCAGCCTCGTCCTAGCGTTCAGCCGCAGTTTCCTCAGGGAGAAGCAGCCAGCTACACAGTCTACTCACACCTCTGGAACCTGAGAAGAATGGTGGTCTCGGCAAAAGCTAAGTACCTGCGTATATTTTACTGTGCCCCCCACCCCCAAGCTGGCTTCAGCAGCTGAATCCCTGGGCCTGAGATAGGCCCTGGTGAGCACCTAGAGCCATCCTCCCGGCCTTGGGGAAGGAAAAAATTTCCAACTGGTGGGAAAAGATAATTTGCTAGCTCCATTTTTTATTAACTGGGGGAGCTCAGGACAGAAGCGGCTCCTGTCAAGGCATAAACCGTCCATCGACCTTAAGCACCTTTCCCTTCTGCATGGACCTGTGTGGGCCTATTTTGGGAGAAAAGGCCCTTGTTGGCAAACTCCAACCATTTCAGAGGTGCCGTGGAGAGGTGGGTGTTTGACTTTTGACGTTTGACGTTTGACATTGTTTTGCCTATTAAACAAGGTTCTCACCTACCCACAACAGGGACCTAAGGACTGGTGGCTCCACTTGGGTCACCCAGCCACCTGTGACTGGGGCCCAGGGATAACTGGTACCTCCCAGTCCTTACAACAAAATCTTTGGGTGCCCATGGTCCATCTGCAGAGCCCGCCCACCAGCACACTGTAGGGAACAGAGACATGTTTTCCTCAGAGACACTTGGGGGTCAGTTCTCAGCCCCCTGCCTTGTTCAGAGCATGACCCCCTGCTGCAATCAGATACCGGTATATACACCAATCACCTCTGCCCCCTAAGACTATAGGACAGAGCCTGTACCACATACTTGATATCAGCTACCTGGAACCCTGAGCTGAATTCATACAAGAAAACTGAATGGACTCCTAGACTGATATACCTGATAACAGCTCTAGCCAGCTGGGGACAGGACACCAGAGATCCAAAGGCAAAAATAATCAAGCTAGCTCACTCAAGCAACCCATAGGGGTAGACCAAAACAAAACAAAGCAAGCATAGGGGTAGACCAAAACAAAACAAAGCAAGGAGCTATGACACAGTAAGCAAGCATAAACTAATACAATAACTTCTAGATAGCTCGGAGACTACAGTCAATATCAAGTCACATAAAGAAACAGGCCATGGTCACCTCAACAGGCCCTCAAAACAGAGAATCCAGGGATCTTTTAGATGAAAGTGCATTCCTGGAATTACCAGATGCAGAATACAAAAGTTTAATATACAGAACCCTTCAAGACATCAGGAAGGAAATGAGGCAATACGCAGAACAAGCCAAGGAACACACAGATAAAGCAAATGAAGAACTCAGAAAGATTATTCAGGAACATAATGAAAAGTTTAATAAGCTGGAAAAATCCATAGACAGACAGCAATCAGAAATTCAGAAGATTAACAATAAAATTACAGAATTAGATAACTCAGTAGAAAGTCAGAGGAGCAGAATTGAGCAAGTAGAAGCTAGAATTTCTGAGCTCGAAGATAAATCACTTGGCACTAATATATTTGAAGAAAAATCAGATAAAAGAACTTAAAAAAATGAAGAAACCTTAAGAATCATGTGGTACTCTATCAAGAGAAATAACCTACGAGTGATTGGAGTACCAGAACCGGGAGGGATAACAGAAAATACAGAGAAAATTGTTGAAGATTTGTTGGCAGAAAACTTCCCTAATATTGTGAAAGATGAGAAGATATCCATCCAAGATGCTCATTGAACTCCACAAAAGGTAGATCTTAAAAGAAAGTCACCAAGATATATTATAATCAAGCTTGCCAAAACCAAAGATAAAGAGAGAATTATAAGAGCAGTGAGGGATAAATGAAAAGTCACCTACAAAGAGGAGCCAGTAAGAATAAGCTCGGATTACTAGGCAGAAACCATGCAGGCAAGAAGACAATGGGATGACATTTTTTAAAAAATTGAAGGAAAAAGAATTTCCTGCCAAGAATCATATATCCATCAAAACTGTCTCTTAAATATGAAGGTGAAATTCAGACATTTCCAGAAAAACACAAGTTGAGGGAATTCATAAAAACCAAACCAAAACTACAAGAAATACTAAAGGGAGTTCTTTGGTTAGAAAATCAACAATATCAGGTATCAACCCAAGACTAGAACACAGGGCAGAGCAAACAGAAGTCAACCCAGAGAGGGAAATCCAAAAAAAAACAAAGCAAGATTAAAAAAAGAAAAAAGCCCAACACAGGGTAATGGCGATATTATTATATAAAAGAAGACAACATTAAAATAATAAAGAGGGACTAAGAAATATAATCATACACCTTCCATATGGAGAGGAAGATACAGTGATACAAAGAAATAAAAGTTAGTTTTAAATTTAGAAAAATAGGGGTAAATAATAAGGTAACCACAAAGGAGGCAAACTATCATACTCATCAAAATAAAATACAAGGGAAAAATACAGACTCAGCAGAAACAAAATCAACAACAACAAATATGAGGAAAGGACAATATATAAAGAAAATCTACTCAGCACATAAAATCAAGTGGGAAAAAGAAACTGTCAACAACACACAAAAAAAGACATCAAACAGATAGCACTAAATTCATACCTATCCATAATTACCCTGAATGTAAATGGACTAAATGCACCAATAAAGAGACAGAGAGTGGCAGAATGGATTAAAAAACAAGATCCATCTATATACTGTGTACAAGAGACACACCTTAGACTTAGAGACACAAACTTAAATTCAAAAAATGGAAAAAAATATATCAAGCAAACAACAATCAAAAAAGAGCAGGAGTGGCAATATTAATTTCTGACAAAATAGAGTTTAAAGTTAAATCCATCAGAAAGGATAAAGAAGAACACTATGTAATGATTAAAGGGACAATACACCAGGAAGATATGACTAAATTAAATATTTATGCACCCAGTGACAGGGCTGCAAGATACATAAAAAAAACTATCGACATTGAAAAGTGAGATAGACAGCTCCACAGTAATAGTAGGAGACTTCAACACACCACTTTCGGTGAAGGACAGGGCATCCAGAAAGAAGCTCAGTAAAGACACAGAAGATCTAAGTGCCACAATCAACCAACTTGACCTCGTAGACATATACAGAACACTCCCCTCAACAGCAACCAAGTATACTTTCTTTTCTAGTGCACATGGAACGTTCTCTAGAATAGACCACATATTAGGTCATAAAGCAAGCCTTAGCAGAATCCAAAACATTGAAATATTACAAAGCATCTCCTCTGACCATAAGGCCATAAAAATGGAAATCAATAACAGGAAAAGAAATCAAACACTTGGAAACTGAACAATACCCTGCTCAGAAAAGACTGGATTATAGAGGACATTAAGGATTGAATAAAGAAATTCAGAGAATCCAGTGAGAATGAAAACACTTCCTATCAGAACCTTTGGGACACAGCAAAAGTGGTGCTCAGAGGCCAATTTATATCAATAACTGCACACACACAAAAAAAAGAAAGGACCAAATCAAAGAATTATCCCCACAACTTGAACAAATAGAAAGAGACCAACAAAAGAAAGCAACAGGCACCAGAAGAAAACAAATAATAAAAATTAGAGCTGAACTAAATGAAATAGAAAACAGAAAAACAATTGAAAGAATTAACAAGACCAAAGGCTGTTTTTTTTAAAAAATCAACAAAATTGATAAACTACTGGCAAAACTGACAAAAGAAAAACAGGAGAGGAAGCAAATAACTCAAATAAGAAATGAGATGGGCGATATTACAACAGACCCAACTGAAATTAAAAGAATAATATCAGATTACTATGAAAAACTGTACTCAAACAAATTTGAAAACCTAGAAGAAATGAATGAATTCCTAGAAACACACTACCTACCTAAACTAACACAAACAGAGGTAAAAACCCAAGAGGTAGAACACCTAAACAGACCCATAAAAAAAGAAGAGATTGAAAAGGTAATCAAAAAAGTACCAAAAAAAAAAAAAAAAAGCCCTGGTCCAAATGGCCTCACTGCAGAGTTCTAGAAGAGTTAACACCACTACTACTAAAGGTATTTCAGAGCATAGAAAAGGACGGAATACTACCAAACACATTCTATGAAGCCACCATATCCCTGATACCAAAACCAGGTAAAGACACCACAAGAAAAGAAATCATAGACCTATATCCCTCATGAATGTAAATTAGATGCAAAAATCCTCAACAGAATTCTAGCCAATAGAATTCAACAACATACCAAAAAAAAAAAATTCACCATGCCCAAGTGGGATTCATACCAGGTATGCAGGGATGGTTCAACATTAGAAAAACAATTAATGTAATTTTACCACATAAATAAAATGAAAAAATCACATGATTTTATCAATTAATACAGAAAAGGCATTTAACAAAGTTCAACACTCATTCATGATAAAAACTCACAGCAAAATAGGAATAGAAGGAAAATTCCTCAACATAATAAAGGGCATTTATACAAAGCCAACAGCTAACATCACCCTAAATGGAGAAAGCCTTAAAACATTCCCACTGAGATTGGGAACCAGACAAGGATGTCCTTTATCACCACTCTTATTCAACATTGTGCTGGAAGTCCTAGCCAGAACAATTAGGATAGATAAAGAAATAAAGGGCATCCAGCCTGGCAAGGGAGAAGAAAAAGTATCTCTATTTGCAGATGACATGATCTTATACGCAGGAAACCCTAAGGAATCCTCAAGAAAACTACTGAAATAGTTCAGGAGAGTATCAAGATACAAGATAAAAAAAAATATATATATATATATAAGATAAACATACAAAAATCAGTTGGATTCCTCTACACCAACAAAAAGAACATCAAAGTGGAAATCACCAAATCAATGCCATTTACAGTAGCCTCCAAGAAGATAAGATACTTAGGAATAAATCTTACCAGAGATGTAAAAGACTTATACAAAGAAAACTACAGTATGCTTCTGCAAGAAACCAAAAGAGCCTTACATAAGTGGAAGAACATACCTTGCTCGTGGATAGGAAGACTTAACATTATAAAAATGTCTATTCTACCAAAAGCGATCTACATATTTAATGCAATTCCTATCCAAGTCCCAAGGACATTCTTTAATGAGATGGAGAAACAAATCACCAATTTCATATGGAAGGGAAAGAGGCCCCGGATAAAAAAGGCATTACTGAAAAAGAAGATCTAAGTGGGAGGCCTTACTTTACCTGATTTTAGAACTGGGTTTTTATACCGCCACAGTAGTCAGAACAGCCTGGTGCTGGTACAACAACAGATGCATGGACTAATGGAACTGAATTGAGAATCCAGACATAAATCCATCCACATATGAGCAGTTGATATTTGACAAAGGCCCCAAAACTGTTCTTTAAAAAGACAGTCTTTTTAACAAATGGTGCTGGCATAACTGGATAAATAAAAACCCATCCCAGTGCCATTGAGTCGATTCCATAACTGGATATCCATCTGCAAAAAAATGAAACAAGACCCATACCTCACTCCATGCACAAAAACTAACTCAAAATGGATCAAAGACCTAAATATAAAATCTAAAACGATAAAGACCATTGAAGCAAAAATAGGGACAAAGTTAGGAGCTCTAATACATGGCATAAACAGTATACAAAATATTATAAAGAATGTGGGAGAAAAACTAGATAACTGGGAGCTCCTAAAAATCAAACACCTATGCACATCCAAAGACTTCACCAAAAGAGTAAAAAACTGCCTACAGACTGGGAAAAAGTTTTTAGCTATGACATTTCTGATCAGTGCCTGATCTCTAAAATCTACATGATACTGCAAAAACTCAACTGCAAAAAGACAAATAACCCAATTAAAAAATAGGCAAAAGATATGAATAGACACTTCACTAAAGAAGACATTCAGGCAGCTAAAAGATACATGAGGAAATGTTCACGATCATTAGCCGTTAGAGAAATGCAGATCAAAACTACAATGGGATTTCATCTCACTCCAAAAAGGCTGGCATTAATCCAAAAAAAACAAAATAATAAATGTTGGAGAGGCCGTGGAGAGATTGGAACATTTATACACTGCTGCTGGGAATGTCAAATGGTACAACCACTTTGGAAATCGATTTGGTGCTTCCTTAAAAAGCTAGAAATAGAACTACCATACGATCCAGCAATCCCACTCCTTGGAATATATCCTAGAGAAATAAGAGCCTTTACACGAACAGATATATGCACACCCATGTTTATTGCAGCACTGTTTACAATAGTAAAAAGATGGAAGCAGCCAAGGTGCCCATCAACTGATGAATGGATAAATAAATTATGGTATACTCACACAATGGAATACTATGCATCGGTAAAGAACAGTGAGGAATCTGTGAAACATTTCATAACATGGAGGAACCTGGAAGGCATTATGGTGAGTGAAATTAAGTCAGTTGCAAAAGGACAAATATTGTATAAGACCACTATTATAAGAACTTGAGAAACAGTTTAAACTGAGAAGAAAACATTCTTTTGTGGTTACGACAGGAGGGGAAGGAGGGAGGGTGGGAGAGGGGCATTCACTTATTAGATAGTAGATAAGAGCTACTTTCGGTGAAGGGAAAGACAGCACAAGACACAGGGGAGGTCAGCACAATTGGACTAAACCAAAAGCAAAGAAGTTTCCTGAATAAACTGAATGCTTCGAAGGCCGGTGTAGCAGGAGCAGGGGTCTGGAGACCATGGTTTCAGGGTACATCTAAAAAAATCAATTGGCATAATAAAATCTATTAAGAAAACATTCTGCATCCCACTTTGAAGAGTGGTGTCTGGTGTCTTAAATGCTAGCAAGCAGCCATCTAAGATGCACCAATTGGTCTCAACCCACCTGGATGAAAGGAGAGTGAAGAACACCAAGGACACAAGGCGATTACAAGCCCAAGAGACAGAAAGGGCCACATAAGCCATTGATTATATCATCCTGAGACCAGAAGAACTAGATGGTACCCGGCTACAACCGATGACTGCCCTGACAGGGAACACAACAGAGAGCCCCTGAGGGAGCAGGAGAGCAGTGGGATGCAGACCCCAAATTCTCATAAGACCAGAATTAATGGTCTGACTAAGACTAGAAAGACCCCGGTGGTCATGGCCACCAGACCTTCTGTTGCCCCAGGACAGGAACCATTCCCGAAGCCAACTCTTCAGACATAGATTGGACTGGACATTGGGTTGGAGAGGGATGCTGGTGAGGAGTGAGCTTCTTGGATCAGGTGGACACTTGAGACTATGTTGGCATCCCCTGCCTGGAGGGGAGATGAGAGGGTGGAGGGAGTTAGAAGCTGGCGAAATGGACATGAAAAGAGAGAGTGGAGGGAGAGAGCGGGCTGCCTCATTAGGGGGAGAGTAGTTGGGAGTGTGTAGCAAGGTGTATATGGCTTTTTGTGTGACAGACTGACTTGATTTGTAAACTTATATTTAAAAAAAAAAAAACCTACAGTCTGCCTCAGTAGGGCCTACTTATCTCTTAGGAATTTCATTTGAGGGGCAGTATATTTTTGTTTTTATACCTTTAGCTTTCCTTCCCAATTCTTCAACTAAATATAATTATACTTCAGCATTCATATTTTTAATTTTGACTAACATTTTATTAACACTCAAAATGGTCTTTCTTCAAAGCATTCTGTTCTCTTTTATGGTTTTAATATCATTCTACATCTAAATAAATGTTTTGTGTGTTCTCTGAAATATTAGTTTTCTTTACTATTATTATTTTTTTCCATTTATTCTCCTCTTCCTTTTTTGTGTTTGGGCTTGCTCAAATATCTAGTGATTCTTGTATACTCATTCAAATGTATGAGCAAATGACTGTGTGTATTAGGTGCCATTGAGTCACTTCTGACACATAGTGACCCTATGTACAACAGAAGGAAACACTGCCCAGTCCTGCACCATCCTCACAATCATTGCTTTGCTTGAGCTCACTGTTGCAGCCACTGAGCCAGTCCATCTTATTGAGGGCCTTCCTCTTTTTCTCTGACCTTATGCTTTAGCAAGCTTGATGTCCTTCTCCAGGGAATGGTCCCTCCTGATAACATGTCCAAAGTATGTGAGATGTACTCTCATCATCCTTGCTTCTAAGGAGCATTCTGGTTGTACTTTTTCCAACACAGCCTTGTTCGTTCTTCTAGCAATTCATGGTATATTCAATATTCTTCACCAGCACCATAATTCAAAGGCATAAATTCTTCTTCAGTCTTCCTTAGTCATCGCCCAGCTTTCTCATGCATAGGAGGCGATTGAAAACACCATGGCTTGAGTCAGGTGCACTTTAGTCCTTAAAGGACTTCTTTGATCTTTAACACTTTAAAGAGGTCTTTTGTAGCAGATTTGCCCAACACAATGTGTCATTTGATTTCTTGATTGCTGTTTCCATAAGCATTGATTGTGGATCCAAGTAAAATGAAATTCTTGACTTCAATATTTTCTCTTTTATCATGATGTGGCTTATTGGTCCAGTTATGAGGATTTTTGTTTTCTTTACATTGAGATGTAATCTGTGCTGAAGGCTGCAGTCTTTAACCGTCATCAGTAAGTGCCACAAGTCCTCTTCACTTTCAGCAAGCAAGGTTTTATCATCTGCATATCACAGGCTGTTAATAAGCCTTCCTCCAATCTTGATGCCCCGTTCTTCTTCTAGGATTATTTTCTCAGCATACAGGTTGAATAATTGTGGTGAAAGGATACAACACTGATGGACATCTTTTCTGACTTTAAACTACAAAGTATCCCCTTGTTCTGTTCTAACAACTGCAAATGATTAGACTGGTTAATTTATAGGTTTTCTTCTGCTTAGAGGTTGACTCGATGGCAAAGGGTTTGGGGTTTGGTTTTACTGGTTTAGAGGTTATTTACCTGACTTGAGGTCCCATTGCATGATCCGGGTGTATGTATAGAATACTTGGAGTTCTTGGCTGGTAAAAATAGATAATGTGCTAGGCTTCTAACCAAATATTGGAGATTCGAGTCCAACAAGGGGTACTTTGAAAGAAAGTCCTGGTAATCTACTTCCGAAAAACCATCCATTGAAAACTGTGTAGAGCACAGCTCTACTCTGACACACATCGGGTCACCACAAGTAGGAATTGATGACAACTGGTTTTGCTGGGTAGAAGACTTAGAATGTTAATTATCATTAAGTGTGGATTCACATCACAAAGGCCAAGAGAAGTAGGGCTTTAATCTAGATTGTAGTAATGTAGAAAATAACCATGGCTGCTTTCATTTTTTTTGCATTTATCCAGAGAGCAATACTCTAGTTTTATGCTTGGGACGTAGTCCTTCTGTGTGCTGGTTTGGGTGCCTTCTAGTTTAAAATAATGGATCTTCCTCCCTCTTTTCTTGTCTAATATCCATTGTAATATATTTAGAAGTACAAAAAGGGATTAAATTTATAATTCCAAACTTAATGCTGAGAAAAAAAAGGCAAAGAGTAATCAACAAATGATAAAATGGTTAATTTCTGGAAGACCCATTATTTTGAATGAGAAGGCAAAATTACAAAGGCTTGGAAGCCACCATTTTGCATACAGAATAAAGCAGGATGTTTAATAATCCATTGCCTTAGGATCCATCCCAGGTATGTGTGATCATTTAGATGTTGTCTATCATCCAAACAATTTAGGTACAAAAATATCAAACTATTCCCTGTGGCATCCTGAGTGCCCAAAACAATGCCTAGCACATAATAGTCAACAAATACTTGCTTAACGAGTGAGAGCACCTGTCCCATAAATACCCATATTGTTTATGTAAATGATCCACATAGAAAAGTATTCTTTTCACTCTATAGAGATGAGCATTTATTTCTCTCTTTTAGAAAATGAATTGAATGTGAGCTGTGTATTAAGGAAAATTTAAAATTCATTTACCCTGTATGTTTCAGAAGCAGCCCTGATGCCTGAGTGGTTAGGTGCTTGACTGCTAATCAAAAGGCTGGTGGTTGGAACCCATCAGCCACTCTGTGGGAGAAAGATGTGGCAGTCTGCTTCTGTAAAGATTAAAGCTTTGGAAACTCCTATAGGGTCCCTATGCTTCTGTAAAGATTAAAGCTTTGGAAACTCCTATAGGGTCCCTATGAGTCAAAATTGGTTTAGTTTTTTTGGTTTGGTATGTTTCAGATGAAAAATAATGGATGGAGGGAATCAAATGTTTCCTCAAATTTTTCATTTGAGACATGCTTTTGAATTATTGGGTTGGCAAGAATATTGAATATACTGCGGACTGCCAGAAAAGCAAACAGATCTGTCTTGGAAGAAGTACAGCCAGAATGCTCCTTGGAAGTGAGGCTGGCAAGACTTTATCTCATGTACTTTGGACATGTTATCAAGAGGGACCAGTCCCTGGAGAAGGACATGCTTGGTAAAGTGGAAGGTCAGAGAAAAAGAGGAAGACCTTCTATGAGATGGATTGACACAGTGGCTGCAACAGTGGGCTCAAATACAGCAACAATTGTGAGGATGCTGCAGGACCAGGCAGTGTTTCCTTCTGTTTTACGTAGGGTCACTGTGTGTCCGAACTGACTTGATGGCAGCTAAAAGCAAGAACAGCATAATTTATTATCTCACCCCAGACTTAATGCTTTCTTTGTGTGATAGGTATCTTCTGCTTGCCACCCCACCCCAATGCTCTATCCACTTATCCTGCCTCTTGGTTTGGGAACCTGACCTGTGGAGGCCACTGTGCCCTGTGTTCCAGTGGATTAATACATTGGGAAACTCTGGCAGGAGATTGGAGGGAGGGAAGAGACAGTGGTCAGAGTAATCATTTATTTCTGATTCCTTTTCTGCAAGACCACCTGAGGCTGGTGTGTTCCTGTATCTCATGCCACAGTTCCTCTCTTGGTGGCATCATCTACAGTACTGTCCTCTGAATTCTTGTATCCATTCCTTCCCTCCTCCACTTAAGCTTTGGTGTCAAAAGTTGATGCTTCATTGCAACTAACCTCAAGTTACTCAAGTATCCCCATACACCCAGTCCGCACCTTTCTAAATAGCCCATTTTCTTTGTAAATAGCCCGTGTCCTGTTCAGACCCTGACAGACACATCTTGGAAGCAGACATTTAGCTGCAAAATTATTGACTGAAATTACTGGAATAAATAATCTATAAAATAACATTTTAAGTTTATAATGTTATACGGGCATTGGTGATCAATAAGCAACTACTTAGTAACATTTTGGTAGAAAATGACCCGAAATGTATGTACATTGGGTATATTGTGTAACATTTTTGCATCTCAGTTTCTTTATTAGCAATATGAATTTCTTGAAGTAGAATTATCACCTCAGCCAAGTATCACCATGATCAATAGACATCTACTGGGTATGCACAAGTTGTAGGACCATTTTGTGAAGTGCTAAGTATGCATTAAACAAAAGGAAACTCTCATATTTATTAGTCTTATAACCTAGGTACTGAGATAGGACGTGGTTCCATGTCCTAATGCTTATCAAGAAAAAGAGAAGTGAGCTAAAAGTTCTTTTAATTTTGTTTTGGTGGGGGGGAGTAATTATATCTAAAATACCTTCTTCAGAGATTTATGTTCCTGTACTAAAATTCTTTTTCCAAAAATTCTTTTTAAAAAGCCATTTGAATTGAAAATTTGAATTCTTAATTTTAAGAAGTTACAAAATTGTAAACCTAAAAATGACCATATATATTTCATATTTGTTAACAGATACAAACCAAAACCCATTGCTGTCGAGTCAATTCTGACTCACAGAGACCCTACAAGACAGATTAGAGCTGCACTGTAAGGTTTCCAAGGCTTTAATCTTTAATAGAAAGACTGCCACATCTTTCTTCTGTGGAGAGGCTGGTGGGTTTGAACAATTGACCTTTTAGTTAGTAGCCTAGAGCATAACTACTATGGCCCACAGGGCTCCTTGCATAACAGATACCTTCTGAAAATACAAAATATAGTACTAACAAATCCTTTTTTGTTGTTATTAGTTGCCAATCAAGTTGATTTCAACTTACGGTGACCCCATGTATGCAGAGTAGAACTACATGGGGTTTTAAAGGCTGTTACCTTTTGAAGCAGATTGCCAGGCCTGACTTCCTAGGCACCTCTGGGTGGGTTTGAACCTCCAGCTTTTTGGCTAGTAGTTGAGTGCATAACCATTTGCACCCCTCAGAGACTCCTATATAACCCCTTACAAAGTGTAAATAAATGTCTATATGGTGCTGATGGAACAGCTTCATTTGCTGCAATCCCTGTACCCACTGTCATTTATTCTAGAGGCTCCCTATTTAGAAAACAACTTAAAATCAAGTCTACCCATTCATCTATTTTTAAAGATTGTTTCAACTTTTTGCTTCATCAGGCTGCTAGTTCATGTCAATAAAAGAATTTCATTTTCAAAATGTATATCACAAATCCTATTGAACTAAGAGTCGAGATAATTTGCCTCCTGTGTGTGTGTGGCGGGGAGGGGCTGCAGGAGAACTTGATCCCTTCCAAAGGGTGCTCAGCCTCTTATCCTTGTCCAGCTTACGTATTTCCATAAAAAATAAAATAAAAAAAGGATTTCATGAGCACTATTGCTGTCTGAAAATTTATGAATGCTATTGTTTTCTAATAGGAATTATCTGTTGTGCAAACTCAAGGCAATTCTTAGTGGATTTCTTAAAAAGACATCTGATGTGACATCAAAAGTTATTGGGGAAAATGTCCTGAAGTTCATTGAGATGTCCGTTCATGTTCGTAAGAAGGGAATTGTGTGACGTATGTGTCTTTGATATTATTGATTGACAATGTTTCACAGCTCAGATATTGGTGGTTAAAATTATCCTGCTTAAAAGCAAAGGGAAGAAAAGAAGAGGAAATGGAAGTATTGCTTTTCCATCAAGGGCTATCAATCTGAAATCTGCCAAGCTGCCTCTCTGGTTATTAGGATTTATGGCTGGACAAACAAGAGGCAATGTAATTAGCTTTCTACCAGAAGTCTAGGGGAAGAATGATGACACAAGAAGAATATGAGTCATAGCCCCTTCCTCCACTAAAAGCAAAACCATAACGACTAATAATAAATAAATTGACATTTACTTCTGATTTATAATTTTAATATTTTATTGTTTTTGCATAACTGTTGGTGGTACAACGGTTAAGTACTCAACTGATAACTGAAAGGTCAGAGGTTTGAACCCACCCAGCTGATCTGCAGAGCAACCTGGCAATCTGCTCCCATAAAGATTACAGTCTGGAAAACCCTAAGGGGGAGCTCTACTCTGTCACATGGGGTTGCTATGAGTCAGAATTGGCTAGATAATGCTTAATGACAACACAAAGTAAGGATTTACTGAAGAAAAAAGAGAACTACAAATCCACTCCTACTGTCAATTCCCTCCCAAATCATGCTGCTAACATTTCAATGTTTGCGGTATGTGTGTTTATACTGCTGAATGACCACTATGGGTCAAGAAGCATGGTAAGTACTTTACATGTATTATATTATCTGATTTTACAATAACTTTATGTGGTCAACCCAAAACCAAACCCATTGCCGTCGAGTTGATTCCAACTCATAGCGACCCTACAGGACAGAGTAGCACTGCCCCACAAAGTTTTCAAGGAGCACCTGGTGGATTTGAACTGATGACTTTTTGGTTAGCAGCCATTGCACTTAACCACTACACTACCAGGATGTCCACTTTATGTGGTAAAAAAAAAAAAAAAAAAATTTTTTTTTTTTTTTTTAGGTACTACTATTTCTCAATTTTATAAATAAAGAAACTAAATCCCAGAGAATTAAGTAAAGTATGCCAGGCCACACAGCTAGTAAAATTATATAATCCAACTTTAACTTATATAATATTGATCATGATTTGTGACAATTTTTCTCCTAATTCCAAAGCATGTGGTTAAGTCTGCCAATTTAGAATTTAAAAAAGTAAAGAAAGTCTATCAATTAAAAGATAGTTTTATTATAGAGAGGAGCTTTTTAGATTGTTCAATGACATTTTATCCATTAAATAAAGGCTTATATCACATGATTCTCATACAGATATACACCATGGGGAAAGGAAAGTTACAGGACCAACTCCAGTGGATGGAGAATTGTAGCTCAAATTGTAAAAATCTGAGAAAGTGATTCTGAAACCACCAAAGAAAAAGTGGGAAAGAAAAATATATGTCTTCTGGTAAAGAGAAGTAGGACCCCTTTCTTCCACTGTAAATTTGCCAAGTGCTTCATATATACTATTTCCAAATCTTAAGATTTTTTTTCATATATACTATTTCCAAATCTTAAGATTAACTTATTTTATATATTTCATTTTTGTCATTGAGTAAAATAGAGAGTTTAAGTAACTTTCACAAGTTACTAAGCAAGTGAGTAGCAAACTAGAAATTTGAACCTAGCTGATGGACTCCAAGGCCTTCACCGCTGTCATGCCGCTATACTGCGACCACCAATCCTCAGTGTCTGTCCTGAGAAAATGACTAAGGGCTCTTTTTACGTGAACCTGAGGTCATGAGCATCCTCAGAAAACTAGTTGCTGCATGGAGATAAAAACATAGAAGATCAAAGTGTCATTCCTCAAAAAATAGAATCAATGAAGGCAGACAGCTGGAACTCATCTGAAGAGATTTCTTGACCAGCATCAGATCTCAGGTTCTGAGAAAATAAATTCCGTACTCAGGCAATTCCTCTGTTATCCATTGTAGGTAGATGCTCTCTTACCCCCTCTTAAATTTCCGGCCCACCTCTCTAACCCAGCTCCTACCTCTGCCATGCTTCCTAAGGCTCTCAGTGATCTCTTGCTGAATGATCACCACACTTTATTAAAAAAAAAAAAAAACATCTCTTAGTGATATTTGAGGGTAACTATTCACTAATTCTTTGATGTCTTCTTAATTTCTCCAAATTCTATTTTCTCTCAACCTCTAGTGGATTGCCCCTCACCACCTCCTCTCCTCTCTTATTTTTCTCTATTTACTCATCAAAGTGGGGACCTGTGAAACTAGGCTCTAGCACCTCTCCTCTGACGCTTTCCACCTCAATCCCCAATGGGAAGTCTCAAGTTCGCTTTTGTTTACCACTATCCAGAGGAAAGAATTGGATATTTGGGAGGTAGCTGTAAATTTCCTCCACATATGTCTACATAGTTAAGTCTCGAATACATTCTCGTTCCTGTATCTCATGACTCAGTAAGCAAAAACAATTCAAAAGTAGACAGACCTGAGCTCTGAATCTCTATAGCATTTATTACAGTATTACTAATTTGGCACATCGCTCATACTGATTAGCATTATTTTTATATGCTCTTGTCCTATTGTCCCAACTAGACTCTGAGACCCATAGAAAATGACTCAGACAAAATAAAGTATTTCTCATGAAAGTAAGAGTGAAATTTCCATTTCTTGTCCAATTACATTTCCTTCTTGCTCATTATTTAGTTATTTGGCACATACATGTTGAGGAGGAGAGAATTAGAAAATCAGCATTAAGAGAATGAGAAAATCATAATTCCCCTTCATTATAAAATAAATATAAATATTTACCAAAAAATGGGATTTGGAGAGAGGAGAGAATTGGGTATGGCAAACAAATGAAAGAAAAAATGATAGAAGTAAACCTGCACTTATATCTGTAAATAAATTGATTATAGAGTCCCCCCCCCCCCACCCCGCCTTGTAACATTCTAAATAAGTCTTGGAACATGAGACCATGTCATTTCCTATTATACATATTTTCCATTTTCAGACAAAATACAAATAAGAAAATAAGCCATTAAGCAATACAATCTTATACTAAGTACAGGAGTTTAAAATGGCAGGGCAGGGGTGGAAACAGTGAATTGTTTTCTTTTTCCACTTGTGCAATGCCAGTAGACTCAGGAAGGCCAACAGTTGGAATGTTCAGGGTAGGGTAGGACAGAGCAACCGGATGTCAGAGTGAGGATTCTGGATGTGACCAGGAAGGTCATAAAAAGAGGTCAGGAGAAAGTGATGAAAGCCAATGAAAAACTTTTTTTTTTTCATTATCACAACTTTACCTATGGCAGAAATTCAGTGGATGTAGAATTATTATCATTTTCTGTTTATTAATTATGATGATTCCTTAACTCGGTTTTGGGCTCACTTTGGAGGCCTCAGATACAATATCTAGACAGGTTGTATCTTCACTATTTTTTAATCAAAAAGATGATACAGTACAGACTGAAAAAATAACTTAAGAAATGAAAATAAGCTCCTATTTCTTTTTAAAAATTAAATATGACTTGCCTAGGTCATGCAGAAATCCTACATTCTAAAAAACAATGTTCTTAGATAATTAAGATAAGAGGGTAGTCCTTTCTGTAGGTGAAGTTCAGAGTCAGGCAATAATAAATGTTAGGGAAAGAAAAAATACTTTTAAATTGTTATTGGAATGTAAAGAGTGTTAGTTGCAGCAAAAGATCATCATGACTTACAAAGTAGATGCCAGAGCTGATGGAGCAGTCAAGAAATCAAAAGACACATTGCATTTGGGCAATTCTGCTGCAAGAGACCACTTTAAAGTATTGAAAAGCAAAGACATCACCTGAAGACTAAGGTGTGCCTGACCCAAGTCATGGACAATGAATAAGGAAGACGAAAAAAGAATTGACACCTATGAATCGTGGAGATGGTGAATAATATTGAATATACCATGGACTGCCAAAAGAAAGAACAGATCTGTCTTGGAAGAAGTACAACCAGAATGCTCCTTAGAAGCAAAGATGGCAAGATTGTGTCTCACATACTTGGGACATGTTATCAGGAGAGATCAGTCCCTGGAGAAAGGCATTATGCTTGGTAAAATAGAGGGTTAGCGAAAAAGAGGAAGACCCTCAATGAGATGGATTGACACAGTAACTACAATAATGGGCTCCAGCATAACAACGATTGTGAGGATGGCACAGGACCGGACAGTGTTTCATTCTGTTGTACATAGGATCACTATGACTTGGAATCAACTGGACGGCACCTAACAACAACAACAGCAGCACTGTGTCAAACTGATGGTTCACTGCTACTAGTTCTTTACTCTTTCTTCTATCCCAGAATACATGACTTTTGTTTCAATGAGGCAAAAATCGTTCCTGAAATAGAGAGGGAACAAGCTTATTTCTCAGTTACCCTTATTCTCAAAATTTCAGGGTTCCAGTTTTCTTGGCCTATGCCAAGCCATTTTCTTAAATTTGCACCATGACATTTGGGTGGAGTGCTGTGTTTGGATGGATTCCACCATCAGTGCCCCCTCTTGATGAGAACTGGCACTGCCCACAAATCTACGGCAAATACAAGGGCTTTTTGATATAGATCCCTTTGCTTGAGGTGAATTTCTTCTCAGAGTTCTTTGAGTCTATATAAATGAGCAGATGCAAGTGTATGATAGGATGTACTCTGCTTAGACAACTTTGCAATAGTCAAGATTCAAACAGCCAGTGTAGGTACTGAGGAAAGAGTAAGCCTCATGTCCTTATCCAAATAATCTATCCCATTGCAAAAGCAGAGGGACACCTCTGTAAGGGCAAACAAAGCTGAAATACCATGGTATGTGAGGAAAACCAGAAGCAGTGTGGTGTTATTTGATAGTTAAGTAGAGGACAGCTAATGGGAGAAGGTGAAACTGGAGAACTAGGTAGGGTCCAAGTGATAAATTCCTTGCATGCTATATAAAATCATCTGAAATTTATTTTCTAAATAATGCAGAGCCATTAATGCAGGAAAGTGACATAGATTTATATTTTAGTATGTGACTCCAGCTGTGCTTCAGATTTTATGAATATAGAAGGCACAGTTAGCACATTATAAGCAAGAGACACTGCAGCACAAAGATAGGTTCATGAGCTGAATACATGCAATGATAGTTTGGAGAGTTTTTATGGAAGTGAAATGACAGGATTGAGAAATATCCAGTATTTTAAAACAAGCAGCATTTAATGATTGATCGAATGATTGATAGTGAAGAGGATAGTGAAGGAAAGGAGAAGTTTAGGATGATTCCCGTGTCTCTGGCTTGAGTATCTGTGTGCTTATGAATCATCCCCAAATAGGAGAAAGTTGAATATGGAAGTCTGAAGTAAAAAAAAAAAAAAAAAAAAATGATTGCTTTGATGCATATTCAGTACTCATTTAGTAACCAAGAATATATAAGATCGGCCGAGGAGAACTTGAAGAAGATGAAGAGTAGAGGCCAAGGATGGAACTTTAGCTTTAAATATGCTGGCCCAATAGCACCTCAGAGTACTCCAATATCTCTAATTATTATTATTATTATTTTTTTGGAATCCCCAACAATTGTCCTCATGTTTCACATATTAGCCCAATGGCCTGAAGCCATGGGCCACCTTTCAACCAGTTGTCCACACTCCAGGCTCTGAGGTCATTCAAGCTGTTCTATTACTCAACTGCTCCTAGAAGCTGTTTTTCTGGCCCAATTTGCTTCAACCAACCCTTAATACCCAAAGGTCCTGAGTAGATCATTCAGTCTCCACAGGTTAAAGTAATGACTGGTGAACTTTCACAAAAGGAAACAAATCTCAGGTCCACCAATGTGTAACCCAACATACACATTTATAATATTCCAAGACAATTTAATATCCAGCACTGAAATAACAGCACTTGAGCTGTTTATAAAGGTCTGAAATCTCCCCAAGATAATTAAAACATTGTTGTTGTATTTTTCTGTAACTAAAGGCCTTTCTGGCATATTTACTGAAACAAAGGATTCCTGCATTAAGCTCACTCACTGTCTTTACAGTTGATATTCCTACCAAATGTAAATGAAAATCTCTCTTAAAATATATAAGTATATAAATTAGAATTCTAACACACTAAGCACCTGGTAAGAGAACCTCTGGGGGCAAGAGCAAGAGCAAGAGTGAAAGAAAACTCATAAGGAGGAAAGGAAAGAAAGAGTAAGACAGGTATCAGGGGAAGTTTGAATAAAGAGCACAATTAAAGGGGCCGAGAAAGTATCTGGGAATTTTTTTTTAAATAAAGAAAAAATGCTTCATGGGATGAGTGTGTGTGTGTGTGTGTGTGTGTGTTGGCCAGGGATTGGGTAACAAGGGAAGAAAATGAATCAGTCACTTAAATGTGGTGCAATCTGGCTACAAGAGAAATAGACAATTCCATTTGTTAAGAAGTGTCTTCTCCTGTCAGAAATTCTCTTCTCATCCCAGCTTGAATAATTCTTTCACTGGCTGAAGTCCTAAGAAAATTTCAGAGGAATGTCAAAAGAGCTAAACATCAATAATGAAAAAAGTACCAGTAGAGAACATTTGGTTAGGTATTGAGTACAAGTTAAGTTAGAGTTAAGAAGAAAAAATATTGGTATGCATACCTTGTTTTTCACATATTCAGGTTTATATATTAAAACCTAAAACTTTTGAAACCTAGCATTGCAATAATTTGGTATCTCTTCAGTAGAGGTTGACGTAATCTTAATGAGGTTTCAGCTATCTCAATAACTTGTGAATCTTATGAGAATTTTTCTCCATGAAATATATTTGAATGTTGAATAGAACTAGAGAAAATTACAAGCTAACTTTAGTGTCATTTCAAATCTTGATTGTTTTAGAATTATCAGTTAATCAATCAATTTATCTGGATTTTTGAAGAGTTCACTTAAGATTGTGTAGCAGACATATTTCATAGAAAATTGCAGTCACAGTTATAATTCATTGTTGCCATATTAGACTTCAGTGTCCTCAAAATATTTAATATCCTCCAAAATGTAAAGTATAATATGGATCATTTCTTTTCTTCATGTATCTGTTTAACCTAGAAGTCTTAAAATCAAACCTCTCCTTTTCACCTAGGGAAAAGTAAACATATGAGAAAATTCCAAAATACCACCAGATCTAGTTTTATTTCATATTATCCTCAATATAGCTACAGAGGTGATAAGTAGGAATATGTTGGGTAATTGGCTAACTGGGTTAGCTATTAATTTTCACAGGTAACTTATTAAGTATATTTACTGGGGAGGGGGGATTCGTGCTAAGAAAGAAGAGGCCCAGATTCCATATATTATATTCCTGGGAAGAAATGTTGAACCAGGCAAGTATTAGTTTTTTTCTTCTTTTTTTTTTTAGTTACCAGAATTGCATCCCTACAGTAGCTTAAGGCAGAGAATGGTTAGACATTCTATTTGATACCTGTATTTATATGCTTCGCACTATGTTTCCAGTTTCAGTGTTCTAAATTAAATTACGAATACAATGAGAAAAGTTTATTTCTCATTTCTAATTTGATTTGATTGTTTGTGGTGATAATAATGATAATGTTCATCACGGCATTAATTTCAAAGAAAATAACTCCTCCAGTTCTTCCCATGTTTTCCCAAAAGAAAAATGTCATAGATCTGTATTACAGGTTCAGTATAAAGTTTATCCTCAGCTCTGTCATTCATTAAAATACACATCTCATTTTCAAAGTTGCATTTCATGAACAAATTTAACTTGATGAACAGCATGCCCAATACTATCATATGCAGTCGTTGTATAGTGTAAGTAATTTACTTTTAAACATAAATAAATTTTAAGAGGATAACTAAAATTTCACTGTCATTAGAGTCAGATGGATATTGAGGCAACTGAATCAAAGACAAAGGAGACATTGATCTTGTGGTTGAACCATCCTTTGTCTCCAATAACCTCGTTCTATTAGCTTTGAATAATTAGGGTTTGGGAGCACAAGATGATCTTGGATAAAAGAGAGCAAGTTAAATTGAATTAAGACAATTTTTACTGAGTGCCTATTAAGAATATTAGGAATGTATGGCTATGGATTTATTTCATCAAAAGTATTTATCGAACATATATTATATATGGGAAACTGTGCTAGATCCTGGGGATACACCAGTGAGGAAAACGAGAAGAGGCTTGTCTTGAATAGGCACATCAGGTTTTGCTCAGAGAAGCAACATCACTATGAGTGGTATAGAATAAGGGATTAATTATGGGGATGAGACCGTACAAGGACTCCTTAATAAACTCCCACATTTGTCTGTTTCTCACTGCCTGCAACCTTGGTTACATGGTGACCTGCAGATGCTGGCATTATCAGATACGGAGGTGCACGTGTACCTGGCCCAGGATTTGAAGAAGTTGAAGGAGATGCAGGCCTGGTTGCTGTTTCACATCATGAACACAAACCAGCAGATCAGCAATAACATGAGCAAGCAGCTGGGCCTACACCAGTCTACAGAGAGAAAATGACTTCTGCTTTACTTACACTCTACAAATCTCACACAAGTTTTTTGATGGCCCATCTTAACACAGACACATTAGACACAGTAGAAAGCCACCACAATGAACATGTGGTTTAGAGAGGTATATAGCTATTAAATCAAACAAGCATGCAGAAATTATCAAATAACCACACGGGTGGTTTTTAGGTGCCATCCAGTCAATTTCAACTTATAGTGACCCTATGAACAACAGAATGAAATACTACCAGGACCCGCACCATTCTCATAACTGTTGCTATGTTTAAGCCTGTTGTTGTAGATACTGTGTCAATCCATTTCATTCAGGGTCTTCGTTTCTGCCCTGATCTTCTACTCTACTGTGCATGATGTCCTTCTCTACGGACTGGTCCCTTCTGATAACATGCCCCAAGTACATGAGATGAAGTCTCACCATCCTCGCTTCTAAGGAACATTCTGTTGTACTCCTATCAAGACAGATTTGTTCATTCTTCTTGCAGTCCATGATATATTCAATATTCTTCACCAACATCATAATTCAAAAGCATCTATTCTCCTTTGGTCTTCCTTATTCATGGCCCAGCTTTTGCATGTATATGAGGCAATTGAAAATATCACGGCTTGGATCATGCATATCTTAGTCCTCAAAGTGACATCTTCGCTTTTTAACTCTTTAAAGAGATCTTTTGCAGCAGACTTGTCCAATAAAATACTTCGTTTGATTTTTTGACTGCTGTTTCCATGAGCATTGACTGTGGATCCAAGTAAAATGAAATTCTTGACAACTTCAAGCATACATAAGCATGTAAACTTGTAACTGTAACAGGTGTAATGGAGAAGAGGTGTAAGGTGTCTTGAGATATAAGGTGTTAACTAGTCAAGGAAGTTAAAAAAAAAGTTTAATGCTCATCTGAAGGATAAGAAAGCTTTTACTAAGCAAATTTGGAGGTGGAGAAGCTCTTCAAAATGAGGAAAGAAAAAGTAGGGGCAAATGTCTGGTGAGAAATTCCATAGTGCCTGACTGAATCTATAGGGAGAATTTAATCTGGACTTTGAAATATATGTACATATATTTCTGTCTAAATATAGCTGTATCTAAATGTAACTACATACATAACTGGAGACATATATGGATGTGATATAGATTATTTACAAATAAATATTTGCAGAAATATTGGAAATATTCAATTTAGAAACAAATAGAAAAATAGATACATAATATACACAATTAAACTGAATCAGTTAATTTTCAAAATGTATGAGTTATTTTAAATCAAGTTTATTTGTTAGTTCTTAATCTTTGGAAAAGTTTAAAGTTAACTAACAAAAATAAATCGACCAAAGAAAATATATAATTATTTATAAAATGTTTAAATTTACTCATTTATTCAAAATTATTTACTTTGTGTCTACTAAATACCAGATTATTACAGCAAGTGCTGAGAATGTGTGTGTGTATAGATGGAGGAGATGGAGTGAGAATGAAACAGGAAAAGCCTTATACACACGTTTGAAATTAAAACATTATCCTGGAGATAGGAGTAGCTACTAAGATATTGACCAGGAAATATAAAATGTTAGGTTTCATTAAAAACAAACAAACAAACAAAAACAAAACCTAAGCAGCAGTATTGAAGATAGATTGAAGATGAACAATATCCATATAGCAATATTCCTATGAGTCTTTTTTAGATTTCTTACTCTCCAGTCCAATTCTACAAAGACTGACTTCTCATCTCTCAGTCTCTTGCATTCTTCCAGCCAACTCCACTAAGGCCATCTAATCTTTCTTGTGGATACTGGAAACTCTCAGATTAATGGTATATAAACCTGGTCCTCTTCATTTATTCAATATATTGGATATCTACATTGTGTTTGAAGTTGTCAAGGATTTCATTTTACCTGGATCCACAATCAATGCCTATTGAAGCAGCAGTCAAGAAATGAAACAACATATTGCACTGGGCAAATCTGCTGCAAAAGAACTGTTTCAAATGTTAAAAAGCAAAGATGTTACCTTGAGGACTAGGGTCAGCCTGATCAAACCCATAGTATTTTCAATCGTCTCATATGCATGCATGGTGCCCTGGTGTCGCAGTGGTTAAGAATTTGGCTGCTAACCAAAAGGCTGGCAGTTTGAATCCATCATCTGCTCCTTGAAAAACCTATGGAGCAGTTCTACTCTGTCCTACTGAGTCACTATGAGAGATAATTGGCTTAGTATATATAAAGTACTTCACAGATCATCTAAAACAAAACATGCATTAAATAAACATTTTATTCTACCATGCAACTTCTGGCATAGTTCCAATCACCAAGGCCATGTTTTCCAACTACTGATCCTTCTTTGCTTCCAACTTTTCCATTCCAATCACCAGTAATTATTGATCCATCTTGACTACATTTTCAATCAATTTCAGACTACAGCAAATCATAAAAATCTTCAATTTTTTAATCTTTGGCATTCATGTTTGGTCCATAGATTTGAATAATAATCAAATAAACTGGACTTCCTTGTAGCTGGAAGAATATTAGCCCATCACTGATTTTGTTGTACTTTCGGATAGATTTCAAAATGCTCTTTTTAACAATGAATGCAACACCATTCCTCTTCAATTTGTTGTTCCTTTTTTTTTTTTTTTCAATATATAGTAAACCATATGAATGTTGGATTTGAAATGGCCAGTACTGGTTTATTTCAGCCCACTAACACGTAGGAGACTGAACTTCTAGCATTCCATTTTATTTTGACAACTTCCAATTTTCCTTGATTCATACTTCATACATTCCATGTACCAATTACATGGTACATGGAATGTATGAAGTATGAATGCATGATGTTTGCAGCTGTTACTTCTCATTTTGAGTCCTGCCACAGCTGCAAATTAATGTCCCAAAGGGTTTACTCCACTGTCATCATCAAGGTTGACTTTGAGGAGTTATCTTTTCTGCAGTTGTATTTTTGAGTCAGCGGCATCACTAGGATTGGTATCACCCAGTGCAGTAACTCAGGGCGTCATCTCTCCCTATGGACCTCCTCCCATACCAGGCCATACAGAATCCTTAGTAATGTTTCTTATCAGTTTTAATCATAGAAAATATGTGATAAATATAGTTGTAAATTGTTTAAATGTAATATTTCTTAGATTAAATGAATTCTAACAAAGTTATATTTTTCTACATTGAATTTGACATTATTAGTTACATTATTAGTAACTGAGTGGGTTTTTTAATTTTTTCCTTCTATTTCTTTAATTAGTATTGCATTCTCAAAAAAGTTATTGGTATAGGTTCACAAATACTAATTACCTCAATATTGTAGCTAAAATACCAGAAAATTTGACAAAATCAGTGACTATAAAAATACTGGCAACAACAAAAACAATGCATGCTTATAGCACGTGCAGATGAAAGTGTAGTTTGAGGCATCATTGTAATTGGGTAAAAATGATAGCTCTGATCAGAGTGCATTAAAAGCTTCAAAAAGTAAATTAGCATGAGTTTTTAGCCTTATGGGTGTATTGATACATGTAAGCTGGGCTTACAAAAAGTGTTTTTGTTGTTTTAACTAACTATAGGGATATTTTTATAAAAAATAATAAATTTTTGCTGAAACACTGCATGAAAATTTAATAGACAGTCATTTTGGTGTCCTGCCTTCTGACAGTGTCAGCTGGTGCAGTCCACATCCCTTGCAACCCTTAGTGATGGCACTGTTTTTAGTATCTTCCAACATGGGGGGTTTATCTTCTAGCATTTTATTGGGTAATATTCTGTTGTTAAACATAAGGTTGTATGTTTTACTGACTATATGAAGGCATTCAACTTATGTGGATCACAACAGATTGTAGATAACTTTACAAAGAATGGAAATTCCAGAACACTTAATTGTGCTCATGCAAGAACCTGTGCATAGATCAAAGGTAGTCATTCAAATCGAACAAGGGAATGCTGCATTGTTTAAAACTAGAATAAGTGTGTGGCAGGGTTGTTTCCTTTCATCTTACTTATTCAGTCTATATGCTGAACAAATAATTTGAGAAACTGGACTGTATGAGGACGAACACAGCATCGGGGTTAGAGGCAAACTCATTCACAAACTGTGACATGCAGATGATGCAACCTTGATTGCCAAAACTGAAGACGACTTGAAGCATTTACTGAGGAAGGTCAAAGACTACAGCCTTCAGTATGGGTTATGCCTGAACATGAAGAAAACAAAAATTATCAAAACTTGACCACTGAACAACATCATGATAAACGAAGAAAAATATTGAAATTGCTAACAGTTTCATTCTTCTTGAATCAGCAATCAACACCCAAGGAAGCTGCAGTCAAGAAATCAGATGACATATTGCTTTGAGCAAATCTGCTACAAAAGAATTTTTTCAAGTTTTAAAAAGCAAAAATGTCACTTTGATGACTTAGGTATGGATTGCACCTCAACATAAGGAAAACAAAAATCCTCACAACAGGACCAATAAACCACATCATGACAAACTGAGAAAAGATTGAAGTTGTCAAGGATTTCATTTTACTTCCATCCACAATCAACACCCATGGAAGAAGCAGTCAACAAATCAAAAGATGCATTGGATTGGGCAAATCTGCTGCAAAAGACCTCTTTAAAGTGTTGAAAAGCAAAGATGTCACCTTGAAGACTAAGGTGCGCCTGACCCAAGCCATGGTTTTTTCATTAGCATCATATGCATGTGAAAGCTGGACAATGAATAAGGAAGACTGAAAAAGAATTGACTCCTTTGAATTGTGGTGTTGGTGAAGAACATTGAACATACTATGGTGGGATGGTGTTTTAGGCTGGGTTCTCTAGAGACACAAAACCAGTAATGCATATTAATACATATAGAGAGATTTATATTAAGGAAACAGCTCACATGATTGTAGGGGTTCGAACTTCCCAAGTCTTTGGATCAGGATAGAACTCTTTCCCAATTCACAGAGCCACAGAAGCTGATGAACCCAAGATGAGAAGGTTGGGGAGCAGGGATCCCACTCACAGGTTGTGATAGTCAAGGAATCCCCAAGGTCGGCAGGCAAGACTTCGAGGTTTCTCCTGAGTCATTTAGCTGCAAGGGCTGGCAAACCCCAGATAGGCAGTTAGGGGAGTAGGGCTCTTGCTCAAGGACTGCGAAGATCAGTGAATCCCAAGATGGACAGGTAAGCTGCTAGCTCAAGTCCCAAGAACTAGAGGTCAGACAAGAGACAGCTGCTGGATACCAACCACCTTTGCAAGGTGAACAGGAAGGAAGTAGGTGGCAGAAGGTGGAGAGATGAAGGCTGATGGTGCAGTGAGCCATCACAGGTCTGATCCCTGCAGGTACCACTCACCAGATTCCGTCATGGGGGTGATCATATATCAGATTTCAACAAAAAAGTGATCACAGCATTATACAACTGTCAAAACACTAAGAATCATGGCCCAGCCAGGTTGATACACAATCTTAACCATCACACATGGACTGCCAAAAGAATGAACAAAGCTGTCTTGGAAGACTACAACCAGAATACTCCTTAGACATAAGGATGGAGAGCCTGCATCTTACAGACTTTGAACATGGTGTCAGGAGGGATCAGTCCCTGGAGAAGAACGTCATGCTTGGTAAAGTACAAGGTCAGTGAAAAAGAGGAAGACCCTCAATAAGATGGATTGACACAGTGGCTGCCGCAATGGGGGCTCAAACATAACAACAATTGTAAGGATGGTGCAGGACTGGGCAATGTTTCATTCTGTGGTACATAGGGTCGATATGTGTTGTAACTGACTCAACGGCACCTAATAAAAACAACAGCATATGTGTGTGTGTGTGTGTGTGTGTGATCTAGAAGAAAGACAGCCAGAATGCTCCTCAGAACTGAGGATGGCAACACTTTGGACAAGTCTTCAGGAATGAAAGACCAGTTGCTAAAAAAGAACATAATGGGTGGTAAGGTAGAGGGTCAGTGAAAATGAGGGAAACCATCAATGAGATGGATTGAAACAGTAGTCACAACATTGGACTCAAACATACCAATGATCATGAAGATGGTACAGGACGAGGTAATGTTTCTTTCTGTTATACATCAGGTCACTATGACTCAGAGCTGGCTCAACTGAAATTAACAACAATGACAACAATTAGATGCTTTTGTTTGATAGTGCACTATTTGTTAAGTATTTTTGCCACTAACTTCAGTGACTTGTTTTGCTTTCCTTTTTGTTTTCTCTTTGTAAAAGACATGTCTCCCCGCTTTTGTTTTGTACTGGATTGTGTTTTGCTGGTGAATTAAGTCAGGAAATGCTCCATAGAGAACAAATGGATATATCAGGTGGATAAGCCCCTAAGTACAATCTAAACCAACACAAAAGAATGATGGTTGGAGATCCATTAGATTGCAGGTTCATTTGTGCTAAGAAGACTGGCCAAACTTTGCCGTGGCTGTCCTCGCAACTGTCATGAGAATGCTTGCTGTCATGTCAACTTATGAAAGAAGATCACTGTTTAGTTCATATTTCCAAGTCAATTATTGTTAAGTCATTGTTTGCAGGGTGCTTGGGACAGATAATACAAAACAACATTTGTAAGCACAGAGATTTAGCACAATTTAGTGGTTCTCTCTTTTTATTACAGGTTTAATTACATCAAAACTGGAACCACTTTCTGGTAAAATCTATGCATCTTACATAGACTGATACTATATTTCTAGCTACTGTTTGTTGTTTTTAATTTGTTTAAAAATTAGAATAACAGTGATCATGTTGAGGAATTTTAGTAGTTCACAATTATTAAGTTTAAAGAGCAAGCCAGGATACAAGAGCCTCTTTCAAAAAGTCTCTGGTTTATTATGGCTCAAGTCTTCTGAAACCTAACTTCCTTGGTCCTATATATCTACTTTACCTTCATTATTCATTTATATCACTTCTATTCCTTGTGCTTCTTCCCGTAACCTCTGAAACGTGCCAAATACCCCTCAGCATTTTTGCCAGAAGGACAATCATATTGCACAATATTTCCCCTTAAAAATTTAAGACCAGAAGGCTCATCTGTAGAAGTAGAATACAAATCCTAGTCTAAACAATGTGAAGTCTTTAAATCAAGATTTTTTAACCTCAGAAATTTAAGCGGAATTTAGCATTGTCTTACATACTTATTGTCCTAAACTACCAGATACGTACCAAGTTAACTTGTCAGCCCCTCAGACTGAGAAAATAAAGCTAAAAGTAGTTACAAGGAAAATACTAAGAGGAAATTTAAATAATCTAGCTGTCCATGATTTAAAAAATGTCCTTGGAAGAGCAAAAAAGGAAAAAAAAAAAATGTACTACATAAGGCCATTTGAGAATCCATTCCCTCATAGTAAATTAAACAAAAGTTAAAAATTGTAAATAAAATAGAAATAAATCAATAGGATATTTTAAAATTGGACTGTAAGTTTCCAAATAATATTCTGGTGTAGATACAAGAGACAAAGTAAATAAGGCTTTGTCTGTCCTTTATAACGAGCCTCAGACTTAAAATTGTAATAGGAAATTGCTAGATGCTCTCCAAAATTTGGCTGAGAATTTTCTGTGAGCCTTAGACAGTAAACAAGCTAAAAACTAAAGCCAACTATGGCCTTCCAGATAAAATTACTAGCTCCCAAAATAAAAACAGGGCCAAAAGATCTTATCACTTGGACTTGGGAGCCTATGGGGAGACATGTGTAGATATTATAAACAGAAAGGCCATTGGAAGAAACAATGTTCCACACTTGCTGAGAAGCAGAAGAGTGACTATCCAAATTCTGCCCAGCACTATACTCTAAGGGAGACACTAGTATTCAACAATTCCTCATTTTCCTCTAAACTCCCAAAAGAAATTGTGTATAAAAATGGATGGATATCACCAATATGGGTGCCATTATATATTCCATTAACCTCACTACCATAAAATTTCAGATCCCCAAGTGTAAAATAATCAAAGAGCATGAAAGGAAACAAATTGACTGGTAAACCCATTGCTGTCAAGTCGATTCCAACTCATAATGACCCTATAGGACAGAGTAGAACTGCCCCATAAAGTTTCCAAGGAGTGTCTGGTGGATTCGAACTGCCGAGTCTTGGTTAGCAGATGTTGCTCTTAACCACCACGGTTTCCAATTGACTGGTAGTAAGTATAAAAAAGGGGGCAAGTAGTAGTATTGTCCAGATCATCTATAATTTGAAACTTCTAAAAATAATCCTTCTACAGTAAATTGTATCTGCTAGTTTTATTTGAAAAATAGTCTCCCACCTCTTAAATTTGCAGCAGTTGTGCAAAAGAGAATAAAGTAATATTCTTCTGGTAGTAACCTCAAAGTAACAATTATAGGTTGACACAGAAGAATTCAGAACTGCAGGATTTTTCACTACTTGAATGGTTTTTGTAGACCAAGGCAAAAAAAGTTTACTTCCTCTCAATCCTTGTACTGCTTACTACACATACTCAAAGCTGTCTTTTACTATCTTGCAGCCAAACCAGGCATTTTTATTTTAAAGGAATACTATGTAGAATTCAAGATGTAACCATAAAAGTGACTATGATCCCAGAACCCCTATTGGCAAAAGGCATAGACAGAATAATTGGAGAAGACTTGTTATGGATTGAATTGTGACCCACAAAAATATGTGTTATAAATTCTAACCCCTACACTTGTGAATGTAATCCCATTTGGGAATAGGGTTTTCTTTGTTATGTTATTGAATGTACAACAGTGTAGGGTTACTCTAAAGCCAGTCACTTTTTTTTTTTTAAACTTTTTTTTAAATTGTATTTTGGATGAAGGTTTACAGAACAAACTAGCTTCTCATTAAACTTTTTTTTTTAATAATATTGTTTTGTAACATTGGTTAGCAACCTCACGACATGACAATACTGTCCCCTTCTAGAACCTGGGTTCTCTATTACCAGTTTTCCTGTCTCCTCCTGCCTTCTAGTCCTTGCCCCTGGGCTGGTGTGCCCCTTTAGTCTTGTTTTGTTTTATCGGCCTGTCTAATCTTTGGTTGAAGGATGAGCCTCAGGAGTGAGTGACTTCATTATGGAGCTAAAAGGTGTCTGGAGGTCATACTCTTGGGTTTCTCCTGTCTGTCAGACCAGTAAGTCCAGTCCTTTTTTTTTTTTTTTCTTTTGTGAGTTAAAATTTTGTTCCACATTTTTCTCCAGCTTTGTCTGGGACCGTCTATTGTGATTCCTGTCAGGGCAGTTGGTGATGGTAGCCAGGTACCACCTAGTTGTGCTGGACTCAGTCTGGTGGAGGCTGTAGTACTTATGGTCCCTTAATCATCTGGACTAATGTTTCCCTTGTGTCTTTGGTTTTCTTCATTCTTCCTTGCTTCAGATGTGTTGAGACCAGTGGAGTATTTACATGGCTTCTCACAAGCTTTTAAGACTCCAGATACTACTCACCAAAGTAGAATGTAGAACATTTTCTTTATAAACTATGTTTTGCCAATTGAGCTAAATGTTCCCAGAGACCATGGTCCCCATAGCCCTCAGCCGAGTAATTTGGTCCCGCAGGGAGTTTGGATGTGTCCATGGAGCTTCCATGGCCTTACTGTGGACAAGTTGTGCTGGTAAAGCTAACTGCTTTTGAGATATAAAAAGAGCAGATTAGGCACAGAGGCAAGCAAGCACAAATGTGGGAAGATAGATGCCATATGGAGATCTCCAAGGAATGCCAAAAAGATGAGACAAGGGTTTTCTCCCGTAGTGGACAGAGAGAGCCTTCCCCGAGCTAGAGCCGGCACCCTGAGTTCAGACTTCTAGCCTCCTAAACTAACAGAAAATAAATTTCTGTCTGTTAAAGCCACCCACTTGATGTATTTCTGTTATAGCAGACCTAGATAACTAAGACAAGACCCTTAAGAATCCATATTAAGTCTTCCCAGATTATCACAAACTTTGCTTTTTGTATGTACATGAGCATGTTAGTTCATGTTATAGAAGTATCAAGTAAAGAACTTGGCACAAATTAAAGACATTTGCCTATGATAGCATATTCTTGATCCAGTAACTTAGATTTATCTTCATTGCCTCAGAGTATCTGCAACCTTAACAAAATCAAAGCATCTACAGATCTTAACTAAGACTGCCTTTAAATCTGAGCGTTCACCATGCAGTGCAATCACACCCTATATTAAAACAATCATCTAGTTGATTATCTATTATGGAATCTTTTTATTCTTATATTACAATCAACTTATCATTTTTTATACAGCAACCATATTACCCTTAACGAATGATAGATAATCCCATAGTTTTGTTTCTCAAGTTTAAGGAGTGTCCATGAACAGACAGAACAGATATTTTAGGTAATCTTCTGACAAATCCAGATTTAATAGTGTTTATCACTGGGTCTTAAAAAAGGGACAATACTAGGCAAAATATGCAATAACTACTTCAGATGTTTTTGTAACATCCAATGTCTTACCAGAAATCAAACAGTTTCAAATGGCCAAATTTGTGATCTTTCCTAGAGTATGATTTTTTTTAAGTTGGATAAATATATAAATACTGGTAGTTGCTATAAATTATGAGTAATTTATAACTTTGGAAGGCTGTGAAAATAAGAGATTTACTACGCAAAGTTACCATCATCAAGGTAGAGATCCACAGTAAAAGGCATACTAATTGTAAAGAGATCACTGCTCAGAACACACTGCTCTGATTTAAGTCCTTATATGAGCATCTCTTATAGCTCAAAAGGACATGTACGTGGAGATGTTCAAAGATGTCATCATAGGTTAACAAAATTTGGCTCCCAATTCTGAAAAGAAATGATGGGAGTAATCTGGATGTAAAATATAAAATAATCTGGATGAAAAAAAAAAATTGGCAAAGTTAGAATGGCTACCTTACATCACACAACCTCAGAAAGACATTTTGCAAAGTTTTCTTTGAGGCAATCCATCACAGTAGCTTCTTAAGTTTGGCCAGCTTAGCAGTGGTTTTAGTAGTATGATCGCTGAATTGGTTAAAATAAATTCTACTTGGGGAGTGTGGGATATACAACACAATTTTGTAAATGAATGAAAACCTAGTGTGATAGGAAGACTCCTACTTCATGATAGAGTAAAAAGTACTGTACTTACCCTCCTGCCTTAAAAAAACAATAAAAGTGGACAAAATATATGATACAACTCTATTGTGATTAAGAGGAAGATTGGGATCCCTGAAAGAGGAAAAGCAAAGTGTCTTATATTTTCCTGTATTTCTCTCTAGAAATATTGGTGTATTCAATGTCATTCCAAGCAGAGAATGACATTCACATTGAGTTGAGGAGAGAGATGATAGGGTTAAAGGAGATTGCAGTAGAAGGAGTTTATGGCATTGACTTACAGAGAGAAAGGAGATGGGTAGAAGGAAAGTTCCACAAATCAGCATAGGGTAAGGCTTGACTGAATTCTAAGCTGCACATGTGCAGAGTGAGACACCAAGAGGCCAGGCAAAAAAAATGACTACAAGGGAAGGAATAACTACCCAAACGTTTAAGTGCAGCAATTTCTCCACTTTTCAAACAGCTGCATAAATATTTAGTTAGGAATGGCCAGAGAGGAAAGATCTAGTTGAACATTCAGGCATTCAGTAGAGGCACAAAAATGATCATACTTCAGGGCTAAATTAAATTAGCTAAAGTAGAAAAATGCAGCATCAGGATTGGAGGAGGACTCATTAACAACCTGTGTTATGCAGATGACACAACCATGCTTGCTGAAAGTGAAGAGGACTTGAAGCACTTACTGGTGAAGATCAAAGACTACAGTCTTCAGTATGGATTACAACTCAACATGAAGAAAAAATAAAAATTTTCACAACTGCACCAATAAGCAACATTGTGATAAATGGAGAAAAGTGTTGTCAAGGATTTCATTTTACTTGGATCCACAATCAACACCCATGGAAGCAGCAATCAAGAAATCAAACCATGTATTGCACTGGGCAAATTTGCTACATAAAACCTCTTTAAAGTATTGAACAGGAAACATGTCACTTTGAGGACTAAGGTGCCCCTGACCCAAGCCATGGTATTTCAAAAGTCTCATATGCATGCAAAAGCTGGACAATGAATAAAGAAGAACCAAAGAAGAATTGATGCCTTTGAATTATGGTGTTGGCAAAGAATATTGAATATACCATGGACTTTCAGAAGTATGAAGAAATCTGTCTTGGAAGAGGTACAACCAGAATGCTCCTTAAAAGCAAGGATGAAGAGACTTCATTTCTTGTACTTTGGACATGCTATCAGGAGGGGCCGTTCCCTGGAGAAGGACATCACGCTTGATAAAATAAAGGGTCAGTGAAAAAAAGGAAGATCCTCGGCAAGATGGATTGACACAGTGGCTGTAACAATGGGCCCAAACATAGCAACGATTGTGAGAATGGCACAGCACCAGGCAGTGTTTCATTCTGTTGTGCACAGGGTCACTATGAGTTGGAACTGACTCAACAGTACACAACAACAACAGAAATAAGAAGTAAATTTAACATGGTCAAATAATAAAATAATACAAGGTCAATATTGAAAAATCAATTGTATTTGATATAAAGGCAATAAAATTTGTAAGATAAAATAATACATTTTTTAATGGCATTGAAAAAATAAAATATTTCGGATATGTTTAATAGGGTGCCTGCAGGACTTGTACATTAAAAAGCAAAAATACATTGCTTGAGATAAATTGAAGAGATCTTAATATGTGAAGAAATAGATCATGCCCATGGATTGAAAGACTCATTGCTATTACGATGTCAACCGTACCTCAAACTGACTTACAGATTTAACACAATTCCAATTTAATACCTACCAGGCTTTTTTGTCTTTTTCAGAAAATTACAAGTTGACTTTAAATTTACATAGGAATGGAACAAGTCTAGAATAACCAAAACAATTTTAAAAATGAGCAAAAGATGATATGTACTCACTGATTTTAACACACCCTGAAAGCAAGGTTTCTCACCATAAGCATTATTGATAGTTTGTGATAGTTCTTTATCATGGGAAACTGTTCTCTGCATTGTGAGATGCTTAGCAGTATCCTTGGCCTCTATCCACTAGGTACCAGTAGCATTCCCACCCCACAGTTGTTACAACCAAAAATGTTTCCAGACATTAGTAAATGTCCCACAGGGTAAAAAATCACCCCCAGATCAGTGCTACTGCTGTATAATTAAGACAATGTGATACTGGCCTAAGAATAAAAATAAAGATCATTGCAACAAAAAAGTGCAGAAATAGACCAATTACAAAATTTATTGATTTTTTGACAAAGTGCCAAAACAATTCATGGGGGAAAGAAATAATATTTGCAAGTGGTACTAAAACAACTGGATATTCATATGGGGAAAATATACTTCATCTCTTACTTCATAGCCTACACAAAAATTAATTCAAAATAGATCACAGTCCTAAACATAATACATGAAACACTATGCTTCCTAGAAGAAAACATTGGAGAAAATCTTTATAACAGTGGAGTAAGTGAAAATTGTTTACGTTGAACCAAAATGCATAATCAATAAAAGAAAGACCTGGTAAATTATTTTTAATCAAATTATTAATTTGCTTGAAAGACACTGTTAAGACAACAAAAAGCCAAGATACCAGACTGGAAGAAAATGTTTAAAATACTTATGACAAAGAATTTGCATTGAGTCTGTATTAAAAACATTTTGCAACAGTAATTGCAAAAGGAGTTGTATACAGAATAGAAAAAGAACTCTTACAGCTCAACAAAAAGAAAAATAGCTCAAATGTAAAAAAGGCCAAATGATTTGAACAGACACTTCACAAATACAAATGGTCAGTATTCAAAATTGCTTAACATCATTAATCTAGGAATTACTAATTACAACCAAAATGAAATGTCACTATATGCATACTAAAATGGCTAAAATGAAAATGAATGACAATACCAAGTGTTCATGAGGATGTGGGCACTGGAATTTTAATGGATTGCTGGTGAAAGTTAAAAATGGTACAAGTACTTAGAAAAGCAGACAGACAGATTCTAATAAATTTAACAAACCCTTCCCATAGGACACAGAGATTCTACTTCCAGGTATTTACCAGAAGACATGAAAATATATGTTTAGCTGAAGAGTTGTACATGAATGTCATGGCAGCTTGGCTCCTAATAGCCCAAATGTCCGATGTGGTATATTCATATAAAGGAATATTCCTCAGCTATAAGTAAGAAGAAAACTCTTGATACATGACACAGCATGCATACATCTATAAAGCATACTCGGCAAAAAAAAAAAGCAGTAACTTATACTCTTTGTATAAATTGTACCTTTCCATTAATATGAAATTCCAGAACTTGAAATCTATTCTTAAAAGGGTACATGGGAATATTTCGAAGTGGAATAGAAATGTTCTACAGTTTTATTGGTCTGTTGCTTACTTGGGAGAATACATTGCTCAAACTACACCATTTAAAATGTGGAGGTGTTATTTTATGTAAATTATGTCTCAATAAAGCTGTAAAAAAAAATAAAACAAATAAAAATCAGTTCTTTCCACAAATTTACTTACAATAATATAAGAGTTAATGAGTTAATCTCTTTATCTCAACCAATGGATTTTAGCTTTTAATGTACAAGTTTTGCAGGTATCTTATCAAATGCATTCGAAATGTTTCATCTTTTTAATTCCATTAAAAGAGGTATTTTTATTTTATGTTACAATATTCAATTGCTGTTATATATCAAAATACAATACAAAATACAGTAGCCTCAAATTAGATTTTCCTTTCTTTATTCCCTCATTTCCGGTTTTTCAGAGAAGATGCAAAATGAAAGGAAAACTTTAAAACAAAAATTCCCAGCAGGAAGCCTGCTTATTTATAATTCTAAACCTGTTCAGGTGTTTATATATTTCTTTAAATAATACGAACATTCTCAATTACTGATTGAATGAAAAAAAGTTTCATTTTTTTCATTATAATTGACAAACTTGATTTTTTAAAACAGCAATCTACTTCTTATTGCCTTACTAGAAGAGCAAACTGGATTTATATATTTTTTAGTTTTGTTTTTAGTTAAATGTTTTGAAAAACGCCACACTAAAACTGTTCATAAGAATAACCATACCAAAAATGTTCATAATAATAATCGTAACAGTTAACCTTTGAGGACACCCATAACTATATATTTAAGTAAGTAAGAAACCTATGTAATAGAAATTATTCAGAAGCAACCTGTGTGGCTCTTTATCAAGGAATTCTGTTTTCATTGTTAGAGTTCTACTGCCCCCTGCTGATCCTTACATACTGCATCCATGAAGACATGGATCCCACAGGAACTGTGTGACTGCCTTGCATATTCACGAAGACTGAACACAAAAAGAGAGTACCAATAACAGAATTTTCCACATCAGTTAATCTCAACTGGTGTATCATATCCGCTAAAATAGAAACAAGAGTCCATAGAGAGTTAAAATTGCATGGTCAGTAGTCCAAAATGTGAGGTGACCTTAGAAATTAGATGGAATGGAACCTCCTCATTGAAATTGAATTTGAGGTTCCCAAAATTGAAGCTACTTTATCCAATTAAATTCAGTGACGCAGTGGTAAACCCAGGAATAAAATACAGAGCTTGCCATTTTTTAACTGAAGGTTGGCCAGAGTTCACCTCTGATGAACACATTTTATCATACGTATTACAAATTAACAGCAAAAAAAAAAAAAAAACAGATCACGGGGAGTAATAATATTTAAATTAACAGGTTTGTTTTTTTTTTAGGTATCCTTAAACAATGGATACAAGAAATTTCTTTCTTTCTTCCTTCCTTCCTCCCTTTTTCCTTTCCTAATTATTGCATTTGTCTATCAGTTCATTGTACTGTGGTGGTTTGCTTGTTGCTGTGACACTGGAAAAAGCTATAGCAATATCGGTATTTCAAATACCAGCAGGGTCACCCATGGTGGACAGATTTCAGCTAAGATTCCAGACTAAGACAGACTAAGAAGAATGACCTGGCAATCTACTAAAAAAAAAAAGGCCAGTGAAAACCTTATGAATAGCAGCAAAACATTGTCTGATGTAGTGTTGGAAGATGAGCCCTTCCAGTTGGAAGGCACTCAAAATATGACTATCAAAGAGCTGCCTCGTCAAAATAGAGTCCACCTTAATGATGTGGGTGGAGTAAAGCTTTCGGGACCTTCATTTGATGAGGAATGATTCAAAATAAGAAGAAATCACTGCAAGTATCTGTTAATAATCGAAATGTGGAATGTACAAAGTATGAACCTGGTAAAATTGTGAGTAGTAAAAAATGAAGTGGAACACATGAAGATCAATATCTTAGTCATTAGTGAGGTGAAATGGACTGATATTTGATATTTTGAATGAGATAATCATATGATCTACTGTGCCAGAATGAAAAACTGAAGAGGGAGGGCATCGCTTTCATTGTCAAAAAGAACATTTCAGGATCTATGCTGAAGTGCAACACTGTCAGTCATAGGATAACATTTATACGCCTGCAAGGAAGACCAGTTAATACTACCATTATTCAGATTTACACACCAGCCACTGATGCCGAAGGTGAAGAAACTGAAGATTTTTACCAACTTCTGCAGTCTAAAATTGATCAAACATGCAATCAAGACTCCTTGATAGCTACTAGAGATTGGAATGGGAAAGTTGCAAACAAAGAAGGATCAGTAGTTGGAAAATATAGCCTTGGTAACAGAAATGACACTGGAGATAGCATGATAGAATATTGCAAGACCAACTAATTATTCATTAAAAATACCTTTTTTTCAAAAACCTAAATGGTGACTATGCAGGAGGACCTTGCCACATGGAATACACAGGAATCAAATCAGCTACATCTGTGGAAAGAGACAATGAAGAAGTTCAATATCATCAATCAAAAAAAGGCCAGGGACCAACTGCAGAACAGACCATCAATTGCTGATATGAAAGTTCAAGTTGAAGCTGGATAAAATTTAAACAAGTCTATGAGAGCCAAAGTAAAACCTTGAATATATCCCACTTGAATTTAGAGACCATCTCAATGATGCATTGAAACCTAATGACCCAAGACAAGACTGGTTGTGGGATGACTTTATAACCTGACCCACCACTAGTGCTTAAACTAGCCCAAGCCAGATTTGGCCCATCCCACATGCACAGAAGGGCCAGCTGTGACCATTAATTTATGTCACAGAGGACCCAGCAACAGGAGGAAAGAATCAGAAGGAAAATCATCACTGGGACCCTATTCCTAAGTGAGAAGTCCAATGAGAATCACGCCACCTCCTGTTTCTTGGCTGCCTTCTAGAATTTTCCCTCCCCAGTACACCTGCATGGCCACCATCTTGCTGTCCGAATCACATATAAGCCCTGCCTTGAGTTGCAATAGTGAGTGATTCTATGAACAAAATATTGAATGATATAGAAAGCATCAAAAGAAGATGGAAGGAATACACAGAGTCACTGTACCAAAAAAATTAGTTGACATTCAACCATTTCAGGAGGTAGCATAAGATCAAGAACCAATGGTATTGAAGGAAGAAGTCTGAGCTGCACTGAAGGCATTGGCAAAAAACAAGGCTCCAGGAATTAACGGAATACCAGTTGGGATGTTTCAACAAACTTATGCAACACTGGAAGCACTCACTTATCTATGCTAAGAAATATGGAAAACAGCTACCTGGCCAACCAACTAGTAGAGAGTCATATTTGTGCCCATTCCAAAGAAACGTGATTCAAAAGAATTCTGAAATTACCAAACAATATGATTAATATCGCACAGGAGTAAAATTTTACTGAAGATAATGCAAATATGGTTGCAGTAGTACATAGACAGGGAACTACCAGAAATTCAAGATGGATTCCGAAGAGGGCATGGAACCAGGGATATCATTGCTGATATCAGATAGATCTTGGCTGAAAGCAGAGAATGCCAGAAACATGTATACCTGTGTTTTATTGACTATGCAAAGACATTCAACTGTTTGGATCATAACAAATTATGTTTGCCATTGCCAAGAATGCGAATTCCATAAAACTTAATTGTGCTCATGAAGAACCTGTACACAGACCAAGAGTCAGTCATTCGAACAGAACAAGGGGGTACTTCCTGGTTTAAAATCAGGAAAGGTGTGAGTCAGGGTTGTATTCTTTCACCATACTTATTCAATAGGTATGCTGAGAAGCCAGGTTATATGAAGAAGAGCTCGGTCTCAGGATTGGAGGAAGACTCATTAACAACCCACCATATGCGGATGATACAGCCTTCCTTGCTGAATGCAAGGAGAACTTGAAGCACTTACTGAGGAATATCAAAGATCACAGCCTTCAGTATGAATTACGCCTCAACATAAAGAAAACAAAGATCCTCACAGCTGGACCAATAAGCAACATCATGATGAATGGAGAAAAGATTGAAGATGTCAAGGATTTCATTATACTTGGATTCTTAATGAATGTCCATGGAAGCAACAGTCAAGAAATCAAACAACGTATTGCATTGGGAAACTCTGCTTCAAAAGACCTCTTTAAAGTGTTAAAAAGTAAAGATATCACTAAGGTGCATCTGACCCAAGCCATGGTATTTTCAATCGCCTAATATGCATATGAAAGATGAACACTGAATAAGGAAGACCGAAGAACAAATGATGCCTTTGAATTTTGGTGTTGGCAAAGAATATTGAATATACCACGGACTGCCACAAGAAAGAACAAATCTTTCTTGGAAGAAGTGCAGCCAGAATGCTCTTTAGAAACGAGGATGTTGAGAGTTCATCTCCCGTACTTTGGACCCATCATCAGGAGGGACCAGTTCCTAGAAAAAGACATCAAGATTGGTAAAGTAAAGGGTCAGCAAAAAAACAGGGATATCCTCAAGGAGATGGATTGACACAGTGGCTGCAACAATGGACTCAAATATACCAAGGATCATGAGGGTTGTGCAGGAGCAGGCAGTGTTTCCTTCTGTTGTTTGTAGGATTGCTGTGAGTTGGAATTGAGTCAATGGCATCTAACAACCACAAGCATTTCTGCACAATAATTAGGAGTATCAGAACACTAATTATTGAAGACACAGGTTATGACTCATGGGGACAGCATGGGTAAATTTTAAAGAGCCTGCATTTTGCCATCAGATAATTGTTTTAGTCCTATTTCTACCACTAAAAATCCTCATGCTCTTTAGGCAATTTATTTAATCTTTTTAAATCTCATTGATTTGATCAGTAAATTGGAGGTGAAAATAATGGCATGATGTCATATGGTGATTGTACTCAGATATGCACTCAGATAGTACTCAGACATGTTCATTTTAAAATTAAATATTGCAAATAATTATAAAAAATAGAATTTGTGCAATAAAATGATTATGTGTGTAAAGGGCTTAAGACAGTCCAGCATATACTGAGTTCAATAAAATTTAGTTACTACTTCTGTTAAGATTTTGGGATCTGATTTAAAAATATTATGCTTACTATTTCTTAACATTTATTATATGTCCTGGTCATGTAGTGCTGCTTTAACAGAAATACCATAAGTGGATGGTTTTAACAAAGAGAAGTTTATTTTCTCATAGTCTAGTAGGCTAGAAGTCCAAATTCAGGGCATCAGCTCCAGGGGAAGGCTTTCTTTCTCTGTTTGGCCTTCTCGTCAATCTTCTCCTGGACTAGGAGCTTCTCTGTGCAGGGGCTCTGCATCCAAAGAACGTGCTCTGCTTCCAGCATTGCTTTCTTGGTGGTATGAGGTCCCCAACTCTCTGCTTGCTTCCATTTCCTTTTATCTCCTGTAAGATAAAAGGTGGTGCAGGTCATACCCCAGGGAAACTCCCTTTACATTGGATCAGGGATGTGACCTTAGTAAGGGTGTTACAATCCCACCCTAATCTTCTTTAATATAAAGTTGCAATCACAAAGTGGAGGACAACCACACAATAATGGGAACCATGGCCCTGACAAATCAATACACTCATTTTTGGGGGGACATAATTCAATCCATGACATTATGTCTGGACTTACATTTAATGTTTAGTATATTTCATAAAATTCCTCCAGAAGCCAAATTGAAATGTGTGAAGTTTCTAAGTGGTATTACTTAGGGATTTTTGGAACTCTTTGTCTTTATTCAGCTCAAAATTTGTGCCCTTATTGGTCATATCATAGTTAATAAAGGACCAAGTGTAACTTCCTTTTTTTTTTATTGTGACAGGTGAAAGTTTACAGAGCAAATTAGTTTCTCGTTAAACAGTGAATACACAAATTGTTTTGTGACATTGGTTGCCAACCCTGAGATGTGTCAAAACTTTCACCTTCTGCACCCCAGGTTCCCTATTTCCATCTGTCCAGTTTTCCTGTCACTTCCTGCCTTCTTGTCTTTGTTTTTGGGCTGATGTAATGTATATATGATTGAACTATGGAACACATCCCTCACGAATGTTATTGTTGGTCCTATAGACCTGTCTAAACTTTGGCTGAAGGGCGAGCCTCAGGAATGACTTCATTACTGAGTTAAATGGGCATACAGGGGCCATACTCTTGGAGTTTCTCCAGTTTCTGTCAGACCAGCAAGGCTGGTCTTTTTTTTTTTTTTTGTAAATTTGAATTTTGTTCTATATTTTTCTTCTGCTCTGTCCAGGATCCTTTACTCTGATCCCTGCCAGAGCAGTCGGTGGTGGTAATCAGGTACCATCTAGTTGTTCTGGGCTTATTCTAGTGGAGGTTGTGGTAGTTGTGGTCCGTTATCCCTTTGTACTAATCTTTCCCTTGTGGGTTTGGTCTTCTTCATCCTCCTTTGCTCCAGCCAGGATGGGATCGGTCAATGCATCTCAGATGGCTGCTCACAGGCTTTTAAGACACTAGTGGCTCCTCATCACAATTGGTTGTAGAATATTTCCTTTATAGACTATGGTATGCCATTCGAGCTAGATATGTAACTTTCAATGAAATACTAATAATTTCTTTTAAATGTCAGCTTTTGTTTAACAGGAAGAACATATAAACCTACACTATTTTCTATGGATCTATCATAGACATGAGCCAGACTGTAGTCTTTGATCCCAAAAACACAAAGGAAATAGTAGACATACTTACAAACCTTATTTACTGTACAGAAGCCAACAGACACAGAAGTTTCACACAATCACTCCTCCAGGAAGCATCTCCTCATACAAATGGCTCTCAACACTCAGATATGGCACAGATCAATTTCTTTCTTTTTTAGGCTGCTGTACCAATATCTGCCAAGACCCCAGAACATACTAATGTCGCTCAAATACCTGCCAATAAACCTTCAGGTGCGAAAAATGTAGCGGAACATATATGTGCCGATGCCCTTGAAACAGTTAGGCAAAGAAAGAAAGAGAAGGGGACAGTACTGTTTTTGAAGTAATGGACATGAAATTAAGGATAAGGCCTTGGAAATCCACTGGTCACCAGGCAGATGGACAAAAAGACATGTAAAATCTTCTAAAAAGGAATGAAAAATTTGGAAGACAAATTGCAACTAATCCCATACATTTGCTTAAGGCTAAAGCTATTTTTTCCCCCACGTGTCTGTCAGTTTGTTGTGCTGTGGGGGCTTGTGTGTTGCTGTGATGCTGGAAACTATGTCACCAGTATTCAGATACCAGCAGGGTCACCCATGGAGGACAGGCTTCAGCTGACCTTCCAGACTAAGACAGACTAGGAAGAAGGATCCGGCAGTCTACTTTTGAAAAGCATTAGCCAGTGAAAACCTTATGAGTAGCAGCGGAGCACTGTCTGATATAGTGTTGGAAGATGAGCCCCCCAGGTTGGAAGGCACTCAAAAGATGACTGGGGAAGAGCTGTCTCCTCCAAGTAGAGTCGACCTTAATGACATGGATGGAGTAAAGCTTTCAGGACCTTCATTTGCTGATGTGGCACAACTCAAAAAGAGAAGGAACAGCTGCAAACATCCATTAATAATCAGAACCTGGAATGTACGAAGTATGAATCTAGGAAAATTGGAAATCATCAAAAATGAAATGGAACACATAAACATCAACATCCTAGGCATTTGTGAGCCGAAATGGACTGGTATTGGCCATCTGGAATCGGACAATCATATAGTCTACTATGCTGGGAATGACAACTTGAAGAGGAATGGTGTTGCATTCATCGTCAAAAAGAATGTTTGAGGATCTATCCTGAAGTACAACGCTGTCAGTGATAGGATAATATCCATACGCCTACAAGGAAGACCAGTTAATACGACTATTATTCAAATTTACGCACCAGCCACTAGGGCCAAAGACGAAGAAATAGAAGATTTTTATCAGCTGCAGCAGTCTGAAGTTGATCAAACATGCTATCAAGATAATTACCGGCAATTTGGAATGAGAAAGTTGGAAACAAAGAAAAAGGACCAGTAGTTGGAAAATATGGCCTCAGTGATAGAAACAATGCCGGAGATCGAATGATAGAATTTTGCAAGACCAACTACTTCTTCATTGCAAATACCTTCTTTCAACAACATAAACAGGAACTATACACATGGACCTTGCCAGATGGAACGCACAGAAATCAGATTGACTACATCTGTGGAAAGAGACAATGGAAAACTCAATATCATTAGTCAGAGCAAGGCTGGGGGCTGACTGTGGAACAGACCATCAATTGCTCATATGCAAGTTCAAGCTGAAACTGAAGAAAATCCGAGCAAGTCCAAGAGAACCAAAATATGACCTTGAGCATATCCCACCTGAATTTAGAGACCATCTCAAGAATAGATTTGACTCATTGAACACTAGTGACCGAAGACCAGACTAATTGTGGAATGACATCAAGGACATCATCCATGAAGAAAGCAAGAGGGCACTGAAAAGACAGGGAATAAAGAAAAGACCGAGATGCATTATCAGAGGAGACTCTGAAACTTACTCTTGAGCGTCGAGCAGCTAAAGCAAAAGGAAAAATTGATGAAGTAAAAGAACTGAACAGAAGATTTCAAAGGGCCTCTCGAAAAGACAAAGTATTATAATGACATGTGCAAAGACCTGGAGATGGAAAACCAAAAGGGAAGAACACGCTAGGTATTTCTCAAGCTGAAAGAACTGAAGAAAAAAATCAAGTCTCAAGTTGCAATAGTGCAGGATTCCATGGGGAAAATATTAAACGATGCAGGAAGCATCAAAAGAAGATGGAAGGAATACCCAGAGTCATTATACCAAAAAGAATTAGTCGATATTCAACCATTTCAAGAAGTGGCGTATGATCAGGAACCGATGGTATTGAAGGAAGAATTCCAAGCTGCTTCGAAGGCTTTGGCAAAAAACAAGGCTCCAGGAACTGATGGAATATCAATTCAGATGTTTCAACAAACAGATGCAGCACTGGAGGTGCTCATTCATCTATGCCAAGAAATATGGAAGATAGCTTCCTGGCCAACTGACTGGAAGAGATCCATATTTATGCCTATTCCCAAGAAAGGTGATCTAAGTGAATGTGGAAATTATAAAACAATATCATTAATATCACACGCAAGCAAAATTTTGCTGAAGATCATTCAAAAATGGCTGCAGCAATATATGGACAGGGAACTGCCAGAAATTCAGGCTGGTTTCAGAAGAGGACGTGGAACCAGGGATATCATTGCTGATCTCAGAAGGATCCTGGCTGAAAGCAGAGAATACCAGAAGGATGATTACCTGTGTTTTATTGATTACGCAAAGGCATTCGACTGTGTGGATCATAAAAAACTATGGATAACACTGCGAAGAATGGAAATTCCGGAACACTTAATTGTGCTCATGAGGAACCTTTACGTAGATCAAGAGGCAGTTGTTCAGACAGAGCAAGGGGATACTGACTGGTTTAAAATCAGGAAAGGTGTGCGTCAGGGTTGTATTCTTTCACCATACCTATTTAATCTGTATGCTGAACAAATAATCCGAGAAGCTGGACTATATGTAGAAGAACGGGGCATCAGGATTGGAGGAAGACTCATTAACAACCTGCGTTATGCAGATGACACAACCTTGCTTGCTGAAAGTGAAGAGGACTTGAAGCACTTACTAATGAAGATCAAAGACCACAGCCTTCAGTATGGATTACACCTCAGCATAAAGAAAACAAAAATCCTCACAACTGGACCAATGAGCAACATCATGATAAACGGAGAAAAGATTGAAGTTGTCAAGGAATTGATTTTACTTGGATCCACAATCAACAGCCATGGAAGCAGCAGTCAAGAAATCAAAAGACACATTGCATTGGGTAAATCTGCTGCAAAGGACCCCTTCAAAGTTTGAAGAGCAAAGATGTCACCCTGAATACTAAGGTGTGCTTGACCCAAGCCATGGTATTTTCGATTGCATCATATGCATGTGAAAGCTGGACAATGAATAAAGAATACCGAAGAAGAGCTGACACCTTTGAATTGTGGTGTTGGAGAAGAATATTGAATATACCATGAACTGCCAAAAGAACGAACACATCTGTCTTAGAAGAAGTACAACCAGAATGCTCCTTAGAGGCAAGGATGGCGAGACTGGGTCTTACATGAGACTGCGTCTTACATACTTTGGACACGTTGTCAGGAGGGATCAGTCCCTGGAGAAGGACATCATGCTTGGCAGAGTACAGGGTCAGCAGAAAAGAGGAAGACCCTCAACAAGGTGGTTTGACACAGTGGCTGCAACAATGAGCTCAAGCATAACGACGATTGTGAGGATGGCGCAGGACCGGGCAGTGTTTCTTTCTGTTGTGCATAGGGTCGCTATGAGTCGGAACCGACTCCACAGCACCTAACAACAACAACAACAAAGCTAATTTTATTGGAAATATTTTAGCACAGAAAAAAAAAGGAAATAACAGTATATGCACCGATAAGTTTTAATAAACTTTAACAGTTTGTCATTTTTGCCTTAGTTTATTTTGTGTTTGTTTGCCTGCTTTATAAAGAGTATAGCATTACAGAAAGAGTAATTCTCCGTATAACCCTTTCAAGTATTGTTCCAGTTCTCTTTTGTAATTCCTCCCTTGAAGTGACCTTTTTCCTGGTTTTTGTGTTTATCAGTTCCATACCCGTATTCAAACTTTAACAACATATCTATGTTTCTAGAAAAAAATCTAGCATTGATTTGTGTGCACGTGTGTCTGTGAGTGTATGCAATAAATAATACATGAGAGATTGTACTCAGGTTTTTTCCATTTGTGTACTTGAGTTGTATCCATGCTGATACATGTATTTCTAGTTCATTCATTTTTCCTGAGGGACAATATCCCTTTGTATAAATATTCTGAAATATAATTCTACATTTTACCTGTTTACACCTTTTTACTCTTAATCTCAGTGCTGCAATAAACATTCTTGTACCTTTCTTTGTGTGCACATAGGCTAGGTTTTCCACGATGCAGTTAATTTGTTGCATCACAAAATCCGACATCTTCCACTAAACTAGAACCCTGCACACCAAAGAATTTTTACTAATCTCCCTCCAACATGATCTGAGAGTTGCTGTTCCTCACCCCTATGTATTATCAGATTATTTTAAGTTCTAACAAACTAACCAGTATGAAATTATGTCTCAGTTGATTGCAATTCACACTTCCTGTAAGACCAGAAAAGCTAATCTTTGCCAGTTTCCTTTTCTCTGAATTGTTTATTTATATTCTTTCCTCGTTTTCTGTTATTATTTATGTATGATATTTTTAAAAAAATTCTGAAGACTAATCTTTCCTAGCTGGACACTGAGGTATCGTCTTCAAGTCTTCAAGGTTTCTTTTTTTTAACTTCGTTTATCATTTCTCTTATCAATCTTCTCTCATATGGTTTTGCATTTTTTGCCTTCTTAAATAAATTCTTCCCTGTTCTAGTAATGAAGACGTTTTCTGCTAAGATTTAATTTTAAAGTTCTACTTTTTTTTTTTGTATATACAGTGATTTATTTTTATGTATGATGTGAGAGAGCAATCCAATTTCTTCCAACCCCTTCAATCTGATTAACTATTTTTCCCCACATTATTTATGGAAGACATTCCCTTCATCTATTACTTTTCTGTTTCATTTTTTCCCCATAAGGAACATGTACATGGGTTAATCAACTGTCTCCCTAGTACCTTTTAGTTCTGCTTTTTTCTGTTATGAACTTTACTAATTTTTTGTGGTGGTAGTTAAAATTTCTAAATGGCTATTTCAAGTGTATGTGAACAGCACTGACTTTTTTTTGTTGTTATCGTGATTTGTCTGCATTCAGCAATCATTAAATTCTCTGGTTTCTACTAAATAGTTGGCATAATTTAATGAATATATGCCACCAATCAAATAACAAGACAGTAAGCACGATTTTGAGTTTCTATCAATAACTTATGCTATATTGTACTTTCTTCCTTATGAATGAGATGGCTGGTTCAATATTATGTTGCAAGCTTCCTTGTTTCATTCCTGATATTAATATCATGCTTCTAAAACTTCACTATCAAGAATGGTATTTGCCATCAGATCAGAGGAGCATTTAGCAATCCTGGACTGATTGTTGAATTTTTCAAATTCTTTTAAGAAATAGTGAGATAATCCTATAAATTTTCTTCTTTAACCTGTTAATTAGTGATATTACATTAGTAGATTTAGTCTTTGTGGGTTTTGAATAAACCCTGCTTTTGTTGCTCCTTTTGTACAGTTGATTTGATTTACTTTATTTTATATTAAAAATAATTATTATGTTTAGAAATGGCTTGGGCTAATATTTTCTTTATTTTTACTATGCTGATTTTTTTTCTAGTCTCATAAAATGAGTTGTGTAGATTTTTCTCTTTTGCTTTAGAAATCTCTGAAACAGTAATATAAAGAAAAAATAATTTTTATTAAAAAAGATCAAATGGAGATTTAATAATGAAACTTGTTTTCTGATTTAACTCTATAATGATTTTTGATTAAATAAGCTCATTTATTATTCTTACATTTGCTTACTTATATTTCTTTTTCAGAAGTAAACATCTAGTTTATATAAACTATCATATTTTATTTACATAAACTATCATATTTATTTGCATAAAGATTTTTTTAAATCTTAATTTTATCTCCCCTTAGGCAGAACATTATTTATTCCTGTTTATCTTCTCTTTTTTCATAATTTATATATATTTACCAATTTTATTAGATTCTTCAAAGCACCAGTGTTGTTTTTGTTGACCCCACCATTATTTCTTTTAAGTTTTTACTACTTCATTAATTTTGCTTTTATTTTTCACATTTTTTCCCTTAGATGCCTTTAGATCCACTTAGGTGTTTTGTTTCTGGATTCCTTGTTTTAATGCCAAAACTTATTTTTTTTTAAATTTTCAATATTTATTGTTTTTTAAAATGTGCACTTTGGTTTGTAAATTTCTTCATGTGTCTTTTTTTAGCTACCCTGCACTCGTAAAAACGTACTACTTTTATTCAGTATAAAGTATACCTTGTAATTTACTGATCACCCCATGATTTATTTAGAGAGAATTTTGGTTTTTCAATACCACTTCTAGTACAGTTTTGTGGCACAGAATATTGTGACTGTGATTATTTGAAATTACTGATCTCTATAAATTTACATGTCTATAGATGCATAAAGAATGTCTTCTGTGTTTTGTGTCAGGTTGTATATGCATACATATATACACACAAATGGGTGTGTACGAGTGAGTATATATCTTAAATCTAGCTTGCTATTTTTTGCTTTTTAAATTTACAGTTTTTTGACTAAACTTTCTTTTACTCAAGCAGGATTTTAAAACCTATTTTTGTTTTGCATTTCACTAATGACCGATACATTGAGAGTCTTTTCATGTGCTTGTTGGCCATTTGCATTTCTTCTTTGGTGAAGTATCTATTCAAGTTATCCATTGCTGGATTGTAAAATGGCATAGCTGCTGTGTAAAAAGTTTAGAATTTCTGAGGAGGTGGAGCCAAGATGGCGGACTAGGCAGACGCTACCTCGGATCCCTCTTACAACAAAGACACGGAAAAACAAGTGAATCGATCACATACATAACAATCTACGAACCCTGAACAACAAACACAGATTTAGAGACAGAGAACTAACTAATACGGGGAAGCAGCGATTGTTTCCAGAGCCTGGAGCCAGCATACCAGTCAGGTACGGCACAAGCACAGAGAGCTGCTCCACCCCCCTGAACTAACCCCGGGAGGGGGACCAGCCGGTTCCAAGGGTGGCGTGGGACGCAGCCGGTAGGAGAAGTCCTCGGGAGAGAGTGACTGGTCTTGGAGCAGAAAGAGCAGCGTCCGAGCCGGGGAACCGTCCCGCAGGGATTTGGACTGGACGCAGTGGATTTTCTGGAAAAACTAGTTTCCCAGTGATGGCTCGGAGACAACAATCCATATCAAACCACTTAAAGAAACAGACCATGACAGCTTCTCCAACCCCCCAAACAAAAGAATCAAAATCTTTCCCAAATGAAGATACAATCTTGGAATTATCAGATACAGAATATAAAAAACTAATTTACAAAATGCTTAATGATATCACAAATGAAATTAGGATAACTGCAGAAAAAGCCAAGGAACACACTGATAAAACTGTTGAAGAACTCAAAAAGATTATTCAAGAACATACTGGAAAAATTAATAAGTTGCAAGAATCCATAGAGAGACAACATGTAGAAATCCAAAAGATTAACAATAAAATAACAGAATTAGACAACGCACTAGGAAGTCAGAGGAGCAGACTCGAGCAATTAGAATGTAGACTGGGACTTCTGGAGGACCAGGGAATCAACACCAACATAGCTGAAAAAAAATCAGATAAAAGAATTTAAAAAAATGAAGAAACCCTAAGAATTATGTGGGACTCTATCAAGAAGGATAACCTGCGGATGATTGGAGTACCAGAACAGGGAGGGGGGACAGAAAACACAGAGAAAATAGTTGAAGAACTCCTGACACAAAACTTCCCTGACATCATGAAAGACGAAAGGATATCTATCCAAGATGCTCATCGAACCCCATTTAAGATTGATACAAAAAGAAAAACACCAAGACATATTATCATCAAACTCACCAAAACCAAAGATAAACAGAAATTTTTAAAAGCAGCCAGGGAGAAAAGAAAGGTTTCCTTCAAGGGACAATCAATAAGAATATGTTCTGACTACTCAGCAGAAACCATGCAGGCAAGAAGGGAATGGGACGACATATACAGAACACTGAAGGAGAAAAACTGCCAGCCAAGGATCATATATCCAGCAAAACTCTCTCTGAAATATGAAGGCGAAATTAAGATATTTACAGACAAACACAAGTTTAGAGAATTTGCAAAAACCAAACCAAAGCTACAAGAAATACTAAAGGATATTGTTTAGTCAGAGAACCAATAATATCAGATATCAGCACAACACAAGGTCACAAAACAGAACGTCCTGATATCAACTCAAATAGGGAAATCACAAAAACAAACAAATTACGATTAATTAAAAAAAAATACACATAACAGGGAATCATGGAAGTCAATAGCTAAAAGATCACAATAATCAAAAAGAGGGACTAAATACAGGAGGCATTGAACTGCCATATGGAGAGTGATACAAGGCGATATAGAACAATACAAGTTAGGTTTTTACTTAGAAAAATAGGTGTAAATAACAAGGTAACCACAAAAAGGTATAACAACTCTATAACACAAGATAAAAACCAAGAAAAACGTAACGACTCAACTAACATAAAGTCAAGCACTATGAAAATGAGGATCTCACAATTTACTAAGAAAAACGTCTCAGCACAAAAAAGTATGTGGAAAAATGAAATTGTCAACAACACACAGAAAAAGGCATCAAAATGACAGTACTAAAAACTTATTTATCTATAATTACCCTGAATGTAAATGGACTAAATGCACCAATAAAGAGACAGAGAGTCACGGACTGGATAAAGAAACACGATCCATCTATATGCTGCCTACAAGAGACACACCTTAGACTTAGAGACACAAACAAACTAAAACTCAAAGGATGGAAAAAAGTATATCAAGCAAACAATAAGCAAAAAAGAAGAGGAGTAGCAATATTAATTTCTGACAAAATAGACTTTAGACTTAAATCCACCACAAAGGATAAAGAAGGACACTATATAATGATAAAAGGGACAATTGATCAGGAGGACATAACCATATTAAATATTTATGCACCCAATGACAGGGCTGCAAGATACATAAATCAAATTTTAACAGAATTGAAAAGTGAGATAGATACCTCCACAATTATAGTAGGAGACTTCAACACACCACTTTCGGAGAAGGACAGGACATCCAGTAAGAAGCTCAACAGAGACACGGAAGACCTAATTACAACAATCAACCAACTTGACCTCATTGACTTATACAGAACTCTCCACCCAACTGCTGCAAAATATACTTTTTTTTCTAGGGCACATGGAACATTCTCTAGAATAGACCACATATTAGGTCATAAAACAAACCTTTGCAGAGTCCAAAACATCGAAATATTACAAAGCATCTTCTCAGACCACAAGGCAATAAAACTAGAGAACAATAACAGAAAAACTAGGGAAAAGAAATCAAATACTTGGAAAATGAACAATACCCTCCTGAAAAAAGACTGGGTTATAGAAGACATCAAGGAGGGAATAAGGAAATTCATAGAAAGCAACGAGAATGAAAATACTTCCTATCAAAACCTCTGGGACACAGCAAAAGCAGTGCTCAGAGGCCAATTTATATCCATAAATGCACACATACAAAAAGAAGAAAGAGCCAAAATCAGAGAACTGTCCCTACAACTTGAACAAATAGAAACTGAGCAACAAAAGAATCCATCAGGCACCAGAAGAAAACAAATAATAAAAATTAGAGCTGAACTAAATGAATTAGAGAACAGAAAAACAATTGAAAGAATTAACAAAGCCAAAAGCTGGTTCTTTGAAAAAATTAACCAAATTGATAAACCATTGGCTAGACTGACTAAAGAAATCCAGGAAAGGAAACAAATAACCCGAATAAGAAATGAGAAGGACCACATCACAACAGAACCAAATGAAAGTAAAAGAATCATTTCAGATTATTATGAAAAATTGTACTCTAACAAATTTGAAAACCTAGAAGAAATGGATGAATTCCTGGAAAAACACTACCTACCTAAACTAACACATTCAGAAGTAGAACAACTAAATAGACCCATAACAAAAAAAGAGATTGAAACGGTAATCAAAAAACTCCCAACGAAAAAAAGCCCTGGCCCGGACGGCTTCACTGCAGAGTTCTACCAAACTTTCAGAGAAGAGTTAACACCACTACTACTAAAGGTATTCCAAAGCATAGAAAATGACGGAATACTACCCAACTCATTCTATGAAGCCACCATCTCCCTGATACCAAAACCAGGTAAAGACATTACAAAAAAAGAAAATTATAGACCTATATCCCTCATGAACATTGATGCAAAAATCCTCAACAAAATTCTAGCCAATAGAATCCAACGACACATCAAAAAAATAATTCACCCTGATCAAGTGGGATTTATACCAGGTATGCAAGGCTGGTTTAATATCAGAAAAACCATTAATGTAATCCATCACATAAATAAAACAAAAGACAAAAACCACATGATCTTATCAATTGATGCAGAAAAGGTATTTGACAAAGTCCAACACCCATTCATGATAAAAACTCTTACCAAAATAGGAATTGAAGGAAAATTCCTCAACATAATAAAGGGCATCTATGCAAAGCCAACAGCCAATATCACTCTAAATGGAGAGAACCTGAAAGCATTTCCCTTGAGAACGGGAACCAGACAAGGATGCCCTTTATCACCGCTCTTATTCAACATCGTGTTGGAAGTCTTAGCCAGGGCAATTAGGCTAGACAAAGAAATAAAAGGTATCCGGATTGGCAAGGAAGAAGTAAAGTTATCACTATTTGCAGATGACATGATTATATACACAGAAAACCCTAAGGAATCCTCCAGAAAACTACTGAAACTAATAGAAGAGTTTGGCAGAGTCTCAGGTTATAAAATAAACATACAAAAATCACTTGGATTCCTCTACATCAACAAAAAGAACACCGAAGAGGAAATAACCAAATCAATACCATTCACAGTAGCCCCCAAGAAGGTAAGATACTTAGGAATAAATCTTACCAAGGATGTAAAAGACCTGTACAAAGAAAACTACAAAGCTCTACTACAAGAAATTCAAAAGGACATACTTAAGTGGAAAAACATACCCTGCTCATGGATACGAAGACTTAACATAGTAAAAATGTCTATTCTACCAAAAGCCATCTATACATTTAACGCACTTCCGATCCAAATTCCAATGTCATATTTTAAGGGGATAGAGAAACAAATCACCAATTTCATATGGAAGGGAAAGAAGCCCCGGATAAGCGAAGCACTACTGAAAAAGAAGAAAAAAGTGGGAGGCCTCACCTTACCTGACTTCAGAACCTATTATACAGCCACAGTAGTTAAAACAGCCTGGTATTGGTACAACAACAGACACATAGACCAATGGAACAGAATTGAGAACCCAGACATAGATCCATCCACGTATGAGCAGCTGATATTTGACAAAGGACCAGTGTCAATTAACTGGGGAAAAGATAGTCTTTTTAACAAATGGTGCTGGCATAACTGGATATCCATTTGCAAAACAATGAAACAGGACCCATACCTCACACCATGCACAAAAACTAACTCCAAGTGGATCAAAGACCTAAACATAAAGACTAAAACGATAAAGATTATGGAAGAAAAAATTGGGACAACCCTAGGAGCCCTAATACAAGGTATAAACAGAATACAAAACATTACCAAAAATGACGAAGAGAAACCCGATAACTGGGAGCTCCTAAAAATCAAACACCTATGCTCATCTAAAGACTTCTCCAAAAGAGTAAAAAGACCACCTACAGACTGGGAAAGAATTTTCAGCTATGACATCTCCGACCAGCGTCTGATCTCTAAAATCTACATGATTCTATCAAAACTCAACCACAAAAAGACAAACAACCCAATCAAGAAGTGGGCAAAGGATATGAACACACATTTCACTAAAGAAGATATTCAGGCAGCCAACAGATACATGAGAAAATGCTCTCGATCATTAGCCATTAGAGAAATGCAAATTAAAACTACGATGAGATTCCATCTCACACCAGCAAGGCTGGCATTAATCCAAAAAACACAAAATAATAAATGTTGGAGAGGCTGCGGAGAGATTGGAACTCTCATACACTGCTGGTGGGAATGTAAAATGGTACAACCACTTTGGAAATCTATCTGGCGTTGTCTTAAACAGTTAGAAATAGAACTACCATACAACCCAGAAACCCCACTCCTAGGAATATACTCTAGAGATACAAGAGCCTTCATACAAACAGATATATGCACACCCATGTTTATTGCAGCTCTGTTTACAATAGCAAAAAGCTGGAAGCAACCAAGGTGTCCATCAATAGATGAATGGGTAAATAAATTGTGGTATATTCACACAATGGAATACTACGCATCGATAAAGAACAGTGACGAATCTCTGAAACATTTCATAACATGGAGGAACCTGGAAGGCATTATGCTGAGCGAAATTAGTCAGAGGCAAAAGGACAAATATTGTATAAGACCACTATTGTAAGATCTTGAGAAATAGTAAACCTGAGAAGAACACATACTTTTGTGGTTACAAGGCGGGGAGGGAGGGAGGGTGGGAGAGGGTTTTTTATTGATTAATCAGTAGATAAGAACTGCTTTAGGTGAAGGGAAAGACAACACTCAATACATGGAAGGTCAGCTCAATTGGACTGGACCAAAAGCAAAGAAATTTCCGGGATAAAATGAATGCTTCAAAGGTCAGCGGATCATGTGCGGGGGTCTGGGGAACATGGTTTGCGGGAACTTCTAAGTCAATTGGCAGAATAATTCTATTATGAAATCATTCTGCATCCCACTTTGAAATGTGGCGTCTGGGGTCTTAAATGCTGACAAGCGGCCATCTTAGATGCAGCAGTTGGTCTCAACCCACCTGGAGCAAGGGAAAATGAAGAACACCAAGGCCACATGACAACTAAGAGCCCAAGAGACAGAAAGGGCCACATGAACCAGAGACCTGCATCATCCTGAGACCAGAAGAACTAGTTGGTGCCCGGCCACAACCGATGACTGCCCTGACAGGGAGCACAGCAGAGGACCCCTGAGGGAGCGGGAGATCAGTGGGATGCAGACCCCAAATTCTCATGGAGAGACCAAACTTGATGGTCTGACTGAGATGGGAGGAATCCCGGCGGCCATGCTCCCCAGACCTTCAGTTGACACAGGACAGGAACCATCCCCGAAGACAACTCATCAGAAATGAAAGGGACTGGTCAGCGGGTGGGAGAGAGACGCTGATGAAGAGTGAGCTAATTATATCGGGTGGACACTTGAGATTGTGTTGGCGACTCTTGTCTGTAGGGGGGATGGGAGGATAGAGAGAGAGGGAAGCCGGCAAAATTGTCAAGAAAGGAGAGACTGAAAGGGCTGACTCAAGAGGGGGAGAGCAAGTGGGAGTAGGGAGTGAGATGTATGTAAACTTACATGTGACAGACTGATTGGATTTGTAAACGTTCACTTGAAGCTTAATAAAAGTTATTAAAAAAAAAAAGTTTAGAATTTCTTCAAAAACATAAATATCAAATTACCATATGATCCAGCAATTCCTCTCCTAGGTATGTATCCAAAAGAATGGAAAGCAGAAACAAAAACAGGCATATGTATACCAACATTCATTGCATCACTATTCACAGTAGCCAAAGATGGAAACAGACTAAATGTCCATCAACAGATGAATGGATAAACAAAATGTGGTACATACCTACAATGGTGTATTACTCTACCATAAAAAGAAATGAAGTCCTGATACATGCTACAATTTGGATGAACCTTGAAAACATTATTCTGAGTGATTTATATGAAATGTCTACAATAGTCAAATGTATAGACACCAAAGCTTATTAGTAGTTACTAGGGGTGAGAGAGAAGAGGAACGAGGGATTCATTGCTTTGGGGGCACTGAGCTTCCCCTAAGAGTGATGGAAAAAATTGGAAATGGATAACAGTGACAATTGCACAACATGATGAACATAATGCCACAACGTGTAAAAAATGTAAAAACGTAAAAAACATTGAGATGACAATGTTTTGTGATATATATCACAATAAAAATGTAATATATATATATTTGTTGAAATTTAACATGCAGACAATAATGCACACATGTTATAATTTTAAAACTTGATGAATTTTCACAATCTACCACCCTGTTGATGATATAGGAGAATTTGAGCATCTCAGGTGACAAATACATGCCACTTTCTAATAAATGCTTCCTGTTCCCTAAGAAGTGAACATAATTTTTATTTTGACTATAACTTAGTTGAACTTTATGTACAACTGCTCCAGTTCTTTTTGATTACTGTTGGCCTCATATATGATTTTCCATTATTTTGCATTTAATATATTTCTCTGTTTGATTTAACGTGGACCTCTTACAGATAGCGTAGAATTAGGTCCTGTTTTTGTTTTTCCTCCCATCCTATCTGAGAAACTTTGACTTTTGATTGGAGTGTTTAATTTATTTGCATTTAGTATAATTATTGATATGGTAGGTTTATGTCTGCCATTTGCTATTTGTTTTCTGTATGTCATGTCGTTTTTTCTTTTTTTCCTTTATTCCACTATTACTTTGATTAAGAGCTTGGCTGCTAACCAAAAGGTAGGCAGTTTGAATCTACCAGCCACTTCTTGGAAACCACCTAGGACAGTTCTACTCTATCCTGTAGGGTCACTATAAATCAGAATCAACTCAAAGGCAACAGATTTCTTTTTCTTTGCTTTGTTTTATGTTAAATATATCTTTTTCAGTATACCATTTGTGATGGTTAAGATTGCCAGCTTGGCTGGGCCATGATTCTCAGTGTTGATATGTGATCACTCCCATGATGGGATCTGCTGTGAGTAGCCAATTAGTTGAAAGGGAGTTTCCTTGGGTGTGTGGCCTGTATCAGAAAATAAACAGACATTCTGGCTTTTTGCTCACTCTGGAATCTGCAGCTGCCCCCTGTTCATCTGACCTCTGGTTCTTGGGACTTGAGCTATCAGCTTATCTGCCAATCTTGGGATTCCTTGATCTTCACAGCCTTTGAGCAAGAGCCCAGTTCTCTGACCTCCTGATCTTAAGTTCACCAGTCCCTGTGGCTACATGAATCAGGAGAAGCCTCTATCCTGATCCACAGACTTGGGACATTCTAGGCTCTACAGTCACATGAGCCATTTCCTTATTTGTCTGTCTATATATATATTTATACGCTTTACTGGTTTTGTTTCTCTAGAGAACCCAGCCTAAGACACCATTTAAGTTCATTTGTTTGCTTTTTTTACTATATTTTTGAGTCATTTTCTTAGTGGCTGTGAGAATTAAAGTATGCATCTTAACATGAAATAATTCAGTTCAGACTAACACTAATTCAAATAGAATATGAGAACTTTGTTCCAATACAGGTCCTTTCCCTTCCCCATTGTCTTAGCTTCTTAGTGCTGCTACAACAGAAGCACCACAAGCGGGTGGCTTCAGTTAACAGAATTTATTTTCTCATAGTTTGGAAGGCTAGAAGTCCAAATTCGGGCTCTAGGGAAAGGCTTTCTTTCTCTGTCAGCTCTAAGGGAATCTCCTTGTCTTTTTCCAGCTTCTGCTCTAGGTTCCTTGGCAATCTTCATTCGTTCTGTGGTATCTGTCTTCTCCCATCTGTACTTCCTCTTCTGTTCCTAATCTGCTCTTTTTATATCTCAAAAGCAATTGGCTTAAAACTACCTACACTTGCATGACCTCATTAACGTAACAAAGAAATCACTATTCCGAAATGAAATCACATCCAAAGGAATTGGGGTTAGGATTTACAACACATATTTTGGTGAGACATAATTCAATCTGTAACACCCATTCTTTGTGCATTTATTATATACAAATCAAAACTTCGTATGTTATATCCCCCTGTGCCGTCTTGACCATTGTACCTTTATACTCAGTCAAATCAGGTAGTGCGACTCTTCCAAATTTATTCTTCTTCAGTATTGTGTTGGTTGTTCTAGGTCTTTTGCCTCTCTATATAAACTTTAGAATATATATGTCAATACCTGCAAAATAACTTGCTGTGGTATTGGTCGATATGGGGTTGAATGTATAGAAGAAATTGGGAAGAACAGTATCTTAACAATATGAAGTCTAACATGTGTACACAGAATATTTATTCATTTATTCAGGTTGTTCTTGATTTCTTTCATCAAAGTTTTATAGTTTTCCACATACAGATCTTGTACATATTTTATAAACATATGTCTAATTTGGTGCATAAATTTGAATAGTAGTCATATTAACTGATCTTCCTTGTAAGCCAAAAAAAAAAAAAAAAACCCACTGCTGTCAAGTCGATTGCGACTCATAGTGACCGTATAGGACAGAGTAGAACTGCCCCATAGAGTTTCCAATGAGTGCCTGGAGGATTAGAACTGCTGACCACTTGGTTAGCAGCCATAGCACTTAACCACTACTCCACCAGGGTTTCCCGATCTTCCTTGTAGGCGTATGGGTATTACCATATCACTCATAGCGTTGTACTTCAGGCTAGATCTTGAAATGTTCTTTTTGATGAAGAATGTAATGCCTTTCCTCTTCAAGCTGTCATTCTCTGCATAGTAGACCATATAATTGTCCAATTCAAAATGACAAATATCAGTCCATTTCAGCTCACTAATGCCTAGCTTATCGATCTTTATGATTTTCATTTCAGTTTTGATAATTTCGTATTTTTTTGTTCGTTCTTTTGGCAATCCATGGTGTAGTCAGTATTCTTTGCTAACACCACAATTCAAAGGCATCAATTCTTCTTCAGCCTTCCTTATTCATTATCCAACTTTAACATGCATACAACGGTTTGACAATACCATGGCTTGAGTCAGGCGCACCTTAGTCTTCAGGGTGACTTCTTTGCTTTTCAACACTTTAAAGAGGTCCTTTGCAGCAGATTTGCCCAATGCAATGTGTCTTTTTTTATTTCTTGACTGCTGCTTCCATGGGTGTTGATTGTGGATCCAAGCAAAATGAAATCCTTGACAAATTCAGTCTTTTCTCTGTTTATCATGATGCGGCTTATTGGTCCAGTTGTGAGGATTTTTGTTTTCTTTATGTTGAGGTACAATCCGTACTGAAGGCTGTGGTCTTTGATCATCATCAGTAAGTGCATCAAGTCCTCTTCACTTTCAACAAGTAAGGTTGTGTCATCTACATAATGCAGGTTGTTAATGAGTCTTCCTCTAATCCTGATGCCCTGCTCTCCTCATACAGTCCAGCTTCCTGGATTATTTGCTTAGCATACGCATTGAACAGGTATGGTGAAAGGATACAACTCTGATGCACACCTTTCCTGACTTTAAACCACTCTGTATCCCCTTGTTCTGTCCTAACAACTGCCTCTTGATCTATGTACAGGTTCCTCATGAGCACAATTAAGCGTTCTGGAATTCCCATTCTTCGCAATGTTGTCTATAATTTGTTATGATTCACACAGTCAAATGCCTTTGTGTGGTCAATAAAAAACAGGTAAACATACTTCTGGTATTCTCTGCTTTCAGCCATGGTATCCCTGGTTCCATGTCCTCTTCTGAATCTGGCCTGAATTTCGGGCAGTTCCCTGTCAATATACGGCTGCAGCCACTTTTGAATGATCTTCAGCAAAATTTTGCTTGTGTGTGATATTAATGATATTGTTTGATAATTTCCACATTCAGTTGGATCACCTTTCTTGGGAATAGACATAAATATGGATCTCTTCCAGCCAGTTGGCCAGGAAGCTGTCTTCCAATTTTTTTTGGCATAGACAGGTGGCATTGCATCTGTTTGTTGAAACTTCTCAACTGATATTCTGTCAGTTCCTGGAGCCTTGTTTTTCACCAGTGCCTTCAGTCCAGCTTGGACTTCTTCCATCAGTTCCTAATGATATGCTACCTCTTGAAATGGTTGAATGTTGACTAATTGTTTTTGGTATAATGACTCTGTGGTTCCTGTCATCTTCTTTTGATGCTTCCTGCATCATTTAATATTTTCTGCATAGAATCCTTCACTCTTGCAACTCAAGGCTTGAATTTTTTCTTCGGTTCTTTCAGCTTAAGAAATGCCAAACGTGTTCTTCCGTTTTGGTTTTCTATCTCCAACTCTTTGCACATGTCATTATAATACTTTACTTTGTCTTCTGGAGTCACCCTTCAAAATCCTCTGTTCAGTTCTTTTACTTCATCATTTCTTCCTTTTGCTTTAACTGTTCGACATTCCAGAGCAAGTTTCAGAGTCTCCTCTGACATCCATCTTGGTCTTTTCTTTCTTTCCTGTCTGTTCAATGACCTCTTGCTTTCTTCATGTATGATGTCTTTGATGTCATTCCACAACTCGTCTGGTCTTTGGTCATTAGTGTTCAACTTGTCAAATCTATTCTTGAGATGGACTCTAAATTCAGGTGGGATATACTCAAGGTCAGATTTTGTCTCTCTTAAACTTGATCTGGAAACCCTGGTGGCATAGTGGTTTAGTGCTATGGCTGCTAACCAAAGAGTCGGCAGTTCAAATCCACCAGGCGCTCCTTGGAAACTCTATGGGGCAGTTCTACTCTGTCCTATAGGGTCGCTATGAGTTGGAATCAACTCGACGGCACTGGGTTTGTTTTTTTTTTTTAAACTTGATCTGATTTTCTTCAGTTTCAATTTGAACTTGCATATAAGCAATTGATGGTCTGTTCCACAGTCTGCTCCTGGCCTTGTTCTGACTAATGATATTGAGCTTTTCCATAGTCTCTTTCCACAAATGTAGTCAGTTTGGTCCCTGGGTATTCTATCTGGCAACTTTCATTTGTATAGTCACTGTTTATGTTGGTGAAAAAAGGTAATTGCAATGAAGAAGTCTTTGGTTTTAAGAAATTCTATCGTGGTATTTCTGTCATTGTTTCTATCAGTAAGGCCATATTTTCCAACTATGGATACTTCTTCATTTCCAACTTTCACATTCCAATCACCAGTAATTATCAATGCATCCTGAATGTAAGTTCGATCAATTTCAGACTGCAGAAACTGATAAAAATCTTCAATTTCTTCATCTTTGGCCTTAGTGATTGGTACATAAATTTGAATAATAGTCGTATTAACTGGTTTTCCTTGTAAATGTATGGATATCATCCTCTCACTGGCAGCATTGTACTTCAGGATAAATCTTGAAATGGTCTTTTTGATGATGAATGCCACACCATTCCTCTTTAAGTTGTCATTCCCAGCATAGTAGACTATATGATTGTCCCATTCAAAATGGCCAATACCAGTCCATGTCAGCCCACTAATGCCTAGGATATCGATGTTTATGCATTCCATTTCATTTTTGATGATTTCCAATTTTCCTAGATTCATACTTCATACATTCCAGGTTCTGATTATTGATGGATGTTTGCAGCTGTTTCCTCTCTTTCTGAGTAGTACCACATCAGCGGATGAAGGCCCCGAAAGCTTTACTCCGTCCGTGTCATTAAGATTGACTCTACTTTGAGGAAGCATCTCTTCTTTTGAGTGTCTTCCAGCCTGGGGGCTTATCTTCCGGCCTTCATCAGACAATGTTCTGCTGCTATTAGTAAGGTTTTCACTGTCTAATTCTCTTCAGAAGTAAGCTGGTGAGTCCTTCTTCCTAGTATGTCTTAGTCTGGAAGCTCAGCTGAAACCTATCCTCCATGGGTGACCCTGCTGGTATCTGAATACAGGTGGCATTGCTTCCAGCATCGCAGCAGCACCTAAGCCCCCACAGTGCAACAAACTGACAGACACGTGGGGGAAACATATATAGGCAAAGATTTATTTTTTAAAAAATGCTTATGCAGTTGTGAAGGCTGTCAAGTCCCAATCTGTGTGTCAGGCTTCAGCCTGAAGGCTTCTCCTGACACATGTTGCAGGGGCTGATATCCCCAAATCAGCAGGTCAGATTGCAGGGTGCTGGCTCACATCCCAAGCACTGGAGATCAGAGGAAGTTGAATCAGATACAGTATTGAGAGCAAGAGCTTTGTCAGAACATCCATTTATATTGGATTCAGGCCACACCCCCAAGGAAATTCATCTTTCAACTGATTGCTTATATCAGATCACAAAATGGAGGATGATTACAAAATATCTGCCAAACCACTGAGAATCATGGCCTAGCCAAGTTAACACAACCTTAACCATCCCAGTACACCCCTTGCTAACTTGGCATCTGTACACATCTACTTAAACCAAATGTAATCTCTAAGTAAAGACAATTATAAAGTCATACTTGTTCCTAACTTAATACAGCTAACATGTGTACAAATAAGTGCACTATATTTTTAAATAATACTATATTTTACAATAAGTAATGGAATAAGAGAGGGAAGAAAACAAAGATACTTGCTATATATGTATATATAGTTGGTGGATTCAAACCACCAACCTTTGGTCAACAGCTCTAGCTCTTAAGCAGTGTGCCATTAGGACTCCATGTATATATGGCACACATGGAGCCCTGGTGACGCAGTGGTTAAGAGATCAGCTACTAACCAAAAGGCTGGCCATTCAAATCTGCCAGCCACTCCTTGGAAACTGAATAGGGCAGTTGTACTCTGTCCTATGGGGTCGTTATGACTCCAAATATATATATATATATATATATACACACACACACAAACACACATACATGTATAATAAAACAAGGAAGAAATACTCATAACAATTACAGTCCTTGTTTTTGCAACTGGTCATGTGGTTTTAGCTGATATTTAGAACTACCTTCATTCACCACCCATTCTGTATTTCCTTTGCCCTCAGCAAGTACGTCAGCTGGTCATGGTACTTTGCCCCATAGGGTGATCCAAATCTTCATTCCTGAAGGGTCTGGGGCATTAATAGTCACGTCAGAATTGAGTTGCTGTAGTTCAACTGTAACATATTTGGTTTATTTATTTATTTTTTTGGTTAGTTTTCCATTGACTGTAATCATACGTCATAAGGCATAGTAGTTCTAAAAGACGCCCTAAGGGATCTTCTGTATTCCGGACATACTCTCCTTTACCTCTATTATGTAATGTCAATCCGATTTACCCTTGGTAATCAGAATTAATCATACCAGCCAATACCATAACTCCCCTCTTTGCCTTTTGATCTAGAGACATGAAACACCCAAAGTGGCAGGGTGACATTCTAAACTTCCAGTGAAATCTGTGTTGTCTCCTGAAGGAGCATAGGGTCACAGGGACAGGAAACAAAAAATTTGAGAATGGGTCACTAGAGGTGATAGTGTGTTGAGCTACTCCTATTTCCACCCCTTGGTTTACTGGACTGATGAATCCTGGCTATGGGAGAAACAGCATGATATATTAGACACTGGCTTAGAGCATATACAGCCTCCTGAGGCACATTGCCCCTGCAAGGTATTGCCACCTAGCTGGTGCTGTAATTGTGTCTCTGGAAGACTATTCCATTGTTCTATCAAGCCAACTGCTTCAGGATTATAGAGAACATGGTAAGACCAGTGAATTCCATGAGCAAGGGCCCATTATTACACTTCATTTGCTGTGAAGTGAGTCCCTTGATCCAAGGTGATACTGTGTGGGGCACCATGGCAGAGGATATAGCATTCTGTAAGTCCACAGATGGTAGTTTTGGCAGAAGAATTGTGTGCAGGGAAGGCAAATCCATATCCAGAGTAAGTGTCTATCCCCCTTTCTGTGATGGAAGTGGTCCAATGTAATCAACTTGTCACCAGGTTGCTGGCTGATCAGCCTTAGGAATGCTGCCGTATTGGGGACTCATTGTTGGTCTCTGCAGCTAGCAGATTGGATACTCAGCTGTGGCTGTTGTGAGTTGAAGTCCACATTGCTGAGCCCATGCATAGCTTCTACCCTTGCCATCGTGGCCACTTTGTTCATGAGCCCATTGGGCATTGACAGGAGTGGATGGCAAAAGAGGCTGACAGGTATCCACAGAATGCCTTATCCTGTACATTGGATTATTAAAATCCTCCTCTGCCAAGGTCACTTGTTGGTGAGCATTCGTATGAGACATGAATATCTTCAATTCTTCGGCCCATTCAGAGAGGTCTAACAACGTGCCTCTTCCCCATACCTCCTCGCCACCAATTTTCCAGTCATGTTCCTTCCAAGTGCCTGACCATCCAGCCAAATTATTAGGCACAGCCCATCTAACCAAATGGTCGGCAGTTCAAGTCCGCCAGGTGCTAAATCAGTATACAGTCATGCATTTGCTCATCTCTCCTTCCAAGCAAAGTGAATAATCAGGTGAACCACTCAAAGTTCTGCCCACTGGGAGGATTTCCCTTCACTATTATCCTTCAGGAAGGTCCCAGAAAGGGGCTGCAGTGCTGCCACTGTCCACTTTTGAGTGGTGCCTGCATATCACACAGAACCATCTGTAAACCAGGTACAAGTTTTCTCTTTCATAGTCAACTGATCATAAGCAACTCCCCATGAAGCCACAGATACAGGCTAGAAGAAAGAAGGTAATGTGACAGAAGTGGTGAGCATAGGCATTTGGGACACTGCCTCAAGTAATTTACTTGTGCTTTCAGGTCCTGCTGGAAACCCTGGTGATACAGCGGTTAAGAGCTATAGCTGCTAACCAAAATGTTGGCTGTTCAAATTCACCAGGCACTCCTTGGAAACACAACGGGGCAGTTCTACTCTGTTCTGTAGGGTCACTATGAGTTGGAATGGACTTGATGGCAATGGGTTTAGTTTTTTTTTGGTTTACAGGTCCTGCTGGAGCCTGATCATGTATATACCACTTCCATGTAATGATTGAGTGCTGCTGTGCACATCTGAGTTTATGACTCTGTGGATCAGACAACACCCCATTCATGATGGGCAGCTCAGGCCACATGGTGACTTAATGGCCCATGCTTAAGTATTCAGTTTTTACTAAGGCATAGTAACAAGCCAAAAGCTGTGTCTCAAAAGAAGAATAGTTATCTTCAGAAGATGGCATGGCTTTGCCCCAAAATCCTAAGGGTCTGTACTGTGATTTACCAATAGGAGCCTGAAAAATTCTCCGTGTTCTCAGAGAACGGAGGATTATTTTCAAGCCTTGAGAGCTAATGTTAAGTGTTCTCTTGGAATTTGGACTTGTTTGGTGCCTGTTAGCCCTTCTTTCCCTCCAATTTCTTCCATTTTTAATGGAAATGTATACCTTGTGCCTTTTCCACGATTGTATTTTAGAAGCAAATCACTTATATTCCAGATTTCACAGATTCTCATATGAAGAGGAATTTTATCCCAGGATGGAATATTTGATTTACATGATATTTGATTTAGACTTGGAGTTGATTTAAGACTTCTGGGATGATGTGATGGTGTGCATATGTTTGCATGTGGCAAGTACATAAAATTTGGGGGGGCCAAAGGGTGGAATGATATGGATTGAATTGCACTCCCCTCCCCAAAATATGTGTTGTAAATCCTAACCTCTATGCCTGTGGTTATAATCCCATTTGGGATGAGTTATCTTTGTTATGTTAATGAGACGGGATTAGTGTAAGGTATGTTTTAAATTAATTTTTTTTGAGATATATAAGAGATTAAACAAACCAGGGAAAGAAGCAGAGGTGGGGGAAGAGAGATGCCTAGCCACATAAAGTTTGCCCAGGAGCAGAAGCTCAGAAGAGACAAAGACCTTCCTCAAAGGTCCAAAGAGAGAGAAAGCCTTTCCCTAGAGCCAGCACTACGAATTCAGACTTCCACTCTCCTAAACTGTGAGAAAATAATTTTTTTTTTTTTTGGTTAAAGCCATCCATTTGTGATATTTCCATTATAACAGCACTAGATAACTAAGACAGGCATGGTTTGCCAAAAAAAAAAAGAACATGCACAGTATTTGCATAAAGTAGGTAGTTATTTGAACATATTTGTAATAGCTGATTTAGGTCTTTATCTACTAATTCCAATATTTAGGACCCCCAGGTACATTTTTACTGGCTTCTTTTTTCTGCGTATGCACAGTAGTTTCTTTTCATGTCTTGTAAATTTTGTTGAAAACCAGACATTTTATATAAAATACTGAAAAAACTCTAGGATAAGATACCTCTCCCAAGGCTTGTTGTTGTCATTGTTGCTTATTTGTTTGGCAGCTTTCCTTGACTATTTCTGCAGATTATTTTATTCCCTACCATCTACTGCCACTGAGTTCTCTGCTAGTTTTTGTTGTGGTTATTGTTGGTGGTGGTTTAAATTCTTGTTTTTATTTTCAAGCCTGGTTTCCTAGGATTCACCCCTGGTTCAGTACAATTTAGTGCTCATCAATGATCTGTCAGAAGATTTCCTCAATGCCTGAGCCAGTAATTCTTCCACTCTTTGCCAAGGGCACCTGTGTGTGAAGTCATGCATTACAACTTTAGGCAGTTTATTAGTCACCCTTAGCCTTCACTTCCTTCCTGAAAGGGCCTCAAGGTCAGGCAGACAGAAGTGATAAGGCCTTCTTTATTCCTGAGCCTCTCCAAGGTATACACAGCCCTTCTCATGCATGCTGATTTTTAGGACCCCAGGAATATGTCAGAGCTTTTCAAAATTCTTATGGCTATCTAGTTCTTCATGTCTTCCTCTTAAGTTTTAGAAAAGGCCTTGTTTGTCTCAACCGAAATCACAGCCTGAAGCAGCTGCAGCATTACCAGCAAACTGTTATTGTTTTCAGCAACACCCTGGGTGTGAAGTGTTTTTATAGACCTGATGTCTAAATCAGATAAAATAATGACAACACACTAGAAATTAAAAAAAAAAAAAAAAAAAAAAAAATTCCAAGGAACTGCTACTTTGGTCAAACTATTGACTGTGCTCTGGGGATGTGTTTTTTAGTGGCGGTTCATGACATCCTCACTTCTGACTTACTGGTTAAAACTTCAGGGTTTTCCCTCTATCTCTTCGGGATGCCAGTTACAAGCTTGGGGGACCCCAGCCCCCTCACTTTTGATCTGCTGACTCCCACTACTTCCTTGGGTTTAGTAATTCACTAGAAGAGCCCACAGAAATTTTTTTTTTTTTTTTTTCCATAGAGGCTTCACTAAAAGACTCAGTGGCTGTGAGGCTGCTGGCTTTTTGGTTATCATGCCGTTCAGGTGTTAAGGGAAGGGAGTTTGGAATACCTCTATGAGGGTGATAATAAGCACAAATTCAAATCCTCACTTTTCACTTCTCCAGCGCTTCTGTTCTGACAGCAGCTACACACACAACACTTCTTCCTCAGACCCTAACCACTTGGAGCTAAGTCAGCTCTCCCAAGTTAAAGGATACAGTCTTCAGACACCAGCCACAAGCTTGGGAGACCACGTGACACCCTCACCTTTCATCTGCTGGTTAAAAATTCAGGATTTCCCCTCTATCTCTTCAGAATGCCAGCCACAGGTTGGGGGTCCCTAGCCCCCTCGCTTTTGACTTGCTGACTCCCACTCCTCACTTTGTTTTGATAATTCACTAGAATGACCCACAGAACTCAGGTATTTAAGATTACAGCTTTATTGTAAAGGATAAAAATCAGGATCGTCACAAAGAAGAGATGTATAGACTGAGGTCTGTAAAGTCCCCAACGTGCACCTTCCATGTCACAAAGAGTGCGTGTTATACTCCTGAGAGTCAACGTCTTTTGACAACCAGGAAGGTCATGGAGATTGAGTGCATAGAGCTTTTATTGAGGATTTTTGCCATGTCATCATGAGATGGTATCACGAGGTGGGTCACTCTGACCTGGCCAGCCCCACCCAAGAGTCACCTCACTGATGTCAGTTTTAATTAGGTGTGACTTGGAGTGTCCTTTGAAAACACTTAAACCATTAGGAAACTTTCAAGATTTTAGAGATGATCTCACAGGAATCTTGGAATTCTTTGGGTAATGTTAAGTTCTAAAGCCCACAAGCCCCAACTTAAAATCTCACTTGTTATGGATTGATTTGTGTTCCCCCAAAATATGTGTTGTAAATCTTAACCCCTATACTTGTGGATGTAATCCCATTTGGGAATAGGGCCTTCTTTGTTATGTTAAGGAAACCATGTCAGTGTATCATTTTTGAGATATTTTTGATATATAAAAAGAGCAGATTAGGCACAGAGGAAAAACAGAGATGGGGGAAAATAGATGCCATACCACACAGAGATCACCAAGTAACTGAAGAAGAACAGAAGCTGATATGAGACAAGGACTTTGGCCCAGAGGTGACATGGGAAGACTTCCCCTAAAGCCAGTGCCCTGAATTCAAACTTCTAGCTGCCTAAACTGTGAAAAAACATATTTTTGTATGTTAAAGCCACCCTTTTGTGGTATTTCTGTTACAGCAGCACTAGATAATTAAGACACCACTGTTCTTAACAAGACTCAGTGCCTTTTCTTGAATAGACACTTTCAACATGTTCTATGCCTGTGGTTAATTTCAAGAGTGCCAAAATGGTTGAATTTTATTGTTTTTTAAGCATTTTCTTCCTTTTGGGGGGGGTGAGGAGTTGGTGGTTTTACCAAGGTCCTTACCATTCTAAAAGTTGATCTTGAATTTCATGTAAATTAAATATATGTAGTTCTTTGTGTCCGGCTTTTCCACTCATTGTTATGTCTGTGATATGTATCCATGTTGTTATGTGTAGCAGTTTCTTGTTCTTTATTGCTATGTAATATTCCACTGTATGTATATACCAAAATTTATTTTGCTGATATAAGAAAAAAAAAATAAACATTATGTTATTTCAAATTTTGAGTTGCTATATTATGAAATTTTTTTACAGCTGTTGTCTTATATGCTCATTTGTCTTAAGTATATACCCAGGTGTACAATTGCTATGTCTAAGACATTCTACTGAGAATAAGAATTCTTACAAAGGTAAGAATATGATTAGTAAATAGTGCCAGACATTTTTTAAAGTTAGTGTAACAATTTACTCTCTCCCCAGCAACTCACAAATATGTTATTATTTTAATATTTACCATTTATCTTTAGCATACACATTTCAGTGTAAATATATTTAACAAAGCCTATAGTAATTCAAGTTTTTATCCTTCCTTTGGAAATAACGAAGACCTTACAATGCTTTTACTAACACATAAGCTGTCCCTTGTTTTATTGCCTTAAGCTTTAAATTTTCTTTTCTTAAACAGACACAGAAATTATTTTGTTTGTTTGTTTTGCTGGCCAGCAGTAAATTATCTTTTTAATTTTCACTTTGTTGTTTTTACTCACGTTTTTTATATTCTATTCTCTCCATTCCTTCTAGCTGAAGTATATCTTTTAGTAGATATTTTAATTAGAGTCTGTAAGCCACAAATTTTCAGTCTTTTTATGCCCTAAAATATCTTAATTTTGTCTTCGCTCTTGAATGATATTTACGTATGCTCTACAATTCTTGAACAATTATATTCCATCAGCACTTTATAGTTCTCTGTTGTCTGCTGGCATCTATTACTATTGCTTATAATAAGGCTCTTAAGGTTGTTGTTAGTCCTTCTCCAATTACTTTATTGGTTGTCTCTCTTGCCCCTCTGTTAGTTTTAAAATCTCTTTCTTTTGTTTTTCAGATTTGCTATGATGTGCTGTAGTTTTCATTTTGCTTGGTAATCAGAACACAGTTTTGTTTTAAGGAGTCATTTTTCTTTAAGTCTAGAAAAAGCGTAGATATAATTCCATCTCTGACATTCCTTCCTTTCTTTTCTTCTGAAGTGCCAATTAATTGTATATTCAAGCTTCTCAATCTACCTTCCACGTGTCTTAACTGATTAATAGTGTTATTTTTATATCTTTGCATATCTTTGTATTTTGTTCTGGGTGACTTCTTCATTGCTGTCCTACATACACCAATTTTCTCTTTGGCTATGTGCTATATTTTTTTATTTCAATAATTGTTTTGTTTACTATCAAAATTTTTAATGGGCATATTCATACATATTAGCTCTGTTTCATTTCTACCTAAATTTTTCATAATGTCTTATTGTTTGATAAGACGTTAAAATGCAAGGTATTCATTTATTTGGAGGACCTAAATATATTCAAATTATTTTTAATCTAGTCCAGAAAATTATTTTCATGTGAAGTTAGTTAATGTTTTGTTTGTACAAATTTATTTGGCTGTATTTCTTATATATTAGAATTTTGGGTTGCAGGCTTATTTTGGCAGAAAGGTATTTTGTTTTTGTTTATGTTCTCTGTTTTCACCATCCTACATAGCAACTAAAGGAACACTGGTGGCACAGTTAGTTGAGTCCTTGGCTGTTTACCAAAAGGTCAGTAGTTCAAACCCACCAGCTGCTCCAATAGAGAAAGATGTGAGAGTCTACTTTGTAAAGATTTCAGCCTTGAAAATCCTATGCGTCAGTTCTACTCTGTCTTATAGGGTAGCTATGAGTCAGAATCAACTCAACGGTAACTTATTTTTTTTTTAAATAGCAACCAGAGAGCCGTGGTGACACAATGGCTAAGCCCTGGACTGCTAAGTGAAAGGTCAGAGGTTCAAACCCACCAGCAGCTTCTGGCAATCTGTTGCCCGTAAAGATTACAGCCTGGGAAATCCTGTGGGACAATTCTACTCTGTCCTTTCGGGTTGCTATGAGTTGGAATTGACTCAACAACACACAACAACATGTAGCAACCAGACCCTCAAATGAGAAATAGAACTTGTAATGAATGGCATTTTCATTCTCCTGCCAGTGGTAATATTGGTTATATTGAAGATGTTATCAAGTCAGTGTGTAGTTTAGTTCTGTTCTTTATTATGAGGCTGCGTCAGCGTCCTCCTGCCCCTTAGGTCTACAGCTTGCTAAAAGCCGTAGCCTTAGTTGGTGGTAAGCAACAACTTATTTGGCCTGCTTTCTTGAGAGGGAGTAAGAAAACGGTTTCCATAGCCTCTGAATTCACTGAGTTTGGCTCTAGTAACCCTTTCAAATGAATACGGTTAGTTCTCATTGCCTACAGGAGCTGAGTGTCTGTTTTGGTTTGTAGTTTTAGCACACCACTTTACCTGGCATTTTATTTCTATTTCTTGTCCAAAGAACTGTTAGTTTTGTTTTTTATATTATTTTTGTAGTTCATACTTTATGGGTTATATTTGTTATTTCTGTAGGTTTAAAGCACAGTAGATGCTGCCATATACTACGTTACTCTGTTAACTTGACGTCTTGCCTTGATTTTGAGTTTGATTCTGCCATTCTGCCTTTGAGTCAATTTCCATATTCCAAGTCATTTTCCTCCTTTGATGTTGTGCTGCTTGTTTTAGTTTTTCATTGAACAACCATTTTTTGAAATATTAACATATTAGTTAGGTTACAGGTTGTGCTGTTGAAAAATATACCAAAAATATCCATTGCTGTCAAGTTGATTAGGATTCATAGTGACCCTATTGGACAGAGTAGAACTGTCCCATAAGGTTTCCAAGAAGTGGCTGGAGGATTTGAACTGCTTTCCTTTTGGTTAGCAGCCAAACACTTAACCACCATGCCACCAGGGCCCTGTACCAAGAATAGACTGACTTAAATATGGCAGAGTTTGCTTTTCTCCTACATAACATCCCTGGACAAGAGGATCAAGGTGGGTAGGTGGCTCTGCCATCCTCAACAGTTGACTTTCACCCATGGATTCAAGCTATCATTGCAGTGGCAAGTCATGCTCTAGCCAGCAGAAAGTGGAAACATGATAAGAGATGCAATACATCTGATATTATTGAGAACTGACAACATACTTTCCTATTCCTGTGCTGAACAATTCTGGGACCAAGCGTATTTTTCTGTTTCTGTGCTAAAGAATACTGGAACCAGACACAAATAAATGAACAAATCATTTGAGGAAATTATTGTTCCTGAAAGATAAGATGATGAAACAGTCTTTTCAGGATTTTCTCTTCCTGGACACCACTGTCAGATGCTCTTGTCCTTGATGCAGTAAACTTATAAACTTAGCCTTACTTAATTAACAAATATTTCTAGTGGTATTTTGGGGAGTTTACAGCTGACAGCGTTAAGGGCAAAAACTGGAAATGACACAGGTCACTTCTGTTCAAATTTCATAGGTCGGAAATACGTCACATGGTCACATTTACATAAAAAGTAGAACTTATAGTATTTGGTTGTATAGCTCTGTACCAAGCTAAGAATATATTATTGTAGAAGAAGGGAATAAAGATATACAGAAATTAACTATTCTTGTTTCATATAAAACCAATGAAGGTCAAAGATCTTGTCCGGTCATAGGTCTTAAACTTGCCCAGATTTCCTTTAGTTACTGACCTCTGTAGCTCTCAATTTAATGGCAACTACCTTGAAGCTATCTGAAACAACAGGGGTGGGAAAGCAAGAACTTCAATAACACCTATGATCTAGGCTGGGTTTCATTATCTGGCCAAAGTCACTCAATTCAGACAGAAGGTCCAGGTCTCAATCTTAGTTCATGATGTTTGGGGCTTAGAAACTTTGGCTTTCCAGCACTACAAAGCTTAAAATTACTGGAATCACCTCAGCTATTTAGATTGCAGGTTGCAGGCAGAGAGGATCTCCTCTATCAGATCAGATATCCCTCCATCTCTGCTTTAAACTCCTCTTGTTCAAGTTTCTCCATTTCTCTCCTACTATTTGTCAAAACCTATAGATAATCAGCAACATACACCAGTATTCTGTTTTTCTGACGAATTCCACTGAATATATGAATTCTACTGGCATTTGATTTGCCTCCCAAATTATCAGAGGAAATAGTTCTTTGACTAAATTTGGTTAACGGTCATAGCATAATAAGGGTCACTGGATTTCCAGTCTGTAATGTCTATATTTTTTGCCACATGATGCCTGCCTTTTAAACCAACTCCACTATTTTACCTCTATGTAGGGTTACAATCCTTCTTCTTGTATAAAAGATTCTTTTAATTGGACAACAAATACTGTATTTTTCACAAATAACATGCCCATATAAATAATACACCCACACATATAGTGGGAATAGCACACCTAGGAAAATCATGCATGAGGGCGTTGCACGGTTGGCGAAAAGTATAACAGGCAGATTATTTGTGTACAAATACAGGACAGTGATTAAAAAAAAAAAAAAAAGACCTTTATTCCCCTCTCATGTGATGGTCCAGGTGTAGGCAGGTAATCTAGGGTGAATAGGCATCTCTGCCATCCTCAACAAAGGGCTTCCTGTAACAAGTTTAAGGCAGCTTTTCTCACCAACTCTCAGGCAATAGGAAAGAGAAAAGTAACATCATCAGGCACATATATTGTTTCAAGGGCAAGATTCAGAAGTGGCAACATCTTTTTTGTTCACATTCTATTGACCAGAATTTCGTCACACTGATGCAACTAGCTGCAGGGAAAATTGAGGAGTTTATACTTTAGCTAAGTGACCATGTGCACAGCTATCAGCCTGTTATTATGAAAATAGGGGAAAATAGATATTCAGGGTATTTCACAGGGAGACAACATGGCATATGTAAAAAGAACACATTCTCAAGCCAGGCAGTGCTGGTGTGATGTCAGGAGCTACATTTAGAGAAAAGGAGATTGTAAAAGGTGACCGCCATTTTCTTTCCACTAAACCCTCCTTCTTAGAGCATGTTTTGTAATCTAGTACAGCTCCTAGATTGAGTAGCCAAAACTTCACCTGATCCCGGCCTCTAGAAACCTTTGTTAGATCAGGTTTATCCAGCCAGATCAATCTTTTTTTTTTTTTTAATACTAGGAACAGGTGTAACTTGTGAATCAGGTATATTCTTTCTCCCACTGTGGAAAATTAAGCCATTTGCAAGCCAAAGAGTAGCCATGAGTATGCAGAGAAAACATACCTGTGGACAGGACTGAACTGAAGAAAGAAGCAAAGACAAGAGATCACGTGAAGAAAAGAGTGGTTGTCGTCTTAGTTATCTAGTGCTATTATAACAGAAATACCACAAGTGGTTGGCTTTAACAAACAAAAATTTATTCTCTCACAGTTTAGGAGGCTAGAAGTCCGAATTCAGGACACCAGCTATAGAAGAATGCTTTCCCTCTCTGTCAGCTCTGGGGGAACGTTCTTGTCAATTTTCAACAACTCTGGGCCCAGCATTCCTTCAAGATCTCCATGTGTCTTGCCATCGATCTTCCCATGAGTCTAGGAGGTTCTCAGCACAGGGACCCCAGGCCCAAAGGGTGCACTAGGCCTCTGGCTTTTCTTTCTCGTTGGTATGAGGTCCCTCTCCTTCCTGTTCACTTCTCCCTTTTATATCCCTAAAGAGGTCGACTCAAGATACAATCTTATCCTGTAGATTGTGCCCTACCTCAACATAACATAGCTGCCTCTAATTCTGCTTGATTAATATAATAGACTTTAGGATTTACACACATAGGATAATTACAACAGATCACGAAATGGAGGACAACCACACAATACTCGGAATCATGGCCTAGCCAAGTTGTCACATGTTTTATGGAGGACATAAGTCAAACCATAACAGTTGTTGACCAATCACCAATTTTTATGAGTTCTGCATCTGTATTCTGTACTTTTTTCCATGATTTTCTGTTATAACCTTCTACAGATATGTGGGTTTTTTCCTGAACAATTTGATTTTTTTTTCTTTATTGGCAAATATTCTCTTATTAAAGAAGTATTACCAAAACCTCAAGACCTCTCAATCTAACTCAGAGAAATATACAAATAAATATTGTAATCCAGGTATCTAACATAATGCCACCAGAGCAAGGAGAAAAGAACGATTCATCTCAGAAAATAAGGGAAGGCTCCAGAGTGAAGGTAACTTTTGAACTGGCTTTGAAGGTGACTGAGATTTCATCATGTGGAGTAGAAAAAGTGAGAGTGCCACAGGATAGGGCAGAAGTTTTCAGGTGAAAATTTTTCAGATGAGAATATTTATGGAGCAGATATAATTCCATGTGTTCAGAAATTTATCTGCCCAATAATGGTCAGTAAACACTATAAAGCCTCTCTTTTAAAAATACAAAATTTGGTATAACATGTCTTTTAGATTTCTGTCCTGAGATGTTTAGTTACTGGAAGCAGTAGAAATATTCTTTTGTTAATACACAGTGTAGTGCCAGTGTGAAGATGAGAGAAAGGCTTCAAGATACAAATGCATGCACACACAAATACACACGCACATGATTTCACAAGGCTCTAAACCTCTTTATTTTGTTATGTTTTATACAGAAAGAAAAAAAAAAAATCTTTGTTTCTTTTCCCCAAATTTCTCTCTGAGTTTATTCTAGTTGCTCTGGTCGTGGTACTATTTGCAGAACTGTGTCACAAACAATGTACGCATTTAAAAAATCTGTTCTGTGATGGTTAAGATTGTGTGTAAACTTGGCTGGGCCATGATTCTCAGTGTTTTGGCAGTTATATAATGTTGTGATCACTTCCCTGCTGAAATTTAGTACATGATCACCCCATGATGAAATCTGCTGAGTGGTACTGGTGGGACCTGTGACAGCTCACTGCTTTCTCAGCATTCATCTCTCTACCCTCCTCGCCTAGTTCCTTCCTGCTCACCTTGCCAGGGCTTTTGCCTGTTCTAGATCCTGCGGCTGGCTCCTATTCACCTGAGCTCTGGTTCTTGGGACTTGAGCTAGCAGCTTCCCTGCTGAAGTTTGAGACTCATTGATCTCCACAGCCTGCTACAGCGCTGCTCTACAGCCTGCGTATCTTGAGGACTCCTGTGGCTACTTGAATCAGCTGAAGTCTGTAACAGCCCTGCTTTCTGCCCTGCCGATCTTGGGTTAGTCAGCCCCTGTGGCTATGTGAGTCAGGAGAATCTTCTTTCCTACTTCATACACTTGGGACATACAGCCTCTAAAAACTGAGTGAGCCATTTCCTTGATATAAATCTGTCTGTCTCTCTCTCTCTGTGTATATATACCCTTTACTGGTTTTGCTTCTCTAGGGAACCCAGACTAAGATGTATTCTATCAATGGTCTTGTTTTCCTTAATTGGGAAGAAGAGAGATACATTTTTGAAGTTCAGAATGACTTGTGCTCAAACAGAGAGATCTTCTTATTAATTGGAAAACATTACTCAATTAAAATCCAGTGTGACAGATTAGATGGTCAGCTCCTGGGACAGGTTTCAAAAGAAAGTAACCCATTGCAGTACACAAAGTAAATATATATTTTTCCACCTGACAGACTAAGCATTTGAAAGAGGTGCCCAACTGGCTATTGGCTTATTAGTTAGCCAAATCATGGCTATTTAATATACTGTATTAACTATGGTTTTGTTCAGTTAGTTGTGATTGTCTTCAAAGGTATAACTTGGAAAATTAACATGATAATTAAATCTACTATGAAATAAGTAGGTTTGTTGTCTAAACACCAAAGAAAATGTAAACATGTTTCAACTTCTTCAAAGTTCTCTTTCTAAAAGATGTTCTTTCTTAAGCTGGAAAATATTGGTAGACCTTTCTTCTGAGCTCTATGGTCATATATGCAACTGTCTATTTGACATCCTCACTTGTGTCTCTCACTTAACATGTTCAAAACTAAACTTCAAATTTTACTCCCCTACAGCTGATCCAATATTTTCCTCATTTTATTAAATGGTTCCTCCATGTACTCAGGTACATAAACCAAATGCCTGGGAGTAACACTTGACACTACCCTCTCTCTTGTCTCCACACCCATTTAATCTTCAAAGTCTGTCTATCCTACCTACAAAATGTATTTCTCACCTCTCCATTTTGTTCCATCACAGTGTCAGTATTTTATTCAAAGCTTTTACCTCTCTCCTGAATGACTGAAAGAGTTGCCTAATACTCCCCTTTTCCATTTCTACCACTCCCAATCTGATCTGTACATAGTTGTCAGAGAATCTTTAAAACATTTTTGGATCATTTTTCTCTCATTCAAAATATTTGATTGACTGCAATGAGAAGGATAGAGTAGACTACAGAAGTTTTTGCACGTCCTAATGGTCCTGCACCAGCCCATTAGAGATATCTATAGACCTCCACATGACTTTGTCATGTTCACTGAAAACTTTGGCACCTGGCTCAAAGACTTTTTTTTTAAATCTTGGGAAATATCAGTATTCTTGTGGATTTTCCTTAGAGTTTTCTTGGCTTCATGAACTCTAAAAAAATTAGGAATCTTCTAACTTATCAGCGTGAATCCGTGGCTATTTGATAAAATTTGATCCAAAAATTTCTCATGCATTACTTCTTAAATTTAAATGTCCCAGTATTTGCCTCTGATGTTTCATGCCATCCTTCTTTCTAGTCCTGTTTTATATGTCTCATTAAATTCTCTAACTTATGATGTCTCCATTTCTACTGTATTTAAGCCCTCTTATGATCTTTCTATGGAAACCCTGGTGGCGTAGTGGTTAAGTGCTACAGCTGCTACCCAAAAGGTCAGCAGTTCAAATCTACCAGGTGCCCCTTGGAAATTCTATGGGGCAGTTCTACTCTGCCCGATAGGGTCACTATGAGTTGGAATTGACTCAACAGCAGCGGGTTTTGGTATGATCTTTCTTTCTTACTGAGGCAGAGTTCTATAGTCAAAAACTTAAGCAATATTTTCACAAGGATTCTCAGTATTCTGGTTAAAAAACAAAAGTTTGGGCATGTATTTCCGGTCTTTTATTATTAATAAGCTTATGACCTTGACAAGTTACTTGATCTTTTATTATTCCACAGACTAGTTTATTATCATCTGCTTGGACTTCTTGTGGCTACCAGGAGAAATCTACCATTAAAAATGCATGGTCTACTACCTGAGTTAAATCATCCAATACATAACCTAACCTCACTCAACCATTTCTTTCAAGGATTATTCTATATATTCATCATTTAATTCAATTTCTCTACCTTTCTTCATCTCTTCAGTCTTATAAGATGATATTACCATTATTTTTTTTCTTTTATTCTAGAGGTTTGCATAAAATTTGTTATGTAATAGACAATCACAAAAGTTTAATGCAGTAATCCTCAACCCTAGTGTTAAAAAGCAGAGAAGTCACCTTGAAGACTAAGATGTGTCTGACCCAAGCCATGGTGTTTGCAATTGCCTCATATGCATGCAAAAGCAGGACTGTGAATAAGGAAGACTGAAGAATTGATACCTTTGAATTATGGTGCTGGCAAAAAATATTTGAATATGCCATGAACTGCCAAAAGAATGAACAAATCTGTCTTGAAGAAGTACAGCCAGGATGCTCCTTAGAAGTGAGGTTCGTGAGACTTCATCTCACATAGTTTGGACACGTTGACAGGAAGGATCAGTCCATGGAGAAAGGCATCACGCTTGGTAAAGTAGAGGGTTAGCGGAAAAGATGAAGATCCTCAACAAGATGGGTTGATACAGTGGCTGCAGCAATAGACTCAAGCATAACAGTTGTGAAGATGGTGCAGGACCTGGCAGTGTTTCCTTCTCTTGTATACAGGGTCGCTATGAGTCAAAACCAACTTGAAGGCACCTAACAACAACAACAAGTTTGTATTAGAATCATCTGGCTGCTTTTAAAAAAGTACTGATGTTGAAATTCTATCTCAGACCAGATAAATTAGACTCTGAGGATGGGATCCTAATATGGGTATTTTTTAAAAGTTCCCAAGTTCTAATGTGCAAACAAAATTGAGAACTATTAGAAACTGGATGCCTCATTAAAATTAGACTCTTTTGACTATAAAAGATATCAGAATAAATCAATGCCAGCCATAACAAAATGCTATTAAAACGTCTTTATTATCCAGCTTCCAAGACCTTGTGAATCACCAAATACCCTGCATGAATTAGCATGTTCTCCGTAGAGAAATGGCACCGCTTACACACATAAAGAGTTGATTATCAGAGTGATATCCAAGAACCTGCTGAGAAATGTCTTTTCTATTCCTTTCCTGAGGCTTCAGAAAGCTGCACTTACATCTTCCTTGAATGAACCTGTAGAAGGCAGGCACATTGGCAGCAGCTTCTCCTAAATGCTGGCATTTGAACTTGGCCTAGGCAAGCACCTCTTGTAATTTTACATTAAACTTGGCTGAAAAAAAGATGATTTTATACTTGGGCTAGGGATGAACGGAGCTTCTGTTTTCCTCTGGAGACCTATGAAGGATGAGAACATTCACTGTGTGTGTATTTTTTTTGTTTTTTTCCTTCCCTTGAAAATAAGTAAAACCACATTGTTGCTGCACTTGGTTCAAGCATGTAGAGTCAAGTAAGCAGTATTTGCTCCATTGGTTCCATTACGTGACACTTTGACTAACGGGTATAACTAAAAGTTTGATTTATTTCTGATTATCACACAATGTTAGTACTTGATAACATTTTTACATTCTTTAAGTAAGAATCTTAAATTCAAGAGGGCCCCCTCTACCTCACATTGTCACACTATCAGCAGAGAATTAAACCGTAGTTTAATCTGAGACTTCAGATAAGATAATTCAGGACTCTCTAGATACTAGGTTATGTGCTGGGCTTTATTTATTTATGAACATTTTATTATGGTTTAGGTGAAAGTTTATATAACATATTAATTTCCCATTCAAAAAATGTATACACAAAGTGTTTTATGATGTTGGTTGCAATCCTTGCAACGTCTCAGCACTTTTTCCCTTGCCCCTCTCTCCACCCTCTGGTTCCCCATTTCCATTCCTCCAGTTTTCCTGTCCCTGAGTGCCTTAGTCAAGTTGTGCTGACTTCTCCTGTGTTGTGTATTGCTTTTCCCTTCACCAGAGTTAACATACGTCTACTATCTAGTTAGTGGCTTCCCCTCACCATCCAGCTCCTCCCTATTAACACTCAAAGACTGTTCCTTTCTGTGTGCAAACTTTTCCTTGAGCTTTTATAACCGCACTCACATAAAATATTTGTCCATTCGTGATTCATTTATCTCATTCAGTGTAACACCTTCCAGGTTCATCCGTGTTGTGAGATGTTTCGAGGACTCATCATTGTTCTTTATTGTTGTGTAGTATTCCATTGTGTGTATGCACCATAATTTTTTATCCATTCATCTGTTGATGGGCACTTAGGTTGTTTCCATCTTTTTGCTATCTTGAATAATGCTGCAATGGACATAAGTGTGCGTATGTCTATTTGTGTGACAGCTCGTATTTCTCTAGGATATATTCCTAGGAGTGAGATTGCTGGATCATATGGTATTTCTATTTTTAGTTTTTTATGGAAGTGCCATACTGTTTACTACAGTGGTTTTACTATTTTACATTCCCACCAGCAATGTATGAGAGTTCCAATGTCCCTACAACTTTGCCGGAATTTATTGTTTTCTGTTTTTTGATCTGTGTCATTCTTGCAGGGGTGAGATGGTATCTCATTGTGATTTTGATTTGCAACTCTCTGAGGGCTGCTGGGGAACCCTAGTGGCGTAGTGGCTAAGTGCTATGGCTGTTAACCAAAAGGTTGGCAGTTCGAATCCACCAGGTGCTCCTTGGAAACTCTATGGGGCAGTTCCACTCTGTCCTATAGGGTCGCTATGAGTCGGAATTGATTCAACAGCAATGGGTATGGGTAATGGCTAATGACTGCAATCATCTTTTCGAGTATTTATTGGCCATCTTAATCTCCTCTGTGGAGAAGTATCTGCTTATGTCGTTTGCTCATTTTATGATTGTGTTTTTGTCTTTTTTTGTTGGTGAGCTGTTGAAGTTTTCTATATATCTTAGAGATTAGACCTTTATCAGATATGTCGTTGCTGAAGATTCTTTCCCAGTCTTTAGGTTCTTTTTTTACTCTCTTGATAAAGGGGTTAGATGAGCATACATATTTCATTTTTAGGAGGTCCCAGTCACCAAGTTTATCTTCTGGAGTTTGTGCGTCTTTAGTTATGCCTGATAATTTATTTATACCACAAGTCAGGGCCCCTAGCATTGTCCCATGACAAAGTGGTTAAGAGCTCAGATTGCTAACCAAAATGTTGGCAGTTGGAATCCACCAGCTGCTCCTTGGAAACCTTATGGGTCAGTTCTGCTCTACCTTATGGGGTTACTATGAGTAGGCACACAACAACAACAAGCATCGTTCCTATGTTTTCTCCCTTGATCTTAATAGTTTTAGGTTTTACATTTACTCATTTAATCCATTTTGAGTTAGTTTTTGTGTTTGGTGTGAGATATGAATCCTGTTTTATTTTTCTGCAAATAAACATTCAGTTTTGTCAGCACTGTTTGTTGAAGAGGCTATCTCTTCCTCCATTTAACGGAATTCAACCCTTTGTTGAAGATCACGAGTCTATAGGTAGATAGATTTACTTTTGGTTTCTCAGTTCTGTTCCATTGATCTGTGTGTCCATCATACCAGGACCAGTATGTTTTGACTACCCTGGATGTATAGTAGTTTCTGAGAAAGTGTAGTGTGAAGCCTCCTACTTTGCACTTCTTTTTCAGTAACATTTTACTATCTGGGGCTTCTTTCCTTTCCATATAAAATTGGTGATTAGTTTTTCCATCTTGTTAAAGATATATTGTTGGAATTTCCATTGTATCTATAGATCTCTTCAAATAGTATTGACATTTTCAAAACGTTAAGTCTTCTAACCCATGACCATGGTATGTTTTTCTGTATGTGAAGATCTTTTTTGTTTTCTTGCAATGTTTTGTAGTTTTCTTCATATAAGCTTTTATGTTCCTAATTATATTTATTCCTAAGTATTTTTTGGGGGGGGTATTGTAAATGGTATTGTTTTCCTGATTTCTTTTTTGGAGTTCTCTTTGTTAGTATAGAGGAATCCATCTGATTTTTGTAGGTAATCATGGACCCTGTCACTTTACTGAATCCTTCTATTAGTTCCAGTAGTTTCCTTGTGAATTCTCTGGGATTTCCTATGTGTCAGATAACATTGTCTGTGAATAAGTATAGTTTTAATTCTTCCTTTCCAACTTGGGTGCCCTTTATTTATTTTCTTGCTTTATTGCTCTGGCTAGGACTTCCAGCACAGTGTTACATAGGAGTGGTGATAAAGGGCATCCTTGTCCGGTTCTCCTTCTCAGGGAAATCTTTTCAGTCTCTCTTTCTGTTGAATATATCTGTTTTTTTTTTTTTTTTTAAAAAAAAAAATCAAATTTCAAATCCCTAGTATTAGATAAATCTCTGTACCAAATATCACAAAGAAATGTTATATATATGTGTATATGTATATATACACATATATATAAAATGAGAAAGTCAGATATTCTAAGAAAATTTTTAAAGTACACACATACACAACCTTGCATACCTGTGGAAATTTTTATTTCAACCTCTCCTGTAGTTCCAGATAGTTAAAAGAGGTCTACACAGAATTTTTTTTTTTTTGTATAAAGTAGGAAAACCTTTTGGCTTTTGTCATGCATAACATGTGAGATTATATTCAGAACTAAAAATTTTATATACAATTTGAAAATGCCTGAGAATAATAATTTAAAAGTAAACACACAAACACACAAGCAAAATATAATTCTATTGCTGAGAAAAGACAACTTAATATATAAATTCCTTCAAACACTTATGAAATATTTGAATATTTTTCACTTATTTAATATTTCAAATAAATTTCAGGATGCCAACATTTTTATTTATTATTTTTTGGTTAAATTATTTGTACAATATGCTGAGTGTGATGCCTTGCACATAGAAGACAAGAAAATATTTTGGATTGATTGTTTAATACCATTAACATAAACTCTATTCTTTGTCTTATAATGTTCTCAAACTAATTTTTATTTTGGCTATGCCTTTATATTTTAATTATTATGTACAAAAACATGGGATAGAAAAATTATGACTAAATGCCATTCAGTTTTGTGTTGTAGTTAAGATTGTGTCACTTTGGCTGGGCCATATCTCTCAGTGTTTTGGCGCTCATATAATGTTGTGATCATGTTCCTGTTGAGATTCTATATGTGACCACCCCCATGATGGGATCTGCTGTGAGTAGACAATCACCTGAAAAGGAGCTTCCTTGGGAATGTGGCCTGCACCGAATATAAACAGACATTCTGGCAAGGCTTGGGGGCTTTCTGCTCATGCTGGATCCAGTAGCTGGCTTCTGTTCAGCTGACCTCCAGCTCTGTGGTCTTTCCTGCCTATCTTGGGATTCATCAACCTTCACAGCCTGTGAGCAAGAGCCCTGTTCTATGACCTGCCAATCTTGGGTTCACCAGCTCCTGCGGCTATATGAATCAGGAGAGGCCTCTATCCTGACCCATGGGCTTGGGACATTCCAGCCTCTACAACTGTGTGGTCCATTTCCTCGATATAAATCTCTCTCTCTATATGCTTCACTGGGTTTTCTTCTCTAGATAACCCAGAACAGTTTGTTATTGGAGATCAATTTCTGACTTTTATGCTTTTACTCAATTAGTATTCTGTCAATTCCTAGAGCCTTGTTTTTCCCCAATGCCTTCAGTGCATCCTTTTACTAGAACAGCTATTATACATAAATATTTTAAGTTTCATGTATTTTGCTTTCCTATTCTACATGGCAGATTATATTTAAATTTGAATTTAAAGGGTTGCTGTTGTTGTTAGGTCCCATTGAGTCAGTGACAACTCATAGTGACCCCATCTACAACAGGACAAAAGACTGCATGTTCCTGTGCCATCCTCACAATCATTGCTATGTTTGAGCCCATTGTTATAGCCACTTTATCAATCCATCTCATTGAGACCCTTCCTTTTTTTGTGACCCTCTACTTTACCAAGAATGATGTCCTTCTCCAGGGACTGCTCCCTACTGAAAACATTTTCAAAGTACATGAGACACGGTCTCACCATCCTTGCTTCTAAGGAGCATTTTGGCTGTACTTCTTCCAAGACAGATTTGTGTGTTCTTCTAGCAGTCCATGGTATATCCAGAATTCTTCACAAACACCAGAATTCAAATATATCAATTCTTCTTCAATCTTCCTTATTCTTTGTCCAGCTTTTACATGCATATGAGGTGATTAAAAACACTATGGCTTTGATCAGGCTCACCTTAGTCCTTAAAGTAAGAATTTGATTTTTAACACTTTAAAGAGGGCTTCATCTTCATTTAAAGTGTTAAGGGAGGTGTATAGATAAAGACAGAAACTTTAAGAAATGACAGAGGGAACTTGAGGAAAAATAAGAAAATATTTAAAAATTGGCATGGAACATAGCCTCTAACTAATGATGTATTTTATCTTATGTAGGTTTGTTTTTTTTTTAATTGTCCTTTAAGTGAAAGTTTACAAATCAAGTCAAAGTCTCATACAAAAACTTATATACAACTTGCTACGTACTCCTAGCTGCTCTCTTCCTAATGAGGCAGCACATTCCTCTGCTCCACCCTGTACTTCCCTTGTCCATTCAACCAGCTCCTGTGCCCCTCTGCCTTCTCATCTTGCCCCCAGACAGGAGCTGCCTATGTAGTTTCATGTGTCTACTTGAGCCAAGAAGCTCACTCCTAACCACTATCATTTTCTGTCTTATACTCCACTCCAATCCCTGTCTGAAGAGATGGCTCTGGGAATGGCTCCAGTCTTGGGCTAACAGAAGGTCCAGGGACCATGAACTCCGGGGTACATCTAGTCTCTGTCAGACTATTAAATCTGGTCATTTTACGAGGTCTGGTCTTTTTGAGGCCTGCATCCCACTGTTCTCCTGCTCCATCAGGGATTCTCTGTTGTGTTCCCTGTCAGACCAGTCATTGGTTGTAGCCAGGCACCATCTAGCTCTTCCAGTCTCAAGCTGATGTAGTCTCCGGTTTATGTGGCCTTTTCCAGATCTTAGGCTCATATTTTTCTGGTGTCTTTGATGTCCTTCATTCTCCTCTTCTCCAGGTGGGTTAAGACCAATTGATGCATCTTAGATGTCAACTTGCTAGCATTTAAGACCCCAGACACCACTCATCAAAGTGGGATGCAGAACATTTTCTTAATACATTTTGTTGTGCCAATTGACCTAGATGTCCTCTGAAACCATGGTCCCCAGACCCCCATCCATGCTATTCTGGCCTTCGAAGCATTCAGTTTATTCAGGAAACTTCTTTGCTTTTTGGTTAGTCCAGTTGTGTTGACCTCTCCTGTATTGTGTGTTGTCTTTCCCTTCACCTAAAATAGTTCTTGTCTGCTATCTAATTAGTGAATACTCCTCTCCCGCCCTCCTCACCCTCATAACCACACCGAAGAATATTTTCTTCTGTGCTTAAACTATTTCTTGAGTTCTCGTAATAGTGGTCTCATACAATATTTGTCCTTTTGCACCTGACTAATTTCATTCAGCATGTTGCCTCAGATTCCTCCATGTAATGAGATCCTTCATGGATTCATCATTGTTCTTAATCATTGCATAGTATTCCAGTATGTGAATAAACCATAATTTTATCCATTTATCTGTTGCTGGGCACCTTGGTTACTTCCATCTTTTTGCTATTGTAAACAGTACTGCAATGAGCATGGGTGTGCATGTATCCATTCTTGTGAAGGCTCTTATTTCTCCAGGATATATTTCAAGGAGTGGGATGGCTGGATCATATGGTAGTCCTATTTCTAGCTTTGTAAGGAAGTGCCAAATCAATTTCCAAAGTGGTTGTACAATTTTACATTCCCAGCAGCAGTATATAAGTGTTCTAGTGTCTCCACAACCTCTCCAACACTTTTTATTTTGTATTTTCTGGATTAATGCCAACCTTGTTGGAGTAAGATGCCATCTCATTGTAGTTTTGATTTGCATTTCTCTAACAGCTAATGATCGTGAGCATTTCCTCATGTATCTGTTAGCTGCCTGAATGTCTTCTTTAGTGAAGTGCCTGTTCATGTCCTTTGCCCATTTTTTTAATTGGATGATTTATCATTTTGTTGTTGAGTTTTTTCAGTATCATGTAAATTTTAGAGATCAGAAGCTGATCGGAATTGTCATGGCCGAAAACTTTTTCCCAGTCTGTAGGTAACCTTTTTACTCTTTTGATGGTCTTTGGATGAGCTAAGTGTTTGATTTTTAGGAACTCCCATTTATCTAGTTTCTCTTCTGGTATTTGTGCACTGTTAGTAATGTTTTGTATACTGTTTATGATATGTATTAGGGCTCCTAGCATTGTCCCTATCTTTTCTTCCATGATCTTTATTGTTTTAGATTTTATAGTTAGGTCATTGATCCATTTTGAGTTAGTTTTTGTACATGGTCTAAGGTATGGATCTTGCTTCATTTTTCTGCTGATGGATATTCAGTTATGCCAGCACCGTTTATTAAACAGACTATCTTTTCCCTATTTAACAGACTTTGGCCCTTTCTCCAATATCAGCTGCTTATATGTGGAGGGATTTATGTCTGGATTCTCAATTCTGTTCCATTGGTCTATGTATCTGTCGTTGTACCAGTACAAGGCTGTTTTGACTACTGCGGTGGTATAATAGGTTCTAAACTCAGGTAGCATGAGGTCTCCCACTTTATTCTTCTTTTTCAGTAAGGCTTTACTTATCCGGAGCCTCTTTCCCTTCCATATGAAATTGATGATTTGTTTCTCTACCTCATTAAAAAATGCCATTAGAATTTGTATCGGGATTGCATTCTATCTATAGATTGCTTTGGGTAGAATAGACATTTTTACAATGTTGAGTCTTCCTATCCATGAGCAAGGTATATTTTTCCACCTACGTAGGTCTCTTTTGGTTTATCCCAGAAGTGTATTGTAGTTTTCTTTGTATAAGCCTTTTACATCTCTGGTAAGATTTATTCCTAAGTATTTTATCTTCTTTGGGGCTACTGTAAATGGTATTGATTTGGTGATTTTCTTTTCAAAGTTCTCTTTATTGGTGTAGAGAAATCCAACTGATTTTAGTACGTTTATCTTATATCCTGATATTCTTCTGAACTCTCCTATTAGTTTCAGTAGTTTTCTTGAAGATTCTTTAGGGTTTTCTGTATATAAGATCATGTCATGTGCAAATAGAGATACTTTTACTTCTTCCTTAGCAATTTGGATGCCCTTTATTTCTTTATCTGCCTAATTGCTCTAGCTAGGACCTCCAGCACAATGTTGAATAAGAATGGTAATAAAAGGCATCCTTATCTGGTTCCCATTCTCAAGGGGAATGCTTTCAGACTCTCTCCATTTAGGATGATGTTGGCTGTTGGTCTCATATAAATGCCCTTTATTATGTTGAGGGATTTTCCTTCTATTTCTATTTTGCTGAGAGTTTTTTATCATGAATGGGTGTTGGACTTTGCCAAATGTCTTTTCTGAATCTATTGATAAGATCATAAGGTTCTTGTCTTTTATTTATATGGTGAATTACATTGATCGTTTTCTTATGCAGTTTTGATTCATTTAAATAGTCATAAAACTCTTCAGTAAAAAGGAAATTTTGTTTTATGACTTTTATTCACGTTTTTGTTCAGCAATAAATAAATGATAATTATATATCAAGGTGCCACTAGGGAAATCACATGGACCAGGCTTTTGGAAACTCTTAAAGAAGTGCAGAAGGACTGGGTTCACTATTCTGAGTGTCACTGCATGTTGGCTTCTCTATGTTGGTGGTAGTTTATAGGAGATACAGGTAAATGAAGGTGCATGTGCTGTACTGTTCCGTGGTTCACACTTGAAGCATCAAAGTCAGCATATTGTTCAATTAGACAGAAGTAATAAAATAAAAACACTGAGAGCATTAATTTTTTTCTTTAAAACATTAAGTAACCATAATGTATTCGAAAAAGATCAAGAAAATGTCTTGAAAAAGAAGAACAAAGTAGGGAGACTCATGTTTCCTGATTTCAACATGTACTACAAAGCTATATTAATTAAAAAATTTGGAACTGATATACAGTTAACATATAGACCAATAGGCAACTGGATCTCCACAGGAAAAAGAATGAAATTGAACCTTTGTCTCATACCATATATAAAAATTAATTCAAAATCTATCAATAATCTAAACATAAGAACTAAAATTATAAAACTTTTTTTTTCTGTTCTTCACTTCTGATTTTTTATTTAGTCCCAATTTATTTATTTAAATTTTTATTGTGCTTTAAGTGAAAGTTTACAATTCAAGTCAGACTGCCATACGAAAATTTATAAACACCTTTCTGTATACTCCTAATTGCACTTCTTCCCTCCATTCACTCTTTTTGTGTCCATTCAGCCAGCTTCTGAGCCCTTCTGCCCTCTCATCTCCCCTTCAGACAGGAGATGCCAACATAGTCTCATGTGTCTACTTGATGCAAGAAGCTCATTCTTCACCAGGATCATTGTCTATGTCATACCCAATCCAATCCCTTTCTGGAGAGTTAGCTTCAGGAATGGTTCCTGTCTTGGGCTAACAGAAGGCCTGGGGACCACGACCTCTGGGGTCATTTTAGTCTCAGTCAGACCATTAAGCCTGGTCTTTTTTTTTTTTTTGTAAAATCATAAAACTTTTAAAAAGAAAATATTGGGGTAAAACTTGCAGGGCTTTAGATATGACACAAAATGCATACACAAAAACAACAAAATAGATAAATTGGACTTCATCAATATAAAAAAAAATTGTGAGTCAAAGGACTTTATCAAGAAAGTGTGTAGAATACCTACAGAATGGAGGAAAATACTTAGTTGGGAACCATCTACCTGATAAGGGCTTAATACTCAGCATATATAAAGAATTCCTACAACTCAACAACAAAATAAACAATCCAATTAAAAAATGAGCAAAGCATTTGAATAGACATTTCTCCAAAAAAGAAAGTCAAATGACCAGTGAACACATGAAAAATGTGCTCAATGTCTTTAATTATTAGGAAAATAAAAATCAAACCCACAGAGACACCATTTCACACCATGGCTAGTGGGTGGAGGATGGCTATTGAACCCTGGTGGTGCAGTGGTTAAGTGATGTGGCTGCTAAACAAAAGGTCTTCTGTTCGAATCCACCAGCCACTTCTTGGAAACCTATGGGGCAGTTCCACTCAGTCCTCTAGGGTCACTATCAGTTGGAATTGACTCAGTGACAATGGGTTTGGTTTTTTATTTTTAGGATGCGTATTATCAGAAAAATGGGAAATAACAAGTGTTGACGAAGGATAGGGAGAAATTGGAAGTCTCATGCATTGCCGGTGGGAATATAATATGATGAAGTCACTGGGAAAACAGTTAAATATAGAATTATTGTATGAACCAGCAATTCCACTTCTAGGTATATACCCAAAAGACTTGAAAGCAGAGACTCAGATACTTGTACACCGATGTTCTTTGCATCATATTCACAACAACCAAAATGTAGAAACAACCCCAGGGTCTATCAAAGATGACTGGATTAAACTGTGGCATATACATACAATGAAATATTTTTCAATCTTAAAGAGAAATTAAGTTTTGATATATGTAACAATATGGATGAACCTTGGAAACATTGTGCTAAGTAAAATTAGCCAGACACAAAGGGAAGAATATTGTATGATCCCAATTATAGCAATTATATTAACATTAATTAATTTATATGTGATAATTGGGATCATGCAATATTTTCTTTTTGTCTAGAATAGGCATATGCATAAAGAAAGTTTATTGGTTATTACCAATAATCATGGAGTTGTGGAAAGGAAAATGGGGAGTTCCTCTTTTTCAGGATTGTTTTGGCCACTCAGTACTTCTGCAATTCCACATGAATTTGAGGGTTGGCTTTTTCATTTCTGCAAAGGCTGTTGGAATTTTAATGGGGATTGTGGTCCATCCGTAAGTAATTTTGGTTAGAATTGACATCTGAACAATACTGTCTTCCAGTTGATGAAAACAGGATATCTTTCCATTTATGTAGGCCTTCATTATTTTGGTAATATTTTGTGGTTTACAGCTTTTTGCCCACTTGGTTAAATATATTTCTAGGTAATTTATTTCTTAGGTGCCTGGTGGCCCAGTGGTTAAGAGCTTGGCTGCTAACCAAAAGACTGGCAGTTCAAATCCACCTTCCAGCCCTGGCTTGGAAGCCCTATGGGGCAGTTCTGCTCTGTCCTATAGGGTCGCTATGAGTCAAAATGGACTCAATGGCAGTGCATTTGGCTTTATTATCTTTATTAAAAATGGAATTGTTTTCTTAATTTCTTTTTTTTTTTTTTTAGGCTTTTCATTGCTAGTGTACTTAGTGTACAGAAATACAACAGATTTTGTGCATTTATCCCGTACCCTGCAACTTTTCTGAATTCATTTATTGCTCTAAAATCTTTCTGGAGGATTATTTGGGATTTTCTATATACAGGATGATTTTATCTTGGATAAAGATAGTTGTACCTTTTTTCCAGTTTGAATGCCTTTTTTCCGCTTTTTCTTGCTGAATTCCTCTGGCTGGGAATTTCAGCATGATGGTAAATAATAATAAAAAAAAAAAAGGTAAAAGCCGGCATCCTTATCTTATTTTTCATCTTAAGGGGGAAACTTTCAATCTTTTTAAACTCAGTGTGATGTTTGTTTCAGTTTTTTCACAAATGTCTCTTATCATGTTCAGGGAGTTCTTTCTTATTCCTAAATTACTTAGTATATTCATCATAAAAGAGTGTTGGATTCTGTCAAATGCTTTTTCTTTATCAATTGAGTGGTCCTGTGGTGTTTTTCTTTCATTTTATTACCATAATGTGTTACATTGATCAATAAGGAAAAAAAAAACAAAAACAAAACATTGCCAGTGAGTCAACTTTGACTCAGAACAACCCTATAGGACAGAGTAGAACTGACCAGTAGGATTTCCAAGGAGTTCCTGGTGGGTTCAAACTGCTGACATTTTGGTTGGCAGCCAAACTCTTTACAACTACTCCACCAAGGTTTCCGATAGAGGTCTTGAAAAACATTATGAACCAACTAGGCCTAACAGATACATATAGATGGTCTATCCATTATTGAAAGTAAAATATTGGAGCCTCCAATTATTATTGTTGAATTGTCTATTTATACTTTAAGTTTTGTCAGTATTTGCTTCATATATTTTAAGACTCTTTTATTAGGTGCAGTGTATATGTTTGTAATTGTTATATTTTCTTGATAAATTGTCCTATTATCAATATATGATGTCCTTCTTTGTCTCTTGTGTTTAATTTAGTCTATTTTCATTCTTATTTTTTCTGTGTATCTTATAATTTTAGTTCCTTATGTCCTCTAAAATTACCTCCTTTTTTGCTTAATTGGTATTTTTGTTTAGTTGATCAAATTACTCTCCCATTCTCAGGGTGTCCTTTTTTTTTTTTTCTTTAGTTGTTGAGGACTGCAGTAGTCTGTGGTCTTAGGGATTTTTCCAAACTATTTTTGCAAAGACTGTACACTTGTCAAATATGGTCACTGACATTTCTTTTCCTTTAGCTTCTTTTCAGCTAGTGTTTTGACATAGATCTCCTTGAATGCCAGGGATTAAAATAAAACAAATCAAAGAAACTAAAAACAAAACCTGAACAATCAAAACACACCTCTGCAGTCTTTACAGATTTGTTCTGTGCAGGGTCATTCTCTAAACACGTAGTCAGACTTACCCTGAGGTTAGAGATTCACCCAAGGTGAGACCTTAGGTTTTCTCAGGTCTTTTCTGAGCATATGTCTTGCCCTGGGTTTGGCATTGCCTCCCAAATTTCTCCATATACCTGGGTGGCTTTGAATGCCCTGATATATATGTGGAGCCCTGGTTAAGTGCTCAGCTGCTGACAGAAAGTTTGGAGATTTGAACCCACCAAGTGGCTCCATGAGAGAAAAGACCTAGTGATCTGCTTCTGTAAAGATGACATTCAAGAAATACCTATGGGGCTGCTCTACTCTGTCACAATGGGTCACTATGAATCAAAAAATTGACTTGTTGGCACCTAACAACAATTTTCTGGAGAAATCCTCTCTCTGGCTTTTTTTTCCAGTCCTTAGGCAGTCTATTGTATTTTTCAACCATAATCTTTTGCCCCAGACAGTGATGAGTTTGCCTGAGCAGTGCCCACAGCTTTTCTGACCAGAGTAAGTTTCAAGATGAGAAAAATAGATACAAGCATATTGTACCAGTCCTTCAGATAGTACCCACACAATTTAAAACACAGAGCCACAATAATTTGCAAATAAGTTCTGCTCTCCCCTCTTGGGAAGCAGAAGCCAGAGTCCCACACTGGGAATGCAGGCTGCATTCATTAAGACTGCTGCCAAGCCAGGGAGGGGGTGGGACACCGGCACGTAAAAAGACACAAAGTTTCCTAGCTTTTTAAAGTCACCTTTTTTTGTTTGTTTGTTTCAGCTTTTGCTTGGTTATTGTAAACATTTGACTTTTTCCAGAGTTTTGGCAAAGTTGGTTCTGACAGTTTCTGCTTATTTTTTGACATTTCTGTCGGGGGGACAGGAGCTTGAAGCTGTGTAGTCCACCATCTTGTTGATGTCCTCCATAACTTTGGTAGTGTTTTGTTGGTTGGTTTGTTTTTTGTTCTAAGCAATAATTTTATTTTTTGGTACAAAAATAACTAAAACATTGTTCTCCTCTTCATCTTTGGATGACAAACTTAATTCACCATCCCAATGTCTAAAGATACTTGCTTCAGTGTGGTATATTAGGAATATGAGCTCAAATCAGTGTTCTGAAATGTGGATTCCTCCCCCCCCCCCGGATTGTATGAAGAATCTGTACTCCTACTGAAATTAAAACTATTCTTCTTTGCTGTCATATTGGAGAAAATCCAATCGAAACCACATGTTGATTTCAATACGAATTCCATGTCTTAGAAATGAGTGAAGAAGTTACAAGGGGAACTTTAGATTGAAATCTGAATAGAAACAAGTTTAGGCTTTCAAAATCCACGTTAATTGGATGTTAGTGCTCACTGAAGAATGTCTCTTGTTCTTTTTCACCTAAATTAAGACAAAAGAGTAGGTACATTTTGATCCATTTGAAGAAAATGGAAAATCATTTTTTTTCTTTCTGATTACAGGATCATTTCATTATTGGTTCTTATTTATTAATTGTTAAAGCAATCACTTCCTTTTGTAAAGATGAACTAAAAGTAAATAAGTAGGAAAAAATTTATGAGGAACTGTATAAACCCTGCTAGACACAGGGCTTTGAAGCAATGACCTTTCATAAACACTGATATATACATCTTTAAAAAAATCAGGAAAGAGGTTCAAAATCAATTTTTTGCTGATTTTTTAAAAGGAAAGTTAGTAGAAAAAGCCAAATGTGGTGAGAGATATTAATCCTCTACTCTTTCTTTTCTCATTCACAGTTATCCCAAGAACTGGAATGGTTTATAAACCTACACAGGGTCATTATGAGTTGGAATTGACTTGACATCAACGAGCCGGGGATAGAAAAGAAAACGAAGAGATAAGTGAGATTCTTCTATGAAAGGTTAAAATGGTTAATGGCAAATTTAGAGATGTAGTAGGGTAATATTTTTACATATTGCTGTAAATGTTTTAAATTCCTGATAATTTATATTAACAGAACTTGTTTCCTTCCAAGTAGCCATTAGGATTTTCTGATTTATGTCTCTGAGAAAAGTTGATACAATTAAACAGTGAAGTCTTGGCTTTTATATATTAATAGCTGGCATATTGGGATAAATAATATATTTAGGAGGACTACATATATGGACCAATAAGCAACATCGTGTTAAATGGGGGAAAGATTGCGGTTGTCATTTTTCTTGGATCCACAACCAACACCCAAGGAAGCAGCACTCAAGAAAACAAACGACGTATTGCATTGGGCAAATCTGCTGCAAAACACATCTTTAAAGTCTTAAAAAGCAAAAATGTCACTTTGAGGGCTAAACTGTGCCTGACCCAAGCCATGCTATTTTCAATTGCCTCGTGTGCATGAGAAAGCTGGAGAATGAATAAGGAAGAGTGAAGAAGAATTGACACCTTTGAATTATTGTGCTGGTGAACAATCTTGAATATCCCATGGACTGCCAGAAAAACAAACAAATCTGTCTTGGAAGAAGAACAGCCAGAATGCTCTTTAGAAGCAAGGATGGAGAGACTTCATCTCACATACTTTGGACATGGTATCAGGAGGGGCCAGTCCCTGGAGAAGGTCATCATGCTTTTTAAAGTAGAGGATCAGCAAAAGAGAGGAAGACCCTCAAAGAGACGGACTGACACAATGGTTGCAACAATGGGCTCAAGCATAGCAACAATTATGGGGATGGTGCAGGACCGGTTAGTGTTTCATTCTGTCTACATAGGGTCGCTGAGTCGGAACTGACTTAATGGCACCTAACAACAACATCATGGTATGCATTGAATCATGTCCCCAAAAGAGATATGTTTAAGTCCTAACCCTAGTATGGGTGAATGTGACCTTGGTTGAAGAAATAGGTTGTTTCATGCAGATGTCATCAGCTACCAATATCATTCTAGAGTAGGGTAGGTCCTGAGCCTTCCTGAGTAGTATCTCACATGAAGGGAGACACACAGGGAAGATAGACACCATGTGACAGTGAAGACAGATGCCTCTGTAAGCAGCAAAGGACCACGAAGTGTTGCTGGTAACCACCTAAACTAGGAGAAAGGCATGGGACAGTTTCTCTCTCAAAGCCTCCAAAAATAATCAACATCTCCAGAGTCCTGATTTGAAATTCTAGTCCCCAGAATGGTGAGAAAATAAAATCCTGTCCTTTAAAGCCATCCACATTTTGGTATTCTGTTATGGCAGTCTAGGAAACTAAGACACTACTCGTTACTTATTCAGTGACAGTTTTTATTTATGCAGAGAGAAGTCAGAGGGGAAAACAAAAATGCATCTCTGACCATAGTTTCTCATTTGCCCTGCACAATATGGTTTATAAACATATTCCTGGTGTATTTATTAATAGTGTTTCCTTTCACCCCCAGAAGTGACCTAATCTGGATGATAAATAAAGCTGAATCTTAGGAGTAGGGAAAGTTGAGCCTCCAGATTGACTTATTCATTTAGAAGCAGGGATACCCACTATGGTCCACTCCATTCGGAATGTTGGAAGTCTCCTAGAATCCCCTCAACCTGATCTTCTTCAGTGATACAGTATAGTAGTGCAGTGATTAGGTGAGGTTTTCCAGAAAGAAGGGCCTGTAGCAGCCTCAGAGGGGTCCTTGCTCCTCAATATGGTGTGAGGAACAGTAGAATATTTTCCCACATTACTGAAAGTAGTATGGATATGGCACTGAGACTGGGGATCAGAAGAAAGACCTTGAGATCATTGCAGGAGGATGAAAAAGCACACTGAGGAGAATGGTACTAAGGACCAGAGGAGATGTGTCCCTCTAAATCAAGATGTACAGGAACAGGGTACAAGTGTGAACCAGGTCATTTCCTTAGAGCCAGGCCCTGGTCTCTTCAAAAAGGCCCTGGAGTTCATAGGGAGTAAGAGAGATTCTAAATTGATAGAAATCAGATTTCTGGCATCTCAGAGAATTGGAAGATATTTATTTCTACAATCTGGCTAAACATGGACTTAATAAAGAAATGTATATGAGTAATAGAAAAACAAAGAAAGCCACTTTTTTTTTAGCATCTAAATGTGTGGAAGAAAATGATGTTCATCATAGAGATTGGTTTGGTTTGGTTTTGGGGCCACTAAGGGAATTTTTGAAGTGTCGATGGGTGGTTTTTAAAGGGTTTCTCCCTAATTAATTAAACATAGGTTATTGCTTCAATGTTAGAAGGATATCAATACATTAGAGGGAAGACAAACAAAATCAGTGAAGACTTTCTACATCTATATCATTATCGCATTTACTATCAGAGAGATACAGTAACATTGTAGAGAATTCTTATATCAACAATTAGGCTTTATTTGTATTCCTAGGAGTTCACTATTCCATAATTTGCCTGTGGCTCTTATTAATTCATTCCTGCTGAAATTTTGTTCACTATTATATTCCTAGGAATTTTAAAGAATGATTTCAATAATATGGCATTGCATAACTCCACAGAATGGCTCTATATTACCTGCGTAAGGGGCTCAGTGGAACTCAGCACACAATAAATATATAATGCGACCAGAGAAGCCTTGATACTTTTTGAAATCATACCACATAGCAGTATTCTTCACTTAAATCTAAGCCAATTATGTGAATTAACCAGGCTTTTGAACATAGCTTGATGCTATGTAGGCAGCAGAACCTTCTCTAACAGAAAACAAGTCAGAGTAGCCATGCTTAGTCATATGTTTGAGAATATGTTGGTGTTTGCCCCATTCCTACCTCACTAAATTCATTCCCTGATCTGTGCCTGGGGGAGCTGACCCCTCTAATGTCCTTATCTTTGGAATTTGAATGGCCTCTGTCTAGGTGTCACACTGGCAGTGATTACCATGTCAAAGCAGAGGGAAGTTTGGGGCATTTATTTGATCACTCTTCCTACCTTGCCATAGTTCTAGCAGAGACTGTGTACCCCTACAGCTCCTGTTTGGAGACCCTTTTCCACAGGTCAGATCTTATCAGACTCCAATTTCACCATTCAGTTCTCTTGCCCTGCAGGCCTAGAGATGGTAATGATTTCCCTCTTTTGCTTGTCTTTGGGCACATCATCATCCCTTGTGGGTTCCACTGATTCTATCCATACTTCTGTAAATAGCCCCATAACCAAATTATTTTTGTTAAAATCTCTGAGCCATCTCTTTCCTGCCAGGACCCTGACTGATTCAGAAATTTATTTTGCATCTGCTGCCAGTCTCCCAGGCTTCCAAAAACATCATTTCCGATTAGTGCTAAAAATGACTCAAGATGTTAATTTCAATCCAATCAGCACTCTACCATTAGACCAGATATACTAGAGATGCCTGTGTGATAAAACTCTCTTCTTTCCTCTCTGTCACTTTCCTCCTACAATTGCCCACCCTACCCCTCATAACAGACTTATATTTCTGCCTGACAGACGTCCATTCTTTTTCTACTCCTCAATATGTCTTTTCTCGAGATATGTTTTTTAAATTACGATTTATTAGGATAAAGATGTTAAGAAAAGAGAGTTGGATCACTTTAACATTTTTAGCTTTGGTAACTGAAATCCTGAATTAAACTTTTTTTTTTTTTTTTAAGCAAAGCGAAGATGTCACTTCAAGGACTAAGTTGGGCCTGACCCATGCCATGATATTTTCAATCACCTCATATGCATGAGAAAGCTGGACAATGAATAAGAAAGACCAAAGAAGAATTGATGCCTTTGAATTATAGTGTTGGGGGATTAGCTGAACAATTTTAAAGAACTACATATGTTCTTCTTTCTAGATGATTCATAATTTTCTCATAATTTATCCTTGCTTTATGTCTGCTTGGAGTCCCTGGGTGGTGCAAATGTTTAACATGCTTGATTATTAACCAAAAGGTTGGAGATTCGAGGCCACCCAGAGGTGCCTCAGAAGAAAGGCCTGGTGACCACTGAAAGCCCTGTGGAGCACATTTCTTCTCTGCCAAACATAGAGTTGGCATGAGTCGAAGCTGACTCAAGGGCGACCGATTTGGTTTTATGTCTGCCTAAAGCTGTGTTGTCAGAATGCACTGAGGTTCAGTGCATCTCATTCTATTTACTGAATTGAATGAAGTTGAATCATAATGTTGTCCTTCTTAATATCCTGTTATTAAACAGAAATTATTAGTATTATCTAAAATTTGAAAAGGAACTAGAATGAAGTTTGGAGATCTGAGTTTTAATTTCTTATCTGATACTGCCTCCTGGTTGGCTATGGAGAGCTTCGCAGTTCACTGTACATAGCTTGGCCTTAGGGTCATCATATAGAAAATGAAGAGGTGGGCTAGAGGCCTATTTTAAATGTCTGAAATTGCTTCTTGATTTTACTATATTTTGTTTTTTTAATACTTTAATCCAAAAAAATTAAGTTTTTAAGTGCAGAGTGACTGGATCATTAGTTCCCTTTGCACGGATAATAAAAATCATAAGAAAATCCACAAAAAAATTTAAAACTGGAATAAGGTATGAAAGTTTACACTGTAAGTTATTAAAAATTTTCCATCTCATCTGTAAGGGACATAAAAGATGAAGTCTTGTCACTCAAAACATAAACTCTTGCATTTCTAACTAAAGACATTCTAGCTAAATGTCAAAAGAATCTGAAATTCGTAGAAGAGCAAATGCTATTTCTACTATTAAAAATAAAGTGAAGAGAAAGTATCTCTTTTTCAAATAATTACCTTTGCTACTTATATGATTAAGTTACAAGGATGAGTGATTATCCTGAAAATCCCCAGGAGGCAGCAACACCTGAGAAAGTTATTTAAATTTAATACCTAAGATTTTTAAAAATAAATCCCCAGCCATCACATTAAAGTTACTTAGAACAGTTCTTCTTTTCACGTAGCATTCACTGGAAATCAAAGAAAGGAGAGTGTGAAGCCACAGCCTGAAAATTCCTGGTGGGCTTTGAACTTTTGTTTACCTACACTTCCGTTTTTACTGTTTACTGTTGGGTCAAAACTTACATAGAGAATCTTCAGATTTTGGGTTACGTGTGTGTTGTAAGCGTAATTATCTCCTTATACAGCCATGTCCCCCAACGCTGCAAGCTTTGCAGAACTCCTTTACTGATGCCTCTGTTGGTAATATCTTTCCTATAACCTCTTATTAGAGAAATTCCATTTATTCATTCTGTAACTCACATATAATCAAGATTACTGAGAGAATGATCTATCTACAATTCTTGTTTCCTCCTTTTCATATCTTATTCACGTAACCAAAAAAAAAACTTTGTTGTAGAGGAACATTTCAAGATCTATCCTGAAGTACAACACCGTCAGTAATAGAATAATAGTCATAGCCCTACAAGGAGCACCAGTTAATACCACTGTTATTCAAATTTATGCATCAATCTCTAAGGCCAAAGGTGAAAAAATAGATTTTTACCAACTTCTGCAGCCTGAAATTGATCAAACATGCAATCAGGATGCACTTTTTACTACAATGATGTATTTCCTCGATGCTTGTATTTACACTCATGCCCTATATTTTACATTCTGTGTCTATAATAACTACCTCATAAGTGCTTGTAGTAAATGAGATAATAGTTCTCAAATATTTAGCAAAATGTGGAACAGACCATCAATTGCTCATATGCAAGTTGAAGTTGAAGGAAATTAGAACAAGTACAGCAGAGCCAAAATGTGCCAAAGTATCCCACCTAAATTTAGAGACCATTTCAAGAACAGAGATGATGCATTGAACACTAATGATCAAAGACCAGAGGAGTTGTGGAATGACATCAAGGACATCATACATGAAAGAAGCAAGAGGTTGTTAAAAAGGCATGGAAAGAAAGAAAAGACAAAAATGGATGTCACAAGAGACACTGAAATTTGCTCTTGAACATAGAGTAGCTAAAATAAAATGAAGAAACAATGAAGTAAAAGATCTAAAGGGAAGTTTTCAAAGGGTGACTCGAGAAGACAAAGTAAACTATTAAATCGAAATGAGCAAAGAGCTGGGGATAGAAAACCAAAAGGGAGAGCATGCTTGTCATTTCTTACACTGAAAGAACGGAAGAAAAAATTTGAGACTCAAGTTACAATATTGAAGGATTTTATAGGCAAAATATTAAATGACACAGAAAGCCTTAAAAGAAGATAGAAGGGATACACAGAATGTCTCTGTACCAAAAAGAATTGGTCATTCAGCCATTTCAAGAAATAGCCTACGATCAAGAACCGATGGTACTGAAGGAAGAGGTCCAAGCTGCACTGAAGGCATTGGTGAAAAACGAGGCTCCGGGAATTGACGGAATACCAATTGAGGTGCTTCAACAAAGGGATATAGTGCTGGAAGTGCTCACTCGTCTATGTCAAGAAATTTGGAAGACAGCTACCTGGCCAACTGACTGGAAGAGATCCTTATTTGTACCCATTCCAGAGAAAAGTGATCCCACAGAATGCAGAAATTATGGAACAACATCATCAATATTGAAGTTAAGTAAAACTTTGGTGAAGATAGTTAAAAAGTGGCTCAGCAGTACCTCAACAGGGTACTGACAGAAATTCAAGCCAAATTCAGAAGGTGATATAGCTGATGTCAGATGGATCTTGACTGAGAGCAGAGAATACCAGAAAGATGTTTACCTGTGTTTTATTTACTGCGCGAATGCATTCAACTGTGTGGATCATAACAAATTATGGATAACATTACAAGGCATGAGAATTCTGGCACAATGAACTGTGCTCATGAGGAACCTGTGCGCAGACCAACAGGCAGTTGGTCAAACAGAACAAGGGGATACTGCGTGGTTTAAAGTAAAGAAAGGTGTGCTTTGGCGTTGTATCCTTCCACCACACTTAATCTGTACGCTGAGCAAATAATCAAAGAAAGTGGACTATACAAAGAAAAATGTGGGCGCCACACTTGGAAGAAGACTCATTAACAGCCTGCGTTATGTAGATGACACAACCTTGCTTGCTGAAAGTGAAGAAGACTTGAAGCACTTACTGATGAAGATAAAAGACTGCAGACGTCAGTATGGATTATACCTCAACATAAAGAAAACAAATATCCTCACAACCTCAGCAATAAGCAACATCATAATAAATGGAGAAAAGATTGACGTTGTCAAGGATTTCATTTCACTTGTATCCACAATCAGCACCCATGGAAGCAGAAGACAAGAAATGACGCATTGCACTGGGCAAACCTGTTGCAAAAGGTCTTTAAAGTGTTAAAATGTAAAGATGTCACTTTAAGGAATAAGGTGCGCCTGACTCAAGCCATGGTGTTTTCAATTGCCTCATATGTATGAGAAAGCTGGACAATAAATAAGAAAGACTGAAGAAAAATTGAGGCCTTTGAATTATGGTGCTGGTGAACAGTACTGAATATACCATGGTCTACCAGAATGAACAAATCTGTCTTGGAGGAAGAACAGCCAGAATGTTCTTTAGAAGAAAAGATGGAGACTTCGTCTCTCAGACTTTGAACATGTTATCAGTAGGCATCAGTCCCTGAGGAAGGACATCATGCTAGGTAATGTAGAGGGTCATCGAAAAAGAGAAAGAGCCTCAATGAGACGGACTGACACAATGGTATCAAACATAACAACGATGGTGAGGATGGTGCAAGACCAGGCGGATATTTTGTTCTGCTGTAGGTAGGGTCAATATGAGTTGGTATCAACCGGATAGTATTTAATATGCCTCCTTGGTTTTATTTTTATGTGTATCTTGACAACTGCCCAAGTTTAAATACTTACTACTTATTACTGGACTGTTACAATTACCATCAGATTTGTCATTTTATCTTTAATCTCCTTCCTTCTAACCTGTCTTCTAAATTTGTTCTTTTTCAAAAATTGGATTTTTTGCCTTCTTATTATTGTTAAAAGAATTCTTTATTTCTTTATTAGATGTATGTTTTGTAAACCTTGTCTTCCCATCATAACTTGCCTTTTCATTTTTTAATGTCTTTCAAATAGCAAAAGTTGTTTTATAAGAACTTCTTATCTTTCATTCATTTATGATTTGTGCTTTTTGTAGTCTAAGAAAGTTTTACCTATCCCACAGTCTCAAAAATTCCCACCTATATTTACTTCTAGAAGTTTTACAGATTCAACCTTTACATTTAGATCTATGATCCATTTTGAGTTAATTTTTATGTATCGTGTGACATAAGTGTAGTCTATTCACGAATTTTCTATTCTGTTCAAGAGAGCTATATGTTGATCATTTCACCAATACCAAAGTTAATTATTATAATTTCATACTGAGTCTTGAAATTAGGTAGGAAGACTCTAACTTTGTCCTTCTTTTACAATATTTCTTTGGTTTTCTTTTTTTGGCATTTCCAAATAAATATTAGAATTTACTAAAAATTGGTACAAAGAAAGGACTGAAGTGATTTTTATTTACTTTGTATTAAATCCATACATTAATCTGGAAAGAACTGCCTTCCTAACAGTATTCACTGTTTCAATCCACAAACATGGCATATCTCCTCATTTATTTAGGAGTTCTCTGTTTTCTCACAGAAGTGTTTTATATTTTTTTTGTGCAGAGGTTCTATAAATTATTTTAAAGTTTTATATCCAGAAAATGTGAAAGATAATCAGATACATGAGGAAACAGATAAAATAAACCAAGAGCCAGAAGAATGAGAATAACCAGAGAATTTTGCAGAAGAAATATTTGGTAAGATTACCAGGGCTTCCCTCACTCCCAATACAGACACTCAGAAACTATAAAAAATGATATCAGATGTACACTATGTAAAAACTATACATTCTGTATTCAGAGAAGTAAAATCCAAGCTTGGAGATTGTAGTAGGTATCTGGAAACTGTAAAAGGTGATATATAGCAGAATGGAAATTGGACCAAATATACATTCTAGTACTGAAAATCACCATAGTCATAACTAAGAACACAATGACAGGTTTAACAGCACATCTGATACTTTCTACTTAGGTAAAAAAAGAAAAAGAAAAAAAATCATGATCTGAATAGACCAGAAAAAAAATATCCAGAATTAAGTTCAGGAAAGCCAAAGATGGAAAATATAGAAAGGAAGATAAAATATAAGTGAGCACATTCAAAGGTCTAAAGCATACATTTTTTTTTCCCCCAAAAGAGAGGAGAATGGGACAAAAGTAATGTTAGGAAATTGCTGATAATTTTCTAAAAGTGATGAAAGAGATCAAGCCACAGATTCAAGAAGCCCAACAAATACAAAGCAGAAAGAATTAAAAGGAAAAAAAAAAAAAACTAAAAACCAGCTTTAAAAAAAAAAAAAAAAAACTACACATGCTTCTAATTAACACATATATTCGGAATCTACTCGACAGCAACTTTTTTTATAAATATATATATTTTTATTGTGCTTTAAGTTTACAATTCAAGTCAGTTTCTCATACAAAAACTTGTATATATTGTTATGTAACCTAGTTGCTGTCCCTACAATGTGACAGCACACTTCTCTCCACCCTGTATTTCCTGTGTCAGTTCAACCAGCTCCTATCCTCTCTGCCTTCTCATCTCCCCTCCAAACAGGAGCTGCCCATTTAGTCTCATGTATCTACTCAAGCTAAGAAACACACTCCTCACCAGTATCATTTTATGTGTTATAGTCCAGTCTAATCTCTTTCTGAAGACTTGGCTTCAGAAATGGTTTTAGTTTTCGGCTAACCGAGAGTCTGGGGGCCATGTCTTCTGGGGTCCTTCCAGTCTCAGTCAGACCATTAAGTCTGGTCTTTTTACATGAATTTGAGTTCTGCACCCTACTTTTTTCCTGCTCCATCAGGGACTCTCTGTTGTGTTTTTTGGCAGGGCAGTCATTGATGGTAACCGGGCACCATCTAGTTCTTCTGGTCTCAGGCTGATGGAGTCTCTGGTTTACATGGCCCTTTCTGTCTCTGGGGATCATATTTTCCTTGTGTCTCTGGAGTTCTTCATTCTCCTTTGTTCCGGGTGGGTTGAAAACAATTGACACATCTTAGATGGCCGCTTGCTAGCTTTTAACACCCCAGAGGCCACTCACCAAAGTGGGATGCAGAACATTTTCTTAATAAACTTGGTTGTGCCAAATGACCTAGATGTCCCCTGAAACCATGGTCCCCAGGTCCCTGCCCCTGCTACTCTGTCCCTAGAAGTGTTTGGTTGTATTCAGGAAACTTCTTAGTTTTTCATTTAGTTCAATTTTACTGACATCCCCTGTATTGAGTGTTGTCCTTCCCTTCACCTAAACTAATTTTTGTCTACTATCTAGTGAATACTCCTCTTCCTCCCTCCCCATCCTTGTAACCATCAAAGAATATTTTCTTCTGTGTTTGAACTTTTTCTTGAGTTCTTATAATAGTGGTCTCATACAATATTTGTCCTTCTGTGACTAACTGGGAAACCTTGGTGTCATAGTGGTTAAGTGCTACAGCTGCTAACCAAAAGGTCGGCAGTTCGGATCCACCAGGTTCTCCTTGGAAACTCTATTGGGCAGTTCTACTCTGTCCTATAGGGTCACTATGAGTTGGAATAGACTCTATAGCAGCGGTGACTAATTTCACTCAGCATAATGCCTTCCAGATTCCTCCATGTTATGAGATATTCCACAAATTCATCATTGTTCTTTACCATTGCATAGTATTCCATTGTGTGAACATACCATAATTTGTTTATTCATTCATCCATTGATGGGCACCTACATTGTTTCCATCTTTTTGCTGTTGTGAACAGTGCTGTGGTGAACATGGGTGTGCATATATCTGTTCAGGTAAAGGCTCTTATTTCTCTAGGAAAAAAAAAATTTTTTTTTTTTTTTTTTTTATATTCCAAGCAGTAGGATTGCTGGATCATGTAGTACTTCTCTGTCTAGCATTTTATGGAAGCACCAAATTGATTTCCAAAGTGGTTGTACAATTTTTCATTCCCATCAGCAGTGAGTAAGTATTCCAATCTCTCCACAACCTTTCCAGCATTTATTTTTTCATGTTTTCTGGATTAATGCTAGCCTTGTTGGGGTGAAATGGTATCTTGTTGTAGGTTTGATTTGCATTTCACTAACGGCAAATCATCCTGGACATTTCCTCATGTATCTGTTAGCTGTCTGAATGCCTTCTTTGGTGAAGTGTCTGTTCATATCCTTTGTCCATTTTTTAACTGGGTTATTTGTCTTTCTGTAATTGTGATTTTGTAGTATCTTATAGGTTTTAGAGAATAGACCCTTACTGGATTTGTCAGAGCCAAAATTTTTTTCCCAGCCTGCGGGTTGTTTTTTACTCTTTTGGTGAAATCTTTGGATGAGCATAAGTGTTTGAGTTTTAGGAGCTCCTAGTTATCTAGCTTCTCTTCTGGTGTTTGTGCATTGTTAGTAATGTTTTGTATACTGTTTATGCCATGTATTAGGGCTACTAGCATTGTCCCTATTTTTTCTTCTATGATCTTTATCATTCTTGGTTTTATATTTAGGTCTTTGATCCATTTTGAGTTGGTTTTTGTGCATAGTGTGAGGTATGGGTCTTGTTTCATTTTTCTTTTGCAGATGGATAACCAGTTATGCCAGCACAATTTGTTAAAGAGACTGTCTTTTCTGCATTTAATGGACTTTCAGCTTTTGCCAAGTATCATTTGCTCATATGTGGGTGAATTTATGTCTGGATTCTCAATTCTGTTACATTAGTCAATATTATTTGTTGATGTACCAGTACAAGGCTGTTTTGACTATTGTGATGGTATAATAGGTTCTAAAATCAGGTAGTGTGAGGGCTCCCACTTTGTTCTTCTTTTTCAATAATGCTTCACTTATCCAGGGCCTCTTCCCTTTCCATATGAATTCGGTGATTTGTTTCTCCATCTCATTAAAAAATGTCATTGGAATTTGGATCGGGATTGCATTGTATCTGTAGATCACTTTGGGGAGAATAGACATTTTTACAATGTTGAGTCTTCCTATCCATGAGCAAGGTACGTTTTTCTACTAATGTAGGTCTCTTTTGGTTTTTTCCGGTAGCATCTTGTAGTTTTCTTTGTATAGGTCTTTTACATCTCTGGTCAGATTTATTCCTAAGTATTTTATCTCCTTGGGGGCTATTGTAAATGGTATTGATTTGGTGACTTCCTTTTCAACATTCTCTTTGTTGGTACAAAGGAATTCAACTAATTTTGTATGTTTATCTTGTATCCTGATAATCTGCTGAACTCTTCTATTAGTTCCAGTAATTTTCTTGAGAATTCTTTTGGGTTTTCTGTACATAAGATCATATCATCTTGAAATAAAGATACATTTACTTGGTTCTTACCAATCTGGATGCCCTTTATTTCTTTTTCTAGCCTAATTGCTCAGGCCAAGACTTCCAGCACAATGTTGAATTAGGGTGGTGATAAAGAGCTTCTTTGTCTTGTTCCCATTCTCAAGGGGAATACTTTCATACTCTTTCTATTTAGGATGATGTTGGCTATTTGCTTTGTATAAATGCCGTTTATTATGTTGAGGAATTTCCCTTCTACCCCTATTTTGCTGAGAGATTTTATCATGAATGGGTGTTGGACTTTGTCAAATGCCTTTTCTGCATCAATAGGTAAGATCATTTGGTTCTTGTCTTTTGTTTTATTTATGTGATTGATTACATTGATTGTTTTTGTAATGTTAAACCATCCCTGCATACCTGGTATGAATCCCACTTGGTCATGGTGAATTATTTTTTTGATATGCTGTTGAATTCTATTGGCTAGAATTTTGTTGAAGATTTTCGCAGCTATGTTCACAAGGGATATCGGCCTGTAATTTTCTTTTTTTATGGTGTCTTTACCTGGTTTTGGTATCAGGGATATGGTGGCTTCATAGAATGAGTTTGGGAGTATTCCATAATTTTCTATGCTTTAAAATACCTTTCGCAGTAGTGGTATTAATTCTTCTCTGAAAGTTTGGTAGAACTCTCCAGTGACGCCCTCTGAGCCAGGGCTTTTTTTTTTTTTTTTTTTTTTGATGGAAGTTTTTATATTACCTTTTCAGTCTCTTCTTTTGCTATAGGTTTATTTAGTTGTTCTACCTCTATATGTGTTAGTTTAGGTAGGTAGTGTGTTTCTAGAAATTTGTCTATTTCCCCTAGGTTTTTGAATTTATTAGAGTACAATTTTTTATAGTATTTTCTGTTACTATTCTTTTAATTTCACTTGGGTCTGTCATGATATCGCCCAACTCATTTCCTATTTGGGTTATTTGTTTTGTCTCCTATTTTTCTTTTGTCATTTTGGCCAATGGTTTATCAATTTTGTTAATCTTTTCAAAGAACCAGTTTTGGCCTTGTTAACTCTTTCAGTTTTTTTTCTGTTTTCTATTTCTTTAATTCTGTTCTAATTTTTATTATTTTCTTCCTTCTGGTGCCTGAGGGCTTCTTTTGCTCTTCCTATTTGGTTGAGTTGTAGGGTAATGTTTTGATTTTGACCCTTTCTTCTTTTCAGACGTGTGCATTTATTGCTGTAAATTGACCTCTGAGCACTGCTTTTGCTTTGTCCCAAAAGTTATGTCAGGGTGTGTCTTCATCATTTGATTCTGTGAATTTCTTTACTCTGTACTTAGTTTTTTCTATAACCCAATAGTTTTTGAGAAAGGTGTTGTTCAGTTTCCATGTGTTTGATTTTTTTTTTCCTTGTTTCTTCTGTTATTGATTTCTACTTTTATGGGTTTATGGTCAGAAAAGATGCTTTGTAATATTTTGATACTTTGGGTTCTGTTAAGGCTGGCATTATGGCCTAACATGTGATGTGTTCTGGAAAATGTTCCATGTGCGTTGGAAAAGAAAGTATACTTCACTCCTGTTGAGAGAAGAGTTCTGTATATGTGTATAAGGTCAAGGTCGTTGTGGCATTTAGATCTTTTGCATCTTTGTTGAGCTTCTTTCTGGATGTTCTGCCTTTCACTGAAAGTGTTATGTTGTAGTTTCCTACTATTATTCTGGAGCTGTCTGTCTCTCTTTTCAATGCTGTTAGAGTTTGTTTTATCTATTTTGGAGACCTGTTGTTGGGGTCATAAATATTTATTATGGTTACTTCCTCCTGGTGTATTAACCCTTTATGTCCTTCCCTATCCTTTGTGGTGGATTTTACTTTAAATTCTATTTTGTTAGAGATTAAATTTTCACTCCTAATCTTTATTGACTGTTGTTTGTTTTATATATATATATATTTTTTTCCATCCTTTGAGTTTTAGTTTTTGTCTTTAAGCCTAAAGTGTGTCTCTTGTAGGCAGCATATAGACAGATATATATATTTTTTTAATCCATTCTGCCACTCTCAATCTCTTTATTGGTACATTTATCCCATTTACATTCAGAGTAATTATTGATAAGTATGAGTTTTTTATGAGTTTAGTGCTCTCGTTTTGATGCCTGTTTTGTGTGTGTATTGTTGACAGTTTCTTTGTTTCACTTAATATTCTGTGTTGAGTCATTTTTCTTTTTCCATATTTTTTTCAACTTTTTCATTGTTATTGATTTTGTATTTGCTGAGTCTTTATGTTTTTCTTGTTTTTTATTTTGACGTGTAGGTTTGTTAGTTTCCTTTGTGCTTAACTTAATATTTACCCATATTTTTCTAGGGGTAAATATTAATGTATTATTAATACATTAAATATTCATTAACATTTAATTAATATTAAGCCAATCTTTTCTTTATATTGCCTTGACTTCTCCATATGAAAGATCTATGACTACATATTTTAGTCCCTCTTTTTTTTAATGTTGTCACCTTTTACATAATGAAGTCTCTGTTTCCCTATTTTCAGTGTTTTAGCTTTGATTTATTTTTGAGATTTCCCTATCTGGGTTGATATCTGGTTGCTCTGTCCTGTGTTCTAGTCTTGGGTTGTTATCTGATGTTATTGATTTTCTAACTGGAGAACTGTCTTTAGTATTTCTTGTAATTTTGGTTTGGTTTTTGCAAATTCCCTAAACTTGTGTTCATCTGGAAATGTCCTAATTTTGGCATCATATTTGAGAGAGAGTTTTATTGGATATACAATTCTTGTCTGGCAATTTTTTTTTCCTTCGAGGCTTTGTATATGTTATCCCATTGTGTTCTTGCCTGCATGGTTTCTGCTGAGTAGTCTGAGCTTAGCTTATTGTCTTTCCTTTGTAGGTGACTCTTTGTTTATCCCTAGCTGCTCTTAAAATTCTCTCTTTATCTTTGGTTTTGGCAAGTTTGATTATAATATGTCTTGGTGACTTTCTTTTAGGATCTACCTTGTGTGGGGTTCGATAAACATCTTGGACGGATATCTTCTCATCTTTCACGATATCAGGGAAGTTTTCCGCCAACAAATCTTCAACAATTGTCTCTGTATTTTCTGTTATCCCCTGTTTTCTGGCACTCCATTCACTAGTAGGTTATTCCTCTTGATAGAGTCCCACATAATTCTTTGGGTTTCTTCATTTTTAAAATTCTTTTATCTGATTTTTCATCAAATATGTTGTCAAGCGCTTTATCTTCGGTCTCACTAATTCTCACTTCTATTGCCTCAGTTTTGCTCCTATGACTTTCTATTGAGTTGTCTATTCTGGAATTTTATTGTCAATCTTCTGGATTTCTATTTGTGGTCTCTCTATGGATTCTTGCAGCCTATTAAATTTGTCATTATGCTCTTCTCTAATCTTCTTAAGCTCCTCTGTTGCTTTGCCTGTGTGCTCCTTGGTACGTTATGCATTTTGCTTGATCTCCTTCCAGATTTCTGGAAGAGTTCTGTATATTAATCTTTGGTATTCTACCTCTGGTAATTCCAGGAAGTTCTCTTCATCCAAAAGATTTCTTGATTCTTTGTTTTGGGAGCTTGCTGAAGCTATCATGGTCTACCTCTTTGTGTGATTTGATATTGGCTGTTGTTTCTGAGTCATCAATAAGTTATTGTATTTATTTATTTTATGTTGGCTTACTGTGTCCTAGCTTCTGTTTTGTTTTGATATATTCAAATAGGCTGCTCATGTAAGCTAGTTTGATTCTTGGTACCTTTGAAGCTCTAATATCCTATCACTAGCTGGTTAGAGCTGTTACTAGGTATGTGAGCCCTGGAGTCCATTTACTTTTCTTGTATGGATTCAGTTTAAGTGTCCAGGTAGTTGGTCACCAAGTGTGTGGTGCACGCTCTCACCTACAGTCCTAGATGGGCAGAGGTGATTGGTGTAGGCACAGGTATCTGGCTGCAGTAGGGGGTCACACACTGAGCAAGGCAGGGAGCTGACAGTTGCCCCTGAGTGTCTGTGAGGAAAGCATGTCCCTGTTCCCTAGAGTGCCTAGGTGGGTGAATTTTGCAGGCAGACTCTGGGCACCCAATGCTGTTGTCTGTAAGGACTGGGAGGTACCACTTATTCTTGGACCCTTCTTGCAGGTGGATAGGTGGCATGGGTGGAGCCACCAGTCCTCAGGCCCCTGATGTGGGTAGGTTAAAAAAAAAAAAATTTTTTTTTTTTTTTTTAGGACCCTCCTTAATTTTTTAGGCAGAGCAGTGTTAAATGTCACCAACCTGCTTCTCTACCATACAGCTGAAACAGTTGAAATTAGACTTCAGGTATACACCCTGTTGTACTGTGCTAAAGAGGGCCTATGCTGTTGAAATTGCCCACATAGGTTTATGCAGGATGAAAGGCTTTCAAAGTCCATGGAGTTTTTATGCCTGTGCCTAGGCAAAGAAACTGTATCTGCCCTGAGTTCCCAGTTTAGGGGAGCTGGCAGATTGTTTTTTCCCTGTTTATTAAGTAAGTTGTTCCCTCTCCAAGGCTGGGAGAATGGCTAAGGGCATGTGATAAGCTCTACTTCCAGCACGGCAATCTCAGAAGCCAGCTCAGGCCCAGTGCAGAGTGGGAAGGGGGCAGGAAAGTAGGAGAGAGGTTTTTTTCAAAGGGGAGTTTTTTGAACCGAGTGGTAGCTTAGACTCGTGTACTTACCTTTTGCCAATTGAGCATCAGTTTTCACTGATTCTTGAGGCGTGAGTGGACTTTCTGCCACTCAGTCTCTCCCGATGTGGAAAACACTTCCCGAGCACCACTGCTTGCCTCATAGCTGGCACCAGCCAATCCTAGCCCACAGGGTGCCAGTTTCTGCTGGGTCAGGTTTTGGCAACTCCTCGCTGCTTCTGAACCCTCTCTCCTTCCCCTTGTTCCTCAGTCTGATTCCTCAACTTTGCCTTTGATGTTCAGGGCTCCTAGATTGTCATATATAATCGATTCACTTGTTTTTTCGGGTCTTTGTTGTGAAAGGAACCACAGGAAGCATCTAATTCTTCCACTATCTTGGCCTTGCCTCCCACATTAGTATTTTCTAAAATGACAAAAACATTTTAGTATAACAAGTGTATCAAAGAAGAAATTACAAAATAATTTGGAACTAAATGATATATAAATAGTATACTTCAAAATTTACAGGGTGCAGTCCAAGTCATGCTTTGAATGGAAGTGTATATTCTTAAATGCATATACAAGCAAAGAGGAAAGACTGATAATTAATGTTCTAAGCATTTGTCTCAATATATTAGAAAAATAATAACAACTTAATCTTGAAGTAGAAAGAAGAAAATAGTGAAGGTAAAAGCTAAAAAATATAATGGAAAATATATGTACAATAAATAATATCAATAAAACAAATGGCATATCAGTAGTATCAGACGTTTTTAAAAGGGAACAGCCCTACAGACTTGTATGAAGACAAAAAGGTGACGAGATGATACTATAAACAACTTTATGCAATGATCAAAACCTACCTTTCTTAACTCAGAACCAGGGGCTTCTTCACAATGCTCTGCAGTCTCTGATTCAGGTAAGAAAAACAATTTCTTTCTTAATTTCCTCAATAATATTTTACTTGGAATTATTTGTGACCCCCATATTTATTGCCTATGACAAGATGCCGTTTCTTGTGCTTTTAACTCGTCTGTGTTACCGCTTTAAAATACGCTTTGTAAATTATAGTATTGTCTTTGCCAGCATGGGAGAGTGACTGGTGAAGGGTGGCAGTAGGATGGCTCAGGGAAGGGTGTCAGTGACTCAGTGGGGCCCCCAGGGGTTCTACTGTGTGACTACAGTGAAGTTCATGGAAGCATTACTTTGTACTAGTAAAGGATACAGTTTCTCTTTATTTTTAAAAAGTATTTAGGAAACTTTATATCACAAACATTCAGCAAATTACAGCTGCTAATGCTCTCAATAAGCAACTGTTACCAGTTGCCGTCATGTCTATTCTGACTCATGGAGACCCGTGCTTAAATCTATAAAGCTTATGAGTGTATTAGCCTAAAAGATGTATCACTCTGATATTATAAACAGGATTAAACTAGAGAAGGAGTGATGAGAAGATTAGTAGTAAATTAGCCGTCACTTAATGAGCACTGACCATTACTAAGTACTTTATTAACATCATTTTATTCAATATGTACAACATCTTGATGGTTGAATTACATTACTTGTATTTTAGACTAAGTTATTACAGAGTTAGTAAAAAACTGAAGAGTGATTCATTCTCAAGTTTTTCTGATCTCAAACCTTGGAATCTCTTTGCTATACTGTCTCCTGTAGGCCATAATGTGGACTCCTGGAGAAATATATAGATGCCTGTTTTTATCTTAATTCAGTTTAGTCTTATTTGAAAAGGAATACAAGACCATTCTATCTCCAACACCACTAAATATAATACCTTCTCAAAATGGGCTGTAGATTGTCATAAAAACTATCACAATAGCCTTTATCATAGAAACTACATGTGTTAATCCCTTCTCTTTCACTACTCAAAAGCCAGGAAGGGCTAAGTACTTAAGTGACAGCTGCAATGTTTTCAACTAACTAGGTCCTAAGGACATACTTTCAACACTGAAATCCATGATATAATGAAACCACACCCGGGAAATTTTGAAGTGCTAAGAAGAAAATGACTTCCATAGGCTTTGGCTCAAAAATCTTATCTCAGAGACATTAGCAGCACTAGTGACTTCTCATGAAAGCTGTTTTCCCTACTTGTGTCCAGCTCCCATTCATGCATGCTCATCACTCAACAATTAGGCTCTTTAGAGAAGTGGGTAGCTCCTCTGGTCTGACTGGAATGAGGCAAAACAGTGCTGAGCTCTGTTCTCACATGTTTCCATTTCTGCAGTGCTGATGTTCTTCAGATTTGATCATTTGAGCTGACATAAGGACTTTTAAAACCTTATAAAAGTGTAAGGAGAAATAATGGATTTGAAATGGTTTTTTATTTTTAAGTTGCTTCAAGCCTCTGTGGAGTGGGGCAAGTGGAACAGAAGAAAGTTTTCATCTCAGCACCCCATGCTTCTCCACCAAAGGTTAAGTAGACTAGAAGTCAGTTTTTTTTTTTTTCACCAAAAGAATGGGGAGTGGAAGGACGAATGCAGTGAGTGAAGGTAAGTGAATCACGAAAATACTTCACAAATTTTTAGAATGAAAGAAAAAAAAAATCAGGACATTTCTACCTTTTGTTCATAATAGTTGAGAATAATTTTTCACATGATCCCATAACACTTGTCTTTGTAGCCCATTGTCCTGCAATCACCTAAGTCCTATCTGGTGCTCCCAAATCAAGCAACAGGCTGTTTCTGACCACAATACCATTCATTGCTTATAGTGTTCTATCTCTTTGAATGTTTTTTCGCCTGCATTCACCAGGCTAGCACTTGCTGATCCCTCTATCTCTCCTGGAAGTTATCATTGCTCTCGCTCTTAACCCAGTGAATTTAGTGTTCCATGTGGGGGTCTCTACCCTAGGATATAATCTGTCTTTTCAATTTCACTTGCTGGCACAGAGCTTTGCCCACATTATCTACTCAGTAAATATTTGTGAGATGAATAAATTGCTTGAGCGATGAAAACGTATTCATTTCATTTCTGTGGGCATTCTCTCTTATCTGTGCAGTGAAGTCAGATAGGATCATTCTGACTTCTCTTTCACCAATAAATCTCTGTATTTCTGGGAGCTGGGACTCTGGTGTGGGATCCTAATTTTGAGGATGGAAGCAGGCTGTAAATATAAAGCTTCATATCACAAATAAAATGAAATAAAATAGGATAGAATCTGTGTTAGAATTTCAGGATTGGAGACACTGATACGAGAAAAATTTAATAAGCAGACATGCTCCAAATATTGTGGCCTTCCTGCATCCTAATATCAATATTACCTCCTCTTTTCAGTAGATAGGGCTCTATACCTGTGATCTAGGTTTTTTTTTTTCTTTTTTTAATAGAAAATAAAGTCAAGGAGTGATTTCATAGTCTCAGATTTCCTCTTTTATGTTAGATGTTGTGGTTTTACATACAAATTCCATTATAAAACTGAAATTAAAAAAACAAAAGGTCAGAAATTTCCTGAGGTTTTGTCTGGAGCAAGAAATGGCCGTTGTCACAAAATTTCATTAAGTGTAACTACATTAAAGACAAAAGCTATCTATTTGTTTTTCTAAATTTTGTGACTAATGAGAAGATAGATCAATCAATATCAAGGCTCAAAATAGATTTGAATAGACCCCCTGAAAAGATTTCTGCAAAAGTTAGCTTATGCTTTAATACGTTTTTACCCCAAAGGAATTGTTTCATATAAACTCAGAGCTGTGAAACCAACTTTTTGTGTAGCAGGAAGGGTTATGCTTTTGATCTTAATTAAAAAATAAATGAGTATAAGAAAACCAGTTTACTTCACCATGGTTACTTCAGTAATACCTTTGGGGGATTAGATAATCCAATTTCCTTGGTACCAGTGAAACTATGAATTGGATGTTTGGTATCCACCATTGCCAGCCAAAATGTTCTACCTTAGGCTATATTTAATAATTGTATCATCAATGCTCTGTGTTGCTTTTTGGCAGCGAGGAGAAACAGTACAAGGAGTCTGAATGCTTCAGTATGGCTGGATTAACTGTTTCCATGTAGACGCAAAGCAAGGAACGTACACAATGGGGCTGGTGGGTGCCAGGAAAGCATGTTAAGATGGTGAAATGTGATGGGAAAGCAGGCATTTCATTCCATTGATAATGGTGATTAGGAGTGATGTGATGTCACATCTAATTTCCTATGTAGATCATCTCTCCAGAGATGGGGCAGTCAGCTGGCCGCATCTGGACTGCAGGCAGAAAGTGAGGACTGGATGCTCAATTTTCTAGTTACACCTGCAGTTCAGTTCTGTGCATTAGGGAATGGGAACCCAATGACCTAGAACTTTTTTCAAATGAGAAAGAAATGGGTGAAGCGAGGAAATAACAATTGGCTATAGACGTTGTCATTATTTGCCATTGAGTCATCGCCAACTCATGGTGACTTATGTATAACAAAATGAAACCTTGCCCAGTCCTATATCATCTTCATGATGGTTGGTATGTTTGAGTCCACTGTTGTGCCCATTGTATTCATTCATCTCGTTGAGGTGATGGGTTGACACAACCCTCATTGAGGGTTTCCCTTGCTTTCGCTGGCCCTCGGACTTACCAGATATTATGTCCTTCACCAGTAATCAGTCCTTCCTGATGACTCATCCAAAGTAAGTGAGGCGGTGTTTCACACAATATTCTGTGGTTCAAAAGGTTTTCATTGCTTAATTTCTGGTAGTACATCACCAGGCTTTTCTCCCTAGTCTCTCTTAGTCTGGAAGCTCCACAGAAGCCTGGATGACCCTGCTGGTATTTAAAATACTGGTAGTATAGCTTCCACTATCACAGCAACAGGCAAGCCACCGCAGTACAACAAACTGACAGATAGCAGTTATAATTTGAATAGTTTAATTTAATTTGTCAGACTAACATTCCATGTAGTTTGCTTTTAAATTATGTTTCAAAATATTTGTGCCACCCAGGGATCCTGAAATAGGGCTCAACCAGATAATATTAGCTGAACTTCCTCCCTTTTCAGAAGCAAGTATCTTCCAGCTGATTTTTCACCTAGAAACTTATTATTTAAAATCTCAAAATAGCCAATAAACCAACATGACAAAAATGATTAAGAGAAGATAGAGGCACTTTACAGCAAATCGTTCAAATGATCAGGCACAGGACTGTTTTTCTCAAACCACCTTTTTCTCTCAGAAGTAAACAAAATTACAATTGAAAAGATTAACTATGTAATGCACAGCTTATAATCATATATAATATTTTCATGAAAACACCAAAGACAAATACAAATCATATTTTATAAATGTAACATTATTCCTTATCATCATGAGACTCTAACCATAAGTTAGTTGGAATGCTTATTTGAGTTTTTCTCTCTTTTCCACCTTACTTTTCCTATAGTTTTTTTTTTTTTTTTTTTCTCTTGTATTATAGGAAATCAGAAAAAAAGGGAGAAGGGCTTTTTTGGTAATTCTTAAGTTGCTTCTGGATGTTAGAAGTAAGGTAACCAAAAGCAAACCATTGTGTCGGGTTGATTCTGACCCATGGTTCCCTTTTGTGTTTCAGAGTAGAGCTATGCTCCATAGGGTCTTCAATGGTTATGATCTTTCAGAAGCAGATCACCAGGCTTTCCTTCTGTGGTGCTGCTGGTTGGATTTGAACTGCCAACCTTTTGATTGGTAGTCAAGCATAAACCACTTGTGCTATCCAGGGATACAGAACTCAGTAAACATCAGAGTTGGGACTCAGCTATCTCCTCAAAGCAGACTCCACATGCGTCATCATCCAAGTAAAAGTTTAGGAGCAATAAGGTAATGGACACCGTTGTCCCTAAAACCTTCTTCTGCTTACACCAAAAAGGCTATGAATGGACATAACTTCTGATCCGTGGGGAAATGCCCAGTCATCTTTAGGAAAGACCAGTCCTGATGCTATGGATACTATCTTCTTTTAGCAATTCTTTGCTATTCTGATGAAAAACGGAGCTCTTTTCTTTCACCAGAGCCATATAGGTTATTCTTGTTCCCAGGGAGCTTGTCAAATACCAAACAGGTATTTCATTTTATTACAGCTGCCAAATCCTCTTTTAAAAAAAAAAAAGTGCAAATATTTCTTCAAATGGAAAACATCTTTGATATGAGAAAAGAGAGGCCAAAACTGTCATGAATCCCAGCAGGCTCTAATGTCTCAATTAAATATAATTTACCTCATTAAATGCAGTAGGTATAACTCAAAGCTGTAAACAATCCCTTCCTAACTTAAGTATAGTTTATGCCCACCAGATTCCAGATGGCGAGAGGCCATCTATTTTCTCTCACTGAAAAAAAGTACTATTATCAATTTAGAGATTCATACTCACATATCATGGACCTATGGACTCATTTCTAATATTTGAACTGTGAATGTGAAATCTACAAATATTAGGTTGGATTGTGTTTTTCTGTTGCCAAAGAAAGACATTTACCTTCTGGGATAGATGACTGAACCGAACCTGTCCAGGCTGGGGATTGTTTGCCCCCAAAGAAAACACCTTAACAGTGTTGGGGCAGATCTCTCACCACCTGTTTGGGGCCCCCATAGCTAGCCTGAAGAAATCATCCAAGAGAAGAGAAGCTCAGCAGTTCCTCTTTAAATACTTTCACCAGAAGGTTCTTTCCTGCTTGAGAGTTATAAATTCATGGAAACTAGTGCAAATCTTTTGCTGTAAATGTGGTGGTGAAAGGTGGGTAACTGCCCCTAGGGTATCTCTTCTTCTTCCTCCCCCTTCCTGTTCCTGCCCCCAGGCCCATTCTTCTATATTCACAAATCCCCAGAAATGAAACAGCAGGGAGTCTGGCTCGTAAATCAGGCACCACCACGCGAGAGCTATTGCGGAGGACTCTGGCTGCATGCTAGCTGGGAACAAGCAGGCCAGGGAAAACTCATGGTCAGAAATGTAAAACCAGAAAGAACTCAGGAGGTCCTTTAGTCCAACTTCCACTGCTGTCGAGTCGATTCCCACTCATAGCAAGTCCAAATAGAGGTATTAACAAAAAGAAAACAAAAGCAGCACTGTCCAGTCAATCTGACTCACGGTGACCCCATGTACTACAGAGTATAACTGCTCCTTAGAGTTTTCTTGGCTGTGTTCCTTACACAAGTAGATCGCCAAGCCCTTCTGCCTCAGCACTGCTGGGTGGGTTCAAGCCACCAACCTTTCAGCTAGTAGTTGAGTGCAAAACATTTGTGCTACCCAGGGACCTTGAAACAGGGACTCAAAAAGTTGAGTTTATCCAAAATCACACAAATTATAGAATCTGAGGTAAGTTTAGACACCCCTCTGCCTGCCTTTTATGTGATCATGTTTACCCAGAGATTGTGCCAGGAGGATGTGGCCTCAATGTTAAAGTAACCACAAATAGATCCAATATCATGTGGTTAACGCTTTGGTCAGTTGATCGGTTTTGGCAACTATTTATTGTGTATTTTATGGATAATTTCTTTTGGCTACTTCCTCCCTTGTTTTTTAATTACAACACAAAAATTTCAACAGAATCAAGGGGAGAACGAGAGTGGTAGCAGCAATTTGTTTAGTGATTTCATTGCTCTACAAATACATTGAGAGGGAAGGAGAGATCTGTCAACATTCATGTGCACAAACTTGTATTTATATATAAATACTTGGAAATACAACTTGCTTGTGTGGTGAATTTGCATGTTGAATAGAATTAAAAGGTTTTTTTTTTGTCTGTTTTTTTCTTTTAAGACTTCAAGAGTAGACAACTGGCCTCTATATGTATTACTTTAAAATGGGAAAAGAGAATTATTTGATTCAATAGCACTTAAATTGTTTAACACTTATTAGTAAAATATCAATTTCTTGGTCTCACGTGGAAACGATATAGAACACAGTAAAAGATTGATTTGTATCTTAATCAAATTTGTGGGAAGTAAACACAGAAAGTCTTCGTAAAGGAGACGTACTTAGAGAACACAGTGTCTTCTTGTTGGGAAATATGTCAGGAAATTCAAATGAGAAAATCGCCTAGCCACTGGAACAGCAAAGAGTTAGAACAGGCTACTGTAATGCCTGTTTGTTTAGTTAAATACTGTGTATGAATATTATCAAGATGTGCAGGCAAGGACAACGGAAAAAAAAAAAAAGAGAAACACATGTAGTTTGATCATTCTGGCACCAGTTTAAAGCGCACAAAGTAAAGGAAGCATTTGCTTCCGACGTACATAAGGGAAATCAGCGGATACCACTCAGAGTGTTCTCACTGAGGAGAGAGACTTTCCCACACTCACTTCCTCTGAACTTCAACATGTGGCAAGCAAACCTCCCCTACCCCTCTAATCTTCTAGGGTTGGTTTGCTTAAGCCTTTAAAACTTTGGACACTGAGCCAAAATATCTAAAAGGCTGCCCAGCTAGGCAGGGACATTTTTGAGCAGACTTCCTTAGATTTTCTGATCTCTGTGGGAATGTTCTTTGTTTTTTAACATCTGCACACTGCTATGTCTTTAACCAGATTAGAGAGCTAGCTCTTGCTTGTCATGTAGGTTTCTGCTAAAATAACTCTTACTGAAGGATCTCTCCTAACCATTTTATCTAATATAACAATGACCTTCCCATCAGCCACTCTTTAGCTCTCACCCTGGATTACTTTTGGACAATGCTTATTATGTAAGCATTTTTTTTTTTTTTGCTTTGATTTGTTTAGTTGTTATTCCCTCCCCTCTAGCAAATGCTACTCAAAGGTGGCAACTTACTCTGTTTTATAAACCTCTATGAAATTATCATGTGGAAGTTGCACAATAAAAAAGTCATGAATGAATAAATAGCTGAAGAGAGACATTGTTTGAAAAACTTGGTTTAAGTAACACATCTCCAAAAGTCACACTCCATCTGTCACCTTGCTTTATTTCCCTCATGGCATTCTCAGTCTCTTAAATTAATATGTACACCAGTTTCTTGCATGCTTCTCCCAAGTAGAATTTAAGTTCAATGATGGCAGAGATACCCTAGCACCTTGACAAGGTCTTGGCACACAGTAAGAGGTCAATAAATATTTGCTAGTATGGTGCAGTCACTATGGAAAACAGTTTGACAGTCTCTTAAATAGTTAAATGTAAACTTGCCATTTTACTCAGCAATTCCACTTCTAGGAATTTAGACAAAAGAGGTGAGAACATATGCCTACACAAAGACTCAGATGTGAATGTTCATGGCAACATTATCTATAATACCTTAAAACCAAAAATATTGAGCAATTTTTTTGTCTTTTTTTTTTGCAATATTGAAGGATTCTGTGGGGAAAATATTAAACAACCCAGGAAACATCAAAAGAAGATGGAAGGAATACACAGAGTCACTATACCAAAAAGAATTGGTAGACGTTTAACCGTTTCAGGAGGTAGCCTATGATCAGGAACTGATGGTGCTGAAGGAAGAGGTCTAAGCTGCATCAGAGGCATTGGTGAAAAACAAGGCTCCAAGAATTGATGGAATACCAACTGAGAAGTTTCAGCAAATGGATGTAGCACTGGGAAGTGCTCACTCGTCTATGCCCAAAAATTTGGAAGACAGCAACCGACTGGAAGAGATCCATATTTATGCCTATTCCAAAGAAAAGTGATCTGACTGAACGTAAAAATTATCAAACAATATCATTAATATCACACACAAGTAAAATTTTGCTGAAGATCATTCAAAAGCAGCTGCAGCAGTACATCCACATGGAACTGCCAAAAGTTCAAGGCAGAAGAGGGTGTAGAACCAAGGATATCATTGCTGATGTCAGATGGATCCTGCCTAAAAGCAGAGAATACCAGAAAGGCTGGTTATTGACTATGTGTGTTATTGACTATGCAAAGGCATTCAACTGTGTGGATCATAACAAATTATGAACGGGAATTTCAGAACACATAATTGTGCTCATGAGGAGCCTATAGATAGGATAAAGAGGCAGTTCTTCAAGCAGAACAAGTGGATACTGCATGTTTAAAGTCAGGAAAGGTATGTGTCAGTGTTGTGTCCTTTTACCATGTTTATTCAATCTGAATGCTGAGCAAATAATTTGAGAAGCTGGACTGTATGAAGAAGAATGGGGTGTAAAGGTTGGAGGAAAATTCATTAACAACCTGCTTTATGCAGATGACACAACCTTGCTTGCTGAAAGTGAAGAGGACTTGAAGCACTAACTGATGAAGATTAAAGACCACAGCCTTCAGTATGGATTACACCTCAACATAAAACAAAAACCCTCACATTTGGGCCAATAAACAACATCAAGATAAATGGAGACAAGGTTGAAGGATTTCATTTTACTTGAATCCACAATCAACACCCATGGAAGCAGCAGGCAAGAAATGAAATGACTCATTGCATTGGGAAAATGTGCTGCAAAAGAACTCTTCAAGATGTTAGAAAGATGTCACCTTGAAGACTAAGATGCGCCTGACCCATGCCATGTTGTTTTCAATTGTCTCATATTCATGTGAAAGCTGAAAGATGAGTAAGGAAGACCAAAGAAGAAATGACACCTTTGAGTTGTGGTATTGGTGAAGAGTATTGAATATACCACGGATAGTAAAAAGAACGAACGAATCTGTCTTGGAAGAAGTACACCAGAATGGTCCTTAGAAGCAAGAATGGCGAGACTATGTCTCACATACTTTGGCCTTATTATCAGGAGGGATCAGTCCCTGGAGGAGGACATCATGCTTGGTAAAGCATAAGGTCAGAGAAAAAGAGAAAGAACCTCAATCAGATGAACTGATACAGTGACTGCAACAATGGGCTCAAGCATAAAAAAAATTGTGAGGATGGCTCAGGACTGGGCAGTGTAGATAGGGTCACTATGAGTAAGAACCGACTTGATGGCACCTAACAACAACAGTAAAACCGGAAAAGATCCAATTGTCCAGCAACAGGTGAATGGATAAACAAAATATTATATACCCATACAATGAACTATCATTCTTTAATAAATCAGCATGAAACTGATACATGCTATGACATAAATGAACCTCAAAAACCTATGGTAAGTGAAAGAAGCCATGTGCAAAAGACCGTATATTGTATGATTCTATTTATATGAAATGTTCAGAAAAGGCAAATATACGGAGACGAAAAGCAGATCAATGGTTGCTTAGGGCTGGAAGGAGAAGCCAAGATTGACTGCAAAGATGCTTGAGAGAAAATTTTAGCATAATTGAAAAGTTCAATCATTGAAATTTGGAAAAGTTTACCCAACTTTTAAAAGTTACTAAAAATTCACTGAATTTTATACTTACAAAGAGAGAATTTTATGATATGTAAATTATACCTCAATAAAGTAAAAAATATATTGCAGGGTCAATATAAGATGCATCGTTAACCACAAATTTTTGTGGTACTAAAAACTCTGAATTAGTGCACTCCATCAAGCGTTCAGCTTAATCACATTGTTTAACTGTTGACATCCACCTTCCTAACTAATGAGGAAGAAGATATCTGATTTTGTACCTATTTGACAAGTCAGTGATCCATGCATTTTTTTTTCAGATTTGTGTTTGTTTATTTGTTTTTAATATTGTATATGTTTTTTGGGAAATCTTGGTTATAGTAGTAACTTCAACTAAAGTTAGTAATAAGAAAGATAAAATGATACTTCCAAACTATCACACTTTATTAATTCATCAATTCAACCAATATTTATTGTTGCTCTCTATACATGAGGCACTCTAGAAATCATGGTCATAAATATATTTCTCAAATATGCCTATCTTAGCACATTTTAATTGTATTTGTGTGAATACACTTAACTAAATTGAGAATATGTCTACATTCATAATCTAGCACACTTAAAATTCCCTGGCTTATTTATAAATGATAAAATATAGGGTAGACCTCCCTGCATACTTCTGATATTAAATATTCAATGTTAAAAGTGAGTCCACAGGCTAAGTGGTAAGGGGTGCCTCAAATGCATAGCATAAATAGGTAAATGAAGCCACACCTAATGAGCTGCCAGGTCATTAGAGAGCTTTTCTTTATATTATTGGCAGCACAACAGTCACTTATACGTTCCATATTTGAAATCTTCTGACCAACACAGAAGTGACAAAGCCAGAGGAAAAAACAAGTGCCAAGTATTTGCTCACCTAATTAGTAAACATTGTTTATAGATCCCTGACTCAACTGCCTTTTATACACTTATAAGCAAGAAGTTGATTTTCCTAGCGTTAATTTCAATCACTTCAGTTATGGTTGTCTTTTACTTGAAACTCACTAATTAGGATATTAAATATTACCTACAGGCCAAATAAAGTTTTTTTCCAAATTGGTGTCACTTACCTTTAGTTGTTTCCCAGTGGTCAAAATAATGAATTAACAGCAAACTCTGCCATTTCCTGATTCCATCAGCACTCTTTCCCAGTCATATATATTGAGTAAAATATTTGCATTTACAGTGAAAACGATCAACCAGCCAGCACGCCAACTAACCATACAAACCCCCAAAACCCTCATTTGCTAGTCTGAAATTATAGGGTATTTTGTTTTTGCTGACGTTAAGTCCTGTTTGAAGCACTGGCAAGTGTAACAGATGCTTTCCTGATAGTTGATACTGAGATCACAATAACATCCCATTAACAAATATATAAATTATGTGCGTGTGTGTATAGTATTCATGCCCTTGTATAATTCTCTTGTCTTGAGTGTGGGTAGGACCTTGCTTCTAACCAATAAAATATGGTAAAGGTGATGGGATGTACACGAATTAAACCTGTTACCGTTGATTTTGGCTCATAGTGACCCTATAGGACAGAGTAGAACTGCCCCATAGGGTTTCCAAGGAGCAGCTGGTGGATTCGAACTGCCGACTTTTTGGTTAGCAGCCAAGCGCTTAACTACTGTGACAGCAGGGATCCATTGTACATGATTACATGTACGTAATTACATGATTGTGTTATATAAGATTGTAGCATACATCATACTGGAGTCTTTCTCTCCTTTGCTGTTTTTGAGGAATCGGGTGGCTTATTTGGAAACCTCATTTGTCAAGAAACTGCAGCTGGCCTCTAGGAGCTGAGAGTGGTCTTTGGCCCACAGTCAGCAAGAAATTGAAGCCCTCTGTCCTACAACCACAGGGAACTGAATTCTGTCAACAACCTGAGTAAACTTAAAAATGAATCCCTTCGCAGTTGAGTTTCAAATGAGATCAGAGACCCAGGTGACACTTCCATCCAGCTAAAACATTGGAATCCCTGCCTTGCATTGCAGCTTGGAACAGCTAGAGCATGTGAGATTCCTGACACATAGGAACTCTGAGACAATAAATGTGAGTGGTTTTCACCTGCTAAGTTTGAGGTGATATCGTTATGCAACAATAGATAATTCATACAGATTTTAGTATCTGGAAGTGTGGTGCTCGTGTAAGTAATACCTAAAAATGTGAGTGGTTTTGGAACTGGGCACTGCGCTGGGCAGAAGCTGGAAGAATTTTTGAGGAGTATTTTTTTTTTTTTTTTTTTATGATAGAGGAAAGCCTAAACTGACTCAAACAGACTGGTAATAGATTTATGGACTTTAAGGAAGTCCGTACCAGTGAAGGCAGCTGAAATATTTTCTAATCTTACTTATGATATCGTCTTTGACCCTTGGTCTATTTAGAAGTATGTGGTTTAATTTTTAAATACTTAGAAATTTTCCATACATTTCTTTTGTTATTTATCCTAATTTAATATCTTTTTTGTCTTAAGACCAAAACTATGGAGCACACCCTATACGATTCAATGTCTTTTAAATGTCACAAACCTAGATTTATGGTCTATCTTGGTGACTATCCCATGTTCTCTTGAAAAGAATGTGTATTCTGTAGATGTTAGGTACAATGGTTTAGCGTCCATTAGGTCAAATTGGATGATAATGTCTTTTATATCCTTACTGATTTTCTATCTAGTTGTTCTATCAATTACTGAGAGTGGAGTGTTAGATTTGTCTTTTTTTTTTTTTCCTTTAAATTCTGTACCTTGAAACTCTGTTATAATTGTATATACATTTAGGATTACCATGTTTTCTCTTTGAATTTACTTTTTTATCTCAATAAGGCATTTTTCTTTATCCCTGATAAAATTTCTTATCCTGAAGTTTAATTTTTTGAGATTAATATAGCCACTTAAATTTCCTTATGTGTTTTTGTTTGGTAGATCTTGATAAATTTATTTTTAAGCCATCTGTATTTTTAATCTCAGATGATTTCCTACTCACCAACATATAGTTGGATCATGCTTTTTAAATCCAGTGTAATAGCCTTTGTCTTTTAATTGGTGTGTTTAGATTATTTACATTTAATGTGATATTGTTGGTTTTATATCTACCATCTTGCTGTGTGTTTTATATTTGCCCTATCTGGTCTTTAGTCCTTTCTTCTTTTGCTGTCCTCTTTTGGATTGTATTATATCTCCATTATTCACTTTTTTATCTATACCTATTTTTCTGTATTTTTTTAGCATTCATTCTAGGGTAAAAAGTTTAATCTTTATATTTTCAGAATACACCTTTAAAGAATTTTATGCCATTAAAATTTTGATATAAGAATACTATATTGTTTACTTTTACTTTTTCTTCTTCTGTCTTTGTGATGATGTTATCATCACACATTTTAATTCTGTATCTATTATTACCCCAAAAATACATTGCTATTATTTTTACTTTAAACAGTCAATTATCTCTTAAATAAAATTAAAAAAATAAATGTCATGGATCAAATTGTGTTCCCCCCAAAATATGTGTCAACTTGTTTAGGCCATGATTCTCAGTATTGTGTAGTTGTCCTCCACACAATTGTAATTTTACCTTGAGAGGATTTGGGTGAGATTGGAGCACCACCCTTACTCAGGTCATCTCCCTGATCCAAGGTAAAGGGAGTTTCCCTGGGGTGTGGCCTGCACCACCTTTTATCTCTCTAGAGATAAAAGGAAAGGGAAGAAAGCAGAGTTCAGGACCTCATACCACCAAGAAAGCAGTGCATCCTCGGGGCCCAGGGTCCCTGTGTCTGAAAAGCTCCTCGACCATAGGAAGATTGAGGACAAGGACCTTTCTCCAGAACCTACAGAGAGAGAAAGGCTTCCCCTGGAGCTGATGCCCTGAATTTGGACTTGTAACCTACTAAAAAAAAAAATCTACTAGACTGTGAGAAAATAAATTTCTCTTTGTTAAAGCCATCCACCTGTGGTATTTCTGTTATGGCAGCACTAGACAACTAAGGTATAAGTATTTTATATTTATGTCCTTTAGTATGCTCTGTATTCTCTTGTTGATATGAATTTCATCTGGCATCACTTTTTTTTTTCCTGCCTGAAAAACTTCCTTTAACATTCTTATGCAGATCTGCACCTAAATTTTCTTAGTTTTTTTTTTTTTTTTTTTTAATCTAAAAAGTAGTTTATTTTCCTTTAATTCCTGAAAGGTACATTCACTGAATATATCATTCTAGGCTGATAGCTTTTACTCTTTTAGTAATTGTGTGGTAATGAATCACCTTACAAAAAAACAATTTGGCTTTTGTCCTTGGTTCCTGAGAGATGACCCTTGGAATTTCCTGAGTATTTAAAGCGTCTTTATTGGAACAGTGGTTAAGAGCTCCATTACTAACCAAAAGGTCAGCAGTTCAAATCTACCGGCTGTTCCTTGGAAGCCCTATGGGGCAGTTCTATCCTGTCCTATAGAGTTACTATGATTTGGAAGAAACTGGACAGCAAAAATTTTGGTTTGGTTTGGTATTATCTAAAACCTCCAGAGCACACCTGAGGATTTGTGCGAATGAGTGGAGATTGGCTAGACCAGAAAGACCACCTGGTAGACTGAGATAAACTAACTTCAGGAACAATGATTTAACCTATCATACATATGCAATGAGGTCTCAGTCATGACTACTGATGAAGCCTATAAAGGCTTTGAACACAAGTGACTGTGAGAGCTTCCTGGTTGACAAAGGGAGGTTACATGCCCTTTGTGGGATATGGAAGCTCCATCCCTCCCAGATCTCACCCATGAGTCTCTTCCTTATTATGATCATGATTTGTATACTTTTACTGTAATAAATCTGTAATGGTGAGTTCTATGAGTCTTTCCAGTGAATTATCAGATCCAAAGGAGTAGTGGGAACCAGCAGGTGAAAGTGAGGGGGCCCAGGGGAAGTCCCCAAGATGTGGTTGGCATCCTGAAGTGGTAATGGGAAAACCCTAAATTTGCAGCTAGCAGTCAGAAGTCAGGATATTGTGTGGACTCCTGAGATTTTGGCTGTCATCTACCTACTTGGCAGTCTGAAGGTACAGAGGTCTCTTAACATGTGAGATCTGATCTGACTTGGGATGGCTAGAGGTAGAGAATGCTGCCAAGTACCACTGGTGTTGGAGATGATTGACACATGGGAAGGTGAGGATTTGACTGATCTTCACATCTTGGGGATTAGGTTTATACTGATTCTCATCCATGAAGTGTTTTAAAGATGTCATTTAATTGTCTCCAGGTTTGCATTATTTATGAGAGAAGCCATTCTTATCTTTTTTTCCATGTAATAGTGTATCTTTTTTCTTTGGCTGCTTTAAAGATTTTGTCTTTTTATCTAGTTTTAAGCAACTTGATAATAATATGCATTGATGTGCATTTCTTGGTGTTTACCTTGCTTATATTTCATTTTTTTTTAATCTTTGGATCAATTAATCAATTTTAATCAAAATTTAAAAATTGACAGCCATTATTTTCTCAGGTATTTTTCAGTCTTCACCACCCAATACTCCAATCAGTATAGTGAACTACAATTTTTTTTTTTTGGGGTAACCCGATTATAAAACATGAGGAAGAAAATGGAAAGAGATAAAGTTAGAGAGGTATGTAGACAATATTGCACACAGTATTAAAGAGTTTGGTCTGCTTCTGATTGACAAAAAGAAGCTGCTGGATGATTTAAAGAAAGGGTGACTTGGTCAGGCTTTTTCTTTAGGTATTATTCCGTGTATGGTAGATGAATTTGGGGTACCCAGACCAGAGATAGGAAAATGATTAAAGTATTCCAGCTATAAAATGATGAGCGCAGTACCTGAGGCCAAGGAATTTCCTAATTCAGTGCGAAACAATTGCTAAATTTTTAACCTTTCTCTTATGATAAACATGTTCATAGAAGAATAGATATATAAAATACCTAAAAATTACACATGTGAATCAACAATTCTGTTACTAATGAGTTTAATTACTTTATTAACAAATAAAAATGAAATTAAAATTAGATAAATGAGAATATTTGATATTAAAGTATTCTTTTTTTCCAAAGATGACTAAAAATATTCCTTCTAGTTCAAAGATGATTAAAAAAGGATACTTTCTGTCCATGGGCAAGGAAAACCACAATGAACTGAAGTTAGATTCTCGTCTGCAAATTTAAAAAAAAAAAAAAACTTTTTTTTTTTTTTTTTTTGCAAATTTAAGCAATGGTTAATTAAAGAAGTGATTTTCAAACTTTGTGGCATCTGATTTCTCTTTTCAAATGAAAGCTGGTAGAGAAATGCAATAAGTAAAATGGGTAAATGTGAATGAAGTTGCTGAGATTGAGGAAGCATTGAATAACCCAACCCCTGCCTACGAAGCCCCTTTCACCCTAGTCTACAGGATAATGAGCCTTAAGCACTCTCCTTGGAATCCATATTGGTAACACCATTAGAAAACCACTAAATAATGTGGTTCAAAGTCAGATAAAATGTCAACCTACCCATTAAAGTCTGGATTCAGAGGACAAACACACACATGCACCATTCCACATGTGAATTGTTTAACATATAAGTAAAATGTTCTTGGAGAAATTAAGTTTGTTATATGTTTACAAATAGCTAATTTACCACAGCCTGGAGAGAGGTCTGAGGAAACACAATTCACAAAAGCTAGAAAGTGATGCGTTGTAAGAGAAATTCCATTCAAACCACAATTAAAAGTAGTTCTGAACCTCACAAGTCAGGGAAACCCCACATTCTTACCGTAAAAACTTGATCAACAATTCTTGTGGAAATGCTTTTTTCTAGGTCTGGAATATTAATCTTGTCATCACATTATGTGTCTTGAAGAAATTCTAACAGGTTTATGTGTGACTCTAAGGTCACCTGTAAAGTGGCAAGCCTGTTATATGCTTTGCTGTCAGCTGCTTCCTTCAGGCAACCAAGCTGCATTAAATATGCCATTAAAAGTAATCAAGAATCTTTCCCCAGAGAGCCTCTTGCTGTCATAAATTTCTAATCTCCTATATATGGGATTAAATTATTTGGCCATATTAGTACGAACTTCATTAAAAAAAAACCTTTTAAATAAGAAAGCTGTAGATTTGGGATCACTATATACTTGTATAAGCCATACTTTATAGTCACTGAACAGAAAAATCAACCCCTGAAATTCCTTGTTTTCTCACTTGTGCCCCATCATTTATGGTGTTGAGGTTACATCTAGGTGTTTAACATGGATTCCATTACTTAGTTCTCACAGCTATGTTGCAAGATGGCCATCGTTTAAGCATTTTGCACAGTTGTTGTTGTTAGGTGCCATCAGGTCAGTTCCGACTCATAGCAATCCTATGCACAATAGACGAAACGCTGCCTGTCCTGTGCTATCCTCATGATCCTTGCTATGCTTGAGCCCACTAAAGCCAAAGATGAAGAAACTGAAGATTTTTACCAACTTTTACAGTTTGAAATTGATCAAATATGCAATTAAGATGCATTGGTAATTACCAGTGATTGGAATGTGAAAGTTAGAAACAAAGAAGAAGGATCAGTATTTGGAAACTATTTGGTAATAGAAACAATGCCAGGGATCACATGATAGAATTTTGCAAGACCAATGACTTCTTCATTGCAAATACCTTTTCTCAACAACATAAATGGCGGCTATACACGTGGTCCCTGCTAGGTGGAATACATGGGAATCAAATTAACTATAAATTTTATTCTTTTGATGGAAACAGATGATGGAAAAGCTTAATTTTGCAGAGAAAACAGTATTTAAGAGAAATAAAAAAATCTTGCTTAGAGTTGCACAACTAGTATGTGACAGGAGTTAAAATTTAGAAGCAAATCAATTTGTTGAATATGCCAGTTTTTGATTTAAAAAAAAAAAAAGTGAGACCCAATATAGTAATGAGCAAAAAAGAAAAAAGACAGGTTCAAAAAATGCTCACATGTGCACACAACCATAGCAGTTGCCAGAGAGTCAGTTCTGACTCATGGTGACCCCGTGTGTGTTAAGAGTAGGGTTTTCTGATCTTTCAGAAGTAGATCATCAGGCCTTTCTTCTGGGGCATCTCTGGGCGGACTTGAACTTCCAACCTTTTGGTTAGCAGCAGAGTGTGTTAACCGTTTGCATCACTCAGGGATATATGTGCGTGTGTATGTGTGTGCATCCATGGCTCAGGCTCTGCTTAGGAATTCTAGAGGATTCTCCATTCATTCACTCATCATTCATTTGATAAGGACTTACTAAGCACTTTTTTTTTAAGCACAGCTACACGCCGTAATAAATGCTGGGAATTCCTTGGTGAACAAGATGGGGTCCTTGATTTCATGTAGCTTAGAATCTGGAGGGAGAGTCTTGTCAGAGGGACATAAAATGAAGCCAAATTAGCCATAAGATATGACCCTATTGTGATAACTAAAGTACAGGATCCCTCAGGAACACAGACATGGGCACTTAAACTAGCTTGAGCATAGCATGTTTGTGACAATGGTGTTGTTTTGCATACCCACATACACACACACACATAGTTCCACAAGTTTCTAACAGTTTTAAAGGTTAGATATTTAAAGTGAGACTACATCTCATCTTAAGAAAATTTCTCTTTTGGATTCCTGAGAGACTTCAGGTAAGTACCCTGCAGATCATAGGCTACAGGTGTTTGGCGATAACAACTGTCAACTGTTACTCTACAGCTGTTTACATGTTTTGCATGTTGTTAGGTGCCCTCGAGTCAGTTCAAAGTGACCCTGGTACTGCACCATCTGCACGGTCTTTGCTATGATTCTGCCCATTGCTGCAGCCACTGTGTCAATCCATCTTGTCAAGGGTCTTCCTCTTTTTCCCTGACCCTCTACTTTACCAAGCATGATGTCCTTCTCCAGAGACCTATCCCTCCTGATAATGTGTCCAAAGTAAATAAGACAAAGTCTCACCATCTTTGCTTCCAAGTAATACTCCAGCTGTACTTCTCCCAAGACAGAAACTTTCCTTCTTCTGGCAGTCCACTGTATATTCAATATTCTTCGCCAACACAACAATTCGGAAGCATCGATTTTACTTCTGCCTTCCATATTCATTGCCAGCTCTGGCATGCTAATGAGGCAATTGAAAATATCATGGCTTGGATCAGGCCCACTTTTGTCCTTAGTGGCATCCTTGCTTCTTAACACTTTAAAGAGGTCTTTTGCAGCAGATTTGCCAAATGCAATGTATCCTTTGATTTCCTGACTGCTGCTTCCATGGGCATTGATTATGGATTTTAGTAAAATGAAATCCTTGACAACTCCAATATTTTCTCCACTTATGATGTTGCTCACTGGTCCAGTTGTGAGAATTTTGTTTTCTTTATATTGAGGTATAATCAGTACTGAAGGTGGTAGTCTTTGATCTTCATTGATAAGTGCTTCAAGTCCTCTTCACTTTCAGCAGGAAAGGTTGTGCCATCTGCATATCACAGGTTGCTAATGAGTCTTCCTTCAATTCTGATGCCCCATTCTTCTTCATATAGTCCGGCTTCTGAAGTTATTTGTTCAACACACAGATTGAATAAGTATGGTGAAAGAATACAACCCTGGCATACATCTTTCTTGATTTTAAACCATGCAGTATCCCCTTGCTCTGTTCAAATGACTGCTTCTTGGTCTATGTACAGTTTCCTCATGAGCACTATTAAGTGTTCTGGAATTCCCATTCTTTGCAATATTATCAATAATCCACACAGTCAAATGCCTTGGCATAGTCAGTAAAACACAGGTAAGCATCTTTCAGGTATTTTGTACTTTCAGCCAAAATCCATCTGACATCAGCAATGATTTTCCAGTTTTCATGTCGTCTTCTGAATCCATCTTGAATTTCTAGCAGCTTCCTGTCAATGTTCTGTTGCAATAGCATATGAATTATCTTCAGCAAAATTTTACTTACATGTGATATAAATTATATTATTCGATAACTTCTGCATTCTATTGAATCACCTTTCTTTGAAACAGGCACAAATATGTCTCTCTTTTAGTCAGTTGGCCAGGTAGCTGTCTTCCAAATTTTTTGGCATAGATGAGTGAGTGCTTCCAGCTTTGCATACATTTTTTGAAACATCTCAGTTGGTGTTCCATCAGTTCCTGGAGTCTTGTTTTGCCTATGTCTTCAGTGTAGCTTGAACTTCTTCCTTCAGTACCATCTATTCTTGGTCATATGGTACCTCCTGAAATGGCTGAACAGACACCAACTCTTTTTGGTTCAGTAACTCTGTGTATTCCTTCCATCTTCTTTTGATAGTTCCTTCATTGTTCAATATTTTGCCCATAGAATCCTTCAATATTCCAACTCGAGGCTTGAATTTTTTCTTCAGTTCTTTCAGCTTGAGAAATGCCAAGCATGTTCTTCCCTTTTGGTTTTCTAACTACAGGCCTTTGTACATTTCATTATAATAGTTTACTTTGTCTTCTCGAGCTGCCCTTTGACATCTTCTGTTCAGTTCTTTTATTTCATAACTTCTTCCTCTCACTTTAGCTACTCTACATTCAAAAGCAAGTTTCAGAGACTCTTCTGACATGCATTTTGGTCTTTTCTTTCCTGTATTTCTAATGATCTTCTGCTTTCTTCATGTATGATGTCCTTGATGTCAACCCACAGTTTGCCCAGTCTTTGGTCATTAGTGTTCAATGCCTTAAAGCTATTCTTGAGATGGTCTCCAAATTCAGGTGTGATATACTCAAGATCACATTTTGGCTCTAATGGACTTTTGTTTTAATTTTCTTCAGTTTCAACTTGAACTTGCATATGAGCAACTGATGGTCTGTTCCACAGTCAGTTCCTGGCCTTGTTCTGACTAATGATATTGAGTTTTCCATTGTCTCTTTCCACAGATGTAGTCAATTTGATTCTTGTATTTTCCGTCTGGTGAAGTCCACATGTGTAGTCTCCAATTATGTTGTTGAAAAGTGGTATTTGCATGAATAGGTCATTAGTCTTGAAAAACAGTATCAGGTGATCGCCAGCACTATTTCTATCACCAAGGCCATATTTTTCAACTACTGATCCTTCTTTGTCTCCACCTTTCACATTCCAATCACCAATAATTATCAGTGCATCTTGATCACAGGTTTGTTCAATTTCAGACTGCAGAAGTTGGTAGAAATCTTTAATTTCCCATCTTTGGCATTAGTGGTTGGTGTGTAAATCTGAAAAATAGTCATATTGACTGGTCTTCCTTGTAGGCATGTGGGTATTATCCTATCACGGACAGTGTTGTACTTTAGGATAGATCTTGAAATATTCTTTTTGACAGTGAACACAATGTCATTCCTCTTCAATTTATCATTCCAGGTGTAGCTGACCATAAGATTGTCTGATTCAAAATGGCCAATACCAGTCCATTTCAGCTTACTAATGTCTAGGATATTGATCTTTATGTATTCCAATTCATTTTGACAATTTCCAGTTTTCTAAGATTTGTACTTCACACATTCCACATTCTGATTATTAGCTTATATTTGAAACTGTTTCTTCTCATTTCGAGTCTTGACACCTCAGCAAATGAAGGTTCTAAAAGTTTGACTCCATCCATGTCATTAAGGTCCACTCTACTTTGAGGAGGTAACTCTTCCCCAGTTGTATTTTGTGTGCCTTCCAACCTGAGGGACTCATCTTCTGGAACTATACCAGGCAATGTTCCACTGCTTTTCAGAAGTAGACTGCCAGGCCCTTCTTCCTCATCTGTCTTAGTCTGGAAGCTCTGCTGAAACCTGTCCACCCTGGGTGACCCTGCTGGCATTTGAAATACTGCTGTAAAAGCTTCCAGTATCACAGCAACAGACAAGATACCACAGTATGACAAACTGGCAGATGCATGGTGGAATGGTTTGCATGGCCTTCAGAAATTGGTCCTATTGTCATCAGCAAGTGTCACTCCTATTGGTTAGAGAGAAGTGGTATGTGACATCCCAGTTTGCCATCTCAAAGTTCATTCCAAAATATGCTCTTGCACATTCTACACAAAGCAGTGGAAAATCTTCACCCTGTGGGAAACTGACATTTATGTTCAATCGACTGATTTACTTCTAAGTTTTAGCCCATGCTGTGAGAACACATTCACGTTTATTCCACACTTCTGTTTGTACATTGGCTCATAAGTTTGTGAATGTAGGATTTCCATTTTGAGTCATTCTGGGAATTTTCAAGGCTATTGCACATGTGTTCATGAATCACCCAAGAATGCCTCAGGTTATTACATGGTGCTGCACTTCATTATCTTCCCTGAGAGGCGTCCCTCTGATTACAGTTTCTCTGGGGACATCTATGAGGATCTCAGTCTTCAGATCCCTGTGACAATTATCTGCTATGAAATGTGAGGGATAATAATTGTATTATTTGTTGTTCTCCAATGTTTTATCTATTTTAATCAGATTATTAATTTCCTTTTCCTTATGTAACTCTTTTATGGGTTTTAAGATTGCAAGATGTTGGGCTAACCACTGCTGTGTTGTAAACAAGAACATGCTTTCCTCTGAAACTTGGATCCTTTACTTGTATTTACCTCAGAATTTCGGAGTCCTTCTCCCACGATGAATCTTCTAAGAGGTTCCACCTTTCCATTTCAATTTTTGATACTGTCCCTCATTCCCTTGCAGTTTTTCAGATCTACCTAAATGAGTCTCAGCCAAACTTGGGACCTGGTCCTAGTTCCTTCCTCAAGAACTTTTCTAGCCCCCAAACAAGCTAGTGTCTGCAAAGAGATATAAAGATGAGAGAGACACATGTATGTGTGTGTGTGTCTGCATGTGTGTGTTTGCATGAGAGAGAGAGAAAGTGTTAGGCAGGATACTTCAGAAAGGTAGTCCTGCTCTCGTCAGGAGAACCCATTAAAATAGAATTTTTAATTTGTGATAGAAATTAGTGAAGACCTCAGCATCAGGGGGTGAAGGTTCTTTATTATTCAAATGTGTATTATAATTCTTGAAGTACAAATATTCTGAAGGGAAACTAATTGTGATTATAAATAGGAGGAAAACCTGAGCTGAAACAGGTGACAAGATAATATCAAGGGAGTTGTCATGGATTGAATTATGCCCCCCAAAAATGTGTGTATCAATTTGGCTGGGCCAGGATTCCCAGTATTGTGTGATTTTCCTGTGTGTTATAAATCCTGCCTCTATGCAGTTAATGAGGGAGGATGGGTGGCAGTTGTGTTAGTAAGGCAGGACTCAACCTACAAGATTGGATTGTGTCTGGAGGCAATCTCTTGAGATATAAAGGAGAGAAGTGAGCAGAGAGATGGAGAGGGGCGGGGGGGACCTCATACCACCAAGAAAGCGGTGCTGGGAGCCAGCGAGTCCTTTGGTCCCTGAGCAGAGAAGCTCCTAGTCTGGGAGAAGATTGGTGAGAAGTCCGACAGAGAGAGAAAGCGTTCCCCTGGAGCTGACACCCTGAATTTGGACTTTTAGCCTACTTTACTGTGAGAAAATAAACGTCTGTTTGTTAAAGCCATCCACTTGTGGTATTTCTGTTATAGCAGCACTAGATGACTAAGACAGGAGTAAAACATTGGATTAATATACAGGGTAATTACTAGAAAAACAAAGAAAAGGAGGTGAAAGCAAAACAACAATAACTAGCAAGGGTCACAGTGAAATCTAAGATAAAAAAAAAATTAAGAGGCCAGGAATAGCCTTTGTTCTCACAGTCCAGAGAGGAGAATTAGAAAGAGTCTGCTAGGCCCTACATGCTCAGAACCCCACTGTTTCTCTGACTGCAGGCACCATCACTCTGACTCATGGCTATCTCAATGTGCAATAGAATGAAACATTGCTTGATCCTGTACCATCTTCACAATCATTAGGATGCCCAAGTCCATTGTTGGAGCTACTGTGTATTTTGAGGGCCTTCCAACATAGGAGGCTCATTTTTCACAATATTGGACAGTATGCTATTGTAATCCATAGTGTTTTTATTGGGTAATTTTCTGAAATATATCACCAGGCTTTTCTTCCTAGCCTGTCTTACTCCAGACTCTCCAGTCAAAACCTATCCACTGTGGGTTACCCTTCTGGTATTTGAAATACCAGTGTCATAGCTTCCAGCATCATAGCAACACACAAGCCACCACATTTAGACAAACTGGCAGACAGGTGGTAGCTAGCATACAATATAATATTGTTATTATTTTTATTGTTCATGTGTAAAGCTTCCCAAGGGCACAGATATTTGTCCCCCACCCCCTCACTGAGGCATCCCAAGAGTCTAGAACAGTGAATATATATGATATGCTTAGTAAATATCTTTTAAATGAATTAATGACTTTCTGGGCCTAAAACCAGAATGAGCTTTTATAGGACTTAAGAATGTGCATCTTAGGACTGTAGATCCTGAAATGGCTGAGTCAGAGCAAGTCTTCTCAACAGATGACTAGTTAGGATTGCTGGAATTTGGTGGGTCGGCCTTGGAGGGGAAGCATGGACATTCTTCACTATCCTCTCAGCAAAGAACCCAGAGGTTAGGTCAATAGGGCAAATTTCCTTGATAGGTTTGGGGAATTTGAAAGTGAACTAGATATGTTGTGGCAGAGACAATGTTGTCATCAAACTCATTTCTTCTTCTAGTGCACATTTTTAGACCGTACTTCCTATGTTTTAAAGTGCCAGCGGAGCCTCCACTAGATGGAAGGAACCCGTATCTCTGAATGACCGTGTAGAGCAGACCCCTCAATGTACATGGGACTGTGATATGAGAAAGAACTAAACCCTTCTTTATTGTGTTATTACCCTGGGATGGTGGAGTCATTACTCAGAGTAATGCATCTATTCTATGTAACCTGGGGGAGGTAGCAAGTCTTTAGGAAAAAAAAAAAAAAAAATGGCTTTATGGTATGTCAAAGCTGATAGGGCCTAAAGTCCCCACAAGGAGTGAGATGAAAATTCTAGGATACATATCTATGGGTATAGTGAAGTAGAAATTAAGCTCACTTATTAGAAAAATAAAATTGCGTTTCTAAATTGTCCGAGTTTCTATACTGAGGGCATTGTAGACCTTTCCTGTTCTTAGATCCCTTTTTTTAGGTAGTAGCTGTATATAGGTATCATCATACATAACAGAAATGGACATCTACATTTGAAAGTAGTCGGCCATCATATTCTTGGAAGACCCTTTACTAGGTGGAATTCAGTCTTCCTTAGACAAATCAGCCTATAGGCCAGATTTATAGACTATCCCTAAAGAAACAGAAATTAATAACACGCTCCTTTAACTGATTCTCATCAAAGATTACAATTCAAGCCCTAGGATAGAAACACAAAACATCAGGCAAACAACGTATAAGCTACATGAAAAAAAAAAAAAGGAAACGTCAAACCTATGGGAAGTCAAAATCAGAAGATCCTAGAGAAGACACCTCCTGCTGGTATGCTTTGGCTTCTGAAGGTAATTTTCTTCATGATGTGAACTGTCTACATAAATAGGTAGATTGCTACACTGCAACATGAGTTTTACTCATATTTTCATTTCAGATGCTTCTGACTTATAAGACCGTCTCTTGCAGCCAGGTTCGACTTCTTTGTTAATCCTCTGGAAAAGGGGTCAGCCAACCACCGCGGCTGGGCTCACTCCCGCCACCTGTCCTTGTAGATAAAGTCTTCTTGGGATTCATACAGACCCATTTGTTTGTATAACACCACCGGTTGTTTTCACACTACAACAGCAACATTAAATAGTCCCTGAAAAGCCTGAAGTATTTACTATCTGTTTCTTTACACAAAAAGTTTGTCAACCTATGCTCTAGCATAGGTTATTTGTGTATTTCTTTGCCATCCCACTCTGTTTTGTATACTAATAATTTATTTGTCTTACTCTTCTAGTTCATTTTAGGTTGCTGGTTGTTACCGTTCGTATACTTACGCGTGTGTTCTTTTTCATACCTTTTCATACAAGATGAGCAACACGTATTTGTTGAGTTGAATTAAATTGAGTATAAATTAACAATAAAATCTTGCAGTTTTGCTTGTGGCATGCTAGAACCAGGTTATTCCCTATATTGGAACCAATTTTCATTTAACATTTCTGCAAAGTGCAGGCAAGCATCTTTTTTCTGGTATTTTATATTCTCAACTTAATGAATTAATTATTTAAACTTTATTATTGTTATTACATCAAATAGCTATACACCCAGTATAATTTTTCCTTCCCCTCTCAGAGCGTAGAGTTATTGTTGAGAAGTGACACCCAGTCACTTTGTGCTTAACCTGGCCACATGGCCAGGTCATCCCAATAAATGTTATTCCAGGTGAAGTTCTTTTTAAAGACACGGGTATACTTTTCCACTCTCTGTCTTTTCCCTTATGCCATCAGATTCAGAGGATCCCAAGGCCCAAGGGGATGACAGAGTCACAGGAAGGAAGAATCTTGACCAGGACATTTGTGCTGGCTGGTCACTTGAAAACCCATTGCCATCGAGTGGATACTGACTCCTAGCAGCCCTATAGGACAGCGTAGAACTGCCCCACAGAGTTTCCAAGGAGATCCTGGTGGATTCAAACTGCCAATCTTTTGGTTAGCAGCCGTAGCTCTTAACCACTACACCATCAGAGTTTCCCTGGTCACCTGAGTGAGGAATGAATCCCCATTATATTTATCACCTGAAATTTGGGGGTTTATTTGTTTCAGAAGCTAAGATTGTACAAATGAATACTGTTTCTTAGGCAATCACATTTTCTTCATTCTTTATGTGTATATAGCTCAACAATTAGACATCCTCTGAGATAGCACATTTAATAATAAATTAACAGAGAAGGTTTCCCCTGCCCTCCAATCCCATCTTGTGTTTCTTGAATAATTTAAGACTGATATGCAATCTATATAGAGAAGAGTGGGAGCAGGGATGGTTCAGTGGTAAAATTCTTCCCTTCGATGCAGGAGACCCAGGTCTGAATCCTGGTCAATACATCTCATGCATGGCCACAACCCCTCTGTCAGTGGAGGCTTGTGTGTTGCTATGATGCTGAACAGGTTTCAGTGGAGCTTTCAGACTAAGATGGACTAGGAAGAAAGGCCTGGAAATATACTTCCAAAAAATTAGCCAACGAAAACCCTTTGGATCACAACAGTTTGATCCACAACCAATTGTGGGGATGGCGGAGGACCAGGCAGCGTTTTGTTCCATCGTGCATGGGATAGCCATGAGTTGGGGAACAACTTGATGCCAGCTGACGACAACGACATCAGATGAGCAGAATATAAAGACTTAAAACCTGGAAAGATGGACCTAAAGAATTATTCAACTTGCACGCTTCAAGGCAATGCCATGAATCCCCAAGTACTCACACATTGTCCTCCCCGTTGCCTGGGGCATGTTCTTATCAACAAATGTCTATGTGTCTGTGCATTTGTGTAGGTCTGTTTTTGTCCTCCTCTGAATACCCTGTCACAGAGCCAGGCTGAGCTTCAGGCATGTGGGTACATTTTCTGACGACTTCTTAAATATCTTGCTTTCTTGAGTTTCCTCTGCCCTGGACGTGCTTCATTAAGCCACATGGTATGACAACGAAATGACTGGTTGAAAAAACAAATCCAGTTAAACAAGTTTGCTTTTTTATATAAAAGCTGCTACCTAGTTTGAATTTTTTGGGGGGGGAGCATAAAATTACTGATTTTATCTTTCTTGCATGAAGCCCGTTAAATCATTATTTTTCACTGTCCAAAGTAGAATACTTCTAGAAGGTACCAAATAACTTCCATCTGACCTTGTGACTTTTCATTTCGATTGTCACGGCAAAAGATTCAAACATTTTTTTAGCCACAGGAATCTTAGTTTAAATGAAAGAAGTTGCCCAATATGAAAAAAGGATAAATGCCTACATACCGTAGCTAGAGTAGGAGAGAGGGGGGAGTTCAGCCCCTCTTCCCACTGCCTGTGCCAAGTGTCCTCATGGGCTTCCATAGCAACCTGCCCCGTCAGTGTGTAGAGCACAGTTTTACATCCCTTGCAGTAGAGATTTAAAGAAAATTAGTAAAAAATTAGTAAAATTTCTATTGGAGAGTGAAATATATTTCTAAGATTCAGTATCTAAATTTGTAAGTTAAAAAATGCTGCAAGATTTTATTCAAAGGAAACATGATATAAAGGTTCTTACATTTGGAAACTTCAAAAAAATATTTAACTACCATTTACCAGAAAATCCAAACCATTACTTATCTTGCTGTTGTTTATGGATATAGTCAAGACATTTCATTCTGTATCATTTAATATTTTAAAAAGCTACATTTCTAAAAATTGAAATAATTTCTTTGCTCAGTGAGGAAGACAGAAAGTTCTATTGAATGGTAATATGACTCGGGAATAGCATTATCTGGTCCACATATTGGTTTGACACATTCTTTCACCTTTGAGTCGAAACAGAAATGAATAAGCTCGTAGCCATTTCTGAACATTCAAAAAAAAAAAAAATAAGTTTATGAAAGTTTCTTCTAAAATTCTATAAATTAGAAATAGATAATGGAGTATAATTTTATTTCTTATATACCTTATCCTAAATACATTATAGTATTAATTTTATCATAAATAATATATTCCATTTCTATTAATAAACCTAAGTATTAAAATCCTAATGCATTTTCCAATTTCTTTATATTTACAATGTCTTATTTTCCACTTCAAAAAAACAAAAACCAAACCCAGTGCTGTCAAGTCCATTCAGACTCACAGTGACCGTAGTGGTTACGTGGTACAGCTGCTAACCAAAGGGTCGACAGTTCGAATCCATCAGGTGCTCCTTGGAAACTATGGGGCAGTTCTACTCTGTCCTATAGGGTCACTATGAGTATTTTCCACTTCATGAAAATTAAGGATCTCTGGTGGTGAAGTGGTTAAGCTCTCAGCTGCTAACTGAAAGGTCAGCTATTGGAACCCACCAGCCACTCAGTGGGAGAAAGATATGGCACTCTGCTTCCCTGAAAATCACAGGGGCAGTTCTACTCTGTCTTATAGGGTCATTGTAAGTCGTAATCACTCGAAGGCAACAGGTCCATGAAAATTGTATGCATTTTTATACTGACAATTACTTTATACTGACATATATATTTTCTTTAAAGCATGGTTTTCTACTCATATTTTTCATGCATAAAATTGTAATGTCTCTGATTTTAAACAAGATTAATGTTCCTTGAATTTATCAAAGTTTTAAAATAAAGTGTACGTGCTTATAACCAGAGCAAATCCTAGTATGGTCCTAGTATGGTTATAACACGTACTCAGTAGAGGTGGACGCTTTTGTTGTTCTTGTTTTTAATAACTTTACAAAGCATCAGAAGTCTAGAATTGAAAATAAACAGACCACCACAATGTGCTCTGCATAGGAGAAACCCTTAGCCACAAGATGCCCCGGCTGTACAAATAAAAATGGAAGGCTACTCTGCCATCTAGTGGACGCACTGAGAAATGATGCGTATTTGCTTTTGTTTTAAATAATAATAAAAAAAATAGCTGTGCTAAATTTCACCAAATGTTTCATCTTTCTTGAGCTCAAGAAGCATTTCCTCTCTTTATTGCTTCTGGTAGATGTTATGAAGATTTACGCATGCATGAGATAAGATGATTTTCCTAAAATGGTTTGGGAAAAAAAAATGGATTTGTGGATTAAAAAGTGTTCGGTTGACATGGTAAAAGACCAAATTTCATGTTTAAAATGGTTAAAGTGGCACAGTTTTTGTTATATACATGTTTCGCCACAATAAAATTAAAATATGAAAAATGTGTGCAGTGTCAAATGAATGTTTTGGTATATAAAATATCAGAGAGCGATCAGAGAGAAAGAGAGAGGACGAGGAGGAATTGATTTCTTTATTAAATTGTTTAAAAGGGGTAATGAATGAATAAAAAAAAAAAAAGGAAGCATTGTTGAGCAAATTTATAAAGCTTAAAACCAGAAGTCCCTTAGGCTCCAGGAATAAGTCTTCAGTCTAACATACGGAAAGTTTGGCAAAGAGGGAAAATGTCTTTTGGAAGAAGTTTCCATGTCTGGGAAGAGGGAGCAAAGAGAAGATGAAGAACAGCTGCTGAAAGGAAGTACTGCATAGATGGAGAATTCTGCAGCCCTGCTGCCGGATGAAAACAGTGCTTGCTGATGACTGTTTTCCTCCACTTCAGCGAAAGTAACAGGTTAAGGTGAGGGAGGAAAACCAGGAGCAAAAAGTACAATTAAAGGAAAGGTTCAATGAAAGTTTTAGCATTACAAAATTTGCATTACTAAGCTAAAATGAAACCGTATCACAGAAACAAACAAACAAAAAAGACAGCCAAATTACTTCTTGCTGCAGTATATAGTCATTCTCTGAGCGTTCAAGCCCTGTGTGCTCTGCCAGGTCAGTCACTGCTTAGACCTGTTGGTGATGGTTTTTGGAGGGCCTGCTAGGGTGATACTATCAAGAGGAACTGAAGTGGTTAATAAGAGGAACAGGCAGCTGGGTAATTTTAAATATTTGATAGCCATGTCCATAGTAAAAGGGTCGTTCCTTCACTTTTCCTTACCAATTTGCAAAATACCCAGATAAGAAAAGAGGGAAATAGGCAATATTAGGGCCCTTAGTTTGGGAAAAGATATTCTTGGGCTCGTCAGAAGAGAAGACTGGGATCGTTTAGGATTGGTGTTAGAGTTTTAGACAGAGGAGTTATAATAAAAATGGAATAAAATAAATTGTGAATCACTAACAAATCTTTATGCAATGGAGAGAAAATATTTTAAGATCTAACAGGATGTACTGGCAGGAATAATAAAAAAAAACCCTCTCACTACCTCCTTCTCCTATTTATAGTCTTTTGGAAAGAAAAGGGTAAATGAGATTTCATGGGGCAGGCAAGACGAAAGAATTTTACAGTAGTGCATGGAATTTTGACTAGAACAGTATGATGAGTTCTTGTGATAGCAGTGGGGACCTAGATATATTGGGCATGGCTAGAGACACTCCTCCCCCGCCCCCCGCCCCCCGCCCCGCCATGTATCTGTCAGTTTGTTGTACTGTGGGCACTTGCTTGATGCTGTCATGCTCGAAGCTACGCCACCGGTATTCAAATACCAGCAGGGTCCCCCATGGTGGACAAGTTCCAGCTAAGCTTCCAGGTTAAGACAGACTAGGAAGAAGGACCTGGCAGTCTACTTCTGAAAAAAAAAAAAAAAAAAACTAGCCAATGAAAACCTTAGGAATAGCAGAGTAACACTGATACAGTGACAGAAGATGAGCAGATTGGAAGGCACTCAAAAGACGCCTGGAGCAGAGCTGCCTCCTCAAAGTAGAGTCGACCTTAATAACGTGGGTGGAGTCAAGCTTTCAGGACCTTAATTTACTGATGTGACGACTAAAAATAAGAAGACACAGCTGCAAACATCCATTAATAATCAGAATGTGGGATGTACAAAGCATGAATTTAGAAAAATTGAAATCATCAAAAATGAATGAAATATATAAACTTTGATATCCTTGGCATTACTGAGCTGAAATAGGCTGGTATTGGCCATTTTGAATCAGACAATCATATTGTCTACTATGGTGGGAATGACAGCTTGAAGAGGAATGGTGTTCTGTTCATTATCAAAAAGAATAGTTCAAGATCTATCCTGAAGTACAACACTGTCAGTGATAGGATAATATCCAGATGCCTACAAGGGAGACCAGTTAATACAGCTATTATCCAAATTTACATGCCAACCTTTAAGGCCAAAGATGAGAAAATCAAACACTTTCACCAACTTCTGCAGTCTGAAATTGATCAAACATGTAATCAAGATGCATTGATAATTACTGGCAATTGGGCTGTGAAAGTTGGAAACAAAGAAGGATAGTAGATAGAAAATATGGCCTTGGTGACAGAAACATGCTGGAGATCACATGATAGAATTGCGCAAGACCAATGACTTCTACATTGCAAATATCTTTTTTCAACAATATAAATGGCAGCGATACACATGGACCTTGCCAAGTGGAATACATAGCAATCAAATAGACTACATCTGTGGAAAGATATCATGGAAAAGCTCAATATCATCCATTAGAACAAGGCCAGGGGCCAACAGATCATCAATTGCTCTTATGCAAATTCAAGATGAAATTGAAGAAAATTAGAACAAGCCCATGAGAGACAAAGTACGACTTTGAATATATCCGTCCTGAATTTACAGACCATCTCAAGGATATTGAAAGCTAATGACTGAAGACCTTACCTATTGTGGAATGACATTAAAGATATCATATATGAAGAAAGCAAGAGGTTATTATAAAGACAGAAAAGAAAGAAAAGATCAAAATGGATGTCAGAAGAGACTCTGAAAGCTGCTCTTGAATGTAGAGTAGCTAAAGCAAAGCGAAGAAATGATGAAGTAAAAGAGCTGAACAGAAGATTTCAAACGTCAGCTTGAGAAGACGAAGTGATGTATTATAGAAAGGTGTGCAAAGACCTGGAGTTAGAAAACCAAAAGGAAAGAACACACTAGGCATTTCTCAAACTGAAAGAACTGAAGTAAAAATCCAATCCTCGAGTTGCAGTACTGAAGAATTCTGTGGAGAAAATAATGAAAGATGCAAGAAGCATCAAAAGAAGATGGAAGGAATACACAGAGTCACTGTACCAAAAAGAATTAATTGATGGACATTCAACTGTTTCAGGAGATGGCATATGATCAAGAGCCAGTGGTACTGAAGGAAAAGGTCCAAGCTGCACTGAAAGTAATGGCAAAAAACAAGGCTCCAGGAATTGAAGGAATACCAATTGAGATGTTTCAACAAATGTATGTAGCTCTGGAAGTGCTCATACATCTACGCCAAGAAATTTGGAAGACAGCTACCTGGCCAATCTACTAGAAGAGATCCATATTTGTACACATTCCAAAGAAATGAGATCCCATTGAATTTGGAAGTTATTGAAATATATCATTAGTATCACACACAAGTAAAATTTTGCTGAATATCATTCAAAAGTGGTTGCGGTAGCACATCAACAGGGAACTGCAAGAAATTCAACCCAGATTTAGAAGAGGACCTGGAAAAAGGGAAATTACTGCTGATGTTCGATGGATATTGTCTGAAAGCAGAGAATAGAGAAAGATGTTTACCTGTGTTTTATTGACATGCAAATGCATTTAATTGTGTGGATCATAACAAATTATGGATAACACTGCAAAGAATGGGAATCCCAGAATACTTAATTGTGCTCATGAGGAATCTGTACATAGATCAAGAGTCAGTTGTTCAAACAGAACAAGGGAATACTGCATGGTTTAAAGTCAGGACAGGTGTGTGTCAGAGTTGTATCATTTCACCATACTTATTCAATCTGTGTGCTGAGCAAATAATCTGAGAAGTTGGGCTATATGAAAAAGAATGAGGAATCAGGATTGGTGGAAGACTCATTGACAACCTGGGTTACGTAGATGACACAACCTTGCTTACTGAAAGTGAAGAGGACTTGAAGCACTTGCTGATGAAGATAAAAGACCACTGTCTTCACTATGGGTTACACCTGAACGTAAAGAAAACAAAAATCCTCACAACTGGATCAATAAGCAATATCATGGTAAATGGAGGAAATATTGAAATTGTCAAGGATTTCATTTCACTTGGATCCACAATCAATACCCATGGAAGCAGCAGACAAGAAATCAAATGATGCATTGCACTGGGCGTATCTGCTGCAGAAGATCTCTTTAAAGTGCTAAGAAACAAAGATATCACTATAAGGACTAAGGTGTGCCTGACTCATGTGCATGTGAAAGCTAGACGATGAATAAGGAAGACTGGAGAAGAATTGATGTGTTTGAATTATTGCATTAGTGAAGAATATTGAATATACCACAGACTGCCAGAAGAACAAACAAATCTGTCTTGAAAGAAGTACAGACAGAATGCTCCTTAGAAGCAAGGGTGATGAGACTTTGTCTCACATATTTTGGATATGTTACAGTGCCTGGAGAAGGACATCATGCTTAGTAGAGGGCCAGCGAAAGAGGAAGACCTTCAATGAGATGGATTGACACAATGGCTGCAGCAATGGGCTCAAGCATAACAATGGTTGTGAGGATGGCACAGGACTGAGCAGAATTTCGTTCTGTTGTACTTAGAGTCCCTCTGAGTTGGAACCAACTTGACCGCACCTAACAACAACAAGAACAGAGACATCCAGACACATGAGAACTATGAAGGCAAGTGGTTCTGTGGAGTAAGCCTGTGGCTGATGAGTGCAGGAGGCCACCAGAAACTCTTCTTTTATAATCCCCCATTGTCTTATTTGAATGTGACTCTGTGTGCTATGTTTCCGCCTTATGGACCCTTCCCTTTGGATATAGATGAATGGATCAGACGTGAACAGCACATCAAAGCTGAGCCAATCAGATTCTCTTTTTCAACAATTAGAGTTGTGACCACTTCCAGTTTGGACCTGAGGCTTGATGAGTGGCTTGATCTCCTATAAGCTGAGAATTGTGCTTTGCTCATGTTTTACCTTGCAGACAAAGAAGCAGAGACTACCATTCTACAGAGAAACAAGAGGGAAACAAATGCAAGTACAGAAGCAAAGATAAGAAATATTGAATTTTTTTTTTTTTTAAATCTGAAAGAAATTTAACTATAACTTCCAGTTCTTTTATATGGTTGGCCATATTCCTGCCACAGAATTCCACTAGATACTTCTGCATTCTTATTCATTCTGGTTGAAATTAAGGAAGCTGTGATGGTTAATGTTATGTTTCAACTTGGCTAGATTATGATTCCCAGTGGTTTAGCAGCCATTGGACTGATTGCTCTTCTGTAATGTAATATAATGTAATCACTTCTGTGATGAGACCTTCTATGAGCAGCCAATCAGTTAAAGAGGAGTGTCTGTGGGGATATGGCCTATCTGCAGTATATAAATGGATGTTCCAGCAAGGCTCACTCTTGCTCTGGATCCTGCTTCCACCTCATCATCATCTGACCTCTGGTACTTGGGACTTGGGCCAGCAGCCTGCAGTCTGGCCTACCAGTTTTCAGTGAGTCAGGAGAAGCCTCCAGCCTAATCCCTGACTTACATATTTGAGACTTGCCAGACTCCACAACTGTATCAACCATCTTCTTGAATTAAATTTCTCTCTATATGTATGTATGTATGTGTGTGTGTATATACATATACACACATATGAAGCCCTAATGGCACAGAGGTTAAGAGTTCAGCTGCAAACCAAAAGGTCAGCAATTCAAATCCACCAGCTACTCATTGGAAACCCTATAGGGCAGCTCTACTCTGTTATATAAGGCCACTATGAGTCAAAATTGACTTGGTGACATGTAAAAATAAAACAACAAATGAATGTCTATTACTTACACAGATTCGTAAAGAAATTTGGCCCCACTCTGCCCCAAATTAGCCACTTGAGCCAGAAGGAGAAAACTTGAAAGGCTAGGTTTCCATTAGCACTTTAGACTCTAGGAAGCAAGGGCCTTAACTGGGGCATGGCCTCGAGGACCCTGCCCTTTTCAGTGTTTCTTCAAATATTTTTTAAGTCCTCTTCCAGTGCAACCAGAATGCTGCTTAGAAGCAAGGACGGCTTGACTGTGTCTTACATACTTTGGACATGTTGTCAGGAGGGATCAGCCCCTACAGAAGGACATCATGCTTGCTAAAGTACAGGGTCAGCAGAAAAGAGGAAGAACCTCAACGAGGTGGATTGACACAGTGGCTACAACAATGAGCTCAAACGTAACAACAATTGTAAGGATGGAGCAGGACTGGGTAGTGTTTCGTTCTGTTGTGTGTAGGATCGCTATGAGTCGGAACCGACTCGACGGCACCTAATAACAACAACAACAACCAGTGCTTGGGACCAGTAGGGAACCTTAGTGCAGTTAAAGAGAAGAGTCCTGGTCCTGGTCTATTTCTCCACTTTAGGATGCTCTCTGATCCTCTACTACCCCAATACCCCCACCACACACACATACACACACACTTGGAATCAATTAAATCCATAAAGGACCTCCAGTACTTATGGGGCCCTCCTAGTCGCCCATGGCTGGCCCCTCATTTCTAGCAGACATATGACTTACATTGGCCAGTGTGGTATTTCTTTCACAGATTGTTTGAGCTTGGTGCTGACATGCTTATTTTGGGTGACTCTCACTCACATTAGGCATAGGATGATTCCAGGGTTCTGGGTTACCTGCGGTCCACTGATGACCTTTATATTTGAGCCACATGTGTGGGCCCTTGCAACAGCTCTTGCCTGTCCATGATCTGACCATGGTGGTGCCTCTGGTCTGCAGTACCTAAGGGTTGGTAGCAGGCATACTTTACTTTGCATGTTCCCCAGCACTGGCACCCAGGGCTCTCACCTACTCCCTCTCTGCTGAATTCAGGCCACGTGTCTAGCAGTACTTGGGAGGTTGCTGTGCCTACTTCCTCCAAGGGCCTTTGATTCCCTTGCATCACAATGTCACCGGACCCTGTGATCTCCAACAGATGTGGGAATATTAGGCTATGTCAGGTCAGTCTTCCATTGTGCCAGGAGAGGTACCGGAATTCCTTCCTCAAATGAGGCTGCTCTTCTTGCCCTGCCTTCGTCTAATCTCCCAGCTGGAGGCAGTGTGTGGAAAGCAAGGGTGTAATCAACATGTAAAGAGATCAAGTTCTAAGAATGTAGTGAATCTGACCTAAAGAGTTCAAGAGAAGACATGGTTGAAAGATACGTTGTTATGCTATAAAATTTAGAAAATAAACTTTATGTGACCAGAAAATGAGATATCATTCACATTTGTGGACATTGACAATGAAGCAAAGTAGCTACCTCCGAAGCAGCCATTAGAGGCCAGTGTTTACGGGCTGCACAATGGGTTGCCCATGGTCATGGATAATGGTGTAACCCTCATTAAACACATGCAATTAGGAAACTGGAAGCAAAAAATAAAGCTGTATATTTGCCATACAAACAACTTCCAAAGAGCTGGGATTGTGAGCAATAACAGCATGGCTATCTTTATATTGTGGTGGAAGATATGAAATTACACAGAAATAGTGTATTTGTCAATTAAAAAAAAAAATGAAGAAAAGGTGTTGGGCCTAAGTAGAATGAGACAGAACCTGTACATAATGAAGAATCTTCATGAGTAGTGATCAGACAACAAACAAATATGCAGCAACCTCTTCTCTATCCATTATTCTTATACTTTATCCATAAATCATCACATCTCGCATGGGTCCATGAATTTTGTCCTTAATCAAATATATTTGTCTGGAGCTTCTCATACGCTAGGAGTGGACTTGAATTCTGTCAATATAGCCAGTGAACACAAGCCATGAAAATAATGGGACTGTAGATGGCTGGGGGATTAGGGCTAGGGGTAGGTGTGGGAGAGTGGAGTAGTGGCGAATTTTTTTATTCTTTACAATTAGTCTGAGAAGTGCCTCTTACCTCTCCTTAACATCTGAGGCAAAAGCAGGTACAGTGTTATGAAAAAAGCACCAGAGAGTGACTTAAGGCACCCAATTTACGGCCCTCTCTCTACCACCGAGTAACGAATAGAACTTTAGCCAAAGTTATTGATTTCTACATCTCAGTCTCCTAACCGTACATTTCTGTGAGTTGAACCAGATTTGAAATTATTTTCCTTAAGATTTTAATATTTCATTCATTTATTCCACATTCGCCCATGATGTCCTGCATAGAACTGGAGTGGTGGATAAAATGAGAATGGTCTCTGGCCTTGAGGAATTTACAGTCAGGCACAGGCTGGACTTTGATACAGAAGGGCTTCTGTTTACAGTTCCGCCTTAACAGATGCAGAACAATCCAAGCAGCATCAGTTCTACAGCCCTCCGACAGGCATTTGTGGTCACGGGCAATTATTTTACTCTTTGCTGTAGAGCTAGCTGTGCATGGCGTGTTGACCAGGCTTCTTTTTGGATTTGAGGTGATTTGCAAACATTTTCAATCCTTCATAACTATTACAAATGCAATGAAAGGATTCAAAGTGCTCGTGAAAAGAAGCAAAGGAATGATTAAAATATGAGAAATGGTGAGAATGCAGAAAAGTGACTGCCTGTGAGATAGGCCTAGGAAATCAGCATACTCTTCACAAACTTAAAAAAAACAAACTTTAAGCCTAGTATTAATTCAGGAGTATGCTATGGATTGGAAACCCTGGTGGCATAGTTGTTAAGTGCTACAGCTGCCAACCAAAAGGTCTGCAGTTCGAATCCACCAGACGTTCCTTGGAAACTCTATTGGGCAGTTCTACTCTGTCCTATAGGGTCACTATGAGTCGGAATTGACTCGGCAGCAATAGTCTTGGTTTTTTGGGGGGTATGCTATGGACTTATAAATACCCAAAACATAATCTATTTCTAAGTAATAATACGCTTCTAAGTAAGAGGAAGAGAAATCACCGGCGTATGTGAAGCCATATAACCAGGTGACCTAATCTAGTGTGTGCATGCGTGTGTGTGTGTGTGTGTGTGAGTGTGTGTGTGTGTGTGGAGGTGGTCGCTGGATGGAAGGAGTTAGGTCAGGCATCCCTAAGGAATAGTGGATTGCTGAAATTTGAAACTTGCATGGGGCTAAGCAGGTTAATTGATATAAATTACTGTAGTTAAAGGGTCCAGTCAGTTCAAAGGCCCAGAAAGGGGAGAGAGAAATTCATTTCACAGAAAATGAAGGAATTCCATATTGACAGGGACAGAAAAAGAGAAAAAGCGGCTAAAGAAATTGGACTTTGTCCTCCAGACACCAGGAAGGCATTGGAGCCTATTAAGTCACTTTCATTTTAAATGGTTGCTCTGGTAGCAGACTAGATGCAGGTGGGCAGTGAGGAAACTGGTGCGCTGGAGATGAAGGCAAGGGGACTGAATCTGATGAGGTATATAGGAGATGGAAGTGGGAACAGCTTTGATGACAGCGTGAGAAAGAGAGGGGTACCAGAAGCAACTTCTGAGCTGAGCTGCTAGGAGCACAGCAGTGCCATTTTCTGGGACCACGAACACACAAGAGCAATTATACAGATCGGGGCTGGGTGTGGATGTGGGGGTGGACTACTGGGAATAAAATAAGGGGAACGCAGGTGAAGCATGAGGTGTCTGAAGGGCTTCCAAAGGGGAGATATACAATAGTAAGTTGGAGACATGAGACTGACGTGTTCATTATGAAATTCTTAGCTGGCCTGTTCCCCTCAAAGAAAAGGAGTGTTGCGTGGCTCCATTTCTTACCTGATGAACAGAACACTGAACCCAGACACGTGCTTGCTATATTTAAAAATGGCTTCTAAATGCAAAAAGTAAATATTCAGAAATAGCTGATATACACCAAAAAGAATGCTTATTTACTTTGAATTTTGATGTTGTTTAGACAGTGCCACAAAATATAATTCAGAAACCTCAGCATAACAAGAAGCAAAGCTCTACGCAAGAGTGATTCTCCTGCACTGGCCCGGGATACATGACCTTATCTTTTATAGGCTACGGAAGTCTACCTTTGATGTTTGCATATTAACTTTCTTAACGCGTTGTTGTTGTTTAGTGCCATTGAGTTGGTTCCAGCTCACAGCCACCCTATATACAACAGAAAAAAACATGGTCCTGCGCTATGTTTCAGTCCATTGCTGCAGCCACTGTGTCAATCCATATCCTTGAGGGTCTTCCTCTTTTTCCCTGATGCTCTGCTTTATCAAGCATGATGTCCTTCTCCAGAGACTCCTCCCTCCTGATAATATGTCCAAAGTCCATAAGACAAAGTCTTGCCATCCTTGCTTCTAAGGACCATTCTGGATGTACTTCTTCCAAGGAAAGTTTGTTTGTTCTGGCAGTCCATAGCCTATTCAATTTTCTTCACCAACACCATAATTCAAATGTATCAATTCTTTTTCAGTCTTCCTTATTCATGTCCAGCTTTCACATGCATGTGAGGTGATTGAAAATATCATGGCTTGGGCCAGGTTCACCTTAGTCCTCAAAGTGATATCTTTGCTTTTTAACACTTTTAAGAGGTCTTTTGCAGCAGATTTGCTCAATGCAATAAACCAAAAAAAAAAAACCAAACCCAGTGCCGTTGAGTTGATTCCGACTCATAGCGACCCTATAGGACAGAGTAGAACTGCCCCATAGAGTTTCCAAGGAGCACCTGGTGGATTTGAACTGCTGTCCCTTTGGTTAACAGCCGTAGCACTTAACCACTATGCCACCAGGGTTCCCCTCAATGCAATACATTGTTTAATTTCTTGATTGCTGCTTCCATGGGCATTGACTGTGGATCCAAGTAATAAGAAATCTTTGACCAATTCAGTCTTTACTCTGTTTATCATGATGTTGCTTATTGGTCCAGGTGTAGTCTTAGATCTCATCAGTAAGTGCTTCAAGTCCTCTTCACTTTCGGTAAGCAAGGTTGTGTCATCTGCATATCATAGGTTGTTAATAAGTCTTCCTTCAATCCTGATCCTACATTCTTCTTCAGATAGTCCAGCTTCTCCGAATATTTGCTCAGCATACAGATTGAATAAGAATGGTAAAAGGACACAATGCTGACACACATCTTCCCTGACTTAAAACACGCATTATCCCCTTGTTCTGTTTGAACGACTGTCTCTTGGTCTGTATATAGGTTCCACATGAGCACAGATAAGTGTCCTAAAATTCCCATTCTCTGCAGTGTTACCCATAATTTGTTCTGATCCACACAGTCAAAAGCCTTTGCATAGTCAATAAAAAACAGGTTAAACATCTTTCTGATATTCTCTGCTTTCAGCCAGGATCCATCTGACATCAGCAATGATATCCCTGGTTCCACGTCCTCTTCTGAATCTGGCTTGAATTTCTGGCGGTTCCCTGTCTATGTACTGCTGCAACCATTTTTTGAATGATCTTTAGCAAAAGTTTACTTGTGTGTAATATTAATGATATTGTTCAACAATTTCTACATTCTGTTGGATCACCTTTCTTTGGAATGGCCACAAATACAGATCTCTTCCAGTCAGTTGGCCAGGTAGCTGTCTTACAAATTTCTTGGCATAGACAAATGCATGCTTTTAGCACAGCATTTGTTTGTTGAAACATCTCTACGGATATTCCGTCAATTCCTGGAGTCCTATTTTTCCTATACGTGCAGCTTGAACTTCTTCCTTCAATACCATCAGTTCTGGATCATATGGTACTTCCTGAAATGGTTGAATGTTGACCAATTCTTTTTGTTACAGTGACTCTGTATATTCCTTCCATCTTCTTCTGATGCTTCCTGTGTCATTCGATATTTTGCCATCTCCTTCAGTATTTCAACTTGAGGCTTGAAGTTTTTCTTCAGTTCTTTCAACTTGCAAAATGCCAAGCATATTTTTCTTTTTCTTAACATATAAAAAAAAAAAAAAATTTTTTTTTTTGGTGGGTAAGATAAATGGCTCCTGACGATCATATTATGCAGCCATATTCATATAAGAGAAGATTTTTTTAATCTGCAATATGGATTTATCTATAATATGCATATCTATAATATGTTATTTGGAAACCCTGGTGGTGTAGTGGTTAACTGCTACCACTGCTAACCAAAAAGTTCGGCAGTTTGAATCTACCAGGTGCTCCTCAGAAACTCTATGGGGCAGTTCTACTCTGTCCTATAGGGTCGCTATGAGTCAGAAACAACTTGACGACAATGGCTTTGGGTATAATATGTTATTTAGCTGTGCAAATAACCACACAGGATTACCAGTATAAAGTTAATGTATTTTTTAATTTATCCAAATATTTGTCCATTGACAGATGTCTTCCTGTACCTTTAATCAGGCTGTCTCATGACCTCTGCTGAGAACTTTGTTTCCCTGCTTCTTAGATAAAGCAATGCATTTTCCAAGCTAGGAAAAAGTATGGGGTAGCTCAGAAGGAAAGACAGTCTTAAAACCTATGCATAATCAATCTGATCAAGAATGACTGTTCAATTTTTAGTTTTTTTCCCCGAGTTTTTAACTGAAACTTGAAAAATGTTAAATTACCTTAAGTTTACAATGGATCTCCATAAACATTAAACCATGTTACTAAACTAGGCATGTAAATGGCTGGAAGGCATATGCTTTTATGTAACAGGGCATAAAGGGAGTAACTTCATTTCGATGTATTTCATACTTCAGAGGTACAAATTTCCTCTGCAATTAAAACCTAATTCTGAGAATTCTAGCTGTAGGTGTCATGTTTACACTGGTTTCACCCTGGATTTTGTTTACCTGTGAAAAATAAAGTGTGAATTTTGAATGCTACATATTGTAATCTTTCAAATTCAAATTCAGAAAGGGAATAAGAAGAAGGGGGTATTGATATTTAGGAAAAATTATTTTCAAAGACTTTCGTGTACATGTTTATTACAACAGTACATTGCACAAGGGACTTCTAACCCTATGTTTAGATAGGGAAATCTAGTTTCAGAAGGGATATTTGTCTAAAGTTACACTGCTAAGTTAAGTGGTATGGGGCAAATGATTAAAGATTTATTTGCTTCAACATTCATACTTTTTCCACCGTTCCAGAGATTTCAAATTGGGTTTCATGGAGACTAGGGTGGAACAATTGGGCAAACACTCCACTACTAACCAAAGAATTGGCGGTTTGAATCCACCCAAAGGCACCTGGGAAGAAAGGCTTGGCAATCTACTTTGGAAAGGTCACAAACATTGAAAACCCTGTGGAGTACAGTTCTACTGTGAAGCATATTGGGTGGCTGTGAGTCGGAATCAACTCAACAGCAACTGGTATTTTTTAGGGACTTGAGGAAAGCCCTGGAGAGACACCTTGTAGGGGGTAGTGGGGAAAAGGAAGGCTACCTGACCAGGTCTTGGCTCCCAGCGTTCTTTTTAAATAGAGCTATTCTTGAACTCCCTTAAAATTATTAATTAGGAAAATGACTTCCACTGCTGGAAACGTATTTATAAGCATTTGCGTCATAAAATGAACTCTGATGAAGCAAATGCATAAGAAAGCTAGAGAGCCGTCAGGCGAAAATAACATTAATTCTGAATATAGTAAACTCCTCATGTCGTCATTTACATTTAATATGTCGTCCTTTTCTCCAGTGTTTACTGACAAATGACTATGACGGAGTTACTTTCCTACTATGTTTTTAAGATGAATATATAGGATTCTGGAGTTTTCTCCTTTAATATGGCTTGAGAGAGATGTAATTGATAGAGATTAATATGAAGTAGAAATGAAATGGAACCTTTTTCTAGAAAAGAAATCAGAAAATTGTTGGTATTTAGGGAATGAATTGATTGAAAATCATGATTCTGATCGAGGGCAGCTTTCAGTGGATTTCTGGTTTGGAGAGGAACGCCTGCTTTGCTTAGTTTTTAATTAGCTTTACTTGATTTACTTGATGCCATAATTAGAGTATTTGTCATTCCTACCGCGCTTTCTAAGGAAACTGCTGCTCTCACATCCTTTGCAGAGGGAAGCAGTCTAAATTATTTCTTGAGCAAGAGTTAATCACTATTTGGTAGGGACAGGTCTTCTAAAGTATGATCTCTGGAACAGAACCACCAGTATTACCTGGGAACTTGTTAGAAACACAAATTCTCAGGCTGTGCCCCAGATCTATTGATTAGAAACTGTGGGAGTCAGGTTCAGTGATCTGTGTTTTAAGAAGCTCTCCAGATAATTCCGAGGCACAGTAAAGTTTGAAAACCCCTGCACTGGTATTTTGGTCTTTGATTCGGGTTTCAGCAAGCCTAGGGTAACACAAACTATTAAGCACTCTGTTACTAACCAAAAGGTTGAATGTTTGAATCCGCCCATAGGCACCTGAGAAGAAAGACCTGGTAATCTCCTTCTGAAGCATTCCCAGCTACTGAAAATCCTATAGAGAACAGGCCATGAAAGGTCTGATGTTGCCAAACTTGTTCCATAGTTGTTGTTACTTGCCATTGAGTCAGCTCGGACTCATGGTGACGCCATGTACAACAGCATGAAATGCTGCCTGGTCCTGTGTCATCTTCATGCTCAAATCCATTATCATATCCCCTGTTCAAATACCTTCCAACCTGGGAGGGGGGCTCATCTTCCAGCATTATACCAGACAATATTCTGTTGTGATCCATAGAGCTTTCACCAGCTAATTTTTGAAAGTATAACACCAGGTCTTTCTGCCAAGTCTGTCTTAGTTTGAAAGCTCTACTGAAACCTGTCTACCATTGGCGACCCTACTGGTATTTAAATATCAATACATGGTTTCCAGCATCGCAGCAACACACACAAGCCACCACAGTACAACAAACTGACAGACAAGTGGCGGACAAATTGACATACATAATGATATTAGCAAATGTATTCTCAGCTTCCTGAATTGGAAGAGAAGCTGGAAGGAATCAACCAGCTATTAGCAGAAAATAGAGAAAACACTTAAGCAAAAGTAGAAAATAAGAGTCATATCAAGGGGAGGCTAATAAAATTCTTGTTGATGAGGGTTGAGGTTTGCGTTTCTCCTACTTCAACACATATTCTTACAGTAAGCTTCCATTGTGTGAGGTAGCTCATAACCAAAATATCAAAATCTCTAGAGTTTTTACACATCTGCAATTTAGAGTCTACATAGAAGAGAGAAAATAGTTTATGTCAATAATCGTTAGAGCCAAGAAGACGGAAGTTAAGGATTGAATCATGCTGGCCCTGAATTATGTGTTGAAATCCTAACTCCTATACCTATGGATGCAATCCCATTTGGGAATAGGGTTTTCTTTGTTATGCTAGTGAGGCCATATCAGTGTAGGGTGCATTTTAAACCTACTCTCTTTTGAGACATAAAAAGAACATATTAGGCACAGAGAAACAAGCACAAATAGAAGGGAGGATACATCTCACGTGGAGATCACCAAGAAATCAAGGAATGCTGGGTGTATACAAACCCAAAGAGATCTTCCCCCAGAGATGGCAGAGAGAAGGAGCCTTCCCCTAGAACCAGTGTCCTCACTTTGGACTTTTAGCCTCCTAAGCTGTGATAAAATAAATTTCTGTTCTTTAAAACTGCCCACTTGTGTATTTCTGTTACAACAGCCCTAAGAAACTAAGACCATGGAGAAGGAGCAAAGAAGCAGTCTTCATTTATGTACCGAGAAAATAATGATGCTGTACACAGCCAGGTCAGATGAACAAAAGAGTTCTCTGATAAAAGATCTCTTTCAGATATGCAAATGTCTTCTACAGAGTAAAAACCGAAATTACAAGTCTTGATATCTATATGGACTAATAACAGCTAATATATATTATGCACTCACTGTATGCAGACTGCTGTTTTATATATATATACATATATATACCATATGAGCTAAAAGCATATTACACATTATATGTTTCTAACATCTCAATGTACTTAAGCCATATAAAAACCCAACCATGCATGTAGTGTTATTATATTTGATTTACAGATAAGAAAATTAAGGCAGAGGAAAATTCATTAACTTGCCCAAGGACACACATGTAATCCAATACAAGGTGAGGATTTATACCCCGGCACCCTGGCACCAAAGCCCTGGCTATCAGATAAAATGCTATATTGCTTCATGATGGAAGTGATTAAAATTGATCCTATATATATGTGTATATATGTGTAGGACTCTATAAATTGCCTGTGTGTCTCTATAGAAACCATATTCAAAGTCATGTCCTTCTAGAGCTTCATCTGAAATTGCAGCTAACCAGAAGAACAACATGGGTCCTCCTGTGTGTCCCACAAAACATATGCATATGATTAGATTTTATAGATGACTCCTAACATCTTCATCTAATAAATGTTCAATATTGTGAATGCTGGCTTTAGTTCATATGTTTACTGCTTGTACTTGATTTTCCTAGTTGTACTACTAGGGAAGAAGGGATGAAAGTAGGTACTTCTATCCTTTTTTTAGATCACGAATGTGTTCAAAAGTTTTGTGGTGGATCAGTGCAAAACCTTAGAGGCTTTTCTAAAAGATGTGGGGAGATCCTCACTGCCATAAAGATAGTCAGCATGCACCTGAACTGATTTCGAGAAAGGCATGGTTTTTATAGGCCATGCCCCTCCGAAGCTATTTTTTAATGCATTTGTTATTTTACACAAACAGGCCAAGGAGTGGAGAGGATGTTGAGGAGGAAGGTGAAGCAGTTAAAACAGAGATGAATGGTCTAAATTAAACACGTCACTTAGTAATTCAATGGTAAAGCAGAGCTTAAGAGTTTTTCATCCTTTTCACTGTAGTCTTCACTGATCATCTATTGTGTGCCAGGTCCTACCCCTTACACAGGGGATGCAGAAATAAACTTGCCCCCTCCACATCTCTATTACTATCCGGCTCACTATGACATGGTTACAGCATCAATGCTCTGCTTGGAGCTGTGCAACTCAGGGCACAGCAATGTCCCAGGGCTCTGGGAGTATAGACTGTCCACATCCTCTACTTACTTAGAGCCACTTGGCACTTAGCACTAGTGGGCTGTGGACTTCAGCCTGGGTCTGGAAAAGGACAAGGAATGCTCCCACAGTGGGCAATCTCTCCTCCACCAACCCTAATCCTAGCCTCCACTCTTCTTGCTTGCCCTGGAAGGTTGTTTCCATTAATCCCTTCCTTTAAAACCAGTTGCCATTGAATCAGTCCCAACTCATAGCAACCCCATGTGTGTCAGAGTAGAATTGTGCTCCATAGGGTTTTCAATGGCTGATTTATTGGAAGTAGATCTCCAGGATTTTCTCCTGAGGGCCCTTCAGGTAGACCCACAGCTCCAACCTTCCGGTTAACAGCAGAGCACTTAACAGTTTGCACAAAGAAGGACTCAATCTTTTCCTTTATTATGAGCTAAAATGGCATTCCAGTGATAATCACGGAACTAGAAAAATTGTGTGTGTGTGGTCTGTACTGATAAAAAAAAAAATAATAATGAATATAAAAGATTCCTAGAATAATACTTGAGTCATTTGATAGTTCATAAAACATTTGTCTTTGACAATTTGTTAAACTAGCAAGAGTTAAGAGTTAGTATGCAAGGATATTGCTCAATATTATAATAAAATGCAAAATATTGCAATGAAAATTGAAATACAGGCAGTAACCCGGGTTATAAACTTCCAACTTATGGACGACTCATACTTGCCCTTTAATATTATGTAAATTTGCCTTCAATTTGAAACAGTTGAACAAACCCCTACTTGCAACAAATTCTTCATCACAATCGTCTTCACTTGCTGCATGTGCAGCTTTTAAATCACTGAAAAGGCTTCCAGCCTTGTCTCACACTAAAGTAAGCATGCACCTGTTCTGACTCACCTGCAAATTCGACTTAAAGACACAGTTAAGAACAGCTCTCGTTTGTAACCCAGGGACTGTCTCTATCTCATATCTTATTTATTGAATTTTACTATATTTGCTCTAATGGATTAATTCTTCACAAGGAATAATGACCTGTGAGCATGTGTGCTCATAAGTTGGCCAACGAGTGGAGAGGATGTTGAGGAGGAAGGTGAAGCAGTTAAAACAGAGATGAATGGTGAAGGTTAAGACAGCTCACAATACTAGGGAAGTCAGCACAACTTGACCAAGAAAAGGTTATGGAAGCTTCATAGACACATCCAAACTTCCTGAGGGATCGAATTACTGGGCTGAGGTCTGGGGACCGAGGTCTTGGGGAGAACATCTAGTTCAACTGGCATAACATAGTTTATAAAGAAAATGTTCTATGTCTTACTTGGGTGAGTAGCTTGTGAACGGCTATCTAAGATACTCCACTAGTCTCACCCCATCTGTAGCAAGGGAGAGTGAAGAAAACCAAAGACACAAGGGAAAGGTCTAAGGGACCACAACTACCACAACCTCCACCAGATTGAGTCCAGCACTACTAAACGGTGCCCAGCTACCACCACTGACTGCTCTGACAGGCGTCACTGTAGATGGCCCCAGACAGTGCTGGAGAAGAATGTAGAACAAAATTCTAACTCACACACACAAAAAAGACCAGACTTACTGGTCTGACAGGTACAAAAGAAGCCCCAAGATTATGATCCCCAGGCACCCTTTTAATTCAGTACTGAGGTCACTCCTGAGATTCAACCTTCAGCCAAAGATTAGAATAAATAAATAAATAAATAAAAGATCCATAAAACAAAATGAGACTAAATGGGCACACCAAGCCAGGGGCAAGGACAAGAAAGCAGGTAATGGGGAACCCAAGGCCAAGAAGAGGAGACAGTCAACATGTCATGGGGTTGGCAGCCAATGTCACAAAACGATATGTGTATTAATTGTTTAATGAGAAGCTAATTTGCCCTGTAAACCTTCATCTACAGTACAATAAAACAAAAACAACAACAAACAGAGACGAAGCAGATTGAGTAAGAGTTTTGGCTGTTGGCTCAAGCTATGTTTCTCAGAAGTTTTGTAGGGTATCTAGATTGGTATTTAACAAGTGCCCATTTAGTAGCCACGCATAATTGCAAATCTTCAATATAGCAAGATGATATTCTGGTGAAGAAATTAGGTGTCTCAAAAAGCAAGAGTTTGAACATTAAAAAAAAAAAAAGCTACAGGGAACTTAAAACAATCATCATGAGACCACTGTTTTGTGTAATTTATATTAAAGGATCATTAGATTAGCTTTTCCTGTAAGCTTCTTCAGACATAATATTAGAGATTATACAGACTGGTTAATGGACTCTGTTTTTAGAAATCACTATCATATACATTTTTCCACTTCCTTCACATTAAAAAAAGATTCTTATTCTTTCCATTTTGTGTAAATCAAATCGAAGCACGCATCAAGCACTAAACAATAAGATTGTGTAATTATTTAAAAAAAAATGATGGGAACTACAATTGTTTTGAATAATATTATGCCAAAAGGAGAATACTTATTATTTCATCATTTTATTTAAAAACAAAAAACAGCTTAAACAAAAGCAGTATCTTTGAACAGAAAGGTAAATTTTAGGTTTAAAATCATATCAGCCGGAGACAATGCCACTAGATGGAGCCCATGGTTTCTAGATTCTTGGTACCAGTCTCCTCAGGTAGTCCTGGGGTGTTTTCTAGCGATTGAATCAGTGTTTTTAACTGTTAGGGATAGTCATTAGGCTGATATAGGATGGTACTACTTTGGCTACTACAACTAGGGAACGGGGGAATTTGGGATGGGGTAATCCATCGTTCTTACTGTAGAAATAAATAGGGGAACGTGAGTACAATCTGTTTCTGGAAGTTAGTTTCATTTAAACTGGGGTTCTGGAAAGGAACAATCAATAATTTAACAATCTTACATTAAAGAAAGCTAGTTATGGGGTATATTCATTGAAATACAGTCTTCTCTTATGGGTATTAAATGCCCATTTTAAGGAGAGTTTTTAAGAAGATTATAACAGGAATACTTTCTAAAATGTATTGGTCAGTAGGTCACATGGCAAGCGAAAGAAATGCATTTTAAAAAATTACTTAGATGGGTTTTCTTGCAGCATTTAAAATCTGCTAACTGAATTCTGGGGGAAAATTTAAATACATTAAGTTATGCCCTAGTAGCTAGTATGGGAGGGCAAGTGTAGCTTTCCCTACTGATGATACATAGTTAAACCCACTAAAATGCACTTTTAATCCTGACTTCACTGATTTCTGAATTTAATTTAAAACATATTAATGGACTTATGGAGATAAAATTGATATACAATAAACTACACATAATAAAAGTATATAATTTGATAAGTTTTCACACACACACACAGAGGGATCACCACCACAATTGTAAACATATTCACCTTCCTCAAAAGTTTACTTGTGCTCCTTTGTAAGCCCTCCTTCCCATCTTTCCCTGTTATCCCTCTTTCCCTAAGTAATCAGTAATCTGCTTCCTGTCACTACAGATTAGTTTTCATTTTACTGATGGATTCATTCATTTTTGGCGGGGAGGGGTTGGCTTCTTTCACTCAGAATAATTATTTTGAGATTCACCCATGCCGTTGCTTGTAGCAGCAGCTCACACTTTTTATTGCTGAGTTGTAGTCTAAGATTTGGATACATCACAATTTGTTTATCCATTCATTTCTTGCTGGACATTTGCTTCTGTTTTTTTTTTTTTTGGTGTTGTTTTTCCGCAGTTTAGACCTACTACAAATAAAGATTCTATGAACATTTGTGTACAAGTCTTTGTATGGACATATATTTCTTTTTCTTTTGGGTAAGTACCTCAGAGCAGAATGGCTGGTTGAGTGAAATTGTAGGTGTCTGTTTAACTTTTTAAGCAACTTCCGACTATTTATTTCCATGGAGAGACAGAAATAAATCCATCATGACTTCTTTAAACTACTTGAGTAAGTTAAAAACCTAAATAAACATCATTGGATAATTTATGGGAAAAAGAAAGAAACAAATATGATTTTTATTCCACCAAAATAAAAACCTGATGAAACACCCTAGAAATATAAGTAGTTTATGTAGCCTCATAATTTTGTCACTTTAGGTTATGGAGAATACACATCTCAAAAAAATTAGGGGAGTTTCTGTTTCACTGCTCTATCCTAAATTCAAGCCATGTGTTCTTATGTTTACTGGGGAAAAAAAGTGATCCCTGTATTTCCAGCAGGCAAATTTCTCATAAAACATCTCCAATAAGTAATAAGAGGTCTTGTCATACTTTTAGCATACCATGGTTTATATTCAAAAATATTACTTTGGCCACAGCTTATATTGCATTTTACTATCTCTCTGAAAAAAAAAAAAAAAAAAAACAAAACTCAAATTAATGAATGTAGCCTATATAAAAGTGTCAATTAAATATTTTGAAAAGATTCCATTTCTTACCATTTGCATAGCCTTATAAAATACTGGATAAGTCTCTATATCTGCGTCAGTAAAATGGAAATAATATTTTGCACATCTCAAATGGCTTTTTTTTTTTTTCAGGATTGAGAAAAATAAAGCAAATAAAATACTGATGAAAGTGCTGGTTATATATTAAACCAAAACCAAACGAAACCCAGTGCCGTCGAGTCGATTCCGACTCATAGCGAACCTACAGGACAGAGTAGAACTGCACCATAGAGTTTCCAAGGAGCGCCTGGCAGATTCGAACTGCCGAGCTCTTGGTTAGCAGCTGTAGCACTTAACCACGACACCACCAGGGTTTCTGGTCATATATAAGTACTCAGTAAATATTAGCTATTTTATTTATTTTTTTAGGTCTTCAAATACACGTAGGATATTGGTGCGTGCTATGGATTAAACTGTGTCCCCCCAAAATACGGGTTGTAAATCCTAACTTTTATGACTGTAGTTATAACCCCATTTGGGAATGGGTTGGCTTTGTTATGTTAATGAGACAGAATTAGTGTAGGGTGGGTTTTAAATCAATCGCTTTTGAGATATCAGAGAGATTAAACAAGGAAGAGAGAGAAGCAGAGATGGGGGAAGATTGATACCAAGCCACATGGAAATCTCCAAGGAACCAGGAAACAGAAGCTGAAGAGACAAGGACCCTCCCCAGAGCTGACATATTTCTATCTCCTAAACTGGGAGAAAATACATTTCTATTTTTAAAGACATCCACTTGTGGTATTTCTGTTATAGCAGCACTAGATAACTAAGACAGTGTCTAAATTTGTACTGAGAAGAACAAAAAATATGTACAAAGAAATATGCTCAGTAACCCTTCTTTGCTTCCTTATCTATGGATTCCTACAAAAAAACCCATCTGTCTACACCCCATAAAATAGAGTTAGATCATTTACATACCTCTAGGTAGCCAATGGCTAGAACAATTTTTAGATTCTCAAAGAACTTCTGTGATTTCTTTGATAATTCCTCAAGTCCAAATGTGTTTGGTGAATCACTGAGATGAGTTTGTTTAGAGTGGTGCTTTGCTAATCCTCTGAAGTATGAAGGTTCTGTAGGTTAAAATTAACTACACTTGAATCTGTTTCATTTAGGATTTATTTAAATGTCTGAGCATGAATTACTTTGGTTAGAAATATTGTTAGAAACTTCTTTTCAGAGGATGAGCCCATGTATAACCATTTCTTTCAGTTTCGAATTTACTGAAACCATAAGTACAATATTTGCTTAATATTAGCAATTAAATACACCCATAAAAATGCTTAAACAAATGAAAAGTCTCTGTGGCCCAGGAACAGAGAGCAAATCCCTGGCGGCAAGGTGGGATACAACCTTCATGGCCAGCGAAAGCTAATTCTGGACATGAACCTGGGTCTGGGATTTCAACCTCTGCTTGGGCTGCAAGCTCCTGGCCACTGGCATCTCAAGTCCTACCATTTTTAAGACTTAAAATAACCCACTATTACTACATCATTTTTGCAGCTATAGTCAAATTTTGTTTTAAGATGGCGTCAGAGCACAAGGCAAACATCCAAATTACAACCATTTTGTACTAATGTGAGAAAGACAGGCTGGGGTAGTGGTGAATAGAACAGGCTGTAGACTCAGATTATTGTCAAGGATTAAATCCCAACCCTGCCACTTATAGTGTGTGACTTGGGCCTCAGTTTCCTTATCTGTAAAACATGAACAATAACTGTAACTAAGGCACTGGGTTATGTGAGAATAAAATGTGTAAACACTTAGAAGTCAAGCTATACAAGGTTTGCCACTACTGCTATTATGACCTGTATACACCAAGCATCTTAAACAAGTTAAACTTAAAGCATTTGGGAAATTGATTGTGACCTGAACAACTTCTTTGCTTCTTTTTGCATTCAATTTTAAATATCCTGTCTTCGTTTTTTTTTTTTTCCCCAGACTTCTCTTCTTATTCTTGAACCTGCATGAAAGTCTCAGCAAACACAGACATCACTTTTCAATGTTCAGTGATAAAGTTCATGCATAAAGTCTTCACTTTTGAAGATATATTTCTCTAGAATGGAATTCATTACTTCCATCAAATATATGGACATCCATAAATGAGTTTTATTCTCCCTAAAGTTTGTTCTGCTTATATTCTTTTTTAGGTAAGACCATCATTCACCCAGTTCCTCAAACTCAAGGTCTGGACATTATGTTTGTTGCTTCCTGCTTCTTCACCCTCTCCCCCAATATCCAACCACCCCATTATAACCCAGTCCATTTTATTTCTAAATATTTTTCAACTTTGAACCCTCTAATCCATACTATCACTGTCCTCGCAGATTTTCTCATCATGCCTTAAATGGCCACCACTCCCAGTCACCTAAGCAGGCTCCCTGCCAGCTGACCCGACTCCTTGAGTCCATCTGCCTCACAGCTGCCAGAAACAGCTCTCCAAGACAAAAGTCGGCAGTGACTCTGCATTGCCGCTGTAAGATACAAATACACATCTCTATTGTAGCATCCTGCCTCCTTTTCCAGTTTCACACGTGCTGCTGCTACATTGACAGGACACAACTTACCTGCCCTCCGTGGTTCTTCTCGTGTGTGCGTTTACTCATGTTGAAGGTCTGCCCACAAAGCCCTTGACTCTTCCTCACACTCCTGCCTCACTCGCCCAATCACCACAATACCCAGCTGATTACTAGAGATCTTTTAAGATGGATTTTATGAAGTGACTCCTATAAAAAAGCCTTCCCTGATGCTCCAAAGCTAGCTTAGATGCCCTTTCTCTAGGCTCCTAGGCTACTTGGGCATTGGTGTTTTGCCCTTGTGAGCAATATTTTTTTCTGGTAAAGTGGCTTACAGTCTAAACTATTCTCTGATTCTTCTCCATAACATTGAAGAATTATTAGAATATAATATGATACGTTTTGATTAGACTTTCATGTTTAATTATAAACCCAATGCATGATTAACATTTAAATAAATGACCTTTAATACATGTACATGAAAGTTCAAAATATATGAAGAATTTACCTGCTAGCACTATTCCTGTATTTTAAATGAAAGAAAAACTTATTGTCGACAGTGCCACAATACTGTACCACTACAGATGGATTTTTGTTGTTTTTGAGGAGGGTGTTGTAAGTGGCGAGATCTAACAAACCCTAAGATTAAAATTGCTGAGCAGTTTTTGGTTGTGTTTCCTTTTCCACCAGTCTGTCCATCTATCAGCAGGTATAGGAAGCTATAGGCAGAATATCTCGGTTCAGTGACCACTTAGCTACGTAATGTCACAAACTAATAAAAACTATCTCTCATGCCCTCATCCCCTCCACATTGGCCTTTTGCCTGTGTTATTAACTGTGAAGCAAGATGGCTTGGCTTCTGAGGAGAAGAAGGAGGGATTTATGGCTTATAGACAGTATGGAAAGAAATTGAACCTGTGTGTTATATAGCAGGAAGATAGAAAATACATACAGCTTATTCCCAATATTTGCTATAATTATGTTCTATAAAGTCACCGAGATCAGTGAAATAGCGAATAATGACTATGCTCCTAAGAGAAACAGAGAGGTTCCTATGAGCCTCTGGTCACAACACTTTCTATACAGATAGTAATGCAAATAAAGTCCTATGAAACATTTTAAAATATTAAACATCTAAAGGTTTATAAAAACATTAACTAAATCTTGATGGAACTGCAAGCTGTGTGATGGGCAGTGCACTGTGTGGGTAAACTACCTGACCCTGACTTGCCACATGAAAATCAAGAGAGAGTTTGATGGAACGTTGAAAATTTGCTATTCCACGTTACTCTTTTTCTATACAGCACTTATTATTGTTAGTTGCTGTCGAGTTGGCCTCCAACTCATGGCTACCCCATGCACAATGAAAAGCAACTCTGCCCCGTCCTGTGCTAGATCTGACTGTTGTGATCCACGGGGTTTTCATTGACTGATTCTCTGAAGTAGATCTCCAGGCCTTTCTTTCTAGTCTATCTTAGTTAGGAAGCTCTGCTGAAAACTTGTTTAGTTTCATAGCAACAGAAGCCTTCACTGTGCTAAGGTGCATTGGTCTCCTTCACGGAAGGCAAGAGCTCTACCATTGAACCACCAATGACCTCTAAGGATAACACTTAAAAAGATTCTGTTAAGTGGATTTTGATTCATGACGGTCCCATGTTTGTCAGAGTAGACCTGTGCTCTATGCGGCTTTTAATGCCCGATTTATTGGAAGTAGATCACCAGACCTTTTCTGAGGTGCCTCTGGGTGGACTCCAACCTCCAAACTTTCATTTAGCAATCAAGCGGGTTAACAGTTCACACCACCCAGGGGGTCCAATATGCTGCTTAGCAGGTATTTTTTAAAATTCTTGTACAGCCTCTTCATCTACATAACCTGCCTCGCCTGCATGTATAAGGCCATCAGCACTGTCAGAGAAGGGTTTAACATTTTCCTGACTCTGGGTAATATGGCAATAAATATTTTTGGCTCTTAGTCTCACAACAATGCTCTCCAATATACTTTTCTAATCGATCCTCATCTCATGAATCCACCGAATCAGCTGCTTTTCCATCTTTTTTTTACAGCCTCATCATGCACTGTAGATGGTACTTCAGCACTTTCCCAGACTGGTCTCACATTCAAGTCAGCGAAGTTCCTCTTCCTTTTTCTGAGGTACCATATTGTTGATGTATTAACATTGAACTCCCTGCCAGCAGCACTATAACTCATGCCTGAATAAAGCTTATCTAACACATATATTTTCTTTATAAGCACATCACAGTCTTCTTTCACTTAGGATCACTACCCAGCATTTCAGCACTACACCGGGGGGCCATTTCAAACAGGGAAATCACCAACACAAATCAGAAAAATGAGAAAATGGCGTTTAGTAGACTGCAAAAAGGATACTTGTTTACAGTATAGGAACTGAAACAAGAAGGCAGAGCATTGCCTTATTGGGTCTAGCTGGGAACACGTACTTGACGCAACTCAAACTTTGCTCAGCGCAGGACTGTGAATGGCCCTGAAAACACCGTGAGGAGTGATTTCCGGGTTACAAATAAATTTTAGCGAGTTAGTGAATTTGCAAAATGGAACCTGTGACTAAAGAGGGTCAACTGTATAATTAAGCCTATTTTGTTATTTGATATCAACCTGAAGAGAGAAGAATTTCTAGAATAGCTTTCTGCCTCATTCTTCCCTGAAAAAACAACCTTGACACTTACCATGAGACATTCTGCTTTCTGTATTTGTCTCTATCTCTTTCTGATAGCAGGAACAGGTGTTACTCATTTTGGTTCTTTCAGTGCTTAGCATTGTGCTTGGCACATAGTAGGTACTCAATTTGATTGCCAAATAAATAAATGAACACATTAAATACACGCACGAGTGATTTAGTAGTAAAATTGGTCTCTGATGTCACTTTCTTATTAAGAAGAAATTAAGCAGCCAAATGCATCCTTAGCATTCATGTCAGAGAGCAAATTAAATCAAAAAATGACAAAAACATACTCAAAATTATCCCATTGTAGTTCCGGTCCCCACGTAAACTGTGCCACACTCCTCCTTCAGTGCTTTTTAACTCAAACAACATCATTATTTTTGTGTTTTGAGTAAAATGAGAAAGGAAATACTTAGAAGTTAAATTCTAACATCAACTACTCTTTTTTTTTTTTTTAGAGTCTTCATTGCCTGAATGAAAGCTGTTATAAGCAGGCACTGGGGAATTTTTCAGGTTTTAAATCCATACCAAATCTAAAGCACTCCATCAAAATTTTCCTGTTGGATTCAAGCTACAAATGGCTCAATTCAACATAAGATAGATTACAACTTCAATCGACCTCTGCTCATATATTTTATTTTTTTTAATAATGGAATGTTACTTATCTAGTGATAATATTTCTTTGTTTCTGTGTAGTTGAAACAAGTATTAACTCTTGGGAATGTATGAAAGCTTTAAAAAAAAAAGTTGCTGCCAAGTTGATTGATACTCATGGTGACACCATGTATTACATGGTGGAACTTACTCCATAGGGTTTTCTTGGCTGTAATTTTTGTGAACACAGATAGCCAGATCCTTCTTCCTCAGTGCCATTGAGTTTGAACTATCAACCTTTAGCTTAGTAGTCAAGTGCAAACTGTGCCACCCAGAGACTTCATGAAATCTTTACTTGCATATATTTAGCAATACGTATTTTTTCCCGACAATTTTTTTATGATAACTTTGATATTTCTCCCCATACTTAGCCAATTCTCTAAGCTGATTGGCATAGAATACAAATTTAGTAAAAGCAGTTAGAGTGCTGTGAATGGCCTAGTATGTTTTGTATTACTGCTTGGAAAGTTAATAGAAATTATACATGTTCATGTAAACTTCCAAAGTTTTGTGTTTTTTGCTTTTTTATTTCTTTTTTTAAGAAGGAAAGAATTGTGCTACCAGATGCACTGAAAAATATATGCATATTTTATTTCTTTGAGGGGTTGGGGGACTTATTTTAGTCAATACAGAAATTAAAACCATATGCATTTTCCGTCTCACTAAATATATTTCTGTATATGACCATGGAGTCCCTGGGTGGCACAAATGGCTAAGTGTTCAGCTACTGACCCGAAGGTTGGCTGGCAAATCCCCACAGAGGCACCTCAGATGATCCAAAAAAAAAAAAAGAAGAAGAAACAAACCAGTTGCCAATGAGTTGATTCTAACTCATGATGACCCCATGTATTTCAGAGTAGAACTCTGCTCCATAGCGTTTTCAGTGTTTTACTTTTTACTCTGTTTTACTTTTCTAGTGACTGGTCAAATTAAGGAAGATGTTCACCACCCTCCTTTCTAAGGAGCGTTCTGGTTGTATTTCTTCTAAGGCTGATGTATGCTCACATATATGCATACAAATACGCATTTATATAACAGAACAAGGGGATACTGCATGGTTTAAAGTCAGGAGAGGTGTGCGTCAGGATTGTATCTTTTCACCATACTTATTCAATCTGTATCCTCAGCAAATAATCCAAGAACCTGGGCTATATGAAGAACCAGGCATCAGGATTGGAGGAAGATTCATTAACAACCCGTGATATGCAGATGACAACTTTGCTTGCTGAACGTGAAGAGGACTTGAAGCACTTCACTGAAGAACATCAAAGACTACAGCCTTTGGAATGGGTTGCACCTCAACCTAAAGAAAATAAAAAGACTCACATTCGGGTCAATAAAGCAACATCCTGACGAATGGAGACAGTATTGAAGTTGTCAGAGACTTCATTTCACTTGGATCCACAATCAATTCCCATGGAATCGGCAGTCGAGAAATGAAATGACATGTTGCATTGGGCAAATATGCTAGAAAAGACCTCTTTAAAGTGCTAAAAAGCAAAGGTGTTACTTTGAGGACTAAGTTACGCCTGACCCAAGCCATGGTATTTTCAATTACCTCATATACATTTGAAAGCTGGACAATGAATAAGGAAGACCAAAGAAGAATTATGGTGTTGGCAAAGAATATTGAATATACCATGGACTTCCAGAAGAGTGAAAAAAATCTGTCTTGAAAGAGCACAGACATAATGCTCCTTGGAAGCAAGGATGTAAGACTTCATCTCATGTGCTTTGGACATGTTGTTAGGAGGGACTATTCCCTAGAGAAGGACATCATGCTTGGTAAAATAGAAGATCAGTGAAAAAGAGGAAGACACAGTAGCTGCAACAATGGGCTCAAGCATAACGATTGTGAGGACAGCACAGGACGTGGCAGTGTTTGGTTCTGTTGTACATAGGCTCACTATGAGTCAGAACTGACTCAACGGTACCTAACAACAACAATGTTGTCAATAGTGAACACAATTTTTATTTTAATTCTGCAAATTCATAGCATTTGATGATGCACACAAAGGAAATTCTTCATGGTCACATAATTAGTGAATGTAGAGATATTTAAATTCAGGTCTTTTTGCCTCTAGCACACAGCTGACCCAACGCACCCCAGGAATTCAGTGTGTTCGTCTTCCTGTGCAGTCAAGATGGGTAGCATTCAGCTGCATCTGCAAGTTGAAATCTGGTGAATTCTTGGGTTCATTTGTGTTGCCTACCGCTGAGCTTGAACTGAAGAAGAAATTGCCTTCTCAACTTTTGGCTAAGCTTGAAAAGCTCTGGAATTTGGGCTTTTGGTCAGTGAGCACTCAATTCAAATATATTTTGTATATCTTTGTCCTTTGTCCTTCCCTACCTGCCCCGCTGTTACCAAGTTTTAAAGGCTGTGTAAGCAGCCATTAAATCATGTTGGGAAATATCTAGGCCACTCTAAGGCTACAAGGGAGAACTGCTGAGCTAGGAGCCATTGAACATTTTGTGGATAAAACAATTCATTGCTTTTGGTCCTGAGTATAAGCTTGAGGTGAGAGGTTTCTCTTCTTTCCATGCTTGAGAACTCATATTCCCTGAAGTGAGAAGAGAAATGAGTAATGCATGTGGGAGACAGAATAAAAGCACATTTCTTTATTAAATGTGAATTATAGTTCAGGGATGTATCTGTGGGTTATGTTTCAATATTTTGAAACACATGCTGAACAGTCCGGGTTTATTCTAGTGATACCACATGTTTGTAGTTGATATGTTGAAAGGATTATGAAGAACATTTGGTTCCAGAGACTGAGGGCTTCTGAAAGACAGCAAGAAGCCCAAGTGTCCATTGGGTAATTATATTAGGTACTTTGTTGAATGAGTCTTATTTATGTGAGTTTCGAAAGATAGTTAAATCAAGCACACAAAGGCCTCCTGAGGGCATTTTCTCAAGGTTTCTTCAGATCAAATTCCAGTGTTTCCTATGTTAATGTTCCTTTTCAAGCCAGTGGCCAGGTGTTTGAACTGTCTTTCAGGAAGTGTAATTCCTGTGCAGATGTGTGTGAACTCTACCTATTTTATGTTTCAAATGTGCATGGATTAATTTACTTATCATTTCCCTCATTCTCATCATTAAAATTCTAATAATGTACTTGGAATAATGAATGCATCTCTCTCTCTCCACAAGCAAAATACAGTTTGTGGTTAATTTCTGAATCTCTATTGCCCATTATTCAATTAATCTATGTTTTAAAATGAGACTGAATATTGGAAAAGACATTTTTTCCCAGAAAATTACCTAACAGAAAGAGAGAGAATTTTGTGGCTTTAAAGCTTAGATTTTTAACTTACAAAATCTAAGTTCATAGATCTAATAAAAGAAAAAATTTATTCAGATTCAAAGATTTGCAAACCAGAAAGTGCCAAAATGGAATTTCAAAATGACATTCCAAAGAAGGAAAATAAGCACACGTGGTTTATACCCAGTTTTGCAGAATTCTGTAAAAAGTCAGGAAAGAGTAGGGGGTATATCTGGTTGGTTGATATTCAACAAGCTCTGTAAGACTCAGCAGAGTCTTTCTATCTAACTGTTATGCCTATGAGCAGAGAGCATGATAATCCCTAAATATTATTAAAACATTTTCAATATCAAGGAGAAAGTACTGATTATTAAAAAATAAAACAAAACCCAGTGCCGTCAAGTCAATTCCGACTCATAGCGACCCTACGAGACAGAGTACAACAGCCCCATAGAGTTTCTAAGGAAGGCCTGGAGGATTTGAACTGCCAACCCTTTGGTTAGCAGCCATAGCACTTAACCACTATGTCACCAGGGTTATTAAGCATCAACTAATTTATTTAAAACAGAAGTAAACACAAGAATTGAGTTTTAGGTGTTTTTTGTGTTTACAACTTAAATGTTTGCAACTAAAGATAGAAACCTCAGCTTATCTGGGCTCCTCTTTCTCAGTTGTTTAGATTACCGATAGAAGAATTTAGTGCAATATTTAAATAAAAACAACAAAATACTAATCAAAAGACTACTATTGCTAGGCATTGTAAAAGAGCACTCTAAAACTGAGGCGCTTGACATAGTTAAAATGGCTGACTCAGGTCTGTACTGGACTCCATTTTGTCCTATGCACCTGCTTCCGCTTTTTAGAGTGTGTGACCCATGACACACCCTTGATCAAGATAACTTGTCCTGCAACATTCTGAGGTGGCCCACCCAGATTGTCACAGGAACCAGTTCCTGAATGAAGAAAACTGAAGCTAAGGTCGTGTACCCCAGCCAATCAGTGGCACCACTATGAGGCTGCAGGGGCTGTGAACCACATGGAGTGACCCTCTCAAAGCGGTAACACCAAAATGACTGTCTATAAAATTTTTGTGCAGTGTTTCAGCAGAGATTTATTATCGTTCTATAAAAACATTTCTGCAGTTAGTTATAACAACAAAAACATTTTTTGTAAACCCGGCTAACATGTGTCAATACACCTACAAGCTAAAACTCTATGCCAAGTTACTTTTTGAACCTTCTAATGCGCTCAGGTCAGAAATGTCATAACTACCCAATTACAATGATGCTTCAAGTCATGTGGCTTCACCTGCCCACGTTACAAGCACACGTGGTTGTTTTCCTTGCTGCCAGTATTTTTATTGTCCTTGATTTTGTCAAATTTTCTGGTATTTTAGCTACAATATTGTGTAATTAGTATTTGTGAACATATATCAATAACTTTTTTGAGAACGAAGCAGCAGTTAAAGGAAAAGAAGGAGAAAAATTAAAAAGGCTTCCACTCAGTTATTAATAATGTAACTCAATGTAGAAAGATTTTACAAAACAATTTTGTTGTTAGTATTCATATAATCTAAGAAATATTACATTTAAGCAATTTACAACTATGTTTATCACATATTATCCTGTCATTAAAATTGATAACAAACGATACTAAGGATTCCGATGGTGTGGTACAGAGGAGGTCAAAGGGGAGGGTGACACTATGAGTTACCATGCTGGGTGACACCAACCCTACGATCCCACTGCAGCCAAGAGAAATTCTTGGAAAATGAGTCTTACAGAGCATGTTGATTAACAACCAATCAAAGTACCCCTGTAGTCTTCCCCAAATTTGTACAGAATTCTACAAAATTGAGTGTAAAGCAGGTGTGCTTATGTTTCCTCTTCGTATCATCATTTTGAACTTTCATTTTGGCACCTTCTGGTTTGGAAATCTTTGAATCTGAATAAAACTCTTCATTATTTTACAGAAACTCTGCTTCAGTTTTAACAACACTGTCAATCATAGAGCCACTATGAGTCAGAATTGACTCAATTGCAACAGGTTTGGGTTTTTTTTTTTTTTTTTTTGGTCAATCATACTAGTTCAATTAATCCTTCTAACTCATTATTTTGACTTTCAAATTGTTCTTTCACTGATAACCTTTACCAACTTCCCCTTTTTATTAACTTCACATTATCCAAGCCCACTATCTTGTCTTCTATTGTCCTAAGCATTATTCAAGGGCATCATGATCTTTTCTTCACTTTCATGACTCTTTTTACCCCTAACTCATCGCCATCCTCTCCTAAAATTATCTTAGTTAATTCTAACTTCATTGTTAATAAAATGCTTAGTATCATAACCATATACAGTTGCTTGATATCCATTGTTCATAGTACACTTATCTCTATTCCCCTCACCACATCCTAACCTTTGTTATAACCTCTGGAAAATTAGAAATCTTACTATCTGATCACAACAGTGGTGTGTTAGTAAATGTTTAAAGCAGACTCCCTTGGGGGGGGGAGTAAAAAAAAGCAACACATCAACCAATATATTCTTGTATGTTTGATATCAAAATGTTTTAATAATATTTAGGGATTATCATTTCTAGTGGTTGCCAATTTCCATGGTATAAATTGTTCCACTGTGGCTAATATCAAGCTACTGCCCACTGAATTTGGAGCAGGGAAAATATGCCACAAACAGTTTTCTTTAGGTGGTACTAGCTGCCTCCAGCACACCACTGGATCACATATTCATATTTACACTTTTCTCCTGACTTTTTAATGTTTTTCTAAAGCCATTGTTTTCTTTCTAATCTCAAATTCTCTTTACTATTACTGTATTCTTCCAGTTGATCAATCTTACTTATCTTTCTTCCCTGTTATTGGCAATCACTTCAAACAAAACTCCCAAAAGGGTGAAATTCTTCAGCCCTTCCCTTGGTACTACACATGCCTTGCTAACCTCCAACCAAGGATCAACCAAGTTCTTTTATTTTCTTATTTTCTTTTGTTTTTTTCATCTACTCATTTTGCTTTAGAAGTAAAAGACTCTGAGAAAATCATGTATCTGTATACATTTAGATTGTATCTTAATGTACAATCTCTAAATCTAAATTTTAATGAGTTCTGAGTCCTCTTCTATTCCTTCTATTACTTTTCATATCAGTATTTAGAATACTTTACCACTCTCTTTAAATCTCTCACTTTATTTGTATTATTTCACCAAAATTTCTTCTCTAAGGATCCAGAGCCCATGGACAACTTTATATACCTCTCCAAATTTTAGCTTTGCTTCAACGCATCCCTGCTTATACTCTTGTTAGAGAAAAATAAATATCCCTAGGGCCCCTGGTAGTACAGTAGTTAAGGGCTCAAGCTGGTAACTAAAAGGTTGGCAGTTCGAATCCATCATCTGCTCCTTGAAAATTCTTTAGGGCAGTTCCAGCTATCCTATAGCATTGCTTTGAGTCAGAATTAACTCAGAAGCAACAGATTTTTTGTTTGTTTGTTTTTTGTCTTTCCAAAGCCTAAACTTTGCCTTTACTTATGAGGGAAAACCATCTTGTTCTTTATGTAACTGCAGGGGTTCCTGGCTTCTGGAAACATTTAATATGCTTGGCTGTTAACCAAAAGGTTAGAAGTTTGAGTCTACCCAGAGGAACCTAAGAAGAAAGGCCTGGAGATCTACTTCCAAAAAATCAACCACTAAAAATAATATGGGTCAAAGTTCTACTCTGACACACATGGGGTCACCTTGAGATGAAATCGACTCAATGATACCTGGTTTTCTAAGTGTCTCAATTCATCAACACTCCACATTTCCAAGAATATTTCTAATCTCTCTTTTTCTACTCTTACCCTCCCATTTGGAACTGACAAAACTACTTCCTGCTTCACAATGAACAAACAAACAACTACAAAAAAATTGCCCACTTGTCAATGTGTCTTTTTATGTTGTCGTTGTTGTTATTAGGTGCCGTTGAGTCAGTTCTGAATCATAGAAATCCTATCTACAACACAGTGAAACACTGCCCAGTCCTGCACCCTCCTCACAATTGTTGTTATGTTTGAGCCCATTGTTAGAGCAACTGTATCAATCCATCTTATTGAGGATCTTCTTCTTTTTCACTGACACTCTTATTTATCAAGCAAGATATTCTTCTCCAGGGACTGGTCCCTCAGTAAACTTGTCCAAAGTGCCTGAAACAACGTGTTGCCATATTCCCTCCTAAGGAACATTCCAACTGTACTCCTTCTAAGACAGATTTGTTCTTTCTTCTGGCAGTCCAGTTCAGTATTTGCCAACATCTTAATTCAAATGCATCAATTCTTCTTCTTTCTTATTCATAGTCCAGCTTTTGCATGAATATGAGATGATTGAAAATGCCAAGGCTTGAATCAGGTACAACTTAGTTCTCAAGGACACATCTTTGTTTCTTAACACTTTAAAAAATGTCTCTTGTAGCATATTTGCCCAATGTAATATGTCATTTGATTTCTTGACTGCTGCTTCCATGTGCATTGATTATGGATCCAAGTAAAATGAAATCTTTAACAACTTCAATATTATTCCCATTTATCATGATGTTGCTTCTTGGTCCAGTCGTGAGGATTTTTGTTTTCTTTATGTTGAGGTGTAGTCCATACTGTAGGCTGTGCTCTTTGATCTGCGTCAGTAAGTCCCTCAAGTCCTTTTTGCTTTCAGCAAGGAAGGCTGTGTCACTGCATATCACAGGTTGTAAATAAGTCTTCCTCCAAGACTGATGCTCCATTCTTCTTGATATAGTATAGCCTCTCAGATTATTTGTTCAGTATACAGATGGAATAAGTATGGTGGAAGGATACAACCCTTATGCACACCTTTTTTTTTTTTTTTATTTTAAGCCATTCAATATTCCCTTGTCCTGTTCAAACAACTGCCTCTTGGTCTGTGTAAAGGTTCCACATGAGCATAATTAAGTGCTCTGGAATTCTCATTCTTCAAAATGTTATCCATAATTTGTTATGATCCACACTGCTGAATGCCTTTGCATAGTGAATAAAGCACAGATAAACATCTTTCTGGTATTCTCTGCCTACAGCCAAGAGTCACCTGACGTCAGCAATGATATCCCTCATTCCATGTCGTCTTCTGAATCTGGCTTGAATTTCTGGCAGTTCCCTGTTGATGTACAGCTGATACTATTTTTTAATTATCTTAAGTAATGTTTTACTTAAGTGTGATACTAAAGATATTGTTCAATAATTTTTGCATTCTGTTAGATTACCTTTTTTTGGAAAGTGCACAAATATGGATCTCTTCCAGTCAGTTGACCAAATAACTGTCTTCCAGATTTCTTGGCATAGACATGTGAGCACTTCCAGTGCTGCATCTGTTTGCTGAAACATCTCATTTGGTATTCTGTCAATTCCTGGGGCCTTGATTTTCACCAATGCCTTCAGCGCGGCTTGGACTTCTTCCTTCAGTACCATCAGTTCTTGATATTATGCTGCCTCCCAAAATGCTTTAACACTGACCAGTTCTTTTTGGTACATCCATCTTCCTCCGATACTCCCTATATCATCCAATATTTTGTTCATAGAATCCTTCAATATTTAACCTTGAGACTTGAATTTTTTCTTCAGTTCTTTTAGCCTGAGAAATGTCAAATGTGTTCTTTCCTTTTGCTTTCCTAAATCCAGGTCTTTGCACATTTCATTATAATCATTTACTCTTTCTTTTCAAGCCACCCTTTAAAATCTTCTGTTCAGCTCTTTTACTTCATCATTTCTTCTGGTTGCTTTAGATACTCTATGTTCAAGAGCAAGTTTCAGAGTCTCTTTTGACATCCATTTTTTTTTTTTTTTGTCTTTTCTTTCTATCCTATTTTTTTAATAACCTTTTTCTTTTTTCATGTATGATGTTCTTGATGTTTTCACACAACTCTTCTGGTCTTTGGTGAAATCTAGTCTTGAGATGATCTCTAAATTCATGTGGGATATACTCAAGGTCTTACCGTGGCCATCATAAACTTCTTTTAATTTTCTTCAGCTTCGGCTTGAACTTGCATAGGAGCATTTGATGCTTTTTTTTCCCCACAGTTAGCTGCTGGCCTTGTTCTGACTGATGATATTGAGCTTCTCCATTGCCTCTTTCCACAGATGTAGTTGATTTGATTTCTGAGTATTCCATCTAGCAAGGTACACATGTATAGTCACTATTTACGTTGTTGAAAAAAGGTATTTGTAATGAATGTGTCATTGGTGTTGTAAAATTCCATCATGCCATCTCCAGTGTCATTGATACCTCAAGGCAATACATTCCAACTATGGATTCTTCTCTGTTTTCAACTTTCATATTCAAATCACCAGTAATTATCAATGCATCTTGATTACATGTCAATTTGTCATTCCTGTCGTAGTAAACCACATGATTTTCCAATTCAATGACCAATACTAGCCCATTTCTTCTTTGGTGAAGTGTCTGTTCATGTCCTTTGGCCATTTTTTTAATGGGATTGTTTTTCTTTTGTTGTTGAGGTATTGAGGTTTTCCATAAGTTTTAGAGATTAGACCCTTTTCAGGCATGTCATTGCCAAAATTTTTTCCCAGTCTCTAGGTTCTCTTCTTAGTCTTTTGGAGAAGACTTTTGGTGAGCATAAGAACTTAAATTTTAGGAGGTCTCAGTTATTTAGTTTATCTTGTGTTGCTTGTACATTTTTAGTTATGTTTGATAGTTTGTTTATATAATATATTAGGGCCCCTAGTTTTGTTCCTCTGTTTTCTTTGATGGACTTTATAGTTTTAAGTTTTACATTTAGATCTTTGATCCATTTTGAGTTAGTTTTTGTGTATGGTGTGATGTATGGGTCCTGTTTCATTTTTCTGCACATGGGTATCCAATTTTGTCAGCACCATTTGTTAAAGAAACTATCTCTTTTTAATGGACTTTGATGCTTTGTTGAAGATCTGCTATCCATAGGTGGATGGATTTACTTCTGGGTTCTCAATTCTGTTCCAGTGGTCTATGTGTCCGTTGTTGTACCAGTACCAGGATGTTTTGACTACAGTGGCTATATAATAGGTCCTGAGACAGGGAAGTGTGAGACCTCTTACTTTTTCTTCTTCAGTAATATTTTATTTATCTGGGTACTCTGTCCTTTTCATATAAAGTTGGAGGTTATTGTTTCCACCTCATTAAAAAATGTCATTGGAATTTGGATTGGGATTGCATTATATCTATAGATTTTTGGGGTAATATTGACATTTTTACAACATTAAGTCTTGCTATCCATGACCATGGTATGTTTTTCGTTTCTGTAAGTCTCTTTTGGTTTCTTGCAACTGTGTTTTTAGTTTTCTTTGTATAAGTCTTTTATGGCCCAGTTAGATTTATTCCTAAGAATTTTATCTTTTGGGGGGCTATTGTAAATGGCATTGTTTTCCTGATTTCCTTTTTGGAGTTCTCTTTGTTAGTGTAGAGGAATCCAAGTGATTTTTGCATGTTGATCTTGTACCTTGTCACTTTGCTGAATCCTTCTGTTAGTTCCAGTAACTTTCTTGAGGTGTCTCTGGGAATTTCTATACATAGAATCATGTCATCTGTGAATAGGGATAGTTTTACTTCTTCCTTATCAATTTGGACGCCCTTTATTTCTCTTTCTTATCTTATTGCTCTAGCTATGGCTTCCAGTACAATATTGAATAAGAGTGGTGATAAAGGGCATGCTTGTCTGGTTTTCCTTCTCAAATGGAATGTGTTCTCAAAGGGAATGCTTTCAGTCTCTCTCTGTTAAGAATAATTTGGCCATTGGTTTTGTATATGCCCTTATTTATGTTGAGGAATTTCCCTTCTATTCCTATTTTGTTGAGAGTTTTTACCAGAAATTGGTGTTGGATTTTATCAAATGTCTTTTCTATATCAATTGAGATGATCAAGTGATTTTTTCCCTTTGTTTTATGTGATAAATTAGGCTCATGTTGATCCATCCATACATGCCCAATATGAATCTTACTTGGTCATGATGTGTTGTTTTTTTTGTCATGCTGTCTAATTCTACTAGTTAGAATTTGGTGACAATTTTTGCATCTGTATTCACGAGGGACATTAGTCTGTAATTTTCTTTTTTAATGGTGTCTTTTTTTTTTTTTTTTTTGCCTGGCTTTGGTATCGGGGTAATGCTAGCTTCATAGAATCAATTAGGGAGTATACTCTTCTTTTCTATGTTCTGGGATAGTTTGAGTAGAACTGGTGTCAATTCTTCTCTGGATGGTAGAATTCCCTAGTGAAGTCATCAGGGCTGGATTTTTTGTTGTTGTTGGCAGTTTTTGTTCTGTTTTTTTAAGGACTTCTTTAATTTTTTCTTTTGTTATGGGCCTGTTCAAATTTTCTACCTCAGTTTGTGTTAGTTTAGGTAGGTAATGTGTTTCTAGTGTGGCCATTTCTTCCAGGTTTTCAAAATTTGTTGGAGTACAATTTTTCACAATATTCTGTTATGATTCTTTTTATCTCGGTTGGTTCTGTTGTAATGCCACACACCTCATTTCCTATTTTGTTTATTTGCACCTTCTTTGTTGTAGATGGATGGCTTGGTATGTCTGACTAAGCCACCACCTTGGCTCCTCCCCTCTGAGTTCGTCTTTTTCTTTTCCTGCTTTTTCCAGTGAAATCATAAGCAGCTAGAGACTCTCATTTTACTTCTTAATTTGAAGAACATATACTGAAGTATCAAAAACATGATTACTCAGAACTTTGCCTTTTATAAATATTTGATCAGGAGTATCTAATGGTAATATTTTGTAGATCTCTATTGCCAAATTACATCATGAACTTCAGTGCTTTCTTTAATACTCGTACTAGTCATTGGAGCCTTCAAATCTAATAAAATTAAAATTCCAGAAACCTGAGAATCAATTCAGAAAACTCATCCTTAAGATTCTCTTCCTATGGAACCACCCTTGGTACCAAAATCTTTATCAGGAAGCATGAAAGAGAAAGTAATTGATTGACTGATTTTAAGGAACACACTTGTGCAATTGTGGTGTCTGGCAAGGCTGAAATCTGTAGGGCAGGCTGGCAATCTAGAAATTCAAGTAAGAGTTGATGTTTCAGCCTTGAGTGTAAAATTAGTAGGGCAGGCCAGCAGGCTGGAAACTTGGCAGTATTTCTGTGTTCCAGTCTTGATACAGAATTTCTTCTTTTTCAGAAGTTTTTTGCTTTCATGGCCTTTAGCAGACTGGATGAAGTCCACCCACATTCTGGAGATAATCTGCTTTACTTAAAGTCAACTGATTGTAAGCAATAATCACATCTAAATATCCTCATAGCAACATCTAGACTAGTGTTTGCCCAAACTGTCCCATAGAGTTTCCGAAGAGCAGCTGGTGAAGCCAAGTTCTTAACCACTGCTCCATATACAGTACACAAAGAGGAAAAACTGATCTATGTTGTTAGAGGTCAGAATAGTACTTATTGTTCCATGTGGAGGTATAATGAATGGAAGGCAACATGTAAGGACACTGGATCAACAGGTAGTACGGGTGGGGGTATACATGTTGCTACCACTTTAGAAATAGTACCACATCTAGTAAAGTTGAACATGGACCTATCATATGGTCTCACAATTCCATTCCTTTTTGTATGCTTGAACATTTGAGCTATATCTTTACAACAATGTTCACAGCAGCATTGTTTGTGTTAGCAAAAAATGTACTCAACCTTTGAGCACCAGTATGAATAAATGGTGAAATATTTATACCCTGGAATTATTATATCTCTGTGAAAACAAAAGAACTAAAGTTATGTACATGAATGAAATACTAGCACCATTTTTACCTTAGGAAGGAAGAAAAAGCTCCAGGAAAATAAGAGATTTCGTAAATAGATACAGTAAGCTTCCGGCTATGAATGTCTGACTTACGGACAACTCGTTTTTGCCCTTTAATGTTATGTAAATCTGTCCACTTTGAAACATTGAACCAACCCCTACTCGAAAGAGATTATTCATCACAATCACCTTCGTTTATAGCATCAGCAGCTTTTAAGTCATCGAAAAGTGAGCCTTTTCTTACACTAAAGTAAGGCTAAATAAGAACCATTTACACCTGTTCCAACTTTCCTACAAATTCTTAAAGGCACGAGAATGGATCTCGTTCATAACCCAGGGACTACCTGTAATATTAAAAGTGATTTTTTTTGTGATTATTACTCGTGATTTATTAATGGTTACATAAAGGGAAAGAGAGAATGAGACAAGTGGAAAAGAGGAGATCATTAATTTATGGAAAACAGAAGTTGTGCAATACAAAAATGTTGTCATTTTATAATTCTATCATAGAAAATAGTATATATGTATGTGTGTGTTTACATATATATAGGATCACTATGAGTCGGAATCGACTCCACGGCAACAGGTTTGTTTTTTTTGTTTGTTTGTTTGTTTGGTATAATGACATAAACTTTGAATATTGAATTTAATAAATCAATAGTTATGGAATTATATTAGGAGGTTGGGAAAACAGGTGGAGTAGAGAGCTAAATCCCCATCTAGCATAATAAGAAGTCGATAGATAAATGCAAAAAGGCTAATTGCTAATAGAATTGTAAGCATATTATTTGAAAACATGAAAGCAATTACCAGAAGAAAGACTTAAACTTATTTCTTCTGGAAAAGATGTCTGAGAGATGGGAAGACATAGGATCAGTGACCACACCCTTTAATATAAGTCTTTTGGTATATTAGAAAAACATCTTTGTGTACCTATTTTTGATATTTTTTTAATTAACAAAAATCATAAACAAAATTGAATATATTACGAATTTTCAGATTTTTTTTTGTTCTGTAAAATTCCACTAACGCTGATTGATCTGTTTGGCAAGTATATGGTCTCTAACCTCAAACGTTTTACATGGGCACAAACACAAGCCAATAATTTCTTTAAATAAAATTTACTTTGCAATGGGTCACCAGTTTAAAAAGAGTTCTACCATTTAAGGCTGTTATCTATATTAAGTGCTCCATATAGATGCATGAATGCTCAGTGTATGTCAGAAAAGAGCTGCTTTCTCTGAAATTCTCCTTCTTCTACCCTGGCCAAATTTACCAAAATACTGCCTTTCCATACAATTTTTCCAGACAATCTTGGTGACTTGATGGACTAAAGGTCTTGATAATTACATTTACTGACGTTTGTGGTGTTGTCATGGTTACAGAAACAGCAACTACAGCAAGCAATTAAACTGACCTCAGGATATGCCCTTGCTACAATACCGAAGTTCTAATTTTCCAGTTGAACTTGGATCTGAAATTTGGCTTGATGTTAGCTCAGTCTGTTCCAGGACAATGTGAAGCCAAATTCACACTGTGTACTCAATTTTCCAGCAGTTGACACTACTTTTTTTCAAACATGGCACACATTTCTTGTGCTGGAACATAATTATATGGTAATAAAACTGTAGGATTTATTTAAATGCTTTTTTTTTCTTTTTCTCTTCTTTTATTCCAAAGTATTTTCTCTAACATCAGATTTTCTTTATTTCTTCAACTGCTATCACTTATTCAACAAAGAAAGTAAAGATACCCTAATCTCTGGAAGGAAAAAGTCGAAGATAAGAACTAATCAATCCCTAGTAATTCTTTCCATTGATTTTGTTTACTCTCTTTTTAAGTCTCTCTTTTTGAAGCCTACGACTTTAAAATCAGAGGTTCATTGAACCTGTATAAAGAACTGCTTTTCTTTAACCGTAGGCACTCTAGAGGCAGAGTAGACCATTCTGGAAGATGACATAAAAAGCTAGAGCTCCGAAAAGCCCTTTCCTAACCCTACAATATCATACACTGACTCTAGTCTTATTTTGGAGGTATCTGTTTATCTCCATCTCACAGAAAAAGTTGGTTAAACTGTTAGAATTAAAACCTGATTGTAAGAACTGTTCCGAGCTCAGAATACAACTGGACCAATGTAGCATATTTGATTGTACCCAGTAAATGTCAGTTTCAATTAGTACATGACAACAGAAGACCCAAAGTTACATGAAACTGTATATAGACATTCAACTATTAAATCTGTACATATGCCTGCTATTATCTGATATTTTCAGAAAGAAAATAAAATGCAAAATTAAAAAAGAAAAACAAAGATAAAATGCAAAAGAATATCCACATACTCCCATTTAGGGCAGAGAAGATTCCCAGGTTGATTGCTTTTGACTCAGGATGCCATGCTTACTAGGAATGTTAGGTTGAGAGGAAGAGGTTGGTGAGTTTTCTTGGGGATGTGCTTAGTCACTCCAAGGTTTGTCTGATAACTTCGTGGGAAATGTCAGCACTCCTGAATGACAAGGAGTTGGGTACTTGTGCATTGCACTAGCTATTGGAATCCAGTGCAGAATTAACACTACTTATAAGATCAAATTAGGATGAACTTCAGAGTCCTAAATCTAGAAGTCCGTGGAGAATGAGAAAGAGTGAGGGGATATTGTCAGAGGCAGAATGAGGAGTAGTGAAGGAGCTATGATCATCATAACACTTTCTCATTAGCTCTAAAAACACTGATTAAATTGGACATAGGTCATTAACCTGATCATTCATCTAATCCTTCATCAAATTGTTTTTTCCGACCTCTTATATATGTCTGCGAAGCTCTGGTGACACAGTGGTTAAGAGCCTGGCTGCTAACCAAATGATTAACAGCTCAAATCCACAAGCTGCTCTTTGAAAATACTACGAGGCCGTTCTACTCTGTCCTATGGGGTTGCTATAAGTCAGAATTGACTCAACAGTAGTTTTTTTTTCTAATTTGTTTGCTTTTAATGTGTCTGCAGCCTTGCAAACCCTATGGAACAATTCTACTTTATCTTATAAGGTCCCTATGTGTAGAACCTCGATGGCAATGGACATTTTTGGTTTTATATATGTCTGCAATATTGATGTCCCTTCTTATTCCGTCATTACTAAAGTTCAAAGAATGATCACTCTGGAAGGTTTCTAATCCCTCTTCATGTCTGCGCTTGCCCTATCTAATTCATTCTTGGCTCAGCAGTTAGAGGAATTTTTTTCAAAATACAAACCTGATCTTATCATTGCCCTACTTAAAACCATACAGTAGCTTCACATTGTCTTAAAATCCAAAATCCTTATAAAACTATCCATGGTCTAGTCCTCACAGTTCTAGACTTTTCTCGTGTCATTAGACCTCTGACCTTTATGTGATGGATCTTCTGGTGTTCCTTCAGGTCCCAAACATAATACGTAGTATCTCTTGGTTCTGGGATTTTGTGCATAAGAATATCTTGTATGGAATGCTATGTTACTACTTCCTCCCCTCCCAATTCCTGTTCATTCTTTTGTTTCAGCTTGAGAATCACCTCTTTAAGGAAACCTTCCTTCCTTGTCCCTAGATGAGTTATACACCATGTTTTAACCCAGTGATTTTGTACCCTGCCTTACTTACCTAGTGCTGCTGTAATAAAAAAAAAAAAAAAAAAATCACAAGCTGGTGGCTTTAAAGAACAGAAATGTATTTCCTCACAGTTCTGGAGTTTATAAGTCCAAATCACGGCATGAGGCTCTTCTTATCTCCGTCAGCTTCAAGAAGCTGCCAGCAATCCTTGGCATTGCTGGGCTTGTTGATTTGTCTGCCTCTACCATCACACAGTGTTCATCTTCCCCTTGCGTATCCCACTCCCTGCCTAGTTTCCCAAAAGGCTATACTTAGAAGGGATTAGGTTCAGGATCCAACCTAATGGCCTCGTTAACATAACAAAAGAAAATCTGTTTTTCCAAACAGGGTCACATTCACAGGTACAAGGGTTAGGATTTCAACATATGTTTTGGAGGGCCACAATTCAATCCATAATACCCCCTAAACTTCTCCTTTCCTAACATACTCACACTGAAATTTCCAGTTCCATGTCCACACTTGATTGTAAGCCACATGTGTTCAGGAACCCTGCCTAGCTTGTTCATACTTGGCCTCCTCTATTATAAATTTCTTGACTTTCACAAGGATGGTGAGACTTCACACTTCATCTCACATACTTTGGACATGTTATCAGGAGGGATCAGTCCCTGGAGAAGGACATCATGCTTGGTAAGTAGAGTGTCAGCGAAAAAAGAGGAAGACCCTCAATGAGATGGATTGACACAGTGGTTGCAACAATGGGCTCAAATATAGTAACAATTGTGAGAATGGCACAGGACCAGGTAGTGGTTTGTTCTGCTGTACGTAGGGTAGACTTGATGGCATGTAACAACAACAACATTATAAATTTGGAGCACAGTAGAGGTTCCATGAATGTCGATTAGAGAGAATTGAATGAAACGTATCAGAATAAAATATGTATATATGTAACAGCTTCCTTTAAAATGGTCAAGGCTGGAGATTCAAAAGCATTTGAACTGTATCATCATAATTCACATTTTACTTCTTCTGGTTTGCCCATTAGAATTGTGTGTGTGCATGTGAGAGTGATAGAGGGTGGAGAGAGATGAAGCATTAGTGGCAATGGAAAGCAAACAAAAAACAACAGCAAAAAACCAACTTTTTTGGCCAACAGTGTAGAAGCAACTGTGGGAGTCAATTTGGCTTCCTTTTATCAAAATCCTTGCCATATTCTGAAGTCTTGTGCAGGCTTCTTGGTATGGTACCAAATCCAATGCCGTCAAGATAATTCTGACTCATGTCTGCTCTATAGGACAGAGTAGAACTGCTCTCAAAGGGTTTCCAAGGAGCGGATGGTGGATTTAAACTGCTGACCTTTTGGTTAGCAGCCAGGCTTTTAATCACTGCACCACCAGGACTGCTGGTTAGTACAGACAATCCTTTTTACTAAAACAAAAATGTTGGAAATTCAAATAGAAATCCCCTTGAGATAAATAATAGCATAATCTGATTCTTTTATCTTCCTTTCTTTAAAAGTGTAGGGATCTAGGAGAATATCTAAGGCCTAAATGTTCTCTGTAATTTTAGAAAAATATTGAAAACAAACTACATGTAACCCTCAGCACACACCTACAGTTACTACAAAGTAAACGTTTCCTTTCTACCTTACGGAAAAAAGAGATTTTATGACCCCCTGCTTTTGAAAATAAGCTAGAGTTTTTCAAAGACCCTCTCATTAAGAAGTATAACCCAAAAACCAAACCAAACCCATTGATGGGGAGTCAATTCTGACTCACAGCAACCCTACAGGACAGAGCAGAACTGCCCTACAGGGTTTCCAAGGCTATAATCTTTACAGACGCAGGCTGCTGCATCTTTCTCCCAGGGAGCAGCTGGTGCGTTTGAACTGCCGACCTTTCCGTTAGTAGCCAAGCGCCTAACCACTGCTCCACCAGGGCTCCTACTAAGAAGAATATATACTTTAGAAGCAGCATCATTTTCAAATTTTGTTCCTTGGAATACTATTTCCTTTTAGATATTTAAAAGTTAGCTAACGAAAGGAAAACCACACCTCTTTTGGAGGATAGGTTAAGTTGAACTGCACTGTTGTTTTGAAGGTTTTGAGAAATAGAGCAGCAAAGATATTTGAGTAACATGGGTTAACCTAGACTTTCCAAATGTTTTATCATGCAATCAAACCGTTTTTTTTTTTTTTTGGTTATTTGTTTTGAATGGCTATTCAAAACAAAAAAGCTGTGTTGCTTAGGAAAAAAGGTGAAATTCCAATGGAGCAGAAAGAAAATGAGTCCCAAACTGGTAACCTGATCAGACTTATTTACATTTTTCATTATCTAGCATCTCCGAGCCTCAGTTATCAATTGTAAAGTGATCACGCCTATTGATCACACCTATCATCTAGGGGTGTGATGAGAATTAAATGAGAAACATACACCAGGTTTTTTCTTACTCAAAACTCTCCTTTACTCTTTCGAGCCCCAAACCATAGAATAAACATTAATATTTTAAGAAAGCATTTCATATAAAAATATATAACATTTAATAATTAACACTTCTTTCAAGAGGAAAATGTTAATAACTTTTACTATTTAAAATTGTGATATTGGTGTAAACTCTTAAACTGCAGTGGCTTTTGCACGGGGGTAATGTGAGTGGTGGAGGTCCTGTCCAAATTCTAGGCGCTGCCATCAAACGTTATGTAGCCGAAATGACAAGCTGTGCCACGCATATGCTCGTGGACAACCTGATTGGCGCTACGATCGAAGTTCAGGGCGATTCACTTTACAGAGGAACAAAGCAACCATGGAAACAATAAGTCCGAAAGTCCTTTGGTATTCACATCACTGTCAGCCTGTCTGCGAATCATCAATGGGCTTCAAAGAATGAAAAGTCGGAAATCAGAGCATGTAGCGCGTGGATTTCCAGACAAGTCTAGGTGTGGAGATGGAAATGACTGGATTTGATTTCTTTGTCAAAAATGTGCCTGCTCAGGAACCTGATCTTTATTCCTTCACCCCCACCCCCCCACTTGCGTTTAATAAGTAAAGGAAAACTCAAGCTAACAGAAAACCCTAACATCGCAGAGTAACATCACAGCACCCTCTGCCTGAAGAGTCATACTTCAGCCAGAACAAATCCTTTTTTTCCCCCCAGAAAGAATTGCTGTTAGCAAATATCTGCCAGCTCCTGGGCCAAAGTTTCAATTGTTTTCCCATGTGCATTCGTGCTAAATTCATGTTTAAGAAATAGGAAAGTCAGACCAAGGTTTCTCTTTTGAAAAGGCAAGTAAATAATATCAGCATTTTAAACTCAAAATCATCCTTTGCTTTAATAATAGCTTTAATAATTGTCCATTTCCAAGACCCAGAGACCCAGTTACATGGAAGTTTCTGCATTGCTTCTCAAAATACAGAACAGAAAATTTGCAAACAGCAAACATTGCTTAGAAATCTTTGCATTTGATACTAAGGTAAAAAAAAAACATGAAGCACAGAAAATAGACTCCTGCTCCAAGTGTGTTGCAAAGGCAATTCTCCTGAGCAATGGAATGCTTCAGCTTCTAAGGCTAAGATTTGCCTTTCTTTAAGGGAGAATCACAAACAAGTGGGTTAATATTAATTATATTTCATTTCGATTTGGTGTTTTAGTACATGACAAACTATTATGATTGGTCCAAACATAGGCTTCTTTTACCATTTTTTTATTTATTCACATTTTATTTAAGAATATAATTAAACCCTGTGAACCTACTCCCCAAACCAAGCAACATTGTTGTTGTTGTTTTCAGTTGCCATTCAGCCAATTCCAACTCATTGCGATCCCATGAGTGCAGAGGAGAACTGCTCCATAGATTTTTCAAGGCTGTGACCTTTCCGAAGCAGATGGATGGCCAGGCCTGTCTTCCAAGCTGCCTCTAGGTAGGTTCGAACTGCCAACCTTTCAGCTAGTAGTAGAACATGTCACCATTTGTGCTACCCAGGGACTCCTAAATCACTACAAATATTTTTTTTTTTCCTAAGGACTCCTTTGCTTTACCATTTCAGTATCTTCCCCAGCCTCCAAAGGTAACTGCTGTTGTGAATTTTGAATTTGTTACTTGCAGTGGATGTTGGGGTGAGCAGCCCAGATCGCCCATTTAGGCCTGAAGCACCTACTCACCCAACGCCAGGCCCTGGAAGTGTTGGCGACTGACATCTCTCCCCGAATCCCTTGCTTGGAATTGCCTGAGAACGGCAAAGTCCCTTCCCTTCCCAGGGACTGTGTGTGTGTGTGTGTGTGTGTGTGTATAGGGGCAGTGGATATGAAAGTAGGGCTCCCCTGCCTCCGCGTGGGAAAGCTCTCAAGGGTCATCCTAAGTCTGGAGTTCCCAGTGAGGAATGGCTGAGGCCCTTGTTGAGACTGTTTTTCAGTCCAGCCTCTCCTTCTTTCTTCACTTCTGTGCAGAAATCTCCCTCTCACTTTCTGTTTCCCAGGGAGCCTAAACTATGACATTTTCCTGTGCTCTAGGAAAAAAACATACCTGATAAAATTCAACTTCAATTCATGAATTAAAAAAAAAAAAAAAAAAAATCTCTTGGTAAACTAAGAAGGAGGGAACTTCCTTAATCTCATACCTTAATCAAGGGTATATATAAAGAAATCTAAAGTAACAACCATCCTTCTAAACAGGAATATCTTTTAAACAATACTTTTAAAACTAGATTTTAAAATGCTGCTCTCAAAATAGTTTTAGACATTCTGAACAATAGAATCAGATTTTAAAAACAAAAACAAAGTATAGAGATTGGAAATGAGGAAATAAAACTTTTATTATTCACAGATGAAACGACTCCGAGTATATGATTTTTTTGTTTTGTTTTTACTGTTAAATTCTGTTCATAGTTACATAGAAAGCCCATTTAGTTAACATGTGTTATCTTGTTCCTGCTGGATTCAGTCTGCTAGTATATTGTTTAAAATGTTTATACTTATATTTAGAGTGAAGTAGACCTATGGTTTTCCTTTCTCACACTATCCTTGCCTGGTCCTAGTATTCAACCTGTCTCATCGAATAAGTTGGGGAGCATGCTCTATTTTTCCCTACAATACTTTGTGTAAGATTGGAATAATCTGTTTCTTGAAAACGTACTAGATCTTTTCTATAATCTGGCCCTGGCTTTTGTTTGTTTTGTTGTTTGTGTGTGTGTGAGATTTTTAACACATATTTAAAACATTTTTAAGACTTAGGAAATTCTTATGGTTTTTGATTTATTCTGGGTTTCTTTTAAAATAATATTTTTCTAAAAATATATCCACTTTTTAAGTTCTCAAGTTTTTTGACATAAATCTGTTGATGATGTTTGGCTATTGTCTTTTATGTCCCCCTTTCCTTTGATAATATGGTCTTTTTCTATTTGTCCTGGATTAATATCTATAGAGTTTAATACCTTTTGTTAGATTCCCCCCCTTCAAAAAAAAATTCTTGAAATTTGTTGATTCTACCAATTGTTTTCTATATCATTGATCTGGGCCCATCCTTCCTTCTAATTTTGAGTTTATCCTTAGTTTATTTAACTTGGGTTATTATTTATCAGCCATTTTTCTTTTTTGGTATAAACATTTAAGGCATTAGGTTACTTTCAAAGAATTACTTTTGCATTTTCCTGCGGGTTTTAATATGCAGTGCAGCCACTTTCAGTCAATTCTAAGTATCTTTTCAAACTTCCATTACGATATCTTCCCCCATAACTTTTTGATATTTTTTAAATGTCCAGATATATGGGAGTATATTTATTTACCTTTACCCTCTTCTTCTAAATTTTTTAATAAATTTCATTATCATAAGAGAACATGCTCTCTATGATATTTTGAAATATGTTGCTACTGCTTCATAGCCTAGTACATGACCAATTTTTAAAAATGTGCCCTATGCATTTAAGAAAAAAGGTATTTACTCTGATTCAGGGGCACAGAAATCTGTATATCTCCATTAGAATAAACTTGTTAATTTTACTCTTCAAATCCTGTCTTTGCTTTTTTTTTTTTTTGTCTACTTGTTGCAATGATTGAAAAAAGGATGTTGAACTCCTCCTCTGTATTAGTAGATTTGGCTAAAACTCCCAATTGTTCTATTCATCTTTTATTTATACAATTCGAGGCTAGTTTATTAGAGACAAATTTAGGTTAAATTGTTATCTATCTATCATCTATCTATTTATTTATTTGTTTTTGGTGAATTTAAACCTTCATTTATAGAGTAACCCTAAAAACACTTTTTGCCTAAGGTCTATTTTGTCTTAGGTTATTATAGCTAAATCAGCTTTCTTTTGTTTACAAATTACTTTAAAAAGTGATCTAGTTAGCATGAATGTAGAAAGTTTTATTCTATTCCTCTGAGAGTAGAAAACATTCAACAACGTGTGCCTTGAATTACACTGGGATTATCACTTTTCGTTCAAAGTGTGCCTCGGTTTGCTAAAAATTTTATAGTAAACTTACTTTACCTTAGGCTTTATTATTATTTCTAAATATTTGTTCCTGAAGACATGGAGCAGTCAAATTCACTACTAAGGATGCATTGGGGTGGAGAAGGGTCTAAGTAAATTAAAAACATAAATAATACAAGGCCTTAACTTAATAGGCTTCCCAAAGCTTCACATTCCAACAACACATTCAAAAAATGTAGATGATTTTCAGCCATTTCTTCCATTATTTATATTATTTATAAATCATCTACTATACAGAAGTCCCCCTTTTTTCTCTCTAAGGGATTTTTACTATGTGTGAAAGCAAAAAACTTGCCTTTCTAAAAAAAAGTAAAAATAAAAAGCTTATATTATCTTAAAAATATTCACCGATTTTGATGCTTATTCTCAGAATGAAGAATCTCCTGAGTAGGAAAAGTTAGGTAGGTCTATGTGCTGTACAACATTTCTACACCCTGATAAGTCAGCTCTCTCCTTGAAATAGACTCCTTGATCTAAATTACTGTGTATTTTAGGCAGATAAGTATAGAAACAGGGATATAATTAAGGTAACTTAAACCCAAAAAACAAACAAACCTGTTGCCATTGAGTTGATTCCCACTCACTGCAACCCTATAGGACAGAGGAGAACTAACTGCTCCATTGGGTTTCCAAGGAGAGGCTGGTGGATTTGAACTGACAACCTTTTGGTTAGTAGTCAAGTTCGTAAAGACTGTGCCACCAGGGCTCCTAAGGTCACTTAGAAGGAAAAAAAAAAAAGAATAAACACATCTGTAGATAAGAGCCTAATGCATTAATAAATAAAATAGTCTTCCATTAAAATGAGTCAGGTTATAAAGCATTCACAAAACAATGTTTTGGGAACTGTAAAACATTTAATTGATGTCACTAAGACCTGTCCCAGATGTAGGCACTAAAGAACACTGATTCTTTTAAGAATAACAAATTTTATGCTCTTGACCAATAATCAGAATATTCTGAAGCAAATTTCCTCTTGGCAACCCTTCTGGAAAATCTCAATAGAAAATAAGGTCATGGATTTCCCCATTTAGTGAATGTTTAAGGGTTCAATAACATTTCTGACTTTTTTTTTTTTAATTTGAGGGAATTTTGCTTTCATTTTGTTTAACCTGTTTAATTTTTAAGAAAAATCCATTCTCATTCAAAGCCTAATGGAAATGGAATGGACACTGGCCATGAATATGTGTCTACTTTAACCTGTTCTTCTAAAGCAAGTTACTTGGTAAGGCTGATAGAAATGACTGTTAGCAGCCCTTTAACTTTGTATCCCAGGCATAATGCTGTCTCATGTCTCTTTAAATAACATGATTTTAATTGTGTAACGCCCTCCATCTTCCATCTTAAAAACTTCAATGGCTACCCATTGATTTCAGATCTATATTGGCAGTATTTGAACTATCTCGCAAACCTAGATCACCTCCTAATCTGGTCTGAATTTACATTTCCAAATGCATCTTTTTTTTTAAGTTTTTATAGTTTCTTAATCCTCTGGTGAAAAAGCCACACAATCACCGCCAATCAAGTCCCTGCAGAACCTTTATTCCTTCTGTTATCCAACCTCCAGCTCACTTTTTGCCTGCACTAACGATGGCCTTTGCAGTCCCCCTCACTTTCTTCATTCTGTTCTTGTGTTCCTTGTGCTGTTTCCTCGAGGTCTTTTTCTTCTCATACAGGCCATGTCTTGCAAGTCTGTGTTTAGGTTCATTTTTCTTTGCATAATCCAAGGAATCATAAACCATGCCAAAGCCAGTAGTCTTTCCACTGCCAAAATGGGTTCTGAATCCAAACACAAAGATGACATCTGGTGTGGTCTTGTACATCTTGACAGTTTTTCTTGAATTTCTGTCTTAGGTACTGTTGCCTTCCCAGGGTGAAGGACATCAATGACCATTTGTTTCTGCTGGAGTAGTCGGTTGGTCATGAACTTCCTGGTCAGGATAGTTACTGTGTCATTCATGATGGAGACTATACTGTTTCCTTTTATTACCTATGCTTCAGTCAAATATATATTCTCTTATGCTGATCTATTTCCTTGGCTAGTCCTTTATCCCTCTCTGCACGTTCCAGAATTAACCACAATTTTATGTCCTGTTAGGATTTCATCTGTTCAGTAAACTCCGCCCTCCGACCCCCTCTAGGCTCAACTTACATATTAGCACATTATGTGTGGACAATAGAAAATATGACACGTATTTACATGATTTCAAATTCTCAGTAACCTTTTCACAATTTTTTGAGTGGCACTGTTCTAGGAATGATTATAGAATGGTGAGCCTAACAGCCTTCCATGTAGGGAAAGATTTCATGCAAGAAGTACGGAAAGAACAAATTTTCTCTAGGAAGGTAAAGGACAGCTGAAAGTTACGGATGATAAAACAGCAGGCTGAATCACTAACGAACTGTCTGGCATTTATATAAATGTAAAATAAAATCTCCAGAACAACACTATTATCCACCCCGCAAGGTTCAAAGGGACAAGGAGAAGTTAAAGAGGAATATAACATTCTCTGTTCCAGTTTGAACCTTGGCTAAGGGATATTAGTGTTGACATAGATTTTAACCCACCCTCAGGTACTTCGGAAGACAGATCTGGTGACCTGCTTCTGAAAAGGTCACAGCCTTGGAAATCCTATGGACAGTTCTACTCTGCGCACATGGAGTCATTATGAGTCAGTATCAACTCTATAGCAACTAACAACAAAAACTTCTAAAGAGAAAAATGGTGCAGACTGACATGTGTATTTAGGCAACTGGCCTCATGAGTTCAAGAAGTCAAAGTCACAAATTGGGGCTTCATCTTGGAGGCCAGTGGTTATCAAAATGAGTGATTGTGATTCCGTAAAAGAATTTTTTAATTTGTAAAATAATGTATGAGTAAGAAAAATCGTCTGACTCTTATTGATGACCACTTAAAACGTTGACAATTCCAGGCAGCCTACCTGCTTCTATCCCACAACCCTTTCCCTTCACTTCTGATATAATAAAGAAAACATTTCTGTTCCTATTATAAGCTAACTTCTCCCCCATGTACATGGCATACCATCCCCTCTGGACCTTCAAGGGCTGTCTTCCTGAAAACATTTTTTCTCTTTCCCAATGCATCAGTTTCTTCCTTTCTATTTACTCGTTTCTACCTGTACCCAAACATGATCTATCGTCTCTTGTCTCATAAAATCCAACTAATGGTCCGTTATACCCCTCTACTTACTATCCTATTTCTCTGCTTTCTTTCTAGAAACAAACAAATATCTATCATAATTGTACCTAGTTCCTGTCTCCACTTTATCACCTTTCATCCTATCCTAAATCTACTACAATCGAGTCTCCAGACTTACATTTCAGGACCACTGCACTTTAGAAAATCACCAATTACCTCCCCTTTACCAAATCAGTGCCCTGTTCTTTACCTTATACAGCAGGTTCTTGACTTTCAACAGCATACAGTAGGGCTGAAAAATTGCTCCCTACTGAAACACTTTCTTTTATTGTTGTTTCTATGAGATTACACTCTTCAGGCTTTCTCTTATGTTCAGGACCTACATTCCAGGTTACTTTGCTAGTATCTTGGATTGAATTGTGCCCCCAAAAAATATGTGTCAACTTGTCTAGGCCATGATTCCTAGTATTGCGTGCTTGTCCTCCATTTTGTCATCTGATTATATTCCATTTTGTGATGTGTTGTAAATTCTAGCCTCTATGCCTGTGGTTATGGTCCCATTTGGAAGTGAACTGTCTGTTACGTTAACAGACAGGCAGGGTTAGGTCATGTTAAAGAGAACTAAGTTATGATTGTTATGTTAATGAAGCAGGATTACGGTGGGATGCAACACCTTTACTCAGGTCATAGCTCTGATGTGATGTAAGGAGATTTTCCCTGGGTGTGGGCCACATCACCTTTTATCTTGTAAAAGATAAAAGGAGAGAGAAAGGAGCAAAGAAGGGGGACCTCATACCACCAAGAAAGAAGACCTGGGAGCAAATTACTTCCTTTGGACCCAGGGTCCCTGTGCTGAGAACCTCCTATACCCAAGAGAAGATTGATGCGGAGACACATGGGGATCTCTAAGGGATGCTGAGCTCACAGATGTTGAAAGGAGACAAGGACCTCCCCCCAGTACTGACAAAGAGAGAAAACCTTCCCCTAGAGCTGGGGCCCTGAATTCAGACTCCTAGCCTCGTAAACTGTGAGAGAATAAATTTCTGTTTGTTAAAACCATCCACTTGCAATATTTCTGTTTAACAGCACTAGATAACTAAGACAGCTTCTCATAATCTGCCTGGCTTTAAATATGGCAGTTCTCTAGGGCTCACTCTCTCCTCTTCTCTCTTCTTCTGTCCTTTTCTCCTCTTCTGTGTTCCTCTCCATTCTGTCTGCTCATCTCCTGATCTCTCTTCTCCTCCCCTCTCCTCTACTTGTCTCTGTCTTCTCTGCATTTGCTCTGAAATGGATTTAATCCAGTTTCATTTCTTTAACCGTCATGCATATGCTGATGACTCCCTGGTATATATTTTTAGTTCTGACCTCTTCAATGAGCTTCGAACATATGTCCAAATATCAACATTTCATTTGTATTCTAATGTCTAATTGGCATTTCAGACTTATCATGTCCAGGGCAGAATTATTAGTCCATCTCTCCAAATTTTTTTTTTTTAATAAAAGCCACACCTGAGATTAAACAAAATTTGGTGAATAAGAATGAAAAAAATATTTTATCCATATAAATAAAATAAAGTCACTCTATGTCAGTTTTCCTGTTTATTATCAAATCATTCAAAATGACTATACAATGGTACCAAATGTGAAGGTATGGTCACAATAATTTGAATTTAACTAGAACTAGCTAAAAGTTGGAATCGACTTGATGGCAATGGGTTTGGTTTTTATGTTTTCTTTTTATCAGGGTATACGTGAAATATACCGTGGAGAATCTCAAATGGAACACCTCAATTAAGTTCATCATCTATAGCAACTAAAACATTGTTTAGATTTTAACCAAAATTGGAGGTATGTTTGGAATGATCTGACTTAATATAACATCCAGGTAGAATGAACTACTTTGACTAGAAATCCTCCTGGCACCTTAAAAGATATGCCATCACTTTCTGGGGCAGAAATTGATATACAATAAGCAGGTCACATATTGTCCATAGGAGAGACACACTATGCCAAAGTTATAGACAGAAAAATGTATAAATCATTGATCAAAATATAAGTTCCACTTAATTCTCCTTCCTTTGTATGTGGACTGGTTAGTGACTTGCCCCAAATGAATAGACTATAGAAAGGAAAACAAAACAAAACAAAACTATAGAGCAGAGAAACCTGGCAGACAGTACCATAACCAAGTGATCCAGGTTAAAATCACCAGTAATGTTATGTTGATTTTGTATAAAATCCTATATAATGCAATGAGAAAGCAACTTCACTTCTATGGTGGTCTTCAAAATAAACAAACAAAAAAACACCAACTCAATCTAATCGTAAGAAAACAGCAGGCAAACCTAAATTGAGGAACAGTTTAAAAAATATCTGAAGAGTGCTTTTCAGAAATGTCATTGTCATGAAAAACAAGAAAAGACACAAAAATGTCAAATTAGAGGAAAATAAGGAGACATGATGACTAAATGTAATATGGTATTTTAGATTTGATATTGAAACAGAAAAAGGAATCTTACAGGAAAAACTAGTGAAATTCAAATAAAATATGTAGCTTACTTAGTAGTGTTTTATCAACGATAACTTATTTCTTTTTATAATTGTACCATGGTTATGTAAGATGTAAATGTCAGGAGAAGCTAGGTGAAGTGTATCTAGGAACCTTAGTGCTTATTAACAACACTTCTGTTAAACTAAAACTATATCAAAATAAAAAGTTTAAAAATACGTAAACTCCAACTTGAACATTACAGGAGTAAAAACCCAGAGTAAAAAAACCCATTGCAGTCGAGTTGATTCTGACTCATAGTCGGACCCTATAGGACAGAGTAGAACTGACCTCATAGAGTTTCTGAGGAGCACCTGGTGGATTCGAACTGCTGAACTTTTGGTTAGCAGCTGTAGCACTTAACCACTATGCCACCAGTTATAGGAGTAATGGAAACCGAACCCAGTGCCGTCAAGTCGATTCCGACTCATAGCGACCCTATAGGAGTGAAAAAAAAATTTGAAGTGTGGATTTTTAACTGAGATATTATTCTATATAGTGTGTTTCTGAGTGGCAAACTATAGAGATTTCCTCATTTGAAATGTTTTTACTGATTCTTTCAGACAATTCCATACAAAAGAGAGTTTTGATGTATTTCCTTTCATATTTTTACAACTTTTTATATTTTTTCTTTTCATTGAACACATCGAGAATGTGTTCCATTCTCTTAAATGTTTATAGAAAAATACCATTTTGATAGGAGAAAAATATTTCATTGTCGATTATATTAAAAGTTATTTAATTCTATTTACTTTGATGGATATTCAGGTTATCTTATTCTGCACTTATACTGGAAATTAGATCAAGTCTGTTCTTCTTTGCTAGGATTTACTGGAAGGCAACATCCTAGAGAAATGATGTTATTATCTCAGGCATAGACCTTCAAGGCCTTACCAGGATGCAGACTCCACAAAGGAAACATCAGTCACATGGAAATAGATGTGACGCTGTCACAGGGGTGGCCGTTTAACATTACAGGGCAGAAGCTGTTCCAGCAAAGTACAAGGTCTCAGGAGACAGGAAGGACTATATGATTGAGGAGGCCTCTGAGGAGTAATGTAAGGGGAATGAATGCACTGCTAATGAGTCATAGTGTAAAAGTTCACATTCTGCAAAACATTTATATACCTAATACAAAAAAACAAAAACCAAATCTGTTGCCATTGAGTCAATTCTGACACACAGCGACCCTAAAGGACAAAGTAGAACTGCCCCATAGAGTTTTCAAGGAGCACCTGGTGGATTTGAACTGCTGACCTTTTGGTTAGCAGACCTAGCTCTTAACCACTACACCACCAGATATCTAATTTAAAAATAGTTATACTCTTCAGAATATTTTCAAATATTTTTTATACAATGGATATTAAGTCGTTTATCCATGAAGACACAAAACTAGATTTAAATTTATGACAATACTGAAAAACCCCTATAGCAATCAGACAGTAGCATATGGGAGAGATTTCCAGTAATTATAGAGCTTAATGGGTTGGATTGAGAAGCCTGATGTTACATAGAATTCGCCTCTGAGACATACTACTATGGTAGCTAGGAAATATCTGGAGATATTCTTGACAGAATGAATTCACAATTAATCTAGGCAGTTAAGAAGTTAGACACAGCTAAGTAATTTTGAATAAAGAAAATTTTAAGGGCTAAGGTAATTAAAATGGTATAATCATTGAATACAATGTTATGAAAGAGTAATTTTTCAAATGACTGAGATAAGAGTATTATTTAATAAATGCTTGTCTAATTGGTCAGCTATGACAGAAAAAAAAATTAAGTTCATTTCCTTACCTTATATTACATAGCCAGACGAATCTTGAATTCTTTAAAGAACTAAATGGTTTAAAAAAGTAGCTACATTCTAAAGCATTAGTATAACCACTACTTCACAAACTCTTCCAAAAAATAAAAGAGGAAGGGACACTTCCCAACATATTCAATATCACCAGTATTACCCTGATACCAAAACCAAACAAAAATATCACAAGACAAAAATAAACAGGCCAATATCTCTTAGGAGTATTGATGTATAAAATCCTCAACAAAGTACGAGCAGACAGAATCCAACAATATATTAAAAAAATTGCACACCATGGCCAAATGAGATTTGTCCCAGTAATGTGAAGTTGGATTAACATCTGAAAATGAATTAATATAATATACACACATCAATAGAATAAAGAATAAAAATTACATGATCATCTTGATAGACACAGAAAAATTATTTGACAAATTTCGACATCCCTTTGTGTTAAAAACACTCCAAAAATCAGGAATAAAGTGGTTCTTCCTCAATCTGGTGAAAGAAATATACAAAAAAAAAAAAAAAAAAACCCACAACAAACATGATAATTAATGATGAAAGACTGAATGCTTTTTTCCCTAAAATGAGGAACAAGTGGTCCTTACCATTTCTGTTCAATATTTTACTGGATATTCCAGCCAGGGCAACTAAAAAGATAATGAAGTAAAGGACATTCATACTGGAAAAGGAAAAAGTAGAACTTCATCTGTTTGCATGTGACCGGGTCTGGCACATAGAAAATCCTATGGAATTTGCACATATACACACAAACTATTAGAGCTAATAAATGAGTTCAACAAGGTTGCAAGATGCAAGATGAATATATAAAAATCAAATCTATTTCTAAACAGTAGCAACAAGCAAGCTAAAAATGAAATTAAGAAAATAAATTCCCTTATAATAGCAGAAAAAAGAAAAATATACTAAGGAATAAGTGCAAAACTTAGACTCTGAAAGTTGCAAAACACTGTTGAAAGAAATTCTTAAAAAATTCTCAGTAAATGAAAAGGTATCTCTTGTTCATGCATTGGAAGACTTAACATTGTTAAGATGGCAATACATCCCCCCCCCCAATTAACTTACAGGTTTAATTTAATCCTTATCAAAATATCAGCTGGCTTCTTTATGGAAGTTAAAAAGCTGATTCTAAAATTCAAACAGAAATTCGATGACTCTGGAATAGCCAGAACAATCTCGTAAAAGAAGAAAAAAAGTTTCAGAACACACAGTTCCTGATTTCAGAACTTACTACAAAGCTGCAGTGATGAAGACAGTGTGGTAATGGAATAAGGATAGACCTATGGAATAGAATTGAGAGCCCAGGAATAAACCCTCATATTTACAGCCACTTAATTTTGATAAGGGTGCCAAGATAATTAAAAAATGATGTTTGGACAAATGCGTAACCACAGCAAAAGAATAAAGTCAGATCCCTACCTCACGCCATATACGAAAAAATTAACTCAGAAACCTAAATACAAAACTGAAACTATAAAACTCTTAGAAGGAAACATAGGTGTAAATTATCACCTATGAAAGACAATGCAAAATGGAAAGACAACCCATAAAAATGGGAAAACTTTTGCAAATTATCTTGCTGATAAGGGACTTGTTTCTGTAATATATACCATATTTTTACATGAGTAATGCACACCTTCTGCTTTTTTTGCTAACTGCACCTTCCCCATGTAAGGTATTTTCATAAGTGCCGCTATGCCAATTTTTTTTTACATGTTGCTGTAAAAAAATTGGCATAGCACACTTACAAAAATACCTCATGAGGGAGGGAGCAGTTGGCAAACAAACATAAAATGTGCACATTATTTGCATAAAAATAAGGTAAAGAACTCTTACAACTTGATAATAAAAAGATAATAGTCCAATATAAAATTTGCAAAGGGTAGAAATAGACATTTACCCAGAGAAGATCTACAGTAGTAGGCTAGCACATGGAAAGAAAGTCAAAATCATTAGTCAGCAGGGAAATTAAAAAAAAAAAAAAAAACACAATGAGCTAGGATGGTTATAATAAGAAAGACAAAATAGCAAGTGTTGGCAAGCATGTGGAGAAACTGGTGCAGATACAAATTGGTATAGCCACTTTGGAAAACAGTCTGTTCCTCAAATGAGCATGATTCAATAATTACACTCCTAGTATATACCCAGGAGATATGAAAACATGTTTGCACAAAAACTTGTATAAGAATGTTCATGAAAGCATTATACACAATAGCCAAAATGACCTAAATGTCCATTGACTGTTGAACATACAAAATTTTCTATATCCAAGCAATGGAATATTATTCAGCTCTAAAAATCAAAGAAATACTGACACATTCTACAACACAGATAAACTTTGTATACATTATAAAAAGTGAAAGAAGCCAGTCACAAAAGGCCATATATTGTATTATACCATTTATATGAAATGTCCAAAGTAGGCAAATCCACACAGACAGAAGGGAGATTAGTAGTTGCCTATGAGTGGGGGTTTGAAAGGACTGCAAATTGATAACTAAGGCGTAGACTTCTTCTGGGGTAAGGTAAATGTTCTAAAATTAATTGTGGCTATCAGTGTGCAAGTCTGTGAATATACTGTTGTTGTTTCTAGTTGTCATTGTGTAGATTCCGATTCATGGCAACACCACGTACACCAAAATGAAACGCTACCAGACCTTGTATTATCCTCACAATTGTCAGCATGTACAAGTCCATCATTGCGGCCACTAGGCCAATCCACCTCATTGAAGGCCTCCCTCACCCTCATTGGCTCTCTACTTTGCCAAACATTATGTCCCTCTCCAGTGATTGTTCCCTCCTGATGATGTGTTCAAAGCCAGCAAGTCAGATAATACACTGTTGTCATAGATATGGTTTTCATTGGCAAATATTGGAAAGTATTTTGCCAGGCTTTTCCTCCTAGTCTGCCTTACTGGAATCTCCACTGAAACCTGTCCACCATGGGTAACCCTATTGGTATTTGAATTATTAGTGTCATGGCAACGTACAAGCCACCACAATATGACAAACTGACAGATGTGTGGTGGCTGAATATTCTAAAGCCGTTGAATTATACATTTAAAACACAGATTTTTTTGTAAGTGAATTATATCCCAATAAAGTTTTTTTTTTTTTTTTAATAAAATAAAACAACAGGATAAAATAGCTGTTACTCTTTGTCACTACGTGTGTTAAGAATGTTCTACTTTTTAAAACACAAAGGTGGAGTGGGAGAGCAGGTTCAGTCAGGGGAATTGAAACCTTCTAGGTATTGCAAACTAAAATGGATTTAATACAGGGAGTTAAGTGTTCATACAATGAGTGGAAGGACTAGGAAAGGAAAGTGAGGAATCTGTCACTAGCTTTTAGGTCACAGCTACAACTGTGATCCAGAAAGTCAGAAACTTGCCATTATCAGTCATCAGGAAAATACAGAAAACGACTGCCAGCGTCTCAGCTGTTCCCATAATCTAAAAGTGGGGGACTGGCAGGAGAATGGGTTCTGAACTGCCCTTGGAGGAACGTATATCTTTCACAGCTCATGTGTCTCTCACCCTGGCAAAGGAAGAGTGGCCTCAAATTATATACAAGCCCATCTCATTGGCAGAATCTTAAGCGTATCCTAAAGGGAGTGGAAATGGGTGTGGAGTGGTAAAAGTCATTATCCGCAACAAACATTTAAAAGATGATAAGCTCCCTTATTCCCAAATTCAGAATACAAAACCCCATAGGGCGGGGTATGGGGGGAGGACTCCAAATAATCAAAAGGAAAAAAATGTGAGATTTGCCAGAAATATGAAAGAGCAAATTACTTCCGTGTAGAGATAATTCATCTTATTTAATTCATAGATAATTTCCAATGTAACAGAGAGAGTGGAAATATAAATGAACAGATTATTTCAAAAAATAATTTTGAATGAATTGAATACAAAGTTCAATTACTAGAAAGCAATGACAATGAAAATTATCAAAAGATTTTTAAAATGTTTATACCATTTAACCCATCAATTGCATATCTAAAAATATATCCTGAAGAATTAATCAGAAATTGAGTTAAAGTCAGATACCTAAATTTTTAAGAGAATTTTTAATATAATAGTAGAAATTTGAAAACATCCAGTAAATTCTTCCAATGGAATATTATATAGAAATTAAAAATGATGTGCAAAAAGGACATGAAAAGAAATGTAAGTTCTACTTCTTAGGATAATTTCACAACCCTTCTCCATCACCCCTACCACCACCATTCTCCCCTCTGTTTATGAAACTCCCAGGAATGTTGAAATGGACTGCTTAAGTTGAAGGATATATATTGTGCTACAGAGCTGGGAGCATGGTCTGCCTCTCCCTTGGAAATTTTCTCTGCTTCCCATGGACCTACTCAGAGGGACTAGAAGATCATCCTGGCATAAGCAGTCTCATCCATTCCTGGCTTTTTAACTACGTGGAAGAAATTCCAGAGAAAAGGAGAGGCTCACCTTCTTACGGCAGAAAAGGCATGTGGAAACAGAGAGATGAGGAGAGGAAAAACAAAACCGAGAGGTGGATGCCATGAGTCTCTGGGAGCCGTGACATGAGCTAGAGAACAGAGTAGAGCTTGGGGGAGGCCACAGAGGGAGATGCAAAGACATAGGAGTTAAATCCCATCATGAAGAGTAATAAATATTGTTTGAATTCCCAAAGCTGTTTTTAAACTACTAGAGGTAGTGCTGTATTTTCAACAATGATAAACTTAAGTCTAGGGCTCTGATGGTGGCAGTGGCAGTTGAGTGATAGAATCCTTGCCTAGAGACCCAGGTTCAATTCCTAGCCATTGGATCTCATGTGCAGCCAGGGCCCTTCTGTCTGTCAGTGGAGGCTTGCATGCTGCTATGATGCTAAACAAGTGTCAGAGAAGCTTCAAGACTAAGACAGACGGGAAAGAACATTCTGGAGATCTACTTCTGAAATAGAGCTATTGAAAACCCTACAGATCACAATGGTCCTACCCACAATTGATTATCGGGATTGTGGGGGAGCAAGCAGTGTTGCTCCATTGTGCACAGAATTGCCATGAGTCAGGGTCCAACTAAAAACAACAGAAAAGGGCTCTGTGAGTTCTTGGTGTGCAGTTGCTGGGGTGGTTTTCCATTTTTCCTACTTCTCCATATATGGCAGGCAGAATAGAGTCCCCATCCCAAGATGTTCATGTCCTAATTCCAAGAACCTGTAACTATGTTATATTACATGGCAAGCAGGAATTAGGGTTGTAGATGGAATTAAGGTGACCTTAAAATAAGGAGATTATCCTGGATTATCCAGGTTAACCCAATGTAATCACGAAGGTTCTTAAAAGTGGAAAAGGGAGACAGAAGAGGAGTCAGAGTCAGAGGGACATGTGACCATAGGTCAGAGCGATGCCACGTGAAATGGACTTGACTCACCTTTGTAAGCTTTGAAGATCAGGGAAGGGGGCCACAAGTCAAGGAATGAAGGTGGCCTCTACAACGTAAACCAAACCAAAAAAAACCAAACCTGTTGCCGTCGAGTTGATTCCGACTCGTAGCGACCCTATAGGACAGAGTGGAATTGCCTCCCCATAGAGTCTCCAAGGAGAGTCTGGTGGATTTGAACTGCTAACCTTTTGGCACTTAACCACTACAGCACCAAGGTTTCCTCTATGAGGTACAAAAGGCAAAAAAAAAAAAAAAAAGAATTCTGCCCCAGAACCTCCAGAAAGAATGCAGCCCTTCCCTAGATTTTATCAAAGTGAGACTCGTTTTGTAATCATGACCTTCAGAAATGTAAGGTAATAAATTTGGATTGTTTAAGGCAGGACGTTTTTGGTCTTTTGTTAGAGCAGTCATACAAATAAATATACCATGTATGTTATAAACTTCCTTTAAGTGACATAACCAAGCAAAAGTTTTGTCTATGCAAAATTTAGTAGTTTAACACACTGATTTTCTTTGATAGTAGATTATTTATAACTCTTTTTTTTACATATTTATATATTTTTCTAGAGTTGAAGTGCAAAACATTGTTTTTGAAAAGAGCAAATATCCCCTTAGGGAAAGAAAACAATTGGCCTTGTTTCTTTGGGTAAATAACTGTCTTATTTTACCTAAATTACCCAGACCTTTTTTGACTGATTGAACTGAAATAGAAAAGCTGTTCTCAAAATCTTTGATATGTTTGGGTCCATTGTTGCAGCCACTGTGTCTATCCATCTTGTTGAGGATCTTCCTCTTTGTTGCTGACCCTCTACTTTACCAACCTTGATGTCCTTCTAGAGGAATGATGCCTCCTAATAACATGTCCAAAGCACATGAAATGAAGTCTCGCCATCCTTGCTTCTAAGGAGCATTCTGGCTGTACTTCTTCCCAGATAGATATGTTTGTACTTCTGACAGTCCATGGTACTTTCAATATTCTTTGACAACACCATAATTCAAAGGTTCGAATACTTCTTAGGTCTTCCTTATTCATTGTCCAGCTTTTGCACTCTTATGAGACGATTGAAAATACCATGGATTGGATCAGCTGCACCTCAGTCCTCGAAGTGGCATGCTTGCTTTTTAACACTTTAAAGAGGTGTTTTGCAGCAAATTTGTCCAATAAATACCTTATTTGATTTCTTGATTTCTTGCAGATCTAAGTAAAATGGAATCCTTGGCGATTTCAATATTTTCTCTGTTTATCATGACATTGCTTATTGGTCCTGTTGTGAGAATTTTTGTTTTGTTTATGTTGAGGTCTAATGCACCCTGAAGGCTGCAGTCCTTGATCTTCATCAGTAAGCCCTTCAAGTCCTCTTCACTTTCAGAAAGCAAGGTTGGGTAATGTGCATATCACAGGTTGTTAGTGAGCCTTCCTCCAATCTTGATGCTGCCTTCTTCTTCACATAGTCCAGCTGCTCAGATTATTTGCTCAGCATACAGGTAGAATAAGTATGAATTTTAATACCAGCCTGAAGCACACCTTTCCTGATTTTAAACCAGGAAGTATCCCCTTGTTCTGTTTGAATAATTGCTTTTTGGTGTGTGTATTGGTTCTACAGGAGCACAATTAAGAGTTCCGGAATTCCCATTATTCACAATGTTATCCATAATTTGTTGTGATCCACACAGTTGAATGCCTTTGCATAGTCAATAAAACACAGGTAAGCATCTTTCTGGTATCTTCTGCTTTCAGCTAAGATTCATCTGACATCAGCAATTATACCCCTCGCTTCACATTCTCTTCTGAATCCAGCTTGAATTTCTGGCAGTTCACTGTCTATGTACTGCTGCAACTGTTTCTGAATTATCTTCAGAAAAATTTTACTTGTGCATGAAGTAAGTCACACACAAGTTGATTGGTCCATAATTTCCACATTTTGTTGGCTCACTTTTCTTTATAATGGACGTGAGTATGGATCTCTTCTAGTCAGTTGACCAGGTAGCTCTCTTCCAAATTTCTTGGCATAAACAACTGAGCACTTCCAGTGTTGCATGTTTGCTGAATATCTCAGCTGGTATTTCAACAATTTCCAAAACCTTGATTTTTGCCTTAAATGCAGCTTAGACTTCTTCCTTTAATACCATTGGTTCTTGTTCTTATGCTACATACTGAAATGGTTGAACATTAACCAATTCTTTTTGGTAAAGTATTCTTCCATCTTCTGCTCATGCTGCCTAACGTTGTTCAATATTTTGCCCATAGAATCCTTCAATATTGCAACTCAAGTTTTTAATTTTTCCTTCAGTTCTTTCAGCTTGAATGTTCTTCAATTTTGGTTTTCTGACTCCAGGTCTTTGCACATTTCATTATAATACTATGGCTGCTAACCAAAAGTCAGCAGTTTGAATCCACCAGGCGCCCCTTGGAAAATCTATGGGGCAGTTCTTCTCTGTCTTATAGGGTCGCTGTGAGTCCGAAATGACTTAATGGCAATGGGTCTGGTTTTTTTTTTTTGTTGTTGTTCAGCTCTTTTACTTCTTCATTTCTTTAATTCACTTTAGTTACTCTACGTTAAAGAGCAAGTTTTAGAGTCTCTTCTAATATCCACTTGGTCTTTTCTTTTTTTCCCATTTTTTAATGAACTTTTTCTTTCTTCACATATGATGTCCTTGGTGTCATCCCACAACTGGCCTGGTCTTCAATCAGGAGTGCTTAATGCATCAAATCGATTCTTGAGATGACCTCTAAATACTTGTGCGATATACTCAAGGTCTTACTTTGGCTCTCGTGGATGTGTTTTAGTCTTCTTCAGCTTCAACTTGAACTTGTGTATGAGTAATTTATGGTCTGTTTCACAGTCAGCCCCTCACCTTACTCTGACTGATGATATTGAGCATCTCCATTGTCTCTTTCCACAGGTGTAGTCGATCTGAAACCTGTGTATTCCATCTGGCAAGATCTATGAGTATAGCCGCAGTTTATGTTGCTGAAAAAAGGTATATTCAACGAATAGGTCATTGGTCTGGAAAAATTCTACCATGCTGTCTCTGGCATTCTTTCTATCACCAAGACCATATATTCCAACTACTGATCCTTCTTTGTTTCCAACTTTAGTGTTCCAATTGCCAGTAATTATTAATGCATCTTGATAGCATGTTTATTAATTTCAGACTACAGAAGATGGTAAAAATCTTCCATTTCTTAATCTTTGGCATTAGTGGTTGGTGGGTAAATTTGAATAATAATCATATTAACTGGTCTTCTTTGTAGGCATATGGATATTATTCTATCATTGATAGCATTGTATTTCAGGATAAAAAATATTCTTGTTGAAGATGAATACAACACTGCTCCTCTTCAATTTGTCATTCCTAGCATACTAAACTATATGATTGTTTGATTCAAAATGGTCAATACCAATCCATTTCAGCTCACTACTGCCTAGGATATCTATCTTCAAGCATTCCATTTCATTTTTGACAACTTTCAAGTTTACTAGATTCACATTTTGTACATCCCTTATTCCAATTATTAATGAATGTTTGTAGCTGCTCCTTCTCATTTTGAGTCAAGCCACATCAGGAAACGAAGGTCCTGAAAGCTTTATTCCATTCATGTCATTAAGGTCAACTCTTCCTCAGTGATGTTTTGTGTGACTTCCAACCTCAGGGGCTCATCTTTTGGCACTATATCAGACAGTGTTCTGCTACTATTCATATGGTTTTCATTGGCCAATTTTTTTTTAAAGCACATCAACAGGTCCTTCTCCCTAATGTGTTCTAGTCTGGAACTTGTCCACTGTGGATGACCCTGCTGATAACTGAAACACCAGTGGCACAGCTTTCAGCATCACAGCAACACTGAAGCCACCACAGTATGACAAACAGACAGATGATTGGCAGCTTTCATAATGAACATGTTTCTTATATGTGTTAATAAAAAAGAAGAGACTAATAAATTACGGAAGTATTAGATCATAATAACAAGATGAAAAAGACAGAAAAGGGGAGATGAAAATAAATTTGGACTTAAAATTAAACCCAAAGCCCATTCGTATGGAGTTGATTCTGACTCATAGAGTACCTATAGGACAGAGCAGAACTGTCCCATAGGGTTTCCAAGGCTGTAATGTTTATAGAAGCAGACTGCCACATCTTTCTCCCACAGGGCGGTTGGTGTCTTTGAACCAGCAACCCTTTGTTTAACAGCTGAGATCTTTAACAATTGCACCACCAGAGCTCATTTTAGGAAACAGATCTTAATGTTGTCTGTTGTTGTTCTGATTTCTGGCCTCCCTCCTTGGTTACGATTGTTTTTTTTCTGGCTGTCATAAGAAACACACCTCTTCCTTAAGGTGATTCCCTTTAGCTTGCCCCATTTTTTTTCAAATAAGGTCGTCTCTACAGAATCGTTTATTTCTTTTTCTTCTTATACAAAAATTTACACACACATTGTTATGTGACCCTAGTTGCTCTCCCTATAATGTGACAGCACACTATTCCTTTCCACCCCAGATTTCCCGTGTCCATTCAACCAGCTCTTATCCCTTTTTGCCTTTTCATCTTGACTTCGGAAAGGAGCTGCCCATTTAGTCTCATGTGTCTACTAGAGCTAAGAAGCGTTCTCTTCACCAGGGTCATTTTATGTCTTATAGTCCAGTCCAACCTTTGTCTGAAGAGTTGGCTTTGGGAATGGTTTCATTTCTGGACTAACAGAGAGTCCGAGGGCCATGTTTTCTGGGGTCCCTGCAGTCTTAGTCAGACCATTAAATCTGGTCTTTTTACTAGGATTTGAGTTCTGCACCCCACTTTTCTACTGGTCTATCAGGAACTGTCTGTTGTGTTCCCTGTCAGGGCAGTCGTTGATGGTAGCTGGGCACAATCTAGTTCTTCTGGTCGCGGGCTGATGGACTTTCTGGTTTACGTGGCCCTTTCTGTCTCTTGAGCTAATATTTTCCTTGTGTCTTTGGTGTTCTGTAAGATTTTTTTTTTTTTTACTTTTTATTGTGCTTTAAGTGAAAGTTTACAAATCAAGTCAGTCTCTCATACAAAAATTTATATACACCTTGCTATCCTAATTGCTCTCCCCCTAATAAGACAGCCCACTCTTTTCCTCCACTCTCTCTTTTTGTGTCCATTCTACCACCTTTTAACTCCTTCTGCCCTCTCATCTCCCCTCCAGAGAGGAGATGCCAACATAGTCTCAAGCGTCTACTTGATCCAAGAAGCTCATTCTTCACCAGCATCTTTTCTATCCCATTGTCCAGTCCAATCCCTGTCTGAAGAGTTGGCTTTGGGAATGATTCTTGTCCTGGGCTAACAGAAGGTCTGGGGACCATGACCAACGGGGTCCTTCTAGTCTCAGTCAGACCATTAAGTCTGGTCTTTTTACGAGAATTTGGGGTCTGCATCCCACTGATCTCCTGCTCCCTCAGGGGTTCTCTGTTGTGTTCCCTGTCAGGACAGTCATCGGTTGTAGCCAGGAACCATCTAGTTCTTCTGATCTCAGGCTAATGTAGTCTCTGGTTTATGTGGCCTTTTCTGTCTCTTGGGCTCATAATTACCTTGTGTCTTTGGTGTTCTTCATTCTCCTTTGGTTCAGGTGGTTGAGACCAAATGATGCATCTTAGATAGCTGCTTGCTAGCATTTAAGACTGCAGACGTCACTCTCCAAAGTGGGATACAGAATGTTTTCTTAATAGATTTTATTATGCCAATTGACTAAAATGTCGCCGAAACCATGGTCTCCAAACCCCCGCCCCTCCTACACTGGCCTTGGAAGCATTCAGTTTATTCAGGAGACTACTTTGCTTTTGGTTTAGTCCAGTTGTGCTGACCTCGCCTGTATTGTGTGTTGTCTTTCCCGTCACCTAAAGTTGTTCATATCTACTATCTAATTAGTGAATGCCCCTCTTTCACCCACCCTCCCTCCTCCTCTCTAACCATCAAAGAATATTTTCTTCTCTGTTTAAACTATTCCTTGAGTTCTTACAATAGTGGTCTTAACCAATATTTGTCCTTTTGCAACTGACTAATTTCATTTGGCATAATGTCTTCCAGATTCCTCATTGTTATGAAATGTTTCACAGATTCATCACTGTTCTTTATTGATGTGTAGTATTCCACTGTGTGAATATACCATAATTTATTTATCTGCTCATCTGTTGATGGATACCCTGGTTGCTTCCATCGTTTTGCTATTGTAAACAGGGCTGCAATAAACAAGGGTGTGCATATATCTGCTCGTCTAAAGGCTCTTGTTTCCCTAGGATATATTCCAAGGAGTGGGATTGCTGCATCATACGCTAGTTCTATTTCCAGCTTTTTAAGGAAGCGCCAAATCAATTTCCAAAGTGTTTGTACCATTTTACATTCTCACCAGCAGTGTGTAAGTGTTACAGTCTCTCCACAACCTCTCCAACATTTATTATTTTGTGTTTTTTGGATTAATGCCAGCCTTGTTGGAGTGAGATGGAATCTCATTGTAGTTTTGATTTGCATTTCTCCAATGGCTAATGGTCGTGAGTATTTCCTCATGTATCTGTTAGCTACCTGAACGTCTTCTTTAGTGAAGTGTCTATTCATATCTTTTGCCCGTTTTTTAAATGGGTTATTTGTGTTTTTGCAGTTGAGTTTTTGCAGTATCATGTAGATTTTAAAGATCAGGCACTGATCAGAAATGTCATAGCTAAAAACTTTCTCAGTCTGTAGGTAGTCTTTTTATTCCTTTGATGAAATCTTTGGATGAGCATAGGTGTTTGATTTTTAGGAGCTCCCAGTTATCTAGTTTTTCTTCTGCCTTGTTAGTAATGTTTTGTATACTGTTTATTCCATGTATTAGGGCTCCTAACATTGTCCCTATTTTTTCTTCCATGATCTTTATCTTTTCACATCTTATATTTAGGTCTTTGATCCATTTTGAGTCCGTTTTTGTGCATGGTGTGAGGTATGGCCTTGTTTCATTTTTTTGCAGTTGGATATCCAGTTATGCCAGCACCATTTGTTAAAAAGACTGTCATTTCCCCATTTAACTGTTTTGTGGCCTTTATCAAATATCAGTTGTTCATATGTGGATGGATTTATGTCTGGATTCTCAATTCTGTTCCACTGGTCTACATATCTGTTGTACCAGTATCAGGCTGCTTTGACTACTGTGGCAGTATAACAGGTTCTAAAATCAGGTAGAGTGAGGCCTCCCACTTTGTTCTTCTTTTTTCAGTAATGCTTTACTTATCCGGGACTTCTTTCCCTTCCATATGAAGTTGGTGATTTGTTTCTCAATCTCGTTAAAGAATGTTGCTGGAGTTTGGATCAGAATTGCATTAAACCTATAGATCACTTTTGGTAGAATAGACATTTTTGCAATGTTAAGTCTTCCTATCCATGAGCAATGTAAGATCTTTTAATGTTCTCTCCTCTCTAATGTATAATTCAAGAATTTTAATTTACATTGTATCAAGCTAGAAGTTTGAAAAATTCATTCTTTCAAGCTTGTAAATAGATATGAGGATTTGGAAATGCTATATTCGTTCAGGTGCAAATCTAAATTATCTCTTTATACTGTAAAATAAGGGCAGTTACAGAGAAAAGAGGTTTCCTGGGTAGTGCAAATGGTTAAGTGCTGGACTATTAGTTGAAAAGTTTGGCAGTTCAAACCTGTTCTGAGGCACTGTGGAAGAAAGGTATGGCAATCTGCTTCTTAAAGGCCACAGCCTTGAAAACTCTATGGAGCAGTTCTACTCTGCACACATGGGGTCTCCATGGCTGGGAATTGACTCCATGGTGGCTAACGACAATAACAACAGACAAAGTAGACACCTCATTTGGAGTGTCAAGCCCACTGCAACATTTTGACCAACTCAATTTGCACACTGGAAATAGTAGCAAAAGAGTATTTTAACCTCATTCTAAGCCTTTGATCTGCTTAGGGATTCCTTCCCAAATATACCAAATGTGGGCAGGAACCATTGGCTTTGCCAAAATAGACACTCCAGTCAAGATTCTTAAACCAAATACTTCTATGACTCATGTTAGCACACTCATTAGATGGTAGCCAGAATTGTTAGATAAAATTTAGGTATAAATAGAAAGCACCAAGTCATGAAAGGTGAAGGTATTTGCAGAACAGATTAGAAATTTAGTTAGAATTTCAATGCAGTGTTGAAGACTGCTCAATAATATCTTTTAAAATATTTGCCCAAATGTCTCCCCTAGAAAATGAGAACTTAAGGAGGAAAAACAAAACAAAACATTGCCACCAACTCAAAAACTGATCCAGTGGTACCGATTTAAAGACATTATAAATTATTATATAAAATCTTATTATTTTTTGAATTTTTGTATATGTTGTAATTTATTTTTTGCAGTTAATCAAATTAGAAATAAGATTTACTGTTTTCTTAAAGAAGAAAATGAAGCTTAAAGAAAATATTGGCCTAAAATAGAAAGAAAAGAAAAATAATTAAAATTAACGAGTACTGATTATGTTATCTATAATTTGTTATGATCCACACAGTTGAATGCTTTTGCATAATCAATAAAACGCAGGTAAACATCTTTCTGGTGTTCTCTACTTGCAGCCAGGATCCATCTGACGACCAAGAGGCAGTCCTTTGAACAGAACAAGGGAATGCTGCATGGTTTAAAGTCAAGAAAGGTGTGCATCAGGGGTATATCATTTTACCATATTTATGCAGTCTGTATGCTGAGCAAATAATCCAAGAACCTGGACTAAATGAAGAAGAATGGGGCATCAGGACAGAGGAAGACTCAATAACAACCTGTGCTATGCAGATGACACTACCTTGCTTGCTGAAAGTGAAGAGGACTTGAAGCACTTACTAATGAAGATCAAAGACCACCACTTTCAGTATGGATTACGCCTCAACATAATGAAAACAAAAATCCTCACAACTGGACCAATAAGTAACATCATGATAAATGGAGAAAAGATTGAAGTTGTCAAAGATTTCATTTTACTTGGATCCACAATCAACAGCCATGAAAACAGTAGTCAAGAAATCAAAAGACCCATTGCATTAGGTAAATCTGCTCCAAAGGGCTTCTTTAAAGTGTTGAAGAGCAAAGATGTCACCTTGAAGACTAAGGTGCACCTTACCAGAGCCATGATACTTTCTATCACATCATATACATGTGAAAGCTAGACAATGGATAAGGAAGGCCGAAGAAGAATTGATGCCTTTGAATTGTGGTGCTGGCAAAGAATCCTGAATATACCACGGACTGCCAAAAGAATGAACAAATCTGTCTTGGAAGAAGTACAACCAGAATGCTCCTTAGAAGCAAGGATGATGAGACTATATCTCACATTCTTTGGACATGTTATCCGGAGGGATCTACCCCTGAAGAATGACATCATGCTTGGTAAAATATAGGGTCAGTGAAAAAGAGGAAGATTCTGGATGAGATGAATTGACACAGTGGCTGCAACAATGGGCTCAAGCATAACAATGATTGTGAGGATGGTGCAGAACAGGGCAGTGTTTCATTCTGTTGTACATAGGGTCGCTTTGAGTCAGAATGGACTCGGCAGCACCTAACAGAAACAACAACTAAAATCTTATCAGTCTCTCTGTTCAGATAAGATGTTATGGCAAACTTATCACACCGTTACCCAGTATATCGCTCATGATACAAAGATGTATTTGACCCCAGTTTAGCTCTTAGTGTACAGAATAAAAACATGTAGTATATTCACCTACTACTTTCCTATTATTTGATCTTGACTCATTATTTTCTTACCAGAAAATGTGGGAATACTAACAGAATATTTTTGTGAAGATTAAATGAGCTAATGTGCAATCAAGTGCCAAGCACATATATTTCTTCTAAAAATATTAGACAAGCACTTCTCAAACTGGTGAAAGGCCAAGACGAAAACCAAACCACTTGTTGTTGAGTCACTTCCAGCTCATGGTGACCCCATGAGTAGAACTGCACTCCATAGGATTTTCAATGGCTGTGATCTTTTTGAAGTAGATTGTCATGACTTTCTTCTGAGGCACCAACTTTTCAGATAGTAACTGAGCATGTTAACCATCTGTGCCACTCAGGTGGCCTTATGAAAGACAACTTTTTATATAAATGCCACATAACACCCAAATCAAAGTGAAATGCAGAGCCTGCTAGCTCTATAATTTTTCTTTTCATGCTTTATGGATTGAAATATTTTTGAAGTACAATAAAAGTGAATTACTAGAAAAATAACTAAAAAATATGTAACACATGCCCAACATTTTTATGAGAGTCCACTTACATAGTGGTACTCTGTTTCCCAATGCTCACTCTTATTTTCTGTCACTGGTTCATTGAGAACCATTAACAAACAGTTCAAGGACCAGCACCTATCCACGGACCACACTCTGGGTAACGCTGCAATAGGTGTTCCTTGATTCTGAAAAGGAAATCTGCTTTTTAAAAATCCTACTGTATAAGTAAATATGCTATAAAATTTTTGATGAATAATTTTGAAAATATGTAAATGACACATTGCAACCATATGAAAATGAAATATGAAGCCTGCTAAACCAAAACAAAACCAAACCTGTTGCCACTGAGTTGATTCTAACTCATAGTGACCATATAGGGCAGAGTTGAACTGCTCCATATGGCTTCGAAGAGTGGCTGGTGGATTCGAACTGCTGACTTTTTTGTTAGCAGCTGAGCTCTTAACCACTGTGCCACCAGGGCTCCATGAAGCCTACTAGCTTTATGATATTCCTACAAAAATGGAAAGCTATTTATTAATATCTAGGTAATTTACTGCATGTATTTCACTTTTCATCTACATTTTGATCTTCCTGAAGATATTGTTTGAAATTGTACTCTTGCAATTTGACTTGATAAGGTTAAATCCTTATTTTTGTGTACTCAACATATCCAACAAGGCATAGAGTTAGGCCAATTCAACTTGAAATAAACTTTTATTTAGAGTCAACGTGAGGGCCATCTCATAATACAGTCCACCTCTTGGAGCCTTGGATGGGGAGTCCCCTAGGTGGTGCAAAAGGTTATCATGCTTAGCTCCAAACTGAAAGATTGGAAGTTCGGGTGCACCCAGAGTCACCTTGGAAGAAAGCCTGGCTATCTACTTACAAAAAATCATCCTTTAAAAATTCTATGGTGCGCAGTTCTACTCTGGCACACATGGGGCTGTCATGAGTCAGAATCAACTTAAAGGCAACTGGTTTTGGAGCTTTGTGAATGTTGTATCTGTTTATAGTTTGCATAAGAGCTTCATGCAAAACGAGTAATTTACAGTAAGAGATTTTTTCAGTTTGTTTCAATAAACTAGGCTTTTGACAGCAAGTTGGAGAAAATCCACCAGTGACAGCTTATACAAATAGGTGTTTACTTTTCTCCTATAATAAACAATTCAAAGGCCAACAGTTGTTCCTCATTAGGTCAGTGGATCAACAAAGCACTCAATGACCCCAAATCTTCTTTTCTTCTCCTCCTTCGTATATTGGCTTTCATCCTATTTCTTGATAAGCATAATATCCCTACTCAAAATAAGAAGCAGGAAGAAAGGGGCAGTATCCAACATTTGTCTCTTTAATCAAGAAAACAGAACATTTTCCCTAAGTTTCTCAGCAAGCTTACCATTATATCTCATTTGTGAGCTTTAGTCACATTATTTCCAGGATAGTAAGCTTGGAAATGAATACCCTAGATGATATTTGTCACGTTGATTTAAAAAAAAAGAAAAATGGGGTTTCATTAGCGAACAAAGGGAGGACACAGAATCTTTAAATGTTCTGCTAATATTCTATTTCTTAAAATTATTATTCTATAAACTGTGCATATACGTTACATAAAACATTTATCATTTCACAATAGAGTATTTAATAAACAGGAAAATAATTTGAAAAATACACATAAAGCAAGGAATAAAAATGGAAGCCTTGCACTATTTATGTTAAATTTTTCAATAGTAGCACACTTAAGCTTTAACATTCTTACTCTTTAATCTCATTACTCTCCTGAAACTGCTCTCTTAAACGCTAGTAAATATCTTCTATTTGTTAAACAAATATATACGTTCTTCCAGTTATCATTATTTTTAACCCCTCTAGAATATTTGGTGTTTGTCTCTCTTCTGCCATGAGTAACTCTCTTTGGCAAAAGTCATTATCTGTGCTATGCCATAATGTCAAAAATTTGGAAAAAATATGCAAAGGATTATCATAAAAATGACATCATTGTCATCATCATCCACACATCATTAGCATCATCAACACCACTGTCATCATCATCATCACATCATGACTATGATGATTTGACTGAGTGCCAATGCAGCATGGCAATATTGTCTTCATATGTAAAAACAAAACAAAACAAAAACTTGATGGAAGAGCAGGGGATCCTACCAAGGATAGCCCATCAGATTTACTCTTTGAATTTCCATAATTGCAATTGTTATCTGTGTTAGTTTCTTGTGGTTGGTAGTTGCCGTTGGGTCTTTGCCTACTTGTTGCAACCCTAAGTGTGCAGAGTAGAACTGTTTCATAAGGTTTTCAAGGCTGCGACCTTTTGGAAGCAAATACCCAGGCCTATCTTCAGAGGCAACTGTAAGTGAGTTCAAACCACCAACTATTTTGCTAATAGTAGAGCTCTGACTTACGCTATATCCTCTAGAGGGTCAAAACCAGTGAAGCGCATAATATATGCATAATATATATGTTTTTTTTAGTATGTATATGTATATAGACAGAGAAAGAGATTTATTTCAAGGAAGTGGCTCACCTAGTTGTGGAGGCTGGTAGGCCCTAAATCCAAGGGTTAGACATCAGGCTGGAGGCTTCTTCCAGCTCACGTGGTTACAGGAGCCAACAAACCCAAAATTGGCAGATCAAATGGCAAGCTTCTGGCTTGTGGGGTTGAGGGAAATGATGAATCCCCAAATCTGCAGGTCAGATGACAGGTATTTGGCTCACATCCCAAGAACCAGAGGTCAGAGGATGATGAGTCAAATGCAGGATCCAGAGAGAGTGAGTTTGCTAGAATATCTATATATAGTGGATGGATGCCATGCCCCCAAGGAAACTCCTCTTTCAACTGATCTACTGCTCACATCAGATCACAAAAAGGACGGTGATTATATAATATCTACCAAACCACTGAGAATCATGGCCTAGCCGAGTTGACACATAACCGTCACAAGTGCTTAACTGTGCCACTCAGGGGCTCCTTTAGTTTCTTTAAAAAAAAAAAAAAAATCCTGTTGCCATGGAGTCAATTCTGACTCATAGCGACCCTATAAGACAAAGTAAAACTGCCCCATGGGATTTCCAAGGAAAGTCTGGTAGACTCATACTGCCAACCTTTTGGTTAGCAGCTGCACTCTTAACCACTACGCCACCAGGGTTTCCTTAACGTCTTAAAAAAAAAAAAAAAAAAAAATTAGTGCTGCTTTAATAGAAACACCACAACTGGGTGGCCTTAATGAACAGAAATTTGTTTTCTCACCCTTAGGAGGCTAGATGTCCAAATTCAGGGCATCAACTCTAGGGAAAGGCTCTCTCTCTGTCAGTCTGGAGGAAAATTCTTGTCTCATTTTCTCTAGCTGGCCATCCTTAGAAGTCCTAGCTTGTAGACCAGTCAGCCTCCTTTCTCTGCAGGTAGTGTCGGTCTTCCCCTTGTGTCTTTATTCTTCTGTGCTTAATTTGGTTTTTCATACCTGAAAAATGATTGGTTTAAAACTCATCATACAGTAATATGGCCTCATCAACATAACAAAGAAAACCCTATTCCCAAATGAGATTACATACCCAGGTATAGGAATTAGGATTTACAGTGCATATTTTGGGGGGACACAATTCAATCCATAACAGTATCTGACCCCCATGAAACTCTGTACTTGTGGTTTCCAGGATGAGAGGAACCATTGTCTCTCATTCACACAGTGAATAGGAAAGCCAGGCTGAAATTGATTGATTTGCCCTTTAGCATTATCTTCCCCACCTTCATATTTAAAAATAAAAAATTATTACGCTTGTATGCTAAAAACATCACCTCAGCTAGTCTTGTAAAAGAATACTGTTAGGTTGCCTTTGACTGCATACGAACACAAACAAAACCCACTGCCATTGAGTCGATTCTGACTCACAGAAGTGCTATAGGACGAGTAGAACTGCCCCATAGGGTTTCCAAGGCTGTATCTTTATGGGAGCAGATTGCCACATCTTTTTCCAGTGGAACCGCTGGTGGGTTCAAACTACCATCCTTTTTTTTACCGAATGAGTGCTTTAACCATTGTGCCACCAGGGCATCTTTCCTGACTATTACATATTAGTAGCTTTAATTCACAGGAAACTATTTCAGCCGTAGTGCTAAATTGCAGAGGCGGAGAAACACTTGATTGTGTGACATGCTGTATGGTGCAGCCACTAAATAAATACAAATTAAATAAATAAACAAAGCACTTGTCTAAAGGCCAGCATAGCAGAGATGCCAGCGGAACTGTAAACGGTAGTTTAATTCCAAATTGAACCGAGGCTGTATTCTGTTGAGTTATTCACAGCCTTGTCAGAGGAGTTTACAGGCGAATTTTGCTGTTTATCATCGAAGTCTCAGCTACTATTTAGAAACACCATACTCTCATCTTAAAAGAATAGATTTAAGTGTTATTAATTTGCCCTGATGATTCAGAGTTGGTTTTTTATTTCGGCCTCATTTCATGTCAAGCCAGCATCCAACTAGAACTCCCAAATTTGTGAGTCATGATTTTCATTGCTTTGTGTGGTGTTGTCACCTGCAGTAAACCACTCTTTTTACTTCCTTTGTGATCCCTGGGGGTGTTTGTGTCCTAACTGCCATCTGGCAACCATTGCTAAGCCAGTGGTCTGTTTTTCTTCTCTCAAATTAATCATCATAGGGAAGGGCAGTGTTCATATGAATGCCTGTGCTATAAGTGAATAAAAAGGAGCTGACTCTGCTCAAACACATGAAAATAGATGAGATTGCTTTCTGAAGACTTGATTAGTGCTTGAATAAAGGGAGCTCTAGATTTACGCCCAGCTTCCCATTTTTTAATATAATCACCAAATATTCATGTTTGTTGTTTTATTTTTCAATGACTTTAGGTAATTTGTTGGCTCTAAGTAACTTAATTTCTACATTTTTCTTTGCTTTAGTCACTCAGCCCTACACCCTATGACCTTCCGTTTTTGTATGTCTACTTCCTATTTGGACATGTGTGGCTTTCCAATGTGGTTCTAATCTTTAGTAAGCGGATGGCTTTCTCAATAGGATGCTTTTTAGTATTTCCTGGCCATTGTTTTGCATCCTACCCAGAGGTGTCAGCTTGCATTCTTGTAGCTCTGCTACACAATAGAATATACTTCTCTAGTGAGGTGAAAAGGAAACTCTTGTCTGGTAGGCAGAGACATAAATACCACAGCCAACGTGAGGGTGGTATGGAAGTTAACTAACTGGTGCAGCTTTTGATCCTACCTGTTTATGCCAGGAGGATCATGAAACAAAAGAATGGATGAAGCAGAAGGAAAATAGGAGTGAGCTCTGTTTGTGAAGAGGTGTTAATTAAGGGTTTCTTGAGTAGAGAACTGGCATGCAGAGCTTTTGATCTTGGCAGATTCCAAGAGTAGGATTTTAAAGGAAAGTTTCAGATTGTAAGCACCTAAACAACTGGCTTTGTACAGCCTAAGGTCATGCTTAGGCTTCTTATTATTACTTAATAATAATAATAATAATAATAATTAGTGACTGTATAATAATTTCCACATGAGTCCGAGACTAGAGCCAAGAAGACCAACATCAGTGGTACTTAGACAATGTTCCGGGCACCTCTCACAATCTGGGCGCAGGTGTTGCTCCTGTATGTATGCAAAAAATTATTTATGAGATCAACGGTGATGAGTATGATCATCTGGCTTCTAGCATCCCAGTGATCGAAGTTACTGTTTTCTTTACATAGAAAAGAAAATTAAGAAATTATATCCAGGAAAGTAAATTGACCAAATGTTATGATGAGAAAGATATTTTTCAGTTGCATATCCTAGTCTTCGGGCCGTAATTTATTTGTCCATTACCTCCTACTATGTCTTCTCAGGCACTTGTTGATCTCCCCTACAAAATCCTAGCCAACTTGAAACTGGAAGAAAACTAGACTCATGTGCTATGCTACTGACTAGAGAAATGTGAGAAAAAAAGACTATTTTAAATATACCCATACACGTCGCCGTCGAGTCAATTCCGACTCATAGCGACCCTAGAAAACGGAGTAGAACTGCCCCATAGGGTTTCCTAGGAGCGGCTGTTTGAATTCAAACTGCCAATCTTTTGGTTAGCAGCCATAGCTCTTAACTACTGTGCCACCAAGGCTCCGTTTTAAATATAAAAACTAAAAATATAGGCTATACTAAATGCTAGTAATGGATCCACGGCAAAGTACATAGGCAGAACAGAGACAGGAATTTTAGATGGCAGTACGTATAGTTCAAGCAGAGATTTGGTAAAAGATAAATCCTCAGGCAACTGGTCCCCAGATTCTTTACTCTCTCTTTTCACTTTTAGCAGATTCATCTATCCTTCCAAAGAACGAAATTCTTGAAGCTGAGTCTTTAAAAGTAGATAGGATTTTAGCTGGGCTAGGAAAAATGGGGATGTGACTGGAGAGACTAAAAAAACATGAGCAAAATAAAGGTTGTGATGGGCCAAATAGCCCAGATTGGTTAAAGCACATGATATATACAGATGGTAAAGAGGGCATAACCTTGACAAGGTGGTTTTGGGCCATGTTATAAGGAGACAGGTTAAATCCTTGATGAGGAATTTAAGCTTAATTCAGTAGGAAATGAGAATCATTAGAGGTTTTAATTGTAAGGAAGTGTCTGATTCAGAATTGTGCTTTAAGAAGTATATTCTGGCAATAGTGTTTATTCATTTGCATCTATTTATTGACACTTATTTTAACAAAAAAAAATTTACATTAAGTGTTGTGAGTGATAAAGAGGTTAACATGATAAACTTCCTGTTTTTATGTGAATACAATTTAGCAGAGGCATGAAATGCATGTAACAGCTATGTCACCTAATGCAAGTGATAAATATCCTAAGTGTACATGGGCAGTTGAAAGGAAGAAGAAATTACTTCTAGCCGTTGGAAAGACCCATTAGGAGACTAAAACAAGAGGCCAAGCGAGAGGAAATAATAAATCAAAGAAAAAATGGAAAGATTAGTTCAAAGGACTAATTGACCCCAATTACTACGACCTCCGGCAGACTGAGTCCAGCACAACTAGATGGTGCCTGGCTATCACCACTGACTGCCCTGAAAGGGATCACAATAGAGGGTCCTGGACAGAGCTGGAGAAAAATGTAGAATAAAATTCTAACTCACAAAAAACAACCAGACTTACTGGCCTGACAGGGACTGGAGAAACTCCAAGAACATGGTCCCCAGATTCCCTTTTAGCTCAGTAATGAAGTCACTCCTGAGGTTCACATTTCAGGCAAAGATTAGACAGGCCCCTAAAATGAAATGAGACTAAAGGAGCACAGGGGCAAGGACAAGATGCAGGAGAGACAGGGAAGCTGGTAACAGAGAAGCTAAGGTTGAAAAGGTAGAGTGTTGACATGGTTGGTAACCAACGTCACAAAACAATACGTATATTAATTGTTTAATGAGAAGCTAGCTTGTTCTGTAAACCTTCATCTGAAGTACACTAATAAAAATTAAATAAATGAATAAAGGATGATGACAACTAGGAAAGGGGGTGGTTTGGCTTCCCAGCCCCTCCTCAGGGCTTGGAGTCCTGCAGCCTGTTGAAGGCTCAATGCATTCAGATGAAAGCAGCCCCTCCTCAGCCTGCCTTGTCATTGGGCTGAGGCAGTGAGGCTCTGAAATTAATTGGAGGCTCTACCTCCACTAAGATGCTGGCACTTCCTAATGAATCGTTTTCCCACTTGAAAAAACACACTCAAAAAAAAAAAAAAATCAGCTACCAAATAATTGCAGTCAGAAAAGAGAATGCAGATAGGAGAAACACTGTAAAAGTAAACTTTTTGATTAGTGGGAGTAATGAAGAGTCTAAATTTCTGATTATTTTCAAGCCTAGGTAACCAGAATTCATTCATTCACTTTTCCACTCATGAATTTTGCATGTGTTTGTCTAGTGTCTACAATGTACCAAGGTTATATTAGTTGTTAGGATAGAGCCATGGACATGCTGGCCCTCATGAAATTTACTTTCTAGTAGGGAAATATGCCATGAACAGAAAAAATGATGTCATATGGTCAAAACTGGAAACAAGTAGGAGAGGTTGTTTGTAAAGGAGGATTTTACTCATTTCACAATATTTTGAATTTGAGGAACGAATGAGATATGAGTCTAAACATAGATGAAGGCTGGAGAGATAGATCGTTATCTGTCCAAGGGAAATAATTTGAATCATGGAAATTAATGAGTTCATCAAAGGAAAATGTACAAAAAGGCAAAAATAGAGTTTATGATAGAATCTTAGGAAACAACTATATTTAGGAAAAGGGACCATACATAAGAATCAATTAAGGAGACAAAAGAAGGATGATAAATTTGGAAGTAGCAGTAAATGCTACAAAGAGTAAAGAATAAAGTGTTTTTAAAAAAGGAACTTACATTTTGAAATTGAACAGAGTATGAGGATATAGACTGACAAGAATGCCAATTATAATATAGTAGTAGGAGCCGAAGCCAGACTGTGAGCCAATCTTAGTTGTAAAAGAAAGTAAAGAAATTGGATAAGAGCTTGAGAGGGGTAAATTATGGGAACTTTTTTTTAAGACAAGCAGTGGTACATGGTCACAAGGAGAGGCACGGGAACTTTTAGAGATCAAAGACAGAAAAAACAAAGTGAGGAAATAACTAATCAGTCAAGGAGGAGGTGTGAGAGGGTTGGGTTGGGAGTATACACAGACCCGCAAAAAGAGAGAAGGAACCCCCTGCTCAGAAATGTATCAGAAGTGCAGACAGAGATGAATACAAATAACATGAGTAGTGAGGAGTAAGATGAGGAGACTATTGTCAAATAGTCCTGATACTACTGTTAAATTAGAGGGAAGATATGTCTACAGGTTTGGTGAGTGCTGGGTTAGGCTTAGAGATATGAAGAACGAAGACGGTTTGAAAGAGCTGCAATGGGGAATAAAATCATGGTTCAATAAGAGATGAATAAAGCGATTACTTGCCAGCCTAGAAGGCAGAGTTGAAATTAGAGAGCATGAATCAGGAATGGGCCAAATTTGTATAATTTTATGACTTCCTCTAGTAAGCCACAGCTGCCCAGTGGCAGAGAAAAAGATCTGGGTGATACCGGCTCCCCTTTCTTATATTCTACCAATCTTGCTACTGGCAGGGACTGGAGTGATCCATCTGGTGTCAGATGAGATACAAAGGGTTTTTCTCTTCGTGCTCTCCATGGTTTGTTTTACCTCTTTGATGAAAAGAAGCCATATGCCAAAGTGAAGAAAGTAAAGTCACCCAAACATAAGCCCACTCATCTATCACTGACAGTGTTTCAGACTTATTCACCCAGTTGTCGGGCTGATGAGTGGGGATAGAATTGCCAGAAACCCAAGGAGAAAAATTCTCAGAAAGTTAAACCAAGTGGGAGTAATTCATTTTCCCAAGCATGGAGCAAAATGTCTCTCCAAGAGCAGTGGGGAGGTCACACCAGACCTTTGGAAACTCTTGGGATTGCATAGCAGGAGCACTGAGTACTTTCTGTCACTTTTCTAACTCCTCCTGGGGGAGCCAGGAAGACTTGATGCCAGTCAACGCTAGTTGACACTTATGGACATTTCCTGCTGAGTCCTTGTGGATTTACATAATATAAAGGCATTGAGCTTTAATATGCATGATAGTGACCCAGATCCCAGGCTCAACCTCAACCAAACTAGGAGTACGGTGAATATAATATCTGTTAGTCAGGAGTGAATGAGTCAACAATATATAATTCATGTAATTTAGACAGTAAAATAGCCCAATAAAATAGTCTCGCTTTTTTTTTTTTCCTTTAAAGGAGACTCTTTGACAATTCAGGCACAAAGGGAGGCGTATATTCCTGTAATCCATCCACCTAAAATTAAGAAAAATCTCCCATCAGAGAATTTTAAAAGTACTGAAGCCTCTCTTCCCGCAATTAATTTTGCTAATGGTCAAGTTCCTAAGTGAGGCAATATCTTTCAAGCTCGGCTCTATTCTTTCCCAAGCAAAGGGTCTGTTGAAAGGATGCTGTAATAAAGCAAAGATAGGGCTCCTTTGTGCCTTTTGATGGAGTGAGACAGAATGGCATCAGATTGGGGATAACTTTAAGCACTATCGCTGCTACATGAGGAGATAAAACAGAAAGCAGCCAGTGTCTCTGAGTTGTTTTGAAGCAGAAGCCTGTGTTGCAGCAAGGAATATTTGTAACTGGAACCGACTGTAGTCTGAACTAAGAACTGCCCTTGGCTGTGAGTAATGAATCCTGTGCCTGAGGTCTGTGCTACTGCTTTTGTTATCCAATATCTTGGTCCCAAGGCATATGCTGTTGGACTTGGGCACGCTTATAAAGGGATAGTGTAGTATACATTTCTAGACCTGCTGGAGACTAGGAAAGGAAAGACTGTGGCATGGAGCACTCTTAGCCACCTCCCGCAGAGGAAGCGATTTCATATGTATTAATGACTTTCTATGTGCCAGGCCCTTTGCAATCCATCATCGTAACTCTGCAACTTAAACATATTAAGCTCATTTTTAAAATAATGAAATTAAGGCAGGGATTTAAGTGACTTGGACAGTCACACTGCTGAAAATGGCAAATGCACAACTGAACTCATCACATCTATACCTGCCTAGAGCCCTGGTGGTGGTGCAGTTAAGAGCTTGTCCGCTAACCAAAAGGTCAGTAGTTCAAATCCACCAGCCGCTCCCTGGAAACCCTAGAGGGCAGTTCTACTCTGTCCTGTAGGGTCTCTATGAGTCGAAAGCAACTCAATGGCAATGAGTTTTTGTTTCCTTTGTTTTGTTTCATTGGTTCTCAAAGCATAGGATATCGACCAGCACCATCAGCCTCAGCATCACCTGAAAACGGATTAGAAATAAAAATTCTCTTTGGCAGAAATATGTGGCAATCTGCTTCCTTAAAGATTATAGCCTTGAAACCTCTTTGGGGCAGTTTTACTCTGTTGTATAGGGTCGCTATGAGTCAGAATTGACTCGACAGCACACACCAACAACATGTCATGAAACACCTCTGCAAAGCAAGCACACTACCGTTAGTCTTCCAGACACACAGTTAAAGTCTTATAATGGGTTTCTAAGACAAGACAGCAAAGATTTTTCACACAAACTCCTTCAGGACTTTAAGAAACCAAGTATCTAGTGAGCAAAAAATAATAAAAACAATTAAAATAACTGCAAAATTAAAAAAAAATGAAAATTCTCATGCCCTGCCACAAATGTACTGAATCGGAGACTCCGAAGGTGGAGCTCAGCACGCGTGTACATAATGCAACGATCCACTTAGCTATTTCCTTATGCATTCATTCATTCATCTGACAAGTACTACACAAAGTATTTAATACTGGGAAGGGATAAATTAAAAGACTAAGACAAACTGATGTGAGAGAAACAGCTCAGGCACTCATGTTACAGTTATGTAACAATATGAGGCAGTATCTGGCAATTGCCTGAATGAGGAATTTGATTGAGAATTCTACGAGATTTTGGGTGAGGTGATGATGAATTTTTCATAGTAGAAGTACTCTAGCAGGATCTTGGGAGAATATAAAAAGGTGAAAATAATGATGGAGTGGTATTGGGGGATCCCAGGTGAGTAAAAGCATATAAAAAAAAATTTTATAAGTTCCATAGCAATATCCTCTTTTCTTAAATGAGGAAATTGCCACATTTTATGTGTTCACAGGAGGCAGCCGAGGTATAAAGAAAAGGGTCTTGGAATAACGAGACCTGAGTTCTTGCCTATCATAACTGGGTGACATTTGGCAAGTCCTTGTTTTTTGTTTTACTTATAGAAAAGGAACTTTGGTACAGCACAATTTCATAGTATTATTAACAAGATCAAAGGAAATATTCCTGTCAGGATCCCCCAATCTAGTTTTTACGTATATGTTGGGGGAAAAAAAAGTTCTATTTTCAAATAAATTTATGGAACATGGATTGACTTATGTTCAATAAATTATAGGACTTCTCAGAGCCTTTATTGTGTTCAAGAAATTATGAATTTCTCAGAGGAGAAATCAGATGTGGTATACCCCAAACTTATTGTGCCATACCAAAAAAAAAAAAAAAACCCATTGCAATCAAGTCAATTCTAACTCATAGCTATCCTATAGGACAGAGCAGAACTGCCCCATTGGATTTCCAAAGAGGGCCTGGTGGATTTGAACTGCCAACCTTTTGGTTAGCAGCCATTTGCATGGAATGTCCTTTGACATTCAAAGGAAGACCTTTGAATATCTCCCACAGCAAGCATTTCAGAGAGTACAGTCTGAAAAATGGCCATCTAAATGATTGTGGCTGGGCACAGAGTGGTGTTCATTAAATCTTAATTTAATTGAATTTCAGCCATATCCATTTTTATAGTTCATCTTAAATCTCAATGTACTATAATGGAAATGCTACAGCAATCTGAGAACACAAGGTCAACCACTTGAAAGTTCAACCACATGGCTCAGCATTCATTTTCTCTATAGCTTAAAGTTTTTGCCAACATAAAGTTTTGCCCAGAAATGCACGTTTCTTTAAGTATTAAGTCTCTTAACTTTTTGCAGCCTGAAAGATTTAATGAAATTGCCAGAAACATACCTCATGATGATGCAGTCAACTGACAAATGCAACCTACCAAGGGTTCATATGTATTAAGCAAATATTAATGTAGAATAATTACATATATATTTATATACATGGGTGCATAATTACACACACACACATATACATATGTGATATATTTTATAGAAAGAGCTATACCCAAGTGAATATTGTCATTGGAATATACAAAGAGGACCAAGAGCAGTTGCTGTTGAATTGATTCAGACTCACGGTAACCCTCCATGTGAGAGAGTAGAACTGTGCTCCACAGAATTTTAAATGGCTCATTTTTCTGAAGTAGACAATCAGATCTTTCTTCTAAGGCACCTCTAGGTGGACTTGAACCTCTAACCTTTCAGTTTACAACTGAGTACATTAACTATTCACACCACCCAGAGGCTCCACACAAATAGGGTAGGAATTGTATATCGTATGTATACAATAACCCTGGTGGCTCAATGGTTAAGCACTCAGCTAGTAACCATTAGGCAATTCAAACCCACCCAGCAGCTCTGCTGAAGGAAGAGCTGGTGTTTTGCTCCCATAAAGATTACAGCGTAGAGAAACCCTATGGGGCAGTTATACTCTGCCACATGGGTCACTGTAGGTCAAAAATCGACTCGATGGCACCCAACAACAACAACAATACATACAATAAACATTACTTTTACATCCTGCTCTGTGTCAAACACTAGGCAGATGAGTTTGAAAAACATGACACAATACTTTCCCACACAGTATTTATGATCTAGTACAACAGTGAGATGTCCACGTGTACTATGAGCTATGAGAGTGAGGAGAGAGGCAAGCATGACATGGAAACCAAAAGAGGGAGCAGCTAATTCTGATGGGGAGGAGGGACAATGGGATGTTCCATCAAGGAGACAATTCTTGATCTGGACCTCAAAGGATGATTTTGGCATGTTGAGAAAAGAAAAAGGGAACTTCACTCAGGGAGGGGGGGAATTCATTTTAAGAAAGTTCAAAGGTGTCAAAATACTAGAGAAAAGTAAATAATTTCATGCACTGATAAAATAAAATTAGGAGTGAAGAAAAGTGGGAGACTTGGGCTGGGCATTAATGTGGAGACAAGATTGTGATGATTGTTAGTGATAAGGTAAGAAATTGGGTAGGACTTTATTCTGAAGAACATAGGATGGTGTCAGAAGCATTTGTGACAAGAAAACTTTTCCCTTTGGAAAGATGTCTCTGATGTCTCATAGGAAATATATTGCAGTAAGTCAAATATTAAATATTAGATATAATAATAGTAAAATATCTATGCTTTGAAAAAAACTGTTGCCATCTAGTTGATTCCGATTCACAGGGACCATAAGACAGAGCAGAGCTGCCCCATAGGGCTTCCAAGGACCCCCTGGGGGATCCAAACTGCTGACCTCTTGGTTAGCTACCGAGCTTTTAACCACTGTACCACCAGGGCTGTACTGGGAATATCATAATATTATATTCCAAGCACTGTATAAATATTGTTTCTTTTGATATTCTCCCTCAAGAAGAAGAGATAAAAATTATCTTTGCCATTTTAGATATCAAGTGCTGTGCTTAAATTGACAAAGCTTAAAATTACAGAGAATTCAAATTCAAGTTGGTGTAAGTCAATATTCTAAACAACTATTCTATGCTACCATCCTTTAAAAAATATGTAAAAGAAAATGTGGGCTAATGGTTTTTTATAATCTCGAGGTTAAGAAAAGACTTTCTAAGCAAAATATCAAAGAAAAGAAAATGACTAAGAAAAAAACAATAGATTTGATTACATAAATGTTAACACTTTAGGGTCAGGATGAGTAGGAATCGACTGGACGGCAATGGGTTTGGTCCTTTGGTATACAGCAACAGCATAAACAGAGTAGAAACGAAAACAACAAACTAGGAAAATATTCTCAACCTATATAACAGAGGAGTAATTAATATTATACAAAGAATTTCCAAAAATAAATAAAATGTGGATCTCCCCTAGTAGAAAAATTGGCAAAGGGCACAAATAGTTCATGCTGCTGGGAAAATTTTGGGATAGAGTGGGAGGAAATCAACATCTTCATTTAGAGTTGGTTGAGGTATAACTTTGCAGCACCTTTCTGGAGGAAGGTTTGACATAGTATAATATAGGAGCCCTGGTGATGCACTGGAAACCCTGGTGGTGTAGTGGTTAAGTGCTATGGCTTGCTAACCAAAGAGTCAGCAGTTCAAATCGGCCAGGCGCTCCTTGGAAACTCTATGGCGCAGTTCTACTCTGTCCTATAGGGTCGCTTTGAGTCAGAATCAACTCAACGGCACTGGGTTTGGTTTTTTTGGTTTTGGTGATGCAGTGGTTAAGAGCTCAGCTGCTAACCAAGAGATCTGCTGTTCAAATTCAGCTGCTCCTTGGAAACCTTATGGGGCACTTTCACTCTGTCCTATAGAGTCTATGGTGTTGCTATGAGTCAGAATCCACTGGATGGCAATTTTTATTTTTTTAGTATAATATATAATATACATGATATAATATATGAAATGTATGCTCTTTGACCCAGCAATTTTATTTAATGGTATTTTTCCTAAGAAGATAATAAGATGTGGTTGGACAAATAGAGACAAAATAATGAAATTGTTTGGAAGACGAGAGGCATCGCAAGACTAAATAAAAGTCTTAGGGATATGAGATATCAATTCTATTCAAATTAATTTCTTTTTCAAAAAAATGTATTTGGTTTAGCTAAATCAGAACTTAGGTAATGAGAGAAATAAAATACATACACACCCCCCCACACAATTGTCACTTATAAATGCCTATATCAAGATAGTCACTAGTCAGATTAGGAGTCCTTGGGTGGTAAAAATGATTAATGTACTTGGCTCCAAATTGAAAAGTAGAAAGTTCGAGTCCACCCTGAGGCACCTTGAAAGAAAAGCTTAGTGATCTGCTTTTGAAATAGCAGCCATTGAAAATTCCATGGAGCACAGTTCTACTCTGACATACATGGGGTCTCCATGAGTTGGAGTTGACTCAACAGCAGCTAGTTTTTAGGCTGATGAAAGATAGGCAGACTCTGTGGTTCTTGGTGTTCCTTTGAAATGTAACAAGTCTCTAGGAAGGCATTATGAGTATTATGGAATGTAGAGAGCTAATGAAGGGCTCTTGCAAATTTAGGCTTGAAGACATCGAATTCAAAGTCATGGCTTCGTTTTCATACGGGGTATATTTTGCAACCTTGGATTACTCAAAAAGTTGAGTACTACTTTGGAATTGTAAATAGTCATGCATTTTAAAATACCACCCTGGCCTACATTCAAGCTTATTAACCCAAGGTCAGAACTTTGAAATTGAGTGTTTTATGCGTTAGTTTGAACTTTACAAGTTAAGGTTACAGGCCTTAAGTCTTTTTAGTCTGAACCTGTTTATTCAACAGGCAAATACCAAAAGCTAAGTATTTGGTTTCCAACAACCAACCCGCTGCATGGGTAGGTATAATGTAGCAATATTTCCCAGATAACCCTGAAAATTCCCCATCCTCTGGTCCTTCTCAAAGACACAATTAAATAAGAAGTGAAGTCAAGAGATCAAAAGTATTTGAACTCAAAAGGGGCTAGAGTCTGTAACCCCTATGGTGAAGGAGATTGTAGACTAAAGATATTTAAATAACTAGAAATGCTTCCTTCTCTTAAAATGCTATCTCAGTAGTTAAAAAATAAACACAGCTAGCATTTCTCTATAACTGAACTTCCTCTTACTGTATCTCTTAACATAACTTTCCCACTCATTTGAATTTATGCCAGTCCCTGTCTTGGGCTTATTATCTTTTCTATTGAACTAGGAGGACCTTCTAATCTTTGCTTTTCTATTTCTTCTGTAAGGCGGGTAGGCAGTAAGGAGCCTGCAGTAAACATTTCTAATTTAAGCTTTACTCTGACACATGGGAAACAGCCCTATGCCAACCGTGTATTTGGGGCCATTTTTACTCGGGAAAGGTGGTAACGAAAATCTCATCAAGAAACGCATATAGATATACATTAATCTGAAATACTCTGCTGGGTTTGGACATTCAGATTCAGCCACTACTGAACTTCTAGAAGGCAAAAATCTAAATAATAAAACATTGCTAAGACCAATTGTGTAATACTCTGTTTTGCTTCGGTTTTGGTTTTTGAATTCTCAGATGCCCATTTAAATGAACCACTTATATTAGTCAGGAATTACTTAAGGTAAACAAGATTGAACTAGCTCTTATTACTGACTACTAACATAGGACATCCAACTCAATTCAGATTTTAAAATTGATTTTGAGAGGGCCCAGGGGTTGCTCATAAAAGCTTAACAGCATATCCAGTCAGTTGCCATGTGGCTTCCCCTATTTCTTTCCTTTCCTTTTGTCCAAATCCCCTTCTACTGAGTATGCCTGTCATAACCACCTGGATGCCACCAGTCCTGGGCATCACTATTTTTTCTAACATGGTTTACCATCTCCATTTCTATTTCCCTCTAATTATATCAGCTGATCTTTGAATTATTTTATCTTCTCTTTGAGCTTTTAATACAAATAGGAAATATTTTCTTTAATTTCAGAGTCTGCACAGTCAAAATTTTCATCTTTTCCATGGAGGGATCCATCTTGTTTTCTTCTATTTTCTGTTTCTCTTATGGGTGTGATTTTTCTTTGCTTCTTGTTCTTGTTTTCTTTTTTTTCCCCCTTGACATACCTATTTATCCGTCTTATCTGAATTCTAAGTATCCTGGTTATAATGAACGGGGGTTTTATTTCTGGACCACCTATTGACTGAGAGAGAGCTGGCCTAGTAGAATGCTTGGACGTAGATCTCTTGTTTCAGAGCACTTCCTCCTTAACTCTATTCTGAAATTTGGAGCAAAGTTTTGTCTAATGCAAGCACATAGATGGATGCCAGCTTGCAGTGAAATCCTCGTGGAGGGATTGAGTGTTTACTTCATTTCCAAAGCTTGGAAATTTGTTCTCATGAACAATTCCTCCATTATCCTACTGTACCAATTGTTTTTTTTTTTTTTTTGCATAATGTAGAATGTAAAATGCTTGTTTGAATAAGTGAATGAACAATGATCCCTTGGGTATGGTAGTTTGATATATTCCCCTCAGACACGTTTCTACTGCATTTGTTCCAAGCCTTCAAACTTCATCTGGTTATTTTCCAACCTAAGGAAGGATAATAACCTGCCCCTACCCTCTGTGGAAACTTTTAAATCTCATGTATGCCAAATTTAAAACAAAACTTAAAAAAAAAGAAAAAAGTGGAGCTTTTTATAGCAGCGTAAAGTCAAGGAAAATTACTTGCTGGTTATTTCTATCATTTTGGCCATCTTCTGTGATTAGGCTTTTGAATTAGCTTCATGAGACTTTTTTGGGTTTCATGTTCATACAATACCCTGAGAAGTACTTTGAATAACCCAGGTGCCTAAGGCTAAAAGTGTAGATTTTAATTGTTATGATAATAGATAACATTTATAGAGAATTTATTATATGTCACTGTCATGGATTGAATTGTGTCCCTCTAAAATGTCTGTCAGCTTGGCTAGATGATGATTCCTGGAGTCTACCATTTTATCATCTGATATGATTTTCCCATGTGTTGTAAATCTTATCTCTGTGATGTAATAAAATGGATTAGGGGCATTTATGTTGATGAGATATACAAGATTAGATAGTGTCTGATGCCAATCTCCTTTGAGATATAAAAGAATAGAGCAGAGAGACATAGGGACCTCATACCACTAAGAAAGAAGCACCAGGAGTAGAGCACATCCTTTGGACCTGGGGTTCCTGTGCGGAGAAGCTTCTAGTCCAGCGGAAGATTGACAAGAAGGACCTGCCTCTAGAACACACAGAGAGAGAAAACATTCCTCTGGAGATGATGCCCTGAATTTGGACTGGTAGTCTACAAGACTGTGAAAGAATAAATTTGTCTTTGTTAAAGCCATCCATTTGTGGTATTTCTGTTGTAGCAGCACTAGATAACCAAGACAGTCAGGCACCCAACAAATACTTTGCATGAGTTTTTATTTAATCCTTACAACAACCCTTTGAGTGGGGACAACAATGAAAACTGTGGTTAAATCTAAACTAGTTAGTGGTGAAGACCTCAATTCCAACCCAAGCTGTCTGATGACAGAGGGCACCATAGGAACCCCCAAAATGTCCTGTCTTAAAATATTAAAAATAAAGACATTGCTCATTTGGTTTTTAGTGATAAATAAAAATTAGTTTTAGTAATTCCTTGCACAAACTTACATTAGTTTCTTATACCCATAGTCAACTTTTTCTACTTTATTTAAAGTCCTTACATCTACGTTGTTGTATGTCTTTGAGCTGATTTGGACTTACTTTCTCCCATAAGACAGAATAGAACCGCCCCCCAGGGTTTCCTAGGCTATACATTATGAGTTGGAATTGACTAGATAGCAACGGCTTTGGTTTTTTTTTTTTTATTTTTAATCTTTATGGGAGCAGATTCCTAGATGTTTCCTCCTGTGGAGCCACTGGTAGATTTGAACCACTGACCTTTCAGTTAGCAATCAAATGCTTAACTATTGTGCCACCAGGGATCCTTAGATATGTTCAGATTCCTTTATTAAATAACTCATAAAATTTCATTTTAGACATATACTCTTTTAGCCACTACATTAATACCCAAATTCAGGAGTAAGTGTAGCCATTAAATGATCTTTTATCAATGCTCATGGTAACTTCAAAGAAAGTATAGGGAGATCATATTAAAAACAAACAAAAAAAAGTCTTCCTCTAGCCAACATTTTCATTTGATTTTGTATTACAGACATACATTAAGAAACTGTACCCATAAACTGTATAGAACTGTACTCAGGAACACTGTTTTTGTCGAATACTTGTGTTGACCATTCAGTACCCAGTGCCATCGAGTCAATTCCGACTCATAGCGACCCTATAGGACAGAGTAGAACTGCCCCCATAGAGTTTCCAAGGAGCGCCTGGCGGATTTGAACTGCAGAAGTGATTAAATGGAAAACACTATATCAGGTGCTATGAAAGAAAGAAACATGCCTTTTGGGCTTATATGCCATCAAGGAAGAGAGGAATTCAGACACAGACACAAATATGACCCAGAGTGATTGAATGCTGTAACTGACCTACGTGCTCCATGCTGTGCAGGTTCTCCAGGAAAGGGAAGGATCTGTGTGGTGTGGCGTGGGCTCAGGGTTGGTTTCACAGATGGACTGACTTTGAGCTGGAATTTGAAGGATGAGTAGGTAAGAGTTTAAAATGTGGAAAAGATAATCACTCCAGGTCACATTATATGGGTATTATTAAATGGATTAATTTACCTATCAGAAAATATGCCTCTAAATTCAACCATCCTGGGGGAAAAAATCAAAGAAAACATGACTAATTACTTTTTAGAAAGAATCAAGACTTTTTTGTACCTGGTTTGAATATTTCTAGATTTTTTTCTTATATCATAAAACTTTACTTATTTTAAAGAGAGACTAATAGGGAGAGGTTAAGAGCTCATACTCTGGCATTAGACAGAGATGGCTTCATTTACATCCTGGCTGTGCTACTTAGTAGTAGTTGGATAAGATTAGGTAAATTACCTAATTTCTCTGAGTCTCAGTTTCTTCATCCAGAAAATAGGGAAAATAATACTCACCTTAGTGCACTGACTTATACCGGGTTTGACATATCATAGGTTCAACAAAAAAGATGTTGCTAATTAGACTACTAATTAAGTGGAAGATTTTTAAAGTCCTTGAAATAGGGAACTATTTCCCGTCTTTCAAATGCCACCATGCATAGCACATTGTTTTCACAAGAAAGTGGTTACAAATATTTGATGTAAGGGTGAATGAATGGATGAGCAAGCGCATAAATGAACAGAGGGAGGAAGTGAATGAGTGAACTGGGTAGTGCTTGGATTCTGCCATTTTTCTCCCTCAAACAAAACAAGCTACCTCCTGAGTATTTCTACAGAGTAAAATCAAAATATTATTTGTTGGTCACTACATATTGCTGTGTTCTGAAGGTGTGATATGATTCTCATATTGTGAAGATATTTAGCAAGCAGAATCAGAACTACACAGATCTTGCCCAGCACCATCTGCCTTCTTTAGAACTCCTTGTCATTTTACTATAGTTCAATTGTGTATAAGTAAAACTTAACATGAGTATTTTTTCTTAAAACTTCATATAGACTTAAAATAAGAAGACAGTGGACAAAATTTACAAAAAAAAAAAATTACAAAAAAAAAGTGACATTTTGGGACATAAGCTAACATTCTAAAAAGACCAATATCAAAAAAGTAGAACCTGTTTTAGGATATAAAATCCTGGCAAAGGGATTTTTTCCAAGGAAAAAGTGGAGAATTGTATTGTGGAGAATATGGTTGATACCTCTAAAGGATCTCCTCTAAATAGTCCTAAAACATTATATTACGACATTTGCAAAGGAACATCAAAATATTTGAATTTAGGCATTTAACTTTAATTGAAAGCTTCCCTCCCTAATTGTGTTTATTGCTATCAGGTATCTTTTTTTTTCCACCTCTCTCTCTCTCTCTCTCTCTGTCTGCCTCTCTTTCTCTCTTTTTCCCTCATACACCCTTCATTATGCTGCAAGTAATGTAAGGGGAGACTAATTCTATTCTTGGTCAGACAGAAATAGAATGAGAAGGATATTGGAAAGAATGATAGGGCATGCAATACTGAGTATAAAGCTGTGTGCAAGAGGAGGATTAGAGTGGCAATGGATTCACTGAAGAGGAAAGTAACCAAAGGAATTAAAGATTTATGAAAGTTAAACAAGTCAAAAGAGTGAAGAACCTGGATTAAAAAAAAAAAAAAAAAGCATTTGTGGAAGGAATGCTGGGTTCAGAATTGATGGAAACAGGAGAAGACTCAGGTGGCTGCGGAAGAACCACACTGTCTGTACCATGGTGGTTATTTCTGGAACCCTGTAAGAAAGGGCCAGGAGTTTGTGTATCTAAGAAACAGGCATGAAAACAAACTTGGCAAAATGAGAGTAGACAGAAATTGTATCACTTATGTTAAGCTTTGCCTATGGAATTCAGTGAAAAGTCAGACCCATGAAATTAACTTATTTACATACAGCATGTACCCTAAAATTGGTAATAACTTAATATGGGGTCTCTGCATGATGCAAATGATTAGTGCACTCAGCTGCTGAACAAAAAATTGAAGGTTTTAGTCCACCTACGAGCATCTCAGAAGAAAGGCCCAGTGATCTGTTTCCAAACTATCAGCTGTTTAAAATTCTATGGAGCACGGCTCTACTCTGAGACACTTGGGGTCACCATGAGTCAGAGCTGACTAGGGGGCAACTGTGGGTTTTTTGTTTATTTGTTTGTTTTTTCATTTAATATATTTTGCTGCCTAAATAGCACATGATATGCTGATGACATTTATGACTGTGGGTAATGTACAAGAGTATGTTACTGTGCTACATAAGTAAAAATGAATGAGATCTTGTTAAGGGCAAATATTCTTGTACATGATTTATATATATTCTTAGGTTTCATGCTCATTACAAATCTGTGTGGCAGGTACTATTATTTCCCCCATTTGAAGCTGGAGATTGAGAAACTGAGAGATAAACAACCATCCGAGGTGACCCAGCAAGTTGGTGAAGGAGTCAGTCTGACTCTGGGCCTCAGAACCTTAACCACTGGGGCACATTGCTTCAGAGTGGGCACCTCTCTGAGAACACAATTCTTCCTTCATTTTTGTGGAAAAAGGAGGGGAAGAAAGAAAAGCCCTTTGTATATAATAATGACATCTATGTTGGGGTTTATGTATACATACGTGTGTACAAATCTAAACTCAGGAACTTTCTCTGCGTTTCTTCTTACAGAGAATGCCACCAACTACCCAGTGTGCAAGCAGAGAAATAAAAGTCTTTGGTGATATCGCCCTCTCAACTTTTCATTCAAGACATTTTCCAATCCTATCAATATCACTTTAGATCTCCTGAATCTATCCACCTCTATTTCCACTGCCTGAAACTTATTTCACCTGGACTTCTATAATAGCTTTTCTATTTTATTCCAATTTTTTCTCACCCACCCCAATATATTATTCATTTTGCAATTAGAGAATTTTTTTCAAAATATTGATTTTTTAAAATATAATTCTATTTAAAGTCTTTAAACGACTTACCATTGCTTGTGGTTAAAAAAAAAAAAAAAAAACTTAACAAAAATGTCTCCAGATTTCAGTGCCTTAAAGCAGTTCATTTCTCATCAATGTAAGAATCCAGAACAGGAGCTCCTAGTTGGCAGAGGGTCTGTTCCAAGCAGTCATTCAGGGTCCCAGGCTGCCAGAGTGCAGTCAACTGCTTTCCACCACTGTAGTCCACAGAATGGGGGATGGGCATGAGAAGGAACCACACCCACTGTCTTAATAAGTTGTCTAGGATGTGGATGTGGTAATGTCACCTCTACTCACATTGCATTGGAGGGAAAGTAGTCATGTGGCCACACAATGCAAAGGAGGCTGGGAAATGTAGTCTCTGTCTGTGTTGCTACATTCTGTTACTATGGAAGACAGAAAAAAAATTGATGAACAGCTGTCTGTCTCTTGCCCACCTTACCTCCAGCTTCATTTGCTACCATCATCCACCTTGTTCCTTACACTGGTCAAAACTTTATACACGTACTTAAACACTTTATCTGTACCTAAGTGTCTCCTACTCATAATGCAGGTCTCAGGTCAAATATTACTTGCTCAGGGAAGGCATTCCTCACCTGTAGATTAAGTCAGGTCTCTCCATACAAGCCATTGTACCATGCTCCTTTTTCTCATAACATTTATCAGTAACGGTTTTCATTTTTTACGTTCTATACATCATTGTTTATTTAGTATATCTCTTCTTTACTATATTATATTACTGTGATGGTTAAGGTTGTGTGTCAACTTGGCTGGTCCAAGATTCTCAGTGGTTTGGCAGTCGTATGATGTTGTGATCACCACCATGATAGAATCTGCTGAGTAGCCAATCAATTGAAATGGAGTTTCTTTGGGCCTGTGGCTTTCATTGAATATAAGTGGACATTCTGGCAAGGCTCTTGGGCTTTTTGCTTGCACTAGATCTGATAGCTGGCTCCTGTTCATCTGACCTCCAATTCTTGGGACTTGAGCTAACAGTTTATCTTCAGTCTTGCCTGCCAATCTTGGGATTCCCTGATCTTTGCAGCCTGTGAGCAAGAGCCCTGCTCTCTGACCTGCTGATCTTGGGTTCACTAGCCCCTGCAGCTATGTGAATCAGGAAAATCCTCTATCCTGATCGATGGACTTGGGACATTCCAGTCTCTACAACTGTAAGAGTCATTTGCTTGATATAAAGCTCTCTATATATTTATATGCTTGCTGGTTTTGCTTCTCTAGAGAACCCAGGCTAAAATAATCACTATATTGTATTATACGCTATATTATAACCCCTTCAGGAGAAGAGACCCTTTTGCATACCATTATATTCATACTTAGGTCCCTGATGGCACAAGCTGTTTGCACTCACCTGCTTACTTAAAAGTTTAGTGGTTCAAACCCATTCAGCAATGCCTTGGAAGAAAGGCCTGGATATCTGTTTCCATAAAGATTGCAGCTGAGAAAATTCTGTGGAGCAATTCTACTCTGTAACACATAGGGTTGCCATGAATTGGACAGCAAAGGCTTATATTCCTGCCTAGGACAGTGCTCAAAAAGGCACTTTATTTTTTTTGAAGTTTCCCTGGGTAGTTTTGTCACAAGGCATTGCATTCTTCTATAGAGCTTTATCATTACAACATTTTTTACCAAAATCTACAATTATGTATTCAACATAATACTTCATCAATATAAGCATGGTGAGAAATGGAAAAATATAGTTATTGATCTGAAAGTTTTATGTTATAGTTGGGGGATTGAGTATAATTCAGCTGAAAAACAGTGCTACAAAATAGTATAGGATTAAGTAAAAAAAAAAATGAATAATACTAATACCTATCACCCATTGCCTTGGAGTCAATTCCAACTCACAGCGACCTTATAGGACAGAATAGAAGTGCCTCATAGGGTTTTCAAGGAGCAGCTGGTGAATTCAAACTGCTGGCCTTTTGGTTAGCAGCTGAGCTCTTAACCACTGTGCCACCAGGGCTCCAAATATTAACACAGAGTGGAAATAATCTCAGAAGAAATTATCAGACAACTCAAAGAACTAGAGTAAGGAATGGAGTTAGACCTTCACATTAGATGCAGGGGCAGTGCCTAGACATCTCGAACACATACAGGTCTTTAAAGCCACCAGCTGACTTCAGGGGCAGAGCAGAGCAGGGCAGAGGATGTATATGCAGAGGCCAGAGAGGGGAGACCAGAGGTAGGGCCAAGGGAACATCTGAGGGCTCAGAGGGCAGTGGAGGGACAGAAGATTTTTCTCAAGCCTTAAAACTTAATGGAGTTTGCTCTGCTAGGTTTTGAACTTGTGATCAGCAACCCATTTATTCCTTCAATTTCGTCTTTTTTTGGAAAGCAAATGCCTATCTTATGCCTATCTCACCATTATATTTTGGAAGTAGATAACTTGTTTTCAAGTTTTACAATTTTATAGATAGAGAGGAATTTTGTCCCAGGATGGATCATGTCCAGAGTTTTACCCACGTCTGATTTAGATGACTTAGATGATGAGATTTGTAGCTTTCTGAGTTGATGATATTTAGATAAGATTTTAGACTTAGAGTTGATACTGGAATGGGTTAAGAGTTTCTAGAGATGGGGTGAATGTATTTTGCATATAGGAAGGACATAGTTTTTGGAGGCAGACTCGCATGCATTGAACTGTGTCCCCCAAAAAGATATGTTGAAGTCCTAACTCCTGGTACCTGTGGATGTGACCTTGTTTGAAAATAGGGTCTTTGCAAACGTAATTAAGTCAAAATGAGGTCATACTGGAGTAGGGTAGTCACTAAATCTGAGAAGAAAGATTTAGAGACCATAGACACACAATGTAAAGATGAAGCCGGAGATTGGAGTGATGTAACTACAAGCCAAAGAATGCAAAAGATTGCTGGAAAGCACCAGAAGCTAGGAAGAGGCAAGGAAAGATTCTCCCCCAAGTCTTCAGAGGGAAAATCGTGGTGCTGACACCTTGATTTTGGGCTTCTAGCCTTCAGAGGTCTGAGGTAACAAATTTCAGTTAAGTCACCCAGTTGTGGTAACTTGTTATGGCAGCCCCGGGAAATATATACTAAATATACGAGGTGAGTACCAAGCCTAGAACTCGAGTTGTTTGGCATCCTCCAATAAGTCTGATCAGGAAAGTCCTTAGGGAACATCCTCTGGCTGTCTGTGACCTCTTCTGGGAAGCTGCTCAGAATTAGGACTGCAAGTGTCAGTTGTCTGGGTTGTGCCCAAGCAGTTGTGTGGAAAATGGTTAGCATTCTGCACTGTTTATCCCAGAAACTTACTCTCTTGACATTCAGTAGGATATAAAATCTCCACAGCTTAGTTAATTTTTCATATCAAAGCCTGTAGTTCAAAGGGACTTTCATCAATATAAACAAGTCTGAAAATTTTCAGACCCTGGAGAAAGATTCGTGGCCACGGAAGCTACTAAAGCATGAGACCAAAAAATAGAACATACAGATGGTGAAAATACAGACATGCTGGTAGGCATAAAGATATACTCAGAGGATTAGATGAAAATGAGGCTCAAACCCCTTTGGACCAAAATTTAGCAAAGAAACAACTGATTTCACCTACTACTAATGGCTAATCTTGACAGACCTTGAACACTTATCCTACCTCCATACATTTGACACCTCTTCATCTTCCCTGGCAGAGTCCTCTAGGTTGAATATGCCAGCCACCAGCTTACCGGGAAAACTTACAGCTACCTATAGCATGACATTTGACCAACGCTGGCCATTGAGGAGAATGAGGAGAAGCTTTTGGGAAGAAGTTTCCTTTTTAACAAAAAAAAGAGACACATAGAAGGAATGACCTCATTTCCTCTTCAGTGAGAGTGGTTCTGTCTGCCTGTGCTACATGAAACCTTCACAGCTATGTTGAGATCATGAGGGGTGACAACACTGACATGCTGAAGATAACAGGAACAATTTAGTTGAAAAAATTCTAGATATTGGATGGCATCACTGAGCCAGGGCTCCATCTTTGGCCTGTCCAGCCTTGTTCTGGCACTCTGTTGCATGAATTCATAAATGCCTTTATAATTTATGGCACTTTTACTTGGATGTTTTATTACCTGTAGCTTAAAGATCTTATCTGATAGAGTAGCTAAGCAAATGAGATCTCAAATTAAAGTAAATTAAAATAAAATGTGGTAAAAAAAATGTGGTACAAGGATGAAAATAAGGATCTTAAACCTGATATATAAAAATACTTATTTTGCATTTTATTTGCTTGTACTTAAGTTAAATTGATCCATGTGATATAGCACCAAAAATCTGAGTCCAACAAAGGTCAATTACAGCTTTTGTCCTGTATCTGAGCAACTGAAATATATATTCATATTGCATTTCAATTTGCAGCATTGCAGAATTGGTCAGTCAATTTCCTTTATGTGATACGTTAAAATATGTGTTTGAGTCCTCAGGAAATTTAATTGAGGTTCCATGCCATCTTCATTTTGAATCTAGAAATTTGGCCTCCATAGAGTCAGCAAAAAGCTGGTCCACCTACAAAATCTGTCAGAATGAAATGAGTTTAGGAGCCAGCATATTTTTTTTTTTTCTAGTAACAATTTCTTTATAAATCATGTTTTTACACAATTTGAAAGGGAATCAAAATTACAAATGTAAAATGAAGTACAGGGACTTGGAAGGGACCCATGCAAGTGAGGGGTGCCAAGTTTCAGTTTCATTAGCTTCTTGGTATATCCATCTCTGATAATCAGTTTTGAATGAAAAATAAGTAGCAAAAGCCTCATTCTAGTTCTTTGGATATTGATAACAAACTTTACATCTTAGACTCAAATCTCTAAAAACGAGAGTAAATACCATTAATCTCAGAACCTGATCTGCAGGAAAAGGCTGTGGGGTGAACCAGGCTCTAGGCCATCTTTCTTCTTTTCTAAAACTCTGTGCTTGATCATTTTTCTTCCTATAACATCTTCTGTCTGAATTTTAGTCATAAAACCTGTCCCCGACAGAGGATAGAAATGAGGACATAATCGTATGATCTATGCCTCCTGCCAAGGCCGCTGCCTCAGTAATGGAGGTGCTTTGTACTCCTGTTGGTTATTGGATTACAGCATCTGTTCCTGCCGGCCTCCGCCTGGGAGCCAAGTGCCCTGCCTTTATTCCTTGACCCTTGTGTTTACACTACTTCCCCTTTGTGCTATGTTTTCCTCAGAGCTATCAAATACTTTTAATTCCTATCCTCAGCCTCAGTACTTCCTGTCAGCTCCCAAGGGCAACCGGGAGACTCCTCACTTCTTAGACTCTACCCGCCCCATTTCCTGATCAACATTGAGCTGTTTTCCTAAATGTATATGTAATTTATATGTCTCTACTTTTTTTTTTACACTTTAAGCTGTCTCTTCTAAAGTTGAAGAATTTTGAAATCAATAAATGTTTACTCTTTCCCTTAACTACAAAAACATTCTCCCTCTTTTTTCTTGTTAGTGTAGCTTTTTAGTCATCCAGAGTCGGACTTCCTATTTGTATACTTCTAACATGATTCATTTTGAAGTGGGAAGTTTTCAGGAAAACTAGACTTTATATATTTATTTCCTCAAGTCTTATATGTTATTTATATACTCAAATCTTATATTTTATTCCTTTGGAATGAACTTTTTAATGGGTAAGAATTTCTTAGCCTTTTGGTAAGTGATATAAAAAACTATTTTGCAGTTTGACCCCACAAGGTTACCATATCCTTATCAAACGGTATCTGAACTGTTGTTTTTCATCTCCTTCCTGACAAGAGTGCATTCTTCGGGTAGGGCTAAAAGCTAGGCTCTTGTATATCGGAGTACATCCTTAGCACTTGGTCCAGTGATTGGAACATAGGAAGTACTTGTGAATCCTTGTGGAATGAAAGAAAAATAGTTACCTAGGCTCTTAATTTTTTTCCTTAATTATCAGAGCAATTTAGATTATTGAGATAAATCAGAATAATATCAAACATATATTTTACACGTGAGATTAAATATTTTATTTACTATGGAAAATGTATGGACTACTTACGGTTAATTTTTACTAAGTTCTAATATCCTGATTACTTTTTTAATAAGACATTATTTTATTTAGTATATGTCATATAGATGACAATTAATTCATAATTTGAATTTTCTTTACATATCACCCATACCTCTCTACACTCGGCTATTGCCTCTGCTCTTTTCTTTCTTCTCCCTTTAATTTTTATCAGTAATATTGCAGTACCAAAATAAAATATATTTAAAATATATTTCTTATTTTCAACAAACATCTCACCAGATATATTTTTAATTGCTAAATTCAGATTTGATTAAAAAAGTAAATGGATGAAAGTGATGACTCCATGTTATTTTCATACAGCAAGAGTTTTAGCAGAGCAAGGCAATAAGATCCACAGATACCTTCTAAGGGGGAAACGAGAAAGAGTTGAACACATTGGCTCTCTCTTGTAGCTACATGAACTTGAGCAATTACTTAACTTCTCTGAACTTTGGTTTTCTTATTAGGAAAATGGAAGATGTAATAACTTCTTTTGGTTGGTGTAAGGATTAATGGTAATAAAATGTATAAGGCACTTAAGACATGGTAGATGTATCAATATTAATGCTGTTCTCTTCAATTTACCTTTTATGAATTATTTTTTTAATGTTGGAAAGACAATTAACTAAATGGCAGAACTTGATTTTGAAAAAGGGAAAGACAAACTACGTTTAAGTCATCTATTCCAAATGGCTTCTTTGTCTATAACTAACTTGAGGTGTTAATAGTGTTCACGATTTCATGTTCTTATGTAAATGTTGTTATTTTGTAGATGAAATAAAATTTATATGTTTGTATGTGGATTAATGTGTCATTCCTACAGACAAGGAAATTTGTAAAATGAAGAAAATTGCTTAGGAAAACCAAGGGGAGAAAACCACACTTTTACGTGCAATGGGTGGATGTTTCAGGCACAACTGAAAATACATGTAATCGGAAGAGTCAGACTTACGTAATAACTTTGAAGTTCTAAGATGTTTGGACATTTAAAAAAAAATGTTCGCTTTACATCGTTGTTTTAGCATGGCTAATTCTCATTTAGCTTATGGCACTTTAATTCTACGAATGTGACAAACTCTTCCGACTGGCCATTCCAAAACCATTTGCAACCCTTCTATTGTAGAAACTCCAAAGCTAAACCTAAAGCTAAAATATTCATCTTCCCATACTCGCTTCTAGTTAGGGATGGAGATGTGACCCAGTTCTACACAAAAAGATTAAGTTGAAGTCACTGGGCTTAGCTGGTGCAAAACTTAAAAGGGATTTTTAAGAAGGGCATGGTCCTTTGGTCATTTTCTTCCCACGTCTTCCTGCTTCCACTAGGAAAGCAGATGTGAGCCTGCAGGAGCAGCAGCCTTCTCACAACCTTGTGAAAACATCTATGAGACCAATCTGTACATGCTAAGAATAATTGAGCAGAAAAATGGGAAAGTGCCCTGGTGCACTAGACTCTTAACTCCTGACTTCTTGCTGTTAGATAAATAACCCCCCCCCTTTTTTTTTTTTATGTCCTTGCAGTCAGACCTTTGGTTGCTTAAATCTAAATTCGATCTTAATTGATATGAATTTCCACCTGAACCCAGAAAGCAGAGAATAACTTGAAGACTACTTTCTCAATTCTCTCAAGGATGCCACAAAATTAGAATCATTCTAGATGCATAGAAGCGAAGTGAACTCATTACATAGAATGAATGAGGAGAGTATCTGAATCTACTTCTCTGGTTGAGAAAGCCAGCAGTAAACAGTTGCAATCTAAAACATGGTTATCAGACCAATAGCATAGGCGTTACCTGACAACTTGTTAGAGATATAAAACCTCAGAATACCCTTCTCCGAACTACTGAACCAATACTGCATTTTAACTATGACCCCCAGGTGATTCATCGTACATTAAAGTTTGAAAAACATTGAATAAATTGTGAGAGCTGGTCTTTTTTTTTTTTTTTTTAATCTTTTGTGTCTATATTTCCTGGTACAAGGTTTAGACAGAACATAATAAGCCCAACCAAATATTTGATGAATGAAACATAACACTGGCTCCATGCCAACTATTAAATTACATTATATATTTGCTAATCAGAAGTCTAACCATTACTTACAAAACAGAGCTTAGGTCTATGAGGATATGAGTAACAGGACAGATACGATATGAAACAGGAAAAATAGTTGAACAAATACAAAGCATAGAATGAGATAAAGGATAGACTCTAATTGTATGCTGAAATTAAAAGTTTTGAAAATATGAGGCACCTTAACAGAAAGACTTAAAGATAGAAAACTGAAGGGTAAGTCATGAGGAGATATCCTCCCCGAGATTCACTATTTTGCCTGGAGCCATCTTGATTTATCTATTCTAGGTCAGTGGTATTCCTAGTTATGAAAGTTATGGACTCCTTTGAGATTTTGATGAAAGCTGGAAACACTCATCTAGGAAAATGCATGTATGTACAAACACAGACACATTTCATTCAGTGTTAAGAAGTGCACAACCTCCTTGAAGCCTACCTATCAAAGGTACAGTGGACTTTGGGTAGAAAGCTCTTCACAGAACTTAAATTTCCTACAGAACGATGATCTGTTAAATCTAGAAATGGTGCAGAGAAACAGAATGATGGTACCTCCTCACTTATCCTAAGTCATTTCCCAATTTAATTCTGTGTGGAGTAGAAGCACAATTCTTCTCCTAGATTTTGCCAGTCTTTTTCTATGGGCCTGTTGTGACTGAAGAATGAACCAAGGTCCTGTAAGAAATGAACTTGTAGATACATTTAGTTGTTAGCCTGACAAACACTTGCTAGACTCCAGTACAGATGAAGTGTACCGATGCTAGAAACATATACGAGGATATATTAAGGACTTCCTTTTATTATCAAAAGGGCCTTAATTTTAGTGGGAAAGTCATATTCTAAGTTATGGTAATTTATCTCAAAATTCCTGTCAAGGTTGTTAAGAAAAACATTTATTCGGGAAAAATTTGTTGATTTTCACTAAGTGAAAGATACCTTGCCGTTTAGGACACCAAAATAAATAAGTAGTACACTAAAAGAATCCTTAATTTGCCAATTTTAAGCATGGTGGCCTCCACGCTAAAATTCCTTTAAAGTATGCTAGTTCTAAGAATTTTCATAAAGGTCACAACCACACTTTATATATGCTCATGCATCTGAATACATACCCTCATTGTAATAGTCTTATTCTTAGAGAAAATACAGCCTCATTTCTACATGAAAGTTACTTAGCTGATGTGGGTCTCAGTTCTTTCGTCAACATAACATTATAGTAAAACAATACAAGAAATATATTTAAAAGGTATTAAGCATTAATCATCAGAGTTTTCTCTGAGTTCCAAATTTCTGTCAGGTCATAGATCAAAATTGATTGGCAGGTCATTTGCCAGACAGTTATCTAAAATGGACTGTAGATATTTAACCTAAAGAAGAGAAAGCTCAAAAACATAATTAACTCTCTTCAAATATCTGAAAAGGCATAAACTGGAAGAGTTGCTGTTTTGTGTGTGGCCTCAAATGATAGATAAAGACTGGTAGAGATGGAGTTGGATTCAATGTATGGGAGATTTCTTAATGATTTTAGCTTAAAACAATGTATTCTGTCTCCTAAATTAATAAATTCTTTTTCATAGGATTTGGTCATCTGGACAATCACTTGCCAAGACAACTTTAGGGCCTTTCAAACATTCCAGAGATGATCAGTGACTTTCTGGATCATCTTTTCCAAACACTATAGAATCTAGAAGGGGAAGATTGGAAAGGTCATTCACTACGGAAACAGATGGGAGTTCAAACTCTGTATTTGTCCTGTAGCAGCTATGTAAACTTAATTTCTGAATCTGATGTCCCTCATCTATAAAATACAGTAAATCCCCAGGTCATGGAGGTCCAATTTGTGTACAACTCATACTTGCCCTTTAATATTATGTAAACTTGCCCTCACTTAGAAACGACTGAAACAACCTCTCCTTGAAACAAACTCTTGATCACAAATACCTTCACTTGTTGCATGTGTAGCATTTAAATCATTGAAAAGTCTTCAAGCCTTTTCTGGCACTAAAGTAAGGCTAAGTAAGAACCATATGCACCTGTTGCCACTTACCTACAAATTAGACTTAAAAATTTACTTAGACTTAAAGACACAGTTAGAACGTTCTTGTTCATAACCTGGGGACTGCCTGTAATGATATTAATGCATACATTAAAATGTTGTTCTGAACTGTAAGTAAAATAATGAATATAAAGTACCTAGTCATAAGCCCTGGTGGTGCAGTGTTTAAGTGCTTGGCTGCTAACTGAAAGGTCAGTGGTTCTAACCCACCAGCCCGCTCCTCAGGAGAAAGATACGTGAGTTTGCTTCCACAAAGATCGACAGCTTTGCAAGAAGAGTCAATGGAGAACTGCTGGAGCTGTGGCCGCAAAGCCAGAGAGATGTGCAGTGGCTGCAATACGACACTATACTGTGCCTCTTTTTGTCAGCACAAGGACTGGGAATGGCACCATTGCTTCTGTGGCCAGAACCTGCAGGGCCAGACCCCTCACAGCCAGAACTGGCCACTGCTTCCTGGAGGGAGGGGTGCCTTAGCCAGGTCAGCTGGCTACAGTGTGCCAAACCCAGACCTGGACAAGATTTCCGCGACCACCTCACGCTCCTCAACTCCTGCCTCCGTGACAGCCATCGACACCAATGGGCTCTCCAATGGGCTCTGAGCTCCAGATTCCACTTAATCCTGATGACCACTTAGCTAGGCAAAACATTTGTTGACCTGGGTGGGGGGGGGGGTGGGGGGTGGTTGTTTGAACCAGCACAAGTAGCTGTTGGGTCATCAACAAAAAATGAACTAAACCAAAAAAAAAAAAAAAAAAAACCCGGTGCCGTCAAGTCGATTCCAATTCATAGCGACCCTGTGGGACAGAGTAGAACTGCCCCCATAGAGTTCCAAGGCTAGAGGCAGGAAAAGTGTAAGCCTCTCTGGGCACTTGCCCCAGTTCCCGGTTAGCCGTCTGTATCCTTGGGGAAACTGCGCAGCCCTTCTCTCTGCGCACAGGCAGCGGGCTTGAGCCGCCTGCCCCATGACCATGTTCCTGGTTTGTTCCTCTCGCAGGTGAAGCTGACATAGCCAGCTCCTTTTCAGTGCAGACCACCAGCTCCTTTCCCTGCCTCCTTGAAGCAGGAGACTCTGATGTGCCCAGCCAGGCTGTTGGCAGCTCGCACCGCGCACCGTTTCCTGCTCCATCCACTGTCCTCATATGGCCTGGAGGCTGACAGCAGGCCGTGGACGGGTCGCCCCGGAAAAGGAAAGGGCCCCCTCTCACCCTGAATTCCTTCCTTGAACCCCCTCTCTGCCCTCTGCAGATGACACTGCTTGGCTCCACAGGGACTCTGGCAGACAAAAAGCCGTGTTCAGGGCTCTCTTCTTGGCCCTGCTGTTCGTACTTAAGAGTCTCAGAAACAACAGGAATGAAGTCAGCATTTCGTTAAAATCACCTTTAGTAAGAAAAAATAAACTTCCACCAAGTATCGCGGATCATTTTGGACAAGACCTTCCAGCCCGGCTGGCTACTTTAGTTTGAGACCTGTTTTGTTGTTGTTATTGTTGTTACTTCTCATTTCACTTTGCTTGTGCAGAAAATCACTTCCAGCACGTGGACTGGTCTGAAAGAGAATAAGAGCCAATCGTGCATAGACTGTTTTCTCTGAGCATATTGGCCAAACTAGTATGGTCAAATTATTGAATGGATCATCTATTGGAAATACAGAACCTTTTGTCAGCACTTGGCTGCACAGTCGTCTCGTTCTATGTCCTTTTATCTCTCTGATGGCACAAGCCCAAATCACTCATGGCCCCTATTTGGCGCCTGTTGAGCTACAGTGGTCCCACAGGATGTGATGTGGTGTGTTGATAGGACTTGCCCCACCCATCAAGGCCTAATCACATCTGAGTGAACCTCTCAGACCCAAAAGAGTTCTTCAGACCTCATAGCTTTGTGTCAGACATACTATGTCCATTTAACAACCAACCATTGATTACTTTTAAGCATACAATCTCAGTTTCCCTTCTCTTGTCTAATACCTTCCCTCTTTTGTCTGAGAAGAATTCTGTGAAATCTGAGAACCATTTTGGGAGAGTCTGACCAATCTATCATCAGGGAGTTTTCCAGCTCCGTAACCGGCTCTTCTCATGACCAAGTGTGACATTGCCTAGCCCTTTTTAAAATGTTGGGAACTGCCATACATTTTTCCCTGCCAGTTCAGGTTTTGTTGGGAACCCAAGGACCTTGACCCTCGTTTCCACCTATGAGCCTCCTGCACACATGCCTATATTTCCTTAAGACACAGGATGTCTCCTGATCACCTTGAAGCAGCCGTGGAGCCTGTACATCAGTTAGAGCAAGAAGGTGTCTCATGGTGTGCACGGGTCTATCCTTGGCTCACTGTGCTGTCATTGGTAACACCAGTTGGATGAACACCTAGGCAGGTTTTTTAAATCTCCAGTGGCTGTAAGACTAGCCAGGGTAGCTCAGGTTTCTAATGGTTGTAATAAAGAGTCAAAATCAACAAAATAATATTTACCAGGGCTTAATGTCAATTTCCACAGTTAAGATTTGGGTTTAGTGTGTGGGTCCTGGCCTACTTTTGTGGGCTCTAGTTCCAATGACTATTTGGTTTCAGAGTCTTTGAAGGACTCTGCTTTGCTTGTGTGCTACCCAGAGGCCAATGTGAAAACCTGAGTCTATTACACAATGTAGTTGAGTTCTCAAACCTTCTGCTGTGTTAATTCTGGTCATTTTCACATGCGGTTGCCACTCAGATTTAAAGAATCCCTTTCTCTAACTCCTTTCAGAAGTCATTCCCCAGCTTCTGGGAAGTGCGAGGAGCATGGCCTGAGCAGCCAGGGGCACGCTAGAGGAGCCGAGGAAGTCCAGGTTCCCCACTTGGTTCCCAGCTTCTGCTGACACTGCCTCAGCTACCAGGCTGGAACTGGAAGTTCAGGCTCCTCACTCATCTACAGTTAGATTTATTAATGTTAACATATTCAGGATCTTTAGAGGACTAGGTTTGGCAGTTTATTTGGGAGGATAAAAAAGTCAAAGAGGAGCTTAGCGTGGTGGTGTTACTGAAAGTAGTGTCAGGCCAATCATAGGCTCTTCAATAATATCTTAAAAATCAGCATGTCTGGTGGATGAAGCAGGTGATAGGATATCATGGGCTTCTGCCAAATAAGGAACAGTTACAGGAACCAGACAAGACAAAAAAAGAGGGAAAAAAAAAGCTGTGATTGAGTTGATTCTGACCTATGGTGACTCCATGTGTTTCAGGGTAGAACTGTGCTCCATAAGGTCTTCAATGGCTTTCAGTAGTAGATTGCCAGGCCTTTTTGCCAAAACACCTGGTTGGATTCAAACCACCAGCCTTTTCGTTAATAGCCAAGTTCTTAACCATCTGTGCTACCCAGGGACTCAGACCAAAAGGTGACCTAAATGGGACCTATCCTTACGTGTTCTGAGAGATACTTGAGGGCAGGATCATCATGACTTTGGTGGTCCTTTGGTTCCCCCACTGGCCTATACCATGCCTGAGTCCATCCACTGGGGAAAAGTGACTCTTGAGAAGTTGTTTAAGCATGTCTGCTCAGAAGCAGGCAGCCCACCTTGCAAGAGGTGAGCACTCCACCTTGAGGGCTTCCTGCAGCTCCAGGACTGGAGCTTTAGCAGATCTCAGGCATGGTCCTGCAACCTGAGATCACATATGGGTGGATCTTTTCTAGGACAGTGCTAAGTCATGAATGTCGCCCATGGTCCCTGGGTGCAATGGATGAAGTCTGGAAATGGGATACACCTACCCAAGGGTCCATGGCAGGGCAGACTGCTGCCCTCTACAGGGTGGATGTCCTTTGCCCATCTGGGCCGGTTGCTCCTCACTTCTGGTTGTCAACTGAACATCTTCAGATTCTAGACAAAAAAAATCATCACTTGGCTGTGTACAGCCTTACCTCAAAGCTGACTTGATCCCCCAGCTCTATGATATGCTTGCAAAGGGTGTAGACATCATTCTGGGTAGTGCCAGAAGATAGCTCAGTAAGTGGCTTTGAAGTTTCAACAACACAGTTTGAATTATTTTGTGGTAGTTCTCCAGAATGGAGACTGGAAACTGGAAGGGATTATGGGCTGAATAAATCTTTTTTAAATAGAAAAAAAAAAAAAAGATTTACAGCTTTGGAAACCCTATCTGGCAGTGTCTTAAGGGTCACTATGAGTTGGAATCACCCTGACAGCAGTGGGTGTGATTTTGGTAATCACTAATAAACACTTTTCTTTCTTTCCTGTCTTTTAAAGGAAGAAAAGATCAAAATGTATGTCAGAAGAGACTCTGAAACTTGCTTTTGAAGGTTGAGTAGCCAAAGTAAATCGAGAAACGATGAAGCAAAAGAGCTGAACAGGAGGTTTCAAAAGGCGGCTCAAGAAGACAAGGTAAAGTACTATAATGACATGTGCAAAGACCTAGAGTTAGAAAACCAAAAGGGAGGAACACGCTTGGCATTAATCAAGCTGAAATAACTGAAGAAAAAATTTAAGCCTCAAGTTGCAATATTGAAGGATTCTATGGGCAAAATACTCAACAACACAGGAATCATGAAAAGGAGGAAGGAATACACAGAGTCACTGTACCAAAAATAATTGGTCTACATTCAGTCATTTCAGAAGATAGCATATGATCATCAAGTGATGGTAAAGAAGGGAGAAGTCCAAGTTGCACTGAAGGCATTGGCAAAAAACAAGGCTTCGGGAATTGAAGGAATACCAATTGAGATGTTTCAACAAATGGATGCAACCCTGGAAGTGCTCACCCATCTATGTCAAGAAATTTGGAAGACAGCTACCTGGCCAGTCCACTGGGAGAGATCCATATATATGCCTATTCCCAAGAAAGATGATCCAACTGAATGCAGAAATTATTGAACAGTATCATTAATATCACACTCTAGTAAAATTTTGCTAAAGATCCTTCAAAAGCAGTTGCAGCAGTACATTGACAGGGAACTTCCAGAAATTCAAGCCAGATTCAGAAGAAGATGTGGAAAGAGTGGTTTCATTGCTGATGCCAGATGGATCCTTAATGAAAGCAGAGAATACCAGAGAGATCCTTACCTGTGTTTTATTGACTATTTAAAGGCATTTGACTGTGTAGATCATAACAAATTTTGGATAACATTGCGAAGAATGAGAATTCCAGAACATTTAATTGTGCTCATGAGGAACCTGAACATAGATCAAGAGGCAGTCATTCAAACAGAACAAGGTGGTATTGTGTGGTTTAAAGCCAGGAAAGACTTGTGCCAGGCTTTTATCCAATCACCATATTTATTCAATCTGTATGCTGAAAAATAATCCAAGAAGCTGGACTATGTGAAGAAAAATGGGACATCATGACTGGAGGAAGATTCACTAACAACCTGCATCATGCAGATGACACAACCTTGTTTGCTGAAAATGAAGAGGGTTTGAAGCACTTACTGGTAAGGGACTACAGACTTCAGTATAGACTACACTTCGACATAAAGAGAACAAAAATTCTCACAACTGGACCAATAAGCAACATCATGATAAACAGAGAAAATTTGAAGTTGTCAAGGGTTTCATTCACCTGGATCCAAAATCAACACCCATGGAAGCAGCAGTCAGGAAATCAAACAATGCATTGCATTGGGCAAATCTGCTGTAAAAGATCTCTTTAAAGTGTTAAAAACCAAAGATGTCACTTTGAGGACTAAGATGACCCAAGCTATGGTGTTTGCAATCACCTCATATGCATGAGAAAGCTGGACAATGAGTAAGGAAGACCAAAGAATTGATGCCTTTGAGTTGTGGTGTTGGCCAAGAATACTGAATATACCATGAACTGCCAAAAGAACAAACAAGTCTCTCTTGGAAGAAGTACAGTCAGAATGCTCCTTAGAAGCGAGGATGACAAGACTTTGTCTCATATTCTTTGCACATGTTATCAGGAGGGACCAGTCCCTGGAGAGGGACATCATGTTCGGTAAAGCAGAAAGTCACATAAAAAGAGGAAGAAACCTGAGGAGATGGATTAACACAGTGGCTGCAACAATGGGCTCAAGCCTAACAACAATTATGAAGATGGCACAGGACCAGGCAGTGTTTCATTCTGTTGTACATAATGTCATGGATTAAATTGTGTTCCCCTCAAAATATCTGTCAGTTTGGCTAGGCCGTGACTTCCAGTATTATGTGATTGTCCGCCATTTTGTAATTTTGTTGTGTGTTGTAAATCCTATCACTACGATGTTAATGACATGGATTAGCGGCAGTTATGTTGATGAGATCTACAACATTGGATTCTGTCTTAAGCCAATCTCTTTTGAGGTATAAAAGAGAGAGGCGAGCAGAGAGACAGGGGGACCTCATACCACCAAGAAAGCAGTGCCAAGAGCAGAGTGTGTCCTTTGGATGTAAGGTTCCTGCACAGAGAAGCTCCTAAACCAAGGGAAGATTGATAACAAAGACCTTCCTCCAGAACCAACAGAGAGAGAGAGTCTTCCACTGGAGCTGACACACTGAATTTGGACTTGTAGCTTACTGGACTGTGAGGGAATAAAATTCTCTTTGTTAAAGTCATCCACTTGTGGTATTTTTTTTTATAACAGCACTAGATAACCAAGACACATAGGGTCACTACGAGTGGGAACCAATTTGATGGCACTTAATAATAACAACAACAGTCAACACTTAATGAATACTGGTTTCTTACCTTTTGTTTGCTGCTGCTTGGTTTGTGTTTGAAGCCCAAACACAAACTTTTAAATGTAACAAGAGACCAACGTTAAAAACATTTTTAAAGAAAATTATTCAGAGAGTTAAGTAATAAAGTATATCCCACCACATATTAATATTTGGGTCTGGGTAGGCATACAGAAGTTTGCTAATAATCACTCACTTTTTTTTTTTTTTTAGGGTTGGGTCTGGGTAGGCATACAGAAGTTTGCTAATAATCACTCACATTTGTACTGTATTTTGTCCTTAAGGGGAACTGCATTTAGAATGGCAAATCCTGAACCAGAATTTTGAGGTAGAGGAAAAAGAGCAAAGGTTCAAAGACATTGCTAAGCTTTTATCCCAAGAGGCACCATGGAAGGTCTGAAAAAATCTGAGAAAAATAAATGGCCCTCAATTATTTTATTTTTTAAAGAAATTACTCGTTCATGACATTAATCAGATGGTTTCAATTTGAACAAATGTTCTCTTCATAGTGATAAAATCCAGAACTGTGAATTCAGCTTTAGTTTACTGTACGGTAAAATTCCATAGTGATTCTGCCTTCAGCTATCATGTTCCTGATGTGGGTGGTTCTGTAGTAATATTCTGAATTTCTCTACTAGAGTTAGGATGTTTGCTCACACATTCCTGAAAGTAAAATTTTAAAAAAGGTCCACTGAGGTCCCTTTGCAATGCTTACGTATTTTCCCATGCTTTCTCTATGTAAAATAATGCCAAAAATAAAATATTTTAAAACTCATTTCTACTCTTCTGGATGTTAAGTTCTATTTTGATACAGATACTGGACCCTTCTTATAATATTTTTTAAAGCTATCCTGAGTCTGGGTTTAAGTTTTATAGATTTTTCTGTCACTAAAACATTGACATTGAAATATACTGTTTGAATGTGAATGTGGAAAGAGTGAAAAATGCGTTGATTCACAGCCTTAAAATGTGTTCAAATCTTAACTCCACAATATACTAGAAGTGTGAACAAATCACTTAAATTATCTGAATTTTTGTTTTCTTACTTATAGAAAGGAAATTATATGTTCTTATAAATTGGAGAGTGGTGAAGCTCAATATAAAAATGCATATGAAATTTCTTTGCAAATTATGTGGAGCTAAAAGATAAAAAGCATTACTTAACATGTTATTATGCCATAATTACTAATTGCTATGTTTGTGTATTTTTCCTAGCCTATCTTTTGGATAAGTCCTACCAATCTCCATCAAAATGAGTGATGTATTTGATCTATTTCATATCTGGACCATTCTTGTTATTCTGAAAGTATTAAGAAAGCAGAGATGTAGTTTCCCCCAAAGGATCAATTCTGCATTCAACAAATTTATCCATTTGACAAACAATTACTGAACACTAGCCATATACCAGAAACTGGGTTTTAACCATATACCAGAAACTGTTCTAAGCGCTAAGATTTTAATAGTAAACAGTACAGACCAGAATTTTTGTCTTCATTCAATTTATGTTATTCTGGGGTATAATATACAATGTAGTATAATATATACAATGTAAATAAGTAAAACACTGTTTGTTAGATGATGATATACGCTAGGGAGAAAAATAAAGTAGAGCCTGAGTTCGTGCTTGTAGAAAAAAGTTTATGTAGGGTGATAAGGGAAGGTCTCTTTGAGAAAGTGATATTTGAGTAAAGATATGACCTGGTAAAAGTAAGGGAGTGAGCTATGTAGCTATCTGGCACAACAGGGTTACAGGTAGAAAGAACAGTGAGTGCCAAAGCTCCAAGACAGAAACGTGCTAACATATTGGAGGAAAACGGAAGGCCAGTGTAGCTTGAGAAGAGTGAGTGAAAGGGAAAACAGTAGGAGATGAATTTGGTAAGGTAAATGAAGCAGGTAGATAATCTATTGTAAGGATTTTGCCTTCTGTGTGACATGAGAAGCCATGGCATGATTTTATGCAGAGTAGTAACATGACCTGACCATTGTTTTAACAGGATCCCTCTGGTTACTGTATTGGGAACAGGCTGAAGAGGATCAAGGTGAGGCAAGGACATCAGTTAGCAGGCCATTCCAACCATTGCCGCCTAAAACCAAGATGGTAGTACAGTGGTAGTAAAAACTGGTTGGACTCTGTTTTCAAGGTAGAGCCATCAGGATTTGCTGATGGATTAGACAGGAAAAAAAATAAAATGAACAGTCAAGGACACCTCCAAAAAATTTGTTCTGAGCAATTAGAAGAATGAAGTTGCCATTTTCTAAGACAGAAACATGGCAGAAAGTTAAGTTTGGATAGAGATCACTACCTTAATTTCGACATCGAAGGTGCCTATAGCCACCCACCTTCTCCTTGAGTTCTCACAGCTGGCTTAGGAAGACAGACAAACATTTTAGGAATTCTACTAAGGAAGCTTGGATCAATAACCAGGAGAATACTCAAAGAAACATCATATATTTCTCCACAAGGGCCAGGCTGCCTTTTTACCACATGACTAGCAATGTTAGAAACAATAGTTATAATTAATTCTCCCCTAGAGACTTCTATAGATATTTTCTGCCATACACAATAATCTGTCTCTGCCAGACAGGAAGGAAATGGTCAGAACCAGCCACCCACATCCTTAAGTGTCCAGGACCTCTAAGCCACTAATTTGAGGTAACCTGGAAAAATCCATATAACTCTTTGATCTCCAGCTCTAAAACGGAAATGATGACATTTATTGTGACCTGCCTTTCTTACAGGATTATTGCAAGGATTAATTAAGATGAGCTATGCAAAAGTGGTATCCATGGATAGTGGCCATGACTCTGTTTAACAACAGAGCCTTAGCGAGACACGATTTTGTTGCAAGCAGGCACTTTTTTTTTTTTTTAACCATAGAGGTTACAACTAGAAGAATGTGAAGTGTTTTTAAAAAATCAGACAACAATTAGCTCTAAATAAGTTATTTTTAATCTATTAAAAGCCATTGAAAAAGCCCTGGTAGTGGAAACAGTTAACCTTTTGACGGCTAACTAAAAGGTTGGCGACTCATCCCCACCCAACTGCTCCATAGGAGAAAGCTCTGGAGATCTGCTTCAGTAAAGATTACACCCAAGAAAATATATGAGGCAGTTCTACCCTGTCACATAGAGTTCGCTATTAGATGGCATTGACTCAAAGATACCTAACAACAGCAATAAAAGCCATAGACAACTAGTAACCCTTTCCCACTGAGTAAATGACGCTAATGAGAAATTTTTGTCAGCAGAACCATTTGATGTTCAAGGTATCACATCTTCTGCAGTTCTTGCAATGCACACATCTGGGTGGTAGCAAATAGAAACCAAATAGCCAGAGCGAGAAAAATCCTTGACTAATGTCTGTTTATCTGAACTTTGAGGATACATGAAGAGGCTGAATTAACTGCAAGACATAATTGACCATGAAACGAGGAATGACACTCTCCTGTGGATTACTGTGGATCAGTGTGAGGTATAGATTCACATGGTACAAACAGGCTGAGTAGGTGGCAGAGACACAGAATCAAGTTGATGAAAGAAGACGCATTGCCTTAGTCAAGGACCTATCTAGTAATTACTCACGTATTTCACCAAATTCCAAATAAGGAGGAATTGATTGTAAATAGTAGAAGTGTAGACAGAGATGTGTGTGCTATTTGTGTATATGCACATGCATATGTGTCCATATGCTATGTATCAGTGGTTCTTAGCCCCACCTGATACTGATGGACATCAAATTCCATGACCCTGAGGTATTTCATATTTGTCCCCAGCCCTGTTTTACTGAAATATGAGCAAGGCTTTTCAGCTGATTCATAACATCAAACAATTGGTCCTCCACTCCAGTTACGGCCACTCTCTGCTTGGTCACACGGCATCCTCCAAGCGTTTGCCATTGCTTCTTCTGGGCATCCCCACTAATCCCTCTTGGCCTTTTACCTCTATTTCTGACTATTACCATGTCCACAGTTTAGCCTTCCCAGTCAATGCCACTGCTATTCCTGTTGGAGGCCTTGAAAGCAACTAGGTGCAAATATCACCACTGCATCTAAAGTGTTGTTGTTTTCAAGACAGCACAGCAAGGCTGTTCTCCTGAACTCCCACGTGACAAAGTTGTACCATGTTCTATGTAGGAGTACAGAGAATATGCCCTCTCTCCTTTAGCTTCTTACTCAAAGAACAAAGCGTTGAAGCTCACAAAACAGTAGCTGATTTAGTTCACTTTAATTTAAATGATCTGTGTATGCCATAAAATAAATCAATGTTATATCATATGAAGTCATCAACCTCAAATGAGGTAATGATTTTTTTTTTAAATGCTAGGTATCACTAAGCAATATAATAATATATTATTTCCCAATTAGATTATATTCCTAACACCATGAAACACCAAAATAAAGTTTCTAGTCAAGTCACCAGTTTGTAATCAATTCAGACCACATTTCAGAGTGCCACTGGAAACTGCCTTCACCAGCTGTTTTGCAGCTGCAATGAATTTGACATGCTCTGAAATCACTATGGAATGCTCCTGATCCCTTGGAAGTACACAGCGAAGCCTATGGAATAAAAAAGGGAGCTTGCCATGCTGGACAAAATCAAGGAAGACATTTTTAGACAGTATTGGTGTACAATTATATTAAAGTATTCCAAATATGAGTAGCTGTAAACATTTAGATGATTTAATTAAATATACAAAGTGCCCTGGTAGCACAATGGTTAAGAGCTTGGCTGCTAACTGAAAGATCAGCAGTTTGAACCCACCAACCACTCTGTGGGAGAAAAGACCTGGCAATTTGCTCCCATAAAGATTACAGCCTAGGAAACCCTATAGGACACTTCTGCTCTGTCCTGTAAGGTCGCTATGAATTGTAATCAAATTGACAGCACACAACCACAGCAATTATATATGCATATATAAACCAAAAAAAAAAAAAAGAACCAAACCCATTGCCATAGAGTTGATTCCAACTCAAAGCGACCCTATAGGATGAAGTGGAGCTGCCCCATAGGATTTCCAAGGAGCCCTGGTGATGCAGTGGTTAAGAGCTTGGCTGCTAACCAAAAGGCTGGTAGTTCAAATCCACCAGCTGCTCCTTGGAAACCCAATGGGGCAATTCTACTCTGTCCCTTAGGGTCACTATGAGTTGGAATTACTCGATGGCAATGGGTTTATGTGTATATATATATATATATATATATATATATATATATATATGTAGTAAACCTTTTCGAACACACAGAAAAACTGAAGTAATTTTACAGTGAATACCTGTATACCAACCACCTACCATTAACATCTTACTATACTTGCTTCATCACATGTTTATCTAACTATCCTTCCAACTAGCCGTCCATCAATTTATCTTATTTCCTATAGAGCTTTTGATATTTTCTTAAGTATGGTAGTAAACAATTTTAGAGTGTATATAACTCCTAGTTCCTAATCATAGGATTTTGGGTTTTTAACACTAGAAGAGAACTTTATAGTCCCTTAGGGTAAGCACCTCATTTTTTCAATATGGAAATTGAGGCATACCGATTTTTAAGAGTTTGAGTGACCAACTAATTAGTAACTAAATCAAGATTACGACTTATATTTTGTGTATTTTCCATAAATGTACACTTAGACAGTAAGAAAAAGTTGTAAGGTGCTAAGACGAGAAGGGGAATCACTGAAGTATGCTTTTTCTAGAAAGTTCAAGTGACTTTAAATGAAAAACCAATATACAGTTGAGTTAGCAGTGAGATTTCAAAGAAAACTGGAGGTGAGTCAAGAGCTGAATATCTGTGAAAATTCTCCCACTGTGAAATCAAGAGGAAACAACAACAACAACAACAAAAAAAAAACTGCTAATTCTCACGTAAGTCTTTTATGTGTGCCCCGCTTCTAAAATTATGGAATGTCATGGGGATGAAGAATTAGAAGCTAACTGAGTACTGGGATCAGGGGATTTGAGTGGGAGACAAAGCATCTACTGCTTAAATCCAGAGTCTGACAAACCCACAGGCTGTTTCAATGACCACAGGAGAAAAAACAGGAGAAAGGGCATTAAAAAAATATGTACTGTAGCTTATGCGACTTCTTGCTAGAAAACCAAAAATCAAATCAGTTGCCATCAAGTCAATTCCGACTCATGGTGACCTCATGTGTTACAGAGTAGAACTGATCCATAGGGTTTTCTTGGCTGTATTCTTTATGGAAGTAGATTGCCAGGTCTTTCTTCTGCAACACTGAAAGGTGGATTTGAACTATCAAGGTTTAGGTTAGTAATAGTTGGACACAAACCATTTGAGCCACCCAGGAACCTTTTCATTGTTAGAAAAAAACCTGTTGCCAACAAGTCAATTCCAACTCATAAGGACAATATATGACAGAGTAGAACTGCCTCAGAGCGTTTCCATGGTTGCAATCTTTACAGGAACAGATCCCTAGGTCTTTTCTCCCACAGAGCAGCTGGTGGGTTTGAACTGGTGACCTTTAGGTTAGCAACCGAACTCTTAACCACTGTGCTACCAGTGCTCCTTCATTGCTAGAGGAGCACTTAAAATTAACTTTCATTTTACTCATGATCAATCTAATCATAATTTCAAGCATGTGCTTAAATAAGAGTTGCAACTATTTGTTCAGAGAATGAATATGTACAGATTAAGGCACTAATTTCTTTCAGTCACTTTTATGTACCCGTGTTTTCACAGATTTGTTTTCTGGTGTAAGGAAATTTAAAATCAATGGGTAAACAAGTGTTAGCTTACATTGCAATTCATGGTTCAAAGTTGGTAAGAAATACAAATTTTTCCCTTCTTCCTCTCACCTTTCTTACCTGCTCCAATACTATTTCCTCAGGTCCCAGCTGAACGAATAACAGATTTTCCCTGAGACAATTGTTTTAGTAATTTACAGGCTTAAGAACTTATTGAAAAACTTGTTTAAAAATTAGTTTCTTGAGCTCTACTCTAAAAGAGTCTATCCTTCTATATTTTTGACAGATTCCTAGATAATTCTTTCAGTCACCAATATTTGAGAACTGCTAATACGAACAATTCTACATTAGAAGTCAACAAGCCTGGTTTCTAGTTCTATCATTATTGCTATAGATTTATTTAATGGCCCTAGATAAGATTGTGAGGATGGCTCAGGGTCGGGTAGTGTTTAGTTCTGTTGGACGTAGGGTTGCTATGAGACAGAATTGACTGGATGGCACCTAACAACAACATACACGTGTATCCCAGATGGAATACACAGGAATCAATTACTGACTACATCTGTGGAAAGAGACAATGGAGAAGCTAAATTATCAGTCAGAACGAGGCCAGGGGCCAGCTGCAAAACAGATCAACTGCTCATATGCAAGCTCAGATTAAAGTGGAAGAAAATTAAAACAAGTTCACAAGAGTCAAAATATGATCTTGGGTGTATCCCACCTAATTTAGAGGCCATCTCAAGAATGAATTTGATGCACTGAATGCTAATGACCAAATGAGTTGTGGGATGACATCAAGGACATCATACATGAAGAAAGCAGAAAGTTATTAAAAAGACAGACAAGAAAAAAAAAAAGATCAAAATGGATGTCAGAAGAGACTCTAAGATTTGCTCTTGGGGAAAGTAGAATAGCTAAAGCGAATGGAAGAAATGATTGATGAAGTAAAGAGCTAAACAGATTTCAAAGGGCAGTCCAAAAAGAAAAAAGTGAAGTATTACAATGAAATGTGTAAAGACCTGGAGTCAGGAAAACAAAAAGGAAGTGCACGCTCAGCATTTCTCAAGCAAAAAGAACTGAAGAAAAATTCAAGCCTCGAGTTGCAATATTGAAAGATGTTATGGGCAAAAAATTGAATGACACAGGAAGCGTCAAAAGAAGATGGAAGGAATATACAGAGTCACTGTACCAAAAAGAATTGGTTGACATTCAACCATTTCAGGAGGTAGCATATGATCAAGAACCAATGGTACTGAAGAAAGAAGTCCAAGCTGCACTGAAGGCATTGGCGAAAATCAAGAATCCAGGAATTGAGGGAATACCAAGTGAAATGTTTCAACAAACTAATGCAACGCTGGAAGTGCTTACTCATCTATGCCATGAAATTTGGAAGACAGCTACCTGGCCAATCAACTGGAAGAGATTCATATTCATGTCCATTCTAAAGAAAGGCGATCCAACGGAATGCAGAAATAATTGAACAATGTCATTAATATCAAGCATAAGTAAAATTATGCTAAAGATAGTTCAAAATTGTTTGCAGCAGTACGATGGACAGGGAACTGACAGACATTCAAGCCAGATTCAGAAGAGGATGTGAAACGAGGGATATGATTGTTGATGTCAGGTGGATCTTGGCTGAAAGCAGAGAATAGCAATAAGGTGTTTATCTGTGTTTTATTGACCCTCAGTGAGACAGACTGACACAGTGGCTGTAACCATGGGCTTAAAATTAGCAACAATTGTGAGGACAGTACAGGACCAGGCAGTGTTTCTTTCTGTTGCACACAGTGTCACTATGAGTCAGAATCAATTTGACAGCACCTAGCAACAACTGACTACACAAAGGCATTCGACTGTGTGGATCATAAAATATTATAGATAGCATTATGAAGAAAAGGAATTCCAGAACACATAACTGCTCACAAGAAACCTGTACATAAGCCAAGAAACAGTCTTTTGAACAGAAAAAGGAGTTGCTGCATAGTTTAAAATCGGGAAAAGTGTGCATCATGTTTGTATCCTTTCACCACATTTCTTCAGCCTGAATGCCTAGCAAATAACCCAAGTAGCCAGTCTATATGAAGAACAAGGCATCAGGACTGGAGGAAGGCTCATTAACAACCTGTGATACAACTTTGCTTGCTGAAAGTGAAGAGGACTTGAAGCACTTATTGATGAAGATCAAAGACTACTGCCTCAGTATGGATTACTCTCAACATGAAGAAAATAAAAATCCTCATAACTGGACTAATAAACAGCATCATGATAAATGGAGAATATATTGAAGTTGTCAGGGATTTCATTTTACTTGGATCCACAGTCAATGCCCATGGAAGCAGCAGTCGAGAAATCAAACAACTTACTGCATTGGGTAAATATGCTGCAAAAGGCCTCTTTAAAGTACTGAAAAGCAAAAGTGTCATCTTGAGGATTAAGATACTCCTGACCCAAGCCATGGTATTTTCAATTGGCTCATATGCATGCGACAGCTGGATGATGAATAAGGAAGATCAAAGGAGTATTGATGCCTTTGAATTATGGTGTTGGTGAAGAATATTGAACACACCATAGACTACTAGAAGAAAGAACAAATTTGTCTTGGGAGAAGTAATGTTCCTTAGAAGAAACAACAGTGAGGCTTCATCTCACCTACTTTGGAAATGCTATCAGGAGGGAGTAACCCCTGGAGAAGGACATCATGTTTGGTAAAGCAGAGGGTCAGTGAAAAAGAAGAAGACCCTCAAAAAGATGGGTTGACCCAATGGCTGCAACAATGGGCTCAAACATAGCAACAATTGTTATGATGGCACAGGACCAGGCAGTGTTTCAATCTGTTCCACAGAGGATTGCTATGAGTCAGAACCAACACGAGGGCACCTAACAACATTATAATTATGATAACCACAAGTATTATTAAGAAATATGCATTAAAACTCACACTTTATTCAAGACTGGTCAAAAAAAATGCTGATAGGATTAAATTATACAGGAACAGCAGAGTTGCCCTCTTTCTAAATGCTTCATTGATCACAGTATTCTAAGATTGCTCACTCAATGAGAAAGGCGCAATCTAGTTAAGGTAATCAAAAGTTAACAAAGAAATTTTTGGGTCAATAGCCCCAGAAGAAAGATCACAGGAAATGAATGCATTTAGCCTCAAAAGATAAGGTAAGGGGCATATCGATCTCTTTGACTTTCAATTTCCTCATCTTCAAAGTTGGAACAATGATTCCTTTGCTCACGTTCAGGAATCAAAACCAACTATCATCAAATTCTACCAAGTAGTAGTTGTGCACACTCGGGTGAACAGGTTTACCTATCCGAACCTTAATGTCTTTATCTGTAAAATATAAGTAACACTAGGAAACAGCTTATAGACTTGTGAGATTTTGAAATGTATGAAGCTCAGTGACTGGTACATGCTTGCTATTCAGTTGAATGTCAGCGACTGTTGTGGATGTGTCACTGTCTATCAGAGTTCCCACGAGCATTATGTGAGACCATACAGATGAAAGTGTTACATATATAAACATATAAACATTATGAATAATGTTTTCATAAAAGTTTTCACATAGATGAAGAGGAATTTTTGGAATGAGAAGAAACACCCAATGGGAATGTGTTCAAACCTAATCAAAAAAGAATTGAAATTACACTTTGGAAACACATGATAGCAATCATGGTTCTGAAACGATAGGCTGTACTCTCCGGTTGTTTTCTGCTCTGGAAATATCTTGTGGAATACTGGAGTCAAGATACGTGATTTATTTAGTGTCAGGAGACTATGGTAGTCTACAAAGAGGGCAAGTATGACCTTCATATTCTGAAGTGTAATTTTTATCATTTTTCCACTAACTATATGTAACAATAATAGCAAATAATATTCTACAGGTATATAATAATTCGTTTCAAAGCTTTTTCTCACTTTATTTCTCACTAGTGAGATATATATATATATATATATACTTTTTTTTTTTTTCTGAGCTGTGAAGGGTAGCTATTATCACCTCCATCCTCCTCTCTGCTATAAGAATGGGAAAACTGACAGGAAAAATCATGGTCTCTTGGTTAATCAGTTAAAAGGCTGGAATTCAAACACAGCATTTTGATTGAAAATTCTATAGTTTTTTTCTTTAGTTCTTTGTCTGTTTTTAATTTGGTTGTTGTTGTTTTGTTTGTTCCTCAACACCAGTAGGATTGGACGTGAAGTTCAGCAGCAGCAACAATAGAAGGCGTGACCAGTGTCATTGTCCACTGATCAGAACTCCCCACAGAAAGAAACTTCATTCATTTACAGGAGGACAGCCCTTTCCATTGTGAAAATAAATGTTTCCAATCTTTCTTATTTTATTTTTCACTTCTTACCACATTTCTTAATATCCAACTACCTTGTTAGAAATGGAAATGATTCAGTGAGAACAATTTGTTCCACACTGAAATGATAAAATATATATGTAAGTAAAGTACTAACCATTTGTGTGCAGCAACCAACTATTTATAAGACTTTGTATTTACTCGACTCCAACAATAAACTCAAAGAGATACGAGCTGAAGTCGGTGAATGTCAGCTGCAGGTAGAGGAACCGGTGTGTCGACTTAATCCTGCTAGTTCTGCTGCTTCTCTGGAGAACACTAAACCAGATTTATACCATAATTTTACTGGGGTGGGTTGACTTACAAAAGACCTTCCCTATACAAAAAAAAAAAAATTATGTTCACCTTGGGAAAACATAAAGATCACTCTGAGAAGCTATTTCCAGCTGGCCTTCCTTAACCAAGTCAGTGATCAGACCAAATACATGTGTTATACGCTAAGATCTAGTGTAAGTCCAAACTTTCAAAGTAACATCTGCAGAGAAATTATAAGCCAACATAAAAACATGTGCATTGTTATTGAAATTGTGAAGCTTGCATCCTCTTGAATTTTTCTGCTTCAATGGATATTCTTTATTCATAACCTCTTCGAGGCATTTTCTTTGGAACAAAAGGGATGGCTCATGTTCTATTTCTTTTATTCTCATAATTTATTCGTTAGCAGTCAAAGTCTACAGTTTCACAATGATGCTTTATTTCCCTTTACACCCACTCACCTAAACCCCCAGTTCCAAAAAGAGAACAGCTAGAAAATTTAAACACCACATATTTTCTATATTCCTAAGAAATTGATTATTAAAATGCTGAATGGGTTTCTTAAGTTTCATTTAATAAGTTTGGTTGACTATATGTATGTAATTCAGGTAATTATGCTTGGCTAAAATGTCTCAGACATTAAAGATTGTGACGTAGAAAGTTTTGACTTAGAAGAATCTTCTCATTTGTGTATCTAGTTGATTGCCCTGCCTTCAGATGAATGTGCTTCACAAAAGTCATTCCATTTGACTCATTCCAACTCATCCAACAAGAGTAGGCTCTTTACTGGGTATCAGGAACTATAGAAAATGCAAAGGAAGTGTAAAGTATAGCCCTAGTCTTAGGGAATTAAAATCTCTGTAATGGTTGCCTTCTTTTTGACGATCAAGAAATGTAAATATGAAACAAAAACAACAATTGAAGCCACTGTCTGATGACATGTTAGATGTCTGTGTGGTACCAAACACAGATGTATAAGGAGGATTCATGTTCCTTAGTTCTAATCTAAACTAATCTAAAACTTGGATGGTTTAAGTCCACTTTTTTTTTATTATTTTGTTGTTGTTAGGTGCCATAGAGTTTGTTTCAACCCATAGAGACCCTATGTATAATAGAAGGAAAGAGTGCCCAGTCCAGTGCCATTCTCACAATTGTTGTAATGTTTTAGTCCTTCGTTGCAGCCACTGTGTCAATCCATCTCGTTGAGGGTCTCCTTCTTTTTCGCTGACCCTCTACTTTACCAAGCATGATGTCCTTCTCCAGGAACTACTCCCTCCTGATAACATGTCCAAAGTATATCTCACCATCCTTGCTTCTAAGAATTCTGGCTGTATTTCTTCCAAGACAGATTTTTTTGGTCTTCTGAAAGTTCACGGCATATTCTATATTCTTCACTAATGCCATAATTCAAAGACATCAATTCTTCTTAGGTCTCATTCATTGTTCAGTTTTCCCATGCATATGAAGCAATTAAAAAGACCACAGCTTGTGTCTTCTTGTCCTCATAGTGACATCTTTGCTTTTTAACACTTTAAAGGGTTTTTTGCAGCAGATTTGCCCAATGTAATGTGTTATTTGATTTCTTGACTGTTGCTTCCATGTGCATTGATTATGGATCCAAGTAAAATGAAATCCTTGACAACTTCAGTATCATGATGGTGCTTATTGGTCCAGTTGTGAGGATTTTTGTTTTCCTTATGTTGTGGTGTAATCCATACTGAGGCTGTAGTCTTTGATCTTCATCAGTAAGTGCTTCATGTCCTCTTCGCTTTCAGCAAGCAAGGTTGTGTCATCTACATAAGTCTTCCACCAATCTGGATGCCGAGTTCTTCCTCATATAGTCCAGTTTCTTGGATTGTTTGCTCAGCATACAGATTGTGTAAGTATTATGAAAGGATACAACCCTGAGACACACTTTTCTTGACTCTAAACCACGCAGTATCCTCTTGTTCTATTCGAATGACTGCCTCTTAGTCTATGTACAGGTTCCTCATGAACACAATTAAGTATTCTGGGATTCCCACTCTTCACAACGTTATCCATAATTTTTTATGATCCACACAGTTGAATGTCTTTACATAGTCAATAAAACACAGGTAAACATCTTTCTGGTATTTCTAAAAAAAAATTGGCAAAGCACTTTCTATATAATTTATTAGTTTTGTGTTTACTCAAACATGCTTTCTTAGGTAAACATTTGGTTTACGGAGCTTGTTTGGAAAAAGCTTCAATTTTAAATATATGAATAAAAACAGTTTTAGCCCTACATAAAGAAACAAAAAAGGATATTTTTCTGCATTTCTAACTTGCTTGTAATTTACAAGCATGAAGGAGTAGGACATTGGCAGGATTAAATTAACTCTTCTTGAATCTGTAATATTTATAGTTTTAAGACTGTCTGCTGGGTTTTCGTTTTTCACTATAAGAAGACAAGTTCAAGATATAAACATCTCTTTCTTCTGACTATATCTTAGTATGTCAGTAATTTGGCTTTCTGATTCTTGATATAAAGGAATTGGTAGGGGCTGATTCGAGAGGTAGTGGGGAAGGAAATTGGTCTTTTGGTGTTTTGTTTTGTTTTGTTTCAATGAGAATCATATTTCCTTTCAAAAGTATCTCTGAACCTTAGGCATCTGTTTAATTTTACCATCTTCGATGTTCTGCTGTATTCAGCTCTACTGAAGTCCAAAGTCAATTTCTTCCTGTATTGTACTTGATTCTTGTCAGATAAGAATGATAAGGAAGGAAGGATTAAATCTCTAGACCTCAAATCTCCCTTTTCCACACACACATACCCCTCAATACCAAGAGTTTTATTTAGGATGTAATTCCTCTGTTTCTCTTTCATACCACTTCTAAAACCTTGTCTAAAGAAAAGAGCTGGCAAATCACTCCCAATAAGATATTTCTGACTGAAAAATCTAAATTCCCTATCACTCAAGTTGTTAAATTTGAATTATGCTTCTTTAAAACAGGAACCTTGCTTGTTTTCTTGTAGTTTCTACTTGCCATTGAGTTGGCTCCGACTCATGGTAATGTTATGTCTAATAGAACAAAATGTTACCTGCTCCTGTGCCATCCTAATGCTAGTTGGTATGTTTGAGTCTATTGTTTTCGCTACTATGCCAATCCGTCTCCTTGAGTGTTTTCCTCATTTTCACTGACCTTGTTTGTCTTACTCACTGCTGTATCTTCAGTCTCGGGAAGGGCCTGGGATGTAATATACACTCAGTAAATGCTTTTTTAAAAATGCTTATTGAATGAATACGTGCATTAGAGATGGAGTCTTCAGCCAAAAGAATTGAACAACTGCAGGCATCGTTTATCTTTTGTTTCTTTGAAATATCTCCCCCAAGGCTGCTTCCAATTCTGTCTGAGATTACAACTGTAGTCTTTCCCCACAAGGTGCTTTCCCCACTCTGCCACCCAGATGTTGAAGAAAAGATAGAAAATGTCACCTCTGTCCTGAAACTATGTGCAGATATTCAAAACCTTCTGGGAATACCAGCAAGACACTGTGTTGGGTGCATTTTAACAGATTGAACTTATAAGTCTCTGAGCTCTCCAGTGCTACCACCCCTTACAACCTTTGTGAATTAGGCCAGTGAGTAGCATAGATGATACCACTGGGGGGATTCCTGGGATTGACAAAGGAAAAACAACTTTTTTCAATCCTCCTTGGAGCACCTATATAGAATCTTCAAGTAAGTAATTAAATACCTCCACCGTACAAGGGGGCAGCGATGAGGAAGAGGATGTGGGATTTAAGCTATTTTTGTGCTATTAGTACTTGACTCCTGAACTGCAGGAGCTTTGGTGGTGCAACTGTTAAGTGCTCAGCTGCTAATTGAAAGGCTCATGGTTCAAACCCACCCACCAGTTCCACAGGAGAAAGATCCGCTTCCGTAAAGATCATAGCCTAGAAACCCTGTGGAGCAGTTCTACTCTGTCACGTGGGGTTGCTATGAGTCAGAATGGACTCGATGGCATCCCAAAACAGTAACAAAGAGAAGGAAGGGGACAGTGCTGGTTAGTGGTAGAATTTTCACCTTCCATCCCAGAGATTCAGGTTCATGTTGCTGTGATAGTGAACGGGTTTCCGTGGAGCTTCCAGACTAAGACAAGCTAGAAAAAAAGAGGCCTGGCAATCTACTTCCAAAGATCAGTCTGCTTCAAAATATCAGTCCATAAAAACCCTATGGATCACAATGGTCTGATCTCCAATCTACCATGTGGATGGCCCAAGAACGGACAGCATTTTGTTGCATTTGCATGGGGTTGCCATGAGGAGTCAGGGTTGACTAAACAGCAGCTAGCAACAAGAAGTAATTAATTAAAGAGCTCCACTGTACACTTGGACTTCACTGAGGCAGAGGATGTGGGATTTAAGCTATTTGTGTGCCAACGGCTCTCTTCTCCTGAATTGGAGGAGTCTAAAGGAAAAAAAAAAAAAAAATTTTTTTTAAGGAAGGAAATACACAGAAATCTCACAATGCTGATCTTCCCAGGTTGTGTGAGGAACTTTTGCCATTGTTAAGTAAGTAGGAATAAACAGTAAGGAGACTAGCAAGCATTCAACAAAGCAGCCCTTTATTACCATACTGACTACTTGGGACTAAGTCTCCCCTAATGCACCACGGCAGGACCTCCAAGGAACAAAGACACTGACATTAAATTACAGTGTCTTCTGGCTCAGATTACAGCCATTTAAGCCAAGTTTTCTTTTTCACAAAAAATTCTAATCTTGAGCATCTATTCATCCTAAAACAAATATATTCACGGTCCAAAGAGTTAAACCTTCTATGGAGCTCAGTTTTTTTTTTTTTTTAAGTTAGCCACAGACACCCCCATCCCCTGCATTGTCCAGAAACTGACAGCAGGAGCTCTTAAACTAAACCATTTATCACACACAATGGAAAGCCTTGAAGTCAGTGAGTGTCTGTATCTGTTTTTGTCAAGGGGAATATAGCATGTTTGTAAACATGTTGCACGGGGAGAAGATTTAGGCAAAGAAAGCAAGCCTGTGCCCCTCCAATTTCCTGTTTGTCTCTGTCATTGTTACCCCCGGCAACTAATGGGAGAAATAAACTCTGAGAGAACAGCACCCTTGTCTTATTAAAGAGCTCAGAGTTTGGCAAATAAAATAAAACCTTCTAACTATTTTCTTAACCATAGAAAATTTTTGTCCCTGTTTCTTCTCTCGCATTCACTTTTCTCCTTCCTTCTCAGACAGAGCGAGCCAGTGAGCCAGCGAGCGAGCCAGCCAGTGAGAGAGACAGCAACTCTTCAGTCTTTTGATTTCCTGAAGACTATAGGCCATTGAGTTTATGCTGGAGAAACACTTGGAAAAGATCACACAATACCTGAAGTCCTGCAATGAACAAGCTTCATCTCCATATCATAGAAAGGTGTGCATCTGGGTGAATCAATGTATCTTGGATGGCTTTTATATTTCATAGACAGAAGGAAACAAATTGTATAAATTCATTCACTCATCCATTCATTTGATTGACAATTGCACCAAGCTGGATAGAGCATCCACCTTGTATCCCCTTTGAAGTAGAGTTTATCCGATGGTAAGATGGAGAGGTGAGGTTTTTTTTGCCGTTGGTCACATCCTGGTAGTTTTAAACCCACCTCTGTCTGATTCCAAAAGTGGACCATCCCCCGTACCATGATGCCTCTCCATACGGAAACATCTAGTGTATGAGGTAAAGCAGAGAGAAAAGGATAGGATTTTCAGGGAAATAAACCAAAATAGAGAAATTAACACTGAAAAATTTGAGCTAATTAAGTACTTATTCATTGTTATTTTAATGAATAACAGGCAAACAAAGAAGAAAAGCAGAGAGTGGTGGCCACTAGCAACTTCTCAGAGTCTAGCTTATACATTAGTACAAAATGGAAAGTGAATTTAAAAAAAAAATCATCTGACTCATTTTTATGATTATGTTCATGTCGCACAAAACAGTGGCAAAATCTTTTTTTCGAGTAGTGATTTTCAGTCCACTGTATCATTAAGCACTTTTCAGCAATTACTGACTCTCCCAACTCTGTAACATCATTGTTTAAGTTTTGAGCCATGAGTGCATCATATACTGGCATGCATGGATAAACTCAAAATCGTTCTTTTGCTTTTCAAAATGGAAACATACTACTAATATACATTGAAAATAAAACCATTTGCCATCAGTCAGATCCAACTCATGGCAACCACATGTGTGTCAGAGTAGAACTGTGTTCCAGAGGATTTTCAATGGCTGATTTTTTGGAATTAGATTGCCAGACCTTTCTTCTGTGGTGCCTCCTGGTAGAATCGAGCCTCCAACTTTTTGGTTTGCAGCCAAGGACATTAACATTTTGCACTATCCAAGGTCTATTTAACAATAAGGCTTAGTTATTTTTGAAAGTGAGACAGATTGCTAAAATGGCCACACTTCTATGTTCCATCTCATGGAAATTGATACTAAATAAAAACCAAAAAGAAGATTTCACATCTGAACAGTCACACATTGTTTAATGACCACAATTTAAAAAAAGAAAAAAAAAAAAAACACATCCGTTGCCATCAAGTCCATTCCAACTTGTAATGACCCTATAGGACAGGGTAGAACTGCCCCATAAAGTTTCCAAAGAGTGCCTGGTGTATTTGAACTCCTGACCTTTTGGTTAGCCACACCGCAGCATTGCTCTTAACCACTGTGCCACCAGGGCTCTAAAACAGTACTGTGGAACAGGACATCGTGTGATTTGGACATTGTGTGAACACCATATTAAATACTTAGCAAAGCCATATGGGTACCTTTTGTTTTACTTCCAAACCAATATTGCTCCTTTGCCCTTTTTTTGTGTGTGTGTGTGTGCTTTAGGTGAAAGTTTACAGAACAAATTAGTTTCTCATTCCATAATTTATACACAAATTATTTTGTGACATTGGTTGCAATACCCAGGATGCGTCCACACTCTCGCCTTCCCACCCCACATTCCCCATTTCCATCCGTCCATTTTTTCCTGTCACTTCCTGCTTTCTCATCTCTGTTTTTGGACAGGTGTTGCCCATTTGGGCTAGTATACATGAATGAACTAAGAAGCTTGTTCTTCATGTGTGTTATTCCTTGTTTTACAGACCTGTCTAATCTTTGGCTGAAGGATGAACTTCAGGAGTGGCTTCAGTTCTAAGTTAAAGGGTACCTGGAGGCCATATCTTGGGGTTTCCTCCAGTCTCTGACAGGCAGTAAGTTGGTTGTGTGTGTGTGTGTGAATTTGAATTTTGTTCTACATTTTTCTCCAAACTCTGTCCGGGACCTTTTACTGCGATCCCTGTTAGAGCGGCTGGTGGTAGTAGCTAGGCACCATCTAGTTCTTTTGGGCTCAGGCTGCTGGAGGCTGTGATACTTGTGGTCCACTAGTCCTTTGGACTACTATTTCTCTATATCTTTGGTTTTCTTCATTCCTCTTTGCTCCCGACAGGATAGGACCAGTAGATATATCTTAGATGGCTGCTCCCAAGGTTTTAAGACCCCAAACAGTACCCACTGAAGTTGGATGTAGAACATTTTCTTTATGAACTATGTTATGCCTATTGACCCCTGCGACCATGGTTCACCAACCCTCATCCCTAGTAACTTAGTCCCTCAGGGTGTTTGGATGTGTCTACGAAGCGTCCATGACTTTGCACGGGTCAGGTTGTGCTGATTTCCCCTATAATGTGTACTGTCTTTTCCTTCACCAAAGTTAACGCTTATCTACTGTCTAGTTAGTGATTTCCCCTCTCCAACCCCCTTCTACCTCATAAACATCAAAGATTGTTTCTTTCGGGGTGCAAACCTTTTCTTGAGGTTTTATAATAGTGGTCTCATACACTATTTGTCCTTTTGTGATTGACTTGTTTCACCAGGCATAATGCCCGACAGGTTCATCCATATTGTGAGATATTTTGAGGATTCATCATTGTTCTTTATCATTGCATAGTATTCCATTTTGTGTAAGCACCATAATTCGTTTATCCATTCATCTATTGACGGGCACTTAGGTTGTTTCCAGCTTTTTGCTAAGCTGAATAATGCTGCAATGAACATGGGTGTGCATATGTCTATTTGTGTGATGGTTCTTATTTCTCTAGGATATATTCCTAGGAGTGGGATTGCTGGATAGTATAGTATTTCAATTTCTAGCTTTTTAAGGAAGCGTCATGTCACTTTCCATAGTGGTTGTACCGTTTTACGTTCCCACCAACAATGCGTGGGAGTTTTAATCTCCCTGCAACCTCTCTAACATTTGTTATTTTCTCTTATGATTAGAGCCAGTAATGTCAGGGTGAGATGGTATCTCAATGTAGTTTTGAGAGCCCTGGTGGCCCAAAGGTTAAGAATATGGCTGCTAACGAAAAGGTCAGCAGTTTGAATCCACCAGCTGCTTCTTGGGAACACTATGGGGAAGTTCTACTCTGTCCTATAGGGTCCTATGAGTCAAAATTGACTCAATGGCAACGGGTTTGGTTTGGAGCCCTGGTGGTGCAACTCGGCTACTAACCAACACAACAGTTTGAATCCAGCAGCTGTTCTTGAGAAACGCTATGGGGCAATTCTACCTGCTCTGTGGGGTCACTGTAAGTCAGAATGGGTGATGGGTAATGGCTAATGATCAAGAGCATTTCCTCAGGTGTCTGTTAGCCACCTGAATGTCTTCTTTGTTGAAGTGTCTGTTCATATCCTTTGCCCATTTTTAATTGGATTATTTGTCTTTTTGTTGTGAGGTGTTGCAGTATCTTACAGATTTTAGAGATCAGATCCTTGTTGGATACATTGTAGCCAAACATTTTTTCCCAGTTTGCAAGTTTTCTTTTTATTGTTTTTGTGAAGTCTTTTGATGAGCGTAAGAGTTTAATTGTTAGGAGGTCCCAGTTATCTAGTTTCTTGTCTGGTATTTGTGCAATGTAAGTTATAGTTTATATCCTATTTATGCCATATATTAGGGCCCCTGGCATTGTCCCTATTTTTTCTTCCATGATCTTTATAGTTTTAGATTTTACATTTAGGTCTTTGATCCATTTTGAACTAGTTTTTGTATATGGTGTGAGGTATGGGCCCTGTTTCGTTTTCTTACGGACGGGTATCCAGTTTTGTCAGCACCAGTTGTTAAAGAGACTGTCTTTTCCCCCATTTAATGGCCTTTGGGTCTTTATCAAAGATCAGCTGATCATAGGCGGATGATTTACTTCTTGGTTCTTGATTCTGTTCCATTAGCCTGTGTATCTGTCGCTGTACCAGTACCAGGCTATTTTGACTACCATGGCTGTATAGTAGGTTCTGGGATCAGGTAGTGTGAGGCCTCCTGCTCTGTTCTTTTCCAACAATGCTTTATCTATCTATCTACATATAACTTGGGGTAGAATTGACATTTTCACAATGTTGAGTCTTCCTGTCCATGAGCATGGTATGTTTTTCCATTTTTATGTAGGTCTTTTGGTTTCTTGCAGTAGTGTTTTGTAGCTTTCTTTGTATAGGTCTTTTATGTCTCTGGTTAGATTTATCACTATTTTATTTTTTAGGGGCTATTTTTATTAAAATGGTATAGTTTTCTTGATTTCCTTTTCAAAGTTCTCTTCGTTGGTATATAAGAATCCAGCTGTGTTTTGTAGGCTGATCTTGTATTCTGCTATTCTGCTGAATCTTTTTATTAGGTCCAGTAGTTTTCTGATGGAGTCTTTGGGGTTCTCTATGTATAGGATCGTATCATCTGTGAATAGTGATAGTTTTACTTCTTCCTTTCCAATTTTTATGCTCCTTATTTCATTTCTTTCTTTTTTTTTTTTTTTTCTTTTTTACCTTATTGCTCTACGTAGGAATTCCAGGGCCATATTAAATAGGAGTGGTGATAAAAGGAATCCTTGTCTTGTTCTTGTTCCCAGGGAGAATGTTTTCAGCCTCTCTCTATTGAGAATGATGTTGGCAGTTGGTTTGTATAGACACCCTTTACTACCTTGAGAGTTTTTATCAGGGATGGGAGTTGGACTTTATTGAATGCCTTTTCTGTGTCCATTGGGATGATCATGTGATTCCTCTGTTTTATACATGTGGTGGATTACATTGATTGATTTTCCAATGTTGAACCACCTTTGCATACCTGGTACGAATCCCACTTGGTTGTGGTGTATTTTTCATATGATGCTGAATTTAATTGGCTAAAATTCTGTTGAGTATTTTGGCATCTATATTTGTAAAAGACATCGGCCTGTAATTTTTATTTTTATTTTTATGGTGTCTTTGCCTGGCTTTGGTATCAGGGTTATGCTGGCTTCTTAGAATGAATTTGGGAATATTTCTTTTCTATGCTCTGAAATAGTTTGAGTAGTACTGGTGTGATCTCTTCTCTGGATGTTTGGTAGAATTCGCTAGTGAAGCCAGCCAGGCTAGGGCTTTTTTGTTGCTGTTGGTAGTTTTTTTTTTTTTTTAATCTCTTCCCTTATTATGGGTCTGCTCAGATTTTCTGTCTCAGTTTGTGTTAGCTTAGGTAGGTAGTGTGTTTCTAGAAATTTTTCCATTTCCTCTAGGTTCTCAAATTTTGGCAATACAATTTTTTGTAGTATTATGTTATTATGATCATTTTTATTTCAGTTGGGCCTGTTGTAAAGTTCCCATTTCATTTTTTAATTGGGTTATTTGTCTCCTCTTCTGTTTTTCTTTTGTCAATTTGGTCAATGGTTTTTCGATTTTAATGATCTTTTTGAAGAACAACTTTTTGTCTTTTTGATCCTTTCAATTGTTTTTCTGTTCTTTTATTTCATCTATTTCTGCTCTAATCTTTATTATTTCTCTTCTGATGCCTGTCAGCTCCTTTTGCTGTTCTCTTTCTTTTTGTTTGAGTTGTAGGGCTAATGTTTTGATTTTGCCACCCCCTTTTTTAATTTGATGTTGCATTTATTGCTGTAAATTGACCTCTGAGCACTGTCTTTGCTGTGCCCTAAAGGTTTTGGAGTGATGTGCTCTCATTCTCATTTGATTCCGGGAATTTTTTGATTCACTCATTGATTTCTTCCTTTACTTAGTTGTTTTTAAGCAAGGTGTTATTTAGTTTCCATGTATCTGATTTTTTGCCCTTGCTCTTCCTATTAGTGATTTCTAGTTTTATGGCATTGAGATCAAAGAGAATGCCTTGTATTATTTTGATGTTTTCGATTTTATTGAGTGTTGCTTAGTGACCTGAAATGTGGTGTATTGTGGAGCATGTTCCATGTGTATTGAAAAAGAACGTACATTTTGTTGCTGTTGGGTGGAGTGTTCTATATATGCCTAAGAGGTCAAGTTGGCTGATTGTGGCCTTTAGGTCTTCTGTATCTTTGTTGAGTTTCTTTCTAAATGTTCTGTCCTTTACCGAGAGTGGTGTGTTAAAGCCTCCTACTATTATTATGAAACTATCCATTTCTCTTGTCAATGCTGTTAGAGGTTTTCTTAATGTATTTTGGAGCCCTGTCATGTGGTGCGTCGATATTTATTGAGGTTAGGTCTTCTTGGTGGATTGTCCCTTTTATCATTACATAATGTCTTTCCTTTTCTTTTATTGTTGAGCGTGCCTGAAATCTATTTATCTGTCATTAGTCTTGCCACTCCTGCTCTTTTTGTATTGCTGTTTGCTTAATATATTTTTGTCATCCTTTGATTTTTAATATATTTATGTCTTTGTGTCTAAAGTGTGTCTCTTGTAGACACTATACTAATTGGTTGTGTTTTCTCTGTCTTCTTATGGGTGCATTTAAACCATTTACATTCAGTGTGATTATTGATAGGTATGAGTTTTATGCTGTCATATTGTTGTGCTGTTTTTTGTAGTGCTGATATTTTCTTGTTTCTCTTACTCTCCTGTGCTGAATTCCTATTGTTTGTGGATTTTCTTTTCTTTCATTATTGTATATTTTCTGTTAACTGAGTCTTCATGTTTTTCTTCTTTTTTATATTGATGGGTAGGTTTGTTAACTTTCTTGGTGGTTAACTTGAAATTTATGTTTATCTTCCTAAATTTGAACGAGCCTTTTACTACTTAATATCACCTTGCCTTCCTCTTCTTTGGAAAGTTCTATACCTACAGAATGTAACCTCTTTTATTGTTTGCACATTGCCATCATTTACAGATTGACATCTGTTTTCCTGTTTTAAGTCTTTTAGTTTTGTTTTATTATTTTGAATTCTTTACCTAGATTGGTATCCAGCTGATGCTGCCCTGGGTCCTAGACTCCAGTTGTTGTCTGATATTGTTGGTTCTCTAGCCAAACAATTTCCTTTTAATATTTCTTGTGAGTTTGGTTTGGTTTTTACGAATTCCTCTTAATTTCTGTTTATCTGGAAATGTCCTAATTTTGCCATCATATTTGACAGAGAGTTTTGCAGGACATACTATTCTTGATTGGCAGTTTTTTTTCTTTTAACATTTTATATGTGCCTTCCCTTTGCTTTTTTGCCTGCATAGTTTCTGCTGGGCAACCAGAGCTTAGTCTTATTGTTTCACGTCTTAATCTGGGCTCTCTACAGAAGCAAAATCAGTGAAGCATTTCTCTTTCTCTCTCTCTTTGTGTATATATGAAGAGAGAGAGAGAGATTTATATCAAGGAAATGGCTCATGTGGTTGTAGAGGCTGAAAAAGTCCCAAGCCCATGAGTCAGGCTGGAGTCTTCTCCTGACTCACATAGCTGTAGAGCTGTAGGGGCTGATGAATCCAAGATCAACAAATCAGACAGCAGGGCTCTTGCTCACAGGTTGTGGAGGCTGATGAATCCCAAGATTGGCAGGTAAGCTGCTAGCTCAAGTCCCAAGAACAGGAGGTCAGATAAACAGGAGCCAGCTACAGGTTCTCGAGAGAGCAAAAGCCCACAAGTCTTGCCAGAAAGTCCATTTATATTGGATGCGGGCCACGGCTCCAAGGAAACTCCCTTTCAGCTGATTGGCTGCTTGTAACTGATCCAATCATAGAGGAATTACATAGCTACCAAGCTACACCATAACTGCCAAACCACTGAGAATCATGGCCCAGCCAGGCTGGCACACAACTTTAACTATCATATTTCTCTTTAGTAATTTTTTAATTTTTCTCGAGCTGCTCTCTGGGTTCTTTGTCTTAGGTTTTGACAAGTGCGATAACGATATGTCTTGGTGAATTTCTTTTCTGGTTTATCCTATGTGAGGTTCTTTGAGCTTCTTGAATGATCAGCTTTCTATCTTTCGTATTTGGGAAGTTTCCTGCCAGCAAATCTTCAACAATCTTCTCTGTGTTTTCCATTTTCTCCCCTGTTCTGGAACTCCAATCATGCACAAATTTTTGCTCTTGGTTATGTCCCACTTAATTCTTAGGTTTTCTTCACTTTTCTTTATTCTTTTCTCTGATTTTCCCTCAAACAAAGTGATGTCTGTGAATTTGTCTTCAGTCTTGCTGATTCTGTCTTCCATTATTTCAAATTTGCATCTAAAACCTCCTACTGAGTTGTCCATTTCTGAAATTTTGTTGTTTATCTTTTGGATTTCTAGTTGCTCTTTTTGTGTGATTTCTAATTATTTATTTTAGCATTTTGTTCTTGTATTATTTTCTTGAATTCTATTGCTATACCTGTGTTTTCCTTGATTTGGGCTATGTATTCATTGTTTTTTTCTGTGTTTTCCATGATTTTGTCTGTTTTTTCACTTGTTTTTTCTCTTCTTTTTCTGTGTTTTTCTTGATCTTTTTCTTAATCTCTTGCAGAGCCCTAAATATCAGTCTTTTGAATTGCATATCTAGTACTTCCACTGCCTTTTTTTCTACTGAAGGTCATCTGATTCTGTACTTTGGTGACTTTCTGGAGCCATCTTGTCTTACTTTTTTCTATGTTTTCATATCTTCTGCTGTCTCTGAGACATTAAAGTATTATTTTCTTTATCGATTGTATGGTCATTTGTTTTGTCCTGCCTTTTGGTTTTGTTTTATGTCAGATCAGGTGGCCCAGGTGTGTTTTGTTGCATGCTTGTTTGTGGGCATGATAGCTCTCATCATCACCTTGTCCAGGTGGGCAGGGCAGCAGCAGACAGGGTGAGTCTACTTTGCTGCATGCTAGTTTGGCAAGATGGCTGAGAGTGGACTGTGCAGACTCTGTCTACCTCCTGATGCTGGTCCAGTGGTGTGGGAGCATCCACAGCTCCTTGTCAGATAGGTAGGCATGTCAGGTGCAGAGTAGTATGGGTTCATTTCCCACCATTTAGCAACTGGTCAAATGGCCAGAGGGGGTACAGTGTGTGCCCGGTGCAGCAGTGGGCCTGAGAGCTGGGGATGTTCTAGCTCCAGTGGCATGTTTGGCCCTAGTGGGAAGAGGATATGGCACATGGGACTAGGTGGGGGGAGAAAAAAAAGAAAAGAGAGAGAAAGAGAAAAAAAGGGTAGCCAATAGGTGGGAGTGGGATGGACCTTGCGGCTGGTGGAAAAGAGGGTTAGGTGGTGTACAGGGCTAAGTCAGAGGGAGAAAGAAAAGGAAGAGAAAGAAAACTAGCAGTGCTGTGGGGGTTGGCAAGTGGTGGTGGGGTGTATCCAAGGCCCTGTCGGAAGGGAGGGGATGTGATGTACAGAGCTAGGTGAGAGGGCGAAAGAAAAGAAAAAAAAAAAAAGAGAAAGAAACTAAAGCAAAAAAAAATAAATAAAGGCTGCAGGGTGAGAGCCAGTGTGTGGAGGTGGGACATACGCAAGGCAGCCATGGGCTTCTGGCTCTCTAGATGAGTGGCATGGCATGGCCTGTTAGGAAGGAGTGGATGTGGCATACAGGGCTAGGTGGGAAGGAAAAAAAGGAAAGGGGAAAAAAGAAAAAAACAATTGCTGTGAGGGGAGCCAGAAAGTGGGAGTGGGCAGACCGAGGCAGCCATGCACCAGTGTCTCTCTAGCCAAGCAGTACTGCATTGCCCGTTGGGTGGAGTGGGGATTGCATAACAGACTAGTTGGGAGGAAGAAAGAAAAGTAAAAAAGGGAAAGAGAAAAAAAAAAAATGGCACAGCAGTAGCTGGCCTGTGGGGGCAGGGCAGATCTGGGGTGGTTGTGAGCCAGCGTCTTTCTAGGCTAACAACACAGCATGAACTGCTAGGAAAGGGTAGAGATGGAGAACAGGGAAGAAGGGTGAGGGGTGGGAAGGCATGTTTCTCTGGTTCTGTCTCCTGTTGGAAGCTCCGTGAAGTTGCCTTCCTATACTCCCTGTCCAGGGTCATTGCTGGGTATGTTCCAAGATGGTGACATTGTGCTTTGTTAGCCGGCAAGGGACCTCCACTCCATAGCTCTTCTCTTTGTTCTCCATCAGTTTCTTCTTCCAATCATTGTTTGATCTACTTCTTTATCCCTTCATTTGATGCTTAGGGTTCCAGGATTGATGTTTGTATCTGTTTCACTTAGTTTTTTGGGTCTTTGCTACAGAGGGATGGCATGGTGTGTCTGTTTATAGTGCCATGTTCTCTTCTTTTTCTTCTTTCTGATACATATAAGACTAATATTTTTGAAAGAAAATTAAACAGAGAGGCAATGCTAAAACACTCAAGAGAAGTGTGATACATGAGATTGGATGCTGCTACTTACGGGTCAAATCATACACTGTTACATGATAAACTTTTTTTATTTGTAAGTAGGATAAGGTTGTAATAAAATAACAATGGGAAATAAAGTACAGTACATACATAAGCCCATAACATAGGCTTTTATCAAGACATATGTGTTATAGGTTGTATATGTACTGCATTATTATATTCTTGGCAGCACAATTGCTTTATATACAAGAGACATGAGACATATGTGCTGCGTGCAGGGAGCTGTTGCATTTGCTACATCTGGTTATGCCCGCTGTGTCCCATTCTCCGACTGGGATTTCTGAACTCTATTATAACCTTATGGGACCACGGACATATATGCAGTCAGAGGCTGCCTGAACAGATGTTATGCAGTGCATGACTGTATTAATTTTTCTCAGTAAATGTCATCTCTTTGTCAGAGGTCCCCAAAGTTGTCTTACACATTCAGACCTGATAGTTGCTGTTTGTACATTTTTAACACTCAGGACTACCTTTGCATTCAGAAAAGTACTCAGATTTGTCCTATGCTAATCAAACATTTAAACATTTTATTAGCTAACAAGCCATTTGCTCCACAAGTTCAACTGCAGATGATGCCTTCCAGGACACTATTAAAGCTGGGGGTGGAGGGCTGATCCTTGTAGTAGAATCCACTAAGCTTTAATAAAAAAAAAAAAAATCGTCCTTCCATAAAAAAAAAAAAAAATATTTTCTTATTATCATTAGCATTACTATCCATACTTTATATTATTACAATATGTATTTTACTGAAATCAACTCACATATTTATTGTACAACAACAGATTGCCTATCAGGGCATTTCTTCATACCTACCCCCATTAGCACTCTAACTTCCATATAAAGCTGTACCTTTCTTAATTGATTAAATTTAACAGAGACAAATTCATCATGATTTAGCCCTTCACTTACACAGGCTCCTTCCTAGAAGAATTCCTAGCAATTTTCAAAGCTGAAAATATGTTTGTGAAATTTGCCATAGTAAAATATTTTAACCACAATTGGTTAAGACTGTTGTCTTTTTCCAGTCGGACTATCAGGTGGAGTTGGAGCAGCCAAAAACGTATTCTGAATCTAAAGTAAGTTAAGTTGAGAATACTTTTAGTTTGGGTTCAGTGGAACACATTTATGTGGTTCACCTTCGCTTTTGTGTACAGGTGAGTAATTGCTAAATGAATACAAGAATGCCTTCCAAAAATACTCTTAATTCTTCCTGATTCCAAGGGCAAAATTAGAGGTCCTTTGAGTGTCATCAATTCAAAGATGATTTGAGATTCATCATTGCACACGAAATCAAGAAGTGCCCTGAAATCTACAGTCTTGTATGAAAGGCATTTGATATAATTTTTTCTGTATTTGACAGCAATCCTGTATAACATTACCAATGATGACTTGTGAAGGTGAGAGAAAACGTTCTAAACCACCAAAAAAAGAGTATTGTCAACCATGTTAAAGCAAAGACTAAATTATCAGCCTATGCTCTCTATAGGAAATTATATTACAAAATTATTATGATATACAAATGTATGTGGAAAAAATTAGGGACAGACAATAAATTAATAAAAATCAATAGAAGTAACAAAATTAATTTTAAAACTGTCTTGGGTGGTTATTGTATATGTAACCTTGAAAAGTTATAATTTGTTAATTATTTTGTTATTCTCAATAACTATTTACATATATCTAACTTTTATATTTGCATTTTTTAAATATTTTCCTTTAAGAGAACCCCACTTGTATCAAGCTCCAGGCCTTTCAACCTGTATCCAACACTATTTGACAGGAAACCAAACTGCTTAAACTTATTTTCCTAAAAGGGTTACATATTTAAGGAAAAAAAAAAATCAAATTCGATGCAGTTGCAAAAAATAAAGGTTTATTTAAGTTTTCCTTCTTTATTTCAGTTAGATTCTACTGAGATAAAGAACATTTAAATAGTTTCTCTTCATATAATGATTCTGTTATTTTTGCTTCATAGCCTAGCAAACTAAATGCTAGCAAATAGAAATTTTACATAGAATCCATTTTGCCACTATTAAATGCTGTTTCTCAGTCATGAGTCTTGCTAAGTGAGACAAAAGACACACATATACATCACAAATAATATATGATAACATATATGTTTTAACTTAAGACAGGCTTCCAATTTCTCTGTGGTTTAACTTTTTCAACATCAGTGTGGGGACATTGATGTATGCCTTGCAAAAATGCTTAGAGGGTTAGTAACATAAAACCAATATAAAGGGCTTGGAAGAAATGTAGCCTCTTAAGATTTAGGCATTATTATAAATAATGTTTCCTGAGTAAATTGGATTATTCCAGAATGACTGTAGGCCCTTAGTTTCATGAATAATCCTTTAAAAGCAGAGATAAACTCTCTGAGTTAAGTTACAGCTTGATGAAATACTTGAAATGACCAAGTTTGGGATTCAGACTTTGTCATAGTTCAGAGATATGGCCTAGTTGCTATAATTTCTTACACTTATCCAGGATAATGTCTTATTATTCTGCCCTTCCTCCATAAGTTGGAGTTTATTAGGTTAAGCAATTTTTTACATTAAATCCTACAGGCATAACACAGGTAGCTGCCATGAAAAAGGATACTGAATATGTTTTCATGAACCAGTGGTAATAACCTTAAAGTTTTATTTCTTTCCTACCCACCCAATATCTTTGTTAAAATAATAAGGCATAGTAATGAACATTTCCAACATTCATTTACACTGCTTATATATTATAAAGTAATAATGCTGAGAATGAATAAAATCATGTAAGTTAATTTTTTTAAATTTTTTAATAAACTTTAATTCTTGTCAACCATTGCAAAATTTAAATCTCATTCCAACTCATTAGGTTTTTTTTTTTGCTAAATTCAAATCGTTTGTGAGCATGGACATACTACAGGCTCCTATCACTAGTACTAGTGCTTTAGAACAACCTTGATAGTAGTTGGCACAGACAGCTTTGTCTAAATATTTGGGAGTCACTTTTAAGTGCCATTCACATTTGATAGAGACAAGGTGTTCAGTTGCGTTCCAGTTGATTCTGATTCATGGAGATCCCATGCGTGTCAGACTAGAGCTGTGCTCTACAAGGTTTTCAATGGCTGGTTTTTTGGAAGCAGACGCTAGGCTTTTCTTCCAAGCCACCTCTGGGTGAATATGAACCTCCAACTTCTGGGTTAGCAGTCGAGCATGTTAGCCATTTGCACTACCCAGGGAACCTAGCTGCTTCCTGAGGACTTCTGATTAGCTTCATATCTCTGAGCTCACTCTGCCTGGACTTCCACATTTGTACAGCTTTCTTCTTCATGTGGCTTCTGGTACAAGAAATATGCACCCCAGTTTATGGACCTTGTTAGGAGACAACACCACTCCCCCAGATTTTTTCAAACGTCTCTGAGTCTCTGTTTTCGTTAAGATGCTGTTTTATCATATTTCTTTTCTGTTCCAGGAATTTCCTGTTCTTTAAAATTACCAACTGAAATAAAAGCTAATATGCACTAAAGTATTTTCTTTTTAAGTTCGTTAGACTTCTGCTGTTTAATAACTGTTCCTTTTTCCAAACCCTCTGGCACTAATTTACTTTTTAAAAAGACCTTAGTTTTTTTTATTTTCATAACCTATATTTTAAAAATGATTTGCACAAAATAGTCAATTTTTGATGAGACATTTATAGATGTTTCCTTTCTTAGCTCAAGAGACCATAGTCTAAACCAAAACTCAAATACAAAGATGCTCTTGATAATCAGAATATATATATATATATATAAAATACTGGAAATTGGTTAAATTCCAGGAATGCAATCTATTCCCAGCTAAACAAAATGGATATTCTAATGGATATTCTGTCACAAAAATAGCTTCTCTTTCATCTTTCCTGGTGTTTATCGTTTTGGCAGCTCTTGGTAGGAGAAGCACTGCTATGTGTATGGATATAACTATCTTTGATGCAAATATCTCTTCTGTTATTTCCTTTCCTCCCATTTGCAATTACATGTTGCTTTATGCAGCATCTGTAACACTGTTAACTTTATTTCTCCAAGTAAATAGGGTCATTTACCCTAGCTCTCCTCCAGTAATTTGAAAAGTGCCCATTAAACACCCAGGTATCTTCTTAATTGAAACTAGACTGAACTCTTAAAGGACCATCGGGAAGCTTCTCAGCTGTTTGATGAGCAAATCAGTGATGACGGTTTCTGGTTGTGCTTTCTTAAACTATAAAGCATTCTTCCGAAAGTAAGCCAGGTACTTAACTGTTATAACTCTTCCAAAGAATTCCAGAAGTAACCCTAAGACTCTTGAATTAGTAAGATCTCTTATTTTATGAAGAGTCAAATGCTCTAAATAAAATTTATCTAAGGATATCATTGCAAGCTTACTGCACAGTATTTTGTTGTTAAAAAAAAAAAAAAAAACTCCAGTTCCAAAGGAAAAATCATCCTTAATTGGAATAACCCTTAGTGCAGATACTGAAAATGGACAACTCTAAAACTCATAAAGGAGAAACATCCCACTGCTGTTCTTCAAATAACCATGAGATCTATTATAATTCTCCTTAGGCACCACTGAAGGGAGCCAGCCAGTTGCTTTTGAATCCCCTCTTCACTTAAGGTAATCATGAATACTGCCAGACATGTGTTTTTCTTCATGATGTTAAAAAAAATTCCAGATGCAAAAAATGTGAAGAGAAAGAATCAGGAGATGTGTCTTTTGGGGAGTTGTCCTTGCAGGCGAGCCCATATTTTATTGCTTTTGCCCTAGCAGCTGAGAGAGAGCCATATTTCACGTAAAGGAGGATGCCTGTTCTGGTACTATTACAACAGCCTTCTCATGTCTCATCCTGAGTTCCTCCCCATGGCAATTCATCCTTTATACTACAACAAAGTTATCATTTCAGCATATTAACTTGGCTGAAAAATCTTTAAATGTTCCCAAAATCTGAGAGAAAAAATTCAATGTCCTCAACTTCTTGTGCCAATCCTGTTCTGGTTTGGCTCTTTCCTAATGGGAATTTCTCTCTTAATATACTGCCCTTCTTCTGGTGCCCTGCGCTGCTTAAACACAGCCTACAGTCTCCTACTTCTGCCCCTTAATTTCAGGCGGCTCTTATAGGAACCACACACACACACACAAAAATCAGTGCTCTCAAGTTGATTCCGACTCATAGCGACCCTATAGGACAGGGTAGAACTCCCCATAGAGTTTCCAAGGAGCACCTGGTAGATTTGAACTGCCGACCCTTTGGTTAACAGCTGTAGCACTTAACCACTATGCCCCCAGGGTTTCCATATGAACCATAAAAAAAAAAAAAAATAGGTATCCTTTATCCCATAGATATCCTTCACTTGTCAATTCATGTAACGCCTTCTCCAAAGACATCTCAAATTTCCCTCTGCACAAAAAAAAAAAAAAAAAAAAAACTTCCCTCACATAACATTTATAAAACCTATTGAAGGATGCCTTGTAGTAATTGTTTAAATGTGTTGCTGCCTTTTCCACAGCATCCTAATTTTCTAGAACACAGAGAGCACTATGTTTTCACCAAATTATAGGATCTTTTTTGAGCTCTTCCCAATACCTCCCTACCCACAGCTTAGCAAAGAGCTTTTCACACACATTTTAAAAAAATGTGCTGCTTAGTTGAGTTACCTTTGCATACTCACTTCTGATAGTTTTTTCTATGTACATTTTTTTTTTAATTTAGAGTTCTTGAACACATACAGAATGATTCACGAAAAGCATGTCTGTGAAGAATATACTTGGCAAACTTTGTACTCTCAACTGATTCCCTAGAAAACACAGAAATTTTTCCCAAAAAAGTCGAAGACTTGATTGCTTGCAATCCATTGTTTTGATGTACTTAAATGCCATGTTTCTTTTAAAATATTAATTAAAATAATTGTAAGAAGAAATGCATACACATAAAAATAAAAACACATAAAAGAGAGTACAGTGAAAATTAAGCCTACCTTTACTCTTGTCTCCCATTCTTCTTTCCTAGAGGCAATCTTACCAGTTTCTTATGAATCCTTACACAGATTCTCATTATTTTATTTTATTTTTTTTTAAAGAATTAATCATGATGTCCTGTTTTTAAAGTAGAATGTTTGCTTGATTTGGAAGAAATGTTGGTTCCCTATAATTCATGTGACTATCAGTTAATTCCTAAAATCCTTCAAATCTTACCTGCAAAACACACCTTTGTCCTCACTGTTGATGTTCACACACACATAATTAAAGGATCTTTGGCCTCTTACAGAACCTCCATAGCAGACAAAAAGAATTAAAAAGGAAGTTGCTCTCTGCTGAATGATGACAATGCACCCAACGTAGCAATCTCTGTATGTTACGTCATTATGTATTATGTCTTTTGATCCTCACTATATTATATGGCCTCTATGAGTCGGAATTGACTCCATAGCAATGGGTTTGGTTTACATATTTTACATATATATACACACACATATAGAAGCCTCGTTGGCTCAGTGGTTAACAAGCATTAAAAAATGGTTAAAAAATTCTTGGCTACTAACCAAAAGATCAGCAGTTCAAACTCACCAGCCACTCAGAGGGGAAAACATAGAGCAGGCTGCTTCTGTAAAGATTTACAGCCTTGGAAGCCTATGGAGCAGCTCTAGCCTAGGATTGCTATAAGTCATAATTGGCTCTATGGCAGTGGGTTTATATACATATATATATTCACTGTATTATATATATTCACTGTACATATATATTCGCTATATGTGTGTATTCACTCTATAAGTATAGATTCACTCTATATGTATACCAAAAACCAAAACCAAACCCAGTGCCATCGAAACGATTCTAACTTATAGCGACCCTATAGGACAGAGTAAAACTGCCTCGCAGAGTTTCCAAGGACTGCCTGGTGGATTTGAACTGCTGACCCTTTGGTCAGCAGCCATACCACTTAACCACTACGCCACCAGGGTTTCCTCTATATGTATAGAGTTGTTATATATGTATAGATTCACTATATGTGTATGTGTTCACTATATATGTATATTCACTATATATGTATTGATTTACTATATATGTATAGATTCACTATATATGTATGTATTCACTAAATATGTATGTATTCATTCTATATGCATGTATTCACTATTTATATATTCACCCTTTCTCTCTCTATACACACACACACAGATTATTGCCTCTCATCAATAGACACTGAGGCTTAAGTTTACAGGACTGAACAGCAACAGAAATGCAATTCACCATGGTGACTTCAATTTTAATTAGAATCTTGAATTGTAGGATTATACGACTCCTTTATTTGACTCTCTAGCACTTTCTAATACTTTTTTCCTTCTTTTTTTTTTTTCCTTTCTTTTGCAATTAGTTAATACCAAGCTATGTCATTATTATAAAAGAATGATAAATTTAATTCAAGGAATATTTCTTAATACGTTGAGAAGAAAACCTTAAAGTTTTCTGAGTGAAAATGTCTCCAATACGCCACTTCTCAATTTCAAAATTTCTAGAGGCAAATAGGAAAGGGTCCTCTTCTTCATCTCTTCCAGTGTTTCTGTTAACATGATGAGATATATTGTTTAAGTTTAGTTTTTCTGATTTGAAACTTAACAGCCATAAATAAATGTGGTACAAAGCAAACAGTGAAGTCTTTCTCTTTTTCTAATATTAGAGCATAACTAAATATAGGGATTTAACAGAAATTTAAAGAGACCAAAGGCAAGGTAGTATATATAATACAAAATATGTTGAGTTCTAGCCCCATAAGGTGATATGTACGTATGTATGCATGTATGTATTCTTTACTTATTTTTTTCTTTGCTCATTCATTCATTATATAATATTAGACCCAATCTATGTGTAGTAAAATGAATCTACTCAGAATATGATAAAGAGTGAGTCATTATTATGTATTACTATTACTGTTATTATTATTTGCACCTTGGTTTCTTTACCTATAAAGAGAAAGCATTGAGCCAGATGAACAATCTTCAAGGTCATTTCGAGGACTAATATTCCATTCTGTTTTCATCTTAAGAACTGGTGTTTTTAGACTCTGTGGAACCTGGGATTACTGGAAAGAAGGATCTTGTTAAACCAGCACATGGCGCTCCCTAAATGGTGAATAGTCTTCTCTTTACTGCTTCCTTGAGTTCTGAAATTGTTTTGGGGGCTGAATCCTTCATGCTGTCTGTATTCTGATTAAAATAAGATCTTTGATATCAGAAGAAATAGGAATAGAAAATTCTAGCAAAAAAATCATTTAACGCCCCCTAGTTGGACACTTGGGGCTTGGAGTTAACGAGCTGTGGCACATCATCACTGGTGATTTGAGGACACATTCCATTCTAAACAATATCTTTCTTCTCCCTTCATACCACAGGCCTACAGTGAGTCACACGTCATCTTAGGACATTATTGTCTTCTCTGAACAACAGCAATGAGTACCAAAATTAGATCTGCTCTGTTATAGAACTTGCATGAAGGGCTTTCAATATTTCAATTCAGATATGATGGAGGGCTTCCTATAGTCACCACATCTGATTAATAATCAACTAACAAACATTGATGGCAAAATATATAAAGCCTATTGTGGGAGCCCCGGTGCCACAAATGGTTAAGCACTTACTGCTAACAAAAAAGTTGGTGGTTCAAACACACCCAAAGGCTTCGCAGGAGAAAGGCCTGGTGATCTGCTTTCATAAAGATTTCAGCAAAGAAAGCTCTATGAGGAAGTTCTACTCTGTCACGTGGAGTAACTGTGAGTTGGAATCAACTAGATGGCACCTAAAAACAATATTACTATTGTAGTAACTTATTCTTTGAATAGTTTACATAAGGGCAGTTAATTTGGAGAGGAATCAAGACATTAACTTGAAGACTAAAAGGAGATTTGATATTCTTGAGTCTCTGAGGTGGTAAGGCAGGATATCTAGCTATAGAGTCATTCAGAAACAACTTGAACACCCACATGAGAAACTACTTCCTTGAGAGTAAGATTAACTTGGACACATCAAACTCTAACACTGCAAATTTGCCACAGGTGTGGGATCTTTCTTCACATATTTAGAAAACTTTATACTATCTTTTATCCATAGTCTTAATGTTCTGCCAAGCATTCAAACAGTATCATTAAATTGATAAATGGTCTTTAAGGTATTTTCCACAATCATTCTGCAAGCTCTGCAGAAATAGTCTTTCTCAGATTGGATGGTTATGAAAGATTTTAGAATGTCAGTCAAAATTTAAGCTTTAATCAAGAGAAAACTATATATTCTATTTGTTAAAAACAATCCTCCCCTCTCCTTTGGCATTTATAGTTGTCTTTGCTGAAAGATACCATATTAACACTGTACATGCATAATAAACTCAAATTAGCATTGAGGTATATTAAAAGTATGCTTTAAATTGGGCAATTGACAACTATTCATGGAGTTACCATGACAAATTACAGAAGCTAAAAAGTTGTGTTTTTTTTCCTATTGTGTTTCACTACATTTCCTCCAGTACTGTTTGATTTTTATCAATAGAGTGTTGACATCATCATTTCTAACTGTCCATTGTTAAACTCTGGTGGAGAGGGACAGGAAGAGGACAATGTATTTATTTATATAGAAGCCTTTAGTCAGGAAAATTTTTTCGTGAGTACTTTATTTCCTCACTGTAAAATGTGAGGTTGTTAGAAAAAAAATAACAACACCATCTTACATCACACTCGAAAGCATGGCAGTTGTTTTTACTTATGGAGTTTTTACTTACCTCCTTATCACTTTTAAAAGACATTTTGTTTTGGATATTACATTTTATTCCTTGTTAAAAATTCCAGAGAGGTATTTTGATATTAGGATTTGCTGAAACTAAAAAAAAAAGAGAGAGAAAAAGAAAACCAAAAATCACAAGCACTCATGTTTAGTGAAGATTGAATTGTCTTCAGTAATTCAACAGTATATTCTTAGCATGAATCCAGCTAAAATGGAAAGGATTAATTTTTGAGATGATCAAAAGGTTGGAGAATGTCTAGGGTTTCAATTGGAACTAGAAAATCAGAAAGAAGGCAGGGAGAATGTAATAAAAATATAAAAGTAAATTATTCCTTGAAGTATGTTTCAATGTCTTTTTTCTTCACTTTGCCATAATCTCTTTGTCAGAAATGAGGTTTAGAAAATAAGGACAGAATATGACCTTTAGGATCAGCCTAGAGGTCATCTTTAATGACAGTACAGTGTGAGACATCATCTTGGGAACTAGTGAGTCTAAGGCTAATTCTTTCAATTAATAATAATATTAAACATTTACTAATGCTTACCACGCTTTTGGAAACACCGGTGGTGTAGTGGTTAAGTGCTACGGCTGCTAACCAAAGGGTCGGCAGTTTGAATCTGCCAGGTGCTCCTTGGAAACTCTATTGGGCAGTTCTACTCCATCCTATAGGGTCGCTGGGAGTCGGAATAAACTCGACGGCACTGGGTTTGGTTTGGTTTGGTTTTGACCACGCTTTTGTAGATGTTGGTGACATTAATTTTGTTCACCACGTTGTATGCCATTGAAACTACTCATTTCCAAATTTTTCATTGCCATTAACAGAAACTCAGTACCCCTCAAAAAATAACCTCCCCATTTCCCTCTTCCATCCACCCCTGATAACCGCTAATAACCTTTGTTCACTATGTTTTGCCTATTCTAGATATTTCACATAAATAAAATCATATAATACATGTCCTTTTGCATGTGACTTATTTCACTCGGTATAATGTTTTCAAGATTCATACATGCTGTAGCATGTGCTACAGCTTCATTTCTCTTTATGGCTAGTGATATTCCAACACCAGACTCATGCTAAACCCAAAATATTTTGATATTTATCCCATATCCATAATTTTGTCAAGTGTTACAAGTAATACTGTTGTACATGTCATAGTGGAAATGTATTTGATGGTAATAATATTGTAAAATCAGAGTAAAGCAGACTAGGCCAAAGTCTTTCTGTTGTTTCTTATTCTTTTCAAATACCTAGAGGAGAATCTGCCTTCTACCCTGCTTCCACTTAGTTTTCAGGCTGGATTTTTTTTTTTTTTAATTTTTACTGTGCTTTAAGTGAAAGTTTACAAATCAAGTCAGTCTGTCATACAAAAATGTATATACACCTTGCTATATACTCCTAATTGCTCTCCCTCTAATGAGACAGCAGTCTTTCCCTCCACTCTCTATTTTTGTGTCCATTCAGCCATCAGGCTAGAATTTCATAACAGAGAAATGAATATTCAGCTGCGTTTTCTAGCCTCCAAGACACATAGACAAAGACTCTATTTGGATGCTTCTTGCTCTAATCTGATGCTTATAAGGAGAGTATTTAAAAGAGAAAAGAAATAAATAATACACACACCAGAGTAGCCCTGACCTAAGCCCCCTCCAGATTATTCTTTCTCCTTGCCTATGGCTGCTGAAATCTTTCTTTCAAGATTTTTAAATCCAACTTCTCATGAAAATACAAACCCAGAAAGAAAATGTAGGAATCTTGAGTGCAATTCAAGTGTCTTCACCCCAAATCATTGTTCTTTCCAGTCACTATACTGTTAGCAAGATCTAAGAAACTCACATAAGGCTAAGCAAAACTATAGTCTGATCCCAGTATTGATTCACATTTAACCTTTTCAAGATCCAATTACTTTCTGCTTTGAACTTTTTGTTGATACAATGTGTTTTCAGTAGTGGAATGCATGCGGAGTCATTGAGTGTGTTTAAATTTTTGGTTGTTAATACAGATTTTGAGAAACATTAGGTAAAAATACATGATTTGTGGGAGCCCATCTGGTCTACTGATCTTGGGTAGCAGCCTTTATTACTGGATGCATTCCATTTGGGTAGGTGGAGCACCTCTGGTTTTGCCTAATTCCCCAGCCATTTTGCTTCACCATTACACAAGTCCCCACTGAAGGGAAGCAAATACTATCAATGGGAAAAGTACGCTCCCAAAGAACTTCAGAGGCATGAAAAGTGGCTGGGATACCGTATGTTCCACAAGTCACGAAAAGAGTTTTAACAAAATATCAGTCCAACAATTTTGAACAAATATATATATATCTTCACAGTGGGTTTTTCTACAGGGGAAGTTCAGAGGATTTACAGGGCACTTAAAATAAATAAATAAATAAATAATTTTTTTTTTTTTAGTTTACTTCAGCATGACTTCTTAAAAAGAACCTGGAGACATGTCTCCCATCTTCAGAGTTTAATTGCTACGACAGAAGCTGAAATTGCACCCACAGTCCACTTCTACCCCCATGCACATGGCCCCTCACTGCTATTCTCTTTCACTCACTTCCATCTTTTCCACACTAACAACTGTATCATTCCCTCTAGTGAGAAATGTTATCCTTCTGATTCTGATAGTATTAAATCAACGGGCTCTATAATTAGGGAAATAATGTCCTCCATCATCTTGTTATGCTAACTTATAATTATTATGTATTTCAAATCTGCCCCACAAACACTTACTAAAGGAAAAGAAACAAATAAAAATAGTTAAGTATTTTCTTAAGGTCTCTGGGTGTCGTAAATGGTTTGAACTTGGCTGCCAACCAAAAGGTTGAGAGTTCAAACCCACCCAGTGGTGCTGTGGAAGAAAATCCCTGGCAATCTGCTTCCATAAAAATTACAGCCAAGAAAACCCTATGGGGTTCAGTTTTACTCTGTAACACATGGAGTCGCCATGAGTCAGAAGGGCAACTAACAACAACAATTACTTTCTCAGAGCATAGTCAGGGAAACTTTCCACTGAACTGAAGCCACTAAACCCTCATTCTGGATCATTGCTGGCAAAGAAATAACACAAAACACAAGATGTAAGAGCACAGTCAGGCATTTCTGGTTTGGAGTTCGTCAACTTATTGCAATTTCTCTGTTTTTCTTGGTTGTCCATTCATGTGTGTTTCCTCTACTAGGCTGTGTGATCCTGGAGGCAGAACTGTGTCTTATCCATTGTTTTGTCCCCCAGACCTGGTATTAAACCTACTATCAATTAACCCTTCAGTAAATGTTTAGGAAATAATACAAGGATGAACAAATGAATATGTTTATGGAAATTATTTTTTGTAGGTACTGAGAGCAGGGGAGAGCAAAAGGAGAAAGGATCACATAGATTCACAGCCTATTGAGCCCAGGAGGATGGCAGAAGTCTGAGTTGGGCTGTGTTAATGACACTCCTTCCCCTTTAAAAATCCATGCAGAAACAGCAGTCCCAGTAGAGCCCTCTCTTTCACTGTGAACTCAGAGGCGGCTTTCCTTTTTGGTCTATTGTTAGAGTCAGTAGTGTCTAACAGAGCCCATCTGCCTGGCTCAGGGCTATAATCCCGTTGCCGGGCTATTAACTGTGAGGACACCTCTCAGCGAGGTCAGGTGGGAAGAAGTCAGGCCCTCTCTTCCCAGCTGCCTGTTTCCTGGCAAACATACCAGGTCTCAGTCATCTCTCCTCTTAATAAATAGCTAATCTACCCAGCCAGCAAATTCTTTACATTTTGTACATCACGTAGTGTCCAGCGTAGCATCAATCTGCATCTCCCAAACCTGGTCTTTTCCCTCCTCCACCTCCACTGTCGCCAGTTAACACAGGGTCTTTCTTTACACTGATAGATAGCTGCCAGCTGTGCAAAGGGAGATAAATTAGCAGCTCCCTCAGCCCAACAGGCTCAATAGGGTGGAAGCATGTTGATAAGAGGGGCTGTGGCTATACCACCTAGATTATAAATCCAGTTTTAAAACCTCAAAGGTGCTTTCATGCCATCAACAGACACTATAAACTTTTTAAAAATTCCATCTCCCTTATCTGATTGAGACTGATCCAGGTTATCTCAACAGCTAAATGGCAATGCATTTTAAATGAAACAGGAGGCAAATCTAGATACTTTATAGAATATAAGCACAAGGATAGAATTGGGGGGCAGGAACCCAAGTACCTTATCTCACTTACATAATCCCTAGAAAAAATAGTGTTATTCTCAAAGAAAAGTCTTAGTTGACAGAGTGGCCAGTGGATAATTCTATGGCATTTTAGTAATATAATACCAAATCTCAGCTTTAAAAAATGAAATAAATTGATTTTAAAATTAAAATAGCATTTGAGTCAAGATGAACTGATAAAAACACAGCAAAATAACTCTCAATGCTCTCATTTTGCTTTCCACTGACTTAAAAATAAAGTTGAGATTGACCACTGGATAAACTAATTTGAATTTATAACATTTTCCACCCAAAGAGGCATTCTTCCTTCCTAGAGGAAAGGTTAATAGCCGCATATTTACATTTTGATATGCACTCATGTGATTGCAAGAGCTTCTCACCTGGATACATAGCAGACATACCTGGCCCATGGGAATTCCCAAGAAACAGCCTTTTTGTCTCCTGTCTTGTTTTATTTGTCCTAGTCTAAAATTGATAATGCCACATTTTCTACAAAAACAATGGTCCAACTAGTTGGCAATTACCTACACTCAAAGAAAAATGTTATTAAAGAATTAACTGCAATATATAGTCATTATTGAAGGGACAGAACCCAAAGGACCATCATTTTTAACACTAGCATAATTATATCAGGTATTAATACGGGCTGGTTTGTAATCATATGCTTTAAAAAAAAAATTTTTTTTTATTTTTTTATATGCTATAACTCTCATTAATTTAGACAGTGTATCAAATTCCTGTGGAATTTGTATATCATCCAATGTACAGCATGAATTCAATTTCTAATTAAAACGTAATATCTAATTGAAAATGTAATTAATAAAAACCAGAGTTTTTTTTTTTTTTTTAATGTAGGCTCAATGAAAATGTGGTCATTTTATGTTTTTCTAAAACTCATTGGAAGCAGAGGTCATTTGTAAGAGCAACTTTGTACCATATCCAGTGAACACAAATAAAAATGAAGACTCTTGGTTTGTATATGATGTAGGTCACTGTGTAATTTGGTAGAACAGTCTCTGGTCAGTAGGAATATGAGAATTACAGTCTCAGATAAAATTCATATAAATAGTTTCAAGGTATTAAATTGCCTATAAACCCTTTCATGGGAGAAAGTAGTACAAAATACCAAATAACGTCAAAGAAATGTATATATAACATAAGTTGCCCCTCCAAGAGTCTAAAATAGACCTAACTGTTAGTCATAATTCTCTCATTGGAAGATGCTTATTTTTCATATTAACTTAAATTCTTAGAACTTGTCTTCAGGAATTTTCATCTCTCTTCTTTCTGATCTAACATAACAGTTTCTCCAGCTCACAACCCTGTTTTATTTTGTTAAATTCAATTACAGATAATTCTATTCACCGTCTAGATGTATGACATTAAATGATTTACTATCTATCTGAAGCAATGTTCATTTTGGCTGCTGCTTTCTCTAAAACTCATTGCTGTCCACTCTATTCTGACTCACAGACCATATAGGAGAGAGTGAAACTGCCCCATAGGGTTTCTAAGGAGCGAGTGGTGGATTTCAATTGTCAACTTTTTGGTTAGCAGACATAGCTCTTAAACACTGTGCCACCAAAACATGGAGCCCTGGTGGCAAAATGGTTAAGAGCTTGGCTGCTAACCAAAAGGTCGGCAGTTTGAATCAACCAGCCACTCCTTGGAAACCCTATGGGGACAGTTCTACTCTGTCCTATAGGGTAGCTACCAAATTCTTAGTTATCTAGGGCTGCTATAACAGAAATATCACAAGTGGATGGCTTTAAAGAGAAATTTATTCTCATAGCCTAGTAGGCTAGAAGTCTGAATTCAGGGTGTCAGCTCCAGGGGAAGGCTTTCTGTCTCTGTCAGCTCACATGTATCATGGTGGCAGCTAAAGGCAGCAGTGATGTGAAGACGGCACCTGACCTCAACCGTGGCCTGTCTGCCCAGAGACATAAGAATGGGCAAAGGTAATTTGGGAAAAGGTAAGCATTTCCCCTTTGAGAGTCTGTTATTCTTTACTGTTTAATTTCTATAATTAATAATAATGGCTTTTACTTTGCCAACATTGTGAAAGTGTCTCATGTATCTGGCTTGATCACAGAACATAGCACCCATAGAAGGGTTGATGCCAGTGAGTGTGTGTCTCTCATTTGTAGCAGTCTAATGACTGCCTGGAGCCCTGGTGGCACAGTGGTTAAGAGCCATGGCTGCTAGCCAAAAGGACTGTAGTTCAAATTTACCAGCCACTCCTTGGAAACCCTATAGGTAGTTCAACTCTGTCCTATAGAGTTTCTATGAGTTGGAATCAACTTGAAGGCAACAGATTTTAATGACTCCCTGGAAAGCTAAGGCACAGCCTGTCTACATGTGCAGTGCAGATAGAAAGACAGATAACATACACTCTGTTTCTAGGAATATTTTCTAAGGAAATATTAACAGTATGCAAGCATTAAAAAACTTTTTTTTTTTATGAAAGCATTTATGCATAAGAATTTCATTAAAGTGTTTTTTATACTAAATAAACATTGTATGAGTCATGTCTTATTCAAATAATGAAGTGACACGGTGACAATCTATAAATACATATATATTTGCTGGTGTTTATATATATATATATATATATATATATACATATATATTTGCTGGTGTTTATGTTTTATTTTGATTGATAAAAGTAGGTAACAACCAAACCAAAAACCCATTGCCACCAAGACAATTCCAGCTCGTAACAACCCTATAGGCAACAAAGCAGTCCGTAAATTACAGGCAATTTGTGTAAAAATTGTTATACGTATATGAGGTATCTAAAATATGCATGATAAAATACTTATGATGGTTTTCTCTGAATAATCGAATTGTTGAAAATTTTACTTTTATCTCTGTTTAATAATATTTTTCTGATTTTTACAATAAATATAAATGGCATATTTTTTTAAACTTAAAATAAAAATTCACTTAAAAATAGAAATCTATTATTGGCATATTCGTTTACTCTCTGCTCATCAAAATAATAAGCAAAGCTATTTCCTTTCCCAGCTAAACTTGAAATAAATTTTGCAAATACTCTACCCATGCTATTGTTCACCTGTAACAGCCATGTCCCTCTCTTTTTCTAAGCATTTTTAACCTTCTTTTCTTACATGTAGTCTGTGTGAAACTAATTATAAGGATTGCAATCTATAATCGGAAAGGCTGGCAATAGTAAAATTGGATAGATTCCAAGAAATTAGGAATGATTTGAAGGAATTAGCAAGGGGAAGAAAAAACACGTTTCTGAAGCCATGGGGAAAGCTTCAAGTACACTGTAAGCACTGCTGTGACACTCTACCACTTTTCAGTAGGAAAGAGGCCACTGTCATCAAGGGCCATAAAGAAGAAAAACATTTCAGCCATCTTAGATATGAGAGTCCTTGGTTGAACAGACCAAATCCATCATCTCTGTTAGTGTAATGGAAACACACATTCTTCATGAGGCCAGTGTGATCTGTGAAATAGAACGTTATTCCCATTTTCCTTCACTGAGTGGAAATCCATTGTCTCAGTTTTCTAGTGCTGCTATAACAAATACCACAAGTGGATGGCTTTAACAAAGAGAAATTTATTCTCTCACAGTCTTTTTTTTTTTTTTTTTTTTTTAAAGTCTAGTAGGCTACAAGTCCAAATTCAGTGTGTCAGCTCCAGGGGAAGGCTTTTTCTGTTGGTTCTGGAGGAAGGTCCTTCTCATCAATATTCCCTTGGCCTGGGAGCTTCTCTGCACAGGAATTTCAGGTCCAAAGGACACACTCTGTTCCTAGCACTGCTTTCTTGGTGGTATGAGGTCCCCCTGTCTCTTTGCTCAGTTCTCTCTTTTATATCTCAAAAGAGATTGGCTTAAGACACTATCTAATCTTGTAGATGTCATCAATACAACTGCTGCTAATCCATCATAGTGATAGGATTTACAACGTATAGAAAAATCTCATCAAATGACAAAATGATGGACGATCACACAATACTGGGAATCATGGCCTAACCAAGTTTACACATATTTTTGGGGACACAATTGAATCCATGATGTCTGTAATAGACATATTCTCACTATGAGACACGTTTATTAAACAGAATCATGGAAAACTGATACAGAAATGCTATATCCACCACCCATCCATCAGTTTGTTGTGCTGGGGTGACTTGTGTGTTGCTAGGATGCTAGAAACTATGCCACTGGTGTTTCAAATACCAACAGGATCACCCTTGGTGGACAGGTTTTAGCAGAACTTCTAGAATAAACAGACTAAGAAGAAATTGTTGTGTGCTGTCAGGTCGATTCTGACTCATAGTGACCCAATGTGACAGAGTAGGACTGCCCCATAGATATTCCTAGGCTGTAATCTTTACAGGAGCAGATCACCAGGCCTTTTCTCTTGCGGAGCTGCTGATGGGTTTGAACTGCTGACCTTTCAGTTAGCAGCCGAGCACTTTAACCACTGTGCCACCAGGACTCCTTAAGAACAAATTAGCCAATGAAAACTTAAGGTGATCATAAAAGTGTATTGTCTGATAGAGTGCTAGAAGATGGGTTCCTCAGGTGGGAAGACACTACACAATAGCTTCAACAATGGACTCAAACATACCAACTATCATGAGAATGGCATGGGGCCAGGCAACATTTCATTCTGTTATACATAAATTCACCATAAGTTGGAACCAACTTGACAGCAACTTACATCAACTAACAAGAACAACAAAGTGCTAGATATTTCTTGTCTCTTTGTCATGCCACTCTTTGGCCAAGGCCATCTCCCCATAAACTATAATATATGTAATTAGATTATTAATCTTAAAATATGTAAATTCTAAGAGAACAGGAGCCATGTCTTATTCCCCACTCTATACTCAGGACTATGTAAAAAAAAAAAAGGAAAAAATCCAGTTTATATTTGAATGAATGAAGATTGAATAAAAATGATGAGCATATGAACTAAACAATACTAATTAGAAGTGTTTATTAATAATCACAAAGCATATGAAATTTTTAAAAAACTCAGATATACTCAATTCTACATAAACATTTAATGCATGATGAATATGGTAAGAAAATAACAGAGTATATTAAAATTATTTTCTAAAGAATACTGGGTTAACCCAATAACAAGTAGATAAAATTGTTTAATCAAAATTATACACCATATAACAAAATTAATTCCATCTGGTCTAAAGTGACAGAAAAAATCAACTCTCCGAGAAAAAGTTGATACTTAGACTGATAAAGGAAACCCTGGTGACATAGTGGTTAAGTGCTACAGCTGCTAACCAAAAGGTCGGCACCTCAAATCCACGAGGTGCTCCTTGGAAACTCTATGGGGCAGTTCTACTCTTTCCTATATGTTCGCTATGAGTCGGAATCGACTCAATGGCAGCGGGTTTGGTTTTTGGTTTAGACTGATAAATACCTAAGCTCCCTAAACACAGAAGTAACAGAAGAAATGCTAAAGTGAATACTTTATATCTAGCTACATAAAAAGTCTAAACTATTGTTAAAATGTTTGAAGTGGTAAAAATATCTGAAAGTCTAAACTATTGTTAAAATGTTTGAAGTGGTAAAAATATCTGAAAACATATTTGCAGCAAATGTGAAAAAAAGGTTGTATTTATTTATAGAAACTTACCATAAAATTGGAAAAATATCATTCAATGACCAGGCATAATGTTTGATCAGGTAATTCACTCAAGAGGAAGTGTAATTAGTAAATAAACATATTGCAAAGCCTAAGATCTCAATAATGAACAAAAAATAGAATAAGAAAAATGCTGTGGCACCAATTTTCACCTGTTGAGTTAGTTGCTGAAAACTTTAACAGCTAATGAACATTGAAAGCATAATAAAAATGGTAAAGTAATTCATGCTTAAAGGAAAACTGAAAGTCATGAAAAATAAAATGGGATGACTGAAGATTAATATCCTACCTAGCTGTCTTAGAAGAAATACAACCACAACTAGAATGTTCCTTAGATGCAAGCATGGCAACACTTTTACTCACTGACTTTGGACATGTCATCAGGAAGGACCAATCTCTACAAAATAAGCCCATATTTAGTACACTCGAAGGTTAAAGAAAAAGAGGGAAACACTCAATGAGATGGATTGACACATATGATGGTTAAGATAGTGTTCTGCTTCTCTACAGAGCCCAGCCTAAGACATGTGGTATCAAGAGTGGTTCTAGAGGGATAAAACCATAAGAATGAGTTTTCTGAATTGGTTCTTAAGTCTAGCTAGTCTTAAAGGCAATGATGACTCTGCCTCAAGTAGTAAAGGGGGCACTGCTAATATATGGCATGAGGTGGCAATAGAAACATGCAAAATATAACCACTGATGGGTCAAATATTTGTGAGAAACAAGGGTTTGGATGATTGCATACTTGATACTTATCTACAATTTTCTCAGAACAGAAGCATAAGGAAGCTTTTTGGTTGGTCCTACTTTCTCTGGACAAAGCGGTGAAAGAAAGAGATGAGCTCAGGGCATCAGAGTCACAGCTTAAGTACTGTATAAACGATCTCAAAGTTTTCACTTGTGCCCTGAAAGAAAGCCTTATTTCTTGTAGTAACAGAGTTGATATTGCAAAACACCAAACCCAGAGTCTTACCAAAAGAGTGGCTGAATTACAATGCCAATTGAATTCCCATCCTCTCATGGTGTCTGAATTTAAAGTGAGGGCATTGATTGGGAAGAAATGGGATCCTTAAACTTGGGATGGGGACATATGGGTGGCTAATCAGGAAGCTGAAGACACTAAGTCCCTAAATTCCACTAAATCACTCCTGCCAAAAGAACCAGCCTTATCACTCCATGTTTGTCTGCTCAGTAACCCTCCCCAGTAGAACCATTAGCCTCTCCACCTCCATCTGTTGAGATTAACCCAGCTGTGTCTGAAGATCCTTTGTCTGATTCATTGCCTGGGCCATCACCCTAGGCAGATGCCTTATAAGAAAATGCTGAATGTTCTCAAAACACATCCCTGCTACCCTTTTTGGTTTACAGACCTGTAACTAGACTTAAGTTCCAGTGAGTGCCAAAAGGTGAAGTACAAAGTGTGACCCAGGTCGAGGTATGCTACATCACAAAAATTCTGCTTGAGTTTTCTAATATGTACAAAGAGAAATCTGGGGAATATGTGCAGGAATGGCTATTGAGGGCGTGCTGCAAGGAACATAAAGATGGATCAGCCCGAGTTTATTTATAAGGGGTTACTAAGCACAGATTATTCATTCAACGTTTCAGCTTAAGAGGTTAGGAACAAATCTAACAGTTTATTTGGTTGGGCTGCTGAAGTGTGTATTACGTGGTGGCCTACACTAAATCAAGTTGAAGTACTAGACCTGCCTTGGTATACTGTAGAAGAAGGTACCCAAAGAGTGGGTGTATCAGGTTAGACCCACAGATCTACACATGGAGTGCCCAGATGACACACTTTTTACCACAACGGTGAGGAACAAATTTGTGAAGGGAGTCCCAGCATCCTTGAAGACCGTCGTGATTGCTATTTTATGTAAGTCAGATTTGACAGTGGGAACTGCCCTAACTGAATTAAGACCCTAACTACAATGAAACTGATTGGGCTCCGTGGTGGTCAGGGCCAAATGGTGGCACTCAGTCAACAAAGACAAGGTGGGTATGGTTATCATAATAGACAGTGGAGTCAAATGGCAGATATTACTGCCACCATCAGGGACTTGAAGGATACAAGGGTGGTGTGATTGTTAAGGTTATGTGTCAACTTGGCTGGGCCATGATTCTCAGTGGTTTGGCAGTTATGATTTAGTTTGGCAGTTGTATGATGATGTGATCACCTCCATGATGGAATATGTTATGAGTAGCCAATCATCTGAAAGGGAGTTTCCTTGGGGTGGTCGCCTCCATCAAATATAAGTGGACTTTCTGACAAGGCTCGTGGACTTTTGCTTGCTTTGGATCCCACCACTGGCTCCTATTTCTTGGGACTTGAGCTAGCAACTTATCTGCCATCTTGCCTGCTGATCTTGGATTTGTTAGTATTTGCAGCCTGTGAGTAAGAGCTCTGTTGCCAGACCTGCCAATCTTGGGTTTGCCAGCCCTTGTGGCTATGTGACTTATGAGAAGCCTCCAGCCTGACCCACAGTCTGGGGATGGTCCAGCCTGTACAACCATGTAAGCCATTTCCTTGATATAAATCTCTCTCTCTATATATGTATTTATACACTTTACTGGCTTTGCTTCCCTAAAGAACCCAGCCTAAGACAGGTGGAAATTCCCATTACTTTTCTATTCAACTCGCCTATTTAGCCTGGGCAAAAAACAGATGGATTTTGGAGAGTGACAGTGGATATTGAAAACTTAACCAGGTGGTAACTCTATAATTGCAGATGTGGTTTTATTGCTTGAACAAATTAATACATCTCCTGGTACCTGGTATACAGCTATTGGTCTGGCTGATGCATTATTCTCCATATCTGTTTCAAAGGGCCACCAGAAGCAGTTTGCCTTCAGCTGGCAAGGCTACCAATACAACTTCACTGTCCTACTTCAGGGGTATATAAACTCTCTGGTCCTATGTCATAATTTAGTCTTCAGGGAACTTGATTTCCTTTCCCTTCCACAAGAAGCTACCCTGGACCATTACCTTGGTGACATTATGCTGATTGGACCTAGTAAGGAAGAAGTATGAGCAACTGTAGACTTATTGGTAAGACATTTGTGAGCTAGAGGTTGGAAAATTAACTTGACAAAAATTCAGACACCTTCCACCTCACTGAAATTTCTAGGGGTCCAGTGGTGTGGGGCGTGCCAAGATATTTCTTCTAAAGTAAAGGATAAGGTGCTGCATCAGGCCCCTCCTACAACTAAAAAGGAGGCACAATGCCTAGTAGGACTCTTTGGATTTTGGAGGTAGCAAATTCTTCATTTGGGTCTGCTACTCCAGCCTATTTATCAAGTGACTTGAATACCTGCTACTTTTGAGTGGGACTCAGAAAAAGAGAAGGCTCTGGAGCAGGTTCAAGCTGCCACACAAGCCACTCTACCACTTAGACCATATGGTCTTAAAGTGGCACTGACAGAAAGAGATAGTGTTTGGAGTCTTTGGCAGGCCTCTACTGGTGAATCACAGAGCAGACCCTTAGGATTTGGGATCAAAGCCCGGCCACCCTCTGCAGATATACTCTCCTTTTGAGAAACTACTTTTGGCTTGTATTTGTGGGCCTTAGTAGAGACTGAAAGCTTAACCATGGGCCACCAAGTCACCATGCAGCCTGAACTGCCCGTCATGAACTGAGTATTGTTTGACCTACAGAGTCATAAAGTCAGATGTGCACAACAGCACTTCATCATTAAATAGAAGTGGTATATATATATAAAAAAATATACACACACATATATACACATACACATACATATACATATATATATCTCGGGCCAGAGCAGGACTTAAGTCACAAGTAAGTTGCATGAGGAAGTGGCCCAAATGCTCATGATCTCCATTCCTCTCACATTACCTGCCATCTCCCAGTCTACATCTACGGACTCATAGGGGAGTTCCTTATGATAAAGTGACTGAGGAAGAGAAAATTTACAGATAGTTCAGCATGATATGCATGTACCACCAAAAAGTGGACGTTGGTAGCACTACAACCCCTTCTGGGACCTCCCTGAAGGACAGTGTGCAGGAAAATCCTCCCAATGGGCAGAACTTTGAATAGTACACATGGTTGTTCACTTTGCTTAAAAGGAGAAATGGCCAGATACATGGTTGTATACTGATTCACAGGCTGTGGCCAATAGTTTGGATGGATGATAAGTGGTTTGGAAGGAACTTGATTGGGAAATAGGTGACAGGGACGTGTGGAGAGAAGAGGTATGTGGATAGACCTCTCTGAATGGGCCAAAGAAATGAAAATATATGTGCCTCATGTGAATGCTCACCAAAGTGAACTTCAGAGATGACTTTAACAATCAAGTGGATAGGATGATGTGTTCTGTGGAAATCAGTTATCCTCTTCCCCCAACCACTCCTGTCACTGCCCAATGGACTCATGAACAAAGTGGGCACGGTGGCAGAGATGCAGGTTATGCATGAGCTCAGCAACATGGACTTCCACTCACTAAAGCCAACTTGGCTACAGCCACCACTGAGTGTCAATCTGCCAGCAGCAGAGACAAACATATGAATCCCCGATAGGGCGATATTTCTCAAGGTGATCAACCAGTAGCCTGGTGGCAAGTTGAATATGTTGGACCATTTCCATCATGGAAAGGGCAGAATTTCATTCTTACTGGGGTAAGAATGTATTTGCCTTCTCTGAACACAATGCTTCTGCCAAAACTACCATCTGCAGACTCACAGAATGCCTTATCCACCATCATGGTATCCCATAGAGCAACACTTCAGATCAAGGGACTCACTTCACAGCAAATGTAGTATGGCAATTGGCTCATGCTCATGGAATTCACTGGTCTTATCATGTTCCCCATCATCCTGAAGCAGCTGGCTTAAGAATGATAGAATGGCTTTCTAAATACACAATTATAGCATCAACTAGGTGGCAATAGCTTGCACAGTTGGAGCAATGTTTTCCAGGAGGCTGTGTATGCTCTAAACTACAGTCCAATACATGGTGCTATTTCTACCATAGCCAGTATTCATGAATCCAAGAATCAAGCAGTAAAAATGGGAGTGGCACCACTCGCTAGAACCCTTATTGACCCACTAGCAAAAGATCTGCTTCCTGTCCCCATGGCCTATGCTCTGTGGGTCTAGCAGACTTACTTATTTCCAAAGGGAAGAACGCACTCACCTGGACACACATCACTGATTCCATTAAACTAGAAGGTGAGAATTCCACCTAGCCACTTTGGGCTTCTCATGCCTCTGGCTCAACATATAAAGAAGGGAGTTACCATATTGGCTGGTTTGATTGATTTTGGTTACCAAGAGGAAACTGGATTGATATTACCCAATGAAGGTAAAGAAGAATATGTGTGGAATGCAGGAGATCCCTTAGTACCACCATGCCTGTGATTAAAGTTAATGGAAAACTATAGCAACCCAATTCCTACATGACTGCTAATGGCCCAGAGCCTTCAGGAATGAAGGTTTAGGTCACCCGACCAGACAAAGAACCAAGACCAGCTGAAGTGCTTGCTGAGGGCAAAGGGAATACGGAATGCGTGGTAGTTCTAAATACCAGCTATGATCACGTGACTTGTTGCAGATATGAGGACTGTAATTGTTATGAGTATTTCTTTCTTGTATGTGTGCATCAAATATTTTTGTTTTCTTCACTTTTAAAATATAAGATGTAAACTGGGCTAATGTGTTTTCGGTTGTATGTGTGTTAGCTGTATCATGCTATGTGCAGGTATGACTTTATAATTGTCTAATTGTCTTTATTTAGAGATTATGCATGGCATAAGCAGATGTATGCAGGTACTAAATTGACAAACAGTGGACTGTGATGGTTAAGGCTGTGTGTCAACTTGGCTAGGCCATGATTCTTTGTGGTTTGGCAGTTATGATGTAATTTGACAGTTATGTAATGATCTAATCAACTTCATAATGAGCTCTTCTATCGGCAGCCAGTTAGTTAAAAGGAGATTTCCCTGGAGGTGGTGCCTCCCTCCCGTGTATAAATAGATCTTCCAGCAAGGCTCTCACTCTGGATCCTGCCTCCGGTTCATCCATTTTCTGACCTCTGGTTCTTAGGACTTGAGCTAGTAGTTTACCTGCTCATCTTGGAATTTGTCGGACTCCACAGCCTGTGAGCCACTGGCCTGCTGTCTGACCTGCCGATCTTGGCTTTGTCAGGCCTGCAGCTATGTGAGTCAGAAGAAGCCTGCAGCCTGATGCGTGACCCACAGGCTTGAAACTTGCCAGCCTGTACACATGTATGAGCCATTTCTTGAAATAAATCTCTCTCTGTGTCTCTTTCTCGATATAGATAAATAGAGATAGGTATAAATAGATGCTTAGCTGGTTTTACTTCTCTAGAGAACCCAGCCTAAGACAGCAAAACAGCTTTAACAATGGACTCAAACATACCACTAATCCTGAAGGTGATGCAAGATCCTTTAACATTTCATTCTATTACACATAAGGTCACCAAGGATCGGAAACACCAACTACCAGCAATAATAAGGCATGCTTTCTGATAGCACAGTAAATCAGCACTATCCTTTTTTGAAGAACAATTTAGCAATATATTTCATGTACTCTAAAAATACCTGTACACTTTGTTCTATTAAGTCCATTTTTTAAGATTCATCCATTTGAAAATAATACAAAAGAAATTGCTTTCTGTATAAAGCTATTCATTGGATTTATATTTATAAAAGTAAGGCATAGAAGGAACAAAATGTTCAAGAATAGAGAAATAGTGAAATAATTATAGAATACCCACTTGAAGGAGTAAAATGAAGCAATTGAAATGAGAATTATGGATATAAAAAAGCACAATATTGTATGTATGCTATGATTACAGCCTACGTAAAAAATATGCATCTGGGAAAAGTGAAATGGAAATGTTTGCACATGAGAACAGGGGCACGTTTTTTTCTTTATTTCCTTCATTTTTTCATCCTATCATCTGTAATAAACCAATTGCCATCAAGTAGACTTCAACTCATGGTGACCTCATGTTTGTCAGAGTAGAACTGTGCTCCATATGTTTTTCAATGGCTTGTTTTTTGGAAGTAGGTCACCTGATCTTCCTCTTGAAGAACCTGTGTATGGACTCAAACTTCCAACCTTTTGGTTAGCAGCCAAGTACATAATAATCTCCAGAGTTCTCTTCAACCTTGAGTAGTGGGGTTATACTCATGGATGACCAAATCTACAGCCTGAAGTCTAAGCCTCTGGTAACTTTATGGAGATACTGCAGCAGCCCTGGGCTGACTTCTTCAGGCTACTTACTCAGTCTTTTATTTACTTAAGCCAAGACTGAAGCTGATCCTATCCAATATGTAATTGAAATATTGTAGAATTCTATACTTAAGTTAAATAAGCAATTCTAAGTTTTAATTAAAATTTTAAACCACAAATATTTTATTCAGAACATAATTTACTATATCACTGAATGCACTATTTCATATTGTCAGTTCTAAATGTACCTAAGCATGTTATTTATGAAGGCATTTACCAAAACTAAAAAATGGTACTCTGCAATATTTTCTTATTATTAATAACCATTTAATTCAAAATTTTGGTAAGTAATTAAACAGATTTGATTCATGCTTTTCTTCTCTTCCAAGCTTATTTCCCACCCGAACAATGAAAGCAGCCCTTTATTTTCAGTTTTCTCTCTTTGTTTCCAAACCACCATGTTCCTCTCATGGGAACTGGGTAATTTCTGTTTAGTTTTGGCAGTCACAAAATACGTTCCCAGGACAAATGGACCATGTACACTGTGAAGTGTACACAATTCCCAGCTCAGCAAAATGCTCCATGTTAACAAGCAGATGCATACAGCTGGCTTTTTTAAAGACTTGGCAAACTTCACTCTGCTTAGTTTTCTTACATTTAATCCATACAAGATTTTTCTGAATATTTTATACTGGCCTTACTTTATAAAAGAACACTTAAATTGAAAAAGAAAAGAAAATTAAACACATACATAGGATAAAATACAAAATTAAGTTCCACATTTCTCTGTGACTTAGACGACTAAAATATCAATGTTACTCTTTCTAGAATCAAATATTGCAGATGCTATTTATAATAAATTAAATATGAGGCCTTAAGAAGCATCAGAGATGTTTATTAAAATAAATGCTGATCAGTGGAATCAGAAAACAAAAAGTGGATTTTATTTTGACAAGCAAGTTAGAAAATATGTGAAAATACTGAAACACAAATTTCGGAGTTTCCATTTGATTATACACAAGAAGAGCATGTAATTCTTACTATAATGTTCTTGTGCCAGTTTTGTGTTACAGGGTCAAAGAAAATAGTCTTTAAGGGTTTCTAATCTAATTGGTCACAACTTCAAAGAGAGAAAGAAGATGGAGGAGACAAAGGAGCAAGTAATGTTGCACTGTGTGCAAGTAATGTTAGCATTCATTTCTCCAGCAAATATAATGTTCGGTACAGCAATACATATGTCATTTTATAAGTTTAACAACAACAAAAAAAGAATCTCTTTGGAAAAACCATAAGTGTGTTCTTCATTGTTTTTACTTTATATATGAGCATTCAGAAAAAGATATTCAAAACTGGTCCATGAGGTATTGTTCTTTTTAATGGGTAAACTTTATCAAAAGTGTGCATCCATGTCTGAGTCCATTGATTCTGCACAACTTTTCATGAAGACAAATTTTAGTTGAGAAATTCACCAAGATGGAGACCTCAGTAGTCACTCTTTGTATCAAGCCAATAGTGTGGCAACTATTTTCAAAACCATGACTGGAAATATAGTTAGAAAACAATAATATACTAAATGTTGAAGTGACAGGCTCTGCTCAAATGGCCTCTCCTCTAAAGAGCCTTACTTAGATCCTCTCCTGTTTTCTCTAAACAAACATGGCAGTTGACCTATGCCTCTGACATAACACCTGAATCTTCTGCTCACGTAATTATTTGGGAGTGAGTCCCAGATGATGCTCAAGCTACTGGTCCAGGGAACAACATTTCAATAACAAGTGGTCTAATCTTTTCTTTACTCAGGAGACAGAGAAAGCTTTAAAGACACAGACCCAAGGATGTCTAAAGAGTTTTAACATCTTTACTATAAGGCATTTCCATTCATACCCTACTTCTCTGTCGAAGCATATTTCTTGTCCATCCCCTTCCTCACACTCAAGAAACAGTTACATGAAACTTTGTTTGGATTTTCATATGTGATAAACTTCCTTTCTCTTCACAGTCTGATGTCTCTTCCTGGAGCACGCTTTTCTTCCTTTGCCTGCCTATCTCCTACTCATATTTAATGTATCAGATACTTGTTCTGACAGGAAGCCTATCTTGTCTCCATAAGGAGTGTTGCTTCTATGTATTTCCTTAGTACTCAATTCTTATTGTAGCTTAGCAATAATACAGTATCAATGGCTATGAGTTTAGTTTGTTTATTTTGCTTCAATGGAAAGAGGCAACACTTATGTAGTTCACCACTGTCTAGCACAAGTTCTAGTATATTCCAAGTACTCAACAAAGATTTGTGGAATGATTGAATGAGTATATGTCCTGGCTTACCCATCACACTGTGAGCTTGTAGAATAAAGAATTTGGTGCTTGAATCTTTGTATGCTTCATAGCATCCTGAACAGTTCATCATGGCACATGAAAACCTCTACATAGTGATAATTTGGGTAAAAGAAGAGACGGATGGTACATGGATGGATGGAAGAAAGGATGGTGAGTAGTTGGAAGGGGGGAGAGTGGTGACAAGACACACAGTCAAATGCCTGGAAGTAGGTACAATATTTGAAAAACCTAAATACAGAGCTCTTCTGATGTTTGCTAAAACAAGTAAACAAACAACAAAGAAACTTCTCATGTACTCGTTGAAGTTTGTCTACAAAAGGAAAAAAAAAAAATATATCAATCATATAAAACCAAAATGTTTGAGAGGTTTTCCACCATCTGAAAGTTCAGGATTATGAGACGTTAAATCCTAGTTGAAAAATATCTCTGGAAGATGGGTAGGGAGATGTCCCCAACAGAAACAGCTCCATATTAATAAAGGAAATGACAATGCTGCATTATATTTATGTAAGAAAAGAGCCATAATACAAGAATATTCAGACGTTGGCTTCAGCTGTGGCTGCCATCTGGTAGGTCACAGAGTGGGAAAAATGAGAGCTGTGACTCAGGGGAATAAATCCTAGGCTGGAAGCTGGAATATCAGAATTCTGCTCTTGACTTTAGCTGCTGAATTACTACATGAACTTGAACATAATGACTGCTTTAGTTTCCTTATCTATGAACTGGGACTAATAAAATCTTCAGTAAGGCAATGCAGGGGGACAAATTCTGTGAATACTGAAAGTCCTCTAGATATATGACTGTATCGAGACAATTTCAGACACTGTTTTCCCCCAGTCTCATTTTTTTTTTCTGCACTCAAATATCGCTAAACTTCCTGTTATTTTGCAGTTTTATGGAGTCTGTGTACTACATAAAAAATGCATTTCCCAAGCTGCTGAGTACAGTGATTATTCTTGCTTTCAATGAGAAATTCTGCAGATAACAGAAATAAGTGGAATTGAGCAGCTGCTAGCTCTCCCATTTTTTTAAAACAATTATGAATGATTTCATTTTGTGTATTGTTTGCTGCTCTGACATTCTCTTTCCTTGCAGCCTAGAACTAAAGGCTTTCTGTTATAAGCCTATATAGATTAAGAATTTGATTAAGAAGGAGCCGAACTTGTTGTTGGCGCAAACCCCAGCAAAGATGGCAGAAAAAAACACCACTGAGCAGGAAAGGCTACTACAAACAGCAACCATCCTCAAACCTGCAGCAGGATGGAGGAAAGGAAACCAGAGAAGAACAAAATGGCACACTTGAAACACTGTCTAACACTCAGGGGGAACTCAGCAACCTGAGTGGGCAAATATAGGCAATATACAGTATGGACATATAAATGAGGGCTCTTTAGGAAATGCACGTTTGGCCATTAGATGATTGTCTCAGGTTTCCTCGCTACTAAAGTGGGTGAGCCTTGCAGAGTGTTTACCAGGTAGAACTTTTAGATAGTGGTTTTGTTCGTGTGATTACCATAGCTTGAAATGACATTTCTTTCCATTTCCTTTCCCTAATCTATTTAGCATCTCAGTGCGGATGTCTCAAACCCTTCCCAGGAAGAAATATTTTTTCTATCTTCACAGTTACCAGCATTCATATCTTACCTATAAGAGAGCAACGATATCATCAGATCAGAACTATTTATCTGTCCAACCTATGTAATAGCGAATTTCTTGAGAATAAGGATTTTATTCTCCCTCATGTCTGCACTATTAGTTGCTAGCACAGTGCATCTGACACTCAGTAGATGCTTTATAAATGTTGACTGACCTCTCGGCTTTTGGCTAGGAAGAGCGATTTTTCAAAAAAGAGAGTTGTGTTACTCAGTGCCACCTACCATCATTACCTGACCCCAGACTAAGCACCTTTTTTCTCATCACAAACATTGCCTCTGTTATGGAAGCCTGCATACAGCCACATTCAGAATTCATAAAGAGCTGTTCTCTTCTCAAATTACCTCAAAGTAATTTTCTTACTTTATTGCTTCTTCAAAATGTCTTTTGTTCTTTGTCTTTTGGGTCTCATTGCTTTTGGCTAAGTAAAAGTGAACAACAGTTTAAACAAATAAAATAATTTTCACGAATATCTAAACTAGCTAGTTTGTTGCCTATTCCAGGTGATCAAATGCTTTATCCCAGTAAAGATGCAGATTTCTCCAGAACATTTTTAAAGAGTAAGTCAAAGCAGGTTCCTAGGGATGATGGTCATGCCACAAAGATTAAGAAATGAGAAAACAGTTTCCTGAGAAGGTGCTGGAAAGGCAAGAGATGTGGTGAGAGAAAGGACAAAACAACCCCCATAAAACTCTGCTTAGGTGTTCACCAAGTAGGAGCACAAAGAGACATTGTTTTCTGTGGCTGAGGGCATGACTATAAAGTATGTGAAGACGGAGCATGTACACAAGATGGTATTTTGACTATGTAATTGTCTTAGGCTGGGTTCTCTAGAGAAGCAAAACCAGTGAAGCGTCTACATATAGAGAGAGAGAAAGAGAGAGACAGAGATTTATATCAAGGTAATGACTCACGCTGCTAGCTCAAGTCCCCAAAACTGGAGGTTAGATGAATAGGAGTCGGCTGCAGGATCCAGAGCTAGTAAAAGTACATAAGCCTTGCCTGAAAGTCCACCTACATTACAGGCAGGCCATACCCTCAAGGAAACTCCCTTTCAACTGACTGGCTCCTCACAGCAGATCCCATCATATAGGTGATCACATTATATCAAATCTCATCATGGAGGTGATTACATCATTATATGACTGCCAAACTACACCATAACTGCCAAACCACTGAAAATCATGGCCTAGCCAATAATCAAGGCCAATGATGAAGCCAATCTTGTGAAAAAATTTTTTTTTCTCTTCCCTCAAATTGTTTGTACATATGAGCTTGTAGAAAAATTTTTTGAGGATGATGAATTTGTAAGTTTAGATATAGTGTGAGGGCAGAGGTGGTTCACTGGAAGAATTCTCAACTTCCATGCAAGAGTCCCAGGTCTGATTTCTAGTCAGTTCTTCAAGTGCAGCCCCAAGCCATCTTTCCGTGGAGGCTTGCATGTTGCTATCATGCTGACAGGTTTCAGAGGAGCTTCAAGACATAGATGCACCAGCAAGAAAGTTCTGGCAATCTACCACCAAAACTCAGCCAGTGAAAACCCTACAGATCACCAAGGTCTGATTCCATTGTGCAAATGTTTGCCATGAACAGGGGGCCTACTCGATGCCAGCTAACAACAAGAAAATACAGTGTCTATATACCACAATTAGTAGTAACCTCTGGGAAGCATAACTTGGGGGCCAGGATGCATAAAATGGACATATATTGCCTGAACTTTTGCAAAAAAGCAAATATTTTCGTAGTAAAAATCAACAATATGATGAATACTCATTGCCTTAATTTTTCCATTTAAAAATATTTTTAAATTTGAAGGTACACCTATTTACTAAAAAAGAAAATAACATTTGAAACTACCACCCAGAGACAATCACCATTAACATTATGTTGTATACTTTTCTTGCCTTTTCCCAGAGTAATGAAGAATTTTATAAAAGTCAGATCATACTATACAGACTGCTTCATGCATATCAAATCGTAATGGATAGTTCTTTATGCCATTAACAATTCTTCTACAATGCATTTTTAAGTGAACGAACAATTTTCCATGTTGACTTTATAATAATTTGTTTAATCCCTCTAGGGAGAGTATTTACCATGATTCCATTTTTCTCCATGATAAACAATGCTCTGGAGAACATCCTGGTAGATAAATATTTTCCTTCATGATTAATTACTTCTTTAAAGATAATTTCCAGGAGTGTGTTTTAGGAAGGTCTGAGGGAGGGTTTATCTTTAGGGGTTTTGGTATACACTGTTAATTTTAACTCCAGAAAAGAGTCACAAATTTACATTTCTGTTTCTAGTTAACATAGGCATTTCATTCTTTTATTTCCCTTTTTTTTAATCTGTATTGATATTGCATGTAAAAATTACTTTTATTATTTTTGCTTTTGAGTAGCAAGAGCTGGTAGAGAGTTTAAACTTGACCATGTTCCTTAGATGCTCAGCAGGCTCCATTTCCACGTGTATGCTAACCCAAATGAATTTATTTCTTAATATCTTTGTTAATATTAATAAGCAGAAAATAATATATCACTTTTTTTTTATCTCTTTGGTTATTAGTGCACTTGACACTTTTTTCACTTGTTTCTGGCACTTTTATATTTCCTCTTTTGGAAATTCCTGTGCTGTTCTTTGTCTATTCATCTATTCGTTCATTTTTTTTTTTAATTGATTGTACAAGTTCCTGTATAGTAAGAATTTTAATTTTCTGCCATATTTCCTAAAATAAAAATTGTCACTACCTTTCTATTTGCCTTTTAATTATGTTAATAGTAGTTTTACAAACAAGAGATTTGTTGCTAATACACCATTTCCCATCAATTGGAAGCATTTTTTTATTATATGTTAAAGCATATATATGCCAGCTATGTGCCATAATCAGGTCTATTTCTGAACTTTATCCTGTGCCATTTAATTTTGTTGGATTTTATTGTAGTACCACTCTGTTCTAGTTATTCAGATTTATCGTATGCTTTATTATCTGTTAGTACAAATCCCTCTACTTTTTTTCTTATTTAAAATTTTTACTGGTTATTCTTGATCATTTATTCTTGATCTCGATCATTTCAAATGGAATTTGAAATCATTTTGTAAAGTCTAGCTCCGCCAAAGTGGTGTTAAAACGGTGACTGGAATTGCATTCTATTGTAAACATAATTTAGGTAGAACTGGTATCTATACAATCTATAGATTATTTCTGATCAGACACTATGTTTTTTCATTTATCAAATGAACCTCTATATCATTTAATAAAGTATGCACTCTGGAACTTTTGTAGGTTTTCTTTTAATATTCTTTTACAGTAGAAGTTTATTGTATGGTGTATCTGCCACAGTACTGAAGCCATCTGTACCAATGCTCAATGATTGCTGACAAAGTGCACTAGTCTGGACATTGTGAATCTGTCACTGTAAATCCTTTAGTGCTTCTGCTAAAGCCCAGCAATCAGATTTCAAGAGCTAGTGGTGCATATGAGATTAAAGTATATATACAATATATACAAAAAAGTCAGACAGAAAGTCACCTATGTGCAAAAATACTTTTAACACAATTTTATTAATAAGCTAGTTGTAGGTAAATTTTACAATTTGCCTTAAAAATAATTTATTCCACATATACCATTGAGTGCCACTGCCAGTCTACAGGATTAGTACAATGGTATAATGATGGGTGAGAACTTAATTTCTATCCTAGGTAAGTTTCCAAGGTAAAGAAGAAAGAGATAAAAATGCAATTTACAAAGCTATTATGATAATTGCGGTGACAGAAGTTTAAAAACAAAATGCTGAGAGCACAGAGATAACGTGTTCCCAGTTAAATTCCCTCCCTCCAAAAAAAGTAATTCAGCCTTTAAAATGTTCTAAATATTCCAAAACATTTAGAAAATGTTCTGTATTTATAATAAAAACTGATAGAAAAGCAACCATTGCAATACTAATAAATTAAAAACTCGACAAAGTCAACAACAGACAACAGGATTTTCAGGTTACTTTGGAGATCTAATGCATGTGAAAATGCAGTCTTAATTAGACCTTAAATTGGAGAGAATTAGGAAGAAATAGCATGGAAGATTCTAATCAATATCCCAGAGATCTCAAAGTTTTCAATGGTTAATCAAACTGCTCTTCACTGTATCAAAAATCACATTGTTATGACTTTACTTTCACTAGTAACCATATGATTATGTCACAGTCAATGTCGAATTTTGATTTACAAACATAATGATAAATAGAAAAGGAAAAGAACAGTGGGCAGATTCCAATTAAGGAAATTAACAAAGCATTAGAGAAAAGAAGGGGGAATGGAAGAAGATTAAAGGGGAATGTTTGTGCATTGTAAAAGACTGTGCAGAAAAGACATGAGCTCATATTTACTTGATTTCCTCAAATTGACTGTCTATTCATATCAATGTGGAGCGTTGGTGGGGCAGTGGTTAAGTGCTCGGCTGCTAACGGAAAGGTCGGAGGTTCAAATCCACCAGCCACTCCATGAGAGAAAGAAGTGGTAGTCTGCTTCACTAAAGATTACAGCCTTGGAAACCCTATGGGGCAGTTCTACTCTGTCCTGTAGAGTCACCATGAGCTGTAATGAACTCTTTGGCAATGGTTTTGTTTTATTTATATCAATAATTCCTTCAATTTAAACTTTATAAAGAGTTTTTATAAATTACGTTTCCCCTGGTTCTCCCTGAAGCTTACTAAAGTAGATATTGTTGTTACCACCGGAAAAAAAACAGCAAAAATTCAGATTCGAAATATGTGATATTACATACCCAAATCTACCTAGCAAGTAAATGGTGGAGTCAGATCGTATATGTGGAACTTTGTTCCCAAGTCCAGTGGTTTCTCACTACCTCACAGCATCTTGCAGTTCTTGGGTACACTGGGTAATAAACCAAATTAAAAACAAACAAACAAACAAAAGAAACTGTTGCCTTCAAGTTGATTATGACTCATAGCAACCCTATAGGACAGAGTAGAGCTGCTCCATAGAGCTGGCAGATTTGAACTGCTGACCTTTTGGTTTGCAGCCATAGTTCTTAACCACTTTGCAACCAGGAATAAAACCAAAGAACTAAACTATTGCTTTCGAGTCAATTCTGACTCATAGCAACCCTATAGGACAGAGTAGGGGAAACCTCCATAGGGTTTTCAAGGAGTGACTGGTAGATTCAAACTGCCAATCTTTTGGTTAGCAGCCAAGCTCTTAACCACTGCGCCACCAGGGTTCCAACACCAGATCCTTAAATTCCATGAGACCATTTTTCTTTCTCTTCCATTAATCTTCCTTATAGTATCTGCTTATATTTTGCACTTAATATTCAAATAACCCCTCACCACACAATAAAAATTCAAGTGCTGTATTAAAATTTAACTTGCCTCCACAATGCTACTGTGAAAGGAAATCGATTTCAGAATAATCGTTGCCCAACTGCTGGCAATATTGTCTTATCAGAAATATATGAATATTTTGATAACTGAAATATTTTGACTGCTATTTTGATCTTCTGCATAATTCATCAGCATCACAGAAAAAAGACTCTAAGCTTATTAAAAATAAGGAAGGAGGTATTTTATTCAAATTTCTCTCCCTATTATATAGCTCAATACCTCAAACATAATTAAAAAAAAAAAAAAATCCAAGCCTGCTGCCCTTGAGTCAGCTTTGACTCATGGCAACCCCACGTGTTACAGAGTAGAGCCACTCCATGGGGCTATCCTGGCTGTATCCTTATGGAAGCAAGTTGTCATGCCTTTCTTTCCTGGTGCTACTGGATGGGTTTGAAACACCAACCTTTTGTTTAGTTGACAAGCGCTAACCATTTTTGTCACCCAGGGACCTGTGACAGATAATAAAAAAAAATAGACACTCAATAATTGTTGAATGACTGAATATACTAATTAATGACTGATCGAAGTCAGCAAACTATAAACAAAATTGTTTTGCATATATAGTTATATTAGTGATAAGGCTATCACTAATTAAAACTGCATTTTCCATTTTCCATTCTATAACTGTATTCTCCAAGTATTAAAATACACAAAACAAACAATTACCCTGGGTGAATGGTGCAGTGCTGAGGGAAGCCAGAATCTTGATCTCATCTTCTGATAAGTTCTTCCTTTTCTGTTTCATCTGGGTTTAGGCTTCCTAACTTAAGGTGAATTGGAGCCCTGGTGGTGCAGTGGCTAAGAGCTCAGCTGCTAACCAGAAAGCTGGCAGTTCGAATCCACCAACTGCTCCTTGGAAACCTATGAGGCAGTTCTACTCCGTCCTATAGGGTCACTAGAAGTCGAAATCACCTTGACGGCAACAGGTTTTTTGTTTTGTTTTGTAACTTAAGGTGAATAGCTATTTATGTCATAGAAAGCTTCCCACAAATGTACATTCATATTGTCAAGACTATGAAGAATTTAAGTAAAAAAGTGTTTTTGAATTGGAGCAGACGCTTTTCATCTAAAGAACTAAAAAAAATTACCCAACCGTAAACTTTTAATCAAGAAAAGTACAACTATCTTAAAATAGTAGATGATCCCTACAACAAATTCTAAATTCTCAGTTCCGCCAACTATGATAAATGTTTTCTGACCCAGATTTTATAAAGTGAACCTTTCTTTCCACACTCCTACTGCTAAGCAGGTTCTTGTTCTGGCCAAGAATGGTAGAAAAACTTATGTGTATATTTGATATATTTAAGTTACAAGAAACATATTAAATTAAAAAAAAAAAAAAGGAAAGAAAGCCTTTTCTATCTGTAATGTATAGATTTTCCTATAAAAGAGAACCCAGGACAGTCTGTATGTTTTTCCAACATCTTCCCTGGTTTATACATTGAAGTCTGCACATACTTGGATATGGCAGAGCTTAAAAGAATGAGCTGTCTAAATCCTCACTCCATGGTCCTAAAGCCCTGGTGAATTCTGATTTAGCTTTCTTTATCTCTCTCCCATGGTTCACTTAAGAAAAAAAAAAAAAAACAGCCCTGCAATCTATTTTCTGTGCAGCCCCCTTTCCTTATTACCCTGATTCCCATTCCCCTAATCTTTATCAGCACAATACAAACTTGATGAAAATGCAAGGGACACAAGATGAAAAACGTAAGCAGGATCCGTTTCTTTCCCCACAGACTGCAGAACCGGACACACTGGGAAATTAATTTCAGTTAACCCATGTGATCATAGCTTTTGGGAAGCTGTAGCCTGGAAACAAATCATTTCCCCTAAATGTAATGTGAGAAGATTCCATCGAGAAACAAAATGCAGCTATTAGAATGGCAATGAGCACAGGCTGTCTGGCGTGAAACCTGTCCAGAATCCTTAATGCATCTGAGAAGCCCCAGTGTTGTGCACCAGCCCGAGTCTGTGGCTAACCTGGAAGAAGGATTCAAGCTTGCATGGGAAGCTCCTGAAATCACCTTCTGGATGTGACATTGCTTCAAACATTTTCTGCCCATTATGTAGCTTAAAAAAAGAAAGAAAGAGAGAAAAGGCTGGCAAACAACCAGAAGTAGATCATAAACCAAAGCAGCAAATAGGACACAAGTTAGAGTCAGGCCGTTGTGATAAGAATTTCCACAGCAAAACACACAGTTCATCAAAATTCAAATGGAAGAATGCAATCATTCAAATGAGCACTTAACCACAAAATTCTTCCGATTTTTAAATTAGTGTTCTCAAAAAGAATTAGACCTATTGTGAAAATAGACATCATACTCCCCAATGCTCCATTCACATGATGATGCATGAATAATCTCGCCCCTCTTAATGAAGAGCAAAATTTTTTGCTTCTTTATTCTAAGGTCTGTTTATTCTCAGCTCTGCTGCTTATTGAAGGAAATTGATAAAAGACAATTTTCTTCATGTCTCCCTACCTCAGAACATAAGGAAACACAACAACAACAAAAAAAATGAGAATAGCAAAATCGGCATCATCTCCCAAATCAATAGAAAAACCAGCACACATTATCAAAGGTTAAGTATCAAAGGCAGTAAGAACTCCTGGGAAAACTGACAGCCAGAGAGTGGGCAGGAATGATTCTAGGAATCCTTGGTAACTATAAGAAGGCAGTTACAGCTGGGAAAGTGACTGGGGCATGTGGGATGACTTAGGGAAGTCCTTGGGGACCTACCATTGTGTCTGTGCACTATAGTTGTCTTTGAAGAGGCGCTAATGAAGGTTTCCAATATTAGACATGAGCTATATACACAATGTTATTCTAGACCATTCTTGCTTGGCAAAAGTGAAGACAACTTGAAGTACTTACTGATGAAGATCAAAGACCATAGTAATCAGTATGGATTACACCTCAACATTAAAAAAAAAAAAAAAATCCTCACAACTGGACCAATAAGCAAGATCATGATAAAACGAGACAATATTAAAGCTGTCAAGGATTTCATTTACTTGTATCCACAATCAAAGCCCATGGAGGCAGTAGTCAAAAAATCAAGTGACGTATTGCATTGGACAAATCTGCTGTAAAAGACCTCCTTAAAGTGTTCAAAAACAAAGATGTCACTTTGAGGACTAAGGTGCTCCTGACCCAAGCCATGGTATTTTCAATCACCTTATATGCATATGAAAGCTGGACAGTGAAAAAGGAAGATCCAGGAAGAACTGACATATTCTAATGGTGGTTCCAGGGAAGAATATTGAATATACCACAGACTACCAGAAGCATGAACAAACCTCTCTTGGGCAAAGTACAGCCAGAATGCTCCTTAGAAACAAAGATGCAAGACTTTGTCTTGCAAGTTTAGGACGTGTTATCAGCAGGCACCGGTCCCTAGAGAAGGACATCATGCTTAGTAAAGTACAGGGTCAACGAAAAAGTGGAAGACCCTCAACAAGATGGATTGACACAGTGGCTACAACAAGGGGCTCAAACATACCTAGTATAGTGACAATGGCACAGGAGTGGGCACAGTTTTGTTCTGTTATACACAAGGTCGCTATGAGTTGGAGTCAACTGAACAGCACCTAGCAACAACAACATTCTAGACCAGGGGTCAGCAATTTATTTCTGTAAATAGCCAGATAGTAAATATTTTAGGCTTTGCATGCCAATGTTTTCTCTGTCATAACTACTCAACTCTTACATACCCATCCCAAACCCATTGCTGTTGAGTCGATTCTGACTCAACTCTGACATAGACAATACATAAACAAGTGAGCATGGCTGTGTTCCAATAGAACTTTACTTAGAAAGGCAAGTGGAGGGCTGGATTGAACCCATGGGTTGTACTTTGTAGACACCTGTTCTACATTGTTTTATCTGCAAAATGTTTTACAGGGCCACTGAAGAAGATTCTCTGAACCACCTCCACTTCTCTATGTACCATAAAGAACCAAAGAATGAGGATTTTAGAGAAAGAATACTGGAACCAAAACAGCATCGATACGTACAGAGGTCAGAGATTAGAGATACAGAGAGCTACAGCACTTCAAAGTGATTTCCGAGTTATTGAGTAGAGAGTGTGAACATTCTATAATGATAAATAAGGCTTTTGAAGTAAGAAGCTGCTATCTTAGACCATATGTAACAACAAATTGGGATGTACAGTGAACTCTTTATACTGTCCCAGAACTTCTCCTTTAACTTCCCTGATTGAAGTTTATCAAGAGTTTAGACTCAGAAGGAACTAGAGACCGATCAGAACACATTATTCAGAGTTCATTATATACAACATAACATATAGGCCTCATTTTAGAGTGACTATTCAGAAATTCTCGTTTTACCTTTTTTTTTTTAATTCTGAGCTTAAGAACTCCTTCAGATATTGTTAAATATACCCCTGAATAAGCCATATCCTACCCACCTAATACAACCAATATTATGAAGCTTAAAGTGCAGAAAATCGGAAAGCTAGTATTTTAAATGGCTCACTAATGTTTCACTTCATTCTAATTTAGCTCACATTTAATGACTAAATACTATAATGACTCCCATGTAAAGTACTTTGCTTCCCTCTTTTTGATATTCTCAAGTTGGAAAACCCTAAAACCAGTAACCAATTGCCATGGAGTTGATTCTGACTTATAGCAACCCCTTATGTGTCAGAGTTATACTGTGCTTCATAGGGCTTTCAGTGACTGATTTTTCAGAAGTAGATTCCAGGCCTTTTTTCTGATGCACCTCTGGGTGGACTCAAGTCTCCAATCTTTTGGTTAGCAGCCAAGTGTTGTTAACCATTTGTACAACCCAGGGACTAGTTAAGTTCACAGTTTGCTAACTCTACATCTGCACAAATTAAGTGGTGAGAGAACATGGCTAGAGAAAATCTTGCATTCTGACTCTTAAAGAAAAAAGAATAAACCAAACCCATTGTCATCGAGTTGATTCTGACTCATAGTGACCCCATAAGACAGAGTAGAATGGCCCCATAGGGATTCCAAGGCTATAATTTTTACAGAACCAGACTGCCACCTCTTTCTCCCGCAGAGTGGCTGGTAGAGTCAAACCTCTAACCTTTCCATTAGCAGGTGAGTACTTAACCTCTGCACAACCAGTGCTCATTCCATTCTGACTCTTCTGTTGAATTTAAGGCCAAAATCTCTAATGAACCCTCTAAACAGTGAGACAGTTCACCTACCTCAACTTCTCATGACAGCTCCTCCTCCCTACTTATGTCTGTGGCCACATAATCTTCTCCCCTGTTATAATCAGAGTTTCTGCTCCTATCTCAACCAACCTCTTCACTTATGACCTGGAACAATCTTTCTTTTGCCTTTTCAAGGACTTATCCTTCACTTAATTTTTTTATTCTGCATCATCAACCTCCCCCCCACCTTCTATTGGATCTTTTCAATCATCACACAAACTACTTATTATCACCTAATTTAAAGAATTAAAATCCTTCGTGGACTCCGTTAAGGCTTCATTTATCTGCTCCTTCTCACAGCAAAACTGATCAAAAAGTTGTCTACAACCTTTGTCTCTACTTCCTCATCTCCTAGTCAACAGCCAGCACCATGTCAGACCCTTAGGGGAAAGGTGTTAACTAGTTAACTAGACACTCCTTCTCTGGGTTACAATAGTATTTAGTACATACCTTTATTATAAACTTATTATTCTCTGTTTTCAGAGGCTCCCCTCTGGACTATGAGCTTTTAGAGGACTAGGTGGTGTCTTCTTCATCTTTGTGTTTCCTAGAACTTAGTACAATGTCTGGTACATGCTAAACACATCAAAACATGGTAAAGGAAGGAAGGAAAGGAGGAAGGAAGAAAGGAAGTCAATAATGTATTTGTGCTGCATATAATCTGCACTACAAATTTTTCTTTCACTGTATGAAATATGAGGGAAGTGTAACTAGCATTGAATAGGGGGTGATTTTCTGAAATTTCTACCCAAACCAATGTGATGATCATATGTAAAAGATCCAAAGAAAGTTGTTTGGTAAATTAGAAAGCCTTATGACACAAGAGTAACATAGAGGTCTATAAACAAGGTTAGACCAAAAGATTAGGCAATACCTAAAAGAAGATAGCCAAACAGACAAACACATACTTAGCAATGATACTTAAGTATATAAACCGCCCTTTTAAAAATTCAGTGGTTCATGGCATAAATACAATACAAACCATAACTAACAATGTAAAAACACCAGAAGATAAACTAGATAACTTGGCGTTCCTAAAAATTAAACACTTAAGCTTTACCAAAAGAATAAAAGGAGAACAAAAAAAGTTTGGTTACAATATATCCAACAAGGGTCTAATCTCTAAAATCTATAGAATATTTAACACCTCAACAACAAAAAGACAAATAATCCAAATAAAAAAATGGGCAAAGGTTATGAACAGACACTTCATCAAAGAAGACATTCAGGCAGCTAACAAATACGTGAGGAAATGCTCGCAATCATTAGCTGTTAGAAAAATGCAAGTCAAAACTACAATGAAATACCATCTCACCCTGGCATTACTGGCACTAATCAAAAAAACAGAAAATAACAAATGTCAGAGAGGTTGCAGGGAGGCTGGAATTTTTATTACTGCTGGTGGGAATGTAAAATGGTACAACCACTATGGAAAATGATATGTGCCTCATTAAAAAGCTAGAAATAGAAGTACCATACCACCCAGCAACTCCACTCCTAAGAATATATCCTAAAAAAATAAGAGCTGTCGCACAAATAGACATATGCATATCCATGTTCATTGCAGCTTTATTCACAATAGTAAAAAGACGGGAATGACCTAAGTGCCCATCAACAGATGAACGGATAAACAAATTACGGTGCACACACAAAATGGAGTATTACCCAATGATAAAGAACAACGAGGAATCAGCAAAACATCTCACAACATGGATAAATATGTTGAGTAAAATAAGTCAATCACAAAAGGACAAATATTGTATGAGACCACTATTATAAAAACACAAAGAAAAGGTTTACACACAGGAAAAAAAACAATCTTCGATGCTCCTGAGGGACGGGAAGGATGAGAAGGGAAAATCCCTAATTAGATAGTAGATAAGAGTTAACTTTGGTGAAGGGAAAGACAACACACAATATTGAGGAAGTCAGCACAACTTGACCAAGGCAAAGTCATAGAAACTTCTTAGACACATGCAAATACCTTCAGAGACTAAGTTACTGGGGCTGAGGGCTAGGGACCATGATCTCAGGGATATCTAGGCCAACTGGCACAACATAGCGCATTAAAAAAAAATGTTCTACGTCCTACTTTGGTGAGTAGCGTCTGGGGTCTTAAAAACTTGCCAGCGGCAATCTAAGATACACCTCTTGGTTCCAGCATGTTCTAGCAAAGGTGAATGAAGAAAACCAAAGACACAAGGAAAATATTAGTCCCAAGGACTAATGGCCTCCACCAGCCTGAGTCCAGAAGAACTAGATGGTGCCTGGCTACCACCACCGACTACTCTGACTGGGATCACAGTAGAGGATCCCAGGCAGAGCAGGAGAAAAATATAGAACAAAATTCAAATTCACAAAAAAAGACCAGACTTATTGGTCTGAGGTTGACTGGAAGAACCCCTGAGATTATGGCCCCAGAAACCCTACTAATTCAGAACTGAAGGGACTCCCAAAGTCCACCATTCATCCAAAGATGAGACAGGCCTATAAATCAAGTGGGAAACTCTGGTGCTCCTTGAAAACACTACGGGGCAGTTTTGCTCTGTCCTAGAGGGTTGCTATGAGTCAGAATCGACTCGACGGCAATGCGTTTGGGGTTTTTTGGTTTATAAATCAAGTCTGTGAGACCAAATGGGCAACACCAGATCAAAAGAAAAGCCAAGAAGTCAAGAAGGGACAGGAAAACTGGATGAATGAACTCTGAGAACTCAGGTGGAAAGGGAAAGGGGGCGAGTGCTGACACAATGTGGGAATTGTAACCAATATCACAAAACAATCTGTGTATAAAATTTTTGAGTGAAAACTAATTTGCACTATGAACTTCCATGTAAAAAACAATTTTTTTTTTTTTTTTAAATCTGGTAGTTAAGCACTTGGCTAATAGCCGAAAGTCTGGTGATTGGAGCGTACCAGCCACTCTGTGGGAGAAAAAACCTGGCCACCTGCTTCTGTAAAGATTACAGCCTAGGAAACCCAATGGGACAGTTCTACTCTATTCTACAGAATCTCCATGAGTAGAAACTGTCTCGATGGCACACAACAACAACATGTATAGATTAACTCTGCTCTGCTCCCAAAGAACTGCATGCATTGTCAAAGAAACAACTGTAGTTTTTAAGGGCTAAAAAAAAAAAAAGAAGGAAAAAAAAACAGGAATTGGGCAAAATTACAAGCATGAAAACTAAACAACACACATTATCTTGTAATAGAAGCAATTGAATACTTTTAATTCCATACATAACAAATATATTTTCTAAATACAACCACAGTAGTTGAAGGATAGTGTTTGTGGACGGTACATAGTTGTTTTTTCTATTATTGAATGAAGTGTTCTCTCCTGTTCTTTTCTTCTTGTTCCTCCTCCTCCTCCATTTCTCTAACTCAGTAGTGCGAAGTTAAGCCGCGTTTTGGGTCCTCATTTTGTGGTTATGATCATTTCCATCAGGCATTTATCTGGCAAATACCTGCTGGATCTCAGAAGAAGATGCAGGTTTCAGGTTCAGCACTCTCCAGGGATGGTTCCACTTGAAAGCGACGTTTTGAGTAACGTGAAGAAGAGCAGAGGAAGAAGAAAAGGGAAAAGGAAACGACACCTCCACCTATGCTAACAGAACTTCCACTCAACCTAGTAGTATCCTGTTATGATTACAAGCAGGGTTTCTGGATCTAGACTGTCTGCATTGGAATCCTGGTTCTGGCTAAGTTATTTCTCTTGGCCTCGATTCTCTCATCTATTAAATGGAAATAATAATTGTGCCTATCTTGTAGGGAAGTTTTTTTTTTGTAGGGAAGTTATCAGGATTAAATGACAATATGTGAAAAGTACTTAGAACAGTATATTTTGTCATTGTTAGGTGCCATCAAGTCGGTTCTGACTCATAGCGTCCCTGTGTAAAACAAAGCAAAACACTGCCCAGTCCTGAGCCATCCTCATAATCATTTATGCTTGAACCCATTGTTGCAGCCACTGTGTCAGTGTATCTTAACTGAGGTTCTTCCTATTTTTCGCTGACCCTCTACTTTACCAAGTATGATATCCTTCTCCAGGGACTGGTCCCTCCTGACAACATGTCCAAAGTATGTGAGACAAAGTCTCATATCCTCGCTTCTAAGGGGCTATTTTTCCATCACCATTAACTCGCCTTTCCCCCCTCCCTCCTGGTAACCACTAATAAACTTTGGTCTCTGTACATCTGCCCTTCCTTATCTTTTTACATAAGTGAGCATTACTATCATTTTTACTTTACTATCACTTAGCATATCTATCATTTTTGCTTTAAATAATTATATTTAAATAATAAGGAAAAAGTCCTTATATAGTTACACATGTAGTCGCAGTTTATAGTGATCTTTATTCCTTTGTATAGATTTTTATTTCCATTTGTATTATTCTTCTTAAAGGCATTCCTTCAACACATTTTGCAATAAGGGTCTGTTGGTGATAAATTCTTTTAGCTTTTGAATTTCTGAAAAGTCCTAATTTCACCTTTTTTTTTAAACTTCTATTGTCTCCTGAACATACAGCAGTGTTTTCCAGAGACTGTTGCTGTTAGATGTTGTTGAGTTGATTCTAACTCATGGCGAACCCACGTGTGCAGTGCAGGACTACTCCACAATTTCATACTTGAAAGACATGTTCATTGGATATAGAATTTTAGATTCACAGTTTTTTTTTTTTTTTTTCCTGTTTTAAAGATGTTACTTCATTATTTATTTATTTATTTAGCTTATATTGTTTCCAAAGGGCAATATACTGTCATTCTTACCTTTGTTTCTCTTCCTTCTGATTACTTTTAAGATTTCTCTTTATCACTGGTTTTGAGCAATTGATTATGACATTCCTTGGAGCAATTCTCTTTATGTTTCTTCTTCTTGGGGTCTGTTGAGCTTCTTAGATCCTCTTGTTTCTATATCTTCATTGCATCAGCTCTTGGGATCTTGGGTTCTGAAATACCTTCCATGAAGCACAGTCACCATTACGAGATGGATCAAGGGCGGGTGGACAGCTGAATACTAAGAATATTTCAATCCAGGTATGTTCTCTCCAAAATCCCACATCAAGTTAGGTAACAGCAAAAGTTACCTGTAGGAATGAAGTTGGCTCTCGCCTTTTGGAATGCCACCTCCTTCTCTTTCTGTTACCCACCACATGCTCCCACTTCCGCTCTCCTTATATAATTGGATTTTGCTTATACATCTAATGTAGCATGACCTATTGAATTCTGATTCTGTTAGTAATTACATGTAAAAGCTCCTACATCATGCCATCTGCATATTAATTAGCAACTTTTCTTTATTGTAATGTAAATTATCGGGGAAAAAAGTGTTGAATGGGACAGTGCCAAGAAAAAAAAAAAAAAAACTTGCAATGAAACTTCAGGTTGACAGAAACCATTTATAAATATCCTTTGGGGATATTTCTTCGATCAGCTGTTATGGATTAATTTTACATCTCAGCCCACATTTTCCCATTACATTTATAATAAGGAAAAATTGTCAAATATTTTAATGGACTGCAACAGCACTAATTTATATTATAGTTTTACTGTAGTTTATGAACTAAACTATTAAATATACATATATATATATAAAGAGTTCTAAATTGAAGTCTTTTTTAAAAACTGAGTATGAACGTTTCTCGGTGGTCTCGTAAGTTCTTCTGTTTTCCCCATTTATTTAGGGCAAAACTAAGTGCAATGTTTGAAATTGAATGTTTTCAGTCACTGAAACTATTCAGAAGCTGGAGGACAAATCTGGAGAAGATTCAGGAAAGACACATGTGAAAAACAAATGGTGGGCTATATGACAAATAAGAACATATTTATCTCTGAGAATCTATGAATCTAAACGTTGTCCAGTCAAATAATGATTGAAGACGTAGCAAAGAAACAGCCTCTTGTCTCTCTGCTCATATCTTCTAACTGGAAGAGAGGTTAAATTCCCAGCAAATTGCTGCAGCTCAGGCCATACTTTTATTATCAACCTCTTGTTTTCTGCAGCTCCTGAAATTATACTGGCAATGACCTCAAAAGAGAGTATATACAATCAGATTGAATTTCTTACAGTCTCAAAGTCATGAAATATTTATTTCTACATAGGAAAAGAAGATGTGGGATGATTCCTTGATTGCTCTTATTAGAAATCTATTGATTGAAATTGTGCCCTTAGCTTGAAGAGAACTGATTTAAAGGACACCACACATTTCCCTCTACACTTCATTTAAAATATTTCTCCTATCATAATTCGTGTCCAGGATGATTTCACTATTTTAATTAATAGCACTATTATCTGAATTGTCTGTATAACATTTAGAGTTAAGCAGATGGACTGAGGTAGAGCTTCTATTAAAATTAAAAATGTTGGTTTATAACTATGTATTATAAGAATCTAACTGGTTGGTTTTATTATAAGAATCTAACTTAGACAATCACTTCTCAACACTATTTTCATCAAAATCTATTCAATGGGTGAAAATATCTTTTCCTGAAAGCAAAATAAACAAGAAAATATACAATCACTGTCTAAACCCTGAAAATATCGCAACACTCAAAAGCAGCATAGTAACTTGATTAAAATGCAATCATGAATACGGTTTTATCAAAATTTCTTTAAAAAATAAATACTGCTTGATTGCTTAATATTTTTGAATTCATGTAGTATTCTAGACACTTGGCAGCATATCCTCTATCATTATTTCTGTTGTCCATGAAAAATCATAGTGTACATTTTCTTCTTTAGTGTTTCCTTCTCCTCCCACCAGAAGCCCTTTGCCAAAACCCTTTAGTGTTGCTACAGATCAGAGAAGTCATAATTCATGAAGTTTACAGATAGAGTGTAGATTGTGAAGCTTTTATAATAATCAGGGAATGTGAAACAAGAACTACATCAAAACGGAATGAGGAGAATTCTCTACTGATTTTGCCATCTTGTGAATTATCAGACATCAAAATTCCTTCTTAAGGATGATGAACCTACTTCTGTGAGCATTTATTATTCTGTCTATTAAGAACAATATCATTCTTCTTTGGGAAAATTGTTTCTCTCTGACCTTAACCATGTGGTACAAGTGGATGCTGCCAAGCATAGTCCTACTATTTCGATCTGACTGTCCAGCTGAGAAAACTATAGACTACTATTCTCCTACTAGTTAGATTTAGGGTATGGAGAGGTAACCCAGCTGGGGCCAATCTGAATTTATTCCAGGATTTTTGGAATTAGGATCTAGGTCTTCAAAAAGAGATCAGAGCTTAGAACTGGGAGTCATGAATTATATTCAGTGGAGAAGGGAATCGTTAAAGATGCTATTGGTGGCAATTCACAGTGGAAAACATGCACAACTCAAATTCTTGTACAGAAGATATCAGAGAGAGGTGACATCATTGGGAATGCAAAGTAAGGACTTCTGAATGTTATCTGTTCCATAAAAGGATTGAAAACACTGAAAAACATTCGAAGTCAAGTTTTTCAGCACTCTGGAAATTAACCAAAGGCATGAAACTATCTGAGGAGTGTTTATTCAAGAAAAATGTATGAATCTTGGTAAGAACAGTGAGACTTGTTGTGAACCAGTTCATTCTGGTTCAAACCCCTGATGAGAACATACATTTCTAACAAGTTACCAGGCAATTCTAATGCTGCTGGCTTGGGACGAATTCTGAGAACCGCTAGTAGAGCAGGGGTTTTCAAAATTTATTATACATAAGAATGACCCAGGGATCTTGTTACAATGTAGATTCTGATTCAGTATATCTGGGATGGAAATGCAAATTCTTATCAGGGGTTTGAACCAGAACGAACCAGTTCAAAGCCCTGTTTTTAACTTGCACTATTTCATACCCTACTCCCAAACTCCATGGTGGCCCTCAAAACCAACAGTACCATAGTCATGGTGAAAATGAGCAATGTAGCATTCACTGGAAGAAGTAGAATGGGATTAGAGCTCCTTCAAAGCTCCATTCCCAGATAACTGTAATTATTTGATCTGTCTAGAAATTTCCTGGAAATTCTCACTTGCAAGATTTATTTTATTAGACTTTAATCAGAACTCAACCAGTGAGAACAGCCTTTTTTTCCAGGGATAGGGGTGGATAGCAAGAGAATAGGAAACTTATACAATGCTATAAACCAACTAGACCTACAGTCATCTATAGAACATCCTATGTGGCAATAGAACACACGATCCTCTCAAGAGCACATGAGACATTTTCCAGGATAAAACATATGTTAAGCCATGAAACCAGTCTCAATAAATTAAAAAGGACTGAAATTACGCAAAGCATGTTCTTGAAAATAGTGGAATGAAATTAGAAATCAATAACACAGAAATTTGCAGAATTAACAAATATGTGAAAATTGAACAACAACCTCCTAAACAACCAATGGGCCAAGGAAGAAATCACAAAGAATATTAGAAAATGCTTTGAGATAAATGCAAACAAAACCACAACATACCAAACCTATGAGATGCAGAGAAAGCAGTACTTAGAGGGAAATTTATAGCAGTAAATACCTACGTTAAATAAGAAAGATGCCAAATCAATAACCTAAGCTTCCACCTTAAGAGACTGGAAAAGAAGAGCAAGGTAAACTTCAAACATATAGAGAGAATAAAATAATAAAAATTGGAGTAGAAACCAATGAAATAGAGAATATAAATACAATAGAGAAAATCAGCAAAAACAGAAGTTGAGAAACGTAATATAATTGACTTACCATATGGTTTCTTGAATACAACACCAAAAGCACAAGCAACAAAGTAAAAAAATAGATAAATTGGGCTTTATCAAAATTAAAACTTTTATTTCAAAGGACATTGTCAGGAAATGAAAAGGCAACCTAGATAATGAAAAAAAAAATTGAAAATCATCTATCTGATAAGCGCCTACTATCCAGCATACATGAGCCCTGGTGGTGCAGTGGTGAAGTGTTCGGCTGCTAACTGAAAGGTTGACAGTTCAAACCCGTGAGCCACTCTGCCGGAGGAGGATTTGGCAGTCTGCATCCATAAAGATTTACAGCATTGGGGACCCTGCGGGGCAGCCCACTCTGTCCTCTAGGGCCAATATGAGTTGGAATCCACTTGGCGGCAATGGATTTGGTTTGGTTTCAGTATCCAGAATATAAACCTGTTTCTGTGGAGATGATTCTGACTCATGGAAATCCCATGTGGGTCAGAGTAGATCTGTACTCCATAGGATTTTCAATGGCTGTAATCTTATGGAAATAGATTGCCAGGCTTTCCTTCACGGTGCCACTGTATGGGTTTAAACCACAAACTTTTCAGTTAGTAGCTGAGTGCAAGCCATTTGCGTTACCCAGGATTGGAGGAAAATTTATTAACTACCTACCATAGGTAGATTACACAAGTTTGCTTGCTAAAAATGAAGATGACTTGAAGCATTTGCTGACAAAGACCAGAACCTTCAGTGTGAATTACCTCACAGATGGACCAATAAACACCACCATGAAAAACAAAGAAAAAATTAAAGTTGTCAAGAATTTTATTCTACTTGGATCAATAGTCAATATCCCTGGAAGCAGCAGTCAAGAAATCAAAAGATGTGTTTACATGGAGCCAATACATCCTAAAAAGCAAAGGTGTCACTTTGACGACTGAAGTGTCCCATAGCCAAGCCCTGGTCTTTTCAATCACCTCATACACATGTGAAAGATGGCAATGAAAAAAGAAAACAGAAGAGCAACTGATGCATTTGTATTGTGGTGTTGGCAAAGAATACGGAATATACATAGGCTATTAGGAGATTTTTATTAGGAGAATGAACATATCGGTCATAAAAGAAATACAACTGAAATGCTCCTTAGAAGCAAGGATGGCAAGATTTTGTCTTATTCACTTTGGACTTGTCATCAGGAAAGACCAGTCACTACAGAAGGACATCGTGTTTGGTAGAGTGGAGGGTCTCTGAACTCAGGGAAATGCTCAATGTGATGGATTGACACTATAGCCTCAACAATGGGCTCAAATACATCAAAGATCACAGAGATGGCACAGGACTGGGCAATGTTTGATTCTGTTATATATAAAGTCACCATGAGTCAGAACTAAATTGACAAGAAACTAACAACAATCCATAATATATAAAGAACTCTTAAAACTCAACAATAAAAAAGAACCAAATTTAAAATGCAAAAGATTTGAGTATGTATTTCTCCAAAGAAAATATATAAATAACCAATAAGTACATGAAAGGATGTTCAACATAATTAATCATTAGGGAAATGCAAATCAAGGCTGTAATGAGATACCACTTCACACCTCTAGGATGACTGTAATCCAAAAGGCGGACGATGACAAATGTAGGAGAGGATGTAGAGAAATCGGAACCCCAAACATTTCTGTTGGGAATGTAAAATGGTGCAGCCCCTTTTGATAACAGTTTGAGAGCTCCTCAAAAACAGAAACAGTGTTACCATGTGACCCAGCAATTCCACCCTAGGTACATACTAAAAAGACCCGAAAACGTATGTCCATGCAAAGACCTGTACACAGATGTTAATAACAGCATTATTCACAATAGCCCCCAAAATGGAAACAACCCATAACATCCATTAACTTATGTATTGTTATATGAAGTATGGGATATCCACACAGTGGAAAATTATATAGCCATAAATATAAATGAAATATTGGTGCATGCTTCAACGTGGACGAACATTGAAAACATGCTAAGGCTAAGTTTAAAAGATCCAGACACAGAAGGTCACATATTGTATGACTCCATGTATATGAAAGATCCAGCATAGGAAAAGCCACAGAAAAAGAAAGTAGGTTAGTGGTTTCCTGAAACTGAGGAGAAAAGGGAATGCAAAATGACTGCTAATTTGTACAGGCTTTCTTTTGGGAGTGACAAAATATTCTGGAATTAGATAGTGGTGATTGTTGCACACCCTCATGAATATACTAAAAAAAAAAAAAAAACCACTGAATTGTATACTTTAAAAGGATAGCTTTATTAAAAGAATGGAAATACATTCTTATACATAAAAGGCCAATGGTACAACAGGCCAAAGGCACAGTTGGAGGCTCTCTACTTTGTCAACTACATGATTTTGACTCCTGGTGTCAGGGGAGAGTCAGCATCTCTAGAACCACACAGATAGTCAAGCCAATCAGGAAATGTTGTGGGAAAGAATGTGACTTAGGTGCTGGAGAGGTGACAAACAAAGGTCCACTATAGCCTGAGGGACCAATAAGGACATAGAAAAAGGGAAAAGGATGCAGAGAGAATCTGAGACTGAGGCTGGGTTCAGCTACTGCATTCTTTTCAATGGTTTAGTTTTTAGAGCCAATAAAGTATCCTTTTTCCCACTTAAACTGTTAGGTTGGGTTTCTGTCACTTGCTAGCAAAAAGCTGGAATAATATCTGTATTTAAAGAAAAATGCTACTTAAAGTGGCTTAAACTATTTTAACACTAAAAATAGGCTGCATATTGCATGGTGACGAGTGAAAGTGAAGATAGGATAGTTTTGTATTTTAATAGCATTGGCCAAAAAGTTGTTAATGTATAATTTAAGCTCAGGTTCTTAATACAATGATTCTGAAACTTGAGGAAAAAAAAATTTGATAGGATCAAAGCTAAAAATGTTCAGGAAGAATATGATTGTGATTTATCAAGCTTGATTCTTAAGAGCAGCCAGGGCTTGACTAATCTCCATGTTTTAATGCAGTGAGCTAGTTCTTGTATTACTGCTATTGAGTTATTTTCTAGGCCACAGAATAAAGTGCCCCAAACCAAACAGTGTTTTATTTTATCATATAAGCATGGCTGATACCTCAGTTTTTTGAAAAATGAGAACGCATTTTGCATTTTTTTTTTTTTACTAAATGACTTAATTTGGCATACTTTTAAAAATTCTGATAATTTTGCTCATAATAAAATAGTTAAACTAGTATTGAGTTAAATAGTACTAAGAATTTTCATTACATATCCTCAAAAAATATACTTACACGGTCATGGTTATCAAAATACGATTGCTTATTTTTAGGATCTATTCAAATGTATCTGGGAATGAGCTCTAAGTTATTTACTTAGAGAATAATTAATTATTTTCTGCTACATAGGTACAATTCATTTTAAAACTGAATTAATTTTATTCTCCTAACCTTCCAAGAGGAATCCATATGTCTTCAATTAACCTGATAAGTATTTTAGCAAAAAATGGACAACATACAGTGAAACCTGTGAGATACAGAACTTGATGAGACTGCCTTGTTTTTCTTGGTCTTGCCAGTTCTCCAACTTTGACAGAGTGCAGTTTTATCATTTTCCCATTGCTCCTTTTAGTGGAAAATGTTTGAGTTTTTCTTCTCTGGCAGGTTTCCACCTTACACAGGTTTTACTGTAACAACTTCCTGTCAGTTCCAACTCATGGCAATCCACGCGTGCAGAGTAGAACTGCTCCATAGGGTTCTCAAAACTGTGACCCTTCAGATGCAGATCACCAAGTCTGTCCTCCAAGGTGGATTCGAACCATCAACATTTCAGCTGCTAGTAGAGCACTTCACCATTTGTGCCACCCAGCAACTTCCTACCCCAAAACAAATGAAATTCAAGAAATGAGTGAATGATCTGAGTTGATAAAATAAAATGTGCATGACACACAACTATTGACCAGACTCTAAATGATATCTACAATAAGCCATCATTAGTAAACATATTAATACACCAATGTGTACATACACACAGACAAACACACAACAGAGGCAGACCTGCAGCTGATGGTAATGAGTTACAGAAGTTCTATAAAACTGGAATTGAGATACAAAAATATCTAGTTTAATTGAAAATCTAAATCTAATCTCCCAAAAAGATAATTGTGAGTGTATATGTGTGTGAGAGAGAGAGAGAGAGATGAGACAGAGAGAGAGAAAGGGAGAAGAAAGACGTACTTCGTGAAGTAAGGTTCTCATCCTGGACTCTATGGAGTGGGAAGAACAGAATTATTGGTTGGCAGCAGGAAGATACTGACAATTACAGCCTTGACAATGGCTAATGGACTAAAAGTACAAAAGAGTCTTTTAAATATTTGTATGTAGAATATGCTGTAATTTGGGGGTAGATAGGTTATTTTCTTTAAAAAAGGAAAAAAAAAAACATTTAAACACTTGCTTACTGTTATAGACTGAATTGTGTCCCCCCAAAATATATGGCAACTTGTTTAGGCCATGATTTCCAGTATTGTGTGGTTGTCCACCATTTTGTGATCTGATATAATTTTCCTAAGTCTTGTAAATTCTACTTCTATGATGTTAATGAGGTAGGATTAGAGGTGGTTATGTTAATGAGGCAGAACTCAATTTACAGGATTAGGCTGTATCTTGAGTCAATCTCTTTTGAGATATAAAAGAGAGAATGGATCAGAGAGAAGAGGAACCTCCTACTACCAAGAATGAAAAACCAGGAGGGGAGCGTGCCCTTTGGACCCAGGGGTTCCTGCACTAAGAAGACTCTAGACCAAGGGAAGATTGATGACATGGACATTTGCCCAGAGCCAACAAAGAAAGGAAGGCTTCCCTTGGAGCAGGCAACTTGAATTCAGAACTTCTCGCCTTCTAGAGATCCACAATCAATATCCATGATAGCAGTTGTCAAGGAATCAAAGGATGTATTGCAGTGGGTACATCTGTTGCAAAACACCTCTTTAAAGTGTTGAAAAGCAAAGATGTCACCTTGAGAACTAAGATGCACCTGACCCAAGCTCTGGTATTTTCATTCCCTTCATACACCTGTGAAAGCTGGACAATAAATAAGGAAGACTGAAGAAGAATTAATGCCTTTGAATTACGGTGTTGGCAAAGAATATTAAACATAGCATGGGCCACCAGAAAAATGAAAAGATCTTGCTTGGAAGAAGTACAGCCAGAATGCTCCTTAGAAGCAAGGATGGTGAGACCTCATCTCACATATCTTGGACACGTTATCAGGAGGGACCAGTCCCTGGAGAAGGACATCATGCTTGGCAAAGTAGAGGGTCCCAGAAAAAGAGGAAGCCCTTCAATGAGATGGGCTGACACAGTGGCTGCAATAACAGGTTCAAGCATAACAATGATTGTGAGGATGGCTCAGGACCAGGCAGTGTTTCATTCTGTTGTACATAGTGTCATTATGAGTTGTAACCAACTTAATGGCACGTAACAACAACAACAACAACAAACCTAGAGTGTGACAGAATAAATTTCTCTTTGATAAAGCCATCCACTTGTGGTATTTTGTTATAGCAGAACTAGTTAACTAAGACACTTACTGAAGTAAAGTTGCACAGAAAATATGAGAGTAAGTCAAAAAGCATTGCTACTAGGATTCCAGCTCATATACCCGTAGGTTTATTTCCCCTAAAAAAAAGTTCAAATATGTCCCTGTAAAAATCAAGGGTTGGCTGCAAACAAGTTATCTCAGTAATATTATACTTTTTTCTTAGTCTAGTTAGGGCACCTTCAAAAAAAGGGATACTTTTTGTGCCTTTGAAAAAGGAGTTTTGAGATCAGGGTTGATTTTTAACAAAACTCAAGCAGATATCTTCCCAAATCATTGAAGCTTTGCAATAAGTTTATTGGAATGCTGCCCCACATAAAACAATGATTTTTAGGTGATCAAGTGTTTTAAAGAAGGTCGGGAAGACCTCAAAGATGAGCCAAGAGAGGAAAGACTACTCAGAAGGTTATGAGATTCCAAATGGGTAATCTTGATAGATTTTCACAGGACAATCACGGGACTTACTATGAAGACGTTTTAGGAAAATTGAAAACCACATTGGTGAGAAAAAGGCCAGGAAAGCTGGGCTGAGGAATTTTTTTTCCATCACAACAATGTACCTGCTCATTCTTTGAGGATAGCAAGGGCTGTTTACAAGAATTTCACTGAGAAATCTTACTCCATCTACCCTACAGTCCTGGTCTTGGCCCATCGGACTTCTTTTTGTTCCCAAAACTCAAAGAACATTTAAAAGTCACACAATTTGTGTCCCTCGAAGATGCCAAAGCTGCCATTTTGACATGGTGTAAATCAAAGAGTGCAGAATTCTTCAGGGAAGGGTTAGAGAGATGGAAACACCACCGTCAGAAGTGCATGAACATAGATGGAGGATATATCAAGAAACAATAGCTTCATATTTTGATATTTTTGTTTAATAAAGGTTTCTGTGATTTTGTAGCAATACTTTTTGACTTATTGTCTTAGTTACCTAGTGCTGCTATAACAGAAATACCACAAGCGGATAGCTTTAACAAAGAGAAATTTATTCTGTCACAGCCTAGTAGGCTACTAGTCTATATTTAGAGTGTCAGCTCCAGGCAAAGGTTTTCTTGCCCTGTCGCCTCTGGAGGAAGGTCCTTGTCATCAATCTTCTCCTGGTTGGGAAGCTTCTCAGTGCAGGGACCTTGGGTCCAAAGAACCCACTATTCTCTTGGCTCTTGTTTCTTGGTGGCATGAGGTCCCCAACTCTCTGCTGGCTTCCCTTTCCTTTTATCTCTTGTAAGATAACAAGTGACATAGGCCACACCCCAGAGAAACTCCTTTTACATTGGATCAGGGATGTGACCTGAGTAAGGGTGTTACATCCCACCCTAATCCTCTTTAACATAATCTAATCTTGCCTCATTAACCACAGGCAGAGATTAGGATTTCCAAAGACATTGGAAAATTACCTCAATCACAAAATGGAGGACAACCACAAAATACTGGGATTCATGGCCTAATTAAGTTGACACATATTTTTAGGGTATGCAATTCAATCGATGACACTTACCTTCATATATTAATTCATTCAACATACATGCAGCAGTTGCTCACTATGTGCCACTCAATACTTTAATGATATCTTGATATTCTGTTCCCATTTAAATGGCTACTGAATCTATGTGTATCAACTGATTGATACTGATAATTAGCCATTAGCCAATTTTTGAGAAATTGATGGTCCAGTCTTCCAGTTGGATTAGTTTTCTGGCACATGATTCAGAGGATTTCTATCTAATTGGATTTTTCTTTTGTCTGGCAATAGATTTAATTTATATACTTTGTCCCCACAATGAGCCTTGTCTCCCAGGGTCTCCAACAGTTAAACTGACTGTGTGGTAGATTACAACCAGGCATTGGTAGTTTAGTGGTAGAATTCTCACCTTCCTTGCAGGGGACCCTGTTCCAATTCCCAGCCAATGAAGCACCTGAGCAGCCACCATCTGTCTATCAGTGATAGATTGCATTTCAATACTATCTGTTCGATCTTGGAATGGTCCAGGACTGGGCAGCATTTTGTTCTGTTGTTCATGGGCTCGCCAAGAGTTGGGGGCCGACTTATCGCAGCCAACTACAATGCAGCAGTAAGAAATAGAACAGTAAGCACCTGTGGCATAGAAAGAATTGTCTTACACAGTGGTAGGAAGAAAGCTGAGTGCTAAGGTGGTCCCTGCCCCAGCCTAATGAATGAAACATCATCATTTTTTGGATCTTATCACTTGGCAGGATTCTCCATTCCTAGAGGCTGCTTTGACTCTTGAATTGCAGACATGCTTCCTTAAGAAATGTAGGGTGGCTTTGCAGACCGTTTCCAGTTAATTATTTGTATCCTCATTTCATGCAACTTTTGCACAACTTGTTTTTTGTGCTGGTGGTAGACTGAAATGAAAAGTTACTGAAGTCGGTCAAAATTGATATCCTTGCTAACCTTCAAATCCAGCCCAGCACTTTGTGGTCTGACTCAGCTTATTTGCTATTTGACCAAATAAACAAGATTGGTTAAAATCTTTTTGTACTCCCCATTGCATTTGTCAGGGTGAAGTTCAAATAAAATATCACAGAGTATATTAAAGATAATAATCATATAAGTCTAAATATCCTTTGAGGGAGAAAATGATAAAAATACAAGAGAGAGAAAGATGTATATACAAGAAGTCTTTAGCTGGAGCTGACTCAATGGCAACTAAACAACTACAATAACAAACGCATAATGGGTAGGAGTGGCTAATGACCTTGTGTATGCTTCACAAACATAGGAGTAAATATCCTCGTGGTACAAGAGGAAGACACAAACCACATCTGCGGTATCCCCCTGAAGCAACAATTTTAACAATATATTAGGTAAAAAGTTAAATGTCTTCACTTGTATTTGGCTTCTGAGAAATTGTCTGCTGATAATCGGGTTGAGTCTCTTAGATATTTAAGTCACATATTCTTAATTTCTTCTGTATTTTCCAGTATTTTAAAACTTATTTCCACTCATTCAGAATCATCTACACATCCTTAATGTTGAAAACATTGGAAATTAATCTGTCCTTAAAAAGCAAACAAAGCCATTGCATTCAAGTGGATTCTGACTCATAACGACTCTACAGGACAGAGCAGAACTGCCTCACAGGGTTTTCAAGGAGCAGCTAGTGGATTTGAACTGCCAACCTTTTGGTTAGCAACCAAGCTCCTAAGCACTGTGACACCAGGACTCCAAACAGTCCTTAAATATGTTTAATTTCCTTTTATTTTTCCCACTTATTAATATAAAAATCCCTTCTGACCTAAATTTTAATATATCCCATAAGTAACTTCTTGAGAAGTCCAAGTTAAAGATTTTGTTTCTCCCTTTAAAAAATTATTGACTTGGGAGTGATGCTCTCATATACTGCTGGTGGGAACATAAATTACTACCAACTGTCTTGACAACATCTTGGCAGCTTATATCAAAAGACTTAAAAAATGATCTTACCCTTCGAATCAATAACCCAATTTATAGCAATTTTATTAAAGAAATAATCAGACACAAGGACCAAGATGGATATACTGAGATATTAAATACAGAATTTTTAAGAAAATTTATATGAAAAGACCACGGTAGATCTAGTTTTAGGAATGGATGGGTTCAGAGGTCAAGAATTGCCGTCAAGAATTCAAGCTGTCTTAGCCTCTAGATTTTATTCTTCTTCTTGATGATTTACATGGTGGATCTACAACAGTATTCCTGCGTCTGTCTCTCTTTGACTCAAGTTTGTTCAGACGTCCTACCCTGAGCAATTCTGTGGCCAGGGAGCGGAAATATCTTGATTAGTTTAAACCAATCAGAATCTACCACTGGCAGTAGAGTAGAAACAATCAACCGAAATCATGGGTTGAGAGTAAAGCAAAATTGGTGGTTAAAAGGAAATTTTTCATAAGAAGAAAAATATTTGACAGAAACTAAAGATGCTGCCTCTTTAATGATATAAATTTGTGATGAATTATAATTAACTATTAGGAGTTATATTATTGGAAATATTTACTTATGTGAGGAAGCATTTAAGATAAAATATATGTAAAAAGCCTGGGAAAATATCAAGTGTGACAGTCGGAAGCAAAATTGAGGTTGACCTGTGAAAACCAAAGAACTATATGAGATTAAGAGTAATGAAAAGGGGAAAACATGGTTATAAACAAGATTGAAGAGGTAGACAGAGGCCAGATCATGAAGTATCTTATAGACCTTATTATCATTTAGTCTTGTTCTGTAGTTCAATGGAAGACATGAAAGAGTTTTAACCAGGAAATTGCATAATATGATTAATATTTTAAAAATAATGATGTGATTAGTGTATGAAGAATGGGTTAAAGAGGGGCAAGAGTGGAAATATTGCTATGTGCCGTCGAGTCAATTCCTACACACAGCAACCCAAAGTGACAGGGTAGAACTGACCCATAGGGTTTCCTAGACTGCAATCCTTACAGAAGCAGATTGCCAGGTCTTTTCTTCTACAGAGAATCTAATGGGTGAAATAGGTATTAACAATACTTCCCTGTGAAAACCAATTCCCTTTTATCTGTTTAAAAAACTGAAAATCAAACCCATTGCCATCGAGTCAATTCCAACTCATAGCAACTCTAAAGGACAGGGCAGAACTGCCCCACAGGGTTTCCAAAGAGTGGCTGGTGAATTTGAACTGCTAACCTTTTCGTTAGCAGCTGTAACTCTTAGCCACTATGCCACCAGGTTTTCCTTTATCTGGTTAGTTCTGCCTATATTGTCTATATTCTGCCACACTGCACTCTACCATGGACACATCACTTTCCTTGAGGACAGGGATCTAGCCACGAAGTCTTTGCATCTCTAAAAAAAAAATATATATATATATATTAGTGTATATTATTTCTCCAGAATAGCAGATGGAAAGAGTAAAGCCTTGTCACTTCTGTAAAGTCTTCAGTAAACTTAAATAATAAAACTTAACGATACTAACCGATGGAAAGAAGAATTTGAAGTTCATATAAACACACACACCACACAGCACAAATTTTTTTGAAACATGACAGTTATGGTACAGCTTTAAAGAAGCCATTTTGGGATTGATCTCAAGTATATATATTTTGAATAATAATAATAATAAAAAAAAAAAAGCAGGGTGAGAAGGTGAACCTGCATACTGGCAAATTGACATCATTTGTCCTTGGATAGCATTTCACCTAAAAGAGACTCAAGACTGTGCTGACATAGCCAAATAGCATTTAATGCCACTTGTGGGCATTTCAAAAATTTCACGGAAAAAATGGTTCTCAAGTTTCCTATTTAATAACATGGGCGGTTGCCAGTGATGAGAAAATGCCAAACCTATTTGAATTTTGAGGTTACAAAATCCAATTTACCCAAAATCAAATCTTAACATATCCCCTAAGAATAGTTGCTACTTAAACAGCTATAAGAAGTGTGTTGCTTATGTACCTGTTTATACTTTCAGGAAAAAAAAAAAAAGTTAAAGATTTATATTGACCTTATTTTGTTTATGCAATAAAAGTTTCTTTAAATGGGTTTTGGTTCCCTAGCAAGGATATGATATGTTAAAAAAAAAAAAGAAAGAAAGGTGAATTTTCCAAAGTGGAATTATAGAAAACTCAGGTTTTGAGTTAGGAGGCAGAAAGTTAATTTAATTGATTAAACAAATAGCACAAAGTAGTTCTCTTAATTTGACTACCTGGTAAATTGTTGCATTTCTAATTTAGTCAATGTATGCCTAAATTGAGTTAAATGTCAACTAATACATAGACTATTCAACTGATGAGTTGTTAAGCTCACAAAAATTGTTGTCACAGTTTCTTCTTTGCTAATATAATGAATAAAATTATATACATGATTATTTATATAGACATAATGCATCTTTTCATAAAATAACAATCAAATAAACAACTGATCATACTTCTTCCTTAAACTAGGAGTCCCTGAATGGCAGGCTGGTGGTCTGAAACCATCCAAGAGAACCCTGGAGGACAGGCCTGGTGATCTGCTTCTGGAAGGTCACAGCCTTGAAAACCCTATGGAGCAGTTCTACTCTGCCCACATGGGGCTGCCATGAGTCAGAATCTACTGGAGTGCAAGTAACAACAACAACATACCTTAAACTTCTACAGGGCAGAAAGCAACCCCATACAAAACCAAATGGGCAGCTCCTGCCCAAATGCAAGATGAGAGGGCAGGAAGGGACAGGAACTGGACAAATGGACACAGGCAACCCTGGGATGGAAAGGGGGAGTGTGCTGTTACATGGTCAGAATTTCAATTAATACCACAAAATTATATGTGTATAAATTTTTGAATAAGAAATTGACATGAGCTATAAACTTTCACCAAAAGCACAATAAAAAAGAAAGAAAGAAAGAAAGCAATCTTATTTAAAAGCTTCCTAGTGGCCTCAAACTCACTGTTGTCAAGTCGATTCCAACTCACAGTGACCCTATAGGACAGAGTAGAACTGTCCTGTAGGGTTTCCAAGGAGGAGCTCGTGGATTTGAACTGCCAGCCTTTTGGTTAGCAGCAGAGCTCTCTACCACTACACCACCAGTGGTCTCAGAGGATAACAATTAGTGGCATTCCACCTCTGCATAGTATTCAATTACTTTCCTCTTTCCCTTTTACGCTTTATTTCCCCTTTCCAAGGTCTTGGGTTTTTTGTTTGTTTGCCTGCTTATTTTCCTTATTTACTTTTCTCTTTGTCTGTAAGTTATGATTGCCAAGGAATCTTGGATTGATATCAATCCGTGCTTCCTGTAACGTGTTGTGCAGGCAGGGATTGCCCTAAATCGGAAAGCGGTGCAGTAGGCAAAGTCTCTGTTTGGCACACTGTTTTTCCCTCCTTGTTTCCGCAAGTCATCAGTCCTGGGCCTCTGTCAGTCTCATATTTTCTGTCTTCTATAAATCCTAAGAGTCTCCTGAAGTAATCCCACTTAACAGGGCATACTAACTTTCAGAACAGAGCACTTCGGAACTGAATGACGTAAGCAAAACAGAGCTGGGGCTAGCTTGGAGACAGTTACAGAAAAGGAAGCTAATGGCATTGCTTTTTCCCCCTGACATTTATTTTTCATGATGCACACAAAACCCGAATCATCTCTTGTGCAGAGACTGAGCTCAAATTTTCTTTAGCCCCACCCTAAAAAGAGAATTAAGTGTTTGAACTACATGTCTTAATTTTTATTAATCAGAGTTCAATATCTCTAAAGTTAAAGGCTCCTTTTTAGGACACAATTTTAAAAATAATTTATTTCTTTTATTTTCAAAAAGTGCACGCAACACACACACACACCTCTCAATGGTTTCTCTCAAGGTAACCTGCAGCTATAAAGTCTAGTAACCATACTTTTTTGCAATCCTAAAGAAGGGTCATTGGTGGCTGGTTTCTTTGCAGGAACAGTGATTCTCTGGGTTCTTCCACAGTTCTTTCAAAGCATGGCCACCCAGCATGTAGGGGTTGCCACACTCATCCATCCTCATTTGCTTGTGGTCCTTTTTATCAGCTTCTCTAGTACCAGCCACAATCCAGCTTACTACTCTGGCTAGATGGGGGAGATTGCTATAAGGTTTTCCTTAAGTCATAGTTTAGCCTATTATTTTAACTATTGACTTCTGCAATAGAAACCCCTAAGCCAAGGCCAAGCCTGTTGCCATCGAGTCAAAATCGACTCATAGCAACCCTTTAGGACAGAGTAGAACTGCCCTATAGAGTTTCCAAGGAGTGGCTGGTAGATTCAAACTAACTACCAACCTTTTGGTTAACAGCCAAGTTCTTAACCACTGTGCCACCAGGGCTCCTTTAAGCCAAAAGAGACGTTAATATTTTTTAAGTTCTTTATACACAGGAGGAGAATTTTAGGGTAGGCAAAGTTTATCTGTAGCTCTTTAAATTATATCATGTCTATAGAACAGACATCACTTTAAGCCAGAAACTCCTGCTATGAATTACTAACACAGGCATAAAAGTTCTAAGTATGTTAATTACTATTTTAAAGTTCTCTGGAAGCTTAAGAGTAATATGACAAATAATGAGTTAAAATATATCTGAAAGATGAAAAATGGAATATCTCTGTTACGGATGATACGGTAGTAGATATTTACCAGCTTTTAAAATTAAGTAAGTTGCTTACCTTCTCAGAGCCTCAGTGGCACAAACCTTTAAGCACTCAGCTGCTAACAGAAAGCACACAGCAGCTCTGTGGAAGAAAGACCTGACGATCTGCTTCTGTAAAGATTACAGTTAAGAAAACCCTATGGGGCAGTTCTGCTCTGTCTCATGGAGTCACTATGAGTTGAAAATGACTTGATGGCACCCAACAACAAAACAACAAAAGGAGAATAATATGAAAAGCCAAAACCCATTGCTGTTGAGTTGATTCTGACTCATAGGGACCCTACAGAACACAGTAGAACTGCCCCATAGGTGTTTTCTAAGGCTATATAAATCTTTACAGAAGCTGACTGCCACCTCTTTCTCCCAAGGAGTAGCTGGTGGGTTCGAACCTCTAACCTTTTGGTCAACAGCCAAGCACTGTCACCACTGCACCTTAAGGGGATAATAGTTCTGAAGATTAAAAGAAATAATTTATATCAAAGGCTTAACATCACGACTGTTGTGTTGTTAGATGCCGCTGAACAGATTCCAACTCATGGCGACCCCATGCGTTACAGGGTAGAACTACTCCATAGTTTTCTTGGCTGTAATCTTAATGGAAGCACATGCCCAGACCTCTTCTTCCAGATCTTTCTACCACTGGGTACGTTCAAACCACCAACCTTTAAGTTAATAGTCTAGTGCAAACCATTCATGTCACCTAGGGACTATAACATTGTGACTAGCCTTTAGTGAACTAATGTGAAAATTAGCTATATTTATTTAGCAAATAAGTTTTAGGTGCCTAGCACACACATGGAGTGCAAAGCTAGCCTTGCTAGCAAATAGAAAAATAAATGAAGCCCCATTTCTGTTCACATATTGCATTCACACTATTGGAAGAGACAGAGTATATAAAATTCCTCAAATATAGGACAAGACAAATGGTACCAGAAGGAGCTGTAGGTGTCCAGGCTTGAAGAGGGTAATATTTCATGGGATTCTAGGAAGATTCATGATGGAGTTAATTTTTTATCTGAGTCTTAAAGGAGGAAGTGGTATAGAGTGAGAAGTTTGCCTACATGATGTCAATTATAACCAGCAAGTCAATAAATATGTCAAAATGGCAGCAGTCAGCTAGCTGACTGGCTGCAGGCAGCCCATATGCTCTCTTTAGTATTTTTAGAATAGGACTGCGAGTAGTCAGAAGGGAAAAGACTGAAAGGAAAATAGAATTGATAGACCATATTATATATACACAACGCATTGGTAAAAGGATCAACCAGTTTTGACAGAATTAATAGAAATGAAACTGCCACATTAAAACAATATTCTTACAGAAAATTATTTGCCATAAAATAAATATGCCAGTAGGCATATGATCAAATTATGCTAATAATAAATTAAATGCCAATAATTAAAAATAAATGAATATGTATATGTGTGTAAATTTTTTTTTTTTTTTTTTTTTTTTTGCATGTCGGAATTGACTCAATGGCAACGGGTTTGATTTTGGGTTTTTATAACAGATCTGTTTCTCGACTTTCTTCTGTGTTCAGAGAAGGAGACAAGGAACATTGCATAAACCTTTGTATGCCTGTCAGGGAATTCCTTTCACGATTCATACATAACTTAGGCTAGATTTAAAATTCCTTTGATCATTTAAACTAATTTCCCAATTGCAGTATTTGTACAGTTAATTCCTTTTATTCCACACTGGACTTTTCTTCTAAGCCATTTGCTAAGAAGCAACCTGATTTCTGATTCTCTGAAAGTCCTACCCTGGTTTACACATCTCTTCTAACAGTCCTTGAGTTCAGATGATTTGAATACCACATGTGGGGAAAAAATTTTAAGTGAAAAATGATCTGTCCCTAAACAGACTGAGTAGCATGGACAAGGTCTGTAGAGGAAGAGGGAAGGACTTGGCCCGCAGCATAGAGGTGGGGCTCTGGGAAGCTGTCTCCACTGGCAGCCACCCACTGATTCTGGAATGTTCATGTGTACCTTGATGCTCACTGTTGTCTTGGGTCAATGCATCCAACATATTATATATGCATATGAAATCAACAGGTGAAATCCTCTGCTCAAAAAGACTATCCCGAACCAACTACCATGTTTTACTTTGAGGGGAGAGGAAATGCTGTAGTCTAGAGTAACACCATTGTCCCAGCTGTAGTGGGGATACATGTGGAGTGAGAATATCTAAGTGGGTCCAAGCCTGTCTTCTTCCTAGATTTGGAATCTTGCTCAAATTATTTAAACTTTTCATAACTCAATGTCCTTATATTAAAACGTAAATGACAATATCGCCAAAATCATAGAGCTATTATGAATATTAAATGGGATAATATGCGTAAAGTTCTTATCATGGCTTCTGATACAATTGACACGGTGCAACAATGGACTCAAACAACAAAGATCATGAAGATGGAGCAGGGGCAGCAACATTTAGCTCTGTGTACTTGGCGTCAATATGAGGCAGAACCGATTCAGCAAAAACTAACACAACAGCATTATCAAAATTAATTACTAAGTACAGATATTATGTTAAAGACTATGTGCAAATGCAGGACCCTAGTGTTGGAAAGATAGACCAAATGAGATAACTGGAGGAAGAAATAGATTATTGCAGATGGTGTTATATATCAGGAATTCACCCCAGAAGGAGATCTCTCACTCTTTTACTCTTTCATTCTCATGACAAGAATTATACAAAATTTGTTGTGGTCAATTGAATACATAATGCTGCCTGAAAAGACTTTTAAAACTAAGTTCCAGCAAGCTGTAGAGATGAAGCCACTAACTTTCTCTTTGAATTTGTGAAAATAATTGTTTCTCAATATCTGAATTTACATGGATACATAGCTAATTCTCCCATAGAAATTGAAATATTTCAGAAGTGGTTGTTGTTGGGCTTGGAAATCCAGGTTAAAAGTATACAGTATAGTTATCCCTTGGTATTCACCAGGAATTGGTTGCAGGAGCCCTGAACCAGAAAACCCTTTGCTGTTGAGTCGATTCCAACTCATGGCGACCCTATAGGACAGAGTAGGACTGCCCCTTAGGGTTTCTAAGGTTGTAAATCTTTACAGAACCAGACTGCCACATCTTTCTCCAGAGGAATAGCTGCCAACCTTTTGCTCGTAGCCCAGCTTTTAACCGTTGCACCATCAAGGCTCCTCCAGGATCCCTGCTGATACCAAAATTCGTGGATGCTCAAATCCATTACATAAAATGGCATAGGATTTGCATACAACCTATGCACATCCTTCCATATACTTTAAATTACCTCTAGGTTACTTATAATACTTAATACAGTGTAAATGCTATGTAAATAGTTGTAAAACGCCATGTAAATAGCACTTAAGGCTCCCTCTTAGCCTTTGAGAGATTGCTTTGGCCACTTAATTGCTTTTTAGGGGCCATTTTTTCATAGAAACAAAGAGTGCACAAAACACAAGTAGTGAAGGAACAAGATGCAAGGCGAGCAATGCTCAAACAAGTGCTGCAGAGAGACACAGAGGGGCTGTGAAATGGCAGGAGGCTACAGTAGGGGATGCTTACACATCACAGCATTCATGTGCATTCATCATGGTGCTAAGCAAGCAGCAAATTCAAGTTTTGTTTTTTTGGAAATTTCATTTTCTTTCCCCTGAATATTTTCGATCTGTGTTTAGTTGAATCTGTGGGTGCAGAACTCTCAGATACGGAAGGTCGACTGTATCTGCAAATAGTTACAACTTATTAAAGGCCTTAGATTTCTCAATGCATTTCCTCCAAAGAGCAAGGTGCTCAGAAGGAAAGCGTTAATGCAATCATCATTTGCATCTGAGATTCTTCCTTGAAAATTAGGAGAGACAGTGTGTTGAAAGTACACTAACCAGGTACATCTCCCTTATTATTGCTCAGCAGACATCTCAGGGAAAGGAAAAAAAAAATATTGTGGCAAAAGACCAGGTTAACTGAAACACTGGAAGAACTCATACACAGAGGAAGTGCTCTATTTCCTTTGTTCTTTATGCGCTCTATAAATATTTCATGTATTTGTTAAAGCTGTGTTATTGCTGGAAGCCAGCCTTCTCTCTTGTTTAATTCTTCCCTCATCCTTGAAGGCTAGAAATGTTTGAAATATAGAGTCTGCATTCCATGTGCATGTTTTGTTAATAGACAACACATGAAAATTAGGGATGAAAACTTCTTAAAAAAGAGGAGAAAGGGAAATATTTAGGATGACTTGGGGGTGAGAGGGAGTCTCACAGTACCCCAGAATGAACTTGAAACAATAAAAAAAAAAATAGCATTTATTAAATTTCTGTGAATTGAGAATACGAGCAGTTTAAATAAGAATGAAGGTCACCTTTTCCTTCTCACAGATGCTGTTTGTCTTCCTTGGATCATGTGGCAGGAAAATCGCGGGTTGAGGGTCTTCATTAGAAAGCTGCCTGCGGGTTGTATTTATTTCAATGCTAAAAGGTCATATTTCCTGTTTAGAAAGTCTGCATCTTTGAGAGCAAGGGACTTCAGTTATAAAAATCAACAAAACAACTCCTTTCACCAACATTTTAAACCCAGGAGCTGGAATAATGAAATGAATCAATAAATCAGAAGCAAATATGGAGTTCTGTTCTTTTAGGGACCCGTATAATACTGTTGTTTCAATCTTGTCGGGGTTGTGAAATGAACAGAAACACATGGAAACATTGCATTTGGGCTTTGGTAGGCATACATCTCAGCATCTCTTTTCCCCACACTTAGAAACATCACCAAACCACCAAACCCATTGCTGTTGAGTCAATTCTCACTCATAACGACCTTATAGGATGAAGTAGAACTGCCCCATAGGGTTTCCAAGGCTATAATCTTTAAGGAAGCAGACTGCCACATCTTTCTCCCGCAGAGTGGCTGGCGTGTTTGAACCGTCAATCTTTCAGTTAGCAGCTAAGCAGTTAACCACTGCGCCATCAAGGCTCCTGGTAACATTACCAAACAAAACCAAACCCGTTGCTGTCGAGTCGACTTTGAATCGTAGCGACCCTGTAGGCCATAGTAGAGCTGCCCCATAGGGTTTCCCAGGAGCATCTGATGGATTTGAACTGCCGACCTTTGGTAATATCACAGTGGATCTAAAATTGCACATTAAGTTGATAAGGTGTAATTTACTGTGGGGGAAAAGCAGTGAAGGACAAACATGAATACCAAAACCAAACCACACAAATAAAAAAGTTGCGTGATGTGTTGTGTTTTCTGTGGAAAATAGCTATGCTGATTATGTGCTAGGACAATGGGCTAAGCTTTGGACATATATTATCTTATTTATCTTCAAACAATATTATGATTTCCATTTTAATTAGGAGGAAACTGAAGCTCATGGAGGTTAAGGCCCTTGTCCAAGTTCACAGAGCTGATAGACAGGGGAGCCCAGATTCCGATGTAAGTCTGTCAGATACTACATTGCTGTAACTTGGAACATGACAACTAACAACAACAACATAGCTGAGCACTTGGTTCTCCAATTAGAAGTTTTATTGTTGCACTTGTTTAGAACAATGTTAGTTCTACTTTTGTTGCTAAAGTTCTACTAAAGACATTTGTCTTCATTGTTTGACATATTTAAATGCTGAAATAATAGAATCATAGAAACCTAGGGGTATTTAATGCTAAACCAGTTGGCATCAAGTCGATTTCAACTCATGGCTACCCCATGTGTGTCAGAGTAGAACTGTACTCCGTAGGGTTTTCAGTGGCTGACTTTTTGGAAGTAGATTCAGGCCTTTCTTCTGAGGCACTGCTGGGTGGACTCAAACTATTTGCATGACCCAGAAATGGTTACGATATAATGCCCAGTCCTGTAAGCTGAGATTTTTTTTTTTTTTTTTTGAATGAAAGGATATGCTAACGATACTTAACTGTGAAAACAGGTGTAAACCAGGGTTGGCACATGCAAACTGGAATGTTTAGTCACTCCACTTATATGTAAAATTTATGAATTTTATAGCATTATAATTATATTAACAATTACAATTTAATGCTTGTTGATAAAATCTAGATTTGCTTATGTACATTATTTCTATCCTCTGTGCCAATCTTCCAGGTAGGAATTATAATCTCCATTTTATAGATGAGGGAACAGGGATTCAGAGCAGATAAGTTGCAAAAAGATATTTAACTATTTATAGGTAAAATCGGGATTCAAATCCAGGGCTTGAATAGTACTTTTTTTTTTTTGCTTGTATTTTGCTTTTCTTTTTTTCCTCTAACCCTAGGAAAAACTTGTCAACAAAGTTCTGTGCAACCTATTGAAGCCGTCAACTAATAGGTTCTTGTCTGGCGGACTAATGAATTGAAGTCAGCCAGACATAGGGTTGGAAGAACAGAAAGGTTTATTCACAGTTTGCAAACTGGGAGGCAGGCAGGATCTCAAGACCTAAAACTGCCAGCTCCCTGAGCCAGGGCAGATTTGCTCCTTTTTATAGGGAGTGACATATATATGCATGAACAGTGAGTGGAAGATCTTCGCTCTTGTGATGCATACATAGTCTGCATAATTTTAGTGAATGAGTTTTGTTCACGGCTCTAAAAATATTGTGCACAGCCCTAAAAAAATGGTCACAGCTCACTACTGCCACCCCGGAAAGGTCATATAGTGCGTAGATTCAGAGTTAGCGCTCGTGCGCCTCAGCCTCCTGCCAGGAGAAGAGAAGAAAGCTGGGGATTAGACCAATTATGGTGAAGTGCTGTAAAAGTTGTAACAAAAATGTAGCAAGAGTAGACTTTTCTGGAAAACAACTATTATGGGATGGTTAATAACCTTTTCATGACTGCTACACTATTTCTCAATTATTTCAGCCATGTACCAGTCCTCAAGGGGGAGCTTTAATAACTAACCCATTTTAAACATTGGATAGAGACAGCAGAGTAAACACATGTCCCTACCTTTCTTTCCATTTCAAATTCTTAGAAATTTTAGAATGTCAATTTTTAAAGGGAGTACATCAATACTATCATTGGCAAACAAAAAGAGTGCCATCAGCAGACTAAAAATTTTGGAGAATAATCAAAAAATATAGAGTAGGTGGGGTCAGATCCACAGCTAAAAACATTTTGAACAGAGGGTGGCTGCAGAGCTGGAATGAAGCCAGGGACACACCATCCTCAGAGACACAAGACGCAAAGTAGGAGGGTTCCTTTCGCCAATTGTCAGGATGAGTAATCAAATCAGGATTATCCAGGAAGGTCCATAGGCTTGCCCTTGCCATCTTGTGCTTTGTTGATAACAGGCAGCAAGGGTTTTCCCTACAGGGTAAAGCAGCGAGAATGTGGACATCTGGAGAATAGAAGAAGAGCAAGACAGGGCTGGTTTGTAGCTGGCATAGACCAGCTGTACTAGTTGTTAACGAAGTATTGAAGGGCCTCTCTTCCAGCTATTAATAGGACATTGTCCTCAGCCTCCTGAATGCCCTCCACTGCTTCAGCCTCCTAGGCATCTCTGCCACAACCGTACATCTCCTCATGATTCAGCAACCAAAGAATAATAGTGTGGCACTACACGAAACTGTGGAGTCCCTCGGTGGTACAATTAATACGAGCAGCTGCTAAACAAAGGTTCGAGGTTTGAGTCCACCCAGAGGCACCTCGGAAGAAAGGCCTATTGGTCTACCTCCTGAAAAATCAGCCATTAAAAACCCCTGGAGCCAGTTCTACTCCGACACACATAGTGTAGCCGTAACTCAGAGTCGACTCAACAGCAACTGGTTTGATTTTTACAGGGGGCTGCAAGGCCTGGGTCTGGTGCTGTGACCAGTGTCCACTCTGACTGCTCAGTACCAGAGCCACACAAAGTAAAATAGGTATTAATAGGCTTATCACATGTTTGCTTTGCTCTCTTTCTCAGCATATATCCTTTTATGGTGGGATATAGCTATATAACTTGCTTTAGCCAATGAAATGTGTGAGGACATGACCTCTATCACTCCAGGATGAAAATATTTAAGAAAGGTGCCTTTTGCTTTCTGTGGTGTCCTGGATTGAGTTGTGTCCCCTAAAAATATGTGTCAACTTGGTTAGGCCATGATTCCCCGTATTTTGTGGTTGTCCTCCATTTTATGATTGATATAATTTTCCTATGTGTTGTAAATCCTTATCTCTGCCTGTGGTTAATGAGGCAGGATTAGATTATGTTAAAGAGAATTAGGGTGGGGTGTAACACACTTACTCAGGTCACATCCCTGATCCAATGTAAAGGGAGTTTCCCTGGGGTGTGGCCTGCATCTTACAAGAGATAAAAGGAAGCGAGCAGAGTGGAGGACCTCACACCACCAAGAAAGCAGCTCCAGGAGCAGAGTGCGCCCTTTGGACCAGGGGTTACTGAGTAGAGAAGTTCCTGGACCGGTGGAAGATTGATGACAAGGACTTTCCTCCAGAGGTGACAGAGCAAGAAGGGCTTCTCCTAGAGTTGACAGAGAAAGCCTTCCCCTGGAACTGATGCCCTGAATTTGAACTTCTAACCTACTTGTCTGTGAGAGAACGAACTTGTTTGTTGAAGCCATCCGCTTGTGATATTTCTGTTATAGCAGCACTAGATAACCAAGGCACATGGTGAACTTTGAAACTTTGAGTCGAAATGTCAGAATCACAACCTGATGGAGCCTCTATCAGCCTGGGTGCTTGAGTGATGGTGGTAAATATGTGTTGTTCGATGTCATTCAGATCTGGGGGTTGATTATTAAAACAGCAAAATATAACCTAGTAGTTAAGTAATTTGTAAATATCCCCTGGTTTCCTGGCTGATAAATGATTAAAGCACTTGACTGCTAACAGAAAGGTTAGTGGTTCGAACCTGCCTAGAGATGCCTCGAAACACAGGCCTAGCTGGCGATCTGTTCTTGAAAAGTCACAGCCTTAAAAACCCTATGGAGCAGTGCTACTCTGCACACATGGGGTAACCATGAGTAGGAATCAACTTGACGGCAACTAAAACAAACAACAGTAATTCATAGTTAGTGACACCCAAGAGGAATGGGGTTGCCACATACCCAGAGACAAGTTCAGTACAATGAGCACTGCACTCTGCCCTTCCCTTGAAATAGCCATCAGAATGGGCATTTACTAACCATCAAGAATTCTCCAATATAAAGATTTCCAGAAAAACCACAAATCACCAAATATCTAAGGAAAAAAAAAAAACATAACAAAAGGGAAGTCCCGGGATGGTGCAATTAATGCACGCAGCTGCTAAACAAAGGTTTAACATTAAACAAATATAGTTAATAAACAAATTTCCAAGTTATCATTGGAGAGATTTGAGAAGCTACTGAAAATCCAAATTAAAGGAATGGGATTACTATAATAAAAGCTAACTAGTTTTAGTGGACATAAGAGTAGAATGAATACAGCTGACAAGAGAATTGGAGTGTTGTAAGAACCAGCCAAGGAAGTCCCAAGAACGCAGTGGAAAGCTAACAAATAAAGAGTAAAAGTAGATGACAAATATAAAGGAAGGCTTAGCAGATTGGGAGGATAGATTCAAAAATTCCAGAATCTAATCAAGGGAGATCCTGAAGGTATGAACAAGGAATATGGAGGAGATGTGACCCTTAGGGCTTAAATAAGACCAAAGAGTCTTTGGTTTATGATGACCCTATAAGAGTTAACAAGATGAATGAACAAAGATATACTCCATTATACATTCTTAGGATATTTCAAAACAATAATCATAAAAAGAAAAGAAAGTTCTAAATGTGTTCAATGTATCTGAACAAAATATAAGCTAAAAAAAAGTTTTTTTTTTCTTTTTATCAAAAATTCTGAAATCTAAAGGACAATGGAGTAACGGTTTCAAATTTCTAATTATAAAAATACATATTTTGTTCTTAGCCTCAACTGTATGTGCTGGAGATTGGCTGATTTCAGCAGAACGATAACTCTAATGGCTTAAGTAAAGTTTTCACTTAATGGGATGTGTCATAGTAAGGGAACCCAGAGCTGGGGCAGCAACTTCTCAATGTGATCAATATCCAAGCTCCTTCTATCAAAGGACCACAATCCTTTGGATGATTTTTCACCTTTATAAACATCTCATGGTCCTAAATGGCTGACCATCCTTGTTTCACATCTGTATTCCAGGTAGGAAGAAGAGGGAAGTAACAAAGGAAAAGAAGCCATGCCTCTCTTGGGAAGGCAAACTTTCCTAGACATCCCCAGAAGACTTTCACCTACAACTCTCTGTGGACAGGACTGTGTTACATGCCTCCCTTAGTTTCAGTAGAGGCTGGGAAACCTAACTTTTAGGAATACACCCAACAACCCAGTGCCGTCGAGCATCCTACCTTAAACGAAGTTGGGATTACAACAGCAAGGAAACATGAGAGAATGGATATTAGGTGGGAACTAAGGAGGGCCAGCCGTTGATCTTCATCAGTGTGACTTAGCAATTTTGGTCCTTCTCTCCTTCAGGGAACACATTATTCAACAATGATCAACCACACATTTGGAAACAAAATAAAATTAGATGACAACCTCCCAAAATACGTATAAATAATTCATTTGGGATCATAGAACTAAACCTAAAATTATGAAAGTATTATAATTTTATCTTTAAGGTTTTCACTAAAAAGACCCAAAGCTCAGAACACTTAAATAAAAAGTTTGACAGTTTTGACCAATTAAAAATTTAAAACTTCTCAACAACAAAAGAAACAGAAAATAAAGAGGGGCGGGGAGGGAGTTTTGAAGGAGGGTTCTTACATTTTCTCCACGCACTTCTATTATTATTTGAATTTTTAAAAAGGAGGATGTATACTTAACCTGTATTCTTTGTGTATTTACCTCAGGTGCAAAACAACAAATACACTAGTATTTATTTTCCTAGGTGTGAACCAATACCTGTCTCCACATGTCTTCCATCTGTTGATTCTAGCTTTATACTCTAACACCAGGGCAGAACAAACCTAATGTACCTTCTACATGGCCATCCTTTGAATATTAAAAAAATGAACACAATTATTATGTCCCTCCTGAATTTTCCTTTGTCCAAACCAAACATTTTTAATCTCTTCAGTCATGACTTATGTGGATAGTATCAAATGCCTTCACAATTGTTGCCTTCGTCTCTGAATGCCCCTTGAAGTATGGTGCAAACCAAAACATCAAGTGTGGTTTTCTTTCAGGGGCGGAATAAATCAGGAGCTTCCCTCTGATAGTTACAGATATAATGCTTCTATTAGTGAAGGCTAATAGTGCATTCATGTTTTTAAGCAACTCAGTCCTACAGTTAGTGCATGTAAAGCTCACTGTTTTTTCCTTAAAATCTATTTTGTAGGCACTGCTAATTAGCCATGTCTTACCTTTGTATTTTTCTTCATCCAGAGCTTTTTTTCCCTGTCTTTCCTCAGCTATTTGATGAAGATTCACTGAGATCCTCAATTTACTGGCTTAAGCCAACTTTATTCCTAAGAATTTGCCTGCGTGGTTGGCCCATGAGTAATTCATTCATCTAGATCCAGAATGTGGGGACCCAGGCGTGATGCCAGGCTTTTAAGTCACCACATGAGCTATTCTTTTGGCCAATCACACTTGGACTTGTTGCTTACTGGAAAGAGCATGGAACCAAACAGACCAAATGAATCTCGGCTCCATAATTACAGAGTATTCTTGGATACATTGAAAAAACCAGTTTTCCTTGAGTTGATTCCCACTCCTGGTGACCCCATGTTTAAAGAAGAACTGTGTTTCATAGGGCTTTCAGTGGAAGCAGGTCACCAAGCCTGTCTTCTGAGGTGTCTCTGAGTAAACTCGAACCTTCAAACTTTTGGTTAGCAGCCCAGTGCATTAACCATTTACACCACCCAGGGATCTCAATTTCCTTTATCTGCAAATGGAGACTCTGAATTAGAAAATCCACTCAATGGCACTAACTACAGCAATGCTTACCTTCTACTATTATTGGGAGCATTAAATGGGGTAACAGATGTAAAGGACCTAATGTAATGCCTAGGACATAACTACAGCAATGCTTACCTTCTACTATTATTGGGAGCACTAAATGAGGTAACAGATGTAAAGGACCTAATGTAATGCCTAGGACATAGTAGCAGTCAATAAAGAGAAATCATTATTATTCACCCTGAGATGATACAGCATAACTTCGTGTGCATATTTTAAGTCTGTAAGTTTCAAAATTGGCTCCCTTGCATTGGACCATTTTGTATAACCAGGATGTGATTACTATTACATAAAACCCAGTAACTAGTGTGACATTACTATACCAATCCCCAGCTTACTCTTTAAGATTGTGACCCTGTCTGGAACTTCAATCAATGAGCGAGTGCCCAACTTACTGACCTTTTCTGTGGAAGACTGCATCTTCCTGTCCCCTAGGTGTCACTCCACTGGCTGGGTTCCCCCACTGCTGCCCCTACCAGTTGCAGGACATGCATGAGAGTCAAGCTTCTAATAATTGAACTGGGGCTTGCCTTGCCCTCTGAACACTGTGCTTTGATGTTTTGATTGTTCCTTTGAAGTCTACCTTTATGACTGGATCATTTCTGATCTCACTATGGTTTTCAGGCTAGGATCTTGGCCCTGACTTTTTCCCCCTGCTTCATGCCCATAGTGTGATCCATCAGGCTAAGCTAGGACCTATATACTGTGGACTTGGGCAATTAGACTCTGTACTTATAAATACAGGACCTTTCATTTATTCCTGTTTAATTTTATCTTTTTTATGTTGAATGCCTCCAATTGGTGAAGGAGCCCTGGTGTCTTAGTGACTAAGCACTCGGCTGCTAACTGAAAAGTCACTAGTTGGAATCCACCAGCTGCTACTCAGGAGAAAAATATGGCAATCTGCTTCCATAAAGATTTATAGCTAGGAAACCCTATGGGGCAGCTCTACTCTTGTCTTATAGGGTTGCTGTGAGTCAGAATCATAGATTTGGGTTATTTTGTTTTGTTTTGTTTTAATGTTGAATGCTTCCAATCGGTAGGATGTTTTATTCTTTATTATTTCCAGCTTTGCATCAGGCCTGTACTTCTATTTGTGTACATACAAAAGATTACCTTAAACACTAAGAAAGTCAAATCAAGGACACAGCCTCATAGCTTTCCAGGCAGACTTTTTCTTCTGAAGAGAAATGTGTCATTTCAAGCACTTACATTTATTTATATTCTTATAAGGAAGGGGTATGTATCTGATTGAGAGTCTTGTGCTTCTTTTTCCTATCATTGAGAGCAACTCAAAGTTTGAATTTTTGAATTAATTATACTCTAACTCCTGTCAGTGCCAAGATGTTAATATGCATTGGGTTTTATTAGGCAAGGTGTTTTGGAAGAATGCCCAGCTCTAAATTGAACAGTAATTTCAAGACCTAAATTTAGCTGTTAACTTAGCTATTATATGATAATAATTTTCTTCTTTATACTCTAAAAAATTAAGAAATGAATTTGATTTTTCAATGGAATTTTCCCAATTGTTTTAAAAACTTGGGTGGAACTTTGTACCTACCCGAGTCAGAGAAATACTGTCAACTGGTAAAAAAATTATCAGTATTTTTTTTAAGCTGAATGGTTATTTTAATAGCAGATAGATATAGACAGTTTTTTTTTTTTTTTTTTGAATGTCCACTTTGGAGTCCTAAATGTAATTATTTACATACTTTATTTTGTTTAATCCTTGAAAAAAACTTATGATGAAGCAAAAAGCTCAGTAATTTATCTCAAGTCATACAAGTACGGGGGCAGTGGTGGTTCAGTGGTAGACTCCCCCCCTTCCATGTAGGGGACCTGAGTTTGATTCTTGTCCGATGCACCCCATGTGGAGCCTTGCTTGTTGCTATGATGCTATGCTTTAAGATAGACTAGGAAGAAAGGCCTGGTGATCTACGTTTCAAAATCAAAGAAAATCCTATAGATCACAATGGTCCAATCCACAACTGATTATGGGGATGGCACAGGACCAGGCAGTATTTTGTCCTGTTGTGCATGGGGTCACCAAGACTCAGGCCAACTAGATAGCAGCAAACAAAACAGTGAGAGAAAGAACCAGGGTTTAAACTCAAGCAGAATTGACACTGCTCATAGCTCATTACTAAACCCCTGGCACCTTACATATATTATCTCTGTTAATCTTCAGAACCCTGAAAGTGGACTTTTATTATTTATTTAGCTTCTCCAAAATTTGAGAGACTTCCTCTGTTTGACTCATTCTCTAAGGTCTGGTGGGACAAAACACCTTTCCTGGTCTAAAGGAGCGGAACAAGCCCAAAACTCTGCTTCCATCCACCCTTGCAGGGGGAGCCAGACATGAGCCCAGCCTCAGAATCACACCCAGCCTCACCAAGCCTAACTCAGGGTAGAAAGCAGTAACAATGGCTTTGATGGTGGCAGAGGTGAGAGTTGCAGAAATTCAAAGCTCTTCAAATGGCAGTGGCATACATTTATAAGATTAATTTGGGGGCTTGGTGGTGGCAGCAATGGTTTCCTCAGTAGCCTAGCTTTGAGTATGGTCGCTGACTGCTTTGCCTTCAGTCTGATTTTTGAGTTCCCGAAGTTCTTCTGTCAGCTACCCAATATTATTTCAATACGCTAGAGTTCCAATTTATAATATTGGTTAAGAGCACAGGTCTTGGAACCATAATGTTGCTGTTAGGTGCTGTCGAGTCAGTTCCCACTCATAGCTACCCTATGTACAGCAGAATAAAATCTTGCCCAGTCCTGCACTATCCTTACGACCATTGCTATATTTGAACCTATTGCTGCAGCCACTGTGTCAATCCATTTCATTGAAGGTCTTCCTCTTTTTCACTGACCCTCTATTTTACCGGGCATAATGTCCTTCTCCAGGGGCTGGTCCTTCCTAATAACACGTCCAAATTATGCAAGATGAAGTCTTACCATCTTTGCTTCTAAGCAGCATTGTGGCTATAATTCTTCCAAGACTGATTTGTTCATTCTTCTGGCAGTTGATGGTATATTCAATATTCTTCGCCAACATCATAATTCAAATGCATCAGTTCTTCTTTGGTCTTTCTTATTCACTGCCCAGCTTTCAAATACTTATTTTGTGTGCATAATACCGGAGGACAAATTTCAGCTCTACCACTTCCTAGCTGTGACCTTGGGTAAGCAACTCAATCCCTGTGTGTCTCAGTTTTCTTATCTGCAAAAGGGAATATAATGTGGGGATTCAAAGAGTATGTAGTATTTAGCAAACCTTTTGGCATGTAGAAAAAAAAAAAAAAGCACTCCATAAATGTCCAATACAATTCAACTCATCTTCTCATTAGTCAGCCAAAATCTGTTTCTGTTTCTTTGAACTAAGAACTATGACTGATGATAATTAATGTTTCCTTCTTTTGATGAGAAATCCAGCTTGAAGGAAATACTTAAGGTTATACATTAAGAGAAATACGAATTCACCCGTGAAACATTTCATAACATGGAGGAATCTGGAAGGCATTATGCTGAGTGAAATTAGTCAGTTGTAAAAGGACAAATATTGTATAAGATCATTATTATAAGAATTTGAAAAATAGTTTAAACACAGAAGAAAATATTCTTTGATGGTTACAAGAGCAGGGAGGGAGGGAAGGAGAGGAGTTTTCACTAATTAGATAGTAGATAAGAACTATTGTAGGTGAAGAGAAAGACAACACACAATATAGGAGAGGTCAGCACAACTGGACTAAACCAAAAGCAAAGAAGTTTCTGGAATAAACTGAACTCTTCGAAGCCCAGCATAGCAGGGATGGAGGTTTGAGGACCATGGTTTCAGGGGATGTCTCAGTTAATTGGCATAATAAAATCTATTAAGAAAACATTCTGCATCCCACTTTGGAGAGTGGCCTCTGGGGTTTTAAATGCTAGCAAACGGCCATCTAAGAGGCATCGATTGGTCTCAATACACCTGGAACAAAGAAGAATGAAGAACACGAAAGACACAAGGTAATTATGAGCTCAAGAGACAGAAAGGGCCACATAAAGCAGAGACTATGTCAGCCTAAGACCAGAAGAACTAGATGGTGCCTGGTACAATCTATGACTGCCCTGACAGGGAACACAACAGAGAACCCCTGAGGGAGCAGGAGAGCAGTGGGATGCAGACCCCAAATTCTTGTAAAAAGACTGGACTTAATGGTCTGACTGAGACTAGAAGGACCCCAGAGGTCATGGTCCCCAGACCTTCTGTTAGCCCAAGACAGGAACCATTCCCAAAGCCAACTCTTCAGACACAGATTAGACTGGACTATGGGATAGGAAATGTTACTGGTGTGGAATGAGCTTCTTAGATCAAGCAGACACATGAGACTATGTGGGCACCTCCTGTCTGGAGAAGAGATGAAAGGGCAGAGGGGGTCAGAAGCTGGCCGAATGGACACGAAAATAGAAAGTGGAGGGAAGGAGTGTGCTGTCTCATTACAGAGAGAGCAACTAGGAGTTTATAGCAAGGTGTATGTAAGTTTTTGTATGAGAGACTGACTTGGTTTGTAAACTTTCACTTAAAGCACAATAAAAATTTAAAAAAAGAAAAATGTGGATTCAAGAATGCCAGAATAAAATTTGATCTATCTTAATCCCAAACTCATTTCAGTTCTTTCCATTTTCCTAATTAATATAGGCTGGTATAAGATATCTTTATACCAAGCAAAAAGAATGTCCTCATTCAAATGCAATTGATTGGGCAAAAGAGTTGAAATAGATAATTTTCCTTTAACTCTGTAATGACTACATTTAAGAAAACTTCTACCAGACTGAAATTCCAATCCCCAACAAAACCACAAGAAAAATGTGTCTGCGTATATAAGATATAGCATGAACTCAATAACTTAATAATGCTGTTACTAAAACTGTCTTGAAGTTAATCCTCTTATAACTATCTAGTGCCCTGAAAGCAGACAAGATTACTAAAACAGAATGTATGTCTTTTTTTTTTTTTCTTTAAAAGAGGGAAAAGAAAAAAAACCTTTCCCCCTCTCATTTTCTTGGTTTCAGAATTCAGTAAGTTGCAAATCTCCACTTTCTTTCTGATACTAAATGTAGCAAGGTTAGCAAAAACTCTTGATAGAAGGGTTTATCTTTCTTCTTACAGTTACCAGGCAGAATTTCATCTCTCTTGCTGCGGCTGCAAAATAAAAATGTGTGTTCCAAAGGTAACAGTCAAGTGTTTCACATTTGAGTCTGTCTTCTTTTGCTGTAGTAGAAAATTCTTCTGCATCAGGAAAAGGGCAATCATTTTCAGCTTGCTGTTTTCCTTTGCACAAGTTCAGCCTCGAATCTTTTTCAAATGATGTTTTAATTTCTCTCATAACTCTGACTAAATTTGATGCCTTGATGGGAATCCCAGAAAACTGTCTTTTATAGTACTCATTACAATATTTGCATACTTGTATGCAGAACTGATCATAGAGCATCATAGGCCAAATGCTTTTTTCATTGTTTCTTAAAGAAATGAGGATTACAGTTTTATTAGGTTTTGCTCTAAGTTCACTTTTAACTTGTACTAGAATACATTTAAAAAAAAAAAAAAGCATTTCAATTCCTTTCTAATTGTGTATAACTCTGAATATGTTTTAAATAAATATAAACATGATATGACTTTCCCAATTTCTCCATCTCATGCTGCATTTATTTTCCTTTTTTTTTTTTTCTTACCAGTAAGGTGTCCATTTCTGGAACGAAACTGGTAATTCTCAGTTTATTTAACCAAGCTAATATAAATATAATGTAAAACATTAATCCTCATAAAATAGCAACAGTAGAACAAATTCATGAAATAATACTTGATTAATCATATTTCTGAACTACGGTCCATTGACTCTTGCATCTGTGGAGAATAATAAGACTTGTTTGCGGTTTGCAGTGATTTAAAACATATAAAGTGCTTTTACATTGACTTTCTCATTTAATCCTGACAACAACTATATGAGTTAAATATAGAGGGGTTTAAGGTTATATTATCACTGGAGAAAATGATGCCAGAAGAGGTTAAGTTGCAGAGCTGGGACTTGAACCCAGAACTGTAAAGTCCAGATCCAGTGTCTTCTTCTGTCATTTTCCTACCGAGTTCAGGTGAGGGGTTGAGAGTGAAATTAGTTGATTTATCTTAAGGAACTTGGTCTGGCTGCCAGCCTTGCAGCAGAATATGTTTCAAGCGTCACCTGGAGACAAACCTCCATCCCAGCATTCCTGGGGCTCAGCGCCAGTCTCCCTGTATTCGATCCTGGGCGCAGAGGACGGAGTGCCTCTGATTCACACCCAGTTTCACCCCTTGCTTACCGCAGTGCTGGCACCACTGATCTCCGATATATGGTTGTTGAATGAGGAAGTGAGGTCTAGAGATGCTTGTGATTTTGTGGAAAGAACACTCAATAAAAATTTGAATTTTAATTGTGTGGTCAGAGGTTCAAATGACCCTACCGATCTCTGTATCACATGCACATGTGTTTTCTTTCTGAATTGAATTTTTCTCATTCGTCGGTGACAGGCTTGATGGAAACATTTAAGGCTAATTTGTGTAATATTTGTATGGCTGCTATGGAGCCCTAGTCAGTGTTTCATTTTACCACAGGGTAACCATGTTTTTCCCCTTAAATTCCCAAGTATTTATATTTTATTTTTCCATACTCTCCTTCCCTTCTCATCTAAGCAGTATGGAACCGACTTTGGTGATCATTGTTTCCATGTTTGTGAAGAACTGGGACTAATAAAAGCCATACATCTATTCAGATCAGCTCTTTTTACTTTCGTAAAAGCAACACTGAGGGCTAATTTTTTAGGCTGACTTACAAGATTCAGTGAAATAATTTCTGCACCAGAAAACTGATATTATATTAAAATGTGATATTGAAAAAGTGGACTTATTGATCTTGGCATGACTCTTGATTTAAAGGAAAAAAAAGCTTGTTTCTTTTAACCCAATTTTTGGCTGAATGAGACAATTTTTTGCTGTAGTGTAAGAAAAACCCACATTTAATGACTGTAGCAAAAAATATAAGAGCAGTTGCTCTCCTATTAGATCTCTGAGGTATGAAATTGCTTCTGTGCTTCGAATGGCTTAAGTATATAGATTGAACACAATAATATAGTAGATGAATCGTATTTCAAGCTTAACTTATAATGAATATGATGTTCTGTGACGTAGTAGGTTATAAAAAAAGCCAAACCCGTTGCCATCAAGTCGATTCTGACTCATAGCGACCCTACAGTGACCCTATAGGAGAGAGTAGAACCGCCCCATACAGTCTCCAAGCAGTAGCTAGTGAATTCCAACAGCCTACCTTTTGGTCAGCAGCTGAACTCTTAACCACTGCACCACCAGGGCTCCAATATAGTATACAGATATAGGGATAATAGGAACAAATTTCATATTCCTGGGAACAATGGTTTTCTTTGCAATTCGCTTTATCCCCATAAACCAGCCAGTGTTATATTTCCTAGGCTCATTTTCCCTTCTTGTTCAAAAGTGAAACTTCATGGGGTTTATATGAAATCCTAAATTTTAAATCATGTTTTCATTTCCTTTCACAGAATCTTCAGAAACAAGACATACTAGCCTTCTTTTCCAGAAGAAAAATATAAAATCAGAAGTGATTTTTCCTTTAAGAAAGAAAATAGTTTATAATCAATAAATTACCTCAAGAGCTAGATTAGTTAGGTTATGATTTTTAAAATCCCAAATCAAAATTATTTTGTTATTTACTGTTTTTTTTTTTTTTTTCTCATTCTCTGAATTTCTGACAGCCAGGATAAAAAAGATAAGGAGCCTCAAATGTCATATAGATTTCACATGTATCTATTATGATATACACATTTAGAACATTTATGCTTATTTGAAAATGTTTTTAAATGAATACACAAAGTCATGAAATGATAGCTAGCTGTCTAACACGAAAATTGTTGTTGTTGTTGGATGCCATCCAGTCAGCTCCAACCTTATGTATAACGGAATAAAATGTCGCCCAGTCCTGCACAATTTCCATGATCCTTGCAATGCTGGAGTCCATTGTTGTGACTATTACGTCAACTCATCTCATTGAGAGTACTCCTTATTTTCACTAACCCTTTACCAAATTAGGATGTACTTTTCTTGCAAGTGGTCTTTCTTTTATAACATCTAAAGTCAGCAAGACGAAGTCTCACCATCCTGCCTTCCAAGGAGCATTTTGATTATATTATTTCTAAGACTGATTTGTTTGTTCTTCTGGCAGTCCATGGTATATTCATTTTTCTTGCCAATACCACAGTTTGAATCCATCGATTTGTCTTTTGTCTTCCTATTCCTTTTTCATTGCCCAGGTTTCACCTACATATGAGGCAATTGAAAAGGCCGTGGCTTGCATCAGGTGCACCTTAATCATCAAAGCTATGTCTTTTCTTTTTAAAATGCTTAGTTGAGAAAATGTTAAATGGTTATATAAAACCATGAGATGTAGCTAGTTGTCTAGTATGAAAATTAATAACTATTTGTAAATTGATTCTGTTGATACACAAAACCTTATTAAGCTCCAGTTTTCTCATCTGTAAAATAAAAGCTTAAACTAGATGAATTGTGTAGCTCGCTCCAATTCCAAGAGCCCCTAGGTGGTGTGAATGTTTAACATTCTTGGCTACAAACTGAAAAGTTGGATGTACTAGTCCACTCAGAGGCATCTCAAAAGAAGAGCCTGGAATCTACTTCTGAAAAATCAGCCTTTAAAAACCCTATGAAGCACACTCTGATATACGTGAAGTCTCCATCAGTCAGAATCTACTCCCCAACAACTAGTTCACTTGTTCCAATTCCAAATTAGAGTGATTTATCTCTCTTGCAAAAGGAGTAAGTTCATTTCACAAGTATTTTCTTCTATGATTTCTTTAAAAAAATCCTTAAAAGTGTCTTATGGACTGTTGCAAACTTCATGAAACCTATCAGTCATATAATAACCAACAAATATTAATAGTGCCTTAAAAAAAAACCTTTTTTTTTTTTTAATTGTGTATAAAACAAGACAAGCTTTAAAGGGCCCAAAAATAAATACAAAAATGTTAATACCTTTAAGAACCATACAATGAATACAGGATAAGTCAAACAAGACTATACAATCATTCGTTACACCATATCCTTAAGGAGTTAATATGAATGTCGGATCCAATTGATTGAGCTGAGCTCACAGGAAGAGAAGCCTATCTGGAGCTGAATAAAACTAGAAATTCTCCTGAAAAAGTGATTTCATCTGTGTCTTTTTTTCTTTTACAGAATGGGGAGGATTTGAATAGGTAAAAAGAAGGGCCATGACAATGAGAGCAGCTAGCTTTAGAGCTTTTAGAATATATTAGCTGATTTTACATAGTAACTTGACAAATTGTATGGCAAATATTTTTATTTAAATGAGGAAAACAGAACTATCAGAACTGAAGTTCATATCCTGGTCTTCTGGTTTTCCATCCTCTGTTCTTACCTCTACTCTAACCCAAACCCTGCATATGTACCATTTCTTACTTCTACTATTGTTTGGTTTGGTTTTACTTTCCTTTGACATGGCAGAATTGGAGGGTTAATTAATATTTGAATTGCAAAACTTTACTCCCACATATTTTTCTGTAAGTGACTACCGTATGACTGTTTTTATTTAACAGGAAAAGAAACTGAGACAAAACATTTTAGACAGAGATCAAATTTAGTAATGTGGGAAACTACAAGGCACTCATTACACTGTAAATTTGGTCTTAATATATAGAAGAAAAATCTTCCAAAAAATTTAATCAATGTACCAGTCAATACAGCTTTTCTTTCACACATGTTCAAACTGAATTATTCTTTTGACCCCAAAGAGTTCATGAACCTTTATAAATTCTTAACATTCACTCTGAGACTAATGTACATAAATAGGAACTTTAATTACTGTTACTATTTAGAAATCAGTAAGTGCTAGCCTTGGGCCAGGTGCCAAGCCCATTTACCCCCCATCACCAGGAATAATTGAGAGTTGAATATTTCTGATAACTACTTATCCAAATGTGATACTTGGAAATTTCAGTTTTAACTCTCATGTAGTAGGAGAAAAGAAATCTTTAAATAAAGACAATTCTCTCTTACATCCCACAGGAATTCTGGACGTCAAATTTCTAACTGGGTTTCTGCCTTCCTCCTACAAAACAAAGTTTGGGCTGTAGGGTAGGATGTTGGCAGCTATTGTACACATTTATAGAAAAATACAGGAAAGGAATTTTATGAAATCAATAGCTGGATTCCTTGAAAACCCCAATCAGGGACTAATGAGGGTCTCAGCCTTTTCTCAATCAAAAGAAACAAGGGAAGTGTCACAGTGACATAAAAAACTCGCTTCTACATCCTTGAAATAGCTTTCTTAATCAGACACAAAGCAGGAAATGGAGGGGCGGCGGGGGAGACGGATAACAAAATTTCTGCAATAACAACTGATCCAGTTTAACCCATTCTGGTATTTTTGATACCAAAGATCTCATTATTATTTCCTGGTACTAAAAATTCCAGAGTCTACTTTTACAATATTAATTTTGATGAACCAGTCTGTAGTACAAATTTTCTTTCTCACATCAACAAATTCTTTCTCTAATTAAAAAATTAATAAATAAAAACATGCAATTTCTTCTGCCTGTGTTCAGGTCTATGTATCGATGAAGTGTTTCTTCACGCATTGTAATCAAATGTTTTAAAAAATGTTAAGGACCCAGATAAAGTGACAAGCCAATAACAAAGGCTCTTTTGTTCAGGGATCTTTTTTAGTATTCCATTTTTTTTTAGTGGTATAGAATTTGGGATATGGCACCTCGTTTTTAATACTTTAGACATAGTAGAAAAGAATAAGAATAGTGTCCCCTTTTGCGCAATTATGTCAGAATCATGGGGCTGTACTCACATACTCATGCTAGCTTGGAAATAAGTCTTGTCGTAAAAGAACCTTTCATTCTAGATGTTCCATCCTCCTCTGCAAAACATGTTTGAGTGTGAATAGGAACTTTCAAACAGCCTAAATGATTTCTCCCTCCATCTGCTTCAGCAACGCTCCCTAAACTGGTTATCTATGGCAGCGGTTCTCGAACTCACTAGTCTCAGGACTCCTTTGCACTCTTAAAAGTTATTAAGGATTCTAAACAGCTTTTGTTTATGTGGATTATGTCTATTGATATTGAGTGTATTAGAAATTAAAAACATGTATTTATTGATCATTTTAAATAATAATTAGCCCACTACATGCAAACCTAATAACCTATTTTGGTGAGAAATAACTATATTTTCAAAAAGAGAATAATTTTTGAGAACAATGAGATTGTTTTACATTTTTACTGCTTCTTTTAAATATCTGTTATAATAGACGACAACTGATTTTTTATATGCTCTGCATTCAATCTGTTGAGATATATTGTTTTGGTTGAAGTATATGAAGAAAATCTGGCTTTATATAGATTTGTAGATAGAAAAGTGAGATACATTGTAAGTCTTTTCAAATAATTTTTTTGATACTTACCAAAACTTGGCAAGTGGTAGTTTCTTAAATGCTAGTCTCATTAGGAAACTTCTAATCCTATCAAAGAACGTTTGAAACTCTGTTATATGAAAATCCATTGGTCTAATTTGCACTTAGAATAAGTCAAATGATTTTGTAAAAATCATTCATTAGCCATATGAAAAACTCATCGTCACAAGAATTCTGCAGATGTTGACACATTTCATGTAACATATATAATATATAATTATATATTATATAACATATATAATATATCATTGCATATATATTATATATGGCTATATATAATATATATATCAACTCAACGGCACTGGGTTAGGTTTATATATAGCATTAACAAAAAATTGTTAATATTATCACCAATTTCATCGGAAAATTCTGTAGGTAGTGGAAGCTATTGAGCTCACACTCATGGATACAAGTTTTCCAAAATTCAAAATTTTTATTTAATAGCTTCAGTTTTATCACTGGCAACAAATACTGTCTATTGCTTTCTTTGTTTTCATTCATTTCTGAAAAAATATCTGCCAGGCACAGAAGTCAGAATAATCATTATTTGTTTGTCTATGTTTCGTTCAAAAAAAAAAGCAGCCAGTTTAGCTTGCAAGTGTAACAATGGCACTAGTGCTTTTCTTATACAACCATTTATTTGCATGTATGCAACAAAAGTGCTATATGCATTATATCACATAAACATTATTTAAAAAAAAAAAAAAGCCCTCAAAGCTCAAGGTTTCATGAAATTAATATTTACTATTTCATCAAGGATACCTGGCTTTTTTTTTTTTTAACTGTGATCATGTGATGATAAAGAATACAATGACTACTAGTGAAAATGGACACCAATTTTGCACAGCAATTTTTCAAACAGCATTGCTTTTACATGATCAATACAAATGACAATACAGAGAAAAGCACAAATAATGTCATCATATTATGAGGGAAATAATTTTGCACTCACAGACCTTTTGAAAGTGTCTCAGGGCTCTGAGGGGATCCACAGTTCATACCTGTGAGTCTTCTAATCAATAACTTGAAATGACTATATCTTATAAATGATTATACTTCAAACTTTATCATTGGATGTTCACTAAAGGAAATTTATAAGTTATATACGAGTTAAATATTTTCTATTCATAAATGTATGTAGATACACAACACCCACATTAATAACAGCTGGCAAAATTGCATAGGAATTGAATAATTTATAAGCCTATATATAGCAACACTTATTTATGTTTAACCCATATTAAGTTTTGAATATATCTATTTGTTATTTTATTAGGCTATTTTTCATTTACAGATAACATCTACTTTTTTTTTTTGGAAAGTAAAAGTAGTTTCCTCAGACACCCCTAGCTGTTCTACCCAGACAGTTAAATATGATATTATTTAATGGAGTCTAGTGAAGTTGTTGTTCGGTGCTGTTGAGTCAGTCCTGACTTATAAACAACCCTACATACAACAGAACGAAACACTGCCCAGTCTTGTGCCATCCTCAAAATTGTTGCTATGTCTGAGCTCATTGTTGCAACCATTGTGTCAGTCCATCTCATTGAGGGTCTTCTCTTTTTCAGTTGTCCTCTACTTTACCAAGTGTGTTGTCCTTCTCCAGGGACTGGTCCCTCCTGATAACATGTCCAAAGTACATAAGACGGAGTTTCGCCATCCTTGCTTCTGAGGAGCATTCTGGCTGTACTTCCTCCAAGACAGATTTGTTTGTTCTTCTGGCAGTCCATGATATACTCAATATTCTTCACCAACAGCATAATTTAAAGGTATCAATTTTTCTTTAGTCTTTCTTATTCATTGTCTAGCTTTCACATTCATATAAGATGACCGAAAATACCACAGTCAGGAGCACATTTAATCCTCAAAGTCAGGCTGGTGAAGTAGCGAAGTCAAATTCATTACTAATTAGGCATAAGTGCTTCAGATACTTACTGAATATCTGGAAATGCCAGAGTATCCCATATTAATAACATTTATTTTTGAGTTATCAATTCAAACTACTTTTATAACCTCATTTTCATTCATTCACTCAACAGTTTTTTGAAGGCCCAAGCTAGTGGAGTAGAGTGATTAATGTATAAAGATAAGGCACAACCTCTATACCTAAGTTTGCTATTATACAGTGTTGGATATGAGTTAAGGTGATAGGTGCTATAATAATAATTAAAAAAAGAAAAAGAAAAAATGAACTACAGAATTAGAGGTAGTAACTTAATCCACACAGAAAATCAGAAACAGCTACATAGAAGAGGAGACACTTAGAGTTGACTCTTGAAAAACAGATAATTAAATAATATCTACCATTCCACTGAGTAGCACTGGTGGTACAGTGGTTAAGCACTTGGCTGCTAACTGAAAGGTTGGCAGAACAAACTCACCCAGCGTCTCCCAGGGAGAAAGACCTGGTGATTTGCTTAGGTAAAGATCACAGATAAGAAAACCCTACAGGGCAGTTCTACTCTGCCATATGGGGTTGCTATGGAGTTGAAATTGACTCAACGGCACCCAACAATATTCCACTTACTGTGTTCTAGGTTTTCCTCCAACCTGTTTTCACGTACTTACACATTTAGTCCTCATGATAACCCAATGAGGCAGGCCCAATTATTATCCCAATTTTACAGATGATAAATCTGAGTTACAAGTGGTTACAAAAGCTGCCGATGAACACACAGCTAATAAATAGTTCAGCCCATACTTGAACCTAAGTAGTCCAGCTCCAGAGTCTATGCTTTTGATTACTGTACTGTTCCAGAATCTAAAACCACACGGCATCTTTACCCTACACTGGGATTTATATTCTAAGCCAGTGTTCATTATGTGTGCATAAGGAAGGAACATGCTAGGAATGAAATAATGTTTGGCAAGAGCGTGGCACATTACACTCTACTCCTACTCCAAAGGAGACAGTAAGGTCATTTTCTGACAGTGGTAGGGAGATGGTGGATGTTGGATTTGAATAGATACCTAAAGGTTTAGAATGGCCGCAGAGTTATACGAAGAAAGGAACTATTTATAAATACCATTAAAGTCGAAGACTTTACGTTTTTAGTGGCCCAAATCCACATTGCTGTTGATTTTTTCCACCAGATCTCAAAAGTTGACATTCAGGAAAATATCTGAATTGGTCCAGGGATAACAGTAAAAAAGGAATTTGTGATATTTTCAAAGGAGTGACTTAAATGAAGGAGTTGGAGGTTTAGGCTGAATAGAAAAACTCCTGACAGAGAAACTCAAGTCTCTTCTATCTTATTTCCGACTTTCCCATCTGTGAGAAGAAGTTCAGTCTGGAAATAGCAGAATAGCATTGATAAAAAGAAAGTCAAGTCCTAGACACATAGGAAGATTGTTATGAGTGCGTGGAGTTTCTAAATGAATGCATGTTACCTGTTCTAGGAAAGAATACATACACGTACACCGTAGAATAAATTCCAATCTTGTGTTTGACTGCCTTGATTCAAATGCCAGTTCTTATGATAGTTGGAAAGTTATTTAACTTCTCAGTGCCTAAATTTCTCTATCTGTAAAATGAAGATGATAATGATAACTTACCCTACAGTGTTATCCTAAGAATTAACTAAATTCATCTATGAAATGGCACAACCAATGCCAGGCACAGAGTAAGGACTTAAAAAGTAAATGTCCACTCCTAGTATTATCATTGATGTTGTTATTAGTTTCATAGATTAAGAGTGAAGGTTCAATGATGAGTTCACTACATGATAGTTTTTTTGATTCTTAAAATATTCAATCATAGTCCAAATAAACACTTTGTTTTCTTAAGCAGAGGGGCTTTGCTTGATAGATTCTAGGTTCTCTTCCAATTCATTTAAATTGAATTATAAAGTATTTTTATGCCTATTTGCTTAAGCTCTGCTTTGAGAACTATGAGGGAGACAGAGTCTAAGATTTAAGCATTTTGTTATATGTAAATCATATTTGCGAAACATTTTAAGTACATCATTCTGGTAAAGGAAAAAAAGTAACACGTCAGGACTCCTGATTCCTGAGATCTCACGGTTTGGAGGTGGGGTACACTTCTTTACAATTTCTCTAAGTGAGTTTGTACTTGTTAATTTTAATCTTATGTATTTTTTTTATAGTTTATTGGTTTTCTCCCCAAATAAAAATGCATGTTTATATTATTGTGGCTCTTCAAGGATTATAAAGTGTTTTCCCTTAAATAATAAAAAAAAAAAATATCACAAAACCGTGCAATGAGCAGTACCTTATCTGATGAGACTATCCAAGACAAGTTAACCCCAATCCTCTGGAATCTATTTTATAGTTATCAAAATGTCCTACACCCTCAGAAATTTAGCCAAATAAAACAAACACTTGCCATAGAGTTGATTCTGACTCATGGTGATGCCAGGTGTGCCACAGTAAAACTGTGCTCCGTAGGACTTTCAAAGGCTGATTTTTAGGAAAGAGAATGCCAGGCCTTTCTTCTAAGGCACCTCAGGATGGACTTGAACTTCCAAACTTTAAAATATAGATGGTATAAAAGTCTGAACAGAAATTAGCTTCTGTTTTTTAATGGCTTCACAGTAACCCAGAACAAAAACTTCACTGCTCTTTACTTTTGGCAGACTTTTCTCCAGCACCACCAAAGACTTAAGAGTTTCTACTGTTTGGGTTAAACCATCATGTTCCATGTGAGATCTTTAAAAGATTCTCAGTTACCAAAAGCTATCAGTTGACAGACTGTTTCCAAGGAGATATTCAGCAAGTAAAGATAAAACCACGTCGCTTTATCAATCTTATTAATTCTTGCAGAGTTATGTTCTTTATTTCCCTCGTGAGAACGCCAGCTCATTCCTTTCTCCATGATTGACTTTTCTGCTTACTCCTTGCTGGAGCAGAGCTGGTACACCCCTCAGCTAGAGGCAAAACTGCTGTCTCAGCAGCCCCCAAGCCCTAAATTAATGTTCTATCACCCTCTGGATCTCTGACAAAACTATATTATTAGGTGTCTCCCTTTCAAGCTTTTTGACTCCATCTGGACAAATTTTTCATACTAAGGAAAAACAGCTCCTGATTTCCATTTTTAGCTGACATTTTAATAGTCAGCAAAGAGAAGTCTCTCTTACTACAACCTCAATAAAATCACCCAACTTTCTGAACTCTAGTCTCATTCCAATGCACCAACATTCAGAAAATGGAGTTGCCAGTAAAACTAGATAAACTAAGTATCTTTATATCCCTGATTATATGCAGACAGTGTTCACGAACAACAAGCTTCCTCTTCTGTCTATTTCCTATGTAAATGATACACTTTAAAATCATTAGATTTCCTAAATGTGGTGAGGTAAGCCTATTTTTGTTTAGGAGTTTCTAATGGCTATCTAGACTTTAAATAAAGAAGCTGAAGTAAATCAACTGATTTTCAAATTTATACACTCTTCATTATGGTTAATATCTGATTACTGGGAAATTAATTGTTCATGCGTAGGTCCTTTTTTCTTGGTTCATACATAGGATACGCTTTTTTGGGTTGATATGTAGAATCTTTTCCTCATAATGAGAAATTTTTTAATTTCCATTTCTTGAGCTTTATTCTATATTAATTAATATGATAATATTAATGGAGAATCTAAACCATAGTATCAGTTAATGACTAAAATATTATATATTTGAAACCCTAGAATTAATGTTCAGGTATGTTGTCTTCCACTTTTATAAGTTATCTTCTCACTTCTGCCTTTTAACAAAGTATAATTTAACTTTATATGTAAAGTATATTTGGGACAGTATACTGAATAGGAGCCCAAGAGCCAACAGAAACAATTTGAAATTAGTTGTTGTATGAAATTTGGGAAAACTACAGTCAAAAATCTTATGGCATTTATTAATCTTTTGAAGAGAAATGACTTTAACCCTAGAAAATACAATTAGTATGAAGAGTTAATACATAGAAAATTAACGTGTTACCACAAGAGTTAGAGCATCGCCCGTATCAAATCACTATTCACAGGGCTTTCTGTAAAACTAGGAATCCAGTGATCCATATAAGAAAACAAAGAGATAAATTGGACTTCATCAAAATTAAGAATTTTGTTTTTTGAAATACACTTTAAGAAAATAAAAAGATAAGCCATAGGTTGGGAGAAAATATTTGTAAACTAAATACCTGGTGAAGGAATTTTATCCAGAATAAAAATGAGCTCTCAAAACTCAACAATAAGGAAACAAACAACAACAACCAAAATGTAAAAATGAGCATAAGATCTGAGTAGACACTTCACCAAAGAAGACATGTGAATGGCAAATAAGCACATGAAAAGATGCTTAACATCATTAGACATTAAAGAAATGGAAGTGAAAAAACACAATGAGATACCCTATTAGAATGGCTAAAAGAAAGATGGCGAGGAAGGAAAGGAGGGAGGGAGAGAGGGAGTGAGGAAGACACTGCCAACACGGAGGGCACTGGGGAGGATGCAGAGCATTGCATTGCTATTAGGAACACAAAATGGAACGTTGGAAAACAGTTTTTCAGTTTCTTTTTTAATTAAACATACCGTCACCATACCCCCCCCCAAAAAGCCCAGTGCCGTCGAGTCGATTCTGTCACCATATGACCCAGCAATTCTATTCCTAGGCATTTAGCCAGTGAAATGAAAACATGCTTACATGAAGATCTGTATGCAAATATTTATAGCAGCTTTACTCACAATTGCCTAAAACTGGAACCAAGCCAAATGTTGTTTTTCAGCTGGTAAATGGATGAACTAACTGTGATACAGACGTATAATGCAATGCTGCTCTGTGATAAAAGAGAATAAGCTACTAATACCTGTAACAACATGGATGAATCCCAAATTCATTATGCTACAAGAAAAAGCCAGACTTATAAGGCTACGCACTGTTTGATAACACTCGTATGTCATTCTGGAAAAAGCAAAATTATGATTACAGAAAATTGTTAACTGGTTGCCAGGGTTCAAAGACGAATGGAAGGGTTGACCACAAAGGAGCAAGAGGGAATTTCCAAGGTGAATGGAATTCTTCTGTATCTTGATTCTGGTGTTGGTTACACCACCAAACTCATGAAATTATACACAAAAAAGAGTAAATTTCACTGTATATAAATCTCTCTGCAACTTAAAAAATGGAAAAAATACTGAATCACAAGTATCAGACTCTCTAATAGGTAGAATCATTTAAATAAGTCTACATAATGCAGTTTGTTTTTTTTTTAATTACCAAAACCTATTATTTCATGGTCTTCTGTACATATAGGAAACCCTGGTGGTGTAGTGGTTAAGTGCTACGGCTGTTAACCAAAGGGTTGGCAGTTTGAATCCACCAGGCGCTCCTTGGAAACTCTATGAGGCTGTTCTACTCTGTCCTACAGGGTCGCTATGAGTTGGAATCGACTCGACAGCCCTGGGTTTGGTTTGGTATGGTTTTTGTTACGTATAACCAGAAGATTTGTTTTCATAATTCAAACCAAAACCTTGGTCTTTTTTTTTAAGGTGTTGAGACAGAAGCTGTTTACCTGTCATAAATACCATTAATGTAATTAAAAATTTTTAATAAATGTTGAATTAATTTCTCATTGGATATAACTTTTTATGGTAAAAATTGTTCTCAACAGTTTACTTTTTAATGTAAAAATACCCCTCTGACTGGAAGTGTTCTCGCAGATGTTGTATGACCCTCTGTTGGGACCCTTTATAGGGATCTCTAATCTTGTAGCAAGAAGTTCTGGTAGTACAATGGTTAAGGGCTCAGCTGCTAACCAAAAAGTCAGAGATTCGAACCCACCAGTGGCTCTGCAGGAGAAAAGACCTAGAGATATGCTCCCGTAAAGATATCAGCCTAGGTAAGCCTATGGGATAGATCTACTCTGCCATATAGGGTTGCTGTAAGTTGGAATCCACTTGATGGCACACAACAACAACAACAATCTTATAGCACCAAAAGCCCTGGTGGGTATAACAGTTAAGCACTTGACTGCTAAGTGAAAGGTTGGTGGTTCAAATCCACCCAGAGGCTTCATAGGAGAAAAGCCCGGCAATCTGTTTCCATAAAGATTACAGCCAAGAAAACTACATGTGGCAGTTCTACCCTGTCATTTGGGGTCACTAAGAGTTCAAATTAACTACATAGCACCTAGCAACAATCTTGTAGCCATTTATAATTATTTAACTTTTTTTTTAATTCTCTCCCATACTTTTTGGAATAATCTTACCCAATGGCTATATCAACCTGATGTGCCAACAGTTTCTTTAGAAATAAAAAAAGAATCTTTTCCTGTTCCGGGGAAGTCTGAATTCTTTTTTGTACTTCCTATTATCTTACCGTGTGCTGAAAAGACCACAAAATAATACTGGTAAAAAACCGAAACCAAACCCATTGCCGTTGAGTCGATTCTGATTCCCAGCAACCCTATAGGACAGAGTAGAACTGCTGTATAAGATCCCCGAGGAGCGACTAGTAAATTTAAACTGTCACCCTTAAGTTAGCAGCCTGAGCTCTTAACCACTGTGCCACCAGGGCTCCAATACTGATATGTTGTTGTTGTTATGTGCATCAAGTCGGTTCCAAACCATAGTGAACCTATAGCTTCCTGTAATTAAAAAAATATAGATCATATAGAACTTAGTGTGGGGAGAGTATGGAGAAATTGATCAAAATTTCAGATTAAAGTGCCACTGAACCTTAACACTGCTTGTCTATACAGCACAAACACCACTTTTAACAATTAGTCTACACTTTTTTAACTTCTTATCAAGTATTCTGGTGTTGTAGAGACACAATATAATTAAAAACAGTTATAAGGTATTTTAGATAAAACAGCAAAAAAGTGATGTTTAGTGCAATTCTACTTATCTGCAATCCAGACTAATTTCTCATGAAGACAGGTTGAAAAATTATGCTATAGAATAGGGACTTGGTTTATAGCCTTAGTTAAATTCATTCTCTATCAATAATGAAAAGCAAAAATATTGAAGGTCTGAGCCATGCTGTCACTCTTCATCCTTAATAAATTGGAACAGCAGTGTGAAAAGTATCAGCTGAATAGCCATAAGAAAGCTAAGCATGCCTACTTTTGTTAAGGAGAAAATCAATCTTTTATGAATTACAAGAGGACACTAAAAAAAGAAAAAAAAATTAGAAAACTTTTGAAAATAGAATTGGGACCACAATAAATTACATTAAATTTTCTATCATTTTTTCCTACAGTTTTAAAGTAGTATAAAATATCTATCCTTAGATCTGCTAGCTTCAAGGGAAAAAATGTGCATGCCAAGGCATATCTTTCAAAAGGATAGGAAAAGCAGTGCCATTATTTAGATGCATAAAAGGCCTTGTGTGATTTATCGTTCAGTGAGAAAAATAATGCACCGCTAGCCAGAGATTTTTAGCCAGAGATTTCAAATAACCGAGCAGAGTTTAATAGGAAGGTTGGAAAGTAAAATGCCAACTTAATTTATGTATATATATATATATATATGTACACACACACATAAATATAAATCTCCGGTTGGGGTTAATGCTCAACTATTAACTGAAAGGTTGATGGTTCAAACCTACACAGAGGAAATTTGGAAAACGGGTCTGGCTTCTAAAAGGTCATCGCTTTGAAAAGTTCTACTCTGGACACATGGGGTCGCCATGAGTCAGAACTGACTGAACAGCAGCTAATAACAATATGTGTAGATAGATGATAGATAGATAGATGATAGATAGATAGATAGATAGATAGATAGATAGATAGATAGATAGATAGATAGATAGATAGGTAGATAGGTAGATAGATAGACACAGTTATATACAGATGTATATAGATATAGATATATTTACCACTATATATAGTTGTAGCACAACTATATATAACCTTTCTGGTCTTGGCTTTATAATTCTGCCAAAAATGACTGCCTGGGCTACTCTCTTGCAAGTGATTTGGTCAGTTATTATGCAGACAAGGTGCATAAAACCACTGTATTGGATTAAGTGACCTTGTGGGAGTTGGTCAATTACTATGCAAATTAGTGATTGTGGTCTACCCAGGGGACTGGTCAGTTCGTGGTCTGGCTGGGAGAGCTATGCCTTGAAATTGAATATAAAGACAAATCCCACAGAGGTTGAAGAGGGACCTCGCTACCATCAAGAAGATCCCGGAGCTGAGCACATCTTTTAGACCTGAGGTCCCTGCACCGAGAACCTCCTAGACCTGGGAGAGAGAGAGAGAGCCACGACGCTAAAGAGGATGTGAGATGGCAAGAAATGGCAGCAACCATAGCAGAACCCAGTGGAAGAGAAATGGCAGCAGCAGTATGAGTGGCGAGAACCAAGGGACTGGCAGACAGCTACAGTGTGGCATACAGCTAGAGGGAGCTGAGTGCCTTTGAGCAGGAGGCTCACTGGCAGGGAAGTTCCCTCCAGGTACTTGCTGGCAGAGCTAAAGAGTTGTAACAGTTGCCTGAGCAGGGTAGAGGCCTAGAGAAGGGCCTGCTGGCTGGTGCAGCCAAAAGAAGTTTCACCAGCTGGCATGGTCAAGAGAAAGGCCTGCCTGTGGGCACACTTGAGAAGGAGCTGAAAGCTATCTTTGTTGGAAGCTGTCTTGATTGAAGACTATCCTATCTCCTGAATTGTATCCTGTTACTTTCAAATTGATCTCCAGTACTTCAAAAAGCCCAAAAGACAAATTCCAACTGTCTTCATAACATAATAGAAGCAGTGACCTTTTCATTTTTTTTTTTATATTTTTGGTTGGAATTACATCAATTTAGGGTAATTGTTGTAATGATAAGACTAGCTTGATCATAAAAAGATTTGTCTTTGAAAAGGAAAAATGTGGAAACAAAATTTAATCAGGTAAAAACATTTTGTTAGGTAGACCTGTCATTCACCATGTAGAGTACATGCTGAAAAATAAGTGTCGTGGATGGTGAAAAGTCTGGGAACCATATACTACGCTATTCTCCTCTTCTCAAATTTTTAAGCGATAGTGTTTTCAGTGTCGAACAGTGTAGGTTAAGAAAAGAAACTTCAACTGTACCTGCCTTTATTTAATTCAACAGGTTCATAGAAAACTTCCACCACCCGTCCGTCAGTTTGTTGTGCCTCGGTAGCTTGCGTGTTGCTATGACACTGGGAGCTATACCACCAGCATTTCAAATACCAGCAGGGTCATCCATGGTGGACAGGTTTCAGTGGAGCTTCCAGACTAAGACAGGCTAAGAAGAAAGGCCTGATAATCTACTTCTTAAATCAACCAGTGGAAACCTTATGGATCACAGCAGACCATTGTCAGACTTGCCTTAGATGCAGGTGGGATCGATCACTACAGGAAGACATCGTGTTTGGCAAAGTAGAGGGCCAACAAGGGCAAGGGAGACTCTCAGTGAGATAGATTGGCACAACCACCACAAAGAGGGACTTGAACATGCTGGTGATCATGAGGATGATGCAGGACCAGGCAACACTTCTGTTGTACACAAGGTTGCCATGAGTTGGAGTCAACATCACAGCAGCTAACAACAACAACTGAAAACTTTAATCCCATACTATTATTGCTGTTGCTAACTATTTATTGAATCATTAACTAAAATTTAACAAAATCAAAAAAAAGCTAAATTGCTTTAACTATGTTTAAGAAGTAATGCATAGGATATATTCAAGGCCATTTTGTAAGTTTCAGAAAATGCCATTAATCAAATTATTTAAAATTATTTTATGAAAAGTAAAGTATGACATATGCACATACATTTTACTCAGAAGCTTTGGATATATTCCAATTATACATTATAATAATAATTACACATTATATATTACATTATATTTTCTTTGTTGTTGTTGTTAGGTGCAGTAGAGTTGGTTCCAACTCACAGTGACCTGTAGGACAGCATGGAACTGCCCCACAGAGTTTCTAAGGAGTAACTGGTAGATTTGAACTGCCAACCTTTTGGTTAGCAGCAGAGCTCTTAACCACTACACCTTCAGGGCTCTCATATTTTCTTTAGCTTCAAAAATACAGTTAATATCATAAGTTCTTTGTGATACAGGCTTTTTAATTTTTCATTTCTTTCAAACAAGAACTAAGTTATATGATAAGCAGTGTTTTTGTTGCATCCATATTGAGGTAAAGCTGATTTACAATAAACTACACATGTTGAAAGTATAAAATTTTGGAAGTCTTAACAAGGAGCCCTGGTGGCACAAACAATTAAGAGCTTGACTGTTAACTGAAAGGCTGGCGATTCAAACCCACCCGGAGGCTCCATGGGAGAAAGACTAGGAGATCTGCTTCCATAAAGATTACAGCCAAGAAAACCCTGTAGAGTCTCATGGAGTCACTTTGAGTCAAAATCAGTTTGATGGCACCTAACAACAACAACAACATATGTATGCCCTCATAAAACTATCACCACAGTGAAAAATAATGAATGTATCTCTCACTTCCAAATGTTTTCTCTGATCCTTTGAAACCTCTCTCTCCCACGATTCCTTGTGACCTGCATTCCCAGGCAACACAGATTGTCTTCAGGGGTGGCTAGATAATTTGTGGGGCCTGGTACAAACTAAAAATATGGAAACTATTATCAAAAAGAAGAGATAAATTTCTTTTAAAGGTATTAAAGCTCAATGTTTTTCTTTCCTTCCTCAGTCTCCCCCTTAGCTTGTCATGGTGTTTTGTTGTTTTTTTTGATATTTGATATTCTATGTGAAGAAAATACTGAACTAAAATTACTGGCGTGAATTTCACCATCTGTCCTTTTATTATTCAATGGAAGTTTTAAATGCAAATAGGAGATTACACAATTTATAGTTAGTAACTCACACTAAATATATGCATATGTATTTCTTAGGAGAACAGTGGGAAAAAAAACTGCACAAAACTTACTCAACTGTTTTTATTTCTCATCTTGATACATGTACATACTCCCAACACTCTCCATCTTCAGCTTAGTGGTGAATAAGGAAGGATTAAAATGAAAAGGAATGATGGATCTCTCTATTTCCTTCTATGTCATTATTTTCACCATAAGTGTTGGCTAACACAGGGAAGCAACAGAAGTAAGAAAGGATATAATGAGGTTCCTTGGTTTTCTGTACTTCTCAGAATGTCTTTGCCTTGTTTCTGTATTTAGAGCAAGTTTTGGTCTTTTTTTTTTTAATCATTCTTTTATTCATTTTTTTAATCATTCCCAATATGTTCAATTTTTTTTCACTTCCTTAAACATATGGAATATAGTCATAACATCTGTTCTAATGTTTTTGTCCATATATTTTATCATTTTGTGTCATTTGAGTCGCTTTTGATTGATTCTGGCTCATTATATGTTGTATTTCCCTGGTCCTTGGCATACCCAGTAATTTTTACCGGATGCCAGACATTGTCAATTTGACCTTGTCAGGTACAGGATTTTTTTTTTTTTCTAGTAATATTCTCAAGCTTTGTGCTGAGACACGGTCAAGTTATTTTAAAAGCTTGACCCCTTCGAATCTGGACTTTAAACATTGTTAGGCAGGACCTGAGATACATTTACTCTAGGGCTAAGTTTTTCCCAAAAGAAGATGAAAGGAATACAGAGAGTCACTGTATTCCAAATAAACAATTCAAAAAGATTGGTTAACATTAAACCATTTTAGGAAGTAGCATATGATCAAGAACTGATGGTACTGAAGGAGGAAGCCCAAGCTGGACTGAAGCCATAGGCTAAAAACAAAGCTCCAGGAATTGACAAAATACCGATTAAGACGTTTCAACAAACAGATGTAATGCTGAAAGCACCCACTCGTCTATGCCAAGAAAGTTGTAAGACAGCTACCTGGCCAACCTACTGGAAAGTATCCATATTTGTGCTCATTCCAAAGTAAAGTGATCCAACAGAATGTGGATATTATGGAACAATATCATTAATATCATACGTAAGTAAAAATTTGCTGAAGATAATTCTAAACAGTTCCAGCAGTACCTCAACAGCGGACTGCCAGAAATTAAAGCTGGATTCAGAAGAGGACATGGAACGAGGGATATCATTGCTGATGTCAGATGGATCATGGCTGAAAGCAGAGAATACCAGAAAGATGTTTCCCTGTGTTTTCTTGAATGTGCAAAGGCATTCTACTGTGCGGATCATAACAAATTATGGATAACATTTTGAAGAATGGTAATTACAGAACACTTAACTGTGCTCACGAAGAACCTGTATATAGATAAAGAGGCAGTCATCCAAACAGAATAAAGGCATACTGCATGGTTTAAAATCAGAAAAGGTGTGCACCAGGGTTGTATTCTTTCACCATACTAATTTGATCTGCATGCTGAGCTCCAAGAAGCTGGATTAGACAAAGAAGAACGTGACATCAGGACAGAGGAAGATTCACTAACAACCTTCGATATGCAGATGACACAAACTTGCTTGCTGAAAGTGAAGAGTACTTGAAGCACTTACTGAAGATTAAAGACTGCATCCTTCAGTGTGGATTATATTTCAACAGAAAGAAAACAAAAATTCTCACAATTGCACCAATAAACATCATGATAAATGGAGAAAAGATTGAAGTTGTCAAGGATTTCATTTTACTTGGATCCACAATCAACGCATGTGGAAGCAGCTGTCAAGAAATTAAATGATGTGTTGCACAAATCTGGTGCAAAAGACCTTTTTAAAGTATTAAAAAGCAAAGATGTCACTTTGAGGACTAAGGTGTACCTGACCCAAGCCATGGTATCTTCAATCTCCTCATACGCATGTGAAAGCTGGACAAGGAATAAGGGAGACCAAAGAAGAATTGATGCATTTGAATTATGGAATATTGAATATGCCTTATATTCATACTGAAGGCTGTGGTCTTTGATGGTCATCAGTAAGTGCTTCAAGTCCTCTTCATTTTCAGCAAGCAAGGTTGTATTGTCTGCATATCACAGGTTGCTAAGGAATCTTCCTCCAATCCTGGTGCCATGTTCTTCTTCATATAGTCCAGCTTCTCAAATTATATCTCAGCATACAGATTGAATAAGCATGGTGAAAGGATACAACCCTGATGTGCTCATTTCCTGATTCATTAAACACATTAAGTTTCAAGAAGCACAGCACTGTGGAGTATTTCTTAAGAAGGCACTTGTATCTCATTTTGAATTCCTAACTGTAGTTCATAGTCAAGGTTAAGGACCGAAATTCTGTACACCAAAGCACTCCTGTTTTGGAATCTTGCCATTATGCCTTCACATTCCAGCTCTGAAGATTTTGGCCCATGTGAATTTTGATAAGGTAATTTTCGTCTCAGTTTACCATCCATAAAGTAGAACTAATAACACCTGCTTCATTGGAATGTTATGAGATCTAATTTAGGTAATACATACAGTATAAGACAGTTAATCACTTCTAAACAAATAGTTATTATGATTCTCACTAGATTATTACCCTATACATTTTTAGAAGGAAGGAGCTATGTCAAGTTTCTTTGCATTCTCCACACACATAGAGATTAAGTACTTAATAAAGTTTGGCTGATTGATTGATTGCAATGACATTTAAATACTTCTCTAGGCAATAAAGAAAAGAAATGGAAGCTAATGAAACTACCTCAAATGAGTAGATTATATGACTCACTGAACAGGCATAATCACTGAAGGAGAAAATAGTCTCTCTCTACTTCATTCGTATTTAAGGGCAGAGTATGACCAACCCATTAATTCTCAATGTTCTTCAAGACAACTTCACATGAAATTAATTTCTCCTACTTCTTATTCCATTTTAAGTAGAAAAGTCACTATGCTTTACTGACTTTTTTTGTTAAGTAGTTCTGCCAAGTTTTAACCGAATGTGCAATGACTTCCATTTTAGTATCACAATCCAACTTTATTATATTGTCTTAGGTGATTTTTTGGAGAAAATGACAACTGAAGGAAAAAAGAAATTCTCTGCCCAATGTGTTTTTAAAGCCAAAGATGCTCTTTAAATGCAAAGATGGTGTAACTGTGCTGCAATTACTTGAAAGCCCATTTTAAGGCTTTTATTCTTGGTCTTCCCTGCTCCTACCCAGTTTTGCCAAAAGATTGGAGCCAATCTACCAGCACACTCTCAGCTTGTCCTCCTTTTACGATAAGTGGGAAGCCTTTTTGAGAGATGATGGAAAACTACACAGAAAATTAAACCACAGTGGACTAAAAGAGTTCCTACAACCACACTAAGAGAATGATCTAACAAATGCCTGTTTTATGTCAGAAAAGAAGCTTCTTAAACATTGTTCAAAAGCTATGCACAAAATAACATACAAGAAGTATCAAATGGTTTTAAAAAACTTCCTTAATATTTAAAATTCTTTTTCTAAAACAAAACACCACTATAAAATGATTTTAAGATTGTAATGGACTTGTTTAATTGAAATATTGTTATAAATAAAATTTATCTCTTATAATTAATACTGTGAGCTTCTTTTCATTCATTTGAAAATTATCAGGTTTCCAAAAGCAGATTAGATTGAGATACAAAATGCATTGTCTTTAAAAGATGCAGTTAGCAAATAATTAGTAACTAACCAGTGTTTATATGAAAACCATGTGTCCTGAACGAGTTAAATGAATAATATGTTAGAGAAATAAATAAGATGCCACTGGCGTATAACTTAGTGGGTAACAGTAAAGCTGTAGAAGCCAGACTTCCCAGGGTTAATTCCAATACCTCCACCAACAAGCCAGTAAAGCTGTAGAAGCCAGACTTCCCAGGGTTAATTCCAATACCTCCACCAACAAGCTGGGGCCTTAAGAATATTTTTTTCTAATCTTCTGTGCCTTGGTTTGGAGCCCTGGTGGTGTAGTGGTTAAGAGATTAGTTGCTAATCAAAAGGTTGGCTGTTCAAACCCACCAGCTGCTCCTTGGAAACTTTATGGGGCAGTTCTACTCACTATGACTCGGAATCAACTCAAAGGCAACCGTTTGGTTTGGGTGCTTTCATTCAATGATTTATAGAAATGTGGATTATAATTATCATACTTTCCACGTTTTGTTGCTTAATAATTAACAAAATTATTATATGTAAAGAACTTTAAACAATGACTAGAACATAGTACACATCAGATAAATAATACTAAATACTGTTACTACCAATTAAAGTCTGCCCATACTGAAAAAGATCACTTTTGATTTTAGAAGGGCATCTTCCTCATGACAGTATCAACTGAGTGAAGATGATTTGAAGTACTTACTGACAAACAAATGGAGGAGATGAAATAATTAGACAAATGGTAGAAAAAAATTTATTTGAGTAAAGGAACTCAAGTGTGTAGTTTAAAAGATTCACAGAGTTCTAGGCTACATTGATGAGAAAATCTTAAGGGTAAAAGCCCTGAACTTAAGATTAAAAAAAAACTTATACATTTCCAGACGTTAAAAAAAAATGATCTTTAGGAGAAAAGAATCAGGCTGGCATCAGATTTCTCACGTGAAATATAGGAAGAAAAGAATAAGATACCGTCTTTTGATTATGGAGAAAAAGGGCTGCAACTAAATAATTCAATATTTGATGAGTAAATATAAAAGTGGAGTCCCTAGAGGCATAACCATTTAAGCGCTTCATTACTAGCTGAAAGGTTGGTGGTTTGAACCCATCAGAAATACCTCAGAAGACAGTCCAGGCAATCTGCTTCCAAAAGATTACAGTCTTGAAAACCCTAGAGAGTGGTTCCACTCTGCACACATGAAGTCTTCATGAGTCAAGTCAACTCAACAGCACCTAACAACAACCACGAATGCGAAGTCAATTCTTCATAATGAAGATGCGATGAATAAATCCATTTTTACTCAAACAAGTAAATAAACAAGGTAATGGATCATATAAGAATAAGTTATTATAACTAAGGTGGATTTCACAGGCCATTTGGAACACAATTTCTCATGATAAGGAATAAGAAGAAATCTGATAAGAAAAACAGGTTAGCTACATCTGCTGCTTCTATCAAACTGAATGGAAACCTTGACTGTTCATCCTAAAAAAATTTCTGTAGTAAAATGTATCATTTTCAAAATCTTGAATCTAGATCAAAAGGTCTTTCTAGCAATGAAGATCTAAATACAAATAGCATGAGCAAATGCAGAATGTGCCAAGCAATTTTTGAAAATGTGCCAAAAACTTATACTTACATCTCTCCACATTCAAGACCTCCACCTCCTGACTCCCACCCTGGAGCCTGGCAGTGAGTTGGTGCTCAGTAATTACCTGTTGATGATGATGGGCTCTGAATTTTTTTTCCTTTTCTACTTTAAGATTTTAACACTGGATTCACTACTTACAATGTAGTTTCATGATAGATACATATTTATTGAATCAAGCACCAAAACAAATGATCAATTTAGTAAAACAAGAAATATTATTGATGGTGGTGATTAGGTTTTACTTCATTTTTTTTTTTTAAGCAAAAAATAAAAGGATTTTGGGGGGTCTTGGGTTGTTTTGTTGTTATTTTACTTTTACCTTTGAAAAATGTCACTGAAAACCAATCACAACTGTTTTTTTGTTTTGTTTTGTTTTTTGCTTTTTGTTTCTTGGTTGTTTTTTGTTTGTTTCCTTCCCAAGTCTGTGAAAGCTTTCAAATTAGTTACCACTCTACTTAGCATCCTTCCATGTCTTTCTAATTTTATTCTCCATTGTTTAGCTGTCTAAACATGTGTAGAAACAGGAACTTGGGAGTTGGGCTTCCCTGTTGTATTCAGAATCATAAATACTTGAATTGGAAGGAAAAAACTATTCATTCACAATTGCTCGTTGCTGGGTCCAAGATGCCAGTGAAAACATTCTTGTTTTTTTTTTTTTTGAAAGGGTTTTTGTTGGAGGTTTGTTTTGTTATATATGGTAAGAGATTCTGGCTTATTTAGAAGGATAGAGAAAAAGGAAAGAATAACTCAAAATTCTATGAATAAAAAGTTACATGTGAAGCTTGGGGGAAAAAAACTAGGTAGCAAAGGGCTCTAATGAGAAAGCTGCTCTTACTGATTAGCTGAGCCACTCGTGTTAAAGGAACTCAGGGAAAAATGTGAAAATGAGTTCTGCCTTCTCCATCCTATCTTTGTATTTCAGGCCAAAACAATCTAACAAAAACACTATTAATTACCAGATAACTCACCATTATAAATAGTCTGCCAGTCAGATCAATCTTGACCTCCTCTTTATAGTTCTACATAAGTATAAGATTCTAAGACATAGGATGTAGTATTCATAAGGCTTGTATTTTAATTTTGCAAGTAAATACGTTTATTTAAGAAAATGAGAAATACAAATAAGCAAAAATAATAAACTTATCAAAAATTATACTCTGTTAACCTTCCAAAATTTAACCTTCCAAAATATGTCATTCCAGACTCATTTATTAGCATATGCACATACATGAATGAATAACTAATTTAACAGAATGAGAATATGCATATGTGTGTATAAAACCTGTTTTTTAAATTCAAAACATACTATGATCGTCTCTTAATGCCAATAAACATAGCTATGCATTATCATTGTTGTTTACGTGTGGTCAAGATTCTGACTCATGGTGACCCTATATGACAGAGTAGAACTTCCCCATAGGGTTTCCTAAGCTGTAATCTTTTTTTTTTTTTTTTAATTTATTTATTGTGCTTTAGGTGAAACCTCATAAATCAAGTCAGTCTCTCATACAAAAAGCTATACACACCTGCCGTGCACTCCCAGATGCTCTCCCCTAAATGAGACAGCACATTGTTCCTCTCCACCCTATATTCCCTGTGTCGATTCAACCAGCTCTTGTCTCCGTCTTCCTTCTCATTTCATCACCAGACAGGAGTCTCCCACATAGTCTCATGTGTCTACTTGACCACGAAGTTCACTCCTCACCAACATCACTGTCTATCTTATAGTCTAGGCCAAGCCCTGTCCATAGAGTTGATTTTGGGAATGGTTCCAATCTTGGGCTATCAAAGGGTCTGGGGACCATGATCATCAGGATCCCTCGAGTCTCAGTCAGACCATTAATCCTGGTCTTTTTATTTAAGATCTGCATCCCACTGTTCTCCTGCTTCATTAGGGATTCTTTGTTGTGTTCCCTGCCAGGGCAGTGACTGGTGGTAGTCGGGCACCATCTAGTTCTTTGGGTCTCAGGCTGATGGAGTCTCTGGTTTATGTGACTCTTTCTGTCTCTTGGGCTCATATTTACCTTGTGTCTTTGGTGTTCTTCATTCCCCTTTGCTCCAGGTGCGTTGAGACAAATTTATGCATCTTAGATGGCTGCTTGCTAGTGTTTAAGACCACAGATACCTCTCACAAAGTGGAATGCAGAACATTTTCTTAATACGTTTTGTTACGCCAATTGACCTAGATGTTCCCAGAAACCATGGTCCCTAGACCCCCGTCCCTGCTACGCTGGCCTTTGAAGCTTTTGGTTGTATTCAGGAAACTTCTTTGCTTTTGTTTTAGTCCAGTTGTATTGACTATCCCTGTGTTATGCCATGTTAATCTTCTCTGTATCATTCCAATTTTAGTATATGTGCTGCTGAAGCAAGCACAGCTGTAATCTTTATGGTGGCAAATGGCCATGTCCTTCTCCAGCAGAACAACTGGTGGGGTTGAACCACCAACTTTTTGGCTAGCAGATGAGTGCTTAACCTTTGTGCCACCATGAATCCTTACTCACATTGGGACACAATTTCAATGGTAAAGGAGTCAAACATGGTTTCCAGCAGGGCAACCTCTTGCCTTTGGTTTGGTTGCCTAGAAAGGCAATGCTCTTTATAGGCCTTTGCAAGATTAAATACAGAACATTATTCAAAACCCCAAATATTTACAATCTATATCCATTGTAAAGAAAGAACAGGAGACTTTTTATTTTTATTTTTTTTAATTTTTTCCAAGGGTCAGGAGACTTTTTCTGAAAGGGCCAGAGAGTAAATATTTTAAGCTTTGCAAGTCATAAAAAGAAATCCTGGTGGCATGGTAGTTAAGAGCTATGGCTGCTAAAAAAAAAAAAAAAAAGGTTGGCAGTTAGAATTCACCAGACACTCATTGGAAACCCTATGGGACAGTTCTACTGTGTCTTTTAGGGTCACTATGAGTAGGAATTGACTCAACAGCAACAAGTTTGGTTTTTGGTTTTGAAGTCATATATACATACTTGAAACTATTCAACTCTGTTATTTTAGAGCAAAACCAGCCAAAGATTTTTGATAAACAAATGAGTGAGGCTATGTTCCAATCACCTTTATGTATACCAATATCTCTTATGAATATATATGCAAAAATCCCCAATAAAATACTAGCAGACATAATCCAGCAGCATATTAAAAGAGTCATACATCATTACCAAGTGGGAATTATTCCAGGAATGCAGGGATGGTTCAATATTAGAAAATCAATCAAATACACCAAATCAATAGAACAAAGGAAAAGAACCACATGATCACTTCTATGAATGCAGAAAGAGCATTTGATAAAATTCAACACGCTTTTTTGATGAAAACCCTAAAAAAGATTGGAGTAGAAGACAAAATCCTTAATATTATTCAGGGTATATATGAGAAGCCAACAGCCAACATTTTACCTAACGGAGAAAGACTGAAAGCTTTCCCCTTGAAATCAAAAACAAGACAAGGTGACCACTCTCACCACTTCTATTCAATATTGTATTAGAAGTCCTAGCCAGAGCAATAAGACAATAAAGAGAAATAAAAGGTATCCAGGTCAGAAAAGAAGAAGTAAAGTTATCTCTAATATGATCCTATATATAGAAAATTCCAAAAAGTTCATAAGAAAACTCCTGAAACTAATAGAGCAATTTAGAAAAGTTGCAGGGTGAAAGGTCAAAAAACAAAAATCAGTTAGGTTTTTATACACCAGCAATGAGAAATCTGAAAGTGAAATTAGGGAAACAATTCCATTTACAATAGCACCTAAGAGAATAAAATACCTACGACATGAAGGACTTATACAACGAAAAGTATAAAACACTGAAAGAGATTAAAGAAGACTTAAATAAATGGAAAGATATTCATGTTAATGGATTGGAAGACTTAATATTGTTAAGATGTCAATACTAACCAAAGTAATCTATAGAGTCAATGCAATCCCGATCAAAATTCTAACAGCCTTCATTACAGAAATAGAAAAACCAACCCTAAAATTTACATGGAATGGCAAGAGGCCCTAAATATCTAAAACAATGTTGAAAGAGAAGAACGAAATAGGAGGACTCACACTTCCTGATTCTAAAACATACTATACAGCTACGGTAATCAAAACAGCCTGATACTGGTATAACAATAGACACGTAGACCAATGGAATAGAATTGAGAGTCCAGAAATAAACCCATGCATCCATGGTCAACTGATTTTTGAAAAGGGTGCTAAGTCCGTTCAATGGAAAAAAAAAGAGCCTCTTCAAAAAAATAGTGTTGGGAAAATTGGATTTCCATATGCGAAAAATGGAACAGAATCCATGCCTTACACTATACATAAAAACAAATTCAAAACGGATTAAGGACCTAAATGTGCAAACTAAAAGCATAAGATTCTTGGAAGAAAAGCAGGGGCAAAACTGTCAGGCCTGCTTTTAACAATGGATTACCTAATATAACAACAAAGCACAAAAAGCAAAATAAATAAATAGGACCTCATAAAAATTAAAAACTTTTGTCTATCAAAAGACTTTACCAAAAAAGTGAAAAGCAAGCTACTACCTGGGAGAATATATTCAGAAACCATATATCTGACAAGAACCTAATGACCAAAATATATATAAAACTTAGAAAACTTGAGGGGAGGGGCCAAGATGGTGGAGTAGTCGATGCTTCCGGTGAACCCTCTTACAACAAAGACCCAAAAAAACAAGTGAAAAGATTACATTTATGACAAGCTAGAAGCCCTGAACATAAAAGGCTAAGTTAGAAAATGGACTGAGTGGCAGGGAAGGGAGGGATGGTTCAGAAGCACAGAAGAGTTGCCAGACCTAAATCACCGGGAACCCTCAGGAACCATTCCTGGAAGAAGCTGTGGTGGGCTGGTGGTAGCGTTGAGCCTCAGTTTCTTCAGGGAGAAACATCCAGCTGCACAGCCCACTCACAGTTCTGGAACCAGAGAAAAATGATTCTCTTGGCAAAAGGTAAGTACTTGCATACATTTTACTGTGCCCCCCACCCAGGAATCAGCTTCAGTGGCTGTCAATTTCCCTGGGCCTAAGATAGGTCCTGTTGCGTGCCCTGAGACATTCTCCCAGCCTTGGCGAAGGAATAAATTCAAAATTGGGGAAAAGATAATCTGCCATCTCCACTAACCTCAGGAGCTTAGGACAGCAGCAGCTCCTGTCCAGGCATAAACAGTCTGTGGACTTTGAATACCTTCCACCCCCTCCCCACATGAACCTGTGTGGGCCTATTTCAGGAGAATAAGCCCTTGTTGGCAGGCTGCAACTGTTTCAGCTGTGCAGTGGAGAGGTGGGTGTTTGATGTTTGACACTGTTTTGTCTATTAAACACCTACCCACACCAGGGTCCTAAGGACTGGTGGCTCCACTCAGGTCACCAAGCTACCTGCGACTGTGGTCCAAGGATAACTGGTACCTCCCAGTCCTCACAACCAAAAGCATTGGGTGCCCAAGGTCCGTGTGCAGAACCCACCCACCTATGTGCCCTAGGGAACAGGGATGCGCTTTCCTCACAGACACTCAGGGGATGGCTGTCAGGAAGTGACCGCTTTGGAGAGTGACCGCTTGCTGCAACAAGATACGACTACCTACACCGATCACACCTGCCCCCTAAGACTGTAAGACAGAGCCTGTACCACACACTTGATGACAAACTACCTGGACACCTGAGATGAATCCATACAAGAAAAGGGAATGGACTAATAAGCTCCTAAACTTGGTAAAAGCTCTAACCATCTGGTAACAGGATATTAGAGCTTCAAAGGTGAAAATAAGCTAGCTCACTCAAGCAAACTATTTGGACATATCAAAACAAAACAAAGCAAGAATCTAGGATACAGTAAGCAAACATAAAATAAACTAATACAATAACTTAGAGATGGCTTGGAGACAACAGTCAATATCAAATCACATAGAGAAGCAGGCCATGATCACTTCAACAAACTCTCAGAACAAGAATCAAGGGATCTTCTGAATGAGAGTGCCTTCCTAGAATTACCGTGTGCAGAATACAAAAGATTAATATACAGAACTCTTCAAGACATCAAGAAGGAGATCAGGCAAGACGCAGAACAAGCCAAGGAACACACAATAAAGCAGTTAAAGAAATTAAAAAGGTTATTCAAGAATGTACTGAAAAATTTAATAAGCTGCAAGAATCCACAGACACCAATCAGAAATTCAGAAGATTAACAATAAAATTACAGAATTAGACAACTCAATAGAAAGTCAAAGAAGCAGAATTCAAGAAGTGGAAGGCAGCATTTGTGAGACTGAAGATAAAGCACCTGCCACCAATATACTGAAGAAAAATCAGACAAAAGAATTTAAAAAAATGGAGAAACCCTAAGAATTATGTGGGACTCTACCAAAAGAAATAACCTATGAGTGATTGGAGTACCAGAACAGGGAAGGATAACAGAAAATACAGAGAGAATTGTTGAAGATTTGTTGGCAGAAAACTTCCTTTACATGGTGAAAGATGAGAAGGTATCTATCCAAGATGCTCATCAAACTCCACTTAAGGTAAATATTAAAAGAAAGCCACCAAGACATATTTTAATAAAACTTGCCAAAGCCAAAGATAAAGAGAGAATTTTAAGAGCTTAGGGATAAACAAAAAGCTCCTACAAAGAAGAGTCAAAAAGAATAAGCTTGGAATACTCAGCAGAAACCATGTAGGCAAAAAGGCGGGATGACTTATATAAAACATTGAAGGAAAAAAATTGCCAATCAAGAATCATACATCAAGCAAAACTGTCTCTCAAATATGAAGACAAAATTAGGACATTTCCAGATAAACAGAAGTTTAGGGAATTCGTAAAAACTAAACCCAAACTACAAGAGATACTAAAGGGAGTTCTCTGACTATAAAATCAATAATATGAGCTATCAACCCAAGACTAGAACACTGAACAAAGCAATCAGATGTCAACCTAGATAGGGAAATCACAAACATAAATCAAGATTTAAAAAAAAAAAAAAACACTCAAAACAGGGAAACAGTGATGTCTTTATGTAAAAGAAGACAACATTAAAACAATAAAGAGGGACTAAGAAAAGTAGTCATAGATCTTTCATAAGGAGAGAAAGATAAGGTGATATAAAGAAATAAAAGTTAGGTTTAAACTTAGAAAAATAGGGGTAAATATTAAGGTAACCACAAAGGAGACTAACAATCCTGCTCATCAAAATAAAATATGAGAAAAAAATAGAGACCCAGCAGAAACAAAACCATCTACAATGAATAAGAGGAAAAGAAAATATATAAAGATAAACTCAGCACAAAAAATTAAGTGGGAAAAAGAACTGTGAACAACACAAACAAAAAAGACATCAAAATGACAGCACTAAACTCATACTTATCCATAATTATGCTGAATGTAAATGGACTAAATGCACCAATAAAGAGACACAGAGTGGCAGAATGGATTAAAAAAAACACAATCCTTCTATATGCTGCCTACAAGAGACACACCTTAGACTTAGAGACACAAACAAACTAAAACTCAAAGGATGGAAAAAATATATACCAAGCAAACAACAATCAAAAAAGAGCAGCAGTGGCGATATTAATTTCAGACAAAATAAGCTTTAAAGTTAAATCCACCACAAAGGATAAGGAAGGACACTATACAATGATTAAAGGGTCAATATGCCAGGAGGATATAACCATATGAAATATTTATGCACCCAATGGCAGGGCTTCAAGATACATAAAACAAACTTAACAACATTGAAAAGTAAGATAGACAGAGCCACAATAATAGTAGGAGACTTCAACACACCACTTTTGGTGAAGGACAGAACATCCAGAAAGAAGTTCAATGAAGACACAGAAGACCTAAATGCCACAGTCAAACAACTTGACCCCACAGACATATACAGTGTGCTCCACGCAACAGGAACCAAGTATACTTTCTTTTCTAGTGTACATGGAACATTCTCTAGGATAGACCACATATTGGGTCATAAAGCAAGCCTTAGCAGAATCCAAAACATCAAAATATTACAAAGCATCTTCTCTGGCCATAAGGCCATTAAAGTAGAAATCAATAACTGATAAACAGGGAAAAGAAATCAAACACTTGGAAACTGAACAATATCCTGCTCAGAAACAACTGGGTTATAGAAGATATCATGGATGGAATAAACAAATTCATAGAATCCAATGAGAATGAAAACACTTCTTATGAGAACCTTTGGGACACAGTGAAAGCAGTGCTCAGAGGTCAAATTATATCAGCACATGCACACATACAAAAAGGAAAAAGGGCCAAAATCAAAGAATTATCCCTACAACTTGAACAAATAGAAAGAGAGTGACAAAAGAAACCCTCAGGCACCAGAAGAAAGCAAATAATAAAAATTAGAGCAGAGCTAAATGAATTAGAGAACAAGCAAACAATTGAAAGAGTTAAGACGAAAAGCTGGTTCTTTGAAAAAATTAACAAAATTGATACATCATTGGCCAAACTGACAAAAGAAAAACAGGAGAGGAAGCAAATAACCAGAATAAGAAATGAGATGGGTGATATTACAACAGACCCAACTGAAATTAAAAGAATCATATCAGATTACTACAAAAAATTGTACTCTAACAAATTTGAAAACCTAGAAGAAATGGGTGAATTTATAGAAACACACTACCTACCTAAACTAACACAAACAGAGGTAGAACAACTAAATAAACCCATAACAAATGAAGAGATTTAAAAGGTAATTTAAAAAACACCCAAAAGAAAAAGCCCTAGCCCAAACCGCTCTACTGTAGAGTTCTACCAAACTTTCAGAGAAGAGTTAACACCACTACTATTAAAGGTATTAGGTATTTCAGAGCATAGAAAAGGACAGAATACTCCCAAATTCATTCTATGAAGCCAGCATATCCCTGATACCAAAACAAGGTAAGGACACCACCAAAAAAAAATTACAGACCTATATCCCTCAGGAACTTAGAGGCAAAAATCCTCAACAAAATTCTGGCCAATAGAATTCAACAACATATCAAAAATAATAATAATAATAATTCACCATGACCAGGTGGGATTCATACCAGCTATGCAGGGATGGTTCAACATTAGAAAAACAATGTAATCCATCATAAAACTAAAAGACAAGGACCACATGATCTTAAAATAGATGCAGAAAAGGCATTTGACAAGTTCAATCCCATTCATGATAAAAACTTGCAGCAACATAGGAATAGAAGGAAAATTCCTCAGCATAATAAAGGGCATTTATACAAAGCCAACACCCAACATCATCCTAAATGGAGAGAGTCTAAAATCACTCTCCTTGAAATTGGGAACAGACAAGGATGCCCTTTATCACCACTTTTATTCAACATTGTGCCAGAGGTCCTAGCCAGGGCAATTAGGCCAGATAAAGAAATAAAGCTCATCCAGATTGGTAAGGAAGAAGTAAAAGCATCTCTATTTGCAGATGACATGATCTTATACACAGAACACACTAAAGAATCCTCAAGAAAACTACTGAAACTAATAGAAGAGTTCAGCAGAGTATCAGGATACAAGATAAACATACAAAAATCAGTTGGATTCCTCTACACCAGTAAAAAGAACATTGAGGAAGAAATCACCAAATCAATACCATTTATAGTAGCCCCCAAGAAGATAAAATACTTTGGAATAAATCTATACAAAGACATAAAAGACCTATTAAAAAAAAACTACAAGACACTACTGCAAGAAGCAAAAAGTGATCTACATAAGCGGAAAAACATACCTTGCTCATGGATGGGAAGACTTAACATTGTAAAAATGTCTATTCTACCAAAAGCCACCTATAGAAACACCGAAATTCCGATCCAAACTCCAAAGACATTTTTAAATGAGATGGAGAAACAAATCACCAACTTCATATGGAAGGGAAAGAGGCCCCGGATAAGTAAAGCATTACTGAAAAAGAAGAACAAAGTGGGAGGCCTCACTCTATTTTGGAATCTATTATACCGCCACAGTAGTCAAAACAGCCTGGTACTGGTACAACAATAGATACACAGACCAATGGAACAGAATTGAGAATCCAGACATAAACCCATCCACATTTTGGCAGCTGATATTTGCCAAAGGCCCAAAGTCAGTTAAATGGGGAAAAGACAGTCTCTTTAACAAATGGTGCTGGCATAACTGGACATCCATCTGCAAAAAAATGAAACAAGACCCATACCTTACTCCATGCACAAAAACTAACTCAAAATGGACCAAAGACCTAAATATAAAATTTAAAACGGTAAAGATCATGGAAAAAAAAAAAATAGGAACAACATTAGGAGCCCTAATACATGGCATAAATAGTATACAAAACATTGTTAACAATGCAGAGGAGAAACTAGATAACCGGGAGCTCCTAAAAATCAAACACCTATGCTCATTCAAAGGCTTCACCAAAAGAGTAAAAAGATTACCTACAGACTAGGAAAAAGTTTTTTGCTACGACATCTCTGATCAGTGTCTGATCTCTAAAATCTACATGGTACTGCATAAGCTCAACTACAAAAAGGCAAATAACCCAATTAAAAAATGGCAAAGGACATGAACAGGCACTTGGCTAAGGAAGACATTCAGGTAGCTAACAGGTGCATGAGGAAATGGCCACAATCATCAGCTATTAGAGAAATGCAAATCAAAATTACACTGGATGCCATCTCACCCCAACAAGGCTGACATTAATCCAAAAAACACAAAATAATAAATGCTGGACAGGTTGTGGACAGAATGGAACACTTATACACTGCTGGTGAGAATGTAAAATGGTACAGCCATTTTAAAAAACTAGAAATAGAACTACCATACGATCCAGCAATCCCACTCCTTGGAATGTACCCTAGAGAAACAAGAGCCTTTACACGAACAGATATATGCACACCATGTTCATTGCAGCATTTTTTTACAATAGCAAAAAGATGGAAGCAACTAAGGTGCCCATCAATGGAAGAATGGAGAAAAAAATTATGGTATACCCACACAATGGAATACTACATATCTATAAAGAACAATGTTGAATCTGTGAAATATTTCATAACATGGAGGAATCTGGAAAACATTAGAAAAAAAAAATTTTTTTTTCAGTTGCAAAAGGACAAATATTGTATGAGACCATTATTAGAAGAACTCTAAAAATAGTTTAAAAAGAAAAGAAAATATTCTTTGATAGTTACGAAAGCTGGGAAGGAGGGAAGGAGAGGGGTTTTCACTAATTAGATAGTAGATAAGAACTATTTTTGGTGAAGGGAAAGACAACACACAGTACAGGAGAGGTCAACACAATAGGACTAAACCAAAAGCAAAGAAGTTTCCTGAATAAAATGAATGCTTAGAAGGCCAGCATAGCAGGGGTGGGAGTTTGGGGACCACGGTTTCAGGGGACATCAAAGTCAATTGGCATAATAAAATCTATTAGGAAAACATTCTGCATCCCACTTTGGAGAGTGGCCTCTGGGGTCTTAAATGCTTGCAAGCAGCCACCTAAGATGCATCAATTGGTCTCAACCCACATGGAGCAAAGGAGAATGAAGAATACCAAAGACACAAGGTAATTATGAGCCCAAGAGACAGAAAGGGCCACATATACCAGGGACTATATCAGCCCCAAGACCAGAAGAACTAGATGGTGCCCGGCTACAACTGATGACTTCCCTGACAGGGAACACAACAGGGAACCCCTGAGGGAGCAGGAGAGTAATGGGATGCAGACCCCAAATTCTTGTAAAAAGACCAGACTTAATGGTCCAACTGAGACTAGAAGGACCCCAGAAGTCATGGTCCCCAGACCTTCGGTTAGCCCAAGACAGGAAAGATTCTCAAAGCCAACTTTTCAGGCAGGGAGTGGACTGGACTATGGATTTAGAAAATGATACTGGTGTAGAGTGAGCTCCTTGGATCAGGTAGACACACATGAGACTATGTGGGCAGCTTCTGTCCAGAAAACAGAGGAGAGGGCAGGGGGGGCAGAAGCTGGCAGAATGGACACAAAAATAGAGAGTAGAGGGAAGGAGTGTCCTGTCTCATTAGAGGGAGAGCAACTGGGAGTATATAGCAAGATGTATATAAGTCTTTGTATGAAGGACTGACTTGGTTTGTAAACTTTCACTTAAAGCACAATAAAAATTAAAAAAAAACAATTTGAAAACTTAACAACAAAAAGGTGATCAAACCCAATGCGGAAATTATCGAACAATATCATTAATATCACATGTAAGCAAAATTTTGCTGAAGATCATTCAAAAGTGGCTGCAGCAGTATATCAATAGAGAACTGCCAGAAATTCAAGATGGATTTAGAAGAGGACATGGAACCAGAGGTATCATTGCTGATGTCTGATAGATCCTGGCTGAAAGCAGAGAATACAAGAAGGATATTTACCTGTGTTTTATTGACTATGCTAAAGCATTCGACTGTGTGGATCATAACAAATTATGGATATCATTTCGGAGAATGGGAATTCCAGAACACTTAATTGTGCTCATGAGGAATCTGTACACGGATCAAGAGGCAGTCATTTGAACAGAACAAGGGGATACTGTATGGTTTAAATTCAAGAAGCTGTGTGTCAAGGTTGTATCCTTTTACCGTTCTTATTCAATCTGTATGCTGAGCAAATAATCTGAGAAGCTGGACTATATGAAGAAGAACAGGGCATCAGAATTGGAGGGAGACTCACTCGTTAACAACCTGTGTTATTGCAGATGTCAGAACCTTGTTGGCTGAAAGTGAAGAGGATTTGAAGCACTTACTGATGAAGATCAAAGACCACAGCCTTTAGTATGGATTACACCTCAACATAAAGAAAACAAAAATCCTCACAGCTGGACCAATAAACAACATCATGATAAACAGAGAAAAGATTGAGGTTATCAAGGATTTCATTTTACTTGGATCCACAATCAACAACCATGGAAGCAGCAGTCAAGGAATCAAGACGCATTGCATTGGCCAAATAGGCTGCAAAAGACCTCTTAAAGTGTTGAAAAGCAAAGATGTCACCTTTAAGATTAAAGTGTGCCCGACCCAAGCAATAGTGTTTTCAGTTGCCTCATATACATGTGAAAGCTGGACAATGAATAAGGAAGACTGAAGAACTGATGCCTTTGAATTGTGGTGTTGGCAAGGAATACTGAATATACCATGAACTGCCAAAAGAATGAACAAATCTGTCTTGAAAGAAGTACAACCGGAAAGCTCCTTAGAAGCAAGGGTGGTGAGGTTATATCTCACATACTTTGGGCATGTTATCAAAGTGAATCAGTTCCTGGAGAAGGACATCATGCCTGGTAAAGTAGAGGGTCAGTGAAAAAGAGGAAGACCCTCGATAACTTAGATTGACACAGTTGCTGCAACAACGGGCTTAAGCATAGCAACAATTGTGAGGATGGCGCAGGACCGGGCAGTGTTTCGTTGTGTTTTACATTGGGTCCCTATCAGTAGGAATGGACTCGACGGAACCTAACAACAACAGGGATTTCTAAGAGTAAAAATAAAAAAAAAGAAGAAATAAAGAAAACAAATGTTGGCAAGGATGTGGGGAAATTTGAACCCTTATCCACTGCTGGTGGGAATGAGAAATGGTACAGCCACTGTGGAAAACTGTGGCAGTTCCTCAAAAAACTAAAAATAGAACTACCATCTGACCCAGCAATTTCAGTTCTAGGTATATGTCCAAAAGACTTGAAAGTAGAGACTCAAAAAGAGACCTATACACTAATTTTCATTGTAGCATCATTCACAATACCCAAAAGGTGGTAACAACTTAAATGCTCATCAGTAGAATAATGGATAAGCAGAATGTAGGACATACATACAATGGGATGTTACTCGACCAGTAGGAAAAATGAAATCTTGATACAAGGTACAGTATGGATGGAGCTTGAAGATATTATGCTGCACAAAATGAGCCAATCACAAAAGGACAAATATTGTATAACCTCGCTTATATAAAAAGACAAGAAAAGGCAAATGTATAAAGAACAAAGTTTATTAGTGGCTATCACGGGCAGGACAGAGGGGGAAAAGAAGAATTAACAGTGATCAAAAAATCTCATTGATTAAGGGTAGGGTTTCACAGCCAATATTGTAATTGCTGTCTGTAAGTTGTACACCTGTAAAAACTTGAATTGGCAAAACTTGTGTGATAGACATATTTACAGCAAAAGGGAAAAAAAAGGAAAAAGAGTGGCTGCTGCTCATGTACAGCCAAACACCTCATGGAATTTGGTTCCTTGGTTTGGAGGTTTAGGGTCATGGTTTCATGGGCCATCCCCGTTTACTGGACTAATAACATGCTTAGTACTTCTGTTCTATCTCGTAGTTTGTTGCATAGTGCCTGGGGTCTTAAAAGCTTGCAAGCACCCATCCAAGGCTCAACAACTGCTCTCTATTCACCTAGAGCAACAGAGGAAGGAGAGTCAGGAATAGGAGGATAATATGGAATGAGCATTATGCTCTTTTAAGAGCTATGTGTATGAGATTATAACAATACAGGTAGAACTGCCCCATAGGGTTTCCAAGGAGTGGCTGGTGGATTTGAACTGCCGACCTTTTGGTTACCAGCTAAGCACTTAACCACTACACCACAACGGCTCCGTAAATACCCTTACTCCTTAACTATTGAAGTTACGTTTCTACAGGTCTAAACATTAAGGCTTAATTTGAGAGATACGAGGGTTAGGAATCTTGAGCTTAGATTTGGCAATAGTTTCTTGAAATGAGAAATAAAAACATTTCATTAACCTGAACCATCTCTGGCTATTGAGGAAAAGAGGAGGGAGCTGTGCCATAGAAGCTGCCCTGCAGTCTTGTACCCTTGCTATTTTGCCACGTTTTCATTTTGAAGGCATTTCCTGGCATCTCTTTGAGATTCTTCCACACACCATATTTACATTAATTACACTGAGGCATAATTATAACTCATGGCTAATTTGTTTTTAAAAAGAGGAGAAAGAACTCACAATAAGAGGCATGTTAAAAATAACACTCAGAATATAATTTAGGTATTAGACTTAAACCATTTAGTGTCAAAATACAGGGTTCCATTCCTAAGTAGCTTTAAACCTATATCATTACAACATGACTGGATTTGCCTGAACAATAAAAGACTAAATAAACCTCCACAGGAAATAGCCCGTTTAAAAAACGTGTTTTTCTGTGTGTGTTTTATTTATTTAAAATTATTAACTGCCCTCAAGTGTTTTTTATCTATGTACAATTGCACTTATGAAAAAGATTCATTGATTATACTCATTTTTAAAGTCAATAGCTTACCTGAAATTAACATAAATTTTCAAACATGCAATTAGAAAAAGTGGCACTAGATAGTACAAAAATACACAAGTCACTGATGTTTTAAAAATTGTTAAAGATTTAGGGTTGATTTTTTTTAATAATATAAAATATACAAAAAATAATATTTTAACTTTAAGTTTTAAACTTGTTCATTTATAAATGTTTAAAATTTTAATTTAAACGTCACTGTGCTATGTTAATGGAGATTAGAAAGCTCACTTTTTTATTTACGGAAGTTTTAAAATTTATAGCTTCACATTTAATAATTTAGTATTAATCTTTCTAGTTGGATCATTTCATATGGTTTTAACCATAATCATCCTCTGGAAATTTAGTCATAAAATAAATACAGTGAAACTGTGAAAGAGGGACCTTGACTAGACTGTCTTGTTTTTCTGGGTCTCACAAGTTTTCTGCCTCTGACAGGGTGCAGTCTTTCTACTCTTCTATTGCTCTTTTTATTGGAAAATACTGTATTTGAGTTTTCTGTCTCTGACTGGCTTCTGCGTCATACAAGTTCTGGCTTTTGCAGGTTTTACTATATTCCAGAAATAGTACATATTAAAATGTCATGTTGCCGAATCATGCTCTAAAATGAATAACACTGAGCGCCTAAATTGGCACATCTGACAACTTTTGACTGAAACTATATATACATTTACACATCTATATAAAATATATATATATATTAACTTTTTTTTTTTGCCACCTGAATTACTGCCTGCTGCTATCAGGTAAATCTTTAGTATTTATTCCTAAGTAGAGTGCCTAACTTCTTCCCTATTCCAGAAAATAAATTCTAAGAAAGTTCGTTGTCTTTGAATGTGGCCATTTCTAAAACTATGGTCTATATATGTGTGCTTGATCAATGGCATCCCCAAAAATCTGGTTAGTTGAAATCACACTCAAAATATATGGATAATACAGTAATCCCATCACTGTGGAGTAAGAGCTGTATCAGGTGGGGAAATGCATATAACTTGGGTTGATAAAAAAAAAAAAATTTTTTTTTTTTTTAGCCTGTTTATTATTGAGAAAACTTAAGTTGTAGTGTTTTGAGTTTTCATGATAAAATTGTTGTTGTTGTTAGGTGCCCTGGAGTCAATTCTGGCTCATAGCGACCCTATGTACAACAGAACCAGAACAAAACTCTGCCATCCTCCCAGTCGTTGTTATGTTTAAGCCCATCGTTGCAGACACTGTGTCAATCCATCTTGTTGAGGGTTTTCATAAAACTACAAATAGCTTAATCATTAATTTTAAAAAGTATTTAGCTAAGTTTCACTTTCTGGTTATTTTAGAACCAGAATAAAAAATACGAAGTGCCAATTTCAGGGATGATGCATATTACACCATTTGAAAATAGGTATGTGTTAAAAATTACAGAAAATATGGAAACAAGATATAGCTCAAACTTCAAAATATTCTTGAATGAGATATAATGTAAATAAGTATACATGGTTTACATTCAAAACTATCAGCACAGATTAAAACATAAAATAAAATTCAACTAAATAAATACACAGCCCTTCCAGTGTACACAAAAGGAGTGAGTGGGAACATTCTGTGTAATTAGGAGCATTCTTAAAGCTATGCGTGCAGAAGGGGCACTGTGGATACTTGAGAAACAAAAGTGCGGCTCCAGTGGGTATTGAGATTTATTTTTCAATATCCAATCTGTCCATTACCCATTGAGTAGTTGAGATGGTGTTTGAAGAATTAATACCAGCTCAAGAGATTAACTTGTTGATTTAAGGATAAATGTATATCTCCACTCCCATCCATTATTGATTAGTTCAGGAATTAACATGTGTCCTATTCCGGCCATAGAGATACCAGAAGAAGGTTTCTGCAGGCCTCTGGAAGAATATTTCCTAACTCCCAAGAGATAGTAACAGGAAGTCACGCACTTTCTCCCACTGAATACAAAGAACGGAGATCGGTCCCTAATGCTACCAGCAGCCATAACCGTAAGGGAACTCAACTTTAGGATTAAAACTAACACTGCAAGTAATCAGATCAGAAAGAAAAAAAGAACTTGGAATCTTTTTATATTTGAACTGAAGAATCAATGAACCCTGAAGTCAGGTCTACTTCTGGTATACAAATTCTATGAGTAAGAACTATCTTTACTGTTCAAGCCAATTAATTTGGGTATTACGCGCATTTTCAGGCATTGTAACTGATACAGAATTTAGTAGATCTTTGGCTTCAGAGTAGAACTAAGCATGAATTTGCCAAAACTATAGCCCATAAAAGAGAAGAGTCATTGGAACAATTTAAAAGTATCTGGAGTCTGTGAAATAAAGTATACTGTGAAGGCGTATTTGCATTCTCCTTTGTAAAAAACCAACTTTTTTTTACACACATGTAGACAGTCCTGGAAAGCTACTTAAAGTACCAGCTGCCATTTGATCCTTAAGTGATCACCAACTCTGAGATAACCTCTTACCTAGGATTTGGTATGCAGATTGCAACCTTTAATCTGCGTTGCAGGGAGAATTGCATGATTTACATTTTGAACTCTGCCTGGAAACCTCTTTGAAGATCACCCGGCAGACCACGGTAGTGCAAATAAGCTGCAGAAGCTGACACCTGTGTTCCCTTAGTTCCTGCTGAGCAAGCAGTCATTTTCCAAAGGTGATAAACTAATCACTAAATCGGGTTACACTGAACAGCACTTTCCCCAGTTTGTGATATTCTCATCTCAAAATAAACTAATTTCCTCTCCAATTTGCCTGGTTTCCACAGCTGGAAAATGCTAAAAGCACGCTTTTTTCTTAGGAAACATGTGATTCTTACTCAGAATGAAGCGTTCCTTTTTTTTTTTTTTTTTTACTTTTATTAGGTGGCAACCCAAATGAATAGTCCTATGACTCAAGATTTGATTTATCATTTTATTTTATGTGTAGATGATTGGCTATGATATGCTATAATTTCTATTAGATGTAGCCTTTTTATTCCATTTTTCTTTTTAGAAAGGATTATAGCTTTTCTCTTGGTGCCACTTTGAAAATGTATTGCTTTCAGAGAAAATAAAAATGCATTTTTAAAAAACTGCATGGTTTAGAATTTTTGTATGAATTCAGATTTCTTCAAAAATTGCTTAGCTTCTAAAGCCAAGAGTGCAAGTGTACTGGAAACTGTTGAGAAGTCCCTGCGGAACACATTTAACAAGTGTAAATCTAAAGTAATTTGAGTCTAATTATAATAAGGAAAATTTTAATTAAAGGCGATTGCTCAATTAAAATTCAAAGCAATTTGAATTGTCAAGAGGAGTGGTCCTTTACTTTGTATTCTACCTCCCTTTGTGGTATAAAACAATAACTAAGATACAACATGTTAAAAATGAGTAATCCCAGTTTTAATACCAACACCAGGATAAAAAATAATCCTCTCAAAAAACATTTAGAAAAAGAATTAGTTTTATGAATAAAAATATTCAGTTTTACACACACATCCAGGTTTCAATGACGGAATAGGAATACACTTCTATTTGTTTTTGATTAAAAAATATATATATTATTGGAGACCAAAGTTACAAAAAGTATTGTGCCTAAGAGACAGTGACGGTTCAGTGGTAGAATTCTTACCTTCCATGTGGGAGTCCTGGGTTCCATTCTTGGGCAATCGACTGCATGCACAGCCACCGCCCTCTGTCAGAGGAGACTTTTCCATTGCTATGGAATTGAGTACACTTCACAGAGCTTCCAGACTAAGAAAGACTAGGGAGAAAGGCCTGGCAATCTACTTCTGAAAATCAGCTAATGAAAACCCTATGGATCACAAAGGGTTTTCTTAGTCTGCAACTGATTATGGGATGGTACAGAACCGGGCAGCATTTTGTTCCCTTCTGCATGGGGTCGCCATGAGTTGGGGGCTGGTAGGAGGGCAGCCAACAACAATCGCACATAGAAAAAGTCAACCAAAGTATATTTACATTTGCTCCTAATACACAGTTCTTATCTTTTTCATTTTGTTTCATTCACAGCACCGAAAATGGGACATCGTTAAATCTCAGCGTTCATACATCAGCAAGTGTGAACAATGTGTTTCTCATTCTGAGTTGCTGTCGTATTAGAATTTGGGGAAGGCAGGTAAGACTTAGCTCTTTATAGAATACCTGGGCATTGTCTCTTTTCATTAATGTTGAAAAAATTCTATATAATTAGTAATGTTATCTCCAATTCAACTAAACACTTGAAAGATAACCTGAAGAACCATGCTGTATTGTAATATTTACATCTAATGCTTAGGAACACGGACTCTATAAATACAAAAACAAAAAAAAAAATAGTAAAAATGAACAATTTTATTTTGCTCCTTTAATTGAGTAATTAAAAAGTAGCATTTCTTAATATATAAAAAATAATATTAGGAAAACCAAAACATGTAAGTAAAAAACACAAACAATAGAAATTTTATAGGGTATTATTTATAAAGCTTAAAAAGAAAAAACAGCAACTTGCTTATATATGAGTCTAATGTTACTCAGCCTTGGGTGTGATGTGCTGTCTTACCAATACCGGTTATGGGTTGCATCCACTGATCTCCCGTAGGGACACTGATATTCACCTGCATACAAAATGCATGGAAATGGCACTGTATTCAGTAGCCAGTTTCTGAAACAAATTGCCTCATGCTGTTATCGAATCAAATCCACCAGGAGCTTCTTGGAAACTCTATGGGGCAGTTCTACTCTGTCCTGTAGCGTCACCAGGAGTAGGAATCTACTCAACGGCAATGGGTTTGATTTTTGGTTTTGGTTATCGAATCTACGATGTTTACCTCAATAATACCACACACTAATCAAATGAGTGAAGTAGTTTAGAATTCAATTTATATGCTGAGCAAATAATCCGAGAAGCTAGAAGGAGTCGGTATCAGGATTGGAGGAAGGCTCATTAACAACCTGCAAAGCACAACCTTGCTTGCTGAAAAGAAGACTTGAAACAATTTCTGCTGAAGATCAAAGACTACAGTCTTCAGTATGGTTTACACCTCAATATAAAGAAAACATACACCTCACAACTAGACCAATAAGCCACATCGTGATAAATGAGAAAAGATTGAAATTGTCAAGGATTTCATTTTACTTCTATCCACAATCAGCGCCCGTGGAAATTGCTTTCAAGATATCAAACGATGTACTGCATTAGGCAAATCTGGTGCAAAAGACCTCTTGAAAGTGTTAAAAAGCAAAGATGTCACTTTGAAGACTAAGGAGTGCCTGACCCAAGCCACGGTGTTTTCAGTTGCCTCATGGGCAAGTGAAAGCTAGACAACGAATAAGGGAGACCAAAGAACTGATGCCTTGGAATTATGGTGTTGGTGATGAATACTGAATAGATCATCGGCTTCTAGAAAAACAAACAAATCTGTCTCGGAAGAAGTACAGCCAAAATGCTCCTTAGAAGCGAGGATGGCAAGAGTTCATCTCACATACTTTGGACATGTTATTGGGAGGGACCAGTCCCCAGGGAAGAACATCATGTTTGGTAAAGCAGAGGGTCAGTAAAAAAGAGGAAGCCCTCAAGGAGACGGACTGGCACAGTGGCTCCACAATGGCCAACAATGAGAATGGCCCAGGACAGGGCAGTGTTTTGTTCTGTTGTACGTAGGCTTACTATGAATCGGAATCAACTCGACAGAACTAACAACAACAGCAGTTCAACACACACGCACACACAGAGACATATTTACAGGCATGTGAACGAATACAAAATTGTACTGCTTTATCATTAGATATTTATTAAAACCCAAAACGTATTGGTATCGCGGAGAAAATATGCATTACAAAAAGCAAAAGAAACAACCAGTCCTTTGTGGAGCAATGGATATAGGAAATAGTTTGGGGGAAAAAAAAAAGTTAGGTATCTGTCTTAGTTTCCTAGTGCTGCTGTAACAGACATACCACAACTGGATGGCATTAAAAAATAGAAATTTATTTTCTCACAGTTCAGGAGGCTAGAAATCCAATTTCAGGGCACTGGCTATAGGGGAAGGTTTTCTCTCTGTCTGCTCTAGGGGAAGATCCTTGTCTCTTTCCATGTCTGTAGCCCATGCGTTCCTCAGTTCCTTGGTTACCTTCACATGGCATCCATCTTTCCCTTATTTGTGCTTCCTTGCCTCAGTGTTAGAAACCATAGTGGCATAGTGGTTAAGTGCTATGGCTGCTAATCAAAGGGCTGGCAGTTCGAATCTTCCAGGCGCTCCTTAGAAACTCTATGGGGCAGTTCTACTCTGTCCTATAGGGTTACTATGAGTCGGAATCAACTCTACGGCACTGGCTTTGGTTTTTTGGCTCAGTGTCCTGGCTCCTCCTTATAACTCAAAAATGATTAGGTTTAAAACATACCCTACACTGATATGGCCTTGTTAACATAACAAAGAAAACCCTTTTTCTAAACAGGATAACATCAATAGGTATGGGGGTTAACACATATTTGGGGGGAGGTCACGCAATTCATTCCAAAACAGTACCCAATAAGCATATGAAAAGATGTTTATCCTTCCTCTGAAAAAGATATTAAATAACCGCCCATATGAGCAAAATTTTATAATATCCATCAAGGATCCTTGGTGGCATACTGGTTAAGAACTCAGTTGCAGACCGAAAGGTTGACAGTTCAAACCCAGCCAGCGGCAACAAGGGAGAAAGACCTGGCGATCTGCTCCTATAAAGATTATAGCCTAGAAAACCCTATGCGTCAGTTCTCGGTGACATGGGGTCGATGTGAGTCAAAATCAACTCAAAAGTACTTAACAATAACAACGACCTAACACCCAGCACTGGTAAGGAAGTAGAGAAACAGACATTTACATACACTTTGTGGGAGTCGAAATTGGTGCCATACATCAGGGCAGCAATTTGTCTACTTAGTCAAATTTAAAATAGTGGAGATTCTTTTACTATGTTCCTCCCCAAAGGAATCCAAAATTGTACATAAATACACATAATAGATATACTAACTTCTGGATCGTTACAATAGCAAAAAATATAAAAGTAATTGTTTAATTTTTTTCCTCTCTTCTTTCATTTGTTCTTTTCTTCCTCAAGTACAAGGCTCTTCCTTCCTTGCTTTCTTTCATTTGCCAAATATTTAACAGATTGCTTATTCTGTGTCAGGCATCACATAACTCGGGAGGAGTCATCACAGAGTTTTATGAAGTGGTTAGGTCAGGTTCTCATTTTGAAAAGCTCACTTAGGCTATGGTGAGGATGACACCTCTAAGGAATCTGGTAATGGAGTAAGGGCAGCAAAAGCCAACATGGGCAGAGAGAGCAGTTGTGCAAAGTTCAAACATTGGAATATTAGGCAGAACATAAATAGAATAAGTGGGTCTGTACATGTTGATTTGGACAAAGGGTCACTCTGCATTAATGTTATAAAAGCAAAGAATCAATACATATAAATGTGTGCAGAAATACATAAGTATTTCTTCTCAGGAAGGGTAACAAATAATTTAATATTAATTGCTCTTTTTTTTTTTAGTAGAAGTAAAAATTACAGATACTAGAGAAAGGCAGATATTTTATTTTTGTAATTGCATATATTTCTGTATTACATTCTCATAATGTTTTCATAAAACTTTTATTATTTTTTAACAAAATTAGCTGGTTTGGAATTATAGATGATTTTGTTTTTGTTATACATTATAAATTAAAAGCAATGATCATTAACATTTTTAAAACGCCTCTTCCAATTTACATTGTTCTTATAATTTGGCTCAAAATATTTTATAACTTTTGGAATGCTATAACAATTTTTATTAGCCTTGTTTTTCTTGTTTTCCCTCCTAGGAGATAAAGAAGGAATTAACAACAACAATTTAGAAAATAAAACATACACTTTAAAAAAAAAAAAAAAAACCTAAAAGCAGGAATTTTCATTACAGTTGCTTTACAGTTTATTCATTTATCCAGCTCTGTGGCATATTTACTCTCAAAATGGGACATATCTTCTTGCAAGAATTAGATCTTATACGATCTCAGTAGTCCTATATTTCAGATACACATCTTGAGTTACTTTTGCTTGCAAAACCCAGGAAAACACAATAACTGCCTTCAGTATGTTCTGTTTCACTAGAACATAGGAGCTTGCAATAAGGTATATCAGCCGAGAGGGAATTTCATGTTTGGAAAAGATAAGCTCCTAGTAAAAAGAACAAGGCCATCTGTAAGAATCCTTCCTGATATCTTTTTTACAATTCTACAGCCTTTTTCAGCTCAATATAAAGATTCTGCTCCCTTTAAAAGCTCCCTGCGAGCTCTGGTTCTGCATCTCTTGCCACTGCCAGCTGAACCAGCCTGTCTGCTGAGGATAAATTAAGTCTAATTTTCTCTGTCCTAACTTGCACATCTTGCAGCTCCACAACTTTTAAAATATACCAGCCCTCCCTATTTCCCCAGAACCCCTATTGCACACACTGCCATCTTTTGCCATAAGAGAGTTCTACCGTCTCAATTCCAGGCAATTTGCTACTATCTATTGTGTTTTTTCAAACAAAATATAGTTTAGAAATCAGAGAAGCCCCTGAGTGGTACAAACAGTTAAATAACTTGACTGCTAACTGAAAAGTTATCATGTCAAGGTTACCTAGAAGCACCTCAGAAGAGAGGCCTGGTAATCTACTTCCAAAAAATCAGGCATTGGCTTTATGGGCCTGTCTAATCTTTGACTGAAGGTTGACCCTCAGGAGTGACTTCATTACTGAGCTAAAATGGCGTCCAGGGGCCATACTGGTTTTTCCAGTCTCTGTCAGGCCAGTAAGTCTGTTGTTTTTTTTTTTTGTGTGTGTGAGTTAGAAATTGTTCAACATTTTTCTCCAGCTCTATGCAGGATCTTCTATTGTTATCTATTGTTATCCCTGTCAGAGCAGTTGATGGTGGTAGCTGAGCACCATCTAGTTGTACTGGACTCAGTCTGGTGGAGGCCATGGTAGTTGTGGTCCATTAGTCCTTTGTACTAATCTTTCCCTTGTGTCTTTAGTTGTCTTCATACTCTCTTATTCTCAACAGGGTAAGACAAGTGTGGGGTTGGTAACCAAGGTTACAAAACAATATGTGTGCTAATTGTTTAACGAGAAGCTAGTTTGTCCTGTAAACCTTCATCTAAAGTACAACTTTAAAAAAAAAAAAAAATCAGCCATTGGAGCATAGTCCTGCTCTGACACACATGAGGTTGCCATGAGTTACAGTCAACTTGATGACAATTAGTTTTAGAAGTCAAAAGATCTGAGTCCACTTTCTATGTCATTTATTCAAGTTGTGACTTTTCTACAAATTACTTAACTTTTGAAATTCTCCATTTCCTCATTTATTTTAACATGAATTTAGCACACACACACACACACACAAAAGTGCTGAGGAGCAACAATTTGCCAGGAACAGGGTCTAGTGCTGAAAATGCAAAAAGATCAGGACATGCCCTCACTCTCAAAGAACTTGCAGTTAGTAAGGTAAAAATAGCTGCCAGATACCCTTCACTGGGATAGCAACTGTTTTAAAAATAACCCATGAGAAAGGGCTTTGTATATTTTAAAACATTAAATGTGTGCCATGTGATTAATTTTACTCACAATGGCCCTCTGCCATGCTTAGGATAATCTTAAATCCACATAAGAAGCTGGAGAAAGAGGCCTTAGCTGCAAAGCGAAGGAATAGCATCCCTTACTTGTGCAGCAAATATGTGTGTGTATATATATATTTATACATGGAAACCCTGGTGGCTATGGCTGGTAGCCAAGAGGTCAGCAGTTTGAATCTACCAGGCGTTCCTTGGAAACCCTATGGGGCAGTTCTACTCTGTCCTATAAGGTCACTACAGGGTTGTTATGAATCGGACTCGACTCAGTGGCAATGGTTTTATATATATATATATATATATATATATGCTGATTTATATTTTTATAGAGATTAAAAAATCTAACCCAACTTAAAATATTTGACTTGTCCAAATTCTTGTTCCCTTTCCATGAGCCACATGCTTATATTTACCGATGACTCTCAGGTTGTGTTGAAATAAAGGGAAGGGCTGCATAGCTTTCTCTCCCTTTAATTAAAAATGAAAACAACAATTAGAAAGCATAATAGAGAACATAATCCCTGCCTCATGAGGACATTCATCATGTCAAAAGGAGTCCTACAGACAATCTTTATGCCTTACCTTGGCTGATATCATATATCAAAGAACTGAGTAAATGTATAATAACGATGATGCAATCAGCAAACATTTTCCCATTCTTCATTAATTTCTGATAAGTACATTTTCTTACTTATTCTTTCTATACAGTCACAGGCTAAATAGGAATATTAATTGCACAGTTAATATCCATCATCAAAGAGCAATTAGGTGCCTCCGTTATGTTAGTCTTGTGCATTCTATGAAACAATGCAAAACTAAGCAGGCTTTGATTTCTATTTGAAAATGTGATAAAACAATTAAAATATTTTAACCTTTGTGTAATGTTATCCTGGCTAGTACATTGTTGACATATAAAGATGCCCTGCCTTTGAGGAACTTACAAGCCAACGTGACATGACGCAATTTGAAGTGATCAAATATTAAACCAACTTGCAAGCTAATATGTGAAAGCAGTTGGAAAACAACATGTCAGCTGTATTATTCAACAGACAAATGTTTAAAAAAATTTGTTACTTGTTTTCAGTTTCAGGAATTATGAAGATTATTTGAAATGATCATTAGTATTTCTATATTAAAACAACAAAATATGTATTAGTCTTGGCCAATGTTAAAATGCGTCATCATTTATTGAACACCTAGTCCCAGGGTGCTGTGAAGGTTAATGCAAATGGCTGCTAACCAGAGGTACCTGGGAAGAAAGGTCTGGCAATCTACTTCAGAAAGATCACAGCCATTGAACAACTGATGGAGTACAGTTCTACTCTGACACACATGGGATTGTCATGAGTTGGAATCAATTCAAAGATTTTTTTTTTTAATTGAATATGTTTCCTGGACATCAGCTCTGCCCCAGAATGAGTGTCACATAGGCAGCTGTGGAAGTACAAGGTAGGCTTATAGTCAAGTCTTAGGAATTCAGGAAAAGCTGTCTGGAGAAAAGGGCACCCAAACTCAGACTGAAGAAGTTGTGGCAGCAAAATCAGAAGAGTGAGAAAGTACTTCAGACATGGAAATAATAGCAAGTGTGACAGGCAAGAGGTGTGCACGAAGGGCCGGCCCATCAGGGAATTAAGCGTGACTCAGTGTTTGAATATTCAAGGCAAGGGGCAGGATGGGAAGTGTTCGCTAGAGAAGGCTGGAAAGTTATCAAAGAATAGATCAAAAAGGAACTTGCGATCCATTCAAGAGTTTCAACTTCTTTCTAAAAGTAATGGGGAGCCCCCAAAACATTTTAAGGAGGAGGGTGATTTTGAGTTACAAAAAGAATAAGATTATTGAGTTTTTTTAACCATTTCTGAAACGCAACTCGTTACCCCAAACCAAACCTGTTGCCATAGAGTTGATTCTGACTCATAGCGACCCTATAGGACAGAGTAGAACTGTCCCATAGGGTTTCCAAGGAGCAGCTGGTGGGTTTGAACTGCTGACTTTTTGGTCAGCAGCCAAGCTCTTAACCCCTGTGCCACCAAGGCTTCTACCCCAAACCAGGAGACTCTACTTTGTAATAACATTTCAGCTTCCTGTCGAGATGGTCGAGTCATAGGTATTGTGTTAGGAAATCCAGTGTGTCTTTCCCTCCAAAATAACAGAATTTGCATCAGAAAACAGGTCACTCTTGCCACCACACAAAGGGACAGTCAGGAAGAAACTAACAGTAGGATAGAAGAGCAACACAGTGAAGCCAGATTTGCAGTTACAGGTGCTAGTTAAGAAAGAAGCCACAGAACTGCAAAGATGTATTTCCAGACACTTGTGTCTGACACGCGGTAGGTGTTTAATAAGTACTTGTTCATGGAAGAGTACAATGAGGCAGCCTGTAGAAAGGAGAAATAATATAGGAGACAGCGGATGCTGTGTCATGGAGTGAAGATACAAAGATGAGTAAAGAAATGGTTTTAGAAGGAAGAAAAACAAAAAAGGAAAAGGGGTACTAAAAGAAAGTTGGAGAGAAAGGAAATGCATAATCATGATTTATAATTAGAGCAGCAAAATCCTAGCAAAAGGAGAAGAGAACATTGAGTCAGTTTCAGAGGGGTTATAAACCATTTTCAGCACACGTGAGAAGGCAGGAAAATAAAAGTACACAGCACACAAGAGCTCTTCAGAGCAGGACTGGCTAGAAAATTTACATCAAGGAGGGACTGGTGCCCAAATGAAGCCAAGCTGAATAGTACAGTTATCTATCTGGGCTTAATATAAATGTGTAGAAAGTCTGTTTTACAGTTTTTCCATGAGGAGATTAAATTTATGCCAAATAATCATATTTTAGAAGCCTAATCAGTCTTTGATGCAAGTAGAAATATACAAATCTGGGTAGATTTTATAGGCAAATGGACTTCATATTTTATGATGAAACACCCTACCTCTGCTACACAAAGAGACCACGAAGACAGTATAAGCAATCAATTTTGACCCAGAGAATAAGGAACCCTTTTCCTCCTCATTTTCTGGGGGTATGATAACTAGGGATAGGCAATGGCACTGAACAAGAGGAGAGAAAAAATATTTCATGCATAAGGGCAATACTCCAGAACTATAAAACACTAACATTCCTATTTTAGGTTGTGGATACCAACTCTATAACCAGGCTATAACTACAGTTATAACTCTATAACAAGATTAGAGAGAGTCTAGGCTACTTGTCAAATGGTTTCTTCTCTTCCAGACATTTTTTTAGTATCCTCTTTTCAGAAAAAGTTAAAATATTAATATTATTACCATTGTTTCTATTATGATTATTAACACTTACCAAGCACATAGTATATTCCAAAGCATTTTAAAGTAAATTTCACTGGTTAGGAGCCCTGGTGGCACAGTGCTTAAGAGCTCAGCTGCTAACCAAAAGGTCGGCAGTTCGAATCCACCAAGCACTCCATGGTAATCCTGTGGGGCAGTTCTATTCTGTCCTACGGGGACACTATGAGTTAGAATTGATTTGACTGCAATGAGTTTTTTTAATTTTGGGGTTTTTTTTTTTGTTGTTTGTTTCATTGATTATCTCATGTAATCTTTATAATCTTCACATAAGTAATGGTATTAACCCCATTTCAGATGAGACAAAACTCATCTCCCCTCCTGTTTAACTCCAACATCATGTTCCTTTTATTTACTTGAATTTTAAAGAGAGGCACTTTCTGTATTGCAAGAGGAGTTTAATTGAATTCTATTGCTATAACCATTGAAGGGCAAAGACAGGTTGGAGGGGGGATAGAAATAAGATTTATTGAGCATCGGCTTTGCCCAAGACATCACTTGGATGCCTTCCATAGAGTACCTCGTTGAATGGCCACAAAAATTTAAGGAAATCACCACGACTTACTATATTGCACAAATAACGAAACTGACCTTGGCGGATTTGTCACTTGCTTAAGATCTGTCTGTTACTAAACAGCAGGAGTGGAATTTCAACAAATATTTGCCTGAATTTAAATCCCACTACTAGCTGTAAGTATTGGTTTACATATTTTCTCCTAAATTATTATCACGTGTACTTTTCATGTTGTTCTTAGTTACCTTCAAGTTGATTCTGACTCATAGAAACCAGTATTAAAATACAAATGGACAAATTGGTGTTCTGACTCCATATTCATTGACTGTTGTGGTTAGCTGCCAGCGAGTCAGCCCCAAACCAAAACAATGCCGTGGAGTCCATTCCTAGCGACCTTATAAGACAGGATAGAACTGTCCCATGGGTTTCCAAGGCTGTAAATCTTTACAGAAGCAGACCGCCACAACTTTCTCCTACGGACCAACCAGTGGATTAGAACCACCAACCTATGGGTTAGCAGCCAAGTGTTTAACCACTGTACCCCCAGGGCTCCTAAGTCAGCCCCAATTCATGCCAACCCCATGCACAAACGGAATGAAAAGCTGTTAGGTCCTGTGACATTCCCGTGATTGCTTATGGATGAGACTGTTGTGATCCATAGGGTTTTTGATGGTGGATTTTCTGAAGTAGATCTCCAGGCCTTTCTTCCTAATCCATCTTAGTCTAGAAGCGCCACTGAAATTTGTTCGGCAACATACCAAAAACCAAACTCACTGCCTTCGAGTAGATGATGACTCATAGTGACCTATAGGACAGAGTAGAACTACCTCATAGAGTTTCCGAAGGTATAAATCTTTACAGAAGCTGACTGCCACATCTTTCTCCAGTGGAGCAGCTGGTGGGTATGAACTACCAACATTTCAGTTAGCAGCCGAGCACTTTAACCACTGGATCACCAGGGATTGTTGTTCAATATCATAGCAACACACAAAACACCACTGAATAACATGGCGGTTCAGTGACAGAATTCTTGCCTTCCATATTGGAGACCTGGGTTAGGCTCCCAGCCAATGCACCTCATGAGCGGCCACCACCCTTCCCTCAGTGTAGGCTTATAACGTTGCCATTCATGGATTAGATATGTTTAATGCTAATATCCATAGTTTTCTTTTTTTTTAGCAAGATTAATAGATTTGACTCATATCCTAAAGCCATCTCATTTTTCATATTTACTAGATATATCTATTTATTTATTTATTTTCTATCCCATCTTGCTTAAAAATGGCTAGTGCTTACACTGAGCTGTTTGTTGTCATCCGGGCATCCCCACTACCTCCACTGATATTAAGGCCATAGCTCTCAGAATCCCCTTCCCTGTACACGGCCTGTTTAGAGTTTGACAAAGGAAAGAACTCACGGGGGAGTTCGAAGAGGAAATGAAATAGTGATTGGAATCTCATAGGGTCAAACAATAAGGCTTATCAGAGGCAGTGGCTTTGCTGACATCTCCATGACCTCCCACTTCACTCATCATAGGCCTTGTTGACGTCTCCAGGAGCTTGGAAAGCTGGTCCCTGAGCTCTGGTTTCTCTACTCCACCCCATTTTGGTATTTCATGCTAAGATACTCATTTTTAATTTCTCTGTACTTTGGTGTCAGCTCCCACTTCCTGCTCCAGGGCTTCATAGTCTAAAATAGGGTTTCTCAACCTTGGAACCATTGACATTTGGGGCCAGATAATTATTTGTTGTGGGGAGAGGAGAGGAACTGTCCTATGCGTTGTGAGATATTTAGCAGCATCCCTGGGCTCTTCCCATTAGAAGCCAGTTGCTGCCCTCCACACTCCAGTCATGATAATAAAAAATGTCTCCAGACATTGCTGAATGCTCCCTGGGGAACAAAATCACCTCCCTGGTTGAGAAACACTAATCTAAAATATTGGCTTTCAGCCTTCAACGTTCAGTGGCGGCTTTCCTTGTGTCCCTTACCCTAGCTCCTCCAGCAGTAGCATAAGCACTGAATTCTGAACTAAACCCTTTGTTCCGAGCTTACATAAAATGGCTTCTGTTTTCTAACCAACCCTGACTGAGAGATGTGACACAACTGATAAATTATTCTAGCATGTCAGTAATTTAAAATCTATTTAATTTGGTCATATAAAATATTTAAGTATAGGAAGTAAAAAATGTACACAGTTCATGATATAACTTGTTCCTATTCCACAGATAATTTTTTTAATATAATAGAATCCTTCCTGTTAAAAGATTATTATTTTAACATTTGGAGAAATATTCATCTTATACAAGCTACTGCATTTTGAAGAGAAATACGACCTATTTCGGGGGATTGCTGCTGGCTTGTATTTTTAGAATATGTTTATGCAAGAGTTAGATTATAATTTACCAAAATGTTAAGTATAAAAAGGCCAACCAGAAATAAAAGTATTTGATGTGGTTGTGGAACAGATTATTCTGTACTATGTATGTATGTGTGGGACCCATGAGAGAGAAACTAGTATTTTCCCTTAATTGTCAATGGCCTAACTGGACTAGGGCCAAGAAGTAAACAGAAAGAACTAACTGAATTATGTCTCTTTGACATTAGATCTTATTGACAAAACAAACAAACAAAAAGGGCCCCTGCTTTTTGTTTTCTTACAATGTCTTCTTCAATGCAGTCTGATTAATCCTCCCACAGATACTAGTTTTTAAAAATTGACCTAGTCAAACAATTGTGAGGTTTCGTGGGCTTTGAAATTGTCCAGTGGAGGGTATTATAGATTATAGAGGCGCCAGTAACTAGAGATCCAATGTAAATCTTGACTAAATATTTCAAAGTCTACACTTTCATGCCTTTCTTCTTCCATCTGTGCTCTAATCTGGCCTCTGAGAAATAAAGCACCAGGGTACTTCCCAGTGTGAGGTAGAAAATATAAATAAAACTTAAAAACAAAAAATCTTTTCTTTAGTAAGTCAGCACCCACTGAAGTCATGCCAGCCTGTGAATTACATTTTGGTGAAGCTTTAGACATGAGTATAGAATTGCAGGATATTATATCCCATGTGAAATGAAGAAATGTTTTTCCTTATATGTGCCATATGACAAAACAGGGCTCCAGTCTAAACACAGTCACTCTCTAAAATACTGTATGTTTCTTGGTCTCCAAGCTATTCTTCAGTCTGTTGTGTATCTTATAGCATTCACGCCATGGACCAAGCATGTGGCAACCGCGGTTCTGAGTGTAGCTCTAACCTGACCCTCGTGTCACATTAGACTTAAGCATGGCTCAATATGCATTATAAGCTTATGAAAAAGAAATATTTATTACATGTTGAAATGTAAATTATTTTGTCCCATGAACCTGTGAATATATTAATTGATAAATGAATCTTGTATGGCTTATAGAATCTGTATTTTTATTAATGAAATGGAAATACCATAAGACGAAATCTTTATTGATGGTAGCACAAAAAATTTCTTGACTTTAATAAGTAGAATTGCAAAAACATCAGTTACCTTTGATCTGAAAAGTATCCTCCACTTTTTGTCCATCTGACAAATAAGTTTTATGATACAGGCCCTATAAATCCCTCTTTATAGCCCTGACAAATAGGCTTTCTCTTTTCTGTGTTTTAATTTATTTATTCAAGAAATATTTACTGAGCTTCTACTGTGTAGCTGGCTGTGTTCCTAGGGCCTATTAAGAAAATTAAGATGTAATCCCTACCACAAAGCCCTTACATTCTAGTATAGGGCATAGAGGGTTGGTGGGATAATATTTTGATACATCACTCATAGTATTTTTCCCCCTTCATGGAAGTCTGTGACCTTCTGCACAATTCAGACAGCACCAGTTACCTCAGGGAAGTGATGCCACAGCAGAATCAGAGAAAATGAAGTGAATGTCAAAAGCCTAGCCCTTGAGAGGAGTGAGACCATAAAGAGCCCAAGAGAAGTGCCAGAACAAAGTCTCATTTCTCCCAAGCTAGTCAAAGTTTCCCTGGACAGAAAAAAAAAAAAAAAAAAAGCAGTTGCCTACTCATGGTGACCCCCTGTGTGTCAGAGTAGAATTGTGCCTATGTTCATAGAGTATTTCGATGGCTGATTTTTCAGAAGTAGATTTCCAGTACTTTCTTCTGAGGCACTTCTGGTGGGACTTGAACCTCCAAGCTTTCAGCTACTGTGTAATAACCAATTGTACCACCCAGTGACTCTCTGTATAATATAATTGATGAGAAAGGTAGAAGTAAGTAGACATTATGAATCCCTGAAAAAGGAGAGTCCAGCCCCTGTCTGACCTTATTATAAATCGACAAGATAATTTGAAAGTGTATACGGAAAGGCAAAAAAAAAAACTAAAATACCCAAAGCAATCTTGAAAAGAAAAGCAAAGTAAGAGTCAGACTACCTAATTACAAGAAATACATTAATCAAGAAAATGTGTTCCTAGAGAAAGGATAGAAATATAGATAAATGAAAGAGAAAAGAGTCTAGAAATAAGCTCATACCTATGTGGTCAGTTAATTTTTGACAAAGTTGCAAAGGAAATTTAATTGAAAAAGAATAGTCAATTCAACAAATGGGGCTAGAACTATTCTATATTCATAAGCAAAAAAAAAAAAGTCAATCCATATTTTGTACTCTATACAAAAATTAACTCGGCATGGACCATAGATGTTATATATGCTTTGTGTAATGCTCTCAAATCACATACGACTTCATGATGTTCTATGTTCTATAAATCCTCTTAAGCCACAGATGCACAAATCACTTATAATGTGATTTGAAAGTAGAAAATTCCTGAACTTAAAAAAAAGAAAAACAGAAGCATGTAAAGAATGTGGTAAACAACTTTTAACTTGACTGCCCCTGCATGCTGTAAGAACATATAACTAATCTTTGTAAACTAGCCTTGAGACATAAATGATAAACAACCTCCTTAATCTTTAATTGTAAAGAAAGGATACAACATTCGCTAATCTCTAACCTTGGAGAGAAGATTTAACCTACTAGTCTTTGACATCACAGCAGTCCTTATCAGGTGAAACAAAGGTAAGAAAGTCATAAATAAACCCGAAGACTTCAGTTCATTCCCTGAGAGAAGGCAGAGGACAAAGGGATTCCACTGTAGTCTCTTCCTCTCTCTGAAGACCGAGAGTCTGCTGCCACCTACCTTGGAACCTAACTACAAGTGACCTCCTCAGAGTTCTAGCCCAGGTCAAGCCTTCCTCCCAAAACCACTTATTAAAGGTAAACACTTGAAGTCTAAGGATTTGGACTCTAACCATTGAAGTACCATTGCAATTGTAATCGTTCACTCTGATTTTCCAGTTCTAAATGAATGTCTTCAGGCCTTGCATGCTTTGCCACGACTACCTTGCAATAAATGAAATGAGTACATTCATGACAAACCTAAGTATTTCTCAACTTGCTTTAAAATAAACTCATATAGGACAATAGATGCGAATATAAAACCCCAAATTATAAAACTTCTAAAAGAAAACACAGGAGAACAAGTTTGTTGCTTCAGGCGAGGTGAACATTTCTTAGATATAACACCACAATCTACATAAGAACAATCTACATGTGAAAAAAAGTTACTAAATTAAAATTTATCAAAATTAAGAACTTCTGCCCTTCAAAAGATACCATTGAAACGGTGGAAGAAAACACAAGCCATAGACTGAGAGAAAATATGTGCAAATCACATAATTAATCAATGTATCCAGAATGTATATATAGAATATACACAATATATAGAATTCTCAAAACTTAATAATCAGAAAACAAAAGCAGAATAAATAAATGGTCAAGAGATTTGAATAGGTACTTCAACCAAAAAAAAGATAGATGGAAAAAAAAAATAAGTACATGAAGTAATGATCAGCATCATTATTTGTTAAGGAAATGTAAGTATTAAAACTACAAAGATGTGCCACTACACATCTAGAAGAATGACTAAAATTGATACCAAGTGCTCACCAGGATACAGAATAGCTGGAACTGTCATACATTGCTGATAATGCAAACTGGCACAGCTACTTTGGAAAAGTTTGCCAGTCTCTTATAAAATTAAACATACACGGACCATATGTGCCAGAAATCCCACTCCTGTTTGCCAAGTAAAATGAAATCTTATGCTCACACCAAAGCCCGACTTGAATGTTTAAAACAACCCAAATGTATCTCAACTGCGGTACATCCATACATTTGAACACTACTTAACAATGAAAAACAGAGTACAGAGGCAAAAGACTACATACTCTACGATACTGCATTGTATAACAGTCTGGGAAAGGTAAAACTATAAGGAGAAGTGATTGCCAGGAACCGTGGGCAGGGTGGAGCTGGGGAATCTTGACCACAAAGAGGTATCAGGGAATTTGATGGGTGCTATGGATTGAATTATGTTCCCCCCAAAATGTGTGTATCAGTCTGGCTGGGCCATGATTCCCGCTATTGTGTGATTTTCCTGTATGTTGTAAATTCTGCCTCCATGATGTTAATGAGGGAGGATGGGCAGCAGTTGTGTTAGTGAGGCAGGGCTCATCTACAAGATTGGGTTGTGTCTTGAGGCAATCTCTTGAAATATAAGAGAAAAGCAAGCAGAGAGACAGGGGAACCTCATACCACCAAGAAAGCAGTGCCAGGAGAAAAGCGTGTCCTTTGGGTCTGCGCAAATTAGCTCCTAGTCCAGGGGAAGATTGATGAGAAGGCCAACAGAGATAGAAAGCCTTCCCCTGGAGCTGACACCCAGAATTTGGACTTACAGCCTACTTCACTGTGGTGAAATAAATTTCTCTTTGTTAAAGTCATCCTTTTGTGGCATTTCCGTTATAGCAGCACTAGGCGACTAAGACAGGCAGGATAGTGGAACTCTTCTAAATCATCTTGATCTTGGTGACGGTTACCCAGATGTATGAATTTGCAAAACTTTGAAGAATTATGCACAAAAAAAGGAAAACTTTATGTAAATTAAAGCTCAATTTTTTTAATAAAAAATAAACTATTGGAATGTATGTATTAAACACCTAAGTCAGTCTTGTTCTGAAAGAACTATCCCAATGCATAGTTACTGCAATTACTTGGTTTCGCTACTAAACAGTAAGCACCTAGAAGGTAGAGAATTTGTTATATTTATCTCCAGGCCTCAGCTCACAACAGCTTGCCTGAGAAAAAGAACGCAAAGAAAAACCAAACCCATTGCCATCGGGTCGATTCTGACTCATAGCGACCCTATAAGACAGAGTAGAACTGCTCCATAAGGTTTCCAAGGAGTGCCTGGTGGATTTGAACTGCTGACCTTTTGGTTAGTAGCTGTAGCACTTAACCACTACACCATCAGGGTTTCCATGAGAAAAACAAAGCTCTCAATAAAAGTTTGTCATGGGAATAAGTGAAATGACTGAAATGAGAGTTTTAAAATAAAGCTCAGCCAGTAGGTCTAATTGACTGAGTTTATATAACTAATATCAGAAAAAAAAAAATACTGATGTGAAATAAGCAGACACACTACACATGGATGATAGGGAAAAATTGAAATGACTCAAACGGCCCTTGAGGAAAAGTTTATTACATGCATACAACATCCACTTAAGAAAATTCTAGATTTATCACACAGGATCAATGTGATTAAGGAAAGAAAAATTGCAGCAGCTCAAGTGGAAACCTGGGAGAAGTGACATTGCCTATGTCAACATACAATTATTAAGATCTTTGGAGTATGAGAGGTCCCGATGAGCTAGAAAGGAAAGAATCTTGTTACTAGAAAGGAAAGAATTACTCAAGTGAAAAAGGGAGAAGCTGTTCTCCTGGGATTGTAATAAGGAAGAGTCTGAGAAACCAAAAGTTGGCCTTAAACTTGATCAAAGAATTATCAAAGGGTTTTTATTATTAGCCTGCTTAAGCATGATGGGCTCCTGTGAGATTCTCATTGCACCCGTTGTTGTCTTCCTTCATAGTGTGTTTGATGGACAGAGTTGTGTGTGGACCCCAGAGCTTGAAGATACCAACTCAGGAAAACGTGGTTTTCCAGCCTCATTTGCTGACAGAAGAGTGCTGTGAGTCAATTCGGTCAGTGTGAACACTTAACTAACTGTCTATCTCTGTAGTCACAGGTAGAAAAAGAGAAAAAAAAAAAAGGATTCTACTGGTAGGCATTCAATAAATTATTTGTTCAAAGAATACATGCATGAATGAATGAATCAATGAGTACATGAATAAATGAACAGGGCCTGTATTTTGTGTTATTTCATGCTGAACATAATAAGTGCTGGGAGATAAATGGTCAATGATGATTAGCTTGTGTGAAGCAGTATTTCAGAATTCAAAAGTGCTCTTTAATTGGTGGTAGGTGCCATCATGTCAGTTCCAACTCCTGGTGACCCTGTGTACAACAGAACACTGCCCAGTCCTGCACCTAGTAATCATTGCTATGTTTCAGTCCATGGTTGCAGCTGCTGTGTCAATCCAGCTCACTGAAGGTCTGCCTGTTTTTCACTGACACTCTACCAAACATGATGACTTTCTCCAGGGACTGGTCCATCCTGATAATGTGTCCAAAGTATGTTAGACAAAGTCCTACCACCCTGGTTTCTAAGGAGCATTCTAGCTATGCTGCTTCCAAGAAAGAATTATTCCTTCTTCTGGCAGTCCACTATTTGCCAACACCATAATTCGAAGGCATCAATTCTTCTTCAGTCTTCCTTGTTCATTATCCAGTTTTCTCATTCATATGAGTCGATTGAAAATACCATGGCTTGGGTCAGGAACACCTTAGTCCCCAAGGTGACATCTATGCTGTTTAACACTTTAAAGAGGCCTTTTGCAGATTTGCTCATTGCAATACATCCTTTGATTTCTTGACTGCTGTGTCCATGGTTGTTGATCCTGGATCCAAGTAAAATGAAATCCTTGACAACTTCAATCTTTTCTGTTTATCTTGATGTTGTTTACTGGTCTAGTTATGAAGATTTTTATTTTCTTTATGTGGAGGTGTAATCCATACTGGTCTTTGATCTTCATTAGTAAATGCTTCAAGTCCTCTTCACTTTCAGAAAGCAAGGCTGTGTCACTGGCAGATCACAGGTTGTTAATGAGTCTTCCTCATATAGTCCAGCTTCTCAGATTATTTGCTTAGGATACAAATTGAATAAGTATGGTGAAAGGATACAACCCTGACGCACACGTTTTCTGACTTTAACCCATGCAGTATCCCCTTGTTCTGTTTGAACTGCCTCTTGGTCTAAGTACAGGCTCCTCATGAGCACAATTAAGTGTTCTGGAATTCCCATTCTTCCCAATGTTTTCCATAATTTGTTATGATCCACACAGTAGAATGCCTTTGCATAGTCAATAAAATACAGATAAACATCTTTCTGGTATTCTCTTCCTACAGCCGTGACCTGTCTGACATCAGCAATGAGATCCCTTGTTCCAATTCCTCTTCTGAATCTGGCTTGAATTTCTGGCAGTTCCCTGTCAATGTAATGCTGGAACTGTTTTTGAATGACCTTCGCAAAATTTGACTTGTGTGTGATATTAAATGATATTGTTCGATAATTTTCACATTCTGTTGAATTACCTTTCTTTAAAATGGGTACAAATATGGATCTCTTCCAGTTGGTTGGCCAGGTAGCTATCTTCCAAATTTCTTGGTATAGATGAGTGAACACTTCCAGCGCTGCATCTGTTTGCTGAAACATCTCAGCTGGTATTCCATCCATTCCTGACGCCTTGTTTTTCACCGGTGCCTTCGGCACAGCTTGGACCTCTTCCTTCAGTGCTTGGTCATATGCTACCTCCTGAAATGGCTGAATGTGAACCAGTTATTTTTGGTACAGTGATTCCATGTATTCCTTCTGTCTTCTTTTGATGCTTTCTGTGTCATTTAGTATTTTGCCCACAGAATCCTTCATATTGAGGCTTGAATTTTTTCTTCAGTTCTTTCAGACTGAGAAATGCCGAGCGTGTTCTTCCCTTTTGGCTTTCTAACTCCAGATCTTTGCACATGTCATTATAATACTTTACTATGTCTTCCCAAGCTGATTTTGAAATCTTCTGTTCAGCTCTTTTATTTCATCATTTCTTCCTTTCACTTTAGCTATTCCACACACAAGAGTAATTTTCAGAGACATACATTGGGGGGCGCAATTCAATCCATGACATTCTACTCTTTGGCCCCCCACAATTCATGCCCTTGCCACATGTAAAATACATTCACCCCATCACATCATCCCAAAAATCTTAAATCCACTCCAAGTCCTAAATGCCATTTTCTGAATCATCTAAATCAAATATGGGTGAGCCTTTAGGTGCAACCCATCCTGGGGCAAAATTCCTCTTCATCTGTAAACCTGTGTGTCTTAGTTTTCCAGTGTTGCTGTAACAGAAATACCATAGATGGATGGCTTTAACAAAGAGAAGTTTATTCTCTCACAGTACTGAAGGCTAGAAGTCCGATTTCAGGGCACTGACTCCAGGGGAAGGCTTTCTCTCTCTGTTGGCTCTGGGGGAGGGTCCTTGTGATGCATCATCAGTCTTCCTTTGGTCTGGGAGCATCTCAGTACAGGAACCTCAGGCCCAAAGGACATGCTCTGCTTTCTTGGTGGTAGGAGGTGATATGGGGTCCCCATGTCTCTCTGCTTGCTCCTCTCAAGAGACTGGCATAAGACACTCTAATCTTATGGACCTCATCAGTATAACTGTCACTAATCCATCTTATTACATCATAGTGATAAGGTTTACAAAACATAAGGAAATCACATCAGAAGACAAAATGGTAGGCAATCATACAACCGTATAAGGGAATCATGATCTAGCCAAGTTGACAGATATTCTGGGCGGACACAATTCAATTCATGACACTGTGAAACCTAGACTACAAGCTATCTGTTTCCAAAGCACAATGGTGAAACAAGCACAAGGTAAACATTTTCACTACAAATGGGAGAAATTGGAGGAAAAATGGGATAAAGTGCACCAAGCAAGTCCCAAACCCAGCAGAACAATTTACATTATTTCTCAAGGCTTGATGATAATCCTCTGCTCTCCAAGACCATCTGGGCAATGGCCCCGCCCTCCAGACTCTGGTTGTTGACCATGCTTTCTGGATTATGGTTGGAGGCCCCTTGTCCCTGGGCTTCAGCTTTGCCTTCCGGATCCACTGGGACAGCAACTCTGCTCCCTTGGCTTTGGGCGGCCCCATTCTCCTAGTCTGTCTGAGTGACAATCTCATCCCCTTGGCCCTGGCAAGCCCCATTCTTCTGCCCCTTGGGCATGGAAGTTCCACCCCCTCTTCTTTGGACGGTAGCCTCATTCCCCTGGCAAACCTTAATGGCAGCCCCACACTCCAGAACTAAGTTGGTGAAGACCAGACTCTTTGAAACCTGGAAGGCTGTGGCCACAGGCATTGAGATCTGGAGATTGTGACTTCACCCTTTGAAACCCCAGAGGCCATGGCCTACCCATTGAGACCAAGGCAGCTCTGCTTCCTGTGCTTCTTCCAACAGTTCTGCCGATCTCCAAGCAGCTCCAGGGACAGTTCTTTTCCTTTCTTAGAGGACAACAGATGTAGCTCCTTTGGCCTGTTTCCTGCCTGTAGAATTCCAAGAGGCAGAAAACATTCTCTCCTTTCGTTCTTTGTCTCTCCCCTAAGTCTAAGCTGATGGTTTTTCTGCTGTGGTCATTGGTTAGATCCATCAGTCACAGGTTTATTCTCTTTAACAGAATTTTGTGTAGCCACATCCTTGCTGAAAATTCTAGGACATATGTTCTTAGTTTATACAACAGAATTTTCCAAATCTTTTTTTTTTTTTTTTCATTTTACACAGTTCTTTTTTAAATCCTTCTCTTTCCTCTTGTATTTTTCTATAAGCGGCAAGGAGTAACTATACAGCCTCTTTAAGATTTTGCTTAAAAATCTCCTCAGCCAAATATTCAAGTTCTTTCAAGGCAGATGACAGGCTGCTGACTCAAGTCCCAAGAACTAAAGGTCATACTGTCACTAGCCAGATGCAGGATCCAGAGTCAAAGCCTGCAAGCTTTGCTAGAATGTCCATATATATTGAATGCAGACCACAGCCCTGAGGAAACTCCTCTCAACAACTGATTCGCTGATCACATCAGACCACATCATGATGGATGATTATATCAGATCACAAAATGGAGGATGACTACATCATTACATAATTGTTAAATTACATCATTACATAACTGCCAAACCACTGAGAATCATGGCCAGCAAAGTTGACACACAACCTTAACCATCGTAATTAGCTGCTTCTTTTTTCAGTTTCCAAAATCTTACATAGAGTTTTCCCTTAGGAGCTATTTTTTTAACTCGTATTCTCTACATTTTCTTTTTTTTTTTTCCCCTCTTATACATACATTCTCCTCACGCAGCTTTTCTGTAAGAAGATTCATGACTTTGTGAGCCCATAGTCTGTTCTAGTGTTACTACCCAAGAAAAAACAATAAAATAACAAGTTTGTTTTCTTGGTATTAGAGATTCTATTTACGATCTACATTGTAACACTTTCATCGCCTGTCTCTCTTGTACATATACTCTCCTCACACAGCTTTTCTGTAAGAAGATTCATGCCTTTGTGAGCCCATAGTCTGTTCTAGTGTTATTACCCAAGAAAAACAGTAAGATAACAAGCTTGTTTTCTTGATATTAATTAGAGATTCTATCCACTATCTACATGATAATGTTTTCATTTTCACAGCCTTAAAATAAAATATAAAGAAAAACAGCCACTTTTTACTAGCTTACCAACATTGAATCCCCATTTCACTTATCAAGAAGACAGTAATGGATTACAACAGAACAGATGTATTTAGAACTATTGCCCAAAGGGGTTTTCATTTACCTTCTTATCAGCCCAAATTCTGCCTGTGTTACTTTGCCATTACAACATAAATTATGAACTGAAATAACGCCAATGACTGATTGAGACAGCAGTAGAAATGCATGCCAAGCTACATAAGCTGATTTTGATACCATCTAAATCTATAATATGTTTGAACTTCCCAAAATAGTGTTTGTGTTATTCACTATTAAGAAATAAGACACTAGGAATGTTATGACTAGTGCAGTGAATTGGAAAGGATTTAGTTCTATTTTAATTTTATAACTTTCTAGTTTACATTTTATAAGAAGGTATAGAATCCTATAACAGGGTTTAAGAAATTTGGTAGTATTCCATTTAGTTAATAATTGACCATGAATGACTCGGAACTTCTGTCTATGCAGTTTCCTTCCACTGAAAAGTAGATAATAAACCTTGCAATGTACTTGCCTCGCAGAGGTATCAAGAAGATTGAATGAAAAATGAGCAACACTTTGAATTTATTAAAAAGTGTGTTATAAATGAGGGAAATTTAGACTCACTGTTTAGCAGATTTTGATCTCCAAATATTTCAAACTCTGATTAGATGTTAGCCGAATCATTTGGCATTATTAGCATATGGGTTTTGTTACATGTATATATTGGTATTCCTCATTGTAAGCTCTTTTATGATTTTCCATGTTCAGGTTCTCAAAACGGTGTGAAAAAGTATCAGTATAAAACAACAACAACAAAAAAGGAATAGGGATTGATCAAGTCACACAACTGGCAAGTGGTAGAAATGAGGTTTGAACCCAGGCAATCAAACTCTAGGACTTATGCTCCTAACCAGCTGAAACTGTTTCCTCCAAGTGCATTCATCTAAAACATACTGAGTAAACAGAATGATCTGTATAACTGGAGGAATAACCCCGATTTTAGCATCGTCAGAATTTTATGTACGCATTTTGTCCCTAAGAAATAGCCCAGTGATTGGGGTTTATGTTTATATACACATAAAGACATATAAGATTACTCTGACATCTGATTTTTTTTTCCCCCTCCAATAGTATGTTTCTACTATAAGAGTTGGACTACTTAAGGAATAATTATGGAAAATTTCTGCTGCTTGTGGGTAATATACAGTGTAGGGAATCACATTCTTTGTCGTAGGGTTTGCCCCCACTGGACCCTTGACCTGTTTTCCTGACAACTTGGGAATTTTTAAGAATGGTCTAGCATGACTGCCCTCCAAATGTGCAAGAACAAAGCCCATAATTTCTTAGGAATGTCACTGATAAGTCTGCATTTTTTTTTTTTTTTAGTCCTTGCTTATATACTTGTTCACTTATATTATGCATTTCTATATGTCACTTATAATTATAAATTAAATGAATGTATAATAACTTTTCCAGTTGGTGTAAAAGGCAAATTATTTTTTAAAGCAAATAAAAATAAAATTAATCTGAAAGAACATGGTTTAATTCACAGCTGAATTTTATTTCACATGACCCTTGAAAATGAGGACTTGATTTTCTAAGGTATTTATTTTTCTTGAGTTAAAACACATTAAAACTGTTTTCTAAACAACTAAGACTGAAAAAAAAATTCAGAAGCATTCATGGTTTTATTTACAATCTCTCTGTTCTGATAAGTAAATACTATTAATCTCCAAAATACATTTGTATTTTTAAATTGTGGGGAAATTTGGATAGCCAACTTAGAAATATGGTGAATGAGAAAAGAATGAGATTGGTAAAATATTAAACAAAGCCCAAAATATATTCTCAAATCTGTGTCATTTCTATCATTGGACATCTATTCATATCCTCTGACTTGGGAGATACAGCCTTGTGCACAATTTAAATTGGGATGATATATATTTTACTTATTAACCTACTTTCACTTGTTTTGCCATATTATTTGTATACCAGAAACCAAAATATTTTTCAAGATCTGAATATGAGATATGTATTTATTTCAACATATAAACCACAATATTTGTTTCACAGATTTTCTTTCCAAGATGTAGTTTTCATAATTTAGTTTTTATATACATCTGATATTAAATTGTTTTAGAATTTAAAGTACAGGAATGTATAAATCTTAAAACTTTTGTAATAAATCATAAAATTCTATGCTAACACCCAAAGATGTTTTCCTATAATTCAGTAATCTTGCAGAATCCACATAAAATAATAAAACTACTTTTAATATTATGTGTCAGGCCCTCTGGAAACACTGGTGGCATAGTGGTTAAGAGCCATGGCTGCTAACCTAAAGGTTGACAGTTTGAAACCACCAGGCACTCCTTGGAAACCCTTTGGGGCAGTTCTACTCTGTACTTCAGGGTTGCTATGAGTCGGAATAAACTCAACAGCAATGGGATGGGTTAGGCCCTCGAAGAAGAGTTTTTCTTTTTATATATAATCATTCTTAAACTTTGCTATATTACTAACTGTGTTTTACAAAAGAGAAAACTTAGGCAAAGAGTGGCTAAATAATTTGCCTGGATAATAAGTAGAGAAGTGATTTCATACCAGGCTGTAGGACTTCAGAGCCAGGCTTAATCATTTAATCAAATTTCTAAAACTTTGAATAATAGAGGTCATTCTTTTAAATTAAATGATTTATCAAGAGGCCTTAGAAATGTCTGGGCTCCCAGAATTACACAGATCACTGCCAAAGAGGCTTTGTCTTTAAGGCTGCTAAACAATGAGTTTAGTAGTACAATGTTAAATTAGGCTTCCCTGCTATTCAGTCTTACAGTACAGTCTTGTCATTAATTGCACTTTTCACATTGTTAAATTCTATTTTTAATTTTTGTTTAAGGTTTAGTCTCCTGTTTTCATTTCTTAGTGCCGCCATAACAGAAATACCACAAGTGGGTGGCTTTAAAGAACGAAAATTTATTTTCTCATAGTTTATGAGTCTGAATTCACTCTTTCTGTCAGCTCTAGGGGAAGATCCTTGTCTCTTTTGGTTTCTGAAGCCCAGTGTTCCTTGGTTTCTTGGTGATCTTCACGTGGCATCTATCTTCCCCAGTATGTGCTTTTCTTCTGTATCTAAACTATCTAGACTATACTTATTATAACTCAGAAGAAATTAGGTTTAGGACACACCCTACTCTGATATGGTCTCATTAACATTACAAAGAAAACTCTATTTCCAAAGAGGATTACATTCATAGGTATAGGATCTTAGGATTCCAATACATGTTTTGGGGGACACAACTCAATCCATAACATCTCCCCATTGCACTGAAAGTTCCATGGGTGGAGGGATTATATGTGCTTTGCTGATGTTTCTATTCCTAGTGTACAGCAAAGTGCCTGGCCAGAGTGTGCCATCTCATTTGTTAGCTTCAAATGACAACAGAACGGGCGGAGCCAAGATGGTGGAATAAACAGATACTTCCGTCCAGCCCTCTTTACAACAAAGACAAAAAAAAAAAAAAAAGTGAAACGGGTATATTTATGACAAGCTGGGAGCCCTGAGCATCAAAGACAAGCTTAGACAACGAACTGAGGGGCAGGAGGAGGAAGAGGCCATTCAGAAGTGGAGAAGACTTACCTGGCCTGAACCGCGGGGAGCCCTCAGGCGCCATTCCAGGAGCTGCAGTGGTGGGCTGGTACTCGCATTCAGCCGCAGTTTCCTCAAGGAGAAGCAGCCAGCCACACAGCCCACTCACACCTCCGGAACCTGAGGAGAACGGCGTGCTCCCGGCAAAAGCTAAGTACTTGTGTATATTTTACCGCGCCACCACAACCCCCAAGCCAGCTTCAGTGGCTGAATTCTTGGGCCTGAGACAGACCCTGGTGAGCACCTAGAGCCATCCTCCTGGCCTTGGGGAAGGGAAAAATTTGCCACTGGGGGGAAAAGATAATTTGCTAACTCCATTAACCTGGGGACCTCAGGACAGAAGTAGCACCCGTCCAGGCATAAAGTGTCCATGGACCTTGAGCACCTTTCCCTTCTGCATGGACCTGTGTGGGCCTATTTCGGGAGAATAAGCCCTTGTTGGCAAACTCCAACCATTTCAGCTGTGCAGTGGAGAGGTGGGTGTTTGACGTTTGACACTGCTTTGCCTATTAAACAAGGTCCTCACCTACCCACAACAGGGACCTAAGGACTGGTAGCACCACTCAGGTCACCCAGCCACCCACGACAGGGGCCCAAAGATAACTGGTACCTTCCAGTCCTTACCACCAAAAACTTTGAGTGCCCATGGTCCCTCTGCAAAACCCACCCACCAGCGCACTGTAGGGAACAGAGATGTGTTTTCCTCAGAGACGCTTGGGGATCGGTTCTCAGCCCCCTGCCTTGTTGAGAGCATGACCCCCTGCTGCAATCAGATATGAGTATATATGCCAATCACCCCTGCCCGTCTAAGACTGTAGGACAGAGCCTGTACACACACTTGATGATCAGATACCTGGAAACCTGAGCTGAATTCATAAAAGAAAACTGAATGGATTCCTAGACTGATATACCTGATAACAGCTCTAGCCAACAGGGACTAGGATACCAGAGCTCCAAAGGCAAAAATAATAAAGCTAGCTCACTCAAGCAACCCATAGGGGTATACCAAAACAAAACAAAGCAAGCAGCTACGACACAGTAAGCAAGCATAAACTAATACAATAACTTATAGATGGCTGGGAGACAACAGTCAATATCAAGTCACATAAAGAAACGGACCATGATCACCTCAACAGGCTCGCAAAACAAAGAATCCAGGGATCTTTTAGATGAAAGTGCATTCCTGGAATTACCAGATGCAGAATACAGAAGTTTAATATACAGAACCCTTCAAGACATCGGGAAGGAAATGAGGCAATATGCAGAACAAGCCAAGGAACACACAGATACAACAACTAAAGAAATCAGAAAGATTATTCAGGAACATAATGACAAGTTTAATAAGCTAGAAAAATCCATAGACAGATGGCAATCAGAAATTCGGAAGATTAACAATAAAATTGCAGAATTAGATAACTCAATAGAAAGTCAGAGGAGCAGAATTGAGAAAGTAGAACCCAGAATTTCTGACCTCGAAGATAAATCACTTGGCACTAATATATTTGAAGAAAAATCACATAAAAGAATTTAAAAAAATGAAGAAACTTTAAGAATCATGTGGGACTCTATCAAGAGAAATAACCTGCGAGTGACTGGAGCACCAGAACAGGGAGGGATAACAGAAAATACAGAGAAAATTGTTGAGGATTTGTTGGCAGAGAAATTCCCTGATCTTGTGAAAGATGAGAAGATATCTATCCAAGATGCTCATTGAACTCCACATGAGGTACATCTTAAAAGAAAGTCACCAAGACATATTATAATCAAGTTTGCCAAAACCACAGATAAAGAGACAATTATAAGAGCAGCAAGGGATAAAAGAAAAGTCAGCTACAAAGGACAGCCAATAAGAATAAGCTCGGACTACTCGGCAGAAACCATGCAGGCAAGAAGGCAATGGGATGACATGTTAAAAAATTGAAGGAAAAGAATTGCCTGCCAAGAATCATATATCCATCAAAACTGTCTCTTAAATATGAAGGTGAAATTAAGACATTTCCAGATAAACACAAGTTGAGGGAATTCGTAAAAACCAAACCAAAAGTACAAGAAATACTAAAGGGAGTTCTTTGGTTAGAAAATCAATATTATCAGGTATCAACCCAAGACTAGAACACTGTGCAGAGCAACCAGAAGTCAACCCAGACAGGGAAATCCAAAAAAACAAAGTAAGATTAAAAAAAAAAAAAAAAAGCCCAACACAGGGTAAGGGGTATGTTATTATATAAAAGAAGACAACATTAAAATAATAAAGAGGGACTAAGAAATGTAATCATACACTTTTCATATTGAGAGGAAGACACGGCTATACAAAGAAATAAAAGTTAGGTTTAAATTTAGAAAAATAGGGGTAAATAATAAGGTAACAACAAAGGAGACAAACTATCCTACTCATCAAAATAAAATACAAGGGAAAAATACAGACTCAGTAGAAACAAAAACAACAATGACAAATATGAGGAAAGGACAATATATAAAGAAGATCTACTCAGCACATAAAATCGAGTGGGAAAAAGAAACTGTCAACACACAAAAAAAGACATCAAAATGATAGCACTAAATTCATACCTATCCATAATTACCCTGAATGTAAATGGACTAAATGCACCAATAAAGAGACAGAGAGTGGCAGAATGGATTAAAAAACAAGATCTGTCTACATGCTGCCTACAAGATACACACCTTAGACTTAGAGACACAAACAGACTAAAACTCAAAGGATGGAAAAAATATATCAAGCAAACAACAATCAAAAAAGAGCAGGATTGGCAATATTAATTTCTGACAAAATAGACTGTAAAGTTAAATCCATCAGAAAGAATAAGGAAGGACAATACACCAAGAAGATATAATCATATTAAATATTTATGTACCTAATGATAGGGCTGCAAGATACATAAAACAAACTTTATCAGCATTGAAAAGTGAGATAGACAGCTCCACAATAATAGTAGGAAACTTTAACACACCACTTTCGGTGAAGGACAGGACATCCAGAAAGAAGCTCAAAAAAGACACGGAAGATCTAAATGCCACAATCAACCAACTTGACCTCGTAGACATATACAGGACATTCCACCCAGCAGCAACCAACTATACTTTCTTTTCCAGGGCACATGGAACATTCTCTAGAATAGACCACACATTAGGTCATAAATCAAGCCTTAGCAGAATCCAAAACACTGAAATATTACAAAGCATCTTTTCTGACCATAAGGCCATGAAAGTGGAAATCAGTAACAGAAAAAGCAGGGAAAAGAAATCAAACACTTGGAAACTGAACAATACCCTGCTCAAAAAAGACTGGATTAGAGAAGACATTAAGGATGGATTAAAGAAATTCAGAGAATCCAATGAGAATGAAAACACTTCCTATCAGAACCTTTGGGACACAGCAAAAGCAGTGCTCAGAAGCCAATTTATATCAATAAATGAACACATCTAAAAAGAAGAAAGGGCCAAAATCAAAACACTATCCCTACAACTTGAACAAATAGAAAGAGAGCAACAAAAAAAACCCACAGGCACCAGATACTAAAAATTAGAGCTGAACTAAATGAAATAGAAAACAGAAAAACAATTGAAAGAATTAACAAGACCAAAAGCTGGTTTTTTGAAAAAATCGACAAAATTGATAAACCATTGGCCAAACTGACAAACGAAAAATAGGAGAGGAAGCAAATAACCTGAATAAGAAATGAGATGGTGATCTTACAACAGACCCAACTAAAATTAAAAGAATCATTTCAGATTACTATGAAAAACTATAACAAATTTTAAAACCTAGAAGAAATGGATGAATTCCTAGAAACACACTACCTACCTAACTAACACAAACAGAGGTAAAACAACTAAATAGATCCATAACAAAAGAAGAGATTGAAAAGGTAATCAAAAAACTCCCCCCCAAAAAAAGCCCTGGTTCAGATGGCTTCACTGCAGAGCTCTACCAAACTTTCAGAGAAGAGTTAACACCACTACTACTAAAGGTATTTCAGAGCACAGAAAAGGATGGAATACTACCAAACTCATTCTATGAAGCCACCATAACCCTGATACCAAAACCAGGTAAAGACCCCACAAGAAAATTATAGACCTATATCCCTCATGAATGTAGATGCGAAAACCTCAACAAAATTCTAGCCAACAGAATTCAACAACATACCAAAAAAATAATTAACCATGACCAGGTGGGATTCATACCAGGTGTACAAGGATGGTTCAACATTAGAAAAACAATTAATGTAATCCACCACATAAATAAAACAAAAGACAAGAATCACATGGTTTTATCAATTGATGCAGAAAAGGCATTTAACAAAGTTCAACACTTATTCATGATAAAAACTCTCAGCAAAATAGGAATAGAAGGAAAATTTCTCAACATAATAAAGGGCATTTATACAAAGCCAACAGCCAACATCACCCTAAATGGAGAGAGCCTGAAAACATTCCCATTGAGATCGGGAACCAGACGAGGATGCCCCTTATCACCACTCTTAGTCAACATTGTGCTAGAAGTCCTAGCCAGAGCAATTAGGCTAGATAAAGAAATAAAGGGCATCCAGATTGGCAAGGAAGAAGTAAAATTATCTCTATTTGCAGATGACATGATCTTATACACAGAAAACCCTAAGAAATCCTCCAGAAAACTACTGAAACCAATAGAAGAGTTCAGCAGAGTATCGGGATACAAGACAAACATACAAAAATCAGTTGGATTCCTCTACACCAACAAAAAAACATCGAAGAAAAAAAAAAAAATCAATGCCATTTACAATAGCCCCCAAGAAGATAAAATACTTAGTAATAAATCTTACCAGAGATGTAAAAGACTTATACAAGGAAAACTACAGTACACTTCTGTAAGAAACCAAGAGACTTACATAAGTGGAAAAACATACCTTGCTTGTGGATAGGAAGACTTAACATTATAAAAGTGTCTATTCTACCAAAAGCAATCTATACATTTAATGCAATTCCGATGCAAATCCCAAGGACATTCTTTAATGAGATGGAGAAACAAATCAGCAATTTCATGTGGAAGGGAAAGAGGCTCCATTATTCAAAAAGAAGAACAAAGTGGGAGGCCTTACTTTACCTGATTTTAGAACCTATTATACCTCCACAGTAGTCAAAACAGCCTGGTACTGGTACAACAACAGATACATGGACCAATGGAACAGAATTGAGAGTCCAGACATAAATCCATCTACATATGAGCAGTTGATATTTGACAAAGGCCCCCAAACAGTTAAATGGGGAAAAGACAGTCTCTTTAACAAATGGTGCTGGCATAACTGGATATCCATCTGCAAAAAAATTAAACAAGACCCATACCTCACTCTGTGCACAAAAACTGACTCAAAATGGGTCAAAGACCTAAATATGAAATCTAAAACGATAAAGATCATGGAAGAAAAAATAGGGACAACGTTAGGAGCCCTAATACATGGAATAAAAAGTATAGAAAACATTATTAAACACATAGAAGAAAAACTAGATAACTGGGAGCTCCTAAAAATCAAACATTTATGCTCATCCAAAGACTTCACCAAAAGAGTAAAAAGACTACCTACAGACTGGGAAAAAGTTTTTAGCTATGACATTTCTGATCAGTGCCTGATCTCTAAAATCTACATGATACTGCAAAAACTCAACTGCAAAAAGACAAATAACCCAATTAAAAAATGGGCAAAAGATATGAATAGACACTTTACTAAAGAAGACATTCAGGTAGCTAACAGATGTATGAGGAAATGCTCACGATCATCAGCCATTAGAGAAATGCAGATCAAAACTACAATGAGATTTCATCTCACTCCTACAAGGCTGGCATTAATCCAAAAAACACAAAATAATAAATGTCGGAGAGGCTGTGGAGAGATTGGAACACTTCTACACTGCTAGTGGGAATGTCAAATGGTACAGCCACTTTGGAAATCAATTTGGTGCTTCCTTAAAAAGTTAGAAATAGAACTACCATACGATCCAGCAATCCCACTCCTTGGAATATATCCTAGAGAAATAAGAGCCTTTACACGAACAGGTATATGCACACCCATGTTTATTGCAGCACTGTTTACAATAGCAAAAACATGGAAGCAACAAAGGTGCCCATCAATGGATGAATGGATAAATAAATTATGGTATATTCACACAATGGAATACTACGCATCGATAAAGAACAGTGAGGAATCTGTGAAACATTTCATAACATGGAGGAACTTGGAAGGCATTATGCTGATGAAATTAGTCAGTTGCAAAAGGACAAATATTGTACAAGACCACTATTATAAGAACTTGAGAAATAGTTTAAACTGAGAAGAAAACCTTCTTTTGTGGTTACAAGATGGGGGAGGGAGGGAGGGAGGGAGGGTGCGAGAAGGGTATTCACTAATTAGATAGCGGATAAGAACTACTGTAGGTGAAGGGAAAGACAGCACACAATACAGGGGAGGTCAGCACAATTGGACTAAACCAAAAGCAAAGAAGTTTCCTGAATAAACTGAATGCTTCCAGGGGACATCTAAGTCAATTGGCATAATAAAATCTATTAAGAAAACATTCTGCATCCCACCTTGAAGAGTGGCGTCTGGGGTCTTAAACGCTAGCAAGCAGCCATCTAAAATGCATCAATTGGTCTCAGCTCACCTGGGTCAAAGGAGAATGAAGAACACCAAGGACATGAGGTGATTACAGGCCCAAGAGACAGAAAGGGCCACGTAAGCCAGCAACTACATCATCCTGAGACCAGAAGAACTAGATGGTGTCCGGCTACAACTGATGACTGCCCTGACAGGGAACACAACAGAGAACACCTGAGGGAGCAGGAGAGCAGTGGTATGCAGTCCCCCAAATTCTCATAAGACCAGACTTAATGGTCTGACTGAGACTAGAAGGACCCCGGTGGTCATGGCCACCAGACCTTCTGTTGGCCCAGGACAGGAACCATTCCCAAAGCCAACTCTTCAGACATGGATTGGACTGGACAATGGGTTGGAGAGGGATGCTGGTGAGGAGTGAGCTTCTTGGATCAGGTGGACACTTGAGACTATGCTGGCATCTCCTGCCTGGAGGAGAGATGAGAGGGTGGAGGGGGTTAGAAGCTGGCAAATGGACACAAAAAGAGAGAGTGGAGGGAGAAAGCAGGCTGTCTCATTAGACAGAGTGTAACTGGGACTGTGTAGCAAGGTGTATATGGGTTTTTGTGTGAGAGACTGACTTGATTTGTAAACTTTCACTTAAAGCACAATAAAAATTATTTTTTTTAAAAAATGACGAGAGAACAAGAAAACTCAAACTAGATGGTCCAGTTGTTTAAGGATGTCAGGATGTTGGCTGAGCATCTACGTGTGTGTCACTCATTGCTGCATAACAAAACACCTCAAAATCTAGTGGCCTATAAACATAAGCATTTATTATAGTTAATGAATCCTTACTTGCTGAAAGTGAAGAGGACTTGAAACACTTACTAATGAAGATCAAAGACCACAGACTTCAGTATGGATTGTACCTCAACATAAAGAAAACAAAAATCCTCAAAACTGGACCAATGAGCAACATCATGATAAATGGAGAAGACTGAAGTTGTCAAGGATTTCATTTTACTTGTATCCACAATCAACGCCCATGGAAGCAGCAGTCAAGAAATCAAAAGACGCATTGCATTGTGTCAATCTGCTGCAAAGGACCTCTTTAAAGTGTTGAGGACAAAGATGTCAACTTGAAGACTGAGGTGCGCCTGACCCAAGCCATGGTATTTTCAATCACATCATATCCATGTGAAAGTTGGAAAACGAATAAGGAAGACTGTAGAAGAATTGACGCCTTTGAACTGTGGTGTTGGTGAAGAATATTGAATATACCATGGACTTCCAAAAGAACGAACAAATCTGACTTAGAAGTACAGCCAGAATGCTCCTTAGAGGCAAGGATGGCGAGACTGCATGTTACATACTTTGGACATGTTGTCAGGAGGGATCAGTCTCTGGAGAAGGACATCATGCTTGGCAGAGTACAGGGTCAGCGGAAAAGAGGAAGACCCTCAACAAGGTGGACAGGCACAGTGGCTGCAACAATGAGATCAAGCATAACAATGATTGTAAGGATGGCTCAGGACCAGGTAGTGTTTCGTTCTGTTGTGCATAGGGTCGCTATGAGTCAGAACCGACTCGACAGCACCTGACAACAACAACAATGCATCTATGATCAGATAAGTCGTCCCGTTGGTCCAACTGGGCTTAATCATCCATTTTGCAGTCAGCTAGCAGGTTGGTTGCAGGCTAACTGGTTGAGGGTGATCTCAGCTGGGGAGAATTGTCTCTGCAACCTGTGGTCTCTAATCCTTCAGCATTCTACCTGAGATTTTTTTTTTTTTTTTCTCACGTGGTGGTGCCAGGGTTACAAAAGAGAAAGAGAAGACAAACTCAAAGCTCCTGAGGCCTGGACTCGGAATTGGTCACTGTCACTGTCTCCATAGTTCACAGGTCAAATCAAGTTACAGCAATGAGAGTTATTTATATTCATTTTATTCCATGATATTCTGGGTAAATGACAACCTACTTTAACGGTCAAGTTTCACTGGCTGATAGACAATCAAGGCGTATGAGCATGAATCACTTTTTTTTTTTTTACATTTCCACTCCCAATATAAAAAAGGAAATGTAACAGCTATTATCACACATTCTAAGGAATCCCTGGGTGATGCAAATGGTTAAGCATTCAACTATTACCTGAAAGGTTGGTGGTTTGAACCCAGCCAGCAGCACTCGAAAGATGGCCTGGTGATCTGCTCCCGAAAGATCACAGTCTTGAATGCTCTATGGAGCAATTCCGCTTGGCATAAGTGGGGTCTCCATGAGTTGGAATTGACTCGACAGCAACTAACAACAACAACAATCACAAGTATAGAGGAAGTGGTAGCTCAGTTGTAGATTTCTTGTCTTCCATGCAAGAGACTCAGGTTCAATTCCCAGGCAAGGCACTTCATAGGCAGTCATCACCCAACTGTTAGTGCTGCTATGATGCTGAACAGGTTTTAGCAGAGCTTCCAGACTAAGACAAACTAGGGAAAAAGGCCTGATGATCTACTTCTGAAAAATCAGTCACTGAATACCTTGTGGATCTCAACTGTTCAATCTCGTCGTACAAGTGCCCCATGGGTTGGAGTTTGACTCAACAGCAGTTAAGAGCAACAACATCGCATGTTATAAAAAGAACAGTGGCTCTGAAGGTTAGGATAAAGTACAAGTATATTCCAATCTGAAATACAAGAAAGGACTGACAAATGGTGCCCCAGGGAATGAGGACTTGGGGAGTGGCATAGAATCATGGAATCTTGGCTGGCTAAGGGGATCCAGAGATCAGATTGTCTCATTCGACTCGTTCCTATACTATCTTTTGATAGGTACGTATAACAAACAGCCTATGCTTCAACGCTCTCATTTCAGTTTTCGGGAATACATTACTTCATGAGTAAACTATTGGATAATTTTAGCAGTAAGAAGCTATTTGGCTAAGATGGGTGTTCTTCTATTCCATCATTTCACTAATTCTCTGATTCTTCTCTTTTCTGAGATCCTCTTTGTAAATTCACCATCTAGGCTTGTCCCCATGGTGCATTACTTCATTTATATGTTTGTGGACACAATAAATTTTCCTCCCTGGTGACTTCCTTCCTTAGAGACAATTTATTACCATAGAAACAGAAGAACTTGATCATGACAAAGATGAAGCAAGTAAGTAAGCTAATGGCACATAATTTTTACAGAGAGAAAGCCGGCAATTTCAGATTTCATTCTATCGCTTATGATTTACATAAATTTTTCACAAATATATTCAATTTAAATTTTGGTTAAAATTTTTAAAAGGAGATGGGTCTTGTCTCATTGGAGTTGTTTTGAGATTTGCAGCTGAACTGGTGTACATAGATTTTTGCAAACGATATATAAAATATATACTATTCGGCCAGCTGGATTACTTCTGAAAATGTGATGAGCTAGGAAATGAAGTTACTTTTTTCTTTAAAAAAAAAAAGTGTAATGATTTTTAACATTTTGAGAGAGTGAAAAGTATAAGTCTCAATCCCAAATGTTGTTATTTCTTTCAGTATTTTCCGCTACATATTCCAACACCTCCATTTTTACACTCAGGCTGCTGAGAGATGTAAAAAATGATGTTAATTCAGATCCTTGACTTGAACTTCAGCTGAACTTCTCAGCACTGTTCCACAACATCCTACATGTCCCTGGACAGGGCTCTCATTGTCCACCAGCATTATTAAAGCATTTAGAGACTTGTGTGCCCTACTAAACTTCTCCCTATCATTAAAAAAGAAAAGCAGGGTTTTGTGTTTCATTGAGAAAATTGGTGCTGAACCATAAACTTTTTGCTACTCTATCTAAAAACAGTAATTTTATCTGCACCACTCTATTTGGTTTTCCCACTCTCAGAGGAAAAAAAATCATCGCTTATTGACGTTATTGGGATCCCTCCCAGTTTCCACCTCAGAGACCTGACTAAAGCAGGTATGTTTTATCGCTCTAGAATCTCAATCTTGTCCCCTACACTGAATTTCTTCCCTCCACCAGTAAATACAATCATCTATCTCGGGATCTCCTATCTTAAAGATGATTTACACTTGTCTCCAATTCAGTCATCGGATGTCAGTCATCTTTCTCCATCTCTGCACTAAAATGACCTTTATCAAAGTCACAAGGAATTAAAACTGAAGTGCTTCCCATAATTTATCTCTTGGTAACATTTGACATTTTCAACCAGTGTTTTCTTTAACTAATTCCTCTTTATGCTTCTATGTTAACAGTCTGTTCACTCATCTAACAAATATTTCATTGATCATTTCAGTAAGGCACTGTTCTTAGGCACTTGGGATATATCACTGAACAAAACAGTTAAGATTTGCTTCCTGTGTAAAGTTTATATTTTCTTGAAAAAAATAATCAAAATACATTTGAATAAATAATTTCATAGTATATGAGAAATGGATAAGTTCCATGAAAAAAAAAAAAAGAAAGAAAAATTAGAGCCAGGTAAGGGAATCAGCAGTATAGGGGATGAAATTAGCTGCAGTGTTAAATTGAGTGGTCAGTTTAGGCCTTATTGAAAAACTATTATGTGAACAAAAACTCAAAAGGAGTGAGAGAAGTATCTAAGAAAAAATATGGAAGAGCATCCCAAGCAAATAGAGGAACTAGACAAAGACCCAAAGAAGCATATCTGTGTATTGAGGAATACCAAACACTTAGCGTAGTTAGGGAGAAGTAAACGAGAATCGGAGGAGAGATGTTCAAAGAGTGACTAAGGACAGATGATGCAGGGGCTTTTAAGCCATTGTAGGGATCTTGACTTTTACACTGAGTGAGCAGAGAAGGGAAACCCTGGTGGCATAGTGGTCAGCAGTTAGAATCTCCAGGTGCTCCTTGGAAACCCTATGAGGCAGTTCTACTCTGTCCTATAGGGTTGCTATGAGTTGGAATCAACTCAACTGCAGTGGGTTGGGTGGGTTTGGAGCAGAGAAGTGACATGATCTGACTTTGGTTTTTAAAGTTGCATTATGTCTACCATAAGAATAGATTATAATGGGTAAGACTGGTTTTAGTAATCCATCAAGAGATGATGGCAGCTCAGACCAGGGTGGTAAATGATGAGAAGTGGTCAAATTCTGATATATTTTGAAGGCAGAATCAACAGTACTTTCTGGATGTGTAAGAAAAATCCAGAGACCAAAGATGACCTCAGGGATTTTGGCCAGAGCAACTGGAAGGATGGAAAGATCATCAAAAGAGAGGGCAAAACCTTCAGATAGAATGGGTTTCACAGCAGATCAGGAGTTCCCTTTTGAACATGAAAAGCTTGATACATGTATGTGTCAAATACAGAGTTGGGTATAGACATGTATTTTGGAGCCATCAGCATACAGGTGATATTGAAAAAGCCATGCAACTGACTATATAAGATCACAAGTGTCGATAAAGGAAGAAAAGAGAATCAAGGATGAAGCCCTAGCACAAGGCAGAAGAGGAAGAACCAGCAAAGGAGATTGAGTAGAGACAGCCAGAGAAGTAGAAGGAAAGCAAAGAGAAAGTGGAGCCACAGAAGCCAAAATGAAGGAAGTGTAAAAATGAGAAGTGAGTTAGAGACTTTTATTTGGTCACTAAGGAGCCCTGGTGGCTCAGTGGTTAAGCCCTCAGATGCTAACTGAAAGGCTGGTGGTACAATCCCCACAGCTGCTCCACAGGAGAAAAACTTGGCTATCTCCTCCGTAAAGATTACAGCCTAGAAAACTCTATGGGGTAGTTTGACTCTGTCACATTGACTTGCTATGAGTTGAAAATCGATTCAATGTCACACAACAACAATAATATCGTCACTGCTCATCTCTCATGTCTCTCAATGTGGCTTAAGGCTACCTTGTCTGTTTCAGTAGCTAAAACACAAACTTGACTCTGTCTGCTCTTGGGTCAGCTAAATATCCAGGTTTTAGCTACGTGTAAATTCAATTCTGCGTTTAAAGACAGAAAATTTTAAACATTGAACTTAATATCTATTAGTATTATTTATTTTATTTCACTGAATACATTTTAATGGCTATTGACAATGAGGCACTGAAACCTGAGGGGACAGGAAATCCTGAAAGTGGTGGGGCACTAAAAGCATTCACAAATACAAATTTTACATGCCATATTTTCTGGAGTCTAAGAATTTTGATCCATAATTTTAACTTTTCAAAATTAGTCAATGTCTTACAATTCATGTGTGTATTGATGATGTTTACATTTTCCCCAAAAGGCTGTTGGCAAATAAATTGTGAATGTTAAATGAGTGGAGTCTTAAAAGCAAAATTTTCTTAAGGATATTTCTGAAGGCAATAATAATAATAATATTTAATAACTTAGGCGTTATACTAAGCACTTAACATACCTATCATTTCATCTAACCCTAATCATAACCCTATGAAGTAGATAATATGATTGCACCTATTTTATATAAGAGAAACTGAGCTTTGGGAACTTAAATTGCATCTGCAAAATTATACAATTAGTAAGTGTGAAAGTCAGTTCTTTATCCAGATCTTTCCAGCATGTTTATCCTTTTAGCCACCATGTGATCTAAACCATTAAATAACTAAAGAGCATTACGGAGGCATTTGTAGAACTGCACCATAGAGTGTCCAAGGAGGGTCTGGTGGATTTGAACTGCCAACCTTTTGGTTAGCAGCAGTAGCTCTTAGCCACTACGCCACTAGGGTTTCTCATTAAGGGTTAAAGAAGTTCTATTGTGTAATTTCTCCCACCAACTTTCCAATTGAACATAAATAATAATCTATCTTAATATTACCAATTTTCCTTTAAACTTCACAGAACTGGAGGGAAAGCATCTTTTTTCCCCTTTTCCTCCAAAATGATAGCTCCTTAGGTGGCAAACCGTTTGTGCTCGACTGCTAACTGGCACGCTGGTTAAAAGCTTGACTGCTAACTAAAAGGTCAGCAGTTTGAATCCACCAGTCTCTCCTTGGACACCATATGGGCAGTTCTACTCTGTCCTATAGGGTCACTATGAATCAGAACCGACTCGCTGGCAGCGGGTTATTTTACAGCTAACCTTAAGGTTGGCAGTTCAAACCCATACAGTGATATCACAGAACAAAAGTCCTGGCAATCTCCTTCCATTAGGATTAAGAAAACCCTATGGAAGAGTTTTATTCTGTAACACATGGGGTCGCCACGTATCAGAATCAGCTCAACAGTGACTAATAGCAACAATTCTAAAATGCCTCCATCTCTCTACTTTGCTTGAATACAAATTTTAAAAAAGTAGGATTTAACTTATATTTGTAATGGGTTTATTTTATGCACACATATATCAATATTATATACATATAATATTGATATATGTATTATATATAAAATATATATATATATGTACCATTGCTGCTGTCAGATGGATTTTGGCTGAAAGCAGAGAACACCAGAAAGATGTTTACCTCTGTTTTATTGACTATGCTAAGGCATTCAACTGTGTGGATCATGACAAATTATGGGTAACATTGTGGAAAATGGGAATTCCAGGACACTTCATTGTGCTCATGAGGAATTTGTGCAAAGACCAAGAGGCATCCATTTGAACAGAACGAGAGGATATTGCATGGTTTAAAATCAGGAAAGATGTGCATAAGGGTTATATCCTTTCACCACACCTATTCCATCTGTATGCTGAGTAAATAATCCAAGAAGCTGGACTATATTTAGAAGAATGGGGCATTATGATTGGAGGAAGACTCTTTAACAACCTGCATTATGCAGATGACACAACCTGGCTAGCTAAAAGTGAAGAGAACTTGAAACACAGATGAAGATCAAAGACCATAGCCTTCAGTAAGTGTTTTGCATGCAAAAGCTGGACAATGAATAAGGAAGATCAAAGATGAATTGACACCTTTGAATTGTGGTGTTGGCCAAGAATATTGAATATACCATGGACTGCCAAAAGAAAGAACAAATCTGTTTTGGAAGAAGTACAATCAGAATGCTCCTTAGAAGCAATGATGGTGAGACTACGTCTCATGTATTTTGGACATGTTATCAGGAGGGGTCAGTCCCTGGAGAAGGACATCATGCTTCGTAAAGTAGAGGGTCAGCAAAAAAGAGGAAGACTCCAAGGAGGTGGATTGACACAGTGGCTACAACAATGGGCTCGAGCACAGCAACAGTTGTGAGGATGGCACAGGACCAGGCAGTGTTTTGCTCTGTTGTGCATAGGGTTGCTATGAGTCGGAACAAATTTGACCATGCTTAACAACAACAATGTGTGTATATACACATATGTATTATGTGTGTATATACACATATATATATGCAGAAAAATAACGTTGTAATATTTCTCAAAAGATTTCTCAAGGCTCATTTCCTTGTTAGTACCGTCTACACTTATTGATCACCTTTGTCCTTTAATGATTTTAACTCAACTGCAAATAGCTTATATGATTTTGTGGTATAATATAAAGCAAATCCTTTAAATGGAATGCATTTCCTATTTAGTACTGTGAATTTCAGAGCACAATTGTTGATAATTTTGTAATCATACAAAATTATGTTTAATGCTTATTACTATATGTGATTTGTTTGGCCCCTTTGATTCATCCAGTAATTTGTGATCATGGGATGCACAGCAGACAGAATAATAAGGGTTTCTCAGAATACTAAGCTAATACAGTTTTAGACAGTAGATTCAAAAGAAATTATAACATAACTCAAATTCTAATTTAAAAACAGAAATTGTCTTATGTTTACATTCTTACTACCTGTCATTTACCTTGTAATTACAGTTGCCAGTTATAATATTTATAGTAACTTAAAAGTAATGTGGCTTTCATGCCTTCTAGCTCAAATCTTCTGTATCATTTAATGGAAAAATTGCAACCCCAGGCATAGAGAGAGAAATGAGTATATTTTAGTGCAGTTTTTCTCTTCATCTAGATTTTTTCATTATCAGGTTTTAAGCAGCATTATAGAAGTAACCTTAAATGATTACTAAGAGCAAGCCTGTAAAACTTATTGGTTATTAAAATATATCAAGCCCTTTGGTCTGGATATACAGATAAAGACTGAAGAAACAGATTCTTCAACATTTGTACGCCTTCCTGATTTATTTAGAAATAACCCAAGAATGGCCATCAAAAGTTGTTTTTCATTCTTTTTTTTTTTCTCCTTCAGCATTTAATTAAATTATTTTCAAATATTGGAATATTTTAACTTAAAATATTATTGTTAATTTGACATCTTTAAATCTTAAGGAAAAGGTATATATGAATGAAGTAAATGAAATCTGAAGTTTTTAACGACCTTGCTTTAATCACTGGACTCAAAATTTAAAGGTAATTGAACAGAGCAAATTAGATGGGGTTTTCTTAGAAACAGGAAAAACGAACATCACCAACTCTATAGGTGTGCCAGTTATGGGTCTAGGAAAGGTCTATTCATGTATACTTCAGAGCATAATAATTGCCAAACCGCAACTGAACCATGTACAGTCAAAAACCTCGTAGTCACTAGGAAGGGTAGGTTGGAAGACAGCCAACCATGATCAGTTATGAACTTTTCTGGGGTCATGACTAATGACTCAGCATCCAGTTTTATGAGAACACTTTATGATTCTAACTTGTACTAAAGGTTCTGTATCGACATTGTGGTGAGTTTTTCATTTTACGAAAAGCATTAGTATAATTTGAATATTTTAAGATTTCACTGAATAGATCCAACTCAATTTAGAATTAAAAAAAAAAAAAGTACTACAATTAATCCCTGGCAAGTTTTAGTTTTCTATCAAGTGGCCTATTTATTTCTACCTGTTTCAAGTATGATTAGATTCAGCTACAAGGCACAAAAAAATGCAAAATGGCAGCAGCTTAAACAAGAGGAATGCTACATGATCTACTATCACCACTTCCTGTTAACTCTGTGGACTTCATCTCTTCCATCTTTTCCTCGTACACTCTGTGCTGCAGCCGTGAAAAACGCATTTCCTGTCAAACCCACCAAGCATACTCCTGCCTCAGGGCTTTTGCACCTGCGTTTCTTCTGACTAGCATGTTCTATCAGTTATTTGTGTGTCCCAGATCCTTGCTTTTTGAAGTTCTCTACTGAACATCTTAAACAAGAGGTCTTTCCTCATCATGCTAAATAAAAATATAATCCCTGCCCTATATTTCATATTCCCCTCAACCTTCTTTTTTTCCTATAGCATATATCACTATATGACATGATGTATATTGATTTTGCTGAGTTTTTTATAGCTGTGGCTCCACTGAGATGCAAGTTCCACGAGGAAAGACACTTTGTTTTGTTGACTGCTGTATCCCAGTGTCTAGAACAGTGCTTGGCATGTACTGATGCTCAAAAAAAATCATGATTAAACAAAAAGTGAGTGCACGTCCTAGAGTTCCTTCAAAGGCTTTTAATAGGCAAATGGGCACCGTCTGATCTTATTTATCCGCATCTTCTTAGCGGAGGGGATCTAAACCACTCTAAGAGAGAGAAGGAAAGAACTAAACTAAAGAATAAGGAGTAAATTCCCTGGGAAATAAATGAGCTCTACAAAACAAACAAAAGGCAGTGGGTTTGGCAAATAGCTCGGCAAATATAGTGTGCTTTGGCTATGGAAAAGAGCTGAGTAAAGGCAGATGCTCTGAGAGAAAGGAAAGTTTTTCATTAAAGTGTCAGTACAATTAGAGCAAATCTTTCCACAACAAACAGGTGATAGAAGTGTTTTGCTAATTGCAAACTTAATTTCCAGAAAAAAGAAAATATGCTGTAGATGCAAGAGATGACTAACAACACAATGTTACACACATTTCTTTAACAACATTTAAGGGACTCCGTTGGATTAGGAGACTATGGCCTTCCTGGATTTCATTTTCTCCTTTTTGGGAAAAAAATAGTGACACTACTCATGATACTCTGTGTGGTCTGAAGTGGGAAATAAGCTGGCATCTGTTAGCACTTGCACTGGGAAAATGGGTAACGTCAGGCAGCATAGTTACCCTAAGGCTGAGCCCAAATGAGGTTCTCCAGGAAGAGCTCAATGGAGCTCCACAAACAGCATGTGTCCTGCTCCTCCCTAGGTCACGAGCAAACCTTCCAAGGCCCTCCACTAACAGTCCTTTCTCTAACTCTCCAGTCCCATCACTTCTCTCTCTCTCTATCTATCTCTTCCTGAGAGCAAATCTGCATAAGTGCCCACACAATTTTTTTCCATGGCTCCTACTTGGAAACCTGTTGCCATCAAGTTGATTATGACTCATGGTGACCTCATGTGTTACACGGTAGAACTGCTCCAGAGGGATTTCTTTGCTGTAATCTTTATGGGAGCAGATCACCAAGCCTTTCTTCCGAGGCACTGCTGAATGGGTTTGAACTGCCAGCCTTTGAGTTAGTAGTCAAGAGTAAACTGTTTCCACTATTTCGGAGCCTTCTACCTGGAAAGCAATCTTTTCTGACTCTCTCAGCACTGATCATCCCCCCTTTTGAAGGCTCATTCAAGATACAGTTTCTCTGGGAGGGTTTGCTGACTGATTCCACAGATCCTGATCCCCCGAGAAGTGTGCATGCTGTAAGATATGTAGGCAGTCTGATTGATGTTATTTTGTCTTTTCAGATACATTATCCTCTATTGTTCTTGTTGTCTCTATGTTATTTTCTTAGCCATTATGTTCAAATAAAAGGAGTAATTACAATTTCTTCTTTGATTCTTTCTCTTTTCTCATTGTCCCAAGCACACATATCTGAGCACACACATTATGCCTAACTCAGGAATTTCATTCAGTAAGAATAAATACATAAGTGCACAGGATTATCACTATTTCCCCTATCTTTTTCTAGAACAGATATTGAGTTCACCTCAACATAGAGAAGTCTCCATTATTAGGAGGAACAAATGCATTCTGATGTGACTTATCAGAAAAAAAAAGGAAAAGTTCCATTATCAGAAAAATAAGGACTACTGCTTTGCTTAATTCTCAAGAAACTGGATACCTTCTATATAAGAGTAACAAGATCGTACACCTAACGTAAACCAAAACTAAACCTGCTGCCGCCAAGTCAATTCCCACTCACATCAACCCCACTGATTTTCCAAGGCTGTTAATCTACATGGAAGCAGACTGCCATATCTTTCTTCCACTTAGCTGCTGGTAGTTTTAAACTGCTGGCCTTTCAGTTAGCGGTCGATCTCTTTAGCCACTTTAACCAGGGCTCCTACACCTAACGTACTGATTGTGGTCGAGTCAATTCTGACTTATAGTGACCCTATAGGACAGAGAAGAACTGCCTCATAGGGTTTTCAAGGAGCAGCTGGTAGATTCGAACTTCCACCTTTTCGTATTCGCCTCCTCCCTCTAATCCCTCTGAGGAGTCTATTTGGTCGTGTCATCTTAATCTCTATGAATGGGTTACAGACTCTAACCCTTATATGCATACACTGTAATTAATAGTACATAAACCATGTAAAGCAAGTAAGTTTTCTCTAAATTCACTGTTTAAAATTAAAAAATGAAATAAAATCTAGTTTACAGAGAATTTCTAAATCCTGGGCACTCTGAAATGGTTAACTTCTTCGACTGCTGACAAAAATATTTTACGACTTTTCTTTTCCAAATGATAAGTTTTAATACTTCCCCATATTTATATAGATGGGAAGTCTAAGAACTGAGATTCACATCAGTTCTTTTTACTCCAAGCCCAAATCTCTGCATAATAATCACAGCTGCCTCAAAAGAAAATATGTATTTTCATGACACAACTTAGACAAACAGTATGCTTTAGATTTTGTTGCTTAAACAAGGATATGGCAAGGTGCATAGATAAGAGTTTTTAGGTAGACTGGCATTAAAAAAAAAAAAAAGAAATCCAGAAATATAAAGGAAGTCAAATGTAATAAAAGCAGAAAGATTCATACTTGGAAAAGAGGTTGAAATGGTGTTTCACATCATTTTAAGAGGTGATGCCATCTCTCCATTCTCCGCAAATAAGAAGAGATTAAAAACAAAGATACTTCTTTCCCACCATAGTCTGCCCATTATGTCAAACCCCCATTTCAGTTATTATCATCATCAACTCACACCGCTTCAGTGTGATACCTCTGAAAGCTGTTGATAAAACACTATGTTTTAGTGCTGCTATAACAGAAACACCACAAGTGGACGGCTTTAACAAAGAGAAATTTATTTCCTCACAATAAAGCAGGGTAAAAGTCCAAATTCAGGGCTTCAGCTCCACGGGACAACTTTCTAACTCTGGACTCTGGAGAAAAGTCCTTGTTACCAATCTTCCCCTGGTCCAGGAGCTTCTCAGGCATGGGGACCCCGGGTCCAAAGGACACTCTCTGCTCCAGGCACTGCTTTCTTGGTGGTAGGAGGTCCCCCTGTCTCTCTGCTGGCTTCTTTCTTTTACATCTCAAGAGATTGCCTCAAGACACAATCCGATTTTGTAGACTGAGTCCTGCCTCACTTACACCACTGCTGCCCATCCTCCCTCATTAACATCACAGAGGCAGGATTTACAACATAAAGGGAAATCACACAATACCAGGAAACATGGCCCAGCCAAACTGATACATACATTTCTGAGGGGACATAATTTAATCCTTGACACACTACTTGGTAAATTTACACTCTTTCTCTGCCAAGGAGAAGTGGTAGCCTTACCCCCAGAGTGTTGCAGCCCTTCCTGACAGAGTTGGCAGTCTCCCAAATTCCTCATTTCCTCCAGAGTCTTCACAATCCAGGCATGGTGTTATCACAGGTTCTTTCTTGTCTTCATCGGGGAACCCAGTTCAAACACTCCTCACAGGGAGTGACCAAGAAAGAGAAGATCAAACCCACGAACATGGCTTGAATGAAATATATGTTTTGGGGGACATGAGTTGATTTGTGACTGTTCAAACCAATATTTTTAAAGAATGAGATAAGCAGAAGGTCTTTGAGAACAATCTTCCCTTCCTGTATTTTCCTCAGAAATACTATCTCCAAGTTTGGGCACCCATTCAGCAAAATAAAGGCCTGCAGTTAAACTGACTCAAATTCTTTTGGAGACAGATTATTGACTCTTGTTACTAGAGCACGACCTTTCCAGGACAGGAGGCTGGGAGGACCTCTCCCCACTCTCACTCCCCCCAAGAAGAGTGAAGGTATATAAAAAACCCTTAACATCCTTATATTTCCAGCAATGACTAGTGTTCCAACAATGATTTAGTACCTCTTATATATTTATATATTTTATATATTGGACCCCAGGGAGCTGAAAGGCTGGTCCATCCCTTATTCAACTCTGAATATATACATGTGTACCCATGCTTTTCCTTCTGGGGTGAGACTCATCTAAGTCCATCCCGAGTAAGCACTTCTTACATATCTTAAGAATACAGATTAATATAAGATGGTTTTAAGTTTTTTTATTCATCCTCATTTACTCTTCCAGTTTCCTGAGGTACATGTGATTTCATCGTGGATCTTGCTGAAGCCTCTGCCAAGACTTCCTCCCACTCCGCTGCGGTTCCCAGCCCCCCTCTCAGTCCACCAAGCCACAGCTTCTAACTGCAGTTTAGCCCGACCATGCTGCGGCCCTAATCACAGTTTCAATTTGATGCCAAGATCCTGCACATGTGCGAACCAAGATTTTGGCACATGCAGGACCTAAAGAGCTGTGTCCTCAGTCTGTCCTTGGACTTGAACATCACCAACACGATTCGACATCTGACCTCCAAATGTGGACATAGTAGGGCTAAGGGCGGAGAGTTCGGGCACCAAACCCAACCCCCAGACCCCATTGGAAATAAAAAACTCCCCAACCCCCTCAGACAGCAAGCACGTGGCCTTATGGTTGCTAGGCCACTTTGCTCCTTGTCTGCACAGATAATAAATTTCCATTTTCTGTTTCCCTTTCAGCTGGTGGTGTGGCATCCGTCTTATTTTGATCGGCTAATAGGACAGGACAAGAACCCTCATTCGGTTACATTGTCATCACCTCTAATTGTGCCATTCACCAAATCCCTCACTAATACAACTCTCTCTCTCCCCACACTTCTTCTCCTTCTGCTTGTTTGTCCAAATACTCCCATCATGAGCATTGGGTATGACTTGGGTCCTCTATCTTTTTCACCCCTCTACTTTCTCCCGACCCATCATTTCTTCATTTCCATTCTTATTCCACTTGGATTCCATGGTTCATAACTTCAGTAACATTCCTGCCAATATCCTACATTCTTTTTATGTAATTAAATATGTCTATCTTTTGTAACCTCTGGGTTTCCAGTCTTGCTTAAGAATTCAATCTCACCTCTAAATTATATCTGTAGTCTCCTAGATTTTCCTACAGGACTTTTATTAAATTTATATTTACTACCTTAATTCCTCTGAAACTTACTTTAATGTATTGTAAGAAAAAAGGTAATATTATTTTCTTCCAAACTGATATTTACTTTTGCCAGCACCAAACATAAAATAATAAGTTTTTTCCCAATGCACTGTGCATCTGTTAAATTTTCATGTACCTTTGGATCTAATTCTGGAATCTCTATTCTATTCTACTGAGTCATTTGTCTAATGTCATGCTGATATAATATTGACCTGTTTATAGTAAACTTCTGGCGTGTTCTTAGTCAGGAAAGGTATGTTTTTCTATGTTATTCTTTTTCAGTATGTTCTTGGCTAATCTTCGGTATTTGTTCTCTGAAAAATTTGAAGATTCCTCTGTTCAATTTTACCCCTATATACATAAAACATATATTATTGGTATTCAAATTGATAGTTAGCCCCTGGGCGGTACAAATAGCAAACACACTCCACTGCTAACCAAAAGGTTGGAGTTTTGAGTCCACCAAGAGGTACCTCAGAAGAAAGGCCTGGGGATCTACTTCTCAAAAATCAGCCTTTGAAAATCCTGTGGCTCACAGTTCTACTCTGACACACATGGGGTCTCCATGAATCAGAGTCAATTTGCGGGCACCTGTTAATTGATAGTTACATACATGTATGGCTTTGTTTTAAGAAAGTAACATTTTAAATTTTTAAACCATTCTTTGTCGAGCCGGATCCCTGGTGATGCAGTGGTTAAGTGCTATAGCTGCTACCCAAAAGTCAGCAGTTCGAATCCAACAGTCACTCCTTGTAAACCCTATGGCCCAGTTCTACTCTGACATGTAAGGTTGCTATGAGTCGGAATCGACTCGACTGCAACGGGCTCTTGTTTTGCCGTTGTTGTTGAGCACAGGTCTTTCCATTATGCCTACGTAAAGTCATAGCTCCAGGTCCTCTTCTTGCTCTCTCCTGAATCATCAATTTTTCCTTCTCTAGGGAAGCATTTCCACCAATATACAAATATTTTACCTGTCTTAAAAAATAAACCCCCTCGATCTTGCTTTTCCCTTCAGTTACTACTCCATTTCTCTGTTCTTTATAATATACACCTTTCAAGCATTTTCTTTTCTCGTTCTCTACAACTTCTCTGTTCCCCTTTTCTCTAAAACTCACTCTTGTTGTTAGTTGCCATTGAGTCACTTCAGATTCATGGCGACCTCAAGTGTGCAGAGTAGAACTGCTCCATAGGGAGTTCAAGTCTGTTATCTTTCGGAAGCAGATCACCAGGCCTTTCTTCCAAGATGCCTCTGGGTGCATTTGAACCGCCAAACTTCCAGTTAGTAATCTAGCACGTAACCATCTGTGTTACCTAGGAACTCCAAATCTCTCTCTAATCAGGCTTTATTCCTTCTACCATTCCACAGAAAACGCTCTTGTTCAGGTTCACCAATTACCTACAAGTTGCTAAATCTGGTGGTCAATTCTCTGTTCACTTCTTACTTGACTTATCACCAGTGTTTGTCATGACTGATCGTACTTTACACTTTCTTCACTGGCTGTTATAACAACATATATATTTAGGTGAATTTGTTCCTTTGTAGCTTCCTTTTAGCTCTCTGATTGGAGAGCCCCTACAGACTATATTTGTTTCTCCTCTTGTCTAAATTCTTTCACTTGGTGATTTCATCTAAATATACCTTGATGATCTCACCTTTGAGATAGCAAATTTAACACCATCTATATGATGAAACCAAAAACCAAACCAAACCAAACCCATTGCCACCGAGTCGATTCTGACTCACAGCGACCCTATAGGACAGAGTAGAATTGCCCCACAGAGCTTCCAAGGAGCACCTGGTGGATTTGAACTGCTGACCTTTTGGTTAGAAGCTGTAGCACTTAATCACTACACCACCAGGGTTTCCAAACACGATGAAGATTCCCAAATGTATACCTCCAGCATGTTCCAATCCCCAAAATGCAGACTCGTATATCTAATTACCTGGTGATTTCTCCACCTATCTAATAAATATGAATTAAAAAAAAAAAAAAAAACCAAACCCAGCGCCATCGAGTCAATTCCGACTCATAGCGACCCTGTATAAACCTAATACAAATAATAAATAAAGTCTCATATTCAGCAACCTTAGCAAATGTATTAGTTTCCTAGAGTTACCTTAGCAAAATACAACAAACTGAGTGGCGTTGACCCCCTCATGTTGAGTGTGAACACAAACTCATGAAGACGTGTGAGCCAGCCCTTCATACCTTTATCTTCACCACCCCCAACCCCTGTTTTAGATAACAAATGTTTCAGTTACCCATTCAATTCTTTATCAAACCATTACTCTGAGGGTGGTACGTAACATGGTATGCCCATTTAATATGATGTCTCTTGGCCCATTGCTGCACCCTGTGGGCTGTAAAGTGTGTTCCTTGGTCTGGTGAAATATAACTCAGTGGCCTAAAGTGGTACAGTATCTTTTGTTCCAATACCTTAATAGTCTAAATCTTGGGTGTCAGCTGAAACATGTTCTCTCTGACAGCTCTAGGGGAAGATCCTTCCTGGCTTTTGGTAGCCCCAGGCATTTTTTGGCTTGCAGTATACCTCTGTGGTCACATGGCCATCTTCCCTGTGTCTATTGCTCTGTATCTCTTCTCTTTTATACGACACCACTCAGATTAGATTAGCGCTTTCCCTGTTTCAGTATGACCTCATGTTAACTGATAACATGTTCAGAGATCCTGTTTCCAAACAAGGTTGCCTTCACAGGTACCAGGGTTTAAAACTTCAGCATATCCTTTGGGAGGACACAATTCAATCCATAAAACTAAATCCTCCTGTTAACACAAATCTGATCATCAGATCCCACTACCCAATGCTCTCTAAGCACCCCTAGTCTGACAGTCACACTTTTTACTTTTCGACTCCTACCTACCTTTCCAGACTTAACCCTCTGAATCCCTACCATGGAAACACTGGTGGCTTAGTGGTTAAGAGCTACAGCTGCTAACCAAAAGGTCAGCAGTTCAAATCCACCAGGCACTCCTTGGGAACTCTACAGAGCAGTTCTACTTTGTCCTATAGGGTCTCTGTGAGTTGGAATTGACTCAACAATAGCGGGTTTTGTTTTGTTTTTCTTTTGGTTAATCCTATTACAGCCATCAGTCACCGTACCCTAAACGTTTCTGTGTGTATTCTAATACCTCCAGGTGGCTTAATATATCTTCTCTTTCTAAAATGACATCCTCACTTCACAAAAGAGTATATTGATTATAATAGACTTTTTCCCTTTTTTTTGTAGGATTTGACATAGCTTAAGTTCGTTTTTGTTGTTGTTAGGTGCCATCAGGTCAGTTCTGACTCATAGCGACCTTTTATGTACAACAGAACAAAACACTGCCTGGTCATGCACCATCCTCACAACTGTTGCTATGTTTGAGCCCATTGTTGCAGCCGCTGTATCAATCCATCTCATTGAGGGTCTTCCTCTTCTTCACTGACCCTCTACTTTACCAAACATGTTGTTCTTCTCCAGGGAATGGTCTTTCCTGATTACATGTCCAAAGTAAGACAAAGTCTCACCACCCTCACTTCAAAGGAGCATTCTGGCTCTACTTCTTCCTAGACAGATTTGTTCATTCTTCTGGCAACCATAGTATATTAAATATTTTTCACCAATACCACAACTCAAAGGTGTCAGTTCTTCTCCAGTCTTCCTTATTCATTGTCCAACTCTTGCATGCATATGAGGCAACTGAAAATACCATGGCTTGGGTCAGGAGTATCTTTGTCCTTAAAGTGACACCTTTGCTTTTTAACACTTTGAAGAGGTCTTTTGCGGCAGATTTGCCTAATGTAATACATCTTCTGATTTCTTGACTGCTGCCTTCATGGACATTGATTGTGAATCCAAGTATAATGAAATCCTTGACAGCTTCAATCTTTTCTCCATTTATCGTGAGGCTGCTTATTGATCCAGGTGTATTTTTGTTTTCTTTATGTTGAGGTGTAATTCACACTGAAGACTATAGTCTTTGATATTCATCAGTTCAATATTTAGAGGATATGTAATCAAAATAAAATAAGGACAGTAGTGGAACGGAAAAATTTTGTCTGAAGAGATATTAACACCAAAATATACTCTAAGTTTTTGGTGAAATTTTTTAAAGTAAAACTTTGAGATAAGCTTCTTTTTTATGTGCTACCTCATTTTTTTTTTTTTTTTTTTTTAAGTTTTAGAAAGAAAAAATTAGGTAATTAAGGGTTTCAGTTAGATGGGTTATAGTTAATCAGGATTGACCACACTGGGCCAAAAATTCTTGAAATGACACACGTAAACTTGGTTAAGTTCTTTCTTGTGAGGCCACATAATGCATTGAAGTCAGTGGTTAAAAAAATCCATGAAAAATGACAATTTTCTTTTGCCAATGTGATTTTAATTATTAGTTCCAATTTCTTCAGCATTTTGTTGTTTGCTGATATGTGACCAGCTTACATAGCACCTTGATTTGCTGTTCCAGGTAATGTATTGGTTTTCCCTCTTGCTCATAATTAAATTTAATTCAGTATATCCCCCAACCTGTAACTCATAATTGATAGTTAAGTTTATGAAATTTTCCATTACTTATTCTTCTGTATTTCTTAAATTTAATATAGAACAGGTTAGGTTAACACATCCATTTCTTAAAAGTCTAATTTATCAAAAACATAACAAAAACAAAAACGAGCAGCCAAACTCTTAACCACTACGCCACCAAACCCATTGCTACTGAGTTGATTCTGACTCATAGCAACCCTATAGGACAGAGTAAAACTGCCCCATAGGGTTTCCAAAGAGCAGCTGGCATATTTGGACTGCCAACGTTTTGGTTAGCAGCTATAGCTCTTAATTACTGGGCCATCACGGCTCCACAATGCCACCAGGGCTCCTAATTTATCAAAGGACACATTTAATGTGAACTCAAATCCTTTTACAAATAGTTATCCTTTTTTACTTTATGCCTATAAAGTAATTTCAGTTTTAGTGATAGGAATTCCAATCCTCCTATTTTGCATAAATACAACTTTCATTTCCAAATTGTTTTTTTCTTTGTCTCTCTTTGCTAAATGTGGACACAATCCCTATTTGTTTAAACAAATAGTGGTTAAGAAAACGGTTTTGAGTTTCCCTTTACTTGATTCCTCTGTACAATTGGGGTGGGGTAGGGTGGGGAATATGTTTTACTAAGGAAAGAACAGTTTTTTTTTTTTCCCCTCTCTGCAAGTGAAACAAATCACTCATTACACAATGACATAAAAACAGAGTCCAAGTTTTTTAGTTAGCCTATATGCTGATGTGAGGTAAGTTCGCCATAGCCGAGGCCAGTGGGAAAAAATGGTGTCCTCCTCTGAAGACATCTATTGTCTCATCTGCTGCTGACTGTCAGGTTGATTTTTCCCTGCCACCATCCAAAGAGGGGTTCCTATGTGCAGAATAATCATCTCATAGAGGGCTTCCTACGTGTGCGGAATAACCAGTCAGTCACCTGGCATGCTGGATAAATCCAAATCCGCTGACCTCACCTGGACAGGTTCTGATTACAGTGTCTGGAGTGAGGTGCAGTTAAAGCAACTTTTATGATGTTGTCATCCCCCGCTATAACTGCCACACGTAACTCTGAAGTGGATATTACATAGACTAAATGGAGAAAAAAGACATTCGAGAGCGTTTCTGTCTTGGAGTCTTCTCCCACTCTTCTGGTCAAAAATGATCTACATGAGCAATTTCATGATTCAACCTAATGGTTTTCTTGTCCTACTTATTATATTAAAGCACCAAGTTGAGTTTCCCATGGGTTGAGTGATTTGATGTTGCAGTGGAACAAGATTTTAAAGTACGTGTTAAAGTATGTGTTAAAGTATGTGTTATCACGTATCTTGTGTTACCCTATGACCTTTGTGGCATTAGGGTAGCTAAAGCATGAAATATCCACTGACTCCTGGAAGAAATGGAGACAGAGGCATACAGACAGAGAATAATCTATTGAACATCAAAACCTACATTATTTTCATTAGCAAAATCTAACCCACAAGGGAAATCAAAGCACAAAATACCTCATGTCTTAAGTGTTACTGCTTCTGTCACATTTTCACCTTCTTTATCCCCACCCCAAGATAAAAAATGACTCCAAAAGTCGGGGGAAGAATAGAGTGGAAAGAGGATCTGGAGTGAGTAGAATTGTTGGCCTGGGATGGGGGCATCCAGGCTTTGCTGGGGAAAGTCTTAAGGCAGGATGACAGAGGGACTCCAAATATTTGGGAAGTAACTGTAGAGTGAACATTTGCCTAATTTTTCTGGATAGAGATGAAAAATTACAAAGTCCCCAGAGTAGATTAATGGCCGCAAAATATCTCTGGGATGCCTCACACAATTTCCTTGTATCAGGAATAGATGATTATCTGTTTCCTGAGAGTAAACAGGAAGGGGTGAAAAGTTATACAACACTTCACTGAGTTTCTGTGGTCCCAGCATAGACAAGAGTAGCACAGTGATTCCCGTGCACCCCAAGCATTAGAGTCTAACAGACCTAAGCACAGGGGCCCAAGCATTAAAAAAAGTTATAACGTGATCCAGAGAGCTTTACAATGAAGATTAAATGACGTCACAACAGCAATCTGCATGGCCCAAAACATGAACCAGACTAAGGCAGACTGCTGTAGGAGATGCCAGGGTGGAGAGTTGGTGACTCCCAGACAGACCTCACCCTTATCAGCTTGACACGGTGTAAGTCCTTAGAAATGTAGATACAGCCCCGGAGAAAAGGAAGGGGGTAATTTTTTGGGTGAGTGGCGGGATAGCGTCATCTAACTAGAATTCATGTTAGGTATGTCAGTTTGGAAACTCTGGTGGCGTAATGGTTAACTGCTACGGCTGGTAACCAAATGGCCGGCAGTTCGAATCTGCCAGGCGCTCCTTGGAAAGTCTATGTGACAGTTCTACTCTGTCCTATAGGGTCGCTGTGAGTCGGAATCGACTCGACAGCATTGGGTTTAGTGGTTTTTTTTTACTCCGTTGGAGAAAAATGAAAATTCTATTTCTTGAACATCTGAGTGAAGACTTACGGCAAGAATACGGACTCTACACAGTTGAAATATATTTCAAACCAAGAGAGATGTGTAAAACATTTAAGAGACCTTTTTCAAGGCATGGATTGACAAATCTTTTAGTCTGTAAGTTATCTAGGTCTCTCTATAAGAAAAGCATTTTACTTGCTATTTCATCCTTAAGTCCATCTTTCAGCCCGGGATTGTCCTTATGTCTTAGTCACGTCAGCAGCTAGCAAAATTGGTTCTCTTTGCAGCTTCTGATGAAAACATTTTATCCTTCACTATCTCAATGAGTGCTATCAAGTAGTACTCTCTCTCAAGAATTTTCTTTTGTCCCCTTCTTTCCTACTCCTATTTCCAGGCCCTTAACCCATTCCTAATTCTCCTTATCCTGACTTCCTGTTCTGTTATAACCAAATGGTAAAATCTACTTTGCCCCCACATTTGCACCAGTGATCCATTCCATCTTTTATCAAACACCATTCTGTATAAGCAGTATGCTTGTGTATGCTACTCTTTAATCTAAAATTGATGTTGCTAATATTTTTTACTTTAAATTTGTGTTATATTTTCCCAACGTGGCTGCAACAATGACTCTTATCCTACATACTGTCAGCACCCCCTTGAATCCTGAGAGGGCACTGACCAATAGAATATCGCAGAAGTGACAACTGTGCCAGTACTGGGAGAAGCCCTAAACAAGCAAGACAGCTTCTGAGTCTTGCCTGTTGGAAAACAGCTGTCACAGAAGTGTGACTACCCTGAGGCCTGGAGAGGCATGGAGGATAAACATCCTGAGTAGAGACAGAGGCCAAGGAGAACCAAGGTACCATACATGTGGGATGAAAAAGCTGTCATGGATATCTGCTTCAGACCTTCACACGGTGTGAGAGACTCCAAGAGGAAACTGTCCAGGTGAGCCTAGACAAGCTACAGAACCATAAGAGATCATAATACATTTTTGTTTTAAGCCACTACAATTTGAGGTGTTTTGTTATGCCGTTGTAGATAGCCAAAACAAAGACAATCATCATCTTGCCATGTTAGTTTTTCCTGGTGAGGGAGGGCAAGGAAAGCACTCCCTGAGAAAGCCATGACTGAGCTATGAGATATGAAAGGGAAAAAGTAGCTTACTCAGTGAATTGCGGGGGGGAGGGGAGAATAACATTGGAGATAAAAACAGAAAAAAAGGCCATTTAGTTGGAGTAAAGAAGGAGGGAAACCATGATGAGCTGGTGGCCTGAGGCCATAGTGGGCATGCCTTTCAAGGTCTGGCACTTCCAGGAGAGAGAAGTTGAATCGTTTCTGGCTCACAATGCTCTTTTCCTTTCTCTGAGTGGCCATTGCCATTTAGAATATAATGTTATACTACCTTGGGAGACACAGCACGCATTTGCTTTGCAGTAATATGTTTTTACTTAATTCCAGAATTTTTAACTTAATATCCCATGTGTGTAGCATACTGAAGTGTTAACTGCGAATTGTATTTTTTTTTTTTTTTTGTATTGCAAATGGTACATACACAGTCACTCCTCATTATTTGAAGATTTTGCATTCATGAGTTCTACTACGCTCTAAAATTTAGTAGCCCTTGTGGGGTCATTCCCAGACATGCATATATGCAGGGAAACAGAAACAATGGAACTGCCCTGTGTGCAGGTTCCCAGCCGAGGCTGAGAATAACCACAGGAATCAACTGCAATACTATGTGGATGGGTGCCAGAGACATATTAGTTGATCAAGAAATGTATGTTAATTAAATTAAATATATAAGACATCAATGATATGAAATGTGTTTTCCAAGCCATAAAGTATGTCATCTGTCCCTCTGGGGCTAAATTTCTTTGCACTACAACAATTATACCCAAAACTCCCTTGTTTATTATGGCCCTTTTTTTTTTTTTCCAGCGTGTTTGCGATCAGAAAGGCACCTGAAAGAACTGGCGCAGACATTCATTTGGCAGATTCAATAAAGTGTGGTGAATTAGTCATTGAACCTTTAAATCTCTCTGATCCTGCCGCAATGTGAAGATTCATACTCTGTAATTTTCTAGAATACTGCAACCAAATTTTATCTATTTTTACTGCAACCAAATTTTATCTGACTATATCTAATTTTTTTTTTTTTTTAATATGTATATCTAAATGGTGATGTTTATTTTAGGGAAGCTTCGCACCAAGCTGACCTCAGTTCTGGAGGTGGGTTGGTGGTGGAGTGGAGAATACAGCATTGTTAAGAAGCCAGTGACCAGGAGATAAAACAATTAACACAAAAGTATTTATCTGCAGGTCGTTGCTCCTTGGCTATATCCTGCCCTTTGTCTCCCATGGTGGCTATAATTGCTGAGAAATTTGCAATAGAATTGGACCCATGGTGACCAGTGGGGAGTTTTGGCTGCATTGCTCCATTCACCTCCTCCATATATCTAGCAAGGCATTTTAGAGGTAAAGAAAATAGAACAGGTTACATGAGAGCAAATTTAAAGAAAAAGGTAAAAGAAAATGATTATCTATACTCCGTTTTCAATAAGAACTCCATAAAAATCCACAGGAATGGAATTTCTGACACCAACACATTTGGGTCTTGAAGTTTGCTTTCAATGCAAAAAACCTAGGTAATTAAAGAAAAACATATTTTTGCAAAAAAATGTATTTGTCTCTCTACCTCAAGATAACTCACAGATTTCCTGGTGATGAGAGATGGGAAATAATCAGTGGCTATGAATAAATTAATGAAATCGCCAACAATCTTTTTCAGTTTTATTAGAAGTCTAAACAAGAATCTTTTGACTCTTATAATCTAATATACTGGTATATTTTCAAGATTCATATCTTTTGATCAAATTGCAGATAATACAGGTTTTTTATTGACTTAATAATTCTGTTTTTCAAAAGTATGATGTTCAAGGTTATCAGCCTGTTTGGAATTAGAATTTCCATAGAGGGTGTGTAAGGGGACATTTGAGCATCAGAAGTCATAATAATGCTTTAATATCTGAAATATTTATCACATAAAGTCAATTACTGTTTGGTTTTTATGGTTCCACATTTAATGAAAAGAATTGGCTTTGACCTCTAACTTCATTTCTAATCTATTTAGACTATATCTGTGCTTTCTTTGTGTTTTTACTTATCATATTTTTTATACTACTCTACTTGGTGTCAACCTACTTTTATTAAGTAACTACAAACACAGTTATGAGAGATCCTGATTTTCAGAAACTAATGTCCAAAAATTCAGTTTACAAAAATGTGAGGAAGAAATTGTTTTTGTTCATAATAATGTCCAAAAAAAAAAAAAAATCCTAAATTCCTTTTCTTCTAAGAAGACCCACATAAGGGTTTTTTGTTTGCTGGTATTTCGTTGTCTGATGTCCTAAGAAGAGCATAAAGAGCAGGTGTTGTCTCTACTTAATGTTCGAAGAAACTAGAATTCAAAGAAGTGAAATTAACTTCTCTGATATTTTTGTGCTTAACTAAAAATCAGAGGGAACAAAACCAGCTCCTGAAAAACCAACTCGTCCCGTGCCGTGTCCAGTAAGAAACAGCATCCTTCTACAAGAATTAGTCATGACTAACTCTTACCAGCTGGTTTTATGCAGCATTAAGTATTCTAATGTGGTGTTTTAAACTGTCAACCTGCAGAATGGCACCCACCCAGCTGATACCTCTCCATGCCTTGGTGTAGAGGTTATATGTGAAAACTTGCACTCATTCTTTCAAAAATCCAACCTAGATTTGTGGTATGAGCTAGGGCTCCTGGCTGAAATACAGACACACAGAAATCAAAGAAAATATCTGAAATTTCAAGCAGATAATCATCTTTCTCACATAAAACTATTTTTTCATGTCTTCATAGGTATATAATTGTTCTTGCATGTACTTAAATACTTTTATCAGGTGTTGCCTGGCAGCACATAAGCTCTTGTATGTCTAAATTAGAGCCCAGAAATAACTGAATAAGCCTAGGGGGAGAATGAAAACACATTTTCAAACTAATTAGCTCTCTAACTGTAAGGCCCAGCAGAGTCGATGTATCTGGAAACATAACTAATTATGATTTATTTAAATGCTATTTAAAATGCATTATTCTCCACTCTCTAAAAGCTGAATTACAGAGGAGGAAATTCAATTTAAAAATCAATAACTGTTTTATAAACATCTTATTTTATTTTTCAAAAGTTCATTTGGTGTTTATAAAGACAGCTATAATTGTCCAAAAATTATTTTAATAAGAAAATATCATACAACATAAAAAATATAAAGTACAAGAAATAAAATCTGTTAATGGCAAATCAACTCATAATGAAACACTGCTATTTGGATAAATAATCAAAATCATTTTAGAACAATAAATTCTAATCATATTTTACAGTCAAAGGAAATGTGAAAAAAAAAAACTACAAATCTGTCTCCTAGGTATAATCTTTTATTCAGTTTCATATATTCACTGCATTTTCTAAACAAAAGACTGAAGGATTTTTTTTTTTTTAATCAGGGTTGATAAGTATCAATATCAGAATGAAGGGATTTGTGAAATGGTTCTCAATAAGTTTTGTTTTGCATTGGCTTTCATTTTCCTTTTAGACCTAAAGGGTTAAAAAGAATATATATATATATATGTATATATAAACTTATATGTATATATAAATATATATATAATAATGTATTGATCGTTCAATTGGATATACTGAAAATAAATCTTGACCTATGTCTGAGGAGATTAGAAAATTCTGGTGTCTTCAGCCATGAATGGGTTGCACATAGTAAAACCTCAGTCTTTTTAGGCTATGGCAGAGTGCCCATTAGCCCCTAGGCTATATGCCTTTGAAGACCAGCAGAGGTGGTTAGGAAGTCCTGAGTCACCGCAATTTAAAGTCCTGAATTGCTTATTGACCGTAACTCTATTTCTAAAGAGCTATCTCTCTTGCTCTTTACCTCACCATCCTAAAAGTTTGTAGGCTTTTGTCACAGTTATTAAACATCATACTGCCTGAGCCATCCCCATTCAACAACAACAAAAAAATTCACCCCAACCCTCCTCCTGTACACTAATCTCTGTATTGGATTTTTTGCCCTCACTTACCCTTGCCAAGGATTCTCAACCTGAGCACACTGAGGTATTTCTCTTCTTGTTCTAAGATGTATTGTCTGCCTCCACTTTTGAATGCGGCATACCACGAGACTCTTTCTGGGAACTGCATTAGGTAACTTTACATTTTTACATTAGGTAACTGTCCCTTTCTCCACTTTTACCTTGAACTTCTACCAGGAACTGATAATGATAGTACCCTATCTTCCTTGCCAGAGTGGGTTTATCCAATGGAGGGGTAAATCTGAATTCTTCTCTAGGAAGAGAAGGAAGAGAAAATGTTCCCTTCTTTGAGCAATGTTAGGTGATTTGAAGACCCCAACCTATGAAAGAAGCACATCTACGATAAGATAATCACCTTACATCCAGAGAGTACAGAAGACAGGCAGTCAGGATGGTGCCAGGTCTCTGCACTCAGTTGACCCTTAGGCTAAGCTGCACCCTGCTGTCCTTAGGCAATCTAGGCTTTCAATAAAGTCTCTTCTTTGCTGTAAATAATTTTAATGGATTTATATTGCTTGCAAACCAGACACTCATGATTTGGAGTCTGTGGCCACTGAATCACCATCCTTTTCTGAGATTCTAAATCTGGCCTGCTCAGACCTTAGCTTCTCTTTGGCTCCTTAGCATAACCTTTAGTGAAAGCACCTGAAGCAAATACATCACTGTAGTCCTGTGAAATGTCTCCTAGAAAGGAGGTTTTTCAAAGTTATTTTGAGATTTAACCTTTCCTGTCAGAAGGTTTTTGTAACTAAGCTGAGCCCTCCACCACCCAGTTTTGAAGGCCTCACACTTATCTGTAATCACATTTCTGAAGAAGGATCTATGTATGTCACCCTTGTCCTCTCTGCCAAAGAGCAAGTTCGATTCAGGTGGTATGAGAGGGCCTGTCTCGCATTTCCTTCTAGGCTCTGAAGAGTTCATCTGAATTTGGACTCTCCATCACGGAGGAATATGCTAAACAAGGGGCACAGTGGGCAACTCACCTTCATTGCTAACTGCATGCCAGGGTCATCATGAATCCAGTTCCCGAAGTGTACAAATTGATCCAGTCCTCCATTTCTATTTCTCCATCGGCATACTCTCTTTCCTACCCTAGCCTCCCAGAGCTGGGTCAGAGCTCACATGTTAGAAAGATATCTTCTTTTAAACTACCTAATAAGCAGACTCCAGCCCCAGCTGGCTCTCGCTGGCCCTGTGGGTTCGTTAATTTACTGGAACAACTCATAGGATTTCAGAGAGTACACCGCACTTACAGGTACAAGTTTATTACAACCAAAAAGGGGTGCAAACAAAGAGATACATAAGATGAGGTTTGCGCGGGATCACAGCACAAAGCTACCTTTCCCATGCATGGTCACTGACCAGAAAGCTTAGAGCCTTAGGATTGCAGACTCTTATTGGCCTGATCACGGGACCATGACAGGTTACATCATGCTTCCTGAGCTTAGTCAACATAGTCCCTTTTGGTCTGGTCAGCCCCTGGTTCATTAGCCTCGGGCATTGGTCCAACTCATAAGAAGAACAAAGGCCAAATTGCTTTCTGCAAGGTGATCCTGCTCCTCACAAAGACTAATCTTCCAATAAACTTTGGGGATTAAGCCCCCCCAAAAGAAACCTGTTGCTGATTTCAATTCATAGATACCCTATAGGACAGAGCAGAACTGCCCCGTAGGGTTTCCAAGGATCAGCTGGTGGATTCGAACTGCTGACCTTTTGATTAGCAGCCTAGCTCTTTAACCACTGCACCAAAACTAAGAGAGCAATCTAATTAATCAGTTGCCATCCAGCAGATTCTGACTCATAGTGATCCCACGTGTGTCAGAGTAGAACTGCGCTCTCTAAGGTTTTCAATGACTGGTTTTTCAGAAGTAGATGACCAAGCCTTTCTTCTGAGGCACATCTAGGCAGATTCAAACCTCCAACCTTTCAGTTGGCAGTCGGGCTTGTTAACCATTTGCACCACCTAGGGACTTCGAAGTTCAATCAGAGCTGCGCAAAACATGGTGGTTTCAGCATTGTAGAACTCCAACCCAGCCCATGCCCTGATTCTGATGTAAGGAGACAGTTCAAACATTCCATGAGAAATACAACTCCGTACTTGTTCGGAAAATCCTTTGTGTTCTTTGCTCCCATTAAGGATAATCCAAAACAGACTGAAGAAACTCAGGGCAACACCTCTAGTCATGAACTAATCGTTACTCTACACCTCAGTATGTTCATGCCTGCTTCAGGCAAATTTCCATGAGAATTTTAAGTGTTTTGATTGCTCAATAACCACCGACAAAATGCAAGGGGCCTGTGAGCAGCCATAGCAGGCCTCCCCAAGTGTGAATTCCCAAAACCTACTTATTTGCCAGCAGCTGCAATCTTCTGATCTCCAGTTACATTTGTTTGGAGCCCAGCCTTTGTTTAGATCAATTAAAATGCCCTGGGCAAAACGCATGTCTCTTCTTTTAATATACTTTTTCCTTGGAATAGGCTGCAATGTTTTAAGAGAAACTCACGGGCATGAAAAGCTTGATTTAGGGATTGAAAACAAGGCTATGTGGCTCTAGAGATTCAACTTTCTTCTTGCCCTTTAATTCATGAATTGAAAATGTCATTGGAACCTCCTTGCAAAGGAATATATGTTCTTGAATCTTGCGTCAGCTGCTAATAGAAACACACTATTCTATAGTAAAGATGCACGCATATTTTAGAAAAAACAGTATGTTTAAAGACCTGGCTGTTCCAATGTTATTTTTCTTCAGGGAACATATGCCTTTTCTGGGGTTATCAAAATTAGGGAGGACTTTTTTTTTTAAAAAATTTTAGGGCATGGTGTAGCATGAAGGTAGAGGAGGGACCTCAAGCTTAGGCTAGGAAAAAAAATATAGAAGTGACAGGGAAACAAGGGACCCAAATGATCATCGTAGACATCCAAAAGGCCCAAAAGAAGACTGACTTACAGAACAGAAATAGGACTTGGAAACATAAAGCAACGTTGCTACTGTCCACTGTTATAGGGAGGCTGCTCTAAACAAAATACCAACTTATGATGAAATTCTCTCAAGAAATTAATCTAAATTCTCTTTCAATATTTAAATATGCTTTTTAAGTTTTCTGTCTTCATTGTGGGTTTGCTTTTTTGATTTTTCTTGGTTCTTCACTGCAACCTTCTTGTTTTCTTCTTTGCAAATTCCTGAGATTCTTGTCACTTGGTTATCGGGAGTATACTAGAATTTATGAATACTCAAATTTAACTGCTAACATTTTTATCTTATTAAAACTTAGCAATAATTTTAAATTCATTCTTCAGCATTAACAACCACGAGTTTTTAAAATCTAGATAAAATATCTCCCATTTTATGCCTTGCAAAGTATTTTCATATAATCCTATGGACAGGTGGAAGAACAGGAATTATTTTTATTTTATAGATGCTGGAACGAAGGCACAGGAAAGGACGTGGATAAAGAGCCAACCAAAAAACCTGTTGCTGTTGAGTCAATTCCGACTCATAGTGACCCTATAGGACAGACTAGAGCTGCCCCATAGGGTTTCCAGGGAGCGGCTGGTGGAGTCGAACTGCTGACATTTTGGTTAGCAGCCAAACTCTTAACTACCGTATCAATCGGGGTTCCAGGATAAAAGGCAACAAAGCATCAGTTACTTTCCAGGTCTCCAGGGTGCTAACTTAGTGCTCTTTCCAATACATCACATTTCTTTTTTTTTTTTTAATTTTTCCAAAATTAAACTACCAAGAGAAGGGTTTCTACAGAAGCCTATAACATAAGGTTATAGAGTAGCACTGATACTAAGGATAATTTTGTCAGGAATAAATTACATAGGTAAGTGTGAGCGATTTTCCACTTTAGCATTTGAATCCTTAGTAGATAGAATTTTTCATAGCAACTGAAAGCATACCATTAATCTTCACGTTTCAGTAAGAGACAATTAAGGATAAATATCCACACTAATTGATGGATTCTTGTGAAGATGTATGAACATAATATTTTGTTGTACTTTTAAAGAATGAAAGCACTCACAGTTGTGGATTGGTTTGGTAGTCAGTATTTTGTTTTGTTTTGGTTTGGTTTTCTTTTGTTTTGGTATGGGCGCTGGGTTTGCCTCAAGATCTTGTTCCAAAATCAGGTTACTTATAATAGCTTATCGTATTTTCATCCTCTTTCTTTCCAAGTATTCAAAGATAACCAAATGCCTATGGCGATTGTTCCACTCCCTGCATATTCAAAACCCTGTTGACAACAAGCCAGATCCTCATTGTCTGAAACTCCTTGGGACTTCTCCAGGTTTTCCTGGCTATTAAATGTCTCTGCTTACAAATCTCAGAAAATAAGAAGAACCTCATGGGATCATCTTGCCCTTTACTCACCTCCATTGACGTATCTTCAGGTTTGGTAACTTTTTCCAGTCTGAGAACCATAATAATTAAGAGATCGTTCCATCCCAAATCCTTTCCACAGACAGATCTTTTATACCAAAATCATGTAAAAATTTGTTTTTTACATTCTCGAAGAATTGTCAACCTCAACTTAAATTCTTCCTATTACAAAATTATGTATTATTACCATACTTTTTCTTCTTTTTAAATTAGGCTGTGCCCATTTTTTTTCTTCTACATATAAGGTACACAAAAACCCACTGCTCTCGAGTCAATTTCAACTCATAGCAACCCTATAGGACAGAGTAGAACTGCCCCATAGGGTTTCCAAGGAGTGCCTGATGGATTCAAACCATCGATATTTTGGTTAGCAGTGGTAGCTCTTAACCACGATGCCACCAGGGTTTCAGAACAACTATTTAATCCTTTCCTTAGAGATTTTAAGAATTCATCTTTTACAATCCTTGTTTGCTTGACCCTTGCCGAAACCAAACCAAACCAGATGCTGTCTTGTTGATTGCGATTCATGGCGGCCCCATGTGTGTCACAGTACAGCTGTGCTCCGTAGGGCTTACAGTGGTGGATTTTTCAGAAGTAGGTCACCAGGCCTTCCTTCTCAGCACTTCCAAGTGGCCTAGAGCCTCCAACCTTTGAGTTAGCAGCTGAGTAGGTTTACCACTGTTTGCACCACCCAGGGACTCCTGGCCCTTGCCGATAGGCCCTAAATCGCAGACTATTTCTTCAGTTTTTCCTTCAACATCGACATTCAATAAAAACAAATGCAGAATTTGGCTCCTTTTAGGTTTATTTTTCATTTTTTTGAGCATGAACAAGTTACTTAATGTCTCTAAAGTTATTTCCTTAATTCATAAAATATGCACAGTAAAACTTATTTCAGAAAATTTTCTAAGGATTAAATGTAAAAAAAAAAATGTATATAATGTGCAGTGCCTGGCATTAAACCCCCCCCCCAAAAAAAAACCAAATCCACTGCCGTCAAGTCGATTCCGACTCATAGCAACCCTATAGGACAGAGTAGAACTGCCCCATAGAGTTTCCAAGAAGCGCGTGGCGGATTTGAACTGCTGACCTCTTGGTTAGCAGCTGTAGCACTTAACCACTACACCACCAGGGTTTCTGCCTGGCATTAAACATCTGATAAATAGTATATTCTCCACAGCTCCTGGGAAGGTGGCGGAGAGGGGGAAGGATCTGTAATTTACAAGACATTTCTCTTAGAAAGGAAGGAAGGAAGGAAGGGAGGGAGGGAAGGAGGGAAGGAAGGAAGGAAGGAAGGAAGGAAGGAAGGAAGGAAGGAAGGAAGGAAGGAAGGAAGGAAGGAAGGAAGGGAGGGAGGGAGGGAGGGAGGGAGGGAGGGAGGGAGGGAGGGAGGGAGGGAGGAACTGCAACATTAGCCTTTGGCCAAAACCCATGTATTCCCCAAGAAAAGACTTTCTTCCCACTCAATTTACAAGTGTTGCTTGTCCTTTACCTGTTCACTGTGGCCCTCTTAAAAGGGGCCGGATTGGCTCTGGCTTTGCCTGTTGGCCTCATCCTAAGTAGGCTATTTCTTTTGCCAACACATCCCCTGGCTGCTTCACGCCCATGTGCTCTGCCTGCTGTTCTCATTTCCCCAACTCCTGAGCTGATGTTCCTATTCTTCAAATTGAGGGCACCCTGAGGATGGAAACCTGCAGGGCAGCAGAATGAATTCAATCCCATTGTTAGTTCCTATTCTAAACTGCTCAGCAAGCAAAGAGCAACTCCTTATAGAAAGTGTTGCTTCTGAGAGTGAAAAGGTAATGAACTGTAAAGCCAGATGGCTCAATCCCCTAAAACTATTATGGAGTTAACTTCCCATATCCCTGGGATCAACAAGGGTGCCATCTCCTGCTGGTTAGCTCCCTAAACTCCCAGTATGACTAATCCTGTGTCTTAAAAGAAGTCTCCTTTTAAGGGGAGATTATTTAAAAAATATCAAAATTTGTTAAGCTGAACAAGAAAAAGAGAAATTCTCACTTTTTTGCTGTAGAAAACTGTTGTTGTTGTTAGCTGGCCATCAGGTGAGACCCAGACTCATGGTGACCCCATGCACAATGGAAGAAAACTGATAACTGATTAAAAAAAAAAAAAAACTGTTAAATGTTTCTCCTAATAATTCCAAAGAGAAGGTAACTTTCACCTGGAAAGGTAGATGGAAGTTTTTACCTGTGGATTGAAAGAGAATACAAAAGCAGGTTACACTTTCAACAATGCGCTCTGTAAGAAGCTTCATGTAAATGACCCCTCTTTCTCAAGGCCTTTCTGTCTATAATTTGATTTAAAGAATTCACCTCCAGCGCAGGCACATGCCACCTGTAAGAGGCCAATAGCAACTGCATATGTGCATCTAGGGAAAGCTCTTTTCATTTAAAAAAAAAAAAAAACTAAAGCTTTTACTACCAAAAGAAGAAAATTGAATATAATGGCCTGATCCTTTTCCCTTCTTCTATATTCTGTATTTTAAATAATTTTTTTTGAAAAATGGCAGGGCCCATTTTTGACGTCATTATTGGTTGATGTGATTCTAAAGACAGCTTTTCTCAGAATTTGATGAGAAGTGGTATCATTCAATAAATGTAAGAGAGGAAGAAGAGAAAGTCGGCTCTGTTCATTTGGCTCTTTGGTGCTTTTTCAAATTGTAGCGCTGTGATGGACCAAACACAACCACAAATCTTGGATTATTATTCCCATTGTTGATTGCTCTCAAAGATTTTTCTGCTTTATCACATACGATTTCAGGATACATCTTCAGAAGTTTATTTTGGGGGAAAAAGTGTGTTCGCATGTCTGTAAATCTCGGCTTTCAGCTATGAGGTTCATCACTTGTTTCTACAAGTCTCAGCAGCCTATTAGTGGGAATTCCCAAATAAATCACAGGCATCCACTGGAGGAGTCAACCTGCAGTTTCATTTTCCTAAGTGGAATATTTCATAATAGCTATTAGTCTTTGAAGAGAAACCTTATGGCTAATGTTTATTTGGCTTTTAATCTGCTGTTTAAAGTAGATTTATTTTATAAATAATTATAAAGCATTTCTTATTTAGCTCTGCTTTGCCTTCATTACTAACATGGCGTTCTTCAGGTATAAAATGCCATCCTAACGCTATTTGCTAAATCAAAGCATAGAGCTATACACACTAAAATTAATCCTGACTGGGGGGGGGATTGTCCACACACAAAAATTCATTTAGTTGTTTTGATGGAATTAACTTGTTCCAAGAAATCCATAAACCATGACCTAAAAATGAAGTCAGAATTATCCGCATTTAATCGGGTAATCAGTGACTACAAACGTTATTAATGAATTAGTAAGCCACTCTCACTCAATGCAAGTCAGTTGATTTAGAATATCGTTAGCTAAATTTAGCAAGACATGGTCGGGGGGAGAAAAAGGAAAAGACAACTAATATTTATCTAGTGCCTGGACAGGTGTAATCTACAACCTTGTAGTTATTATGATCTTCATTTTGCATAAAGGAAACTGAAGCCCAGAAAAAAGAAGCCCAGAGAGGTTAGTAATTTCCCTAAAGTCATAGTACTAGGAAATGGTAGATACCGGATTTGAATGTAAGTCTGACTCTCAGATTTACACTTTTTCCACAGCATAACATGTCAGCATGCTGCCAATCCTTAGCTAATTCATGGGAACGCAACCAGGTTGTGCTAAAGTGATGCTGTAATGAGTCATTGTGGCACGACTCCAGCTGATGTACAAATTGGCAGATGAGGCCTTCTTACGTGTCCAATGAGTAAAGGAGCCCTGGTGGCGCAGCGGTTAACGCTCAGCTGCTAACTAAAAAGTTAACGGTTGGAACCCACCAGCCGCTCTTAGGGAGAAAGATGTGGCAGTCTGTTTCCCTAAAGATTACAGTCTTGGAAACCCTATGAGACAGTTCTACTCTGTCCTATAAGGTCGTTATGATTCGTAATTAACTAGGCAGCAATGAGTTATGAGTTTTCCTAATGAATAAATAATATTAAAAAATATATTGAATTGGAAAAACAAGTTGAAAAAATCAAATTTGTCTGTTTCATTGGCTTTTATTTTTGAACTGGGAATAAACTCACTTGGTAAATAAACGAGAGGTGTTTAGTGAAAAAGTCTGCCTTGGCCCCACCCCTCAGTTCCCATTATCTCCTCCTATGTGTAAACGGCATACCTAGCTTCACATGTGTCTTTCCAGAGGCTGTTTTATGCTGATCTTGTTGTCCTCTTATTAAAAGGTAGCATAGGACACACACTGTTTTGTAGCATGTTTTTTTCTTACATAATAATTTGTCTTAGAGATCTTTTAGTACTAGTACATAATACTCTTTTTTTTTTTTTTTACAGTTGCAATGTGCTCCATTGTATACACAGACAATAATTCAGTCTCCTACTGACAAACTTTTTTTCTCAAGTTCCTTGCCATTGTCACTTTCATTTCTTTGCTGTACTTTTATCTTTGTTGGCCAGTTCTTTCTTTCTGTTATCCAAATGATGCTTCAGTGAATAAATTTGTAACTATGTTATGTCACACACATATAGGTATTCTCTGTAGGTAAATTCCCCAAACTGGGATTGTTGGATCAAAGAATAAATGAATTCGTAGTTTTCTTATATAGTAAGTAAACTGTCATTCATAGATATTGTAGCAGTTTACACTGCCATCTTTGTCATTATTAAAGATAGCGTTTATTAAAATTAAATTTTTTAGCGCATTATAATTTTAAGAGTAATCATATACATATAAAATAGTTTTAAGTCACTTATATCTGTATGTACTCAAATTAAATTAGTCCTTATTATATAATTCTAGGGAAACCCTGGTGGCGTAGTGGTTAAGAGCTACTACGGCTGCTAACTAAAAGGTTGGCAGTTCGAATCTACCAGGCGCTCCTTGGAAACTCTATGGGGCAGTTCCACTCTGTCTGTAGGGTCGCTATAAGTCAGAATTGACTCGATGACAATGGGTTTGGTTTTTTAATATAATTCTAAATTATTTTAATGTAACTATTCTAACATTTAAAATTACTAACATAAATGTTTCCTCTGAAATTCGGGAATAAATAAATATTTAAACCATAACTTCAAATAGAACAGATTTGTAACTGAAATTAGACCATTAAATGTCCTAAAAAAAAAAAAGGTAAAAGTCCATTTTCCTCACTCCTCTATGAATTACAAAATAAAATATACTCTCATCTTTAATGTATGAGTGTGCTTATTTTTTCATGGACTTGTAAAAAAAAAGGTTTTTTTCCATCAAATTTTGAGATTTTTTTTCCCGTTCTGATACAAAAAAATTATTTTAGTATATGTCTTCAATTATATCTTATACTTGGCTGTTGTATGTATATGTGGAAACAACTGAAAGTATATGTTGTGTACCCCACTGCTCTACTGAAATCTCCCATAGCTCATGGTAGCTTTTCAGTTGATTCACTTGGGTCTCTCCAAGTATACAATGACATTGTCAGCACATAGTGAGGATTTTACCTTCTTCTTTCCAAAATTTTTAACTTTTTTTTTTTTTTTTCCTAATTTTATTGGTTACTAACTGCAGAAAGGAGCCCTGGTGGTGCAGTGGTTAAGAGCTACAGCTGCTAAACAAAATGTCAGCAATTTGAATCCTTGGAAACCCTATGGGGCAGTTCTACACTGTCCTATAGAGTTTCTATGAGTTGGAATCGACTCAACGGCGATGGATTTTAACTCCAGAAAAATGTCAAATAATAGTAGTGGAAATGAATTTCCTTGACTTATTCCTGACTTCAGGGGAAATGCATCTCATATTTCCTCATTAAGCACAAAGCTGATTTTACATTGAGAAACATGTATTATATCCAATCTTACAGTTTTTTTTTTATCAAGAGCTATTGTTTTAATTTGTCAAATATCTTTTAGCATCCATAGAGAATATGTGTCTTTAGCTTAGATATATAATTATAAGGAACTAACTGTATTACTAAGGAGCACTGGTGGCACAGTGGTTCAGTGCTGGGCTGCTAACCAAAAGGTCAGTGGTTCGAACTTACCAGCTGCTCTGTGGGAGAAAGATGTACTTCCCTAAAGATTGCAGACTTGGAAACCCAATGGGGCAGTTCTACTCTGTCTGATACCAAAACCAAACCCAAAACCATTGCTGTAGAGTCGATTGTGACTCATAGCAACCCTATAGGACAAAGTATAACTGCCCCATAGAGTTTCCAAGGAGCAGCTGGTAAATTGAACCTGCTGACCTCTTGGTTAGCAGCCACAGCTCTGTCCTATACGATCACTGTAAGTCAGAAGCAAGTTGACAGTAATGCGTTTTTTGATTGTATTAATAGCTTTCCAAGTATTATATCATGCTCATATTCTTGGAATAACTCCATTGATTGTGATAAAATATTTTTTAATGTGGTGCTGGCTTCTGGTTGCTAATATTTACTTTTCTTTGCATCAAAATCATAAGTGAAATTAGCCTCTTATTTTCTTTTTTGTGCAATCTTTGTCAAGTTTTGTTATCAGTGTTACACAGGCAGTCCTGCGTTCTGGGACTGTAAAAACGACCACGCAAGCTGAAACCCTGCAAAGGGTCCTAATCACCTTTGGATTCTAGGTGAAAATCTCACAGGAACATTACTACCTGCAGCTTCACCAGATAACTTATCGCTAATTAGTTCATGCCAACTTCTGAAATGATAAAACTCACCTTTTCTCACAGTAAAAGGTTATTCTTCGGTCTCTTCGTAATCACTGTTTCTTTCAATGCAGCAACTAGCTTCAATGTTTTGGTCTAAATAATATAAATCATTATTATTATTTTTTTAGCCAAACCGATTGGGACTTTTTTTTTAAATCCTCAATCCAAAGTAGAAGTAAATGCTACATTTCAAACACAAGCAACTCTTTGTTCCTGGTCAATTTCAACTGAAAGACATTAAAGCGAATTTATCTTGTTTTTTTGTATTCACTGAACTTTTTCAATAGAATTCATACCATATCGTCATGCAGGCCTAGATCTGGTCCTAGCTTTGCTGTCGCCATTTTCAAATCTAATCACATCCAATTTCACTTTTAGCATTATCGATTTTCATCTTCTTTTGTACTTTCATCTTCGTTGGCCAATTCCCTCTTCTAGTTATTCATCTTCTGTAAAATGGCACATGGGCTTATCACTGGGAGAGGAGATAACACAACTACCTGCTTTGCTCTCTGAGTGTGTACTAAATAACAGATGCTCAGTGATGAATCTCCATGATTGATCGCCAATCATAACGTGCATCTGTTATTTCCTTAGTGATTTGCGAACTGAAGAGCTAGCAGTGAGGTTTTTATTTTATGCAATTACTCGGAGTTAATATATAGCAGTGGCTGAAATTTGAACCTTGTTGTTGGGAAACTGGTGTTATTTAACTAAATGGTGGTAACGGAATCATGCATATTGGACCTATGCAATGCGACAACTGCGTAGAAAGTACTCAGAAGTTGTTTTTTTTTTTTTTTTTTTTTTTTTAACTTATGTCCTAGAACAGTTTTCAAAACATTGGACTATGCTGCTCTAGATCATATAGAATTTGTCTGTGAAACCGTTTACTCTTGCTTCATGTTTTTTTTTTTTTTTTTCCAGATAGTTATATTTCTTCTGTGGAAATAAGATGTTTAAATTTTAAAAATCTTTTCGGGGTCAATCACGCAAATTATATATTCCTAGGAAATAATCTATTTCATTCAGGTTTTCAAATTTATTTGAATAAATAGCTCGGAGGTGTGCGTCAGGTACAGGTTGGCCATTTCCAAGTTGAGCCCCTTAACTTTAGGGAGTGCATTTTTGGCTCTATTTTTTTGTTATTTGGTATCCACTGCCATTGGGTCATCTTGCTATTCACTTCCTGAAAGAACGTTAGCTGCTCTTCACCCCAAGACGTTCCAGAGGCACTCTTACCTGCTTACTGCAGACCTTGCCCTTTTTTTGAGTCGGCAAATCAGATCTGCCTTCTAATTTCACTGAAAATGAAGTGTGCACGTTTTGCTAGTGTTCATCTCGATACTTTTGTTGCATATTCAGGAGAGAAAAGCGAAATCGTTGTTCTAAACTCCCACATTTATATAAGAAACACGAACTATTCAACACAAGCTAACAGTTTAGTTATTTAACATATATGTTTAGCTCAATAAAATTAAGTTATTAAAGTTAAATTATTTGTAGATTCTTTCATCATTGTGGCTGCCAGGGGCTTAGTGTGTGGAAAAAGTTTGATTATAAGGGTTAACAAAAGGGGTTTCTTTGGGACTATAGAGCAGTTCCGAATCCTGGTTGTGCTGGTGGTGATAGACAAGCAGAAACAAGGTAAAGAAGTATAAACAAAATAAGAGGGCATGTGAAAGCTGGTGAAATACAAATAAACTCTATAGCTTAGCTATAATATTGTGCAAATGTCAATCTCCTAGCTTTAGTAAGCACACTATGGTTACATTATGGAGACCCGGTGGCGTAGTGGGTAAGTGCTATGGCTGCTAACCAAGAGGTGGGCAGTTCGAATCTGCCAGGCGCTCTTTGGAAACTCTGTGGTGCAGTTCTACTCTGTCCTGTAGGGCTGCTATGAGTTGCAATCCGCTGGACGGCAGTGGGTTTGGTTACATTATATATCACCATTGGGAGAGTGGGTAAAGAATACAATGGGACCCTTCACACTATTTTTGCAAGTAAAAATAAAGTTTGCTGTCACTTGAGCAGATTTTTGTTCTATTTCTAAGATTGTTTTCTTCATATAGAAACTTAGGCTTTTTTAGGTATGTAGAGATGCTTATAGATATTAAAACACTAGGAAGCTCAATAATATTGTTTAGTCTATGTATATTGAAGGTTCATGGTGTTTCATATGCGTGTGGTTGTATTTTCACATATCACGGTTCTCTTCACTTGAAAAAAAAATGGATAAAACATTACTTATAACTAGCATATACGCTGTTGGTCTCTAATGGGACAACAGAAGCAACTCTGTTCAGTAATGTGACAGGTTGAAGAAGAAACATGATTCATTCTCTTTTGAAATAATAAAACTTCACTGTGGATTCCCACGTGGGGAAAGAAGAATGTCAGAATAATCAACAAGGAAAGTAGAAACATAAACTCTTAGGGGCTGAGGCCGGATAGGAAATCACTCGGCTTGGATTTAGAAGATTTGGCATAAGATCGAGGCTAGGTTTTCTGAGTCATTCTGTTAAAGAAGGAAGTTGAACTGGGTGACCTGAGGTAATGCTTCACAAGTGTGGCTGAATTTCCAAAACTCTGGGAAGCTACTAAAGTGAACCTAATGGCCAGCTGGGTTTGGAAATCCATTGATCCAAGATAAATTTTATTATATCACAAATTATTGTTTTAAGCAAGACAACACTCATTCCAGAAATAAATGATGTTCTCAACAACTACATAATTTAAAAAGTGAGAAAGAGCATTCTTAAACTAACCCATCCATGTATTTTCAGACCTTAGAGGAATAATTATTTTGGTTTAAAAATTGCTTTTATCCGTGGAAATTTCAGATCCCCATCAAGGCTTCATTCTTAAGATTGTATTCTTAAGCGCTCGCCTTGACTGAATATAACCCAAATAATATCTGTAAGTGTAATGAAGCTGAATTTTCCTTTAGCTATTATGGAGTACCACGAGTAATTTTTATTCAAGATTTAAACAGGAGCACAGCAAAAGAAAAAAAAAAAAAAACAGAAGAAATACTTTGGATAAAGCTTCTATATGACTTTATAAGTGATAGTACATTTCTTGCTTAATAGAAATTTTATTTTCCCACAAGGTCTTTTTGCTTGAATTTCAAAATAAAGGGTTTTTTTTTGTTTTTTCCTCTCTCTTAAAAATATGTATTTTTACATTGTTTAGGTAGAATAATCTGCCTACACAGGGCTAACTGCTTTACATCTTGACTCTTACTTCCACCTGTATTACCTTATGCCTCAGCTAAAAAAAAAAAAAAAAAAAAAACCTTCAGACTTCTTTATATTTAAAACTAATGGTTACCCTTAAGCCATTGATACATTTTGAAAACAGAAACCAAGAACTGTTCCTTCAAACCTTCCTGAGAGGCACATTACATGTGAGATAGATATAGGCAGAATAGCTAGGAATCTTGCCCAGGCTTATCCACCTTCTCCCATTACAGTTCTAGGGTGTCACTCTTGGCTCAAGTCCCACATTGCATTCTCATCCCTGCCCTGTGGGAAGGGCTGGCGCCTACTGACAGAGCTTGGTTTCAGCTTTCCCAGGAAGAACCTGTGAGGTTGGGCAGAAAAGACACCCATATTATACATAGTAAGGCTCAATGGGGAAACCTTTTAAAGCATCATGGCCATAGTCTTCCGCCCTCTTACGCAGCTGCTAATCTGGGAATTAAGTATAAAGGACAGTCCATGGAGTGCCACAGACTTAGGTAACTACTCCATCACCAAGGCATGGAGTGAAGCTAATGTCCTGGTTGAATCCCAAACCGAGCTCTGCCTGGTACCCACATGCTCCTGCATCTTCTTCCTATGTATATTTATATAATGACTCAAGTTCTACCAAACACATGGAGGCACAAACTGGCAAAATGACCTCCTTCTGCTTGGTACTATAGGCTAGTCTGACCAGTACCAGCAACAAACGGCCATCAGGGTTTGAGGACACCTCTACCACCAGTGCCAGCACCACCACAACCAGCTTGCTCTCTCTGAACCTACAGAACCCCAATCTCTCAGCTAGGCAACCCTATTCTTACATCTATCCTCTGTTGTTGTTGTTAGCTGCAGTGGAGTCACCCCCATGCACAACGGAACAAAATGTTCCTGGTCCTGCACCATCCCCATGATCAGTTATGGCTGGGACTGTTATCATCACAGGGTTTTCAATGGCTGATTTTCATAAGTAGACCCCCAAGCCTTTCTTCCTAGTCCATCTTAGTCTAGAAGTTCTGCTGAAGTCTGTTCAGCAACAAAGCAATGCAAGCTTCCACTGACAGATGGATAGTGCTGCTCTTGAGGCAAGAATTCAACCACAGGACCACTACTGCCCATACTCTATCCTCTAGGCCCTTCAAATTTTAGCTCTAATGTTCTGACGTTCGTTTACTCTTCCAACATTAATTTGAATCAGACATTCATCGATCATTAATCTATTATTGTTCCTTTACTCTTCTCAACTCAACCTCTCACCTTGTTGGGAGAAAATTCTCCCTTGGGTCTCTCACATTACTGCCCATCTTGGGACAAGTTTTTTTTCTGGACTATTTTTTCAAGGATGTCTGTGTAAAAAAATAGTCTTGGAGGCAAGAGTGTTTCTAGCACAGAAGGAAGATATGTTTGCTGCTCAAAACAACAAAGACAACAGCTCTCTACAGGGTAAAGCCTGAGCAAGTTTGCTAGCAGCCCCTTTAAAAGACCGGGAATTTCCTAAGCTCAGATTCCTCACCTGTGGCAAAAAAACACAGGGTACATAGCATCTACTTGGGCCTGCCTCCATGTGATGGTTATGGTTGTGTGTCAACTTGGCTGGGCCATGATTCTCAGTGGTTTGGCAGGTATGATGTAGTTTGGCAGTCATATAATGATATGATCACTTCCTCGATGAGATTTGACAAAATATGATCACCTCCATGATGGAATCTGCTGTGAGTAGCCAATCAGTTGAAAGTGAATTTCCCTGGGGGTGTGGCCTACATCAAATATGTAAGTGGACTTTCTGGCAAGACTCATGGGCTTTTGCTTACTCTAGATCCTGCAGCTGGCTCCTGTTAATCTGACCTCCAGTTCTTGGGACTTGAGCTAGCAGCTTACCTTCGGTCTTGCCTGCCAATCTTCAGATTCATCAGTCTTCATAGCCTGTGAGCAAGAACCCTGTTCTCCAACCTGCTGATCTTGGGTTCACCAGACCCTGCTGCCATGTGAGTCAAGAGAAGACTCTATACTGGTCCACGTTCTTGGGACGTTTCAGCCTCTACAACCACGTGAGCCATTTCCTTGATATAAATCTCTCTCTCTATATATATATTTATGTGCTTTATTGGCTTTTCTTCTCTAGGGAACCTAGCCTAAGACATTTCACATTAATTACCCCATTAGAGTGTGGGAGGCAAGAGGAATCAATGGAAATATGAAGCTCCTGCTGCTTACTATGGTGTGAGTAATAAAGTCATTTGTCTCTGTTCCGGGGTGCCTCACTGCTAACTGAAAGGTTGGAGGTTCAAGTCCACCCAGAGGCCTTTCAGAAGAAAGGCCTAGTGATCTACTTCCAAAAAATCAATGATTGAATGCACTACGGAGCACATTCTACTCTAACACACGTGGGGTTGCCATGAATCATGGAGTCAACTCGACAGCAACTGGTTTCAACTGGTCTCTGATCCAGCAGATTATCATATTTTTTTTGCTGGTATCTGTAAAACTGTGACAGGCTAACCAGTGAGCTTACGTTTGGGCTTTTCCTAGCTTTTATTTTTCTTTCTTAATGGTTCCCTGATTCCCTCTAGAGAATTATGTGTTTCCCACTGGATATAATCTGCGAGAATGTAATTAGATGTTCAGTCTTCTCCTAGCTAAGGGACAGGGCATGACCCAAACTAACCTCAGTGGAATGTAAGCAGAGTGGCAAGAACAATGAAAACAATTGATACTGACTCTCATCCCAGCAGTGACTCCCTAAACAAACATTTCCTGCTACTTCTGTACACCCTCTTTCTAGAATCTATAGATACCTTGGACCCTGCCTGTGACCAGGTCTGGTCCTCACATTTCCCATGAATTGTATGAGTTTCTGATATCCCAAAAATACATTTATTTTTGCTTAAGTTCATTTCTGTTTCCTGCAACGAATGAATTCTAACATAATCAGACAGCATTCTGGGAAACCTGGTCTAGTTCCCCACAAGATTATAGTGAGTGTTGTGTGTGTGATGACTGTCTTTTTATATAGCATGGTTATCTCTCTCCACAATTTGGGGATTAGAATCAAGATACTACTAAAGATATGAATAAAAAAAGCTGAATTTCTAGATTTTGTAGATCTCCTCTCTTGTTAAAAATCTATTTCAAAGTATTCATTCTCTTAATAAATCTTTCCTGAGCACCTCTTTATACCAAGAACTGCTAAGACTATCACATTGAACAAAGAGAAAATGCCCCTGTTCTCGTGGAGCTTTGTTGTTGTTAGGTGTCATTGAGTCATTTCCAACTCATAGGAGCCATATGTACAACAGAATGAAACACTGCCAGTCATGCACCATCCTCGCACTTGTTTCTATGTTTCAGCCCATTGTTGCAGCCACTGTGCACAATAGCAGAACAGGCACAGGTTAGACATTTCCATTACAAATGGCAGAAACTGGAGGAAAAGAAGGGATATCAGGCACCAAGCAAGGCAGCAGAACACAGTACATTAGCTCTCAAAGCATGAAAATAATCCTCTGTTCCCTGAAACGATTTACACAATGGCCTTGCCCTCCAAACTCTAGGTATTGGCTATACTCTCCGGATTCTGAGTGGAGGCCCCTTGGCCCTGGGCTTCAGCTCCACTTTCCAGGCCCACTGGGACAGCAAACTTCTCCCTCGGCTTTAGGCACGCCATTCTCCTAGACCATCTGAGTGGCTACTCCACCCTTAGAAACACCAGAAGTCATGGATCCACATTTGAAAGCCCAGAGGTCACGGCCATACCTTTTGGGACTGAGGCAGCTTGGCTTCTTTTGTTCCTTGTCACTTCAGCTTCTGCTTCCTGTGTCCTCTAGGACCTCGGGCTTCATGCCTACATCTGCCCTGCTGGGACAAGTGTTCTAAAGCTCTGTAGCACCACCGATAAGTGCCTGGAGGCACCCCACTCCACCAGGAAGACTCCTGCACACAAGTACTCATCTCTTTCACTCCAGAGGTCAGCTCTAGCACCGTCTGGCGCTGGTCTCCTGGTTCTGCTTCTGCCGCTTCTCTGCTACTGCTGCTTCTCTGCTACTGCCACTTCTCTATCCATTCACAGTTTCAAAACTGCTTCCACATTTTAGTTATCTGTTAGAGCAGCACCCCACTCTCTCAGTACCAAATTCTGTGTTAGTCAACTAGTGCTGCTATAACAGAAATACCACAACTGGATGGCTTTAACAAAGAGAAGTTTATTCTCTCACAGTCTAGTAGGCCATAAGTCCAAATTCAGGCCAGCAGCTCCAGGAGAAGGCTTTCTCTGTTGACTCTTTTGGAAGGTCCTTGTCATTAATCTTCCCCCATTTAGAGGAGTTTCTCAGGCACAGGGATCCCAGGTCCAAAGGACACATTCTGCTCCCACTGCTGCTTTCTTGGTGGTATGAGATCCCCCACTTTCTGCTTGCTTCCCTTTCCTTTTATCTCTTGTAAGATAAAGAGTGGTGCAGGTCCATCAACGGATGAATGGTTAAAAAAATTATGGTATATTCACACAATGAAATACTATGCTTCGATAAAGAACAGTGACGAATCTGTGAAACATTTCATAACATGGAGGAACCTGGAAGGCATTATGCTGAATGAAATTAGTAAAATGCAAAAGGACAAATATTGTATAAGACCACTATTATAAGATCTTGAGAAATAGTATAAACTGAGAAGAACACATTCATTTGTGGTTACGAGAGGGGGGAGGGAGGGAGGGTGGAAGAGGGTTATTTACTGATTAGTTAGTAGATAAGAACTACTTTAGGTGAAGGGAAGGACAGTACTTAATACAGGGAAGCTCAGCTGAACTGGACTGGACCAAGAGCAAAGAAGTTTCCAGGATAAACTGAATGCTTCGAAGTTCAGTGGAGCAAGAGCGGGGGTTTGGGGACTATGGCTTAAGGGGACTTCTAAGTCAATTGGCAAAATAAATTCTATATGAAAACATTCTGCATCCCACTTTGAAGTGTGGCATCTGGGGTCTTAAATGCTAACAAGGTGCCATCTAAGATGCATCAATTCATCTCAACCCACCTGGATCAAAGGAGAATGAAGAACACCAAGGTCACATAACTATGAGCCCAAGAGACAGAAAGGGCCACATGAACCAGAGACTTACATCATCCTGAGACCAGAAGAACTAGATGGTGCCTGGCCACAACTGGTGACTGCCCTGACAAGGAACACAACAGAGAACCCCTGAGGGAGCAGGAGATCAGTGGGATGCAGACTCCAAATTCTCATAAAAAGACCAGACTTAATTGTCTGACTGAGACTAGAAGAATCCTGGCAGTCATGGTCCCCAAACCTTCTGTTGGCCCAAGACAGGAACCATTCCCAAAGACAACTCATCAGACATGGAAGGGACTGGACAATAGGTTGGAGAGAGATACTGAAGAAGAGTGAGCTACTTGTATCAGGTGGACACTTGAGACTGTGTTGGCATCTCCTGTCTGGAGGGGAGATGGGAGGGTACAGAGGGTTAGAAACTGGCAAACTGTCACGAAAGGAGAGACTGGAGGGAGGGAGCAGACTGACTCATTAGGGGGAGAGTAAATGGGAGTATGTAGTAAGGTATATATAGGCTTATGTGTGACTTGATTTGTAAACTTTCACCTAAAGCACAATAAAAATTATTAAAAAAAAAAAAAAGTGGTGCAGGCCACACCCCAGGGAAACTCCCTTTACATTGGATGAAGTCTGTGACTTTAGCGAGGATGTTACAGTCCCACTCTAATCCTTTTTATATAAAATTACAATCACAGAGTGGAGGACAACCACACAATATTGGGAATCATTGCCCAGACAAATCGATACACATAGTTTTGGGCACACAGTGAAATCCATAACAAATACTATTTACGATAGCCCCCCAAAGGATAAAATACTTAGGAGTAGATCTAACTAGGGATGTAAAAGACTTACACAAAGAAAACTACAAAACACTACTGCAAGAAGCCAAAAGAGACCTACCTAAGTAGAAAAACATACCATGCTCCTGGATAGGAAGACTTAACATTGTGAAAATATCAATACTACCCAAAGTGATCTATAGATATAATCCAATCCTGATTCAAATCCCAACAACATTCTTTAATGAAATGGAACAACCAATCTCCAACATTATATGGAAAAGGAAGAGGTCTTGGATAGCTAAAGCATTTTGAAGAAGAACAAAGTAGAAGGCTCACACTTCCCAGTCTCAGAACCTACTATACAGCTACGGTAGTCAGAACAGCCTGATACTGGTACAACAACAGTCACATAGACTAATGGAACAGAATTCAGAACCTAGAAGTAAATACATCCAACTACTGACAACTGATCTTCAACAAAGTGTTGAAGCCCATTAAATGGGGAAGAGATAGTCTCTTTAACAAATGATGCTGGCAAAACAGATATCCATTTGCAGAAAAATGAAACCAGATCCATGCTTCACACCATAAGCAAAAACCTACCCAAAATGAATCAAAGACTTAAAGTTAAATTTAAAAATATAAAGTTCAAAAAAAAAAATATATATATATACACATATATAAAGTTCATGGTAGAAAACATAGATACAAAGCTAAGGGCCCTAACTTATGGCACAAATAGACTATCAAGTGTAACACAAAATGCGCAAAGAGCAGAAAATAAACTGGATAACTAGAATCTCCTAAAAATTAAATACCTGTGCTCATCAAAAGAGTAAAGACAGAACCTACCAACTGGTGAAGTAAAAGGCAACACAATACAGAGGAAGTCAGCACAACATGACCAAGACAAAGGAAGACACTGAGACATTTCCAAGAATAAAGGACAACTATGATAAATGCTAGAGACCTGGTGGCACAGTGGTTAAGAGCTATGGCTGTCAACAAAAAGGTCAGCATTTTGATTTCACCAGCTGCCCTTGGAAACCTTACAGGCCAGTTTTGCTCTGTCTTATAAATCTGAATTGACTCGACAGCAATTTTTTTTTAAGGTAAATTCTATAACATACACAATTCTATGACAACAGTAATAACAAACAATAATTTATGAGCGAATACATAGGTAGATAAAACCCACTGCTGTTGAGTCAATTCCGACTCATAGAGACCCTATAGGACAGAGTAGAACTGCCCCATAGAGTTTCCAAGGAGCGCCTGGCAGATAGGTAGATAAGTATCCTAAAAAGGCACGGAAGGTCGTATAGGAGTACAGCAGCATGCATATACAGGTGTGGTTGTGGATATTTCTACATATATATTTGTATGTGTTGCAGTTATATTCACATGTATAACAGAGCACAGGCATGGAAACTCCTTGGACATATCCAAACACCTCACAAGACTGAACTACTGGGCTTGAAGGCTAAGGACCCTAGTTTTGGTGGACATTTGTGTCAATTGTTCACATAGTTTGTATAATGTTCCGCATCCTAGGATGATGAGTAGCTTCTGGAGTCTTAAAAGCTTTCGAGGGTCCATCTAAGATACAACTATTGGTATCTTCCCACGTGGAGCAAAGGACAGTGAAGAAAACCAAAAACTCAAGGAATCAATTAGTCCAAAGGACTAATGGCCCACATGAACCACAGCCTCCTCTAGCTTGAGACCAGAAGAACTAGATGGTGCCTGGCTACCACTACCAAAGGCTCTGACCAGGAACACAGTATAAGATCCTGGTTAGAATGGGTGAAAAATGTAGAAAAAAATTAAAATTCATTAAAAAAACAAAAAAATACCAACTTACTGGTTAGATAGAGACTGGAGGAACCCCTGAGACTATTGCCCTGAGATACCCTTCACACTTGGAACTGAAGCCACTCCTGGAGGCCACCTTTCAGCCAAATGATACACTGGCCTATAAAATAAACAATAACACCATGAGGAATGTGCTCCATAAAACAATCAACTACAGGAGACCAAAAGGGCAACATTTCCCCAAAAGCAAAGATGAGAAGGCAGGGAGGTGCAGGGAAACCAGATAAATGGAAACGGGGAACCCAGGGTAGACATGGGGAGAGTGCCGGCACATTGCAGGAGCTGCAACCAATGTCATGGAACAATTTGTGTAAGAATTATTGAATGGAAAACTAATTTGCTGTGTAAATTTTCACCTAAAGCACATTAAAATCCTCAAAAAAAAAAAAAAAAAAAGAATGAGAGGAGAAAAATTGGAGTCAGTGAGTACAGATAAGTCTTTTGAAGAATTTTCCGAGGGTCTTATCCAATATTGGAGTCCCTGAGTAGTGCAAACAGTTAATGAGCTCAGCTGCTAAGCCAAAGGTTTGAATTTTGTGTCCACCCAGAGGCCTGGCAATCTACTTCTGAAAAATCAGTCATTGAGAATCCTGTGGAGCACAGTTCTCCTGTCGCCGTGAGTGGTAATTGACTTGACCACAACTGGTAACTGGTAATCAAAAGTTCAGCTGAATGTCAAAGTTTTAAAAAAATAACCATTGTGGTAGAGAAAGACAGACTTGGTCCTATGGTCACTTCGGATCAGTCTTCAAAACTGGTTAGTTAATATTGCTCACACTCCCCTCTCTTCATCTCCAACACATTCTCCGCTGTTTGTTTTGTCCTGATTTGTATAGTACTTCTCACTGTTTTACAATTACCTTATTTGTTATCTAAAAAAAAAAAAAAAAATCTAGCCACTGCTTAATTATTTGTCTTCCAAATATAATGTCATTTCTTCAAGGGTAGGAGCCTGGTCTGTTCGCTCATGACCTCAGGTGCTGAGTTCATATTTTTTTTTAATAAATAAACAACTTTTAAAGTTGTGAGAATCAATTATAAAGGGTGAGCATGCATTAAGAGAAAATTTGGTTATAATTAAATTATCCAAGTAATTATGACATGAATGGTATTTTCAATCACCTCGCATGCGTATGAAAGCTGGGCAATGAATAAGGAAGACTGAAGAAGAGGTGATGCCTATGAATTTTGGTGTCGGTGGCAAATATTGAATATACCATGGGCTGCTAGAAGGATGAACAAATCTTTCTTGGAAAGAGTACAGTCAGATGTTTTTTAGAAAGTAGGACGGTGAGACTTTGTCTCAAGTACTTTGGACATGTTATCAGGAGGGGCCAGTCCCCGGAGAAGGACATCATGCTTGTAAAGTACCCATTGCCGACGAGTCGATTCTGAAAGCAGAGGTCAGCAAAAAAGAGGAAGCCCCTCAACGAGATGAACTGACACAGAGACTGCTCAAACTATAGGCTCAAACACAGGAACGATTGTGAGGAAAGCATGATGCAGGACTGGGCAGTGTTTATTCCTGTGGTACATAGGGTCGCTATGAGTTGGGACTGATTGGACCACACTTTACAACAACAACAACATGCGTGTCTTTAACCTACAATTTTTAGTTAATTCATACTACCTCAGTGGAATTCTAGAATAGATCACTCAACACAGAAATGTAGGATTTAATGTTCAGTTCCTGCCTCCAGGATATTTCTTTTTTATTCTTCAAAGTAGAGTGTTATCAAGCAGATAGCGTCTTACAATTGGTGGCAGTTTAAAATTAAGAAAATGTCTGAGTGAGGGGCTTAATGAATGGGATTATTACTTTAAAACTAATTACGAAATAGAGAACATGGATTTAAAGTTGTTATCTGAGCCCTTACGTCTGGCACATGCTACCCATCGGCGCTGAGTCAATTTTGACTCATAGTAACCCTGTATGTCTGGCCCATATGTAAGTGTATCTATGTATTTATGTGAATTTATAGGTTTATATATGTATCCCCTATTGTCATGAGTGTGTCTCTAAAGTAACAAATTTTGACAGTCACATTGTTACCATGACAAATTATACACTTTTAAGATGAATATCACAGTCTTCCTGTAAGGTAATGGCATATGAAGCCTAACTGGTGTCAATGGATAAAAATAGATAAAATTGATTTAAAACAATGAAGTAGAGCCTTTTACTTCTTTAGCTTTTAGATATTTTATGAAATAGTAAATATATGTAAGGCACTGTATGATATTAAAATTTTTCAGAAGCATTTATAAATTTGAACGTATCAGTTATAAAGTAATAATTTTACCCTCAGATGTTGCATTTGAACGATCTCCCCATTTTAAGACTTAGTAGATTCCAAAGATACATAGTAAATTCAGTTATTTTTATGTTTTTAAAACTTTTGTTCTTTACCTTGTCTAAAATAAGAGTGCCCATTGCCATCAAGTGATTCTGACTTCTAGTGACCCCACAGGACAGAGTAGAACTGCCCCATAGAGTTTCCAAGGAGCACCTGGTGGCTTCAAATTGCTGACCCTTTGGTTAGCAGATGTAGCTCTCAACCACTATGCCACCAAGGTTTCCAAACTAAGAGCAGAGGATGTAAATACTTAAGTGTGTAGGAACCTTTCATTCTATGTGTCAAGCATGTAGTAAGGACTGACAGATCAAATGTGGGTTGTGTGAATCAACCTTTGCCACTGTGCCTTCCTATTTTATGAGTCCATGACTCATGCCTTAAAGACAAATTGCTCACCTTCTTGCTCTTTACTATTAAACCTCTCTCTGTATTTGGTATAAAAGATGAGGATAATAAGAAAATTGATTTCCTAAGTCAAATTGCTATAGAAATTTTAAAGATTTTCATATATTTCTGAATATGAAAACCTAACCAGAGAGGAAGGGGATTAGACAATGGGTAAAGGGCTTTGGGAGAAAAGATCAAATATAAAAGTTATAAAATCTGCTTGCTAAGATGGTTAATTAAAAAAAATGTTTTCACCTGCTTGGGCTATAAATGTACTTTATACAGTAAATCTGTAAATGACATTTAAGCAAGTAGTAGGTAACTAAATTTTCCCTATGTCGAATTCACTTTAAAAATGATGGTGCAATGTTTAAAATATACAAAAGGTATAATTAACTAAACATTTAATACACTTGTACTAACAAAACAGTTTAAGAAATAAAATATTACCAACAGGTTGAAGCCTTCAGTGTACACATCCTGATTACAAACCTTACACCTCAACATCAATAAAGCTTACATTGTATCACTTAGAAATGCATTAAGCTGCAAATTTCAGGAACACCTATAGTATTTAAAACATTAGGGAGTTATTTATCTCACTGAATAAGAAATCTACTGGAGAGGGGGCAACTGGGCTTTTGGATGCTTCGGTCTTTTCTATCCTTTTGCTCTTGTCCATCCTTAGCATGTAAGGATGCTCACAGTCCTTGTTCACAGATGGCAGCTTTGACTCCAGGCATCTGCTACACATTCCAAGAAGGAAGAGAGTAGGAAAATAATGATCATATTTTTTTACTTTTAGAAAAGCTTTTGGTCCTTTTACAAATACTATAGCCTTTTTTATGGTCTCTTGTTCCTTGTGTTTTCAATTTCTCTATTTAAATATTTTAAACATAATTATTTTTTAACCATGTCTGATTATTCTAATTTCTTAAGCCCTTAGTAGTCTATTTCTGCTCATCATTATTTGTCTGCCTTTCGTATGTGATGGCTGTTTACTCATGTGTTTTTCAATTTTAGATTGTGATCTCATATCTGTAGGAACTTAATCATTGGGCATCCTGAGAGATGGTTTAAGATGCATTCCTACAGAAAGGATGTGTGTTTGCTTCTGTCTTACAAAATCATAGCTTGATGTTCTTCAAATTATGCAGAGAGTAGAAATTTAAATTCAAATCCAGATAAGGACACATTATATTCTTAACCAACCAGTTGCTATCCTCTGGGAGCAGTTGGAATATGACCTGGAGAACTGTTTTTCTGAGAGTCTAGCCATATTCAGGCACCTCAGTTACAACTCCCCAACTTGGGTCAGTTCCAGGTTTTGTCTCTTCATTCTCACTCCAAAGGTCTAGTATCAATTATTAGCACAATCCCCAAGAGCAACTTAGGTTTCAGGGTTTTTGTTTGTTTGTATGTTTTTGTCTTATTGATTGTTTCCACCTCTGGTTTCATATCACTACATATCTTTGTTCTTTTTTTCTTGAGTGCTCAGAGCACATAGGATTTTTCGATGGAAGTAGAAGTCTTCTTTATTAAATCTTTAAATATGTAATTTCCTTTGTCTAATAGTCTACACTGGAGAAAAAATTAAAGTTGTCAATGATTTCATTCTACTTGGATCAATTTGCAACAGCCATGCAAGTAGCAGTCAAGAAACCAAACAACATGTTGTATTGGGAAAACATGTTGCAAAAAATCTCTTCAAAGTTTTTAAAAGCAAAGATGTCACTTTGATGACTAAGGTGCTTCTGACTCAATCCATGATGCTCTTTTCAACTGCCTCATATGCATGTGAAAATTAGATAGGAAAAAAGAAGAACTGATTTATTTGAACTGTGTGTTGGCAAAGAATACTGACTATACCATGGAAAGCCAAAATAGTGAACAAATCAGTTTTAAAAGAAAAACAACTAGAATGCTCCTCAGAAGCAAGGATGGCAAGACTTTGTCTTGCTTACTTTGGACATGTCATCAGGAAAGACCAATCTCTAGAAAATCATACCACGTTTTACAAAGGAGAGGATCAGCAAAAACAATTGAAACGTTCCATTAGATGGATTGATACCATAGCCACAAACACACTAATGATCATGAAGATGACAAAGGACCAAGAAACATTTCCTTCTATTATACACAAGGTTGTTAAAAGTTGGAGCCGACTAGACAGAAGCTAAAAACAACAATAAAAATCTCTACAATTCTGTCTCCTCTCTACTCTTTGAAGGTGCCCTCACTGTAACTAACATGATTTCCAACCCACAAGGAGACAGCTAAAATGTAATAACCTCTCTTGGGAGGCTCTTCTTAATCTTCTCAACCAGATGTTAGCATACTGCTTCTCAATCTCTCCATTGTACTTTATTTGTACTCTATCAAGGCATACCTTATTCTCTCTGGTGTTATACTTATTTTTGAGTCTGCCTTTCTTCCTAGCAAATTATACACTCCTTTGGGCCAAAGACTGAGTTTTATCTAACTTTGCACTGCCTACATCTAAGAATCTAAAATGTCAATACTTAGATTTATATGTTTCATGATTCCCGGGGGATTCTGATCCAGGAGATCCGGGGTGGAGTCCAGAAACGTGTGTTTTTAACAAGCTTCTCAAGTCTACCTTCTATACGTTTGTCCAAATAATTGACTCCTTCATACAGCACAGTGGCACCAAACCACTTATATTTGCATCTGGTTCTACCATTCTGCCACTTATCTACTGTATCATCTTGAGCAAGTTAGTTAACATCTCTGTATCTCAAGTTATCCATTAAATAGAGGAATAAAAGTACTTACTTCCTTTATGTAGTTACTATGAGAATTAAATGGGTTAATGCATGAATTTTCCATAACACCTGGGATATTTGTGCAATAAATACTAGTAACTTAGCAAATAACATGTATGTCTGATACCTGGTAAGTGTTAATTTAATATTAATAAAATAGAAAACTATAAACCTTTGAGAGATATAAATAAAAACTTACAATGCTTCAAACAGAGCAACTTGAGAAAGAATGAATTTCTTTCCAGAACATATCTTTTAACGTATTAGTTTATTTCTACTCATACTATAAGTGGGTAGACCAAGGCTACTCAAACTATCGTGATATATAAATCACATCTTGTTATAATGAAATGTCTAATTCATTTGGTCTAGGGTGACTCCTGTGAGTGCATTTCTAACAAGCTCTTAGGTAATGTTAATGCTGCTGTTTAGAGGTCCATAGCTTGAGTGGCAAGGGAGTAGACAATAATTTACATGAATGTAATGACAATTTTTGGGGGGAGGGAATGACAATTACATTAATTATCAAAACCTGTGTTCATAAGATCACTTGGAGAACTTCTTAAAAGATTCTGATTTCATGGCAAGAACACTATTCATAAGTGTAATTTTGTTTTTCTAACACCCCTTCCTCCAAATTTCCTTCTTAAGTTCATCTTCTTATTTGCTCAGATTCTCACTGTCAAATAGGGAAGTATTCAGATTTAGTACTCTGAGATGCGGTCTAGGAATTTGCACTATGAATAGTCACTCCAGGAGAATCTGATACAAGTCGTCCATGAACCACTTCTAGAAAATCTCTGATTAAGAACACAAATTTATGATTAATAACATGATCTATGATTAAGAAAACAAACTGAGCTAGCCTCAGCCCAGAACCTACACACTACTGATGAGATCTTGGAAAAATTGATTAACTTCTCCAAACCTCAATTTCCTGCTGTAAAGTTGGCATAATAACTATATACACCTTTAGATTGTTGTGAGCATTCCATGCGATGATCCCGGTAAGCACAACAAATACGATGAGAAAAAAATTTTTTGCAATGATGATGTTGATCATTTTGATATACAAAGGTTCTAGAAGATTCTCCTCCCACAAATATCTCCTTCCATACTTTTTAAAAAAACTTTCAAATTTTTTTTTCAAATAGACTGCAAGTTTGAAATCCAGCCCATTGGAATCCATTTTTGTCAATAAATAGTTTTATATACCATCTTATATAAACAGTTTGGATCAAAAATTGAGCCTTATTTTCCTTTGCATCCTCTTCTCAAATGTCAATGCTTCAACAGAATTCTTGACTTTCCGGAGGTTTATTTCTCCCAATTCTCTTCCATCTGACACTTGCCCTCAGGCATTAAAGTGAAAAGGTTAATCATTCACACCTTAGTTTAAATAGATTTGATATATTCACTATAACAATGAGGAAAAGGAGAGTTTGTTTTATCTAGAGGTTAAAAAAAAAAGTTATTTTGAAGAAAGGCAGACCACACTTCAGAGATGTCCAAGGGGACGTAAAAAGATGTTGGATGCCTGAAGTTATGAGAGAAGTCCTGGTAGCACAGTGGTTAAAGAGTTCGGCTGCTAATTGAAAGGTTGGCAGTTCAAACCCACCAGCAACTCCATGGGAGAAAGATGTGGCAGCCTGCTTCTGTAAAGATTTACAGCCTTGGAAACCTGTCTTACAGGTTTGCTATGTGACAGAATCAACTCGACCGCAACGGGTTTGGTTTTCAGTTTGAAGGTATCAGAAAAAGGGAAGTTAAAAAAAAAAACAAAAAAAAAACCCATTACTGTCGAGTCGATTCTGACTCATACCAACTCTTCAGAACAGAGGAGAACTGCTCCCATGAGAGTTTCCAAGGAGCACCTGGTAGATTCGAACTGCTGGCCTTTTGGTTAGCATCTGTAACTCTTAACTACTACACTACCAGGGACATGCAGAAATTTTAAAAAGCCTGCCTCATAGATATAAAAGAAAAATCCCACTTACTGCTAAATTTGACCTATGATTCGCCTGCTCACCCTGTGTTAACTTCTTGCTGCTCTCTGAGTTCTTTGGCCAATGCTGTAAAGATGGCACAGAAAGTCAGATATTAATTCCATCCTGAAGCTCAGTTTTATTTTCCCAACTCCCACAGGGTAGCTGCTATTCATTCCACAAATATTTTTGAGTGCCCACTAATGCTGCCAATACCCATCTGTCAGTGTGTTGTACTGTGACGCTGGACGCTATGCTACCAGTATTTTAAATACCAGCAGGATCATCCATGGTGGACAAGTTTCAGTGGAATTTCCAGACTAAGATAGACTAGGAAGAAAGGTCTAATGATCTACAGCAGAACTTTGTCTGATATACCGAAAATAAACCTGTTGCCGTCGACTCATAGCGACCCTGTAGGGTAGAGTAGAATTGTCCCATAGGGTTTCCAGGGAGCAGCTGGTAGATTCCAACTGCTGACCTTCTGGTTATTTCAAGCTCTTAACCGCTGTGCTGGAAAATGAGCCCCCTAGCTTGGGAGAAACTGAAAATACAGTGGCTGCAACTATGGATTCAAGCATACCAGCGATGGTGAAGGTGGCACAGGACCAGGCAACATTTCATTCTGCTGTATATATGGTTGCCATGCAACTAACAACAACCATGTACTAGGCACTGATCTAGATCTGGGGGGCCTGGAGTTCCATTAACACTTGTGATTCCTGAGAGTCTGTGACCATCAAACAGTGGGTTATGAGCTGGCAGCCTATCACACTTGTGCAGTTTGCAGGATACATTTCCTGTCTCCTGTCAAATGTTTATATTTGATCCAATTAATCATCATAAACCCCCCAAACAGGGACTTGGATAAGTAGATAAGTTTCTGAAGATTTAACATGACTGAGGTATTTTAAGAGGTGCCTTTAAAATAAAGTTCTATAGAAAACAAAATGTTTAAAGTGAGAGAAACTTGAAGGGGATGAATAAGGTTTCATACAGTAAGGTTTAAGATAACAGAATGTATGAGATCTTGAAGAACTTTCCCCTTCAGAGACTTTCCAAGTGCTTAAAGTATCTGCGTTTAATCACTATAAGAATTTGGCTATGTTGTCATATTGAGTAAATAAGCAAAATCAGAAACTTCATAAAAAGATAAAGTCTCCAAATTTTATGAAAAAAAAAATTAGAAATAGTCTATGTCAAGTCTCATTCTTTTTAGACATGCTGGGTCTAAAATTATTTTAAGGATACTGCATTTTTGAAATTTATTTTTTAAATACCTTGGTAATATAATTTTGTTTCGGTGACTTGCCCTGGGGAATATTTACATTTTGTCCATATATTAACTCTCATAATCAAAAATTTCACTATATATTGCATCTCAGAGAAGTAGGCATGGAGCTAGTTCTACACCGATGGTCTGTTTAGTGGATATGTTGCCTGCAGAGCTACCACCCATTTGTCCTCTCATCATACCGTGGTGATTTGCATGTTGCTGGAAGCTGTGTATTTCAAGTACCACCAGGGTTACCCATAGAGGACAGACTTCAGCAGAGCTTCCAGACTGTGACAGACTAGGAAGAAGGGCCAGGGTGATCTACTTCTTAAAATTAGCCAACGAAACCCTATGGGTCATAACAGAATATTGTCATATGTAGCACTGGAAGATGAGCACCCTTGAGTGGAAGGCACTCAAAACACACAGTGGCTGCAACAATGGACTCGAGCATGCCAACGGTCTTGAAGATGATGCAATGTTTCATTCTGTTGTGTGTAGAGTCACCATAAGCTGGAGACAACTCAGTGGCAACTAACAACTATAGCAAGCCCACAGAGCACCTGCCTTTCAGTCAGAAGACCTGAGTATGAATTTTATCTCTATGTCTTACAGGTTATTCAGCCTCTGAGTTTCAGTTTTCTGTTTTTAAAAAAGTAGAGATAAAGATATCTGTTCTACCTATTTCATAAGATTGTCCTCAGGATTAAGTGAGATGGTGTATATGAAAACACTCTGAACTCTAAAAGTGCTTGGTCTTCCTTTACTCAGTTCCCAGGCCTTATCTTCCCTCTCTTCAGACTGGCCTCCTTCAGTTACCTTCTCTGGGTGAACATCATTTAACACCTTTGAATTGTTCTCAGATTAAACCAAGGAAGAAGGAAGATGTTAAGAAACACCAAGTGCCTACAACTGTTGACCACATTCAAAGGTTATGTTCCACATTGAATTCTCAAACAACCTCTATGTTTATAAGAATTCTCTCTATTTTCAGGTGAAGAAACTGAGATTCAGAAAAGTTAAATCCTTGCCTTTGGCCACATAACTAATGGTTTAGGTCCAGGTTAGTCTCCAAAACTCACATGTGTTCTTTTATTTGATCATGATTCACAAAAGTATAAACTGCATTTATGAGCAAGAAAAAAAAAAAAAAAAAGACCTAAGAAACTAATTGTATCTTAATACAAATTCTTTTTCATTTATGTATATAAATATCTTCTTATTCCTCATGGCAACTCTGTGTTGAGTTGGTATATTTCTCTTTTCTTTTTTAGTGGTGAATACCATTTCACAGTGACTCTGCATTATTTGATTAGCTGAGATCATTATGAGGGTGGTGAAGGACTAGGCAATGTTTCGTTCTGTGGTACAAGGTACATAGGGCTGCTATGAGTCAGAATGGACCTGATGGCACCTAAAAATAACAACAGATCATTAATCCATTTCTCATTTAGTTTTCATAATTTCTCCTTATATCCATTCATTTGACTAATATTCATTGAGCAATTCTATGTGCCTGGCTCTGTGCTAAGCCACAAGATGCCACAGTGATGAAAGACACTTTGTTTTTGCTCTCATGAGGCTTGTAGTCAGGATGACCACATGCCCCACTATTCTCAGGAGGCTTCCAGTTTAGACCTGTGGTCTCCACATTTATTAAAAGAACTCTCTTTTATTGTGTGATCGTTCTACTTACCATAAAATGAGCAGGTAAGCATATGTTAATATGTACATAATTATAATTTTAGTAAGTGCTATGGAAGAGATTAACATAGGACTTTCTTTAGATGGGTACAGTAGGGCATGTAATAATACCTGAAATAAAGAAGAGAACTTTGAACAAATAGTATAGCAATTAGCTGTAGAAAAAGGTCACCATTTTAAAATATGCACACAAAAAAGTTTTGTATTCAGAAATGTTAATCCTCTGAAGACGGAAAAAAGAGGACTATTTCAATCTGCAATTAATAAATCAACCAGCAGGTATGTAAATAACCTGTATTATTTAATTCCTTTTTTTACTTAATCAGAAACTGATTGACTGGTCATTTGTCTCTGCTTTTCTTCTTTCTTACAGTTGTTTAGAGCACACTGATGATGAAATATGCCCATGGTTTCTGTTCAAGTAAGTATCATATTTCTACTCTCTCTTTAAAAAGGGGCAGTTAGAATATAAATCCCTTGTGGGTAGAAGTGGTACCTCTCTTGTTTATCATTTTCTAACATAGTGACTAGTAGATAGAAAATATTCAGTAAATATTTATTGACTAAATAAATGGATTGCGCTTCTAATGGAAAATGCTGGCACTGAAATATCTGCGTTATTTCACAAAACACAATCATCCAAGATAGAGAGTAAAAGCTTTAGAATTCTAGATGAGAAAATAAATAAAATTCTCTTCATATTTAAGTAAGGACAATCTAATTATTTTCACAGTAAGTATCTGTCTTAATCTGGGTTATTTAGAGGAGTAAAAACAGTGAGGCATATATAGATGTATATAAAGAGAAATATATACTTCAAGGAAATGGCTCATGCAATTGTAGGGGCTGCCAAGTCCCAAATTCATGGGTCAGGCAACCAGCTGAAGACCTCTGCTGTGTCACGTGGTTGTAGGGGCTGAAGAACCCAAAACCTGCAGGTCAGGTAGAAGACTGGCTCATAGGTTTGTGGGGGTTGGAGAATCCAAAATCTGCAGGTCAGGCAGCAGGCCAGACACTGTTTAGGCTTTCATCCCAAGAACTGGAGGTCAGGTGACAAGAAGAGTGCAGGGTAGGGAAAGAGAGCTTTGCCAGAACATCCATTTACATACTGGAGGTAGGCCACATGCCCAAGGAAACTCCCCTTTCAACTAACTGGCTACTCACGTCAGATCACAAAATGCATGGTGATTACATAGTGTCTGCCAGACCACTGAGAATCACAGCCTATCCCAGCTGACACAGAACATTAACCATTGCAATATCCACATGATAAATTCTCGGTGTAAACTGGACACTGAAAATCATTTTTTTTTTAATTGTGCTGAAAATCATTCTTTAATTAAAAGTTTAACTGGAAAGTGAACATGATTACAATTTAATAGAATAAAGTAATAAATGTGAAACCAAACCAAATCCAGTGCCATCAAGTCAATTCCGACTCATAGAGGCCCTATAGGATGGAGTAGAACTGCCACACAGAGTTTCCAAGGAGTGCCTGGTGGATTCGAACTGCCAATCCTTTGGTTGGCAGCCGTAACACTTAGCCACTACGCCACCAGGGTTTCCAATAAATGTGAAAAGTACAAATAAATTTAAATAAAACTATATTAATAAAGAAGCCCTGGTGGCATAGTGGTTAAGAGCTCCGGCTGCTAACTAAAAGGTTGGCAGTTCAAATCCACCAACCGCTCCTTGGAAACCCTATGGGGCAGTTTTATTCTGCCCTACAGGGTGGCTATGAATCAGAACTGACTCAACGGCACCTAGCAACAACAACAATGTTAATAAAATATGATCCACAGTTTAAACAAAAAATTTTTTGGCACAAATAAAATGAGATATCAAACTCATTGCTGTTAAGTTGATTCCTACTCATAAGGCAAAATCATATTCTTCTTTGATTGGGTTTAGTTATCCTGTTTTCTTTGTTGTTAGCTGCCATCAAGTAGACTCTGGCTCATGGCAACCTCATGTACAACAAAGCAAAATGTTGTCCGGTCCTGGACCATCTGCACAATCACCATCAGGTTCCAGTCCATTACTGCTACTATAATATAGGACTGGAACATGGTGGTGATTCAGTGAGGGTGCCAATCCCTTTCACAGAGGGTTTCCCACACATTCACTGCCTCTGTACTTCACCAAACATGATATCCTCCTCTAGCGATTGATCCTTCCTGATGACATGTCCAAAGCAAGTGAGTCAGACAGTGTTCTGTTGTAATCCACAAGGTTTTCACTGGCAAATTTTTGGAAGTAAATCTCCAGGCCTTAACATATTTACGGTCTGTATTTCTCTTCTAAGATCACACTTTTTTTTTTCTTTTGATCCTTGTACATTTTTCTTTTATTCCCACTGAACCAACTGTTTCCACTTCATTTCGGCTACTACTAAAATTTACATCACATGAATTATTACCAGGTTCCGAATCAAGTGTCCATTATTACTGCACCAGTAGAACTTATGATGGATGCTCACAGAAGGGATTGGTCGGCCAGGGAAGTGATATATCTGTGATATAGAGTGGGGATGAGAGCTCACGCTTATTCTTTTTGTATCCCTGAAAAGTGCTCATTCTCCATGCTTCCTAGATTATTAAAGGACAAATGATATGTTTTCTTGACTTTAGTAGTAGATACGAAATTCTTTTTACAAGAATCAATTGAATTCAACTTAATTGTCTCCAGTACAAAGAAGTCAGGGTGGGGTATCTGCTAAAATCAATCAATCAATCACATATGTTCAAACAAATAAGTGATGAATATCTGGTTTGTTTTCCTGTTATATTGCATGCAAACTGAGGGAGTAGAACAGATGGGAAAGGAGGAATAAGAAAATACACAATTTTTTGCACTAAGAATTGGGTCCCTCTTTGAGCTTGGTTAAGCCAAGAGTATTTTTTGACAACTAGTCTAAGATGCAGATTTTAAATGTTTCTCACTACCATGCAGCTGTTTCTGAATGAAAAGAAAGTGTATTTCAAAGAAAGGTAATTGAATCTTTACTATGTACAAGTCAATTCAAAAGATTCAAAGATGAATAAGACTCAATTTCTATCTAAAAGAAGTTTTACTGTGGGAGAAAAGAGACAATCTGCTTAACATAAAGTAGTATGAGAATAAGAAAAAAACAAAAATAAAATATAGCAGTAATTTTTTTTTTAAAGTGATCTCATCTGGTTGGGAGATTGGGACAAAAATCAATGTGGTCAGAGAAATACAGCTGTGAAGGAGCACAAAGTGTTTTAGTAATTGCAAATATGCCCTTGAAGTTAAAGCAGAGTGCTTGGTGCATGTCCTTAGGGGGTGTGGTGGTAGAGGAAATGGAGGAAGAAGCAACTGTAAAAGTATGTGAAGTATCCTTTGAAGGGCTTTGTGTGTCATGCATTAACCATGGCATTATGTAAAAGAATGGAAGATCTTGAAGGTTTAGAGATAGGAATAAGCAACAATCACAGTGATGTTCTAAAAAGATAACTGATGGTCACATGAAGAAAAGACGGCTGAGGAGAAAGACTGAAGACCAGCTAAAGGACCTGTGATAAGATCAGAGTCATGCTTTAAGATAACGTATTAGCCTTCAGTTTGTAGGGTTGGAGAAGGCACAGCACAGAGGAGAGGAGTGCTGCAAGAGATGGTTTTGGGAGATCGGGTGAGGCCCTAAACTGGGATGGCGGAAATGAGCAGGGAGAACAGAATATGAAAGTAAAAATGTGGTAGTTAATGTTTATTGGTAAGAGCAATGTAAATGTGAAGATGGAGGAGAGAAAACGTGACTTCAGGATGTATTTTCTAGCCCACGTTTTAACAGAAATTATTTTAAAAAAAGATTGACTCTGAGGAGGCAGCTCTTCCCCAGTCATATTTTTGAGTGCACTCCAACCTGAGGGGCTCATCTTCCTGCACAATATCAGACAATATTCTACTGCTATTCATAAGGTTTTCAATGATCATTTTTTTTTTTTTTTTAACAAGTAGAACGTCAGGTTCTTCTTCCTAGTCTGCCTTAGTCTGGAAGCTTCACTGAAACATATCCACCATGGGTGACCCTGCTGGTATTTGAAATACTGGTGACATAATTTCCAGCATCACAGCAACATGCAAGCCACCACAATATGACAAACTCAGAGTTGACCTTAATGACATGGATTGAGTCAAGATTTCCAGACCTTCATCTGAGCAAGCTACAAACATCCATTAATAATCTGAACATGGAATGTATGAAGTATGAATCCAGGAAAATTGAAAGTTGTCAAAGATGAAATGGAATGCATAAACATTGATATCCTAAGCATTAGTGAGCTGAAATGGACTGGTATTGACCATTTTGAATCAGACAATCATATGATCTATTCTGCTGGGAATGACAAATTGAAGAGGAGTAGGTTAGCATTCATTGTCAAAAAGAACATTTCAAGATTTATCCTGAAGTACAAAGCTATCAGTTAAAGGATAATATCCATAGGTATACAAAGAAGACCAGCTAATATGACAATTATTCACTAACATCAAAGATGAAGAAATTAAAGATTTTTAATAACTTCTGCTGTCTGAAAATGATCAAACTTGCAATCAAGATGCATTGATAATTACTAGTGATTGGAGTGTGGAAGTTGGAAAATGTGGCATTGGTGATAGAAACGACACCAGAGATCCATGATAGAATTTTGGGAGACCAAAGACTTATTCATTAGAAATCCTTTTTTTCAACAACATAGATGGTGACTATACACATGGACCTTGCTGGATGGGATACACAAGAATCAAGTTGACTACATCTGTGGGAAGAGACAATGGAGAAACTCAATATCATCCATCAGAAAAGGCCAGGGGATGACTGCAGAACAGATCATCAGTTGTTCATATGTAGAAGAAAATTAGAACAAGTCCAGGAGAGCCAAAGTATGACCTTGAATATATCCCACTTGAATTCAGAAACCATCTCAAGAATAGATTTGACACTTTGAAAACTAATGATCGAAGACCAGACAAGTTGTGGTATGACCTAAAGGACATGACACAAGAAGAAAGCAAAAGGGCACTAAAAAGACAGAAAAGAAAGAAAAGACTAGAACGAATGTCAGTAGAGACTCTGAAACTTGCTTTTGAATGTAGAGTATACGTAAAGCGAAAGGAAGCAATTATCATGTTAAAGAGCTGAACAGAAGATTTCAAAGGATGGCTCCAAAAGACAAAGTAAGTATTATAATGAAATGTGCAAAGACCTGGATTTAGAAAATCAAAAGGGAAGAACATGATTAGCATTTCTCAAGCAGAAAGAACCAAAGAGAAAATTCAAGGCTTGATCCAATATTGAAGATTTCTACGGGCAAAATATTGAACTACACAGGAAGCTTCAAAAGAAGATGGAAGGAATACACAGAGACACTATTGGTCAACATTCAACCATTCCAGGAGGTAGCATATGATCAAGAACCAATGGTACTGAAAGAAGAAGTCTAAGATGCACTGAAGGCACGGACGAAAATCAAGTCTCCAGGAATTGACAGAATACCAATTGAGATGCTTCAACAAACAGATGCAGTGCTGCAGGTGCTCACCCATCTATGCCAAGAAATTTGAAAGACAGCTCCCTGGCCCACCAACTAGAAGAGGTCCATATTTCTGCCTATTCCAAAGAAAGGTGATCCAACAGAATAAGGAAATTACCGAACAATATCGTTAATACTACACACATGTAAAATTTTGCTGAAGATCATTCAAGAGCAGTTGCAGCAGTACGTTGACAGGGAACTGCCAGACATTTAAGCTGGTATTCGAGAAGTCCTGGAAGGAGGGATATCATTACTGATGTCAGAAAGATCTCGGCTGAAAGTAGAGAATATCAGAAAGATGTTTACTTGTGTTTTCTTGAATGTGCAAAGGCATTCAAGTGTGTGGATCATAACAAATTATGGATAACATTGTAAAGAACGGGAATTACAGAACACTTAATTGTGCTCATGAGGAACCTGTGCATATAGACCAAGAGGCAGTTGTTTGAAGAGAACACAAGGATACTGCATGGTTTAAAATCAGGAAAGGTGTACATCAGGGTGTTATCCTTTCACCATACTTGTTTAATGTATATGCTGAACAAATAATTCAAGAAGCTGGACTGTCTGAAGAACTTGGCATTAGGATTGAAGGAAGACTCATAAACAACCCACATTATGCAGATGACACAACCTTGCCTGTTGAAAGTGAAGAGGACTTGAAGCACTTACTGATGTAGATTAAAGACCACAGCTTTTAGAATGAATTACACCTCAATATAAAGAAAACAAAAATCTTCAAAATGGACCAATAAGCAACATCATGATAAATGGAGACAGGAATGAAGTTGTAAAGAATATCATTTTAGTTGGATCCACAATCAGTTCCCATGGAAGCAGCAGTCAAGAAATTAAATGAAGTATTGCATTGGGCAAATGTGCTCCAAAAGAACTCTTTAAAGTATCCAAAAGCAAAGATTTCACTTTGAGGACTAAGGTGAGCTGGACACAAACCACGGTATTCTTAATTGACTCATATGCCTGTGTTATGGATTGAATTTTTTCCCCCAAAAGTGAAGTGTGTGTCGACTTGGCTAGACCATGATTTCCTATATTATGTGATTGTCCATCATTTTGTGATCTAATGTGATTATCCTATGTGTTATAAATCCTAACTTCTCTGATGTTAATGAGGCAAGTTTAGAGGTAGTTATGTTAATGAGGCAGCACACAATTTACAGGATTAGGTTATATCTTGAGTCAGTCTCTTCTGAGATATAAAAGAGAGAAGGGAGCAGGGAGGAGAAGGATCTCATACCACCAAGAAAGAAGTGACAGGAGCAGAGGGTGTACTTTGGACCCAGGATCCCTGTGTTGAGAAGCTCCTGGAGCAGGGGAAGATTTATGACAAGGATGTTCCCCCAGAGCCAACATAGAGAGAAAGCCTTCCTCTGGAGCTGGCACCCTATATTTGTACTTCTATCCTCCTGAACTGTGAGAGAATAAATTTCTGTTTGTTAACGTCATCCACTGGTGGTATTTCTTTATAGCAGTAATAGATAAAAAGAAAAAAAAAAAACTTTGGTACTGGGAGTGGCGTGCTGCTATACCAGTTACCTAAAATGTGGAAGCAATTTTGAAACTGAGAATGGGTAGATGCCCCAAAATTTTAAAGTGCCTGATAGTAAAGGCCCAGATTGCTTTGAAGAGACTGTACAATTGCTGACATCAAAAACAATCCTGGTGAAGACTCAAAGGAAGTGAGGAGAGCTATAACACTGGAGACAGCACAGATGGTAAGAAGCAACAGCAGATAAATGACAGCAGCAGAACCAGGAGATCAACACGAGACAGAACAGGAGCCAACCCACGGAGCGAGAGAGCTGAGTGCCTTTGCACAGGAGGCTTCCTGGTGGAGTGGGGTGCCTCTGGGCACTTACTGGTGGAACTAGGCTTGCTGACCCATGAAGCAAGAGAGCTGAGTGCCTTCCAACTGAGGTTTACTGGCAGAGTGGGGTACTTCCCAGGCACTTATGGCTAGAGCTAAAGAGTTTTGGAACACTTGCGCAAGCAGGGTAGATGCCGGGTCAGATCAAGAGGCATGAGGTGCCAAGAGGCCAAGGAACCAGGAAGCAGAAGCTGAAGAGACAAGGATCACAGGAAGCAGAGCTGCCTCAGTCTCAAAGGGTAAGGCCACTGCCTCTGGGGTCTAAAAGAGTAGAACTATGGCCTCTGGGGTTTCGAATGGTGGGGCCACGACCTCCTAGGTTTCAAAGAGTCAGATCTTCAACAACTCGGTTCCAGAGTGTCAAGTTGCTTTTTACGAGTACCAAATGGATGGGGCCAGATATGGTGAGAAGTTGAGAAGGCAGGGCTGCCATGCCCAAGGGGCAGAAGACAGGACCTGCCAGGGTCAAAGGGGTGGGGTTGCCATTCAGATGGACCAGGAGAATGTGGCTGCCCAAAGCCAAAGGAGCAGAGTTGCCATTCCAGTAGGCCTGGAAGGTGAAGCTGAAGCCCAGGGCCAAGGGACCTCCACCAAGAATTCAGAGTGTGGTGAACATCCAAAGTAGAGCACAGGGCAACTGTCTAAATGGTCTCAGAGAAACCAGGATTATTTCAAGGCTTGAGAGCTGATGTTATGTGTTCTGCTGACTTGCTTGGTGCCTGTTATCCCTTCTTTACCTCCAATTTCTCCCATTTGTAATGGAAACATCTAGCCTGTGCCTGTTCCATCATTGTACTTTGGAAGCAGATAATTCGTATTCTAGATTTCACAGATGAAGAGGAATTTCGTCCCTGGATATTTTGGACTTGGAGTTGATTTAAGACTTTTGCTATGATATGATGGGGTGAAAGTGTTTTACATGTCACAAGGACTTGAATTTTGGGGAGCCAAAGGTGAAACGTTATGGATTGAATCGTGTCTCCCCAAAAAGTGTCAACTTGGCTAGGATATGATTTCCAGTATTGTGTTGTTGTCTTCCATTTTGTGATCTGATGTATTTATCCTATGTGTTATAAATGCTAACTTCTATAATGTCAATGAGGCAGGATTAGAGGAAGTTATGTTAATTAGGCAGGACTCAATGTACAGGATTAGGTTATATCTTGAGTCAATCTCTTTTGAGATATAAAAAAGAGTCAAGAGCATAGAGGAAAGGGAATTCATACCACCAAGAATGAAGTACCAACAGCACAGAGTGACCTTTAGATCGGGATTCCTGTGTTGAGAAGCTCCTAGGCCACGGGAAGATTGATGATAAGGATGTTCCCCCAGAGCTGACAGTGAGAGAAAGCCTTCTCCTGAAGTTGGCACCCTGTATTTGGACTTCTAGCCTTCTAAATCCTGAAAAAACAAATTTCTATTTGTTAAAGTCATCCACTTGTGTTATTTCTGTTATACTAGCCCTAGATAATTAAGATAGCTTGGAAAAGCTGGGCAATGAATAAAGAAGACACCTTTGAATTATGGTGTTGGCAGAGAATATTGAATATACCATGGACTGCGAGAAGAACAAACAAATCTGTCTTGGAAAAAGCACAGTCAGAATGCTCCTTAGAAGCTAAACGGTGAGAGTTCATCTCATGTAATTTGGACATGTTACAGGAGGGACCCATTCCTAGAGAGGGACATCATCCTTAGTAAAGTAGAAGGTCAGTGAAAAAGAGGAAGACCCTCATTGAGATGGACTGGGACAGTGGCTGCTCACATAATGGTTCAAACATAGCAAAGATTTTGAGGTGGCACAGGACCAGGCAGTGTTTCATTCTGTTTACATAGGGTTGCTGTGAGTCAGAATTGACTCAATAGGACCTAACAATAACAATAGTAGGCATTGGTTGTTTAGTGGTAGAATTTTTATCTTCCATGAGGGAGGCCTGTTCATTTCCCAGCCAGTGCACTTTATGTTCAGCCAGTGCCTGTAAGTGAAGGCTTGCATGTTGCTGTGATACTAAACAGATTTTGGCAGATCTTTGAGACTAAGATGGACTAGGAAGAAAGACCTAGAAATCTGTTTCTGTTAATCAGCCAGTGAAAGACCTATGGCCACACAATTAGATCCTCAACTGATCATGGGGGATTGCACAGGACCTGGCAGCATTTTGGTCCATTGTGCATGGGGTCAGCATAGGTTGGGAGTCTACTCCATAGCAGCTAACAACAACGATATTTGGAAAAAAGGTAAGTAAATGTTCCTTGTTAAGCCTCAGAGCCTGAGAACTTGAATTTTACGGTAGATGATCTCTTCTTGGTCTCATTTAGGATGGATACTTGTTTTTTTAATCAAAATGTTTGATTAATTATTTAAAACTGTAGTCACAAAACATTTGAGATTAAATTAAAGATCAAAGCTTTTTTTTTGTAAGTAAGAAATGGGAGTTTGGGATCTCCTGTCCTCTTTTTGTTTGTTTATTTTCTGTACCCACTCCTTGTCCACCATCACCACTAGAATGTAAGCTTCATAAAGGTAGGGACATTATCTTATCAACTGCTGTTTCTTCAGCTTGTAGCACAAAATAAGAGCTCAATAATTACTTATTACCTTCACAGAATAGTGATTGACTAGTCCTTTAAGAATGAATTGTATTTTGGGAGAAGAGAGGAGGGAAATGAAGGAAGTAAGGATGGTATTCCAAGAAGCAAGAAACAGCATATACAAAGGCTTGGAAGGATAAAAATGTTTGTGTGGAATCTATTTCCTAGAAGAGCTGAAATCTGATTTTTTCTTGACCATGGTTGGATGCACAGATGGTTAAGCACTTGGCTACTAGCTGAAAGATTGGCAGCCCAGAGGCAACTCTGAAAAAGGCCTGGAGATCTGCTTCTGAAAGGTCACAGCCTCGAAATCCCTACGGAGCAGTTCTACTCTGCACATGTGGGGTTGCCATGAGTCAGAATCGACCTGACAGCAACTAACAACAATATGGCCTTTGAAGTTTCGAAGACTGTTCTGAAGTGACTATAGGACCGTGTCTGTTCTTTTCTATCACAATGGCTGTTTTTTAAAACTTTGACATTAAACTAAACTTTCATTACATAATCTTAAACCAATTTAAGAAATTATACCTTTAAACATTTAATGGAGTTACAGGTTATATATTTTATTTGACATATTATTAATTATTACATGAAAGATCAAATTCAATTACTACATGAAAAATGAAGTTCAATGAATATTTCCTCCCAGATATAATATCAGAGCTAGGCTAGTTTTGAAATGGAAACTATTTTGAATCTATCCAAAATATCTCTAAATTTAAATATATTACACCATCTTAAGAAGCAACATAATATAGCATCTAAGAGTACAGGTTCTAGAATCAGACTGATTAGATTCTATCTTCACTTCACCACTTGCCTTATTTTTTTTTTTAATAACACTTTATTGAGTTTTTGGTGAAAGTTTACACAGCAAGTTAGGCTCCCATTTGACAATTTCCACACAAATTGTTCAGTGATGTTAGTTACATTTATCACGATGTGTCAACATTCTCTTTTAATTGTGTTCAGTTTGTTCCCTTTTCAGTACTCTAGTTTCCCTGTTTCCTTATCTTCTCGTCTTTGCTTTTGAGTAATTGTTGACGTTTAGTGTTATATTGATGGTTTTTAAGTAAGGCACTGATCTTACAGGTAATATCCTTTATGTTGTGTGACACTTCGTTATTTAGCTAAAAGGCGATCTCAGGACATAGGCTCGGTTCTAGGTTTAGGGAGTGTCTCAGGATGATAGTCTCAGGAAGCCCTCTGTTCTCTACTGTTTCAATTTGTTTGGATTTTTTTTTTTTTTAAATAAGAATTTGAATTCTGCTCCACATTATTCCCCCATTCTAACTGGGACCGACTATTCTGGCCCCCATTAGAATGGTCAGTGGTGGTGGCCAGGCACCATCTAGTTCTTCTGGTTAGATGAGGTTGTGCCTCACGTAGACTTATTTCTTCTCTGTGCTTTTGGTTACCTTCTTACTGTCTTGCTCCTGGTGAGTAGAGACCTGTTGTTGCATCTTAGATGGCCATTGACAAGAGCTTCTAAGACCCTAGATGCTGTGTGCTTCACTAGGATGCAGATCATGATTTTTGAGAACTAAGTTATGCCAATTGACTGAGTTGTCCCATGAGACTATGTTCCTGAGCCTTCAAATCCAGAAAACCCATGTTGGAAGATGTTTGTAACCTTGGACTAGTTAGCTCATCTCTTTATGTCCATGTCTATAAAATAGAAGTAATATAGGATTGTTCAAGAATTAAAACAGATAATCCATATGAGACACTTTCCGCTACACATTTCACAGTAATTAATCAAAACACGTTACCTATGATCTCAAACTGAACAAAAACTTTTAAAATTTTCCTTCAAAATATCCTGTGTGGTACTTCCGGAACACTGAAGATACTACCACTGCCAAAGCACAGAAACTTGGAATTTTTTCCTGATTACTCATTTTGCTTTTCTCACATTGTCAAATGGTGTAGTAGGCATTTCTAAGGAATTTCAAAGATTCTTTCATACTTAGTCAAATAAATTATCCAGTTTTTAGCTTTAAACCATTATAATTGTTTTCTCAGAATCTCCGTTTCCCTCTTGTTGCACGGTCCTGTCCTGAATTGTTCCATTTTAGTCAATGATTCCCATATCTCCTATATCCTATTCTATATATACCTTATTGTAGGTAATTGAAACTTCTCAATGCTTTTGATAATTAATATTTGACTTGCACCTTCACATCCTATTCTAAGTCTCTATGATATAGTCCTTCCTTATATGCAAAAAATATTTTCTTTTCTTCTTGATGGATTAATTTGTAATCTGCGAATGTTCTTGTCTAAAAGGCTGAGAGGCAGAGAAACCAGCAGAGCTTTCAGGAATCTAGTAAGGCTAGAAAAACAAAACTTGGAGTTGAAAACTCTACGGAGCATAGTTCCACTTTAGCACAGTGGGGTTGCCATGAGTTAGAGTCAACCTGACAACTGTTTCTTTTTTTAAAAAAAAATATTTATGCAGAAAACTTTATCCTTAATGGAAAAATATTGAAAGCTTTCATACTAAGATCGTGAATGAGGAAAAAAAAATTGCTGTTACCACTTATTTTGAACATTGTATTGGAGATCCTACTTTGTTCAGTAACACAAAAAAAAGTGTAGGAATTGAAAAGAAAGAAAACTGCCCTTATTTGTAGGTGATATAATTTTGCAGAAAATCTTGATAAACTTCTAGAGTTAAGAGTAAATTTAGAGTTTTGCTTCTGTTAACAACATTGAAAACCATCACATGTACCTAACAATGAGAACAACAACAACAAAAAAAGGTAAACTATAAAACTGTAGCTATTTTAGGAGGCCATCAGAGAGCCAAAGTCACAATGCAACCTACCTTGGTAAACTGAAACCAAAGAGTGCAAGCCCATCTGCAGAAAGATTGGGCACAGGAACTATTCTGTCTTTGGTAGAGAAAAGGAGAGGAGTGGCAGAAAAAAAGACAAAAACAGAAATTTTAACAAATATTTAAAGGCTGAGTTCGTGCTGATATGACACTTTAAAATCCCTGTGATCACCAGACAAAATATGAGTCCACATGTATGTACCATCTTTTATCCATAGGCCTCCACAGGATTTTCATGAGAAATATTGGGGTAGGAAACCCAAAGGAGCTCCCTCAGTGGTGGAGGCTTCAGGCAGTATTTTGCTGCCACTGAGGGAAAGACAGGAGCCCTGGTGGTACAGTGGTTAAGGACTCAGCTGCTAACCAAAAAGTCAGTAGTTCAAATCTACCAGCCCCTCTGTACAGGAAAGATGTGGCAGTCCGCTTTCATAAAGATTATAGCATTGGAAAACCTGTGGGACAGTTCTACTTTGTCCTTTAGGGTCTCTGTAAGTTGGAATCAACTCAACGGCAATGGGTGGTGGTGTGTGGTGGGAGAAAGACACAATATCTGAATCTTTCTCTCATACAAACAAAAGTTGTCCTCTCTGGAGGACAGAAAATCTCCCATCTCCAGGTCCCAGGCAAAGGTTTAGGATAGGAACAAAAGCCATCTGGTACTTACAAAGAAGGATGAAACCCACTTGTGCCCAGGGTTCTAAACTTAAACCAGATGCTAACATTGAGACAGGAGACAGGAATTCTATTATTGCCCAATAACCCCCATCATTCCAATGCAGAAATTGACTGCCCTGAGCGGTTAAGGCAGGAAAGCTGAGACATTTCCACTCCTGAAGTTTGGGAGCATAGGACCTGCCCGAGACTGAGGCTGGAGCATGAGGACTGATGGTGAGAGTATGTCTCACATACTTTGGACATGTTATCAGGAGAAGGACATCGTGCTTGATAAATTAAAGGGTCAGCAAAAAAGAGGAAGACCCTCGAGAAGATAGACTGACACAGTGGCTGCAACTGTTATGCTCAAGCATAACAATGATTGTGAGGATGGCACAGGATCAGGCGTTGTTTCATTCTGTTGTATGTAGGGTCACTATGAGTCAGAACCAACTGCACAGCATCTAACAACAACAACATGTGGAAACTGATATTTAAAACACAATTTGCAATTGCTACAAAAAACAAAATATTTAGGTATGCACTTAACAAAGCAACTAGAAGATCTATATACTGAAGATTACAAAATGCTAATGAAACAAATCAAAGACCTAAATAAATAAATAAATCACATTCAAGGTTTAGAAGCTGCAACATTAAAGATATCAGTTCTCCCAAATTGATCTATAGGTTTTTTGCAATTTCTATTAAAATCCCAGCAGGATTTTTTGTAAGCATAGAAAAGTTTATTCTAAAATTTCACTGGAAAGGTACAGGCCCTAGAATAGATAAAATAATCTTGAAAAAAAAAAATAAGGTGGGAGGAATCACTCTACCCAATATTAAGGATTAATAAGGCCTCAATAAGGCTCACTACAGGAGACCTGGTGGCACAGTGGTTAAGAGCTACTGTGAGCTACAGCTGCTAACCAAAAGGTTAGCAGTTTGAATCCACCAGCCACTCCTTGGAAACCCCATGGGGCAGTTCTACTCTGTCCTATAGGGTCACTATGAATTGGAATCGACTCGGTGGCAACAGGTTTGCTGTATACATACATACATACATACGTACATTATTTTATATATATATATATAGTTACTGGAGCCGTGGTGGTACATTGGTTAAGCACTGGGCTGCTAACCAAAAGGCTGGCAGTTCGAACCCATCAGCCACTCCACGGGAGAAATAAGTGGCAATATCTGCTGCCATAAATGTTTACAGCCTCAGAAACCATATGGGGCAGTTCTACTCTGTCATATAGGATCACTATGAGTAGGTATGGACCTGGTGGGTTTGATTTTGGTTATATAGCTACTATAATCAAGACAGTGTCATATTGTTGGAGGGATGGACACAAAGATTGATGGAACAGAATAGAGAACCCAGAAATAGGCACACACAAATATGCCCAACTGATTTTTGACAAAGGTGCAGAAGCAATTCAATGGAGGAAGAACATTCTTGCAGCAAATAATACTAGAACAATTGGACATTCAGAGGCAAAAGAATGAATCTTGACCTGTGGGGCAGTGAATTTCTACAATATGGCCCTTTCAGCCATGGTCTTTGTGATTTCCACAAAATGGTTGAGTGGAACTACACAAATGAGGTGCTTGTGGCCCACCAAGGGGATTGGACAGCCTGCTAATTATGCAAATAAGGTACATGGAACCTTTGTGAAAGTGGGACCATGCAAATAAGGTATTTGGAACCCTAACAAGGAGATTGTCAATTTTGCCATCCCACTAAGGTTTAAGGTAGCCAATCCTACAGGTGGGAAGGGGACTTCATCACCATCAAGATGAAGAGCCAGGAATGGAGCTCATCATTTGGACTCAGGGTCCCTGTGCTGAGAACCTCCAAGATCCAGGAAAGACAGAAAGCAGTAACACTGTAGGCAGCAGTGGTGTGAGATGGCAGGAACCAGGAGACCGTGGCGTGGTGGATTTCCAGGCCAATAAAAGAGAGAGTTCAGAGCCTTCCAGCTTCCTGGTGGAGTGGGGTGCCTCCAGGCACTTATCCGTGGAGCTAAAGAGCTGAAGGTGGGATGAGGTGGAGGTGTGGGGGGAGTGGATTGAGGCCAGAGGGCAAAGAAAGGAGACCTGTCCTGAAGGTGCTGAGAGGAACACTGCCAGGCCGAGAGGAGCTGAGAGAGCTGTCCTACACTGAAAAAGGAGGGATGTACTCTCCACTTTGGGGGAGTCTTCTAGGCTTCGCCTAAATCCTGATCCCAAGTTGAACCTGTTACTTCCCTAATAAACTCTGTAACTGTGGGTATTGTCTGTGAGTTCTGTGTGGCCACTGCAATGAATTATTGAACCCAGCAGAGATGTAGAGAGTACTGTGGGAGGGATGGCTGGTGTCAGAATTGGTACAAAAGGTCGGAGAGAGGAAGTATGTCTGACTCCTACCTCATAAAGATTCTCCTCACCCTCTGTTAGAAGAGGTCTGATGTCATACCATTTTTACATGACCTAAACCTCACAGTTTATACAAAAGTTAATTCAAAATGGATCACGAATTTACATGCAAAATGTAAAAACTATAAAACATTACGAAAAAAAGAGGAGAAAAATCTTCGAGATTTATGGCTAAGCAAAGATTTCTTACATTTGACACAAAAGACATAATTGGAAATAGAAAAAATTGATAAACTGGACCAAATCAAAATTAAAAGTGTTTCCCTGCCAAAGACTACGTGAAGGTGAAAAGACAATCTACACACCGTGAGAAAATATTTACAAACCACGTATCTGAGAAAGGAGGACTATTGTTGTTAGGTGCCCTCAGTCAGCTCTGACTCAGAGCAACCTTATGCATAACAGAAGGAAATGCTGCCCCACCCTGCGCCATTCTCACAATCGTTGCTCTGTTGGAGCTCCAGTGGCAGCCACTGTATCGTTTCATCTCTTCGAAGGTCTCCCTCTTTTTCACTGACCCTCTACTTTACCAAGCACAATGTCTTTCTCCAGTGACTGGGCTCTCCTGATGACATGTCCAAAGTAAGCGAGAAGTCTCACCATCCTGGCTTCCAAGGAGCATTCCGGTTGTACTTCCTCCAAGACACGTTTTTCATTCTTCTGTCAGCCCGTGGTATATTCAATATCTTCACCAACATAATCGGAATGAGTCAAATTTTTTTCTGTTTTCTTTTTCATCATCCAGCTTTCGAATGCATATGAGGATATTGTAAGGCCATGGCTTGAGTCAGGTGCATGTTAGTCATCAAAGTGACATTTTTGCTTTTTAATACTTTAAAGAGGTCTTTTGAAGCAGATTTGCCTAATACAATAGGTTGTTTGATTTTTTTGACTGTTGCTTCTGTGGGCAATGATTATTGATTCCAAAAGAATAAAATTCTTGGGAACATCAATTTCTTTGCCATTTACCATGATGTTGCTTATTGGTCTGGCTATAAGGACTTTTGTTTTCTTCATTTTCAGGCATAATCCATACTGAAGGCTATAGCCTTTGACCTTCATCAGTAAGTGCTTCAAATAGTCTTCACTTTCTTCAAGGAAGGTTGTGTCATTTGCATATCGCAGGTAGTTATTGAGCCTTCCTCCAATCCTGATGCTGCATTTTTCTTCATATAGCCCAGCTTCTAAGATTATCCGTTCAGCATATAGACTAAGTATGGTGAGAGAACACAACCCTGCTGCATATCTTTTCCAATTTTAAACCACGAAGTATCTTTTTGCTTTGTTTGAACGACTGCCTCTTGATCCACGTACAAATTCCTCATGAGCACAAGTATTATGAAAGGAGGATTTGTATCTAGAATATTTAAAGACCTATCAAAACTCAGCAATAAAAACAAAACAATCTATTTAAAAATGTGCAAAAGACACAGGCACTTTACAAAGAGTATATACAGGTGATAAACAGGCACATGACAAGATGTTCAACATCATTAAAAAAACCTACAGGCATCAAGTCATTTCTAACTCATAGTGACCCTGTAAGACAGAGCAGAGATGCCCCACAGGGTTTCCAAAGAGGGGCTGGTAGATTTGTACTGCTGGCCTTTTGGTTAGCAACCATAACTCTTAACCAGTGCACCACCGGGGCTCTTCAACTTCATCAAATCCATTACCGTCGAGTCGATTCTGACTCATAGCGACCCTACAGGACAGAGTAGAACTGCCCCGTATAGTTTCCAAGGAGCGCCTGGTGGATTTGAACTGCTGACCTTTTGGTCAGCACCACTATGCCACCAGGGTTTCCTCTCAACATCATTAGAGAAATATAAATTAAAACCATAATGAGGCATTAGTGCACATTTATCAGACTGGCTCAAATAAAAATAGTGACACCACCAAATGCTGGCAAGTATGTGGAGTAATCGGTGTACTCATACACCGCTGAGGAGAATGTAAAAAGGTACTACCACTCCTGAAAACAGTTTGGAAGTTTCTTATGAAACGAACCATGCAATTACCCGATGATCCAACAATTGCACTCTTGGACACTTATCCCAGGGAAATGAAACCTTATAAGTATTATGAGTAAAGCTAAGAACATTTGTGTACAAAAGAAACTGTACACAAATGTTCTTAGCTTTACTCATAATAGCCTGAAACTGGAAACTGCTCAGATGTCCGTCAATGCGTGAATGTTTACACAAACTGTGGTACATACATGCCATGGAATACTATCCAGGGACAGAAAGAAAAGCAACTATTGATACATGCAAGAACTTGGATAAATCTCAAGGGAAATCTGCTGAGTGGAAAAAAGCCAGTTCCAAAATATGTATTTTATGATTCCATTTATATAACATTCTTGAAATGACAAAATTATAGAAATAGAGACAAGATCAGTGGTTGCCAGGAATTAGGAATGGAAGGGCTGGGCAGGAACGAGGTAAGTGTGGTTATAAATAGGCAACACTAGGGATCCTTATGGTCGTGTAACTGTTCTGTATGTTGACTATCGTGGTAGATACAGGGACCTATGCATATGATGAAATTGTAAAGAACTAAATACGCACACACATACACACAAGAGCAAAAGTAAAACTGGGGAAATCTGAATAAGATCGGTGTATTATACATTTTTTATTATATCAATGTTAATATTCTGATTGTGATAGTGTTCTATAGTTTTGCAAGATGTTACCATGAAGGAAAACTGGATAAAGCATAGATGGGATCTCTCTGTATTATTTTTACAACTGCATGTGAGTCTACAATTATCTCAATAAAATTTTCAATGAAAAAGACTAACAATTCCAAGTATGGGTGAAAACCTGGAACAAGTGGAAATCTCATTCATTGCTGGTGAAAATTCAAAATGATACAGTAGTTTGGAAAAGGTTTTGTCAGTTTCTTATAAATTTAAGCATACATTTACCTTGCCACCCATCAATCCCACTCCAAGAAAATGAAATAATGTGTCAACACAAATAACCTAAACACAAATGCTCATAGAATACTTATTCATAATAGCAAACAACTGAAGGCAACTCAAATATTTATCAACTTGTGAATGGATAAACTATCATACAACCCTACAAGGCAATACTACTCAGCGTTAAGAAGCCACACTATCCATACATGTTACAACATGGGTCAATCTCACTAGCATATGCTACATGAAATAAGGCAGGCACAAAAGCTTACTGTATAATTCCACGCGCTGCTTATTGTATGATTCCATTTATAGGACAATCTAGAAAAAGCAAAACTATTAAGACAGAGTTCCTAGGTGGCACAAATGGCTTGTGCTCGACTTTTAACTGTTCCACCTTTTAACGTAACCTTGTGCTTGACGTGTGAACCTAGCCAGTGGCACCTTGGAAGACAGGTCCGGTGATTTGCTTCCAAGATTATGGCCCCCCCCTCCAAAAAAAAAAACCCTATGGACCAGTTCTACTTATACACATTACACTTATTACACATAGGGTAATCATGAGTCAGAATTGACTTGATCACAACAGATTTGAGGGTTTTTTTTTTGTGGGGGGAGGGGTGTTTATTAAGACAGAAATCAGATCTCAGTTGTTGCCAAAGCCTGACAATGGGGTAGGGGGTAGAGGTGTTGGTTTCCAATGAGCAAAAAGGAATTTTTTTAAATAATTTTTATTGTGCTTTAAGGGAAAGTTTACAAATCAAGTCAGTCTGTCACATATAAGCTTATATACGACTTACTCCATACTCCCACTTACTCTCCCCCTAATGAGTCAGCCCGCTCCCTCCTTCCCGTCTCTTCTTTCTTGACAATTTTGCCAGTTTCTAACCCTCTCTACCCTCCCATCTCCCCTCCAGACAGGAGATGCCAACACAGTCTCAAGTGTCTACCTGATACAAGTAGCTCACTCTTTGTCAGCATCTCTCTCCAACCCATTGTCCAGTCCCTTCCATGTCTGATGAGTTGTCTTCGGGAATGGTTCCTGTCCTGGGCCAACAGAAGGTTTGGGGACCATGACCACCGGGATTCCTCTAGTCTCAGTTAGACCATTAGGTCTGGGCTTTTTATGAGAATTTGGGGTCTGCACCCCACTGATCTCCTGCTCCCTCAGGGGTTCTCTGTTGTGCTCCCTGTCAGGGCAGTCATCGATTGTGACCGGGCACCATCTAGTTCTTCTGGTCTCAGGATGATGTAAGTCTCTGGTTCATGTGGCCCTTTCTGTCTCTTGGGCTCATAGTTATCGTGTGACCTTGGTGTTCTTCATTCTCACAAAGCAATTTTTTGTGGTGATGAAAATATTCTGTATCTTGATTGTGGCAGTGGTTACATGCTTGTTGAAACTTATCAAACTGTATGCTTAAAAAGGGTGAATTTTATTGTATGTAAATTATAAACCAAACCTACTGCTGTCAAGGCAATTCTGACTCATGGCAACCCCATGTGTTACCCAGTAGAGCTGCTTCATAGAGTTTTCTTGGCTCTTTATGGAAGCTGATCACCAGGCTTTTCTTCCATGGTAGCATTGAGTGGTTTTGAATCACCAAACTTCAGGTTGGTTACACTTCACTTTAAAAAATACTTAGCAGGACTTCTGAATGCGTGACCACTATACTGGAATACATTGTATTTCTGTATATTAGCAACAAATAGAAAATGAAATTTACATCTACACCATTTACAACAGCATCGGTAAACATCAAATTGTCCAGGACTACACCGAATAAGAGGAGCACAACATCTCTACACAAAATAACTAAAAAAATTACTAAAACTACAGAATATCTAAATAAATGAAAGATATAACAAGTTCATTGTTTGGAAGGCTCGAATTTATAAATAAGTCAATTCATCCAACCCAAACTGATCTGTAGATTTTAATGTAATCTCAATCAAAACGTCCACAAGTTTTTTGTTTTAAGTGAAAATTGAGAAACCAAATTTAAAATTTCTTTGGAAAAGCAGAGAGCTAGGAAGAGCGAAGGCAAACTTGAAGAATGGCCCAGACAGCAAATTTTTTATTTTAAAGCTAGAGTAATTAAATGGGTATGATATCGGCTCAAGGAATTTACAAAAAGACCCAGCCATGTAAAGGTACCTGGTTTATGACAAAGCCCATTGCCATTGAGTCAATTCCAATCCACAGTGACCCTACAGGACAGAGTAGAACTGGCCCATAGGGTTTCCAAAGAGCAGCTGGTGGATTCGAACTGCCGACTTCTTTGGTTAGCAGACAAATGCTTAACTTCCGTGCCACTGGGGCTCCATTTATGACAAAGACTCCACTAAAACGCAGTGGGGAGTTTATAACAGTATAAGAAATAATGCTGGATCATTTTGATATTTATATGGAAAAAACTCCTACCTCATACTCTATATGAAAATTAATCCTAGATGGACTACAGACCTAAATGTGAAAGGTAAAACAATAAAGTTATTAGAATATAATAACATAATATCATTATGACCTTGGGATAGGCAAAGATTTATGCAACAGGACACAAAAAGGTTAACTACTAAAAAAGAACGTTGTATGTGGTTTCATTAAAATCAGTAACCTCAGTTTATTATCAAAATAAACCATTCTGACAGCAAAAAGGTAATGCACAGAGTCTGAAAAGAAATGTGTGTTTTGTATTTTGTACCTTATAAAAAGGACTTATATCCAGGCTAAAATATAATTTCTACAAACTAAGAATCCCAAGGGGAAATAAAAGGCAAATTTCGTTGCAAAACAGCATATACAAATAAACTCTAATCATATGTAAAAGTGCTCAGATTAATTAGTCATCTGGGAAATTCAAACCCCAGTACACCCACTCCTGACTTATCCTGACAAAGACCAGGTCCTTATGGTCTTTGTAACAATCTGTGTTATGCCAAGCAGGATTTCCTGCCCTAGACTCCCTGGCCCCAGCCCTCCCAGCTGGGTGGTTGTGGCCTTTCTGTACCTGTGGTGGTCATGGGGTCAGAGTCTACCTGCTGGAATCTGAGTCCACGCTCTCGGCTGCTGAATGAGTGTCCTCAGCTGCCAGGCATCCCAGCTCGGGCTCCGTGGTGCGTTCCACGCGGGAAATGGGGCTACTTGCACCAGGCAGTGTGTGGTGAGTTCAGCCAGCAGGCAGCTTCTTAGAAGCAAGCATTGCCTGCCACCTGCACCCTGCTCCCAGTGCTCACTCCTCCCCCACCCATGATAGGGGAGGGGAGTAGGGCTGCCACGAGGTAGCCAGGGAGAGAAGGCACAAGCTGGAAGGAGGTGGAGCTTTGGCCGCCCCAAGGGGCTCCAGACAGGGGTTAAATACTCAGCTGTAGGCCATGATTCCCAGTATTGTGTGACTGTCCACCATTATGTCATCTGCTGTGATTTTCCATGTGTTGTAAATCCTACCTCTATGATGTTAATGAGCTAGGTTTAGAGGCAGTTATGTTAATGAGGCAGGACTCCATCTATAAGATTAGGTTCTGTCTTAAATCAACCTCTTTTGAGATATAAAATAGAGAAGCCAGCAGAGAGACTTGGGGAACCTTATACCACTAAAAAAGCAGTGTCAGGAGAAGAGCACATCCTTTGGACCTGGGGTCCTGGCACTGAGAAGCTCCTAGCCCAGTGGAAGATTGATGACAAGGACCTTTCTCTAGAGCTGACAGAGAAAGAAAGCCTTCCTCTGGAGCTGACATCCTGAATTTTGGACTTCTAGCCTACTAAACGGTGAGAGAATAAATTTGTTTGTTGAAGCCATCCATTTGTGCTATTTTGGTTACAGCAGCACTAGGTAACTAAGACAGATCTTTTACTATTGTCGTAAATGTGAAAAGTCAGATAATGAGACAGTCGATAAGTGAGGAGTATATCTACTAGTACACAGAGGAACAAAAAAAAAATAATTATACCAATTGTTGGCAAGGATGTAGAGCAATAGAAATGCTTGTTTACTGTTGGTATACAAACACGTAGGAAAACTGTTTGGCACCATCAAAGTCGACCACACACATACCGTAAGACCAAGTAATTTTACTCATATTGCTATATTAAAAATAAATGTATGCATATAGACACCAAAAGATATGTACAAAAATGTTACTGCCTGCAGTATTCTGAGAGCCCCAAACCGTACACAACTCAAATGTCCATTAGAAGTAAAAAATGGATTGAAAAAGAAAGTATGGTGTATTCACACAATGGAATATTATACAGCAACTTAAAAAACACCCAGTACTATACAGCAATGAAAAAGAGCAAACCACTGCTACGTAGCGTAGAGGCATTCCATGAACGCAAAGTTGAGAGAGGTCCTCGGTGGTACAGTTTGCCTCGACTACTAACCTAATGGTTGGCGGTTCAAACTCACCCGGTGGGGCTGTGGAGAAAGGCTTGGCACTCTGTTTCCATAAAGCTAACAGCCAAGAAAACCCTATGAAGTAGTTCTACTCTGTAACACACAGGGTCGCAATGAGTTGGAATCAACTTGACAGCCATGAGTTTTTTTGGTTTAATGTTAAGGGAAAGGAACCAGCACAAAAAGGACATACTGATTGCATTTATATGAAGTTCAAAACAGCCTATACTGATATACAATGATTAAAGTCAGAACGGTGGTTTTGTTTGTTGAGAGTAATGTCTGGAAGTGGCAAAAGAGGTTTCTGAGATGATGATGGACTACATCTTGATTAGGGTGGTGGTAAAACGGGTATGTTCAATTTGTAAAAATCTATAGAATGGTAATTTAGGATTTGTGTTTTTCCCTGTACATATATTTCAACACAAGTTTACAAGCAAAATGGGAGAGAGCAGCAGACATAGCCATTAAAAACACAGCATGAATTCTCCTGGAACACACCATTATATCAACTTCCGCGTATCTTAGACTAAAAGCTCTAAGTACACAGGGGTCTTCTAAACGCTACAAATATATTCTTCTAAGAACACAATCTCAGAATTTAGCCGGATTTTGCCAATGTGGTAATGACAGGGTGCATTTAAGAGTGTAAATCTATAGCAAGGTGTATATAAATTTTTGTATGCGAGACTGACTTGATTTGTAAACTTTCACTTAAAGCACAGTAAAAATTAAAAAAAAAAAGTGTAAATCTAAACATGCAGTGAATCTCAAATGATCCCATTTTAATATTGGATAATTTAAATTTTACCATAATAGCAACACTGGCATGCAGAAGCTATATCTTAAAAATAAGATTGGTGCATGTATTTGCTTGATGAAACTTTCCCAGAAACTCCACAAGCTAATGCTTCAGTATGTATCTCATTACTAGTAGTTGGAATTTTTCCAACTGCTAGGGCAAAAGGGTGAAAACATTTAGTCATTGCCAAATTCTCACAGTGTATTTCTTTGGACCACCAAGTAGAAAAATCCACACGTTTATTTAGCCAACCAGACTACTTAAAAATTCTTCCGTGTACACCATCTCTTTTTGCTTAAACATTTTGTTATTATGCTATTAATTTTTTTAGAATAATATTTTTATTACCCCAACAAATACATAGAGAAAATGAATAAGCAAACGGCTGAGGAACAATGCTGTAATTATAAGATTAACAGAAAATACCGGTGCCTTTTTAGAAACCTTGTTAGAGCATATATTATGCTGTTGTGTTTTGGAGAGGGAAGCAGGTCAGAAAGACGTGATTCAGGTTTACTGAGTGAATAACACACATTTTATTTAGAAAACGATCATGTTTGTAATAACCAAAAAAAAAAAAAAAAAAACAACCCCAGTGCCGTCAAGTTGATTCTGACTCATAGCAACCCTATAGGACAGAGTAGAACTGCCCCATAGAGCTTCCAAGGAGCACCTGGAGGATTCCAACTACTGACCTTTTGGTTAGCAGCCACAGATAGCTCTGAACCACTATGCCACCACAGTTTCCCATGTTTGCAATAAAACCGAAAATGTCGAATGCAAAGTGGCCATAATATTCTGACATCAAAGGAGCATATATGCACACAATTATTGAATTATTCCAATTCTCAGTTACGTAACTTGACATGTGAGATAAATTATCAATCAGGAAAAGAAAAAAAATTAAATCTGTACTGCAGCTTTAAGAAGACAGAAAGACTGATCTTTTTAACATCTTCCTTTGGACATTTTATACCTAAAGTTTTTCTTTGTAAACTGTTTCCAAATCATTTGCTTACTAATTATTTAAAATAACTTAATAACTTAAAAAAACAAACTAACATGTCATGCATGTACTACAGGTCCAAGCATAAAATTAAAACAAGATATCCTCTGTAAAGCAAATATATTTATTATGCATTTTCATATACATAGGGACTTTTGCATAATATAATACAAGGAATAAAATAAAACTTTTACAATGTGAAATTCAATGTACAGTTTAGGCTATTTACAGACCTCAAACCAAAAAAGAAAGCTTTCGTCTGCAACTACATTTGCTGAAAAGTGTAAATGGAGGACATTAAGCAAAACAAACATTTGCATAGCCAAAATAATATTGAGAAAAGTACTTACTCCTGTTTCTTAAGTAGTGAACTATTTTTAGTGAGGATTCTGGTGAGGGTAGAGACAGGGCGAGGGACAAAAGACAGGGCTATACGCTGCAGCACACACTAATGAGTTCTGGTCAATTTTCCTTCCAAGATCTTTCCTACAAACATTCAGATTTTTAATGACTATATTTTATCACTTCCCTTATTATCAACTCATGACTTTTAGGCAATGGGAAAAGATGCAAAGTTATAAAAATGTTATAAGCACATGGCATCATAGTTGTATAGAGGCAAGAGCTGATTTATAAAATTTAAACATTTTCATTTCAATAATAGCTATCTAGGAGTTTTATACCTGGGGGACTATACTTGTTCTTCTTAATGGAACAGAAGGCATTTTCAGTCACGACATTAAGTCCCCCGCAGAAACAAATAAGCAAAGCAGGGCACCTCCAGCACCCTCATCATACTTATCCCAACTGAAAGCCATTTATGACCTATTCTAAAAAATAATTTATATAAAAACATCCAGAGGAATAATTACTTTTGAAAATCACGTTTTCCCAACAGGTTCTCTTCCTACCAACTGTTTCAAGTGTATATAGTATGGATATGAAAACATTCAGCTCTTTGAAAAACACAAATCCCTTATGTAATGAGTACTATCTCTGCCCTTTGGCCACAAGGTGCATTTTTGTAACAAACAATAAAATTAAATAAATACAATTCCAATAATTCAAGGTTAATAGAAAAACTATTGGGGTTTTCAGGGTTCTCTTTCTGAAGAAAAATACACCTAACAAGAAATTAGAATTCATCTTCTACAGTGTTGTAAATGTGCTGTGTTTGAGACATGAGTAAAATTGGTTTAATAGGATGTGTTCATATTTATTAAAAGAATCACTGACACTCTTAAGGCTACTTTGCAAGAGTCTTATTAAGTGTATCTAGTAAATGTCCCATAGGGACAAGAATTCAATACTTGAAACATTCACATTCGAGTTATCAGTATTGCCATGTCACCTTAATATTGACTGAACTTATCTTCTATTCCTGATTACTACTTATATCAATGATGTAAACAAAATGGGTTTTGCTGACTTTAAAGAACAAAAACAAAAAAGCTGTACACTGAGATTCAAGCGGAATATTTGCCACAGGTACACATACCTATTTCTTTGTATAATGTTTCATATACGACATGTCCTTCATATACTAAGATGACATTACTGACCTCTGTTACTATGTCATATTATAAAGATTTTTCTGGTAGTAGCAATGGCTTTGTGCTGAATCTCCAAATTCTCTTTCTTCATTCCTCCACATCGACGGCAATGGAAAGAATAGAATTTTTTGTTTGTTTTCTAAGATTAACAGCGCTCATTCAAAGATCAAACCCACAACCTTGGTTTCTAAACAACTGTGCTAATCTTTCCAGACATACACACACCACCCACCTAACGTTAGCACCACTGGTTTAAGTGCATCCAGGAGGCCAAGGCTGCGGGTCACATGCTCAGTTGAACCAGTCAACTTTGCTTTTTTGGTCAGAGACTTCCCCCTTAACCCTGGCATTGAGCCACCCTGCACGCAACTGTCAAAAGACTAGGAAAGAGTATGTAAATAGAACAGTGCAAATCCATCACTATTATTTATCAAATCACAATAAAAAAAACACATGTGTGCTACGACGGATGGGTTAGTGGTATAATCTGTGAAGGACAGTACATATCTCATCAAGAATATTCATCCAACTAAACTATCAAAATTGATCCAACTGACTTTGAGTGGGGGCTCTTTTGGTCATGCAGTGATTTACAAAATAAAAGCCGCTGAGAGAGAAACTAGCATTAACAGTTATAATGGTCAATTACACGTTCTTTAACTGGAAGGAAGAGGGACATAGGGTCAATGAATTGTTCAGGGATCCAAAATCTACCCTCAGGTGCATCGCCTTCTGTACACACATGCAACTGAGGCATGGATTTTTCCCTGAGAATTTTCACGCCTCAGGAATGATAGTCTGTCTTCTTGGAGGTGGAGTGACAAGTGAGTGGAAGGTGAAATAGCAACCCAGTGAATGAAACAGAACTTTGTTCTGCCTGCAATCTGGCGTTTGTTTCCATTTTGGACACTTTTAGCAAAGATGAGGATTCTACTTGGAAAATCCAGATTTAAACTACTTACAGCAGCTCCCTAAAATACTAGAATTAAAAAAATTCAATAAACCATTTTTTACCTCAATATGGCATCTATATAGAAACTTATTTTTATCCAATGCAGCTGTAGTGAACATAAAACAGTTGCAAAATTTACTTTATTGAGCAACATTATTTTTAAAGATACAAGAAAACAGTCCATACACTACAACAATGCAAACGTGACTGAAACAATATGCCTAAGTTTCTTTTGCCACAAAAAGAAAAAAAAATAAATACAAAGAACACTGCCTTTTCATATAGACTTGACCATGGCACATGCACATTTATCAAATCTTAACTTAAAATACTTTACTCAAAAATTTTTTTCAGCTTTTATCAGGGAACTGTAGTATACATCTGCATTAAAAAAAAAAAGTGCTTATTCTTGTGTAGTGAATACAAAGCACACGAAATGAAATTTCTTAAGCACAGAGGGTTACGCTGAGAAGGCAGCCTTACTATTTAGGCACATGACAGTAAGTAAGGTAACTGTACTGCAGATACCAAATTCTTCATTTTTTTTTTTTTCCAGCAAATCAACAGGCATTTTATGTTTTCATCCAGTAGCTTTAAGGACCACTCCAATCATAACGTCTTCTGTTTCACAGAATAGGAAACTAATAATGCAAAAGGTAAAAAAAAAAAACAAAAAAAACACTAAATTAGTATCCATGTTATACCTCCTACATAACTACAAATAGTTTTAAGACCTTATATAATACATATGTATGTACTCATACATGTGTGTATATATACACACATGCACACACACACATGAGTATGTGTGTATACGTATATATATTTTTAGCTACATAAAGCACAAAGTAATCTTGCCTATTAGCGATTCACTATTTACCTTATGAGTCACTTTTAAAGTTTCCACAAAATGTTTAAATTCATGTTTTACTGTTTAATACATACATTTATGCTTTGCCTTTACAAAAAGTACAATCAGAATAAAATAACTTTAAAATAAATCACACTGGACAATTAACTACTTTATATGAATTATTTTTGAATTAGATTTGCCCAGTCTTCCCTAGATTCACATGAAGGGTGTTTATTATTAGAAGATACAGGGAGTTTATTTATAATAATGTTTTACCTAAAGTATATCCCCAAAGAAAAAAGCAGTACCTGTGAGAAATTTCAGTTTGCTAAAAGAAAGAGTGCAATGTTGTTAGAGGCAGAAAAATGCTTAAGTGAAATAAATATATTTGTAATATAACCTTGCAAAGATTGCTAATGGAATTTTCAGACTTATTTCGAATACAGGGAATGTGCATCTGAAAAAGGATCCATAACATAAAAACTATGTATCTAATTTTCTCATAAACTTCCTCAATATAATTAGTGATGCATTGTGTGGTGGGGAGGAGGAAAAAAAAAGTTTCCATTTAATAAGTATGAATATTTTAGGGTTTTACACTTAATTCTTTAATCTAAATATAAAAAAAAATAACAGGCTCTAAATTCCCATCTTCCGATACATCCATTTATCATTTTTCCACACCTATTCCTGGTGTGTGGAAACACTACCTGGAGGATTCTTAAAAAAGATCTGTCATAATAAAAATTACCATCTGCAGGTTAAGTCTTTGACTTCTAGGGTGGAAAGAGAGAGATTAATATTTACCAACTATCTACGAAAGTGCTGCATAATTTTATTCAAACCAAGAAGAAGAATATTACACAAATAACCCCTCCCTTTGTCACCATCAAAGACCTTTTAAGAGGGAAACGACTGAATAGGAAGTAATTCTTCATCTGAGATGATTCACGCATCCCTCACTCACTGAGAAATTTTTACCGAGAAACAGCCATAGGTCCAAACACTATTCCAAGTACAGGGTATACCAGTAAATAAAACAGATAAAATTCCCTACCCTCAGAAAGCTTACATTTTAGTTGGGGGAAGACAAATAATAAACATAATAAATAAGAAAAACATGTAAAGTACGTAAAACAAAAAGTGTTTTGTATAAAACAGAGTAGGGAAGGAGAAAAAGGAGTGCTGAGGATGAGAGAATTCAAATTTTAAGAGTGTAAGATGACACCTTGATAGCGATTAGTAGGTGAGAGATGTGGCCATGTGACTAATAGGCAAGAAAGTATTCTAAGTAGAGGGAACTAAAAAACAGAGTTTTGGTATTCTTTATGTTGATGAAGTTTTACCTTTTATAATGGCGTTTCCTTTTTGTAGTTGAAGCTAGGGTCAGAGCCCTCAATCTGAAGCTTCAGGGCTTGTTTAAGGCTTAATTCTGTCTCTGAGGAAGGATACCCTTCTAACACCTCCTGATGCCCTCTATCTTGTATCGTTCGTGGGACTGAAACTCTACCAAGAAAAACCTGGTTGCTTTGAAGATGGTAATTTGGATTTGTCATTATTCCATTTCTCTTCTTCTGTTCCCCACTTTGCTGGTGAATAAGAAACTGCTGTTGAGAGCGACCAATTTCCTGCTGATTCGCAGGTATCATAATCTTGCACTGAGAGTCCGCTGGCATTTGTTTAGATGGTACACTAGTCCCAGAGTTGGCTATGGGGCCTCTCTTATCAAACTGTGTCATTTCATATTCTAAAACCTTTGGCTGTGAAGAATTGCTCTGTTTAGCTTTTTTCCCACCAGACCCAGATTTGTTAGAATTTTCAGATTTCCCTCCTTTATTTGCTTTCGTTGACTTCAAACTGGGTTTTACTTGACTCCACTCAAACTCACTACTTGGTGAATTATGACTCTGTCCTAAGGACTGCGTTGTGGACGATGGGGAAACAACTGACTGTCGACTTCTACTACGTGGCAATGAATGCTGCTGAATTTGTTCTGTGAATGACAAGTTATGAAAGCTGTCGATTGGCACTGTTTGAGCTGTTGCTGTAGATGAAGTAGTTCTCAAAGATGAGTTTTTTGAGCTTTTCAGGGAGTTGTTCGACAATGATGACTTCTGACGATCAACTGTAGAATCTGGAGATTCTGAAGGAGAACTGAATGCATGGCCTGGCCCATTAGGTAAACCACGCAATGAAGGCTGCATATCCCCTCCACCAGTACTACCAGAGCTGTTTGATTTAATTGTTAAGGACTGCATTTTTGAAGACACCGATTGGAGAGGTTTTTGCTCCATTGTGTGAACAGGAGATGGAGAACAACCATTTAAACTAGCTGCACCATATTTTTCTAATAATTTAATTATTTGGGAATGTCCATTTTTGGCTGCAACACGCATAGCAGTGCGTCCAAATTGATCAGCATGGTTTGGATCAGCACTGTGTTCTAATAAAACCTGCACAACATCAATGTGCCCTTCCTGGGCCGCAATACAGAGCGCAGTTGCACCTTGATTACATGTATGGTCAACTATGGCACCATGCTCAATCAGAAGCTGAACCACTTTCACATGGCCTTGCCAGGCAGCAGACTGCAAAGCAGATCGCTTTTCGTTGTCTGAAGCATTGACGTCAGCATGATAGGTTATCAGAACCTGCACCATTTCCAAATGGCCTTGCCAGCAGGAAACATGAAGTGCTGTCCTTCCTTCAGCATCACTTGCTTCTACATTTGCACCATTTTCTAAAAAATACTCAGCCATTGTAAGTTGGTTTTCTAAAGCCAAAATATAAAGTGTGGGTCTACCATCAGCATCTTTGTAGTTAACATCAGCTCCATGGCTAAAAAGTAATTCAACAATGTCCCTGTGTCCTTCTAAGGCAGCTACCCGCAGTGCGTTTCTTCCATCATAACCTCTTTGATCAATGTTAGATTTACTTTCTAATAATATTTGAACACAATCATAATGACCTTCTTGTGAAGCTAATATGAAAGGTATTCTGCCATCATTATCAATCTCATTTGTTCTAGCACCTTGCTCAATAAGTGCTTCACATATTAATCTGTGACCTTCAAAAGCTGCCATGTGCAAAGGTGTCCATCCAGCATCATCTCTGTGATTTTCATCTAACCCCCTATCCAGTAGGGTACGTACCACCTCAACATTTCCTTGTGCTGAAGCTATGCTGAGGACTGTCCTACCTTCACTATCAATACTATCCACAGCTGCGCCCCAAAACAAAAGCGTGTTTACAACTGAAGCATGACCCATAGATGCTGCTGCTAAAAGGGGTGTACGGCCATTGTTGTCTGTGTGATCTACATCAGCTCCACCCTCTAGAAGCAAGTCAACCACATCAACATGTCCTTCATAGGCAGCTACCAGCAGTGGAGTCATGCCATCTTTATCACAATGATCTACTTCAGCACCTCGATCGATGAGAAGGCTAACAACTGACGCATGCCCTTTACTTGCAGGCACACAAAGTGCAGCCACAGAGAGCGCAGTCCGGCCATCGACATCCTCGTGATTTACTTCTGCTCCATGGTCCAGTAGGTGTTCCACAATCTCTCTATGTCCCATGTATGCTGCTGCTATCAAAGCAGTTCTGCCTTCATTATCAGCTTTGTTGACTTCAGCACCATGTTGCAGCAAATTCAGGACAATATCCTCATGTCCTCCCCACGCGGCTGCTCTTAAAGCTGTTCGGCTATCAGCATCTGCACAATCCACTTTTACGCCAGCATAAAGTAGGGCCGAAACGACTTCAGTATGGCCACCCCAGGCAGCAGATCTTAATGCTGTCCAACCATCTTGATCAGTATGATTAATATTTGCTCCACACCCAATCAAACAATTAACCACCTTGGTATGTCCTTGTCTAGCAGCTAGGGTGAGTGGTGTATGTCCATGAGCATCTTCTATCTCTAAGTCTGCTCCCCTAGAGACAAGTAAATTCACTACATCGAGATTGCCACTGTATGCAGCATTAGCCAGTAATGTTCTTCCATTTGAATCGCACTGATTTACTGAAGCTCCATTATCTAATAATGTCCGAATGGAATCTTCCCTTTCTAAGGCTTGTCTGACTATGCACGATGTGCGATCGTCTTCACTGTTGACGTGAGCCCCAGCTTTAACCAACAGCTGTAGAACTTCTTGTTCCTTGGGTATTAAAGTAGACAGAGAGTCTCGGACAGGTGTACCATTCCATATCATCCACAGAGCTAATTCAGCTGTTTCTAACTGTAAGTTTGAATTAATTAAGTGCAACGCAAATTCTTGTGCTTCCAGTGGTGTTAAATCCTTGGCTTGACAGGTATAACTCATAGCCAACATTCTGTGTCCTTCTGCTGCATTACATAAATATTTCTGAGTACAGTGTTTCACATCCAGAAGCCACTCTGCAAAACTATAGTGAAACAGTATTTTAGTGTTTCCTAGTCCATCAACAAGAAGTTTGGAGAGGACATCTAATTTGCGTTGAAAGTCTTCCAAGGTTAATGACATATTTTTGGTCCATACTGCATGATATAATTCCGTTATGGTCAAAGGTCGGCAGGCTGCAAGAATAACATTTAAAATAGGCTGAACCTTTGCAAATTGTTTTCTTACAAAAAGTCTTTGACACAGCCAGAGATACAGACCATTTAGAGTTCCTGGAATATCACGGATCTCTCTTAACATAATAAAATTTTCTACAACTCCATCTAGAACACGTTCTAGATAAAGAAAGCATCCACTGCTTTTAATGTGTAGTTGATTTAACATCTCTGCAGTTTCTTTTGTGAGGTGTTGTCGCAAAGCTTCTTCTTGGTCTAAACGATGAAGAATGTACTGCTGAACATCCTTGACAATATATGCCTTTCGAAGGTCATCTAAACTTATTTTTCGAAAACCTAGAGAAGAAACAAAAAAAGTAGGTGTCATCAGTTAAAAATTATTATAGAAGTTGCCAAATATTGAAAAAGAATGTCTTCAGTGTCCTGATTTTCAGGAAAAAAAATTACCAGCAAACTAATCAATTAATAATATCCATTAGTATTAAATCGAGGGAGCCCTGGTGGCACAGTGGTTAAGCTGCTAACTGAAAGGTTGATGGTTCAGTGCTAACTGAAAGGTTGGCGGTTTGAACCCACCAGCCATTCCAAAGGAGAAGGATGTGGCGGTCTACTTCCGTAAAGATCTGCAGCCTTGGAAACCCTATAGGGCAGCTCTACTTTATCCTATAGAGTCATTATGAGTTGATATTGACTCAATGGCAGTGGGTTTAGTATGTAAGTCAAACGGTTTTTCCCACCTCTGAAAAAAAAAAACATTGATAGCAGATGAACTACTTTATTTTCCTATCTACAAATGGAACTATTTCTTTTTTTTTTTTAGTGGCTCGGTGCTCCTCTCAACTGCAGTAGTAAGAGATACTAAGCATTAGACAATCTTACATATCTACGAAAGCACCTTGCTAAGATTTTCTGAACTCCCCAACGATTAGTGAAAAAAGTTGTAAGAGCTGTAACAAAATTTTTTTGTTTTTAAAGGCTGATTTTTCCATGAGTAATTTATATATTTACACTCCTACATTTGAATATACGCTAGGCTTAATTATGGGATTGAGTATTTTCATACAATTAGATCATCACCTATCACTGGGTTTAAATTATATTATTTACATACTATTAAATACTATCTCAGATTGTCAGTAAATAGCATGAACTATCTGAGATGCAACTAGGTCAAATATTATTAACGATTCTTCATTGTTATCAAAGCAACTTAATAAAATTCAAATCACTTTAAAAATATACTAGTTACAGCTATTTGAAACTCACTTTAAGTTCTTTAGAGGGAACCGTAATTTCATTTTCTGAAAGGAAGTGGTATCATGATTTTATTAGAAAATTATGCATTCATCTTACTGAAGAAAAAAACTGCTCAGTGAGTGAATTCACGTAAGAGATATAAATCTAGAAATTCAGCGCAGATTAGTTGTTTTATACTGAGCAATAATGCTTTATTCCATTAAAGAAAGCAAATATGTATCACCTACTATATGTCAGGCCCTGCATGAGAAGATCAGACTTCTAATTTTGTGATGAGAAGTTGGTGATGTATTTTGACCAAGGCAGTAAGATTGACCATATTTGCATTTTGAAAGACCATTCTAATATCACTAAAGGGAGATAAAGAAGGGCTGGAGTTAAACAAAATTAGATAGAGGCAAGACCTTTTAGAGAGATTCTGTAAAATCTAGATAAGAATAACTAAGGCCCTGAACAACTGTGGCAGTAGCAGCAGCAAGGATAAAAATAAAGTAAGGATTTGAAAGTGGTTAAGAGCTCTGCTGCTAACCAAAAGGTCATCAGTTCGAATCCACCAGCCACTCCTTGGAAACCCTAAGGGGCAGTTTTAATCTGTCCTATAGGGTCACTATGAGTTGGAATTGACTCTATGGCAACAGGTTTGGTTTTGGCTTATAATATGAGCTAGATGGAACAGGGTTGGTAATACGAGGATGGAAAGAGAAAAGCAGTCAAAGTTGATGTTAATATCTGAGTTGGCCAACAGAATGGAAAAATAGATAAATGAAAGATAAATAATAAATCTGGAGAGAAACTGATAAATTCAGTTTTGTAATACTAACTTTGAGGTGCTTAAGTGGACAAGGTGCCTCCTGGGTGGATTCAAACTGCCAACTTTCTGGTCAGTAGTTGAGTGCTTAACCATGTATGCTATGCTAATACATGCTAAAAGAGGCCTGGTGGCACAGTGATTAAAGTACTCAGCTGCTAATCAAAAGGTTGTTGGTTCAAACCCACCAACCATTCCTTGGAAGAAAGGTGTGGCAATCTGCTTCCGTAAAGATTACAACCTTGGAAACCCTATGGCGGCAGTTATGCTTTGTCCAATATGGCGGCAATGAGGTGGACAGGACTCAGCAGTGGATTTGGAGCATATGTCAGGCCTTTGGGTAGCACATACAGTTTTAAACACACATACATTCACATATATTTAAAGAAAGAGAGAGCCTCTCATAGTCTATCCTCATCAAGTCTAGGCAGAACTAAGTGGGATACTAAAATTAGAAGGAGCATAAAACTATTATGATTTTGGTATTTCGTTTGCTCTTGCATTTTTAAAAGCTAAGCAGAGAGATTATAATTTCTGGACAGAAAATCATTTTGTAAAACTAGACAATTATCCTTCAAACAACTCTGTAATTAGCAAATACCTTAAGTCTCATTTATTAAGCATTCACAAATGGAAACCCTGGTGGCGTAGTAGTTAAGTGCTATGGCTACTAACCAAAGGTTCAGCAGTTTGAATCCGCCAGACGCTCCTTGGAAACTGTATGGGGCAGTTCTACTCTGTCCTATAGGGTCGCTATGAGTTGGAATCGACTCAACGGCAGTGGGTTTGGTTTTACTTTTGATTGGATCAAATAATCTAAAATGATATATACCCTTCAGTTTTGCATAGAATAAAAAAGCTACAGATCATTTCAGTTCCTCTCCATATTTATACACTCTGTAAGTTTTTTCAATGGTATTTCACTTTATATCTAACAGGAGCTCAAATAGATCTGCCTCTGATGTATTAAATCCTCTCATGTATCTTAATGAATCAGTCCCAACTGTTGTTCCTGACATCCCAGTGAGTCAAAATCATGTGGAAAATGTTTCTGATCACACATCAAGTTAAAAAGAACATTATTTTTTTTCTATCTTGATACATTCTATTCGCCTACTTTTTATTTTCTACTTTGTTTTGGTCATACTAAAAATCTCAGTTTATCACAGATAATTTTTAATTTACCTTAAATACTCTATGTGTACACAGTTCATTATGAAATCCTTAACAGAAATATTTTCAAAAGAAAAATTTCAATTTTGAAAAAAGACACTCCTGAACTAAAAAAAAAAAAAAATTTTTTTTTTGACCTAAAAAGGGTTTAAACATGCCTAGAAACCTGTAACAATCTACATTTACCAGTGATATAAATGACTTGCCTCCAAATCTTTGTGTGTTTATATATTTATTAAAACAATTTAATTTGGAAGAGGAAAAATACTTGGCATGTTGTTAATTACAAGGTTATTCTGAAAAATAATACTATTCTACATTTATATAGCATTTTACAGTTCCTGAATTGATCTTGTACATATTTACTGATTTATATGAAAGATCATATAAGCTATCATAAAAATATCTATAATTTAAACCTAATTAACCAAGATACCATGATGGAAAACTTGAGATAATTAAGATAGAAGCTAGATTAAATCTCCACAGAAACAGGTTCAGTTTCTGAGAAGGGAATGAAAATATTCAACATTCACTGAGATCCAACCATTTTTTAAGGCAGCATTCTAAACACCTATCATACTAACTTCATTTAATGTCAAATCCATGTAAGTCTGTCTCCCTATTTAAAAAATGAGGAAGTTAAAGATCAGAAAGTTTACACAAATTGCACAGTCACATAGCTAGTAAAGGATAGGGCCAGAATTCTGATTGTTTTGTTTGACTTTGAACTTTGTTCTTTTCATTAAGATGAGAAAGGGAATAGAAAGCAATGAAGGAGAACATGTGAATTTGGTAGGGGAGAGGTAGAGACATAGGATTAATTCTAAAAGAAAATAAGTAGAGAATTTCACACACAGGAGGTACAAAATGCAAATTAAACAGTAAGCCTTCCCCAAATCTAGATACTTAATAATATGAATTTTAATAGAGGAAATTATTATGTTCACCCCAAACAGTTGTTATCTCTTTATTAAAACAGAACTAAAAATATCTATTAATCAACAATTTGAATATCTTGCATTAAAGTTATTGAAAATAATTATATTTAAAAAATTGCAACTTTTGACCAATATCCATATAATTCCCTTTCCATGAACATGCACATTTTAAATTATTGCTAACAAAGCACATTTTCATTTTTTTACTTTAGTATGAAAAGGCTAAAATGTGCAAAATTTCTAGAGAAATAAAAACATGATTTACTAAAACGTTGCCATCACTTCTCTGTTGGAGCACTTCTCCATTTTTTCAAGTATTTCTCAGCGTATGAGACTGCTTAGTGCTGGTGAGATACAATGATAGAAATGACAGGACGTGTGCCAGTGTTTACACGCTGATGCCCACTGCAATTATTTACCAACCTGGAGGGATGAGGGATATGAAAATAAAACCTACAGTATCACGAAAAGAAGAAAGCTCAGGGAATTCTGGCATGTTAGTATAATAATAAATCATGTAGTCATTAAAATAATCATTAAAAAGATAATAAATGGGCACTAAAAAGGCTTATGCAATGTTAAATTTAAAAAGCAAGAAATCAAACTGTCAGATATTATGATCTTAACTAGGTAGAACAACATACCCAGAATTTAACATGCAGTGTGAAGAATGCTTAGTTCCTACTTTATCTCTGAATGTTGCAGTATTTGTGAATGTTATTTTAAAAATCTTCCATACGAAACGTTATCTTTTATAATCAGATAAACACATACAAAAATCTTCTAAAATCTTTGAGGGTTAATGTTTTGCACAAAATGTTTTCAAACGGGCTGCTGTATTTTTCAGTCCTACAACAAGGCCCAATAGCTATTAGCCTATAATATAGCCTCATATGTAGTCAGAAGTTTGTTTGGTGCCAGTCCAAGTAATTTTCATTAAATCAACTCTAAGCTGAAGTAATGAAATGCTACTGGTCATTACAGTAAATACATAAGAAAAGGGAGAAAATCTCTTTCAAAAATATTAAGTCCTTAGATATAACTTGGTGAAACTGGTTTAGGCAATAAAAATCTTCATGTTACCACCTATGGTGATATACCCGCCAAGTCTAATTTTGAATGTAAACATCTCAATTAAACACACATACATCTTAAATAAAATATAAGCAAAAAGTAAAAAGAAATATATAGGACCCAAAATATAGGACACATACAAGAAAAACTGAGAAATCTAAGAAAAGTGAGACTAAATGAAGAAATACACCATGTTCATGGATGGAAAGAAAGCATATTTTAAATATATCAAAATTTTCCTGATTTAAAATAAAAGTTTAAACTAAACCTTAATGAGTTTTTGTTTATACCATTAAAATTAAAAAAAAAAAAATGCTATTAATCTGAAGGAATAAAGGTAAAAACATAAAATTTAGAATAATAATATGGCTAAGAAAGAGAGCTTGGAAGTAACTATATAAGAAAATTAGAAAAATTAAAGTGACACGGCATTTGCACAATAATCTACACAGCAGGCGGTTTAGAAATATATCAATAGCACACAGAAATATATCAATAGCATACATATGCACACGTCTTTAAACTTTACGCATGATAAAAACTTCACATCAGTCAGTAGAATACATTCTATATGCATAAAATAGTTAAAAGTAAAAGTAAGACTAAACAACTGTAAAGGACAATACATTAGATTACATACAACAGACTTCAAAAGAATTATTATAATTAAAAGAAGTTTAAGAAAATAGTTGCAAAGAATGATAGAATATGAAATAACCTTAATATATAATAGTGTCTTAAAACTTGATAAGAAAATCACTAGACTGGATAAAAACAAAAGCAGAGGTAATAATTCACAGAGGGAAAAAAAGACAAAATAAGCTTAAGAGGGAATGCATTCAACTGTAAACAAGAGGCGTAAATAAAATGAGATGCCATTTTTCATATATAAAATTGGCAAGGATTAAAAAAACATAATTCAGTGCTGGTGGAAATACAGAGAAACCAATATTCTCAGAAAGGAATACATCTTTCTGGAAAGCAATGTGACAATACAGACTAATAGCTGTAGAAATACTATTAAATTTTTGCCCACAGTTCCAAATCTAGAAGTCTACAGAAATCTTTTCAAAGGAGACATAGACAAATGCTTAGACACAGTCCAGCATATTTTTATGACTAACAATGTTTGAGGAAGAGGAGTAGGGTAAAGGAATCTGACCGTAATCCAGTCCTTCCTGGTTCCAAGTTTAATGTTGTCTTCACCAAGACATAGTTCAAGGAAAATGACAATTCATTTATTCATTCTCTAGCAAATAACTGAATGACAGCTTTGCTTGAAGCTCTGGTCTAGATTCTGGGCAGACATAGCAAAGGACAAGACAGGCAAAATGCCTATTCCCATGGAGGCTATATTATAATGGAGGAGACAGACAAGTAAGTAAACAAATATGAACACATTTTAAATAATAATAAGATATGAAGAAAATAAAATATGATAAAGAGAGAGTGTACAATTAGGCAGCTGGTGGTGTTTTCATTAGCTGCTTTCCAGTTGGTTCTGACTCATAGAGACCCTATGTACAATAGAACAAAACATTGCCTGGTCCTGCACCATTCTCGCAATCGTTGCCATGTTTGAGCCCAATGTTGCAGCCACTATATCCATCCATCTTGTTGAGAGTCTTCCCCTTTTTTGCTGACCCTCCACTTAAATGAGCATGACGTCCTTCTCTGTGGACTGATCCCTCCTGATCTCATGTCCACAGTAAGTGAGACAAAGTCTCACCATCCTCAGTTCGAAAAAGCATTCTGGCTACTTCTTCCAAGACAGATTTGTTCTTTCTTATGGCAGACCATGGTATATTCAATATTCTTCGCCAACACCATAATTTAAAAGTGTCAATTCTTCTTTGGTCTTCCTTGTAACACTGCAGTTCCGAGTCTAGGTTTATACAGTAAACCTTCAACATGTGTACAAGAACATGTACAAGCATGTTCACGAAGCATTTTTTGAATCAGTAAAAAACTGAAGGCAATCTAAATTCCAAGAATAAGATAATGGAAAAATAGAGATTTACTCATGGAAAGGAATACTACACAGAAGTTAAAACCAGTGAACTGAATTTAGAAGAATCCGTTGCCGTCAAGTTGATTCCAACTCATAGCGACCCTATAGGACAGAGCAGAACTGCCCCATAGAATTTCCAAGGAGAGCCTGGTGGATTTGAACTACTGACCTCTTGGTTAGCAGCCACAGCTTTAACCACTGTGCTACCAGCGTTTCCTTATAAGAACAGGGCTTAAAATAAGATTGACTAAAGAAAAGAGTATAACGATAATGGTAAGAATAATAACAGCAGCAATGTATTTACAAAGCACTTGATATGTGTTAGGCATTGCTCTAAGTGCTTCACACGTAATTTGTCATTTAATAGAGAAATCTTATGAGAAAAGTGACATTATAATCTCCATTTCATAGATGAGGAAACTGAGAAACAGAAAGTTTAAGTAAGATGCCTAAGATCACACAGCCAGTGAGTGGCTGAACTAATGGTATATGCAGTGTTTCATGTACGTTATCTATAAAAATACAGAGTATGTAAATATGAGTTGAAAGGATATAGAATTAACTAATGACACTGGTTGCCTCTAATGAGGAAGAGAAAGAAATGGGAGGACACAGAAAACCAAAAGGGGCTTCAATTTTATCTGTCCCTGGCACATTAAGTGCTACACAAGTATTTGCCATTATCATTTTAAGGAGTCCCTGGGTGGCAAAAACAGCTAACCACTGAGCAACTAACCAAGAGTCTGATGGTCTGAACCCACTCAGCTGCCTTAGAAGAAAGCTCTGACGACGTGCTTCCAAAAGGCCACACCCTTGGAAGCCCTATGGAGCGCAGTTCTACTCTGCAACACACAGAGTTCCCACGGGTTGGAATCAACTTGACCGCAACTGATTTGTGTTTTTGTTTTTTTTGGTATTATCATTTTAACCCCCACATCTTTTATCAACTACATTTTTATCAATAACAACAAAAAAGAATACTATATATGGAAACCAAAAGTGCTACCTTGATCAGCAAAGAGTCGACTGATAGAGAAAGCTGGTTACAGGAAATCATTTTAACAAATTAGTAAGTTTTCAATATTGTAAAATGCATAGAACTATTTAAAAGTGATGCAGTTAATTAACTATTATCATCCAATTGTACTATAAACTCTGTGACTCCTTTTATTTCTGATCATGTACTTTTATCCATTATATAGGCTGTTCTCTCATATTGGACGAGGGTATATTTCCAGAGATGTCCTACAGGACTGTTGACAGTCGACAGTCTCTCTTCTGCCACCGAGAAAAATGCATTAGAGTAATTATCATTGATTACCAAAAAAACATTTGTTACTCTGAAGATGTGCAGTCTAGCTGAAGGAAATCTCATAAACTGATCATGATACAGCATAACTGAAGACCCATAAATATGTAGCAGCTAACAGGGCGTGAAACACCCTTTTACTAAAGAAATTTTAGCAAAGAATCCTGAAAAAAAGTAACGTTTAGACCATCTTACAATATTCTGCGGCCTTTTTTACATGTAATTATTAAATGCAAAAGGTAAAGCTGGGAAAAGCTGGTAGAAGAAGCAGAGGCAACAATCAGACTTTGAATTGTGTACTTTCCTCTAAGAAAGACACACAAATACTAGTTAATCAATGAAAAACACTTGAGGGTGGCAGTAAGAAATGATGCTTACCGGTAAACATTTTAGTAACAGCCTTACTCTGTTTTCGGGCAGAACAGAGAAGCAATAGCCACGGTGGAAAGAATTCATGGTGACCAGCTAAAAGCTCTGCAACAGTGCCAGACAAGCTGGTAGACGTGTGTTCACCTTCAGTAACGTTACACCCTTCATCGACAGAATCAACAAGCAGATAGAGGCTTTGCTGGGGAGGCTTCATTCCCAAAAGAGGGAGCAGAACACACCTGTAAAACACACCCATAGGAACATTTTCAATGTCAATGGCTATGATGTTATGATTTATTATTCAAACATTAACCCAGTGCCGTCGAGTCAATTCCGACTCTAGGATTACTAATTACAAATACATTCTAAGAAAAAAATCCAGGTTTTAGATTTAAAATATTGTACAAGTTTCAATTCCTCACTTTAAACATTTAAATAGTTCACATTTCCAGAGAACATTTTCTACAATAAAATGTGTATATTAATAATTTAGTATAATTAAAGAGGACAATAGGAACTCAAAGGAAACTAGATTTCAATATTGTATCTCCTTCCTAGTTTTGTGAACTAACGATATAAATCTTGAATTATTTGCAAAATACACACGTCATTATGAGTAAGGCTAAAGTGTGTTGAAGAGAAGGAAAAAAAAAAAAAAAAACCCTAGGGATCAACTTTAATGAAAACAAGTTTTCTGAAACTGTATCAGGGGCTGCAGAACCTACCCCGCGGCTCCATGGGAGAAGACATGATGATGTGTTTCTAGAAAGAGTACAGCCAATAAAACCGTATGGGAGAGTTCTACTCTGTCACATGGGGTCACTATGAGTTCAAATCGACTCAACAGCACCCAACAACAACAACATAGAATTTATAAACTGTTTTATCAATTCTCTTACAAAACAATTGCACATTATACTAACTTACCACACACAAATTTTGAAAGACTGTAAAAGGATAAAACTACAGTCCTGGTCCCATTTGATACAGCTTCAAATTTCAAAGTAAAGAATAAATTATTAGGTTTATCCCATTGATTAATGCATTTCCTACATATGTAATTTATATTGCAGCTGAATATAACTTTCTCCAAATTCAAACAATGCTCATTCATTCTCAACAAATATTTACCTGATATGTGCCATGTATAGAATAAAGCACTGAACAAAATATAGTGAAGAAGACCTAATTTATCCAGTTATGAAAACCAGAAATCTACAATCCTTTCTACATGCCTCTTCTTAACTTCAATCCCATAGCCACTAGGATGCAATTCATCATTATATCCTATCGATTTCCTCTTAAAACTCCCTCAAACCCACCTCAGTCTCTAACATCCTCACCCTAGTCCAAACGACCCCCATCTCTTTCACCTGGACTACCATAACAACGTACATGCCTTCAACTGTTCCCCTCCGATGAGTTCATACTGCAGCCAGAGTAACTTCTGTCAAACGGTACTCCAGCTACACTAGTCTTCTTGCAGTGACTTTTATTAGTATGATTACACAAGGACCTTTTCATTTGTAGTTCCAAAGTCAAATCTCTTTTACATGCTTTCAAAACATCAAATATTTCTCCTTCACAGCATTATCAAATTTACAATTTTTTATTTACTTATATCTATTTCTCCTTTTAGACTGTAGCCATCATGAGAACAGAGGCTATGCCTATCAGTGTACCCTGAGAACCTAGCATAGTTCCTTGCTCACAGTACTTACTAACTACTTGTCAGTGTTGTAACCTAGAATGGAAAACAAATAACTGCAAAGCAGTGTCCTCAGCACTATGATAAAAAGTTGTAGAGTTACCAACATGGCAAATAAATGGTCACTTAATCAAGGGAAGTGGGTAAGAGAGGCAGAAGACGTCAGAAAAATATTGAAATATTAGGTGACCATGGTGAACTAGCTTTTGAAGAACCATTAAAATTCTCTAGGGAGATAAAAGGAAAGCAGGGCAATTCTGCAGAAGGAATATGCTAAGTTTGGGGAAAAGAAAATCCTCACAACTGGACCTATAAGCAACATCATGATAAACGAAGAAAACATTGAAGTTGTCAAGGATTTCATTTTACTTGGATCCACAACCAACGTTCATGGAAGCAGCAGTCAAGAAATCAAACAACATATTGCATTGGGCAAATCTGCTGCAAAAGACCTCTTTTAAGGGTTCAAAAGCAAAGATATCACTTTGAGGACTAAGGTGCACCTGACTCAAGCCACGGTAAGTTTATCTGCCTCATAGCGAAAGCTGGACAATGAATAAGGAAGACCAAAGAGAAACTGATGCATTTTAATTACGGTGTTGGAGAAGGGTACTGAATACACCATAAACTGCCAGAAGGAACAAATCTGTCTTGGAGGAAGTACAGCCATGATACTCCTTAGAAGCGAGGATGGTGAGACTTAACCTCATGTATTTTCGACATGTTATCAGGAGGGACCACCAGTCCCTGGAGGACATCATGCTTTGAAAGTAGAGGGTCAGTGAAAAAAGGAAGACCCTCAGTGAGATGGACTGACACAGTGGCTGCAACAGTGGGCTCAAACACAGTAAAGATTGTGAGAATGGCACAGGACCAGGTAGCGCTTCATTCTGTTGTACATAAGGTTGCTATCAGTTCGAACTGATTCGATGGCACCTAACAAGAAGGTTCGGAAAAATCTACCTTATTGCACATTACACATGTATTTCATCTGCTATGAACAGAAAGAAGGTTGGTGAAAAACCAGTAATAGCTTTATAGTATAATCAGTGCCACTTCAAAGATAATCACACAGTGCTATGGGAGTATACAGGACGCCAACCTAATTTTGATAGTGATGGGGTGGGAGGAAGAAGGCAGGGAAGGTAGGGACTAACGCTTTGTAAGGTAATAAGCCAGGAGAAGGAGCTAAGCCAGGAAAAAGAGCCAGAAGTAGGAAAGGACACAGTAAACAATACAAAAATCTAGTAGAGGTAATATCACATGCAAAGGCTTGGAGAAGAGAAAGACCAGTGAATCAAATGTGGAAGAAAAGAATTACACAAATAACTAAACGCTGAGCTTTGTAAGCTTTGCTACAAAATTTGGACCTTGCCCTAAGAAGGCAAAAAAACAAGAAAAGAAAATTATACACACACACATGTTTGTTGTTGTTGTGTGCCATCGAGTTGATTCTGGCTCATGGCGACCCTATTGGACAGAGTAGAACTGCCCCATAATGTTTCCTAGGCTGAAATCTTTACAGGAACAGATTGCCAGGTCTTTTTTCCTACACAGTTGCCAGTAGGTTCAAACTGCCAACCTTTCAGTTAGCAGCTGAGCACATAACCATTGTGCTACCAGGGCTCCTTATATACACATAGATAAAAAAAACCAAATCAAGCCCTTTGCTGTGGAGTTGATCCTGACTCAAAGTGACCCTATATAGGACAGAGTAGAATTGCCCCATAGAGTTTCCAGGGAGCGGCTGGTAGATTCGAACTGCCAGCCTGTTGGTTAGCAGCCAAGCTCTTAACCACTGCACCACCAGGGCTCCATATATACACATTATAACCCAAACCCACTGCTGCTGAGTTGATCCTGACTCAAAGCGACCCTATAAAATAGAGTAAAATTGCCTCATAGTGTTTCCAAGGCTGTAATCTTTAGAGAGGCAAACTGCCACATCTTTTTCCTATGGAGTGGCTGGTAGGTTTGAACCACCAACTTCTGGCTAGCAGCCCAGTGCTTAACCACTGCTTCAGCAGGGCTCCTTACATACACATAAATATTCACAGAAGGCCCTCGGTGGTACAAACAAACCTAAAGGATGGTGGTTCAAGGCCATCCAGAGGCACCTCGGAGAAAGGCCTGGTGATCTACTGAAAAACTAGCCATTAAAAACCCTATAAAGCACAGTTCTACTCTGAAATACATGGAGTCACCCTTGAGTCAGAACCAACTCAACAGCAACTGGCAGGTAGTAAATAATACATACACACCCACACACCAAATATATATATACACACACATATACACACACACAAATATAAAATATCATACACAAATATAACGTATACATATACTACACAGTTGAGCCTCAGTATTCATGGATTTCATATTGGCGAATTCACCTATTCACTAAAAATGCAGGGCTTTCGTGGTCATTTGTAGACATACACATGTACAGGGCAATAAAATACTCCCAGTTGAGCTCAAACAAGGCTGGTTCTGCCTCAGTATTACTTATAAGTAATACAGATATATATGGAGCCCTGGTGGCACAGTGGTTAAGTGTTCGGCCGCTAACCAAAAGGCCTGCAGTTTGAATTCACCAGCCGCTCCTTGGAAACCCTATGGGGCAATTCTACTCTGTCCTAGAGGGTTGCTAGGAGTCAGAATCGACTTGATGACAACAGGTTTATATATATATATATATATACACACACACACACACACACACGTACATATATATATATATATGGAAACCCTGGTGGCGTAGTGGTTGAGTGCTACGGCTGTTAACCAAAGGGTCGGCAGTTCAAATCCAACAGGCACTCCTTGGAAACTCTATGGGGCAGTTCTACTCTGTCCTATAGGGTTACTATGAGTCGGAATTGACTCGAAGGCACTGGGTTTGTTTGTTTGTTTGTTTTTTGGTTATATATATATATATATATATATATGTGTATATATATATATAACATGCACAATTTTTTTTTTTTTTTGCACACATAAGGAGTCCTTGTGTGGTGCAAGCAGTTTACATGCTCAGCTGCTAACTGAAAGACTGGAAGTTTGAGTTCACCCAGAGGCACCTTGGAAGAGAAGCCTGTCAATCTACTCCAAAAAATCAGCCATTGAAAACCCTACGGAGAAGCAGCGAGTGTTTATGATGATGGGAAATCTGGCAATGATTATGTGTGGTGGTTGCACATCACGATTAATGTAATTAATATCACTAAACCATACGCCTGAAAAATGCTGAACGGCAAATGTTGTGTTACATGTATTTTTACAATTAAAAAAAAAAAAAAGAAAACCCTGTGGAGCACGGCTCTCCTTTAACACACGTGGGGTTATTATGACTTAGAATCAACTCGATGGCAACTGTTTTCTTTATATACACTTATGTATGTACACCATTCTTGAACACTATCCCCAGAGCCACCACTGATAATTTCAATTCAGTGCCTTACATGGTTAAAGCACTTTACATGTCCGTAACTCATTCAACTGTCACACTAACTCTTTAAGGTGTGTACTATTATAACACCCACTTCCAGACGAGGAAATCAAGGCATAAGAACCTAAAGAAAAGCCAAACCCACTGCTGCCTAGTTGATTCCGACTCATACTGACCCTATATGTAATTTGCCCAATGTTACCTGTAAGTGATAAGGGATTCAAGTACAAGGTCTGGCTCCAGAACCTACATTAGGGTTATCATTCATCCTGGGTTGCCTGGGACTTTTCCAGTTTTAAGCACTGAAAATCTGAATTCTAGGAAAACCCCCACTCCCAACCCCAAAACCAAAACCCAACCAGTTGCCATACAGTCTATTCTGACTCTCCCCATACGCTGCAGAGTAGAATGTAGTCCGTAGGGTTTTCAGGGTTGTGACCTTTTAGAAGGTTGCCAGGCCTTTCTTCGAACATGCCTATGGGTGGATTCAAATCATCAATCTTTTGTTAGTAGTCAAGTACGTAGTACTTTGCACCACCCAGGTACTCTATCTCCCAATCTTAGTACTGGGCAAACTTGGGTGGCTGGTCACCCTAGTCCACTCTCATCCACTATGATCCACTGCTTATAAAGTGGTGGCAGTAAGGATAGCATAAACAGATTTGAAAGAAATTTGATGGGTGAAATTGATAGGTTTTGGTGACTAATTAATCCATCACTTTAATGTACTCTCAATTATATATCAACATGGAAAGGAAGCAGATAGAAAATTCATTATTACTTGTAAGTCATAACTACTTAAAATATATCATTTTTCAAACAGAGCATTTTAAAGTTTTAATATAGTTCTAACTGGTCTGGATATCCGCTTTTTTAGGCCAACCAAGATTAAAGAAACAAACTGGATATGGCAGTAACAGAGAAAATATTATTAGACAATAGTGATATTGTTAAAGAAAACACAAAACAGAAGAGAAACTAAAAAGCAATACACAAAAGACGCGTTCAGGAAATACACTGGAGTTTGAGAAGCATGAGAAAATACGTGGATAAGAGTCACTAATATTTCAGCACAGAGAGACACTTAAGAACATAATATGAACCAAAATCAGGAAGTGAAGGCTGTGCATTTTGGAAGTTTTTACTTAGCGAGTGTCTTAGGCTGGGTTTTCTAGAGAAGCAAAGCAGTAAAGCATATAAATATATAGAGAGATTGATTTATATCAAGGAAATGGCTCAAGTGATTGTAGAGTCTGGAATGTCCCAAGTCTGTGGATCAGGATAGAGGCTTCTTTTGATTCACGTAGCTGCAGGGGCTGGCGAACCCAAGATCGGCAAGTCAGAGAGCAAGACTCTTGCTCATAGGCTGTGAAGATCAACGAATCCCAACACTGGCATATAAGCTGATAGCTCCAGTCCCAAGAATCGGAGGCTAGATGAACAGGAGACAGCCGCAGGATCCAGAGTGAGTAAAAACGCCAGAACCTCTGCTTATATTTGGATGCAGGTTTCCCCAAGGAAACTCCCTTTCAACTGATTGGCTACTCATGGCATATTTGATCATGGGAGTGATCAAATAGAAATAGAGAATCATGGCCCAGCCAAGATGACACACAATCTTAACCATCACAGCAAGTTTTAACTGTGTTCAAACAATTTTTCAATTTAGCTTTACCTTGGGCTAGAGACACACACACAGAAAAAGCGAAAACTTCAGAAACAATAATTGCAGGTTCACAGACAGGAATTCAGAAAAACAAAATAATTCTACTCTTTGGAAACATCTTATGCTATTAACAAATGACATGATCCTATATAACAAAAATTCCAAAGAATCCACAAGAAAGGTACCGGAGCTAATAAATGAATTAAGCAAAGTTGCTGAGTACAACAGTAACATAAAAATCAGTTCGGTTCTACATACCAGTAATAAAAAATCCCCCCAATTTTTTTTTTTAAAATTCCATTTACAATAACATCTAAATAATAAAATACCTAAGAATAAATTTAACACTTCCCAACTTCAAAACTTACTACTCAAAGCTATAGTAATCAAACGTGTGGTATTAGCATAAGGATAGGCATGTAGCCCTATGTAACAGAACTGAGAAATGCAGAATTAAACCCACGCATTTATGGCCAATTGGTTTTTGACAGGGAGCCATGTCGCTTCAATGGGGAAAGAAAGGAGTTCTCAACAGCTGGTACTGAGACAACTGGACTTTCACATGTGAAATAATGAAGTTAAACCCCTACCTCTCATCACATACAAAAATTAACTCGAAATGGACCAATAATCTAACTATAAGCCAAAATCATACAATTCTCAGAAAACTTAAGTGTAAATCTTCATGATCTTGGAGTATGCAAACATTTCTTAGATGACACCAAATATACAAATAACAAGAAAACAATAAATCAGTCTTCACCAAAATTTAAAGCTTTTGTGTGTCAAAGGGCACTACCAAAAAATTCAAGGCAACCCACAGAACAGGAAAAAAAATATTTGCCAATCATATGCCTGAGAAGAGACTAGTATCCAGAATATATTAACTCTTACAACACAACACTAAAAAGACATATAACCCAATTCAAAATGGCAAAGGATGTGAACACCAAACAAGATACATAAATGGTCAATAAGCACGTGAAAAGATGTTCAACATCATTTGTCATTAGAGAAATGCAAATCAAAACCACAGTAAGATAACACTTCAAAACCCACTAGGATGGGTATTATCAGTAAAAAGGAAAATAACAAGTTGGAGAGAGTGTGAAGAAACCAGAAACCTCCTTCACTACTTGTGGGAATGCAAACTGGTGCAGTCACTAATGGAAAGCAGTTCGGCAGTTTTTCAAAAAATTAAACATAGAATTACCATTGCTGTTGGTAGGTGCCACTGAGTCAGTTCCAACTCATAGCAACCCTATGTACCACAGAACGAAACACTGCCCAGTCCTTCACCACACTTACCATAGCTTTTATGGAAACTCAGCTGAAACCTGTCCACCATGGGTGACCCTGTTGGTATTTGAATACCGGTGGCATAGCTTCCAGATCACAGCAACACGCAAGCTCCCACAGTATGACAAACTAACAGACACGTGGGGGAGAACTACCATACAACCCAGCAACTCCACACCTACCCAAAAGACTTAAAAGTGGGGACTTGTACACCAGTGTTCATTGTGGCATTATTCACAATAGCCAAAATGTAGAAACAACCCAAGAGTCCATCAACAGATGAATGCTGTTGTTGTTAGGAGCTGTCGAGTCAGTTCTGACTCATAATGACCCCACGTGCAACAGAACAAAACACTGCCAGGTCATACGCCACCCTCACAATTGTTGCCATGCTTGAGCCCACTGGTATGGCCACTGCGTCAATCCATTTCGTTGAGGGTCTTCCTCTTTTTCACTGATCGTCTACTTTATCAAGCAGGATGTCCTTCTCCAGGGACTGATCCCTCCTGATAACATGTCCAAAGTAAAGGAGACATAGTCTCACCATTCTTGCATCTAAGGAGCATTCTGGTTGTGCTTCTTCCAAGACAGACTTGTTCATTCTTTTGGCAGTCCATCGTACGTTCAATATTCTTCACCAACACAATTCAAAGGCATCAACAGATGAATGGATAAACAAAATGTGGTATACACATACAATGGAATATTACTCAGTCATAAGCAGAAATAAGATTTTAATATATGCTCAAACACGGATGGAAACCCTGGTGGCATACTGGCTAAGTGCTACCGCTGCTAACCAAATGGTCCGCAGTTTGAATCCACCGGGTGTTCCCTGGAAACTCTTAAGGGGTCACTTCTACCCTGCCCTGAAAACTTTATGCTTAGTGAAATAAGCCAGTCAAAAAAAGGGTAAATATATGATTTCAGTTATATGAAATATCTAGAATAGGCAAATTCATAGGGACAGAAAGTAGGTTAGAGGTTACCAGGGGCTGGGGTGGGAAGAGTACTTCATAATGAAAATGGAACTTGCCACTTTGGAGCAATAAAAGAAAGTTCTGGAAATAGATAAAGGTGATCGTTGCACAACATTGTGAATATAATTAATGCCATTGAATTGCATACTTAAAAATGGTTAAAATGGAAAATTCTGTGTTATATATATTTTACCAAAACAAAATAAATTTTCTTTAAAAAAAAATGTTCTCAGCCATTTTAAAACCAGAAGCCTATGTCCTGGCTTCAAATTTTTGGAGCAATTTTTGAGTCCTGACCTTACCCAGAAACTTAAAACTGAAATTCCTCAAAGCTGTCCATCTGCTATCTCCTTGTGGAAGGATGTTAAAGGCATTTCAAATTCAATGTTTAAAGCAGCATTTTCAATTTACCCCTAAAATAAATTCCTCCCTACCTATCTTTCCCATCTCAGTAAATGGCATTCCATCACCCTTTAGTTTCTTAAGCTAAAATTCTAAGATTCCTTCATGAGTTCTCCCTTTTATTCCAGCCACACTGCTCTCCTTTCAGTTCTAACACCAAGGTCTTTTCATTGAGGGTCTATGCACATGCTACTCCCTCTGCTTAGAAAGCTCCCTCAGGCAGAACTTCCTATCCTTCAGGTTTCAATGTAATTTTACTCCTGAAAGAGGCCTTCCCTGACCACTGTATCTAAAGTAGCTCTCATCATCACTATTGTTACTCATCCCAATTTTGTGTGTATGTGTGTTTATCACATTCTTAAATCAACTTACTGCTTTGTTTACTGTTTTTGCTATAAGGCTGGTAGTGAAGCTCCCCCACCTTTACACATCCCCATAATGGAGGCTACAAAAGAACAGGGAGTCTGTTCTCAGCACTCAAAGCCTTTTTAGTTAGCAGCCGAGCTCTTAACCACTGTGCCACCAAGGCTCCCCTATAATATAGGAAGCTGATTTTTGCAAAATTAGTTACAAACGTAATTCAACTGATAAAGGAAAGGTATTTTTTTTTCCCAACAAATGATGATGAATATTATAAATAATAGACAATTGGATGTCTATATGCAAAAAAGACAGGCCTTAAAACATATCTCACACCTTACACAAAAATTTACGCAAAATGATCCTAGACCTAAATACAAAATTATAAAACTCCTAGGACAACATCTTTCTGATTTTGAGTTAGATAAAAAGTTTTTATCCAACTACACCATAGGCAGGATCCATAAAAGAAGAAAAAAAAAATGGTAAATTGATTTTACCAAAATTAACTTTACAGTGTCTGCAAAAGACATTGTTAGAAAAATGAAGAAACAAGCTGTAGACTGACAGAAAATATCTGCAAAGCAAATTTTTGACAAAAGACTTGTATCCAGAATACATAAAGAACTCTCAAAATTCAACAACAAGAACACAAACAATAATTAAAATAAGAAAAAACAGAAGAAGAAGAAGAAAGGACAGAAGATCTGAATGGACACTTTAGAAGAGACAGAGGTGGCAACTAAGATGGAAATATGCTCAACATCGTTATTTAATACAGAATCACAACGTAAAACCCCAGTAAGACACCGCACATGGAGTCGTCATGAGTCAGAAATGACTGGATGGCAATTAGTTTGCTTTCTGACTTAAAGGCCTATTAGAACTGCTGAAATAAACAAAACCCTGAAAATTTCAAATGCTGGCAATGATGCAGAATAATGATGCAGCCATTTCCAAATGGTATAGCCACCTTAAGCTGGCCTGGTGGTACAATGGTTAAACACTCGGATGCTAACCAAAAGGCTGGCATTTTGAGCCCACCAGGCAGATCCACAGGACAAAGACCTGGCGACCTGCTCCTGTAAAAATTACAACCTAGGTTTCTGAAAGAGTTAAAACATACACATACCGTATGACCCAGCAATCCCATTGTTAGGTATTTACCTAAGTGAACAGAAAACTTATAAAAAAACAACCAAACCTGTTGCTGTCGAGTTGATTCTGGCTCACAATGATCCCACAGGACAGATTAGAACTGCTCCATAGGGTTTCCAAGGAGTGGCTGGTAGATTTGAACTGCTGACCTTTTGGTTAGCAGTCAAGCTCTTAATCATACAGCAGCACTAAATCTGTACATGAATATTTATAGCAGCTTTAGTCATAATCGCCCCTAAGTGGAAACAATCCCATGTCCTTCAGCTGTTGAATGGATAAACTGTGGTACATCCATACAAAAGACTACTACTCAGCCATAAAAAGAGAGGGGAAAAACAAACTATTGATTCATATAACAATATGACTGAATCTTAAACGCATTTTTTCTGAGTAAAAGATGCCAGATACAAAAGGCTATATACTGTAGGATTCCACTATGACATGCTGCAAGAAACAAAACTACAGAGGCAGAATTGAGATCAGCGGTTGCCAAGGGTTGAGGGGAGCAGGGCTTAACTACAAAAGGACAGCAAGCGGGAATTTTGGGGGTAATGGAACTGTTCTCTATCATGACCATGGTAAATGCATGGTTCCAAACACTAGTCAAAATTATAGAACTGTACTCCATGAACAGTCAGTTTTATTGTATGTAAGCTAATTTCTTTTTTTTAAATATTACTGTTAAGATGACTCTGAAAAACCAAAGACATAGCTTAGTACACACCAGGGAGTCAGAATATTCAGAATTCAGGAGACTAACTCTGTCCTTCCATATGGAACACTGAGCAAGTCATTAAACAAAGAAAGTCTTTGTTAATGAGTTATCTTCCAGTTTTCCAGTTGGTACTCTGACACTCATCCGAATAAAACAATGCTCTTAGACCATATTATTACCACTGCACTCACAGAAGCCTAGCCGGACTTAAGAGCAAAAAGCAAGCAGAGTTAAAACATGGATTTCAGTTTTGCTAGACCTGCTCAACAACTGGCACCTTACCTACTTCTCTAACCTCATCAGCCCTGCTCTTGGTTGTTTAAAGAGACCACCTCCTGTCAACCTCAGTACCTCCATATGCTGTTCCCTCTTCTGCTATTATTTTCACTCCTCTTCATGTCATAGTTCTTATTCATCCTTTATACCTCAGTTTAAATATCACTAACTCAGAGAGATCTTCCCTAACTACACTTTCCACCTTATAACCCTAACCAGGTAATACCAAACCAAAACCAAACCTGTTGCCATAGTTTATTGCAACTCATAGAGACCCTATAGGACAGGGCAGAACTGCCCCACAGGGTTTCCAAGGAGCGACTGGTGGATTTAAATTGCCAACCTTTTGGTTAGCAGGAAAACTCTTAACCACTGTGCCAGCTGGGCTCCTGCAGAAGGGCAACTATTAAAGAAAGGAGATAAGAGCCTGATCTCACCTTGGTCAGGTGAAAAATGATGTAGTGTGGCCCCAACCACAGTGAGGGTAGTGGAGATGGACAGAAATGGCTATAATTGAAATTTGATTGTTTGGCAGAACTGAAATAATCTGCTGATGGATTAAAAAAGATAGTCCTAAATCAATGTTTTCAGCAATTGCATGTATACTGCTACCATTTTGGAGAGAGTAAAAACTTTGAGAAGAGTAGATTTTAGTTTACATAAACTTACACTCCCAGAGTAGCCTTGAATGCACTCATAGCAATTTTAATCAAGCAAGTAAGAAATTCAAAAACTCCGTAAGGGAAGGAACCACCTTACATGTTATTCTCTGTCACATTTCTAGCACTTAGCACAAAGTGGATGATCTATAAATATTTATTGAATGAAGTTTTTTATTCTTGATAAACAGAAAAGTGCTTATTCATTCCAGTGTTAGAACTTTAAAATTAAACAAATGAAAGTTCACTGTTGACTTGTATTTAGTTCTTAGGGGCTTATTATAAATTCCTGCCCCGCACACACGTTACTTTCTTAAATTCATCCCTACACAACTTGGGTTTTTTATTGTTATTTTATCATACATTTGTACCTATAAAACTTACTTGTTTATACCTTCCTATCTGTCCTTTTTGAATTATATTATCTATCTTTTTTGAATTATTATCATATTCCAAAGTACTGGATGGAAGTCTGCTTGTGCAATTTTTAGGTTTGAGCTCTGGAAAGAAACAAATTTAACTACTACCAATGGACACAATACATTTACACAAAAACAAGTACCTCGTGTATAATTAGGAGAGGGGTATTTCTTGACTTAAAGGATGTTTGCAATATGTCAAAATATGGCAAGAGCTATTAGTCTCTCAAAAGAGTAATAGGTAGGGCTCAAAAAATTTCTTAGATTTTAAGATTTTAGAAAAATATCTTTGTGTAATTTCTGAAATCCCAGTTTCAAGGAAAAAGGTGACACACAGTTACCTTATTTCCTATATGCCTGATAACTGAATAAATAATATTATCTTCTGTTAAGACTAAGCTGTAATACATAAAGCCAAATTACCTCAACATTATTAGCTTTAGCCTACCTTAATGTTGAAGTTTCCACCACCTGTCTGTCAGTTTGTTGGACTGTGCTGCTTGCATTTTGCGATGATACTGGAAGCTATGCCACTAGCATTTTCAAATACCCATGGTAAACAGGTTTCAGCAGAGCTTCCAGACTAAACAGACTATGAAGAAAGGCCTGGTGATCTACTTCCAAAAATTAGTCAATGAACACCCCACGGGTCTAGCAGAATATTGTTTGAGATAGTGCTGAAAGCTAAGCGCCCTAGGTTGGAAGGCACTCAAAATACACAGTAGCCACAACAATGGACTTAAGCATACCAATGATGGTGAAGATGGTACAAGGCTGGATAACGTTTCCCTCTGTTGTACATGGGGTTGCCCAGAGTCAGAGCTAACTCAATGGCATCTCACAACAACAAAGTTAAACATAACCTTTGAGAAGGCGGGAACATTTTATGAGAATAAGTCAGTTTTTATTATTCGTAACATTATTTTCACATCAGAAGTGGAGCCCTGGTGGTGTAGTGGTTAAGTGGTATGGCTGCTAACCAAAAGGCTGGCAGTTCAAATCCACCAGTTGTTCCTTGGAAACCCTATGGGACAGTTCTATTCTGACCTATAAGGCCGTTATTAGAATTGACTCTAAGACAACGGGTTTGGTATTGGTTTGGTTTATGTGCATTTCCAGAGAGCACAAAATTTCAACTAAGCAACTAAAAGCAACAGACACCGGTGACTTTAAACATTAGACAACACCAAAATACACATATATATACACACACACATATATATATAATAAAACATCACAGCCACATAAAAATAAAGAGCATTATTTCTAGAAATAATTAAAAGAAAGAGAAAGGTCATGGTTTACTACAAATAACTGTTACAGACTTTTGCATCTTTCCACTCCTGGTATGCTGTTACATTACTCCTACTATTTCTAATCAAACAGTAATACTAGAACACTCTACTATAAATTGGGGATGGACAGTTTTAAACTTCCTTCGGGATCAAAGACCTGTATTGGAGAGAGTGAAAGGGAGGAGAAGAGGAACAGAGAGAGCGAGAGAGAGAAAACAAGTACAGAAAAACAGAGAAAAAAGAATCAATTGCGGTCCATGTACACAAAACAAATTCATTTAATTTCAGTATTTTTTAAGTGATAAATTGTTCAATCCACTTGGAATTTCTATTAAATGGCATAAACATAAATTTGATAAATATAACATAACTCTCTGTTATGGCCTTAAGAGTAAGCATGCTGCCGGAATATCAGAAGGAACAATCCAATAGAGGGAAGAGAGGACTAGTATGAAAGAAGTAGGTTCTATGGTTTGAACTGTAAAGGGAGGCAACAACAGCCCCCTACTCTAATCACTTATGCTTCAGAATACTCTCATGTTATTCAGCACTCATTTTGTTATCGTTATGCTTTGCTTTTAAAATTAAGAGTATTTAAATCTTTATCCCTTAGAGGACACCAAAGTCAACCACCAAGAAATTATTCCTCTGCACTATAGTTATAAAGACCAGTGCTGTATCGCTGAAACACAGTTTTTAGCAGGGGTTTCCCATTTCTACTCTAAATAGTATAATTCAAGACTGATTTATCATGTAATTTTTTTTCTCCTTTCTTGTGTCTCCTAAAGAAAGAGCCCAATACGAATAAAAAATTCTCTAGGAAAAACTGCATGCCTCTGGTGAAATATCTTAAAATGAGGGCAGTATGGAAACCTTTAATGTAAAAAAAAAAAATTTTTTTTTTTTTTTTAATGTAGCCGCAATCAAAATGACTGATTCCTAGCTGCTTGAAAGCAGTGTATGAATTCAAACCACTCTACTTCTAGGGGTTGGTGACAAATCAAAATTCTCAAGTACTAAACACTCAACATCAATACAGATTCCCTCATCTCATCTAACGCAATGCTACACAGACACTGAGAGAGAGGTCTGGAAAGCGATTTAGCTGGCAAATATTTTAAAGTAGTTTGGCTTCTTTAGGGGAAAATGAGATGGTTAGTGGAATACAACACATTTGCTTTCAATATCAAATATATATGCAATATGTGCTAATTTATTTCCTTCTACAGGAAACAAAAAAAATGTAGGATATAAAAATGGGAAATAAACACAGTGATCCTAATATTTACTGAGTGTTCACTATGTATGAAGCACTATGATAAGTAATCTTTATACACTTACACATTTATCCCTCACAACAATCCTATAAAGTAGTATTTCAATACTATTATTCCCATTTTGCAGATGAAGAAACAAAGGTTTAGAGGATAAGTAGCTTGAAAAAATGAGACAGTAAGTGGCAAAAGTGGGAACAGAATTTGATCTTCCTTGTTTCAAGTTCCTTTTCTTGACTATTACAAGCTGCTTTCTGCAATATGAAAAAATTATATATGACACTGATGTACAATTTTAAATGCGAAAGTTCATAGAACAATCTGCATAAATAGGGCAAGTTAAAAAAAATCTAGTCCATGGTCTCGGGGAACATTTAGCTCAATTGGCGTAACATAGTTCATAGAAAATATGTTCCACGTTCTACTTTGGTGAGTAGTGTCTGGAGTCTTAAAAACCTTCGGGAGCAAGGGATAACAAAAAAAAAACTAAAGACACAAGGGAAAGGTTAGTTCAAAGGACTAATGGACCACAACTATCACAGCCTCTGCCAGACTGAGTCCAGGACAACTAGATGGCGTGTGCTGCCACCACTGACTGCTCTGACCGGATCACAAAAGAAGGCCCCAGACAGAGCTGGAGAAAAACTACAACAAAATTCTGACTCACAAAAAAGGACCAGACTTATTGGCCTGACAGAGACTGGAGAAATGCCAAGAGTATGGCCCCTGGATACCCTTTAAGTCAGTAATGAACTCACTCCTGAGGTTCACCCTTCAGCCAAAGATTAGACAGGCCCATAAAACAAAACAAGACTAAAGATGCACACCAGCCCAAGGGCAAGGACTAGAAGGCAGGAAGGGACAGGAAAGCTGGTAATGGGGAGCTCAAGGCTGAGAAAGGAGAGTGTTGACACGTCAAGGGGTTGTTAACCAATGTCATAAAACAATTACGTATACTGTTTAATGAGAAGCTAGTTTGTTCTGTACACTAAAAAAACTAAAAAAAAAAAAGTCTAGTAAGTAAAATTGACACGATCAAGTCAGGAGTTTGGTTAAAATGCAGGGTAAAATTCCTCTCTGGACTCATAACTAAGGTGTTTAGTAACGTCAAGCTTTAATGATGTGCCTACTCTTTGCTAAAACACATAGCAAGAAAATTTGGACTATGAAAACAAAAACCCAAAGAAGTAAGCCAGAGTCAAAATTAAGATAAACATTTCAAAGTACCAGGAACAGAAAAAAGCATAATGCTGTGAGTGAGCCTAAGGCTATATAGCTTGTCAAAAGTATGCAATCACAGCCTGAAGTTTTGCTGCTGGAAATAAAAGGACTACAAGTTTTTCTAGGAGCTTCAAACTTCAATCATTTAGTCCCCACTCTAGAACACGCTGCGGGTGGGGAGTGGTAGAGGCAATCAATAACAATTAGAGAGGGCAGGGAGAGCAGAGAGGTAGAAATGGTAATGAAAAGGAGATTCAAAAATGACAGTGAAAACAAAAATTATGAAATGTATAATGCAAAAGACCTTAAAATTTTAAAAAGCAAAAATGTCACTCTGATGACAAAAGTGTGCCCGACCTGTGCCATGGTCTTTTCAACTGTCTCATATGCATGTGAAAGCTGGACAAAGATAAAGAGAAAAGAACTGATACATTCGAATTGTGGTGTTGGCAAAGAATAATGAATACACAGTGGACTGCCAGAAGAATGAACAAATCAGCCTCATAAAAAATACAACCAGAATGATCTTTGGAAGAAAAAACGGTGAGACTTCGGTTCCCTTACTTTAGACACATGATCAGGAAAGACCGATTGCCAGAAAAAGACATCATGATTGGTAGAGGGCCCGCAAAAACGAGGAAAATCCTCAATGATATGGAATGACACATCGGCCAAAGCAACGGACTCAAACGTACCAACATTCCTGAAGATGGTGCAAGCTAGGCAACATTTTGTTCTCTTGTACATTAAGTTACAACAAATTGGAGGAAATGTGACGGCAACTAACAATAACAATGCTCAAAAAGAAAGCAGCAAATCTGACAATCAGAATACGCATTCATATCCAAATGCAAATAATTTTATAAAACCACCAAATTAATTAAGATACACATATTTGAAATGCTCAGAAAAAAAGGAATAAAATTCACTTAATTTATCTAACAAGCAAAGGCAAAAATTAAATAAAATAGCAAAGAGACAGACAAATCCTGTTCCCAGGGACTTCCACTGCCAGATAAAATGTAGTAAGTGGCAGCAGCCCCAAACTCCCCCTGCAACAACTAGAAAAAATACATAAATTTTTAAAAAATTATATTTTTAAAGATATAAGAGGGCTGTTAAAGCAAAAGGACAAGAGGAATTAGAACTTTAGTGGATTAGAGGTCTTTCAAGGTGAGCAAAATAGTCACCTGCTGATTTCTTCTCTGGGGTCATTTGCTGATTTGGGTGGCATCTGCTGATCTTCCACGAGGAGGGGGATCAGGCTTTGTCCACTGTGAGGGACTCTACCAGGGGAATAAAACCTGTAAGGCTTTTAGAGGTCAGTCACGTCTCTTTTAGAGAGCAGAGTGCAAATCTGAGGTACGCCAAACATGAGGTTGGTTTTTCCCAAGATAAGTTTGCTGAGTTCTAGGCTGTGTTTAAAAAGCTGGGGAACGAAGGCCAAGTACTTCTAAAAATCAGGGTGAAATCTCCCATAACTGATACACTGAAAACAAAATTCTGTTAAAAAGAGGGTGTTTGCTTTGAACACAAAATTTGTCCTACCTCAAGAGACTTTCAACAATTTGAAGCTACAGGGAATGGAGGCTAAAGACTTAAACATATTTCTTATGGACGAACTAAATTACTAACAGTCTTTCAGAGCTAAAGAAACATCTCCAGGCTCTCAAGCAAAAGCTTCGGAAAAGCACACCCCCTCCAACCCCCCCCAAAAAAGACAGAAGTCAGAGGTTTTACTATAAAAGTATAAAAGATTATAAGCATGCTCAGCCTAGCTTGATATGTGATTTTACATACCTCACCCTATCTGCTCAAGGGCAGAAAGGGAAAATCTCCTCTATTTAAAGTATTATCTAGGACTCCACAATCATCTAACACACTGTCTGACATACAATCAAAAATTATTAGACAGGCAAAAAGTTAAGAATATTAGATTGATAACCAAGAGAAAAAAGTAACAATAGAAGCAGACACGCAGGTAATTCAGATATTATGGCTAGCATAGGCTAATATCCGCAACAGCAATCAAATGCAACAGCTAAAATAATCACAGGCTAAAATAATTGGAACAATGAACTCGGTTGGCCTTTTGTCTCTTGTTTCTGAAAATAGCCTTTGGAATTCCCCAGCAATCCAAGGTGTTTTGTTCTTTCTGAAACAGCCAGGCAACACTTAAGCATGTAAAAATAAGTCAGGAATCTTCAACTCATTACCTTTGCAAAAGGTCCAAGAAGGAAGGCGGACATGATGAGGCCTCAGAACAAACCACTGCCTCCCACCCCAAGGGCCTGATGTTTGTCAGCGGGGTTAAAAGATACCTCTATGGGTAAGCAGGAGCCCTGGTGGCACAGTGTTTAAAAGCTTGGCTGCTAACCAAAAACTCAGCAGTTCGAATCCACCAGCAGCAACCTGGAAACCCTATGGAGCAGTCCTTCTCTGTCCTATAGGTTGCTATGAGTTGGAACCGACTCTACGGCAACAGGTTATGGATAGGCACCAAGGTATTTGACTTCCCTCATCCTAGAGTGGTCAAGAGGGAAAAATCTATATTGTACTCCATGTAGTGGATCATGTATGCTTTGGGGTATAAAATATCTGGGAGAGGGTGCCCCAGCTATGGTGCTAGGTGGAACCACGTATAGCAAAAGTATTCAGCCCACCTAACTAAGCCTACTCGGCCAGGGGGCATCAGCAAACGGTAAGGTCCCCTTTTTAAGTCCCTCGTCTATGGTACAAAGCGGGGTACATGTACAAGAGTCATCATTTCCACCCAGGTAGCCTTTTCCAGTCAGTGCAAATGCTCAAAAATGGATCCAAATTGTTCTAGTGTGCTGTCTGCTTCTTTTTGTAAGTAATAAAAGATACTTTCCATCTGCTAATGTTCTGGGAGCATCTAGTGTGTTCAGGCTCTGGTCAAAAGGATGTGATATTCCTGGCGGAATCACTTATGATTTGTCCCCTTTTTCTAATGGTCTCATGGCTATTTAGAAATCTGGGACAACCTGTGAGTGTACTGCAGTAACCACGATTAATATATTAAATAAAAGAGTAGAGGCATAAAAATGGATAAAAGATGGAGAATTTCAACAACAAAAAAATGGAATCTATAGAAATCATCAAAATTCCACTCTAGAACTAAAAAATATATCTGAAGTTAGGAACTCACTGGATGTATTCAAAAGCATACCGATTACAGCAGAAGACAGGATAAGTAAATTCAAAACAACACATCAAGAGAGAATATCCAAACTGAAGCACAGACGAAAGAGGCATAAAAAAACCCAGAAGTCAGTGAAAAAGATATGTGAGACACAGTTAAACCGTATAGCACACATGAAATTGTGGTACCAAAAGAAAAAGACAGAATGGGGTAGAAGCAATACCTGAAGAGATAATGGGCAACACTTTTCCAAGGTGTATGAGAAACATCAATCCACAGACTAAAGAAAACCAGTAAACCCAAAACTGAGTAAGTACCAAGAAAACCACACAAAGGCACATCATTAATCACACTGCCAAAAGCCTGAGAACAGAAAATCTTAAAAGCAACCATTATCACCAAAAGAGCAAAAACAAGAGCTCAGAAAGTATTTAAACAGTAACTACAAACTCATAAAACAACTGAAAGATACCTTTAAAGTGCTCAGGGAAACACACACACACACATACAAATCTTGTAAACCTGTAACTCTACACCAAATGGAAATACTCTTCAATACGTTAAGGATATCAATTTTATTAGAGAATAATAGAATCAATGAATGAATTTAGGAAGGTTGCTTGTTACAAGGTCAACACACATAAATTATTTGCATCCCTACACACAAGAATAAAAAATTTAGATAACACCATTTATACACATCATCATTTACAATAGCTCCGAAGTGCATCAAATAACTGGGAATAAATCTAATCAAAGATGTGTTAGACTCACACATTGGAAACTATAAAGCATTGCTAAGGGGGAAAAAATCTTAATAAATGGAGGAATATACCACGTTCATGAATCAGAGAATTTACTATTTTAAACAAGTCAATTCCCCCAAATTAATCTACAGGTTCAATGTAATCCTAATCAAAATCCCAGCCAGAATGTGCCTGCAGTTCTCTCTCAAAATATTTTACATCATGCAACCTCTGGAAAACTCCACTGTACCCTCAGAAGAAAATGAGAGTGAAAAAAACAAATAAAATCTTAGTCATTATTATCAGTAAGTATTCAGCTGCTAACCAAAAGGTCAGCGGTTCAAACCCACCAGCTACTCTGCGGAAGAAAGATGTGGCAGTCTGCTTCCATAAAGATTTACAGCCTTGGAAAGCCTATGGGGCAGTCTGTCCTACAGGACTGCTATGAGTGAAACTGACTCGACAGCAATGCGTTTTGTTTTTGGTTTATTATTATGAAAATAACTTTGGCCTCACATTCCCACTGAAAAGGTCTCAGGGAACCCTAAGATCTCGAAACCACATGTTGACAAATACAAAACCATTCATTTCCCCACTTGCCTAGATGACCATTTCACATTGCTCTCTTTTCTAACTTCCAAATCTCCCTGTCCTCATCCTCACTATGAGCTATCGGCTTTGCATCCTATATAATATATATTTAGCCAAATATATATAAAATAATACAGTATATGAATATATGTACGTATACACACACACATAGAATCAGGAGATTCTATACATTCACTGGAATATCTACCAACCCACCTGCATTTACATCCACATACTAGGACTTCCCTCCTCTAACTATGGATGAACTATCTGTGCTCCTATCTCATTCTCTTATTTATCAGATCTCACTTCATCTCACCTACTGTTTTTTTTACTCAGTGATGTAACTGCCAACAATTTACCCTTTCTCCCATGAATCTCTCGTCTCTTCTTTATCACTCCCCTCATCATATAAATACCCTGTAACATCTACCTTCTTAAGTCATCTCCCAACTCCACATTCCTTTGCCAGCTACTATTCAACTTCTCTGTTCTTCTTAAGAGTAAAATGCCTCAGAAACTTTGCCTATATTTACTATTTACTCCTCCTGTTCACTCATGGTCCTATTAAAATCAAGCTTTAATCCTCATTCCACCAATATCCAATACCTCCATGTTAGCTAAATCCAATACTCAATTCTAAACCCAGGAGAAATATTCAACATAGCTTATCGCTAACCCTGGTGGCATAATGGTTAAGTGCTACGGCTGCTAACCAAAGGGTTGGCAGTGCGAATCCACCAGGCGCTCCTTGGAACCTCTATGGGGCAGTTGTACTCTGTCCTATGGGTTCGCTATGAGTTGGAATTGACCCAACGGCACTGGGTTTGGTATTGCTCTCACCTTCTAGAGACACTTCCTTCCCTTTCACATTTGTTTCTCTTCTCCTAGCTACTCTTTATTTTCATCTCCCAAACTCTAAATTTTGAAAGACACCAAGGTTCAGATTTTGGATCTTCTCTTCTCTATATTCATTCCTTAATTAGCTCATTCATTGCCTTAAGTACCACCTAAATGCCGATGAGATACTGAGTCACTAAATGGCAACTCCACCCTGCTAGCTTCTCAGGCCAAAATTCATAGACAGCCTTTACTCCTCTACTTTTTTTTTCTCACATCTCACATAAAACACGCTATCAGGTCAACCTTAAAAATAAATCAGAATACACTTCTCTCGAGTTTCACTACTTCACTCAAGTCTAAGCACTATCATACCTCACCTTGATTACTACACCAACTACCTGCTGGCTTCCTTGCTTCCCTCTCACTAGACAGACTGATTGTTTAAAGTTTTGAGTCAGATGATACTACCACTGTTTAAAATACTCCAAAAGCTTCCAAACTACTCAAAGTAAAAATGAATGTCCTTACAACAGCCTTGAGGTCCATACACTGGCACCTGACTGTCTACTTCTCTCTGTCTCTTGCTACTTGCCCCCCTTGCTCACTTTGTTCCAGCCATTGAGGTTCCCTTGTTTTTCTTGGATATTAAGCTAACTCCCACCTCAGGACTTTGCACTTGAAATTTCCTCAATCTGGGCTATTCATGTTCAGAGACTTCCTTCCGAACATCCTAACCTCCCTGTAACAGTATTCCTGCCCCATTTATCTAGCACTCCACTCCTACTTTCCTTACTCTGCTTTGATTTTCTACATAGCACTTATTGCCAACTGACGTATCATATAATGTATTCTTAACTTTTCATTTTTCTGCTCAACCACTGTGATGATTAACATTATGTGTCAACATGGCTAGGCTATGACCTATGACTCTCTGTGGTTTGGCAGACCCTAAAGTAATCACCTTCTATTTTGTGATCTGATGTGAGCAGCCAATCAGTTGAAAAGGGAGTTTCCTTAGGTGTGTGGCCTGTCTCCAGTATATAAATGGATGTCCTGGCAAAGCTTGCTCTCATTCTCGACCCTGCACTCTTCTCGTCGCCTGACTTCCGGTTCTTAGGATGTAAACCTGTAGAAGTCTCTGGCCTGCCACCTGACCTGCAGATTTAGATACGCCAACTCCCACAGCCCCATGAGCTAGCCTGCTGCCTGACCTGCAGATCTGGGTTCGTCGGCCCCTGCAACGACATGAGCCAGAAGTCGTCAGCCTACTGTCTGACCCAGACTTGAGACTTGTCAGCCCTCACAACTGCATGTGCCATGTCCTTGAAGTAAATTTTTCTCTCTATATATTCATACACACTTCACTGGTTTTGCTCCTCTAAGAGCCCAGACTAAGACAATCACCTACTCCAACTCTCAAAATACAAGGTCCATAAAAGCAGATGACATACTTCATCATTTTAATTTACTACTATATCTCCTTATCTAAAATAGCACCTGGTGCATTCCTGATGTCTTATATATTTGATAAATGAATGAATGAATGAACCAAAGTAGACTAGAAATCTCAGAAAAAAGATAATACTTACACATACACGTGTGTGTGTATATAATATATACATATACACACAGGACTTCTTGGTAGCACAAACAGTTAAGTGCTCAACTGTTAGCCAAAAAGTTGGTGGTTAAAACACAACCAGAGGTACCTTGGCAGACAAGCCTAGCAATCTGCTTCCAAAATCTCACAGGCTTGAAAACTCTATTAAGCAGTTCTACTCTGCACACACGGGGTCGCCATGAGTTGGAATCAACTCGACAATAACCAACAACAACGAATATATATATATATATATATATATATAAAGCATACAGTTGATCTGCACTATTCACAGATTCCATATTTGCAAATTCACCTATTCACTAAAATTTATTTGGAACTCCCAAACCAACACTCACGGTGCTCTTGCCGTCATTCACAGATATGCGCAGAGCGGCAAAAACATGTCCAACATGCATGTTCCCAGCTGAGGTCAAATATGTCAAAGCTCTATCTTTCCGTTTAAGATTTTATACTATAAAATAGTATTCTTTTTGTGGTCTATTTAGTGCCACTTTCTTTTTTTTTTTCATTTTTGCACTTTTTGTTGGTGATTTTACTGCTTAAAATGGTCCCCAAGCATGGCGCTAAACTGCTGCCTAGTAGTCCTAAGCATAAGAAAGCTGTGATGCGGAGAATATACATGTGTTTGATAAGCTTCATTTGGGCATGAGTTACAGTACTGTTGACAGTGAGTTCAATGGTAATGGATCAACAATACATATTAAACAAAATCTGTTTAAACAGAAGGTACATAAAACAAGGTTATGTAGTGGTCGATCAGTGAAAATGTTGTGACCAAAGAGGCTCACAGAAAGCTAAACTTGTAGTTTCTTAGGAGCAATGGTTCAGTATTCACTAATTCAGCATTCGTGGCAATTGTGTAGAACATAACTACTGCGAATAACAAGAATCGGCTCTGTGTGTGTTTGTGCATGACAAGAGTTGGTACCTAGAAGAATAATGGGAACCCAAACAGGCACAACTCTAAGAATATAAGCTGATACAATTCTGAAGAGCAGTTTGGTACTCTCATAGAATTGAAGATGAGTATGCATACTATGTTATTCAATAATTTCACTTCCAGGTATGTACTTCTAGTTATACAACTTAGAATTATCCTTTCCTACATTACTTCTAGTATATGCACACAAGGGTATACAAGCATGTTCTCAACAGCACTGTTTCATTAAAAAAGAAAAAGTGTTGTTTGTTGCCTTCAAGTTGGCTCTGAATCATGACAACCTCATGTATATGGTCTTAATTAAGTAAGTTTCAACATGAAGTTTCAAATGAACCACAGTACAGTTAAAGAAGCATCAAAAGAAGATGGAGAGAATACAGAGTCAGTATACCAAAAAGAACTGGTAGACATTTAACCATTTCAGAAGGTAGCGAATGATCAAGAACCGCTGGTACTAAGGAAAGAAGTTAAAGCTGCTGCACTGAAGACATTCTCTGAAAAAAACAAGGCTCTGGAAATTGACACTATCAATCGAGATGCTTCGACAAACAGACACAGCAAACAGACTGAAGCATTTATTTGTCTATATCAAAAAATCTGAAGGACAGCTACCTGGCCAACTCATCTGAAGAGATGCATGTTAGCGCCCATTTGAAGGAAAGGTGATCAAATGGAATGTGGAAACTATGAAATAATATCATTAATATCACGTGGTAGCAAAATTTTGCTGAAGATAATTAAAAATGACTGCAGCCATACACTGACAGGGATCTGCTAGAAGTTCAAGCTGGATCCAGAAGAGGACGTGGAACAAGGGGTATCATTGCTGACGTCAGATGAATCTTAAACACAAGGAGAGACTATCAAAAGTTTGTTTACCTGTGTTTTATGAACTATGCAAAGGCATTTGACTGTGGGGATCTTAACAAATTATGAATAACGTTATAAAGAATGGGAATTCCAGTACACTTAATTGTGGTCATGTAGAACCCGTATATGGATTAAAAGGCAGTGGTTCAAACCGAACAAAGGGATATTGCATGGTTTAAAAATGGAAAAGATGTGTAACAAGTTGTATCCTTTCACCTTACTCATTCAATCTGTATGCTAACCAAGTACCTGTGAAACTGAACTATATAAAGAAGAATTCAGCATCAGGATTAGAAGAAGATTCATTAACAACCTGTGACATACAGATAACACAATCTTGTTGAAAATGAAGACAACTTGAAGCACTTATTAATAAAAATAAATGATTACAGCCTTCAGTATATATTACGCCTGAACGTGAAGAAAACAAAAATTTTCAAAACTGGACCAATAAAAACATCATCACGATAAATGAAAAAAGAACTTGAAGCTGTCAGCAATTTCATTCTGTTAGGATCAACAATCAACGTCCATGGAAGCACCAGTCAACAAATCAAAAGACGTATTGCACTGGGCAAATTTGCTTCAAAAGACCTCTTTTAAAGTGTTAAAAAGCAAAATGTCACTTTGAGGACTAAGGTGCCTCATATGCATGCGAAAGCTGGACAATGTAAAAGGAAAACTGAAGAAGAACTGACACATTGGAACTGTGATGTTATGGAAAATATTGAATATACCATGGACTGCAGAAGAATGAACAAATGAGTCTTAGAAGTATTACAACCAGAATGCTCCTTAGAAGCAAAGATGGCAAGACTTTGGTTTTTTTACTTTGGACATGTCAACAGGAAAGACCGATCACTAGAAAAGGACATCATGTTTGTTAGGTAGAGGGTCAACAAAAACGAGGGAACTCTTAACGTGATGGACTGATATGATATCCACAACGATGGACTCAAAAATACAACAATCATGATAATGACACAGGTGGACCGGGCAACATTTCCTTATGTTATACGTGAGGCCATGAGTCTAAGACAACTTGATGGCACTAACAACAATAGTTAAAGAATGAAATAATACACTGTATTTTGGATAGTAAAGTGAATCACGTAGATCCACACATAACAACATGTTATTTTTAGGTGCCATCAAATTGGTTCCAACTCATAGCAACCACAAGCACAGCAGAACAAAACACTGCCCAGTCCTGTGCCCTCCTCACAGTCGTTGTACTTGAGTCCATTGTTGCAGCCACTGTGTCAATCTACCTCTTTGAGGGTCTTCCTCTTTTTCGATAACCCTCTACTTTACCAAGCATGAGGTCCATCTCCAGGGACTGATCCCTCCTGACATGTCCAAAGTATGTGAGATGTAGTCTCGCCATCATTGCTTCCAAGGAACGTTCTGGTTATACTTCCTCCAAGACAGATTTGTTCACTCTTTTGGAAGTCCATGGTATATTCAATATTCTTTTCCCAACACCGCAATTTAAAGGTGTCAATTATTCTTCTTCAGTCTTCCTTATTCATCATCCAGCTTTAACATACATATGAGGCAACTGAAAACACCATGGCTTGGGTCAGGCGCACCTTTGTCTCCAAGGAGACGTCTTTGTTTTTCAACACTTTCAAGAGGTCTTTTGCAGCAGATTTGCCCAAGGAAATGCATCTTTTGATTTTTTGACTGCTGCTTCCATGGCTGTTGATCGTGGATCCAAGTAAAATGAAATCCTTGACAACTTCAATCTTTTCTCTGTTTATCATGCTGTTGCTTATCGGTTTTGTGAGGATTTTTGTTTTATGTTGAGGTGTAACCCATACTGAAGGATGTGGTCTTTGATCTTTATCAGTAAGTCCTTCCAGTCCTCTTCACTTTCAGCAAGCAAGGTTGTGTCATCTGCATAACACAGGCTGTTAATGAATCTTCCTCTAAACCTGATGCCCCATTCTTCTTCATATACTCCAGCTTCTCGAATTATTTGCTCAGCATATTGCACAGGTATGGTGAAAAGATACAATCCTGATGCACCCCTTTCCTGACTCTAAACCAGTCAGTATACCCTTGCTCTGGAAACCCTGGTGGCGTAGTGGTTAAGCACTACAGCTGCTAACCAAAAGGTTAGCAGTTCAAATCCACCAGGTGCTCCTTGGAAACTCTATGGGGCAGTTCACCTCTGTCCTTTAGGGTCAGTATGAGTCGGAATCGACTTGACGACAATGGGTGGGTATACCCTTGTTCTACTGGAATGAACGACTGCCTCTTGATCTATGTAACAGATTTCTCATGAGCACAATTAAGTGTTCTGGAATTCCCATTCTTCACAATGTCATCCATAATTTGTTAGGGTCCACTCACTGGAATGCTTTGTAACAACATGGATAAACCTAAAAAAAAAAAAAAAAGTTCCACAGAAAATGTTGCAAAGTGATGTCTGGAGCACAAAACCATCTACATAGAACCGCATATACAGAACAGTGGTTGTCAAAGCGTGGTCTGAGAACTCCTGAGGTCTCCTAGACCCTAGATAGATTTCAGAGTTATTAATAACGCTAAGATATTCTCTTTTTTACTCTCTTTCTCTCCCAAGAATACAGTGGGAGTTTTTCAGAGGCTACATGCAGAAGCAGATATGATAATTCAGCTGTCTTTTATTAGTTAAATATTAAAGAGATTTGCAAAAAATGTAAAAAATATTACTCTTTCAAGTTTTTTTCTCTTGGACAATATAGTTTGTTTTTGCATTAAAATGTCATTTATGTTAACATGTAGGTTTATTATTACTTTAATATATTCATAGATAAATATTTAAAAAAATTTATCACTTTAAATTTCAAACACAGAAAATAGTGATAGTGACCCTGCTGGTATTTTAATTACCAGTGGCATAGCTTCCAGCATCACAGCAAGCTATTAGAGTCAAACAAACTGACAGATAAATGAAGAATGTAGAAACGGTTTCAAAGGAAAACATGGAATATTTCAAAGAGGAATATGGTTAGGGCAATGCAAATTATCAATGTGAACAAAATTGTATTTATTCATTAATTCAGGAAATATGAATCCCTACATTCTCCTAAGCCCTGAGGCTACAGAGGGAACAAGACAGACAAGGTCCGTGCTCATGTCAATAAATGGGCAAAAAATCAAAGTAAATGCACAAAATAATTTCGGATCATGACAGATGCTGCAAATTAAGACATAAGAAAGTAGGATGATGCAATTTAAAAAAATCACTGGGTGAGGAGAGTTCTAACCACTCAGTGGACAGAAAAAGTTCTCTTGAGGAGGTAACATTAGCACTGGTATCTCAGTGATAGCAGAGGCAAGTAACCATACAAAAATCTGCTAGCCACAGCCTGACCTATTTCAGAAAATAATAAGGGCGATGTGGATAAAGAGCAATGAGTAAAGATAAGAGCGGCATAAAATAAGGTCAAAGGCTAGACCAGGGATAGGTCATGTATGCACAGCTTACATTTTATCCTAAAGTCAATGAGAAGTCACTGGTGGGTTTTAAGCAGGCAGGTGGCATGATCTGACACTCTAACTGCTTTCTGAAGAGGAACACCAGTAGCAATGGGAAAACCAGTAGGGAGGATACTGCAGTAGTCGAGGCAAGAAATAATGGAAGCAGCAGCAATGGAGATGGAGAGAAGTGGAGGTATTTGTTTTATCTTGGAGATAAACCAAACTAGTTGATGGATTGAGTGTAGGTGATGAGTGAACCTGAGGAATCAATAAAGACTCCCAGAATTTTGGTGAAATTAATGACTTCCATTTGAAATATTTTCTTAGTTTTTGTATTGTTAACTATTACCACAAATAAACCAAGCCAAACCTGAGTGGTTTAAAATAACAATCATTTATATTTGCTCCCATGTCTATTTGCTGATCTGCTCTAGACTTGGAATCATGCTGCAGGTTGGGTCTGGTATTTTCCACATCTCTCTCATTTTGCTTGGACCAGCAGGCTAGCTAGCCAGATCATGTGTTTTTCATGGTGATGTAAGAAGCACAAGATGACAAGCCCAACCATCCAAGCACACTTTAAGGCCCTGTTTGTATCATATCTACTGATACCCCACTGACCGAAGTAAATCACATGGCTGAGCTAAAATCAAAGAGCAGAGAAGTATACTTCTCTAGTGGAAGGATCTGCAATATCATATGGTAAACACTATGAATACATGGAGGGATGTCATGGACTGATTTGTGTCCTCCCAAAATACTTTCAACTTGGCTAGGCCATGATTCTAAGTACTGTGCAATTGTCCACCATTTTGTCATCTGACGTGATTTTCCTGTGTGTTGTAAATCCTACCTCTTTGTTGTTGATGAGACGGGATTAGCGGCAGTTGTGTTATGAGGCAGGATTCAATTTACAAGATTAAGATGTATCTTAAACCAATCTCTTTTGAGAGATAAAAGACAGAAGTGAGCAGAGAGACATGGGGACCTCATATCATCAAGAAATGAGAGCCAGGAGAATAGCATGTCCTCTGGACCTGGGGTCCCTGTGCTGAGAAGCTCCTCGACTGGGCAAAATTTATGACAGGACCTTCCCCCAGAACTGACAGAGAAAGCCTTCTCCTAGAGCTGGCACCCTGAATTCCAACTTCTAACCTCCTAAACCATGAGAGAATAAATTTCTCTTTGTTAAAGCTATCTACTTGTGGTATTTCTGTTACAGTGGCACTAGATAACTAAGACAAAAGGTAAAGAATAGAAGCAAATATTCAATCTACCACGGTGTCTATGTATTCAATTAATGAGGTATAATTTTTTAATTTTAAAAGGATACCAGTTTCCAGAAAACTCCAAGTCATTCTTTGAGATAATCATAAGTAAGATATAATTAGTCCTCTTAATTAACACTAGTTTCCCTTAAGCAATTACATGAACATTTTCAAACTCTATTTTATTACCAAGACTATATTCAACTACACACGTATACAATAAAAAGGAAATGACATTAGAAATATTTCTGAGATTAGAATAACATTAAAGAAAAATCAGTTTGAAATTTAAGACTGATTTAAGCATGATGTATGTGGGTGAAGACAAACTGTTAGAACTAGAGGGCAAGGACAAGCCCAATCAGAACACACTTCAAGGACATTTGTAAGGGAATTTCATATATGAAAAAGGTACATTTCAAATCACTGGAAACATTAAATGATGTCTAATCTTAACACAAAATAAACTCCCAGTGGATAATCATTTTAAGCAGCAAATGAAGACCATAAAATTTAACCAAAACAAACAGACGACTGTTTTACAATCTTGGGATGAGGAAGACATTCCCACCTCTGACATCAAAGCTAGCAAACATTTTAGTTCATAAAATTAAAAAAATAAAAAAAGCAAAATCACTAAAAATAATATGAAAGGCTAAAAAACAAAGCTCTAAAAAAACTTCTGCAATGTACAACAAATATATAACTGACACAGCACATGTCATTACTGTATATATGAAGCTCTTATGAAACAGTAAGAAAATATGAATATTCTTACTTGTGCATATCTCCTATAAGCATTAACACTATCCTATACTTAATATGAGTCTGGATACCCTGATGGCGTAGTGGGTAAGTGCTACAGCTGCTAACCACGAGGTCGGCAGTTTAAATCCGCCAGGTGCTCCTTGGAACTCTATGGGGCAGTTCTACTGTGTTCTATAGGGTCACTATGAGTCAGAATTGACTGGAAGGCAATGGGTTTGCTTGGTTTTTTAATACTTAATATGCCTAAAAATATTTCTAAAAAGAATGAATTAGCTTAATCTACTCTGATGAGATTATGGAAAACATGACACATAATTTGATGGGGCACATGTGAATTATCAAGAGCTTTTAAAGCTAAGCAGAAAATTTTGAAATTGTCGTATGGGTTATCAGAGGCTTAGAGGAATGACCTAATGAAAGCTGTTTTCCTTTGGTTAATTGGACAACTATGAACCAAATGGATCAGAATACAGCAAGGGAAAAATTAAATAGCTCAATTAAGAGTGGAGGAATAGTCTAGATTAGAGTAAAAGAATTCAAGAAATATCCTGAGAAAAAGATTATTACCTTAAAATAAAAAAATATAATAAAAGAAAACTAAATTCTGGCCTGGGGCACTGCTTCTCACATTTCAATGTGCACAAGATTCACTTAGGGATCTTGTTCAAATGCAGATTCTGATTCAGTATACCTGAGAGTTGCGGTGCTAACATCCTCTCAGGTGATGCTAATGTAGCCTTAGGCTCACACTCCCGAGCAGAAAGGGTCTAAGAGACAAGAATTATGGAAAAACTTAGATAAAGAGAGGCTTTCATGCTATCCCATACCCTTCCTCCTTAGCACTTATCAAAGCTGCATTTTCATGCTTATCTTTGTGTTTGTCTAATGTATTTTCCTCCACCTTAACTCAGTGTTCTGTTTGCCTCAGCATTTTAGTCCTAAAACAGCCTAACCTGGCACTCAGAGTTTAAGAAATGAATGAAGAAGTCACTGAACAGAAATGCTGTAAGGGAAGATGGTTTGGTCACAGGAAGGTAAGGGAGGGACACACAAGTGAAAAGATACACGTGGGCTAGAATAAAGATAAAGGCTGTTGATACAGATTTGGTGGCTATCATACTTGACTGCACCCATGTAAGTAAATAAAACAACTGAAGTATGTACAAAGAGAGAAGTTTGTACGTATAAAGAGAGAAGCTTTGTTGGGCAAACACCCAGAGAGAGCCTAGAGGAAGGGTGAACAAAGACTGGAGTCAGACAACGGATTAGAAAGGCAAGAAAATATAAATAATAATAAAAAGGTTCTGAAATACAGATCTGGCAATGAATTCAGAGGCAAGGATGGATAAACATCTTTCTGTGAATATGCAGAAATGGAAGTCAGATTGCAGTAAGAAGAAATAAGGTGACAGGGGAGAGGAAGCAGCAGTTGCAGACACAAATTCGTGGTAATGTGAGAGTAACCGAGGTAAAGATTTAAAAAAAAAAATGCTGTATCTTTTTTCAGATGAATAGGAAACATACCTGCATTGGAACATGCCTGTGGGAGCCAGGATGGCATGTATAAACCAATGAAGTGGTCTCTGTACTAGATAATAGAGAGAGGTGGGGAGTGAATCAAATGAGTCCAGACTGCATACAAATAGAGCAGTTGACCCTCAGCGCCACAGGACTATTGTTTTACAGGAATAAGAATCTAGTGTTGACAACACTTCATTTTTTTCCCCAAGAAATGCCAAAAATCTGGACATGTACATAAATGTTTCCGATTCCAGTTAAAAAAAAAAAAAAACAGATTGACCTACAGGCACCACTTTAGTCCCTCTAGTCTAAAAAGAATCTCTGAGTTAATCAAGAAGCAAATAAAAGGTTTGTTGAACAGTTCTAAGAATGTGGTTAAACAGCATAAATATGCAAAATGGAGCAATGTGCTATTCCATTATAGCAGAAGTGATGAAAGTGAGGATTGGGTCAGCAAATGCTAAAGATTATAGAACCAAAGGAAGCATTAAATGTAAAGTATAAAAGAGGAAGCCAATCTAGGTACAGAAAAAGAAATTCAGGAAGGGTAAAGTGGGAAGGTTTAAATGGATGAAGGTCCATATTAAAATAAAAACAGTATCATTAAAAGAAAGCTGGAAACAACAATTCAGTGAAATGTGATTATCTTAAATGAAAATACGAACATAGATAAAATTTTGCTTATGAAAATTATATAGATTCATTTATAGTACTCAAAAATTGAACATTAAAGACACAAAAATGTTTTAATCTGACAATATTTTAAAATGGATAATAATCTTAAATATTATTATTATATATATATATAACACATATAATGAAAGGGGAATATTTTGCCTTGAAAACAAACGCAGCTAAGGATAAGAAGGGGGCACACTTTCCAGTCGAATTCTGTTTTTAGCCCCTTTGTTGAGTTTGCCAAAAATACTTGGAGCCAGTTGAGACAGGAGATAGACATCTGGCCACTTACAACTATCTGGATCAATGCCATGTTCATACATGCTAAAGAGGAGACAACGGATTAATAAATTAATAATCACTATACCAGTCTGGTCTGCATTTAAAACTGACCTAAGTGACGTAACATTTCAATTTCCTTTCTTACTCAAGAGCTTCAGACATCCTTCAGTTGTTGTTCTTATGTGCCTCTGAGTTGATTCCAACTCATACGCTCAAACATATTCTAGATAGGCAAGTAGTATCATTCAGTCAGTCACTCAAAAGATAATCACTTAGTACTTACTATACGCCAAGTGCTACACAAAGCAGTACTAAATATAAAAAATTAATCAGTCATGAATAACGTCACGAAGGAACGTATGCATAATAGAGGAGATAACAAAAAAACATGCATAACTATAAAATAAAACTCTAAAGAAATATAAGTAAAAAACTTACAACCAGGAGAGAAAATTAAAAAAAAAAAAAAGAACTAAGATAACTTCTCTGTTTGAAGTAAAAAACAAATGTCAGAGTTCAGACTCTCAATTTCCAACCGTTTCTAACAAGCCGCGTAACACAATTTTTCTGCTAAACTTTCAAAGCTTAGACTCATTCATCCTTAATTCTTCACCACAATTTTATCATTTACACTTATTCCATGGTACCCCTGAAGATGTTTAATTTTCCTATCAACATTACACAGAATAAAATCTTTTTACTCAATACAGAAAAACTGACATTACAGAAAACTCACACCTGAACCTGTTGATTGTTAACCAGAAAAGGCAGAGAAAGATACTGCCAGCAACAAAGATTTGTATTTACCAGTTCCATATCTATCTATATCTCTGCAAAAACGCTGCTGTTTCAAAGGACCATGACAGTAAGGTTCAGATAGGAGTTTCTGTTTGAATGAAATAACCTTTTAAAGTTCTGCTTCTAAACCAGTCTCAAGACCTAAAGCTACTTACCCCCATTCTCATTCCCTAACTTGATACTTCTGTCAAAAGTAACTGATACTTATTTTAAAATTATAGGGCTGCTGGGAAACCCTACTTCTAACATTGACTCTAGAAAAACCACCTTCAACATATATATTTTTTGATACTATTTATTTATTTATAAATTTGCAATAAAAGCTTGAAGGGGGAAGCAGAATGAAAGAAGTTAGTCCTTAGTTATTGCTGTAAACTTCAGTAACAGTGCTACTAACAGAAGTGAGGGGGGAAATATTCTAAGCATACTAACAATAGCTTTGCACTTTAAATGGTTAAGGAAAAAAAAAGAAATTAATATCTCTTCATTTATCATTTCTGTTAGCAGATCACATAATTCTGTTAACATCAAAAATATCTATGTGTTACATGAACACTACTATAAGTATTGTTTTTGTTTATAGAAATAAAATAAATATTAGTGAAAAAATTTAAGCTCTATAAGGGCAGGGAATTTTGTTTGTTCTATTCACTGATTTAAGGAGCTATTTTTAACGAAAAGGGACTGTCTTAAAACCCTTCCTCTATCCTAGTATATTTCTTGGTATGTAATAGCCAATTTGGGAAAAAAAGCAAGACAGCTATTGCATGAATGAATGAGTAAATAATTTTCTGAGCTCTGTTATTCACTTTAACGAGCCCTGGTGCTACAACGGTTAAGTGTTTGCCTGCTAACCGAAAGGCTGGTGGTTGGCGTGTGCAAATCAACCCAGGGTCTCTGTGGGAGAAAGACCTGCCTATCTATTCCCATAAAGATTACACCCTAGAAAACCCTAAAGGGAAGTTCTACTCTGTCACATGGGGTTGCTGAGTCAAAATTGACTCGAGAACACCTAACTACAACCTAACAGGTTGCGCAGTGGGCCAAGGTGGCGCAGTGGTTAAAGTACTTGGCAACTAACTGGCGGTTCAAGCCCACCAGTCGTTTCGCAGGAGAAGGATGTAGCAGTCTGCCTCCGTAAAGATTTATAGCCTTGGAAACCCTATGGAGCAGCTCTACTGTCTTATAAGGTCGCTATGGGTCGCAACTGACTTGACAGCAGAGGGTTGGTGGTGCAGCAGTTAAAGCACTTGGCTGCTACAAAAGGTCAGAGGTTCAAATCCACCAGCCGCTCTGATGGAGAAAGATGTGGCAGTCTGTTTCCTTAAAATTTGTTGTTGTAGTTAGGTGCCGTGGAGTCAGTTCCGACTCATAGTGACTGTATGTACAACAGAATGAAATACTGCCCAGTCCTGTGCCATCTTCATAATCATTTTTATACTTGAGCCCATTGTTGTACCCACTAAGTCAATCCATCTCATTGAGGGTCTTCATTTTTTTTTTTTTTGCTGACCCTCTACTAAGATTTATAGCCTTGGAAACCCTATGGGGTAGTGCAGTTCTACTCTGTCCTATAGGGTCACTATGAGTTGGAATCAACTTGACGTCAGTGGGTTTGGTTTTCTGGTATTCGCTGATACATCTTCAGTTAAACTCTAACACACAGAAGGTTCTCAATAAATGGCAGAACTTTATTTATTCTAGCTGAACTGTGCCTAAAACACAGAAATCTCTCAATAAATATTTGGTATAAGAATTAATCAGGAAAAACGTCTGGACAACAATTAAACCTCAGAATCAATAAAGTATAACACTATACTAGGTCAGAAGGAAAAGAAATTGGCAATATTTAACTAGACTACATCAAGTTCCTTCCACTCTTTTTCAGTTATCATTACGAAAAAGTCATTTTGATAAACTGGTAATTAATGTTACCATTTAGCCATATGATCTCAAGTAAGAAGTTAGCTTTCAGTACTACATATTCATATCTAGTATTATTGAGGGTAAAAATTGAAAAAAATTAGGAGGTAAAAGTGAAGAAAAGGTTAAGCGGATAAAAAAGTATTCATTACTGGATTACTTCTAACTTCCCCACCTTTGCGGATCTGAGAGTAACTAAGATTTCCTTTATCAATTTTCTCTCACTATTGTTTTACACATGAATATACAAAACCATCAATATTATCAAATTTTAAATACTAAGTAAGTAACAATACAAATCTGGCTTTAGATTTTGTTTCTGTCAAAGATGAAAAAAAGATTTCACTTCTCTTTGCTTATAGATTTATGCTTCATCTCCTGTCATGCTGTAATTAGCTACTTCCATCTGTCTCCCTCACTATAGTGTAACTGCTTGAAAACAATGATCATCTGCCCCATTGTCTCCCTGTTGAATTAGATCTACCCCTGCCTAAATAAAATACATTCCTGTTAAAATTCTCTGAAGGCCTGATCTAACATGTTAATCACTAATAAAATCTATAATAAAATCTTGACTGTTTGCCCAAAAGTAGAGCCTGAGGTCATCTAATGCCACAGACTATGAAAAAATATTTGTTTTTTAACTTTGAACTAGATTCTCATGTTTGTATTTGAACATAGTTGTATTACAGATGCAGTCTTACAGGAAATGTATCCCTACAAACCATCAGAAACCAATACCAAGGTTACTATAATTTATTTAATGATTAATTACTTTGATGAAAAAAGTAATCCATGTTTTCATAAGAGACTCAGTAGGAGATTAAGTAAAAACCAGTTGCCACTGAGAAGACTCTGACATATGGCAACCCCACATGTTTCAGAGTAGAACTGTGTTCCACAGGGTTTCGATGGCTGATATTTTGCAAGTAGATCACCAGGCCTTTCTTCCAAGGAGCCTCTACCCGCCCCCCAAAAAAAAACCAAACCCAGTGTCGTTGATTCCGACTCATAGCAACCCTACAGGGCAGAGGAGAACTTCCCCATAGAGTTTCCAAGGAGCACCTGGTGGATCTGAACTGCCGACCTCTTGGTTAGCAGCCGTAGCACTTAACCACTATGCCACCAGGGTCTCCAAGGTGCCTCTAGGTGCACTAAAACTGCCAACTTTTGGGTTAGCAGCCTAGCACATCAGCCATTTGGACCACCCAGGGACTCCAGGAGATTAAGTAAGAGCATCAGAATGGTCTAACGAAGTATTGATTGAGAATACAGAACGATTAGCTCCTTCTGACAATAAGAAAAGGAGTGCTGGTGTGGTTTTTATACACAGCTCTAATCATTCCTTATTTCTTTTCAATCAGATAATAACTATAAAGCACACAGAGAAAAATTAATGAGTAATATTTGAGTAGGAGGATCTTTCCCAGGAAAATCTATGATAACGTAGAGAAAGATATGCTCAGGATAAGAATATATTAAATACATGATTGTCAGACTTGATTTAAAATATTTAAAGGTATTAGAAAGTTACATCTGAATTCCAATAAAATAAATTAGAGTTATAATTTCACAGACTAAGTTCTTTGAAACTGATTTTCTGAGGTGTCTATAAATCCAAATAGCTTATAAAATCACTTATAACAAAGAAATGAAAATTCAGCTCTTCAACTAGTGATGTCTTTAGAAAAAGTAGGAAGCCAAGGGGAAAAAAGTTGTTTATATACCGACACAGAGACCGTAAGTCTCTTAAAAAATACTATATTAAAGACCTGCATTATTGTATCCTGTTATTACTACTGGGAACCCTGGTGGCGTAGTGGCTAAGTGCTACGGCTGCTAACCAAAAGGTCGGCAGTTCCAAATCCACCAGGCACTCCTTGGAAACTCTACAGGACAGTTCTACTCTGTCCTATAAGGTCGGTATGAGTTGGAATTGACTCAACAGCAATGCGTTTTTTACTATTACTATTAAATTATAGATTCTATATTGAACACTGTCCATCAAAACTTGCCGCCTCATATTTCTGCTGCAGGCATCACCTAACAGATTTCCTCGCTCATTTAAGAATGAAATAATAAAGTTAGAACCCTGATTTAGATGGCTAACCGCAACATACAATAGACTTGCTCTGAGTTTTACTGAATTGTACTTACACATTAAAAAGCCCATAACCGTATCACACCTCCCAGAAACACCTCCTCCTCACAGGCTTTAATAAACTCCTCCCATGTTTGAACTGCATACCACTAACTATAACTCTCATTCTAGAATACCACTCTATCACTTAATCTGAAAAAAATTTCTGAAAACTGCACTCAAACCAAGACTATGACACACCCCGTCGTCCAACTTCACATATACAAACTTCTATTAAACTACTCCTCTTTCAAGTCCTCCCAAAAAATTTCTACGATTACAAACACATATATACATATATAGACACACATATGTATAGGCAGATATACACATATGTATTTCAAATCCCAGCTCTGCCACGTTTGCTAGCCTATATCCTTGAACAAGTTTCTTAGACTCTTTGTGTCTCAGTTTCCTCATCTATAAAATGGAGGTATTAACAGTACCTACCTCACAGGATTATATGAAATTAAATGATTTAATACCTGTAAAGCACTAGAAGAGTGACTGGCACACAGTACTTGCTTTCATTGTTATTTTTATTAAAAATGTTCACTATCACTTAAAATGTATAGGATTTCATACCATTATACCTGAGGACATCGTAAGAACAAATACATCACTCTTTCCATAACAATTCAAATCCTGTTCAAATCCCTTCTCGAGTTCACACTCACTCACAGGTACACCACAGACACACACTGACCTCCAGCATATGCTACAACAGAATCCTTAGGGAATAAACTTTTGCCCGCTTAGAACTGCTTAGGGAAGAAAAAGTGTATGGCAAAATGAGTACTAAAGCAAAGGTGATGTAATACCACGTACAAAATAACAACTTCTCTGCTTCTTTTACTATAGATAGAGGAATGATAGACAAAGAATTACCTTCAAGGGTATTTTCTTGAACACATTTAGAACCCGGAACCACTCTGAAAAGCAACTTACTCACTTCTCAGTCCAATCCATTTACCTTGAAAAAATGTTTAACTGACTTTAGGTAGAAAATGTTCTTTGCACCACTCACTAAAAGTACTTAAATGATTCCAAATTGTCACTATGTTATAAATGTCACATACTTCGAAACATCACATACCTCAAAATATCATTTACTTGATAGGGAAAACTCCCAAAACACATTAGCAGAGTTCCTTCAAATTCTCAATGGCCAATGAGCTCTTTTAAAGAGAACCTTTCTTACATAAAGAAATGTGAATATTATAAACAAAAACATTGTAGATTCGATCTGAGTTCCCCTCAATTCAGCTCTGCAAGTTCACCTTCCCTGAAAATGTAGCCTAGCTTCCACAAAGCTAGGTGTTCTTCTCTACCATAGGAACAAATTCCCCTTACGAACTGTAAGTAATGTTAGAAAAGCAAAAAAAAATTTTCATAAATTTAATTTTTTTAAGTTTCTACAGTGCTTCATATTCTGCCAATAAACAAGTTAAATTAAAACGCATATTTTATAAGCAATATAATACCGTTCAACAAAAAGCTTAAGTTTTGTTCCCTTCAATATTCAAAGTACTTTTATGAAACAGGTGTATTCATAATCAATGATTATTTCCAATTCATAATCAATGATTATTCCCAATATACAGCATTAGTAAAGGTACCCCACAAAATAAGAAAAAAAACACTTTAACTTTGTCATATGAAGCTGAAAACCATGACATTCTTACTGTTACCTTTTAAATGCTTCAGCTGGGTTCCTCTCACATTCTCCAGGTTGTAGGAGACTTTGGACTGCTGGATCCCTTAGCTTGTCCTCGTATCCTTGGAGTAGTCCACTGCGGCAGATCTGGGCAACAAGACCTCTAATAAACCCTCCGACACACAAAGTATCAGAGTCCTGGGCTTTGCAGAAATGAAAGGCCAAAGCTTGGCGATGTAAACCTCTCTGCACGCTTGTAGGTGAACTTGGCCACAAAAGCTCAGTACACAGGGCCGTCTTGCCACTGCCAGGCCCTCCTACCAACAACACACCCCAGGCAGCCCCTTTTCCAGAGACAACACTAGCATTATTCCCAGAATTCATTACAAGGGATGGTGTGTTGACAGCACTATTGCAGCAGTTAGTTTTCTCCTGAAGGCAATGCTGAAGCTTGTGGAAAACCCACTCCCTACAGTAAAACTGCTTCCCCTGCAGTAAACTGGTTTGAGCCATTTTGCAGACTTTCTCTTCCCACGGATTAGTCATAATAGGTTTCTTATCTTCGACATTGGCTAGAATCTGGATACTTCAACACAGGTCCTTACATCCATTGAGGCATAACTTGCATATTAAGTTGACTTTGAATGACAGAAAACTCAACAGCCACAGAGTCCACTTGCCAATAGAATATGCATGGCTTTATCTGGCTCCTTATTCTTGATTAGCAGAGAATATATCAGTTTAATTGTTTAACTGACAGAAAAAATGCCTAGTTCCAAAACTCTGTAACACTCTTCCTATGTCTTGATGGATCACATAACTCCATGGCTACATCTGGAGTTTATGTGATTGTGGATGTTTCAAGTGTACAGATGAGACAACACATCTGGATAACTGAAGAGAAAGTCCAATCTTTCAGTCTGTACAAAATGTCCCTCCAGATTCCAACTGTGAACTGTGTATCTGAAAATTAGATTCAGAAAAGGCGCCCACTACGGTAAATGTCATCAAAGAGACTACACTTACACAGTACTTAGGTAGCTCTACAATTCTTGTTGAAGAACAGTCATTCAAAATACTAGACCTTGACAGTTCCAGGCATCTGGGCAACAGCCAGGGAACTGTTTCGGATTATGGTCTTTTATGTGGCAGAAATGACAGACTACTGTTAACACCTTTTTAATTCAAACCATTAATAAAATGTGTTTTCAAGACAGTAGATTCTTAATGAACCTGTTCACAGGTTTCTTGGTTTTAAGACGTCCGGATAATGAACAATTTCCACAAGCAACTACAATAAAACAAACAGAAACATCTTAGTGCAAAACACCATAAATTAAAAGCTTACTTACCAAGGATACAAGTTACCAGTTTAATTGATCTCAAAAGTCCATATACTTCACCTTCGGCACTTTCAAAAAGTTGGACAATTTACCCATCAAGTCATAATTACATTTTTCTGTCTCTATTTTTATTCCTCTATGATTATGCTCCACACATTTCAGTCAAGATACCCGAGATTTTTAAAACCTCACTGCAGAGAGAGGGGGAAATGCTTATGTGCCTATAGTAACATCCTTAACTCTGGCCAAAAAGGTCTTTCGTACTAGATTGGTAGAACAGCTCCAGTTAAGGAAGAACTATTCACTTGCAAGTCAGCCAGTTCAAGGACTGTTCCTACAGTAGCCACATCTCTTTGTGGATAGTTTGGGAAATCTAGAAGATTACCAGGGTTGCGGCCGGATGGGAAGTAGTTTTTCAAAAAGTGAGGGAGGGGAATATTCTTATCTGAATGATAAACCCCAACACAAACAGAACGTGAATCGTTCCTTCTCTGCGCCAAGGATGAAGGTCTGGGCATGACGGTCGGGAATGGAATCCACTACAGTGGCCGGAGAAAAGGCTGCTGGGGAGAATGCCTTCTGAGGCAGCAAAGGGATAAGGACCGGAGTGCTTCAGTGCTGGTGGGTGTTTGCCTACAGTTCTGGCCCCTAGTTTCAGCTGATAGAGACAAAAGGAACCCCGGGGTTCCCGGAGACGGGAACTACCCTCGGTGTGAGCCGCCCAAAGAGCCACAGGAGGGCCACCTCGGAGAGGCCACGGGTGGAGGTGCAGCCTGGATACCGAGGTCTTGCCATCCAGAGGCTGGGAGCGCCTCCGCACCCCGCCCCGCCCTGAGACTGGGGTGTGTCTTTTGAAGGGGGAGGGGGTGCCTGAGGTGCTTGCCTTCCCTGACTAGGGGTCGCCTCCCGGTCGGGGTCCAGCTCTGCGCTCCCAGCCTGCACCCCGGTCCCGCCCCCGCCCGGCCTTCGGCGGCGCGAGGAAAGAGGTCGGGGCTGGGGCTGGCGCTGGAGACTGGAGAGGGTGGGTCAGGTCCGAGCCCCAGCCTCAGCCCCGGAGCTTCCGATCTGAGGGAGGGGCCTCGCTTCCACCGCCGCCGCCGCCCCTCGGTTACCTCGGCCCCAGCCGCCGCCGTGCCCGCCGCTGCACCGCCGCCGCTGCGACTCTCAGCCTCAGACACTTGCTCCGCTGAGAAGCCGCCGCCGCCACCGCTCCCTGGACTCCAGCAGCAGTCGCCTCCTCCGCCCGGCCTTGGGCACGCTCCCACCTCCGGATCCTCCACTTGGTATCTGGCGACTGCCAGTTCCAGCTGCCCCAGCAGCCTCGGTCGCGCTCCTCCCAACCCCCACCGGCGAGCCGCCGCCGCCGCTGCCGCCGCCGTCAGGGCAGTGACTGTCTCAGGCAGCCCCGGACCGGGTCGGCTCCGCCCCGCCCCACTCCGCGGCCCCGCCCGCCCGGGCCCAGGCCCCGCCCCCGCCCCGCCGCTCGGCCTTTCTTTGCCCGCCGGCTCCGCCCCTTTTCTCTCCCCTCCCCCACCGCACCGGCCCGCGCCGCCCGTGCTGGGGCGTGTGCGGCCGCCTGGGACCCGCTGCCGGCACAGCGGGGAGACCTTTTCGGGGGCGGCCTTGGGGCCCCGCCTTTCCCGGGGCGGGCGGAGAACGGGGCGGGGGCTGCGTTCTCACGTCCCCGAGCTCACGCGAGTCGCTGCCCCCACCCACCCCGTCACCACTCGGCCCTGAGCCTTCCTTTGTCTTCAGGCCGGAGGGACTTGCTGGCTTTTGGGGCTGTATCTGCTCCTGTGAAGGGCAGTTGGGCAAGGGGAGTTTGCATCCCCGAGCCTCCGTCTTGCTCCTCAGCCGTCTGAGTCTCCCTTCAATCCCGAGGACGCTTTATACTTTTTCAGTCTGGGACCGGGAGAAGAACGGAGAAGATTGTTTTAAAAATAAAAACAGTAGGGTACACGGCGACGTTTGTCAACCGCCTGATGAAAAAGATGCGGTCTCCACTAGATGGAGGGCAAAAGCGGGGGTGACTGAGCCTCAGGCCTGTGTCCTTCTGGACGGCTAGATAACCCTCAGGGGCCACTACTGGGGAAAAGTCCATGGTCGAGGTCAGAATGTAGAGCCAGATGAAACGCCCAAGCGGACCTGCCCATGAGCCAGTTACTTTTAAACCAGACAGCCCAGTTGTTTGCACACGTGGACCTGGGTTATTTAGATTCCAAATTTCTGCTGGGAAAAGGTACTGTTAACTGGTCGAGTAGGAAATGTGTTATCTTTATTATTTTTGTTTTTTGTTCTCAATATAACAGAGCAGTCCGTCCATCTTTGAATGTGTTTATTTCCCCCAAATATTATGCCAGTCTCCCATGTTAGGAATTTCAGAGTATGGTTATCACACTTAACTAGAAAAACTAAGGAGATCGTGCTTGTGCTAACTATTCCGTATTGTTTATTCCCAGCCTATGAGGCTTGTTGATCTTACTAATTCAGCTAAGAACTGTAATTCATGTACCCTGAATTTTGGAGGTCTTTTCCAAAACACCAGCTTAGGCAGAACAGCATAAATTGTCCAGAATTAGAGAGATGAAAATTGACTTTTAAAAAAATGTACAATTTTAAATTGTGTTTGCTTAAGCAATTTTAATTACCACTTAGCTTGTTTGCCATGAAACTTTATAGTCATTGAATATGTTGAGTCAGTTTCGTGGTTGTAAAGATGTTTAGGGAAAATTTTCAATGAGAAATATGTGCTTCATACTGTCATTCCCATTGAGCTATTTATTAATACAAAAATTAAAATATTTTCCCAATGGAGAGTGAAGTTACAGAAATTTTTGATCAGTGTGCTTATCTTTTTAAATAACTAACCACCATCATGGAATGCTGTTTTTAATCACATCACAATAACTAAGCTGTAATTACTCTTCAGATCTACTTAGAAGTATATACTTGAATATAGTTTTATTTTATTTTTTGCTTTAAAATGTATTGCACGTTATATTTTATAGCTTTTTGCTTTCCCTGATAGAAGAGCATCTGGAGGGCAGGCAGTGTCCTACACATCTTGTATTCCCACCTAGCAAGAGCCCCAGCATGTAAACCGTGTCTGCACTTTCATTCCACAGTCTCTTAATTAGAGACTTCCTACGCACAGGGCATTATTTAGAGCACTGTGGCATGTTTCAAAGATGGATGCGCTACGATTTCTTAAGGTCTGGGAGGCTTTCTTTAGGAATGTCCATTTAACTTCCCAGGTTTCGATATGAATGAATGATCTTAAAAACACTTTCCATCTTCTCCCAACGAAACTGCTGCCTTTACGCCTTTCACCAAAAGTCTGGAATCTCCGCAGTTGGAAAGGGAGTCTTGTATATAGAAATGAGATGACCTTACAATTTATTGCCCAAACCAGGATTTTTTGAGAAAAAAAAGACAAGAATAATTAAAATTGTGTAATTCTTATATATATATTTTTTAATTCTTATATATACTTATTTATTGAATGACAACTTGGTATTATAATATTAGATACAGCTATTAAATAGTTCTTTTCAAAAACTATTTAAAAAAATAACATGTAAAAGTATATTAAAACCAAATTCTACAATTTTTTAAATTAATTATCTGAATGTTAAAAATGGCATAAGCAGAGTACTCAATCTTGGTACATATTCATACACTTCAGTTTCTTAGCTATATTCTCTCCAGTACCTACATACACCACCTGAAACCAAACTAAACCTGTTGCCATTGAATTGATTCCAACTCACAGCAACCCTATAGGACAGAGTAGAACTGCCCCATAGGATTTCCAAGGAGCAGCTCGTGGACTCGAACTGATGAACTTTTGGTTAGCCTCTGAGTGCTTAAATCACTGCACCACCAGGGCTCCAATACCTATACCGGGTACTGATACTTTTTCCAAAGAGTGCATTTTTTTTCAGTATGGTTTCCTATTTCCTTCTTTTTAATTTGTTCATAAAATTGACTGCAAGCTTCTTCACAGTTCCATAAATTTGAAATTGCAGCCACCTTCAACTAATGTGACTCTGTAGACCGTAATATCTTAATTGAGGAAATTTCTCTCTAAGTGTTGAGGTAGCTAGTAATTTCAAATCAATCTCTGCTAAGTAAAATACATTCTCAAGTCTAATTTATTTGTATTGAAATGAAATCTTTCAGCCCAAGTATTTTTACAGGTGCTGTCCTTTTTTAAAACCCCCATTCAGAGTACCTTCCATCAAACTTCCAACAAACCTCATCAGACATTTTCTTTATGATTATTTTCATGGTTTCATTCAAATTTAGATACTGCAAATTATAGGTCTTCTTAATTTTAATCCATTTGGATACAAAATGTAATTTTATCCTATTAAAAACAATAGGTCCATCAAAAGATTCTCACTACAACTTGAGATAGTCCAGAGCATTATTTTATAATGTTGGTGCTTTCATCATATGGTATTTTCAGTTCTTCTCTTCTTTGGTACGGTTTCATTTCAGTATCTTCCTATTTGCAAGCTTTATTTTCAACCATTGCGATACCTAAAAGCTGCAAACGTTGAATACTTTGATTTTAGAGTTCCAGTAATGCTGAACAAAATGTTATCAAAATTTTGAGGATTCATTTTCAAGAAAGCTTAACTAGTGTAAGTCACTCAGACCTATTTATAAGTAATTCTTCAAAGAGTTGTCACTGGCAGTCTTTCAGATTTTACCACAAATTTAAAGAAATCTGTTCACTGTACAAAAGCATTGGCCCAGTTTCTATATTCTCTACTGCAGGGAAACACAGCCTGTATTTCTAGATATCTCGTATATACCTTAGAGTCCCTGGATGGTACAAACTGCTAAAGGTTTCGGCTGCTAGCAGAAACGGTGGAAGTTTCAGTTCATATAGAGGTTCCTCAGAAGAAAGGCCTGGCAATCTATGTCTGAATAATTATCCATTTGAAAACCCTGTATAGTACAGTTCTACTCTGACACCCATGGAGTCACCTGGTAAGACATATATATAAAAAAAAAACCAAACCCGTTCCCGTCGAGTCGATTCCAACTCATAGCTTCCCTATAGGACAGAGTAGAACTTCCCCATAGAGTTTCTAAGGAGCGCCTGGCGGATTCGAACTGCCGACCCTTTGGTTAGCAGCCATAGCTCTTAACCACTATGCTACCAGGGTTTCCAAAACATGTACAACTTACCTTTAATTTTTCACCTTTACCACTGATTCTCACTACTGGCAGCCTCACGGGTTCATGCGTGTGAAAGGCAGCAGAATTAGGCCGTGGCACACCTGTCTGGTACTCCAAACAGCAGGCAGAATCAGTAATATTGAATATTTCTCTACCACCAAGACCACGATTTGGTTGTACTTAACCAGTTATACCAGACTATGTTTTGTTTTATTAGCTAGTACCCTGCATGCTGGCCTTGAAAGGAAAGGGTTGTTACTTTTCATCTGGAAAGAATGGAGAAAAGAGTTATGACTGGTAGTATTTCGGATTTGCCACACATTTAAAAAAAAGAACTGTGTTCACTGCTAATGCATTGCACACCCTATTAAATAAGACCATGGCAGAAGCTGGAAACAAAACCATGAAGGCCTACCAAACCCATTCCACATTATTTTAATGCTATTATGAATAACAGTGCTTTCTTTACCCATACACACACACACACACACACACACCCCGTTAGTTTATGTTAATCAGGCTTGACTTAGACCTAGACTATAGAAAGGCTTTGATTGACATGGTAAGAATAATGTAGAAACATCCAACTTTAAATAATCTCTTAAAAAGAAATTTTATTTAAATTTCAGTCTTTTATCTTAAAATGCCAGGTGTCTTTGCTTCTGTTCTTGAAAACAATCCTAAAACTATTCACTGTACAAAAGCTTTAGCCCACTTTCTATATTCTTTACAGCAGGGAAACTCAGCCTGTATTTCCAGATATTTCATGTATACCTTGGAGTCCCTGGGTGGTGAAAACTGTTAAAAAAAGAACAGAGTTCTTTTTTAAATCTGTGGGCAAATCTGAATTTTAGGGTTTTTTTTTTTTTTTTTGCTAATAAAATTTGTTAGGTATGGGCCTTGCTTTCTAGTAATTAAAAAAAGACCCAAAAGGAGATTTATTTTACAAAATCACCAGGCAAGAGTAATGAAGACTCACTAGCTGTGGTTATTGAGTAGCTGGCTACAACACTCTACCTTTGTCCTACCAGCTCCTAAATAATAAATACAGTGAAAACTCTCAATACACCCCAAAATTATACCTACAGTACACATGATAGCGTGAATCTGAAATTCATATCCTTGTCCTGCCTCTCATATGCCAAAAGGAATTTAAAGAAGGAAGTTAAGATCCTCTGAAATGTATCTATTCGTTGAACTCTCCTAACTACTTTTTCCTGCCTTTTCTTCTGTAGGTTTATATATAGTTTAACTGACTTTCCAAAGCCCAGCCACAAAGTCATCATCCACTCTTTCATCAGTTCTCTCATCCTGATAGTTGACGTTCATGAAATATTCTCTGAACTACATTTATAAAAACCTGAGAACAGGTGAAACTGACTTACTAATAAGTGACATTACCGACTCCTCTGTCGTATGGTAGTACGTAATAAAAGCAATAATTACATGTAATTATAGTAATTTGAAACTAAGGCTAAATGTCATATGTCGAGGTGAACTTTCAGAACTTTATTATGTCCCCCCTTGAATTCTTTGAATAGATTTCAGTGAAACATTAGGTAAATTAATCATTTGCTTCGCTGCACGTAATTTACTACCTTGATGGGTTCACAAGTAAATGAGAGATACGTTATTTATTGTCTTCAAACTCTCTGCTTGTCTAGAACCTCACCTTTTATAGTTTTTTTTTCCCCCCCAAGTCTCTATTACTTGCTAAGCCAACATACCTTGGCATTGGCAACCTCAGGAAGGTAGGTTGTATTAATTTGGGAGATTAACATTATATTAAAAATATATATATTATTTTTTTTTAGAAATCATGAAAATAATCTGCACAAATAGTCTGTGGGAATAATGTATTTTCGAGGACATATCCCTAAGGTCACAGAGCCTCCTGTGTATCCCATGCTTCCCATCCTACACATGTTGCCGGGCAACTCATTTATATTACACGGTACAGGCAGGGACAGTTCTACAGCATAGCAGTGCCAAGGGGCCTATGACAGGGTGGTCAGATTCTCAGAAGCTGTTTCTTAGTTTTTTCTAAATTGGATTGCATGTTAAATGGCCTCAGGGAGGTGATTCATAATTCCCTTATTAGTCAATTATGTCTACCAAACCCAAAAAACCCGTTGCTATCGAGTCGATCCTGACTCATAGCAACCCTATAGGATAGAGTAGAACTGCCCTGTAGAGTTTCCAAGGAGCACCTGGTCAATTTGAACTGCTGACCTTTTGGTAAGCAGCTGTAGCACTTAGCCACTATGCCACCAGGGTGCCTATAGGTGCCTTTATTTCTTATTAGCACTCTTCAGGAGCCTAATATATTTTTCTTATTATAATATTCCCTTGGAGTGTTTAAATTATTTTTATTTTCACTGAACTTCAACGAAGCGCTTTCTGTTTTTGAAAAATTTATGACGATAAAAATGTAAAAAAATCCCCACGTCTAGAACTGAATGGGTTGAGGAGCACCATATGCCAAGAATTTTACCTGAAATTAACACATTATCTGAGATGATTGTTATATTTGAAACATACTGTCTTAGTTATCTAGTGCTGCTATAACAGGAATACCACAGATGGATGGCTTTAACAAAGAGAAATTTATTCTCTCACAGTCTAGGAGGCTAGAAGTCCAAATTCAGGGTGCCAGCTCCAGGGGAAGGCTTTCTTTCTCTACCAGCTCTGGGCAAAGGTCCTTGTCATCAATCTTCCCCAGTGGAGAAGCTTCTCAGAGCAGGGACCTCGGGTCCAAAGGACGAAAGCTCCTAACTCTATTTTCTTGGTCGTCTGAGGTTCCCCTATCTCTCTGCTCACTTCTCTCTTTTATATCTCTAAAGAGATTGGCTTACATTGTAGATTAACCTTGTAGATTGAGCCTACATAACTGCCAATAATCCCATCTCATTAACATCATAGAGATAGGATTTACAACACATAGGAAAATCACATCAGATGACAAAATGGTGGACTGTCACACAACACTGGGAATCATGACCTAGCGAAGTTGACAGGTATTTTTGGAGGGCACAATTCAATCCATGACACATAACATCTACAATTACTTTCTGAAAGCTCATATATAGATTACCACTCTCTTGAAAAATGAAATAATTGTTTTCATGCCTTTTTTTCCAACTAGTAATACTACCTGTTATAAGTAGACTCCAAAGATGGCCCCAAATGAACTATACCTTCTGGAATTTATGCCCTTAAGTAGTCTTTTTTGAGCCCTGGTGGTGCAGGATTAAGAGCTCAGCTGCTAACCAAAAGGTCAGCAGTTAGAATCTACGAGCCTCTCCTTGGGAACACTATGAGTCAGTTCTACTTTGTCCTGTAGGGTCGCTATGAGTTGGAACTACTCGATGGCAATGGGTTTGGTTTTAGTTTGGGAAGCAGTCTTTTCACCCTGTATCTGATATCATCTGTAACTTGCATTAACCAGTAGAATGGGGTAGAAGTGATCCTATACTAGCTCCAGGGCTAGATTTACAGAGGACTGGCAGCTTCTGTGTCCTACCTTTGGGAAGCTCTAAGATGCCATCAAAGAAGTCTGGCACCCTGTTGAAAAGACCATATGGAGAAACCACATGAGGAAGCTGCAGGGGAGGCTCTGAGATTATATGGAGAGATACAGACCCAGTCACCCCACATCCCAGTTGGGTTTTCTGATGACTCCAGTCTCAGCCGCCATTTGCTGCAACCTCATGAGGAATCCCACATGAGAGGAGTGTAAGAATTGTCCTGCTGAGACCAATCAAACCACAAACCAGAAGATATATCAAAATGATTGCTATGTTAAGCCTCTAAGTTGTGATGGGGTAGGGTGGGGGCATATAATATAAGAAAAAACAACTAAAAAGACTACCTGATGAAAATAAGAAATCTCCTAGTGTTCTGCAAATACCAAATATAACTTCTTACATCCTTCTCTTCATCCTGTCTCTTGGGCAATTGAAATATCTGTGGAGAAGTAAAAAGACATCTTTTATTTGTACCGTCCTACTTTTCTATGAAGAAGCCCTGGTGGTTCAACAATTAAGTGCTCGGCTGCTAACTGAAAAGTTAACAATTTGAACCCACCCAGAGGCTCTGTGGGAGAAAGACCTGGTGATCTGCCTCTGTAAAGATTACAGTCAAGAAAACTCTATGGAGTAGCTCTGTTCTGCACACATGGGGTCTCCATGAGTTGTAATCAATTTGACAGCAGCTGGGTTTTGTTTGTTTTCCTATGATACATACACTAACCATTTGAGAAATAATTGGAGAAATGAAATGGAAGTCAAGTAACCTAGATGAGAATTTATATTTATTTCCGGTTTCTTTTCCCTCCACTGCTGTTGTTAGGTGCTGTCGAGTCGGCTCTGACTCATAGAGACCCTACGTACAACAGAATGAAACACTGCCCAGTCCTACGCCATCCTCATGATCGCTATTATGCTGGAGCTGATTCTTACAGCCGGTGTGTCAATCCATCACTTTGAGGATCTTCTCTTTCTTTGTGGACCCTCTACCAAGCATGATGTCCTTCTTCTCGGACTGGTCCCTCTTGATAACATGCCCAAAGTATGTGTGACAAAGTCTTGCCATTCTTCCATCAAAGGAGCATTCTGATTATACTTCGTCCAAGACAGATTTGTCTGTTGGGAACAAATCCTGAGGCCCCATTTTTCTTCATATAATCGAGCTTCTCAGATTATTTGCTCAGCACACAGATTGAATAGGTATGGTTGAAGGATACAAACCCGGCGCATGCTTTTTCTGACTTTGAGCTACGCGGTATCCCCTTGTTCTGTTCGAATGACTGCCTCTTGGTCTATGTACAGGTTCCTCATGAGCACAGTTAAGTGTTCTGGAATTCCCATTCTTCACAATGTCGTGCATAATTTGTTATGATCCACACAGTCGAATGCCTTTGCATAGTCAATAAAACACAGGTAAACATCTTTCTGGTATTCTCTGCTTTCAGCCAGGATCCATCTGACATCAGCACTGATATCCCTGGTTCCATGTCCTCTTCTGAATCTGGCCTGAATTTCTGGCGGTTCCTTCGGATATACTATGCTGCAGCAGCTTTCAGCCAGGATCCATCTGACATCCGCACTGATATCCCCACTCCACGTCCTCTTCTGAATCAGCCTGAATTTCTGGTAGTTCCTTGTCGATGTACTGCTGCAACTGCTTTTGAATCATCTCCAGCAAAATGTTACTTGTGTGTGGTATTAATGATATTGTTCAATAATTCCTGCATTCTGTTGGATCACCTTTCTTTGGAATAAGCATAAATATGGATCTCTTCCAGTCAGTTGGCCAAGTAGCTGTCTTCCAGATCTCTTGGCATAGACAAGTGGGCACTTTCAGCTCTGCATTCATTTTTTGAAAACATCTCAATCGGTATTCTGTTAATTCCTGGAGCGTTGTTGTTTGCCAGTGCCTTCAGTGCAGCTTGGACTTCTCATCCAGTACCACCAGTTCTTGATCATAAGCTACCTCCTGAAATGATTAAATGTTGACCAATTCTTTTTGGTACAATGACTCTGTATTCCTTCCATCTTCTTTTGATGCTTCCTGAGTCATTCGATATTTTGTCCATAGAATCCTTCAATATTGCAACTTGAGGCTTGATTTTCTCTTCAGCTGTTTCAGCTTGAGAAATGCCAAAGGTGTTCTTCCCTTTTGGTTTTCAAACTCCATCTTTGCACATATCATTATAATACTTTACTTTTTCTTCTCGAGCCACACTTTGAAATCTTCCGTTCAGCTATTTTATTTCATCATTTCTTCCATTTGCTTAGCTACTTGACATTCAAGACCAAGTTTCAGAGTCTTTTCTGACATCCATTTTGGTTTTTCTTTTCTTTCCTGTCTTTTCGATGACCTCTTTCTTCATGTATGATGTCTTTGATGTCATTCCAAAACTCATCTGGTCTTCGGTCATTAGTGTTCAATCTATTTTTGAGATGGTGTCTTAGTCATCTGGTGCTGCTATAACAGAAATACCACAAGTGGATGACTTTACAAGATAAGTTTATTCTCTCACAGTTCAGTAGGCTAGAAGTTTGAATTCAGGGCACTGGCTCCAGGAGAAGGATTTCTCTCTCTGTTGCTCTGGAGGAGGGTCCTTGTCATCAGTCCTCCCTTGGTCTGGGAGCATCCCAGTGGAGGAACCTCAGGACCAAAGGACGCGCTCTGCTTCCAGTGCTGCTTTCTTGGTGGTACGAGGCGCCCGTGTCTCTCAGCTCTCTTCTGTCTTTTATATCTCAAAAGAAATTAGCTTAAAACACTACCTAATCTTGTAGACCTCAATATAATTGCTGCTTATCCATTTTATTACATCATAGTGATAGGACTTAAAACATATTGGAAAATCACATAAAATAGTGGACAGTCACATAAAATGTTGGACAATCACACAATACTGAGAATCATGGCCCAGCTAAGTTGACAGATATTTTCTGGGGACACAATTCAATCCATGAACAGATGGTCTCTAAATTCAGGTGGGATATACCTCAAGGTCGTACTTTGGCTCACGTGGACTTGTTCTAATTTTCTTCAGCTTCAACTTGAACTTAATATGAGCAGTTCTTGGTCTGTTCCGTAGTCAGCCCCTGGCCTTCTTGTAACTGATGATATTGAGCTTTTCAATTGCTTCTTTCCACTACATATTCCTTATCACATTAGAAACCTTTATTCAGCAAGGAAGCTTCTGGCTCCAGCCTATCCCACAGCAATAACATAAAACAACATCTGGTTCCAGCACATAGCCTCATAATAAAAAAGAATCAAAAGTTCCTTTCTCAATTTACCTAAAGTTTTACGTACAACTGAGCCGGTATGTTGAGGAGAGTAGGGTGGGGGAATCTAAATCAGAAGCAACTTATCTCTATAACATTTATTTATATTCTGAGTGCCTAGGATTTGTAACTGCTTCAAAATTTAAAAAGAAGAAAACCCTACTGTTTTTGTTTAGCATTAGTCTTAGTTAAAACCATTTGTTTACCTTATTTTGCTTTTTTATAGAGAATTCTACATGTGTTGGGTGGTGCAAATGGTTAAGCACTCAACTACTAGCCAAAAGGCTGGTGGTTCAAACACACCCAAAGCTGCCTTGGAAGACAGGCCTAGCGATCTGCTTTCAAAAGGCCACAGCCTCGAAAACCCTAAGAAACAGTTCTGCCCTGCACACATGGGGTCACCATCAGTCTGAGTCAACTCAACGGCAGCTAACAACGACAACATATTCATTCAAGAATACATTCTTAAAGAACTTATGTGAATAAAAGATAGATGTAAATTTAGAATGAGTCAGGTGAATAAACAGTAACATTTCATTTCTAAGTGTATTTTAAAATACTAGAATATTTAACATGCAGGTAAATGAACTTACTAGAATCCAAGGTCATACTTTTACTTGATAGTCCCTCTGAATTTATTGATAAAATCTCAAAATGAGAATACTAAAACCAAATATATTTCAATCAAATCAAGGGGACTAAGAGCCCAGAGAAGGCAGGAAGGAAAGCGATCACCTTCACACTTGTAGCAGCATGCTTTCTCAAAGAGAAAGAAACTTTTTCTAAGAGATGACGTGGAAGAAAGAAAGAAAAAAAAAAAAAAATATATATATATATATATATATGGTTTGAATAGAAGGATTACATCCGAGAAACTCAGCATTCTCGGTAAGGTGGTATCATTTTTCGAATGTTAAAAGATTCCCACTTCTCAGGAAAGTATAGTTTCAGTCACCTCATGGTAGGTTTGCCTGGGCTGGTTCTGCTTTTAAAGTGAAAGCCTCATGTTAAGGGACCCCAATCAGCTGATCACTCTATGTCGTATCAAGATGGTTGTCTATCTCTAGCTTCTCTTATCCATTCGAGACAGGAAGAAGATGAGGAAGAAGCAGTAAACAAGTGGGGGGGGGGGGGTGACACCTGTGTTAGGAATTTCAGCACACTTCTACTTATATCTAATCTATCAGAATAAGGCAAGGTAGGCCAGGAAATAGACTTTATTAGCTAGACAGATTGCTTGCCCTGAAAAATCAGGGTTCTATCAGTAAGAAGTAGTGGACAAAATTTATTAGGTAGACAATTAGCTGTCTCTCCCTAATTTTGTGACTTTCTCTAGGAATATTCAACATCTCCGGAGCAGGAAAGGAGAAAACAGACAATGAAGGTGTTGTGCATTGAATTGTGCCCCCCAAAAATGTTTGTCAACCTGAGTAGACCATGATTCCCAGTATCGTGTGATTGTCCACCATTTTATCCTCTGATGTGGTTTTCCTATGTGTTGTAAATCCTACCTGTGTGATGTTAATGAGGCAGGTTTAGAGGCAGCTATGATAATGAGGCAGTTACTCAATCTATACGATTAGTTTGTGTCTTAAATCGATCTCTTCTGAGATACAAAAGAGTAAAAAAGCCAGCAGAGACTTGGGGACCTCATATCACCAAGAAAGCAGTGTCAGGAGAAGAGCTCTTCCTTTGGACCTGGTGTCCCTGTGCTGAGAAGCTACTAGTCCAGTGGAAGATTGATGACAAGGACCTTCCTCTAGAGCCAACAGACAGAGAAAGCCTTCTCCTGGAGCTGAGGTCTTGAATTTGGACTTCCAGCCTCCTAGGCTGTGAAAGAATAAATGTCTTTATGTTAAAGCCGTCCACTTATGGTATTTCTGTTATAGCATCACTAGATAACTAAGACAGAAAGTAAACCAGACTAGGGATTGTCAAAGAAATAAAATCAGAAGATAGAGGGAACAAATTATTTTGGTGTATGAATATCATTATTGAAATGGCTCATCATGTAATGAATACTGGAGAGGAAGTTCAGTAAAGCCAGAAAGGGTGTGATCTACCGAGAAAATGATAGAAGGAAGAGGAATTTAGAATAAAATATCAAGATTCCTGTTAGATCATAGGAGAAAACATTTATATGAGAAAGCCACTGGTTTCTTTCACTTTGTTGGTATCAGGTATTTTTGGTTTCCATGGAGTAGTCACTGAGTAGTCCTCTGTTGTTCATTTTAATGTTCTGAAATATAAGCAGGACGTTTTAAATAAAATTTGTATTAAAATCATAATGGTTCTATTACATTGATAATAAATCAGTGAAGACATTAGCAATGAAAATGGAAATTGAATAGATAAGAAAACAAGCAGCGTGTAAAGCTAAGCTAAGCGTTTTAATGTCATATGACGATTTGAACAGACCATGGATTGAAAAGAAAAACAATGGAATTGAGAACATGACCTTCTATTTAAGTTAGACCACATTTAAATTCATATTAAAAACCCACAAAAAAACATTATATGCATTTATTCAGACTAAAAATCTCTGTGTTAAGAGAGGTAGTTATATGTGAACCTAATCCCAAACCAGTGGTATTAAAATAAATACATTAAAGGATTAGTAAGACATAACGGGTCTGGAATTTTCCAAACATCCCATTGCTTCCATATTCTTTTGCAGGATAAAATGTAAGAACAAATGAGAGCGAATGTGTTACTTAACAGACTAAAACTGTAACCTAGATGATAGCAGAAATTTACCCACGTCATGGTGAGATATGAAACAATTCTTTGAGAACACATAATATAAATTTGCTTTTCCAACTTTGGAGCTAATTTTGATTAAATATTAAGTACGTTTTTGGTTCTAAGGTTTCCTCCATCATTATTACACTCAGCGTCTGACAGAGGGCAAAGAAGATACAGACAGCATAGGTATATAAATATAAATCTATAATTATTTTTGAATCAAGAAATTGTTGTTTTTCAGTGCCGTCGAGTCAATCCTAACTCATAGCAACCCCACACACAACAGAATGAAACACCGCCCCGTCCTGCGCAATGCCCACAATTGTTATGCTTGAGTCCATTGTTGCAGCCACTGTGTCAATCCATCTTGTTGAGGGTCTTCCTCTTTTTTGTTGACCCTGTACTTTACCAAGCATGTTGTCCTTCTCAGGGACTGATCTTTCCTGACAACATGTCCAAAATATGTAAGTCACAGTCTCACCATTCTTGCTTCTAAGAAGCAGCCTAGTTGTACTTCTTCCAAGAGAGATTTGTTCATTCTTTTCATGGTATATTCAGTATTCTCCACCAACACCACAATTCGAGGCATCAGTTCTTCTCCTGTATTCCTTATTCATTGTCCAGCTTTCCCATGCATATGACGCCATTGAAAATACCATGGCTTAGGTCAGGTGTACCTTAGTTTTCAAGGTGACATCTTTGCTTTTCAAAACTTTAAAGACGTCTTTTGCAGTAGATTTGCCCAACGCAATGTCTTTTGATATCTTGACTGCTGCTTCCATGAGTGTTGATTGTGGATCCAAGTAAAATGAAATCCTTGACAACTTCAATCTTTTCTCCATTTATAATGATGTTGCTTATTGGTCCAGTTGTGAGGACTTTTGTTTTCTTTATGTTGAGCTGCAATCCATACCGAAGGCTGTGGTCTTTGATCTTCATCAATAAGTGCTTCAAGACCTCATCACTTTCAGCAAGCAAGGTTGTGTCATCTACATAATGCAGGTTGTTAATGAGCCTTCCTCCAATCCTGATGCCCCATTCTTCTTCATATAGTCCAGCTTCTTGGATTATTTGCTCAGCATACAGATTGAATAGGTATGGTGAAAGAATACAACCCAGATGCACACCTTTCCTGGCTTTAAAACAATCAGTATTTCCTTGTTCTGTCCAAACAACTGCCTCTTGATCTATGTAAAGGTTCCTCATGAGCACAATTAAGTGTTCTGGAATTCCCGTTCTTTGCAATGTTATCCATAATTTATTATGATCCACACAGTCGAATGCCTTTGCATAGTCAATAAAACACAGGCAAACATCTTTCTGGAATTCTCTGCTTTCAGCCAGGATACATCTGACATCAGCAGTGATATCCCTGGTTTCATGTCCTCTTCTGAATCAGCCTGAATTTCTGGCAGTGGCTTGCTGATATACTATGCTGCAGCTGCTTTTGAATCATATTCAGCAAAATTTTACTTGCATGTGATATTAATGATATTGTTCAATCATTTCCACATTTGGTTAGATCACCTTTCTCAGGAATAGGCATAAATATGGATCTCTTCCAGTTGGTTGGTTAGGTAGCCGTCTTCCAAATTTCTTGGTGTAGACGAACGAGCACTTCCAATGCTGCATCTGTCTGTTGAAACATCTCAACTGATAATCCATCAATTCCTGGTGCCTTGTTTTTTGCCATTACCTTCAGTGCAGCTTGGACTTCTTCCTTCAGTACCATCAGTTCCTAATCATATGCTACCGCAAGAAATGGTTGAACATCGACCATTCTTTTTGGTATAATGACTCTGTATTCCTCCTGTCTTCTTTTGATGCTTCCTGTGTCATTTAATATTTTTGTCACAGAATTCTTCAGTATTGCAACTCAAGGCTTGAATTTTTTCTTCAGTTCTTTCAGCTTGAGAAATGCCAAGCGTGTTCTTCCCTTTTGGTTTTCTATCTCTAGATCTTTGCACATGTCATTATAATACTTTATTTTGTCATCTCAAGCTGCCCTTTGAAATCTTCTGTTCAGTTCTTTCACTTCATCATTTCTTAGAGAATGTAAAATGGCCAATTTTTCAGAGAAAGAACCCTTTCCTATGAAAACTTTTAAAAGTCAACATTGGACCCTATGTATTTGCATAAGGAAAGTCAGGAAATTTCACCAAAAATGTTGTAGGAGTTTAAGATGAAGAAAAATAAAAAGATAAGGTTACTAGGCAGTGAAGAAAGCCATTGCCTGTCAATGTGCAATAGCTGCCTCCTGGTTTGTGGCCCTCTGAGACAGGTAACACTTCTGCTTCTCAGTCTAGGGTAAAAGCATTCCCAGCATTCAGCTGTTCCTATGTTTAAAACAAAAAACAGAAAACAAACAAAAAAACTTGTTGCCCTTTGCCCCATTAGGGTTACCAAGGAGCAGCTGGTGGATTCAGACTGGTGACCTTTTGGGTAACAGTCAAGCTCTTAACCACTGCACTACCAGGGCTCCATTTCTACATTAGCATAGGTCAATTTTACCACCAAAGGAGTTCTTCCTTCTCTAAGCCTAGGATTAAAAAAAGATCTAAGACAGAGCAGATATTACCTGCAAAAGTGATTGTCTAACCCTGAGAAATTGAATCTGGATTCAAGCCTGTTAGCTCTTACATCGGTGAAATGATCCAGGAAATTTTGACTTCTTCAAAGACAGAACAACCTATGTGTAATTATAAACAAATACATATTTCTAAAAATTAATATTACCTCCTTTTGACTCAGAGGGTAGAAAAATATCATCCAAATGTCAATAGTCTTATTACTTTTTTAAGGAAAAAGTATTTGAAGGTAAACTTGCTTTTTGCCTCTAAACCAGCTTTTTGTGCAGTATTAGATTTTTGGTTTATCAGTTATGTAATGTATCATACCTACATATACATAACACACCACCTTAAACTTAGTGTTATAAAACAACAATAATGTATTATTTTTCACATTTCAGTGGGTTGACTGGGTGGTTCTTCTGCTGGGCTCACCTGGACTCACTTATGCAGTTGTAGTCAGCTGGCCTTGTTAACATATTTGGGTCATCCACTGGGATGGCGGCAGAGAATGGAGTGGTTGGACTTCTCTCCTGTGGCTTCTTCACAGCATGATAGTCTCCAGCGTTCCAGATGAACTAAGGTAGTGCCTGTCAAGCCTCTTGAGGTCTGAACTCTGGAACTCACCCAGTATCACTTCTGCCACATTTTATTGGTCAAAGCAAGTCACAGTGACAGCCCAGATTCAAGAAGAGGGGGAATAGATTCCATTTCTTGTGGGATAAGTGCAAAATATTATTATCTTGTCTTTCAAAGTACCACAAATGGATACCTTTTAGAATGTGATCAATGATATAAACTCTCCACCAGAGAAAAATGCACATGTACACAAAATTCTGTATTAATTTTTAAGGAATAATGGCCTTCTATATAGAGCCCTGGTGGTACGGTAGTTAAGACCTCAGCTGCTAACCAAAAGGTCAGCAGCTGGAATTCACCTGCCACTCCTTGGAAACCCTATGGGGGCAATTCTACTCTGTCCTTAGGGTCTCTATAAGTCAAAATCGACTTGATGGCCCCATTTTTTTTGTTGTTGTTAATATCACGACACTCCAGGTTAAGAACCCCTGATTTAAACAAATTCCACTTTCATGGATTAAATTCAATGTGCCACTTAACACAGGTAAAGAGAAGTACAATTGAAAGACAAAACAATTTATGTCCTTATGCACTGACATTTTTCTCCATGCTAGATTCTGATTTGTAAAAAATTAAGTTTTCACTAAACATAACAAGACTTTAAAGAAGTTAAAGCCTAGAAACTCCAACTATCATAGTTGAACAGAGGCTAACCATTTTTTATTACATCTCTTGTCCAAACTTGATTAGAATATTACTTGTGAAAATTAATATATAACAAAATGAAAATATTCATCTTCAAAGTTCTGATTTTAATCAGCTGATTAAATTCTTAAAGTCTAAGGAGGTTGAAAAATTTAATTTTATCTTCTTTAGTCATTGTTGGTTGAAGTGGCTTCCTCAAACAAGAAAGAAATATTTCTGCTTAACCTACATTATTAAAAAATTAACTACTGTGTATTGAAACATATATCACCATGAGCATTTTTTTGAAATTTATTTTCATACTTACCAAATAATTGACATAAGCAAAACTTCGCAAAATGTATTTATTTAATATAATATTTGCAATGTGAACAATTCTTATAAATACATGTAGCTTAAATAGGCTAAATTCCAAGTAGGATATATGAAGACTATTTTATTTTATTCCTTGTATTTGTTTATATACATTCATTTTTTGCTTCTGGAAGAATTTAGAGGTCACATAAATAAGAACCTGGCATTTCAGTGGATAATCTGTAATTGACAAGGTAAAAGCAACATTTTCAGGTATATATACACATTATGTAAGGGCAAACCTCACACAGGTCCTGAATTTTGAGAAGCATAAGGAGCTGTCATTTGGTAACACTAGTTAGTGGCTGTAGAAGGGAAAATATGCTAAATCAAAGTATGTTCTGAGGCCAAGGAAGAGACAATTGTTGAAAAGTTCATTTCTGGCAAGTTACATCAGAAGCAAAGTCCAAAATTACACCTGAAATAGAAATGAAAAATCCCAGTGCAAGTCTCAAAATAAGGTTAAGTCTAATTGTGAACGGTGGTTTTCAGATAGAGTTTTTTTTTTTTTTTCTTTTCTTTTCTTTTTGCATAATTATGAAGAGATTTGAGCAAGAGAAGAATCTGATGCACCACTGCTGGATTTGAAGATGGAGAGGACCACGCTCAAGGATGCGCGAACCATGCAAGAAGCTGAGAGTGAACCCTGGCCAACAGCTAACCATGAAACAGGGACCTCAGTCCTACAACTGCAAGCAGCTGAATCCTGCCAATAATGAGTGTGGAAGAGGAACTCGAGTTCTAAATGAAAACACAATCAGTTGACACCCTATTTCAGCTTTGTGACACCTTGAGCATAGGACACAGTTGAGCCCACACAGACTTCTGGCATACAGAAACTATGTGATAACAAATGGGTGTTGTTTTAAGCCACTAAGTTTGTGATCACTTGTTTTGTAGCAATAGAAAACTAGTACAGATGTTGGTATCGGGAGTGGAGTGCTACCATAGCAAGTACCTAAATATGTGAAAGTCGCTTCGGAATTGGGCAACGGACTGAGGCTTTAATAATTTTTGTGGAGAATAATATGAAAAGCCTTGATTACTTTGAAAAGGCTGTTAGTAGAAATTTAGATGCTAAAAATGTTACTGGTGAAGGCTAAGAAGGAAGTGAGAAAGACATTATTGGAAACTGACATATGGAAGGGAAATCTTTATTACATAGTAGCAGAAAGCTTAGGGAAATTAAGTCTTATATAAAAGTAGAACTTGCAAACAATGAACTTGGATATTGAGCTGAAGTGATTTCTAACCAAAGTGTTGAAGGTGAGACCTATTTTTCCTTCCTACTTACAATAAAATGTGACAGGAAAGAGAGAAATTGAGGGAAGAAATGTTATACAAAAGAAAGCAGGACTTGATTTGGGAAATTCTCAGCCTATCCAGGTGGCAAAAGATGCTAAAATTAAGAGATTGTTTCTGAAAGCACAGCACTGAGAAGAAGCCGAGAATGTGGCTATACAATCTTTTCCTGCAACTTCTCAAAGATCAAAAGATCAGAGTATGCAATCACAGGAGTTTAAACACACGCCTCATATATCTCAATCAAACCAGAGGACCTCTAGCAAGCTAATTAGCATTGTTCCTCAACAATCTCAAAAAAAGTCAACAATAGAGAAGGGATCATCTTAGAGGGATCTGTTGACAAACCTTTTGTGTAATGGAATGAATCCTCATGAAATCTGCACAAAACCCACAAAGTACTTGGGAATAGTTTATCAGTGGCAATATTGGCAGCTGGGACTAAAAGGGACAGAGAGAATATGAGACAAAAGGGTACTTGGAACCCTAAAATTCTCCTGGCAGAAATCAGAATGACAAAACCACTCAGTTACAAACATGTGCTTTCATTAAAAAAGGAAGGATGATTCAGAGGCAGGGCTGAGACCTCAGATCATGAAGCTGAGAACCCAGAAGGCAGAGATGATAGCCACAGAGCATTGTTTCCAGGCCTCGAAACCTAATAAATTTTCCCAGCAGGATTTTAAAACGGCTTTGGACCGGTAAGTGACCTTTTGTTTTCCTCTACTTTGAACTGGAATATCTATAATGGTATTAGTTTTCTATTGCCACCATAACAAATTCCCACAAAAATAGCAACTTAATACAATACAAATTTATTTTATCAGTTCTGTAGACCAGACATCCAATATTGCTCATTTGGGTTCTCCTCTGAGGATCTCACAAAGACAAAATCAAGATGTCAGCCAGGCTGGGCTTTTATCTGGAAGCCCCGAGGAAGAATCTGCTTCCATGTTCATTCAGGTTGTTGGCCAAATTCAGTTCCTTGTAGTTATAGGACTAAGGTCACCAATTTCTTTCCTGTTAGCTGGGGGCTGGTCTCATCTCCTAAAGACTACTCACATTCTTTTGCATCCCCCTCCTCCCATTTCTTCAAAGCCAGCAACAGCACATCAAATCCTCATGCGTCGAAGCTCTCTGACTTCCTCTTCTTGATTTCAAATTTTGTCCTGGTATTTGAGCTTATAAGCCATTTTAACTATGAACAAATAGAAGCACTTCAATACCTCAGTGATAATACATGAAATCTATCTCCTCAGTTGAAGTCAGGAGGACAAGTCCATATCTCTGTGCTAGAACCGCCCCCCGCCCCAACTTTATGGCTGTCCATTCCTATAGAGACTACCGCTTTTATATTGTTGATACTGAATATTATCTGAGGAGTATTAAGGAAATAAAACAAGGTGCATTTAACAGTGCTCTATTTTAATGACCCTTGGGACAAAACTGTTGGATTCACCGAGAGAATGAGGCCTATCAGAAAAGTGGATTAGAAACCTAGATATTAGTTTTCTAATTCTAACCTTGGGCAAATCAATGAAGTTATCTGATTCATTTTTTTATCATGGGATACTTTTCTTTCCATAATGAAAGCACTTAGAAAAATTATTACTAATTAAATGCAAAACAATGTATTGTTGTTAGGTGCCGTCGAGTCGGTTCTGACTCATAGCAACCCTACGCGCAACAGAACGAATCACTAGGCTGGTCCTGCGCCATTCTCACAATTGTTGCTATGCTTGAGCCCATTGTTGCAGCCTCTGTGTCAGTCCGTCTGGTTGAGACTCTTCTTTTCCATTGACCTGGTATTTTACCAAGCATGATGTCCATCTCCAGGGACTGATCCCTCCTGATAACATGTCCAAAGTATGTGAGACGTAGTCTCATCATCCTTACTTCTAAGGAGCATTCTGGTTGTACTTCTTCCAAGACAGCTTTGTTTGTTCTTTTGGCAGTCCTTGGTATATTCAATATTCTTTGCCAACACCACAATTCAAAGGTGTCAACTCTTCTTTAGTCTTCCTTACTCATTGCCCAGCTTTTGTATGCATATGAGGAAACTGAAAACACTATAGCTTGGGTCAGGCGCATCTTAGTCCTTAAGGTGACGATGTTTTAGTAATTATAATTTCTGTAATGCTGCTGCTGCTGTAGCTGTTCCTGATGTGATAATAGTTTCCACATTTTTTAGAGCGATCTGGCTCCTGAATCTCTCTTTCATAATTACCCCACTTGAATTCTTGCCCTAGCCAGACCAAAAAACCAAACCCAAACTCGTCACCGTCGAGTTGATTCTGACTCATAGCGACCCTATAGAACAGAATGGAACTGCCCATAGAGTTACCAAGGAGTAACTGGTAGATTCGAATTGCCGACCTTTTGGTTAGCAGCCAAGCTCTTAACCACTGTGAAACCAGGGCTTCCGTAATCATACAACTACCTTCAGTTCCCTGAACCTGGTATGTGCTCCCTTATGACTCCTAACCTTTTTATTGCTTCTTTGACCTAAACAGCAATTTTCCTCTGTCAGGTCTTTCCATCTGCAACTTTCATCCTTTAAATCGGATTACTAGACTTCTGACATTCCACTGAATATTAGGTGCCTTTCTATGTCCTTCTTGAGTACAGAGTTTATTAGTTTTTTGTTTGTTTTGTTTTTTTTTTTCAAGAATAAACTATCCACTTATAAGCACAACTGAATGTTGTGAAAATGGAGTTGCTGTTTTGTTAACTTTAAACTTCTGGAAATATTAGGCCAAGTTTGATGTTTCCAATTTTTCACCTTCTATTTTCTCTGAAGCTTCTTGTCATCTAGCTTCTACCTCCACAACTCTTTTGAAATTATTATCAGTTATGTCATTAGAGAATTCTAATGAGCTGATCTTCAATTATCAGGTAATCAAACTCATTGTGCCAAATAACATCACTGAACATCCCTTTATTTCCAAGTCACAGTTCTATTAATTTTTCTTGTCAATTTTTGAAGATCTCTGCTAGTTTTCTTTTGTTGGTTCATTTTCATTCATGTTACCCTTAAATGTGAATGTTCTCCAAAGTTCTATTCTTTGTCCTATTCTTTGTTTACATACTCTTATTCAAACTGTCAACTTCAGCTATAACTTATTTTGAAGAAATGCCAAAAGGATATGCCTGCCCCAACTCTCTTTTCTGTACCATACTCTCTACTGGATAGTTTCACTGGTATTTCACACAGTATTTCAAACTCAATATAATAAAAAATAAATGCCAACAAGAATTTTGAAATACAGAAAATAGAGTACCGCGATAATAGAAGTGAGATAATGTAGATTTTAGAGTTGGAGTGAACATATATATTTTTAGTTTTATCATGCTTTAGGTGAAAATTTACAGTGCAAATTAGTTTCTCATTCACAAACTTATACACAAATAGTTTTTTGTGATGTTAGTTGCAGTCACTGAAATGTGTCAGCACTCTACTCCTTTTCACCCTGGGTTTCCTGTGACCATTCATCCGGTTTTCCTGTCCCTCGTCCATTCTTGTCATTGCTTTTGGGTAGGTGTTGCCCATTTGGTCTCACATACTTGATTGAAATAAGAAGCACATTCCATACGTGTGTTATTGTGTTATAGGCCTGCCCAATCTTTGGCTGAAAGATGGACTTCAGGAATGGCTTCAGTGCTGAGTGACTAGGGTGTCCAGAAGTCATAATCTAGGGGCTTCCTCCAGCTTCTGTCAGGCCAGCAAGGCTAGTCTTTTTTGTGAAGTGGCATTTTGTCCTACACTTTTCTCCCATTCTATCTGGGACCATCTATTGTGATCCCTGTCAGAGTGGTCAGTGGTGGTAGCTGCAGATCATCTCGTTCTTCTGGGCTCAGGCTGGTGGAGGCCATGTTTCATGTGATCCACTAGCCCTCTGGACTAATATTTTCCTTGTGACTCTGGTTTTCTTCATTCTCCTTTGCTCCAGATGGGATGAGGCTGGTAGATGTATTTTAAATGACCTTTCACAAGGTTTAAGACCCCTGACGCTATGCTCCGAAGTAGAATGTAGAATATTTTCTTTATGAAATATGTTATGCAAATTGACCTAGATGTACCCCGAGGTCATGATTCTCAGCCTTCAGCCACTGTAACTCAGTCGCTCAAGATGTTTGGATGTGTCTAGGAAGATTCTATGACTTTGGCTCGGTCAGTTGTGCTGACTTCCCCATCGCCGAAGGTAACACTCGTCTACTCTCTAGTTAGTGACTTCCCCTCCCCACCATTCCCCTTCCTTGTAACCATCAAAGATTGTTTTATTCTGAGTGCAAAACTTTTCTTGAGTTTTTATAATAGTGGTCTCATATAGGGAACCCTGGTGGTGTAGTGGTTAAGTGCTATGACTGCTAACCAAAAGGTCAGCAGTTGGAATCCACCAAGCACTCCTTGGAAACCCTGCGGGGAGTTTACTCTGGCCTATGGTCACTATGAGTTGGAATTGACTTGATGGCGATGGTTTTTTTTTTTTGGTTTTTGGCCTCAGACAAATATTTGTCCTTTCGTGATTGACTTATTTCACTCAACATAATGCCCTCCAGATTCACCCATGTTGTAAGATGTTTTTCAGGTTCATAATTTATCATTGTGTAGTATTCCATTGTGTATATGTAACATGATTTGTTTATCCATTCATTTGTTTATGGTCATTTAGGTTGTTTCCACCTTTTTGCTATTGTGAATAATGCTGCAATAAACATGAGTGTGCATAGGTCTATTCATGTGACTTCTCTTCTTTCTCTAAGATATATTCTCCTGGGTGGGATTGCTGGGTCATACTGTATTTCTATTTCTAGCTTTTTAGGGAGGTGCCATAACATTTTCTATAGTGGTTGTACCATTTTGCCTTCTCACTAGAAGTGCGTAAGAGTTCCAAGCTCCTTACAACTGCTTCAACATTTCTTATTTTCTGTTTTTCTGATTAGTATCAGTAATATTGGAGTGAGATGGTCACTCATTGTAGTTTTGATTTGCATTTTTGTAATGACTAGTGATTGAGCAGTTCTCATGCATCTGTTAGCTGCCTAAATGTCTTCTTTGGCAAAGTGTCTGTTTGTATTCTTTGCCCATTTTTTAATTGGATTATTTGTCTTTTTTATTGTTGAAGTGTTGAAATATTTTATAGATTTTATAGATTAGACCCTTGTTGGATATGTTGTGGTCAAAATATTTTCCAAGTCTGTAGGTTCTCTTTTTACCCTTTTAGTGAGGTCTTTAGATGAACATAGTTGTTTAATTTTTAGAAGCTCTCAGTTTTCTAGTTTATCTTCTGGTGTTTGTGCATTGTTAGTTATAATTTGTATTCTATTTATGGCCCTAGCATTGTCTCTCTTTTCTTTTCCATGATCTTTATTGTTTTATATTTTAAGTTTATATTTAGGTCTTTGATTCATTTTGAGTTAGTTTTTGTGTATGGTCTAAGATATGGGTCCTGTTTCATGTTTTTACAGATGGACATCCAGCTTTTTTTTTTTTTTTAATCCAGCTTTGCCAGCCCTGTTTTTTAAAAAGACTGTCTTTTCCGTATTTAATGGGCTTTGGTTCTTTGTCAAAGATCAGCTGACTTTAGATGGATGGCTTTACATCCGGGTTCTCCATTCTGTTCCATTGTTCTGTTTGTCTTTGTACTGATACCAGGCTGTTTTGAATACTATTGCTGCATAGCAGGTAGTATGAGGCCTCCTACTTTGTTATTTTTCTTCAGTAAAACTTTGCTTATCTGAGGTCTCTGTCCTTTCCGTATAAAGTTAGTGATTAGCAAAAAATGCTGTTGGTATTTGGATTGGGATTGCATTGCATCAGTAGATTGCTTTGGGTAAAATTACCATTTTCACATTGTCAAGTCTTCCGATCCATGAGCATTGTATGTTTTTCCTTTTATGTAGGTCTCTTTTGTAGATTTTTGTATAGGTCTTTTATGTCCCTGGGTAGTTTTATTCCTAAGTATTTTATCTTTTTAGGGGCTATTGTAAATAGCATTGTTTTCCTGATTTCTACTTCAAAGTTCTCTCTGTTGGTGTAGAGGAATCCAACTGATTTATGTATGTTGATCTTGTATCCTGCTACTCTGGTAAATCTTTCCATTAGTTCCAGTAGTTTTCTTGTGGAATCTTTGGGGTTCTCTAGGTACAGTACCATATCAACTGTGAATAAAAAATTTTTTTTGATAGGGATAGTTTTATTTCCTTCACTCCAATTCAGATGTGCTTTGTTTCTTTTTCTTGTCTTATTTGCTCTAGCTACGACTTCCAGCACAATGTTAAATAGGAGTGGTGATAAAGGGCATCTTTGTCTTGTTCCCATTGTCGGAGGGAATGCTTTTATACTCACTCCATTGAGAATGATGTTGGCTAATGATAACCAGGGATATCATTGCTGATGTGAGATGGATCTTGGCTAAAAGCAGAGAATATCAGAATGACCTTTAGTTGTGTTTTATTGACTATGCAAACACATTTGACTGTGTGGATCATAACAAATTATGGATAACATTGCAAAGAATGGGAATTACAGAACACTTAATTGTGCTAGTGAGGAACCTGTACATGGAACAAGAGGCAGTCGTTAGAACAGAACAAGGGGATACTGCATAGTTTATTAACTTTATTTGTGGTTACCTTGAAATTTACCCTTATCTTCCTAACTTTGGATCAGTCTTTTATTACTTGATAACGCCTTGAGTTCTTTTTTATTTGAAAGTTCTATATCTACACCATTTATTCCCCCTTTTATTGTTTTGACCTTGTTGTCATTTATAGATTGATTTCTCTTTTTCCCTATTTTAAGTCTTTTAGGTTTGTTTTATTATTGAGAGCTCTTTACCTACTGATACTGTCCTGTGACCTATATTCAGGTTGTTGTCTGATGTTGTTGGTTCTCTAAACAAAGGACTTCCTTTAATATTTCTTGTAAATTTGGCTTGTTTTTACAAATTCCCTTAGTTTCTATTTATCTGGAAATGTCCTAATTTCATCATTATATTTGACAGAGAATTTTGCAAGACATATTATTCTTTGTTGGCAGTGCTTTTTTTTTTTTTTTTTTCCTTTAAAGGATTTGTAAATGTCATCCCATTGCTTTCTTGCCTGCATAGTTTCCACCAAGCAATCAGAGTTTAGTCTTATTTTTTCCCTTTGTAAGTAAATTTTCATTTTTCTTGAGCTGCAGTCATGATTTTTTCTTTGTCTTTTGTTTTGGCAAGTGTGACCATGATATATGTCTTGGTGACTTTCTTTTGGGTTCTATCCTATATGGGGTTCGTTGAGGCTCTTGCATGGTCAGCTTTTCATCTTTCATATTTGAGAAGTTTTTTCCAGCAAATCTTCAACAATCTTCTATGTGTTTTCCATTTTCTTTCCCTGTTTTGGAACTCCAATCATACACAAATTTTTGCCCTTTGTTGTGTCCAAACATAATCCTTAGGCTTTCTTCATTCTTTTCTCTGATTTTTCCTCAAACAAAGTGATGTCCATGGATTTGTCCTCAATCTCTCTGATTCTGTCTTCCATTGTTTCAAATTAGCTCCTAAACCTTCTATTGAGTTGCCTATTTCTGAAATTTTGTTGTTTATCTTTTTTTTATTTCTAGTCACTGTTTTTACATGATTTCTATTGTTTATTTATTTATTTTTGTATTATTTTCCTGAATTCTTTATTGCTTTATCTTTGGTTTCCTTGATTTTGGCTATGTTTTCATTGGTTTTGTCTGTGTTTTCCGTGACTTTGTCTATTTTTTCCTTTGGTTTTGTCTGTGTTTTTCTTAATCTCTTTCATGATCTCTTGAAGAGCCCTAAATATTGGTCTTTTGAATTCCACATCATGTTGTTCCACTGCCTTTTCTTCTACCAGAAGGTTATCTAATTATTTTGGTTACTTGCTGGAGCCATCTTGTCCTACTTTTTTCTATGTTTTGATATTACCCCCTATTTTTGAGACATTAAAGTGTATATTTTTTAATTGATTGATTGTGCGATAGCTTGTTTCATCCTGCTTTTTTGTTTTTCGGCACTGGGTTTTGTTTTTTTGATATGTCAGTACACAAGGGCTAGGTGTGCTTTGCTGCTTGTTCATCTAGTGGCATGAAAGCTCTCACCACCTTATCCAGGTAGGCAAGGCAGGGCGAGTCCTCTTCACTGTACACTTGTTTGGTGAGGTGGCTAAGGGTGGACTGGGTGAACTCTTTCTGCCTCTTTATGTTTGTCCAGCAGTGTGGGAACATTCACAGCCCATCACTAGATGGTCAGGAGTGTTGGATGCATAGTGATATGGGCTCACTTCCTCCTGTTCAGCAGCTGGTTGAATTGTGGGAGGGGAGCAGAAGTGCAAGCCCAGTGAAGCAGCGGACCTGAGCACTGGGGGCACTCTAGCCTCAGTGGCACAGGAGGGTCTATCAGAAAGGGGAGGAGACAGGATACATGGTTAGGTAGAAGGGAGAAAGAAAAGAAAAGAGAGAAAGAAAAAAAAAAAGGTAGTGTGGTGGAAGCCAGGAGGTGGGTGTGGACTAGCATGCTTGTGGGAAGTGGGGAGGTGGTGTACAGGGGTAAGTGGGAGAGACAGAGAAAAGAAAGAAAGAAAAAGGTAAAAGAAAAAAAATGGCAGTGCAGTGAGGGCTGGCAGGTGGGTTTGGGGTGAACCTGGGGTAACAGCAGGCCAGCATGCTTGTAGCACTCTATCCATGGCAGAAATGTATAGAGATCAAAGTTTAATAGTGGTTACCAGGGGTTAGAGGGAGGTGAAGAGGTGCAATCTCTGCTTAGAAAACGTTGAGTTTCTGCATATGGTGATGGAAAATTTGGCAATGGATATTGGTGATGGTTACAAAACATGATTGATGTAACTGGTGTTACTGAATTGTACACATGAAAGATTTTGAATTGCCAAATGTGTTATCTATAGTTTTACAACAGTAGTAATTAAAAAAAAATCTTTGGAGAAGTTCTCTGACACACATGGCATTCCTATGAGTTGTAATTGACTCAACTGCAACTGGTTTTTTTAGGGATGGAGAAACTGCCACTTGCATGGGCCCAAAACCAAAGAACCAACGAGAATATCGCCATTTTAGCCAGAACGAATAGATGATGACAACCACTATCTCCTTTTTATTCCCCATTACCTCTTCGTCCACAGTTTCTGGGCACTGAGAAATCTCTTGGTACATAGATCTAATTCCAAGAATCAGTAGGAAGGAGGACTCTGAATTGACCAAGGAAGTCCTGAATTGACTGAGGAAATCAAATTCACTGAGATCACCCTAAACTGACTGAGACTCTAAGATTAAGTTTCTGTCATCCAACAGAACAGTAGTCGAAATACGAATAGGTTGAATTACAAAAAAAAATTAAAATCAAATTCCATGCACATTGAGTTTCAGGATTAAAATTTTCTACATGCTGAATTTCTAATATGGTCCTCATAGCACTTTATTTCATTTCTTTACAGTTCCGTTTACCCACCTAGATTGTAAACTTTTAAAAAGCAGGGTATCAGTCTTACTCATTTTAAAATTATCAGTGCCTGTGCAGTACTTGCCCACAAAGGTTCTTAAATGTGTGTGAAGTTAAGATGCAATCTTTGATTGTTTCATGAATAAAAGGAGGTATTTCAGAGAGGCCATTATAATGGTTTAAAAAATATGAATGTTTAACTCCTTTATTGATTCATTTCTCTTTCAAGTATACTACTAACATGGAGAAAAAAAGTGAAATAATAAGTAGAAAAAGCAATCATATGTTTTAAGGACTGAAAAATTGGCTTCTAATCTTCAGTACCCATTTACACATATTGAAAGTAGACAGTAAATCTCTCTCTCTTCATGAGTGTGCTATTAGCCTTTGGAAGTTAATTAATAGAGGCATAAATTAACTCTTCATAAATGAAAAAGAAAAGAAGGTAATGACAAATAGTTATACACTTTCATGCTATAAGAATGAGCCAACAGAAAAGTCCAAAACATCTTTTTCTAACTTCCCTCATGTATAGCTTTACATTTAAAAGAGTATTAAAAAAAAAAAAAAAAAGTCAAATGTCAAAATAGTAAAAACTAAGGAAGAGAGATTACATATATGCACTTGCGTATGAAATTGCCTTAGAGCAATTTCTTTATTATTTATGTGGACTTGGTGGCAAGACACATTACTTATAATGTACAGTTATTTAATAATGTGCGTGTGTCTGTGTAGGCATGAATGTGTACCAATGTGCATACATATAAATATTAATTCAATTAAAGTTTAAGTTGAGAAATATGAATTTATAAAACATGAAATCAGCCAGTCATCCAACAGCATTCCTTTAATTTTCTATAATCAATTCTCTTAAACTCTGTGGGAGAAAGCAATATTAATTGAAAACATACTCTCTGACTTAAAGTAATTTATCCTGTATTTGGAAAAAGAAAACATATGCTGATAAAATAACTAAGATTATCTATAGGTCCTAAAATGAGGTCACCTCTACCTTTAAGACTCTGTCCTTTGATTTGCAAGTTTAAATCAAGCAAAATATCTTACAACAAGTTGCATCATATTTAACTTTATAAATTCAACATGATCACAGTAGATATTCTATTAAAAAATAGTTGATTATATTAGTTTTCATTGAATGAATAAAGGAGTTAAACATTCATATTTTTAAACCTTTATAGTGACAACTCTGAAATAGCTTCTTTTATTCATTAAACAAAGATTGTACATTAATTTCACACACATTTAAGAACCTTTGCTGGCAAGTAATATTAAAATGAATAAGACTGATTTCCTGCTTTTCAAACGTTGAGGGTCTAGGTGGGGTAGACAGATCTGTAAAGAAATAAATGAAATAAAGTGCTGTAAAAAGCATATTAGAAGTTTAGCATGAAAAAATCTTCGTACTGACATATATAGTAGTTTTTAAGAGTTCCAAGTATATACAGTAAAGAACTTTCAAAATTTTTATATGTTAATTTGTTTTTCATAGCATTTAAGAGAATTATGGTTCTATGTTTCTACATTGATTTTAGGGGAAAAATACCTAAATAATAAGTCATTTTGAATTAAATATCTGCACCATTAACAAATTCTCTCTAATGAGAAAAAATAGTGTTTATGTAAGACTCTTTAATGGAACTCACAGAGATTGTAGTGGAAGGATAGCACTAGGTGGCTATAGTTTCTATCATGAAAACCCCATCCATATGGCTTAAGCTAACTGGAACAGAGAATTCATAGACTGGTCAGGAAGGCTACAAGGTGAATTGGCCTGAAGAACTCTGCGAAAATTGGGACGGGTTGGATCAATAATTCTCTGCATCCAGGAGCAGATAGTAAGATCTACAGAGAGAATAAGGCATGTAATAGCAGGAGCCAGAAATGAAAGGATGCGAAAAGCCCATGAATTCAACTAAGGATTATGATGGGTCATGATAAAGCAGAAGTTATGAGAATGCAGAAGTTATCAATAAGAATTAGGCATAAGAGAGAGAAAAGAGAATTGTAAACTCAATTTGTATAGAAACAAAAGGGAAAAGACTCAAAAGGCTGCACAGGGAAGAGAGTAGTTCAATTATGTTCATTTGCTGGTTCTAAAGGGAAGAATCATGAATTCATGCTTCTGAGGTCTCTAGTGCTGCCTAGGATCTAGTTCTAATCCCTCTACAGCCTGATTTGACTCTGGTTCTTACTTGTGTAAATCCCATCTCTCTTATTGAGCCTTGTATTGAACTTCCACTACTTGAGCTAGTTTGAATGACTGTTTCTTGCAAGCAAAAGACCCTGACCAAAACAGTGTGCCATCTAATAATTAAACGATTCAACAAACATTTATTGAGTGCGTATTATGTTCTGGGTGCTTGGGATGCAAAGATACCTCTGTACCTATGAGTTCACAATCACCAGAGATAGAACAAACATTATAAACATGTGACTCACAATATACCAGATAGACTGAATTGTGATTTTTGCAATGGATATCACACCTAACTGATTTTCATCATTCCTCAAACCTATTAATTCAGGCCCAAATTCTTTTTTTTTATTTTTTATTGTACTTTAGATGAAGGTTTACAGAACAAACTAGCTTCTCATAAAACAATTAGTACACTAATTGTTTTGTGACATTGGTTGCCAACCCCACGACATGGCAACACTCTCCCCTTCTCTACCTTGGTTCCCTATTACCAGCTTTCCTGTCTCTTCCTGCCTTCTCGTCCTTCCAACTGGGCTGGTGTGCCCATTTAGTCTCCTTTTGTTTTATGAGCCTGTCTAATATTTGGCTGAAGGGTGAACCTTAGTAGTACTTCATTACTGAGCTAAAAGGATGTTCAGGGGCCATACTCTATGGGTTTCTCCAGTCTCTGAGGCCCAAACTCTTTCTTGACTTTTAGTTTCTTTGTTTGCAAAAGCCTACTACACAACAGCATTTGAATACCCAGTGATAGTAGCATATTTCATTATTGTTCTCTTAAAAAAATATTTCTTTCTTCACAATTATAGTTAATGCCACTATGATACACCCAGTAATATTGGTTTGACATCTTAGTATCATCACTTATTGCATTTCCATCAACTGCAACAACAAGACAAGTTCTGTGAATTGATCTTCTCCTTGTCCTATTATCCTCATACTAGCGGATTTTTTTTTTTTTTTTGGTAAGCCCTAGTAACCCCTTAACTGGTCTCCTTGCTAAACCGCTTCAAAATTAATTGCAAAACTAACCTTAGTAAGAACAACCCTAAGAGGCCATTCATTCCTTTTTTCAGACACAGTAAAGTCCCATTGCTATCAAGTCAGGTTATGACTCCCTGGCCTTCTTCAAGGTCAAATTTAATTTTCCAGTGCTGATTCTTGGAAACCCTGGTGGCGTAGTGGTTAAGTGCTACAGCTGCTAACCAAAAAGTTGGCAGTCTGAATCCATCAGGCTCTCTTTGGAAGCTCTATGGGGCAGTTTTACTCTGTCCTATAAGGTCCCTATAAGTCGGAATAGACTCAACAGCAATGGGTTTGGTTTGGTTTGTTTATTGCTGCTTATCACTAACCTAATATAATTTCTACTTCAGTCAAATTGGGTTACCATTAAATGCTTCTATGTTTTTACTCTCCCTCCCTAGAACATAACTGTTTTGGACATCACTTACAATCACTTACAATACATACTGATTATTAGTATAATTTATTATCAATCTCCTACTCAGTTATAAGCTCCTTAAGGGTAGGGACAATGCATGTTCATTATTGTACTCCCCACCTCCATTACCCTGCCTTAGTATTGTTACTCCTTAGTTAATCTTGTTGAACAAATAAACATACCATGACTAATACAGAGAACCACAAGTCTGCTTTTATAGAAAGCAACCTAATTTAGTATACCCACAACATGATGTTTCCATCTTAATTCAAAAGAACATATCTTCCCATCCTACACAAATCTGTTTCTTCTGCTGGATTTCCTATTACTGTTTGGCTACATTTTCCACTGGTTTGTCCAAGTCAAAAACCTAGGACTCACTTTACACATCTATCTTTTCTTAGTCTTTCCACTGAAGTCTATTTTTTTTCCTCCTAAGTATTTTTTTTTATGTCTGTCTTACTTCTCCTGATCATTATTGTTTAGTTCAGATTCCTATCATCTCCCCACCTGGTCTTCCTACTTCCAGTCTCAGCTTTCTGCAATCCATCTTCTATATTATCGTAAATTCATCTTTTGAATAATAAAAAAAAAAACATGTTTTTTAGTTAAAAAAAGAAGTTTACTCTTCATCTACATGAAAGCTAAATCCCTTTGTTTCATGACATGGCACGTAACTAATGGTTCAAAGATCTCTTGATTTTTCCCCATGTATATTATGTGAATACTAAAACACTTGTATGCTTTATCCTTCCATAACTTTGGAAGCATTTTATGTAAGATGCTTCCTCCTCACAGCTTCCATGAACCAGGAAAATGCCTACATATTCTTCAGGTCACTTTGAGCTTCTCTGGGAAGCCTTTCTTGATTTCCTCCAGCAGTCTTGGTTATTCCTTCTGTGTGTTCACATTATAAGTGGTATGCTTTATTCGTTAAAGCAGTTATGTTGTGTTTGCTTGTCTATGTCACCATTTGAGTCAATAAGGACATAGTTTTTAAAAAATATTTACACCCTTTGGATGCATTTCACACAATCATTCAACAGACACATGATAAATTATTGTGAAAAAATTGACAAATAAATGAATATGAATTTAGGAATTTTTTAGTCATACTGCATTCCACTGCCATCGTCTTAGGCTGGGATCTCTACAGAAGTGAAACCAGTAAAGCATATAAACATATGTATATATAGAGAGAGTTATATCAAGAATTTGGCTCATGCAGCTGTAGGGGCTGGAACATCCCAAGTCTGTGGGTCAGGATAGAGGCTTCTTCTGATTCATGTAGCCACAGGGGCTGGCGAACCCAAGATCAGTAGGCAAAACCTCAGGTAAGCTGCCAGCTCAAATCCCAAGAACTGGAGGTCAGACGAACTGGAGCCACTAGCAGGATCCTGAGTGAGCAAAAGCCCACGAGCCTTGCCAGGATGTCCGCTTATATTCAATGCAGACCACAGGCCCAAGGAAACTCCCTTTCAACTAATTGGCTACACATAGCAGATCCCATCACGGAGGTGATCACATTATATCAAATCTCATCATGGAAGTGATCACAACATCATACAACTGCCAAACCACTGAGAATCCTGGCCCAGTCAAGGTGACACACAACCTTAACCATTACAATTGTCAAACAATCTTTTAGAATGTTAAACGGATATTAAGCATTATCATTGTTCTGTGCAAAGGAATAGCCAAACATAAATATTATGACCTATGAGCCAACAAAAATAGATAGAATTTTTATTTCCTTCAGTAATAAAAAGTAAACAGAGTAGCCAACACTGTGCATAGAACACAAGATTATGCCTAAATTTGCTGCTTCACAAAATAAAAACAAATGAAAGCACAACATTTTGTACTTCCAAAATGTGTCAACTTAAAACATGTTTATAGCCTTTTTTAAAGATGAAGATAATTGAGTTATATTTTTTCAATAATGGCTATCACCATTTTTGTCATCCCAATGTCCTTAAAATCTACATATGTTAAAGACAAAAGATGAAGAAGTGTCTGTCCCTGGGATGATACACAAATGTTTATGACCCTAGCGAAAATATATCATGGTAGTAAAAAGTATTACACGTTCATAAAAAATGAATATATTTTATGCCACTGAAGTTGAATTAGGCAATATTCTATCTGTAGCTCCCACCTTATAGAACAGAAAGTCTCTTAAGTAATTTTAAAGAATTAATAGGCTCCATAAATCTTTTTTTTTATAAATCTTACTATCCTCAATTTATAAGCTTTATTTCTCCATTATAGACAAATTTATATTAATCTCATATTCTCTTTTGAAGGTGTAAGTCAGAATTTGAAATCCAATTAATACAGTTAACTTTTAAGGATATATCAGTTACTCAGAGGTAAGACTGGTTCTTTGGCACCCAAGTGTATAGCCTTTCTCTCATGGAGCTGCTGGTGGTTTCGAACCATCCACCTTTCAGTTAGTAGTCAATCACTTTAACTATTGTGCCACCAGGGATTCTTAGTGGTGGTTGTGTAGAGGAGATTAAACATTAGATTGAAAGTGTGATTAATCAAAGTTTAAGGGTGAGTCTATCTTTGTGATTCTATGAAATTAGAGGTATCTACTTTCATTGTCACCATCTTTTTACTCTCATTGTCACCATCTTAGAATTAATCACCATCATCTTTCAACTGGACAACCACTCTAATCGCTTCCCTGCTCTCCCTGATTTCACTCTGTGCTGCCTCCACCCTACTCACCACGTTCCAGTTAGAGTGATCTCTCCAAATCTGTGTAACCTCACAATTTAAAGTTATAAAATGGACGATGATCCTTAAAATGATTTATAATCCCAACAAAGGCTATCTTTTGTCTATATTAAACAGCCCATTGGATTACTAATATTCTTTTCAGCCATACTTGCAGGACTGTAGAAATTGCCCTTGAAAAGTAGTCAACGAGTAACTTCAAGACAATATTCATATCATTCACATAAAAAAAAAAAAAACTCACATAGTCTACAAAAACATTGTGCAAAGTGAGTACCATGACTCATCCTATCAAAGAGACTTTGCAAATGTTATTTCCTCTGCATAAATTGTGACCCTCTAAACTCCTGCCCATATGTTATATTTAGGTTAGTGTCAGTGAAGAATACTAAATATATCATGGACTTCCAGAAGAATGAACAAGTTTGTCTTGGAAGAAATACAGACAGAGTGCTCCTTGGAAGTGCAGATAACAGGGCTTTGTGGACATGTTATTAGGAGGGACCAGTCTCTGGAGAAGGACATCATGCTTGGTAAAGTAGAGGGCCAGCAAAAAAGAGGAAGACTCTCAGATGGATTGACACAGTGACTGCAACAATGCGCTCAAACATAATGATTGTGAGGACAGCACAGGGCTGGGAAGTGTTTCATTCTATTGTACATGGAGTTGCTATGATTCGGAACCAGCTCAACAGCACCTAACAACAACACAGCTCATCCCTCATATCTCTGTTCACTTGTTACCTTCTGATGTCAGCCTTCCCTAAGATAGGCTTTTAGGGCAAGTTCCTTTCCCCTAGTTGGTAATTGTAGAATTGCTAATGTAATTATTTGATTAATCATTCTTTTCCATATTGGTCTTGCCTTAGTCATCTAGTGTTGCTATAACAGAAATACCACAAGTGGATAGCTTTAACAAAGAGAGATTTATTTTTTCATAGTAAAGTAGGCTAAAAGTCCAAATTCAGAGCATCAGCTCCAGGGGAAAGCTTTCTTTCTCTGTCGGCCTCCTCATCAATCTTTCCCCAAACTAGGAACTTCTCCAGGCAGGACCCCAGGTCCAAAGGATACGCTCTACTCCTGGCAGTGCTTTCTTGGTGGTATGAGGTACCAGTTCTCTACTCACTTCCCTTTCCTTTTTATCTCTTGAGAGATAAAAGGTGGTACAGGCCACACCCCAGGGAAACTCCCTTTACATTGGATCAGGGAATGTGACCTTAGTAAAGGTGTTACAATCCCACCCTAATCCTCTTTAGCATAAAATTACAAACACAAAATGGATGACAACCACACAATACTGGGAATCATGGCCCCGCCAAATCGATACACACATTTTTTGGGGAACATAATATAATCCATGACAGATCTCATGAGAACATGTTAGCATTGGCCATCTTGTATCCTCTATGCCTAGAAGTGCATGGCACATAGTAGGTGCTCAATAGATATCTGCTGAATAAATGAAATATTACATAAATTTACCTCTCCTCCTCTACAAGTTATGGAAAACATATCACAGCATTCTTTGAAGAAGCATACAGCCAAAAAAAAAAAAAAAAAACCAATATGTACTTCATATCTCATGAGGGGACACCTGGGCCCACCTCTGGCCCTGTATTCTAGAAGCCACCCTGACCATTTTTTAAGTCCTTTTTGTCTGCCTGTCTAGGTGAATGAGTCAGGCTTGCATTAATTGCTCACAGCGCCAGTTTCTGGCCTAAGCTGTTAATTGGGTAAGTGATAGATTGGCTAGAATAATATGTATCTTGAATATGTAGTAACTTTTTTTCAAATGTGAATGAATTTTGTTAAAATATCTGTCAAGTTTATTTGTATCCAATACTCACCTTTATTTAAAATTAGTATTTCAAAGTTATAAAAAATAATGTTTTCAGAAGATTAGGAAAGAGAAGGCGATAATAGTGTTCGAAATCATTGAACTTTAACGTAGACATCATTGTGTAACAAATATGATACTTAATATTGGTGAGAATAATGAGATATTTCCAAGGAAAAGTAACATTTTTCTTCTCTGTTAGCTCCTTTCTTAAGCCCTCACCCAAAGAGAAAAATTTTAAAACATCTAGCAACCTATAAGATACAGGCATTGAACATTCAGGACAGATGCCTGCATACCCATTGTGGAGGACAACTGAGATCACTGCTTCAGATGTGCCCATGCATCTTTGCTGATTATCAGCCCAGCCAACATTTCATACCTCCTCAGTCAAAGCATGCCATTTTGAAGCCATTCTTTTGACATTATTGTGTACTTTAATTAATCACAGAATTAATTGTATAATTAAATTATAATTTAATTAAGAATCAGAATTCATTTCATCAGGCATTGTACTGGGTTCTAGGGTATGATGGCAAACAAAACCAAGCATAATTCTTGTCTTCCTGGAGATTGTCCACAGGTCCAGGCATAGAGGGTACATTTGTGCTTCATATGTCATGTGTGGACACCTGGGCCCACCTCTGGCCCTGTATTCTAGAAGCCACCCTGACCATGTTTGAAGTCCTTTCTCTCTGCCTGCCTAGGTGAATGAGTCAGGCTTGCACTAAGTGCTCATAGCTACAGTTTCTGGCCTAAGCTGTAAAGAGATTATGTTGGAGATCCAGGTGCTCACATGCTCTTGCCCTCTCTTTGTCTTGCTGGTTTTCACTTTCTCATGCTCTCTCACTCTTGTTACTCCTTATCTGGCCCATGCACTGATAAACATGCAAGTACTAAGATTCTAGGGGCGAGGATAGGAGGCCGCACTTCAGCCTGAGGCCAACTCATGTTTTCTAGTTGAGTTTTTACCAAACAGCTCCATATTGGTGATCATATTATGCCTGCGTGGATGAAGAAAATTAGTACTCTTTTTTACATTTGACTAATGATACTTAAGAGTACACTCCATTGTTCAGACCTTGGAAGGGAGGTAGGATGAGAGGCATGCCAAATCTGTAAAGATTTTAGGATATATTCCCAGAAATAGATTTTCTGTGTCAAACTGTTTACATATTTTTGTACCTGAATCAGTGTCTGTATGCCCATTTCTTCCATTCCATTGCTCCTCAGTCCATAACAATATGACTTTCCCTCTTACTGAAATGATTCTCATCAATGACTTTCTAATTACAATTCCAACAGTTAATTTTCAGCTCTCAAATGAAATGAGTGACTCACTCTCAGTTATAAAAATTCAGTCTGTATCCTGGTATTTATGACCTTTCACAATCAGGACTCAATATATTTTTAGTTTGTTTAACATTCTTTCCACTCTTCTGAAGACATTTTGTTACGTCATCTTTCTTCAATATCAACAGAATGAGCTGGGTTTATACTTCACAGATAAAGTAATCAGATGGATGCTACCTCAACTCTGTTATCTTTCCTTGTACAACCCCTTCCTCCACAAAGTCACCTGGCATTATACCAAGATTTACCTCTATCCTTTTTCTGTCTAAAGCTAGTTCTTTCACCACCTTTTTTAGGAACCTCACTACATCATTTATCAATTTTCACCCATGTAACTTCAACATTTCACTCTCTAGCACATTAAAACTTGCTGAAACTTATCAGAACAAGTAGTGGCTAGAGCCCACCTAAGCTTTCTAAAAGCCCTGGTAGGTACCAGGCATGGGGAAGGCATAAAGCAAGAAGACCTTTGGCTTACCAATATATTCAACATATATATATATATATATATATCAATCAACCTTCTCCTATGCTCAGGCATTGTTTTGGGGTTCTACTTGAGATTAACTACAGACACCAACCAAATCAAGGTTGGGAATTACCACCCTGCGAAAGGTATGGAGTCAAGTCCTTCCGTGTAGGACTCTAAGCTTAGACGACAGAGTTGCAGCAACAACCCTCTTCTTATATGCGAAAGCCTGTCAGTTGTTAGGTTACTTGTATTGGAAGCAGCTCCTCTGTGCTAAGGGGGGAGAGGGCTCAAGTAATTATCAAAAGTACCTTAATGTGGAAATTAATAATGGTGATGATTGCACAACGTGATGAATGTAATTAATGTCACGGGATTGTACACTGAATTGAAGTGGCAAAAAACAAACAACCCCCCATAAAGACATTGAATTGTGTACTTTAAAATGATTAAAATGGTGAATTCCATGTTATGTGAACTTTAATCTCGATAAAATTTTTTTTTAATTGCATCGAGGGAAGAGATGCATGTAATGGAACTCATTTATAACAATAATTTTATAGGGAGAGTTCTTATAATGCTGTTAAATATGCGTTGGAGCCATCCAATTTTGAAAAAAAATTTTAAAACACCTATTTTAAAGAGTCTACTGGTGTTCTTTTATATTATAAAGAGAAAGTCATTCATTTATTTTACAAGGACAATGCTTAAAGAATTTGTTCTTTCATTCTTCATAATATTACTCAGGGAATAATAGCTTTGGCATGAACAATGGCTGGGCTGTTTTTGTTTTCCTTATTGATACTTAATATTGGATCTCTGGTTATTGGTTTGCAATTTCCATTGCATAAAATTTCCATCTTGCTACATGTGTTATGCCCTGCAGGAGGCAAGTCGTGGGTCAGGACTGGCTTCTTCAGCGTAGAGAGGTCTTTTGGGCATGTCTTTATGTTAATTGCTATAAGTAAAGATTTTTTTTAAGGACTATCAATCTTAAAAAAAAAATGCTAATAAAGATGCTGGGGTCATGAATTGTGTTGTCAGGCAAAATTAAAATCAGTAATTATATTGGACTAAAGAGAGCCAGGACACACACCTTGTAAGAACTGCCCCAATGATCTGTTTCTTAGGGTGCTAAGCTTTGTTATGACAGTTTTGCACAATGCACATGCCAAAAGAATATGTTATTACACATTTTGTTAAGAAATGTGTTCATGTTATATAAAAAGAAGAAAAGATAATTTCTCAATCAGACTTTAGAAGAGGATGAATCACCCAGATGTAGTTTCTTCTCTGTAAGGCCACTATAGGGAAAAATGGCAAAATATGCATGGTGAGCAACTAGATTTTTCTGTATTATATGTGTTTCTAATTTTAAAGCTCCCTTTCGCCTGGCAGATGCATTTAATTAAAATCAGTGGATTAGAAAATAGAACAATGAAAGCTGCTCTTCAGGGAAAAGGCTCTGAATAAGAAATTGTATGCAAGGCCAGTTTGCCTTCAGTTACAACCACGTTTTAGAAACTTTGTGGCTAAATCCAGGTTACATTTTCTTCTTTATAACCCCTTTGAAAAGTTTCTAATTTTTATTTAAAAATTTTTTTTTTGTGCTTTAGGTGAAAATTTACAGATCAAATTAGTTTCTTATTCAACAATTCATACACAAATTGTTTTGTGACATTGGTTGCCAACACTGCAATGTGTCAACACTCTCTGCTTCTCCACCCCGGAAGGTACCCTGTTTCCATTGGTCCAGTTTTCCTGTCCCTTCCTGTCTTCTTGTCTTTGCTTTTGGGCTGGAGTGCCCATGATTCAACTATGAAGCACTTTTCTCGTGCATATTATTGTTTACCCTATAACTAAAAACTCATTGCCGTCAGGTTGACTCCAACTCATAGCAACCGTATAAACCCTATAGACCTGTCTAATCTTTAGCTGAAGGGTGAATCTTGGGAGTGACTTCAGTACTGAGTTAAAAGGGTGTCTGGGGGTCATACCCTGAGGGTATCTCCAGTCTCTGTTAGACCAGAAGTTTGGTCTTCTTGTTTCTGTGAATTTGAATTTTGTTCTACATTTTTTCTCCTGCTTTGCCTGAAACTCTCTATTGTGAGACCTGTCAGAGCAGTTGACAGTGGTAACTGGGCACCATCTGGTTGTTCTGGGCTCAGTCTCATGGAGGCTGTGATAGTTGTGGTCCATTAGTCCTTTGGACTAATATTTCCCTTGTGTTTTTTGCTTTCTTCGTTCTCCGTCTCTGCAGGCGGGGTGGGGCCAGTAAAAGTATGGCCTCTCCCAGGTTTTTAAGGCACCAGCCACTACTCACCACCTTGGAATGTAGAACATTTTATTTATAAACTACAGTATGACTATTGAGCTAGATATTCCCTGAGACAACGGTCCCCAGCCCTTAGCCTAGTAACTTGGTCCCGCAGGGAGTTTGGATGTGTCTCTGAAGCCTCTATGATTTTGCCTTGGTCAAGTTGTGCTTAAAGGAAACCCTGGTGGCGTAGTGGTTAAGTGCTACAGCTGCTAACCCAAGGGTTGGCAGTTCGAATTATTGTGTACTGTCTTACCCTTCACCAAAGTTATCACTTATCTACTATCTAGTTAGTGTTTTTCCCTCTCCACCTCTCCCTTCCCTCATAACCATCAAAGATTGTTTCTTTCTGTGTGTGAACCTTTTCATGAGTTTTTATAATAGTAGTCTCATATAGTATTTGCCCTTTCGTGACAAACTTATTTCACTCAGCATAATGCCCTCCAGATTCATCCATTTTATGAGATTTTTGCAGATTTCCCATTGTTCTTTACCTCTGTGTAGTATTCCATTGTGTGTATGTACCATGGTTTGTTTATTCATTCATCCCTTGATGGGCACTTAGGTTGTTTCAATCTTTTTGCTATTGTGAACAATGCTGCAATGAGCATTGGTGTGCATATGTCTATTTATGTGAAGGCTCTTATTTCTCTACGATATATTCCTAGGAATGGGATTGCTGGATCATATGGTATTTCTCTTTCTAGCTTTTTAAGGAAGCTCCATAACATTTTTCAAAGTGGTTGTACCATTTTACACTCCCAATAACAGTACATAAGAGTTCCAATCCCCCACAACCTCTCCAACATTTGTTATTTTCTGGATTTTTTTGGATACGTTCCAGTAATGTCGGGGTGAGATGGTATCTCATTATGACTTAGATTTGCACTGCTGTAATGGCTAGTGACTGCGAGCATTTCCTCGTTTGTCTGTTGGCTGCTTCAATGTCTTCTTTAGTCAAGTGTCTGTTCATATCCTTTGCCCATTTTTTAAATACATTATTTGTCTTTTTGTTGTAAAGGTGTTGGATTTTCTTAAAGATTTTAGAGATTTGACCTTTGTCAGATACATTATAGCCCCAATTTTTTCCCAGTCTGTAGTTTCTCTTTTTCCTCTTTTGGTGAAGCCTTTTGATGAGCACAAGTGTTTGATTTTTTTAGGAGCTCCCAGGTATCTAGTTTATCTTCTAGCATTTGTATATTGTTAGTTATGGTTAGTATAATGTTCACTTCATATATTAGGGCCCTTAGCATTAATCCTATTTTTTCTTTCATGATCTTAGGTTTTGATCTACTTAGAATTAGTTTTTGTGTATGGTGTGAGGTATGGGCCCTGTTTCATTTTTTTTCAAGTGGAAACCAGTTTTGCCAGCACCATGTGTTAAAAAGAATGTTGTTTCCCTCATTTAATGAGCTTTGGGCCTTTGTCAAAGATCAGATGACCATAGGTGAATAGATTTACATCTGGCTTCTCGATTTTTGTTCCATTGGCCAATGTGTCTGTTGTATCAGTACCAGGCTGTTTTGACTACTGTACCTGTGTAGTAGGTTCTGAGGTCTGGTACTATAAGGCCTCCCACTTAGTTCTGTTTCTTCAATAATGCTTTACTTATTTGGGGCCACTTTCCTTTCCTTATAAAGTTAGTGATTAATTTTTCCATCTTGTTAAAGAATGTTTCTTCATAGCAAAATATTCAATATTTTTATTTGTTTGCATGTGAACTCTCTGTTCTACCTAATCAATAAATATTTTCTTGTTTCCTATGAAAGAAACAAGTTAAGTATGGCCCACGCGCTATGAACACAACTGAAATTTAAAAACACTGTTAAAATGATGTCACCCATAAACACTTAGCAAAGCTACTCAGAGAGCTTGTCATAGTCTCGGCTGGTCTTCAAGTCTCTCTCCTCTTAGTCCAGTGAACTTCCTAGGGCTGTCTGATATTTCTATTCTTATCTTCCTATTCTTGGCCAAACATACTTTTCAGCTAGTGTTATAAACAATCTACTTTATAATTCATCCCTTTAAGGCCTAGATGTCAACAGTAAGAATAACATTTAAATTGTAAAGATATTGCTTCTGATGTGCTAGGAATCAAAGCCCATACAATATCTCAAGGGTTACCACACTATACCTCTTTCTACCCCAGTGATATATATCCATTTGAATAATTTCTTTTTTTTTAAAAAAAAAAAGGAGAAAATGAAATAAATATTTGTTTTGAGGTCCTCTGACAGCCTCTTTTCAATTACTCCAATGTTTGCAATCCAATTCAAAGACTTTTGAGCCATCTCTGTTTTTGGGGAAGACCATGTGAGACAATGGGGGAAATTATCTTGAAAGAACAAAATGTGGATTACCATCTGTTTTGCCAAGAAAAGAACTATTTATTTATTTTAAGTTTAGTAGTAACTGTGTTAAATGCAGATGTACAGTCATTAAAGATTCTTTGTTGCAAGCTGTAGACCAAAAAGCCTTTTGCTGTGAAGCCTAATGCCCCTAAAAGACAGAGTAGAACTGCCCCAAAGGGTTTCCAAGGAGAAGCTGGTGGATTCAAACTGCCAGCCTCTTGGTTAGCAGCTGTAAGTCTTAAGCACTGCACCACCAGGCCTCCTAAGCCGTATACAGGTGTTATAAAACATCAGTTCACATTCTAAAATTCCATATTATCAATGCTCAGTTCCTGGTTTGTGATATTTCATTTCGTTTGTTTTTAACAGATGTGCCACTGAGAGTTCTTTTTATTCCTACAGTCAATTGACTTAAGCACATACTAGAGAAAAAGTAAAAGTAGGAGATGCTAAAACAGTGGTTTATATTTCTTTAGTTTTTCTCTTGCCCTCACTTCACCGTTTGCAATTTTCATGTTGTCAGAAAAAGTTCTTAACATAGAAATGTTCCCGTTGTGGAAAATAGTGTTTACATTTATTTTACTATATTCTGGAATTTGGTTGAAAATGTTTTAAATGTGTTATTGTTAAAGACCTTTCATTTTCTAAAGTAGAAATAAGAAACAAAGTCCTCTGTACATCACATCAAGGAAAAGCTTTAAATAGACTAACTGATGGAATGATAAATGATGGAATGTGTTTTAAAATGGGGAAAAATCACACATCCATTTGTACTGATTTCTCCTTTTGATTCCTATGGTAAAAAAAAAAAAAAGTATAACACTGCAAATCTGATTATGCAATTTTTGTCTTTCTCCCCTCTCTTTAACTCCTTTTCATTTGAAAATAAAATTAAACATGTAAAATCAGTATTTGAAATTATTTCCAGTGTACAATAAATGGGGTCATAAACACATTTTAAATAAAACCCCGAACTAGGTGAATTCAACGAAATTAGGTTTCACAGGGTATAACTTTATAGACTTTTTATTTGAACTCACAAAAACTGTAAATACCAGGTAGTTTAACACGAAGAATATGAAACTTAAGCTTTAGGGCTCCTTACTTGCAGGGTCCTCTTTAATGGTCTGCACTTATTTATTTTTAAATAACATTAACATTTCTACGAAGAGAGTTTTAATATTGATAACATGGCTTTTACCAGGGAAAGGGGACTAACCTTTCCCCAGTCCTATCCCTATATTTAAAAAAAATGTTCTGCCTCTTTTACAATATTTACGCAAAGACTCTAAAGTTCTTTTACTGTGCAATGACCATTGCAATTACTTTTATTTGGTAATGACTATTGCTATTTTTCCTTCATTTTTAAAATCTACTTTACTGAGGTATAATTTGAATATAATAAAATACATATTCACAGTACCAAACTGACAAATACGTGCATGTGTATGTGTGTATATATATCCATGTAACCATCACCCCAGTCAAAGTACAGTACATTTCCATCATCCAGAAAGTTCTGTCATGTTTCTCAGCTTGCAATAATACCTCTGCTTCAAAGAATCTGATTTTTATCAATAAGTTTATTTTTGCCTGTTTTAGAACTTCATATAAATGAAATAATATAGAATGTACTCTCTTTTGTTCAGCTTGATGTTTTTAAGATGCATCGCTGTTTTGGGGTATGTTGGTAGTGTATCCCTTTTTAGTGCGGAGTAGTGTTGTATTGTATGCATATACTACCATTCGTATTTTCATTCAGCAGTTGATGTACATTTGTTTTGTTTTCAGGTTTTACCTGATATGCACAGAGCTCCTAAGGACATTTTTGTACAGGTCTTTGTGTGGATGTATGCTTTCATTTCTCTTGGGTAAATACCTATGTGTGTAATTTCTGGGTTATGTATTAAATGTATGTTTACCATCATGAGAAGGTGTTTTCCAAAGTGGTTGTGCCATTTCGCATTCTATCAGCAGCGTAAGTGAGATCCAGTCTTTTCACACCCTCACCAACAGTTTTTTTTTAATTGTGCTGTAGATGAAGGTTTACAGAGCAAAATAGTTTCTCATTAAAAAACTGATACACATGTTGTTTTGTGACATTGGTTGCCAACCCCACTACACGTCAATGCTCTTCCCTTCTCAACTTCCCTGTTACTAGCTTTCCTGTCCCCTCTTACCTTCTCATCCTTGCTCCTGGGCTGGTGTGCCCATTTCATCTTGTTTTGTTTTATGGTCCTGTCTAAACTTTGACTGAAGGGTGAACCTTAGGAGTGACTTCAGTACAGAGTTAAAAGGCTGTCCAGGGACCATACTCCTGGGTTTCTCCAGTCTCTGTCAGACCAGTAAGTCCTGTCTTTTTGTGCCTCACCAACACTTTTTAATTAATAGCTATTCCATTGTATCTGAAGAGGTTTCTCACTGTGGTTTTAATTTGTATTTCCCTGATAACTAATGATGTAGAACATCTTTTGTATATGTTTCTCGGCCATCTGTATGTTTTTTGGTGCACTGTCTGCTCAAGGCTTTTTTTCCCCCATTTTTTATTGTTGCATTTATACAAGTTCTTTGTATATTCTGCATAAAGGCCTTTTGTCACATACATGTTTTGTAAAAATTTTCTCTCAGTTTATGGCTTGCCTTTTTATTTTCTTAACAGTGTCTTTTAAAGAACAGAAGTATTTAATTTTGACAAAGCACAAATTTCAGTTATTTTTATGCCCTAATCATAACCTACTCCAAGGTTGTGAAGACATTCATTTATGTTTTCTTTTAGAGGTTTTATAGTTATAGATTTTGTTTATGTCTATGGTCTTTTCAAATTTGTTTTTGGATACGGTATGAGGTAGGTTTTGAGTGTCTTTGTTTTCCCCACTGGTACCCATTTATTCCCGAACCATTTGTAGAACATACTAACCTTTCCTGCAATTGAATTACACTGTTACATTTAAAGAAGATCAATTAAAAACATATGTGTGGTCTCTTCCAAGGGTTTTCTCTTATGTTCCATTGTTCTCTGTGTCTATATTTAAATCAATACCACACAGTCTTGATTAGTACAGCTGTATAGTAAATCCTGAAATCAGGTAGTGTAAATCCTAATCCTACAACTTTTTTTTCCATGCAGTTTTGGCTACTGTAGTTTGGTGCCATATCTATGCTAATTTAAGGGTCAGTTTGTCAATTTCTAAAATCTGGAATATGATTTGGGTTGGAATCTACAGACTAATTTAGATAGGAGAAGCATCTTAAAAATATTGAGTAATTCAATACACAAACATGGTATATCACTATATTTACCTACACCTGTGATTTCTCTCAGCAACTTTTGTACCTTTCATTTCAGAGTTTGTAGTGGATTGAATAGTTTTCCCCCCAAATTTATGTCCACCTAGAGCTTCTAAATATGACCTTGTTCAGAAATAGGATCTTTGTAGAAGAAATTAGTTAGGATGAAATCACACTGTATTAGGATGGACCCTAAATTCAATAACTGGTGTCCTTAAAGGGATAGAGAAATTTGGAAACATACAAGTGCACACACGCACACACAGAAGAAGGCCATATGACAAAGAAGGCAGGTAAAGGAATGACAGAGCTACAAATCGAAGAACACCTAGGGTTGTCAGGAGCCACCAGAAGATAAGGGCAAGGAAAGATTGTTCCCTGGAGCCTTCAGAGGGAACATGGTACTGCCAACACCTTGATTTCAGATTTCTAGCCTCAAGAAAGGTGAAAGGATATTTTCTGTTATTTTAAGCTACCCAGATCGTGGTAATTTATTATAGCAGCCCTAGAAAGCTAATGCAGAGTTCTTGCATATCTCTCTTTAAATTTTTTCCAAAGCATTTTATATTTATGCTATTTTAAAGGTTCTTACTTTTAAATATTTTTTAAAAAATTAACTGTTGCTAGGATACAGAAATAAAAATTATTTTTAAAAAACTGACCTTGTATTCTGCAACTTTGCAAAACTCATATCTTAATTTTAACAATACTTTAAAAATATTACTTAGGGTTGTCTATGCAGACATTTATCATATCACCTGTGATGGTTAATGTTATTTGTCAGCTTGGCTAGGCTGTAATTCTCAGTGGTTTGGCAGATACTATGTATTACCTTCCATTTTGTGATCTGATACAAAGCTGCTAATCAGTTGGAAGAGGAGTTTCTTTGGGGGTATGGTCCGTATTCATGATATAAACCAATGTTCTGACAAAGCTTGCTCTCTCTCAATCTTGCTTTCATCTCATCATCCTCTGACTTCCAGTTTTTGGGACCTGAGGAGCCTTCTGCAACTAGCCTGACCAGCAGGTTTTGGTTTCACCAGCTCCCACAACCCTGTGAACCAGCAGCCGCCTGCAGTTTGACCTGCAGATTTAGGATTGGTCAGCCATTGCAACCACAGGAGTTAGGAGAAGCCTCTGGCCTGATGCCTGACCCACAGATTTGGGACTTGCCAGCTTCCACAATTACATGAGCCATTTCCTTGAAATAAATATCTCTGTATATATTTATACATACACTTCATTGGTTTTGCTTCTCTAGAGAACTCAGCCTAAGATATTACCTATAGATGGATATGGATATGGATCTCAGGCTTAAATCAAACTTCAAACTTTTTCATCTTGTTTTATTACACTGCCTAGGGCCTCCAGTGTAATATTGAATAGAAATGATGAGGACAGACATTTATATCTTATTTCCAATCTTAAGGAAAAATATATAGTGCTTTATAACGAAGTATGATGTTAGCAGTAGATTTCTTTCATAGATGCCCTTTATTAAGTTGTGGATTTGTCATTCTGCCCCAGTTGTGCTGAGTTTTTTGTCATACATGATTCATTTTTTTTCAAAATTGTTTCTTACCCAAAGTGATCTGTAGATACAATGCAATCCTGATCCAAATACCAATGAAATTTTTTAATGACATGGAGAAACAAATCACCACTTCATACAGAAGGGACAGAGGCCCCAGATAAGTAAAACATTACTGAAAAAGAACAAAGTGGGAGGCCTCATGCTACCTGATTTTAGAAGCTATTATAAGATCACAGTAGTTAAAACAGCCTGGTACTGGTACAACAGATACATAGACCAAAGGAACAGAATTGAGAATCCAGACATAAATTAATCTATCTATGAGAAGCTGATATTTTACTAAGGCCCAAAATCCATTAAATGGGGAAAAGACAGTCTCTTTAACAAATGGTGCTGGCATAACTGGATATCCATCTGCAAAAAAATGAAACAAGTCCCATACCTCACACCATGCACAAAAACAAATTCAAAATGGATCAAAGACCTAAAAATAAAATCTAAAATGTTAAAGATCATGGAAGAAAAAAATAGGGACAATGCCAGGAGCCCTAATACATAGCATGAACAGTATATAAAACATTACTAATAATGCACAAACACCAGAAAAGAAACTAGATAACTGGGAGCCCCTAAAAATCAAACACTTATGCTCATCCAAAGACTTCACCAAAAGAGTAAAAAGATTACCTACAGACTGGGAAAAAGTTTTTGGCTATGACATATCTGATCAGTATCTGATCTCTAAAATCTACATGATACTGTAAAAATTCAACAACAAAAAGACAACCCAATTAAAAAATGGCAAAGGATATGAACAGACACTTCACCAAAGAAGACAATCAGGTGGCTAACAGATACATGAGAAAATGCTCATGATCATTAGCCGTTAGATAAACACAAATCAAAACTAAAATGAGATATCATCTCACTCCAACGAGGCTGGCATTAATCCAAAAAACACAAAATAATAAATGTTGGAGAGGCTGTGGAGAGACTGGAACACTTACAGACTGCTGGTGGGAATGTAAAATGGTACAACCACTTAGGAAATTGATTCGTCACTTCCTTAAAAAGTAGAAATAGAACTACCATACAGTCCAGCAATCCCACTCCTTGGAATATATCCTAGAGAAACAAGAGCCTTCACAACAACAGATATATGCACACTCATGTTCATTGCAGCGCTGTTTACAATAGGAAAAAGATGGGGGCAACCAAGGTGCCCATCAAGGGATAAATGAATAAATAAATTATGGTATATTCACAGAATAGAATACTACGCAATGATCAAAGAACAACGATGAATCTGTGAAACATCTCATAACAGGGAGGAATCTGGAAGGCATTATGCTGAGTGAAATTAGTCAGTAGTAAAAGGACAAATATTGCATGAGATTACTATTATAAGAACTTGAAAAATAGTTTAAACAGAGAAGAAAATATTCTTTGATGGTTAAGAGTGTGGGGAGGGAGGGCGAGGGGAATTCACTAATTAGATAGTAGACAAGAACTATTTTAGATGAAGGGAAAGACAGCACAAAATACAGGAGAGGTCAGCACAACTGGGCTAAACCAAAAACATAGAAGTTTCCTGAATACAACCAAACACTTTGAAGGTCGGAGTACCAGGGACGGTGGTCTGGGGACCATGGTTTCAGGGGTCTTCTAGGTCAATTGGCATAAGAAAACGTAAGATGATGTTCTGCATCCCACTTTGGTGAGTGGTGACTGGGATTTATAATGCTAGCAAGCAGCCATCTAAGATGCATCAGTTGTTCTCAACTCACCTGGAGCAAAGGAGAATGAAGAACACCAAAGACACAAGGTAATTATGAGCCCAAGAGACAGAAAAGGCCACATAAACCAGAGACTACATCAGCCTAAGACCAGAAGAACTAGATGGTGCCTGGCTACCACTAATGACTGCCCAGAAAGGGAACACAACAGTGAATTCCAGGAGAACAGTGAGATGCAGGTCTCAAATTCTTGTAAAAAGACCAGACTTAATGGTCTGAAAGAGACTGGAGGGACCCCAGAAGTCATGGTCACCAAACCCTCTGTTAGCTCAAGACTGGAACCATTCTGGAAGCCAGTTCTTCAGACAGGGATTGGACTGGATTGTAAGACAAAAAATGATACTGGTGAGGAGTGAGCTTCTTGGCTCAAATAGACACGTGAAACTATGTGGGCAACTCCTGTCTGGAGGAAAAATAAGAAGGCAGAGGGGGACAGGAGCTTGTTGAATGGACACGGGAACTACAGGGTGGAGAGGAGGAGTGTGCTCTCTTATTATGGGGAGAGCAGCTAGGAGAATATAGCAAGGTGTGCATAAGTTTTTGTATGAGAGACTGCCTTGATTGTAAGCTTTCACTTAAAGCACAATAAAAATAAAATTTTCTGTATCTATTGGGGGAAGTGCATGATTTTTTATCTTTATTCTAATATTGTGGTGAATTATGTTGATCGATTTTTGAACATTAACCAACCTTGCACTCCCAGGATAAATTTTCCTTAATAAACATAGTACATTTCTATTAGCTAATACTTTAAGAACTTTTGTATTTATATTCTTGAAGAATATTTGTCTGCAATTTCCTTGGCTTGTAATGTCTATATGGTTTTAGTATCAGATAATCCTGGTTTTATTACATGACTTTGGAAGTGTTCTCTGTCTTCTAAAAAGCTTATATAAGATTGGTATTCTTTCTGCCTTAAATGTTTGGTAAAATTCATTAGTGCATTTATCTGGGTTTGAAGTTTTCTTTGTAGAAGGGCTTTTAATTATTAATTCATTAAAAAAAAAAAACTGGAAACATGAACTATTCAGATTTTCTTTTTCTTAATTCAACTGCAATGGAAGTAATAGGAACTATAAGCACTTAGAGCTGTGCTCATCATCCAAAAAATCTGATCAGCAAAATAAAAAAGGAAAACAGATTTTTTTCTTTAAAACTAATAATCACAATAAAAATGTCATATTTTGGTTAGGTTAAAATAGTTATGAAATGATGAGGTAAATTTACATTTCTAGGCTTTCTTTTTAACAAATTTATTTCAAGAAATATTCACTATGTATCTCTTTTTTGAAACTACTATACTTGATTGGAGCCCTGGTAGTTCAGTGGTTAAGAGCTTGGCTGTTAACTGAAAGATTGGCAGTTCAGATCCACCAGCTGCTCCTTGGAAACCCCATGGAACAGTTATACTCTGTCCTATAGGGTTGTTATGAGTCAGAACCAACTCAGTGGCAATGGTTTTTATTATGCTTCACCATATAAGGTACAAAAGTGATTATTTAATTTATTTCCTGTTTTGTTTTTTGTTTTCAGGATTATACACAGATGTCTAGGGTAAATGTTTTGCTGTTTTACTACAGAGTTCTATTGTTTTGAAGTAGAATATGATGATGTTTTTTCTTTTTTCATGCCTATAACTACAAATCCATAACCAAGATACTACATAATGGTTGTACGGAAAGGGTAAAAAGGGAAACAAATGCTAGACTTGCAAAATTATATATTTGTACATATAACCACCCACAGTAAATACTCTGGTTATTACCACTTTAAATATAAAAGTATAATGAAAGCCAGTTTAAAGTTTAGATAGTATGAATTAAAATTCACACATCTTTTCTAAGGGCAGTTTCTTTATATATGCAACACGGATTCAAGACCTTTGACATTAAAATACACATTCACTGAATTTATTTTTCCTTGTAAAAGCCTTTGTGACAGAATTAATGATAACTTTTTTTTTACAGTTAGCATCACAATTATACCATTCAAATATTACCTTAGTGCTACTATTAATTATTTTTATAAGCCTTTTTTTTGCTTCTGTAAGTTACAAGTTTATTTTCCTCCTTAAAAATCAAGGGATTATTTATCTCAACAACCATGATAATGTTCTCTAGGTGGTGTTCATGAAACGATTTGTTGAGCTGAACTAATACGCTTTTCCAGTTTTCTGGCAAAAATTCCTTAAGATTCATCAGCTTCCTTCTCCTCGTGACAATAGAGCTAACTACAGCTTTCCCTGTTGTAACTAAAAACAGTCATCAGATCTTGAAACTTTTATTTTAACACTTTGCAGCTATTACATGTAGCTCTTTCAAGGTTCAATATATTCAGTAAATCCAGAGTAACATCTAGGAAAATTTATCAAGTGGGTTATTGATTTGTTTTCTTCAACACCCAACCTTCTTACTCATCAGTCCCATTGAATGCTTTATTGGCAACTTCTTCCTCAGTTTATTTCTCTGCCTGTTCAGTACTGTTGGGTTTTCACTTTCTGGGCTCCCTTGGAACCTATCCTTCTGTGAGAGTGACCTGTATTTTCTAGCTGTCACCTCTCTTCTTCCTTTTCCATTAGAAATTACTTGTCTCTTTGTTTTCTTAAGGGTATTGATATTTGCTAAAGTTAAATAAATAAGTAAAAGTTGATGATGGATTAAGGTGTTACCTTCCCTGTCTAAAACCCAAACCAAACCAGTGCTGTTGAGTTGATTCCAACTCATAGCAACTCTATAGAGTAGAACTGCCCCATAGAGTTTCCAAGGAGCGCCTGGAGGATTTGAACTGCCAACGCTTTCATTAGCAGCTGTAGCACTTAACCACTATGCCACCAGGGTTTCCATCTACCCTGTCTAGGTAATATATATTTATATTTGCTGAGATAGCTGCAGTGTAGCAGAAGTAATATTGGATTTAAAAATTAATATTTACTTTGGATAGTTTTAAAATAAGATAATAGATATAAAATCACTGCAGTTATTTTTCTATTTATGAAAATTCTTTCCCCAAAAACCAACACTAAAAAAAACATACAGAGGATGAACTCAATAACTGGGAGCTCCTTAAAATTAAACACTTGTGCTCATTTAAAGACTTCACTAAAAGAGGAAAAAGAGAACCTACAGACCAGGAAAAATTTTTGGCTGCAACATACCCGACAAGGGCCTAATCCCTCAAACCTATAAGAAAATCCAAACCTCTACAACAAAAAGGCAAAAAAATCCAATTAAAAACTGGGCAAAGGATATGAACAGACACTTCACCAAAGACATTCAGGCCGCTAACAGACACATGAGGAAATGTTCTCGGTGATTAGCCGTTAGAGCAATGCAAATCAAAACTACTTTGAGACATCATCTTACCCAGACATTACTGGCACAAATAAAATAAATAAATAACAAATGTTGGAGAGGTTGCTGGGGACTGGAACACTTATGCACTGTTGGTGGGAATGTAAAATGGTGCAACCACTATAGAAATCTATACGATGCCTCCTTAAGAAGCTAGAAATAGAACTACAATAGGATCTAGCAATCCCACTCCTCGGAACATATCTAGAGAAATAAGATCCATCACACTAATAGACATATGTACACTCGTATTCATTGCAGCATTATTCACAATAGAAAAAAGATGGAAACAGCCTAAGTGCCCATCAGCAGATGAATGGATACACAAATTATGGTACATACACACAATGGAATCCTATGCAAGGATAAAGAACAGTGATGAATCTGGGAAACCTCTCATGACATGGATGAATCTGGAGGACATTATACTGAGTGAAATAAGTCAATCATGAAAGTGCAAATATTGTATGAGACCACTATTATAAAAAACTAAAGAAAACATTTACACACAGAAAAAAAATCTTTGATAGTTACTTATGAAAATAGGCACAAGAAATTCTAACACCTAGATTGGTCTGCACTGGAAAGAGCAAAGATTTCTCCTGAAACTCCTGGAATTTTAGGCTACGTTTTTGACATACCTTTTGGCAAACTAATTGATGAAAATAACATTAATGAACGAATTAACTCTCATCTGCATGAATCAGATTTTCAGAAAGTTGAGACTAACCATTGTCAACATAATGATAAGACGAATTATGTAGCAAATGATAATATACCTACTCTTCACTTATCGACTAAAAAAAATATATATATATATATATATTTTCACTTATCAACATAGTTAGGTTCCAAAGATCAGGTTATTTTGCAAGAATCAGCATTATGCAAAAATGGAGGATGATCACAACAGATCACAAAATGGAGGATGATTACATCATTACACACCTGCCAAATTATATCATTACATACCTGCCAAATTACATCATTGAATAACTGCCAACCCCTGAGAATCACGGCCTAGCCAAGTTAGTTGACACATAACCTTAACCATCACAGCGTTATTCTTACCTAGCACCTTGGCATTTGTTACTGCCAGACGTATGTTGTTAAAGTGCAAAATAGTCAGAAAGTAGATTTTTTATAGTTGCCATAAATATGAAATGTCACATAATGAGACAGTTGATAAGTGAGGAGTAGATGTATAGTGCTAGGCACTTTTCTAAATATTTCACACATATTATCTCATTTGTCCTCAAATATCCCTATTAGATGGGTGAGAAAACATGTACATAAATTTTGAGTAACTTAATCAAGGTCACAAGGTCCCCAGAGGTGGAGCCAACACAGAAACTGGGGCAGTCTAGCTCCAGAGTCTATGCTGTTAACTACTATGCTTTGTTCTTCAAGTAGGGGTTGTTGTCAATGGAATAACACATAGGGCTGGGCTTACTCATATGCCCTGCTGTACATATGGGAGGTAATTTTAATTAAATAAATCAAATCAATTATATACTAGCTGAACTGCCCCACACTCCATTGATTAGTAGAGATTTGATTCTCTATGATATTGTTTAGTAGTTATTAATATGCCTGCTTTTTTTATGAAAGCATGAAAATTTCTACGTCAGTAGGAAAGATTTTCTTATTATTTTGGCACTCAAAACTTTTGTACAATATTTGGAATTTAGTAGATGTTCAGTAGAATGCTTGTTGAATAGATGAATGCATGTAAAATGCAAAGCATAATATTAAGTTGTTTGACTACCATCTCCCTTCTCTGTTGACATTCTGAGGTAATGAGAAAAAAGGACAAAATATTCAGAATTTCGAAGGTATAATTTCACTTCTGATATCCAAGATGTTGGAGAATGTAGTTTATGTCCACTAAAAGCTATAAGATTTAATAAAACTCACCTCTTGCATTATCTATTGCTATGTAAAAACTTCGCAGCTTAAAACAATAATAATCAATTACTATACCACACAATTTAGGAATTCCTGAATTAGGAATTCAGGAGTGGCTCATCTGGATGGCTCCAACTGAGGTCTCTTATAAGTTTGCACTCAAGATATTGGCCTATGCTTCAGTCTCAAGCTTGACTAGGGCTAGAGGATCTGCATCTACAATGGCTTAAGCACATCGCAGACAAGATGATGTTGGGTGTTGGCAGTTGACCTCAGCTTTTTTCCATAAGGCTGTTTTTATATCTTTGTGAAAACGGCAGCTGGCTTCTCACAGAGGGTGTAATCCAAGAAAGAACAAAGCAGAATTTACAGCATCGTTTTTAGCCTTCTTTAGAATTCACACATTGTCATTTTTGTATTACCTATTGGTTCCACAAGTCAACCAGATTAAATGTGGGAGAGGATTACACAAAGGCTCTCATGGCCGTGTTGGATGCTGGCTACCAAGCCTTCTATCATCAGCAGTTTTGAACTGAGGGAGACCTCCCTCAACAGAATCTTAGCCTGTTCCTGGAAGAGTATAGTAGAGAAAATGTCTCTCTTCCTACAGAGCTCACTACCAGAAAAGAGATAAGGAGGGGCTAAACGATGTAGGCTGAGTTTCTTCCTCCAAACTCAACAATCAGATTAGTGATCCCAATTCCCCTGTTACAGAAAGAGTAAGAGAGTGGCAAAAGGCCAGGAATGTTACAATGAAGGAAACATTAAAAGTGGGAAATAATAGTTTCACCACTAACACTCCGTACAGCTTTATGAGCTAGTACCTTAATTTACAGACTTTCAGTGAGGGTGGTTACAATAATCACCAATCTTTGTATAGTTCTTTGAACTTAAAAAGCACTTTAATGTTCATTCTCTCATTTAACACTAACAGTGTATTATTATCATCATTTTTCAAATGAATAAGACAAGGCCCAGAACTTAACACATTTAGTTTATGAGAAGTGGTAATGCGGGGGTTAAGACTCAGATCAATTAATTTAGTATTTTTTCCATATGGAGCTCTGGTGGCACAGGCTTAAGCACTTGGCTGCTAACTGAAAGCAAGGTCTACAGTTTGAACTTACTAGCCCTCTGCAGGAGAAAGGTGTGGCAGTCTGCTTTTGTAAAAATCAAAGTCTTGGAAACCCTATGGCACCGTTCTCTGTCATATGGGGTCACTATAAGTCGGAATTGACTTGACAGCAATTGTTGTTGTTAGGTGCTGTTGAGTCACTTCCCACTCATAGTGACCCCATGCCAACAGAAGGAAACAACGCCTGGTCCTGTGTCATTCTCACAGTCATTGTTATGCTTGAGCCCATTGTTGCGGCCACTGGGTCAATCCATCTCATTGAGGGTCTTCCTCTTTTTTGCTGATCTTCTACTTTACCAAGCATGATGTCCTTCTCCAGAGGCTGATCCCTCCTGATAACATGAATAAAGTATGTGAGATGAAGTCTCACCATCCTTGCTTCTAAGGAGCATTCTGGCTGTATTTCTTCCAAGACAGATATGTTGGTTCTTTTGGCAGTCTATGGTAAATTCAGTATTCTTCACCAACACCATAATTCAAAGGCATCAATTCTTCTTTGGCCTTCCTTACTCATTGACCAGCTTTCGCATGTATAGGAGGCGATTGAAAATGCCATGGCTTGGGTCAGACACACCTTAGTCTTCGAAGTGATGTCTTTGCTTTTTAACACTTGAAGAGGCCTCATGAAGCAAATTTGTCCAATGCAATGTATCGTTTGATTTCTTGCCTGCTGCTTCTGTTGGTGTTGATTGTGGATCCAAGTAAAATGAAGTCATGTTACTCGACAGCAATGGGTTCAGTTTTTTTTTTCCCCGCATTATATCCAGATGTCACAGGTTCTTTGAAACAGATGATCCTCTCAGCATGGGTAAAGCAGGTTGACTGAGATATGTATGAATAAAGTAGCCTTGTGGAAGCCCTGGTGGCATAGTGGTTAAGAGCTACAGTTGCTGACCAAAAAGTCGGCAGTTTGAATCCACCAGCGCTCCTTGGAAACCCTGTGGGAGAGATCTACTCCTTCCTATAGGGTCTCTATGAGTGGGAATCGACTCGATGGCAATGGGTTAGGGTAAAATACCCTTGGCTTTACTGGCAGAACTGAATAGAAGTTGACTAAAAACTTCAAAATATGTTAAGTTAAAAATTTTGGAATAGAGTAGGGCAAATATGGCCACTATTGTACTTTGCTACGATAGCATTAGATTCAACCGAAGCCACAAATTTCTCTCTTCAAAAGCTGCTTAGATTGTTTTTCTGTCCTGAGGCTAAAGATTCTGAGAAAATTACAGGCTTAATTTTCTCTTGAGATATTAATTTATCCCTCCCCCCAAAAAAAAATTTTTTTTAAAAGGTACTGTTAAGTGGATTCCAGCTCATGGCTACTGTATGTATGTCAGAGTAGAACTATGCTCCACAGGGCTTTCAGTGGCTGATTTTTTTCAAACTTAGATCTCCAGATCTTTCTTCCCTGGTGCCTCAGGGTAGAATCGAGCCACCAACCTTTTGGTTAGCAGTAGAGCACTTAACTGTTTGGGCCAATCAGGGACATGACTAATTTAATCAGCACAATTAATTTCCACGTTCCTCACTTTATAAGAATTATCTGAGAATTTTTTTTTAAAAGTGGTTTTCCCTTCAACCAAAGATGAATTTTATCAGCTATTGTTTGGTTGTCTATACTTCTTACTGACAAAACATCTCCCAAATAAAAAATATTTAAGTCAGAATTTAATAAGGATAGTGTTGTAAAATAACCCCCAAAGATACTGCTGTGAATTAACAATGAATACTATTTTGTGCTGTATTGTTTTAAAAATGTTTAAATGAAGAAGTTTAATGCAATCAAAGAGGTGTGTGTGGAGTATAAATCCTGAAGCTACTGAAACGAGTATTTTCCTTTCCCGGAGACAGATTTCAGAAATGTCTGCATGAAGTTGCAGACCACATTAATTTGTTCATAGAGATTCAGTCAAAGTTGACTGGACCAGACACCATGCTGCATGCTGAGCATTCAGTGATATCCAAGGTAGATAAGTCTCTGATTCTTACAGCTTATAAATGGGTCGAGGAGGAAGCCATCGAATAAGTAAACAAGTTATTGTTTAACGAAAACTTGCAGCAGATTCTGTAAAGGAAAAAAAAATTATGCATTTATTTAGACAATAGGAGGAGCCTGTTTTAGATTGGATGGCCAGGGAAGGCCTCTCTAAAGACAAGATTTTAAGGGTGAATCAGAATAACAAGAACCAACATGAGCATGGCAGACTGAGGTCACAGGTTAATAAAGATTTTCCTTCATTGGGGCTGACCGTGTATCTGTGAGTGTGGTTAGATAGGACATGTTTGTTATCTCTGTTTGGAAAGCCTTTCCAATTTTTACCATGACATCACTACATTATTCCTCTTTTGGAGATGTTGTTACATTGAGGAATAATGTGGGAGTTTAAATAAGCACAAAATCAAGACATAAATCTACCCGAAACGTTTGAAAAATGCTTTATTTCCAACATATTTTCCAGGCTGAAAATTGGATGATTTCCCATGGAATGTTCATTTGAATTAATTGTTCAAATGCGTTAACCTTGGTCAGTAGAGTTATTTTTCAAAACGTCTTCTTTAATCTGACCCTGAAAAGCAATCTAAATTTTACAGGTCCTTTTATTTTCACTCATGCCAAGACCTAAAAGAAAGCCTATTTGTGTAAATCCTTAAATAAAATAAATTCTTATGGTAGTTTCATTATTAAAAAGAATTAAGCTTTGTATTGGATGCTTTGATAACAACAAATAAACTTGTAACAACAGAAAATACAAATTTTATTTAGCAACTAAACTTATCTCATTTATAACCTCTGCTATAGTTTCAATTTTTCTGTCTTCCAAAAATATACTTCGGAGCATTGTTTTGTTCATCTCAGCATACCCAGCCCCTAAAGTGGTAGGTACTTGATGTATGGTAAATGTTCCGTAACGTTTATCTACGTGTCCTTGTTAATGTAAAAAGGTAAATGCTGTTCAGTCATAGAGTTCTTGCTTTCCATGCGGGAGACCCTGGTTCAATTCCCAGCCAACGCACCTTACGTGAAGCCACCACCCATCTGTCAGTGGAGGCTTTGTGTGTGCTGATCATGTTTCAGCAGAGCTTCCAGACTGAGACTAGGACAAAAGGCCTGGTGATCTACTTCTGAAAAGCAGCCAACGGAAATCCTATGGATCACAACGGTCCAATCTACAACTGATAATTGGGACGTTGCAAGACCAAGTAGCATTTCGCTTCGTTGTGAATGGGTTTGCCATGAGTCAGGGGGAAACTCAATGGCAGCTAACAAATAGAGCAAATGCTGTTTGATTATCAATTCAAATAAAATTTAACATATTGGTGCCAGGGTGGTGAGTTTTAGGTTTCTATACTAAAAGATTGGAAACCCTGGTGGTGTAGTGGTTAAGAGCTCAGGCTGCTAACCAAAAGGTGGGCAGTTTGAATCTACCAGGAACTCCTTGGAAACCCTTTAGGTCAGTTCTACTCTATTCTTTAGGGTCGTCATGAGTTGGAATCGACTCGATGGCAATGGGTTTCATTTTTCTTTGGTTTATACTGAATAATTGAGTGACAAATAAGCCTTGGACAATGATTGTTAGATTTGGTACAATTTTTTCTTACATGGCATTTGAAGAAGTGCTTTTAACTTATGACATTATGCTTTGGTTACTGTTATGCTGTGGTGGTTTTTGTTTGAACAGTTTAGGTGATGACGGTAGTAGAGAAGATAGGTAGGGAAGAGAGGGGCATGGGAGTTTGGCCAAAGGGTACTGTGGCCCTATAATCCATGCAACACATTTGGGAGATTTTTAGAATAGACTTTCTCAATTAGAGAGTTGAAGAGATCCACATCATATGACCTTCATGTCATGGAATAGTATTTCTTTTTGTTTCTTGCCAAAGCTTTTCCTTTTATTAATCAGCACGGTTCATTTTTCATGTTTCTCACTTTATAAAAATTATTCGGGGATTTTTTTTTTAAATTAGGTTCTGACTTACATTAAAGGATGGATCTGAACCAATAAGTAACATCATGATAAATGGAGGAAATATTGAAGTTGTCAAGCATTTTACTTGGATTCACAATCAACGCCAAGGGAGGCAGCGGTCAAGAAATCAAACGACGTATTACACTGGGAAAATCTGCTGCAAAAGACCTCTTTAAAGTGTCAAAAGGCAAAGATGTCACTTCGAGAACTAAGGTCACCTGACCCAAGCCATCGAGTTTGCAATTGCCTCATATGCATGTGAAAGCTGGACAATGAATAAGGAAAACTAAAGAAGAATTGATGCCTTTGAGTTGTGGTGTTGACAAAGAATATTGAATATACCATGGACTGCTAGAAGAATGAACAAACCTGTCAGAAGAACTACAGCCAGAATGCTCCTTAGAAGCAAAGACGGCAAGATTTCACTCACTTACTTTGGACAGGTTATCAGGAGGGACTAGTCCCGGGAGAAGGACATCATGCTTGGTAAAGTAGGGGGTCAGTGAGATGGTCTGACACAGTGGCTGTAACAATGGGCTCAAACACAGCAAAGATTGTGAGGAACGTGCAGGACCGAGCAGTGTTTTGTTCTGCTGTATGTAGGGTCGTTATGAGTCGGAATCTTCTTGCAGAAGATTTTCCTTTTGTATACAAAATGATAATAATGTTGCCTTATGTAATTTTACTGAAAATTCTTAATATCATAGTGGATTTTTGGGACCTTTAGTAGAAAGAGATCAAGATCATGGACCATGGACTGTGTAACTAGACTGTCAGTCTAGAACTCTGACTTTGGCATTGACAAGTTGTATGGCCTTTGTTGTCTGACAAGTTACTCTCTCTATGCCTCAGTCTCCTCATTTGTAAACTGTAAATAATACTAAAATCATGTTGTAATGTCAGTTCTGATTTGTAATGACCCCATGTGTGTCAGAGTAGAAACTGTGCTTCATAGGGTTTCCAATAGCAGTTTTTTTTTGGAAATAGATTGCCAGGCCTCTCTTTTGAGGTGCTCTGAATGGACTTGAATTTCCAAACTTTTGGTTAGCAGCCAAGCACTTTAACCATTTGTACCACCCGGGGACTCAGGAAATAATGCTAGTATCTGTATAATAGGGTTTTCATAAGGATACAATCACATTAAGTATGTATGTGAGTGTGTGTACACACACACATATATTGCTGAGAACACTGTGCACAATTAGCTCTATTAAAAGTGTTATTTTTTAATAAAGAATAACATTCATATTAAAATGCATGTGTATTACCATAAATTATAGACAGGAGAACTGAGCATTTCGTGAAAAGCTCCAAATCATTGTGGGGGGTTCACAGGAGGACAGCTTCAATTCAAAGCATCTGAATTCATGACTGTCAGCCATATGTGTGCCTGCTTCTTTCTGATTAAGCCACACAGGATAGCAATCTTTTGTTACACAGGTCTGAAGTGTAAGAAGAATTATATAAAACTCTGTAAGAGGTAAAATCAAAGATCTCTCTGTGTGCAACATAAGAGGTACTCCCCCAAAATATGTTGGGCTGCTTCACTGTGAACCAGGAAAGTGCCTTAGAAATGCATGTGACCTTTTCTGTAAGAAAGAATCAAAAGCGTTAGGGAAAAAAAAATGTTCAGCTAATAGGAAAAGGACATAAAATTACATGTCATTGGAAAAAGGGATAAACTGTTTTCCACTTAAAACTCTTATTGCAATGAGCAGATATGAATCAATGATGTTGTTGTTGTTAGGTGCTGTCCAGTAGCTTCCGACTCATAGTGACCCTATGTACAACAGAATGAAACATTGCCCAGCCCTGTGCTATTCTCACAATTGTTGCTATGTTTTAGCCCATTGTTGCAGCCACTGTGTCAATCCATCTTATTGAGGGTCTTTCTCTTTTTTACTGACCTCCTAATTTACCAAGCGTGGTGCCTTTCTTCAGAGACTGATCCCTCCTGATAACATATCTAAAGGAAGTGAGATGAAGTCTTGACATCCTCTCTTCCAAGGAGCATTCTGGCTGTACTTCTAAGACAGATTTGTTTGTTCCTCTGGCAGTCCATGGTGTATTCAATATTCTTTGCCAGCACCAAAATTCAAAGGTGTCAATTCTTCCGTCTTCCTTATTCATTGTCTAGTTTTCATATGCATATGAGGCAATAGAAAACACCATGGCTTGGGTCAGGTGCATCTTAGTCCTCAAAGTGATATCTTTGCTTTTTAACACATTAAAGAGGTCTTTGAAGCCAATTTTCTCAATGCAATATGTCATTTGATTTCTTTACTGCTGCTTCCATGAGTGTTGATTGTGGATCCAAGTAAAATTCTTGACAACTTCAATATTTTTTCCATTTATCATGATGTTGCTTATTGGACCTGTTGTGAGGACTTTTGTTTTCATTATGTTGAGGTATAAGCCATAAAGAAGGCTGTGTGGTCTTTGATCTTCATCAGCAAAGTTTTTCAAGTCCTCTTCGCTTTCAGCAAGCAAGGTTGTGTCATCTGCATATCACAGGTTGTCGATGAGTTTTTCTAGAATCCTGATGCCCTGTTCTTGTTCGTATAGCCCGGGTTCTCAGATTATTTGCTTAGCATACAAAATCAATGACAAATGGATTAAACTATTTATTACAAAATGCTTCAAAGAACAATTTTTAAATGTATAAATTAATAAAGACTTTGAAAAGGTCAGAACAGAGCAAAGAAAGGCTTCCTTGGGAAATCTTGACGTATGTGAATTAGCAGGCTTGGCTGATAAGTTTTGTGTCATGATTTCTAACCCGTGTATGATGAAGCTTGGAGAATTAGAGCAGGTATTTAGAAGCTGATGAGCCAGATAGATTTGCTGATATGCAAGCCTCATGCAGAGAGGTTTTTCTGACTGTTGGAAAGAGCAGTTTACTAATTGCTTAGTCTGACCTCTGTTTCCCATTTATGACATTGTGAAGCGTATAACTCTATATTACCAGTCACAGGAATGTCTTAGATTTAGTGATATTCATAAAGGGATGTTAATGATTACTTCTACAAAAATGGAAAAAATATGTAAATATTTTATAATTATTCTTGACACTTGAGGCATGATGTGTTGTCTTGTGATACATGGAAATGAGCTTGGAATTGGAATTGATTCATATCTGTATCCCCTTAGCCAGCTTCTAGTTTAATGGATTTGGGTAACATTCTCTCTTTTTATTCTAAGTCTTACTTTCTCGAAGTCTTTCTTTTTCAAATATTTATTCAGTGCCTTTGGATGTTAAAGTCCTCTATAATCTTACATGCCAATACAGGATAAACAGACAAATAAGAAACACAATTTGGTATAAGCGTTAAGTTTTGTCAGTAAATGTATTAGACTGGCAAAAACTGGAACACTGAATAATGCCAAGTACTGCAGAGATGTGGTGATATGGGAACTTTAGTCATTCTGGAGAACAGTCTGGCACTCTTTAGATAAATTAAGTATAAGCATGGGTTATGACACAGCAGCGTCACATCTGGGTCTGTATACCAAAGAAGTTCTTACACTGGTATACATTGGGGCATTTAGGGGCATTTTCATTGCAGCTGTGTGTCTGTGTATGTGTGTGTGTGTGTGTGTGCGCACATGCATGTGTTTTCCAGTTCATCTAGGTAACCCAGATTCCCACCATTGGGAAATAGGTGAACACCATGGACTATATGCAGCAACAAGGAATAATGAATTACATGGATTTACATCAACATCAATGGATCTTGAACACATAGTTTTAGTGAAAAGTAAGAAACAAAAACTAAAAACAACACAATTACTTAAAGTAAAAAATATATGTGCTCAAGCTGTACACATTTTGTAAAAACATATGACTAAAACAATAGTCATTAAACAGCATGACTGGTTGCCTATAGTAGGGGAAAGGTAAGAATGGGTTGGAGCTTAAATGGAATGAATAAATAAATAAAAACTTAAAACAAGAGAGGGACTTTGTTTGGACTAATGATATAACATGGCACGAGCTAAGTAAAGAACAATAAAAACTAAAAAAAAAACACATTTACATAAATTTAAAAATACACTCAAGCAACACACATAATTCAACTCTCTGAGCCCAAGGTCCAATAAAAAGTATGAGACAAAGGGAAAGTTTTCAAGGTAAGCTCTAGGAGCACTTGGAATGAACACATACATAGGCTAAAATAAAGAGATAATTAGCTAGCTAGCTAGCTAAGTAATCAAATACATAAATAAATAAAAATAAGGGTCAAGGAGGGAAATCAAAGAAGAAATGAGATGTGAGATGGCTTTCGTGAGGGTGAGTAGGTGGTTGAGAAGGAAAGCTTACTGGACATAGGAGGGCTCAAGCATATTCTGAGCAGTTAATTATCTTTGTTACTATTGTGTGCCATCAAGTTGCTTACAACTCATAGCTTCCCTATGGGAACTGCAAATGCAACAGCCCAAAGTCAAGAGTGTATGTTTTCTATTTGGGACCGTGCATAGTTCTGCATGACAAAAGCATAGGCTTCAAACTGAGGGTGTGGTGAGATGAGAGAGGCCAGAAATGTAGACAGGGCCTAGATGATGCAGGTCATTTTATCCTGGGTGTCTACATTCTCATGGCTTCCCAAAGGCCTTGGGAAGGATTTTCATTTAGAAAGTGGTATGATTCTTTTTGTATTTTAAAACATTTTCTCTTTCATTTTGGAGAACCTGGCTCTTTTAAGGACAGTTCAAGTCTCATTTTTTCCACAAAGACTTTCCTTAGTCTAATTCCTAATTGCATTGGATATATTTCTTTTTGTGAACTTCTTTGGCATTTAATACTTTCTTAGGGCACTTAGCTTATTCTTGCTTATAATTATGTGACTTCCTTCCTCATCTCTCTTTTGGATACTGAGTAAAGTAAACCAAACTTGTCTATGAAGCAGAAGATGTTTCCAAATCATCCAAAATTTAGCATGGATTGAAATGAGTTGAATCAGATAAGAAATAGCTTCAAGTTGGGAAAGAAAATTCTACTTTAGGACGATGGCTCAGATTATGCAACAAATAATACAGGAAAATATAGGAGGGTATCTTTGGGATGTGATACAAAAGAATAAGTCAATTACAGCAAGGGTTATAGGGGCAGAGAGTAAAACTGAGGAGAATTTTCATTTCAAGGAGCCACTTCTGATATCAGAGAGAAATGTAGTTACTACAAATGGAAGGCCAGCCTTCTGAGAGTTATTATGGGGCTAGTTTTACATTCTCCTTCCCCAGCGTTTTCATTTTACTCTAATAAGTCCAAGCATCTGAATCATAACAACATAGCAACTATGAATTAGTTGTCAACTACAACTTCAAGACCGTGGCTGGATTTAAGGTTGGTTAGGTGACACACCTTCAACAAATAGAATGAGCATTCCACATGTATACTCAATCCTTTAGTTATTTGAAATAAAGTTAATTCTTTTGATTACATAAAAATATTAAATGAAAGCTTACATTATTTGTTTAAATCTCATTGATCAGATTGCATATTATAAAAATTTCTGAATCCATAATTATAAAGCATATTCCTACCTAAAACAAAAACAAAAACCTATTGCTGTAGAGCTGTTCCCGACTCATACAAAGTCCTTTATAAATAAAAAGAATGTCTGGTAAATCAGTGTCTTAGTTGAATCTGCCCCTGCCAACTCAACCTCAGAATTTAGAAATAAACACAAATTTCATCTCAAAATTTCCCAAACATTTTCTTAGTGCAATAGTTACTCCCAAATTTTTTGGCAATAGGCCCATGATAATGTTTATTAGCTATCTCCCCTTGTTTCAAAGTTCCCACCACCTCTTCCTGCCCCACCTCTTTCTCCCTAAGCCTTTTTATCAGCTAGGCGTTCTCATGGGTTTTCAGTGGCTTTCTTTTGAAAATGTTTGTTAAAAACTTTTGTGTAGTTGTACTGCTATAATCATTTTCAAAAAACCTTTGTTTGGTCATATGTTCCTAAGCAGTGATATGTTGCTATGCAAGTATTTGGAAGGGTTCAGTCTCTCTTCACTATACTCCATTTGCAATTTCAAAGGCTGTCTCTGCCAGACTTACTCAGCCCCAGCAAAGTGGAGGTTGGCCCAAGAGTTCACTTCATTTGGAACATTCTGGTAGACAAATGTTTACATGGAACCCCCAAATCCTCTGGCTTGGATCTTTCATATGATTTCCAACTCACTGTTTACGAAACTCTCTAGCTGTGATGGTGGTATAGGCTTGGCCTAGTTTCTAAGGGGAAGTGGTGAAAGTGCCGTTATTGGTCACTGTTAAAACAAGATTAGCGAACACATTGGATGTTGTACAAACAGAAGAAATCTCACTCATTCTAAAGTGTTCTTGTTTCTTCACAAATTTATCTTTGAAATACACTGAAATCCATCACTTCTTTGAATTAGTTCTTGGAATGTTTTTCTGAAGGTTTCCTGAAGTTGTGGCTGATAAGGACTACTTGGAACTGCCTTCAGTAATTTTATGAGTGAGATAAAATTAGTTTTTTTTTTTTTCTTTCTATAACAGAGATGTTAAAGTAGTTGAAAACTTGCATCAATATAGACAAGCACATTTTAATTAAGGGCCTATTGCTTCAAATGTAATTATCTCATTGATATTAGAAAGCCAGTATTCATAAGCATTCTGTGGACAAGGATTTATTAAGTGAAAGAAAGAACATGTTGTATTTAACATACTCTGTCATATTCTAAGTGAATAGGACAGACGAGTTCTCAGCATGTGCCAAATAAAAGTCTCACATAGATCACCTACAAGTATGTGTTTAGGTTAGAGAGCTAATTTAGGTAGTGTTGCTGCATGAGAGATTTACAGACTAAGAAAAAGTGTACTCTGAAGATAGAAGATCATATCTAACTATGTTAAAATTATGTTACAGATGCTTAATTACTTAAACCCAAACCAAACTCTTGGTAGTCGAGTAGATTCCAACTCCAGTGACCCTATAGGACAGAGTAGGACTGCTTCACAGACTTTTCAAGGAGTGGCAGGTAGATTCAACTGCCGACTTTTGGTTAGTAGTCGAGCTAACAACCAGGGCTCTGCTTAATTACTTACACACTTTAAAACAGCAGTCGGTATACCAACATCTACCTAAAAATAAATTTTATATTGTCCACATTACAGTTCATTCTGGTGCTATCTTTTTTATATTGCCAACAAGATCTGCTAGGCAAGTAGTTTAATGATTGCTGCTGGATGAGAACAAAGTGTCATGAAGAGATACTGTCTCTCTAATGGAGAGTTATCTGTTTGCATAAAGGAAATAATAACCATGGCTTTATGATTTTATATTTTTCTTTTTAAATGTTGATTAAATATACTATTGGACTTAAGGAATTTGCCAGTTGTTTTTAAACTTCGTGCGTTTAGATTTTTAAACTAAATAACCCAGCTTCTCTTTATTTATTTTGACTAATCTTCTAAGTGCAATTATTTGATCATCTTTGACCTAGACTCTTTCAATAATTACTTTTTACATATGTTTTCATTGCAGTAAAATCTCACCTTGTACTGTGATTTTCTTAGATAAACCTGCTCTTAGATTAGATAGCTGAGATCTCTGTTACAGGAAACTGTACATGTACTTTATTTTTAATTTAGCATAGGCTCTGGTGCATCGTAGAAATCTTATACATATTTGGTAGCTGCTGAACACATCTTAATTGCGGAACACTGCTATTTCCAGTTCAAATATGCATATAGTGAGAAAAATGCCATTCATTGCTTCACTGACTTAGGTTTAATGTACTCTCATTCATCAGTTTGTAAAAGCAAGTAAAATAGATAAAAGAAATACTGATACTAGCTTTTTTTCTTAAACTTTAGTAAATTTCACTCCCCAAGTTTAGACAAAGTAGGCCCTTGAAGCAATGATTTTACAAAATCATTATTAGATACAGGAAATCTTACTTTTTCTGCAGAGCAATAAACTTTCTTCATGGATAAGTTGGCACACAAATATTATTTTTTGTTTCTTTGATAATAATGGCATGTACAATCTATGTCTTGCTGTTCTTCAAGCATTCTAAAAGATACTTCATGAAGTTCAGCTTTTTCCATTTTTGCCTGGTAAAAAGAATATCTTGGTATTTTTTTAAAAAGGAAAATTTCTAGTACCGTCCCCTAAAGAATTTTTTTAGGGACTATTTTAGTTACCTAGTGCTGCCTTAACAAAAACACCACAAGGGGGTTGCTGTAAAGAACAGAAATTTATTTTCTCACAGTTTTGGAGGTAAAAGTCCAAAACCAGAGTCTCTCTGCCATTTCAACTTCCTTGTGGGTAGACCTGAGCATTCATTTCTCAGTTCCCTGGCTTGTATATGATCCTCACACATGGCATCTGCCTTCCTCTGTGTGTATGCCCTTGTGTCTACTTCTGTTTTTTTTATAACTCAGAAGTGATGGGGTTTGGGATCCACCTACTCTGATTAATATGGTCTCATTAACATAACGAAACAGAATTCTATTTCCAAATGGGATCACATCCACAGGTACAGGATTTAGGATTTCAACACATATTTTGGGGGGACACAATTCAATCCATAACAAGGCCCAGAAATTTGGGTTTTTACAAGCACATCAGGTAATTCTTTTTTTAGTCAAGTTTCATAAATTCCGAACAAATTTATTTAAAACTATCTTCTTTGTGTTTTAAAATTTAATTCCTTAGCAGGTAATTGCCAGGGGTTCATGGAGAAAAGAGAGAATACTCACTATTAGCAAAAGTGCAGGAAAACACTCTCAAGCAAGCTCTCGAGTTGGTGATTTGCTGTAACTTGACATATTTTTTCTAAAATCAAACAAACCCTTTGTTGTTGGGTCGATTTGGATTCTCAGCGGCGCTAAATGTTTCCAAGTAGAACTGCGTTCCACAGGGCTTTCAATGACTGTAATCTTATGGAAATAAGTCACCAGGGCTTTCTTCTAAGGGGTCAAACTGCCAACCTTTTGGTTAGTAACTGAGTGCAGATCACTTATATAACCTTTCTGGACACCTTGTAAATATCATTAAAAAAAAAAAAGAAAATTGAACCCATTGCCGTCAAGTCGATTCCAGCTCATAGTAACCCTATAGGACAGAGTAGAACTGCCCTATAGGGTTTTCAAGGACCAGCTGGTGGATTTGAACTGCTGACGTTTTGGTTACTAGCCGAGCCCTTAACCACTACACCACCATTAAAAAAAAAAAAATTTTTTTTTTTTTTACCATTAAAGCCCTTAAAATGGTGAATACATTCTGAGCCCTCTATTTCTCTTCTAAGAATTTATTCTAAGCCAGTCAACATGAAGTTATGCAAAGATTTAGCTATTAAAAAAAAAAAAAATAAGCACGCACATTGGAGTATGTTTTATGGTAGTGAAATACAGAAAACAATGTGAATGCCCAAAAATTTGATGAAAGGAAATATGTTACAGCAATAGACTTCTTTTTCCTGATCCTGGAATAGGTTATATTCTACACTGTATTAACACTGTGCTCTTCTGTATGCAACATATTTGTTGATATTCCTTTGTTAATATTTGTTTTTCTCATTACATCATAAACTACACAGTGACAGAAACTGAATTATTATGTCTGCAATAGCTAGTATACAGTTTGGAAAACAGGCAACTCCTAACAATATTTATTAAATGAAGCAGATACCAGGCAGCCAGAAAATATTGCAGAAATCTGTTTCTTATGTCAGAAAGTTAACGTGTTCAGTTTTTCAAAAACAATTACAAAACAGTATTTACATTATATTCCTGTTCTAAGAAACATGGTATCTGTATAAAAATATAGAAGTTAAACTATCAAAAAGATAGCACTGGTTTTATTTTAGGCTTCTGTTTATCCTTCAGTTTTGTGTTTTGTTTTTCAACTTTTGTTTATCTATAAAATTTAAAGTTTCTCTAAAAAGAATGTGTTGCTTATGTAATAAGAAAACAAACACTATAATAATATTTTAATTGATAAATATTGCTGCTTGAAATTGCATGGGGACAGTGGTGGTTCAGTGGTAGAACTCTTGCCTTCCACGCAGGAGAACCGGGTTTGATTCCTGGCCAGTGCACCTCAGGGGAACCACTACCCTTCCTCAGTGGTGGATTGCATTTTACTCTGATGCTGAACAGATTTCAGCAGAGCTTCCAGATTAAAATGGACTAGGGAGAAAGGTCTAGTGGTCTGCTTCTGTCAGTCAGTCAATGAAAACAACCCCTTAAGGGTCACAGCAGTCTGCTCCCCAGACGACCACGGGGATGGTGCAGGACTTGGCAGCATTTTGTTTCATTGTGCATTGTGTCCTGATGAGTCAGGAGCCGACTACACAGCAGCTAACAAATTGCTTAAAATTAAGTACAGGCAAACCTTGTTTCATTGTGCTTTGCTTTATTGTGCTTCACAAATGCTGCATTTTTTTTTTTTTTTTTTACAAATTGAAGGTTTGTGGCAACCCTGTATCAAGCAAGTCTATTGGTGCCATTTTTCTAAGAGCATATGCTCATTGCATGCCTCTGTGTCACATTTTGTAACTCTTGCAATATTTCAAAACTTTTCATTATTATATCTGTTATGGTGGCCTGTGATCAGTGATTTTTGATGTTACTATTACAATTGTTTTGGGAAGATGGTGAACTTAATCGATAAATATTGTGTGTGTTCTGAATACTTCACAGACTGGCCGTTCCCCATCTCTCTCCCTCTCCTTAGTCCTGCCTATTTTCTGAGCTACGAAAATATTGAAAGTTGGCAAATTAATAACCCTACAATAGCCTCTAAGTGTTCAAATGAAAGGAAGGTTTTCAGGTCTCTCACTTTAAATCGAAAGCTAGAAATGACTAAGCTTAGTGAGGAAGGCATGTCGAAAGCTGAGATAGACTGAAAGCTAGGCCTCTAGTGCCAAACAGTTAGCCAAGTTGTGAATGCAAAGGAAAAGTCCTTGAAGGAAATTGAAAGTGCTACTCCAGTGAACACACAAATGATAAGAAAGTGAAACAGCCTTATTGCTGATATGGAGAAAGTTTTAACGGTCTGGGTAGAAGATCAAACCAGCTGCAATATTCCCTAAAGCTAAAGCCTAACCGAGAGCAAGGACCTAACTCTCTTTAATTTTATGAAGGCTAAGAGAGGTGAGAAAGCTGCAGAGGAAAAGTTTGAAGCTAGCAGAGGTTGGTTCATGAGGTTTGAGGAAAGAAGCTGTCTCCATAACATAAAAGTGCAAGATGAAGCAGCAAATGATGATGTAGAAGCTGCAGCAAGTCATCCAGAAGACCTAGTTAAGATAAGTGATGAAGATAGTTACACTGAACAACAGATTTTCCATGTAGATGAAACAGACATATATTGGAACAAGATGCCATCTAGGACTTCCATAGCTAAAGAGGAGAAGTCAATGCCTCGCTTCAAAGCTTCAAAGGACAGGCTGACTTTCTTGTTAGCTGCTAATGTAACTGGTGACTTTATGTTGAAGCCAATGCTCATTTATCCTAGGGCCTTTAAGAATTATGCTAAATCTACTCCGTGTTCTATAAATAGAACAACAAAGCCTGGATGACAGCACATCTGTTCACGACATGGTTTACTGAATATTTTAGCCCACTGTTGAGACCTATTGCTCAGAAAAAAAGATTCCTTTCAAAATATTACTACTCATTGGCAATGCACCTGGTTACCCATGAACTCTGATGGAGAAGTGCAAGGAGATTAACGTCATTTTCATTCCTGCTGACACAACATCCATTCTGCAGCCCATGGATCAAGGAGTAATTTTGGCTTTCAAGTTTTATTGCTTAAGAAATATATTTCATAAGGCTATAGCTGCCATAGGTAGTGATTCCCATAATGGATCTGGGCAAAGTAAATTGAAAACCTGGAAAAGGTTCACTGTTACCATTACAGACACCATTAAAAACATATGTGATTTGTGGGAGGAAGTCAAGACATCAACATTAACAGGAGTTTGGAAGATGCTGATTCCAACCCTCATGGATGATTTGGAGGGGTTTAAGACTTCGGTGGAAGAAATAACTGCAGATGTGGTGGAAATAGCAAGAAAACTAGAGGTGGAGCCTGAAGGTGTGACTGAATTGCTGTAATCTCATAAACTTAGTAGATAAAACAGGGGCAAGGTTTGAGAGGATTTACCCAATTTTGAAAGAAGTTCTACTGTGGGTAAAATGCTATTAAACAGCATTGCATGCTACAGAGAAAACTCTTGTGATAGAAAAAGTCAATTAACATGCCAAAATTCATTGTTGGCTTATTTTAAGAAATTGCCACAGCCACCCCAACCTTCAGCAACCACCACCCTGATCAGTCAGAGCAAGACCCTCCACGAGCAAAAAAAATCACGACTCGTTGAAGGCTCAGATAATGGCTGTATTTTTTGGCAATAAAGTATTTTTTAATCAAGGTATGTACTTTTTTCTTTTTTTATTTAGACAGAATGCTATTGCACACTTAATAGCTTTCATATGCACTAGGAAACTAAAAAATTCACGTGACTTTCCTCACTTTATTGCAATATTTACTTTATTGCAGTGGTCTGAAACTAAACACACAGTATCTCTGAGGTGTGCCTATATTTGAATAAAGACAAAGAGGAAGATCATGGTAGACCCCAATACCCTGAAGAGTAAAAAGATTGAGCAGGATGAGAGGTAAAGTCAAATGGTATGGGCCACATATGGCAGGGATTTTTATAATAGAGTAAGACTTGGAAGTGACAATGGGAAGCATGAGGAATCCAATTCCAAATTCCTTCTTCAAGGTATGTGGTATGTAAGAAAATAAATAAACCAAAAAAAAAAAAAACCCCGATTCTAGTTCTATAGAGTAGAACTGCCCCATAGAGTTTCAAGGAGTGGCTGGTGTACTTGAACTGCCGACCTTTTGGTTAGCAGCCATAGCTCTTAACCATTGTGCCAACAGGGCTCCAAGAGAATAAATAGTGACCATCTAATAAAAGTAAAAATATTTGAAATTTCTTTTAAAGTAGTAATTACACACAGACATATGCACACTTACACTGACTTGTACATTTTAACGTGCCTATTATAGCTTACTGTGAACTGCCTCTTTGATGTTCCATCAATGATATGTGGTCACAGAATGTTTGAGTGTTAACCTAAGTTCCAACAGAAGGAGAGCGTCACCCAAAGGCTTTTGTAGTCCCTTATTTGGGAAATAATCCAAATGGGAGTAAAAATGGGAAATTGAAACAGGAAAGGAAAGGTACCCAATAAGAGAATGTAATTTAGTTGGTCACCGATCAAAGTCACAAGACCATATGAGGAGGCTTATGAAATATGTCTCAGAAATGTCTGCCCATCGGCTCCTTCTCTCGTTGGCAAACAGTGGTCCACATGTGCATTAATTCCCTCACATTTTCAGCTTGTACATTCAAGAATGAGCATCCATGTCAAGTTGTCCAAGAAGCTCTAGGCAGAAAGCAAGAGGCATGTGGTACAGTCTTGAAGTTGCTCCAGCAAGAAAGCTCTTTGAAGCTCATTGAAGCCTGAGGGGAACTGGTTGCTGCAGCCGGGTTGAGGTAAGAGGTGGAGCTACAAAGATTTGAAGTGGCACACAAGGGGTGCCCAATTTGCAAGCACCTGGCAAAATATAATCTGAAATTACTCTGTAATTCCAGGCTTCCACCCTCCACTCCACCCACTGACACACATCTGTGTATTTAAATAACTATTTAGACAAATAGTCATACAAAATAATTGGAGACCCTGGTGGCATAGTGGTTAAGAGCTATGGTGCTAACCAAAAGGTCGGCAGCACGAATCCATCCTTGGAAATTCTATGGAGGAGTTCTACTCTTTCTATGGAGTTGGTACATACAGAGCTTTTGAATGAATTACAGAAAGTGCTCCCACTGGGTGGATGAATTACAAAAATGTGTCCCTTTCCACAGTCACCTCGGTCTATCTCAGGAAGCAAGTTAGTGTGCTGCTCAACCAAATGCAGCAAACCTCTAATAACACAATGTCAAAACATACTGAGAGTATTAAACTAAAAAAGTGGTGTGAAAAGAAAAATGCCCAGATTTAAATTTATAACTCCCATTTATGAGTGTATAAATAAAATGGATCCAAATCCTATTTCTCTAAGTTCTGTCAGATTTTGGTGATTTTTTTCTTTTTCTTTTAGCTTTTAAATTAGGCTGTCTTAAAATTATTTTATGTACCTCAGTCTTTTTCTTTTACTAGATTATAATGAACAAAATCATCTTACTCTTTGAATTTAAGTCTTGAAATATGAATTTCTCTCCTTAAGCCAAGCACTTCTTACTCAAGCTCAGAGAAGAAGTTCTAGAACGGGAGAGAGTAATGTTTTAATTAAGTACAAATAGCCTCTACATTCTTAAAAGGCTTGATGTTTTGTTTATTTATATGTGGATTCAGAAACATACATTATCAAATTGTCCCATTAATATATATGCCTACGTATTTTGGGAATTTATTATTTTGAATTTAGTTAGGAACTATACTAATAAATAAATCAGTTTTTTTGAGGGGGAACTAAACTTAAAGACTCATCTTTATAATTTTAGAAAACTATTCTCTTGTTAATAGCAGACACTATAAACAAAAATATCCATTATTCAACAGAATATTTAGATGATACTTGTTACTATTACCCCAATTTATACTCTACACCCAATTATTAAATACTTATTTGTCTTCTCTTTCTCTGCCTCTTAGATAGATAGATAGACAGGCAGACAGAGAGATAGATAGATAGATGATAGGTAGATAGATATGTATAGATATACACATATTTATCTATATATTTTTACAGTTATCTACAGACATGCATCTTTGCACAAATGTGAACTCCACTAGTAACTTAAGGGAACATTTGACTTCATTGTTTGAAAGTTAAAAATAATGATCTCTCTAGAAATTACTATCACTACTCCATCATCTTATGTTCCTGGGCCCAGTTAAAGCTCAGATACCAGCTGCTGACACAATGATAAACATGAATATTTAGTGGGATACACAGAACCAGTCTGCCAACTTCTTGTATAAAAAACAATAAACAATTTAATTTCAGAGACTATTAAATGACCTCCTGTGCGCTTCTTTTTTCTTGCCGGGTATCACTACTAAGTAGAATTATCTTAAAAGCATTGGCAAGTCATCTTCAATATTCACCTATTAGAGATATCAAACCTTAAAAAGTAATTTTAATAATAAGCACAAATAAGGGCAGGCCCTGTCACATATGTGAATCAAAGGTGATACATCAATTTGTGTTTATAAATATTGCTTACACATTGCTAAAATATACAAAACTCATAAAATACTAAACCATATAAACACCTCAAAAACTAGACTCTTTTGATCTTTTAAAGTCTTTATCTTTATATTTTAATTTTTGTTTATGGACAATAAAAAATTATATTGGCATGTGATTTTTGAAATTCAAAATTTTGTGATGTAACATGCCTATAAATCTTTACTAGGATTGACAAAGTGGTGAAATGGAAACAGGAATGACTTAAGATTTGGAAAAACTGAGATGTAGTCCTAGAAAAAATAACGCTGCCACAAATCAGCTGTGTGAGATTGTGAAGTCACTGAAGCTCTCTGGGTCATTTTCCTTATCTACAAAATGAAAGGAGTTGGACTAGATAAATTTTTTAGACCGTTTTCAACTTTACTCTTTTTCATATTTACTTGATCCTCATAGGTGTCAAAAGTCAGTGGCAGTTAAAGAACTGGGAAATGTGTTCAATGTGTTTAAGTCACTCTATTCAGCTATAACTATTGCCCTGAGATAATCTTTTAAACTTTAAACCTTAAACCAAAACTATGCCCTGAAGTCTTCTTTGCACCAAAAGAAAAAAAAAAAAAAAAGACCTTATCTTAATTAGTAAAGTCCATCACCCTCGAGCATTGTGCTCTTTTAATTATCTATGGCAGATCAAATTAACAGCAGTAACTCCCAAGGTTGGATGGGAAGCTTTTGGCCAGTGAGTTTAAGATAATGGTGGTGGAAAAATTTGGATGAGGGCAGTAAGAATAGTAGCAAAATTTGAAAAATGTAATCAATGTCAGTGAATTGTACATATAGAAGTTGTTGAAATCGTGTTATCTTTGGCTCTGTATACTTTTACCAAAAAAAAAAAAGGCAACACCACATGATCACAAGTGCTTGTTCTGCCACTAATAATTGTCCCCTGAGACCTTAATCTCTGCCAAACTCTGAGCTGGTCCCTTTGTTTACATCAACTCTTTTTTATTATCCCAGCAGCCCTCTGCACGAGAAGCTATTAGTGCTATTCCAAACCTGAGTAAAATGAGGCACAATGTTAAGCAGCCCTCTGAAGCACACACAACTAGTGTTAGAGCCATGTTGGTGTTCGGCATCGCACTCCAGAACCTGTGCCCTTAAATGTTACAGCAAAATGGTGGGCAGGTGGGGCAACAACCTCAGGCTGGAGACAGAGCCTCTGTGTATACATCCATTTTAGGCAGATTTCTGCTGGTTGATCCTCACACAGACTATGTGTTGGTAAAGGTGAATGTTTCAAGAGCGTCAAAGGTGGAGGAGAGTTCCTCAGAGACAGTTTCTGGTTCATATTTACAGGCACAGTATTGCTTTTAGAGCATGGACTGGTCCCAGAACAGCTGGACAATAACCTTACACCTAAATCGGGAAAGACACGAATGGGCACCGAGGCTAAATATTTACAAATTGTCATCAATTTGTTTTCTATTGGGTCATTGACTTATTTGTAGGTTTTGGAATCTATTTCGTAGTTTACAGCAAGTATCAAAAAGTAGAGTAGAATTAAAAATTCCAGAATTCATCATAAATAGTAAAGAAAAATACTATTTCTTAAAATGTTTGTTTCAGTTATGTGTTTGCATTTGCTAGGTCATATGTCAAGTATATTTCTCCTTGTGGGTCACATTCAGGAAAGTTTAGAAAGCATTGCTCTATCATAAAAATGGGAGGGGAAACGGTTGGGAAGATCAGGCTTAGTATGTTTTCACAAGGTCACCCACAATGTTCTATTTACATATCATGGGGGTTTAAATGTAAAACAATTATGCTTTCTCTACCTAGATTTAAGTTCTTCCTCCAATGAAGTCATTTCAATGATCTTGGCCAAGAGGAAACAAAACATTATTATTCTCTTACAGGGTGGACCTGTATGAAGATCTATAAATGTCGCTCTCCTTCTAATCTATTTTGCTTTAGGAGAGATTCTTTATTGTTCTGGAACTTTTTTCTTTTAATTTTTGTTTTCTCTAGTTTTTCCTGTAATTTTTTTCTCTAAAGTGTAACATCTTAGAGCACAACTTTCCCTGAACATCATTAATCCAGTACAATAAAATTTTTACTAATCATCTTGGAGAAAGAAAAAAAAATAGTGGAAATAGTATGAGTTTGGGGTCAGGAAGATTTGCTTTCTGAGTGTGTCTGTGCTGCTTCCTCATCAGGCTTCCTAGCATAATTTTTCAACCTTTCTGTGATGGTTTTATGTATCAACTTGGCTAAGCTGTGTTGTTGTTGTTAGCCACTGTTGAGTCACCCTCAGCTCATGGCAACCCCACAAACAAGGGAAAGAAACAGTGCCTGGTCCTGCACCATTTCCATGATCTGTTGTGGCTCACACCATTTTGACCCATAGGGTTTCCACTGGTTGATTTTTCTGAAGTAGATTGCCAGACCTTTCTTCCTAGTTCACCTAAGTCAGGAAGCTCTGCTGAAACCTGCTCAGTATCATAGCAACACCCAAGCCGTTACTGACAGAGAGGTGGTGGCTGCGCATAAGGTATATTGGCCCAGAATTGAATTCGAGTCTCTTGCATGAAAAGCTAGAATTCTACCACCGAATCACCACTACCTTATAGTACAGAGGAGAACTGCCCCATAGGGTTTCCAAGGAGCAGCTGGTGGGTTCGAACTGCTGACCTTTTGGTCAACAGCCAAGTTCTTAACCACTACGCTACCAGGGCTCTGGCTAAGCAATAAAAAAAAAAAAAAAAAAAAAGCAATAGTGCTCTGTTAATTAATTACACACTAATCTTGGTGTTGCTGTGGAGTTATTTTGTTGATGTGGTTAACATCTACAATCAGTCAACTTTAAGTAAAGGAAATAACCCTCAGTGATGTGGTTGGGGTCTCATTCAACCAGTTGGAAAGCCTTAGAGCAAAAACTGAGATTCCTCAGAGAAGAAGAAATTATGGCTCAAGATTGCAACGTTAAATCTTTCCTGAGTTTCCAACCTGCTGGCCTGCCCTAGAACCAATTTCTATAAATCAGTCAAACTCCTATTGGTTCTATATCTCTCAAGAATCATGATGACACACTTCTCAAGCCCACTTTCCTAATCCATAAAAGATGGTTAGTAATAACCATCTGCTTGAACTCCACCTCTATCACCCAAGTCCCAGCCTCCATCATTTTTCTCCTAGATTACTGCAGTAGCCTCCTAATGACAATCCAGCTTCCACCCTTGTCCCCCCATCTTGTCCCTCCACTAAGGGGAAATAATGATCTTTAAAAAAAAAAGAAAAAATCAGCACATACCAGCTTCCCGTTCAAAACCCTCCAATGGATGCACTCAGATATGATCTGGTTTCTGTAATGTCTGCCATCTGCCTCCTCTCTCACCCTGGGCTTACTCTGCTCTAATTACTGCTGACCTACTTACTTCATATTCCCTAAATGCTCTGAGCTCATTTTCACTTCAGGGCACTTAGTGTTGCTCTACCTGTCCCATTTTTCCCCAAACTCACATAATTTGTGTATCTATTACAATGTCACGTGCTTAAACATACCACCTCGTCCTTCAGTCTTTATTCCAGGACTTGACTTATTTTTCCTCATAGCACTTATCATTAGCTGACTTTATATCAAATAATTATTTGCTCATTTGCTTTCCTACCCCACTAGAATATAAGTTCCATGAGGGCAGGAACTTTGTCTGCTGTTATGTACATGGCACCCAAACTGTGTCTGGAACATAAGCACTAAATATTTTGTTGAATAAATAAGCAAATGATTTTTCTTTTTTTAGTGTATTTTAGATGACGGTTTACAGAACAAACCAGTTTCTCATCAAACACTTCAGTACACATATTGTTCTATGACGTTGGTTAACAATTCCATGACATGTCAACACTCTCCCCTTCCAACCCTGATTTTTAATTCCTTAACAAGGTTGATTTGTGGATTCAATAAAATAATTTATAAAAAAGTTCCTGCTGTAATGTTTCACACGTAATTAGCATTCAATAAATAACAGCTGCTTTTATGATGCAGTGGTTAAAGCAATAGACTGCTAACCGAAAGTTGGGCCGTTCTAAACCACCAGCGGCTCCATGGTGGAAAGATGTGGCAGTCAGCTTCCATAGAGATTTACAGCCTTGGAAAACTTTATGGGGTCGCTATGAGTCACAATCGACTCAACAGCAGGGGTTTATGGTTGAAGCTACATTTTCTTTTCACACGTAGTATGTAGAGTTATCATCAGAGTAAAATATACAAAACAAATTTTTCCTGCATTAATCAGGATGCTTTCTTTTAGCTGTAAGTATGACCTACTATCCACTCTATACTACATCTGTTATTAAAAAATGTTGAAACAATAGGGATTTGTTTTCTCATATTACAATGCGCCTGCTTATAAGCAGCTCCATGATGGCAGGGCTGCAGGCTAGCCTTTCTGTTCATCCTTGGGCCTCTCTTTATAGTCACAATATGGTGGTGCACTTCCAAATAGATGAGTCCTCACACAACCACACCAAAGGTACCAGTTGCTGCAAGTTGGTTGCACTCATGGTGACCCCATGTGTGTCAGAGTAAAACCGTGCTCCATAGTTTTCAATGGCTGGTTTTTCACCAATAGATCCAGGGTTTTCTTTAGAGATGAAGTCAAAATTTCAACCTTTTGCTTAGCAGCCGAGTGTTTGCACTAGCCAAACGGTGGTTCTCTTCACATGTTTCTCTTTTATCAAGGATGAAAATCTTTCCCAGAAGCCTCCCAAATTACTCCTGTTATGTCTTGCTGACTTCAGTTTATTCACTTTCCAATGCTTTACCTGCAAGGGAAGCTGGGAAAATTTTATGATTGCAAGAAACGATGGTTGACGAATAGCTGTTGCTAGGCAACTACAGCATGGGCCACATGCCCTGAGAAAATACGTTTAGAATATAATGAAACAATTTTAGGATTCAGAATGAGTCAGACTTGGTGTATAATTTTTCTTCTGCTGCATAACAAATTACCACAAATTTAGCGGCTTAAAATAACATACATTTACTATCTCACAGTTTTTGTGTGTCAAGTTCTGGGCCTGACTAAAAGTGTCACCTGAGGCCATGATTTCACATTTGGTTTGAGGTCCTCTTCCAAACTTAATGGTTGTTTGCAGAATTCTGTTTCTTGTGGTAGTAGGACTGAAGTTCATTACCATGTGACCTTCTCCACACATGGAAGTTTCTAAGGCCAGTAGAAAAGCATCTGTTGCTGCTTCTTCCTCTGCTGTCTCTTACCTCTGGACCCTCATTTAAAGGGCTCACCTGATCAGATCAGGCCCACCCAGTATAGTCTCCCTTGTGATTAATTTGAAGTTAACTGGTTAGGGACCTTAATTATATCTGCATAGTCTCCCCACCTTTGCCATATAATACAACATAATCACAGGAGTGGCATCCCATCATTTTTGCCATTTTCTATTGGTTAACAGGCAGTTACTTTCCCACACTAAAGGAAGAGATTATATAAGGGCACAGGTCATTTGAGATCAACTTAGAGTTTTCTCAACCATTCCTAGCTTCATATACCAGTTCCATTACCTTTATCTGTGTAATCTTTACCCAGTTGCTTAACTCCTCTGAGGTTCATCTTTCATATACATAAAATTGGGTTAATTTTATAATTTACAATTATAATTATAAATGTCATTTATTACATATATAAAAAGAGGTTAATTTACTTTATGGAATTGCTTAAGTATTAACTGCTCTAAGTGTTGAAATATGTTGAAATGCCTAGCCCAGTAGTTAGCATGCAGAATGCAAATATTAATCTCCTGTCTTATCACCTGCAGTGTTGGTAAATAAGATGAACTAAGTAAAACACTTAGCATAGTATCTGGTACATGGGAACAATAGAATAAATGTTAGTTCCCTCCCTCTTTCATTTTTAAATAATGCTATTTTAGGAGACATGCTACTTTTTAAAATGAAGGAGCCCTGGTGGCACAAGCACTAAGTGCTTGGCTGCTAACTAGGTCAGTGGTTTGAATCCATCAGCCACACTGTGGGAGAGAGATCTGGTAATTGGCTTCCATAAAGATTACTGCCTTGAAAATCCTGTGAAGAAGGTCTACTCTGTCCTATACGGTTGCTATGAGTTGGAATCTACTTGACAACAATGGGCTTGGGGAATATCACTAAAAAAAAATGTATATATACATTTCCAGTGTATTTATAAGCCTGTTATTTAATTTTTATTGAGTTTTTATAAATTTAATTGAAACATAAAGGGGAAAACTGGTAACACTAATCTGTTTGATCTTCCAACACTATTTAAATTGAGAATGATTTTATTTACAATAAAATTTCTTTAAAAAAATCTACAAAATAGTTTGAAGTTTTGTAAAAAGACTTCATTATATTGCTTCAATTAATTAATATTGCTTTAATGTAATATTCTTGAATAATTTTAATGTTTAAAGATAATTTTATGTATAATATGGAAATAAAATATTATTATAACTATTGACTTTCACATTTTAATCATATTTAATTAAATTATATTTAAAATGGCACCTACTTCCAAAAAAATTTGAAGCAGCTTACAGTAAGGATAAACAGCAAGAATATTTTTAAAGAGATTTAAAACAGAGAATCAGAAATCACTTATTTAGAAATATAAAGATACAGACATTCTAGAAATTTATTACTGGAAGAGAATAAAAATTTAGCTCTGTATTTCTTAAGAATTAAAGCAAAAAAAAAATGAGCAATGAGTTAGCTCATTAATATGCATCTTTAAGCTCTTTTTAGGACAAGGAACCAATTATTTTTTCACCTTTGGCCTAGCCTAGTGCCTTCTATCTTAAGCCCTAAATATGTGTTTGCTGAACTGAACTGTCACTGAAATTACCTTTGACATGGCACTTAATTAATAGAGAGAATTATCTCCTGGCTACTGACATGAGGACACTGATTAATATTATGGGAACAATATCCAATGTAGGTTTGCAGCATACAGAGAAATATTTTTCATATAGTTGTTTCTCACCTGTAGGACATAGAGTTATTCTTGATAAAGCCATTTCTTAAAGGAGCAGTGATGATTCATGTTATGTGTCAACTTGGCAAGGCTATGATTCTCAGTGGTTTGGCACACACTGAACTGATTATTCTTCCATAGAGTAATATAATGTAATTACCTCCAAGATGTGATCTGGTGTGATCTGCCAATCAGCTGAAAGAGGAGTTTCCTTGTGGGTGTGACCTGCTTCCAGTATATAAATGGATGTTCTGGCAAGTCTCTGTCTCTCTTTCTTGACCCTGCACTTTTCTCATGCCTGACTTTCCATTCTTGGGACTTAAACCTGCAGAAGTCTTAAGCCTACTGCCTGACCTGCAGATTCTGGATTCACAAGCTCCTGTAACCGTATGAAGCAGCAGAGGTCTTCAGTCTGTTACCTGATCCACACATGTGGACTTGCCAGGCTCCATAATGGCATGAGCCATTTCCTCACAACTGATTGAGCCATTTCCTCGACGTAAATCTCTTTCTATATATTTCTATATATGCTTCACTGGTTTTGCTCCTCTAGAGAACTCAGACTAAGACAGAAGCTAAACGTGATTCTAGGTATTCTTAACTCAAATATCATATTTCAATAGAACATTTGTTTGTTATTAATAATAAATAGAAAACATTTATTATTTATTAGGATTGTCTAAGGCATTGAAGATCTAAATGTGCATGACATCTGGTCCTTGCATTCCAGACATTGACAAAAAAACTAATTCTGGATCGATTTGTCTGACAAACTCCGAAATGTTGACATTCTGGAGAAGTTTGCCTAAAGATAAATCAGTATCACTTGTACCTGTTATTTCGTTAAAAAAGTCTAACTTATGTTTCACCCACACCAATAGGGTCATCCAAATTCTGCATGTCAGAGTATGCCTGAAAATGGGTCCAACATTGTCTGTAAAAGAAAACCTGAAATGGTTTAAATTCTTGATTACTATCCAAAGGCTGCCTATAGAGAATACCAGGGAAAATTTGCTGGAGATAATTTAAGTGCAGACTTGGTTAATTGGTCCTTTCAATTGTTAAAGATCCTCAGCATGGTTCTTATAAAAATAAATTTTGAACAATATTATATAGTAATGTCCTTAGCAAAATAAGTTAGTAGCAGAATATACATACATATTTTACTTGAATTACTGGATGTAGTATTATGTTGCTACTAGAAAGTTGGGGATTAGGAAGCCAATGTCAACAATTTTTTGCGATCCCTTTTGCCAGCAGCATATCAACAGGTTTGACTGCTTTTGAAAGAAACTATTAGATTGTGAATCAAGGAAAATTAGAAGTTGTCAAAAATGAAATACAACACCTGCAGATTGATATCCTAGGCATGCGTGAGCTGAAATGGAATAACATTGGCCATTTTGAGTCCCACAGTCACATGAATTACTATGCCAGGAATGACAAACTAGAGAGGAATGGCATTACAGTCAATGTCAAAAAGGACATTTAAACATTTACCTTGAAGTATAATGCTGTCAATGATAGGTTAATATCCATACACCTACTGGGAGGCACTGGGTTTACAGAGAATACCAGTTAAACTAGCTAGTATTCAAATCAAATGTAAGCACCAACCACAAATGACAAAATTAAAGAAATTGAAGATTTTTACAAATTGTTTCAGTGTGAAATTAATAAAATGTGAAATCAAGAATCATTGATAGAGGTGGGGCCAAGATGGTGGAGTAGTCAGATGCTTCCTGTGACCTCTCTTACAACAAAGACCCGAAAAAAAACAAGTGAAGCAATATGAAAAGTTAGGAGCCCTGAACATCAAAGGCAAAGTTAGGAAATTGGTTTGAGTGGCAGGGGGGAAGGAGAGATGGTTCAGAAGCAGCGAGGCATGGCTGGGCCTGACTCAATGGGAACTGGAGCCCCTCAGGCTAAATCTCCTGATGTGACAGCAGTGGGGCTGACGGCATTAGAACACAAGTTCCTCAGAGAGAGACAGTGAGCCACACAGTCTACTCATACCTTTGGAATCAGAGAAGAACAGCACTCTCAGCAAAAGATAAGTATGTGCATCTAAATTATTGTACCTCCAGCCCCCAAGCCAGCTTCAGCAGCTGTCAATTTCCCTGGGCATGAGATAGGTCCTGCTGCATGCCCTGAGCCATTCTTCCAGCCTTGGAGAAGGGGTAAATTAACGATTGGAGAAAAAGATAATCTGCCAGCTCCCCTAAGCTAGGAACTCAAGGTAGAAGTGGCTCCTGTCCAGGCATAAATGGTCCATGGACTTTGAATGCCTTACACCCTTGCATGGACCTGTGTGGGTCCATTTCAGGAGCTTAGGACCTTGTTGGCAGACGGCAATGGTGTATGTGCCTGAGATCTGACTTCAACTGTTTCAGCTGTGCAGTGAAGAGGTGGGTTTTTGAAGTTTGAGACAGCTCTGTCTATTAAACAGGGTCCTTACCTACCCATATCAGCAGCCTGAAGACTGGTGGGTCCACCCATGCCACCTAGCCACCAACAGCAGGGGTCTGAGGATAAGTAGTGCCTCCCAGTCCTTACAACCAAAAGCACTGGGTACCAAAAGCCCAGCTGCAGAACCCATCCACCTGTGTGATCTAAGGAACAGGGATGCACTTTTCTCACAGAAACTTGGGGGACAGTTATCAGCCCTCTACATTGCCCAGAGTGTAACCCCTTGCTGCAACTAGATACCTGTGTCTACACCAATCCCCCCTCCCCCTTTAAGACTATAGGACAGAGCCTGTACCACAGACTTGGTGACCAACTACCTGGAAACATGAGTTGAATACATACAAGAAGAGTGAATGGACTCCTAGGCTCATATACCTGGTAACAGCTCTAGCCATCTTGTATGACAGGACGTTAGAGCTTCAAAGGCAAAAATAATCAAGCTAGCTCTCTCAAGCAGCCTATTTGGGTATATCAAAACAAAACAAAGTAAGATGCTAGGATACAGTAAGCAAACATAAAATAAATTAATCCAATAACTTACAGATGGCTTGGAGAAAACAGTCAATATAAAATCACATAAAGAAGCAGACCATGATTGCTTCAACAAGCTCTCAAAACAAAGAATCAAGGAATTTTCTGGAAAAAAAGGTATTCCCAGAATTACCAAAGGTAGAATACAAAAGATAAATTTACAGAACTAGTCAAGAGATCATGAAGAAGATCAGGGAAAATGCAGAACATTTAAGGAACACGCAGATAAAGCAGTGGAGGAAATTAAGAGGGTTATTGAAGAGCATAATGAAAAAGTTAATAGGTTACAAGAATCCACAGAAAGACAACAATCAGAAATTCAGAATAAAACTCCAGAATCAGACAACTCAATAGAAAGTCAGAGGAGAAGAACTGAGGAAATGGAAATCAGAATTAGTGAGATTGAAGACAAAACACTTGGCACCAATATATTTGAAGAAAAATCAGATAAAGGAATAAAAAAAAAAAAAATGAACAAACCCTAAGAATCGTGTGGGACTCTATCAAGAGAAATTACCTAAGAGTGAGGGGACTACCAGAACAGGAAGGGAGAACAGAAAATTCAGACAGAATTTTTGAAGATTTGCTGGCAGGAAACTTCCCTGATACCATGAAAGATGAGAAGATATCTATCTAATATGCTCATCGAACCCAACATAAGGTAGATCCCAAAAGAAAGTCACCAAGACATATTATAATCAAACTTGCCAAAGCCAAAGATAAAGAGAAAATTTTAAGAGTGGCTAGAGATAAATGAAAAGTCGCCTATAAAGAAGAGTCAATAAGAATAACCTTGGACTACTCAGCAGAAACCACACAGGAGAGAAGGCAATGGGATGACATGTACAAAGCATTGAAAAAAAAAAAAATGCCAGCCAATAATCATATATCTAGCAAAATTGCCTCTCAAATATGAAGGCAAAATTAGGACATTTTCAGATAAACAGAAGTTTATGGAATTTTCTAAAACCAAACCCAAATTACAAGAAACACTAAAGGGAGTTCTCTGGTTAGAAAATCAATAAAATCAGATATCAACCCAAGACTAGAATATAGGACAGAGCAATCAGATATCAACCCAGACAGGGAAATCACAAAGATAAATCAGCAGAAAAAAACACTCAAAACAGGGAAACAGTGATGTCATAATGCAAAGAGGGACGAAAAAATGTAGTCATAGATCTTTCATATGGAGAGGAGCTCAAGGTGACATAAAGAAATAAAAGTTTGGTTTAAACTTAGAAAAATAGGGGTAAATATTAAGGTAACGACAAAACATACTAATAATCCTACACATCAAAATAAAATACAAGAAAAACATAAAGATTCAGCAAAAACGAAATCAACTACAGTGAAAAAGAGGAAAAGACAATACGTAAAGAAAAACTACTCAGCACAAAAAATTAAGTAGAGAAAGGGAACTGTCAACAACATACAAAAAACACAACAAAATGAAAACACTAAACTCACACATCCATAATTATGCTGAATGTAAATAGACTAAACGCACCAGTAAAGAGACAGAGAATGGCAGAATGGATTAAAAACCATGATCTGACTATATGCAGCCCAAAAGGGATTAACCCTAGACTTAAAGACAAAAACAAACTAAAACTATATATATACACACATGCCACACAAACAGCTATCAAAAAAGAGCAGGAGTGGCAAAATTAATTTCTGACAAAATAGGCTTTAAAGTAAAATCTACCACAAAGGATAAGGAAGGACAATATATAATGATTAATGGGACAGTATACCAGGAGGATATAACCTTATTTAATATTTACGCACCCAATGACAGGGCTTCAGAATACATAAAACAAACTTTAACAACATTGAAAAGCAATATATACAGCTCCACAATAATAGTAGCAGACTTCAACATACTACTTTTGGTGAAGAACAGAACATCCAGAAAGAAGTTCAGTAAATACACAGAAGATCTAGATGCCACAATCAACCAACTTGACCTCATAGGCATATAAAGAACACTCCACCCAACAGCAGCCCAGTGTACATTCTTTTCCAATGCACATGGAACATTCTCTAGAAGAGACCACATATTAGGTCATAAAGCAAGTCTTAACAGAATCCAAAACATTGAAAAATTACAAAGCATTTTTTCCAACCAAAAAAGTCACAGAAGTAGAAATTAATAACAGAAAAAACAGGGAAATGAAATCAAACACTTGAAAACTGAACAACACCTTGCTCAAAAATGATTGGGTTATAGAAGAAATTAAGGACAGAATAACGAAATTCACAGAATCCAATAAAAAAGAAAATATTTCCTATCAGAACCTTTGGGTCACAGCTAAAGCAGCACACAGAGGTCAATTTATAGCAATAAATGCACACATCCAAAAAGAAGGGCCGGAATCAAAGAATTATCCCTAAGACTTGAACAAAGAGAATAAAAGCAACAAAAGAAACCCTCAGGCACCAGAAGAAAGCAAATAATAAAAACTAGAGCAGAATTAAGTGAAATAGACAACAGAAAAAGAATTGAAAACTTTAACAAGACCAAAAGCTGGTTCTTTGAAAAAAATAACAAAATTGATAAACTATTGGCCAAACTAACAAAAGAAAAATAGGAGAGGAAGCAAATAAACTAAATAACAAATGGAGATAGGCGATATCACAACCAACCCAACTGAAATTAAAAGAATCATAACAGATTACTATGAAAAATTATACTCTAACAAATTTGAAAACATAGAAGAAATGGATGAATTTCTAGAAACGTACTACCTACCGAAACTAAAATAAGAGGTAGAACAACTAAATAAGCCCATAACAAGAGATGAGATTGAAAAGGTAATTAAAAAACTCCCAACGAAAAAATGTCCTGGCCCAGACGGCTTCACTGGAGGATTCTACCAAACTTTCAGAGGAGAGTTAATACCACTACTACTAAAGGTATTTCAGAGCATAGAAGAAGATGGAATGCTCCCAAACGCATTCTGTGAAGCTAGCATAACCCTGATACCAAAAGCAGATTAAGACACCACAAAAAAAGCAAATTACAGACCTGGAGCTCTCATGTACTTAGACGCAAAAATCCTCAACAAAATTCTAGTCAATAGAATTCAACCACATATCAAAAAAAATAATTCATCATGACCTAATGGGATTAATACCAGGTGTGCAAGGATGGTTTAACATTAGAAAAATAACCAATGCAATCCATCATATAAATAAAACAAGAGACAAGAACCACATGATCTTATCCATTGATGAAGAAAAGACATTTGACAAGGTCCAACACCTGTTCATGATAAAAATTCTCAGCAAAATAGGAATAGAAGGAAAATCCTTCAACATAATAAAGGGCACTTATACAATGCCAACAGCCAACAACATCCTAAATGGAGAGAGTCTGAAAACATTCCCCTTGAGGTCAGGGACCAGACAAGGATGTCTTTTATCACCACTGTTATTCAACATTGTGCTGGAGGTCATAGCCAGAACAATTAAGCTAGGTAAAGAAATGAAGGGCATCCAGATTGGCAAGAAAGAAATTAAAGTATCTCTATTTGCAGATAACATGATATTATACACAGAAAACCCTAAGGAATCCTCAAGAAAACTACTAAAACTAGTAGAAGGGTTCAGGAGAGTATCAGAATACAAGATAAACACAAAAATCAGTTGGATTCCTCTACACCAACAAAGAGAATATCGAAGAGGAAATCATCAAATCAATACCATTTACTGTAGCCCCCAAGAAGATAAAATATTTAGAAATAAATTCTTCCAGAGACTTAAAAGACCTATACAAAGAAAACTACAAGACACTGCTGCAAGAAACCAAAAAAAAGTCCTACATAAGTGAAAAACATGCTATGCGCATGTATAGGAAGACTCAACATTGTAAAAATGAATATTCTACCCAAAGTGATCTATAGATACAATGCAATTCCAATCCAAATTCCAATTTTTTAATGAGATGGAAAAATATATTACCAACTTCATATGGAAGGGAAAGAGGCCTGGATAAGTAAAGCATTACTGAAAAAGAAGAACAGAATGGCAGGTGTCACTCTATCTGATTTTAGAGCCTATTATACTGCCACAGTAGTCAAAATAGCCTGGTGCTGGCACAACGTAGACCAATGGAACAGTTGAGAATCCAAACATAAATTCATCCACATATGAGCAGCTGATATTTGACAAAGGCCTGAAGTCAGTTAAATGGAGGAAAGACAGCCTCTTAAACAAATGGTGCTGGCATAACTGGATATTCATCTGCAAAAAAATGGAACAAGACCCATACCTCACACCACGCACAAAAACTAATTCAAAATGGATCCAAGACCTAAATAAAAAAAAAAAAAATAAAATCTAAAAAGAGAAAGGTCATGGAAGAAAAATAGGGACTATGCTAATACCTGGCATAAACACAATACAAAATGTTACTTACAATGCACAAACACCAGAAAAGAAACTAGATAACTGGGAGCTCCTAAAAACCAAACACTTATGCCCATCCAAAGGCTTGACCAAAAGAGTAAAAAGATTCCCTACAGACAGGGAAAAAATTTTTAGCTAAGACACTTCTGATCAGTGTCTGATCTATAAAATCTACATGACACTGCAAAAACTCAACCACGAAAAGACAAATAACCCAATTAAAAAATGGGCAAAGGATATGAATGGGCAGTGCACCAAAGAAGACATTCAGGGGGCTAACAAATATATGAGGACATTCTCTTGATCATTAGCCATTAGAGAAATGCAAATAAAAACTATAATGAGATACCATCTCGCGCCAACAAGGCTGGTATTAACCCAAAAAACACAAAATGATAAATGTTGGAGAGATTGTGGAGAGACTGGAACATTTATATACTGCTGGTGGGAACGTAAAACGGTACAGCCACTTAGGAAATCAATTTGGCACTTCCATAAAAAGCTAGAAATAGAACTACCATAAAAAAAAACCCAGTGCCATAGGATCCAGCAATCCCACTTCTTGGAATATGTCCGAGAGAAATAAGAGCCTTCACAAGAATAGGTATATGCAAGCACACCTGTGTTCAGTGCAGCACTGTTTACAATAGCAAAAAGATGGAAGCAACGAAGATGCCCATCAATGAGTAAGTGGATAAATAAATTATGGTATATTCACACAATGGAATGCTATCCAATGATAAAGACCAAAGATGAATCCGTGAAATATCTGACAACATGGAGGATTCTGGAAGGCATTATGTTGAGTGAAGTTAGTTGCAAAAGGACAAATATTGTATGAGACCACCATTGTAAGAACTCAAGAAATAGTTTAAGCACAGAAGAAAATATTCTTCGATGGTTACAGGGTGGGGAGGGAGGGAGGGGGTATTCACTAATTAGATATGAACTATTTTAGGTGAAGGGAAAGACAACACACAATACAAGAGAGGTCAGCACAACTGGACTAAATGAAAAGGAAAGAAGTTTCCTGAATACAACTGAACACTTCAAAGGCCATAGTAGTGGGGCAGGGGTTTAGGGACCATGGTTTTAGGAGATATCTAGGTCAACATGCATAACAAAATGTATTAAGAAAACATTCGGCATCCCACTTTGGTGAGTGACATCTGGGGTCTTCAAGGCTAGCAAGCAGCCATCTAAGATGCATCAATTGGTTTCCACCTATCTGGAGCAAAGGAGAATGAAGATCACCGAAGACACAAGGTAATTATGGGCCAAAGAGACAGAAACAAAAAAACCAAACCCAGTGCTGCTGAGTCTATTCCAACTCATAGTGACCCTATAGGACAGAGTAGAACTGCCCCATAGGGTTTCCAAGGAGCACCTGGAGGATTTGAACTGCCAACCCTTTGGTTAGCAGCCACAGCACTTAACCAGTACACCACCAGGGTTTCCAAGAGACACACAGACCAGAGACTACGTCAGCCTGAGACCAGAACAACTAGATGGTGTCCAGCTACAACCAATGACTGCCTTGACAGGGAACACAACACTGAATCCCTAATGGAGTAGGAGAACAGTGGGATGCAGACCTCAAATTCTTGTAAAAGACCAGACTTAATGCTCTGACTGATACTAGAAGGACCCCAGAGGTCATGGTCCCCAGACCTTCTGTTAGAAGGACCCCAGAGGTCATGGTCCCCAGACCTTCTGTTAGCCCAAGACCATTCTCAAAGCCAACTCTTCAGACAGGAATTGGACTGTCCTACGAGACAGAAAATGACACTGGTGAGGAGCGAGTTTCTTGGCTCACGTAGACACATAAGACTATGCAGGCATCTCTTGTCTGGAGGTGAGATGAGGAGGCAGAGGGGGACAGCAGTTGGCTGAATGGACCGGGAGACTACAGGGTGGAGATGAGGAATGTCTTGTCTCATTTGGGGGAGAGCAACTAGGAGTACACAGAAAGGTGTATATAAGTTTTTGTATGAGTGACTGACTTGATTTGTAAACTTTCACTTACAGCAGTATAAAAAAAGAAATTATATATATAAAAAAAGAGTTGATAATTAGTGGTGATTGGAACATGAAAGTTGGAAACAAAGAAGAAAGATCAGTATAGCTTTGATTATAGGAATGACGGTGTCGACTGAATGATAAAGTTCTGCAAAACCAATGACATAGTCATTAGAAATACTTTTATTGACAACACAGATGACACATGTATACCTGAACCTCACTGATGGATTACACAAGAATCAGATCAACTATATTTGTGAAAGGAGGCTATAGCAATCCTCAATATTATTGGTCAACACAAAGCCGGAAGTCAACTGGGAAACAGACGATCAATTGCTCATACGCAAGTTCAAGTCGAAGCTAAAGAAAATCAAAGCAAGTCCAAAGAATCCAAAGTACAACTTTCAATATATCCCACCTGAATTTAGAGACTCGAGAATAGATTTGATAATGGCAAAAAAAAAAAAAAAAAAAAAAACGAGCAGTTGGTAAGGCTACTTATGTAGAACCAAATACCTCATAGGATTTATGCCTTGGTTTTGGAGGTTCAGGGTCATGGTTTAATGGAACTTCACAGTTAATCGGCCTAGTATAGTGTTTAGTGCTTCTGTTCTACCTTCTAGTTTGTTGTGTAGTACCCGGGGTCTTAAAAACATGCAAGTGGCCGTCTAAGTTAAAACAATTTGTCTCTATTCACCTGGAGCAACAGAGGAAGAAGGAGGGTGAGAAATAGGAGGAGGAAATGGAATGTGTGGCTAATCGCCTCCCTGAACTGCCGTCTTTACCATGAGATCAAAAGAACTGGATGGTTACGAGCTACTGTTACTAAACATTTTGATCAAAGACCCTATAGAAGAATCCTGATCAAAAATGGGAAAATGCAGAACAGAATTTCAAATTCTCATAGAATCCAGAGTTTCTGGAGTCATGGAGGCTTGATAAACCCCCAAAACTATTGCCCTGAGATAATCTTTAAACCATAAACCAAAACTATCTTATGAAGTCTTCTTAGAACCAAATAATAGTTTAGCTTAACTAAGAGAGAATTTCTGCCTTGAGTATTGTGCTCTTTTAAGATCTATTTGCGATCAAACTGACAACAGAACTCAAAAGATTAGATAAGAAACTTAGGGGGCAGTAAGTTTATGTTAATTGGGGAAGAAAACACAGAAAAGGAGAGTGTGAATGGTTGTGCAACTCTAAGAATGTAATCAGTGTCATTGAATTCTACATGTAGATATTGTTGAATTGGTATATGTTCTCCTGTGTATGTTCTCAACAACAACAACAAAAATAAATTATAAAAAAAGAATAGATTTGACACATTGAACACTAAGGACAAAAGACCAGAAGAGTTATGAGATGACATCAAGGCATGAAACATGAAGAAAATAAAAGACCATCAAAAAGATGAGAAAGAAAGAAAAGACCAAAATAATTGTCAGAAGAGACTCTGAAACATGCTTTTGGGCACAGAGTGGCTAAAAAAAATAGAAGAATGTTGAAGAAAAAGAGCTGAACAGAAGATTTCAAAGGACGGCTCAAGAAGATAAGGTAAAACATTATAACACAATGTGCGAAGACCTGGAATTAGAAACCCAAAAGGGAAGAACACACTCTGCAGTTCCTGAGCCGAAAGAATAGCTTCTCCCAGTTATTCAGCATTAACTTAGGTACTGCTGTGAATTGATTTTGCAGATGCAATTAAGGTTCCAAATTAGTTGACTTTGCTATACGGAGATTATCCATGTGGGCCTGATATAATTATATGAGGTTGCTAAAAGCAGAGAGTTTTCTCTGGCTAGTTGCAAAAGAGGAAGCCAGAAAGACGATCTCCAGCTGTCTGGAGAAAGCAAACATCTATATTGTGAATAGTGTATGGGGTCACGTGGCAAGAAACTATAGGTGACCTCTAGGAGATACAAAATTAAAAGGAAAATGAGAACTTCACTCCCACAACTGCAAAATTCTGCCAACACCGTGTGAGCTTGGATGAAGACCCCAAGCTTCAGATGAGAACTGCAGTGTGGCCAACAAGTTCATTTCAGCTTGGTGAAACCCTGAACAGAGAATCCAATCCAGCCGTATCTTGATTCTAACTTCAGGAACTGAGTTAGTAAATTTGTGCTGTTTTAAGCTGGTAAATTTGTGGTAATTTCTTACAGAGTATACATTGTAATATAAACCAATGTCTTGCATTAGGTTTATCTAAAACAGAAACAAATTATTAGGTATGGTAATAGAAGCAACAGTAAGTTTCAGTTGTTTTATATATTTTTTTAGAATTCATGTCTAAAATATAAATAGGTAATTTCTTTCAATGTTGGCTCCTCCCATAGAATTTTAATTTGACGTCAGCAAAAGCACAGAGATGGAAAAGCACAGAACATATTTGAAGAAAACTAACTAATGGAATAAAGATTGAATTTGTCAAGGATTTCATTTTACTTGGATCCACAATCAACATTCATGGAAGCAGCACTCGAGAAATAAAAAGATGCATTGCATTGGGCAAATCTGCTGCAAAAGACCTCTTTAAAGCGTTGAAAAGCAAAGATATCACCTTGAAGACTAAGGTGCACCTGACCCAAGCCATGGTGTTTTCAATCGCCTTATATGCATGCAAAATCTGGACACTGAATAAGGAAGACAAAGAAGAACTGATGCCCTTGAATTGTGCTGTTGGTGAAGAATGTTGAATATACCATGGACTGCCAGAAGAAGAAACAAATCTGTCCTGGAAGAAGTACAAGCTGAATGCTCCTTAGAAGCAAGAATGGCAAGACTACGTCTTACATACTTTGGACATGTTGTCAGGAGGTATCAGTTCCTCGAGAAGGACATCATGCTTGGTAAAGCATAGAGTCAGTGGAAAAGAGGAGACCCCTAATGAGATGGATTGACAGTGGTTGCCACAAGGGACTCAAGCATAACAACGGTTGTGAGCGTGGTGGAAGACGAGCCAGTATTTCATTCTGTGGTACATAGTACCGCTATGAGTCAGAACCAACTCGATGGCACATAACAACAACAACAAGTAGTCTAAGTTGTTAGGTGGTGTATTTGAAAGAAAGTTGTAAATGAGACTTAAAAAAAAAAGTTTGAGTTCATGTCAAGGAAGAACTTCAGTGGAGTCTGTACATTACTCAGTCAGTAATGTGAGCCATTGAACACTTTTAAGTGTCTGGGAGGAGGCTAATTACAGTTGTGCATCAGAAAGATTGCTCTTGTAGCAGTGTGAGGTGTACATTGGGAGCAGACCATGAAGCTATTATAATACCCCATGTCAAATTATGTGCCATGAGCCTTCATGAAGATAATACAAGTAAAAAAGACAGGTAGGGGGCAAGCATTAAAGCCAGAGTTTGAATTACAAGGATGTGATACCAAATGGATATGTGGTTTTGCAGTCTAACATTATCGTTTTTTAGCTCGAGTATAATTATGGTGATTGTGGTGCTGTTGACAAAAGTATGTAAGTCACAATGTAACAAGTTTAAGGGTGAAGATGATAAATTTAGTTCTGCATCAATCAAGTTTGAGATTCTGGGAAATCATCCAAGTGAGATATTCCACAAGTAGTGGGAAGTGGACAAAAATCCAAAGGGAGGTTGTTGTTGCAGAAATAGATTTGAAGTTGTCAGGATAGATGCGTAAGGCGGTTACCCTCTTCAAAAGGGAAGGAGGAGAAACAGAAAAGTGAGAAAGACAAACGCAGACAAGTGGAAAAATCTTGCATTTAGAAAGCAAGAAGCTTAGGAGGAAAAGTGGAAAATGTTATAAATTTTACAAGACAATGTGAGAACAAAGATATCATAGTTGAGGAATAAGTGATTTTTCAAGAAGAGACTGGTAAGTTTTGCCAACTATTTGTATGTACAACATAATGAGTAATTATATACATATCTTAAATGTTTTTAAATTTAGTAACCAGAATGTTGGCAGTGATTCTTAGAACAGTTTCAATAAAATAAAAGTGAAAACCGCGAAGAGTTAAAGAGTGGTTGGGCACTGAAATTGGGGAGGCATTTGTTGTTATTAAAAAAAAACTAAACCCGTTGCTGTCAATTCAGACTCATAGGAACCCTGTAAGACCGAGTAGAACTGCTCCATCGAATTTCCAAGGAACAGCTGGTGGATTTGAACTGCTGACATTTTGGTTCGCAGCAAAGCTCTGAACCGCTGCACAACCAGGGCTCCTTGTTGTTAGGTGCTGTTGAATCAATTGCAGCTCGTAATGATCCCATGTGACAGAGGAGAACTGCCTCATAGGGTTTTCTAGACTGTAATCCTTTTGAGAGCAGATCACAAGGTTTTTCTCCCATGGAGCCACTGGGTGGGTTTGAACCACCAACCTTTTGGTTAGCAGTTGAGCCTTTAACCATTGCATGACCAGGGGAGGCATTTACAGCATATAAATTTTCTACAAATGTGAAATTGACGTGAAAGAGACAAAATATTAACTAAGGGGGATTGTTTATTCATGCATTCATTTTTGGCTAATAAATCCTAAGAATAGTGCTGTTAAGAGTAAAACCAATTTACAATATATAAGTTGATGTTTCTGGTAGACTTCTTGTCAAATTACAATTCTGTCATCGTCTTCAATTTTATACACATACATACATATACACAGATGTTGTTAGGTGCTGTTGAGTCAATTTTGACTCACAGCAACCCTGTGACAGAGTAGAGCTGCCCCAGAGGGTTTTCTTGGTTGTAATCCTTACGGGAGCAGAGGGCCAGATTTTTCTCCTGAGGAGCCACGGGGTGGGTTTGAACCAGCAGCCTTTGGTTAGCAGCCAAGTGCTTAATTGTTGTGCCACCAGGGCTCCATATACACACATACGTGCATGTATATGGAGCCCTGGAGGCACAGAGGTTAAGAGTTCAGCTGCTAACCAAAAGATCAGCGGTTTGAATCCACCAGGCGCTCCTTGGAAACCCTGTGGGGCACTTTGACTTTGCCCTATAGGGTCACTTTGACTTTGCCCTATAGGGTCATTATACATATATATATATACATACATACATATATGTATGTATACACTTACATATAAGTCAGAATCAACTTGACGGCAACAGGTCTTTGGTTTATGCATGATATTATATATATATGTATCATATATTTTGATTTAATAAAATACTAATTTAGTTTTTGAAATATTCAATTATATTATCTAATATTTTCTCAAAGATTCAGCAAATATTAATTCATTATTCCTTGCTATAATTTCTTGAAAATGCTAATTATCACTGACAATAATTTTATTCATTATAAAAATAGTCTAAACCTCACGCCTATCTCTTGAATATTTATGAAGCCAGCAAATGAATTCTTTTCTTTTTGTAAAAGTCCTAGGCATAATATGTTTCCACTGAAATAGTTAAAATTGTAGATATTTTGTATTTCAATCCAATCAAGGTTATGGCCAGCATTGAGTCCATTGCAAAAGTAATTTAGTAATTGACAATAATCAGTGTAAACTCCTAATGGTCTAAAGGACAGACATTTATATTCAAAGTCTCTTTTCTTTAATATATTCACATAAATCAAATAAATTCCTATTTCCTTCACAGAATAGGAGGCTTTTTCTGATGCACATTTGAAGAAAGACTATTAATACTTTCAAAGAGTAATGACTACACTCATTGAGGAATATCTATAGAGGAAGAACAGGAAGCATCCTTCTGCTAATTATAGCACAAAAACTGCATTCAGGAGACAGTTTTTAAGTTCATAATATAGTACACAAAAGTGACAGCTGGAAGCCGGAGAGTCAGGAGAAAAAATAGAGTATTGTATGTGAAGGTTAATTCGAGGATACAAGAGAGATTTATTTTTTTCTAGATCTGGATGATTTAAAAAATGCCTATGATCAGAAAACCTTACAACTCAATTTTGTCATGAATTCACTCCTTTGAGGGAGACTTCTGCTTGTTAGAAATTAAGGGTAGAATTTTGCATCTAACCTTAGAGTTTGTTCACCCTTAGTTTCAACAGTTCTCATCCCTAAGCATAAGGTGGAAACAGGTGACGTCTGTATTGTTCACCAAGTAATCATTTTAATTGCGTAATTAAAATAAATGTGGTTTCCAGTTTTAAGATTTGGTGCTTTTAGGCCCAGTACACAAAATTAACCTGATCATAAAGATTTGGGTATCAGTTGGAAGAGAAAGTCATTCTATGGCAGAGATTATTATCATTTTTTTTATCAGGTTATTAGTCAGATATTAGTTTTCATTTCACACTCCTCAGAGTCTCAAAAACTCCTAAGGATATCACATTATTAATATCTGTTCTCAAGTTGCTTTATGCTTTATAATGGGTCTCAGATTGCTAGTGACACCTCACCCTCTAACCCACTAATAGAAAATCTAGGATCTTACTCCTCCACGCTCTCTTTACTTTCCAAGATGATAAAGAGAATTTAAATCTTTAAATGTCCTCATAAAAGTAACTGTATTTTTAATATGAGTTAATTGAGGAAATCCATATGTTTCATTGGACTCAAGAATCCCTTATAATAACTCATGACTCTTGTGGCTCAAAGCTCAAAAGTCAGAAATCATCAACCTGATCTAACTTTCTTATTTTACATTTGTAAAAACTGAAGCTTAAAGAGGCTTAGTGACCTACCCATGTATACATCCAGCCGGGGACAGAATCAGGTCTCCTGACTCCCTGGAATATGGCAATTTCACTGTAACATACTGCATTATGTCTTTCAGGATGGATTCAAATAGTATAAAGGTAATGTGAAAACCCACCAGCTAAAGGCCAGTAGGAATATACTTGTAGTCTACAAAATTCTACAGCAAGAGTGAACACACCATAGGAACCATGGGGAGGAGGGTTGGGGATGAGTCATGGTAAGAGATTTGAGAGGGGGCTTATTACAGGATTTGCGGTTATGTTGAGTGATTCTGAAAAGGCTTTAAGGGAGTTGAAGTCATTCTAGGTTGGATGTCATATGGAAGCGGGTGCTATTTGGTCATTAGGCATCTGGGTGACTATTGTCTGGGAGGAGTGAGTACTAAAGCAGGTCCAAAGTTGCCTTTGGCAAAGAAGCAGTAGTCACTAAGGTTAGTAAGAAGAGGGGTGAGTTTACTTAGTCTTGTTACAGAGAGTCTCTGTATCTTGTTTCAGACTTGGTCAATTCCACTGATGTTGACCTTGTCTTGTTACACCACATATGTGAACTGCCTTGTGTGATCATTGTTTATGTTGTTTATATGCTGTAACTGTGTTTTATGTTCAGTTGGGAACATCATGGCCTAGTTGTCAGCTGCCAGGGCTATTTTTCAATTTCTCCGTAATCACACATGAGGCAGGCTATACTTAAACTCTGCACATTGACCAATAGATAAAGTTGTAGGAAGGAATATTCCAGCTCAATACAGAAAATAATTCAACATCTAAGAATGAAATGGACTTTCTCACAAGGCTGGGTGTTTCCTGCTTCTGGAATGACCTGCAAGTCAGGATTCACTGGTAAGAGAAAGATTCAAATAAACATGGTTTCCAGTTCTAAAATGTTATGCTTTTAGGCCTATTGTACTTAGTTGGCTTAATCACAGAGATTTGTGGCTTAGTTGCAAGAGACAATCATTCTACGGCAGAGAGATTTTTTTTTTTTTTTTGCCTCATAATACTGGCATTATATCACACTTGATTTTGTCTGCTACTATCTTGCAATCTGTATTTCATGAAAGGAAACCTTTGTATAAGCAACTTATCTACTAAAATTAGAAGAATCCACAGAGTATCAGCAGGGTACCATAGAAGGATAAAATCTACATTCATAAAAATTTCCTAATTATCTGAAACATTCCAACTCTTCCCCTTCTTCATGCATTTGCTTAAGGTGGTATCTCACTTTCTCCCATCTCTACCTGTGGATTTATCATCCATCCACCAAGACTCAACCTCAGAATTCAAATGCTACCGCCCAACCCCAGTGCAGCCTTCTCTGATAACTAACGCCCCAACTAGAACCACCCCCACTTTCCCTGAGGCAAGAATGAACATTTTCCATGGTTTTTCTTGAACATTTTTGTACTATCCAATACTGCTTATCATATTGTGGCTTAAATTACGGTTACTATTTCACAAATGTGACTCCTTACAGCCATATAATAGGAACTGACTTTTACTCAGCTCTGTGTTTCTTCTAGGCTGTGTCATGGCATCTTAGAGATGATAAATTTAGTCCATACTCTATTCCTCATTCTTTGCTCCCTCTAATTTTATATCAATTTGTGCCTATTTTTTGAGAAACTTTTTTTTTTTTTTTTTGGTATAATTGAAACAGTTTTCACTACGAAAAAAAAGGACTAGATTAAAGAGAAAAGTCTTTTACTGGATGAGCCCTGAGGCTGGCAATAAAATTGTGACAGAAAGTTATTCAGCAAATTTGATTAGTTCTGTGTCCAGCTGGAGGCTGATGCTACTAAATCAGTCATCCCTTTTCTCCATGGCCAACCCTCCTGGACTAACACATTTCTTATCATTGTATTCCTGTTTTGTTTTGGTATGACTGGACGCCAGCATTACTGGTAAGTCTAGGAGTATTACTGCCACATCACAGTTAGAAACGGGGAAGTGTTAGTAAGTTTAGGTAATCGTTCAAAAGTTTTCATTGCTGTTAGTTTTTCCTTTAGTGGAAAAAGTAATTTAGATGTCAACACAGCAGAAAGATTGTTTAGAATACCAATTCATAAAAAGAATATGCACCAAAAGAGATGATTCAAAAGGTGATACCCACTACCCTCTGCATAATTTGATTACACCTCTTTTCCAGTTTACCACGCTTTAACTTCAATCCACTTCATTTAAACTGGCTAGTTCTAATTAATACTACATTTGGGGTCACCTTTGTATGCAGTAAAATAATTTTTATTCTTATTTGGTTGCTTTCTTGTAGTATAAATATACAATATAATACATCATCTACTTATTGAAGAAAGAGTGAAAATAATGAACTTTGGCTCTCACAGTTATTCATGGCATAATTCATAATTCTATTCACCTCTTTAAGTGTATTGACAAAAATTTTTCTTAAAGCAGAAATTAGTTGATTTTTTCAGTCCTTCCTACAAAGATCTTTGTATTTCATATTTTCTTAACCATTATAATAGATTGCATTCCTTCTTGTATTCATACATATATTCTTAAATATAATTAGGGAGAGTATTAATTCATTTTCTACTCAATTGAAAATGTTTACAGAATGGGTTAATTTGTAATTACTACAAATACTGTTAGTATTTATTTTCATGACTAAAAACTGCTACCAGTTTTTAATGTGAAAATTGCAATGATCTAAAAATATGGTGACATTTAATTATTAATGTTATCAGTGTTCATTTTAGTCTAAGGCAATATATGAAGTCATTTAAATTTAACAGGTATGGCAAGGAAACATGTGACTATCTGAAAGGGAAAAAATCAGAATAAATTGGAAGTTTGCAGGAAAATTCTAAAGAAGAGTTAGGTAGACACTTAAGAGTTAGCTGTGAATCTCATTGTTCTTCAGTCTCAGCTCACCACAGTCTGAATTCTTTTACGTTTTGACTATTGAATTAGTAATACATTTTCACTGCCCTCTAAAATCCATCATTGATCTCCAGAAAGTTTCTGAGTTTCTTCCCATCATTTCTCTGCTTAAGAGCCTACACGGCTTCCTGTTCCCCAGATCAATATAATCTAAATTCCTCTGCTTTGTCCTCAAGTCTCTCAGAAATATCCTCTGTGCACCTCAATTCCAGTCAATGTTTTCATTGACCCCATCCTCCCCTTACTTCCTTCAGAGAAATGCTCTCCCATTAGACTTGCTTCTTTTAAGCCTTCTTATATGTCCAGGATCCAGCTCCAATATCTGTATTAGCCTTTTCTCCTCAACTTCACTAAAACCAGAATCTACAACATCCCTGCACGGAGTAGGGGACGTTAGAAAGTAGACTGTGATAGGAACAGTGTCTCCTTGAGTTGGGCAATAGTGAAGCACTGTACTGCTTCCTGTCTATCTTATACATGGCTTATTATACAAAGGGAAACCTATGAGCATTCAATACACATTTAAAATATTTAATTAAGTATGAAACAAATCAAACTATTTGTTCTCTTTTTTTGTTTAAAAGGGATATATTGAACTGTGTTCTTAAAAACCCCAATTTTTAACTTGTCTTCCGAAATATTGAAGATACAAATTTTATAATACAAGAGGGTAATAGAAATTATTTAACAAGCTTATCATTGAGTGATACACTTGGGCTTTTGATACGTAATTGATATAGTATTTTCAAATGAAAGTGCTAGAAGAATAAATCCCAAGCTGCTCTCAACTCTTATGCGGGTTTAGAGTTCACAAGTTCGAGATCACATTTCTGATGCTAACTGAGGACTGATATATAACTGATGGTGTAATATTTAATCTATGTGTACATCAGTTCGTTAATTTGTAAAACAAGAGATGGTATACCTACCATGTAAGGGTATTTTAAATTCTGAGTTATTTGACTTAGCATTAAAAATTTTGGAAGGAAAATGGCAGCTATGTAAATATAAATTATTATTACCATTGCTATTTTCAGGATTTAGTTTGACTTGTAAAAAAAAGAAAGTTTTCTTTGTCTTGCTGTGTAATATTAAGTATTCTTAAAAAAAAGGAAACAGTAAAAATAGGCAACTGGCATCGCTGAGAAAAGAAAATCCCTTCTGTGCATTCCAGTGTCTTTTACTTCTTCTGCCAGCTAAATCATGTGTTCGTGTTGCTCAAATTGGATGCAGGTGTGTGTCCATCCGCACTCTTAAAACCACATAAGACATGGAGAAAATGGAGCACATCAACAAACTCCTCAGTCTTTGGGAAAGAAAAACGCTCAGCAGTGAAGCTTGCTTCACTTTCCCTATATGTGCATGTGGTCAGACTTCCCAGTGTATGGAATTAAATTCCAGGATCTTGGTATTAAGATTAAGAACCATGGTACTGGGAGCCAAGAAATCTTAAGTCCCTTATAGACATTCTATTTATGGCCTCTTTTAAATGTTTCATTTTACTTTGTCTTTATAGCCACAAAGGCCAGTCCTACTGCATTACCGTTTTGAAATACAATCTATTTCTGACTGCTATAATAAAATTCACTAAATGGAAATAATATTTCATATTATACATGATATGTGAACTACTGATATCCCTGTATTTATAAGATCCTTTTGGAATTTTCCCGGTTTGGGGGTTAAATGAATTATATTATGATGGTTTCAGTTCTCCAAAAAGATACTTGCACATAAAGAAACAAAAGAGAGCTTCATGTTTTTATTCTTATTCAAAGTTCACCGGCTTGGCTGATAATTGCGCTATTCACCTAACTCTTTGAGCAGATAGCACATAGTAAATTTTTCAGTCCGTTTTTCATATGGCACCAGCACTTTGCTGCCGTACGAAGAACTTGTCGAATGTTTTGGGCGAGAGCTTTTGAGCAGTTAAAATGAATTATTGACATTTACATTTCTGTTTGCTGTTGAAATGTATTAGTGTTATTTGGCTTCCACTGTATTTGCCAGTTGTTTGTCAGACCTCTTTGTATTTACATGTATTTTCCTTGACTTTGCATTTGGTTAATCCTGTTACATTAATGGATGATAGATTTTTATAGCAGATATACAACTTATTTCTTAATACTAAATATTTTAAATCATACACCTGGGTTCGTAGATAACTTACAAGCAATTTTAAAAAGAGGAGGTAAATTGAAGAGGCCATAAGGGATACCATGTTCTTTAATAGATAAATGTTCTTAGAATGTGTGGATCGTACGTGTGACTTGTGAGCTATGACCTCTGTCATGGATTGAAGTGTGTTCCTCGAAAATATATGTTGAAGTCCTAATCCTTGAACCCATAAACACAACCCTGTTTGGGAATATGGGTTTCCTTTGTTATGTTAATGAGTCCATACCAGAATAGGATGGGTCCTAAACCTAATCGTTTCCAGATTATGAAAGAAGTAGACTAGACACAGAGATACACACAGGGGAAAGACTTCATATGGAGCAAGACACACAGAGCAGATCCATCTACAATCCCAGGACCTTTAAGGATTGTTGGCTACTAGAAGCTCAAATAGAAAAAGAAGGACCTTACCTTAGAGCCCTGGATTCAGGTTTCTAGCCTCCTGAAATGTGAGACAATAAATTTCTGTTCTCCGAAGCCACGCACTCGTGATTTCTTTGTTACAGCAGCACTAGGTGACTAAGACACACTCTAAAGGCTTTTGAGAATGATACAAAGCTTTAATTTTTGAGGGTTTTGTACATGCTGTCTGGTAAAGTTGTACAGTGCTCATTCTAGCTAAATGTCTACCTTCCTGTCATGGAGCCATACCACAACCTCACCTTGCTGCAATTTTGCATTTTTTCTATTCATTATTAAAATAATTTAACATTAATCCTGTTCAAATAAGGTATAAAGTGAATTTGCATTTAAAAATTTACTTTCATACTTGCTGACACATGGAAGAATCTCTATCAGTATTTTGGTACAAGCACAACAGCCTGGTTATTAATGTTCTTGTCATTCCCTTGTTCAATTAACAATTTACTTTGGAGAATGTGTTATTGAATTTGACTTTGTATGTGCTAAAGAAAATACATGTATGAAATGTTATTAACTGTATATTTATCTATTTATTGCAACTTAGAAGAAGTTGGAATGATTAATTTTGCTATCATTGATATTAGGGCAAAGAACTAAAAACCAGTATTAATCTAGTAGAGCACTGATTTGGCTGAAGGTAATGAATCCTAATTATTAGCAAATTCCAATTAGGAGCAAAAGATTTAAAAAATTGGTTCATAATCTATGCCTTAATTTGGGGTGTAAACAGATAAGTTCCCCCATGTGTCTGTCATTTTGTCCTACTGTGGGGGCTTATGTGTTGCTGTGGTGCTGGAAGCCATGCCACCAGTATTCAGATACCAGCAGGGTCACCCATGGAGGGCAGATTTCTGCTGAGCTTCCAGACTAAGACAGAATATGAAGAAGGACCTGGCAGTCTACTTCTGAAAAGAACTAGCCAGTGAAAACCTTATGAATAGCCGCGGAACATTGTCTGATATAGTGCTGGAAGATGAGCCCCCCAGGTTGGGAGGCACTCAAAAGATGACTGGGGAAGAGCTGCCTCCTCAAAGTAGAGTAGACCTTAATGACATGGATGGGGTAAAGCTTTCGGGACCTTCATTTGCTGATGTGGCAGGACTCAAACTGAGAAGAAACAGCTGCAAACATCTATTAATAATCTGAACCTGTAATGTATGAAGTATGAATCTAGGAAAGTTGGAAATTGTCAAAAATGAAATGGAAGGCATAACCATCAATATCCTAGGCATTAGTGAGCTGAAATGGACTGGTATCAGCCATTTTGAATCGGACAATCATATAGTCTACTATGCTGGGAGTGACAACTCCAAGATGAATGGTGTTTCATTCATCCTCAAAAAGAACGTTCCAAGATCTATCCTGAAGTACAACGCTGTCAGTGATAGGATAATATCCATACACCTACAAGGAAGACCAGTTAATATGACTGTTATTCAAATTTACGCACCAACCACTAGGGCCAAAGATGAAGAAATAGAAGATTTTTATCAGCTGTTGCAGTCTGAAATTGATCGAACATGCAATCAAGATGCATTGATAATTACTGGCAATTGGAAAGAGAAAGTTGGAAACAAAGAAGGATCAGTAGTTGGGAAATATGGCCTTGGTCATAGAAACAATGCCAGAGATCAAATGATAGAATTTTGCAAGACCAACGACTTCTTCACTGCAAATACCTTCTTTCACCAACATAAATGATGACTATACACATGGACCTTGCCAGATGGAACACACAGAAATCAAACTGACTACATCTGTGGAAAGAGATGATGGAAAAGCTCAATATCATCAGTTAGAACAAGACCAGGGGCCAGATGTGGAACAGACCATCAATTGCTCTTATGCAAGTTCAAGCTGAAACTGAAGAAAATCAGAGCAAGTCCATGAGAGCCAAAATATGACCTTGAGTATATCCCACCTGAATTTAGAGACCATCTGAAGAATGTACTTGATGCATTGAACACTAGTGACCGCAGACCAGACGAGTTCTGGAATGACATCAAGGACATCATCCATGAAGAAAGCAAGAGGTCACTGAAAAGACAGGAAAGAAAGAAAAGACCAAGATGGGTGTCAGAGGAGACTCTGAAACTTGCTCTTAAGCATCAAGCAGCTAAAGCAAAGGGAAGAATTGATGAAGTAAAAGAACTGAACAGAAGATTTCAATGGGCTTTTTTTTTTTTTTTTTTTTTTTAACTCAGGAAGACAAAATAAAGTATTATAAAAAATATGACGTGCAAAAAGCTGGAGACGGAAAACCAAAAGGGAAGAACATGCTTGATGTTTCTCAAGCTGAAAGAACTGAAGAAAAAATTCAAGCCTCAAGTTGCAATAGTGAAGGATTCCATGGGGAAAATATTAGACGACGCAGGAAGCATCCAAAGAAGATGGAAGGAATACACAGAGTCATTATACCAAAAACAATTAGTTGATGTTCAATCGTTTCAAGAGGTGGCATATGATCAGGAACCGATGGTACTGAAGGAACATGTCCAAGCTGCTCTGAAGGCACTGGCGAAAAACAAGGCTCCAGGAATTGACGGAATATCAATTGAGATGTTTCAATAAACAGATGCAGCCCTGGAGGTGCTCACTCGTCTATGCCAAGAAATATGGAAGACAGCTTCCTGGCCAACTGACTGGAAGAGATCCATATTTATGCCTATTGCCAAGAAAGGTGATCCAACCAACTACGGAAATTATGGAACAATATCATTAATATCACAAGCAAGCAAAATTTTGCTGAAGATCATTCCAAAATGGCAGCAGCAGTATATTGACAGGGAGCTGCCAGAAATTCAGGCTGGTTTCAGAAGAGGATGTGGAACCAGGGATATTGTTGCTGATGTCAGATGGATCCTGGCTGAAAGCAGAGAATACCAGAAGGATGTTTACCTGTGTTTTATTGACTATGCAAAGGCATTCGACTGTGTGGATCATAAGAAACTATGGATAGCACTGTGAAGAATGGGAATTCCAGAACACTTAATTGTGCTCATAAGGAATCTTTACATAGATCAAGAGGCAGTTGTTCGAAGAGAACAAGGGGCTACTGATTGGTTTAAAGTCAGGAAAGATGTGCGTCAGGGTTGTATTCTTTCACCATACCTATTTAATCTGTATGCTGAGCAAAGAATCCGAGAAGCTGGCCTATATGAAGAAGAATGGGGCATCAGGATTGGAGGAAGACTCGTTAACAACCTGCATTATGCAGATGAGACAACCTTGCTTGCTGAAAGTGAAGAGGACTTGAAGCACCTACTAATGAAGATCAAAGACCACAGCCTTCAGTATGGATTACACCTCAACATAAAGGAAACAAAAATCTTCACAACTGGACCAATGAGCAACATCATGATAAATGGAGAAAAGACTGAAGTTGCCAAGCATTTCGTTTTACTTGGATCGACAATCAACAGCCATGGAAGCAGCAGTCAAGAAATCAAAAGACGCATTGCATAGGGCAAATGTGCTGCAAAGGACCTCTTCAAAGTGTTGAAGAGCAAAGATGTCACTCTGGAGACTAAGGTGTGCCTGACCCAAGCCATGGTACTTTCAATCACATGATATGCATGTGAAAGCTGGGCAATGAATAAGGAAGACCGAAGAAGAATTGATGCCTTTGAATTGTGGTTTTGGCAAAGAATATTGAATATACCATGGACTGCCAAAAGAATGAACAAATCTGTCTTGGAAGAAGTGTGGCCAGAATGCTCCTTAGAGGCAAGGATGGCGACACTGTGTCTTACCTACTTTAGACATGTTATCAGGAAGTATCAGTCCCTGGAGAAGGACATCATGCTTGGCAGAGTACAGGGTCAGCGGAAAAGAGGAAGACCCTCAACGAAGTGGATTGACACAGTGACTGGAACAATGAGCTCAAGCATAACGACGATTGTAAGGATGGCGCAGGACTGGGCAGTGTTTCGTTCTGTTGTGCATAGGATCACTATGAGCCGGAACCAACTTGACGGCACCTAAAACAACAACAACAACAGAGGTAAGTTGTTCTGAACCTGAATCAGTAAAGCTAGTTTAGTGTGGACTCCAACGGTTAATGAGCATCACCAAGTATCAGCTTTTAAAGATACCAGATTTTTGCTCATTTTGTCAATGGAAGAGAAACAGAGAAAAGCCCAGAACTAATAAACTATGCATTAGCATGTGAAATCATGAGAAATGTTTAAGCTAAAATAAATCTTGTGTCTGAAAAGCTTGTTGTGGCTAGCCAATTTTTATAAAGCTTAAGCAATTAACTTTATATTTGTGTTGGTAGTACATGGGAAGATTGAACTATTGTGGCATAAACATAGTAACGTCTTTGCTCTTGATCTTGACTTCTTTAATAGTGTCTAATTATCTCATGTGAATACCCAGTAGTGGTTTTGCTTGCTCAGGCTCAAGTCTAAACATTCAGTCGCAAATAAAGGTAGCCAGATATCCTAGTGTTTATACGCAATTCTTGACTGCCCAGAGAAACAGGATTTGCTTCCTATCAGAAGCAGTAAGGTTAGTTGTTGCTGTTCGTTGCTGTTGAGTCAGCTCTGATTTATGGTGAACATACATAAAACAGAGGGTAATGCTGCCCAGTCCTGAGCCATCTTTAGTCCAAAACCAAACCCAGTGCCGTCGAGTCGACTCCGACTCATAGCGACCCTATAGGACAGGGTAGAACTGCCCCATAGAGTGTCCAAGGAGCGGCTGGCGGATTCGAAGTACCACCCCTTTGGTTAGCAGCCGTAGCACTTAACCTCTACGTCACCAGAGTTCCCATCTTTATGATTGTTGATATGTTTGAGCCAAGCGTTGTGGCTATTGTGCCAATCCATCTCGTTGAAGATTTTCCTCATTTTCGCTGACCCTCTGTTTTACCAAACATGATGCCCTTTTCTAGGGATTGATCTTTGCTGATGACATGCCCAAAGTAAGTGAGCTGAAGTCTTGCCATTCCTACTTCTGAGGAACGTTCTGGTTGTATTTCTTCTAAGACTGATTTGTTTATTTTCCTGGCAGCTCACAGTATATTTGGTATTCTTCACCAACATCACAATCTGATTGCATCGATTCTTCTTCCATCTTTCTTTTTCATTGTCCAGTTTTTCGTGCATATGAGGTGATGGAAAAGTTGAAAAAGAAGAAAAGGAAACAAGAAGGGAGAAAGGGATATGAGATGACAGCAGGGCACTGAAGAAATATTTAGCAAGAGAGCAGGCGTTTTAGTATTATGCATGAAGAAGCAAATAGTAATTCATTCTTTGTATGTATGTTTCTTTGCTATCTTATTGTCAATAGTAATTAAATTTACCAACACATATTTCCCAAATTTGGTGCTCAGTTTTGTTTTTTGCATAACCATTTTATGTAACTGTTAATTTTTTTTCTTGCTCAGGTACATCCTTTAAGCACCTTTTTTGGTTAGAATTTATGGTCTTTGAATGTCTGAAAATGTCTTTTTTAAAAAGATATTCTTTGTTAATTTAAATAAATAATTGATAATAATTTATATTTATATATACTTATTATTAAATACTAAAATTGTATTTAAATAATATGTTTATTATCATTTATTCCTTTACTTGTTTTTCTTTATTCTTGAAAGATAGTCTATTTATAGAATTCTAGATGAAGAGATTTCCCCGCTTCTCTATGTTGACAATTTTAGCCCACAGTCTTATTTTTGGAAACCCTGGTGGAGTAATGGGTTAGAGCTATGGCTGCTAACCAAAAGGCTGGCAGTTTGAATTCACCAGGCGCTCCTTGGAAATCCTGTGGGGCAGTTCTACTCTGTCTTATAGGGTCACTATGAGTCGGAATTGAATTGACAGCAATGGGTTTGCTTTTGGGTTTAGGTCTTAACTTTTGTTATTCTATTTCTTTCTTTTGATTTCTCTGCTTGGTCATGAATTCTTTTTTTTTAACAAGCACATTTTGTTTCAATTTTTGTTTTTATTTTCTTTTTCAGTTGTCTTCACCCAGCAATCCCGGGAGCCTCAAATCCAGAACCAAGTCTTAGCATGACAGCACTGGGGGGCCTGCCCTGGAATGATTTTGGAGCTGTCACAGAAGCAGTTACTAAGTCAACAGGTGGTGTGGCTCATTTCTTGGTGGAGGTGCCCCGTTTATGTTCTCTCACCTCCACGGGCATGCTGCTTGTTCTAAAAAACAGCTCCATAGCAATTTTCAATATCTTTACATAAGGGAAATCGCACTCTGGCTTCAAGCAGCCAGGATGGTTTCAGTCCCTGCATCTGTGTAGCTTTTTTGGTCCACTTTACCCCAAGGCAGCCAAACACCTGGTGCTTCTGCCTGCTTGCCAGGCTAGCAACCACTCCAGCCTATGTCTACTGTGTAATTTGCATTTCTGTTTCTTTTCTGATTTACAGAAATATTTGTCTTATTTTGATCATGGTCATGCCTTTGTAACTTAGTCTTTTCCATTTAAGCTATTTTCTAGCATTGTTAGATATATGGGGTATGCTGTGGGGAGGAGAGGAAAGATGAAAAAAAAATTTTTTTTCAGTGATTGCATATCAGTGTATACTTCTGAGAGAGCTGGAAATCCATTTCTCTGGAGTCCTTCTCTGTTCTTCCTTCCTTCTTTTTTTCCCTTCTGTTTAAAATACATCATGTGCATCTGTTTGTTTTTATACTTCTGATTACTTAGGCTAATGTTTCTATTGTTTCTTTTAATCGTACAAGTTTGTCCTGTTATTCGGGATTATATAAGATTTGAAATGCTAAAAGTTGGGATCATATATGTGCAAAAGGTTTCATAATCTCATACTTGTGCCACTTGGCTTTTTTTATGGATAGTGGAATGAGTGGGATTTGATTACCAGCAGAAAATACCACACATTGATGCCAGGTCACCTTCTTTGTTTCCTCCAAGCTGAATGGCACTGAGGGATCATTGAAGACCAGTCCTGTTCCAGTTTGCTGCTCCTTTTGGAAACCTTTGAGATTTTCACTCTGTTTAAGAAAAGCACCAACGTTACATAGCAAAAGTCAATTGTAGAATTAGTTAAAATGTAGGCTTCCTGACTTTTCTATCTTTAGCTATTCCTGGATGATTAGAGCAAATTATTTATGAAAAACTTCCTCTGATTATGACATTGAAGGTGAGAAATGCATTTAATTAGAAGGCCTTTGAAGTAGACCTCTGAATTTTTATAAATTCGTGACTTTTCAAATTTCCCTGTTGACTTCGGAGAAGCAGCAGCCAGCACACTCCCACCTGTCTTCCGGCATCCTTTTACAAGGTGCTGGTGCATTGCCTTGCTAGCTGTTACCTTCACCAAAGGAGAAGGAGGAAACTGAGAATGGTGGGAGTTGTACCAAAGAAGGAGCCCTGGTGGTGCAGTGGTTAAGAGCTCAGCTGCTAACCAAAAGGTCAGCAGTTCAAATCCACCAGCTGCTCCTTGGAAACCCTATGGGGCACTTCTACTTTGTCTGATAGGGTCGTTATGAGTCAGAATCAAAAAAAATTTTTTTTTTTTATACCAAAGGATGGGGTAGAGAAATGAGTATGAAATAGCTCTTCTCTCTATTATCCTATCCATGAGTGAACAGATTGTTTACCAAATTCACTAATTATGAGGTAACTTTCCCCCACATCTTTGATACTAGAATGTCTTACTATCTATTCATCCATCCATTCATCCACCCGTCCGTTCGTCTGTCCATCCATCCATCCATCCATCCATCCATCCATCCATCCATCCATCCATCTACCTATCTATCTATAAAAACTAAACTCATTGCTGTCGAGTCCATTCCAACTCATAGTGACCTTGTAGGGCAAAGTAGGACTTCTCCATAGGGTTTACAAGGAGTAGATGGTAGATTTGAATTGCTGGCCATTTGGTTAGCACCCAAACGCTTAACCACTGTGCCACCAGGGTTCCTACTATCAATAGTGTCTTACAGTTACTGTTAACCAGGGGGCAGTTGTGTTGCAGTTAGTTACTCATGCATAAATGTTTGTTGCCTTCTTCTCTAGGTCCTGCACTATTATGAGTGGCCAACTAGAATGGCTTTTAATGGCCAACTAGAGTGGCTCCAACTCCCATTTCACATGTGTTTGAAGACCAGAGCTGTAGAATTCTCCCTTTCCTCCCAGATGGAAGGACATAATTTGTCTGCAGGGCATGCATTTTTCTGTTCAATTCATGCTGTTACAACTCCTCTCTTGTCCCCGTCCTAAACGATGCGTGTGGTTTTCGAGATTATTTGCATCTCTTCATGTATTAAAAATAAGGCCTTTCTACTATTTTCTACACAAAGCGTTGCTGAATCAAGGCTGATATATATAAAATGAGCTTATAATTAAGTTTATTAGTTAAAGGAAATAAATTAAAACAACTAAAATGAAAAGTAATACATTAAGGATCTCTCGAAATTACTTTTTTGTAAGGAATTTCTCATGGACCACACCCTTCTATAGGATCTTGCCCCCATCTGTGTTGCTGAGATCCTTCTGTTTCCAGACCTTTTTTAATCATCTACTCAAGGATTAGGTACCAGCAGAAAACTCAAAATTCCTGTTATTTGTTGTCCATAAATGATTTTTAAAATATTATTTGTCTATATGGGCACCCAGTCGACTATGCTTAATAGTCCTTGCCTTTCTTAACTGATACTCTCACTAACACCAAGATATTTGCCTGCTAAAAGAATCATCTGTTCTCAAGATAAATTATTACCACTCTCTTAGAAGGCATATGGTGAAATGAGTTCCCTTATGAGGTCTTTTGCCTTGGTTCTTTGGAAAAATAGCTTGAGAGATTTTTCCCCTCAGCCCCTCAGCCCTAGTTTTCCACCTGAGAGGGTCCGTTACATTTGCCAGCTTGATTGACGTTTCCTGGGTAAGCTGTAAACAACTTGGTTTGATACTTTTTTGTCTGGTCTTGGGCTGCCCCCTGCCCTGTGACTGGTATACACCTTACAGGAATTGATCAATAGAATATGCAAATGAAGTGTCTGTGGCCTACCGATAGGGGATTGATCAGTTCTTAGCCTTAGTGGAAGTGCCATGTTTTAAAATTGACAAGGAATTTGTGTATTTAAGCAGCCAGCCCCACAGAGGTTTTAGAAATACAAGGAAGCAGGAAGAGAAGCATCGGAAGAAGCAGAAGAATGAAGCAGAGAGAGACAGGAGGCAAGGAACTTCCTAAATGAGCTATAATATGGATCAAGGGCTGTAACACTGAAGACAGCAAGAGGCTCAAAAGGGGCCCAGCAGCAGAGCCAGCAACAGAGCCAGCAACAAAGATGGCAGGGCCAAAAGGAACCTGTACTGAGGGGGCTAAGAGGAGCCTTATCCTCAGGAGGCTGAGAGGAGCCTATCCTCAGGGACTGAGAGGAGGCCTGCCCGGCCCACAGGAGCTGAGAGCTGTCCTGCACTGAAGAAGGGAGACTGCCTACATGCTTCCTAATCCTCATCCCGAGTTGTACACTGTACCTTAATAAGCCACTTGACTGTAAGTAGGATCTGTGAGTTCTATCTTGCCATTGCAATGAATTATTTAACCCAGAAAAGAAGTAGAGAGTGCTGTGGGAGGGACAGCTGGTGTCAGAATAGGTAAAAAGTTTGGAGAGTAGAGGTATGTCTTACTTCTCTCTCATGGGAATCAGTTTTGTGCTGACACTGATTCTCATTAACCTCTCTGAAGTTAGACAGGTTCTGATGACATTACTACCATGCCAATTTTACAATAGCAATTACAATTAGATTTTGTTTTTAAATATAAAATAATTTCCTCTTATCCATATGTTCAACTGCATAAAGACTTATCTCAAATTCACAATGCTAAAAATTCAAATTCAGATATTAAAAGCAGAACTTATAAAGGCCTTTCAAACCTGTTCTACCTCTTGTGTTTCAGATCTCAGATATCTGCACCCACCTACTTGCCCAGACTTGTAATCTGAGCACCATCCTAGATTCTTCTTCTTATTTAATACCCAAATTAAGTCAGTGTGTTCAATATATTTCTACTTGCTAGAAATTTCTTGAGTCTGTCAAAGCTTTTTCAATTTTCCTGTTGTGGATTAGTATCAAGTGCACAACTTGAGCTCATGCCCATTATTGTAGGCGGAATTTAAAGTATGTAATCCCCTCTAGGTGGCGCAAACACTTTGCAATTTTCTACTAACTGAAAAGTTGGTGGTTCAAATCCACCCAGTGCCACCGTGGAAGAAAGCCCAAGTGATCTATTTCTGTAAGATTACAGCCACTGAAAACTCTGTAGAATGAAGCTCTACCCTGACATGCATGGGTAGCCTTGAGTTAGAATCAACTCAATGATAGCAAAGGGCTTTGTTTAGTTTTGTTTTCCCTGAGTGTTGATGGGATCTATGATTTGCTTCTAACTGATAGAATAGAGCAAATATAATGGAATGTCATTCCTGTGACTGTCTTGCAGCCTCTCTCTCTCTTTCTTCATTCCTAGTTTTAAAGAAGCAAGCTGCCATGAATCCTACCGGCGCAAGGAAATGAAATCTGCAACAACCTCAGGAAGCTTGGAAGAGAATTTTCTCCTAGTTGAGCCTCTGATGAGAACTCAGTCTTGCCAGACACCTTGACTAAAGTATTGTGAGAGCCTAAGAAGAGGACCCAGCTGAGCAGTGCCTGGACTCCTGATTTACAGAAACTGTGAAATAATAATGTGTGTTGTCTTAAACCACCAAGTTTGTGGTAATTTATTATATATCGGTAGACAACTAATACAGATTCCTTATACAAAATGTGTGCTTGTGTTACTCCCAAGCAATAAATAAAAAAATAAATAAAGCTTATTAATGATTTCCCCTTTCTCCCAGGGTAAAGCCAAAACCTTTTAACAAGACCCTTCACTCCCTGACACTTAGCTACATCTCCACACATGCTAAACTTCTTTTCATTTTTTGGATGAACCATTCTACCTCTCCTCCCCAGACCTTTGCACATACTCATCTTTATCCTTTGAATATTCTCTTCCAGCTGCTCCTCTGTCCCCAACATCCTCCCTTGTTTTGTTTAACTAATTCCTACTCATAAATTTAAGTTCCAGTTTATATCTGACTATTTCTGGGAAGCTTTCCTTGTACCAGGCAGGGGGGTTAGGCATCCACCCTCCCTTTTTTTCCCTATTATAGTGCTTTTCATACTTTACTATAATTGCTTGTTTAATTATCTATGTTTTTCCCTAGAGTCTATGAACCATGAGGGTTAAAGGTCATGTCTCTCTGTCTTGCTCCTAAGTGTATTCTCAGTGTCTGACCCATAATTAATTATCTATTTCATGAATAAATGAATGTCTCACTACAAAATAGAAGCTATTTGACAAATATTACCTGTGGGGCTGATAATTAGAACCACTGGACACTGTCTTGCTGGGGAATCACAGAAGCTTTTACATTATGCAGTCTTAAGGCCACTGCTAAAGCTCAGACTAGCTCCTTATTCTTTCCTTTCTTTCCTTACTGCCTCAACTAGTTTTCTTCCTTTTCCTACAAAGCTTTCTTGGAACCACTCTATGCTTTGGAGTTCTCCCCACCAAGATGGTCTCCCTTTCTCCCAGAGATGCATGTCTACACATGCTTTTCTTTTCAGAAAACAGTTAAAAATAGTACCTAACGTTGGGAAATTACAAAACTTAATCTCAAGTAATTTGTACCAAAATGATCCATTACCAAATTTACTGACTCCCTTCTGAAATAGTAAATGGAAACTGCCTTTGGAATTTTAGACTCTGAGTCCATTCCCAAGGACAGGACTTAATAAAATATCTACCCTTAAATTCTTACTTTTTCCCTATCTTTCCAATAAAATATCAAGATACAGTAAAATGTGTCTTTTTATGTCAATGGATAATTTGCATCTCTGAAGCTCTCCACTTTTTTAGGGGCTTCTACTCTGATGGCGTAGTGGTTAAGAGTTTAGCTGCTAACCGAAAGGTCGGCAGCTGAAATCCACCGGAAGCTCCTTGGAAACCCCATGGGATAGTTCTACTCTGTCCTATAGGGCTTCTGTGAATCAAAATCAACTCGATGGCAATGGGTTTGTTTGTTTGTTTGTTTGCTTTTACTGTGGCAAAGGAGCCCTGATGGAGCAGTGGTTAAAGAGATCGACTGCTAACTGAAAGTTCGGCAATTCGAAACCACCAGTGGCTCAGCGGGAGAAAGATGTGGCAGTTTGCTTCCTTAGAAATTTACAGCCTTGGAAACCCTTTGGGGTTACTATGAGTAGGAACTGACCCGATGGCAGTGGGTTTGTTTGGTTTTATTGTAGTCAGGGTGTCCCTGGGTTGTACAAACTACTAGTAGAGATGTTAGTGGTTCAAATCCACCCAAAGGCTCCTCAGGAGAGAGGCTTGGCAATTTGTTTCTGAAAGGTCACAGCCCTGATAACCCTACAGAGCAGTTTTGCTCTGCACACATGGGGTCATCATGAGCTGGAATCAATATGATGGCAACTAACAAGAACAATGACAACCAAGGTCAGGGAGTCCCTGGGTAGTGCAAACTATTAACACATTTGGCTTCTGAGTGAAAGGTTGGAGGTTCTAGTCAACCCAGAGGGGCCTACAGAAGGAAGGCCTGGCAATTTACTTCTGGGAAATCGATCATTGAAAACACTATGAACAGAGGACATCTAGCTCAATTAGCATAATATAGTTTATAAAGAAAACGTTCTACATCCTGCTTTGGTGAGTAGTGTCTGGGGTCTTAAAAGCTTGTGATACTCCACTGGTCCCACCCTCCCTGGAGCAAGAGAGAATGAAGAAAACCAAAAACACAAGGGAAAGATTAGTCCAAAGGACTAATGGACCACAACTACCACAACCTCCACCATACTGAGTCCAGCACAACTAGATGGCGCCCAGCTACCACCACTGACTGCTCTGACAGGGATCACAATAGGGGTTCCTGGACAGAGCTGAAGAAAAATGTGGAGCAAAATTCTAACTCACAGAAAAAAAAAAAAAAAAAAAAAACAGACTTGCTGGTCTGAGATTGGAGAAACCTAGAGAATACAGCTCCTGGACACCCTCTTAACTCAATACTGAAGTCACCCAGAGGTTCACATTTCAGCCAAAGATCAGACAGGCCCATAAAACAACTGAGATTGAATGGTCACACCAGCCCAAGGGCAAGAATGAGAAGGCAGGAGGGACAGGAAAGCTGGTAATGAGAAACCCAAGGTCAAGAAAGGGAGAGTGTTGACATGTTGTGGAGTTGGCAACCGTTGTCACAAAACAATATGTGCATTAATTGTTTAACGAGAAATTAATTTGTTCTGTAAACCTGTATCAAAAGTATAATTAAAAAAAAAAAAACCCTGTGGAGCTCAGTTCTATTCTGACTCAGATGGGGTCAGTGTGAGTTGGAATCAACTCAATGTCAATTGGTTACTGTAGTCAGAACAGTCTTCTTAAATCGTTTCTTCTTTGACAATCCTAGGAATTACTACTGAAATTTATTTTTAATAGTCAATATAGTCAGGATGTATTTAGCATACTTTGAATAAACTGATTTTAGTTATAACATCTTAACTATGTTGTGATGGTGGGATAATATTAAGGAATAGAGAAATTAACAGAGTCAGACAGAAATATTAAGTTAAACTTATGATTTCTCTTCCCTAGTGGTTAGGAACTAAAAGACTATTAAATTAATAAATGTTTAATTCTTGTTAGAAGACAATAACAACATACTCTTCTGTCAAACATGTAGGGAAAAATAAAATTCTGTTATTTGTGCAAAATAAACTATTCTCCATAGGTAACTAAATCCAGTAGTATTAGAAACTAGTCAGGTCTGGGAAAATAATGTTAAACGAGAAGTAAATAAAAATCTGTGTATAAAAGATTCCCTTTTCTATAATTTATCTTTCTAATATTAAAAAAAGTATTTTGATCTTCTAATGTCAAGGCTATTAAACTGCAAAATAAAGGTGATATACCTTATTCTTACGGATGGCATTGTTTTATTGATGGCATTTTTAAATATTATTTTTCTTTTCGACTCATATCAACATCTGATATCCTTATTATTGTTAGTTGGCCCCTAACCCCTGGCAACCCCATGTGTTACAGAATAGAACTGCTTTGTAGGGTTTTCTAAGTTGTAATCTTTAAGGAGGCAGATCTCCAGGCCTTTCTTCCCCGCTGCTGCTGGATGGGTTTGAACTGCCAGCCTATGTTACCAGATGACAAAAAATTGCTTTCACCACGAGGCTCCTTTCTGTAGTGGAGATGACAGGATATTTTGTTTCTTTCTTTCCTACTTCAATGGTTAAATATATAGAGGCATATTTTGCCTTGCCTTTAATGACCAAAGACCTCTTTGGCATGGTTTACTTTATATGTGGAGTCTTGACTACAGCTTGAGGATTACATTTTTAAATAACAAAGGGACCAGTGTGAGTACTTCTAGTCTTCTACTTGGAAAATATATTACATGAGTCAGACTATTTAAACTACATGCTAAGTTAAAAATACTGTTCCCTGGCAATGGATATTAAATCGCTTATTGACTTATTTTCAACCTTATCATTTTTCTCCCAGAGGATTTAAACACATCCAATTGTGATTTGTAGGGAATATGCTCGAAATTGATTGTTAACTATTATAATCTGTAGGCAGAGTACTTGCAAGTTCATTGCCTATTAGCTTCAAAAAAATTAACACAAAACCCTACTAACGTAAAATCCATATTTTGTTGTTGTTATTGAGTCGGTTCTGACTCATAGCACCCCTGTGTACAACAGAAAGAGACACTGCCTGGTTCTGCGCCGTCTTCACAATCGTTGCTATGTTTGAGTCCATCATTGGAGCCACTGTGTCACTCTATCTCATTGAGGGTCTTCCTCTCTTTCTCTGACCCTCTCCTTTACTGAGCATGATGTCCTTCTCCAGGGACTGATCCTTCCAGATAACATGTCCAAAGTACGTGAGACGAAGTCTTGCCATTCTCGCTTCTAAGGAGCATTCTGGCTGTATTCCTTTCAAGACAGATGTGTTCACTCTTCTGGCAGTCCATGATATAGTCAATATTTTTCACCAACCCCATAATTCAAAGGCATTAATTCTTCTGTCTTCCTTTTTCAATATTCTGCTGCTATTCATAAGGTTTTCGCTGGCCAGTTTTTTCCGAAGTAGATGACCAGGTCCTTCTTCCTAGCCTGTCTTGGCCCAGAAGCTCTGCTGAGACCTGTCCACCATAGGTGACCCTGCTGGTTTTGGAATACTGGTAGCATCGCTTCCAGCATCGCAGCAACACACAAGCGACCACAGTATGACAAACTGACAGACAAGTGGTGGAACTCACTTTTTAAGATTGTCATAATTTATTTTTAAGTATGAGTTCATATAATACATTCACTGAGTGCATACTTTATACCAGACCCTTTGCTACATATTGCAAAAGGTTCCAAGTTTTATTAGACACAATTTAAGCAGTCATGTTATTTATAATCTACCAAACTCCAAACCAAACCTACTACCGTTGATTTGTAACCCAGAGAGGCCGTAAAACAGGGTACATATTTGTACCTTCTAAGTAGTATAAACTGTATATACAAGAGAGCAGGAATCCATCCAGCTCTGATGATTTATGACGTTGTACTGAATCTGATGACACTCGTGCATTCATTGTAACTTAAGAGAAGGGCAAGGCTTTTACGGTTAAGTGTGGGAGTAGAGTGACGATTTCAGGTAGAGAGAAAGATTTAGGCAAAGGCCTGTGGTGAGAAAACACTGTGGAACGATGGGTCTTATTAGCACACTTGGAGCATGAGGTCTCTGCTCTGTGCCTTGTAGTACCCCTTACCTTCAAATCGATTCTGACCCATAAAGACCCATAGCACTTAAAAATGCATAATTTAAACACGAGGAACAAAACCATATTTTAATACATAAAGAGAAAAGCCATGTTGATGGCCTGATCCCAGATCTGCTGAGGCGTACTCCAAAAGGAATCCATGCTTCCTACGTGGTAAGAAATCCTTGATTTTGTCTCTAAAATCGATACTGAGGCATAATTATAGAAATATCAATAAGAAATTTAATATTCTTTGGACTTACCTAGCACTTTGAAGTCGGGGACATAGGACTCGAACCCTAACTCTGAATTCAAATCCCAAATCTTTTTACAGATTCAGTCTGGCAGGAAGGCCCAAATCACCCCAACTTGGTTATTGTGGCCAAACCAAAATGTATGCTAACTGAAGAGCTATTTTGAAATGTGTTACTTTAGAGGTCCCAAGGGCTTTTCTGGCCCTCTAATTTTGCTGTTACGAAAGAATGCCCTAACTGAGATCTCTACTACCAACTGGTTAATAGATACAGGACAAGGCAGGATTTCAGCAAGGGTCATTAGATTTACCTACAGTATTAGAAAACACCCATTTGTCAAAGCAGTAATACAACTCTTCGACTACCACTATTTCCCTTTTCCTTCTTCCACATTGTAACTGTGCTACTTTCTCAGAGGGAAGAACACAATTGGAACATTATATAAATTATGTGTTAAATCTAAAGGGATATGCAAACAAAGAATGACCATTCAAATGTAAATGTTTACTGTTGTGGTACAGCAAGGTGTTTTAAAACTATTAGAAGCGGAGCAGCCATTATGTAGTAAATACTGTGCAATCAGGAAGTATTTACAATAATACAAAGCTTCTATTTGGTTTATGTTAAAATAAATTTTAGAGATGGATTTAGTACTTGTATATACATACTCACGCCAGCTGAGATTTTTGAAGTTTTAGAAGGAACAATTTGTTTGGGATTTTGCCTTTTAATTAAGATTTCATATTCACTATTCCTTTCCAAAAAGAATCCTCATGGCTCAGTGGTTGAGTGCTTGGATGCTAACCTAAAGTTCAGGAGTTCGAAACCACCAGTGGCTTAGCTGGAGAAAAGAACTGGTCTCCTGCTATCTGGTCCCAAAAATATTTTAGCCCAGGAAACCCTATGGGAAAGTTCTACTCTGTCCTATAGGGTCACTAAGAATTGAAATCAACTCTTCAGTACACTACAACAACATACTTTTCACCAAAGTCTATCACAAGATATTTTATGCTACGCTATGTTAATTTGTCATGCTATAGTTGGACAGTGTTCTGCTGCTGTTCATAAGGTTTTCACTGGCTGATGCTTTTCAGAAGTAGACTGCCAGGTGATCCAACCGAATGCGGAAATCATAGAACAATATCATTAATATCACAAGCAAGCAAAATTTTGCTGAAGATCATTCAAAAACGGCTGCAGCATTATATTGACAGGGAAGTGCCAGAAATTCAGGCTGGTTTCAGAAGAGGGTGTGGAACCAGGGATATCATTACTGATGTCAGATGGATCCTGGCTGAAAGCAGAGAATACCAGAAGGATGTTTACCTGTGTTTTATTGACTATGCAAAGGCATTCGACTGTGTGGATCATAAGAAACTCTGGATAACATTGCAAAGAATGGGAATTCCAGAACACTTAATTGTGCTCATGAGGAATCTTTACATAGATCAAGAGGCAGTTGTTCGGACAGAACAAGGGGCTACTGATTGGTTTAAAGTCAGGAAAGGTGTGTGTCAGGGTTGTATTCTTTCACCATATCTATTCAATCTGTATGCTGAGCAAATAATCCGGGAAGCTGGACTATATGAAGAACAGGGCATCAGGATTGGAGGAAGACTCATTAACAACCTGCGTTATGCAGATGATACAACCTTGCTTGCTGTAAGCGAAGAGGACTTGAAGCACTAATGAAGATCAAAGACCACAGCCTTCAGTATGGATTACACCTCAACATAAAGGAAACAAAAATCTTCATAACTGGACCAATGAGCAACATCATGATAAACGGAGAAAAGATTGAAGTTGTCAAGGATTTCGTTTTACTTGGATCCACAATCAACGGCCATGGAAGTAACAGTCAAGAAATCAAAAGATGCATTGCATTGGGAAAATCTGCTGCAGAGGACCTCTTTAAAGTGTTGAAGAGCAAAGATGTCACCTTGAAGACTAAGGTGCGCCTGACCCAAGCCATGGTATTTTCAATCGCATCATATGCATGTGAAAGCTGGATGATGTATAAGGAAGGCTGAAGAAGAATTGATGCCTTTGAATTGTGGTGTTGGCAAAGAATATTGAATATACTATGGACTGCCAAAAGAACAAATAAATATGTCTTGGAAGAAGTGTGGCCAGAATGCTCCTTAGAGGCAAGGATGGCGAGGCTGCGTCTTACATACTTTGGACATGTTGTCAGGAGGGATCAGTCCCTGGAGGACATCATGCTTGGCAGAGTACAGGGTCAGCGGAAGAGGAAGGCCCTTAATGGGGTGGATTGACACAGTGACTGCAACAATGAGCTCAAGCATAACAACGATGGTGAGGATGGCTCAAGACCGGAAGTGTTTCCTTCTGTTGTGCATGTGGTCTCTATGAGTCGGAACCAACTTGACAGCACCTAACAAAAACAACAACAGAAATATGTATATTTTCCATATAGCCAGTATATTGATTCTTGACAAGTTTTTTTTTTTTTTTTTCTCCCATGTGAAAGCAATAGAATTTCAGAATAAATTTAAGCAGGAAATAGAAGTTCCTGGAAAAACTAGAATATAAGATATATATTATGGAAGCAAGGATGGTGGACATGTTATCACGAGGGACCAAGCCCTGGAGAAGCATACCATGCTTGGTAAAGTACAGGGTCAGTGAAAAAGGGGAAGACCCTCGAGGAGATGGATTGACACAATGGGTTCAAACATACCTGCTATTGTGACGACGGTACAGAACCAGGCAGTGTTCCATTCTGTTATACATAGGGTCGCTATTCGTCAGAGCCGACTGAATCATACCTAACAACAATAACACTATGGAACATAATTTTACCTGAAAATTTTATTGTTAATATTCAGATCTCAAATAAATAGATTGAATTTTGCCTGTACCATCTCCTTGTTGGTATTTTTAAGTAATAGGCAATATGTTGCTACCTTTCCTCTTTTGCTTATTGTTACTGCTAGGAGAAGCTATTATTTGTTGAATTATAATAACTGAGAGTCTTTAGTTCTCAGAATACCCAAGTTAGGTATTAAATAATTTAGTAGATTTAATTTTAGTTGCCAAAAGAAAAAAACAAACCCAGTGCCGTCAAGTCGATTCCGACTCATAGCAACGCTATAGGACAGAGTAGAATTGCCCCATAGAGTTTCCAAGGAGCGCCTGGCAGATTCGAACTGCTGACCCTTTGGTTAGCAGCCGTAGCACTTAACCACTATGCCACCAGGGTTTCCTAATTTTACATCAATTTGTATATTGTTAACTAATATCATGATGTCATCTAGGACAAGATCCAAGTCTTATTTATCTTTGTGACTCAAGTCATGCTAAGCACAAGGCCTGCCACATGGTAGGTTTCTAATTTGAATATTCAGAGTACTAGAGCAGCACGTGCTTAGCCTATTTCATACTATTTCTGAACTCACTGAGGTTCAGGACAAGGATGGTGCCTTAGTCTGGGTTCTGTAGAGGAGCTAAACCATTGAAGTGTTTGTAGATGTATATGGAGAGAGGCTCACATTGTTGCAGGGGCTGACGAACCCAAAATCTGCAGGTCAGGTGGTAGACTAGAGGCTTCTGATGCCTCTTGGGGTTTTGGGGGTTGGCAAATCCGAAATCTGCAGGTCAGGCAGCAGGCTAGAGACTTCTGCGGGCTTAAGTCCCAAGAACTGGAGGGCAGGTCATGGGAAGAGTGCAAGACTGAGAGAGAGCAAACTTTGCCTGAACATCCATTTATATACTGGAGGCAGAGCACTTCCCTTTCAACCGCTTGGCGGATCACATCAGATGACGGAGTGAAAGGTGATTAATAGGGTCTGCCAAACATACCTAACCAAGGTGACGCATAACAGGAACCATTACAGATGGCAGTCATCTTACAGTGCAACATGTCCCTGTGTAGCCATCGGTAGGTAACTTAGAAAGAAAACTTTTTAGACTTTAAACGTTTAAGCTTTGTTTCACAAATGAAGCATTTCAATGTCTTCTGCTTCTTATGCTGCTCACTTTGAGAAAATAAAATGTATTTCCTTTAAGATAGCAGTGGTGGGATTCTCTAAAATTTGGGTTCAGTGAACTATTGTACTAGACAAGAGCTTGATACCAGCAATGAAATCTTCAAAGAATTATCAGTGGCCTAATGTATATAATTACCAATTACTCAGGCAGTAACATAAAAATGAAAATATATGCTCTGGGGTTAATAATCTTTAATACAAACATATGACATTTGCTTGTAAAGTCCAATTTTGAATCTGGTGCAACAGAGAAATATTTTACTATTTTTAACCTCCTTAAAAACTTTTACATCTAATTTTACCCAAGAAAGTAGTTATAAATAGGTTGCTAAAAAGCAGCCCTGGTGGCACAATGGTTAAGTGTTCGACTACTATCTGAAAGGTTGGCAGTTCAAAACCACCCAGTGGCTCCTTGGGAGAAAAGACTTGGTGATCTGCTCCCATAAAGATTACAGCCAAGGAAACCCTATGGGGGTCTGGGTTGCTGTGAGTCAAAAATTGACTCGATAGCATCTAACAACAACAACAACAATTATTAATAGTTGTTGTTGCAACTATTAACAGCAAGTGATATGAATTAGTCAACCTTAGAACACTGAAATTTACTTAGAATTGTTATTCTATGTACCAAGTCATTTCAAAAGATAGATTGCCTTAGTATGAAACAAGATAAAAAGTTATTTATAATTGCATGATATTTTAATAATCTTTCAGTTTTACACTGTTTCGCATCTAACCGTATGTTCTTGAACCTCACCAAAAAACATATCAACAACAAAAAAGACAAATTCTTTTCGTGGAATTAATAAGGATGGGGATGAATGTTTGTTCTGAGTCACTGAGCTTGACGTACCTTTGTCTTTTTTTAATTACTCTCAATAATGTGCAGGTTATTGTTGTAGATGTTATTGGGAATACAGATAAATATGCCAGGGCGCACCAAGCGCTCACACTATAGCAGAGATAGTTACGTATACGTAACTCCACTAACAGGCAGGCTGTTAAGTGCTTTGACTGAACTACAAAAAATATCGTGAGCACATGATAAAGAAAAATACAATTCTTTTCCCGGGAAAATTAGGAAAGGTTTCTTAGGGAAGATAGAATTTAAGCTGTATCTTTTTGTAAGACTAGGCAAACATGGAGTGTGTTACACATAGGGTGATCAAAAGTAAAAAATATGATTTGGATTGGAGGAAAAAAACAAACAAGAGGAAATACTTTGGGATGAACAGAAATAAAATAAATATAACGTATTATTTTCACAAAGCTAGCTTCCTTGGTGCCGAAGCAGCACATTTTATTATTTTCCTAATGAAAAGAATTTACATGTGGTTGTGGGGGATGAGAGGAGGGAATCGAATACATTGCCTTGAAAACCCAATAATTTTCAATAATTGCTGCAATTTCCCGCCTGCTTAATGAATACCATCTGGAAGCAGCATTACCTATGAAGTACAATGGCGGATAATGTTCAGTGTTGGAGCCTAATTATTATGGTTTAAGTATTTAGATAAAAAAATGTATTCAGGCAAGTGTGTTTTTACTGTGTATAGTCTATCAAGTGGAAAACAGCACAGTTCTTAACAGTTACACTTACACGAATACTTTCCAGGATTAGAATAACAAGTATGTTGTTTGGTCAGGGTTGTTTTTAATGTACTTTTCTTTCTTCCAGAACTCACATTTAACCAGTTTTTGAGCAGTTTTCTGAGAATCAAAATATCACTTCCATGCATAGACATTACCAAAATTCCTGTTATGTCCCAACATTCATAAATTATCTTGTAACTTCAATACTGCAACTTCCTAAAGAGCCAATAGACATTCATTCATGTCAGTTATAGAAGATATGATTGCTATTCAGCTTTTCCTGAACTTTCAGCCTTTTATAATGCACTGTAATCAATAGTTGTACTAGTATCAATAAACCTCAGTCTCCAAGCAGGAAGAAAATATGCTTACTCCATTTTAACCAGTATAGTTATCAGCCCTGAACATACATTATTTCTTTTTTAAAAATTATACTTTAGATGAAGGTTTATAGAGCAAATTAGTTTCTCATTAAACAATTAATACACATATTGTTTTGTGACATTGGTTGCCAACGCCACAACAAGCCAACACTTTCCCCTTCCTAACCTTGGGTTCCCCATTACCAGCTTTCCTGTGCCCTCCTGCCTTCTCGTCCTTGCCCCCGGTCTGGTGTGCTCATTTAGTCTCATTTGTTATAGGGGCCTATCTTATCTTTGGCTGAAGCGTGAACCTCAGTAGCGGCTTCAGTACTGAGTTAAAAGGGTGTCTGAGAGCCATGCTCTAGAGGCTTCTCCAGTCTCTGTCACACCAGTAAGCCTGATCTTTTTCTTTTTTTTATACATTATTTCTTTATCTTCATATTGTTAAATATGGTCTTATTTATTGTTTCATCTGGTTATAATTTATAGATATATACATATATACTTATATGTATATGTATACATGAATGTTTGTGGGTGTTTGTGTATTTACAATCCTTGCAGAAAATTTGGGAAATCCAGGAAAGCATGATGACGGAAAAAGTAATAATAATACACAATCCTACCCCCAAAGATAACCAACCTAGATCCTTTATTAAGCTGGGAAATGCAATTAGAAATCTCAATTATTGGAAATCTCAATTATTGGAAATCATTTAGATGCCAAGAGCAAAGGTGTTAAGTCAGCATCTTCTATAAGTCCAAAGTGATTTAAGAATTGATTTTGGGTTAATTTAATATGGGATAGAATTTTCTTTCTGATAGAAAATTTGACCAGTAACCCCAGTGCAATGATCAAAATTTCTGTTAAGCATGAACCAGTTAATTCTGACACTAATAATGACACTTTTCTCCCAGCTATCTGTGACTTATTATAATGAAACTTCAGTTTTAGCTAGTGAAAAACAGCTATGACTGAAATTCATTTGCTTTTCACTTTCCTGTTATGACTTAATGCCTTGTATGTTGTCATTTTCTGTGACATGTGTCACAAGTTATATATTATTAATAGAAGTTAAAATACTTACCCATTTAGAACAACTCAAGGTTTGCCCCTAAAATAACGTCATTCTTACTCTTCTCAAGTGTCTTTCTTGAGTGTGAGAATGAGCAACAGAAATATCTAGAAAGTACTGTAATCCGCAGCTGTCTTATTTGTTACAGCCATTAATAAATAAACGGTACAGGCAATTGTTTAGTGATAGTAATAATTAATTATCCTAATGATCTCCAAAAGAAATTGGGTGTTTTGTTAAGACCTTGGTGTGCTCATTGAGTTACATTATGTTCATTATGAACGTTATATGTCTTGCAATATAAAAAAAAAGGGGGAGGATTCACCGCCCGAGAGGCCTTTCAAAAAACCCTACACTGAACGTATGAGTTTGGTTTCAGGGTCTCCACTAGGAACTTTCTAATTTCAGATGAAGCTATATTGTGATCTAACTGAAATGTGTGGAAAGATCCTGGTCAAGAATTAACATTATGGTGCTTTTTTAATGTCTTATGCTTTTAAAAGCAGAAATATCATTAGACTTGTTGGTCTTTGTATTTTAATCTCATTTCCATTATACAGCACAGAAATAACAAGTGTTCCCTTCATTTGGGGGTAGTAAGACAGAAAGATTCACACGTCACTGGGTGATTACAACCCCAAAGGCAAACTTGATTTTATGAAAGCCTAATCTCTATGTAAATTAAGTTACGAGTGTTGTAAAAGGCAGTCCTTTCTTCTCTGATAAGGGAGGCCAAGTAGAGGATAACTGTGTGCTGGTTTCCTTGCTACATTTATTCCTTAGTCCTCCTCTACCCACTCCACTGTCGTCCTAAATTCAGTGATTTGCTGGCCAGTTAGACAATCTTTCCTCATCACTCACCTTGGGGACTGCACTCTATCCTCCATCGAAGACCGATTCAATATGAAATCTGAAATTTATTCTGCCCTGGAAATTATTGAATATATCAATAGAGTTGGAGCCCTGGTGGTGCAGTGGTTAAAAGCTTGGCTGCTAACCAAAAGATTGGCAGTTTGAATCTAACAGCCACCCGTTGGAAACCCTATGGGGCAGTTTTACTCTGTCCTATAGGGTCACTATGAGTAGGAATTGACTCGATGGCACACAACAACAACAACATCAATAGAGTTACATATGTCTGTCCAGATTTTTACTGGATTATCTCAGAAACAATGGCTATGTGATTTCTTTTCTTTCTTTTAAACACAACTTGAGAAGTGTATCATAAAATCAAATGAAAGTATCTCCAAAGGGGAGGAAAAATCACTGTTATGGATTGAATTGTGTCCCCCAAAAACGTGAGGTATAAATTCTAACCCTAATACATGTAGATGTAATTCCATTGGGAATAAGGATTTCTTGTTGCATTAATGAGGCTATATAGTGTAGGGTGTGTCTTAAGCCAGTCAATTCTGAGATATAAAAAATGCAGCTTAGGCACAGAAGCAGCAGGAATGGGGGAAAGATAGATGTTATATGGAGATCTCCAAGGAATTCCAAGGAGAAAGAGAGGGCAGAGAGAACTCCCCTAGAGCCAGTGCCCTGAATTTGGACTTCTAGCCTCCTAAACTGTGAGAAAATAAATTTCTGCTTATTAAAGCCACCCACTTTGGTGTATCTGTTATAGCAGCACTAGGTAACTAAGATAGTCACTATTCCCCAAACACAGACCATAGGCTAAATACGCTGTTAACCCCACAGGCAGATGAGAGGAAAGGTTTTTCTTGAAAGATACATATAGTCAATGGCAAATAAAGTATTTTTCTCTTTTTTCATCTTCATGATCTTTTCTATCATATAAATAGTACCTTAGCTATGATGGGTCTTTCTCTTACCCTCATGATCTCCTAGACTTGAAATATCGATGTCAGTATAGGATTTGATTTTCTTAGATTTAGCATCTTTTTCAAACTCTTTCTGAATTAATCATAATTTCAGGTCAGGTCAAGAGAAGTTTGTGAAATACCTCTCTTTATGTACCAGTGTATTGTTTTCCTCTGGCTACTGTAACAAACTATCAAAAACAGGGTGGCTTATAACAACAGAAATTTATTCTCTCACAATTCTGGAGGCTGGAAGTCTACAATCAAGGTGTTGGCAGTGCCATACTCTCAGTGAAGTCTTTAGGGAAGGATCCTTCCTTTCCTCTTCTAGCTTCTTTTGGTTCCCAGCAATTCCTGGCATTCCTTTTCTTGCAGATGCATCTCTCCAATCTCTGTCTTCGCATAGTCTTCTCCCCAGTGTCTCCATGTCTGTTCTTCTTATAAAGCCACCAGTCACATGGATTAAGGTCTACGCCAATCCAGTATGACCTCATCTTAATTTGATTTTATCTACAAAGACCCAGTTTCCAAATAAGGTCACATTCACAGGTACTGAAAGTTAGGACTTCAAAATATCATTTTGTGGGACTCAATTCAATTCATAATCTATAGCAACCGCATATTATTCAAGGTATTGGGTATGTGTTATGAGGATGTGACCTATGCCCCAGGTAGAAAACATTTAGTTTACTGTCTTAAAATTTATTCCACTGAAAGTTTTGCAGATCAAGTTATAGAAGGGCTTATGACTTCTATGCTGTAGTTCTATGATTTTCAAGTAGGACTAAAAATGTTTTTAAAAAACTGATAATTGAGTACTTTCTAAAAAAGAAGTTTACGCAAGATTAGCAGAAATAAGTCTGTCCTTAAGTTCAAATACTATTTCAAGCATTTTGGCAATGACTCAACCAACACTCCCCATGAAAGACTGAATATTTTGCCTTGACAGTAAAAGAATTTTAACTGAAATATCCAAGTTTAGGGAAAAAAAAAAAAAACATTGCGCCAAATATCACAGTTCTGAACACGGAGCAGATGCTCCGTAAATACTTGTTGAATAGAAAAGCAATAGTCTTCTCTTACATTTATGAGAATTTATCCCAATAGGGTCCCAACAACTGTGTTTTACTTGTTCTATCATCAATCTTTACTTGGCAACAACCATAGTTACAACCCAGGCATATGCTCAAAACTAGGGAATGTTCAGAGAACAAAAGGGCTCTTAATAAAAGCTCAGATGTCAGGCCTGATGCATGAAATCTTTATGCCCTTCCAATTGGTATGTTTATAATATATCCACAGATGTTTCTAAGGTATCATATGATTTGTGAAATAAATTTCACATCATTAGACCCGTCCTTTGGAAAAAGTAAATCCATCTAACATAATTTTTTATGGCTAAAAAAATAACATATCAATATAGTCTATAAGTAAGTAAAGTGAGTTTATAGTCCAAATAAGCTCAACTTTACTATTTTAGATGTATTTAACAAAATTTGTATGATTTATTTTTTCGTCATTTCCTACTTTTTTTTTCTGAATGAACTCTGGCTATTTCTTTAAAAAAAAAAAAAATCCCACCCATAAAAGTGTGACTATTTAATACTACTGAGGAATTTCAAATGAAAATTCTGTGAAGGAAATTCCAAATGCGAATTTTCAAAGTTACATGCAGATGCCAGAATCACTGGAATACGTGACTAATGTCCTAAAGTGGTGGCTGATGAAGATTGTACAGAGGGCGTGTGTATGTGGAAATGTGTGTATGTTGAGCTTTATTATCTTGTGTGTGGATAAATAAAAGCAGTTTTTTTTTAAAAAAAAAAAACAAAACATCAATTTCCAAATTGATATTTTGATGATGGGATACCAAGATATTCTGTTTGAAAATTACAAAATTTAAACAAATCTTTCTCTCTAGAAGGGAAGGTGGCTAATATTTATTGTGTGTCATTTCTATCAGTGTTCCAGTTGTGCTGTTTGCTCTATACATAATTCATATACTTCTTTTAATCATTTTAACAGGAGATTTTATATTCGTCTTACTGCTGAGGTCTCAGAAAGCTGTCTGAGTACCCATACTTAGTAATTAGAGTAATGTTGGAGCCATGACTGAAACTTGGCTCTTTTTGTCTCTAAGACCTTTGTTCTTTGAAGTATCTCAAGTAGCCTGAGAAATGTGCACATCTGAGTCATTAACAAGCTTACACTTCATAATAGACCCTCGGCTCTAGATGTATTAATTTTTCTAAAGGTGACCTAAAATGCAACTATGACACAAATTGCTTTAACAATAAAACATTTTTATTAAAATCTTCAATATGTTTTAAAAGTTAGTGTCTTGTGATTTTATAATACAAAATATTCAAATTTTAATGTACTGTAGGGATCAGAAAATTTTCATAACCTGACACTCTGGGCAAATTTTCTAAGTTGAGTCATCAGGAAATAAAGCAATAGTCAGGATAAGAAGTGAAGTATCCCAGAATAAACTGGTATTAATATGTGATGACATTGAGTAAGTGTAGCTGAAAAAATTACACAACTAATTACAATTATATTTTAAATTTTAATTAAAATTCTTCCTTGCCCAAAGCCAAGTTTCTTGCTGGTTTGAGCATGTAGACATGGGCTAATTTGCCTATTTCTTGTATTTAGTTTCCTTCCAGCAAGATAATTTTAGGAGCAATATATCACTGAGATTATTTTTGCACGCATACCATCTGGGAGAATTTGTGTATCGGCCTGTTTATTGCAAATGATATACCGTATGTAAAAAAATCTGTTTCAAAATATATGGAGTGATTTAGTATTCAGTTGGTAAAACTGGATTACGGCTCATATATCATACATACAAAATTTAAACTTCTATTTCTGTCAGTTCTAATCAATGGTGCTTGTTACTGATTGGGATTGTAAAATCCAAGCCTAAAAAAATCTTCATATTCAAAGACTGCTTTTATGTCTACATGAATTGGAATAAATATTATAGATATTCAGTAAAGAAGTATGTTTTAAATTTTCTAAAATGTTTGCTAAAATCAGTCATATAGTTTCCACTTTTAAATGATGTTATGAGCTCATATTTTTCCCATTGGTTTGAAGAAATTTTTCTTAAAGTCTATCCTACTACCGCTACAAGGAAGGACTTTCCTATATTTCTGCCTCTCTTTTTGCTAGAATAATCTCACACCCTGCCTCTGCCAGGAAAGTTCTACACAACTTTATTTATTTATTTTTATCCTTTGAGAGATTTGGCCACTCTTTCTTTTTTTTTTAATTGTACTTTAGCTTTTTATTAAACAATTAGTACACATATTGTTTTGTGACATTGGTTACCAACCCCATGATATGTCAACACTCTCCCTTCTCTATCTTGGATTCCCTATTAATACCTTTCCTATCCCCTCCTGTCTTCTCATCCTTGCCCCTGGGCTGGTGTGCCCCTTTAGTCTCATTGTATTTTATGGGCCTCTCTAATCTTTTTTTTTTTTGTTCTAATCTTTGGCTGAAGGGTGAACCTCAGGAGTGACTTAAGTACTGAGCTAATAGGGTGTCTGAGGGACATACTCTCAGGGTTTCTCCAGTCTCTGTCAGGCCAGTAAGTCTGGTCTTTTGTTTGAGTTAGAATTTTGTTCTACATTTTTTTCCATTTCTGTCCGGGACCATTTATTGTGATCCCTGCCAGAGCAGTCAGTCAGTGGTGATAGCTGGGCACCATCGAGTTGTGCTGGACTCAGTCTGGTAGAGGCGTTGGTAGCTGTGTTCCATTAGTCCCTTGTGTCTTTGGTTTTCTTCATTCTCCCTTGCTCCTGATGGGGTAAGACCAGTGGAGTATCTTAGATAGCCACTGGCAAGCTTTTAAAACTCCACATGCTACTCACCGAAGTAGAATATAGAACATTTTCTTTATAAACTATGTAATGCCAACTGAGCTAGATGTTCCCTGAGACCATGGTCTCCACAGCCCTCAGCCCAGTAATTCCGTCCTTCAGGGAGTTTGGATGTGTCTGTGGAGCTTCCATGACCTTGTTGTGCTGGCTTCCCCAGTATTGTGTGCTGTCTTACCCTTCACCAATGTTACCACTTATTTATTGTCTAATGTTTTTTCATCCTCACCTCTCCCCTCCCTTGTAGCGGTCAAAGATGTTTCTTTTTGTGTGTAAACACTTTCGTGAGTTTTTACAGTAGTGGTCTCATACAATATTTGTCCTTTTGTAATTGACTTATTTTACTCAGGGTAATGTTCTCCAGATTCATCTATGTTGTGAGATGCTTCACAGATTCATCGTTGCTCTTTATTGTCTAACCCTTCATTAATCTCATTTTTCTTTCCTAATTTTTCTAGTGCTTTGTCTTTACTGTGCTATCAAATAATTACAAACTATTTTTAAACATATTTCTTGAATATGGAACCTTAGGAATCAATTGGGATATATGGGAAACTTACAGGATATATGATAGTGCAGTGGTTAAGCGCTTGGCTACTGACTGAAAAGTCAGCAGTTTGAACCCGCTGCTTTGCTCTATGGAAGAGAGATATGGCAGTCTGCTTCTGTAAAGATTACAGCCTTGGAAACCCCATGAGACAGTTCTACTCTGTCCTAAAGGGTCACTATGAATTGGAACAGACTTGACAGCAATGGATATAAAACCCACTGCTGTCGAGTCGATTCCGGCTCATAGCGACCCTATAGGACAGAGTAGAACTGCCCCATCGAGTTTCCAAGGAGTGCCTGGTGGATTCAAACTGCCGACCTCTTGATTAGGAGCTGTAGCATTTAACCACTACGCCACCAGGGTTTCCTGCAATGGGTATAGGACATAGGAAATTGGCTTATACATAATACTTTTTTAGTGTTCAAACTTCTGAAAATGCTGTCTAGGAAAAATTGTTTAATCTGAAGTAGATAAAAAAAAGTACTTTGAAAGTTAAGGCAAATAGCTATAAAGAAATAAAAAGTTAATCATTGGGAAATAAATCATTCTCTAGAGTTTTTAATTTAGAAAATATAAAAGTATGTAGGATTTTAATTCTTCGGTACTTCAAACATGGCTGTAGACAATATGGTGAAATTAGGGGATGGGGAGGGACATTACTTGGAGCAGAGAGAAGGCTATTTGAATTCTTTGTCATTTTTACTACATGTTTTTGTGCTTTTATACAATGTTTTCACAGTATAATAATTTTATGATAATGATGGCAATATTAAAATGAACTATATTTTGTTAAATATGTATTATTAATACATATAAATTTTATCTATTACTATAATGAAAAATTTTAACTTGATTTTGTGTTATTATTTAGATTATTTATAAACCAAAAAACCAAATCCACTGTTGTCAAGTTGGTTCTGACTCAGACTGTATAGGACAGAGTAGAACTGCCCCACAGGGTTTCCAAGGCTGTAATCTTTGCAGAAGCAGGCTGCCACATCTTTCTCCTGGAGAGTGGCTGATGGGTTCTTCCAACTGCTGACCTTTCTGTTAGCAGATGAGCACTTAACCACTGCACCACCAGGGCTTGTCAGATTATATACAATATTCTTAAATTTAATATTTTGAGTGTTTATGACTTACTGTGATCTTGAATTTTTGTTGCTGTTGTTGTGTGCCATTGAGTTGATTCCAATTTATAGCAGCACTATATGACAGAGTAGATCTGCCCTATAGAGTTTCCTAGGATGTAATCTTTACAGAAGCAGATTGGTTGGCAGGCCTTTTCTCCCAGAGAGCCACTGGTAGGATTGAATCACTGACCTTTTGGTTAGTTAGCTAAGTGCTTAACCACTGTGCCACTACAGTTACTGTAGACTATAATTTTTGATTTAGAGAAAAAGGGTAAAGATGTAATTATTCTGCAGAAGGTAGCATTCTCTAATACAATTATTAAACTCCATTGTGATATCAGTCAGGGTAGAATCTAAGTTGCTATAAAGATTCCAAAGCATAGTGGGTTAGCAGAGTGAAAGTTTGTTTTTTTCTTAGGTAACAGTTCGGCATCTAAGGCTTCTGGAGCAGCTCTGCTTCACCAGGTCATACAGAAACTCACACTTCCTCCATTGTGTTGATCCTGTCTACATGTTCACCTAGGCCACTCGCACCTCTATATGCCTAGTGGCAAGGGGGGCAGAAAGATGGACACCCAGGGAAAGTCATTTCCTTCTAAGCAAATCATATACAATTTGTAGATATATCCATTCACATTACATTGTCAAGGACTTAGTTTCACGGCCACGTTTACTTTCAAGGGAGAATGGAAAAGGTTTAGCTTGTAATAACAGGAGTATGGAAAAGGGGTCAAGGGATTTTGGTAACAACAATCTGTTGTTGTTAGGTGCCGTCCAGCCAGTTCTGACTCAAAGCAACCCTACTTGCAGTAAAATGAAACACTGCCCAAACCTGCGTCATCTTCATAATCATTGCTATGTTTAGGCGCATTGTTGGAGCCCCCACATAAATCCATTTTGTTGAGGGTCTTTCTCTACTTTACCAAGCATGATATCCTTCTTCAGGGACTGGTCCCTCCTGATAATATGTCCAATGTATGTGCATGAAACAAAGTCTTGCAATTCTTGCTTCTAAGGTTCTTTCTGGTTGTATTTCTTCCAAGAGAGATTTGTTCATTCTTCTGGCAGTCCACAGTATATTAAATATCCTTCAATAACAGCATAATTCAAATGCATCGGTTCTTCTTTGATCTTCCCTATTCATTGTCCAGCTTTACCATGCACATGAGGCAATCGAAAATACCATAAGCGGGTACACCTCAGTTCCCAAAGTGACATCTTTGCTTTTCAACTCTTTAAAGAGGTCTTTGGCAGTACATTTGCCAATGCAAGACATCATCTGATTTCTTAACTGCAGCTTCCATGGGTGTTGATTGTGAGTCCAAGTAAAATGAAATCCCTTACAACTTCAGTGTTTTCTCCATTTATCATAATGTTGCTTATGGGTTCAATCATCAAGATTTTTGTTTTCTTTATATTGAGATGTAATCCATAGGGAAGGCTGTAGTCTTTGAACTTCATCATTAAGTGCTTCAAGTCCTCTCCGCTTCAAGCAAGTAAGGTTGTGGCATCTGCATATCACAGGTTATTGACGAGTCTTCCTCTACAGTACAGTTTCTTGGAGTATTTCCTCTCCATACTTCTGAATAAGTATGGTGAAAGGATACAACCCTGACACACGCCTTTTCAGATTTTAAAACGTGCAGTATCCTATTTTTCTTTTAAAATGACTGCCTTTTGGTCTGTGTACAGGTTCTGCATGAGTACGATTAAACATTTTGAAATCCCTATTCTTCCCAGGGTCATCCATAATTTGTTGTGATCCACATAGTAGAATGCCTTTGCATAGTCAATAAAACACAGGTAAATATCTTTCTGGTATTCTCTGCTTTCAGCGAAGATCCATTTGACAACAGCAATGGTATCTCTTATTTCATGTCCTCTTGTGAACCCAGCTTGAATTTCTGGAAGTTCTCTGCCAATGTACTGCTGAAAACATTTTTGAATTACCTTCAGCAAAATATTACTTGCATGTGATATTAATAATATTGTTCCATAATTTCTGCATTCCAGGGGATCACCTTTCTTTGAGATGGGCACAAATATGGATCTCTTCCAGTCGGTTGGCGAGGTAGCTGTCTTTCAAATTTCTTGGCATAGATGAGTGAGCTCTTTCAGCTTTGTATCCATTTGTTGAAACATCTCAATTGGTAGTCAGTCAATTCCCGGGCTTTGTTTTTTACCAGTGCCTTCACTGCACTTTGGACTTCTTCCTTCAGTACCATCGGTTCTCAATCATATGCCGCCTCCAGAAGTGGTTGAATGTCAACCAATTCTTTTTGGAATTCCTTCTGTGTAGTCCTTTTGTGTATTCTTTCTGTGTTCTTGTGATGCTTCCTGCATTGTTCAATATTTTGCCTGTCCAAAACGAACAAACCTGTTACCATCGAATCAATTCCGACTCATAGGGACCCTATAGGATGGAGTAGAACTGCCCCATAGAGTTTTCAAGGAGCACACCTACCTGGTGGATTTGAAATGCCGACATTTTGGTTAGCACCGTACTACTTAGCCACTATGCCACCTGGGTTTCCATTTAGAATCCTTCAAAATTGCAACTTAAGGCTTGAATTTTTCCTTCAGTTATTTCAGCTTGAAAAATACATAGTGTGTTTTCCCTTTCAGTTTTCTGACTCCAGTTCTTTGTACATTACATTGTAATAGTTTATATTGTCATTTTGAGCTGTCCTTTGCAATCTCCTGTTAAGCTCTTTTTTTTTTACTTCATCATTTCTTACATTCAGTTTGTTCTTTTCTTTCTTTCTTATCTTTTTAATGGTCTTTTGCTTTCTTCATGTGTGTGGTCCTTGATGTCGTCCCACTACCCATCTGATCTTCAGTCATTAGTGTTCAATGAGTCAAATCTATTCTCGAGATGGTGTCTAAATTCTGGGGGGATATGCTCATGGTCGTATTTTGGCTCTCAACAATCTGCTAGAAGGGACTAAAAGGAATAGTGTTTCCTTTCCTTCTCTCTTTAGATGAAGCTATTACTTCAGGTTATAGTGTTTGAGAATTGAGTAGGAAACTAGTCATATATTTCAGCATGCTTTTTCCATTTTTTAAACGAAAAGTGGAATTTTATTTTTAATTAAAACATTTTGCAAAATCTGTTTGATGTTATTTGTTTTTCATCATGAGTATAACTACAATTGAAAACCAGGGAAGAAAATGGAAAAATATAAGCTCTCATTTGGAGCCCTGGTGGCACAGCGGTTAAGAGCTTGGCTGCTAACCAAAAGGTTGGCAGTTTGAATCCACCAGCCACTCCTTGGAACCCCTACGGGGCAGTTGTACTCTGCCCTGTAGGGCTGCTATGAGTCAGAATTTATTCAAGAGCAACAGGTTTGGTTTTATTTGTTTGTTTTAGGCTCTCTCATTACATATGGAATCCAAACACGAGTTAAATTTTATATCAAACGGGCGGAAGAAAGACCGTATGTAATAAATTTTCTTGGAAATTTTCAATTAACCCTTTAGATTTAAGAAATTTAGGAAAATTACTATTGAAATATCTATAATTCTATTTTTGTTATGGATTAAATTTTGTCCTCCAAAAATATGTGTTGGAGTCCTAACATATGGAGTCACATGTACCTGTGAACATGACCCTGCTTGGAAATAAAGTCTTTGAAAAATGTTATTAGTTAACATGAGATAACCAGAAGTGACATTGAGTTACCAGAAACTGGGAATCACAAGAAATAATCTTCCCTTAGAAACTTCAGAGAGGACATAGCCCTGCCAAAACCCTGGTTTGGACTACTAGGCTCCAGAACTTACGAGATATTTCTGTTCTTATAAGCTACCCAGCTTGTGGTATTTTGTTATAGCTGTCCTGTAACACTAACACAGTATTTAATTCTAAAATAAATATTACATTTTAATAGGTTATAATAAGCTTTTGTGAGTATGATTAACTTTTATTCATAAATATTACTGAATTTGTCTTTGACAGCTATAGGTTACTAGGCTTGTTTTCAGCATGCAAAGGAGTTATTTGGCAATATTTCAGATAGAGGTGAAAATTCTAAAATTCATTATTGTGTGTTCTAACTTATCCGAGTTCACCTAACTCTGATTATAAGAAAAGAGGAACTGTAAAAAATTTTTTTTGAAATAATGTGCAGAAAAATAGTAAGAAAGAAATTTGGAAAATTAATCATTCATACAATACAATCCAATTAGACAAATCAACAGACAGGTATTACAACACCCAAGACTTAAAAATTAAGCAATACCACACAAATACATGTTTGTATAATCATAAAAATGTTCAATGAGCCAAACGAAGACATAACAGGACAGATTTATCATTCAGAGAAACTTTTTACTTTGAGACTTAAGGTTATAATCTCCTGCTCTATGTAATCTACCAGGAGTTCACCGTGAAAAATAAAAGTCATAGAGTTATACGGGAGGAACTAATCTAGATAAGTCAAATCATTTTAAAACCTTAATATGTAGGTTTTTAATTGCTATAAAACCACAAAATCAAATATATGGTTTTAAAGTTGATTTCTCATTGGTTTAATGATAGAAGCATCTTGAACATTTAGTTAACCCAGTAATATCTGGAATCATAAAGCTTCTATTTACATTAGTCTTGAAGAATAGTGGTACACAATAACAGTACCCATTACCTGTTGCCGTTGAGTCAACTCTGACTAGCAGTGACCCTATAGGACACTATAGGGTAGAACTGCACTATAGGGTTTTCATGGAGTTGCTGATAGATTCAAACTGCTGACCTTTTGGTTAGTAGCTAAGCTCTTAACCACTGTGCCACCGGGGCTCCCACAGTAACAATAATTGGAATTAATTTACTGCCCCATAAGGGGCAATAGGAATTTGGAAATATTAAAAGCAAAATGACTAAACTTAGGTTTAAATCAGAGAAATGACTTACGTCTGTATCAAGACTATTCTTCCATCTATGCCCTCCTTCACACTTCCTCCAGAGTCTATCTCAGGAACTCCACCTTATAACTTGAGCCTTATTCATGATGTTAACTCTTCCCCTTTGTTATTCCTTTCTCTCTGGCTTTAAACATCAGTAGGTTCCCTGTTTTCTCAAAGAGGAAGAAATTTCACTAGATTTAAGCACCATTGTGTCAAGGAACTTGGCTGTGTTTTTTACCACCATGTCCACAAGTCTCAAAACTTGGCCTGTCATTGCATAGTAAATATCAAATTGATGATGTGATTACCACTTGTTCATTCTCTCTCTGTGTCTTTGTAGCAAAACTCTTCAAATGCATGTTCTATACTCTCTGCTTCCATTTACTCCCCACCAATTCACTTCTGAAAGCCAACCTGGCATCCCTCCTCCCCGCTCAGTGTTGTTGGCGCATACCAAAGTCGTCACGATTTCCAAAAGTCTTTTCTCATCTCTCATTCTCCTGAAACAATTCTCTGTGTTTGATATCGATCTCACTTCTTCTGGGTTATTGTCTACTGTGCTCCAGCTACCATTGCCTGTCACTCAGCTTCTGATCTTTTCTTCTTTTCTATACTACAGATAAAGCAGGATGTCTTCTATGTAGATGTCTCCTAAACCTAAATTTCTTATCCTAGTAAAATTTTGTGAAGCATTATATATTATGTTTTTTTCCACCTAATATGCCCTCTGCCTGTACCTTGAAAATTCTTGCTTCTTCACTAAGATTTATACGGAAGAATTAAAACCTGAGCTGCCTGATAAAGTCCTTGCCACACAGCTCTGTCCTCTAACCTCAACCTGTAACTCCTATTGGTGTTTCTTCTTTTTCCTACCATTCAAACTTAGTGAAACTTTAAATATGTTATCACATGTGATTATAATTATTTGTTTATAGTATATTTCCTGGATACTCACCAGTCCTTGAAAAAAGCAAGAGCTCCTGTGAAAAAAGCAAGAACGCCTCACTGAATTCTGAATCTTCATTACCTGCTAAATTCTCTGACACTTAGTGGGTACTCAATAAATATGTATTGAATAGGTTTATTCTAATTCCTTCCATCATTCACTAGATATTTTCATCTGAATGCCCATTTGTCACTTGTCACTTCAAATTCAGCATGTGCAAAATGGCATTTATCATCTAAGTCATGCTACCTAATATGTGTGTTTCTATTGAGCATACTATTTTCGTCATAGTCACCTAGAACTAAGGAAATGGTAATCATCTCCCATTCATCTCCTTTTCTCAATCCACTTCTAATTCTATAGCCTTCTTCTTCCATAACAGTGCTCAACTTTATCCCTGTCTTGTCACTCACACCAGTTATATCCTAGTTTAGAGGTTTAGCATCTTAAATTTAGAATACTGAAAAAAAAAAAAAAAACATCTAAAAGCCCTTCTTGTCTCTAAACTTTCCTCACAGGCAGGCTTTGCTGCGTTGTTGAAAGAATTTTTCTAAACCATATTTGTGATCATGTCATCCCATGCTCAAAAAACAAAATATATTTACCAATTTATCATTGCTGTCAAGATAAATATTATTCCTTTAGCTTGGCATTTAATATGCTTCACAACCTGACTGTAATGTATAATTCCAAACTTCTTTTCTTGGTACTCTGCAATATGAATGCACTGATGCTAAAAGAGTGCTCTCCTCATGGTTCCTCAAAAATGATTTGCTCGTTCACTCATTCAGGAAAAATCTACTGATATTAATGTGTACCAGACATTGACCTAGTTTCTACAGATGCAGGTAGATTTCTGCCCCACAGAATTTAGCTTACAGTCAGGGAAGAATGATGGACAGTACATGGTGAAAGTGATTTTCTAGAGCCCTGCTTGGGGATGTACATAAGAAAAATGAATAGTTGCTGTGATGGTTAAGATTGTGTGTCAGCTTGGCTGGGCCATGATTCTCAGTGTTTTGGCAGTTGTATAAAGCTGTGATCACTTTCCTGTTGAAATTTGATATGCAATCACCCCCATGATGGAATCTGCTGAGTGGTACCAGCAGGGGTGGAGCCTGTGGTGGCTCACCACCCCCTCAGCCCTCATGTCTCCATCTTCTGCCACCTACTTCCTTCTGTTCACCTTGCAAATGTTGTTGGCTTGTTGTGGATCCAGGAGCTGTCTCTTGTCTGACCCCTGGTTCCTGGGACTTGAGCTAGCAACTCACCTGTCCATCTTGGGATTCGCTGATCTTCACAGTCTGAAAGCAAGTCCTGCTCCCTGACCTGGCTATCTTGGGTTTGCCAGCCCCTGCAGCTAATTGATTCAGGAGAAACCTTTCAGTCCTGCCTCCTGACCTTGGGGGTTCCTAGGCCGTCACAACCTGTGAGCAGGATCCCTGCTCTTCAACCTGTTCATCTTGGGTTCACCAGCTTCTGCGGCTCTGTGAATTGGGAAAAGACTCTCTCCTGATCCAAGGAGTTGGGACATTCCAGACTCTACAATCATGTGAGCTGTTTCCTTAATATAAATCTCTCTATATATATTTAATAGGCATTACTGGTATTGCTTCTCTAGAGAACCCAGCCTAAGCCAGTTGTTTACCTCAGGTGCATTACCTAGTACAGAGCAAACATTCAAAAGTTATTTGTTGAATTGAAAGAGTTCACAGTGTAAAAGGGAAGACAGAAATAAACACTATTAATAATAGAAGAATTCCCCCACTCAAAAAAAAAAAAAAATAGTTGCTGCCTGTCAATTCCTACTCATAAAGACCCTATGTTTTTCAGGGTAGAGCTGCTCCATAGGATTTTCAATGGCTGTGAATTTTCGGAAGTAGATAATCAGGATTTTCTTCTGTGGTGCCTTGGGTAGATTCAAACTGCCAACCTTTCGGTTAGTAGTCAAGCACTTAACGATTTGTGTCATTCAGGGACACCCGTAATAGAATAAAATGCTATAGAGGTAGTCCCCAATTCACAACGAAGTTCTATTCTGACAACTCAGTTTTAATTTGGTTGTGATGTAAGTCGAATGCCTCTTTTTTTTTTTAGTTTTCATTATTATTGCCCTTTTTTTAACAATATCTGTATAAATCTGATCTTCGTCTTTAGGGGTTGGAAATGTTACACATAAATTTACAGATGTATTTTAATACACATATAAACCAAAAAAATCCATTGCGGTCAAGTCAATTTCACCTCATAGCCACCCTATAGGGCAGAGTAGAACTGCCCCATATGATTTCCAAGGAGCAGCTAGTGTATTCAAACTGCTGACCTTTTGGTTAGCAGCTAAGCTCTTAGCTACTGAGCCACCAGGGCTCCCTTAATGCATATATATGTATACAAATATACCCAAATATAAATATTTACTGTGATGATGAAGAAGGGTTGGATGACATTGGTATTTTGTCAGTTGTGGTAATAACTCCACTTGTGGAATGTTCTGGATTATCTGGATTACTCCTGGGGATGGAGATGGCATTTCTAGTTAGAAAATTAGTGAGAGTTGCCTGTACGGCTCTTTTCTTTTTTTCTTATGTATTTTGTGGTAACATCTGATTGCTTCCCAAATCTGCCTATTGACTGCCTGAATCTGCAAAGCGATCAGTGTTTGGGCCCATGTTTTCAAGCAATGGAAGCTCCTGATTTAGTGTAGAAAAAACTTCAGCTAACCCTTTCACTGTAAAATCTTTTGACAACTTATCTCTTTCTTCTTCTTCATTATTTCTTTCTTCTTCAGTATTTCTTAACTCTTCAAAATTCATTAAGTCCTGGTCTGTCAGTTCCCCTTCTTCGTGATCTATCTGCTCTCCCACATTGGTGATATCAAGTTTTAAATTTAGCGTTCTTGCCATATGGGCAATTTTTCCACTGATCTTTTCCATCATATTATCCTGATCAAACGCTTGGAGTGTGTTTACATAACCCAGCAATTTTTTCCATAAACCTTGCATGTATTTTCTCATAACTTCCTGCCAGGAAGAAACAATGTTCCGGGTACATAGAAGAATATTATAATTCTCCCAGAAATTGTGTAATGTTACCACACCTTCATCTGTTCCAGCTATTGCCTGAGCCATGCAGCCCATAGGCAGTGTACCTTGAAGGTAGTGATTGAACCTTGATCCATAGGCTTAACCACAGGTGTTGTATTGCGAGATAGATGCACCACTTTCATATCTTGATTTAGGTCTTCTGCATAGGGTCGCTATGAGTCGGAATCGACTAGATGGCAACGGGTTTGGTTTGGTTTTTGGTTTGGTGTGAGGAGGGTGTCCTGGAGCATTAACAGTTGTTGAGTGCATGTGCGGTTCAATTGTTGCATGTCACCAGAGTTGAACATTGTCCGACTTTCTACCCATTAAAATTCCTAACAGTGACTTCATTGTAGACTAACCCATAGACCGCTATACCGTGTTTTGAAGAGCAAATCATAACATTGAACATCTGCAAGTGAACATCTCGGAATGATAACATTAGCAAATTAGGTGCTGCAACTTTTTATGTAGTACATATTACTAATGATAAGATGTACCAAAAAAACCAGACTGTCGTTAAGTGCCATTTGTCGTAACTCCAAGACATTGTAAGTCGGGGGCTACCTGAATATATGGACAGGGCTAAAGGCTCGGGGGCAGCAATATGAAGATATAATTGCATAGTCTGTGAAGTAAGATTAAAACAATACCAGTTGTTCTTATAAAGAATTACAAGTTACTGATGGAAATGATTGTGTGCTGATCTTCCACACTGAGCCACAGCTGTCTGTAGCCACTGTTTGTGAGCACAGAGGTGGGGCCAATGAACACTTCTTTCAGAGGCTGAGAGTTTGGAAAGACTTCATGGGCTGAACCTCGAAGGGTGTGCAGGACTTCATGAAGCTTAAGAAGTGGGAAATCAGTAAATGCAGAGGGATTAGCCCCAGAGATGACGTGGAGGTTTGAAAATACATGGCACGTCTAGGTAATGGCAAGTAGTCCACAGTGATTGCAATGGCCAGGGAGCAGTTACAGATAAAGCTGGAACTTAGTTGGAACCACATTTTGTGCACCTGAGATGTCTGGATAAAAAGCTCATATTTTATCCATTTTGCAATGGGAAATTTTGAAGGAGATTTAAGCAAAGGATTGCATGGTCACATTCTCGGTTTCCTTTTACTACCCAAATGCTCTCATGGTTGAAGTTCCACTTTCTCTAGGGTGCACCTGCACAATACTATAGATAAGGGTAATTTAGAAATTTATAGCTCTTATTGTCAGTGAAGCCTTTTTAGATATTTTATGACAGAAGACATACGTAGTTTTTTTTTTAGGAATACATGGCCTGTTTTCCTAAGTGTATTTTTAGTTTATAGAAATTGCAGTTCTTAAAACGGTCAGTAAATTCATATTGGCAGCCCTGGTGGCACTGTGGTTAAGAACTTGGCTGCTGACCAAAAGGTCGGCAGTTCAAATCCACCAGCCACTCCTAGGAAACCCGATAGGGCAGTTCTACTCTGTCCTATAAGGTCGCTATGGGTCAGAATCAACCCTATGGCAATGAGTTTGGTTTTAGTTTTATCAATTAACGTTTATTGAATGAATAAATGAGTGAGTGAATTCAAATGTTAGTTTCTTCTGTTTTTTTTCTTACAATAAGATACTTCATTAGGGGTGTGAATTATGCATCTCAGCAGTATGGACGGTAACCAGCTCTCCTGTCAACCCTGTGCTTATTCACACAGAGTCAACTTAACCCATGCCTTCCGCACACTTCTCTGACAGTGGGGAAGAAAGAGGCAAGTCAGCCTCAGTGACTTACCCTACTCTCAGCACGTTCTATTACAACCCTAACAATCAGGTTTAAGAGCACTCACATTATTCTCTCCACACAGACAAGCCTTCATTTCTCTGTCATATTAAGCTCTTGCATTTCCAAGGATGTCAGAGGGCTAGAATATTTCCTGGACTTGGAGCAGGAATTCAGTAATATTCAGTGTCCTGCATAAAAATGAAGCTTTCCTGGCTTTCTTTATGGTGTGAATGTACTCTTTCTGACTCCTCACAATTTCATTATTATCACAGCACCTTTTTTATTTTTATTGTGCTTTAAGTGAAAGTTTACAAATCAAGTCAGTCTCTCACACAAAAATTTGTATACACCTTGCAATGTACTCCTAGTTGGTCTCCCCCTAATGAGACAGTACACTCTTTCCCTCCGCTCTATATTCCCTGTGTCCATTCAGCCAGCTTCTGTCCCCCTCTGCCTTTTCATCTCTCCTCCAGACAGGAGCTGCATAGTCTCATGTGTCTACTTGAGCCAAGAAGCTCACTCCTCACCAGTATCAATTTCTATCCCATAATCCAGTCCAATCCCTGTCTGAAGAGTGGGCTTTGGGAATGATTCCAGTCTTGGGTCAACAGAAGATCTGGGGACCATGACCTCCGGGGTCCCTCTAGCCTCAGAGCATTAAGTCTGATCTTTTTACAAGAATTTGAGGTCTGCATCCCACTGCTTCCCTGCTCCATCAGGGATTCTCTGTTGTGTTCCCTGTCAGGGCAGTTATCAGTTATAGCCAGGCACCATCTAGTTCTTCTGGTCTCAGGCTGATGTAGTCTCTGATTTATGTGGCCCTTTCTGTCTCTTGGGCTCGTAATTACCTTGTGTCCTTGGTGTTCTTCATTCTCCTATGAGCCAGGTGTGTTGAGATCATTTGATGCCACTTAGATGGCCTCTTGCTAGTGTTTAAGACCCCAGAAGCCACGCACCAAAGTGGGATGCAGAATGTTTTCTTTATAGATTTTATTATGCAAATTTACCTAGATGTCCCCTGAAACCATGGTCCCAGATTTCCGCCCCTGCTACTCTGGCCTTCGAAACATTCAGTTATATTCAGGAAACTTCTTTGCTTTTGGTTTAGTCCAGTGTGCCAACCTCTCCTGTATTGTTATCACAGCACCTTTTATTGGAATAATTTAGGAGTTATACTCTATATTTCAATAATGATTGAGGAGCAGTTTTCACAGATAGATGGCTTAACAAATGCCAAGTCCAAAATGTTATATTTCGCACCTTTCAAAGCTGCAGCCTCCATCCAAGCTCCCTCTTCATGACAGCCTTCCTGGAAGGCCGGGCTAAAGCATGGCAACTGGATCCTTCTGTGGTTATAACAAGAGTCTGGTGCCTAATGAGTCCTATGATGCAAGGCTTTCTAGATGTTTGAACTTATAATTCTGTCTCCTGCCTGTTTTGCCTTACCCTGACCTGTGAATTTCTTTGTCCTTAACAATTTATGGGATTCTTTGATCTCCAGGTTTGCTCTCCATGCTTGTTCACATCTATTTCCTAGTCCTGATTTTTTTCCATCCAGACACCTCGGTTCTGACCTCAGGTATCCAGAAGTTTCAACTTTATCAAATAAGTCACAGACATACATGCTGTAGGCTGCATGTATGGGATATAAATGGGTTAAGGGGACCAGAGTCAGAGCAGTGGAAGACTGGGAGAATGTGATTCTGCTCACATCTAACTGATGGCTGCCACTTAGGAATATGGGTCAGGTTATAGCCAGATCTTCTGGTGTTTCAAGGGAAACTGTACAAACCTCTATTTTCATATGGAATATCCTGTTTATTTATGTTGGAAAATAATTAAAAAGGCACACTAACTGGAAGACATATGTGGGCACATTTGGCCTGAAGTCTGCCCCCTGCACCCCCTGGCCCCCCTCCTTTTTTTTTTTTAACCAATTCTCTTACCCTTATGGAATCAGGGAACTGGGTTTCATACTCACGACTCAAAAATATTCTTACCTCTGTATTAGGATATTATTGTGTATCTACAGCACTGCTTACGTACACCTAATAAAACATAACTAGAACTTATGTCTTTTTATGACCACCACTTCATTTAATAGTCACATTAGCTCTGAGAGCAGGCATCACAATTACATTTTCTAGAAAGAAGGGAAAAAGCCTTCCTCAGTGTCACAGAGCAGGACATGGCAAGGGAACTGTGTCTGAGCCAAGACTCTGAGCCAGGCTTTCTGTTTCTGATCCACTGAATTTTTCTGTACGCCACAGTGATTTCTCAGCTACTACTTTGCAGAATAATTTAATGTAGAACAGCTAAAGCAAAAGGAAGAAATGATGAAGAACCGAAAATTTTGAAGGGCAGCTTGAGAAGACAAAGTAAACTATTATAATGACATGTGCAAAGAGCTGGAGATAGGAAACCAAAAGGAAAGAACATGCTCAGCATTTCTCAGGCTGAAAGAACTGAAGACAAAATTCAAGCCTCTAGTTGCAATAGTGACTGATTTTATGGGGAAAACATTAAATGACACAGGAAGCATCAAAAGAAGATGGCAGTCATTATACCAAAAAGAACTGGTCGAAGTTCAACCATTTCAGGAGGTAACATATGATCGGGAACCAATGATACTGAAGAAAGAAGTCCAAGCTGCACCGAAGACATTGGCAAAAAACAAGACTCCAGGAATTGATGGGATACCAATTGAGATGCCTCAACAAATGGATGCAGCCCTGGAGGTGCTCACTCGTCTATGCCAAGAAATTTGGAAGACAGCTTCCTGGCCAACTGACTGGAAGAAATCCATATTTACACCTACTCCAAAGGAAAGTGACCCAACGGAATGTAGAAGTTATCAAACAATATCATTAATATCACACACAAGTAAAATTTTACTGAAGATCATTGAAAAGTGGTTGTAGCAGTACATTGACAGTGAGCTGCCAGAAATTCAAGCTAAATTCAGAAGAGGATGTGGAACCAGGGGTATCATTGCTGATGTCAGATGGATTCTGGCTGAAAGCAGAGAATACCAGAAGGATGTTTACCTATGTTTTATTGACTACGCAGAGTGGATCATAACAAATTATGGATAACATTCAGAAGAATGGGAATTCCAGAACACTTAATTGTGCTCATGAGGAAACTTTACATAGGTCAAGAGGAAGTTGTTTGGACAGAACAAGGGGATAGTGAATGGTTTAAAGTCAGGAAAGGTGTGTGTCAGGGTTGTATCCTTTCACCATATCTATTCCATCTGTACGCTGACCAAATAATCTGAGAAGCTGGACCATACGAAGAAGAAGGGGGCATCAGGATTGGAGGAAGACTCATTAACACCCTGCTTTATGCAGATGACACACCCTTGCTTGCTGAAAGTGAAGAGGACTTGAAGCACTTGCTGATGAAGACCAACGACCACAGCCTTCGGTATGGATTGCACCTCAACATAAAGAAAACAAAAATCCTCAGACTTGGACAAATAAGCAGTATTACGGCTGCTAACCAAAAGGTCGAATCTACCAGGCACTCCTCGGAAAGCATATGGGGCAGTTCTACTCTGTCCTTTAGGGTCGCCATGAGTCGGGATCAACTCAACAGCAACGGGTTTACCGGATGGTAAATGGAGAAAAGATTGAAGTTGTCAAGGATTTCATTTTACCTGCATCCAAAATCGATACCCACGGACGAAGCAGTCAAGAAATCAAAAGATGCATTGCATTGGGCAAATCTGCTGCAAAGGACCTCTTTAAAGTGTTGAAAAGCAAAGATGTCATCTTGAAGACTAATGTGGTATTTTCAATAGCATCATATACATTCTAAAGAATTGGTGCCTTTGAATTGTGGCATGGGTGAAAAAAATTGATTATACTGTAGACTGCCAAAAGAACGAACAGATCTGTCTTGGAAGAAGTACGACCAGAATGCTCCTTAGAAGCAAGGATGGAGAGACTGCATCTTACATACTTGGGACATATTGTCAGGAGGGAATCAGTGCCTGGAGAAGGGTGCCATGCTTGGTAAAGTACAGCGTCAGTAGTCAGTAGAAAAGAGGAAGGCCCTCAACTAGATGGATTGGACACAGTGGCTGCAACAATTGGCTCAAGCATAACAACAATTGTGAGCATGGCACAGGACTGGCAGTGTTTTGTTATGTGCTACATAGGGTTGCTATGAGTTGGAACCAACTCGGTGGTACCTAACAACAACAACAACAACGATTGCGAGCGTTTCCTCATGTGTCTGGTAGTTGCCTGAATGTCTTCTTTGGTGAAATATATCTGTTCATATCCTTTGCCTATTTTTTAGTTGAGTTATTGTCTTTTTGTTATTGAGACATTGAAGTATTCTACAGATTTTAGGATATGTGGTAGCCAAAAAATTTTCCGCCTTAGGTTCCCTTCTTTACTCTTTTGGTAAAGTCTTTTGATGAGCATACATGTTTAATTTTTAGGAGCTCCTAGTTACCTAGTTTATTTTCTTTGTTCTATTTTTATTTTTTTCTTCTTATTTCTTGAAGTGTTTGATTGTGTTCAGGGAACTTCTTAGTTTTTGATTTAGGCCAGTTGTGCTAACTTCCCCTGTATCGAATGTTGTCCTTCCCTTTACCTAAGATAATTCTTGTGTACTATCTAGTTAGTGAATTCCCCTCCCCCTCTGTCCCCACCCTCTTAGCCATCAAAGAATGTTTTCTTCTGTGTTTAAACCTTGAGTTCTCGTAATAGTGGTCTCATATAATATTTGCCCTTCTGCGATTGACTAATTTCACTCAGTGTAATGCCTTCCAGATTCATCCATGTTGTGAGGTGTTTCACAGATTCATCATTGTTCTTTACCGATGCATAGTATTCCATTGTGTTAATATACCATAGTTTGTTTATCCATTCATCCGTTGATGGGCACCTTGGTTGTTTCTTTCCATCTTTTGGCTACTGTGAACAGTGCTGCAATGAACATGGTTGTGCATATATCTATTCTTGTGATGGCTCTTATTTCTCTAGGATATATTCCAAGAAGTGGGATTGCTGGATAGTATGGAACTTCTATTTCTAGCTTTTTAAGGAAGCATCAAATTGATTTCCAAAGTGGTTGCACCGTTTTACATTCCTACCAGCTGTGTATAAGTGTTCCAGTCTTTTCACAACCTCTCCAAGATTTATTATTTTGTGTTTTTGAATTAATGCTAGCCTTATTGGGATGAGATGGTATCTCATTGTAGTTTTGATTTGCATTTTTCTAATGGCTAATGATTGTGAGAATTTCCTCATGTATCTGTTAGGTTAGTTTGTCTTCTCGTGTTTGTGCATTGTTAGTCATGGTTTATATTCTATTTATGCCATGTATTAGGACCATTAGTGTTGTCCCTATTTTTTCTTCCATGCTCTTTATCATTTTAGTTTTTATATTTAAGCCTTTGATCTATTTTGATTTAGTTTTTGTGCTGGTGGGAGATATGAGTCCTGTTTTGTTTTTCTACAGATAGACATCCAGGTTTGTCTGCACCATTTGTTAAAAAGACTGTCTTTTCCTCGTTTAATGGACTTTAGTCCTTTGTCAAATATCAGCTGACCATAGCATGTGGATTTAAGTCTAAGTTCTTGATTCTGTTCCATTTGCATATGTGTCTGTTTTTGTACCAGTACCAGGTTGTTTTGATTATCATGGCTGTATAGTAGGTTCTGAAATCAGGTAGTGTGAGGCCTCCTATTTTGTTATTTTTCTTCAGTAATTCTTTGCTCATCTGGGACCTCTTTCCTTCCATATAAATTTGGTGATTAGTTTTTCCATCTCATTAAAGAATGCCATTGGTATTTGGCTTGGAATTGCAGTATACCGGTAGATGGCTTTGGGAAGAATTGACATTTTCACAATGTTGAGTCTTCCTATCCATGAGCGTGGTATGTTTTTCCATTTATGTAGATCTCTTTTGTTTTCTTGCAATAGTGTTTTGTAGGGTTTTTTTTTTTCTGTATAGGTTTTTTACATCCCTGGTTAGATTTATTCCTAAATATTTTATCTTTTAGGGGGTATTATAAATGCTGTTATTTTCCCGATTTCCTTTTTTGTAGTTATTTTTATTGGTGCATGGAAATCCAACTGATTTTTGTATGTTGATGTTGTATTCTGCTACTCTGCTGAATTTTTCTATTATTGCCAGTAGTTTTCTTGCGGAATCTCTGGGGTTCTCTATGTATAGGATCATATCATCTGTGAGTAGAGGTAATTTCACTCCTTCCTTTCCAATTAAAAAAAAAAAAGATTCCCTTTATTTCTTTCTCTTGCCTTATTGCTGTAGCTAGAACTTCCAGCACAATGTTAAATAGGAGTGGTGATGAAGGGCATCTTTGTTTTGTTCCCACTCTTAGGGGGAATGCTTTCATCCTCTCTCCATTGAGAATGATGTTGGCAGTTTGTTTTGTAGAGATGCCCATTATTATGTTGAAGAATTTTCCTTCTGTTCTTATTTTACTGAGTGTTTTTATCAAGAATGAGTGTTGAACTTTGGCAAATGCGTTTTCTGCATCAATTGGGATGATCGTGTGATTCTTTTCTTTTGTTCTTTTTTGTGATGGATTACATTGATTGATTTTCTAATATTGAACCATCCTTGCATACCTGGTATGAATCTTATCTTGGTTGTGATATATTATTTTTTTGATATGATGCTGAATTCTACTGGCTACAGTTTTGTTGAGAATTTTTGCATCTATATTCATGAAAGATATTGGTCTGTGATATTCTTTTTTTTTTTTTTTTGCTGTCTTTGCTTGGCTTTTGTATCAGGGTTATGCTGTCTTCATAAAATGAATTTGGGAGTATCCCTTCCTTTTCTATGCTCTGAAATAGTTTAAGTAGTACTGAGCTCTTCTCTGTTTTGTAGAAATCTCCAGTGAAGCTGTCTGTGCCAGGGTTTTGTTGTTGTTGGGAGTTTTGTTGTTGTTACCTCTTCAACCTCTTCACTTGTACAAGTCTGGTCAGCTTTTCTAGCTCATCTTGTGTTAGTTTAGGTAAGTAGCGCATTTCTAGAAATTTGTCCGTTTCTTCTAGGTTTTCAAATTTGTCAGAGTACAATTTTCATAGTATTTTCTTTATGATCCTTTCAATTTCAGTTGAGTCTGTTGTAACGCTCCCCATATCTTTCTTATTTGGGTTGTTTGCTTCCTCTTTTGTTTTTCTTTTGTCAATTTGGCCAACGGTTTGTCAATTTTGTTGACTTTACGAAGAGCCAATTTTTGGTCTTATTGATTCTTTCTGTTGTTTTTCTGTTCTCTTTTTCATTTATTTCTACTCTAAACTTTATTATATACTTTCTTCTGGTGGGTATGGGCTTCTTTTGTTATTCTCTTTCTATTTATTTGGGTTGTAGGGCTAAAGTTTTGATTTTGGATCATTCTTTCTTGATATGTGCATTTATTGCTATTAATTGACCTCTGAGCACTGCCTTTGCTGTGTCCCAAAGATTTTGGTATGATGCTTTTTCATTCTCATTTGATTCTAGGAAAGCTTTATTCCCTCTTTGATTTCTTCTATTACCCAGTTGTTTTTAAGCAAGGCATTATTCATTTTCCATGTATTTGATTTTTCTTCCTTGCTCTTCCTGTTGACAATTTCTACTTTTATGACCTCGTGATCAGAGAAAATGTTTTGTATTATTTTGATGTTTTGGATTTTATCAAGGATTGCTTTGTGGTATAAAATGTGGTTTATTCTGGAGAGTGTTCCATGTGTGTTGCTTTGGAACTCCTAATTCTTGGGTGTAACTGAATGAGATTTTTGTTTAAATCAGACATAAGATCTTCCATTTCTTTGAAAGTGGAGAACTTACATTTCAGTAAAATAAAATCCAATAAAAATACACTATGAAAGGCAAACTAACATTCTTTAGGTTTTGTTTGTGTGCACACATGTGCAAAGGGAGACCTTTAGGTGCAGAGAAAATTTTAGGGCATGAGAAATCAGAAATTTCTAAAAATTATCAACTTCAAATATATCTTAAAAATCTCTTTAAATATGGCTTTCTGAGTAGATTAAAAGTAACAACTGTTAAATCTTTAATCAAAACAGATAATATGGAAGCAAATTTTTTATCCTTCCTCTGCTTCATCAATAGTCCTTTTTCTTTTTCTGATTATTACATCATCAAAATAAAATTAAATGAAACAAAGCCTAACCTATAGTTCATAGTGGATGACCCATTTTAAATTAATGTCTTGCATAATAAGAAGCTATGTAAAGAATAACCTTTTGATGTGATATATCTCTGGGAAAATTTTCTGACATTGGCAGTTAAAGAGACAATTGCCTTTTTGGGTGTATTCCTAGACTTCTCAAAGACATGTTTTTTTGTTTTTATTTCTTATTATATTGAAATTATTTTATTTATGACTTTGCAGTTCAGAATACATCTAAATATGTGACTGTACTAATGTTCGTTTGTTCATTTTGCCTACAACAAAGAAGTGAAGTTCAAAACGTTGTAGTTACTGCACCATATCCATTTTACATTTCACATAATTACACGCTAGCTTATTGATGCTTTTACAGAAACAAAATATAGTAATAGTATATTATTAGAGGGAGTAAACGTACAATGTCAAAATAGTGTCATATCCACTTAAACTCTCATATAAAGACAGAGTTCAAAGAACCACATTCATATGTGTTGCCAGTCGCTTTTGGGTCCTTGAAAATGCTAACTAAAAGGAAACACAGTAAGATTAATGCACGTATCATTTTAGCCCAGATGAAGAATTCCTGTTCTTTTAATGTCATGTATATAAACATGAGAACAGGGAGGCTTTGTAAGCACACGTTCTGAAAGTTGATTAACCCCATCTCTTTCAAACTTTTTACAGAATTTCAGAAGCCTAAATGGAGACTCAGAGCCCTGGTGGCACAGTGGTTAAGCACTTGACTACTCACCAAACAGTCACCTCTCTGGGAGAAAGATGTGGCCGTCTACTTCTGTAAAAATTTACAGCCTTGGAAACCCCATGAGGCAGTTCTAGCCTGTCCTATAGGGTCATATGAGTCAGAATTGACTCAATGGCAACAGATTTTTGGTTTTAAACTGTGACTTTTAAGGGGGTCAGGAGGTGAGGGCATAAAAAAGTAAAATTACTAGGGGCTTTGTGAGTTTTGATGGAGATGGGGAACTGCTTCAGGAATTAATTTGCAGTCTTTCAACGAGGTCTTCCTGTTTTCTTTCTGGGACATTATCTATTTCCATAGCTTACGTGCACATCTGTAAGTAGACGTACCTTTTTCTCAAGCTTTTTCGCTTTATTTCCTAGAACCACAAATCAGTGTGGAACAAAATCTCTAGTCCTGGCCTTTTAAAATGACCACCTACCTGGTGTCTTTTTTCACACTACCTTCTACTCTGCCATCAAAATGGCTTTATAATTAGGCCTATATTAAATTATATACATATATATTTTTACCTTGTCACTCTACAAGACATTGATCTCAGAAACCTCATGTATCTCACTTTAGAATGTACTTAACGAATAATAAGCAAACCGTACATAGTTGTAAAATATTATTCTAATAATTCCCAGAATTCTTACTGACGGTGCAATAGGAAATAATGTTTCACAGTTAGGAACAAATATTTATTGTAGTGTGCTAGACAATATAGGGTATAAGTAAAGACCTGTTCCCTAACTACAAGGAACTTGAAATATTTATACTGCTTAAATATATCTGTCTTCACCCTGAATCCAAATATGAAAAGTTAAATTCTCACTAGGATTGATGTGTGATGTGGCACCTGGGGTAGAAAAGGCCTAGACAAATATTGGAGGAAGTTTGTTTGGCAACTAGGGGCATGAAACTGGTAGCGTTGTTTAATGGTTTATTATAAAGATGCATAATTCTGATCCAAATAGAGTTCATCATTTAGAGTTCAATTAATCTTTTTCTACTTTTATTTTTACAACAGGTAAGGAATTTTTAATTCAGTATTATTGTACCTATGTGTTGTGTCCATGAATTTATCTGAATCACTTGAAAGTGAATGGAGCAATTTTGATTTTATTAAGCTGATTGGATATATCAAAATGCTGCTGAGTATTTAAGGAACACTGGTGGTACAATTATTACTGATTAGCTGCTTACTGAAAGGGTGGCTGTTCAAACCACAGAGAAGCTTCACTGGAGAAAGACCTGGCTATCTGCTCCCTTAAAGATTATAGCCTAGAAAACACTATGGGGCAGTTTTACTCTGTCACATGGGGTCTCCATAAGTTGAAAATCGACTTGTCAGCACCAAACAACAACAACTGAGTATTTAGTGTTACAAGGACCAATGGCATAGCATATATGTATGTTGCTAAGAGAAAGGAAACAGAAAATTTGACAGTTTTTATTGCAATATTGAAAGATTATTTCATGTAAAATATTCAGAGCATCGTAGGTGTTTAGTGAGTACTGACAAAAGCCATATGAACAAAAAACTAAAGCAATAAATCATGTTTAGATCATTACAAAAGAGAATGACACTTCAGAGTTTCTTTTTATTATTGCAGTTTTAAGCTGCCACCTGACCAACAGGAGTAATGTAATTGATGAATATTGCTATTGAGACAAAGTATAATTTTTGTCGTATTAAATGCATATTCTACATGTTTATCAGACCGTATTAAGTCTGTTCCCTGGTGTTTCTGCTGTAGTGATTTTTTTTTTTTCCCTTATTATTTTTCTGTTGCTAAGAATACACACTCTTTAACTGTGGTCTCTGTGACCACTGGCTGTCAGGGCCAATTAAAATTTAAATAGTGCAGACAAAGAAAATTTAAATTTGAACCAGCGAATAGCTGTCATTGACACATTACTAAAACAAAGTCATCTGGAGGACCCCATGAAAGGCATTGACATTCAGACTCAGAAGGCTAACAGTGAATTTAAAATAACATTTATTTGCTTTTTAGTATTCTTGATAAACATTTCCAAGTAAGATAATTAGGCTTTGATCAATGAAAGAGAGTTATCCCCAGTATGGAATAAATTCAGATTGCAGAGATAAAGAGTGTTAAAATTGAAATATTAAGGAATGAGAATTAATTCTCAAGTTTCAGCAAACAGAGTTCAGTAGCTATCAATTAAAAAAAATTGCTTTTGTAAGCAAGGAAAGTGCTTTCAACTTATTAGTATAAAAGTGTTTTTAGTTGTTTCTCAGGTATCAGTGATGAATTTGTATCTACCATCCCCAAACTTAATCCATTTTTCTATTTCCAGGAACACTGACTCTGGGTAAACTCTGCATGTAGATAGGGAAATCATCAATAGTTCAAAGAGTACAAGGGTGCACCAAGAACTAACAGTTATCTGGGAGGTGGGAAGGGATTCATAAAGATGAAATAAAGGCGAAGCTCTCTAAATTGGGTCTTCAGGATTGAGTAGGAGTTTTCCAGTAGGTATATCAGGACAAAGAGAGGCATGAAATCATGACAGAGCATGGCATATTTGCAGAAGAGTGACCATAGCTGAGGGTATGTGGGGTTGAGTGATAGTAGTTGGAGACTGGGGAGGTAGGATAGGCCAAAAGACTTATACTGGCTCATACAGCAATGGGAAACTAAGAAGGCCTTTTGACCAAGTTATGTGTGTAAGTGGTTATTTGATATGTTTTTAAAATGTCATTTTATGACTTGAATATTTTATCAAAGTTACATGTACAAATTCTTTCTAAATGGCAATACTTAGGTAAACCTTATAATAACAAACACAAGCTATTCTTTCTTCCATTGCTCTCCACTCTTTCCCCTCCCCCTCACCACTCCCTGGAGGTAACCACTTTCAACTTCTTATCAAAACTACAACTTTTTTCACTAGGATTTGCTTCAAACCCTTGCTTCCTGTGTCCACCAATCAAACTCTATGAACTCTACCCAAGCTCAGCCACTTCCCACCTTGTAGTATTTATTTTAAAATGATCGAGGCTAGGCAATAATTTTCCATTTTGAAACACTTCTGAGATACTGTGAAGGTGGTTCCCTCCCTTGCTGAAGTAAGGCTAACAGCCTTAGCTTTGCTGGTATTCTTCTGGGAAATAAACAAAGGACAGTGAGATGCCAATAATCACAAAAGCAGTTAGTGGAGAGCCAGATCTGAAACCTACAACAATAAGCAGGTAAAGTCTTTATATCTACTCCCATATTTAGCTTCAACTCAAAATCCAACACTTGCCTTTTATTACCCTATTTTTTAGTACTTTTCTCCCAACTCTTACAAAGCAATGACTCTCTAAAATCAATCTCCTAATTGAGCTAAAGATCTTTTCCTAGTTCCTGAGAGAACTTCTTTTCTGTTGCAACACCTTTAGTCGCTTAATTGAAACTAATGTCAATATTCAAAAAACATGTATTTTATAACATAAACCCTCTTGTAATACAACATAAATGTATAGTTGTACAGAGCCCTGGTGGCACAGTGGTTAAGAGTTTGGCTGCTACATAAGTGTGCAGTATATACACACGTACATACACGCAAGTTGTACCTCTAAATCCCCAGCAATCATGAGACTGCAAGAATGAGGACTGTGCTAAAGAATCCAAATGGGTTGTACACCCAAGACACTTCCACTGTGTTGGCAATTGAAAAACACCATTATTATTTATAGAAGGTAAAAAGAAAACAAAAGAACAAATTGTTTATAGAAAGCAAACAGTAAACAATAAGAACAGATTTGAGAAGAACCAGTCCCCTCCACTTAGAATCACAGGAGAGAAGGTAACGTCTAATAGGGAACCCCCTCACACTTCCCAAATTCCCGTGCCCATTTCTATGTCACCAGGCTGACACACAGGTGTCAGCAGGTCTCTCTCTCTCTTTCTCAGCAACTGTGTCATCAAGTCAGGTTGAGTGTGACATGGCTGTGTTAGTTATCTCCTTATCTCTCCATCTCTCTGCAGCTTTTCTTGTCTGGCTCTGGCCCCCTGAGCTTACTGGTCCAGCCCTCCACCAGCAGCTTTGGGACAATAGTAGGCCAGTGCCAGGGCTAGGCCGGCATTACAACAGCTCTTAAGGTAAAACATTTACGAGGATCCTTTTAAGGTGTATGCCCAAGCTTCCGTGGGGCTCCTCTAGGCCTGCTTAGTACAGGTCCTCTCTGGCCTTAGGGTCACAGCTTAGCCCAGCCAGGGCGTCTGCTGCTACCCAAGCCAGGCCAGCTCAGTCCCAATCCTACTGCATGCTGTTCTCAGGTTTCTGCCTGCACGGCCTAGACTGTGACTGCCTCCTTTTCATGGAGCACCCAGATCCACTGGCGACCTCCTGCCCAGAGATGCCCAGCTCCATGTGGTCTGATTCTGCCCTTCTGTGGATCTTGTATTACCTACTGCTCCGTGCTGCTGCCCCTATTTCTCTGCCACACGTCTGTGCTGTGCTTGCTGTGTTTCTCTAGGTCTTCAGTGCTATCAGCTCAGTAAGTGTTAGTGTTACCAGCTTGGTGTTACAGCCCTTGACCTGTGTTACAGCTCTTCTAGGGGGTTCTCAGCACAGGGCCCCGTGCCCAAAGGATGTGCTCTCCTCTTCTCACTCCTAGATAAGGAAACCCCCAAACCTCTGTGAGATTGCCCATTGTCTAGGGAAAACTCCTTGAGAATGTCAGGGCTTGGGTTTCCTAAACCAACAAATCCTTTAGGCGGATTGTAAACCTACCAATCCTATTGGGTAGATGTGCAAGTCTTTTATGCAGCTAGCAAACTGACCAATCCCTGCAAGCCACTTATATGCGTAGTAACTCTACCAATCCCCTGCAAGCCACTTATGCCATAGTAAACTCTTGCAAGATTATAGCCTGACCAATCATTTTGGGAGAATTACAAAGCCAGGGCCAAAGAGGCCACATAAGAAAAAACGCATTGCATCATAATAGTAAAATCTCAAGAGGGTGAAACTTAAGTTTTATAGCCTCATAATTGCAATTTCTGTAACTGCTTAGAAAGAGATCTTTTTTCTCTGGCTTTGACATATTGAGATGCCTATGGGTGAAAGGCAAAAAATATAGTTAAATAAAACTAGTTGAGTGTCATAGAAATTGATGGCGACTGTTGAAAACTACAAAGTGAATGTTCAATTCCGTGTGGGAATGGGGGCCAGTTTTGCCACATATTCTAATTTTCTGGGAGTCCTAGGTAAAATCTTTTTTTTTTTTTTAATGTAAGCAACTAGCAAATATTTGAAAACCACTCTGCTTGCCAAATAAAAACCAAGTGTATGATTCAGTCACCAGTTGCAACCTCTGCCTGCTCCATCAAAGACGGTTTATTGACTCTTCCCTGGACAACTCTTCATTCCTGTTGGCTCAGCCTTTCTCATGAAGTTTACTTAACTTTAAGTGCTTCTCACTCCTGTGTACTTATTCAAATACACCATTCTTCAAGTTCTAGGTCAATTTTCACCCCCTTTTCCTATCACTTCTGCTTCAATAGCACCTTCCTCTGCAATAATACACATTTATTACCTGAAAATCTCATTTCTGACTTTATCATATACTACCTTTCATCTTGTTAGTTCTGCTAAGATTTTTTTTATTAAGAATGAAACTTTTATGAGAAAGACCTTGCATGATTTGTAGTTCAAGCCGCTCATTAAATACTTAAAGAAAAAGTAACCCCCCTAAAATTATATTGTTAGTTAATTGCAGATTCCAGAGGCTTTTTACATGGTAGTGAGTATAACAGGTGTGGATACATATATGCGGATTGGTTCAAAATATCTAAATATCATTTCAATAAATGGTTTATTACAGTTTAACATTTAAGCACAAAACTCTGGATTCTACAATGAAGTTTTAGGGAGGGTTACCTCTAAACTGTAATCTTCCTCTAAAAAAATGAGTTATGGTTTTGTTTCTAAAAAAAACAAATCATTATGGTATGTGTTGGCATTCGATGTTAAGCTGAGGAAAATGAGTGTGCAAATTGCTTTTGTTTATAAAATGCAGCCGTGCTTCTGTTTATTTTTAAAGACAGTTTAAACCAAGGCTTTGAACCAGCTCCGCCTGGTTCAATCATAGCCCATGAAGTGAACCCTGAATGGCCCCAAGCTTTTAGATCTGGGGGAAGCGGGACAATAAGCGGAATGGGAAAAATTAAAGGGCGAAGTCCTCCTAGAAACTTACTCTCCCTCCTAGAAACTTACTCTCCCTCTTAGAAAGCGAGAGCACATTGCATAACAACCAAACTCTCGACTGCTGCGTGCCCGGCTCAAAGATGGCGGCCGACCCCATTGAATGCGTGTGAACGCTGCACAAGTTGGATTATTGCCAGGAGTCTCCACAGTCCTGGCAATAATCCAGTCTTCTGCATCAGGCTCTTGAAAGAGCTTATTACACTTCTTCCGAGCCTCCCGTTCTAAGGCTTCAACTCATACTTTTTTCCCATTTTGCTTATTGTTGCACTTCACCTAAATTTTAAAAAATTGAGTCTGTTCTGATTTTGCTTTGTCGGCCATGACTCAACTGGTTTGAACTAGTGCGAAGCCTTGGTTTAAAGTGGATTAACCATTCTTGCTTCAAAACGTTTAGGTTGCTTACTCATTCAAAATGCTGATATTTAATTTTCTCTAGGTGAATATTAATTTGGTGGTAGATATTAACTTTATAACTTATGAAATGTTTTTAAGTTAGAGAAAACTATTAAAATCGTGTAACCAATGTCCATGTAAATACCATCCAGTGTTAACATGGTTAAAATATTTTGCAATATTTTCTTTACTCTGGAAAACTTAATGTGACTTCTCCTAAGCTATACAACTGCACTGAAAATGTGATTAATGTAGACGTATTGGTCACAGTGTTTAGGCAGAAAAGAATGAGCCTAAAGGATAATTAAACTAAAAGTAGAGCACAGAATTGTAGGACTCTTCATCATTTAAAATGTGAATCTGATTTTTTATTTTATTTTTTTAAATCTATATCAAGTATGGAAACACTGGTGGCATAGTGGCTAAGAGCTACGGCTGCTAACCAAAAGGTCAGTGGTTCAAATCCACCAGGAACTCCTTGGAAACCCTATGGGGCAGCTCTACTCTGTCCTATAGAGTCACTACTCCAAGGCAGTATTTTTTTTTTTTTTAATATCAAGCACATTCTCCTCAGTTCATGGCACATTATTATAATTGGTTATTTCAAGACAGTCTTTTATTTAATCTGCTTATTCCCTTATATCTTCATACACTACCCCCATTTTTCTTCCTCTATACACAGCAATGATTGAATGAAGATGGCTATAAATACTTCAACAACTTTCCCATCAAAAGATGGGATCTGTTCCCTGTGCCTTGAATCTGGGTTGACCTGTGACCAAAGATGTATGGTAAAAGTGATGCTATGTCAGTTCCAAGGCTAGCCTTTAAATGTACCGGCAGTTTCTGCCTTGTTCTCTTGCTCTGACTACCTTGTTGGAGAAATCATGTAGGCAGGCCCTGAGCGTATAGGCCGGTCTTCTAATTTCTCTGCCAAGGTGCCAGACATGTGAGTGAAGATGTCTTGAACACTACAGGCCAACTCAGCTACCAGCTTAATACACCAAATGACCTCTGTAGAGATTATGAAAGCACATCAATGAATGCACAGGAGATACCTGCTCAAGCTGTGCCTGAGTTTCTGATTCACAGATTTTCAGAAAATGAGTCTTGCTATTGTTTTCAGTCACTAAGCTTTGGAATGGTTGTTACTTAGCAAAAGATAACTGGGAAAACAAACATGTTACTATGTTTAATGTACACCTTTTCTTTTTTTTTTTTTTTTGCCATGTTTGTTTGTTTTGTGTGTAGGTACTTTGATTTATTTAGATGTTATTGTGAAATATAACTCACTGTGTTTTCAACTAAGCACAGTATTTTTGAGATCCACCCACATTGCAATGTATGCATATAATCTGTTTGCTGTGTAAATTTAATGTGTTTATCCCCACATTTTACCTATCTATTCTTCCAGTGATGGACATCTAGGTTGTCTCCAACTCCTAGCTGCTAAAAATACATAAAAATGCAGGAATGAGTATCCTGGCACTTGTGTGAGAATTTTTTTGGATTTATGTTGTTGTTGTCAGGTGCCGTCAAGTGAAGCCTGACTCATTGCAAGGCTATGTACCAGAGAACAAAACACTGCCTACTCCTGCACCATGCTCACAATCACTGTTATGCTTGAGCCCATTGTTGCAGCCACTGTGTCAATCCATCTCGTTGAAGGTCTCCCTCTTTTCCGCTGACCCTGTACTTTACAAAGTATAGTGTCCTTCTCTAGGGACTGATCCCTCCCGACAACATGTCCAAAGTACGTAAGATACAGTCTCACCATCCTTGCTTCTAAGAATCGTTCAGGTTGTACTTTTTCCAAAACAAATTTGTTGTTCTTTTAGCAGTCCATGGTATATTCAAAATTCTTTGGCAACACCACAATTCAGAGATGTCAATTCTTCCGTCTTCCTTGTTCTTCGTCTAGGTTTCACATGTATATGAGGCAATTGAAAACACCACAGCTTGGGTCAGGGGCACCTTAGTCTTCAAGGTGACATCTTTGCTTTTTAACCCTTTAAAGAGGTCCTTTGCAGCAGATTTGTCCAAATGCAATGTGTCTTTTGATTTCTTAACTGCTGCTTCTATGGATGTTGATTATTTCAAATAGCAGCGAATAGCAGTAAAACATTTGGGTTTATAGGAACAGAATAACTCTAGCACAGGTTATGTCCTCATTGTTAGGTGCCATCAAGTTGGTTCTGACTCATAGAGGCCCCACGTACAACAAAGCCAAATAATGCTTGGTCCTATGCCATCCTCATGATCATTGTTATGCTTGAGACCATTGTTGCAGCCACTGTGTCAATCCAGCTCATTGAGGGTCTTCCTCTTTTTTGCTGACCCTCCACTTTCTCAAGCATGACTTCCTTCATCAGGGACTTGTCCTTCCTGATAACATGTCCATAATATGTGAGACAAAGTTTTGCCATCCTTGCTTCTAACGAGCATTCTAGCTGTACTTCTTTCAGGACAGATTTATTTGTTCTTCTGGCAGTACCTGGTATATTCAATATTCTTCACCAATATCATAATTCAAAGGCATCAATTCTCCTTTGGTCTTCCCTATTCATTGTCCAGCTTTCACATGTATATGAGGCAGTTGAAAACACAGAGGATTGTGTCAGGTGCATCTTTGTCCTTAAAGTGATGTCTTTGCTTTTTAACAGTTTAAAGGGGTCTTTTGTAGCAGATTTGCCCAATGCAATGCATCCTTTGATTTCTTGACTGCTGCTTCCATGGGTCTTGATTGGGTATCCAAGTAAAATGAAATCCTTGACAACTTCAATCTGTTTTCCACTTATCACGATGTTGCTTATTAGTCTGGTTGCAAGGATTTTGGCTTTCCAGTCCATACTAAAGGCTGTAGTCTTTGACCTTTGTCAGTAAGTTTTTAAAGTCCTCTTCACTTTGAACAAGCAACGTTGTGTCATCTTCATAACACAGGTTGTTGATGAGCCTTCTTCCAATCCTGATGCCCCATTCTTCTTCATATAGTCCAGCTTCTTGGATTATTTGCTCAGCATATGGATTGAATAGGCATGGTGAAAAAACACAACCCTGATCCACACCTTTCCTGATTTTAAACTATGCAGTATCCCCTTGTTCTCCACAAGAGACCACCTTTTGATCTATGTACAGGTTACTCATGAGCACAATTAAACCACAACCAAAAACCCATTGCCATAGAGTCGATTCCAACTCACAGCGACCCTACAGGGCAGAGTAGAACTGCCCCATAGAGTTTTCATGGAGCAACTGGTAGGTTCAAACATCTGACCGTTTGGCTAGTAGTGATAACACTTAACTGCTACGCCACCAGGGTTTCCATGTGTATAATTAAGTGTTCTGAAATTCCTATTCTTTGCACTGTTATCCATAATATGTTATGATCCACACAGTCAAATGGCTTTGCATGGTCAATAAAACCTCTTCCTGGTATTCTCTGCTTTCAGCAAGGATCCATCTGACATCAGCAAGGATATCTCTTGTTCCACATCCTCTTCTGAATCTGGCTTGAATTTCTGGCAGTTCCCTGTCAATGTACTGCTGCAGCTGCTTTTGAATGATCTTCAGCAAAATATTACTTCTGTGTGATATTAATGATATTTTTTGATAATTTCTGCATTTGGTTGGATCACTTTTCTTTGGAATAAGTATAAATACAGATTTTTTCCAGTAGGTTGGCCAGGTACCTAGCTGTTTTCCAAATTTCTTGGCATAGGCAAGTGAGCACTTCCAGGGATGTATCCCTTTGTTGAAATATTTCAATTGGTATTCTGTCAATTTGTGGAGCTATTCTGTGCACGAATATCTTCAATACAGTTTGGACCTCTTCTTCAGTACCGTCGATTCTTTATCATGTGCTACCTCATGGATTGATTGAATGATGACCAATTCTTTGTGGTGCAGCCACTCTGTGTATTCCTTCCATCTTCTTCTTTTTTTTTTTTTAATTTTTATTGTGCTTTAAGTGAAAGTTTACAAGTCAGTCTCTCATACAAAAATTTATATACACCTTCCTATGTACTCCTAGTCGCTCTCTCCTTAATGAGACAGCACACTCCTTCTCTCCACTCTCTATTTTTGTATCCATTCAGCCAGCTTCTGACCACATCTGTCCTCTCATCTCCCATCCAGACAGGAGCAGCCCACATAGTCTCATGTGACTCCTTGATCCAAGAAGCTCACTGTTCACCAGTATTGTTTTCGATCCCGTAGTCCAGTCCAATCCCTGTCTGAAGAGTTGGCTTTGGGAATGGCTCCTGTCTTGGGCTAAAAGATGGTCTGGGGAACATGACCTCTGGGGTTCTTCTAGTCTCAGTCAGATCATTAAGTCTAATCTTTTTAACAAGAATTTGAGGTCTGCATCCCACCGCTCTCCTGCTCCCTCAGGGGTTCTCTGTTGTGTTCCCCCTCAGGGCAGTCATCACTTGTAGCTGGGCACCGTCTAGTACTTCTGGTCTTAGACTGACATAGTCTCTGGTTTACGTGGCCCTTTCTGTCTCTTGAGCTCATAAATACCTAGAGTCTTTAGTGTTCTTCATTCTTCTTTGCTCCAGGTGGGTTGAGACCAACTGATGCATTTTAGATGGCTGCTTACTAGCATTTAAGTCCCAGACTCCACTCTCCAAAGTGGGATGCAGAATGTTTTCTTAATAGATTTCATTATGCCAATTGATTTAGATGTCCCCTGAAACCGCGGTACCCAAAGTCTCGCCCCTGCTACACTGGCCTTCAAAGCATTCAATTTATTTAGGAAACTTCTTTCCTTTTCATCTAGTCTAGTTGTACTGACCTCTCCTGTATTGTGTGTTGTCTTTTCCTTCACCTAAAATAGTTCTTACCTACTATCTAATTAGTGAAAACCCCTATCCCTCCCTCCCCACTCTCATAACAAAGAATATTTTCTTCTCAGTTTAAACTATTTCTCAAGTTCTTGTAACAGTCTCATACAATATTTATCCTTTTGTGATTGACTAGTTTCAGTCAGCATAGTGCCTTCCAGATTCCTTCATGTTGTGAAATGTTATACAGATTCATTATTGTTCTTTATCGATGCATAGTATGCCATCGTGTCAATATACCATAATTTTTATATCCATTCAACCACTGATGGACACTTTGGTTGCTTTCATGTTTTTGCTATTGTAAACAGTGCTACAATGAACATGGGTGTGCATATACCTGTTCGTGTAAAGGCTCTTATTTCTCTAGGATATATTCCAAGGAGTGGGATTGTGGATCCTATGGTAGTTCTATTTCTAGTTTTTTAAGGAAGCCCCAAATTGATTTCCAAAGTGGTTGTACCATTTTACATTCCCACCAGTAGTGTTCCAGTCTCTCCACAACCTCTTCAAGATTTATTATTTTATGTTTTTGGATTAATGCCAGCATTGTTGGTGTGAGATGGAATCTCACTGTAGTTTTGATTTGCATTCCTCTAAAGCCTGATGATCGTGAGCATTTCCGCATGTATCTGTTAGCTACCTGAATGTCTTCTTTAGTGAAGTTCCTGTTCATATCTTTTGCCCATTTTTTAATTGGGTTATTTGTCTTTTTGTAGTTGAGTTTTTGCAGTATCATGTAGATTTTAGATATCAGATGCTGATCAGAAATATCATAGCCAAAAACATTTTCCCAGTCTGTAGGTAATCCTTTTACTCTTTTGGTGAAGTCTTTGGATGAACATAGGTGTTTGATTTTTAGGAGCTCCCAGTTATCTAGTTTTCCTTCGGTGTTTGTGCATTGTTAGTAATGTTTTGTATACTGTTTAAGCCACGTATTAGGGCTCCTAGCATTGTCCCTAATTTTTCTTCCATGATCTTTATCGTTTTAGATTTTATATTTAGGTTTTTGATCCACTTTGAGTTAGCTTTTGTGCATGGCATGAGGTATGGGACTTGTTTCATTTTTTTGCAGGTGGATATCCAGTTATGCCAGCACCATTTGTTAAAAAGACTGTCGTTTCCCCATTTAAAAGACTTTGGGCCTTTGTCAAATATCAGCTGCTCATATGTGGATGGATTTGTGTCTGGATTCTCAATTCTGTTCCATTGGTCTATGTGCCTGTTGTTGTACCAGTACCAGGCTGTTTTGACTACTGTGGCAGTATAATAGGTTCTAAAATCAGGTAGAGTGAGACCTCCCACTTTGTTCTTACTTTTCAGTAATGCTTTCCTTATCTGGGGCCTCTTTCCCTTCCATATGAAGTTGGTGATTTGTTTCTCCATCTCATTAAAAAATGCCATTGGAATTTGGATCAGAATTGCACTGTATTTATAGATGGCTTTTGGTGGAACAGACATTTTTACAATGTTAAGTCTTCCTATCCATGAGCAAGATATGTTTTTTCCACTTACGTAGGTCTCTTTAGTTTTCATGCAGTAGTGTCCTGTAGTTTTCTTTGTATAGCTGTTTTACATCTCTGGTAAGATTTATTCCTAAGTATTTTATCTTCTTGGGGGCTGCTGTAAATGGCATTGATTTGGTGATTTCCTCTCCGATGTTCCTTTTGGTGGTGTAGAGGAATCCAACTGATTTTTTGTGTGTTTATCTTGTATCCCAATACCCTGCTGAACTCTTCTATTAGTTTCAGTATTTTTCTTGAGGATTCTTCAAGGTTTTCTGTGTATAAGATCATGTCATCTGCAAATAGAGATACTTTTACTTCTTCCTTGCCAATCTGGATGTCCTTTATTTCTTTATCTAGCCTAGTAGCTCTGGGTAGGTCCTTCAGCACAGTGTTGAATAAGAGCTATTGCCGATCTCAAGGTTCTCTCCATTTAGGATGATGTTGGTTGTTGGTTTTGTATAAATGTCCTTTATTATGTTGAGAGATTTTCATTCTATTCCTATTTTGCTGAGAGTTTTTATCATGAATGGGTGTTGAACTTTGTCAAATGCCTTTTCTGCATCAGTTGATAAGATCATGTAGTTCTTGTCTTTTGTTTTATTTAAATGATGGATTACATTGTTTTTCTAGTGTTGAACCTTCCCTGTATACCTAGTATGAATCCCACTTGGTAATGGTGAATTATTTCTTTGACGTGTTGTTGAATTCTATCGGCTAGAATTTTGTTTAGATTTTTGCATCTAAGTTCATGAGGGATATAGGTCTGTAATTTTCTTTTTTTTTTGTGGTGTGTTTAACTGGTTTTGGTATCGGGGATATGCTGGCTTCATAGAATGAGTTTTGGAGTATTCTGCCCTTTTCTATGCTCTGAAATACGATTAGTAGTAATGGTGTTAACTCTTCTCTGAAAGTTTGGTAGAACTCTGCAGTGAAACCTTCCGGCCAGGGCTTTTATGGTGGGAGAGTGTTTTGATTATCTTTTCAGTCTATTCTTTTGTTATGGGTTTATTCAGTGGTTCTACCTCTGTTTATGTTAATTTAGGTAGGTAGTGTGTTTCTAGGAATTCATCCATTTCTTCTAGGTTTTCAAATTTGTTAGAGTAAATTTTTCATAGTAATCCATTATGATTCTTTTAATTTCAGTGGTATCTGCTGTAGTATCACCCATCTCATTTCTCATTCATTTATTGGCTTCCTCTCCTGCTTTTCTTTTGTCAGTTTAGCCAATGGTTTATCAATTTTATTAATTTTTTCAAAAAACCAGCTTTTGGTGTTTTTAATTCTTTCAATTCTTTTTATGTTCTCTATTTATAAAGAACTCTAATTTTTATTATTTGCTTTCTTCTGGTTCCTGAGGGTTTCTTTTGTTGCTGTCTTTCTATTTGTTCAAGTTGTATGGATAATTCTTTGATTTTAGCCCCTCTTTCTTTTTGTATGTGTGCACTTATTGATATAAATTGACCTCTGAGCACTGCTTTAGCTGTGTCCCAAAGGTTCTGATAGGAAATGTTTTCATTCTCATTGGTTGAATTTCTTTATTCCATCCTTAATATCTTCTATAACCCAGTCATTTCTAAGCAGAGTATTGTTCAGTTTCTAAGTATTTGATTTTTTTTTTTTTCTGGCTTTTTCTGTTACTGATTTCTACTTTTATGGGCTTATAGTTAGAGAAGGTTCTTAGTAACATTTTGATGTTTTGGATTCTGTTATGTCTTGCTTTATGACCTAATATGTGGTCTATTCTGGAGAATGTTCCATGTACACAAGAAAAGAAAGTATACTTGGCTGCTATTGGGTGGAGTGTTCTGTATATGTCTATGAGGTCAAGTTGGTTGATCGTGGCATTTAGATCTTCCGTGTCTTTATTGAGCTTCTTTCTGGATGTTCTGTCCTTCACTGAAGGTGGTGTGTTGTAGGCTACTATAATTTTGGAGCTGTCGGTCTCACTTTTCAGTGTTGTTTTATGTATCTTGCAGCCCTGTCATTTGGTGCATAAATATTTAATGTGTTTATATCCTCCTGGTATATTGTCTATTTAACCATTATATAGTGTCCTTCTTTATCCTTTGTGGTGGATTTAACTTTAAAATCTATTTTGTCAGAAATTAATATTGCCACAGATGCTCTTCTTTGATTGTTGTTTGCTTGATATACGTATTTTTTGCAACCTTTGAGTTTTAGTTTGTTTCTCTACATCTATGGTGTGTCTCTTGTAGGCAACATATAGATGAATCATGTTTTTTTATCCATTCATCTACTCTCTGTTCTTTACTGGTGCATTTAGTCCATTTACGTTCAGCGTAGTTATAGATACGTATGAGTTTAGTGCTGTCATTTTGATGTTTTTTTATGTGTGTGTGTGTGTGTTGACAGTTTCTTTTCCCCACTTAATTTTTTTTGTGCTGAGTAGTTGATCTTTATATATTGTCTTCTCCTCTTATTCATTATTGTTGATTTTGTTTCTGGTGAGTCTCTATTTTTTTTCTTGTATTTTATTTTGATGAGTAGGATTGATAATCTCCTTTGTGGTTACCTTAATATTTACCTCCATTTTTCTAAGTTGAAACCTAACTTTTATTTCTTTATATCACCTTGTCTTCCTTTTCATATGAAAGATCTATGACTGCATTTCTCAGTCCCTCTACATTGTTTTAATGTTGTCTTCTTTTATGTAATGACATTGTTGTTTCCCTGTTTGAGTGTTTTTTTATTGTGATTTATTTTTGTGACTTCCCTATCTGGGTTGACATCTGATTGCTCTGTTCAGTGTTCTAGTCTTGGGTTGATATCTGACATTATTGATTTTCTAACCAGAGAACTCCCTTTTGTATTTCTCTTAGTTTTGGATTGGTTTTAATGAATTCCCTAAACTTCTGTTTGTCTAGAAACGTCCTAATTGCACCTTCATATTTGAGAAACAGTTTTGCTGGATATATGATTCTGGCTGGCAATTTTTTTCCTTCAATGCTTTATATAAGTCATCCCATTGCCTTCTTGCCTGCATGGTTCCTGCCAAGTAGTCTGAGTTTATTCTTATTGACTCTCCTTTGTAGGTGACTTTTCATGTATCCCTAGCTGCTCTTAAAATTCTCTCATTATCTTAGGTTTTGGCAAGTTTGATTATAATATGTCTTGGTGACTTTCTTTTAACATCTGCCTTATGTGGAGCTCAGTGACCATCTTGGATAGATATTTTCTCACCTTTCACGATATCAGGGAAGCTTTCTGTCAACGAATCTTCAACAATTCTCTCTGTATTTTCTGTTATCCCTCTCTGTTCTGATACTCCAGTCACTCATAGGTTATTTTCTCTTTATAGAGTCACAGATGATTCTTAGGGTTTCTTTATTTTTTTTTTTTTTTTAATTATTTTACCTGATTTTTCTTAAAATACATTGGTGTCAAGTGCTTTATCTTCAAGCTCACCAGTTCTGGCTTCCACTTGCTCAATTCTGCTCTTCTGACTTTCTCCTGAGTTTTCTAATTCTGTAATTTTGTTGTTAATCTTCTGAATTTCTGATTGGTGTCTCTCTATGGATTCTTGCAAGTAATTAAATTTTTCATTATGTTCTTGAATAGCCTTTTTAATTTCTTCGTTTGCATTATCTGTTCGTTCCTTGGCTGTTTCTGCATATTGCCTGAAAGTTTTCCTGATGTCTTGAAGAGTTCTGTATATTAACCTTTTTTATTTTGCATCTTGTAATTGCAGGGAGACACCTTCATCCAGAATACCCCTTGATTCTTTGTTTTGAGATCTCGTTAAAGTGATCGTGCTCTGCTTCTTTATGTGATTTGATATTAACTGTTTTCTCCAAGTCATCTATAAGTTATTGTATTAGTTTATTTTATGTTTGCTTCCTGTATCCTAGCTTCTTGCTTTTTTTTTTTTTTTTTTTGATATGCCCAAATAGGTTCCTTGAGTGAGCCTAGCTTGATTATTTTCACCTTTGAAGCTCTAATGTCCTTTCACCAGGTGGCTAGACCTGTTATCAGGTATATCAACCTAGGAGTCCATTCACTTACCTTGTATGGATTCAGCTCAGCTGTCCAGGTTGTTGGTCCTCAAGTGTCTGGTACAGGCTCTGTCCTACAGTCTTAGAGGGGTAGGGGTGATTGGTTTAGGTACTGGTATCTGGTTGCAGCAGGGGACATGCTCTGAACAAGGCAGAGGGCTGACAACCATCCCCTGCATGTCTGTGAGGAAATCACGTCCCTGTTCCCTACAGCACACAAGTGGGTGGATTCCTTAGACAGACCATGGGCACCCAATTCTTTGGTTGTAAGGACTGGGAGGTGCCAATTATTCTTGGACCCCTGTCACTGGTGGCTGGGTGACCTGAGTGCAGCCACTAGTCCTTCGGCCCCCTATTTAATAGGCAATGCAAGGTCAAACATCAAACACCCACCTCTCCACCACACGGCTGAAGCAGTTGCAGTCTGCCAACAAAGGCGTATTCTCCTGAAATAGTCCCACATAGGTCCATGAAGGGAGGAAAGTCATTCAAAGTCCACAGACCATCTGTGCCTGGACAGGAGCCACTTCAGTCCTGAGCTCCCCAGGTTTGTTGATCTGGCAGATTATCTTTTCCCCTAATTGTGAATTTATTCTTTCTCCAAGGCTGGGAGAATGTCTTAGAGCACTCAGCAAGGCCTATCTCAGGCCCAGGGAAATCAACAGCCACCGAAGCCAGCTTGGAGGTGGATGCAGTGGTAAAATATATGCAAGTACTTAGCTTTTGACGAGAGCACCATTCTCTTCTGGTTCCAGAGGTGTGCGTAGGCTGTGAGGCTGACTGTTTCTCCCTGAGGGAACCTTGGCAGAACGCTACCACCAGATTGCTGCAGTTGCTCCTGTGAATGATGCCTGAGGGTTTCCGGTGATTCAGATCCAGAAACTCCTTTCCACTTCTGAACTGTCTCTCCCTCCCCCTGCCGCTCAATCCATTTTCTAACTTTGCCTTTGATGTTCAGGGATCCTAGCTTGTCATAAATATGATCATTTCACTTGTTTTTTCGGCTCTTGTGGTAAGAGGGATCACCAGAAGTGTCTGACTACTCCAGCATCTTGCTCCTTCTGTCTTCTTTTGATGCTTCAACTGTAGTTCAGTACTTTGCTCATATAATCCTTCACTATTGCAACTCAAAACTTGAATTTTTTCTTCAGTTCTTTTAGCTTGAGAAATGCAGAGCATGTCCTTCCCTTTTGGTTTTCTAACTCCAGGTCTTAGTATATGTCATTATAATAGTTTACTTTGTCTTCTTGAGCAGCCCTTTGAAATCTGTTCAGCCCTTTTACTTCATCATTTCTTCTGTTTGCTTTAGTTACTCTAATTTCAAAAGCAAGTTTCAGAGTCTTTCTGACATCCATTTTGGTCTTTCCCTTCATTCTTGTCTTTTTAGTGATCTCTTTCTTCACAGGTCATGCATTTTCTATATTTGACTAAGTAATTACAGATGTCTCTTCATCAGAGTGGTACCAGTCTAAATTTCTACTATATCACATTCTTTCCAATAATTGGAAATATCTGGCTTTCTAATTTTCTTCTGCATGATAGTTCAAAGTGAGATCTGTTTTTAATAGTTATTTTTCTGATTGCAAGTGATTTTGTGATTTTTGGCCTTTTCCATTTTCTTGCTTGTAAATTACCTGCTCATAGTTGTTGTCACTTTTCAGTTAAGATGGAGCCCCTCTTGCTATTTTTCAGAAGTTCATTGTATATTCTAGAGATTAATCTCTTGTTAATTTGTACATTGTGAATATCTTGACCCTCTCTTTTTTGGTCTATTAATTGTTTTCCATGATATCTTTTATTGAACATTTTTATTCTTATATTGGTGTGATTAAATTGTTTAATTTTTTGCCTTATGTGCTTTTGTAGAAGAAGTCCTTAACTGTCCCTAAATCATAAAGATATTTACCTGAATTCCTTTTTACTAACTTTATATTTTTACTTTTCTCATTTTGGCATTCTTCCGTCTGGCATCCATCCTCATTTAAAAAAAAAAAAAAATGATGTTAAATGGGTATCCAGTTTTATTTTTATCCAAATAGTGAGCCATTTCTCTCCCATCACTCGAAAAAGTATAATATGCTAAGACCTCTCCTGGATGGACTTGTGATGCCACTTTTATCTTATTATAATTTGTCATATATATATATTTCTGTATCTCTAAACTCTCTTCTCCTCCACTAATCTACTTTTGTGTTCTCTACTTTTTTTTAAAGGGTTGATTTAGCTATTTTTTGGAATGGTGTTCCTTTGTACAAATTTGACATTTAGTTTATTACGTTTTTTAAACACACCACCTAAAATTTTATTTGGAGTACATTGAATTTATGTATTAATTTGGGGAGCATTAATATCTTTATAATTTTAAATTGAATATGAAATGCTGTCCATTCACTCAGAGCCTCATCTCTGTTCTTAGATTTCAAGAACTTTTCTCACAGAGCTTTCATATATCCTTGTATAAGTTACATAAACTTGTATAAATTACAAGTACTATATATTTTATTGTTACTAGGAGAATGTTGCTATGAGTCAGAATCAACTTGATGGCAGTGAGTTTGGTTATGGGCTTATGAGCAATGTCTTAGTTATTATGACACTTTCAGGTTATTGCATTTGCTACACAAGAAACAAGTAGCAAATATCTTAGGACACATAGCAGTAAGCATTTCTTTCTCGTTCATGTGTATATTGAGCTGCTCAATGTGTTTCATTTTAGGGTGTACGTAGAGGACAAGGTTTCCTGAGGGCATGGCCTTTTTAGAGTGTAAGTCAGAAGATCTCAAATGGGTGAGTGAAGATTTATAGTGCTCAGAATGACACAGTGTCACATCTGCCCATATTCCATAGCACATCATATAGTCTAGTGGAATAACATGGAATGGGAAAGCATACTTCTCTTATGAAGGTGGTTCAGTGGTGATTAATATTTGCCAAACAGTAACTGAATCTGTCACAATCAGCTAATTAAACTTCTAAATAGGCAAAATGGATTGAGATCATCTTGCTGCTGTCTATTACTTTAATAAAAATGTCATTTGAAGGAAAAGTGTTTCGATTTCAATCAGGTAAATTTCTGAATTATACACATATAACTACATGCATTGATTTTAATTAATTAGTTAATTCTTAGCTTTATTCTAAAAAGTGTTTTCATTAAAAAAATAATGTTATTGAGTGTTGAGACAGCTTAGAAAATAGACAAGATTTTTTTTGTGGGTTGACTGTTTTAATTGTAATCTAGTTTTACATAAGAGTTTGAAATGATTATTTTATTATTTGCTGCAAATTTTAGAATATTTGTCATAATGTGCAGTAGTCAAGAATTTTTGTGTGTATGTGTGTGTGTGAACATTTCTACCATCTAAACAAGGACCCATTTATTTTATTTGCTTTAGTTTGGTTTTCTCAATTTGATGTCAAGCAACTAATAGGCAGAATTATGTCAAATATTTCCATGTTTAAGCAAGTCCATGTATTTCTAGTTATGAAATGAACAACTTATAATATTTTATTTACAATTTAACTAACCTGCAATTAAAATAGTCTGGATAAATTAAAAATTCTAGTAAAATTAAAAATAGCAAATGTTCTTAAATTTGTTGCAATTAAATATCATCTTTTACTAATAGGCCAGAGTGTAATTAATTTTCTCTGATTTTACATTCCATAATATTGTTGCATAAGAAATTCAGTGCCAGTTATTCGATAAGTCAGAATCCTTGGCGAAGTCTCATTTGTTGTTTTTATATTGAACTTAAACAGAATTAATTATTTCACTGGGCAATATATTTGTGTTTGGAAACTTTGACAGCAATAGACTTTACTTTTCGTTTTCTCTCTCTTTTTCTCTCTCTATATATCTTTATAAATAGACAGAGTTGCATTTAAATGCTTTAAAAAAATCTAGATCCAAATTTTAAAGACGTGTTTGGTAATATTTTAACATATTTTCATAAAGAATTAAGAGGACTTTTATGAAATTTTTATTACCTTCAGGGAGAATTATGCTTAGTTAATAACTGATAAGGCTTCCTATAGAGAAGATGAGTGGAGCACTGTAAAGCAATAATAAATATTTCCAGAAATTCAAGCATAGCCTTGAACAACGACATCAACAAATCTGTCTTGAACTGTCAACTGTTTTTAAGCAACATTTTTGGGATCATTGACCACCCAGCCTGAATCCACATGTTTTCAGCTAAGGATTAAATAAAAGCACAAAGTCTGGAAATAAAACAACTACATTAAAAGTAATTCCAGTCTGCCAAATTGAAAATGCCCAAGAATTTTTCTTGACATTGGGTTTTGATACTTCAAAAGATCTCATCTGCTGAGGCAAACAGACTTGCAAGCTTTCTAAGTCTGCAGTCTCTAATCTGATGACATTAAAGGGAGAAACTGGGGCCATGTGGTCCGTGTTTTAATGTCTTATAACCTCCTAGAGGTCATATTCTCCAATAGTATGTTATGAAAAAAAAATTTCTAAATACCTTTCTTTACATCATCTTATCTTCAAGGATGCTAAAGATTAAATATGGTTTGATCTTAATAATATTGCTTATTTATTTTATATTTAAAAAAGAAATAAATATTAATATAATCTTCTAAGACTATTTTCCAGAGAATAAAGTGTTATCCTTCTAATTTTCTTTGATGCCTTTCACTTTTCCTAAGAATGGCGATGTTTGATGAAAATGCATACAAATAACGCTGGAGATAAAAAATCAATTCCTCTGTTGAAAGTGGGCATGAAAGTTTTGACCTGGGTTATAAGATTACTTTGGATCATCTTTGGTTTAATTATTTACTAGAGTATCCCTCTTTTATGTTTCTACAAGATTTAATGCCAAGTTTAAATGAAGATGATGATAATCCTTTCTGTTAAAAAGTTATGTAGTATGCCTTCAAAGTTGTGCTGAGCACAACAAACAACAGCAAGTCTTAAAATTTTATTTATCTTTCTATGGAAACATGTGAGTTTAATTCACATGTACCTCTGGAACATTGGCACTGTTTGTATACTTCATCAGCAACAGTCCAATAGAGCATTTCTGCACCACCGTTATTGGCAGAATTGGAAAGAAAATAATAAAACAGTGTAAACGTGTTGTATCTGGGAGCTATTTCAACAAAGCCAATTGTACAGGTTATTTGCAAAAAGTACTCTAAATTTTCAAAATAGTGCTGTTAATTGTTTCTTATATGGTTTATGAATAGCTGTGGTTTCTTCCCCTTTGCATAGAAACCGTTCAAACTGAGCAGTCCAGGATCTTTATTTTTTATTTTACTTTATTTTTTAAGCTGGCTTTGTTTCAACACTTCAAAAGGAATTTTACCAAGTGAAATATAAATGGAATTGCTCTCAGAAATAAAATCTTGTAGCTGCCATGAATTGCAATTCGAGATTTTAAAGAGCAAAACATTCTGGTGTGTGTGTGTGTTTTCCACCATGTGTTACTGCTTAAATACCACAGAGAGAAATAATACATTGCTAACTGAACTTTGAAATTTCCTTGGAATTCCACTTTTGTTGAAGTGGAAGTTTAGTGTTATTTGGTTATGACTGGAATTTGGATTTTGATAGAGATAGTATGTGAGAATATTTTATAAGATTCTCCACTCTCACTAATTGTCTAAGCTTTAGTATAACAAATGTACAAATACAACAAATATTACATTACTGCAGGATAAACATATTTGAGGTATTTGAAGATGCAAATAACCTCGAGCATACTCAATTCTTCTTTTTCAGGTATTTAAACAATGCAAATATCTCAATTTCTTGAATTATCAACTCTATTTAAATAATTCTATCCCAGAATGGAAACCCTGGTGATGTGGTTAAGAGTTCATCTGCTAACCAAAAGGTTGGCAGTAGGAACCCACAAGGTACTCCTTGGAAACCCTATGGGGCAGTTCTACTCTGTCTTATAGGATCACTGTAAGTCAGAATTGAATTAATGGCAATGGGTTTGTTTTTTCTTTTTTTGGCTTTCTCCTAGAATTGAGAAATGCAAATTCCATAGTCTATGAAATAGCTGTATGTGATATTTAGAGTAGCTATTCCAAGAATAAGTTCTTGATAATAAGTTCAAAGATAAAAATACTTACCTTTGTAGCAATTGGAGGCTCCTTTCCAAAACACTATCCTCAAAGGTACATTTCCTAATTTTTTCCATCTTCTTTCTTAGAAATATTTAAAAGAAGCTGAGCAACTCGGAGATAAAGTTGTTACAAAGTTTAATTGCTCGAATTCCCCAAACCACCAGTGTCTTTCAAAACATATTATCAGCCTAATTGTTGTTAGGTGCCATCGAGTCAATTCTGACTCACAGCAACCCTATATGAAACAGAAACAAACACTGCCCAGTCCTGGCTATCCTCACAACCATTGCTATGCTTGTGCTCATTGTTGTAGCCACTGTGTCAGTCCATCTCGTTGAGGGTCTTCCTCTTTTTCACTGACCCACTACTTTACCAAGCATGATGTCCTTCTCCAGTGACTGATCCCTCCTGATAACACGTCCAAAGTATGTGAGACGCAGTCTTGCCATCCTTGCTTCTAAGGAGCATTCTGGTTGTACTTCTTCCAAGACAAGCTAATTCAGCCAAATTAACTATTCCTAAATTTTCAGATTTCATTTCAAATATGCCCCTCTTCATCATTGCTCAAGTAACATTTTTGTGTCTTTTTCTATGTTATTACCTTTCAGATAATAAATTTACCTACAAATATAATATAATAGACCCAGATGTTATCATAATACTTTAAAACTTTTTTATATAAAATATTTAACAATCTTGGAAAATGTATGCATAGGCGTTTATGCTGTTGTGCATTTTTGCCTTACAACACATAAACATGCCACTTCAAAACCAGTAACTATATAAGATGTGTGTATGGTCATGTATAATAAATTTCCAAAACACTGTAAGTTTTCATCCAGCAGAATATAGGAAAACAAAAACAAAACATAATAATCTCTGATGTCTTTACCATGTACCAAAGCCTTTAAAAACTCAAGATTGTGCCTTTTGCATTTTCCTATGACTAGCTTTGAGTGGTGGTATTGTTGTAGAATATTGAATATACCATGGACTGCTAAAAGAAAGAACAAATCAATCTTGAAAAAATACAACTGGAAGGCTCCTTAGAAAGGAGGAGGGTAAGACTCTGACTCACTTATGTTGGACATATCATTGGGAAAGACCATTCACTAGAAAAGGACATGTTTGGTAAAATAGAAGGCCAATAAAAATGAGAGAAACCCTCGGTGAGATGAACTGAGAAAATAGTCACAACAATGGACTCAAACATATCAATGATCATGAAGATGGCACAGGGCTGGGCAACATTTTGTTCTCCTATATATTGGTTTACAAGGAGTTGGAGCTGGCTTCACTGCAACTAACAAAACAAAAATGACTAACTTAGAGTTCAACAACTAAGCAACTATGGCCAAACCACAGCTTACCTCTTTTGATTATTGCACACAACTACAAAAACAAATATTGGACTCCAGCATCAGTTTTGATTAGGTGTCAGAACAGCACCTGGACTCATGTATCTTCTACTTAATTGCATGTGTAATTTGCACCTGTAAATTCTCCTTGACTATAAACCTTTACTTGGCCCTGCTTCGCCTTGCAGTTTTCATTGCATTTCTCAGCTTATTTTATTTTTAAGTTGTTGAACGAGTGTCCTTCCAGGCTTTTCACTTCAACATTCTTGCATCTACTCCTCACTTTTTCAGGTTATCTATTTCTTCTTGAATGATCTTAAATACTCTAGGGAATAATAAATTTTTTGACTGAATTTTGCAATTTACTTGGAATTCCACGTTAGCTAAAATTTAAAGTTAGTTTTATATCTGCCATGATTTAAAGAAATTCTTCCATTTCTCAAAGCTGTTGAATTTATGGCATACCAAAAAACAAAAACAAAAACCCGTTTACGTTGAGTTGATTCTGACTCATAGCCATCCTATAGGACAAGGTAGAACTGCCACATAAGGTTTCCAAGGAGGGATTGGTGAATCCAAACTGTCAACTTTTATGGTTAGCAGCCAAATGTTTAGCCACTGCACCACCAGGGCCCCTTATGGCATACTGTTAATAATATTCCTTTATTATCATTTCAATACCGTTTGAAGCACCAATCTTTTGGTTAGCAGTCAAACACTTAACCATTGTACCACCAGGGCTCCCTATTATCTTTAAGGTCGAAAATACTATTTCCTCTTTCGTTTCTTATATTCGCAATTTTTGTTTCCTCTGTTTTTTCTCAGATTATCCTGGGTAGAGATTTATCAATTTGACCAATCACTTCAAAGGATCAGCTTTGTTTTCATTGATTTTATGCCTGGATAGGAGCACATCTTTTCTTCTGCTGGACTTAATTGGAGCATTTAGTCAATTTAATTAGCAGTTGAGCTGCATTTGAGATTTTTGGTTTCAGTGGTTATCCTCAGTGCACCATACACTTCAAATTCCTCTAGCAATACCTTACGTCTGGAGTGAGGGCTGGTATGTCTGAGGTATTTTTGTAAATGTTTCCTCCACCCACAGGTTTTAAGTCTTCCCTTTGTGCTATGCTTAAGGGAGGGCTTCTCTTCTTGGTTTAGCTCCTCTCTAAGCAACGAACCACTTTTAGTTGATTCTTGACACTTGGTAGCTTGGTGGTGGGAGTGTATGTATGTAGTAGAGGTGTAGTTCTCTGTGCTGTTCGAAACTGTAAGTTATGGCCCACCAATATTTCTGCACCTCCTCCAGGGATAGTGTTTTACTGTTCTCTTCACCTAACTGCAATGCGTTTCAACAGAGACTTAAGGTGTCTGTTGCTCTTTTCCCAGTAGCTTAAACCATCTGTTCTGTAGAAGTAATCAGAAACAGTCCAGGTGGGCATTGCACTTTTCCTGCAATTGATGTTTGTTCCTACCCCCAAGTCCTCCATCACAAGGAATGGTTTCTCATGATACTCATCCTGCCCCCCGTTGTTTTATGAGTATCTAGTGAGGGCCACGGTTATGAGGAGATACAATTTCTCTTTGTGTCCGTGTCCTCCAATGATTCAATATTCTTGCTCACTCACCCTTTGCCTTTAGGAGTTCATTAAATATTTTAGCTAAATTCTTCATACAGGTGTCTAATGACATCTGCCCTAGGTAAGTGAGTGCTCACATTTAATCACTCATTTGAGGTATCTGCCTTTCCTTAGATTTTGTGTTAGTTAGTTGACTTGTAACCTCAGCTTTCTGATGAGTTTGAAAAAAGTCATGAATTTGCTGATAGTCTGCTATTATTTTTGTGTAATTGTCAGAGCTGTGCTCTTTCCAGGTTTCCAAATCCAAAGCAGTAGCTCAGTAGCCAAATTCAGTTTTTAAAGTAATTAAATCCAAAGTGTTTGCCTAAGAAAAAAGAAAACCTCTTCTGCATTTTAGAACGATGTTCACTTTGACAATGACAATAATGCCTGATGTTTATCGAGCATTAGCTGGTGCCAAGTGTTTTAATACAGAATCTCCTTTAATTATTACTGCTACCCTGAGATTTAGGTTTACGGTCTAAAACAAACTATTTTTTTTCCAACTACTATTATATATTTTTTTTCCTACGATTATTTTCTCACTGTTGCAGAGTCTCTACTTTTGCCCGTTAATCTTTTCCTGGAAGATTGGAAATATAAATAATTCTTTAACAAAAGCTTGCAGATACGTCTCCTGGGCTTGGTCTCCATGAATACAAATTTCCACATACTAAATAATGGCTTATATTCTGTATGTGACATCTCCTAATATACAAAAAGAAGTACAAATTAATTTTACCTAGAATTTTTTATCAGGTTCTCCTAAGAGAAGCTATTTCATTTCTGCTTCAATTATCTTTCTGATAAAAAAAAAAACCTGATTGCTTTCCTCATTACATAAAATTTAATATCAAATGTCAAATAACAATACAAATCCTTTCTTAAAATTCTCTCGTCTACAGTGAAACCCTAGACTAGCTTAATAGTAAAATATCTATTTTTTCTGTCAAACAAGGCAACTTTTTTGAAGAAAATAAACTGAGTTCTCCATGTGAATGTTTTATGCTTTATTTTATTGGAATCCAAATGCAATATAAAATGAACTCTTGGAGCATTCATGAGAATTTGATGAGCAAACACATTGGTAATGGCCTGAGTTTTGCTCAGCTCACACCATTAATGCTTAGTTAAGATTAATATCCATCAAATAAATATTTTCTGTATGATTCCAACTCATAACGACCTTATAGGACAGAGTAGAACTGCCCGATAGAGTTTCCAAGGAACGCCTGGTGGACTCAAACTGCTGACCTCTTCGTTAGCAGCCGTAGCACTTAACCACTACTCCAGCAGGGCTTCCTTCTGTAGAATAGTTAGAATCATTTTCACTTACAGAGAAATTGGAAATCCATTATCTGTAGACATTTAACAGTGCCTCAAGATAGGACCTAGTTTTGTTAAAAATAAATCACACTTGAAGAAAGAGACTAACCCAGTGCCGTTGAGTTGATTTTGGCTTACAGAGACTGTATAGGGCAGAGTAGAACTGATCTCATAGGGTTTCCAAGGCTGTAAATCTTTACAGAAGCAAAGTGCCACATCTTTCTCCCTTTAAGCACCCAGCAGGTTCCAACCACCAACCTTTTGGTTAGCAGCTGAGTGCTTAACCACTGTACCACCAGGACTCCTCAGAAAGAGACTAGAACTATTAAAAAATATATTTTTTTTTAATAAAGCAGTGTTTGTGCATTCCTCTGCCTGTTGGAAAAATACAGATTTTTTTTTTTTAATTAAAGTCCTCTCAGTCAGATGTATGTATGAACAATCAGATGCAGATATGACTCCATTATTATCCCAATACTCCTAATAAATTTGTATTCAACATAACAAGAAGGAAGAATATGGAAAAATACTTCTTTATTTTTATATCTTATGCTTTGAATGGAATCCACTTTGGTATAGATGTAAGACTTGTGTTTTATGATACATTTGAGCTATTCCCAGACTGACTTGAATTTTTGACAACTCCGCCTTCTTATTCTAGTATATTACTAACTTCAGCTCCATTTTTTTTTCCTTCCACCTTTTCCTCTTTATCTGAGACTAGATATGTTTTCTATTCACAGTTAGCTAGTACTGCAGGTTGAATTCCCCAGATGCAGATTCTCAAAATGAGGAGATTCATTTATTAGCGAGTTTTGTTAGAACTAACATTTACGCAAAAAAGGGGAAGAAAGCATGATTGGACAGAAGCAGAAATTGGGCTGTGATCACAGTCTCAACAAAGGCCTCAGCAAATCCCACGGAGAGATCCGAAGCTTGGATGCCCTTCAGAGTTGCCGTGAGTTGAGGTGAAGAATTGGGCTTTTACACTCCTACATGATTAGTCATTGGATGTGAGCTACCCTGGGAAGAGAGTGTGCCCTTGGGTGAGAAAGTTTTCTTCACTCGCTTCAACAAACTAACCTCTGAAGAGAGCTGACAACTAAGGAGTCTGCATGAAGTAGTCCCTGCAGATAGAAGAACAAGTTTTTCATTCAGGAAGAAAACAAAGCATCCACAACAGTCTATTCCTTACATCTTTCAGAATCACATCTTCGTATGTAACATGGGCAAAAATCTTCCAGGCTTCTGGGGGATTTTAATCCTAGAGGTTAGTGAGAGAAACAACAGTTCCTACCACTGCAGCTGGTCTCTGCACCACAACTGGTTCCCGTTGTCTCCACCATTTCCCATCCTTTTTAGATTTCTTTCATCTTAAACTAGCATGTCTAGTATCCTTGGTGACTTATTTGTTGATATGGCCAAGGTCTTCATCCCTACAAAGTCTGAGCTTTGGTCACAGTAGTCTTCCTATTTGTTGTTGTGTGCCGATGAGTTGATTATGACTCATAGCTGTACTATATGACAGAGTTTCCTAGGATATAATATTTACAGGTACAGATTGCCGTATCTTTTCTCTTGTAGCTACTGTTGGTTCAAACCATGAACCTTTTAGTTAGAAGCCACCTTCGTGCCACCAGGGATCTTCCCATTGCTACTGCATTACTCTCTACATTACTCTCTTTACACCATGAATGTGCATAGGACTACAAAGAGGTGCCTACATATATTGTCTTGATTGAAACATATTTCTCTATCCCCCATTGTGTAACATCAGTCATACCTAGTGATTAGGATAAACTACCCTTCTAAGATGGTGACTTCTCTGCTGGGTTCCTGGTCCCCTAGCACAAGGAGCTCAAAGTGACTCAGCAAAAACTTATTTTTGTAGTTAAATGGGACTCTTGATGTGTCTCCCTCTTTGGGAACCAGTATTTCTAAACTCTCAAAGTCCAGAGTCAGAGGTATAGAAAACACAAATTCTTCCAAGAATGTCACTGAGGATGATAGTAGCAGAATGACTCCTCTTCCTATTCCTTGGCTTCTGGATCCATGTATTCTACTCATTTAAGATATAACACCACATAAAAGTTGTTGATTTGGAGTGTGCACTGCACCCTGGAGAATGGCATTCATCTTCCCAAGTTATCCTTCAACCGTAACTCCATCACCTCTTTCTATCACTGTATTAGGCCAGAAATTTTGGGGTAGTGTAATATTTGATCCAATGAATCCAATGCAGTGAATACAATGGCATGGCTCACACATACACCCCCATTGCTATAAAGTGATACTTTGTGCTAGTGAATTAAAAGGTCTTTAAAGTCCTTACGGAGTGCTGTTGGCTAAGTCCCTGATGTCAGAAAATGCAAACCCATAAACGAAATATGAGTCTATTCCTATCAGAATAAATCACTGCCCCTTCATAGGTGGAATGGATCCAATGTAATCAATTATAACCTCAAGGGTTTGTGTCGTATTGGGGCTCATCACTGGTCTCTATTGCTGCTTATTAGACATTCAGCAATGGCAGTTCTTTGTTTGCTACTGTAAGTGGGAGCTGATGCTGTTGAGCCTTGCATAACTGCCTTCCCTTTTGCTATGGCTATTTCATTGCATGTTCCTATTGTTTCAGCACTTGGATAGTTGATGTCAGATGATAACTGTTGTTAACCTGGTTGATAATTTTGTCTGTCTGGTTGTTTAGTGCCTCTTGTCTTTCCACACAATATGGATGATCAGCTGTATTGCCTAGAGTCCTACCATTTTGAAAGTTTTTCCTTCACCACTTTTTTCAAGGTAACCTACTTTCAAGTGCAGCCTACATCCATTTCCAGCTTGTAACCCCATGCTGAGCCTATCCATCCATTAACTGAGAATGGTTTCTCTGTCAGCTGGGTCATAAGTTTCCTAGTACTGTTATAACTACGACACATTGGGGGAGTTAATAAGAACAGAAATTTATTGCTTCACATTTGTAGAGGCTGAGCCCAAAATCAGGGTGTCAGCTGTGTTAGTTCCTTCTGAGGGTTTGAGGAAAAATATGCCCCATGCCTCTCTCCTAATTTCTTGTGGTGACTGGCTATTCTTGGAGCTCTGTGGTTTGCATCTTCAATTTCTATCTCTATCATCACATGGCCGTCTTGCATCTGTGTCTCTCTGTCTCTTCTTTTTTCTAAAGATATCTGCCTCTTCTCTTTAATAGGCAACTTCCCACAATGTAATCTTATGTTAATTGAAGTGATAGCATCTTGAAGGAGCCTATTTCCAAACAATATCACATTCACAGATACTGGGGTTAGAACTTTGTCTTAGGGTTCTCTAGAAAAACATAATCAGTGATATATATATATATATGTTGTTAGATGCTGCCGAGTCAGTTCCCACTTATAGGGACCCTACGTACAACAGGACGAAACACTGCCCAGTCCTGTGCCATCTTCACGTTTGTTGCTGTAGTTGAGCCCATTGTTGCAGCCACAGTGTCAGTCCATCTCATTGATGGTCTTTCTGTTTTTTGCTGACCCTCTACTTTACCAGGCATGATGTTCTGCAGGGATTGATATCTCCTGATAACATGTCCAAAGTACGTGAGGTAGTCTCACCATATTTGCTTCTAACGAGCATTCTGGTTGTACTTCTTCTAAAACAGATTTGTTCGTTCTTTTGGCAGTCCATGGAATAGTCAATATTCTTCGACAACACCACAATTCAGAAGCATCAATTCTTCTTAGGTCTTCCTTATTCGTTATTCAGCTTTTACATGCATATGAATTGATTTAAAACACCATGGCTTGGGTAAGAATCATCTTAATCTTCAAGGCAACATCTTTGCTTTTTAACATTTTAGAGAGGTCTTTTGCAGCAGAGTTGCTAAATGCAATGTGCCTTTTGATTTTTTGACTGCTGGTTCCATGAGTGTTGATTGTGGATACAAGTAAAATTAAATCCTTGACAACTTCAGTCTTTACTTATAATGATGTTGCTTATTGGTCTAGTCGTGAGGATTTTTGTTTTACTTATGTTGAAGTGTAATCCATACTGAAGGCTGTGTTCTTTGATCTTCATCAGCAAGTGCTTCAAGTCTTATTCACTTTCAGCATGTAGGGTTGTGTCATCTGCATAATGCAAGTTGTTAATGAATCTTCCTCCAATCCTGATGCCCGGTTCCTCTTCATATAGTCCAGCTGCTCAGATTATTCGCTCAGCGTACAGATTGAATATGTATGGTAAAAGGATACAACCCTGACGCACACCTTTCTTGACTTTAAACCACACAGTATCCCCTTGTTCCGTTCAAACTACTGCCTCTTGATTTATGCACAGGATCCTAATGAACAACAATTAAGTGCTCCAAAATTTCCATTCTTCACAATGTTATCCATAATCTATTATGATCCACACAATCAAACTCCTTTGCATAGTCAATAAAACACAGGTACACATCCTTCTGGTATTCTCTGCTTTCAGCCAGGATCCATTTGACATCAGCAATGGTATCCTTGGTTCCATGTCCTCTCCTGAATCTGGCTTGAATTTCTGGCAGTTCCCTGTATATATAATTCTGCAGCCACCTTTGAATGACCTTCAGCAAAATTTTACTTGCGTGTGATATTAATGATATTGTTCTATAGATTCCGCATTCGATTGCATCACTTTTCTTGGGAATAGGCATAAATATTGATCTCTTTCAGTTGGTTGGCCACATAGCAGTCTTCCAAATTTCTTGCCATAGGTGAGTGACCACTTCCATATATATAGTATATATTTATATAACTCAGTGAAACCCAGTGCCATCGAGTAGATTCTGACTCATAATATATATAATATATGGTGGCACAGTGTTTAAGAGCTACAGCTACTGACAAAAAGATCAGCAGTTTCAAATTATCAATCCACCAATCACTCCTTGGAAACCCTATGGAGCAGTTCTACTCTGTCCTATAGGGTCTCTATGAGTCAAATCAACTCGACAGTAACATTTTTTTTTTTAATTTATATATAAGCAGAGAGAAAGAGAGAGATTTATTTAAAGGGATTGACTCATTCAATTGTGGGGACTGGGAAGTTCAAAATCGGTAAGTTAGGGGGCAGACTGGAGACTTCTCCAGGCATGCATCCCAAGATTCATAGGCCAGGTGACAGGAAGAGGGCAAAGTGAGTTACGCCAAAATATCTATTTATGGTCTTGAGGGAGACAATACCCTAAGAAACTCCTCCTTTCAACTGATTAATTTGATTACATTACATTTAATTTACATAAAGAAGGTTATTACATTTCATTGCATTAGATTATATTATGGAACAGTAAAGTAGTCTAGTGTTTGGCCAAACTACTGGGAACCACAGCCTGGCCAAGTTGACACATAAAATTAACCATCACAGACGTCAATATATCTTTTTGAGGGAGCAAATCTATCTGTTTAACAGGACCCCTTTATCAATCATTAGATGTGAGCTGATTCTGGGGCTGTAAATTTGGACGAAGTGGCTTAGCTTTAGCCAAAGCCCTCCCTGAAAAGGGTGGCCAGCTAAGAAATATCTGCCATCAGCACTCCCAGTACTGGGAGAATAAGGCTCTCATTCCTAAAGGGATATATGAGTGGTTACAGTATATCTTTGAAAAATGAATGATAATTTGCCAGAATAGCAAAGTAGAATATAAGACCAAGATAACAGTGTTGTGATGCTTTACCCCATTGCATACGGAGGTCACAGAATTGGGAGTGGATTCTGGGTTTCAGATGGTTTCTGGGCTGTCTGAAATGCTTTGAGGTGTGTATTGTCTGGTCTGGCTATTGGGCCTCTTTCTGAGCTAGCATCCCCTGGGCTGTAGTTATGAGATCTACATGACTTTCTACTGACACCTTCGCTTTTTCACCATGAGACCTCTGGGTCTGTGGACTCTATTTCAGTTAACTTCTATACTCTCTGAAGCTTAAGGAAAGGTTTGAATCTTCTCCTGCAGACTGCACTGGCTGTAGGGAAGCTAGTGATGCTGCCTTCATCCTTCTCTGCCTCCAGTACTCCAGGTAATCTTCTTCGTCCTCCAGACCAGGGAACTTCTTTGAAGCTTCTGTCTTCATGTGAACAGGCAAATCCCCAAACTTTTCTGGTGATTTATCATCTTCCATTTAGAGTGGACACATTGGGCAGTCTGCTTCTTAGAGTCCCACAGAAGCATCTTTTTGTTAATTGTCGTCCTCCCCAATGGTCTCATTTCTCTCCAGTCTTGAAGGTTTTTTGTTTTTTTTTAAATCTTTATATGTAGTTGGGAGGATGAGGAATAGAGAAGTGAGGAATGGATTCTCTTTGAATATGTGATATTTTTTAATTTATTCTTTCTTTCATCTGAGCCATAGCTTTTAGGTGAAACCCCAAAATTTGCTTCCCTAAGTCTCTGGTTCCTCCAAGACACTGTAGCCTCATGTCTTTCAACCTGAGCAGAAGAGAGTCTTAGTTAAAAAGATCAGACTAGAAAAAACATATAGATTAATATTCCCAAAACTATTCTTTTATGTGTTATCTGTCAAAAATTTAGTTTCACTAGCTGAGAGTTCTAGGATCTAGTTCCAGCCCACCTAGTGAAAGTACTGGGTAAGGTTAGGCCTGCCACTTATTTTCGCTGGACCTCAATTGTTGTTGTTTTTGTGTGCCATCTAGTTGATTCTGATTCCTAGTGACCCGATATGACAGAGTAGAACTGCCCACAGGATTTCTTTGGCTACAGTCTTTTCAGGAGCAGATCATGAGGTCTTTTCTCCTTTGTAGCCTCTGGAGAGTTCAAACCTCTGACCTTTAGGTTAGTAGCTGAGCGCTTAAGTATTGCACCACCAAGGTTCCTTTGGACCCCAGTTACTCATCTATAAAATAAAGAGTTTGGTTTAGATGATGTCTGAAGTCCTTTCCAGCATTAAAATTATATTCATTTGTGATGGAAACCCTGGTGGCATAGTGGTTAAGAACTACAGCTGCTGACAAAAATGTCAGCAGTTTGAATCCATCAGACACTCCTTGGAAACTATGGGGCAGTTCTACTGTGTCCCATAGGGTCACTATGAGTCAGAATCAACTCGACGGCACCAGGTTTGTTTTTGTTTTTTGGGGGGTGATGATTAATTTAAGTTTACTCGATCTTCTTCTGAAGGTCCAGTTTCTACAGGCACTTTAACATAAGAAATCAGATGCCTTATATTCTTCTAGTTTTTCTATTTCATAATTGCCTGTGGGTTTTTACCAATATTCCTTTTCTTTGACTGTTAGAATTACAAATGATTATATTTTTATATGGCTTTCCAGGCAATTCTGCTGGCCTCAAAAATTTTGAAGACCTATCATTTAAGAAAAAAATAATATATTATCAATGCTTAAAGCTCTAAGAGGTTTTATCCCTGAGAGGGGCCAGATAAATAAAATTATATGTGCCCAATAATTCCAAAATCAGCCCTAAAGAAGTCATATTTCAAAATAATACCTTATTCAGTTACTTGTTTTGAGTATCTTGGAGACCAGCCCTGCTTTTGTTGACAGTATTTCTGAGAATATTGACATTCCAGCAGCAGTACCCGTCAATTTGGGGGTAAGTGTTTGGAGTATGGACAGTGTAGGATATTGTAACTCAATCTCTGCAAGTCTGCTAAACTGGTTTTACCTGATTCTAGTTCTTATGAGGTTTTGAAGGGAAAGCCCAAGTGTCAGCCCTGATCAAAATGCTAAGGTTGAACTATAAAGCCTCCAAAAACATACAGAATTATAATTAGTGATGATGAGTGAAATTTTAAATGGTTGAAAGGCTTACTTTGTATGAGCGTGTTGAAACCTGACCTGATTTATGCCCTTTCCCTCGAATATAGCTAGAAAATATTATATTACAATGTCAAATTTCTGGTGTCATGTCTACTATTGCCATTTGGTATCCACACAGATGGTAAAATTTCAATAAGAGGTTTGCTTATGTCCAAAAGTTGTCCCTAGGAATACAGTTGGAAAATGCAATGAGCCTGTGTGCTGTGTTCTCCGGGTAGAAACAACATAGTAAAAAATTAATAATAATAAAGACAAAAAATCATTGCTTTTGTTTTGTTTTTTATTTCTAAAAATAATACAATCTTGTCAATTGGACCTTATATTTTTCCTCACTTGAAAGCCTGGTCAATCACCTATTGAAAGGCCAATATGCTGGCCTACATCAGTAGTCTATGGCTTTGCCCATGATGGTGCTTCTGACCAGGCTGTATCCACCTCCCTCCACACCCTATCATCTCTTTCCTCTTTTCTCTGCGTGACTAGCTCCCACTCGCCCTTCAAGATTAATGTGATAGTTGTTTCTGGCATGTGATGATATTTCCATACAGACTTTGTTTTTGTTTTTTTCACTGTTTTCATAGGATTTTTATACCTATTTTGTAATATGTATCACATCATTTTGTAATATATCTCTTTTTTTCTTTCTTCCTCACTAGACTGGACATTTATCAAAAGCAAAGCCATGTCATTTCCTGTCTTTCCCGTAATATCTTGCACATAGTAAACACTTAAAGTGATGACTGAGTAAACAACTTCTTCCATAGGGACAGCTTGCATGTCTGGTCAAAGACTAGTTCTGCACATCTGTAGAAAAATGGGTTGTATTGTTGTTGTTGTTATTAGATGCCCTTGAGTCGGTTCCGACTCATAGTGACCCTACGTACAAAAGAACAAAACTCTGCCCAGTCCTGCGCCATCCTCACAATCCTTGCTGTGCTTGAGCCTATTTTTTGCAGCCACTGTGTCAGTCAGTCTCATTGAGGGCCTTCTCTTTTGCTGACCCTCTACTTTACCAAGAATGATATCCTGCTCCAGAGACTGATCCTTCCTGATAACATGTCCAAAGTATGTGAGACAAAGTCTAGCCTTCCTCTTAAGCTGCATTCTGGCTGCACTTCTTCCAAGATAGGTTTGTTCATTCTTCTGTCAGACCATGGTATATTCGATATTCTTTGCCAACACCATCATTCAAAGGTATCAATTCTTCTTTGGTCTTTCTTTTTCTTGTCCAGCTTTCACATGCATACAAGTTGATTGAAAATACCCTGGTTTGGGTTAGGTGCACTTTAGTCCTCGAAGTGACATCTTTGCTTTGTAAAACTTTTAAGAGATCTTTTGCAGCAGATTTGCCCAATGCAATACATTGTTTAATTTCTTGGCTGCTACTTCTATTGGTGTTGATTGTGGAGCCAAGTAAAATGAAATCCTTGACAACCGCAATATTTTCTCTGTTTATCATGTTGTTTTTTATTGGTCTGGTTGTGAGGATTTTTGCTTTCTTTATGGTGAAGTATAACTCATATTGAAGGCTGTTGTCTTGGATCTTCATCAGTAAGTGCTTCATGTCCTCTTCACTCTCAACAAGCTAGGTTGTGTCATCTGCATATCGCAAGTTGTTAATGAGTCCTCTTCTACTCCTGATGCCATGTTCTTCTTTATATAGTCCAGATTCTCTCTTTGCTCAGCATACAGATTGGTGGCTCAACATATGGATTGGTGGAACAAAAGTTTGGCAGTTCAAACCCGTCAGCTTCTCCTTGGAAACCCTATGAGGTGGTTCCACTCTGTCCTATAGAATCACTATGAGTTGGAATCAACTTGATGGAAATGAGTTGTTGTTGTTGTTGTTTTTAAATACAGATTGAATAAGGATACAACCATGACCCACACCTTTCCTGATTTTAAACTACACAGCATCCCCTTGTTCTATTAGAATGACTGCCTCTGTGTCTATGTGTAGGCTCTTCATGAGCACAATTAAGTGTTATGGAATTCTTCACAAGGTTATCCATAATTTGTTATGATCCACAGAGTCGAATGCCTTTGCATAGTCAGTAAAACACAGGTAAACATCTTTCTGGTATTCTCTGCTTTCAACCAAGATTCATCTGACATCAGCAATGATATCTCTTGTTCCACATCCTCTTCTGAACCTGGCTTGAATTTCTGGGAGTTCCCTGTCAATATACTGCTGCAACAGCTTTTGAATTATCTTCAGCAAAATTTTACCTGTGTATGATATGAATGATATTATTCGATAATACATTCTGTTTGATCACCTTTCTTTGAAATGGGCACAAATATGGATCTCTCTCAATGGATTGGCCAGGTAGCTTTCTTTCAAATCTCTTGGCATAGATGAGTGAGCGCCTCCAGGGCTGCATTCATTTGTTGAAATATCTCAGTTGGTTCATTCTAGTACTTATTAGTTATAGTACTTTCTTGCACGGAGTCTTAGGGATGGAAAAGAAAGAGAAACAAAAAAGTGACTTATGGCCCCCCAGATTTCATTCAGTTTAAACATGTTCTGGGAAAAAATTCCAACTGCACAATCTGTAACTTGGCATATACCACAACAAAGGAATACAACATAAAAATGAAAGCCCTACACAAAATCTATAAAATTCTGTTCAATTCATCTGTCTGGAAAGAACCTTGAAGATTGGTTAATTTATTGTTTCTCACATTCCTTTCCTTGGAGGGTCCATGAGGTGATCAGGATCCATCCATGGGACTGAGACTGACCAATGTACGAGTATCTGGGCCCCCACCTATATTTACAGCAAAGTAGGTCTGCTCTCATCAATGTCTTTTGAATGTCAGCTCAGACCTACTTCTCGCTCAAAACCTAAGTAAAATTGCTCAAACTCACACCAAGTCAAGAGACCCTAGTCATATAAAGCCTGTCAAATAGTTTAGTCTCAGAACTACCTCCATCTCTTTGCACTTGGGTATTCATATGTTGTTTCTGACCTTGTGATTTCATTGATTTCCACATAAAAAGAAAGAAAGAAATTACAGGTCCCAAGCATTTGTGTTTCTGTCATTCTTCCACTCACCTTTCCTCCTTCCCAGATTTCCCTAGGAACCCACACTTTCCCTTTTTTATGCTGAGCAACATCCTTTTCTACTGATTTCTTGGCTCCAACCAACACACAAACTTTCTGAGGGGGCAGGGAGGAACAGAGACTATCCAAGTGTGTGCAATAGTTGATTTCTCAACAAAACACTTCTCTCTGTAAAGACAATTCTAGCATCACATCTCAAGGTAATGCTACTTTTGTTGCTCATTATGTTGGTTTTCAATTGAGATTCAGTATAAGATTTCATATGAAGAAAGTGTTTCCTGGCTTTAATTGAAAAACCTTTGCTGTCAGAGTTTGTATTGCAGGGCATAGTATCAGCTGTACCGACTGTGCAAAGTACAGTAAAATGTGTTATTCCTTACACAGATTCAGTTATGTTGTAGATGTTCATATTTTTCATAAGAGACTAAACACAAAATGAATGGGGATTTAATCCATAAATGGGGGTATGACATGGGAATTCTGTTCTACAAGTGGTATTTATATATGCTGTTAGTCCAAATTAAATTCTCAATTATCACCCACCTGTGGACACAAATATTAAAACCCATACCAAAATATTTCTAGTTTTAGACATTTGCTAATGCAAGACTCAGGCATCTGCAAGTTTTTTTTTTTTTTTTTTTAAATATGCTCAGAAACAAGTCTGTTCATACTCTCCACATTCCTTAAGGAAGTCAGCCTTCTGCAGACACTTGTAAGTGGGTGGCCATTTCATGTTCCACCATGTAAGCACTGCTTTCCAGGTACCATCATTTTTTCCTGGTTTCCCACTGGGAGCAGAAATTTTCTCCTGTTGGCCGAGTTCGGCCTTCATAATCTACAGTGATCTACGGTAGCTTAAGGAAGCAGAGAGTGAGTCTGCTCCCTAATTCCATGTCACATTTTTGTCACTTAAGCCCAGAAAACGTGCTAGCACCAAAAGACTCTGAGAATTTCACCTAAACACATTTTTTTTTTTAGTATTTGCTTCATTTCCTACCCCCATAGGGACTGGAAACCTTCTCATATTGAGTGAAAATAGGACTAAGCCATTCCTTCAATTCTGCAGCTATCACCTCCTGCTCCATGAACTAACCCTAATGCTGGATAAACACACACACAGCTATGTACACACACACACATACAGCCTTACATACACAGAACCATATGCACTTAGTTCTCTTTCCTCCAGTTTGAAAACAAAAGACTTCCTGCCCACCAACATATGCAAATGGATTGCTGGGATAGCTATAACCCCAATGATTAAGCAAATTGTACTGGGTACAACTGGGACATCCCATTGCATAGATGTTTTTATAGCATACTACCATTTATAAAGCACTTTCACATACTCAATTCTCTTATTAACCCTATGACACACTAGGCCCTTATCTGTCGCCAAGTCACAGATAGTAAATTGAGGTATAAAGAAGCTAAAAGGATTGCCAGGGTCATAGAAAGAGTTAATGGTGCATCTGAAACGTCAACAGCTGTCTTCTTTAGGGCATTCCACACAAAGTCAATGACAAGGGGATAGCATTGAAATAGACTGGCCATTAAGGTCTGGATTTTCTTGCATGCATTCTTCTTTCCCTTTTAGCCAGACTTCCTTTTTTCCTTTCTTTTTACCAGTTCTTTTTAAATTCAGCCACTTACAGTATGGTTGGATGGCAAAGTAAAAGAGTAAATGGAGGAGAATCATCTTCTGAGCTCAGTATTCCCATTTCCCCAGAATGTGGACCAGGAAAGCTTCTAGGGCTATTATTGTGAGCCATGAGAATTGGGCTTTAGTAGTATAAAATGAGTCCTAAGGAGATGCCTTTAGGAAAGACTCCAGCTTGTAGTTCTTTAGGGAGTACCTGCTGGAGTCTCTCCTAAGGGCAGACACAATAGCTTCTGCTCTCACTGGGAAGGCACTGTTTCATGGATTTCCCACAGTGTCTAACACAGTGCTGGGCAAAATAATTAGCTATAAAGTTAATTAAATTTAAAAACGAAGAGTGGATGTTATTTACTTTCTCCACAGGATTGGGAGAGTAAGAACACAGGGCCAAAAAAATTGAACAAACACATGTTTTCAATTTATTATCACTAATCCCACCCAGACTATATTGTTATTGTTGTTAGCTGCCATGGAGTTGGTCCCTGACTCATGGCACCCTCATGCACAACAGAGCAAAATGCTGCCCAGTCCTGTGCTATCGCCATGATTGGTTGGGAATCAAACCTGCTGATCCATGGGGTTTTCATTGGCTGATTTTCAGAAGTAGATCCCCAGATCCTTCTTCCCAGCCTGTCTTAGTCTGGACGCTCCCCTGAAATGTGTTCAGCATCACAACAACACATAAACCTCCACTGACAGATGGGTGATGGCTGTGCACAAGGTGCATTGGCTGGAGTTGAACCCAGGTCTCCCACACAGAAGGCAAGAATTATACCACTGAACCACTAATGCCTCATCTAGACTATTGTCTGCCTGCCTGTTGCTGTTGAGTTCATTCTGACTCACAGTGATCCTACAGGACAGATTAGAACTGCCCATAGGGTTTCCAATGAATGGCTGGTGGATTTAAATAGCCAACCTTTGAGGTTAGTACCAGAGCTCTTAATCACTGCTCCACCAGGGCCCCCACCTAGACTATAGATGCATAGAAAAAAATGTGTAATGTACAATAGTAGGGAGAAAAAAGTTTTTTCAATGTATACTGCTGGAAGAAAATGATAGAAAACAATATGATTTTTTTTTTTTATATAAAAGGTATTCTCTTTTCTTTAGAATAAATTTAGACAGGAAACTGATATAGTATAATTACTTTTACTTATTTTAAAGCAAGTAGGTCATTTTGGAAGTGAGTCTTATTGAAGACCTGATGAAAAGAAAGTACATTGGCGAAGTTCAGCTCTCAGATTTCCATAAAATTGTGCTGATGATTTTAAGCAGGTACCCTATGAAGCACATGGGGTAAATTTTTACTTATTCTTATTTTGAACTTTTTACGTACACAATCACTATTTAAATAAAAACAATATATGCTCATTCATTATACAACAAAAATCAAACTGAAAAAAAAATAATCAAACTATACCCAATAGTGGAAGAAGAAAATTGCAAAAGGAATGCCTGCTTCCCTCCAGTGCACATTTTTCCAAATGGGAGATTTCAGTGATAAGTCAGACAACAAAAATCATTTTCTGTTTTCTGTGTTGATTCTTAGTGTGAGTAAGTTGGCTTACGGTCCCATACCACACCACCCGCCATATCAAAATCTTCTGTTTCTTTCCTTAGCTCAGCTTTTTGAGGCTTACAGCCTTAGTTTGTTCTGATTTCCTTATTTGGTTGCTACTTCTAAAGGAAATTTTTTCTTCTCCTTCTCCATTTAAAAACTATTTTTGCTCATTTTATTAGTACTGAGGGAGAGCAACTCTATGATACCATGTAACTCAAAAACTTGTGTTTCATTTATAAAGCCAAAAAGGGTTAGTTATTTCCAAATAATTTTTACCCCCTGTTTTGCTTCTCCAGGGTTTGAGATTCATATGGAATGAGTATGGACAAGTAAATGAAAAAGATTATTTTTCATTTCATTCAATTCTGATCCTCTGGAAGAGCACAGAATTTATCTAACCAATCTTTGAGCTCTTGTCATTTTGAGAAATAATCAGTGCTCAGAGTTCAGCCAATACTTGCAGCATATTAATGAACATAGTTTCACACGTTACTTTCTATGGGATGTAGCAGGTGTGATGGACATCGTGATGTGCTGTCTGGATCTCGCTTCACTGAAAGACCTGCTGCTCCAGCTGCTGGGAGTCCTGTCACCAAGTGCCTTTAGCTCTCAGCCTCTTTAGGAATTGCCTCCACCATAGAGAGCCACCAAAGTCACACCACTTTCCTGGGTAACCACATCCAGTGGCTGATCTCTATGGGAGCATGAAGTATTGGCCATCTCCATCCAACTGAGAATAACTCTGAAAGACCACTGTAGCTTCAGGACTCTCCATGGGGTTGGAAGAAGTCATCATTGGGTCATCCTCTGCCCATTCCTGCTTCTTTCCCCTACTTCCACGGGTGCTGACCTCAAGGGAAAAACAAAAACAAAAAACCCATTGCCATCTAGTCGATTCCAACTCATAGCAACCTTATAGGATGGAGTAGAACTGCCTCATGGAGTTTCCAATGAGTGGCTGGTGGATTTGAACTACCAACCTTTTGGTTAGCAGCCAAGTTCTTAACCACTGCACCACCACGGCTCAAAGGTACTCCTTAATAAACAACTTGCATTCTAAACCCCATCACAGAACCTGTTTTCCAGGAATCAATCTGTGACAGTGGACTTTGCAGGTTTTATTATCAACGTCCATTTTATACCTATCCCATTGTGTAGCAGCATTTCATTTGGTGGGATTAACTCAACACTCGGCACTAAGGTGAATCCTCTATCTAAACCATTCTGGGTATTTCTACCTAACTTGCCAAAGTCAAATGTTCAGATAATCCAGGGCTAACAAATCAGCACATTTTAATTGCCTGATCATAAGGATAGATTTAGGGATAGTCCAATCAGAGTGAATCTCAGGACTTTGATAATTACATGGATTAATATGCTACTCCTGGGTGTGAACCATATGGCCCCTAAAGGTTGCTGGTATCCGTGTTCCAACTATGGGGGAAATCAGCTTGAAGATGAAACTAACACAGGGAAGACAGAAGAACTGAAGGAGATGTGAAAAAATGAGGCAAGTCTTAATGGAAATGTGCCTGAATTCTGTCCTACCAATTTGGGTGCAGATGATTCATCAGAATAGCAAGCTTTCTCTCCTAAGAAACAACACTTCAGAAATAGCAAATTAAATGGCCATGCCTACTTTTGAACAGTAATTTACAATTTGAAAATTTTAGCTTGACTATGAGTTGATTTAGGAAACAAACTGGATAGTGTTCAGGATAATTCTTGCTGCCCCGTTTTTTGAAAAGTCACTTAGACCTACATAGAGAAGTATAAAAATTGGGGGGGTAATAGCATCCCAAGCAACTTGGCCACTTTTTATTGCTTTTAGCTTGAAGCCATTGCAAATGTATGATGATTATATTAGTGAGGTAATCAAAATATTTTTTACTTTCTCTCTTTTGCCCATTAAAATGAATAGATGAATAAGGAAAAAAGAAGGTCTAACTCACAAAAGGGTAATATGGGTATGTTATGGTAATTTCTGTGTAGTCCAATGTCAGTAGGACAATGATGTCTATGTCATTTTCATTCCAAATTGAACTTAAATGGAAATATACTTTTGAGTTTTTCATCTAAGGAATGTGGAACATAGATACGTGCCTGAGATCTTGGTCAGCTTGTGAGTATATTATACAGTATTGCATTTTTAACTTTATTCTGTCTCATTTACTGTAAGAAAAAATGTAAGCATACGGATGGAAAATACTGACAGTTTAGCAATGTTCAGATGGCAAAATGAGCATGATATTTCTGGAGATCTAGCTCAAAATTATGTATGTAAATGAACAAAGGAGAGAAAAGTGACTAAAAGTAGCAGAAGGGTAAAAATATTTACTTATTCTTCAATGCGTGTGTGTGTATGTGTGTGTGTGTGTATATACATTCATATATGCAAATATATGAATGATACAAAAATAAGCAAGAATTATTCCTACTTTAACACTAGCAAAGAGAGAAGATCAGAGAAGAGCAAAACCCTAGCTATTTCACAGGATCCTTGCTCATTGATGATTCAACAGATTGCAAGTAACTTTTTCATAATACGGTTGGGAATTTACAGACAGAAAATGGTTTCAATTATTTTCTGAATGAATTCCCATATGAGCTTTGACATGGCAAAGGAAAAATCCAAAATGTCATTCAATATTGCTCAAAAAACTTTAAAAATACATCAAAGTAAAATTTTATAAATATTCCAACCTTATGTACTTTATTTCACTGAAAATGAAAATCGGGTCAACCATAAAGAGAAAATAAAATCTTAGGTAGCATTACTGTCTTCAAAAGTTTTTTGTTTTATTTTGTTTGAATCTTTGACAATAGCATTTTTTTTAATAGAAAGGGGATACAGAATATACTGAATAGTATATTTTCTGATAATAACATTCATTCGTAAAATTCACTCAAGAAACCTATTTCAAATTTCCTGTTTGTTGAAGGCTATTCTAGGTAATGAAAACCAAAAAAAAGAAATGATGCATGTGATACAATTCCTAACACGGAGATTTTTACACTAGTATAGAGTTAAATATTTTGATAATATTTTAGGTTAATGAATAAGAAAATGATATAGGGCTGAAGGAATTAAGATAAAGGAAAAATAACTGGACTCAATATCTATAAATCTCACTTTAATTGTATCTGTTCACCACTTAAAAATCACTCAATGGTTTTTACTACTTATTAGATAAATTCCAAAGACTGTAAGTTTGCATTCAAGGTCCTCCCAAATGTATTGCCAGCTTAACCTTTCAAATATATCTCCCTTCCCAGATCCTCTGCTTCTGACATTTGAATTGTTGTTGCCAAAACCGCAGTCTCATCTCGTCTCCATGCTTTCCTCAGCTGTCCTCTCTACCTAGAATGCCTTTACTTTCTTGTCTTCACTTGGCAAGAAGGTTGTGTTAGTTATCTTGTGCTACTGTAACAAAAATACCACAAGTGGGTAGATTTAAAGAAATCTATTTTCTCACAGCTCAGGATGCTAGAAGTCTGAATTCAGGAAGTGGCTGTAGTGGGGAGGTTCTTCTTTGTCTATTTTGGCTTCCAAACAAAACAAAACAAAACCTGTTGCTGTTCAGTTGATTCCAACTCACAGCAACCCTACAGGGCGGAGTAGAACTGCCCATAGGTTTTCCAAGACTGTAACTCTTTACGGAAACAGAACTGCCACATTTTTCGCCCACAGAAAGACTGCTGGCTTTGACCTACTGACCTTTTAGTTAGCAGCTGAGCACTTATCCAGTTTACCACCAGAGCTTCATTTCAGCTTCTAGTAGCTAGGCTTGTAGATTCTGGAGTTCCTGGGCTGGTAGATTCATCTGCCTTCATTGTCAGATAATACCTTTCTTCACCCTATGTCTATATCTGTAGCTAATCTGCTCTTTTTATAACTCGGAAGCGATTAGGTTTAGGACACATGCTATGGTGTTATGGTCTCATTTACATAACAAAGAAAACCATATTTCCAAATAAGACTGCACCTATCTGTGTAGGGGTTAGGATTCCAACATATATTTTGGGGGAAACAATTCAAGCCATAACAAAGGTCTTCTCCAACCTTCCAGCCAAAACATGTTGTTTTTCCTCCTGTAAATTCCTATAATGTGTTTGGTTGGGTGAAAGAAACATTATCATACTACCTACTCTAGAATTTACCTGAGGAAGATAACTATTTCTGCATAGGAAACAAAGTAACAACAAACACAACTTGGTAACATTGGGGGAAAAGGCTAGGCCCCAAGAATTATGGAAACAGACCTAAGATCTAAAATATTCTGCTTAAGGGGATGTTTGTTAATGTCTGAGACATTTGTGATTGTCCCCTAAACATCTTACAATGCACAACACCTGCTACAACTAAGCATTATTTGGCCCAAAATATCAATGGTGCTGAGGTCGAGAAATCTTAATTTAGATTCTGAATCATATTCTTCTATTTTAATGTTGGTAAATGCTGACTTGACATGAGAATTGATATTTGAAAACCATCAACATCATTCAAGGACAAGGTGGCACTGTGAGTGCCTGTTTTATAATCCACTCTCACAAACATACCAGAGCCGTAGTGGCACAGTGGTTAAGAACTAAGGCTGTTAACCAAGAGACTGGCAGTTTGAATCCATCAGCTGCTCCTTGGAAACCCTATGGGGCAGTTCTACTCTGTCCTTTAGGGTCACTATGAGTCAGGATTGACTCATTGGCAATGAGTTTGGTTTGGTTTTCTCCAAACACAGAGCAATACTATTTTTTAAAAGATCAAAAACAAATATCCACAAATAAGATAAATATCTTTATGAACCAGAAATGGAATAGAAGCACAAAGCTGTTTCTTGGTCTTGCTGGGATTGGGTCCAAAAGTAAACAGAGGCAACTAGAATTCATACTCTATAAGGAAACAGAGTTCAAAATGATCCATGCCTGGCAGTGGACCAGAGCCAGCCTTAGCTCCTGAAAGCAGTGGTTGTTGTAAGATTCCGTGAAGGAGTAAAAAAAATGAGCTGTTGCTTTTATAAGGATTGGTATTGGAATAGCCTAGACTATGTTGTTGAACAAGAAGCTCTAAAATCTACTGGCTTAAAACAATGAAAATATACTTCTTGCTCAGTTATATGTCCATCTCAGCTTTATATCCATCTCAGATAGGTAAGGAGTCTGTGCTCTTTGAAGTTTGTACACATTCTAGATTTAGCATGAGAAAGGAGTCACCACTCTACTTTGTGCTGAAATCCATCTCAAGAGAAAGAGAGTTCTAGAGGGTCTTGCATTAGCTACTGTTGATGTAGCCTGAAATGAAGCTTAGCACTTTAGGCTCAAAGTCAATAGCCAATGTTGGTTATATGGCCTTTGGAAGTACAAGTTTATCACGCTCCTGGAAGAAAGGTGGACATCAATAATGAACACCACGAGCTCCTTTTCTAAAGTTCTAAGCAGAAGTCTGAAGAGCTAAGAACTAGATAAGCTAAACTGCCTGCTTGTTCAATGACTGGGTCTGTGGTAGCTCCAATTTTAAAATGGGTTAGTAGTTTAGAACTATCAATATGAGACCTGGTCATAACTTGAGGGCTTTTCATGAGGAAGAAGCAATCTGCATATCATTAGACAAGCAAGGAAGAGTGAAGAGAAAGGAAATATCCCCCACTTAAGATCAGCCTGCAATCTATAACCTGAAGGCACTATTTCCAATTCTTCTCCTTCTGGGCAAACGGGAGGATTGTACCATCTCACTCTTTTATAGTTAGTAATGTAATGTAAGGAGAAGTGATATGTGTTGCTTCCAGCTTGAAGACTGTAAGAGCTGGTGAATAATCCTCTATCGTTTTTTTTACTATAGAGTCATGTACATTTCAAATAGGACAGCCTCTGAAAACCTGGTATCTGAACGAGGATGATGTAGAGCAGATCCCTCTATGGACCTGAAATGAACATGTAGCTTAAGTGAGCTATCCATCTATATTGTTTCAGTCACTGAAATTTTGGTGGTGTTTTTTACACAACAAAACTTACCCTATCCTTACTAATACAATAAGTCTTCAAGGAATATTTATTGAGTGCTTAGGAAGTCTTAAACTGGATGAGCATTAAACTGGACTTTTAAAAGAATATAGGGTATGAATTGGTAAAGATGATGGTAGAGAATGATCCAGACTGTATGAATAACAGAGGTAGAATACTAGCTTTATGTTTTGACATGATAGGAAAAATGAGGTGTCTTGCTTGAATGTGAAGGTAAAGATCATCTGGAAAGAAAAGTCCACAGGAAAAGCAATAAGATGCAAATTATTGCAGGTAAGGGAAACATCAGTTAATAAAGTACTTTTGGTTCTAGTTTGAAGAATTTGAATCGTGCCTACATGAGAATAATTTAGGTTCTTCAAGGTCTGAATGCCATGCTGAGCGTTATTTTTTTTTATTAATGATGATTAATCTAGTATGATTTAGAATGTGCACACTATTATAATAAATTAAATATGTGAACACTTCTATAATAATATAATTAAATAAATGGACACTATTGTGATAAATAGTGATAAATATTCACTGGAAAGCCTAGTTGGGTATTGATAGTAGAAATGGTATAAGGATAAATCTGAGATGGGTTTGAATGAAGTATTAGCAAGATACTTAAATTTATATATATATAGTAAAGTTAGGAAGGGAGCAAGTCAAAGAAAATAAATCAGAGTCTAGGTCACAACACCTAGAAGGTGAATAAGGTGGTTAGTTTTCAGGAGAAGATAACATTTCCGATTATAGTTTTTAGAGGTGGAGGGACTTCTATAGAGATATCATGTATGCAGTTATACTTATTTGGCTCATATAGTAGGTTAGGATGAAAGATATAGCTTTATTTCTAAGCTTTCTGTGTGCTCCATTGGCTTGGTATGTATTCACTAAACAGAAAGCAAAAGTTGCTGTGAGTCATCGATGTTCCACTCACAAAAGTAAGAGCAATGTCAAGTTTGTAACTATTTTGTTAGATTTATTATTGATAGGCTTTGGAATTTTTAGTATTAAAAATGGCTACCATGCAGGTCAAGGACAGAAGAGACTGCCAAAATAATGGAAATTTTACAGTCTAAACTTTAGAAAAGCTCTTGTTACTTATTTTGTCTGAAGAATGAATAAGAACTTACTCTGGGAAATATTCTTTTTTATATGAGCTCCTTTAGCGGTTGGGTTACATGTGTGCCTTGGGAAGCCTAGTCATTGTAGTTACCACTTTTAAAACTTTTTTAACTTGACTAGATTCATTATAATTATGAGAACGCAGAAATAGCCTGTGCTTGAGTAAGTCTATATTTGAATTCAGAAATGTTAAAAAGATGAATATTTTCTTATCAAGTCATAACATTTTATCATCTAGAAGTTCAAAAAGTGTCAGGATTACTGTATTTTTTCGCAAACAATGCACACCTTCTACATTTGTTTCCAATGCTCCCTGCCCCGGTGAAGTACTCACAAACATGCTCCTATGCCTTTTTTTTTTTTTTTTTTACATGTAGCTGTTAAAAAAAAAAAGTAGCATAAAGTGTTTACAAAAATACTTTGAGGGGGTAGGGTGTTGCTGGCAAGCAATTGTAGAAGGTGCGTGATATTTGTGTAAAAATACCCACCACTGCCATATACAGTAATTAAAATAAAAAAATTCATTACAAAATAGTGTCAAGTTAAAAATGCTTCATGCATGCAAATAATTAAGAAGCAAGGATCTAATTCTTATTTTGTTATGGCAACAAATGAACTGGCATTGTGCAGGTAATATATAACACCCAGTGCTTAATATCTTTTTCTTATTTTCATAATATATTTATTGAATCAGAATACATAGAAATTTTCATATTTTATTTCAGAAATCTTGACAAATGCTGCACTATTATACAAAGGATGAAGTAAACTTTGCTGACAATATCATTTAAGCTATTTTGTTTAATAATATGCCCATGATTTAATGAATATTAATTTTTTCTTTTGGATGAAAAAAGTATTTCTGGCAAAATTGTAATCAGTAAAGATGAAATTCTTCTAAGCTGTAAATTCTAAAAATATAAAATAAAATAAATTATGCATAATCCAAGTACTTATGATTCCTAATTCAAACATTTTGCTGAATTTTACACTTATTAAAATTTAAGAATTTTTTCTGCATAATTTGTATAATCTCCAAGCAATGTAAACTTATTGAGGGATATTAAATATATATATACATATATATTCATAATTTTTCTAAAAATTGATAACTAATCACCAGGAAAGTTAAAATGCTGATACATCCAGGTAGACCAGATTACCCTCCTACATAAAAAAAAAAAAAAAAAAAAATCTACGTAACCTCTAAGAATTATTTTATTTTCACATAGTCTAGGAATCTCTTTTGGAACTTTTAAATTATAAAGAAACAAGTGCTTAAGTCTGGTCTGAAAGCAGATGCCCAAAAAACTGATGGCCAGTTTCACATCCTATGTGGGAGAATTCTTTGTGCGTGACATAGGGTGATAACCAGGCCAAATGACCTCAACACAACATCACTGGAACGTTTTAACTCCATGAAGCACATATTTCCAAAGGGAGATCGTGAACACTGAAATTTGTTTTTCCTTCTTCATGGGGCAAAGAAAACATTTTCCTTTTTTGTTCTCTTTTTTCTTCGATGTTTTCAAAAACAGCTAAACAGAAGTATGCATGTTTTCTTAGTACTTAATTTTCCTGATAGCTGAGAAAACCTGAACTTCTACCCTACTGGCGTAAGCCCACAGAAAAGACATTATTGATTTTAGTTTTCAGGTACACTCATGGTTTAGGCTTCTCTTTGGAAAAGATAGAAACTTAAAGAATTTTATGCCAAGATTAATTACTGTGGATAGCAAGAATCAGCTGACTGCTAATGAGTTTCTCTCTTTGAACTGTAAAAGCAATATGACACTTGGTCAAAATGTGATAGAAACACCTACTTCTATTGCTGAGCTAAAAACATGGATATTAATATGCATAAATCTCTTTGGCTACTTCTACTTTTTGTGATGATTGGGTCCAAATTTCCAGGATTCAAATCATATTAAATATAGACAGTTATCACTTCTAAATCAGAGTTTACCTACTGATTACATAGCACTGCTGTGAGTACAAGTATTAACTGGTGACAGGCCTTCACGAAAGGTATTCTTATTATTTTCGTGTAGAGAGGAGGAACCTGCTATACAGAACAGCTAAGTAATTTGCTTAGGTCATAAACTTCCAGTTTCTCTCATTGTCCTTGAGTTGATTCCAACTCATGGCCACTCCATGTGTATTACAGCAGAACGAGGCTCCATAGGGTTTTCAGTGGCTGTTTTTTTGGAAGTAGAATGGCCAGGTTTTTCTTCCGAGGCACCTATGGGTAGGCTCAAACCTCCAGCCTTTTGGTTAGCATCCACACATGTTAACCATTTGCACCATCCAGGCACTCCACATAGAGAGAGAAGTCACTTCAAAAGTCCATGTGCAATCTAAAAATCATAGAACGTATCTAAGGGACAAGCTTAAAAATTATAACAAAAGCCCATCTTGGGGTTAATCTTGACAGAATTTTATTTATCTGTAGCTGTTTATAGCTCAGTGGTGAAGATTTCTGATAAGGTACCTTTGTGAACAAGAAACAGTACACAAAACATTAATAACAATGCACAAACACCAGAAGATAAGTGTATGTGTATACAGTGCACATATGTACAGATTAGTACACAGTCACTTATATAGCTAATACAATATAATGTTTTCCAATTAACTTCTATGGACAACTTGACCACAGAAGTTTCATTCTCCATGAATACATTATATTGAGTGTTTCTGTTCCAGGGACGCAAGTCTGAATGCATGTGTCTCTTGGAATCATACCAGAAAACAACGTGATTTCCAGTATCTCCACTTTCCGTGCTCTCGGTAATCATGGTATATGTGAAACCGTAGGCTGAACTGTTGGAGAAAACGTCTGAATTGAGCTATGATTTATTCAAATGGAAGTGAATAAGAACCAGTTTTCTCACAGAAATGGCCTCATGTATCAGGTCAATGACATTTGGAATATTCTGCAGGTACAACTTCAGTGAGTTAATGATGTCAAAGCCTATATATAATATCGTTCAGCATATAAGATTCATGGTCTCTTTAAACAGCAAAGCTCCCATTCTCCTTAGACAATGCAACTTTTGAAAGGATGTATAGAACAGGTAGAAATCCTTTTAATTCCCTTCGGAATTGGAGCAAGGAAAGGGTACGACATGCACGCACCAGCTTCTCAAACGTGCTTCCTGGGAGGTTTAAAACATATTTATTTCAGAATATTAAAAATAAACTTTAGAAGCAGCCACCTAGAAGATAAAATACTTAGGAATAAATCTTACCAGAGACGTAAAAGACCTATACAAAGAAAACTATAAGACGCTACTGCAAGAAACCAAAAGAGACCTACATAAATGGAAAAACATACCTTGCTCATGGATAGGAAAACTCACCATTGTAAAAATACCTATCCTCCCAAAAACGATCTATAGACACAATGCAATTCCGATCCAAATTCCAATGACATTTTTTAATGAGGCAGAGAAACAAATCACCAACTTCATATGGAAGGGAAAGAGGCCTCGGAAAAGTAAAGCATTACTGAAAAAGAAGAACACAGTGGGAGGCCTCACACTACCTGATTTTACAACATATTATACTGCAACAGTAGTGAAAACAGCCTGGTACTGGAATAAAAACAGATACATAGACCGATGGAATAGAATTGAGAATCCAGACATAAGTCCATCCACTTATGAGCACCTGATATTTGACAAAGGCCCAAAGTCAGTTAAATGGGGAAAAGACAGTCTCTTCAACAAACAATGCTGTCATAACTGGATATCTGGCTGCAAAAAAATGAAACAAGACCCATACCTCACACTATGCAGAAAAACTAACTCAAAATGGATCAAAGACCTAAATATAAAATCTGAAATGATAATGATCATGGAAGAAAAAATAGGGACAATGCTAGAAGCCCTAATACATGCCATAAACAGTATACAAAACATTACTAATGATGCACAAACACCAGAAGGGAAACTAGATAACTGGGAGCTCCTAAAAATCAAACACCTATGCTCATCCAAAGACTTCACCAAAAGAGTAAAAAGATTACCCACAGATTGGGAAAAAGTTTTTAGCTATGACATTTCTGATCAGCATCTGATCTAAATGACACTGCAAAATCTACATAACACTACAAAAACTCAACCACAAAAAGACAGCGTAATTTAAAAATGGGCAAGGATATGAACAGGCACTTCATTAAAGAATACATGAGGAAATGCTCATGATTATTAGCCATTAGAGAAATGCAAATCAAAACCACAATGAGACTCCATCTCCAACAAGGTTGGCATTAATCCAAAAAACATAAAATAATAAATGGAGAGATTGTGGAGAGATTGGAACACTTATACATTGCTGGCGGGAATGTAAAATGGTACAACCACTTTAGAAATCAATTTGGTGCTTCCTTAAAAAGCTAGAAATAGAACTACTATACGATCCAGCAATCCCACACCTTGGAATATATCCTAGAGGAATAAGAGCCTTTACTTGAATAAATACATGAACACTCACGTTCATTGCAGCACTGTTTACAATAGCAAAAAGATGGAAACAACCAAGGTGCCCAACAATGGATGAATGGATAAATTACGGTATATCCACAAAATGGAATACTACACATCGATAAAGAACAATGATGAATCCATGAAACATTTTATAACATGGAGAAATCCAGAAGGCATTATGCTCAGTGAAATTAGTCAGTTACAAAAGGACAAATATTGTATAAGACCACTATTATAAGAACTCAAGAAATAGTTTAAACATAGAAGAAAATATTCTTTGATGGTTACAAGAGTGCATAGGGAGGGAGGAAGAGGGATATTCACTAATTAGGTAGTAGACAAGAACTATTTTAGGTGAAGGGAAAGACAACATACAATACAGGAGAGGTCAGCACAACTGGACTAACCCAAAAGCAAAGAAATTTCCTGAATAAACCGAATGCTTCAAAGGCCAGTGTAGCAGGGACGGGGGTTTGGGGACCATGGTTTCAGGGGATATCTAGTCAAATTGTGTAATAAAATCTGTTAAAAAAACATTATGCATCCCACTTTAGTGAGTGGTGCCTGGGTTCTTAAATACTAGCAAGCGGCCATCTAAGATGCATCAATTGGTCTCAACCCACATGGAGCAAAGAAGAATGAAGAACACCAAAGACACAAGGTAATTATAAGCCCAAGAGACAGAAAGGACCACACAAATCAGAGACTACATCAGCCTGAGACCAGGAGAACTAGATGGTGCCCAGCTACAACTGATGACTGCCCTGACAGGGAACAAAACGGAGAATCCCTGAAGGAGCAGGAGGGCAGTGGGATGCAGACCTCAAATTCTTGTAAAAAGGCTAGACTTAATGGTCTGACTGAGACTAGAAGGACCCCAGAGGTCATGGTTAGCCCAAGACAGGAACCATTCCCAAAGCCTATTCTTCAGACAGGGATTGGGCTGGAGTATAAGATAGAAATGATACTGGTGAGGAGTGAGCTTCTTGGATCAAGCAGACACATGAGACTATGTGGGCAGCTCCTGTCTGAAGGAGAGATGAGAAGGCAGAGGGGGACAGAATCTGGCTGAATGGACACAAAAATACAGGGTGGAGAGAAGGACGGTGCTATCTTATTAGAGGGAGAGCAGCTAGGAGTATACAAACCAAAAAAAAAAAAAAAACCCAAACCCATTGCCATCAAGTCAATTCCAACTCATAGTGAGGTGTGTATAAATTTTTGTGTGAGAGACTGAGACTTGATTTGTAAACTTTCACTTAAAGCACAATAAAATTAAAAAAAAAAATAAATCTGTAGGCTACAAATGTACCTACTGATGAGGCAAATGTGTCTGCAAATATTTAGTATGAAAATTGAAATGGTCGTTCTGCAACAATTAAGTACGCATCATCTGTGTGTGCAGGAAGCAAAGGTAGCAAGAGGGGCATAGGTACAGGGTTGCAGGAAAGGAAACTATTTACTGCTTATTTCTCAGTCAGGAAGTGTATCAGTTTCCTAAGGCTGCCATAAAAAAAATACCACAAAGTGGGCAGCTTTGAACAACAGAAATTTATTGTCTCATTGAGACAATAAATTTGCATCGAAATCAGTGTATGAGATGTGGTGATTCCTTCTGAGGGCTCTGAGATACAAACGGTTCTATGCCTCTTTCCTAGCTTCTGATGGCTCCTGGCAATCTTTGGCATTTCTTGGCTTGCAGTTGTATCTGTCTTCAAGACCACACAGTTGACTTTTCTGTGTCTGTTCTATTTTATAGAGACAGCACTTAGATTGTATTACAAAACATCCTATTCAGGTATGACCTCATGTTAATGCAACTGATAGTATCATCAAACACTTTATTTCCAAACAAGGTCACATTCACTGGTACCAGGGAATTTCACTTCAACATATTTTTAGGGACATGATTCAGTCTATAACAGGAAGTTAGTCTTCTGATGCAAGATTTCTCATCACCGCTCCTTGGGATAATATAGAAACAGTTGCTGAAGGAATTTAAAGCTCTAAAATTAAAGAAAGCTGGAGAACTTGAGGACCACACAAATAGAAAATAGTGATTCCTGTGGTTATAAATATTTAGTGACAGGCATTTTGCAAAGAGAATTAGAAGAACCACTTTTCACCATCTTTATAAATAGAATTAATAAAATCTGTTATTAATAAGAAAACCCTGGTGGGGTAGTGGTTAAGATTTCACATGCCAACCAAAAGGTTAGCAATTTAAATCCACCAGGCGCTCCTTGGAAAACCTATGGGGCTGTTCTGTTCTGTCCTACAGGGTTGCTATGAGTTGGAATCAACTCCACAGCAAAGGATTCGGGTTTTTTTTAGGGGGAGGGTTGGTTATTAATATGTTATTGTTCTTAGCTACCATCAAGTGGGTTCTGACTCATAGCAACCTATGTATAACAGAATGAAACACTGCCCAGTCCTGCACCATCCTCACAACCTTTGCTATGTTTGAGCCCATTATTATTAATATACAGAAGTGGGAAATTTGTGAAACTTCAGAACATGAAGAACCCTAACCAGACAGACGTCCTTTACTTAGCAACACCAAGAGTGTGTGTGTGCATGCTTGCGCATGTGCGCGCACATATGTTTTCGTTTTAACTTACAAAGGAGGAAATTAGAAACCAGAACCCCATGATACGCCATCTGAAATTTGTTGTATGTTATTTTTGTTACGTTAGCTGGACAGTAAAATCTATGTAGTTCTCTTCATTATGTGGAATCTTTCTTAATGCTTGTTGCTTAGGGATCTGGCAATATTCAGATGGCATATTCAAAAAGAATAATTGAAAAGAATTGTATAAAGGGACTATTTATAAAGTGTGGTTAAAACCGAAAAAAAACAAACCCATTGCCGCTGGGTAGATTCCAACTCATAGCGACCCTATAGGTCAGAAAGTAGAACTTCCCCATGGAGTTTTCAAGGAGCACCTGGTGGACTTGAACTGCTGACCTTTGGGTTAGCAGCTGTAGCACTTAACCACTACACCACCAGGGTTTCCACAGTATGGTTAGGACCAGGAAACACCAGCACTGAATGGTTAAGTACCTTACTGTAGGGCAAATGAGGGTAGATGTTACCAGAACTCATGAAGAACAGTAGTTATAAGAGAATGGTTGCCTAGCAGGAAATATAGAAGTCACCTAGTCCTAGTTAGAGGAAGTCAGCTCGTGCCAAAAAAAAGTAGGTCAGGAAGATAGCCAAGGGAGTAAATACTCAACATTTTTTTCCTCCCCTGATCTCTTAAACACATCTCTCCTTGAATGATCCCAAGCAGAAGCCAGAGAGAAATGGAACTTGGTTGATACGATAGAAGATAACATACTTGGTGCCAGAAAGGGTGGAAAAGGTAGAAAGTGGATCTAGAGGGGAAAGGAAATCTTGAGCACACTCAAAAAGCATTTTTGTAGTTTTGACGTCTTGAATTAAGACAGGGTTGTTGTTGTTAGGTGCCTTCAAGTTGGCAACCCTATGTACAACAGAACGAAACACTGCCCAGTCCTGCCCCATCCTGAGCCCATTATGCAGCCACTGCATCAATCCATCTTGTGGAAGGCCTTCCTCTTTTTTGCTGACCCTCTACCATACCAACCATGATGCCATTCTTCAGGACTGGTCCCTCCTGATACCATGTCCAAAAAACATGAGATGAAGTCTTGCTATTCTCTTGCCAAAGAGCACTCTGGTTATACTTATTCCAAGACAGACTTGTTCATTCTTCTGGCAGTCCGTGGTATATTCAATAATCTTTGCCCATACCATAATTCAAAGGTGTCAATTCTTCTATCTTCCTTATTCATTGTCCAGCTTTCACATGCGTAAGAGGCAATTGAAAATATCATGGCTTTGGTCAGATGCACCTTAGTCCTCAAAGTGACATCTTTGCCTTTGGACACTTTAAAGAGGTCTTTTGGAACAAATTTTCCCAATGCAATGTGTGGCTTGATTTCTTGACTGCTGCTTCCATGGGTGTTGATTATGGATCTAAGCAAAATGAAATCCTTGACACTTTGACTATTTTCTCCATTTATCATGATGTTGCTTATTGGTCCAGTTGTGAGGATTTTTGGTTTATGTTGAAGTGTAATCCATAAGACAGAGTAGGTAGAGGAATCCAGTGGGGTCAAGAATCTAGTGCTCAGAGTGTACAAACTCAGCCACCAGCAACTTTTATAGAAAGGTTGATTTAATGAGCTTTATTGAGTCCCTAGTTGGTACGAAAGATTAAGCAGCTTGTTTACTAGCCAAAAAGTTGGTGGTTCAAACCTACCCAGAGGCACCTTGGGGGATAAGACTGGTGATTTTCTTCCAGGAGGTTGCAGCCTCGAAAACCCTATGGAACAGTTCTACTCTGCCCATATGGGATTGCTGTGAACCTGAATCAACTCTATGACAACTAACAACAACAAAATTTCTTCCTAAGTGTACTTCTATAGTCATGAGGAATATTTTATCCTAAAAAAGTATCAGAGTTCTGCCTTAAGTGTTCTGGAAAAAAAAGAAAAAATTTCAGTTCTGAGATTCTTTTTACTTTGATCAGTATAGAAAAATATCTTTTGTTTGCTTAAAGAAAAATACATATGTTTGGGCTATTAATAGACAGCATTCAGACTGTCAGCCATAAGAAAAGAGTCAAGGAAGGTTATCTTTTTTATATTTTTATGAAATAATGTCTAAAGAACATACAGGTTCACATTTATATATTTAGGCAATGTAATTTAATCAGGTACTCTGCCTTAAAGAAATTTACTTAGAAAGTGCAAGCTGTTCCCTGCTTAATATCATTTTTTTTTTAAAGGTATAATAAGGAGAAAAATTTTGTATGAAGAACAGAAACCCAAGTACCATTGTCATGAAAAAATCCTTTTACTCATCGTAAAGACTATATGTTACCTTATCAGTGTTTTACAAAAGACACACAAAACTCCTTAAGAATTCATTTCTTGGTCCTTTAAATCAATTTTCCTATAGAGGCAGATAGAGCATTTTATCAGTAAAAAATGTCAAATAAAATGTAAAATGATGCTTCACCTTTTCCCTTATTCTGATTCTAGGCTCATGTGAATAAAAGATGAGCCATTTGTATGTGAAATAACTTCAGTTGTGGATCTACTCTTCTGTGCTCATCACTTTCAAGTGATTCCTGACCACGTGATAGAGAGTTCTTATTATTGTCAATCAGGGCAACACAGAGAACACGTTTTCTATGTTATATCAGGAAAAAGTTCTGTATAGCCCTCTACTTTCTAGGGAGGAGTGAAGTTTAATTCTCCTGGAATCCAGGTTTCTGTAGTCTATGGATTTGGGGTGACCCAGCCAGGCCATTGCCCTGAGATGTTCTTTTTAACTTTGAGTCTTGAAAGAACTGGTTCTTTGAGTCAAACAATAGACTCCTAAGTAGCTTTGGGAACACCGTTTTGCCTTAGGCATTGGGGTCTTTTGAAGAATTATCTATGTGCAGAGAAACAGAAACTCCAAGGTCAAACTAGAAGCTGTGTTTTAGAATAAATTGTTATTCTATAAACAAATTTCTGGCCCCATTTCCATGGCAATGTCAGTAACATGGGGTATAGGAGTCTTTGGAATTTCTTTAATCTTCAGAGCATTTTTGACTCCCCAGTTGAGATGTTCTGGATCCCTGGCGGTATGGTTAAGAGCTTGGCTGCTAACCCAAGGGTCAGTAGTTCAACTTCACCAGCCACTGCTTGGAAACCCTACAGGGTTGTAACTGGACCATTCTGGGTCTGCTCGGCGTGGCCATAGAGACAGAAATGGGTGAAAAAGAAAGAAGAAACTTAATTGGTTGGCCAAACAAAGAAGCAAGCTGGGACTTGCATCACCAAGGTGGCTCCCAGAACAATAGCCCAAGGGGTTTATATGAGTGAAGTAAATGGGGTCTGAGGTCTTCAGGAATGCCTCGAGGTTGGGCCAGCTTGCTAATTGGTCTGGCCTGAAAAGGCATTCCTGAGGCAGTCTGGCCTTTCTGCACTTGCTCAGTCAAAAAGCGGGGGGGGGGGGGGTCCTTTCAAACTGGATCTTAGGCTCAGACCCCTCACTTCTGAAAGCCTTCCCCCAATCTTGGGTTGCTAAAGTTTGGTTCTGTTGGTGGGAGAAGAGTTCCAGGGCCACCCAGAGGACAAGGTGGATGGTTCTGTACATGTCAGGTAGGCCATACCTAGTTCTTGCCAGTTTCAGCTGGTCCTGTGACCCCAGTCTGTTGTTTTCTTCAACTTGGACAGGAACAGGAAGCATACTTAAGTGAAGAGATACCTTAAAGACAAGGAGTTAATTTCTATACCACAGAAGATGGCAGGCACAGCCCTTTGCCTATTCAAGATGGCCAGCAGGCTGCCGGTCTCAGGGCAGCTCTACTCTGTCCTATAGGGTCTCTATGTGTTGGAATCCACTCGACTGCAATGGGTTTGGTTTTGGCTATAGAAACCAAAAACCAAACCCACTGCCGTCAAGTCGATTCCAACTCATAGCAACCCTATAGGACAGAGTAGAACTGCCCCATAGAGTTTCCAAGAAGCACCTGGCAGATTTGAACTGCCGACCTCTTGGTTAGCAGCTGTAGCACTTAACCACTACACCACCAGGGTTTCCGGTTTTGGCTATACATACACACAAATATATATACATGCACACATACATACATAATGCATAGATGAGAGATCATATCTTTATAAGACTTATCATTAAATATTCTGTATAATATTATATGAGTGGTGTATTTATATTACATGAAAGGTATATATGAAAGATACTCCTTTTTTTCCCCCTTCAGAAATTTGCCGTCTTCAGCACAATCTATGATTGCAAAATCTCTCATTGTAATATGTGGTCTCAGGTCACAAGATACCTATAAATAATCTTTGAGTTAGGAAAACAGCAGTATATATAATTCAGAACACAACTTTTTTCAATTTCTCAAACAAGACATTCTTTTTCCCACTCAAAAGCCTTCATATATGATTGTTCCTCCACCCAGAATTCTCTTAGATTTGCTTTTCCCCTGGTTTTGGTTTTGTTTAGTTGAGATGTTATCCCAATTTGCAAATTGTATATTAAAGAAACTTTCATTAATTTATATTTACTGGCTTAATATATATTTTGTTTTAACACTAGTTTAGTTGAAGCAGATTTGGCTATCTCTTGTCACCTGGCAACAGCAAATTTCAGTGTTTATTTCCAGGTCTACGGAATATACCTGGCTCACTTGGCAGTTTTTCACCATACAGGATCAAACACTTTTGGAAGGAGGTTGAAAAGAACAATCTTTTCCTGGAATTCATAACAGTTTGGGTGTCTAAACCCAAAAAACCAAACCCGTTGCTGTCGAGTCGATTCCAACTCATAGCAACCCTATAGGACAGAATAGAACTGCCCCGTAGAGTTTCCAAGGAGCACCTGGTGGATTCAAACTGCTGACCTTTTGGTTAGCAGCCATAGCCGTTAACCACTACGCCACCAGGGTTTCCTCAGGTGTCTACACCCTATTATTCTCTAACGAAATAATTCCATTGATCTTTTCATGTGTAGAGCTATCTTAGCAATATCCTTAAGATTTGGGCAGATTTCCTTTTTCTTTAAGTGCATGACATGTATAAAGTCACATCAAAATTTTTATCTATTATTAAATAGAAATATCCTTGGCTACCTGAATTGATGCCATACTAAAGTGACATTGGAATAAAATATCACCACCTTCATAGTGGAAACTTAGGTTTAAAGAAATCACTATGAATGATACATTGATATGAAATTGTAATAGGAAATACCAATCATAATTTTAAAATTTGAAAAACTGTTTGAGTTCCTTTCTTCCCAGGACTGTAAAAGGATTACCTCTAACCTGTCTCCTTTCCCTACAAGGGCGAGAAAAGCTGTTGTTAAGGCGAGTGTGGTAGGCAGAGCTCAGATCAATGTCTCTAACTTATGGTTCCAAGCCTGCTGCTAACCATGTGACCACAATGGGACACTTGAGAGCAGCTGCCACTGCTGAACTGTACTATTTTCCATTCAACAGCTTAGTAAACAGATGCTCTTAAGAGCATAGGCTTTTTCCGAACATAATATCTTTTAATTGATAAGCATAAACTCATGTCACTAATGAAGGTTTTTATATATTTAAGATAGTGTCTTAACCCAGAGGAAAAAACATGGAAATAGGTGTGAGCCATATCCATTTGTAAACTCATCTCCCTTTTATACATAACGTGCAGGTATCCTATGTGTGATCAGGAGGATAAGTTCATCAGCAAATCAATTCCTAGGATCTTTCTAAGGCATTTATGACAACCACTAAAGACTTCAGTGTGTTTTTTTTTTTTTTTTTATGTAACAATATGTAGCTTTCATCCTTGCCCAAGGTCTCACAATTAATGGTAATACCGAGGACTAAATATCCTATTCTTTTTTCAATGACTCCTCTGCTAGCCTCAGTGTGATTCTATTTACATATTTACAAAGAGATAGCAAACCGATTTAAAATGCAAATCAAATTCTTTAGGATTTGGGAGTGTCAGCAAGCCCCGGGAAAGTACTGGGGGATTTGAAGGATAGCTTTGTTCATTTTGAACTTCTTACCTTCCTCTGTCTAGTCTGATAAACAAGTAAAAAGGCATAGTTTCTTTTCCCTCAAAAGCGTAGCATCCAATTATACTTGTGTTTGTCTTAAGTAATGATGTGTTTAAGACAGAGGCTTGACAATTGAGATTATTAAGTGTGTTATGCAGTGAAAGAGAAGTAAACAAAGGGCACAAGTTAAACGCTCAGTATTTTAAGGTCAATTTTTGAGAACTTTGGTGTGTGATATTTTGAGTTTTTTAGTATTTTCCATACATTTAATTTTTTGAATTTAAAAGGAATTTTACTTCTGATTTTGTGTATGTGTGTGTCAGTGTGTAACAGATGCTTTAAGTCCTGAATATAAGAGAAAGAGCCAACCTTACATTTAACTTTGGAATTAATTTTAATAAAATTTTTTTTTAAATGTCACATTGTATCTTAAAATTGCACTGGAAACATATTGTTTGATGTACAGTTTTGTGCTCTAAAAGCCTTAGTGCTTACTGAGGAGAATCCAAGAAAATACAGCAGCCTCCTTTCTAAATGAGAAGACAGGGAAAAGAACATGAATACTATTATAGTGGTAACTATTTTATAGAGATGCACTGATTGAAGTGTTGGTTTGCTCTAAATGGAGTCTTGCTTAGTCTGCAGAGCTCACCATACCTGACTAATTCATGTTGATTTGTTTTCTTGAGAATTTAAGTTGGTTGCACTTTCTTTCCTACCTCCATGCTTAGCACATATTCCAGATTGCTTATAAAGAGTTTTATTAAGGAAAGTGTATGACTTTTACAAACTTTTCAAATAAGTTATAGCTCACAGTAAAGTGCACGTATCTTAACAGTACCACTTCGTGAATTGTTGCGCCTGTGGTTCTATTCTGGAACACATAGGGTTAATATACTATTCCAATTTTTCTATAAATGCCAAATGCTAGAGTCACAAAGACAACAAAAAAGAAAAGCTGGGCATGATTCTGTGAGATTACGTTTATTACTAATTTAATTTACAATTATTCATTTAAAGATAAACTGCTTAAGATTGTCACATTCACCTACTCAGCACTGTCCAACTCCTGTTTTACCAAGTAAGCATAACTAAGCACCAACTGCACTGAAATTCTAGAAATATCAATGAAGTCTTCAGCCTGACACAGGTAAAACTTGTTATGAACACCCGAATTAGCTCAAAATTATTTTGATCAATAATTTAGATAAATGTTTGAACAGATGTCAGATGGTTATAAGACTATTTAAAAAATGCTTCTTGACTTTTTTTTAGATAGACTCAAATTATACTATAAGCTGCAACACCAAATAACCCGCTGAATAATATTCACAGAGAATGACCAAGCAGGACTAGAGGAGAAATTACTCTTCTAAAAAAGAAAGTATAAAAGCTTTGACTCAGCATAAAACAAATTAGAGAAAGATGGACTGTCTCACAATAAAATATGTCTTGCACTCTTTCAGAAAACATCCTTTTTATGGATAGCTGAAATTCCAAGGTCCAGAGTCAACTCAAGCTGAGGTAAAATGAAATGCATTTAAAGTGGAGAAAGAATTACATCAAAGGGGAAGAGTTGTACCTGATGGAAAGAACAACTATTATTTTTTAAAGAATGAATTCCCACCTTTGGAAATTTCTTAGAAAAATATTTTGAAATACACTTAAAAAGAGTATTCAGTAGTAAAGAAATAAACCCATTGCCATCGACTTGATTCCAATTCATAGCGATCCTATAGGACAGAGTAGAACTACCATATAGAGTTTCCAAAAAGCAGGTGGTGGATTTTAAATGCCAACCTTTTGGTCAGCACACACAGTTCTTAACCACTGTGCCACCAGGGGTTCAGTAAAAAAAAAAAAAGAAAGAAATTTTTATTCAACTGGAAGACATCAGTAAATTTAATGGGAATTATTTTTCTATTGAAAGATTTACCTTCTGCCCTCATCAGTTGCTGGTGGGAATGCAAAATGGTAGAGCCACAGTGGAATAGAGTTGGGTGGTTCCTCAAAAATTTAAACCTAGAACTACCATATGACCCAGTAACAATAATACAATAAAAGAAAAAATACCTACTTTCTCAACCTACAGCAAGAACTGTGCAAGTAAAAACCTGTGAAAGGTGGAAACCTATTAGAGAAGGAAAACTCAAATACGTGTTGGTTGACTGACTGGAAGAGATCCATATTTATGCCTATACCCAAGAAAGGTGATACAAGAGGATGCAGAAATTGTCAAACAACACCATTAATATCACATGCAAGTACACTTTAGCTGAAGATCATTCAAAAGCAGTTGCATTAGTACATTGACAGGGAACTGCCAGAAATTCAAGCCAGATTCAAAAGAGGACATGGAACCAGGGACATCATTGCTGATATCAGATGGATCCTGGCTGAAAGCAGAGACTATCAGAAAGATGTTTACCTGTGTTTTATTGATTATGCTAAGGCATTTGACTGTGTGGATCATAACACATCATGAACAATATTTTGAAGAATGGGAATTCCAGAACACAAAATTGTGTTCTTGAAGAACCTGTACATAGACCAAGAAGCAGTCTTTTGGAGAGAATAAGGGTATACTGTGTGGTTTAAAGTTAGGAAAGGTGTGCTTCAGGGTTGTATCCTTTCACCATACTTATTCAATGTGTATGCTCAGCAAATAATCTGATAAACTGGACTGTATGAAGAAGAACAGGGCATCAGGATTGGAGGAAGACTCATTAACAACCTGTGTTATGCAGATGACACAACCTTACTTGCTGAAAGTGAAGAGGACTTGAAGCACTCTCAGTACCAAATTCTTAGTTATCTACTGCTGTTATAACAGAAACACCACAAGTGGATGGCTCTAATAAAGAGAAATATTTTCTCACAGTTTAGGAGGCTAGAAGTCCAAATTCAGGGTGCCAGCTTCAGGGGAATGCTTTCTTTCTCTTTTAGTTCTGGAGGAAAGTCCTTGTCATCAATCTTCCACTGGACTAGGAGCTTCTCAGCTCAGGGATCCCAGGCCCAGAGGAAGTGCTGCACTCCCGATGCATCTTTCTTGGTGATATGATGTCCCCCTCTCTGCTTGCTTCTGTCTTTTATATCTCAAAAGAGATCAACTCAAGACACAACCTAGTTTTGTAGACTGAGTTCTGCTTCATTAACATAACTGCCTGTAATCCTGCCTCATAAACATCATAGAGGCAGGATTTACAACACATGGGAAAGTCACATCAGATGACAAAATGGTGGACAATCACACAGTATTGGGAATCATGGGCCTAGCCAAGTTGACAGATATTTTTGGGGAACACAATTCAACCCATGGCAATATCGTTAGGAGGGGGGAAAAGAAAAGAACACTCTTGAAACTCTAGGTGATAAAGCCTACAAAGATATCATGAGAAAAATATTTGCATTCCAAAAAAATTTGCCATAATACTTCTGAAAATGTTATATTTTTGGCATATTATAGTGTGTATGATTTTCATTAATCATATTATTTCAGCACATTTTGGTTCAGATTGGAATGTAACTAGTTTTTTTTTTTTTTTGGAATGTAACTGGTAGCTTTTCTTTATATTCTTAAGAAAATACGGCAACCAAATAGAAAAATAAAAATAAAGATGGTATCACCTCTGGTTTCTTACTTGTGTTTTAATTCCTTTTTATTAGTCATAAGAGTTGCTCCTTCCCCTGCACCAGGAGTATTGCAATAAGATTGTAAATGATACTTGTTGAGTTGGAACTTCCTATTTAGTAATGAAGTTTTAAGGCTCAGTCAGAATTTCTTAAAATTTTGACAATTACTAAAAGATACTGAGGGATTTTTAATAATATGTGACATATGACATATGAAAGTCATTTTTTTTGCAGGTTGCAGTTCTCTTTGAAATCTGTTATGGGTATCAAATTATAATTTTTGAAAAGTTACATAACACACTAATATATAGTGAGCATATGTCCGATATTTATTTCTCTAACTAATGAAAGAAGCCAAACCAAACCAAACCTGTTGCTGTTGAGTCAATTCTGACTCATAGAGACCCTACAGGACAGAGTAGAGCCACCCCATAGGGTTTCCAAGGACTGCCTGGTGGATTTGAACTGCCGATATTTTGGTTAGCAGCCAGTCTTAATCATTATACCACCAGGGTTTCCCACTAGGATGATAAAGCTCATCCAAAGGAGGATACAAGTGACTAAAAAATATATATAAAGTAATATATATATGTATAGTCAGTGTGTTAGTTATCTAGGGCTGCTATAGCAGAAATACCACAAAGTGTGTGTCTTTAAAGAACAGAAATTTATTGTATCACAGTTTTGGAGGCTAGGACCAAATTAGGACATGAGCTGTAAGCTCTAGAGGAGGATTCTCCCTTCTTGGAAGCCCCAAGAGTTCTTTGGCATCTATTCTCCACTTCAATTTGTCTCGGTGTCTCTTCTGCTCCTTTTATAAGACAACACTCAGAGGTGGTTAGGGTTAGGATCCACACTACTCTGGTATGTCCTCATTAACATAACAAAAACAACCTCGTATTTTTCAACAAGGTTACTTTTATAGGTATAGGACTCAGAACTTCAGTGTGACTTTTGGGGGGACACAATTAAATCCATAATAGCCAGTAGGGGGAAAGAACTGGAATAAGACATCTAAAATATATTGGAAACTGGTTAATGCCCTACAGGGTAAAAAACTCATAACTTAGGGGTTATTTTTTCTACTGAAAAGAAAGTATCTGCATCCCTACTTATCAATATTTATTTGCAATTCATCAATCTTCTATAAGTTAAAATCTAATTTTATAAAATTTGAACTCTAAATAATAGCCAATAGTAAGTCATGAAATGTTGTATTTTCATAAAACATCTAATTACCCTGAATTGTTAGACTAAGCTCTTGTATGATACTAAAAACCACACAGTGACCTTTTTTGCCTTATTTCCAAGTTTCGGACAATTTTTCATAACACAGGAAAGAAATGTATACCTATATGTGTGTATAATATAAGAAGTGATCCTATTCTCATCTTTGACTTTTGGACTATTTACTATTTTATTCAAAGTTTTGAACTCAAAAAACAAATCCAGCTGATTAAAAAAGTGTATCAGGCTCTTAATAAAATATCTGTATTTATAGTATTTTTAAAAATATTATTAGGGTCAAATATTGATGTGGCAAAGTATTTGGCTAATTTTAATATTATTTTTTCCTTTAAAATAGTAAAAAATTTTTATGTATTATAATATGTATTAGATTACTACATAATACAACAGAAAGAATACTAAAACAACAACATATATACTACAATCCAACTTAAGGAAAATAGTTACTAATATTATGAAAGTTTCTTGTGTATTTTTCTGCAACTGCAACCCGTTTTCATCTCCTTTTTGTGTTTATAATTTCTTTATAAGGAATTACACTTTTATGTTAATAATTTTTTGCTTTTCTTTATAGTTTTAATAAAGTCTTAATCCCTAACATAATACCTGTGTTGTTGTAAGATGCCGTTGAGTCGGTTCCAACTCACTATGCCCAGCAGAACGAAACACTGTCCGGTCTTGAGCCATCCTCACAACCGTTGTTATGCTTGAGCTCATTGTTGCAGCCACTGTGTCAATCGACCTCATTGAGTGTCTTCCTCTTTTCCACTGACCCTGTATTCTGCCAAAAATGATGTTCTTCTTCCGAGAGTGATCCCTCCTGACAACATGTCCAAAGTATGTAAGGCGCAGCCTCGTCATCCTTGCTTCTGAGGAGCATCCTGGTTGTACTTCTTCCAAGACAGATTTGTTTGTTCTTTTGACAGTCCATGGTATATTCAATATTCTTTGCCAAAGCCACAATTCAAAGGCGTCAATTCTTTTTCGGTCTTCCTTATTCATTGTCTAGCTTCCACATGCATATGATGTGATTGAAAATACCATGGCTTCGGTCAGGCGCTCCCTAGTCTTCAAGGTAACATCTTTGTTCTTCAACACTTTAAAGAGGTCCTTTGCAGCAGATTTGCCCAATGCAATGCGTCTTTTGATTTCTTGACTGCTGCTTCCATGGCTGTTGATTGTGGATTCAAGTAAAATGAAATCCTTGACAACTTCAATCTTTTCTCCGTTTATCATGATGTTGCTCATTGGTCCGGTTGTGAGGATTTTTGTTTTCTTTATCTTGAGGTGTAATCCATACTGAAGGGTGTGGTCTTTGATCTTCATTAGTAAGTGCTTCAAGTCCTCTTCACTTTCAGCAAGCAAGGTTGTGTCATCTGCATAATGCAGGTTGTTAACGAGTCTTCCTCCAATCCTGATGCCCTGTTCTTCTTCATATAGTCCAGCTGCTCCAATTATTTGTTCAGCATACAGATTAAATAGGTATGGTGAAAGAATACAACCCTGATGCACATCTTTCCTGACTTTAAACTAATCAGTATCCCCTCGTTCTGTCTGAACACCTGCCTCTTGATCTACGTAAAGTTTCCTCATGAGCACAATTAAGTGTTCTGGAATTCCCATTCTTTGCAATGTTATCCATAGTTTGTTATGATCCACACAGTCGAATGTCTTTGCATAGTCAATAAAACACAGGTAAACATCCTTCTGGTATTCTCTGCTTTCAGCCAGGATCCATCTGACATCAACAATGATAACCCTGGTTCCACGTCCTCTTCTGAAACCAGCCGAATTTCTGGCAGTTCCCTGTTGATATGCTGATGCAGCCGTTTTTGAACGATCTTCAGCAAAATTGTGCTTGCTTGTGATATTAATGATATTGTTCTATAATTTCCACATTTGTTTGGATCACCTTTCTTGGAAATAGGCACAAATAAGGATCTCTTCCAGTCAGTTGGCCAGGAAGCTGTCCTCCATATTTCTTGGCATAGATGAGTGAGCACCTCCAGCGTTGCATCTGTTTGTTGAAACATCTCAATTGATATTCCATCAATTTCTGGAGCCTTGTTTTTCGCCAATGCCTTCAGAGCAGCTTGGACTTCTTCCTTCAGTACCATCGGTTCCTGATCACATGCCACCTCTTGAAATGGTTGAACATCGACTAATTCTTTTTGGTATAATGACTCTGTGTACTCCTTCCATCTTCTTTTGATGCTTCCTGCGTCGTTTAATATTTTCCCCATAGAATGCTTCACTATTGCATCTCAAAGTTTGAATTGTTTCTTCAGTTCTTTCAGCTTGAGAAACACCAAGCATGTTCTTCCTTTTTCCTTTTCCACCTCTAGCTCCTTGCACATGTCACTATAATACTTTACTTTGTCTTCTCAAGATGCCCTTTGAAATCTTCTGTTCAGTTCTTTTACTTCATCAATTCTTTCTTTTGCTTTAGCTGCTTGACGTTGGAGAGCAAGTGTCAGAGTCTCCTCTGACATCCACCTTGGTCTTTTCTTTCTTTCCTGTCTTTTCAATGACCTCTTGCTTTCTTCATGGATGATGTCCTTGATGTTATTCCACAACCCGTCTGGTCTTCGTTCGCTAGTGTTCAATGCATCAAATCTATTCTTGAGATGGTCTCTAAATTCAGGTGGGATATGCTCAAGGTCATATTTTGGCTCTCGTGGACTTGGTCTGGTTTCCTTCAGTATCAGCTTGAACTTGCATATGAGCAATTGGTGGTCTGTTCCACAATCAGCCCCTGGCCTTGTTCTGACTGATGGTATTGAGCTTTTCCATTGTCTTTTTCCACAGATGTAGTCAATTGGATTTCTGTGCGTTCCATCTGGTGAGGTCCATGTGTATAAAAAAAAAGTCTCTGTTTATGCTGGTGAAAGAAGGTATTTGCAATGAAAGAAGTCATTAGTCTTGCAAAATTCTATCATTCGATCTCTAGCATTGTTTCTATCACCAAGGCCATATTTTCCAACTACTGATCCTTCTTTGTTTCCAACTTTCACATTCCAATTGCCAGTAGTTATCAATGCATCTTGATTGCATGTTCAATCAATTTCAGACTGCAGCAGCTGATAAAAATCTTCTATTTCTTCATCTTTGGCCTTAGTGGTTGGTGCGTAAATTTAAATAATATTCATATTAACTGGTCTTCCTTGTAGGCGTGTGGCTACTATTGTATCTCTGACAGCGTTGCACTTCAGGATAGATCTTGAAATTTTTTTTTGTTGATGAATGCAACACCACTCCTCTTCAAGTTGTCATTCCCAGGATAGTAGACTATGTGATTGTCCTATTCAAAACGGCCAATACCAGTCCATTTCAGCTCACTGATGCCTAGGATATCAATGTTTGTGTGTTCCAATTCATTTTTGATGATTTCCAATTTTCCTAGATTCTTACTTTGTACATTCCAGGTTCAGATTATTAATGGATGTTTGTAGCTGTTTCTTCTCATGTTGCGTCATGCCACATCAGCAAATGAAGGTCCCGAAAGCTTTACTCCATCCATGTCATTAAGGTCAACTGTACTTTGAGGAGGCAGCTCTTCCCCAGTCATCTTTTGAGTGCCTTCCAACCTGGGGGGCTCATCTTCCAGCACTATATCAGACAATGTTCCACTGCTATTCATAAGGTTTTCACTGGCTTATGCTTTTCAGAAGTAGACTGCTGGGTCCTTCTTCCTATTCTGTCTTAGTCTGGAAGCTCAGCTGAAACCTGTCCTCCATGGGTGACCCTGCTGGTATCCGAATACCGGTCGCATAGCTTCCAGCATCACAGCAACACACAAGCCCCCACAGTATGACAAACTGACGGACACATGGTGGAATATATTTTTGTATATATATGTGTATTATGTATATACTAAAGTTTTATATTTGAACATAGGATCAATGGTGTCTTTCTGTATGTATTATTCTGTGACTTGCTTTTATCATTTAAGTGTATCGTTTTAAGATTTATTCATGTTAAGGTGTTCAGCTATGGTTCACTTTTTTATACGTGCTCTTATTAGATTTTAGCTATAACAGTGATGCCATAAACAATCTTGTACATGTCTTCTAGTGCTGTTCCTCAAAGATAGACACATTCCAGTAGATGTATAACGTCAAAGGTTTCATGCACTTTCAATATTATTAGACAATTTCTAGTGGTTTTTCATGAGGTTATTCCAATTTACACACCCACTAGCAAAGCATACAAATTCCTATTGCTATGTATCCTTTGCACTGCTTGGTATTGTCAGACACTTTTAACCTTCCAATTTAGTGGGTAGAGAATTATACCTATGTTTTTAATTTTTGTTTCTCTTAATAACACTGAGGTGCATATTTTTTTGTTTGTTGCCACTCATACTCCATCTTTTGTGGAATACTTTTTCTTGTATTTTCCTCATTTTTTAATTTTTTAACGTTTTAATTATTCACTGGTAGGAGTTCTTTATATATGCTGCTACTATTTCTTTTTTGTTGGTTGTCATTTCACTGTTTCTTTAATAACACCATTTCATGATAAGAAGCCTTTTGCTTTTTAACTTTGAAGTAATTTCAAACATACAGAAAGGTTATAAGGCTAGTACAATGAACTCCCATATACCTTTACTTAATTTTTCTTTAGCACTGCCTGTATAGATATACGTGCTATTAACATAACCTCACTCATTGCTGTTGAGTAGATTCTGACTCTTAGCAACTGTGTAGGACAGAGTAGAACTACCCCATAAGGTTTCCAAGGATTGGCTAGTGGATTTGAACTGTTGACCTTTTGGTTAGCAGCCATTGCTCTTAACCACTGCTCCACCAGGGCCCCATACATGCTATTATGTGTTAGCATTATAATTGCTGAAGCACAGTTTTAGGGGGCATAAGTACCCTCTTTAGATGTGAAATCCAGTGTTGTCCACTAGATGTTATTTTTTCCACGTGGAAGCTTTTTCCAGATTAGTAACTTTATCCCTGTACAACAGGAAAACTGATCATTTGATGAAATGCCAGTTTGTAAGCTAATTCGACAACCTTGTGAAATTGTCTAGAGACAAGCAGCATAGTTGTCATACGACTAGCACATTGGGCCCACTAGAGCTGGACATCAAATATTCCCACAGTCTTCCTCTTGAAGGAATTATATTTGAGCCATAACACATGAAGATTGAGGGAATATTTCCACCTCCCACCTCCTCATTGTCTTACCTGCTTTCCACATAAATCTGTTTATGATATCCTCTTCCAGTTAGCTGGAAACCCCAGGAAGCACATAAAGATATTTGGAAAATGTAGTTATTGTCTTATTCCTAGAGGTCCTACAGTTCAATCTTAGTGTTTTGTCCCTTAAACTGAGTAATGAAGTCTTTTAGGATGTAACTAACATTGTTTATAGCCTTATAAAGGTCTGTTTTTGAAAGTTCACATATACCTGTCTTTCTCATGTTGTTTCCCCTTCTATTTCCGACAAAAGAAAAGAATTCACTGATAGTGACTTTTTAATATATTTGTGAAATCTCTCTGCCTGTGATTTGGAATAGAAGGAACAGCTGAACAAAACTTTGGCATGTATTTCGTTTCTTCCTACTTATTACAGTGTCTGTGAGCACTAATTCTAAGCAAATTATTCTGTCTCTTGGTGTATTAGTATTGTGCTGATTTCAAATATAAATCTTCAGTTTCTTATTAAGAAAAAAATTAATGACAAAGACATCAAAATTATGATACAATTTTAGAAAAAAAAAAATACCAGTATTACTCCTTGCTTACAAAAGGTGACCAACTCTGTTGTGGTGGTTATTCCTGGTGATAACCATGCATGGTGGACAGAAAGCAGAACTTATTAATTTGGGTCATACATTGGCCAGAAGGAGAGTTCCTGTCTAAGGACCTTTCCATTTCAAGAATGCTACAGGTCTGCGAGCACCATCCCGGGCTATGGAGGTTATGGAAAATCTCAACCTCATTGAAGCTGGCAGAAAGGTAGGGAAGATCAATCTTGAAATCATATTAGCACTCTCCACATCACCCTCTAATTAGAAGTAAAGCCCTAACATATCAGTAAAATCTGCCCCTGGTTTCAGATGTCTATAAAGAATTAAACCTTATTTCACCCCAAGGCTTATATGCTGGTAACAAATAAGTTAGCAGGAGATTCCCAAGGAGAAAGTGAACCGTGTGATTTAAGAGTCAGGGCTTAGAGGCGAGCAGTCCCTAGATGAGTAGAAAGCTTCTTCTCATTGTCAGGCTTGGATGGTCTGGGTTTATTGTTACTAGAGAAGGCTGTGATTTCCTTATATGTCACAACTAGATAAAGACCTTTATGCTTTCTTTTGAAAGGTCATCCATGTTGTTAATTCTTCATTGTGTGAGAAAGAGGAAATCAACTGAAATGTAAGTGGTAATAAGGAGAGAAGAGCCTTAGGAGAAAGTTGGAATTAGCTGTTACTTGCTGTCAGAAGAATGAATGGGTTGCCTTGTAGGGACTTACTTACTATGAAGGGGTTAAAGCAGAGGTTGCATTATTATTCAGCATGTATTGTCAAAGAGATTGAAACACAGAAAGGGCAGGTTGGATAAAGACAACTTTTATGCTTCCTGTCAGTCTGATAGTCTATGTTTTTGTAATTAAATACATAAAGAAAATATCTTTAATCAAAAGCTTTATTGTTTCTTTAAAATTAGATAAAAATTAGATAACTTAGATACAATTATTTTTCATTCTAATAATATATGCTTTTTTGATTTTGGAAAAGCTTGAATTGTTTTATGCTTTGGTAGCGTCTCACATCTTCTACAAACAGGCACCCACAAAAACAACCCATTTAAATATGCAGCAAATTATGGTAGAAAATTTTTTTATGATTAAATTAATGAGGTTCTATAGAACCTTTTATTGATGGAGTTAATATTATTGGTTGATTTAATATTGTTCATAGGCACCCATTTACTGTAGCTTACAGTTGTTCAGTAATTTGATGGGCGGTATATTAATGAAATATAATGAGAAAATAAGATTGTTCAGACATAAAAATTGAATGTCATGCTTTAAATATTTTGAACATATGTCATATAATTGCTTAAGCCAGCACTCTTACTGCAGACAGGGGATCGTCATCCTGAAGAACTGACTTCGTTTATGCTGCCAACTGGTGGAATATATAAATATTTGAAATGTGAAATGTATTACCTAAACCACACAGAGTAGGGAAAGTTGATTTTTCAAAGCATTGGTACAAGAAGGCTGGCTACTAATTGGATATAACTTTGGGTTTTTTGAATTGTTAAAAGTCCTCTACAGCAAGACAGGGAGACAGTCAGTTTAACAGATTTGCTTTTTTCCTTAAATACTCAACAACACTCTGACACAGTCAGAGCATTTGGTACACAGCTCCTCCCTCTTTCTCCTGTCTTTTTTTTTTTTTTTTTCATCTTTTCCTTTACATTTCAGCATATCCGGCCTTTAATATGCATCAGTTAAAACTTGGACTTTATCTTAAATTAAGCAGAATATTAAGGCTCTGTATTGAAAAGAAGAAGATCCCAAGTCATTGTACCTGTTTATAGCTCTTTGACAGCTTTCGAGAAAGAATTCCATGTACACTGAACACATGAGGCAGTTTATCGCCTTAAGTTCCAAATGCCATGCTGGATTTATGGGTATCAATTGGATCATAAGTTAAGGAATCTTAAAATTACAGTTGGGAGTCTAAAAAGTAGAATCATAATGTTCAAGCAAAGGGTATATAATGTGCAGGGCTTGCTTAGTGGTTATGTATGCATGTAAATATGTTTTTATATCAAATGGACTAATAACCTCCCCTCTCACAGCCTTCTGCAAACTTAGAAGCTTGTCTAGATTGAAATTAAATGTATGTATGTGTTTGGATGTATATACAGTACTCTATTCTCATTTTTTTTTTTAATTCTCATATGGGATAATAAGTACTTTAAACCTTCAGAATTTCCTAAATTTGGCATTGAGCAATGGAGTTTGTGTACTTAGTTGCAAATGAATTTTGAACATTGTATTTTTCTACTATTGCAAGGCTTTTAAGAAGTGAAAATCAATTTCTACAGAGCTCTTCATTTTGAAAATAATTTCAGAAACAGAAATCTGTCTCTGCCAAAGGAGGCCAAAATTTTTGGTGGGAACATTAGCTGTCGAATGGTAATTTCTTAGAATCCAAGTTAGCTGGAAGACAGTTCAAGATAAATGTGTTGTTTCATTTTAATACTATACACCTCAGTGTCATGGACATACTTTTTTTTTATTCTCTCTAAAAATGAGTCTCTGAATTCTCCTAAACACCCCTAGAGGGATATTTTTTGGCAGTAGAGATAACGCCTAGAAAATAGAACACTTGTAGGTCATATATTACTCTATCTAGATACCTGCATCCCTCTTAAAGATCAGATTTTTTGCCAAATTCAGCTTAGGCATAAAAAATATGGTACTGTTCTGTCAAAAGAGTCAGATTTCAGGGTGTCCAAATACAAAGGATTTAGGTATAAAAAAAAAATCTATTATTTTTATAAGGCATTCATTATTTTAAGTATGTGGTTTGTGTGAAGTTTAAGCATGTTTTTATAGCAATGGATTTTTGATGTTTCTCTTTTATTTTAACTGTGGTGAGTGCACATATGTTATGGATTGAACTGTGTCCCCCCCAAAATGTGAACCAGTTTGGCTGGGCCGTGATTCCCAGTGCTGTGTGGTTATCCTTCGTTTTGTGATCTGATGTGATTATCCTGTGTGTTGTAAACCCTAACCTCTGTGATGTCAGTGAGGCAGGATTAGAGGCCGCCTTGTTAATGAGGCAGGACACAATCTATAGGATTAAGTTGTATCTGGAGCCAATTTCTTTTAAGAGATGAAAGAGAGAAGTGAGCAGAGAGGGGAAGGACCTCATACCACCAAGAAAGAAGCACCAACAGCAAAGCGCATCTTTTGGACCCTGGGTCCCTGAACTGAGAAGCTCCTAGAGCGGGGGAAGATTGTGATGACAAGGAAGTTCCCTCAAAGCCAACAGAGAGAGAAAGCCTTCTCCTCTAACTGGCACCCTGAATTCGGACTTTTAGTATCCTAAACTGTGAGAGAATAAATTTCTCTTTGTTAAAGCCATCCCTTGTGATATTTCTTTTCTAGCAGCACTAGATCCCTCAGCCACATTTAACAAAGCATTTGTCTTTTCAACATTTTTACACATACAATTCAATGACATTAATTCTGTTCATTATATTGGGCAACCATCACCTTTATTGGTTTCCAGATTTTTTCTTCACTGTTAACAGAAGCTCAGTGCCCCTAATAATGCATTTCTCTTATATGCCTATTTTCACATTCTATGTTTATTTAACTCATTACTTCCTGGGAAGTAAACTGTGATTTAAATTTGGTATATAAGCTACGCCAGTATGCAAGTGGGAAGTAGCATATCATAGTTGTGAAGAACGTAGGTCTCTAGAATATAAATACCTGATTTAAATCTCAGCTACAGCACTTACGAGCTGTTTGCTCTTGTATGAGTCAGTGAACTTTCTAATCCTCATATAATAATAATACCTACCTCTTAAGATTGTTGTGAGGAATAAATAAAACAGCACTAAGCATGTTGAGTAGCATTATAAAAAGGTAAACAGATTTACTTACCAAACACAATTTTATAGGCCTTTAATTGTCGCCTAAGGAGCCTTGGTTGCATAAAGGTTAAGTGCTGGGCTGCTTACTGAAAGGTGGATGGTTTAAACCAACAAGTGGCTCAGAGGGAGAAAAGACCTGGTGATCTGTTACCGTAAAGATTATAGCCTAGAAAACCCTATGGGGCCATTCTGCTCTGTCCTATAGGGTCACTATGAGCCTGAATCAACTTGATGGCACACGAAAACAATTGTCACCTATGTTATTCAGCTATTCTCTGAATTGCGTCAAGATTTCACTATCAGCCATTCTTTTTATTTTTCCCTTTTTTAAAAATTTTTATTGTGCTTTAAGTGAAAGTTTACAAATCAAGTCAGTCTCTCACACAAAAACACATATACACCTTGCTACACACTCCCAATTACTTTCCCCCTAATGAGACAGTCCACTTTCTCCCTCCACTCTCTCTTTTCGTGTCCATTTCACCACCTTCTAACCCCCTCCACCCCCTCATCTCCCCTCCAGGCAAGAGATGCCAACATAGTCTCAAGTGTCCACCTGATCCAAGAAGCTCACTCCTCACCAGCATCCCTCCCCAAGCCATTGTCCAGACCAATCCATGACTGAAGAGGTAGCTTCGGGAATGGTTCCTGTCCTGGGCCAACAGAAGGTCTGGGGGCCCTAACCACCGGGGTCCTTCTAGTCTCAGTCACACCAATAATTCTGGTCTTTTTATGAGAATTTGGGGTCTGCATCCCATTGCTCTCCTGTTCCCACAGGGGTTCTCTGTTGTGTTCCCTGTCAGGGCAGTCATCGGTCGTAGCCAGGCACCATCTAGTTCTTCTGGGCTCAGGATGATGTTCTCTCTGGTTCATGTGGCCCTTCTGTCTTTTGGGCTCATAATCGCCTTGTGTCCTTGGTGTTCTTCATTCTCCTTTGATCCAGGCGGCTTGAGACCAATTGATGCATCTTAGATGGCTGCTTGCTAGCGTTTAAGACCCCAGACACCACTCTTCAAAGTGGGATGCAGGATATTTTCTTAATAGATTTTATTATGTCAATTGACTTAGAGGTCCCCTGAACCATGGTCCCCAGACCCCTGCCCCTGCTACGCTGGCCTTCGAAGTATTCAGTTTATTCAGGAAACTTATTTGCTTTTGGTTTAGTTCAATTGTGCTGACCTCCCCTGTATTGTGTGCTGTCTTTCCTTTCACTTAAAGCAGTTTTCATCTACTTTCTAATTAGTGAATGCCCCTTTCCCACCCTCCTTCCCTCCCCTCTCTCGTAACCACAAAAGAATATTTTCTTCTCAGTTTAAACTATTTCTAAAGTTCTTATAATAGTGGTCTTATACAATATTTGTCCTTTTGCAACTGCCTAATTTCACTCAGCATAACGCCTTCCAGGTTTTCTTCATGTTATGAAACGTTTCACAGATTCCTCACTGTTCTTTATCGAAGCGTAGTATTCCATTGTGTGAATATACCACAATTTATTTAACCATTCATCCATTGATGGGCACCTTGGTTGCTTCCATCTTTTTGCTATTGTAGACAGTGCTGCAATAAACATGTGTGTGCATATATCTGCTCGTGTAGAGGCTATTTCTCTAGGATATATTCCAAGGAGTGGGATTGCTGGATCTTATGGTAGTTCTATTTCTAGTTTTTTAAGGAAGCACCAAATCGATTTTCAAAGTGGTTATACCATTTGACATTACCATCAGCAGTGTATAAGTGTTCCAATCTTTCCACAGCCTCTCCAACATTTTGTGTTTTTTGGATTAATGCCAGCCTTGTTGGAGTGAGATGAAATCTCATTGTGGTTTCGATCTGCATTTCTCTAATGGCTAATGATGGTGAATATTTCCTCGTATATCTGTTAGCTACCCGAATGTCTTCTTTAGTGAAGTGTCTGTTCATATCTTTTGCCCATTTTTTAACTGAGTTTTGCAGCTGAGTTTTTGCAGTATCATGTATATTTTAGAGATCAGGCGCTGATCAGAAATATCATACCTAAAAACTTTTTCCCAGCCTGTAGGTAGTCTTTTTAGTCTTTCAGTGAAGTTATCTAGTTTTTGTTCTACATTCTTTATAATGTTTCATATACTGTTTATGCCATGTATTAGGGCTTCTGACGTTGTCCCTATTTTTTTCTTCCATGATCTTTATCATTTCAGATTTTATATTTAGGTCTTTGATCCATTTTGAGTTAGTTTTTGTGCATGGAGTGAGGTATGGGTCTTGTTTCATTTTTTTGCAGCACTATTTGTTAAAAAGGTTGTGTTTTCCCCCATTTAACTGTTTTGGGGCCTTTGTCAAATATCATCTGCTCATATGTGGATGGATTTATGTCTGGATTCTCAATTCTGTTCCATTGGCCCATGTATCTGTTGTTGTACCAGTACCAGGCTGTTTTGGCTACTGTGGCAGTATAATAGGTATTAAAATCAGGTAAAGAAAGGCCTCCCACTTTGTTCTTCTTTTTCAGTAATGCCTTATTTATCCGGGGCCTCTTTCCCTTCCATATGAAGTTGGTGATTTATTTCTCCATCTCATGTCTCAATGTCATTGGGATTTGGATCGGAATTGCATTAAATGTATAGATCGCTTTTGGTAGAATAGACATTTTTATAATGTTAAGTCTTCCTATCCATGAGCAAGGTATGTTCTTCTACTTATGTAAGTTTCTTTTGGTTTCTTGCAGAAGTGTACTGTAGTTTTCATTATATAAGTCTTTTACATCTCTGGTAAGATTTATTCCTAAGTATTTTATCTTCTTGGGGGCTGTTCTAAATGGCATTGATTTGGTGATTTCCTCTTCGATGTTGTTTTTATTGGTGTAGAGGAATCCAACTGATTTTCGTATGTTTATCTTGTATCCCGATACTCTGCTGAACTCTTCTATTGGTTTCAGTAGGTTTCTGGAGGATTCCTTAGGGTTTTCTGTGTATAAGATCATGTCATCTGCAAATAGAGATACTTTGACTTCTTCCTTGCCAATCTGGATGCCCTTTATTTCTTTATCCAGCCTAATGCTCTGGCTAGGACTTCCAGCACAATGTTGAATAAAAGCGGTGATAAAGGGCATCCTTGTCTGGTTCCCGATCTCAATGGGAAAGTTTGCAAGACTATCAGCCATCCTTAATCAAAAGCGTTCATCAAAATTACCTGGAGAACTTTTTTTCCCAAAACACACATGCCTTACTAAGTGAGAATCACTGGAGAAAGGCACACGGGCAGGAGCAATTTTAAAAAGTTTCTCAAATTATTCTTATGGGCACCATTTAGGATTTATGGTAGTTATTTTTTTTTTTTTAGTGTGTTCAAGATAAATGTTTTGTTTCATTTTAATATATACACCTGAGTTTCATGGACGTGCTATTTTTATTCTCCAGTAATGAATCTTTGGATTCTTCTAACCACCCCTAAAACCAAAAACCAAAAACAAAAAAAACTGAAACCAGTTGCCCATGTGTTTCAGAGTAGAACTGCACTCCACAGGGTTTTCATGGCTTTCAGGCGCAAATCAGCAGGTCTTTCTTCTGAGAGTCTCTGAGTTGGTTCAAATGCCAATTATTTAGTTAGCAATCCAGTGCTTAACTGTTCGCACCAGCTAGTGACCTCTTAATTACCCCTACAGAGATTATGTTTTGACAGGGGTGATAATGCCTAGGAAATAGGGTGCTTTTACTTCATTTATAGTTAGAATCATTTACAGTTAGTTTACAGCTGCAAATTTTAAAAGTAATTTTACTAATTCCAAGATAATACAATTAGCTTCTTCAGATTATTTTGGTATGAAATTGTGCAGTATTAAAAAAAAAAAGTTAATCGGGCCACTGTCGACCTAGAAAGATAAGAAAAATTATTCCTTACAATTTTTAATAGAAATGGGTTTTTTATCATTACACACTTGATGCAGACTTAGGTTTCACTTTAGGAAAAATGCCTAGGGCCTAGTTGGAGACAGAGTACAAAGTAGCTGCCTGAGCAGTGGGTGGTTTCTGAAGTGGGTCCATCTGAAGTCAGGATATTCTGCAGTTAATATCTTTGACTCTAAATAGTCAAAGAATTTAAAGTACATTTTCCTTATTCAATGCATCCCCTGAGGACTAGCTCATTTCCTAGTGGAATCTATTCTGTACTCTGAGGTTTAGCCTATACTTTAATGCAGTTTCACTTTTAAATTTCAGAAATGCTAGAAGATATAGCATGAAGCACAAAGGCTATAAAATCCACATTCAGTAACAAATAAAATGCAATAGTGTATTTTTATAATTTCAGAAGTCATATTCCTTTATTTTAATTCATTTTGAAATATTTCAAACGTCCCAAAAAATAGAGTGATCGTGGTTTTTGGAGAGCTAGCTATTCTTGAAGACCTTGACTCCGTAACTGCCCTAGACTCAGAAGCCTGGGCTCCTCTCAGCAAGCCATGGAAAAGGCTAAGCAGGACAGAGATACTCTTCAGTAACTCATGATTTTTGAGACTCATGGTCTCTTATGGATTCCATTTTCTATTTATGCCTTTATTTTTAGTCCAGGAGGCTGTTCGGATGTATTGTTGTGTTGCTAGTTCACAGATAGGATTTCTAGAACCCTACATTGATGTAGATTTCAGATTTGACTGTGTCATAAAAAGTGCCATATGATTGATTTAATATATGATTCCAAAAGGTCCATAACATCTGGAGCTGTGTTATTTTTTCCACTACCATTTTACCTCCAAAACCTAGCACAGTACCTGGCACATGATAGGCAAGCATACCATTAATTGAATGAATAATTATCTGAGATGTTTGCAGGAAACTATTCCTTTACTAGCAAAATATAAATTGCGTACCTTGTGGGCTTACCCAAAGACTGGCTGACCCTCTTTCTCACACATATTTGTTGTTGTTAGCTGCTGTCTACTCTGCCTGGACTCACGGTAAGTGGAAGGAAGCCCTGCCTACTCCTGCACTACTGTCATGACCATTTGCAGATCTATTGTGCTCACAGGGTTCTCCATGGCTGATTTTTGGAACTGGATCACCAGGTCTTTCTTCCTAGTCTTAGTGAAGCCTCTGCTGAAATCAATTCAGCATGATAGCAATATGCAAGCCACCACTGACAGATAATTGATGTGTTGGCTGGGAATCAAACCTGAGTTTCCCTCATGGAAGGTGAGAATTCTACAATTGAAGCACCTTTGCCCCTCAGATTATATATAGCTGTATTGTATTCACAATCGATTTTTTTTTTCAAATTAAACCTTTTATTCATATGCAATTGTAAGAAATAACACAAGACCCTATATGTCCTTTACCCGGTGTCCTCTAATGGTAACACCTTGCAAAACTAGAGCGCAATATCACAACCAGGGTGTTGGTATTTATGCAGTCAAGATGCAGAGCATTTCTATCACCAGAAAGATCGCTCGTGTTACCCTTTTATAGCCACACTCACATGTGACATGCAATCCTCCACTGACAGGCGGTAGCTGCCCATGAGGTGCATCAGCCAGGAATCGAACCAGGGCTCCCGTATGGAAGGTGAGAATTCTACCACTGAACCACCAATGCCATAAAATTTCCGGGGGCCAATTTAAAATCTATGCCATTTTACCATTGCAATACCTGATTAGGAAGGAGAGGTAGAGACTGGGCTTTCCTACTGTCACCTTTGACGCTTTTATATGAAAATTTTTATTTAGCTAATAATAGAAAGTGTCCAATAACTATTGCTATCATTTATTAATTGTGTGTTCTGTGACCTAAACCAGATCCTTTGCATATTATTTAAATTAGGGCTAACAAAAATTTAGAGGTAGGTATTAAAATATATGTTTTCTAGGATGAGAAAACTAAGGGTCAGAAAGTTTAAGCAATCTCCCAAGCGGTATCTGTTATGTGGTAGAGCTGAGATCAGGACCTAGGATTCTCACAATGTCATTTCACTTTAGAAGGTACTCCAAGGAGTACATCAAGGAGGCAGCCCTTAACTCATTTACTGGAGCATTTTCATTTCTGATGAATATTTGATCCATTTATTCAGTCCAATCTATTCTATTCCACAACTTTGAGGTATGTGTACACATTATCAAATCTTAATAAGCATGTGGTGAAATAGAAATACAGGTCTATCTTTGAATTCTTTGCAAAGTTTAATATTATTCATGAAGTTCTTTTGCTGCTAAGATTTTCTTCCCAGTATTTTACTATTTAAGCTCCTTGCTTGCTATTCTGTTCTGAGTAGACACTTCCTAATTTTGCAATTCCAATTAACTTAATCTGCTCTTTGGATGACAGTTTTGATTGTGATAACTACCTAATACACTTCTCAGCCCCATATTTTACACAGAAATAGAATAGCCATGGGTAGGAAAAAAGTGCTATGTTAACATTTTTCACCCGTAGTATCTCTTAATTATTTAAATCATGATAATGGTTGAGAAGACACCGTACTTTATTTTATAAATAAATTCGTGTTTGTTCCATTAAATAATTGAAATGTTGCATATATAGTCCAATTAGTCAAAGTCAAAATACAGTCTGTCCATCTACGAGTAGCTCAAATACTACGTTCAAATTTAAATAGTTCTGACAAAAGGCAAAAGGCTATTTAAAACTGAATAACAAGATATGAGGTCAAATAACCATTAAAATCCATATTTTTGCCCTTGACATCTCTTATCAACTGCAGACTTTGCTTTCTACCTTTAAATCGAATACATCTGCATGTCAACATAGGTTTTTTGCTTTAATGAGACTGAGCATATATGAGAGTTTAGAAATACTAGGGTATTATTTCTTCAGGATTATATCTAATTCTAACTTCTTTGTCCTTGTTTTAAGCTTGGCATTCATAAAATGGCTTTAAAAAGACCCTATTATTTTAATATTTCACCACAGAATTTAAGGTACGAAAGTAAATATTTAAATCCACATACATTTTATATGACATATGTCTTCAGATTCTCATTATTGGATTGACACTGGATGGCCTTGAAATGTGAACTTCCTTACAGGTGTCTGTTGGCACTGCCTCTGATGTGGCTGAAGAAAGGTTACTGTGTCTGGTGTATTGTTTGAGAATGTTCAATTCTGCTGTAAAGACAAGATAAACAAACAGGGTGCAGGAGACTTGTAAGACATGTCAAGCCTGGATAGTATGCGAGCTAGTGCTTGTGAGTTGTGGCAAAACATGTAAGGAGTGATAAACATACGTAATGAAGAAGCTAGTAAATTGTAAAATTATAGAATTGACGTGCTAAGTATAAAAAGTAAGTCAGTAATGTGTGAATTATGCCAAAAATAGGATAAATAGAAAATATGCCAGACAAGCAAAAGGATTAATGATAGGTTAAGAATGGAAAGACCAAATACTGACCCTGCCACTACTGGGGTGACAGCTGTGTCACCCCTAAATCAGCCACTTATTAGTGACACCAAGTATGTTCCTACTCTGATCCCATGTTTGCTCTAGCCAGTAAATGCAAATTCCACTCATGGCTGTTGAGCAGACTAATGACAGGCTATGAGTGTGCTTAACTCAGGGTCTTTCTGACAGAGCAAGTATGTATCCCTGGAATTTTCTATCTGTGGGTCCCTTCCTCAAACCTCTGCTCTGGTCCTTGTAATCACATCTTTAGCAAGGAAGGTTGATGGAGCAGAGAGGGGAATAAGACATAGGAACTTGGCCTAATCCCAAATTCAAGTAGTATGGTCTTTTTACCACTTGTACTCTGTTCTAAGTGTGTTTCTCTGCCCTACTTCTCTCCTTTTATTTCTTGCTATGTGTTTGACTTAATAAATAATATGATTTGAGTATTTTAATTGGGTGTGTGAATCTTTCTGTTCTTTGGCCTCTGGACTACCTTACCTGGTAATGTACTTGAAGGCTGTTGTTGCTTCACAATAATTTCCCACACAGCACTGACCTTGATCACCTCTCCTCTGGGAAAAATCTTCAAGCCTTGGAGAGAAGGGTCTAGAGACAATTGGGAGTTTAGCCAAGTAAATCTTCAGAGTCTATAAGTTGATAATGGTTGAGCTGCTGGAAAAACTCTGCCCAAACATAAATCGACCAGTATCAGTTATAAGGTCAACCAGTAAGCCATCTCCAGGAAAGAGCTCCAGGGGGAAGATAAACTTAAAACACAAAAATGAACACAATATATCTAAGTAATTTGAACCTTAACTATCACTTTGTTCAATATTATTATTATTAAAAATAGATCAAATTTATATGTAATAAACTATTATCAATAATATATCTTAGCACTAAGTCCTACTCTTTGAAAACTGATTTGAAAGTTGTCCTTATAAGCCCATTCTATTTTAATTAAATCAACAAATACTAAAATAATCACAAGACACTATTTCCTACAAGTTCTTTTTGTCTCCCAAGAAACAGAAGAGTTAATATTTCCTGCTTTTCTTTATGAATTCAAACTAAAATACCACACACATTTTAACAAAGTTTCTGCATAAAGGCAACTCCCGAGCCAAAAGTCACATTATTTCTTTGCTGCATTTTGTAGCAGATTCAGCTTTCCTTCTGGACTAAGATTTTTGCTTTTAATGGGATTGTAGGTCCTGAGAGAGACATACAAAGCAGAACAGAGGAGGCATTTTGAAATTTAGACTGTTCAGTCTGAGATCAATGTTACTTTTTTATGAAGTGTAAATAGGGAAGAGACTATAAAGTGGTAGTCTTTGTCCATCATAGTGTTGCTGCTGGTTTTTTAATTGATTTTATATGCCTCTGGGCTCCACGTTGGTGTGTATTGTTTTTCATCATAGTCTCTACCAATCTCTACTGTCTGACTTTTTCACACAATTCTTGCTTGAATCCTGAAGACATTTGAGTCTGTGACTCCAGAGTTCAAAGCATATGGAAATCTCCATGGGAGCACTGCTAGAGACAGGGGTGACAAATTACTTCTGGGGCAAGCTTCACAAAAAAGGTGAACTTAGAAATCCATTGCTAGATTTTACTGGAACTATACCCGTATTTTCCTTAAGAATTTTGAATTACCTTTATTGCTAAATTTATTTTTAAAATACAATGGTACTGTATTATGACTTATATTGAATTAGTTAATTTACCCATGATCCAATTTTTCCCACCTTGACATAAATTTATAAATATTTAAAAAAGATCCAATGGGTGGACCTTAAAATCTCATGATGAGACTTCTGCTTCTAGAAGGATAAAGTAGATGGACTTTTCCTTATTCCTCCCACTAAATACATCTGAAAACATATACGGATGGAAATACACATACGAAAAACAAAATAAGACGACTGAAAAGTGGAGAGAAGAAGGTGGCAGACTGACCAAGATTTTGTAACTCAAATGACGCAGTGGTGATTTCTCTGTTTTTTTTTCTTTTTTTGCCTCAAATATTCAGAAGCCAGCCACCTGAACATGCCAAGAGGCACGAACAAAAAAATCTTCCCAAAAAAAACCTGTTCTCTCTAGCCAAAGGACCAGAAAAGAAGAAGTCTAATAAGAAAGAGACTTTTAGGTAATAACCACTTGTGAGATAATGAACTTGATTTGGCCTTTGTCTTTGGTTCCTAAAAGATTGTGTGCTTGCTGTTGAGTCGATTCCGACTCATAGAGACCGAATAGGGCAGAGTAGAACTGCCTCAAAGGGTTTCCTAGGCTGTAAATCTTTATGGGAGCATGGAGCTTCTGGTGAGTTCAAACGTCAGATCTTTTGGTTAGCAGCTGAGCACATAACCATTGTGACACTAGTGTTTCTTTCCAGAAAAATGTCATCGTGTGCCGTTGAGTCAATTCTGACTCATAAGACACAGTGGAATTGCCCCATAGGGTTTTCTAGGCTGTAATCACTATGTCTTTACTCCTTTGGAGCCACTGGTGGGTTGAATCTCTGACCTTTACATTGGTAGCCAAGTGCTTAACCACTGTACCAACAAAGACTGCTTTCCTGAAGGATAGCCTTTGGAACTTCCCAAGGAATCAAGGTGTCTTTGTTTTCTAAAACTGCCAGGCAACTCCTTGAAAATGAGTGGAGGTTACACCATACCTGGTCAGCTAACCTCAGGAAGGGAGGAGGGCATTATTTCAATTATGCATTTTCAAAGATTCAGTCAATCCTGACCATGCAAAGAGGCCCCAAATCAAGAAGGTACAACAAAGCCAATAAAAGGCACTTAACAAGGAAGTAGTGGGGGCTTCCTGAATTGGTGAGGGCATCTACCCTGAGGAGGGTAGTGTGTCCCTTGGGACAATGGAAGCCTGTTGCTGGGATCCCACCCAGACTTCACCCTGTGTGTCTCTTCATTTGTACTCTTTCTGGTTGTAGTAAGTGGGTAATTGTAAGGATAGATATCCTGTGAATTCTGTGAGCCATTCCAAGGAATTAACGAATCCATAGGGGCAGTGTAAGCCAGCAGGGGCTGACATCTGCCTACCTAGCAGTCTGAAGGACTGAGCTGTTCTAACTTGTGAAATCTGGTTTAACTCTGGATCGCTGTGGTTCAGAGAATGGCTGCACTGGCAGCTGGTCAGAAGGACAGTGTTCTTTTAGCTTGTGAGCTCCAACCCAGCTCTGGGTGGCTGTGGTTGGAGAGAGAGTACACTTGGGTAGTTGGTGATGAGGATGGAAAAGTGGGAAGGTGAGGACTGGATCCATTTCCAGGTGGCAATTGGATTTATACTGATCCTTACTACATAGTTAGCAATAAAAATATTTGCCTATTGTCCCACTCATTTAGTGCAGCCTTCTACTCCAGCCAAACATCATAGAAAACATTGTGACCCATCCCTACGCATGCCAGCAAAGGTCAGGTGGAGAACCTAGACTTGACAAGAGCCAAAATTTTTCCGCCCTCTTCCTGGCAGAGCGATATCAGAGAAGGCTCAGCTGGAAGCCAGATAATAAGGCTTTCCACCCACAGTGTCAGTGAAGGTCATGTGGGAAACCTAGACTTTCACCCCAACCAAATAGTAAGAAGGCTGAGATGGTGTCAGAAGAGACCTAGTGGAGATTCAGGATTTTCATCCCTGCCGTGTCGATAATGTGATCACCCCCTACCATGGTGTCAGTGGAGACCAGGTACTGTGCAGTGAAGAGGCAGTCCTAATCCTTTCAAACAAGGTGGTGTCAATGGAGACGTAATGTTTTTGTTGTTAGATGTCATTGAGTCAGCTCCAACTCATAGTGACCATATTTATAACAGAACAAAACTGCGATGGTTAAGATTGTGTGTCAGCTTGGCTGGGCCATGATTCTCAGTGGTTTGGCAGTTATGGTGTAGTTTGGCAGTTATGTAATGATGTAATTATCCTCTATTTTGTGATCCAATGTAATTATTCTCCATTTTGCGAATTCTCATAAATAATATAATGCAACCACTTCCATGATGTGATCAGCCAATCAGTTATAAGGACTTTTCACAGAGGTGTGGCCAGCACCCAATGTATATGGACCCTCCAGCAAAGTTTCCTCTTATTCTGGATCCTACATCTGGCTCATCATTGTCTGACCTCTGGTTCTTGGGACTTGAGCCAGTAGCTTGAAGTATTGCCTGTTGATCTTGGGATTCATCAGCCTCCACAACTTGTGAGCCAGCGGCCTGCCATCTGGCCTGCTGATCTTGGGTTTGTCAGCCACTGCAGCGACTTGAGTCAGGAGTACCTGCAGTCTGATGCCTAACTCACACAGCGAGAAAGACAGATGTGGACAGCAGCACTCCATCATTAAATGGAAGTGGTATTTATGAGATCAGGCTTGAGCAGGACCTGAGGGCAAAAGTAAGTTGCATGGGAAAGTAGTCCAAATGCCTGTGGTCTCCACTCCTGTCCTATTAACTTCCTCCTCCCAGTCTGCCCTTATGGCCTCATAGGGGGCCTTATGATCAGTTGACCGAGAGAGAGAAAACTTGTGCTTGGTTTACAGATGGTTCTGTGAGATATGCAAGCACCACTTGAAAGTAGATAGCAGCAGCACTATAACCCCTTTCTGGGACCTCCTTGAAGGACAGTGGCAAAGGGAAATCCTGCCAATAGGCACAGCTTCAAGCAGTACATCTTGTTCATTTTGCTTGGAAGGAGAAATGATTAAATGTTTAGTTATATGCTGATTCATGAGCTGTGGCTAATCATTTGGCTGCATGGCCAGGGATTTGGGAGGAATGTGATTGGAAAATTGGTGACAAGGAGATGTGGGAAATAGGCATGTGGGTAGACCTCTTTGAATGGGCCAAAGAAATGAAGATACTTATGTCTCACGTGAATGCTCACCAAAGGGTGACCTTGTCAGAGGAGGATTTCAACAATTAAGTGGATAGGATGGCACATTCTGTGGATACAAGTCAGCCTCTTTCCTTTGCCACTTCTCTTGTTGCCCAATGGGCTCAAGAACAAAATGGCCATGGTGGCATGGATGGAGGTTATGCATGGCTCATCAACATGGACTTCCACTAACCAAGGCCAACTTGGCTACAGTCACTGCCAAATGCCTAATCTTCCAACAGCAGAGACCAAAACTGAGTCTCCAATGCGGCAACATTCCTAGGAACAAACAGCCAACAACCTGGTGGCAGATTGATTATATTGCCTTGTCCACTGTCACAGTATTCCACACAGCATTGCCTCAGATCAAGGGACTCACTTCACGGCAAATGAAGTGTGGCAATGGGCCCATTATCATGGAATTCACTAGACTTACTGTGTTCCCCATCATCCTGAAGCAGCTGGCTTGATAGAATGATGGAACGGCCCCCTAAAGACACAATTATGGCACTAGCTAGGTGGCAATTCTTTGCAGGGTTGACACAATGTTCTTTAGGCAGCTGTATATGCTCTTAACCAGCATCTAATATATGGTGCTGTTTTTCCCATAGCCAGGAGTCATGGGGTGGAAATGGGAGTGGCACTACTGACTACTACCCCTAGTGGCCCAATCACAATGTTTTTGCTTCCTGATCCTGCAACCCTAGGCTCTGCGGGTCTAGAGGTCTTAGTTCTAAAGCGAGGAATGCTCTCACCTGGAGACAAAACATGGATTCCATCACACTGGTAGTTAAAAATGCCACCTAGCTACTTTGGGCTCCCCTTGCTTTTGATCAACAGGCAAGAAGGGAGTTACCATACTGGCTGGTGTGATTAGTTCTGATGACCAAAGGGAAATCATATTGGTGTTGCATAATGGAGGTAAAGAAAAGTATGTCTGGAACTCAGGGGACCCACTAAGGCATCTCTTAATACTACAATGTCCTGTGATTAAAGTCAATAGAAAATTATAGCAACTGAATTCTGACATGACTACTATTAACTGAGACCTTTCAGGATTGAAGTTTTGGGTCACATCTCTCCCACCCCTAGTCAAAGAACCATGACCAGCTGAGGTGCTTGCTGAGGGTAGAGGCAATATGGAATGGGTGCTGAAGGCGGGTAGTTTTAAATACCAGCTATGACCATGTGACAAGTTGCAGGAATTGAGGACTGTAATTGTTACGAATATTTTTCCTTGTTTTATTATACATGCATATGTATATATATATATATAAAAATTATTTTTGCAGTCTTCCCTTATCACATCACTTTTAAAATATAAGATGTAAATGGGGCTAATGTGTTTTCAGCTGTACGTGTGTTAGTTCTTTCAGGTTAAGTTTATAATTGTCTTATTTTGAGAGTATGTATGGTTTACGGAAATGTGTACAGGTGCCAAGTTGACAAGGGAGGGACTGTGATCATTAAGGTGGTGTGTCAATTTGGCTGGGTCATGATTCTCAACAGTTTAGCAGTTATGATGTAGTTTACCAGTTTTGTAATGATGTAATTACCCCCATCTTGTGAACTGATGTAATTATCTTCCACTTTGTGATCTCCCATAAGTAATATAATGTGATCACCTCCATGATGTGATATGATATGATCAGCCAATCAACTGTAAAGGAAGTTTCCTCAGGTGTGTGACCTACACCTGATCTATATGGATGCTCTGGTAAAGTTTGCTCTTGTTCTGGACCCTGTATCTGGTTCATCATCATCTGACCTCTGGTTCTTGGGACTTGAGTCAACAGCCTGCCATATTGCCTGTTGATCTTGGGATTCTTTAGCCTCCACAGTCAGTGAGCCAGTAGACTGAGGTCTTACCTGCTGATCTTGGGTTCATCAGCCCCTGCAGCTACATGAGGCAAGGAGAAACCTCCAGCCTCATACCTGACCCACAGACTTGGGACTTGCCAGCCTCTACAACCATATGAGCCATTTTCTTGAGATAAAATTCTCTCCCTTTCTATCTCTCTCTGTCTCTATATATGCACTTCATTGGTTTTAGTTTTCCAGAGAACCCAGCCTAAAACAGAAGCATTGCCCTATCCTGAACCATCCTCACAATTGTTGCTATGTTTGAGCCCATAGTTGCCGGCACTGTGTCAATCTGTCTCATTGAGGGTCCTCCTTTTGTTTCGATTATCTTCTTCTTTACCTAGCATGATGTGCTTCTCCAGATACTGGTCCCAAGGACTGCCAGAAGAATGAGTAAATCTGTCTAGGAAGAAGTACAGCCATAATGTTCCTTAGAAGCCCAGATGGCAAAACTTTGTCTAACTTACTTTGGTCATGTTGTTAGGAGGAAGGCCTAAAGGGGAGGTGGAACTTCTAATTCCATCTAGCAATAACGAGAAGCCCCTCTCTTCATTGGGTATCAACATAGGACAAATAAAAAACCTGGACTTCTACCACCACTTGGTAGTGAGGAGGATCGTCCACACCACCACTGTCCCCCCTCCAGAAGGGGAGCAGGGTCAGAAAAAGCCAGCTACATCAAAAAGGACTAAAGAAGACCCAGAGCCTCATAATACAATACACAAAATGTTCACATTTCAGTAGAAAATCATTCATCATACCCAAGAACCTGGAAAATCTCAACATAAATGAAAAACTAAAGTCAATATATACACCAAGATGACAGAGAAGTTACAGTTACCTTCCAAAGATGTTAACACAGATATTCCATGGAAGAATATATTTAGATGGTAAATAAGTACAGAAAAAGATGTTCCCTACACACCTACCACAATGGCTAAAATAAAAAATAATGCAACACAAAATGTGCATGAGGATGCAGAAAAACTAGGTCAATCATACCCTCATGGTGGGAATGGAATGTGGTCTAGCTATGCTGGAAACTGACGTTTTCTTAAGTGTCTAAACATGTTGTTGTTGTTATTTTTGTTAGTTGCCATCAAGTTGGCCCCCGTGCTGGCCCTTTCTGGTCCTTTATTCCAGAGAAATGAGCTTATGTTCACACAAAAACCTGTACATGAGTATTAATAGCAGTTTTATTTTTAATAACCCAAAACTGGAAACAATTTAGATATACTTTACCTATTGATTGATTAAACAAATTGTGATACACTTATATCACAAAATACTACTCAGTAATAAAAAGGAACAAATTATTGATACACTTAGTAGCTTGGATCAATCTTTGGACAATTATGTTGAGTGAAAAAAGTCAGCCATAAAAGGGTACCTAATGTATGATGCCATTTATATAACATTCTTGAAATAGCAAAATTAAATGGAAAACAGATTGGTGGTTGCCAGGGATAAAGAATGGGGTAAGTAGGGTAAATAGGCAGAGGCAATGTGGGTGTGGCTATAAAAGGGAAGCACAACAATCCTTTTGATGATATAAATGGTCTAAGTGCTCTGTATCTTGGCTGTATAGATAGCAAGATGCTGGTCGTGGTACTGTACTATAGTTTTGCAATGTTACCATTAGGGGATACCAGGTAAAGGGTATATAGGATCTCCTTGTATTATTTCTCACAACTGCATATGAATCTGCCAATTACTCAAAATAAAAGGCGTAGTTAAAAAAAAAAGTCAATGGTAAATCCAATATAACTACATATTATCTGGGTGGGGGGGGCAGTGGTGTTTCAGTAGTAGAATTTTCACCTTACATGTGGGAGATCCAAGTTTGATTCTCAGTCAATGCACCTCAGGTATAGCCACCACCCAACTATCAGTGGAGGTTTGCATATGACACAGTGCTTAGGAGCTTGGCTACTAATCAAAAGGTCAACAGTTCAAATGCACCAGCTGCTACTTGGAAACCCTACCTGACAGTTCTACTCTGTCCTATAGTGTCACTATGAGTTGGAATCAACTGGACGGCAATGGGTTGATTGTTGGTTGGTTATGATTCTGAAAAGGTTTTAGTAGAGCTTCCAGACTAACACAGGCTAGGAAGAAAAGCCTGGTGGTCTACTTCCAAAAATCAGCCAGTGTAAACCGTATCGATCAAAATGGTCTGATCCCCAAGTGATCACGGGAATGGTGTGGGACTGAGCAGTGCTTCATTCTTTTGTGCATGGGGTCTCCATGAGTCAGGGGCTGAATCAATGACATCTAAGAACAAGAACATATCTGGTTATGTAACTTGTACCTTCACTTCCCCTTTAGTCAACATTATTATTAAAATGGATTAAATTTATATGTAAAGTAATTATCACTCCCTCATAATTACCAGGAAACCCCGGCGGCATAGTGGTTAAGTGCTACAGTTGCTAACCAAGAGGTTCGCAGTTCAAATCTGTCAGGTGCTCCTTGGAAACTCTATGGGGCAGTTCTACTCTGTCCTATGGGGTCGCTATGAGTCAGAATCGACTCGATGGAACTGGGTTTGATTTTTTTTTTTTTTCATAATTGCCAATGATTTGAGTTAGTTTATTTTCTTCTGGTCCCTAGGTAACACAAACAGCTAAGTGCTTGACTATTAGCTAAGCGATTGGCAGTTCAAACCCATCTAAAGGCAACTTAGAAGACAGACCTGGTGATCATTTTTCCAAAATGTCACAGCCTGGAAAACTTTATGGAGGAGTTCTACTCTGCACACAAGAGGTTACTATGAGTAGGAATCGACTTAGTTGCAATGGGCAACAAAAACAACGCAGTTTCTATCAAGAACAGTTCATAGAAAGGAATAGCCACAGATTGTAATATGGTAGCCTATGACATAGCATATTGATAGGATGGGGGTTGAACCCAGGAGAAATGTAGGTGAAATTCAAGAAAATGCTGGGGCAGAAGCATCTGGAACTCTTCTACCCGCTGTCAGAGAGGATCCTCCCTGAGTTCCAAGAGTATGGTAAAGTCTAACATAATTATTAAATATAATCAAAATATGGGTGAATAGGCTATGAATTAATTCTCAGGGATGTAACAGGGCTTTGTTGCAGAACAAAGCCTTGTTATTGGGAAATCTTTTGAAAAGACTGAGCTGCTGGGAATTGGGTTTGAAGAGAATGATTTGAAAAATTAAACTCCAATAAGCCATCGGGAACACAGACTGGCACTATGGCCTGGGACTTTGTGTTCAGGAATCCTGGACAGAAAAGGCAAGACCAGCAGACTTGTCCAGACCCAGGGAGGGTACAGCTCAGCAGATTGTGTGGTCATTTTACCCTTCAGACCTGAGGCAAGAGAGAATTATTCCCAAACCCAATTTAATTGCGGGAGGAAGTGCCAGACAATATACTAAAATGGAATTATAGTGGGTTTGAGGTAGAGCAGGGCAATTGGCATGTTTCTGGGTGGTCTTTTTTAATCAAGGGATGAGTCTAGAATGAAACACAAATTCTTTTTTGTTGGATTTTAGGATTCCTCTACTTTAGATTTCAATGAATAAGTCTATGCATAAATAAAATCCAGATTGTGTTTGTTTTATTGTTGACTGTATGGAATGAGATGCTTATAATCAGTTTTGTTCTGAAAGTTAATAAGGGGTTGAAACAAATTAATTCAAAATAATATAATAAAACACTACAAATACCATTTAGAATAGTGAGAGTAATAATGTTTCTGAGGATTACAAAGCAAAAGCAGAAAACTCTTCATAAATCCTGACTGATTCGGTGTCTAAAAATATTTTCTTGAGAGAATGACACTGGAAGTCCAAATAATAAATTGGTAAAGAGTAAAAATAATTCATCATTAATTACTTTTTAAATAAAATATTTCATCTAGCTCCAGGAACTGACTTTAAGACACTATACTATGTAATCAATCCCATGCATTAACTTCTATTTGCGTTATTAACTGCCTAGTGCTCTTCTCTTTTTAGCACAAAGTGTTATGATGCAGAATTAATCTGAAAAATACTTTCTGAACCTTACTAGGATTTATCCACTTAGAAAAAAGGAGGAAAAAGTGAAGTGTTATTGAATAGCTATTTTAGACTAATGGAAACCCTGGTGGCGTAGTGGTTAAGTGCTACGGCTGCTGACCCAAGGGTCGGCAGTTCGAATCCACCAGGCACTGCTTGGAAACTCTATGGGGCAGTTGTACTCTGTCCTGTAGGGTCACTATGAGTCAGAATCGACTCGATGGCACTGAGTTTTTTTTTTTTTTTTTGGATTTTAGAGTAAAGGTTAAGTTTGATTGCATACTATATAAATGCATACATACACATATTGATATTTAAAGCAGAATTTTAAAAATCTTAAAACTGGTGGCTACCTGACTTTTTAATTCTGCTTAAACTTAGAGATTTACCAGCACTTATTAAGTGTTGCTGTAAAAACTAATAATCATCTTTCACAATTTTTAATACTTCATTTGACAGTAACACCGTGATTTATCACCCAGCTTAATTTAGGCGGATGATCTGAAAAATATTGTGTACTTTCAATTTAGTATTAAAACAAGTGTTAAGATAGGCCTTAGCAGAGACTTTAAAAATCCAATTGTCTTCGTCTGTTTAAATGCAATAGTTTTTAAAAGGACATCGATACCTTTTCTTTAAAAAGAATGTATTGATAGCAATTTAATTAAAAATGAGATATGGTCATAATACAGCTTACAGGTCTTGAGTATTTTGCCATGTTTTAAGTACTTTACTTTTATTAATCTGTTTAATTCTCAAAACCACCAGGGAGGCAGGTTCTTCCCATTTTATAGATAAGGAAACTTTCACACAGAGAAGGTAAGTCACTTGCGTACACTACCATTGCTAGTAAAGTTTAGACTCTTGATGTCTTCTGTCTTAATCATTAACTATTCTGTCTACTCTAAAGTAATGCATTAAAAGATAAGAAAAGGTGATATTTAACTATATTCTAAAAAGTTATTTAGAAGTCTCCTCTCAGGAATTGTATTGAAACAGATTTTCCCTGCCCTTTTTGTAGACAATTTATATGCTTACAAATTGTGAATGAGATATAAGAAAATGCTGAGATGGCCTATAAATATTATTTTAATTTTTCTCTTGGGTGGTGAATTAAATAAGCTTATAGGTTTTTATAGGTAGATGACATGTCCTTGCTGGTCACCTGTCTTTTCCTCGATAACGGAGAGAACGTTTTGCATCTATCAATAAGACTCTGAATATGGATACAAGATATTATCAGGGCCAGTTAGTCAAGCTGCCAATGATATGGTTGTAGCATCCTTGCTTCAAATCAAGCCATGATGTTTTGCTGGTTTTCTCTCATCTTCAGTGGCAAAGAATTGTTTCTACTTCTCTGGAAGATACACAGTGAACGAGGAGCGGGTTTAATAATTCAGAGCAACTGTCTCTAATGTCCCAGGTTAAGACCTTTCCTAAATGTCAAGAACTAATCACAACAGCTGTTTAGTTACCCAGAAGAATAATAAATAGTTCCAAGCCCAATCTCTCTGTGGGTAAACACACTTGGTCTCTCACTCTTCACTGCAACATTTTAAGGTGCATTGTAAAGAGCGCTCTTGTTTATCAAGCAGATGTTAGAGAGCATTAATGGCGTACTCTTTACAACTCCTCAGTGGATGTCAAAGTTTGTGTTTGCTTGCCTTGAACACTGGTTATCAACACAGCTGTGGGAGATGGCCTGTGAAATGTTTTTGAAACATTGCTGAGAGCTGCTGCTAGGAAGCACCTTCTCAGCAAAGGAATCAATATCGGTGAAATGCATGTCATGATCGTGCACTTATATTAGGCACCTTATCTTTCAACCTGTTTTCTTTTATCCACGGGAGTACACCAGATTCATTTTGCAAGTCATATGAGAGAATCTCCTTCCTTCCGAGATGAAATGAGGCAATCAATATGTACTGTTTTTGCTGCCTAGTGCAATGGCTGTTCAATATTTAATGGAACTCAAGCCATGTGGCATTGACTACTCTGGCCAAGATAGTGAACACAAGGAAAACCAGTGCTTATGTTTCAAGCTTTCTGTTTATTCTGCAAAGAGAGAGAGACAATAAGGTAGACTAAAGAAGACTGGTGGGCTGGCGATATTCGGGATGGATAAAAAAGCCGGCAGTCCCCAGCTATAATAAATAAACAAATTTGGTTTGGAAGAGGAAGGTATTCACTGTTTAATGTTCAAAGGCAATGCAGTGGAATTCTCTCTGGCCCTGCCACAAAAATGTCACATGAGATGACCCATTTTCTTTCAAGATGACAGAAGAAGTATTAAGAAACAACTCTCAACATCCATCAAAGCTAATATTGTACAACGCTCAAACACATGATCAGTTATTTCTGTTTTGGACTTCACTCATTCGGGTGTGGCAGCATAAAAGGCATGATTCCGTGAAGGTTTTGAACTTCTTTTTGTTATGTCTGTAAGTATATTTTTGTTCTGCAGCAATTCAAGGGGCAAAATTCCCCTCATCAGTTTTGCTTTAATTAATAAAATCAGACAGCTCTGTGGTAGTCTGTTAATGAACCTTTCACTGTTGTCATCATTTCACAATCTATTTATTCCTAAGCTTTCTGTAAGAGCAACAACAACTAAACATATTTATTCATTTGAATTATGTTACGGGGGCTAAGGGAAGATGAAAATGTAATAGGTATGAGAAACAGGAGTTTCTCAAACCACATTCCATTTATTAAGAATAAATGATAAAGATTTTTTTTTTAAATCTATTTTGATTCTGTACATCGAGTGAATTAACAGATTTCCAGTGCAATGAGGGGATGGGGAGAAAGAAACATCTTATTTCCAGGTAAGAAGCCAAACCTGAGAGACAGCAGCTGGATTTTCCAGTAGTAAGGACCATCAGAGTTGCTGATGTCAGTTCCTGATCATCAGAGCCTCGAACCCTGGCCCACATCCTTATCTACAAACTATAAGTTATTTTTGATCTGAGGTTGAGAGAGTAATGTTGTTCAGAATATCGCATTGGATACCACAGCTCTTGGTTGCTGTAAAACCCTTGCCAATCATTTTGACAAAGTTTTGGCTCTTCTAGAGAAGGACATAATGCTTGGTAAAGTATTGGGTCAGCGAAAAAGAGGAAGACCCTCAACGAGATGGATTAACACGGTAGCTGCAACAATGGGCTCAGGCATAACAATTATGAAGATGGCCCAGGACCGGACAGTGTTTCGTTCTGTTGTACATAGGGTCGCTATGAGTTGGTACCATTCCATGGCACCTAACAACAACAACAACAGAGTGGCTTTTGAAACACTGAAAATTACTGCATGCTTCACTAAGTTCCCAAGTATCATTTTAGTGTCCACAAAGGGCTGCATTTCTATTTAGGTGGAGCAAGCAGCTGCTGAGCGGTAAGATTTCGGAAAAACCTCAACTCCTCCCCCTTCCTTGGCCTACTTTAAAACCAGCTTTCCCCACCTGTTCACCAACTTAGAACATTCCTTCAACAGCGACAAAAGCTTTCAGTTTATAATTAGAAATATGACTTAGGAAACCCCTGTGCCAGAGATTCCTAAGCACATCGGCCCAGGTTACTTTATGGGGTGTCAAATTTCTCTTGGCTTTGGCTGCCACCCAGAAAACTCAGAAAGTCTTTCCACTGTGCTGCTCGTTAGGCTGGCACCCTCTTCTTGATGTGTAAGCGTATGTTATTTATGTTGTATCTGTGAGGCACTTTATTAAAATAGATAGGATTCCAAAGCTGCTATGTATTTTTGAAGTGGTAAGCTACATTACTAGATCCCCACAAGGATGATTGCCCAGTGGTATTGGGAAGGAGCAATGTTTCTTAGGAACACCCTCTGTCAATCACTAGCACAAAGTCTGAGGTAGTGCTCCGGGCCATAGCCATCTATCCACATGGTCTGCTTCCTTTTCGTTCTAGATCAAGAGTGTTCAAACTTTGTGATGGAGGACCATTTTTAAAGGTGAGAGTTTTAGGGGTTTTGTCTGAAGAAAGTGAACGTTTAAAATCAGTTCTTAAATGACTCAAAAAAAAAAAAACTTTCCAGAGTTTTGGAAACCTGAAGTTGCTCTTAGCACCGGATTGCTGTTTAAAAGAAATATACACTTTCCTGACCGTACGCTTAAATATGCCAGGAAGCTAAGCTCTCGAGTGCTTCAATAAACATGTGAATTTTCACGGGTGCTAGCTTGATTATTACCCCTGTTCACACAGCAAGTTATACTCTGTACTGCATTGCCCTACGCACATAGTTGACAGTACTGTTGTTGTTGTTGTTGTTAGTTGCCATCCAGCCAGCTCTAACTCAAGGCAACCTTATATATGACAGAATGAAATGTTGCCCGGCCCTGCGCCGTCTTCGTGATTGTTAGTATATTTGAGTCCATAAACTGTATTACAAAACATAAATTTTACTGCTGACCCACATTTGCCAACACACTTTGGAAGCATTTCACATGTAAATCAACTCGACAGCACTGGGGCAGGGGGGCGGGGGTGTGGAGTGTGGCTGATGATTCTCGTGCTGAATATTTCTAGGAGAATTCTTGACTCACTTTTACCAGACCTAGGTGTGCATTATGATTTTCCAACAGCTCTAGCAACGTATTATACCACAAACCTCTAGCTTGAAGTTATCTCATTTTCAAATTGCTGTTGTTGCTAGGTGCCATCGAATTGGTTCCAACTCATAGCCACTCTATGAACAACAGAACGAAGACACTGCCCAATCCTGTGCCATCCTCACAATTGTTGGCTATGATGGAGCCAATCGGAGCAACCGTTGTGTCAATCCATCTCTTTGAGGGTGTTCTGCTTTTTCAATGATATCCTTCAAGCATGATATCCTTCTCCAGTGACTGGTCTGTCCTGATAACATGTCCAAAGTAATTGAGACTTCATCTTGCTTCTAGGGAGCATTCTGGCTGTACTTCCTCCAAGACAGATTTGCTCGTTCTGTTCAATATTCATTTTCAACTTAGCCTTTATAAAGTAATACCCTCCTCCCTCAGGTAATTGCTTAGAGCTCCTCTGCTTTGTGCTACAGAAGTAAAAGGAGCCCCTCCTCTAATTTTACAGGTTAACTGAGACCTTAACCGAACCTGATAGATGTAATTTTCTACCTCCCTAAAATAAGAAAAAATCTTCCCCTTTCTCTACAGAAATTTTGTGAGTTTTCCTGGGGCTAACAAGGTTCTCCTCTCTTCTCTGAGTTTACTCATTATACTCTCAGTTGGAAAAAAATAATTAAGTTGATTCTCAGAGAGAAGTGTTAATCATAGTGGTTATCCTTCCTATGTGAAGACATTTGAATATCTCCTAGAGCCTGTTTGCTCTGTAATCTGTTCTGAATCCTCCTAAATGAAAATGGGGAGGGCAAAGTTTCTATAAATACCCAGAGTACCCAGTGTGGAAAGATAATAATTCATTATCATCATTATTATTATTGCTTCTGTGAGGAACCTTCCTTTGAGGATGGCCGTCAGTTTTCATTTCCTGGAGGTGAAAACTTTGTTTACTTTTGGAACACACATGCTTTGTTTTGGGAAAATTACTGGGCTGAGTTTTTTAGGTTCACAAAAGTAAAGAGAATGGTCATTAGAGCCATCTATTGTTCTTGGAGAAATATAGAATATGTCATAAATTTCAGTGAAGAATTTAGAGACTAAGATTTTGTGTGTCCAGTTTAGTATCTAAGCTGGACTAACAATCAGGTGGACTTTTTTTTTTTATTGTTGTTGTTGGTTTTATTTTTCCTCTAATAAATAGACATTTGTTACATGTGGTGGGGGGTTGTGTTATTTTCACTCTCATGATATTTTTCCACCAGTAGCCTTAATATACCAACCTATCAGTTAAGTTTTCTTTTTTTTTTTCCCCCCCCGTTATAATTGAATTATACAAGTCTGTTGGGGGTCCTATGCTAGGTGTTTAAGATTTAATAAGCCAGATTTTGGGAAATAATTGGTTCTTTGAATTTCCTTTAGTGGGCTATGGAAATCAGACCAACTCCTAGGAGTGGGTTTGGAAGAGGAATTTGGAACTGAGTATTCCCTGAAGGGAATGAATTTTCCTGCTAATCTTCATTAAAAATGACTTCACCTGTAGAGAAGCAGGTTCTTCTCCTGTTGGATTCCATGTATAAATGTCCTGGAGCTGTTTGCTGGTAGCATTCTAGAATGATACAGGGATCTTGGAATTAAGTTGGGTTCCTGTGAGCCCTAGAAATAACTGGCAATATTGACAATGTAACTGACTTATGTACTTAAAAGAACCATAGGCTGGCCTCATCTTTGTTTTGAAGTTTTAGGTGCTCCAATTCTGTCCACGCGTGGAATAACATTAATGAGGAAAGCAAGAGTCTAGAGAGTTGAATTTAACAATAAAAAACAACCCATTGTATCACTTCAACAATGCTATGAAGGAGGTAATATTATTATGTCTATTTTGCAGCTAAGGGAAAATAAAGGGGACTATAAAAGTAGGTATCTGAATACCGGTGTCATAAATTCCAGCATCACAGCAACATATAAGCCCCTACAGTACAACAAACTGACAGACACAGGCTTCAGCTGAGCTTCCAGATTAAGACAGACTAGAAAGAAGGACCTGGAAGTCTAGTTCTGAAAAGAATTAGCCAGTGAAAACTTTATGAATAGCAGTGAAACATTGTCTAATACAGTGCTGGAAGATGAGCCCCCAGGTTAGAAGACACTCAAAAGATGACTGGCAAAGAGCTGCCTCCTCAAAGTAGAGTCGACCTTAATGATGTGGATGGCATAAAGCTTCTGGGACCTTCATTTGCTAATGTGTCATGACTCAAAATGAGAAGGAACAGCTGCAAACGTCCATTAATACTTGGAATGTGGAATGTACACAGTATGAATCTAGGAAAACTGGAAGTCATCAAAAATGAAATGGAACACATAAACATCAATATCCTAGGCATTAGTGAGCTGAAATGGACTGGTATTGGCCATTTTGAATCACCCAATCATATGGTCTACTACGCTGGGAATGACAACTTGAAGAGGAATGGCTTTGTATTCTTCATCAAAAAGAACATTTCAAGATCTATCCTAAGTACAATGCTGTCAGTGATAGGATAATACCCATATGCCTATAAGGAAGACCAGTTAATATGACTATTATTCAAATTTATACACCAACCCCTAAGGCCAAAGATGAAGAAATTGAAGATTTTTACCAGCTTCTGCAGTCTGAAATTGATCATACATACAATCAGGGTGAACTGATAATTACCGGTGATTGGAATGCAAAAGTTGGAAACAAAGACAAATTGGTAGTTGGAAAATACGGTGTTTATGATAGAAATGATGCCGGAGATCGAATGATAGAATTTTGCAAGACTAACGACTTCTTCATTGCAAATACCTTTTTTCATCAACACAGATGATGACTATACATATGGACCTCGCCAGATGGAATACACAGGAATCAAGTCGACTACATCTGTGGAAACAGACAATGGAAAATCTCAATGTCACCAGTCAGAACAAGGCTAGGGGCCGACAGTGGAACAGACCATCAATTTGTCCTATGCAAGTTCAAGTTGAAACTGAAGAAAATTAGAACAAGTCCATGAGATCCAAAGTATGTCTTTGAATACATCCCACCTGAATCTAGAGACAATCTCAAGGATAGATTTGACACTTGATCATTAACGATGGAAGACCAGATGAGTGTGGAATGACATCGAGGACGTCATACATGAAGAAAGCAGGAAGTCATTAAAAAGACAAGAAAGAAAGAAAAGACCAAAATGGATGTCAGAAGAGAGTCTGAAACTCGCTCTTGAAAGTCGAGCAGCTAAAGCAAAAGGAAGAAATGATGAAGTAAAAGAATTGAACAGAAGATTTCAAAGGGCAGCTCGAGAAGACAAAATAAGGTATTATAATGACATGTGCAAAAAGCTGGAGATAGAAGACAAAGAAGGAAGAACACATTCAGCATTTCTCAAGCTGAAATAACTGATGAAAAAATTCAAGCCTAAGTTGTAATAGTGAAGGATTCTATGGGAAAATATTAAACGATGCAGGAAGCATCAAAAGATGGAAGGAATACACAGAGTCATTATACCAAAAATAATTGGTCGATGTTCAACCATTTCAGGGAGTAGCATAAAATCAGGAACCAAGGGTACTGAAGGAAGAAGTACCAATTGCACTGAAGGCACTGGCCAAAAACAAGGCTCCAGGAATGGACAGAATGCCAATTGAGGTGTTTCAGCAAATGGATGCAGCGCTGGAAGTGCTCACTCGTCTATGCCAAGAAATTTGGAAGACACTTACCTGGCCAACCGACTGAAAGAGATCCGTATTTATGCCTGTTCCCAAGAAAGGCTATCAACTGAATGCAGAAATTATCAAACAATATCATTAATATTACATGCAAGCAAAATTTTGCTGAAGATCAAAAGCGGCCACAGCTGTATATTGACAGGTAACTGCCAGAAACTCAGGCCAGATTCAGAAGAGTATGTGGAACCAGGGATATCAATGCTGATGTCAGATGGATCCTGGCTGAAAACAGAGAATACCAGAAGGTTGTTTATCTGTATTTTATTGTAAGTAAGGGCATTCAACTCTGTAGATCATAACAAATTATGGAGAACATTGCAAAGAATAGGAATTCCAGAACACTTAAGTTGTGGTCATGAGGAATCTGTGCATAGATCAAGTGGCAGTTGTTTGGACAGAACAAGGGAATCCTGCTTGGTTTAAAGTCAGGAAAGGTGTGCATCAAGGTTGTATTCTTTCACCATACCTATTCAATCTATATGCTGAGCAAATAATCTGAGAAGCTGGACTATGTATAGAAGAACGGGGCATCAGAATTGGAGGAAGACTCATCAACAACCTGTATTATGCAGATGACTCAACCTTGCTTGGTCAAAGTGCTTAAAGAATAGGACTTGAAGCACTTACTGATGAAAATCAAAGACCACAGCCTTCAGTATGGATTACACCTCAACATAAAGAAATAGCCCCTCCCTCAGGTAGTTGCTAAGAGCTCCTCTGTTTTTCCCTATAGAAGTAAAAGTAGCCCCTACTCTATTTTTACAGGTTAACTGACACCTTAAGCCAACCTGATGGATGTAATTTTTCACCTCTCTAAAATAAGAAAAAATCTTCTCCTTTCTCAACAGAATTTGTATCAGTTTTTCTGGGGCTCACAAGATTCTCTTATTTCCCAGTTTCCTCATTATACTCTCAGTAGGAAAAAAATAATCAACATAAAGAAAACAAAAATCCTCACAACTGGACCAATAAGCAACATCATAATATATGGAGAAAAGATTAAGGGTGTCAAGAATTTCCTTTTATTTTGATCTGCAATCAACACCCACAGAAACAGGAGTCAAGAAATCAAAAGATGCATTGCACTGGGCAAATCTGCTACAAAGGACCTCTTTAAAGTGTTGAAAAGCAGAAATGTCACCTTGAAGACTAAAGTGTGCCTGACCCAAACCATGGTATTTTCAATAGCCTCATATGCGTGAGAAAGCCCATGAACGAATAAGGAAGTCCAAAGAAAAATTGACACACTTAAATTGTGGTGTCGACAAAGAATATTTAATATACCATGGACTGTCAAAAGAATGAACAAATCTATCTTGGGAGAAGTACAACCAGAATACTCCTTCGAGGCAAAGAAGGTGAGACTGAGTCTTACGTACTCTGGGCATGTTGTCAGGAGGGATCAGTCCTTGGAGAAGGACACCATGCTTGGTAAAGTACAGATCAGCAGAAAAGAGGAAGACCCTCAACAAGGTGGATTGACACAGTGGCTGCAACAACGGGCTCAAGCGTATCAATGATTGTGAGCACGGCGCAGGACCAGGAAGTGTTTCGTTTGGTTGTACATAGGGTCGCTATGAGTTGGAACCAATCGATGGAACCTAACAATAACAATCAAAATAGGAGCCCTGGTGTCACAGTAGTTATGAGGTCTGCTGTTAACCAAAAGGCCAGCAGTTCGAATCCAACAGCTGCTCCTTGGAAACCCTATGGGGCAGCACTACCCTGCCCTACAGGATCTCTGTGAGTCCAAATCAACCCAGTGGCAACAGGTTTGGTTTGGTTTTATAGGCTGATAAGTTCCTGTAGACCACACGGTTGTGTTAAGTGATCTGGAGAGCTCAGGAGCAGCAAAGTTCTGTCGGTTCATCCTTTTGCTCGTTCTAAGGGCCAGTCACCTTTTGAGTTGCTGGGGACCCAGCAATACACAAGCCAAACATCCCTGCTCTTCTGCAGGTCCCTTGTATTGGGGTAATGACAGTAGGCTAAACAACCATCCACCTGGTGGAATTTACAGACTACAGAATTCCCCAGAGATACTAAGAAATTTCCTGTGGAAGGAAATAGAGAATGAGTGGACTGGCTGAGAATCTGAGTGTGGGTGAGGACTGGAGGTCAAATGGTTTGAGAATTGGAGTATTTTATTTTGAACACTGGGAAAATGAATTTAATTACATTTAGAATCTGGCATTAGCTTCAAAGTGATGTTTCAAAAGCAAGACTCTTTAATAGAGACAGTACATTAATTACTTTCCAAAAAAAAAACAAAAAAACCAAGCTAGTTGCTGTCAAGTCACTTCTGACTTGTATGCAGACTTCATGGGGTTTTCAAGGTTGTGAACTTTCAGAAACAGATTGCCAGGTCTTTCTTCCAAGGTGCCTCTGCATAGATTTGAACTGCCAACTTTTCAACTGGTAGTCAAACGCTTAAGAGTTAGCACTACTCAGGGGCTCCCTCTTTCTACACAAAGACTTATGTAATCAACCTCAATTGCCCCAAGGAGTTTTTTTTTTTTTCCCTGAGGAAAAGAAGGATACATAAGAGTCTTAGAAATAGGATATGGGACAATAAGAATTGAGAGCGTCGAGGTGTTCCTGTGTAATAGTTGTCATATAGAAACATTAAGTGATTTAAAATAAAATTTCTATCCCTTGTGTTTATAGGGGCCCTGGTGGCATAGTGGTTAAGAGCTTGACTGCTAACCAAAAGGTTGGCAGTTCAAATTTACCAGCCTCTCCTTGGAAACCCTATGGGGGCAGCTCTACTCTGTCTTTATAGAGTTGCTATGAGTCACATCATATGCACGTGAAGGCTGGACAATGAATAAGGAAGACCGAAGAACTGACTCCTTCGAATTGTGGTGCTGGTGAAGAATGCTGAATATACCGTGGACTGCCAAAAGAATGAACAAACCTGTCTTATAGGAAGTACAACCAGAATGCTCCTTAGAAGCAAGGATGACAAGAACTGCGTCTTACATAATTTGGACATGTCGTCAGGAGGGATCAGTCCCTAGAGAAGGACATCATGCTTGGTGAAGTACAGGGTCAGCGGAAAAGAGGAAGACCCTCAACGAGATGGACTGACACAGTGGCTGTAACAATGGGCTCAAGCATAACAAAGATTGTGAGGATGGTCCAGGACCAGGTAGTGTTTCGTTCTGTGGTACATAGGGGGCCTATGAATCAGAACCAACTTGACGGCACCTAACAGCAAGAGTCGGAATTAACTTGACACTAATGGTTTTGGTTTTTTTGTGTTTACAACATTTGAATAGTTTGTCTTCTTGATTATCTCCACCCCCACCCTATGAATGACTATAGGAATGATTAGTCTCATGATGAATCTTATGCTGTTTTTACTCTCACCATAGTCTTCTCTTCAAGTCTTTGAATCTACCAACCTGCCAGTTTCGTTCCCTTTTCCCTCAATTGTTTTCCCCCCATGTGAATTAGCTAGCTTAATTTCCTTAAGTGTATGTTTTATTTTATGATGTGGACAAAGCCAGAGAAATTTCATGAGGAATTTTACAAGGAAAAAACCTAAATCATAGGTAAGCAATTTCTTTTACTTGCTTGTTACCTCACAGCCTAAATGGCCTCAACACGTGGTGAATATATTTTTGAGTTTTTTTTTTTTTTTTTAACCAAAACTATTGTGGAAAAAATTAATAGCATCAGAAAAGAACTTGGAATGATCTAAACCAAAGTAGACATTTTAATGAATTTTTAAAGATATCGATCATCAGCTTTGCATGCTTTTTATATTTCTTTAGAGGATACCAATTTATTTTTCTTAAAAATAAAACATATTGGAGTAGACAGTTCTTTAAAAAGAATTTTCCAGCTCAGACAGATAAAAATGGAAGGTTATGTTTTGTACATTCTGTTCATGAATTACATTGACCATATCTCATTAAGGCCCATTTATCTTATATTATATACTTAGTATCTCTGATGCTTAGATCTTGCTGGTGGTCTCTTCCCCTTTATTACATGGTAGCATGTTCACCAGAAATAAACATTCTGTATGATGGAATCGACTCGACGGCACTGGGTTTTGGGTTAGATGATGTGGACAAAGTCAGAGAAATTTTATGAGGAATTTTATAAGGAAAAAAACCTAAATCATTACCTACAGACTCATCACCTCCATGTATACTGAATTTATACATGCTCTCAAATAGAATAGAATAAAAGAAAAAATATAAACAAGCAAACAAAAGTAAGAAATAGACAATTCGGTTACCACTGGGTTGGTTTTTTTTTTGAAAAATAACGGAAGTATTTTCTTTGTGTTTTAAAATTATACTTTCATATAAGGAATATTACTACGCCTATTTAGAGAAATTCAGAAAACTGTAAGGAAAATCTTCTGGCATTTCTGCCAAAGATCACACCTGAAAAGCAGATCAGTACCTGTTCTTTATATGGTTCAGCATATGGCCTGTCTCACTAAACACAGCAAGTGCATTTCAAAAGACTATATGCTACAGGTACTGAGTGTTGTCCTGTAAATGTTTATTAAGTCAAATTGATAATGTTATTCAAATCTCTGTATGTTTAAGAAAAACAGTTGCTCTCCAGTCCATTCTGGCTCATGACAACCTCATGTGTGTAAGACTAGAACTGTGCTCCGTAGGGTTTTCAATGGCTGAATTTGCAGAAGCAGATCACCAGGCCTTTCTTCTGAGATGCCTTTGTGTAGACTCAAACCTCTGACCTTTCAGTTAGCACCTGAGCTCGTTAACTGCACCCCCCGGGGACTCCTCTATATGTTTACAAACTTTTAAAGTATTTTTTTTTAAATCTATTATTGAGGTAGGCTGATAAAATTTCAAATTAGAACTGTAGATTTTTTTATTCATCCCTTTAATTCTGTCAAGAATTTTCCATGTATTTTGCACCTTGCGTATGTATTTGGTATAATTATATGTGCTTGATGAATTGCCGCTTTGTATTATTAAGAAATTTCTCTCTTTATCCTTGGTAATACTCTTTGTCCTGAAGTCTGTTTTGCCTGACATTCGCATAGAAATATTTCATGCTTAGTGTCGTTTAGTATTTCTTTTTCTATTCTTTTACTTTCAACGGGCCTGGGTCTTTTTACTTAAAATTGGTATTGATGAATCTTGCTCTAGGTATTAAAATATTTACCCTTATCACAGTCTACCTTTAACTGATATTATATCACTTTATGTAAATGTAAGAAATTTATTTTTTGTGGTACTGTCACCATGTATTTTCTCTCCAGAAATGTTATGAACCCCGTACTACATCGTTATTTTTGCTTAAAGAACCAATTGACCTTTTTTTTTATTTTTAATTGATTTTAAATGAGTTAATAAAGAATAATCTTTCCCTTTTCCCCATGCTTTTACCATTTTAGGTGGACTTCGTTTTTTTCCTGTAGATCTGAAGTTCTGTCTAGTACCAAATCTTTTTGTTTGAAGAAATTGCTTCAGAATTTTTGTAGGGTGAGTCTGTCTCCAGTGACAAATAGTACTCAACTTTTGTTTATCTGAAAGTGTCTTTATTTTTAAGGGATATTTTTGCTTAAACATACAGTTACATGTTGACAGTTTTTTCTTTATTAGTTTAATCACTTTAAATATTTCATTTTGTTCTGGCCTCATTGTTTCTAATGAAATAACAACCATTAGCGTCCTTATTATTGTCCCCCTGAATACAATGTCTTTCTTCTCTAGCTGCCTTTAAGATTTTCTCTTTACCTCTGGTTTTCAACAATTTGATTATAATATGTTTAAGTTTAGCTTTCTTTGTATTTATCTTGCTTGGTTATTACTGACCTTCTGGGATATGCATGTGACTTTTTAAACTAATTTGTAAAAAATTAAGCAATATTTCTACAATTATTTTTTTTCCTCTTTAACTCTCTTTATCCCTTCAGAAACTCCTGCTATATTTAGGTTACACCAGTTGATACTGTTCATTTTTTTATCCTTTTTTTCTCACACTTTTTAAAATTTCTATTGACCTATGTTCCAGTTCTCTGAATCTTTCTTCTAATTTCTCCATTCATGATAATGAAATCCAAATTTTTTTTTTTTGATATTGCACAGGTGTTTCATATGGTTGTGTTTCATAAACTCCCTTTTAAAATTTTCTATATTTCAAGTCATTTTTTGTTTATTCTAAAACATGGCATATTTGAGGGTCTATGTCCATTGATTATATATTTTTTTAAATACGAGTCATTTTTTTGCTACTCCTCATGTCTATTGGCTTTTGATTGAATATTGGACATTGGGAATGATGCATCATAGTGACCTGAGTTTCTGTTATCATCTTCTAAAGAGTGTTCAATTTGATTTTAGTAGAGTTAATTTCCTGAGGGATCACCACAAACCTGTGGAGGCTTGATTTTAGGCTCTGTTAAGGTATGTCTTTTTCAGTTTTACCTTTAGATTAACCTAAATTTTGGAATGAGTCATTACTAAGGCATGGTTCTTCTGGGGTTTCAGTGGAAATCCTGATTTGTTTACCATCCTTTTGCTTGGAAGGCTTGAACTTCCAATGCTCTCTCCCCAGCAATGGGTGGCTTTTGAAATCTCCCAGTTCTTTCAAACTTCTTCCTGCTACTTCTGATGGGCTGCTTGGGTTCCTGTCACATACAAGCACAGTTAACTGTTGATCAAGGATGTGAAAGCAATTTTATGTAGGTTTGGGGGCTCTTGGATTTCCCCATTCAATTTCCAGACACTCTGACCTCCACATCATCAACCTAATGAGACTTTTGTTTTTAGCTTGAGTTCTATTCCTTGTGAAATACATGGACAGTGGTGTGCCCCTAGGGGAAAACCTGCACAATTGTAAATTTCATTTATGTGTTTCCTTTTTCAAAAGGCTAATATGCTCTAGTTTCTGCCTGCTTATATTTTCTCATCTATGCCTTCAAATACCTGTTTTAATATCATACTGAGAGCTTATAATTTATAATTCTTAATATTTGCAATGTTTACAAATTAATACCTCTAAAGCTAAAGCTGAAAGTGAAGAGAACTTGAAGCACTTACTGAGGAAGATCAAAGACTACAGCCTTCAGTATAGATTACTCCTCAACATAAAGAAAACAAAAATCCTCACAACTGAACCAATAAGCAACACCATGATAAATAGGGAAAATATTGAAGTTGCCGAGGATTTCATTTTACTTGGATCTACAATCAACACCCATAGAAGCAGCAGTCAGGAAATCAAATGACACGTTGCATTGGACAAATCTTCTGCAAAGATATCGCCTTGAAGACTAAGGTGTACCTGATCCAAGCCGCGGTGTTTTTAATCGCTTCGTATGCCTGTAAAAGCTGGATAATGAATGAGGAAGATCGAAGGAGAGTCAGTGCCTTTCATTTACAGTGTAGGTGAAGAATACTGAATATACTATAGACTGCCAAAAAAAAAAACTAACAAATCTTCCTTGAAAGAAGTACAACCAGAATGCTCCTTAAAAGCAAGGATAGCAAGACTGCATCTCACATACTTTGGGCATGTTATCATGCTTGGTAAGGCAGAGGGGCAGCGAAAAAAGAGAAAGACCCTCAATGAGATGGACTGGCACAGTGGCTGCAACAATGAGCTCAAATATAACAGCGATTGTGAGGATGGTTCAAGGCTCGGCAGTGTTGCGTACACTGTGTCACTATGAGTCAGAACTGACTCGATGGCACCTAACAACAACATTTCATTTCAAGAGATGGCCCAATTCCATATCAGTCTTCTAGCCTGTTCACCGTCACTTTCATTAAAGATTGGTGTGTCCCAATGCACAAAGGGAAATATATCACTATAGATATTCTTTATAAAAAGTTCACAGACTGGGGTTAAAATACACATCTGACTCTTAATAGATGTGTGATGTGGGGAAGGTCACATATTTTCTGATTCTTTGTTTTCTTATATCTAAAATGAAGAACTATAAAATATATATTTAAAAAATTATATGAATGAATGAAATGAAAATAAAAATAAGTCTATGTCATAAAGTGTTAAATGGTAGTTACATTTATGGTATGTTTTCTTTTTAAAAAAGATTTTGCCTAATTTGGGTTAAAATCCCAAAATTACTTCCAAGAAGTTTCACCTCACGCTTCAACTTTTGTTGATAAAGAACAAAGGATTTAGGCTATAAGCTAAGCAACCTTGCCATTTGGTGGGTGGATGTTAAGCAGGCACAGATAATGACGAAAAACTGAAGTAATTCAAGAATTGTTAGTGCTAGAAAGCCAAGTGTCACAGAGATTAAGGGCTCACTTAGGCTTTGGCAGAAAAGAGCAGTGGATTCATATCCAACTCTGCCAGCAAATATCTATGTAACCTTAGGTAAAATATTTAACTTTTCTAAGTTCAGTTTCCTCATATTTACATGGGTTTGATATTAAATATGCATTTAGGAATTCTTAATGAGGTATAATGAAATATGTACTTTTAAATCATTGAGCATGTGCCTGGCATACAGCAAGCCTCATAGAATGTTACTGGTTGTTGTTATAAACTCAGCAATGACGGTGTGTCAAATATTTTCCCAAGTACAGTGAAATAAACCAAATAAAATTTAAATAAGAAAATTCGTAAAATCAATGAAATAAATGACACATATTCAGAATATTCTTTGGGGACAGCTTTTATTTTATAAGAATCCCAGCAGCTGAGTTTTCAATTGGGAAGGGAACTGAAATTCTCAAGATAGGTGAAGCGCTTATTTCAAATATTCCAGAAAAAGCATAATATTCCAAGAAATGACCATTGTAAAGTAATAAGAAAAATTATTATGATGATGATATTTGCTGTCACTATATTGTTGTTTGGAAACCCTGGTGGCCTAGTGGTTAAGTGCTACAGCTGCTAACCAAGAGGTCGGCAGTCCAAATCCGCCAGGCACTCTTTGGAAACTCTATGGGGAAGTTCTACTCTGTCCTATAGGGTCGCTATGAGTCAGAATCGACTTGACGGCAGTGTGTGTGTGTGTGTGTGTGTGTTGTTGTTGTTGTTGTTAGGTGCTGTTGAGTCAGTTCCGACTCACAGTGACCCTAGGTACAACAAAATGAAACACCGACCAGTCCTGTGCCATCCTCACAATCGTTGCTGTTTGAGCCCGTTGTTGCAATCACTGTGTCAATCCATCTCCTTAAGGGTCTTCCTCTTTTTCGCTGACCCTCTACTTTTCCAAGCATGATGTCCTTTCCACGGACTGGCCCCTCCTGATAACGTTTCCATAGTATGTGAGATGAAGTCTCATCATCCATTCTGAGGAGCATTCTGGCTGTTATGAGCCTTCCTCCAATCCTGATATCACATTCTTTTTCATACAGTCCAACTTCTCCGATTGTTTGCTCAGCATGTAGATAGAATCTGTCACTATATTGTTTTATGCATGAAAAAAAAATTTTTTTTTATCTCTAGTTTTACTAACATCTTGTAAAAATATCTGTTGTCAACCAGGTTTTATTGGTAATTAAGTTGAGGCTTAGATGGGTGGAATGATTGCACTGAGATGTGAACTAAGGTCTGATTCTAAAACCTGTACTCTTACCCTTAGTATGCTTAGTCTAAGATTCATAAGCTATCATAAATCATGACTAAAGTTTTTTTTAGACCATATCTCCTGAATCTTGGTTTGAAATTACTGTCATTATAAGTTTTTCTATCATGTTGGTGAAGTACACAGGAGAAGCCAGAGATCCTTTTTTCTGGGAAGTTAGTTAGTTGGTCAATTAGAAAAAAAAAAAAAAAGCCTAAATGCTTCTAGAAAAAAATGAAATTAAATATGACAAAAAGCAGCTGATTCAAAAAAGATTCAAACACACTTATTAATCACACTTAATATGTGCATGAGTGCTAGGAATTTGCTGTAATATCAAAAGCAACTGGAGCCACATGATTTGTTGGCAAACAGATTACAATGAAAACAAGACATAAATAAGAAAAAAAAAAGGCATCAGCATTTCCACAAAAGATCTGATACAAAGAACAAAGGGAGTAAGTTTTCCAAGTAAGAGATACAGTATGTGTAGAAATTCACTTTAGTCAGCTTGGCTTTTAGTCATACTTCAAGTATTTTTAGAAAATTGAATGCAAGCTACCTAATCTTAAAACATAGCCCTGTGGGCATCTACTTCAAGAAACCTTCCCTTTCAATCAATTCTGCTTTTTTTTTTCTTGTCTTTCTGCATCGTAGGGGATATATTTCTTAGAACACTCTTGTGAAATGTATAAACCATAACCATGGATAGGTCTTATTTCAAGGTCACTACTGCCTCTAGAGTAACATACCTCCTATTCTTCGGGGATTTAATCACATGTTGCTGCACTTTCAATGGAAAAATCTGGCTCACTTCTTCAGATGAATTAGAGACCTCAGTGGTGCATGGCATTTTTTCATTGTTATTGAAAGGAAAAAAATAGAGGGCAAGAATAAGTGAGTCTCTACTTCCGTTACTATCTCCAAAGTGGAAAATTCTAAATATGCTTCTGGTATACAAAAAAGATATGATTTTTTTTTTCTTTTTGGCCTGATTGGTTTCCTACTGAAACACACAAGTATACATCTATATATAATCAGCAATGTACAGACGTCAAAATAGGGGAATTCATCAATCACGTAATTGACCTAGACTAGACCATGTTGTCTTATTATATTGGGAAATTGCAAGAGGGTGGGAATAGCAGGTAGTCAGGCTTTTTTTTTTTTTTTTTCTTACTTTCAGAAGGATTAAGGATAATTGGTAATGAAAGGCATGAAATGGGTGATATTCGTTCACTTATCAAAAAAAAAAAACAGAACTAATTACTTTGGCAATTAAATGTTTTAAAGACAGACTTCTTACCTACCAAAACATTATGGAAGACACTCTGAGGAGTCTGACGCTGTAAAAGAATTTATTACAGGCTCAATGAGAAAGTAAGACTGATACAAGAAAAATGTTTATGTCTGAGAAAGAAAGGAAAGGTTTTATAAAAAAATTATTTTGTTTTAATTAAAAAGATAAATCAAAATTAAAGATGTGTTGGAGGTTTCTTATTGCTGCTCTTAAGATTTGTCACTTTTTTAAAAAAACCATTGATTAGCCCAATTGTGACTTAAAAAAAAATGTTTTTGTCATATGTTTGTTGTTAAGTGATGGAATTGTAGATAGATTTTACTTCTTTATACCTGTTTTAGATCAAAATAAAATATAAATATTTTATAATAAGCTTGTACTATTTTTATAACTGAAAAACATAGAGCTGATTTTTTTTTAAGAGGTAAGGTATATATACAAAGGTATATACAAAGTATAATATATTGAAAGCTGCATTATTTATTTATTTTAGTTTTATTTATTGAATTTATATGTTATTAATTGGGAATATTTTTATATCTTCTTGGAAAAGGCTAATTATTTAAGTAACTAAGTATATCAGAAATACTATTTTTATATACAAAAATGGCTGCAGCAGTATATTGACGGGGAACTGCCAGAAATTCAGCCCAGTTTCAGAAAAGGTTGTGGAACCAGGGATATCATTGCTGATGTCAGATGGATCCTGGCTGAAAGCAGAGAATGCCAGAGGATGTTTATTTGTGTTTTTTTGACTATGGAAAGGCATTCAACTGTATGGATCATAACAAATTATGGATAACATTGCAAAGAATGGGAATTCCAGAACAGCTCACGAGGAACCTTTACATAGATCAAGAGGCAGTTGTTCGGACAGAACAAGGGGATATTGACTGGTTTAAAGTCAGGAAAGGTGTATGTCAGTGTCGTATTCTTTCACCATACCTATTTAATCTGTATGCTGAACAAATAATTGGAGCAGCTGGACTACGTGAAGAAGAACAGGGCATCAGGATTGGAGGAAGACTCATTAACAACCTGTGTTATACAGATGACACAACCTTTCTTGCTGAAAGTGAAGAGGACTTGAAACACTTACTAATGAAGATCAAAGACCACAGCCTTCAGTATGGACTGCACCTCAACATAAAGAAAAGAAAAATCCTCACAACTGGACCAATGAGCAACATCATGATAAACGGAGAAAAGATTGAAGTTGTCAAGGATTTCATTTTACTTGGATCCACAATCAATGGCCATGGAAGCAGCAGTCAAGAAATCAAAAGACGCATTACATTGGGTAAATCTGCTGCAAAGGACCTCTTTAAAGTGTTGAAGAGCAAAGATGTTACCTTGAAGACTAAGGTGTGCTTGATCCAAGCCATGGTATTTTCAGTCACATCATATGCATGTGAAAGCTGGACAACGAATAAGGAAGACCAAAAGAGAATTGACACCTTTGAATTGTGGTGTTGGCGAAGAATATTGAATATCCCATGGATTGACAAAAGTGTGAACAATTCTGTCTTGGAAGAAGTACAACCAGAATGCTCCTTAACAGCAAGGATGGTGAGACTGCGTCTTGCATACTTTGGACATGTTGTCAGGAGGGATCAGTCCCTGGAGAAGGACATCATGCTTGGCAGAGTACAGGGTCAGGGGAAGAGGAAGACCCTCAACGAGGAGGACTGACACAGTGGCTGCAACAATGAGCTCAAGCATAACAATGATTGCGAGCATGGCGCAGGACCTGGCAGTATTTCATTGTGTTGTACACAGGGTCGCTATGAGTCTGAACTGACTCAATGGCACCTAACAACAGCAACAACATAGTTCAAGGAATAGTTGGGATCAGGCATGATATTGCTGTTTTTATTTTCTTTATATTATCTAAGCATTAAAAACTTTGAACAAAGAATTTAAGATGTACTGAAGGTATCTAGATATGACTATAAAACCCCAAAACCCACTGTTGTCAAGTCGATTCCAATTCATAGTGACCATAGGAGACAGAGTAAAACTACACCATAGATTTCCAAAGTATAAATCTTTATGGAAGCAGACTGCCAAACCTTTCTCCCATGGAATGGCTGGTAAGTTTGAACTGCTGACTTTTGGTTAGCAGCCAAGAGCTTTAACCACAGGGCCACTGGCGCTCTGAGAACAGACAATAAAATTAGTAATATTGGTGCTAGCAATTTATATATTAAAATGCAGATACTTTGCAATTTATATATGAAAATGATAACTTATCATATGGAACCCTATTTACATATACATGGAAATGAGGGCTATCTAATTAATAAGACGAAATGAAGAAAAACTAACTAGTAAAACTTAAGACTTGTCTAACTTGGCATTCCTATCAGTAGAACACAAATTATATAGAAAATCTTGATAATGACATAATTAAGATTTACTAAAATGAAGGCAAGAAAAGAGATTTTATGGAAAAAATACATACCAATACAATTTGTGTTAGTCTTCATTATTTTACTTATAAAAATATCGCAAACCTGTTGGGACACACAGACATGCACAATAATTAATAATTAATTTTAGTCTTACTAAACACTGCCAACTCTCAGTCATATAAATAACATAGTTTTGCCCATATTTTTCAATTTTGTTCTCATGAAGTTATATTTACACATATAGTATGTAGGCCTGTATTTGCCTACATTGCCCAGAACCCTGAAAATGTTAGAGAGTAGTCTGTTCACATTGCATAAAGTCACTTAGGAATAATGAGCAAAGCATAATACAAGGTTCCTGGGTATATAAACCAAGTAATTTTTGTTTGTTGACCTTGTACAGCTTTACTAAATTTGGTTATTTAGCTCTAGAAGTTTTCTTGTGGACTCTATCGAATTTTCTAAACGTAGGATCATATCATCCCCAAATAGAGTTAATTTTACTCCTTTTCCAATCTGGATACATTTTAAATCTTTTTCATGTCTTATTGCTGTGACTAGGACTTCTAACGCAATATTGAACATAAGTGATGAGAGTGGGTACTCTTGTTTTCTTTCTGATTTCAAGGGGAAAGCTCTCAGTCTTTCTCCATTAAGTACAATGTTGACAGTAAGCTTTTCATATGCCCTGAATCATATTGACAAATTTCTTTTCTATTCCAGTCTTAAGGTTTTCATCAGGAAGGTGTGTTGGATTTTATCAAACGTTCTTTATGCATCCAAAGAGACAATCACGTGGTTCTTTTCCTTTGCTCTGTAAAGCACAAAACCAAACCCACTTTCATCCAGTCAATTCTGATTCGTAGCGATCCTATTGGACAGAGTAGACCTGCCCCACAGGGTTTGGTGGATTTGAACTGCTGACCTTTTGGTTGGCAGTCAAACACTTAAACTACTGCACCACGAGGACTCCATTGTTCTTTAGATGTGGTGTATTACATTGATTGATTTTTCTGATGTTGAACCATCCTTGCATTCCTGGAATAAATCCTTCTAGGTAATGGTGTATGACTCTTAATATGCTGTTGGATTCTGTTTGCTGGTATTTTGTTGGGGACTTTTGCATTTATATTCAGGAGAGATACTGGCTTTCCTTTCTTGTGGTGTCTTTGTCTGGTTTGGGTATCAGGGTTATGTTTGCTTCACAGAATGAATTAGGGAATATTCCTTCCTTCTCTATTTTTTTAGAGGCATTTAAATAGTACTGGTGTCAATTCTTTAAATGTTTGGTAGAATTCCTCAGTGAAGCCATCTAGTCCCAGGACTTTTATTTGTTGGGAGGTTTTTGATCACCGATTTGTTCTCTTCACTTCTTATGGATCTGTTGAGATTTCCTATTTCCTCTTGTATCGATTTGGGTAGGTCATGTGCTTCTAAGGATTTGTTCATTTCATTTAGTTTATCCAGTGTGTTGCCATACAGTTGTTCATAATATTCTGTCATAATTCTCTTTATTTCTATGAGATCAGTTGTAATGTCCCCTCTTTCATTTTTTATTTTGGTTATTTGCATCTTTTCTCTTCTTTTTTTTTTTTTTTTTGTCAGTCTACCTAAAGATTTGTCAATTTTATTGATCTTTTCAAAGAACCAAGGTCTTGGTTTATTGATTCTATTTTTTTCTGTTTTCAATTTTACTTATTTCTGCTCTGATCTTTGTTATTTCCTTTCTTCTGGTAGGTTTAGGCTTAGTTTGCTTTTCTCTTTCTTATTCCTGAAGTTGTCAAGTTAGGCTGTTGATTTGAGATCTTTCTTCTTTCTTCATGTAGGCTTCTTTTGCTGTAAGTTTCCCTTTGAGTACTGTCTTTGCTGCTCTCATAAGTTTTGGTATGTTGTCCTTTCATTTCATTTGACTCTAGGAAATTTCTGATATCTATTTTTATTTCTTCCTTGACCCATTAGTATGTTTGTGTACTTTGGGGTTTTTTCTGTTATTGATTTCTAACTTCACTCCATTGTGGTCAGAGAAAATACTTTGCATGATTCCAAACTTTTTAAATTTGCAAAGACTTGCTTTGTGACCTAACATGTGGTCTGTCCTGGAGAATAATTCATATTATTCTGGAGTAGAATGCTGGAGTAGAATGCATATTGTGCTGTTTTGGGATGGGTGTTCTATATAGGTCTGCTAAGCCCAGCTGGGTGATAGTGTCATCCCTGTCTTCTTTTTCCTTGTTGATCTTCTAGATATTCTATCCAATGTAGAAAGTGGTATATTAAAGTCTCCAACTATTATTTTAGTACTATTTTCCCCTTTAATTCTATCAGGGTTTGCTTTATATGTTTATGCCCCAATGTTTGGTGCATATATATTTATAATTGTTAAATCTTCTTGATTAATTGAAACTTTTATCACTATATAATGTCTGTCTTCATCTCTTCTAACAGATTTTGTTTTAAGGTCTACTTTGCCTGATAATAAGATTGCCACCCTAGCTCACATTTTGTTTTTATTTACATGGAATATTTTTCTTCACCCTTTCATGTTCAATCTATTTTTTAAAAATTTTTATTGTGCTTTAAGTGAAAGTTTACAAATCAAGTCATTCTCTCATACAAAAATTTACACATACCTTGCTGTATACTCCTAGTTGTTCTCCCCCTAATGAGACAGCATACTCTTTCGCTCCACTCTATATTTTCATGTTCATTTGGCCACCTTCTGACCCCCTCTGCCTTCTCATCTCCCCTCCAGACAGGACCTATCCACATAGTCTCATGCGTCTATTTAATCCAGGAAGCTCACTCCTCACCAGTATCATTTTTTATCCCATACTCTAGTCCAATCCTTGTCTGAACAGTTGGCTTTGGGAATGATTCCTGTCCTGGGTTAACAGAAGGCCTGGGGACCATGACCTCCAGGGTCCTTCTAGTCTCAGTCAGACTATTAAGTAAGGCCTTTTTACAAGGATTTGAGGTCTGCATCCCCCTGCTCTCCTGCTCCCTCAGGGGTTCTCTGTTGTGTTCCCTGTCAGACCAGTCATCGGTTGTACCTGGGTACCATCCAACTCTTCTGCTCTCAGGCTGATGTAGTCCATGGTTTATGTGGCTCTTTCTGTCTCTTGGGCTCATAATCACCTTGTGTCCTTTGCTCCAGGTGGGTTGAGACCAATTGATGAATCTTAGATGGATGCTTGCTAGCGCTTAAGACCCCAGATGCCACTCTCCAAAGTGGGATGCAGAATGATTTCTTAACAGATTTTATTATGCCAGTTCACTTAGATGTCCCCTGAAACCATGGTCCCCAAACCCCAGCTGCTGTTACCCTGGACTTCAAAGCATTCAGTTTATTTAGGAAACTTCTTTGCTTTTGGTTTATCCCAGTTGTGCTGACCTCTTCTGTATTGCTTGTTGTCTTTCCCTTCACCTAAAACAGTTCTTATCTACTATCTAATCAGTGAAAACCCCTCTCCCTCCCTCCCTTCTCACTCTAGTAACCATCAAAGAATATTTTCTTCACTGTTTAAAGTATTTCTCGAGTTCTTATAATAGTGGTCTCATACAATATTGGTTCTTTTGCAACTGACTGATTTCAGTCAGCGTAATGCCTTCCAGATTCCTCCATGTTATGAAATGTTTCACGGATTCATCACTGTTCCTCATTGATGCGAAGTATTCCATTGTGTGAATATACCATAATTTCCTTATCCATTCATCCGTTGATGGGCACCTTGGTTCCTTCTATCTTTTCGCTATTGTAAACAGTGCTGCAATGAACATGGGTGTGCATATATATATGTTCATGTAAAGGCTCTTATCTCTCTAGGGTATATTCCAAGGAGTGGGATTGCTGGATAGTATGGTAGTTCTATTTCTAGCTTTTTATGGAAGTGCCAAATCAATTTCTAAAGTGGATGTACCATTTTACACTCCCACCAGCAGTGTATAAGTGTTCCAGTATCTCCACAGCCTCTCCAACATTTATTCTTTTGTGTTTTTGGATTAAAATGCCAGCCTTTTTATTGGAGTGAGATGAAATCTCATTGTAGTTTTGATTTGCATTTCTCTAATGGATAAGGATTGTGAGCATTTTCTCATGTATTTGTTAGCTACCTGAGTGTCTTCTTTAGTGAAGTGTCTATTCATGTCTTTCGCCTATTTTTTAATTGGGTTATTTGTCTTTTTGAAGTTGAGTTTTTGCAGTATCATATAGATTTTAGAGGTCAGGCACTGATCGGAAATGGCATAGCTAAAAAGTTTTTCCCAGTCTGTAGGGAATCTTTTTAGTCTTTTGGTGAAGTCTTTGGATAAGCACAGGTAGCTAATTTTTAGGAGCTCCCAGTTATCTAGTTTTTCTTCTGCATTGTTAGTAATGATTTGTATACTGTTTATGCTTTGTATAAATGCCCTTTATCATGTTGTGGAATTTTCCTTCTATTCCTATTTTGCTGAGAGTTTTTATCATGAATGGTGTTGAACTTTGTCAAATGCCTTTTCTGCATCAATTGATAAAATCATGTGATTCTTGTGTTTTGTTTTATTTATATGGTGGATTACATTAATTGTTTTTCTAATGTTGAACCATCCCTGCATACCTGGTATGAATCCCACTTGGTCATGTTGAATTATTTTTTTGATATGTTGTTGAATTCTATTGGCTAGAATTTTGTTGAGGATTTTTGCATCTAAGATCATGAGGGATATAGGTCTGTAATTTTCTTTTTTTGTGGTGTCTTTACCTGGTTTTGGTATCAGGGGTATGCTGGCTTCATAGAATAAGTTTGGGAGGATTCCGTCATTTTCTATGCTCTGAAATACCTTTAGTAGTAGTGGTGTTCACCCTTCCCTGAACGTTTGGTAGAATGTTTGTTGGTAATTTTTTTATTACCTTTTCAACCTCTTCTTTCATTATGAGTTTATTTAGTTGTTCTACCTCTGTTCATGTTAGTTTAGGTAAGTAGTGTGTCTCTAGGAATTCACCCATTTCTTCTAGGTTTTGAGATTGTTAGAGTACAATTTTTCATAGTAATCGGATATGATTTTTTTAATTTGAGTTGGATCTGTTGTAATATCGCCCATCTCATTTCTTATTTGGGTTATTTGCTTCTTCTCCTGTTATTCTTTTGTCAGTTTCGCCAATGGTTTATCAATTTTGTTGATTTTTTCAAAGAACCAGCTTTTTGTTGTGTTAATTCTTCCAATTGTTTTTCTGTTTTCCATTTCATTTAGTTCAGCTCTAATTTTTATTATTTGTTTTCTTCTGGTGTCTGAGGGTTTCTTTTGTTGCTCTCTTTCTATTTGTTCAAGTTGTAGGGATAATTCTTTGATTTTGGCCCTTTCTTCTTTTTGGATGTATGCTTTTATTGATATCAATTGACCTCTGCTTTCACTGTGTCCCAAATGTTCTGATAGGAAGTGTTTTCATTCTCATTTGATTCTATGAATTTCTTAATTCCATCCTTATGTCTTCTATAATCCAGTCTTTTTTGAGCAGGATATTGGTCAGTTTCCAAGTGTTTGATTTCTTTTCTCTGCATTTCCTGTTATTGATTTCTATTTTTACGGCCTTCTGGTCAGAGAAGATGCTTTGTAATATTTCAATATTTTGGATTCTGCTAAGGTTTGCTTTATGACCTTACATGTGGTCTATTCTAGAGAATGTTCCATGTGCACTAGAAAAGAAAGTATTCTTGGTTGCTCTTGGGTGGAGTGTTGGGTATATGTCTATGAGGTCAAGTTGGTTTATTGTGGTATTTAGATCTTCCATGACTGTATTGAGCTTCTTTCTGGATGTCCTGTCCTTCACCAAAAGTGGTGTGTTGAAGTCTCCTACTATTATTGTGGAACTGTCTATCTCTCTTTTCACTGCTGGTAGAGTTTGTTCTATGTATCTTGCAGCCCTGTCATTGGGTGCATAAATATTTACTATGGTTACATCTTCTTGGTGTATTGTCCCTTTAATCATTCTGTAGTGTCCTTCCTTATCCATTATGTTGGATTTAACTGTAAGGTCTATTTTGTCAGAAATTAATGTTGCCACTCCTGCTCTTTTTTGATTGTTGTTTGCTTGATATATTTTTTTCTATTCTTTGAGTTTTGGTTTGTTTGTGTTTCTAAGTCTCAGGTGTGTCTCTTGTAGGCAGTAAATAGACGGATTGTGTTTTTTAATCCGTTCTGCCACTCTCTGTCTCTTTACTGGTGTATTTAGTCCATTTACATTCAGCATAATTATGGATAGCTATGAATTTAGTGCTATCATTTTGATGTCTTTTTTTGTGTGTTGTTGACAGTTTCTTTTTCCTACTTAATTTTATGTGCTGAGTAAATTATCTTTATATATTGTCCTTTCCTCATATTCATTATTGTTGATTTTGTTTCTGCTGGGTCTCTATTTTTTATTGTATTTTATTTTGATGTGTAGGATAATTTGTCTCCTTTGGGTTTACCTTATTATTTACCCCTATTTTTCTAAATTTAAATGGAACTTTTATCTCTTTGTATCACCTTATCTTCCTCTCCATATGGAAGACCTGTGACTACATTTCTTAGTCCCTCTTTATTGTTTTAATGTTGTCTTCTTTTACATAATAACATTGCTGTTACCCTGTTTTGAGTGTTCTTTTTGCTTTTTGTTTTTTTGATTTCCCTATCTGGGTTGACTTCTGATTGCTCTGCCCAGTGTTCTAGTCTTGGGTTGATACCTGATACTATTGATTTTCTAACCAAAGAACTCCCCTTAGTATTTCGTGTAGTTTTGGTTTGGTTTTTACGAATTCCCTACACTTCTGTTTATCTGGATATGTCCTAATCTCACCAGCATATTTAAGAGACAGTTTTGCTGGATATATGATCCTTGGCAGGCAATTCTTTTCCTTCAATTTTTTAAAATATGTCATCCCATTGCCTTCTTGCCTGCATGGTTTCTGCTGAGTAGTCTGAACTTACTCTTATTGGCTCTACTTTGTGGGTGACTTTTCATTTATCCCTCGCTGCTCTTAAAATTCTGTCTTTATCTTTGGTTTTGGCAAGTTTGATTATAATATGTCTTGGTGACCTTCTTTTAACATCTACGTTATGTGGAGTTTGATGAGCATATTGGATAGATATTTCCTCATCTTTCATGATATCAGGGAAGTATTCTGCCAACAAATCTTCAACAATTCTCTCTGTATTTTCTGTTTTTCCTCCCTGTTCTGGTACTAGAATCAGTCGTAGGTTATTTCTCTTGATATAGTTCCACATGATTCTTAGGGTTTCTTCTTTTTTTTAAAAAAAATTCTTTTTATCTGATTTTTCTTGAAATATATTGATACCAAGTCTTTTATCTTTAATCTCACCAATTGTTCCTTCCACTTGCTCAATTCTGCTCCTCTGGCTTTCTACTGAGTTTTCTAATTCTGTAATTTTGTTGTTAACCTTGTGAATTTCTGATTGGTGTCTGTCTATGGATTCTTCCAGCTTATTAAATTTTTCATTATGTTCTTGAATAACCTTTTTAATTTCTTCAAGTGCTTTATCTGTGTGTTCCTTGGCTTGTCTTGCATATTGCCTGATCTCCTTCTTGATGTCTTGAAGGGTTCTGTATATTAATCTTTTGTATTCTGCATCTGGTAATTCCAGGAAGGCACTTTCATCTAGAAGATCCCTTGATTCTTTGTTTTGAGAGCTTGTTGAAGCGAGCATGGTCTACTTCTTTATGTGATTTGCTACTGACTGCTGTCTCCTAGCCATCTATAAGTTATTGTATTAGTTTATTTTATGTTTGCTTACTATATAGTAGCTTCTTGCTTTGTTTTGTTTTGATATGCCCAGATGGGTTGACTGAGTGAGCTAGCTTGATTATTTTTGCCTTTGAAGCTCTAATGTCCCACTACCAGGTGGCTAGATCTGTTATCAGGTATATGAGCCTAGGGGTCCATTCTCTTTCCTTTTATGGATTCAGGCCAGGTGTCCAGGGAGTAGGTCATCAAGTGTGTGGTACGGGCTCTGTCCTACAGTCTTAGATGGGCAGGGGTGACTGGTGTAGGTGCTGGTATCTGGCTGCAGCAAGGGGTCACACTCTGAACAAGGCAGGGGGCTGACAACCATCCCCTGAGTGTCTGTGAGGAAAGCACATCCCTGTTCCTTACAGCCCATAGATGGTTGGGTTCTGCAGAGGGACCATGGGCACCCAAAGCTTTCAATTGTAAGTACTGGGAGGTACCAGTTTTCCTTGGACCCCTGTTGCTGGTGGCTGGGTGACCTGAGCCGAACCACCAGTCCTCAGGCCCTGATGTGGGCAGGTGAGGACCTTTTTTAATAGGCAAAGCGGTGTTAAACATCAGACACTCACTTCTCTACCACACAGCTGAAACAGTTGCAGTCTGCCAACAAGTGCCTATTCTGAAATAGGCCCACACAGGTCCATGCAGGGGAGAATGGTATTCAAAGTCCACGGACCATTCATGCCTGGATAGGAGCCACTTCTATCCTGAGCTCCCCAGGTTAGTGGAGCTGGCAGATTATCTTTTTCTCCAATTATGAATTCATTCCTTCTCCAAGGCCAGGAGAATTGCTCAGAGCACTCAGCAAGGCCTATCTCAGGCCCAGGGAAATCTACAGTCACTAAAGCCAGCTTGGGGGTTCTGGGTGCTGTAAAATATACACAAGTACTTAACTTTTGCTGATAGCGCCATTCTTCTCTAGTTCTGGAGGTGTGAGTAGGCTGTGCATCTGGCTGTTTTTCCCTGAGGAAACTGCGGCCAAACACTACCACCAGCCTGCCACTGTCGCTTCTAGGAATGGTGCTTGAGGGTTCCTAGCCATTCACATCTGGCAACTCCTCTCTGCTTCTGAACCACCTCTCCCTCTCCCTGCTGCTCAGTTCATTTTCTAACTTTACTTTTTTATGTTCGTGGCTCCTAGCTTGTCATAAATGTAATCATTTCAGTTGCTCTTTTGAATCTTTGTTGTAGGAGGATTCATTGGAAGAGTCCAACTACTCCTCCATCTTGGCCCCGCCTCCGGCCTATTTTTGTCCTTGGGTTTAAGGTGTGTCTCTTGTAAACAGCATATAGCTGGCTCTTTTTTTTTTTTTTTTTTCTTAACCCATTCTGCCACACTGTTTAGATTGTGGCATTTATTCCATTTACATTAACTAATTACAGATAAGAGGTTACTTACTTCTGCCATTTTGTTAATTATTTTTTGTTTGTCTTAAGCTGTGTCTTTATCCTTTACTGTTGGTTGCTTTTGTGTTTTGTTGATTTGTTGTAGTGGGCCTTTTTGGTTCTTTTCTCCTTTCCTTTTATGTATATTTTTAATACATTTTCTTAGTGATTATCAAAAACCTTACATTCAACAGTTTGCATTTATAGCATTCTAGAGTTAATTGGTACCAAATGAACTTCAGTAACATTCGAGATTCTATTTCTGTACTATTCTTCTCCCCTACCCTTTTGTTGTTAACACTAATTACATCTTTATATTTCATATGCCCTGTAAAATCATTTTATCCTTGCTTTTTACATATTTGTTATTAAGAAAAAATTAAGGGCAAAACATTTAGAATTATCAAGCATGAATGTCTTATTACTAGCCCCTATACTTTTCCATGCATTTCCCTTTATTAGGGATCTTTCTTTTTATGTGTAACTTTGAATTATTTTCTAGTGTCTTTTTTTCCTTCCATCTGCAGATCTCCCATTAGTATTTTTTGTAGGGCCAGTGTGGTGGATATAAACTCTCTCAGCTTCTGTTTTTCTGGAAATGTTTTAATTTCACCCCCATTCTTGAAGCAGAGTTTAACTTAGTATAGTACTATGGGATTGATAGTTTTTTTGTTTGTTTGTTTCAGCATTTAAATATATCATTCCATTGCTTCCTGGCCTCCAGTGTTTCTGAGGAGAAATTGGCACTTATTTTATTGGGGATCTTTGCATGTGGCTATTTCCTTCTTTGTCACTGCCTTCAAGATTCTTTAACTTTACTTTCAGATAGTATAACTATGATGTGTTGGTAGATCTCTTTGGGTTTGTCCTGTTTGGGGTTCTTTAATCTTCTTGAATTCATACATTCATGTCCTTCATTAGATTAGGGTAATTTTCTATCATCATTTCTTCAAATATTCTTTCTGTCTCTTTCTCTCTCTCATCTCCTTCTGGAATTCCCCTGATGTGTATATTACATCTCTTGTTGTTGTCCCATAATTTCTTTAATCTGTGCTCAGCCTTCTTGAGTCTCCTTTCTTTTTGCTGTTCAGCTTCTGTAATTTTAACTTTCTTATCCTCTAATAGGAAACCCTGGTGGTATAGTGGTTAAGAGCTGTGACTGATAACCAAAATGTCAGCAGTTCAAATCCACCAGGTGATCCTTGGAAACCATATTGGGCAGCCTACTCTGTCCTCTAGGGTCTCTATGAGTCAGAATTGACTTGATGGCAGTGGTTTATGGATTTTACCCTCTAATACACTGGCTCTTTCTTCTGCCAGATTAAATCCATTGGTAAGCCCTTCTGTTGTGTTTCTCATTTCAGTTATTGTCTGTTTCAGTTGGAATATCTCTTTTTTTAGATCTTCATTTTGTTTTTGAATTGTTTTCCTTATTTCTTTAGCTTTTTATGTTTGGTTTCTCTTAGTTCTTTAATTATGGTCAATATTATTGTATTATATTCTTCCTTTTTTTTTTTTTTTTCCATTATTTGGTCATTCCTAGATGCACTTCCACTCCCTTTGCCATGTTCTTTCGGATGGGCCATTGTTTGTCTGTCCTTTGTGTGTTTTGTAATTTTTTGTTGTGACATTGGGATTTTCAAGGGTGTTAAAGTTCTTAGCTTTTCCCAGTATTTAGTGTTTTTGCACATACTACTTTTTTTTTTTTTTTTTTTTACTTTCTGCAAAAAAAACTCTTAGGTGGGCAGAGCTTTCAGTCTTTGCTTACCAATTCCCCTCCCTCTCTGTGATAACTCCTTCTCCCTTCCTAGTTTAACTAGGATTTGAAAGTTCAGGATCTGTTTTCAACTTTCAAGCTCTCCCAGACACACCAGAGAACATGCTGTGGTCAGTGTGTCCATCAATGGGCACTGCCTCTCAAGAGAGATATCATGCACTAATCAATCTGTCTACCACAGACACAGTCCTTTTTCTCTGTATATTACTCCCTTCCTGTCTCTGTTTCTGCAACCACATTTTTAGAAGGAAAACCTGTACCAGCAAGCCCCCTTCGGGACTGGGTTGGCCCTTCAGTTTTGCCCCAGGCTTTCTTCCCTTCCCTGTGGGAGCTGTGTCTCTCTGACCTGGCATTCAGGGAAAGTACAGACAAACTTTACTGTTTCAGGAGGAGGAGGGGATGATACTCCCCAGAAGGACCTCAAAAAGACCTGTCTTAGTTTCAGAATCCCCGTGGCCTTGTGGTAGTTGGGAAAGCAGTCTCTGCTTAGGTGACTCACCTCCTGACTCCACTGTAAGAAACATTTTGTAGGTGTTTGTATCAGTCCAGCACCTGACAGTTGCCAATTAGGGGAGAGGTTGTCACACTCTGGTCAATTCCTCATAAAGGTCTACCTTATTGCTGTCAGAGTCCCACTGGTAGATTGTTGGCTGTGAGTGCAGCCTCCACTCAAGACTTCTGCTTCCTAGCACATAGCAGCCTCAGTCAGCAGTTTTCAGTGTCAACTGTAAGTGGGGGAAGACTAACACTAATTGACTCCCCAGGGAGGTTTATCCTGTTGGTTTCAGAAGCCAGAGCTATGGGGTATGTTAGGAGGCAGGTGGAGTGTTGACTATGGAAGCAGACTCCATTGCATGGGTCTTCTGTAACAATTCACAGCAGGCTTGTAGCTGACAGTGTCTGGGCAGAGGATGTATTGTCACACTCTAAATGGACCCCTGGGGAGGTCTGTCTTTTTGCTATCACGGCCACCCCCATAGTATATTAGCTCCACTAAAGATGACTGCTTCCTAGAACACGGCAGCCTCAATTGGTAGTTCTCAGCACAAACTGGAAGGTGGTGCAAACAGGCCTGAAGTGACTCCCTGGATCTGTCCTGTTGGTTTCACAGGTCTGAGCTATGGGGTGCACAGAGAGGCAGGTAGAGTATTGACTATGAGAGCAGGCTCCACTGCACAGGACCATGCAACATTTTATCTCACTGTGCAGGTGGTTGCCATGAGTTGGGCAGCTGACATCTGCTAAAAACAACACTAAGAACAGAGAAGAGGGAGCATGATATGCTCAGCACACCAAACTAAATCCTCACTTCTCTGTGGTTCTCAGGATAGGAGCTGCTAGGTCATGTACCCTAACCTCCAAATTACTGATAAGATTTAAAGTTTTTACTTTTCTAAGGTAATTTGCATTTTAATAAGTGTCATGGATTGAATTATGTCCCCCCAAAAATGTGTGTATCAACTTGACTAGGCCATGATTCCCAGTATTGTATGGTTGTCCTCCATTTTGTGATTTGAATTTTATGTTGACAGGATTAGGGTGGGATTGTAACACCACCCTACTCAGGTCACCTCCCCAATCCAAGGTAAAGGGAGTTTCCCTGGGGTGTGGCCTGCACCTATTTCTCTCTTAAGAGATAAAAGGAAAGGGAAGCAAGCAGAGAGTTGGGGACATCATACCACCAAGAAAGCAGCACCAGGAGCTGAGCGTGTCTTTTAGACCCTGCACTTGAGAAGCTCCTTGACCATGGGAACGTTGAGGACAAGTACTTTCTTCCAGAGCCGATAGAGAGAGAGAAAGCCTACCCCTGGAGCTAACGCTTTGAATTTGGACTTTTAGCCTATTTTACTGCAAGGAAATAAATTTCCCTTTGTTAAAGCTATCCGCTTGTGGTATTTCTGTTATGTCAGCAGTAGATGACTAAGACAATAAATAATAAAGAAATAGGCTATTTAATGAGAAGTTAATCTAAGGCTAGGACTTCAGTCAGTTTTGAAATGAGTGGGTTAGACAAATAGGCAGACAGGAGGCCTTTCACAGTCTCTGATGTCAGATGGATCTTGGACAAAAGCAGAAAGTACCTGTTTTATTGACTGTGTGAAGGTATTTGAATGTGTGGCTCATAATAAATTATGAATAACATTGCAAAGAATGGAAATTCCAGAACACTTAATTGTGTCCATGTGGAAGCTGTGCATGATCAAGAGGCAGTCATTAGAACAGAAGAAAGGGAGTCTGTGTGGTTTAAAACTGAAAAAAGTATGCACCAGGTTGTATTATTTCACCTTACTTATTCAATGTGTATCTATGATGAATAAATAATCCTAGAAGCTGGGCTATGTGAAGAAGACTGCAACATCAGGATTGGAGGAAGATTCATTAACAACCTGTGAGGAGACACAATCTTCCTTGCCAAAAATGAAGATAACCTTGAAGTACTTATTGCTGAAGATAGACTATGGCTTTCAGTATGGATTATACCTGAACATAAAGAAAAAATTCTTACAAGTGAACCCATAAGCAACATTATGATAAGCAGAGAAAATATTAAAAATGTCAAGGATTTCAACTTATTTATTTGTATTTTTTCAAAGAATCAGCTTTTTTTTTTTTTTTTTTAGCCTTAACGATAATAACAAAAATTATAAATTAACTAAAGATAGTTTGGTTTGGGGTCCAAAATACGCTATTTTCAAAATAAAATCTTTGTAATGAAGACATTCAGAGGTCTCACTGGGCACGGATGTGAGACCTGGACCTTTATAGTTTGCTTGGAGACATGTTCCTGTTGAAAACCCATGTTTCAGCTGAAACTTTACCTTTGACAGAATGCTTCAGTGATCAATATCACTGTTTTAGAACAAAGCTCCCTTTTACTGAATCTTTGCTGCAGCTTCTAGATTATTTATTGTACTCTTCTGCAATTCTTTTGCTGCAAGCATAGTGCAGTATCAGAATCGACTCCATGTCAATGGGTATATGGGTAGTAGATACTGGGTCAGACATAATATGCGGTTGTTGAATGGTGTTATGCAGCCTCTTAAACAGAATAGAACATTTAGAGTAAGACAAGGTATTGTTTTGGTCTCCACTGTTTGTACCACTTATGGAGAACCGAACGTGATAATTAAAAATGAGTGTAAGTGTTGTTCGTTAGGCATAGCATCTGGATTTAAAACAGAATTTTTGTTTTATTTTACCAGACAAAAGACATTTTCTGCCTTCCATAAAGATGTAAAAGGTGAGAAAATATATATCATATGTATATATCTCTATCTATCTAACCATCCATCCATCCATCCATCCATCCATCCATCCATCCATCCATCCATCCATCCATCCATCCATCCATCCACCTATAAAAACAAAACAAAAAACAAACCCATTGTCGTTGAATCCATTTTGAATTGTGGTGATCTCACTATCTATCCAAGTGCTTTCAAAGTAAAAGTTAGCCACTAGGCCACCTGCCTGACGTAATTCCTGCCCTTTGTATTTTGTTGCTGATAAGAAGTAAGTAAACATAGTTGGTATGGTGTTGTGGAAAATGTTTTGTACCAGGAGTCAGGAGATCTTATTTCCAGTCAGGCACTGAGAATCTATGTTTTCATCTCTAGAAGTAGCTCAAATAGGATTCTGATTTCAGAGTCTCCTGAGCTCTAATATACTTTAATCCATTTTAAAATTTCATATTTCTATGACCCTGTTCAGCTGTGATGCTGAACAGCTTCAGCAGAGCTTCCAGATTAAAATGGACAAGGAAGAAAAACCTGGTGATCTCCTTCCAAAAATTGATCAGTGAAAACCCTACGGTTCACACAGTCTGATCTGTAACCAATCATGGGGATGGCACAGAATCAAGTAGTGTTTCATCCCATTGTGCATGGGGGCATCGTGGTTGAGGGTCATCTTGATGGCAGCTAATAACAACTATAACATCTGAACCCAGAAGGGAGGTAGGACTCTTCTTTTCCCTCAGTCTACAGGCTCTGTGGATATTGTACAAGGGAGACAAAAATTTTGGAACAGTAAATAAGAATACAATATATTTAATTGGATAGTATGCCAACACATATATTTTTTTTTTGAGAAAATGTCTAGTGATCTCTTGAAAATGTAGACAAAGATAGCATCAATTACTCACAAAATGAAAAAAATGCAAATATATCGTAGTTTTTTGGTGACCACAAGTTTTCTCCATCTGTACGATATTTACAATTTAAGACCTGGAGAAAAGCATCACTTCAATTAAAATCTCTACGTTTTGCCAGTGTTTCCTCAAAATTATTAATTGATCCAAGTCTGGCATGCCAATGAAGCTTGTATGAAACTTATCTAGGGCTAACTAAAAACTTGGCATTTGTCCTTGGGAAAAAATCCGCTTGAGTTTGCTAAAAAGTCTGTGAACCTCAGGAAACCTCTCAGTGACCCTTCCTACAGTGGAGGTTTCTAGTGAAATCTGAAACCAAGAATGTTTTGTGAAGGGTTTGGGTTTCATCTGGAAAGCCATATCTAATCCTAAGTACTGCTTAATGAATTAAAAGCTGGTGCTCCTTGGATCCTCATAAGGCAGTGCTATGCATAAAATTCGTGCCCCTTACTACAGGCTAAACCTGAACCTCTTAATTAGTCACTTTAAAATGGCTTATCTTTGGTTAAGTTCTTTCCGTGTATAATCACCTATCATTCTATCATCATTGTAATTTAAAATTTAGGCATATATTGAGCCTACAATTTAAAGCTGTAGAGCAATTGTTTTCTGTTAAATAACAGGTAGCTATTTTATTATGTTAATATGATAATATTTATACACTTATATATTATAAGTTTCTTCTTATTATATATTTTATGCTATTTTATAAATATATTAATATCTATGTACTCTAAAAGAGTCTCTCATATTTTGTAGACCAGAGCAATTTTATGAGGTAGGAAGCTGTGACCACCTGGGACCAAGGAAAGTAACTATGTTGCAATAACAACTAACTGGATTGTTCTCTATAAGTTGAGTGGGGCACCAGTGGGCTGCCCAGCTTTCTCATTCTCCTTTTCTATTATTCAAGGACATAAATATGCTCACATATAAACACTCTTCTGCTTCACATGGGAATTATCCCAAATGTAGGGGAAAATGAGCCAGTAGATATCAGCATTTGCTGTTAATAATAAAAAAATGACAAAAGGTATTAGAAAAACAACATTTAGAATTGGTTTTTAAGGAAAGTATGAATATAAAAATTACCTAAGAGATAAAGACTTGAAAGTAGGGACTCAAACATATACTTGTACACCAGTGTTCATTGGACCGTCATTCATGATAGCCAAGGGAAGAGAACAACCACGTGCTCACCAGCAGATGAATGGAGAAACAAAATGTGGTACATACATGCAGTAGACTATTACTCAGCCGTAAAGCAAAATGAAATTCCGATACATGTTACGGCATGGATGAACCTTAAAACCATATGTTGGGTGAAGTAAGTCAGACAAAAAAGGACAAATATTGTATTATCCCACGTGTATGAAATGTCTAGAATAGGCAAAGGCATAGAGACAAAAGTTTATTAATGGTTACCAAGGTCTCAGGGGAGGAAGGAATGAGGAGTTGTTTAAGATACTGACTTTCTGTTTGAGGTGAGAAGAGCTTGGAAATAGATAGTGGTGATGTTACATAACATGGTGAGTATAGTTAATATCAATTAATTGTACACTTAAAAATGATAAAAATGACATTTTTGTATATATATACCTTTTTGTCTTCAAAAATAATAATAAATGGGTAAGAGACACAAATTGAAATAACCTTCTTTGTTTTCCTTAATGAGTTATCTTCAGTGTTTTGTTTTGTTTTTTTGGCCTGAATGAATTTTTCAATTTTCTTGTTATAAGATGGTTGCCAGTCAATTGTTTTAATTTGAAAGATTTAAAGATTAGTTTTAACTAGATCTTTCTAACTGATAACTGATAAGATATGCTCTATATTTAAAAATAATGCTTTCTAGTTGGATTGCATATCTGTGGACAGAGCTCTCAGGGCAAGATGTTCATTTTTAGTAGGTCCAGTTAGACCACAAAGAGAGTGCATGAACAAGGAGGAGGTCAATATCAACAGTCATATGTGTGATCCTGATAGACATCACCCTGCTTACAATCCGTATTATATAGTCTTATTATTGTCATAGGCAGCAGAAGGAAACATGTATTTCTCATAAATTTTTAAGGAAAAAGGCACTTTTCCACTTTATTTATACGTCATCTGTTAACAAAAAGACAATTTGTAATCAAGCAAAAAGAATGAAGTGCGTGAGCTTTGGGTCATGCAGTGCTTCAGTAAAAAACCAAAGCCAAACCCACTGCCGTCGAGTCGACTCCGACTCATAGAGACCCTATAGGACAGAGTAGAACTGCTCCATAGAGTTTCCAAGGAGCACCTGGTGGATTCGAACTGCCAACCTTTTGGTTAGCATCCGTAGCACGTAACCACTACACCACCGGGGTTCCCAGTGCTTCAGTGGATACACCTAAATAGTCTAAAGAATGTCATCGCCAGTGATCTTACATTCCAGCTACTATTATATTACAGCTTTTTCTAAACTATCTCTATGACCACCTCGCTTACATATTTCAGGCTTTTTAATAAGCAGTTAGTCTTTTTTGAGTTTGTCACATAAATCTCTGAATTTTCTTATCACATCTTAGCTGCAATTTATATCTATATAAATCACAATCTCTTTGATTTTACATCTCACTGATTTTGTTGTGAAGGCAGATGCCTTGTCCTTCCACAGAAAAATCATCACCCTTTTTATTGCCGTTGGTTCCTGAATCTGGCTACACTATAACCTCTTGATAGAAAGCAATATTCATAGGAATTAGTAGCTTCATCCTCTTTTGTGCCTCATTTGCGTAATACTCCCTACCCCATATTTCCATACAACTTGCTCATTAGTTGGCTTTTGAGTCAGTGGTAATATCCTAAACTTTCTTTTGTTTATGCTCTATAAAAAAAAAAAATGCTCTATAGAAACTATTAAATGTGTTTTGTTTATAAGCGATCTACTCATAGCTGTCTGCTTGCAGAGTATGTCCAATGAGTATGAATGTAGTGTTACATTTTGCTAAGAGTACAAGCTATTTCAGAAAAAATGTTTTTTTGTAGAATATTAGGACATTTGTTGGAAGGGGATGTTTGCTTTTTGAAGAAAGCATAAGAGGATGATGATGTATGATAAGATATTTCATAGAACACAAATGAGCCTTTGAAACTTCTTTTTGATGATAAAGGTAACTTCACTCAGCAAGGAATAAATTATGCCTGTCAAGATGCCAAAGTCAACGACATTATCATTATCTCTTGTTGTAGTCACTAGCAAAAGTGAGTTCATTTGAGAAAAAAACAAAAAGTGTACAAAGGCAATATTTGGTCAATAGGCGATCATTAAAAAGTCCAAAGATTTTTTTTTTTCCTTTTCCATTATTTTTTGCAGGTAAATTAGCTTCCCCTTAATAAACAGTGCCCTTTTTTTTCCTTTGAGTGTGTAGAATCAAAAACACAGTTGATGAAATGAATCAAGATCTACGATATTGTTCCTTAAGTTGGAATGTTCAGGTATTCACAATTGCAGGTCACATATAAGTCAGGGCTTAGAGGGGACAGTGTCAAAGAGACTTGAGTGGTCCCTATGTATTTATGGTCTACTTTGGAGCAAATTTCTTATCTACATTCTTGGAGTGTAGGAAGATTTCAAGAGAAGCAATTTTAAGACTCTGCTTCTTTTCAGTTTATTTCCTTTTGCTCCGAAGGATTTGGTGATATAATAACAGGCAAAGGATATCATTTATTAAACTCATCTATGTGACAGCAGTGTTTAGGAAGCTTTTCATACATTTTCTCATTTAGTTTTGAAAGAAATCTCTTGAGATGGCTATATTACTATTGTGATTTCCCTTTTAGAGATAAAGAAATTGATGCATCGCCACCTTGTTAGGGAGAGAAACTGTACAAGTGCCAGGGCAAGGATTAAAACTTAAGTCTGCAGGATTTCATACGAATGTAGCAGAAAGGAGCATGGTGGGCTCTGGAGCCAGACACCTTAAATTAAAAATCAAGGTCTCCTTTTGATCAGTTGTGTCACTTTAGGTAAATTAACTTCTCTGTACCTCAGTGTCCTCAAATGGCAATAGAAATTATTTAACATATTTAAATAACATATTTAACTAGGGTTTTTAGTACATAGGAGTGCTTAATAAATATTACTATCATGCTAAACTTTTTTCAAAGAATTCTATTATGTATTAATTCAGTATACTGATCATATAATTATAGGTATAATACAAGTATTCAGGCTTTTATGTTTGGAATAATTTTCAAGAATGACTTACGTATCTTAGACTATATATATGTGTGTATGTATATGCATATATGCACATATAAACATGTATATATATGTGCATACATACACGTGTGTATGTACACAGATATATATGGAAACCCTAGTAGCATAGTGGTTAAGAGCTTTGGCGGCTAACCAAAATGTCAGCAGTTTGAATCCACCAAGGTGCTCCTTGGAAACCATATGGGGCAGCACTACTCTGTCCTATAGGGTCTCTGCGAGTTGGTATCGACTTGACGGCAATGGGCTTGGTTAAATATACATGCTGAATACAAAGAGAATGCTGGGGTGCTGTGTTTTCCCTGATAACCTAAAATGTCACTTTTCCGTACAACATACGAATGCTTTGTTTCCAAAGGCCAAATCAGAAGGTGCTGTGTAGCTTGATTTATTTGGGCCTATTTTATTTTTGTTTTAACCAGAACTGCTTGCCTTCCAAACTAAATAGCCTTGAGGAGGCTCTCTCTCTCTCTCTCTCTCTCTCTCTCTCTCTCTCTCTCTCTCTCGGAAGCATATTATCATCTTGGCATTCATTGCTTGTCTGTTGAAGAGGTTCTCATTTAGGCTCACAGCAGGAATCTTCCCTTACTGTTATTGGGCTTCTTTTAGCTCCTCTCTGAAGTGTAAGGCAGGACCTTGGTGGGAGGGAGGAGGAAAGCAAGTCCAGACATTGACAAGGCACAAATAGCACCATGACAAAGGATATAAACAGGTGCACTGAGCTCTGGAGTCTGCGCTTGTAATCTAGAGTTACCTCATTAAGCAAGTTAACATACACCAAAGTTAAAGATTCTAGAATTGGACTCACTGTGGTAATAAATATTACATGCAAATTCGTAGAATTACATCCTCAACCTAAGTCTTTTTGTCTCACAGCATTGTAAGAAGTAGCAGCTACTTTTGTATAGTTGAGAAGAAGGAATATGAGTGCAGAAAAGAGACTTAGTTGAGGCTCTGCACCGTATTAGCGGTAGAATCATTCTAGGCCCTGATTCCTTCCATTACAAACAATGCCTCCGATCAATATTCAAAACACCAAGGCTAAAGATCCAAAAGTTCATGTTATTTGGTTAAGTACTAGATATATCTTTAAATTTAGTAGCACTTTTGTTTGTGTGTGTGTTTAGGAGCCCTGGTCATGCAGTGGTTAACAGCTATAATTGCTAACTAAAGGGGTGGCAGTTGGAATCCACCATCAACTCCTTGGAAACCCTGTGGGCAGCTCTCTGTCCTCTAGGGCCATGCCTGTTTAAATCTGGAGGTAGTAGATTGAATATACGTGTAACATTTGGCAAAAACTGGGGCCAAAATAATGCCCTAGAAAACAATCCATTTAATCTGGGGGCATAACAAGGAAAGAGCAAAGGTAAATCGGAAAAGTGAATTTAAAGAATATCATGATTTATCCAAAGTATTATGTGAAAATAAGTGGAGAAAGCTATGCATTTTCACAAAATGCTGCCTCTGAACCTGTAACTCGAAGGCAGATGGAGCACCTCCACTGTCTCCTTCCCTCTAGTCTCCCTTCCTCTCTTCCACATACAAAAATAAAATAATGGCATTCATCAAGGAAGGGAAAAATCTGAGGGAAAAATGTCCGCTCTCAAAGCCAGACCAGCACAGTTGCTCCTGGCCGCACACATTTCACAGCTTGGTGCCTCTGCTCTCCAGCTGCCAAGTGTATCTCAAGAGTGACTATAAACATTGTTGGCCTGAGTGGAGTGAGGGATCCAGAAGGCTGACAGAGTCCCTGAGCTGATTGCCAGCGGGGAATGGGGAGGGGGGGTGCCAAATTCTGATTGAATTACACCCCTGTGACACTTTTTACTGTAATCACACCCTCCTTTCGCAGAGGCCAGGCTGGGACTAGCAAAGCAACTACTGTGAGTCCATGTCATTAGGGAAGGATGGTTGTGGTGCCCAGCCCAGTTCAGCAGTTGTTGCCAAAGCTCAGTCAGGGAGATGCAGGCTCCGAGAGGGATTCGGCCTGAAAAGGCTGTCTAAGCTAACAGATGGAAGAAAGACAAATGTTTACCCAGAGATGTGCCCAAAGTTTAACAGCGATTAGATTTTAATAAGGTATGGGAGGGATAAAATGGTTTAAAAAACAAGCGTTTTGTAAAATCTCACTTTATGAATACGTACAGCAATGCAGGGAGAAGACGGTTTGATTTTTTTTAAAACTTTGTCAAATATGTGAATTAAAAAACCTCAAGTTTAAAATATTTTCATGTAATAATCTTTCCAACATTTTTATTATATGCACTCTAATTTAGAGTTTCTTCTCCTTTCTCTCTAATGCCTTCCTTCCACCTAAGTCAATTGTAGCTTTTGAATGCCAGGCTTGACATCATTAAACCAGGGCACTCCCTAAGCTATCAAGTGTGTGCACTGCAGGGTGCTTACCAATGTTAGGCAAGGGCTGACATAAAGCTTATATTTAAACTCAACCAAGGGATAAGAAAGGCCTTTTCATCTTAAACCTCAACCATGAATTTAACTCTTGCTTCCAAAAGGAAGGTTGCTGTGTCAGTAAATTGAAGTACAAAAAGCATAGAACAAAGTGTCCAGGTTAAAGAAAGAAGCTGCTTTTGAATCCGCTAGCATATCAGACAACCAGCATTTTGCTAGGGGGGAAAAAAAAGACGACCACAAAAATCAATACACACATAAATTAAATCATACTAACAATTACACTAACAATGAAAGAAAATAATCTACAAACAATAAAGGCCGTTTAAAAAAAAAAAAAAAGGAAAATATCTGAACAGTCCATGTGAGAAATAACCAGGGAAGACAGAAGAGAAAGTAGCAGGATTTGAAGGCAAAGATACCCTGTCCAGACCCAGACACATGCAGAGGTGATGGGTCACACAGATGGATGTTTCGTATTTATTTATGCTCACTGAGAGGTAAAATATTCATGATGTTTACATGAGACTTAATAAAATTCCAAGTTAAGTAACACTTTCTGTTATTGTTTTATGTGCGACTTGGATTTACAAACCCTGAGCGAAGGTCCCAGGAAGCATTCTGATAAACGCAACGCACTAAATCCAAGCTTCTCTGAGTGTGGTTTGCAGAACAGCTGGTCCATCACAGGACAAATATAGAAACTGAGAGTGTTTAGAAACTCTTAAAGCAATTTAACTGAGTAATTTTATATCTGTTAAACCAAGTAATAAATCATTTGGGCTTGTATTTTGTGTGTCCATTTATATCTAATTTTTAGAAGTTCACTTTTACATGATGTTTTAGAAAACTATCAATCTATGTAGGATTTAAAAAAAAAAAAAAAAAAAACCCATTGCTGTTGAGTCGATTTTGACTCATAGTGACCCTATAGGACAGAGTAGAACTGCCCTATATGGTTTCCAAGGAACACCTGGTGGATTCGAACTGCTGACTTCTTGGTTAGAAGCCACCAGGGTTTCCTATGTAGGATAAGGAACTTGAAAAAAAAAAAAGAATCCTCCACCATAATCCCTTGAAGAATGCTAACTTTAGGCTTTTATTCTGATTGCACATTATTCAACAATATTTTTGCAAATATGTATGCTTATTTCAAAGACCACTGTTTGAAGAGGAAAACCAAGATGAATTTTATCACGTCCTGGTCCCTTCCTTGGAAGAGGTTTTAAAGAGCACAGAATCTGCTTCCTAGAGCTGTTTGCTGAGCAAACTCAACTATGCTGGGGGAAAAAAATTTAACCCAGATAGTCTGAACAAGGAGCCCTCATAGCCCAGTGATTAAAAGTTCTGCTCTTAACCAAGAAGTTGGCAATTCGAATCCGCCAGCCACTTCTTGCAAACGCTATGGGGGCAGCTCTACTCTGTCCTACAGGGTTGCTATGAGTCGGAATCAACTTGACAGCAATGGTTACTGTGTAGGTAGTCTGAGCAAGAGGTCAGCATTTAGTGACACAAACATTACCTCTATGGAAACCCTTTACTTTAGTACTTATGAATACTATAGAAAAATAGGTGTTATTGGGGGGGGGGGATATTCATTTTATACCATTTAAAACTGGCGATACTACAGTGTACAATGGATGCTTCATTTACAGGGTAAAAATCAACTTTACTATTTATTTATTTAGGAATCCATAATCTTTTAGTAATACCACTATCATCCCTGTTCATATTTGTTTCTTTCCTCTTTTTTATACTTTCTTGTCTTCTGTCCCTTCCTTTCCTTCTCTACATCATTGCTGGGTTTTTGGGAGTCAGAGAATTATGGGCTTAAATTTGTATTATTAAATAAATGTAGGTGCGTTTGGAATAGATCGTTAATTGTTAAATATGTCATAGGTGATACAGAGTTTCACGTTTGTATGTGAATAAATATTGAATAGTAAGATGGTTTCATATTTTCCAGTTTACATAAAACAAAATCTATCTCCCTTTGGGAGGAGTCTTTCTATAAATCTACAATAACATGATAAAAAGAACTGTACTAGAAAGTAACAAGATAATCAAAGTGGAAAAATCAGTTTTTTGAAAGAAGAGAAGCTAAATTTCAAGTAAATTAATGAAAGAGGACCAGAAATTTTGCTTCTTTTGACCTATATAGATTTGTAAACATGAGAACTTGGTTCTTTCCTCCTTTTTCTACAGAACTGAGTATGCTGAAGCTTGCAGGGTTGCTTTTTATTTCTGGTCAAACAAGTTTTTCAGTTAATGATCAAATTACCCCCAGCAGTTGTTCCCAGGCTTGACTGAATATCAGAATCACCTGGGGAGTGGCCAAATAAAAATCACTGGAGGTGAGACCTGGGAATCCTTAAACTTAAAATCTTCCCTAAGTGGTTTTGATGAACAGACAAGTCTGGGGAGCACTTATTTTTGGGCATCTTTCCATTCAGTTTTTACATCCTTACAGTTAATAACATTTCCACTCAGCTCTGTAATCGTAACACTGCCTGCTCTGCACCATCTTTGGAACAAGCTGCTCAGCCATATCTTGAACAGAACCTGAATCATTTTTCCCTTCCCTAGCCTGTCTTTATTTCCAAGTATGATATTGCTGTTTAGTGCCTCCAGAAGTTAAAAGTTAGCTGACATTTCCCCTAGGACCGTGGAAAAATAAGTGATACAGATCTAAGCCTGTCAGGCAGGACAATGCACCCGTCTTGTGACCAGAAGCCAGGATGGCTCCAGTCACCACGTGGGATGATGGGATAATGACCGGAAAAGATCAACATGTTTGAGACGTGACCACTGAAACTACACAGAAGTTCCTAGAACTCATGTCCCCTTTCCCTATAAAACTTAAGCTGGCCTTCAGTTCGAGGAGACAGGTTTTAGACGGAGATTATTCTCCTCTGTCTCTTATATATCAGTATATAATAAAGTTCTCGCTACCTACCTCATAGAAACCCTGGTGGCATAGTGGTTAAGTACCACTGCTGCTAACTAAAAGGTCGGCAGTTTGAATCCACCAGGCGTTCCCTAGAAACCCTATGGGGCAGTTCTTCTCTGTCCTATAGGGTCATTATGAGTCAGAATTGACTCGACGGCAATGATTTTTTTCTTTTCTTTTTTTACCTGCCTCATCCCTGTCTCAAGAACTGGCTGTTTGTGGCAGGCAGCTCTAACTCGTGAAATTGTGGTAACATCTTTACAACTTTTGCTATGTTCAAACCCATTGTTGAGGCACTATGTCAATTCATTCATCTTGTTGAGAGTCATCCTGTTTTTGCTGACCCTGTACTTTACAGTCCTTCTGTAGGGACTGATCCCTCCTGACAACATGTCCAAAGTGAATGAGACAAAGTCTCACCATCCTTGCTTCCAAGGAAGTTTCTGGCTGTACTTCCTCCAAGACAGATTTGTTTGTTCTTCTGGCAGTTCATGGTATATTCAATATTCTTCACCAACACCACAATTCAAATGCATCAATTCTTCTTTGGTCTTCCTTATCCATTGTCCATCTTTCTCATGCATATGAGGCAATTGAAAATACTATGATCCAAACCAGGTGCACCTTAGTCCTCAAAGTGATATCTTTGCTTAACACTCTAAAAAGTATTTTGTTCAATGCAACACATCGTTTGATTTCTTGGCTGCTGCTTCCATGGGCATTAATTGTGGATCCAAGTAAAATGAAATCCTCAACAACTTCCATCTTTCTTCTGTTTATCATGATGTTGTTTATTGGTCTAGTTGTAAGGATTTTTTATTTTCTTTATGTTGAGGTGTAATCCATACCAAAGGCTGTGGTCTTTGATCTTCATCAGTAAATGCTTCAAGTCGTCTTTGTTGTCAACAAGCAAGGTTGTGTCACCTGCATACCACAGGTTGTTAATGAGTCTTCCTCCAATCCAGATACCTAATTTTTCTTCATGTAGACCAGCTTCTCGAATTATTTACTCAGAGTACAGATTAATTAAGTATGGGGAAAGAATACAGCCATGACACACACCTTTTCTGATTTTAAACCATTCAGTATACTCTTGTTCTGTTCAAATAACCAACTGTTGGTCTATGTACAGGTTCCACATAAGCACAAGCAAATATTCTGGAATTCCTATTCTTCTCAATGTTATCCGTAATTTGTTATGATACACATAGTCGAATGCCTTTGCATAGTCAATAAAATACAGGTAAACATCTTTCTGGTATTCTCTGCTTTCAGCCAGGATCCATCTGATATCAGCAATGAGATTCCTCATTCCACGTCCTCTTTTGAATTTGGCTTGAATTTCTGGCAGTTCACTGTCAATATACTGCCACCTTTGAATGATCTCCAGCAAAATTTTACTTGTGTGATATTAATGACATTGTTCAAAAATTTCCACATTCAGTTAGATCACCTATCTTTGAAATGGGCACAAATAAGGATCTCTCCCAGTTTGTTGGCCAGGAAGCTGTCTTCCAAATTTCTTGGCATAGGCAAGTGAGTACTCACAGCATTGCATGCATTGATTGAAATATCTCAATTTGTATTCAGTCAATTCCTGGAGCCTTGTTTTTCACCAGTGCCTTCAGTGCAGCTTGGACTTCTTCCTTCATTACCATCAGTTTTTGATCGTATGCTACCTCCTGAAATGATTGAACATCAACCAATTCTTTTTGATACAGTGACTTTGCATTCCTTCCATCTTCTTTTGATACTTCCTGCATTGTTCAATATTTTGCCCATAGAATCCTTCAATATTGCAACTAGAGGCTTGAATTTTTTGTTCTGTTCTTTCAGCTTGAGAAATGTTCAGCAAGTTCTCCCCTTTTGCTTTTCTAACTCTAGGTCTTTGTACCTGTTATCATAATTCTTTACTTTGTCTTCTCAAGCTGCCCTCTGAAATCTTCTTTTCAGCTCTTAGTTCATTATTTCTTCCATTCGCTTTAGCTACTCTACATTCGAGGGCGAGCTTCAGTCTCTTCTGACATCTATTTTGGTCTTTTCTTTCTTTCCTGTCTTTTTAATGACCTTTTGCTTTGTTCATTTATGAGGTCCTTTTTATCATCTCACAACTCATCCAGGTTTCAGTCGTTAGTGTTCAATGTGTGAAATCTACATTTGAGACGGTCTCAAAATTCAGGTGAAATATACTGAAGATTGTACTTTGGCTCTTGTGGACTTGTTTTACTTTTCTTCAGCTTCATCTTGAGCCTGTGTATGTGCAATTGATGGTGTGTTGCCAGTCAGCCTTGGCCTTGTTCTGACTGATGACATGGATCTTCTCCATCGTCTCTTTCCACAGACATAGTCAGCTTGATTCCTGTGTATTCCATCTGGTAAATTCCACGTGCGTAGTCTCCATTTATGTTTTTGAAGAGAGGTATTTGCAATGAATAAGTCATCTGTTTTGTGAGTTTCTATCATATGATCTCCTGTGTCAGGTCTATCACCAAGGCCATATTTTCCGACTTCTAATTCTTCTTTGTTTCCAACTTTTGGATTTCAGTCATCGGTGATTATCAGTGCATCTTGATTGCATGTTTGAGCAATTGTAGACAGCAAAAGTTGGTAAAAATCTTCAGTTTCCTCATCTTTGGCATTAGCAGTTGGTGTGTCAATTTGAATAACACTCTTATTAACTGATCTTCCTTATTAACTGATCTTCCTTGTAGGTGTATGGATATTATCCTATCACTGACAGAGTTGTACTTCAGGATGGATCTTGAAATATTCCTTCCAACAATGAATACGATGCCATTCCTCTTTATTTGTTCCTCTTCTGGCATAGTAGACCATATGATTATCTGATTCAAAATGGCCAATACCAGTCCATTTCAGCTCACTAATGCCTAGGATATCAATGTTTATGGATTCCAATTCATTTTTGAAGACTTTCAATTTTCCTAGATCCGTACTTCCTACATTCTACATTCGGGTTATTAATGGATGTTTGCAGCTACTTTTTTCTTGTTTTGAATTGTGCCACATCAGCAAATGAAGGTCCTGAATGCTTTACTCCACCCATGTTCTGAAGATTGACTCGACTTTGAGGAGGCAGCACTTCCCCAGTCATATTTTCGTTGCCCTCTAACTTGAGGGGCTCATCTGGCACTGTATCAGACAATGTTCCACTGCTATTGATAGGATTTTCATTGGCCTTTTTTTTTTTTTTTCAAAGTAGATCACCAGGTTCTTCTTCATAGCCTGTCTTAGTCTGGAAGCTCTGCTGAAACCTGTCTACCATGGGTGACCCTGCTGGTATTTGAAATACTGGTGGCATAGCTTCCAGCATCACAGCAACACACAAACCACCACAATATGACAAACTGGCAGTCTTATATAATATTGTGACCACATAAATGTCATTTGCTGTCCGGTGAAGTAGTGAGCTATGGTTATACTTCCTTTTTAGGAGTTCTTATGTCTCAACTTTGTTATTACTTACTGAAGAAATTTTCTATAATTATGTTCAAATGCAATTTCCTTTATTACACTTCACCAAGTCTTCAAAATCATATTTAATTTGATTCATATTGCACTTGGATTTTTTGTTCAATTTTTTACTTTTCCTTGGAGTTTCCATTGCTTCCCCCCCATTGTTATAAAAGACACATACTCTTTCCATTACATTTCTAATATCATCAGATTTTATTCATTTTATTTATTTCTTGAAATGCATTATGTGCTTATTTTTGCAGATATTCTTCTTGGAGGCCACAATGATCCTGTTTTAGCTTGGGCTGTTGTTTTTAAAGCCTGTCTTAAAGAAATTAGAGTCATGCTCAAACATTTCTGTTCTGCTGGTTACATGGTAGACTTGCACTTCCCTAACTTGAAATTGTGCCCAATCATACGACTTGGCTGGAGCAATGATAAGTAAATGAAATATAATAAAAGGCAATGGGCATAGGGATGGGTAAAGACCCATTGCCATCGAATCAATTTGGACTCATAGTGACCCTATAGGACAGAATAGAACTTCCCTATACATTTTCCAAGGCTGTAATCATTACAGAAGCAGATTAGCACATTTTTCTCCCACAGAGCAGCTGGTGAATTTGTACCACCAACTTTTCGGTTAACAGCCAAGTGCTTTAACCACTGTACCCTCACGCCATAGGATGGATAGAAACTCAGAATTCTAGATCCTAGAGTGAAGAGTCATCAAGCAGGACCCCCAGTCAATTATTCAACAGGTATTCATTTATTGAATACACACTGCGTATATGCTAGATATTATTTAGACATCAGAAATACAGCAGTTATCAAAACACGTGGACTTGATTTTAGAGTCTAGTGAAAGAGACATAGATTAAAAAAATAAAGTAAAAAAATATATATTTATATAATATGTCAGGTAGTGAGAATAATAAAGTAGGACAAAAGTCCCTGAGTGGTGCAAATGGTCAACATGTTGACTGCTAACCAAAAGATTTTATGTTCAAATCCACCCAGAGGCAACTTATAATGAAGGCCTGGTGATAGACTTCAAAAAAATCAGCTGTTGAAAACTCTATGGAACATAATTGTACCCTGACATACATGGGGTCACCATGACTCCTAGTTGACTCAATGGCAACTGATTTTTTTTTAAGTGGGACAAAATTTAACAGAGGTATGATTCATAGTGTGGTTAGAGAAGGCATTCTAGCATGGAAACATTTGAGCAGAGGTGAGAAAGACATGAGAATGATACACATATTTGGAAGAGCTTTAAGGCAGAAGGAACTCCAAGTTCAATGGCACTGAATCAAGAGAATTCGGAATGGCTTTGAATTCGTTGCTTGAATGAGGAGCAGCAAGGAGATCAGTGTAGCTAGATTGGGAAAAGGTCCTAGTAGTCTAGTAGAAAAGTAGCCAAGGGCCAGATTGTAAAGGGTTTTATGGGCCATGGTAAGTTTTGCATTTTTATTCTGTGTGAGTTGGGATGCCAGGGGAGGATTTTAAACAGAAAATGACATGATTTGACTTGCATTTTAAGAGTTTCTTTCTGATGTTTGCAGTATTGACTGTAGGAGGCAAAGAAGGCGTAGAAATCAAGTTCAAAATAATTTTTCCTCAGGACTTAAAAGCCTTACTCAGCTGCCCTTTAGTGTTCTCTTTTTCTGATAAATTTGATATGTTTCATTTCCATTCTTTAATTGGGCAGGTTTTTTTTTTTTTCATTACTAATAATCTTTTAGGATCTTCTTATTCTTATGTTCTGAAACTTCATAATGATGTGTTTTGGGTAATGATGTGGTTGTGTTTAAAATTTTTCTTGCTCAGCACTTTGTGGAACTTTTCAGTTTAAAGACTTGTGTCTCACTTAAGCTTGGGGAATTATTTTCTATTATTTCTTTGATAATTTTCTCCTCTCATTTTCCTCTGTTATTTCTTTTTAGAAATTTCATTAATACAATTTTGAAGTTTTCTTTTTTAACTTTCTATTATATTTTTATATAATAAAATATTATAAAATAAAAGCCTATTATATTTCTAAATAACTCTTACAAGAAAGAAAAAAATTATATCTCTGCCTCTATCAAAAGTAGGAAAACCAAAGGACTACATGTTTTAAGAAAATGTAAAAGTCTCCATTTTGTGTGTGTGTGAAATTGAATATCTCAATGTGTTCAATATGTTTAATTTTTATAAACTTTCACCAGTTTGCTCTTTTCTGATCTCAAATTCATATACTTTTTCTCCTTACTTTTTAAATTATTATTTCACTTGGATCTCAGGAAATAAGGGATAACTTTGGCCAGTAATCTAACCCATTCTAATGATGTCATTATCTTTAAATGAAAAGGAAAGAAGTGTTTGCCTATGCAGCCATTTCAGACAATTCAAATAACACTACTGCACCCATCATTTGACTAAAGCCAACACTGAATTCTGCCTCCATGTCTCTCAACTTTGATTCTATCAGTTTTTGTAATACAAATCATTCAATAGCTTATTTTAGACGGTAACTAAATTAAAGTCATTTGATGAAAATGACAAACTACAGAATTATCTTACAAGAGAGTACTCTCTGATAGAAACAAAAACTAGGGAAGGAAGAATGAACTATTCTGACTAGTGAATTTGGAGAAGTAGCTAGACATTCAAAAATCAGTCACTTCTGGCCCTCCGAATTAGAATGCCCGGAGAGAGAGTACTTGCTGGTATTCTCTCTGTGAGATGGTAAAACCAGCGCATACAAGCTCTACTAGTCCTGTTTGTGACGGGGTTAAATTTTTTTTTTTTTTGTAGTATTGTTCTTTTGTTTTAATTCAGAACAAATGGAGACAAGTATATTTGGCAAAAAAAAAAAAAAAAAACCCACTTTCTCCTAAAGTCTTTATGAATTTCAAAGGTGATAATTTTATCTCTACCTTGGTGACATCTATCTCCATATCTGAATTAGTTCTGAACACTGGAGAATAAAGGGGTAAATAATTTTAGTAATCTCCCACTTACATCTTACTTGTTTTGTATTATCATTGCTATACAGAAACATTCTGATTAAAAGTTTGCTGTTATGTCTGTCCTGTTGCTCTTTTTAACATTTCTGTGTCATACTGTTCAGATTTGTTTTTTATAAACATCTTATTTCTGGATTAAAAAAACATAATTTGTGTCTCTGTCTTCTAATAACTATGATAAATCAATCCACGTTTATTGTGATTACTGATATATTTGAATTTTTTCATATCATCTTATTTTGTATTTTTTATTTACCATAATCTTTCTTTGCTTTGTTACTTTTTCTTTCCTCCTACTTTTTTCAGAGCTTTTTCTCTATTCTCTTTATTTTTTAAAAACATATGATTTCTGTTTTTTAGTGGTTACCCTTAAATTTAAATTTAAAAGAAATTTCCTGCACGTGTTTATCAGTTTGTCGTACTGTGGGGGCTTACATGTTGCTGTGATGTTAGAAGCTATGCCAACGCTATTCAGATACTAGCAGAGTCAGGGTTCAGCTGAGCTTCCAGACGAAGACAGACTAGGACAGGTTTCAGCTCAGCTTCCAGAATACAACAGACTAGGAAGAAGGACTCGGCAGTCTACTTCTGAAAAGAGTTAGCCAGTGAAAACCTTATGAATAGCAGTGGAGCATGTCTGATTGGAAAAGAGGAAGACCCTCAATGAGATGGATTGACACAGTGGCTGCAACAATGGGCTGAAGCACAATGATTGAGGATGGCACAGGACGAGGCAGTGTTTAGTTCTGTGGACATAGGGTCACTATGAGTCGGAACCAACTCGACGGCACCTAACAACAACAACACCTTTAAACTGTTAACATTTGAACATAATTTATCATAATATTAGGAAAATAAGCACTCTATTTTTTTTTAACTTTAAGAAAAAGTTCATAATTCTTTACTGATGAACTTTCCCACTGCTATTTTTCAAGGTTGTTTCTTTCATTTATTGTTGTTATTGTTGGTTGCCATCGACTTGATTCCAACTCTTGGTGACTCCATGTGTGCAGGGTAGAACTGCTCCATAGGGTTTTCAAGGCTGTGACTTTCAGAACCAGATCTCCAGGACTGTCTTCCAAGGTGCTTCTGGGTAGGTTCAAACTGCCAACCTTTCGGTTAGTAGTCAAGCGCTGAAATATTTACACCACCCAGGGACTCCTTTTAATAATCATTAAATGCATACTTACTGAGTGATTACTGTAAGCTGAGCACTGTTCTAAGAGCTGACAACACAGTGGAGACACAACAGGAAATCCATGCACTGTGGACACTAAATGCTAGTGGGGAATTCTTTGTCTATTACTTAGTTCTACTTGTTTTAATCCCCCAATTAATCATTATTATCAATCTCAGGATTCATTTAGATTTACCAACATGTTACTAATTTCATTGCTCACCATCACTCTCACCTAACTCTTCTCTCCTATGATTTGAACTTCCTTCTCACAGAATTGGAGTATTTAATGCTCTTTTCACTTAGAATTTGGGAGTAATCAATTCCCTCATAATCTATTTTGCCTAAAAATACATTTATTTTCCTTTCTGTCTTGTCTGGAAGTTGAGCTAAAATTAGAATTCTAGGTAGATAGTTTTTTATTGTCTTCTGGCTAACCCTGCTGATCTAAATAAAGTCTGTTCTCTTTCTAATTCTAATTATTTGGAAGGCAATATTTTCTCTCTGGTAGTTTTCAGAATTTACTCTAATTTCATTTTTTAATTTTCTGCAACTTTGCCTCTGTTTCTAGGTGGTAGATTATATTTAGTCACCTTGCTTAGGATTTCCTGTGATCATTTTATTCAATTTGTCTTCATTTATAAAAGATTCCCAGTTGTTTGTTTTCTATATATTCTCTCTGGTTATTTCTATTCACTTCTTGGACTGCATTTTAGATTTTCTCCTGCTATCTTTAATATCCATTGATTTCTATTTTCCGTCTTTTTTTTTTTTTCTTAATGCTGCATTTTGTAAGATATTCCCCATTCTGTCATCAATTTCACAAATTCTCTCCTCAACTATATCTAGTCCACTCTTTAACATGAGTTTTTAAATTTTGTTTTTCATTTTCATGATAATATTTTTTTATTTCCAAAATCATTGCTTAATTTTATTTTAAATCTCATTTTTTCTTTCTTCAAAATAGCCTAATGGCATCTTATGTTTTTAATTTCTTCCTTTCATCTCTTTTTTTCTTTCTAAATTTTATTTATTTTGTTGTTGTTGTTGAGAATATGCATAGCAGAACATACCCCAATTCAACAGTTCCTACATGTAAAATTTAGTGACCTTGATTACATTCTTCAAGTTGTGTAACCATTCTTACTCTCTTTTTCTGAGTTGTTCCTCCCTCATTAACATAAACTTACTGCCCCCTAAGGTTCCAATATAATCTTTTGAGTTGGTGTTGTCACTTTGGTCTCCTCTAGATAGTTCCTAAAAGAGCATAATGCTCAAGGCAGACCTTTTTTACTAGTTAAGCTAAGCTGTTCTTTGGTTTTAAGACTTCAGGGGGATATTTTTAGTTTAAGGTTTAAAGATTACCTCAGGACAACAGTATCAGGAGTTCATCCGCCCCCGCTCCCCTACGGCTCCAGAAAGTCTGGAGTCCATGTTCCTAAACCTTCAAACCAAGAAGCCAAATTGCATGAGGTGTTTGGTTGTACCTAAGCAGCCTCAGTAGCTACTCTCTCTCTTTTTTGTTCCAAATTTTCCCCCTTTTGATCAGAATTCTTCTGTGGGATCTTTAATCAAAATATTCGGTAATGGTAGCCAGGCAACATACAGTTCTTCTGTTCTCATGGCAAAGGAGGTAGTTGTTCATGGAGACAATTAGCCACATATTTCATATCCTCCTCCTATTCCTAACTCTCCTTCTTCCTCTGTTGTTCTAGATGAATAGAGACTAGTTGTTGTGCCTTGGATGGCTGCTTCAAGCTTTTAAGACCCCAAGCACTATGAAATAAACTAAGAGATAGAACAGAAGCACTAAACACATTATTAAGTCAATTAACTGGGATATCCCATGAAACCATGACCCTAAAACTTCGAACCAAGGAGCCAAATTCCATGAGGTGTTTGGTTGTACATAAGCAGCCTCAGTAGCTACTCTCTCTCTCTTTTTTTTTGTCCTTACTGTAAATACATCATACAACTTTTGCCAATTCAACTCTTTACAGGTGTACAACTTATTGACAGCTATTACAACACGATTTTTCCATCATCATTAATTCCCTTTTCCCCCCTCCCTCCCACCCCTAATAACAACTAATAAACTTTGGTCTCTGTACATTTATTTGCCTTTCCTGTCTTTTTACGTAAGTGAGGTCATACAATATTTGTCCTTTTGTGACTGGCTTATTTCACTTAGCATAATGTCTTCCATCTCCATAGCATCTCTGTATTTTATAGTGTTCTTTAGATTTTTCTGTTATCTTTAATTCTATTTGTTGCTTCTGTTGGGTTCTTGATGTTTTTAATCTTAAGTGCATTGTAATTTTTGACTTTTAGTTAAGCAGAGATTGTTTTCTGTGTTTTTAAGCCCATGACTGCAATTAAAAACAAACAAAACAAAAACTCGTTGCTGTGGAGTTAATCTTGACTCATAGGACTGTGATAGCGGCATCAAAAAGATAGTTTTGAGTTTGACTCTGTTCCAGCTACAAATCAATTTTTATCTTAACTTCTCAGCTCAATGTCCCTACCTGTCAAGGGTAATATATAGCATAGTAAGTGGTATAGTATTGCATGTTGCGGTCGTTAGCTGCCATCGAGTTGTCCCCAACTTATGGTGACCCCACACACAACAAGATCTGATCACTGTGATCCATAGTGTTTGCACTGGCTGATTTTTCAAAAGTAGATCACCAGGCCTTTCTTTCTAGCTAGTCTTAGCCTGGAAGTTCTGTTAAAGCCTATTCAGCATCATAACAACCCATCATGATGGGTTTGTGATTTGGGTTGGGTTCAATTGTGTGGTTTTTCTATTGGTCTTGGCCGACTGTACTTATATTCTGTGGCCAGAACCCATGTCAACAGAATGTTCAGCTGAGAGGGCCTGGTCTGTCATCTACCTGGTCTCTCACCTTTACTGGATAGACTGGCTTCCTTACAAGGTAATCACTCTATGAAGAGAGCTGGAAATTCCCAGTGAACAAACACTCTTTAAGTTCCTGAGTGTATCATATTTACTATTGTCCTATTATATAAAGCTGGTATGTGGTCAAGCCTATATTCAAGCCTAAACCCATCTCTTGATTGGAGATGAGTCTCTGGGTGGCACAAACTGATAAGCCCTAATCAGAAACCCTGGTGGCATAGTGATTAAGTGCTATAGCTGCTAACCAAAGGGTCGGCAGTTTGAATCCGCCAGGTGCTCCTTGGAAACTCTGTGGGGCAGTTCTACTCTGTCCTATAGGGCCGCTATGGGTACGAATTGACTCGACGGCACTAGGTTAGGTTTCTAGGTACTAGCCAAAATGTTAGTAATTTGAATATACCCAAAGGGGCCTCAGAAATAGATCTGGTGATTTGCTTCTGAAAGATCACAGCCTTAAAAACCCTATGAAGCCGTTCTACTTTGCATACATGGGGTCACTATGAGTACTTAATTTGATGGAATCAACTGGACAGCAACTAACAACAACAACTTGATAGGAGGATCTGCAAAGTATTGTGGCCATTTTTGCTATTTACCATAAACATAAACAAAAACAAAACCAGTTGCCATAAAGTTAATTCCAGCTTATGGGAGCACTCCATAGAGTCTTCAAGGCTGTGACCTTTCAGAAACAGATTGTCCAGACTTCTTTCAAGGTGCCTCTGAGTGGTGCAAACAACCTAACTTTCTGTTTGTACTCGAGAGCTTAACTGTTAATACTACCCTGGGACGCCATATGTAGTATGAATTCTGCCTCAGAAAAGCAGAGGTGTGGTGTTCTGATTTCTCAGAGGTGATTTTTTTTCTTCCCACTGCTTTAGGCATATCGTCCATTTTCTTTTTTTTTTTAAGTGTTTGTTAATATTTAATAATATATTACATACGTACACACACAAATTCAGATTTTCATTTTTTCTGGAAATATTAAATATCTATGCTGGTCTGTGCAATTCTACATGACAACAATTAACTGAGTCTGAGAAGATTCTATAATTTCTTGTTTTTAGTATGTGAATTCACTTTTTGTTTTTTAACTTATTATTATTACTTTTTATTGTGATTTAGCTGAAAGTTTACAGAGCAAATTAGTTTCTCATTAAGCAATTAATATACAAATTGTTTTGTGACATTGGTTGTTAAGCCCGCAATGTGTCAGCACTCTCCCCTTCTTGACCTTGGGTTCCCCATTTCCATTCATTCAGCTTTCCTATCCTCTTCTGCCTTCTCATCCTTGTCATTGGGCTGAAGTGTCTATTTAGTCTCATATACATGGTTGATTTACTTGTATTATTGTTTGTTTCGTGTTGTTGTTATGTGCCGTCAAGTTGATTCTAACTCTTAGAGACTCTATAGGACAGAGTAGAACTGCCCCATAGTGTTTCCAAGGAGCGGCTGGTGAATTTGAACTGCTGACCTTTTGGTTAGAGGCCAAGCTCTTAATCACTGCACCACCAGGGCTCCCTTTGTTTTATAGCCCTGTGTAGTCTTTGACTGAAGGGTGAACCTCAGGAGTGACTTCATTACTGAGTTAAAAGGGTGTCTGGGGGCCATACTCTCTGGGTTTCTCTAGTTTCTGTCAGATCAATAAGTCTGTTTTTTTTTGTGAATCAGAATTTTGTTCTACATTTTTCTCCAGCTCTGTTCGGGACCCTCTATCGTGATCCCTGTCAGAGCATTCACTGTGGTAGCTGGGTACCATCTAGTTGTGCTGGACTTAGTCTGATGGAGGCTGTGGTAGTTGTGGTCCATTAGTCCTTTGGAATAATACATAGTCAATTCTCTGACAGACTTTTAATCTCTATTTTAGTTGTCACTCCAGTGATAATTTATCCTACAGCAGCCTAAGTATCTTGTTTTCTTTCTCTATTTTGTCTTTAAAACTCTCCCTAACCCTATTGTTTGACTCTCCCAGTGAACCACTCAGACTCAGTATCTGTTCATATACCTGACTTTGAATTCTTTCTTTTCTGGCATCTGGAGATTTTACTTTCTGACTGTAAAATTTGTTTAATAATATATTTCAAATATGTGTTATATTTTACTAAGCTTTTTTGTGTGTTTGTAGAGTCTTCCAGCAAATGTCCATCCAATACACTAACTGAAAATCTGATCTGGCCATTCTAACCACAATGTGAGCACAGTAGATTCTGAGGTTTCTAAGTGATAAGTGACATACAGTCACAGAAAATACCTGTTGCAGCCAATACAGTGAACTCTTTGAGAGCCGGAACTCAGCAGGACTGCCTTGTTTTCCTCGGTCCCACAAATTTTCTGCCTTTTCGAGGTGCAGTCTGACCACTTTTCTATTGCTCATTTTAGTGGAATATATTTAAATTTTCCTTCTCTGACAGGTTTCTGCCTTACACAGATTCCGTTTTTTTCAGGTTTTACTGTATAGTTAAGCAGGCAGACAGTTATTTTCAGGAATATCTATTAGAATTCAGGGAGTCTCTACTGCTGCTCTGTTCAATATGGGAGCTGCTAGCTATATTTCCTTATCTAAAATTAAAGTAATTAAAACAAAATGTAATTAAAAATTCTCTTCCTCAGTTGCTTTAGCCACATTTCAAGTGCTCAGTGATCATGTGTGAACACTGGCTGCAATATTGTATAGCTATAGAGAACATTTTCATCATTGAGAAAGTTCTATCGGACTTTGAGGCTCTGGTGCATTGGCTAAGCATCAAACTAGTAAATGGGATAACTGCGACAATATATCTACTTGACTCATGGAAGGAGATTAATTTTAAACCTCATGAGAGAGATGTGTGAGGTAGAATTTGTATTACTGATATTTCTACTCTATATTGACTCAGAAAATGGAGATGGAGCCTAAGAGTGACCATCTGTAGATTCAATTTTATAGAGTTAAAGCAAAGTAGAGACAGTCAAAAACAAAACAAAACAATACCCAACAGAGGCTTAGAAACTTCCCTGCCTTTTGTTGTTATGTTTTTGTTTGATAATGGAAGTAATATATGAACATCGAGGAATATTTGAAAAACACAGCAATTTTGCCCTCTGACGCAGAATATACTGAACAAAATTTATATCTTCCCTAATGATTCCGAGTCATCATTCTGGAGTTACAGAATGCTGCAACTAGGAGAGAACGGAGAGCAGTGTTCTCCCAGAGTCTTGGAACGTACAGGAGATTTAACACATTCATTTCTCTTACATTAGGTGCCTCTACAGTTCTACTCTGTCCTATAGGGTCGCTATGAGTAGGAATCAACTCGACAACACTGGGTTTACAGTGTAGTTTTTTTTTTTTTGCTATTATTTTGCTGTATTTCTTGTTATTGTCTATCAATCGCTTCCTGATAGAGGAAGCAGTTGTCCCCACTGCAGTACTTCTAATTTGCTATCTTCTGTAACTAATGCATATAATAATAATAATAAAACCATTGTCATCAACTCAATTCCGACTCATAGAAACCCTACAGAACAGAGTAGAACTGCCCCATAGGGTTTCCAAGGAGCAGCTGGTAGATTTGAACTGCCAACCTTTTGGTTAGCAGCCAAGTTCTTTACCGCTGCGCCACCAGGGTTCCAATGCATAATAAAGCATGTTAGAAGTAAACAGACAATCAAACTTGTCAAATAACATTTTTACTTTTTATGTAAATGCTCTTTAGAAGCAAGAATGGGGAGACTTCATCTCACGTACTTTGGACATGTTATCAGGAGGAACCAGTTCCTGGAGAAGGTCATCATGCTTGCTAAAGCAGAGGGTCAGCAAAAAAGAGGAAGATCTTCAATGAGGTGAATTGATACAGTGGCTGCAAAAATGGGCTCAAGTATAGCAATGATTGTGAGGATGGCACAGGACTAGGCAGTGTTTCCCTCTGTTATTCATAGGGTCAATGGCACCTCACAACAACCAATGCAAATGCCTCTGGTCCACTCTGCAGAAACCCTGGTGGCACAGTGGTTAAGAGCTGTGTCTGCTAATCAAAAGGTTGGCAGTTTGAAACCACCAGGTGCTCCTTGGAAACCCTATGGGGCAGTTCTACCCTGTCCTATAAGGTATTGAGTCGACAGCAATGGGATTTTTTTTTTGGGGGGGGGTGGGTCCACTCTGCTACTGAGTAGGATATGTGAATATTGTGTTTGTTTCCCACTCTTCATATCCAACCTTCTGCTTGGAGATTCTCTGTGTAGCACAATTGAAAGAGCTTGGATCTTTGAAGGAAGGGAGTTGGGAGTTTGACTTGGGCCAATCACATACTCTATGTGACTCTTATTTCTCATATGTTAATCATTGTAATCATTATAATAGCTAGAATTAATAAAGTACTTAGCACCTGTCAAGCAGTGTCCTAAATGCTATATATGTATTAATTAATTTTAATCTACACAATACACTATGGATTAAAAAAAACTATTAAAAGACTCCTGGTGATGGAACACTGAAATACTTGGCTGCTAACTGAAAAGTTGGTGGTTTGAACTCACCCAGCAGTTCCACAGGAGAAAGACCTGGTAACCTGCTCCCATAAAAATTGCAGCCTAGAAAACTCTATGAGACAGTTCTACTGTGTCACATGGGGTTGCAATGAGTTGAAGTCAGCTCAGTGGCCCCTAACAACAATTTATCCACATTTTACACATGAGGAAATTGAGATATGGACAAGTTAATTTCCCAGCATTTATACCTATGTTTTCAGGTTGCAAACATTATGTTTCTCTGAAAGACATTTAGTTGTCTTTTGGATTCATGATTATGTTCAGGAAAATGGAAGTTTTGGGGAGCTGGCTAACTAATAATAGCATATTGGAAAACACTTTGAAGGAGTCCTGGTGGCCCAGTGGTTCAGAGCTCAGCTGTTAATCAAAACGTCAGTGGTTTGAGCCCACCAGCTGCTACATGGGAGAAAAGTATGGCAGTCTGCTTCTTCTACATTTTTGGAACCCACTAGTTAGTTTATAGACCTAATAGAAATTCATTAATCTTTAATAAAAAGAGGAATGTAGCTTGGGGACCATCAAAAAAGAAATTCAGTCACTTGGCTTCAATCTGTTAGGGTTTTGTGAAAGCTGTATGTTGTATTAATTTAAACTTGGGATTTATAGAGAATTAAGGCAAAGTTTATGTGACAAGAAAGGAATTAAAGCATTGGCTTACGTGGGAAACTCAACATTTTTTAGTAGAATTTTTGCCTAGTTTGGTATTCAAAAAGCATTTTTAAGACTATTTTGATACTAAATATTTATGCTAATGTGGACTCAGCTGCCTTATTCCGGTAACAAACTTGTCTTATTCACAGTATATCTGTGGCAATCCTCCCAAATATAATTTGATGATTTGAGTAGAGTTCTGAGTATCTAAATTATTTTTAAACTAGTTGCTTCTGTATATAAAGCCATGAACTTTACAGTAAAAGGAAATCACACCTAGCTATTTTATTTTCAGAAAAGACAAAAATTTTGTGAAGCGTTAGCATTATCCTGTAGGCAGATATCAGTATTGGAAGCTTTTGTTGCCTGGACAGTGTCTCTCAGTGAAAGTTGGAATGAATAGAATTTTCTACTGAGTTAGTGACATAAGGATGAGATTACTACATTGGACTCACATTAGTTAAATTTTACGTGAAAGTGAGCACTAAACCTTAAAATTTAATAATTTTTCAAAAAGCCCACTTACTATAATTGCTCAGAGAATTGAAGATGTTTTTTTATCTCCCTTATAGTTCTTATGCACACATATTCAGACATTCTTCTTACCTCCATGCCCATTTTCTTAGCAGGTTCCTGTAGGTTTGGATGTGTGAAAATATAAATAAAGTCTTGCTGCATTCATTATAGCCTTACTCAAAAAATACACTAGTTTTAGCATTCATGTATTTAAGAAAGACTTAGCGTTTTTCTTTTCTTTTTTTTAAATTCATAGATTTAGCTTAGTGAAAATAAAAATGATATTTCAGGTCTAGCAACATTTCCTCCCAAATGAGTGAGTGTTATAAAATTGAATTCCTCCAGTGGTAGGTGAATCACAGAGGCAATTTGCAGCGCTCTGTGATTTTGTCTTCTGGGAGGCAATGGACTTTGCAATTGTGAGGCCTTCATTATGTTGTACCAGGTGACAGAAGCATGCTAATGAGAACCTCTGGCCCACACTGCATACAAATCTCTTGTCCAGAACTAACTACTAGGGCTCAGGCTAGTGGACCGGGGTTGCAACAATATGCTTAAAGCAAATTTCTTTATAATTTATTTTTATTTTTTAGGGCTCTTGAGAGTAGTGGCTAAGACAAAGCTAATCCACATGCTTTGAATACATCTGAGTTGTTGTGTGGAGAAGAATATTGACTGTACTGTGGACTGCCAAAGGAATGAACAAATCTGTCTTAGAAGTACAACTACAATGTTCCTTAGATGCGAGGATGGCAAGACTTCAGCTCACTTACCTTGGACTCATCATCAGGAAAGACCAATCACTAGCAAATGACATCATGTTTGGTAAAGTAGAGGGTCAGAGAAAATGAAGGAATCCTTGCATAAGATGGATTGACACGATAGCTACAACAATGGACTCAACATACAAATGATCAGAAAGATGGCACAGGACCCAGGAATATTTTGTTCTCTTATATATAAGGTTGCCATGAGTTGGAGCCAATTTCACGGCAGCTAGCAACGCTAACAAACCAATGCTGGCTGGAACTTCATCTTGCTAGAAGTTATTAGTCTCTTCTTAAGGTTTATGTAGTCTAATTAACAATAGGACAATCAGCATCCCATGAAGATAACATGGCTAAATACTTATAACTGACAAAATTAAGAATAATTTACCTCACAAACTATCTGCAGGGCATAAGTGCTAATTTTGCACTATGCCATGTTAGAATTTTATTTAAAGATTATTTAAATTCTTTGGGAAATTTTAGAGAGGAAGCAGAAACTAAACAACTCCATAAAATGAAAGATTATAATTGGACACGGGGACCGAAGGTTGTGGCATCAGCGTGTGAAAAATAAAATGCCTTTAAACCCTGCTTTTTTGCTTACAAGTTGGGGTTCAATTGCTTAAAATCTGTGGTCATGTCACTGGGACAGGCTTATTTGTTAGAATTCTGTGCAAAAAAATCATATGCCTGCTATGCTGGAGTATCGGGGCCAGTATAGATTTTAAGAGCTTTGCCCTGTTGTTCCCATGCATACTCTGTGGTTTTTTTTTTTTTTGGACCATGAGCCCTAAACATTAATTAAAAATATATATATATATATTGTTATGGTCATACTTAAGGAGAAGCTAAGCTTATTTATGGAAAAAGAATAAAATAGTTTAAAAACACACTATTCCATTCATTCCACTGCCGTTGAGTCTATTCCAACTCATAGCGACTCTATAGAACAGAGTAGAACTGCTGTGTAGAGTTTCCAAGGAGCGCCTGGAGGATTCAAACTACTGACCTCTTGGTTAGCAGCTGTAGCACTTAACCGCTATGCCACCAGAGTTCCCCAAAACACTCTAGTCCTAAAATATTACCTTTACCTCTTTTTAAATCTTGTGTAAATAGTATCTTGGTTATATTAGCATAAAACCAAAACCAAACCCATTGCTGTCAAATAGATCCTGACTCATAGCAACCCTATAGGACAGAGTAGAACTGCCCTGCAGGGTTTTCAAGGAGCAACTAGTGCATTCGAAATGCCAAACTTTTAGTTAGCAGCTATAGCTCTTAACCACTGCACCACCAGGGGTCCTGTATTAATATAAGCATACAATTTTACAATTAGCCAAACTCTCAAATGAAGCATACTTTGTTCAAGAACTTCTGAATATTTAACCACATCTCTCCATGACCATAAAAATTTTACTATTTTAACAACCTATTTACAGGTGGTCATCACTTCTACTACTTTAACTGTTCAAACTTGCTAATGATCATGAAAATGGCACAAGAGCAGGCAACATTTCATTGTGTTTTACATATGGTCATCAAGAGTGGGAGCCAATTTGATGACAACTAACAACAACAACAACAAAATTTACCCTATACAGTTAATTCTTTGTTGGTAATACTCTTACGCAGGCAATGATAGATTTTTACTTCAAAATAATTTGGTTAACTTCGTTTCACGATATTGAACATTCTCACAAACAAAAACCATTGACTCTCTTTTGAGAGGTTATTGTAATACATTAGTTGAGGTGAAGGGAAATGATGAAGGAAAGGATATGTTCTCTTTCTTTAATCTCAGGACAACATGCCTATGGAATGAACAGTTGAGAATAAAAATTCAAAAAGAGTGGTTTCCTTCTGTACCGGAATTTTCTTCAACTCCATAATTCATTGGATGGCAACATTTTAGAAGACCAAGTTCTGGAAGTCAGTGAATGCATTTGTATTAATAGAGATTGGAGTCTAAACAGTGTTTACGAGACAGACTAAACCTCAAGACGTGATATTAAGTATAGAAAGCTGGGAAGAAGGAAAACCAAAAACCTTGTTGCCACTGAGTCGATTCAGACTCATAGCGACCCTGTAGGACAGAGTAGAACTGCCCCATAGGGATTCCAAGCAGCTGCTCATAGATTCAAACTGCCAACCTTTTGGTTAGCAGCCATAGCTCTTAATACTGTGCTATCGGGACTCCTGGGATGAAGAAAGGGTGGATATAAAATCTGATAAGCAATTATGTGAAGGCCTGCTTTCAAGAAAGGAGTCTGCAACACATTTCTTTGACTGGGCAACAAGAGGTAAACCTGAGTGCTGATTTTATGTTCATTGATTACGTTAGAAAAGTGGTTTAAGCTATGTTCACACTTCCATTCTAACCACCTATTTCTCCCCTTAGTCTGCCATTGAAAAAAACAAAACAAAACACTTGAGATTGAAACTTCTTTGGCTTGGAATTCAGCCAAAAATGAATTCCTTCCTGCATTCCTGATTAAAAGCCACTCATCTACTTTTATAATCCAGATGAGAATTACCAGATTTACTTCATCTAACTCATATAACTAAAAAACGGCCTTTTGTTCATACTCTGGGCCTAGTAGACAAGTAATAAAGACTACGAGCTTGGCCTTGTTGGAAGAAATCTCGCGTTGAGAAAGGAAGGTATGAAACTCTCTCAATTTCTACAAAACACAACCATAAAATACAAGCATATGCTTGATTACTAAGCACAGGATATTTCATGTTTAATTCCCATTAAATTTACAAAAGTGTTCTTGGGATGTCCCCAAGTGTGCATTTCCGAAAATCTTTGTGTTCTGCAAAATCACGCACTAAAATATAAGAGGGCTTCTGGGGAAAAATAGGGTTAGGAGAATATTTCCCCAAATTCATGCAAGCTTCTAACCAAAGCAATAATACAAACAATAATTGGTATGTCACGAAATAGCCAGCTCAGCTCAGAGACGCTGCTGCAGGGATTCAAACTGGCACAAAAACAATAGAATGGGAGTGCTGGCGTGTGGGCCACGGATTTGATGCAGATGCAGGTGAAGGTCTGTGCTCATTGCAGGAAGTACACCTGCTGGGAGAGGCTTGCTAAGCCAGGGAGTGGGAATTCTGCTCTGAGATCAGAGCTCCAGCCCAGGGGCTCATTTTTTTTTTTATTATTATTAACTTTTATTGAGCTTCAAGTGCTCAGAGCTCCAGCCCAGGGGCTCATTTTTTTTTTTTTTTTTTTTTATTAACTTTTATTGAGCTTCAAGTGAACGTTTACAAATCAAGTCAAACTGTCACATATAAGTTTATATACACCTTACTCCGTACTCCCACTTGCTCTCCCCCTAATGAGTCAGCCCTTCCACTCTCTCATGACAATTTTGCCAACTTCCAACTCTCTTTATCCTCCCATCCCCCCTCCAGACAGGAGATGCCAACACAGTCTCAAGTGTCCACCTGATGCAAGTAGCTCACTCTTTGTCAGCATCTCTCTCCTACCCACTGTCCAGTCCCTTTCATGTCTAATGAGTTGTCTTCGGGAATGGTTCCTGTCCTGGGCCAACAGAAGGTTTGGGGACCATGACTGCCAGGATTCCTCTAGTCTCAGTCAGACCATTAAGTCTGGTCTTTTTGTGAGAATTTGGGGTCTGCATCCCACTGATTTCCTGCTCCCTCAGGGGTTCTCTGTTGTGCTCCCTGTCAGGGCAGTCATCGATTGTGGCCGGACACCAACTAGTTCTTCTGGTCTCAGGATGATGTAGGTCTCTGGTTCATGTGGCCCTTTCCCAGGGGTTCATTTTTAATATTCATGAAATATAGCTAAAAGTGTTCTTACCTGTATAGGGGACAAGCTGAGGGCTTCTTTCCTTTCCTAAGGAAAGTTATAATTCTAGTCCTGCTATACCAGCATCCCTTGCTGGTAGAAGAGACTGCTTATGGAACAGTTTGGTGTCGTATTACATGGATGCTATCTCTCCTACTTACCAATCACGTATGACCTAATTTGTGTTAAAAAAACACATGTTTAAGCAGAACAAACTGTAGGCATCTCAGGAGCTTTCTCTGTTTTTCCATTACTTTCTTGAGCTATCCATATATTTCCTTCTCTATTTTATTAATCATAGTGTGGTCACTAAGAATATCCACACATATCTTTCCCTTCACATAAAGCTGAATCAAAGTGTTTTATAATTTTCCACCTTTTTGTAGCTCTCTCTTCCAGTGTCTTGTACCTGTCCTGAAGTAGAGGAAGGTTATAATGTAAATTTCATGAAAAGAGAGCCACAAGAGCTGAGAAGATGATCAGGAGTGTTCAGTAACACGGAAGCCAAGGCAAGAGCATCTGGCAGAAAGGGAGAGGTCAATAGCATCAAACACCTTCCTAAGTTCATGGAAGGTAAGGCCAACGGAGACGTATTCACTGAATTTAACAATAACAGGGTTGATCTTTAACAGGAACAGTTTCGGTAGAGCAGTGTAGATAGAAGGCAGATTTTAAGAGTTTCAAGGCTCAACTTGAGGCAAACAAAAGTAGAGACAGAAGGTGTAGACAACAATTTCATGAAATTTGATTAGCCAACGGAAGTGGGAATTAAGGCAGCAGCTAGAGGGAGACACGGCTTTGGTTATTTGTTTTGTTATGAGAAAACCAAATATGTTTAAATGCTGTTGTGGGGGTAGTGACCTAGGACATAGATTATATTACAGAGAGGTCTGGAGGAAGCATGAAGGACAACTTTTGCATTGTAATAGGAGAAAAGAGGAAATGATAGCTGCACACGAGTGTAAGTTTGGAAGACCAGAAGAAGGAAGGTGCAGGAGATTTTTGTCTAGTATTTTCTATTTTCTTTGAAGTAGAGGAGAAAAGAAGGCTACAGTGTCAGAGGTTAGAAACTGGTTGTAGAAAGCAAGAAGGATAAGTCTGTGTGAGGTACACTGAGATGAAGGGTACTTTTTTCCCACCATTTCCAAAACTCAACCTGAACTACCCATGTGTAATATGCATACTTTAGGAAGGATATTCAAGACCCACGAGTTCCAGAGAGGTCCCTCCTCCTGTATTATCCTAATAAAACCTATTCAATTCAGATTTGAAGCCTACTCAATCCAGATTTTTTCTCATTGGGACCCATGAAGAAAATAATTCTATAGAACCTTCTCAACAACTCTTATGTGCATATGTCACTGAGGTAAAATAGGCACAAGGCAGACGGTGATTTGTATCTTGGTCCCTTTGCTTCCTGATGATTGGTATACCATTAATTTAATTCCCAGGGTCTCTTTTCTATACAAAACAGCATTATACACCTACTTTTCTACCATTATCATAAGGATTAAATGAGACGATATATACATTGTTCCTGGCAAGGAATAGATACTAAGTAATGTAAGCGTCCTTCCTTCTATAATTAAACGTTGTTTCTAGACGGCATTAGCTTTAAAGAAAGGAGATGACTAGATTTAGAATTTGGAGCAAAAGTCTACAAATGTTAAAAACTTTTCTCTATTTTCATAATTGTCAAACAATACTCCCAGGAGAGGTTTAAGTATTTAAAAAAAAATAAAAAAATATTATCTTTTTATTTTTTAAGTATTTACGTTCCTCAAATTAATAGTCAGTGTGTGTTTGAGAAAGAAGAGACAGTATACTGTATTTTTATGCAAATAACAGAAGCATTACACATTTTTTGCAAACCGCACAACCCCCCTTCCTAAGTGTGCTTTACCAACACTTTTTTACATGTTGCTGACTTCAATTTCATTTTTTTCTTTTCTGTCCAGTGGATGCTGGGATAAAACTGATCTCATGGAAATTTTGTTTAAGGTAGGTATTTTCCTAAATCAAGTGCAACCAGTGGTGAACCCAATGGGTTCATGGTGGAAATTGGGCTCCATGTTGAAACCAAAAAGTGTGAATGCACCAAGAGCTAGAAATCAGTAAGAAATGATCCTAAGCCTAAAACTACAAGAACAGGATGTTGTTTACATTTTATTACTTTCATAAATCTTAAACTGAAAATAATTTTTGATAATCAATGTCTTTGAAATCAACAAATAAAAGTCATCATCATCATCATCATCTGACTCCCAGAACCCTTTAAAGGCTGATCTTTCGTAAGTATCATCATGGAGGTATCTCAGAGCTGCCTGCAGACATTCTTCTATGACTTCTGAACTGATGTCATCGTCATCACTGCCTTCAGTGTCTTCATTTTCTCCATAGGTATTCTGCTGGTACACAATCCCAGCCTTCCTGAAGCTGTTATGGATGGTTTTTGGGTTATCTTCCCCCAAGTAGGAGGCACCCACTTGCAGCCTTCTGCAAATATTGCTCGCTTCTGTCATTCTGATGGTGCGAACTCATGAATCCCAGATTGCACCCATTCATCCCTGAAACTCTTGAATAGGTGGTTGACCACCATATCTAGTGGAGGCAGCTTTCAGGTAAGTCAAGCATGACTGTTTTATGGGCATCAGTTGAGTTAATATAATTTTGAACATTTTTTTCTTTGTGAGCAGCCATGGCATTGAAAAATAGTAAAGACTGCTTTGAAAAGAATTCCCCCTGCTTGGCCCGATAACATTTAGTTACCCATACTTTCATAACATCACAGCCCATCCATCCCTTTAATTTCACCTCACCCAAAGTGCAACCAACGACTACAGTGAAGTAAACCCTCTCGTGCCCAGCAGTTGTAATGGCTACAGTCTTTGTACTGGAACCAGTTACAGTCCTGGTGGCTGGAATGTTGAAAGACATTGGAACCTTGTCCATATTAATTACATCCATTGCAGAGATGCTGAGTTCAGAGATTTCTCTGGTGATGAATTTGTGAAGTTGACCATGTTTTGCTCCTGCTCCCTGTTGTCTGGAAGTTGCAGGCCTATAGTGTTTCTCACTCTCACAGAAAGGTTATTCCTTTTCATGAATGTAGAAATCCAGGTGAAATCCACCTTGAAATCTGGGATTCTTCCTTCACTTGCCAGAAGCTTCACTTTGATCTGAATTGCAACAGTAGAGACAGCTTGATTTTGTTTCTTTTGAGAAATAATCCACTGTTTCAAGTTCTCCAACTCAGGCCGTTTTGCTTTGGGCCCACTATGTGCATGATTTCATGGATTCATTTTCTCCAGCTACTTTTTCTCTTTTTTCTATTTGTGAATGAATGACTTTTCAACCTTGAATGAACTCTCTCACTGTCACTCTGTTGCTTGTTTTTCACCCCCTTGCAATGACTTTCAGTTTGAAGTTGGCAGTTTACGACTAGTGTTTAATTCCTGCTATGATCTAAGAGATTCTAAGACAGATTTATAAATTGAAAAACATGCACAATGTAATTGATAACTGGCTGTTGGTAGTAAAGAGATCACAAAATTCACATGTGAGATGCACAAGAAGCAAGGATCTTTTTATATGTTTGAAAGCACAGGACTAAGGTAACTTATGATCATTGACCAAGGACATTGGCACTAGTAAGACATAATTAGACTATGAAATAAGCAGGCCTAACTTGCTTAATGATTTCACTTAAGATGATCTGATAAGGTTTTCGCATTCAACTGTTGAGCCAAGAGCAATTGTATATCAGTTTTGCTTTGTTTATTCCTCCAATCAAAAGCCAGAGTTGAAAGACAACTGTGATAATCATGTCAATGCAGATTGAATCGAGATTCTTATTGATAGCTACTTGGTACCATTTATGCCAGTGCAGGCTTCACTTTAGCTAGGTTTCCAATTGATAGCACGTGATTTACGGACAGACCAGTAGGTTCAAGGTTCTGACTGATGACTCAAAAATTAGGGGAATATAATTATCAAATTAATAGAAATAAATGGCAGTTTCAGTAGTTTATTTTCCAATTACCAGTGTACTACCAACTCAGTGGAGCCCTGCTTGCGTGGTGGTTAAGAACCTGGCTTCCAAAAAAGAGGTAAGCAGTTTGAATCCACCAGCCTCTGTTGGAAACCCTATGGGGCAGTTCTTCTTTGTCCTACAGGGTCATCATGAGTCAAAATTGACTTGACAGCAATGGGTCTCTCACCAACTCGATGCATAACTTCTTGACCATGGTTTATAAATTTATTAAACAAATATGATCAAAAGTAACATTTTTGGACTATTGAATGAGGGTGGATGAGGCTGAAATTCACTTTTAGAAATGTCATGAGACATATGTGGTATATTCATGGGTGCACCATGCCAGAAAACGTTTTTATATAATTTCATCACTTCTGTATTTCTGAGTTATGTATGTTTTTTTATGTAGTCATGGTATTTTTGAAAAAAATATGCAGTGCTGTTAATACTAGAAGATTGGCATTAATGTCAGAAAAAAAAAAAACAGTTCTGACTGGGATAAAGATGAATCATACTTATTTTTTTCAAATCTCAACAGAATCATTCAGGTAGATTAGGATAATGATTTATAAGATGACATAAGACTGTATTAGCATTGTCAAAAAGTTCATCAGAGTTAAATCCCTGGGTTTGTCAAAAAGTTCATCAAAGTTTAATTCCAGGGTTTTAAGGTTTTTATTTTATGAGGTAGGTGTAATTTGGTAGATTTTTCAGATATAGGCACTTTTTTTGGTTGTTCTTCTTCTTTGTTTTTTTGGTCCTATACCAAGTAGAAGGCATAAGGTAGGTCTCAGAATTTGTTTTTCTCATGTCACATTTCAACACATGCCCCTAAGGCCCTATTTCAGTGGGTAGAATTATAGCTCAAGAGGTTAAATGCTTAAGGCGGTTTTGGGCAGAAGTCATAGTAGCTTATTCATGTAGGTGTTTATATACACATACGTTTAAAAAAAGCAAAGAGTTTAAATAGCTATTTTTCCATTTTGCTGGCAATTTATGTATGTTGTTTGTTTTATTTTGTACGTGGCCTTTTTTTTCCAGTGCCAGTCAGTGCTATGAGTACTCTTTGAACGAGAAATGCTCTTGCATAGAAACAAATAGAAAACTCAGCCCATGTATTGCAGGTATTTTAGTGGACTGCTTGGTTTTTAAAATATTCTGAGAAAGTATCATACAAATATAAGGATCCAACTACAAAAGAATAGTTACAAAATGTGAATATTTGCCTCGTGAACATCGTAAAGCAAGAAGCATTTTCCCTGAACAAGGGATGGTTAATCTCATCTGAGTGACTTGTTGCTTCCAGCCTACTGTGTATTTTATTTTTGCTGTAGACTAATTCTGGGATTGTGGTGCAATGCACCCAAAGCACAGCGCTTAAAGAATGGAAGAGGAACAAAGGGTCTATAAAATTCTTATCAAAATGCTTTGGAAAGGTCAATATTGTGAAACAATTTCAAGCTCAGAAAGGATTAAATTTTCAAATCATAAATATCTGGTTCTTTCATGCTTATCAGCATGTTTTCTAAGATACTGGCCATACCTGAGCTTTTATCACATATTTCATATCAGTAATACTTAGGGTGTATAACATAATTATGCTTAAGAAGACATTATTAGAACACCTAAGATTTCTCAGATGAAAAATACAATAGTTTACAAACTAATGATTTGAAGCAAAGTACATAATATAATTAGTTGGATTTTGTGAACAAGTAGACTCTCAAGTTCTAGATGACAAAAACTACTTCCTGACCTTGTGACAGGAGCAAGGCTTTGGACCTTTAATGGCAGCTTAAACCAAAAAAACCAAACCCCCTGCTGTTGAATCGATTCCGACTCATAATGGCAGCTTAAGTAGACTCCAAAAAGCTATTAGAGGCTATTATTTCATACTGCACACTGACCCAGAGATAGTAATGGGATCAAAGCCTTAAATTTTTACCCAAATGGGTAACTGGGAGTTGCTCTAAGATGTCAGTAAAAAAGCTCCAGCAATCAAAACAATGGGAAATTAGATTTCTGAGCACTTCTAAGGGTTTTAAATGTTGAGTTCACACTTCTCTATTGTTTCTAATTAAACTATAAAACATATTGCTTTCTTTTCCTTAACACTTGCCTAGGATTTTTCCCTCATAAAGGAGAATATCACCTAGGATGTTATTGATACAATTCAGATGAGAACTGGTAGAGCCTGAATTAAAGAAAGAGCAATGAGAGTGAGAAAACGAACTGATTAAAGACACGTTGAGGAACTAAAATCAACAGGATGTGTACAATTAATTGGGTATGGGCAGAAAGAGACAATGGTGACTTCTAGCCTTTTTGTTTGGGAGATTAGATAAATGGCAATGTCTTTCACTGAGACTGAGTATAATAACATAGAGAGGTTTGGAGGAAAAATATGAATTTAATTTTGCAATGTTTAGTATAAATTGCTCACTTGGTGCAATGTCACATAGGCTGCCAAATGTATAGGCTTGGATCTTAGGAGATGAGCTGGAGATAACAATTTGGGCATCCTGAGTGAACAGCTGGTAGTTGAAGTCTTAACAATAAATTAGATTTCTCAGGAAAAAAAAGTAGCATAAGAAAAGGACAGAGATAAAACCCTGAGGCACCGAGAAACAGCAAAATTTAAAGGGTAGGCAGAGGAAATGTAGCCAAGGTGGGAAAGAGGGTGGCGGGGAGGAGACACACAGCAACGGTGAGAATAAGTAGGAGATTTGCTAGTTTTAGGGAAACCAAAGGAAGCTGAGACTTCAAAATGGAAAGAGTGGTCACCAGTGAACAAAACTAAGAACAAACAAATCCCCATTGCATTTTGCAATTAGGAAAGTACTAGTGACCTCAGAACAGTTTTCACGGAGTGGTATTAATTTGAAGACTGATTATGAGGTGGACAAGTGAAAGTATAGATTTCTCTTTTAGGAGGATTGACATAGAGAGAGGGTACTAGCTGGAGGGAAGTGTAGCATCCAGTGAAAATATGTTTTAAAGTTAAGACATCTGAACAAATTTATAGGGAGGTGGAATACTTCCCTTCCCAGGAGGAGGGTAAGGATGAAGAAACAAGACAAGGGAAAGTAACCGATGAAGATACGGTTCAGGAGCAGACCAGACATACTAAGAGCTGGCACAAAGATTGAAGAACTAAATTTGGACAGAAGGTAAGTTATCTCTTTCCCTAGGGAGAAATAAACAAACAAACAAACAAATGAAAAGGTGTATCTTCTAAAACAAATGCTCCAATTCCTTTTACATTTGGTGAATGGGAATAATACTGACGTACCTCAGAATTCGGAGAGGCAAACTATTAAACACTTACCGTTGTTGTTATTTGCCATCGAGTCAGCTGCGAAGCCTGGTGACCTTACCATGAGTCTGGGCCGACTCTCCCGCCGCTAACAACCACAATACCCAGAGGAACCCTGTTGATGAATTTTCTGCTTTCAATCCCATGCAGCAGCCGAAAACCATAGTGGAAAGGAAAGCACCAAAGAGCTGGATGACACTAGCCTCTGAAGGTATCTAGCTAATTCCCCCTCCTCTGATTTCATGTCCACCATGCAGTGTCCTTCTTTTAACATGGCTTCCTACAATAGCCTACCCCTGAGTTGGTTTTCCAATGTTCATGATATGCCTTTCTCTAGACAATCTTAATTCCATTTTCTTTTGAGTCTGATTAGTATGAGGCACTAGTGAAAGACTTATCACTTCTTGCTGCAACATCAGGATTTATTCTGGACTTTACATCTGGGGAGAATTGAACGACCAGAGAGATAATTTCACTATAACAATGTCACTTTGTGGCACTCTGCCCAAGTCACTGCTCAGCTCCATTAATGACATCTCTATCATCTTTTTTCTCAGAAAACCTCTTCATTCACCCAGATATCCCTGAAATTATACATAGGAAGAAGGGCAATGAATAATAAAATTTATACATTTCTTCAAAACTTTGTATCTTACGCTTTTCCAGTTTCAGTTAATTTCTAGGCGTGTGTGATTGGGTTTTTTTTTCCCCCATGGGTACAGTGTACCCAATAGCTAGATCATAGCTGTGCATTGCTAATATCTAATTAAGCCTTTAAAATGCATTTCATTTTTTTCTTATCCTAGGATATATGTGTGTATATATATATATATTTTGTTGTTTTTTGTTTGGGTAGGATATATATGTATTTTTTGTATTGTAGGGGAAAAATAACTAAAACATAATTTTTTTAATTTCTCTTTTAAACCAAGTAGAAAGACAGAAATTTAGCCATGGCTAGAGGCCCCTTATCTCACAGAAACTTGATTTATTTGATGATTTAAAAGTCAGCTTTTACAGTTCAATTACAAGCATTTTACAAGCTCTATAAATACTAAAAAAAAAAAAAAAATACTAGAACAGTTAAATTAAGTGTAGGATAAGCAGGGATTGAAAATGCCAGCTAAATAACTAAAATATGAAAAGAGAATTTTTAGTGATTTTAATAAAGAGAAAGCAAATTTGATTTTTAAAGGATAGCTGATACAATCTGAATGGTAAATTGATTGGACTCAAGAAGTTTTTTTTTTTTCTCTAACTTATCTTTTAGTTTATATGCAGATGTTGGTTAAATTTCTGTTTATTCATTGACTTGTAACTTTATTTCAGAATGTATTAATGGTCTTATAGCATCACGGAGAGGATGTAAACATTTGGTATTTGTGTGGGATACGACCATAGCATCCATCTTAGTGATTCTCAGTTAAGAGACAGATAGCATTGAGTGGAAGCATTTGTGGAAAAAAATAAGAGTTTTGTGTAACTGTCAGATTTCACAGCACTTGAATCCAAGCTGTCAATGATATCTCACAGCTCTCTCGTCACACAAGTGGCTCTGACACACAAAAAGGGCTGGTGGTGGGGCCATCTCAGCTAGTATATCTAGGTTCATAGTTTGTATGTATCTGATACATATAGATACGCACACACACACACGCTCGTATACACACGTAGAGAGAAGATAGTTTTTCTTTTACAGTCAAGTTTTTGTCCTCCATTAAAACAAAGAAAGGCAAAAAAAAAAAGATCTTGAAATGAATAATACATACCAATTTAATTAGCTCCCCTTTTCAGGCATTGATTTTCAGGTTGGAGCCCTGGTGGCACAGTGGTTAAGTGCTACAGATGCTAACCAAAAGGTTGGAGCCCTGGTGGCACAGTGGTTAAGCACTACAGATGCTAACCAAAAGATTGGCAGTTTGAATCACCAGCCACTCACTGGAAACCCTATGGGGCAGTTTTACTCTGTTCTATACAGTCACTATGGGTTGGAATCAACTTGACAGCAATGGGTGGGATAGATAGGTGGTGCTTAAATTTTCTGTCACGATTTTCTGGATTTTTTTTTTTTTTTTTTTGGTGACAATATTAAGGAGTAAGAAGGAGCTCTGGCAGGGCAGTGGTTAAAGGGCTTGGCTGCTAAATAAAAGGTCAGGGGTTCAAACCACCAGCCTCTCATTTGGAGAAAGACGTCTGTTTCCATAAAGATTACAGCCTTGGAAATCCTATGGAGCAGTTCTACTCTGCGCTATAGGGTCGCCGTAAGTCGGAATCATCTGGATGGCAGTGGGTTTGGTTTTTGTTTTTAATTGAAGAGTAAAAGACGAAAATTGAGAGAGATTTAACTGGGCCGGACTGTGGGAGTCCTAGGAAGAAGAGTTTATTTTATAAGCGGTGAGGAAACTACACATTCTTAAATGTGAATGTAACACTAAAGCCTAAATTACTTTAAGGACGGGAATATAGTTAAACTCTCTTTCAATTTGTAATGCTTACTTATAAAAGGAAGTCAGCAAATATTTGTTAATAATAAAATTACATTAATGTCAAGACCTACCGCATGCCACAGTTAAAAAAGATCGGAAGCCAGGGTACAGAGCCCTGCTCTGCTTTGGAAAGGCTGCACTTTGAGTAGAATTAAAGGAAGATTGGATTTACAAAACCAAGTGGACTTCTGCCAGACCCCACCTAGCCTTCATCCCAAACTTCCCAAATCCAAATCCGTTGTCCTCATGTCGATTGCAACTCATAGTGACCCTATAGGACAGAGTATAACTGCCCCATAGGGTTTCCAAGAAGCGCCTGGTGAATTCGAACTGCTGACCTTTTGGTTAGCAGCTGAGCTCTTAACCACTGCACCACCAGGGCTCCATCTCAAACTTAAACAACTTGAACAGACAGGCAGAAAAACACAAAAAACAAAATTATACACATATCCCAAACTTACTGTATTTTTTTGTTGTTTTTTCTGCCCTTTTGTTTAAGTTGTTTAAGTGGAAATTAGTAAGCCAGTAAAGGATATTCAAAGAATAGTCATTATTTTCACACTCAAAATTATTTTGAGCTTCCTTCGTTTTTTAATGTCTTTATGGTATTTTAATGGGAAGTTGCGTATCAGGCACTGCCTGGCTTCTGCCATCCTAACTCAGGAGTTTTATTTCTGAATTCTCAATCTATCCTATGCAAAGCATGATGTGTCTCTAGGATAGGGGAGGAGAGTAAGGCCGGGTAGATAACGGTGACAGGAGAAATTGTAAGAAATGAGAAGGTTCATCACTGAAAGGGATAGACAGTGCAGGATAAAAGAAAATCTTTTCCTTAACAAGCCCTAATTATCAGCAAAGCACTTCCCTACAGAAACACTCATTTATTTATGTAGAAGCATTCATCATAGAAATAATCAACTCTCTTTTTTTAATGTTCATCGTTTGGAGTTGGCGGTAGAGGATTCTGAGCTTTAAACATTAATTTAACTTTCAGAACTCCGGTTTATCTTTTTTTTTTTTTAAATGCATCCAACTCCTGTTACCATGTTTTGAGAGTCCTCTCAAGGGCCCTATTTTCTACTGCTCAAGTTATAATAGTGCTAAAGCAATTTAGTCATTATTTTATAGAAACAAAGCCCAATTCATAATTTCGTTTCATACAGAAATATTTTAAGTAAAGTACACAAGCATGGTCTTCATGTTTTTAACAATCTCATTCAACTGTTTCCAAAGGAAGTTAGTATGGAATTTTCTGATGGCCAGAACAACATTTTCTTAGGTGGAGGAAACTACGTTACTGGATCTTCTGAAGTATAATACAAAATCTTTTAATTGTCCATTGCCCCATAACACCCAGCTGTCAATATTTAAACATTTATTGTCCTTGTCAACATCCAAGCAGATGGTTAGTACTTAAATTTAAAGTGTTAAGTGTATAACAAGGTACATACTTGTAAAAAATTCATACAGAATTAATTTTTGTAAATTTAGGAAAATAATATTTGTTTTTTAAAAGATTATTTAAAAAGTCTCTATAAGCATGGAACAATTTGAACACAAACAATGTTTAAAATGTGATTAAACTTATATCTTCATGGGGCATGAAGAGGGCGAGGTGTTTTCTGCCAAGGTGGCTGGCCCCTGAACTGCAATGGAAGAGAGTGCTTTTGGCATAACAGCAATCTCCACATTAGGGTATGAGCAGCAATTACAAGGAGCGACAGCTTTGTGGCATAGTGCTGGCTTTTCACACTGGGAGCAATAGAAGAAATCACTACAGAAATCAGAATGGTAAAAAGGAGTGGAAGATGCCAAGTAACAGCCAAGAACACTAGTTTGTGGCTCACAGTAGAGACACCTCTGTGGGACTTCTAGAAGTACGTGGGAAGAATCTCTGAAACAGATGAGTACAGAGTCCATCAAACGTAATATAGTTGTGGTATTTTTACTATGACTATTTCTATTTTTCTTTTCCAGATTGACTTAACCTGGGAAACAGGAATTAGATTCTTTTTTGGTGGGATTTTAAAAAATGTGATATCAATTTTAATCAATCAAATTTACCCCTGTGTTCAGATAAGATTGAGATGTTGAATAGGAAATAAAATATTTTCTGTATTATGGACTTATTTACCAATATTACTAAGCTATAGACTCTAGAAATACATGTTATTATTTAGAAAAAAAAAATGTTTCTCAGGTGTATTTCTACAACTGATTTATAGAAACATGGTACACAATAATCTCTGTCCAACCCCACCCTTGAAATGACACATTACTCTTTGAAATTCACATTCTTTTTTCTTAAGTGGTTGTCTGGCCCATTTCTAAAATAGCTTCCAATTTTCTCCACTTCTTCATACTCATATCCTGTGTAATCCCCTCCCCTTCTTTTGGAATATCTAGTGCTAACCAAAAGGTAGGCACTTCGAATCCATCAAGTGCTCCTTGGAAACTCTATGCAACAGTTTTACTCTATTCTGTAGGGTTGGTATGAGTCAGAATGACTTCACCGCAAAGGTTTTTTTTTTTTTAGTGACTTGCTTCAAACCAATAGAATATGGCAAAAATGATGGGATGTTGTTTCAGAGATTGTACAAGACTAGAGTACTTCTAGTTCACTCTCCCTTGTCTGCAAACTACCCTGCTGTGAGCTTCTTTATGAAGTAATCCACATGACAAAGAATTGAAGGAGGTTCCAACCAATAGCCAGGGAGGGATTTAGTCCTTTAATTCAAAGACCCTGGAAGAACTGAATCCTGACAACAATCACAATTGAGTTTGGAGGCAAGTCTTCCCCCAACAGAGCTTTGAGATGACTGCACTGCTGGTCAACACCTTGCTTAGTCTTGTGGGAGACTTTGGGTTAGAGGACACAGTTAAGTTGCACCTGGATTTCTGAACAAAACTTGTGAGATAATAAAAGACAGTTGCTTTAACCAGTTTGTTTTGGGGTAATTTGTCACGTATCAATAGATAACGAAAATAATGGCAATAATTTTAAATCTTTTACAAAGCTTTCAGGCATATTATGAAACACTTTGGTAATTACACACAGTTTGCAAAATCTGTTGATTATGTAGCAGTTATTGCAGAACCATCATGATTTTCCCTGGACCTCATAACCACGTTTTCTGTACCATATTATGTTATTCAGAGCTCCTGGGGAGACTGGTTCTGGAATATCAAGAGACAGTCATGATGAACCTAAAATTTATTCTGAGGAGTGTATTGGATAAAAGAGGTTCTGGTGGTTAACATAAAACATTTAATAACTTTGCTGAGCAAATTTTATTGATTATCCACTAAATGTCAGGCCCTTGAGTAGGGTCTAGATATATACTAGAAAATAAAACAAGCAAAGACCCTACCTACAAGGAATTTACAATCTAGCAGATTAGATGGAAAATAATCACATAAGCAAACATTTAACCATAAAATTGTGTCAAGTGCTATGAAGGTAACATATACCTAATGTTTAGAACACCTACCATATACCAGGCATAATTTTGAAGTATTTTGTATGGATTTAGTGTTTACAATGACTTTATAAAATGGATGCTATTTTCTTCATCACTCCTATTTTAGTGATGAAGAAACTGAGATACAAAATTGTTAAATACCTTTCTCAAGATCATAAAACCAGTAAGCAGGAACTGGGATTTTGACCCAGACCATCTTATTTCAGAGGCTATAGGCTTAATGACACCATATTACTTGTGTAAACAAGCAAATTGCAGTGGAAAAGAAAAATGAATGAAGAGGTGGGCCAGTGGGTAGGAGGAAGCACTAGATTTTATGTGACCAGGAAAGACCCCTGGAGAGAACAGATTTAAGCAGAAGAAAGAAAAGAGATCAACACCACCAGAGGAAGTGGTTGTGGAGGGGGCTTTTTAAGCTGAGAGAATAGTGTCCTCAACAATTCCTCCTTTAAGCCCTAATGAACATTTTCAGTTAGAACACCAGAGTTGGTTTAGGATCACCCCCTCTGTAGAATCTAAGATCAATTCTTGTCCCTGGGTGAGAAAGTGAAAGGAGCCTTCAGTACCAGTGCAGTAAGAAGTCAGTCTTGGAATTCAGTCTCCCTAATAGCTTGAGACCAGGAGTCACTGGGTAGTACAAACAATTAACATGCTTGACTGCTAACCAACAGGTGGGAGGTTTGAATCCACCCAGAGGCACCTTTAAAGAAAATCCTGGCTATTTACTTAAAAAAAAAAAAAAAATCAGTCATTGAAAACCCTGTGGAGCACAGTTCTACTCTGACATGCATGAGGTCGTCATAAGTCGGAGCTGACTAGATGGCAACTGGCTTTAATAGCTTGACCACAGAATTTGGCTTCTCTGACTTTTAATTTTAACATTCACTAAGAATACAGCTTGTTGTTCAGGTAGAAGAGGATAATCTTTATTACAGCACAGGTTTAGGAGTCAGGTTGACTTTAGTTCAGATTCTAACTTTGCCATTTCTTAGTTGTGAATTTGGGGCAGGATTTCTTATCTGTCTAAGCATATTATCTCATTTTAAATAAAGGGAAAATAATAGCAACATTATAGATTATTGTGAAGAATAAGTGAGGCAATCTGTAGAAAGAATTGTTGTTGGTTGCCATGTAGTCAACTCCAACTCATGGCGACCCCATGTACACAGAACAAAATGTGGCATGGTCCTGTATCATCTTCACAAGCATTTGTATAATTGAGTCCATTGTTGCTGTAACTGTGCATTGTGAGTGCCTTTCAATCTAGGGGGCTCAGTTTCCAGCACTATATCAGACAATATTCCATTGTTATCCATAGGGTTTTCATCGGTTAATTTTTGGAAGTAGATTGCTAGGCCTTCTTCCTAGTCTGTCTTGGTTTGGAAGCTCCACTGAACTATCTATCTACCACAGGTGCCCCTGCAGGCATTTGAAATATCAGTGGGGTAGCTACCAGCATCATAGCAACACACAAGCCACTACAGGACAACAAACTGACAACTGAGTGGTGGGCAGAAAGTATAATTTCTAGCATATAGTAAGTAGCCATTAATAATTATTATTATTATCCTCATCCCTATTGCTTGATCAAACTCATCTTGAAGAGCAAATAGACTCACTGCCCAGTGTTAAAGTTAATCCATGGATGATTTCTTTCCCAATCTTTTATGACTGGTCTTTGACCTTATTGATGCAAATTGTCTGCTGTTTTTATTTATTGGGTTCAGTTTGAATTCTGTATGATGGTATTTGGCATCTCACCTACCCTTTTCACTCCTAGAATGATCAGCCCTGCCCTGCATGTTCCTCCTTGCAAACACCAAATTCCAATGATTTTTTTATCTTCCTATATAAGCCCCCTGTCTAGGGCCATGGGCCAGATAGGATTTCCAACAATGACATTTTTTAATTGGACTCTTCTCTATATGTCTGAGTCCCAATTCTGGCAATGACCCTATAACAAAATCCTAATTATGACTAGCAGAAACAGTCTGTTCTGACTTTAGTGTCCATTTTCCTAGGGCTATGTTTCTGATCCTTATAGCTGAGTTTTTTTGTTTTTGTTTTTAAAAACATCCTACATGAATCATTAGCCATTAGAGAAATGCAAATCAAAACTACAACGAGATACCATCTCTTTCCAACAACCCAGTGCCATCGAGTCGATTCCAACTCATAGCGACCCTATAGGACAGAGTAGAACTGCTTTCCAACAAGGCTGGCATTAATCCAAAAACCATGAAATAATACATGTCGGAGAGGTTGTGGAGAGACTGGAACACCTATATACTGCTGGTGGGAACGTAAAATGGTACAATCACTTTGGAAATCTATTTGGCACTTCCTTAAAAAGCTAGAAATAGAACCACCAAACAGTCCAGCAATCCTACTCCTTGGAATATATCCTAGAGAAATAAAAGCCTTTACACGGAACAGATACATGCACACCCATGTTTGCTGCAGCACTGTTTACAATAGCAAAAAGATGGAGGCAACCAAGGTGCCCATCAATGGATGAATGGATAAATAAATTATGGTATATTCACACAATGGAATACTACGCATTGATAAAGAACAGTGGTGAATCTGTGAAACATCTCATACTATGAAGGAATCTGGAAGGCATTATGTTGAGTGAAATTAGTTGCAAAAGGACAAATAATGTATGAGACCACTGTTATAAGAACTCAAGAAATAGTTTAAACACAGAAGAAAATATTCTTTGTTGGCTATGAGGGTGGGGAGGGAGGGAGGGAGAGCGGTATTCACTAATTAGATAGTAGACAAGAACTATTTTAAGTGAAGGGTGAGACAACACACAATACAGGAGAGGTCACCGCAACTGGACTAAACCAAAAGCAAAGAAGTTTCCTGAATAAACCAAACATTTCAAATGCCAGAGTAGCAGGGGTGGAGTTGGGGGCCATGATTTTAGGGGACATTTTTTTTCTAGGTCAATTGGCATAATAAAATTTATTAAGAAAACATTCTGCATCCCACTTTGGTGAGTGGCATCTGGGGTCTTAAATGCTAGCAAGCAGCCATGTAAGAGGCATCAATTGGTCTCAACCCACCTGAAGCAAAGGAGAATGAAGAACACCAAAGATGCAAGGTAATTATGAGCCCAAGAGACAGAAAGGGCCACATAAACCAGAGTCTACATCAGCCTGAGACCAGAAAAACTAGGTGTGCCTGGCTACAAGTGATCACTGCCCTGACAGGAAACACAACAGAGAATCCCTGAGGGAGCAGGTGAGCAGTGGGATGCAGAGCTCAAATTCTAGTAAAAAGATCAAACTTAATTTTCTGGTTGAGACTAGAAGGACCCCAGAGGTCATGGTCCCCAGACCTTCTGTTAGCCCAGGTCAGGAACCATTCTCAAAGCCAACTCTTCAGACAGGGATTGGATTGGACTATAAAATAGAAAATGACCCTGGTGAGGAGTGAACTTCTTGGCTCAAGTAGACACATGAGACTAAGTGGGCAGCTCCTGTCTGGAGGGGAGATGAGAGGGCACAGGGCGAGAGAAGTTAGCTGAAGAGACATGGGGAATACAGGATGGAGAAAAGGAATGTGTTGTCTCATTAGGGGGAGAGCAACTAGGAATACATAACAAGGCGTATATAAATTTTTGTATGAGAGACTGACTTGATTTGTAAACTTTCACTTTAAGCGCAATTAAAAACACACACACATCCTACATGAAATTTCTGACAGTAATTCCTCAGCTTCTTTAGACCCACACTTACTTTTCTTTGACTTGCTGCCTAATTTTACTACTACCAAATGGAAACTTTCCTGATTCCACCAATCTCTCTTCCTAACCTTGGCATAACAAGCCATGAAACTAAATTCTGCATTAATTTAGTTTTTGGTATTTATACCCATTTTTTCCTCTATCTTATTTTCATTCTTACTTTTTGAAAATTTCTACGAAGATTGAAACCTGGACTTTAAGCAACTGCAATCATCTCAACAGAATAATAACCAGAATCTCTAATTTAGTATAAAGTATGTCTAAATGTGACATCTCTAATAACTTTTAAATTAATAAAGAATACATAGTATCATTCAGGGCAGCAACATAATACCACATTAGTAATGTATTCCAGCTGAAAACTTTCCAGAGGGCAGGCTGGCAGAACGCGGTAGGTTTTTTTTTGTTTGCTATCTTCTCCTTTACTTAATGTTTGGTTCGTCTCTTTATTTCACTTAGTGCTGATATGTACAGTGGGGACAATTAACTTTGCTGATAAAATTTTATAATGTCTGTAGGGTTCTCCAGGTGATAATCTGAATAGTAGATCATAATACCTGCATATTTCCTATATATTCTCCAAGAGCATTGTTCTTAATTTATAAAAGCAAACTGTTCCCAGATTTTTTTTTTTTTCCCTTCCCACGAGGAGCCCATTGGTGGAAAAAGAACCTGGGCTTTGTGGTTAGAAGTTGGAGTCTAAATTTTGGCTCCACCACTTAATAGGCTGACAATTTTGAGCAAATTATTAAATTTTGGGGGCTTCAGTTTCCTCATCTGTGAAATTAAGTTGATAATAACAATTCTTCACTGAATTGCTGTGAGAATCAAACGAGGTAGTCTATGTGAACGTACATTGCAAGATGTAAGAAGCACATATGGTAACCATTTGTTACGATCTCTATTAGAGTCATTTGAGTTTAATGAACATCCCAAAACACTGAGTGTACACTTGGAAAAATGTATGTTTAAAAGATGTAAGCAGGTAATACATAGATAAAAGTATTTTTAAGCTAATAAAATTCAGAATAGATATTCACAAAATAGTATCGCAGGACCTATTCTAAGCACAATCCTATGACATATGCAGTCACTAGACGTGGAGTCACAGAGTGGATCTGATTTATTTTGTATTCTAGTGACAAGCACAAGACGGTTAATGAATACCCCAACTCATTACCCTGGAGTCAAATTCCAACTCGTAGCGACACTATAGGCCAGAGTTGAACTGCCCCATAGGGTTTTCAGCCCTGGTGGTGCAGTGGTTAAGAACTTGGCTGCTAATCAAAGGATCAGCAGTTTGAATTCACCAACCACTCCTTGGAAACCTAAGGAGCAGTTCCACAGGGTCACTATGAGTCAGAATCAACTGAAGGGCAACGTTTTTTTTTTTTTTTAATCTTTACGGAAGCTGACGGCCATATCTTTCTCCCACAGTGCAATGGGTGAGTTTGAACCTCTGACCTTTCAGTAACCATTGCTCCCTGAGGGCTCCTTAACGAATGGATACCTAATAAAGTTTTTTTTTTTTTTTTTAAAGGGGGTGTTTTTGTCATTAATAAATCGTCAGATTGGTTATGACAGCATCGCATACTGTATACACCTGTTTTGGAAAGAGCCAAGATACGCAAATATCATCGTCAGCAACATACTTCATTGATGCCTACATGCTGATGTTTTCTTTTTTTTTTTTTTCCTAGAAAAAGTGTCAGGCAGGGATGGAAAATACTTGGGCAATATGACTACCTGACCCTTTTTATAGCTAATAGATATTTTTGAAGAAAACATGAAAAGACACATGAGGTCAAACACACTTTAAAAGCAAACTGCTCAGACATGAAGTACTTATACAATTATTTCTCTGGAAACCCTGGTGGCGTAGTGGTTAAGTGCTATGGCTGCTAACCAAAAGGTCAGTAGTTCAAATCCACGAGGCACTCCTTGGAAACTCTATGGGGCAGTTCTACTCTGCGGTATAGGGTCGCTATGAGTCAGAACGGACTCAACAGCAATGGGTTTGGGTTTTTTTTGTTGTTGTTGTTTTTATATTTCTCTAAAATATCAGTATAAATTCATATTTTAAAATATTTTACCATGTTAGTAGATTAACCTATGTGGCATGTTTGACTGCATCTCTTAATCACTGTTTAGATTATCGAGACGTTGCTTGTTTTCATTGGATATATTTATTCTATTTTGCAATAACTGTCTTACATAAATATTCTATTAATTATGAGAATTTTTCAATTTGCCATAGATTAAATAGAATCTAATTCTCCAATGAATTGATGCTGTTCTTTGTAACTTCATAATTAGTAAAAAAAAAAAAAAAAAGACATATACATTTATGGACCGTGTAAACCTGTTTTATGGAAAACTCACAGCACATTAGATGTTTATAGAACAAACACATTCAGCCTTGACCTTGGCCATGTATTTGTGGTCTGAGAAGTCAAGAAAAACAAGCAAGCCATTTATAATTGTAATTGTGTGACAAGAAGAAGTAGAAAACATTAATACAGCAGAGAAGTTAACTATCTTGTGTTTTGGAGACAAGAATATACTCTTTGACCCTTATTTAATTAAAATGGAATCCCTGGAGGAAATACCGTTTTTGTGAACTTGTAGGTCAAAGATCTTACTAGAAGGAAAGAAGACCATTCTGCAGATTGGCATTTTTTTTCCTCAGGACGTTTCTAGACAGGCATATGACAAGGTGCCTCTTTTCTCTTCTTGAGCTTGACCTTTATTGGTGAGTTTTTTAGTCTCTCACCTTTACTAGGTGTTCACTCTTCTGCAGTCAGTTAAAAAAGATGGAAAATTTTGCTCACTGAAGTCTTAAATATTTCTTTTTGTCATAAACTGAAGTGTTTTGTAACCTCCTTGAGGACACAGATTTGGGTTTACTTAGTCCTGTATTTTGAATTCTGCCATGTAACAGGTCTTCATGGATATTTGCTGAAGTTTTATTCCAGCCCAATGGTGTGAAGAAATATAGATGTATTTGAAGCATGATACCTATGGTGCAAATCCTAGCTTGCTTTCATAACACTATGTTGTAAACGGGTCTCTTCGATAATGATTCGGCAAAAAGGCCGGGTACAATCTCTTTTACAACCTGGGTAACTTAAAAGCTAAAATCTTCTTTCATCCTTTTTTCCCATTTGCTTATTCTTGAGTACATCTCCAACTTTCTTCTATCTTTCCTGTGACACACCCCAAGATTTTTTTTTTCCCCCCACAAAATAGCAGAATCTGGAATACGCTGGGAATGACAAAGGCATTAACAGTCAAATTTTTAGTGGAGAGTAGAAATGAAGGAAAATCAGGCTTGTGAAGAAGCTATGAAACTGGGTGGTAAAAATTTGACCACAACTTTCACTCAAAGCATAATTAAAAAAAAAAAAAAAATTGACCAGAGCAAGGCCAAGGAGAAACATGGGAGACAAGGGCCAAAAATCAAGTGAAAATATTTTCTTCCTTGTAAGGCACTCAGCCATATATCTGCATTCCCTATAGAGGCTTGCTGGTGCTTTAAGCCAAAGAGAAAGAGAGGTGTGATATCTGAGAACATAGAGAAAGTTGTTAACTTTATTGACAAATTTCATCTGTTGACTCTCATGCTCTATGGTCCTGTTCTACACGTTAAAAATAGATTGTGCTAGGTTGACACTCCATCTGCCTCTTTCAGAAACTCTGAAATCTTTGAAAAGAAAAAAAAAAATGGTAGAACAGTGTTCTATTGATCTAAGAGTCCATAGTTGAAGAGCACATGATTTATTTTCAGCAATCATCTAGCATTTAGTTAAGTGCTTCATACTGAGAAAGGCTTATAATATGGGATTAAGGCTGTGCATATTTTAAAACCATAAATGCTTGTCTGTATGGTTGTGGGTGTGTGTCTATCTATCTATATATTACTTTATATATGTATATAAAGTAATTTATAGATCTATAAGCTAATATCTAGATATAAATATAAATAGATATATAGATATAGTATGATGAGGCATGACATTTATTTTCCTCCCTTCATTAAGCCTATTTGGTACCAGAAGACCCTAATGTGGCCTAATAAAAGACTAGATTTTTATTTGAGGATAAGCAGTGCTGTAAGTCAAAAGCGCCCTGGAGGGAGGGGCAGAATGAGAGAAGGGTTTGTGGATGTATTTAAATAGAGCAAGTCTCTAACTCATTGGAATTCCAGTCTTATTAGCTCAGTGGGTTCAAGAGTTCATAAGAGTATAAAGTCCCTATATAATATTTGATAGGTTTTATGAAATCAAAGTGAGTGATGTAGGCTTTTAGAAAGTATTAAGTTCATTTAATCTTCTACCAGTTCACCTAAAGGCATTGTATTTTCGGCCATAAGATTTTTGAAAATTAGATCAAATTTTCCATCAATTACATAAAGTAAAATCAGGTTTTGTACATCAGACAAACTCTGAAGACGGTGATTGTAAGATATGTGTAAAAACCTGGATTTTTTTCTGTAGGTTTAAAATTGGAATATCTACCTAAAAGCTGAAATATTTTAATCATGGTGTGAAATGGGACTTGCAAAATAAAATATACTTTACTTATTTAAGCAGCTGTTTATTTATGCAGTGCTTCAATCCAGAAGGATTAGACTCATAAAAATAAATTACATGTGAAAAGTTGAGACAAAAATTACCAAGTTGCTCATAGTTTAACCTTTATTAAATGTCATTTAGGTGCCAGAGATTTTCACACGCATCACTTCATTTAATCAAACATTCTCCCAAATCAGCCAGGGATCTTTTTATTTTTTAGAGGACACTGAGGCTCATATAGATGAAGTCACTTAGTTGCCCATGATCAGAAAATAAGTAAAGAGCTTGGGTTCAAGCCAGGACTTTTGACTTTATAATGGTTTCCCCTCTAGTTCCCATTTCTTTCTCTTTAGCTTAATAAAGATCAAAGTTACATTCTTCAAATTGTTAAAAGACTAGACAAGACAAAAATTTCCTTGGGAATGAATTAGAAAAACACAGCTTCAATTGATTACCAAAATATAAAAAGTTTGGGATAGGGGAAGTGAAACAAACGCTCTGTCAGTGTCAACCATGATGGCCCTTCTTTAATAATAGAGTTCACTGTATGTTAATTGTATTTTGGGAACCCAGTCACTAAATTTTTTTTTTTTTTTTTTTTAGCATCAATTATTTTGATTATTCTGAGGTATATCTGTGGAGCCCTTGTGACATAGTTGTTAAAAGTTCGGCTGCTAACCAAAAGGTCAGCGGTTCAAATCTACCAGCTGCTCTTTGGAAACCCTATGAGGCAGTTCTGCTCTGTCCTATAGGGTTGCTATGAGTTGGAACCGACCCAATGGCACCTTACAACAACAACAACATACTTAATATGGACTCCTGGTGGCATAGTGGTTAAGAGCTTGGTTGCTAGCCAATAGGTCAGCAGTTTGAATCCAACAGCTGCTTCTTGGAAACCTTACAGGGAGGGTAGTTCTGCTCTGTCCTATAGGATCACTATGAGTTGGAATCAACTAGATGGCAATTATCTTACTGAGGAATCAAGATGATGGGGTGTTTTTTCTCACCCAAATGCTTCTATCAGAGCCATTCTGTCTTCCAGGGGCCTCTTTCCCTTTTCTAACATGTTCATAAGTTTAAAGTCTCTATTTGTGTCTGCAATCTCTATTTCCTCTGTCTCTACTGGGACCTTGATCTGTCTTTTTTTTTTCTTTATTATGAATTGAATAGTGTTCCCTCAAAATACATGTTTAAGTCTGAACCCCTGTACCTGTTTTTGTGATCCTGTTTGGAGATAGGTTTTCCTTTTGTCATATTAATGACGTTAATAAGGTCATGCTAGATTAGGGTAGTGTCTTAGTTTGCTTGCTTTGCTGTAACAATACCACAGAACAGGAATTTATTTCCTCACAGTTCTGGAGGCTAGAAGTTCAAATTCAGGGCATCGGCTTTAAGGGAATGACTTCTTTGTCTCTCAACTTCTAGTACTGGTTGGTAATCCTTGGCATTTCTGGACTTCTATATTCATCTTCCTCTGTCCTCACAAGGTATCTCCCATCTGTGTGTGCCTGTATCTATGCTATTCTTTTTATAGGACACCACTCAAAAGGATTAGGTTTAGGATCCACCCTACTCTGGCATGAGCTCACTAGCATAACAAAAAGCCTACTTCCACACTCATTGCCAACCAGTGGATTGCAACTCATATTGAATCTATAGGACAGAGTAGAACTGCCCCATAGGGTTTCCAAGGAACAGCTGGTAGATTCGAACTGCTGACTTTTGTTTAGCAGCTGAGAGGTTAACCACTGTGCCAAAGGGGGGAAAAAACAAAACAAAAAAAACCCTTGCCATCGAGTTCTGACTCATAGCAACCCTATAGAACAGAGTAGTACTGCCCCATAGGGTTTCCAAGGAGCAGCTGGTAGACTTAAACTGCTGATCTTTTTGGTTAGCAGACGAGCTTTTAACCACTGTGCCACCAGGGCTCCATATTTACGGGTAAAGAACTTATGAATTCAAAGTAGCATTTTGGTGGACAAAACTCAACTCATAATAAGTGGGTCCTAAACCTAATTACTTTTGAGTTGTCTTATAAAGGAAAGTACAGACACAGAAGAACATACACCCAGGGGGAGACAGATGCCTTGTGAAGATTCATCTACAAACAGCCAAGGTATGTCAAAAAATGCCCGGAGCTATAGAAGTGTAATGAGACAGAGTCTTTTCCTAGATCCCAGAGTATGTGTGAGAGAGAGACACTATCCCTGCTTATGCCCTAAATTTATACATCTGGCCTCCAAAACTGTGAGCCAATAAATTTATCTTAAATCCACTTAAGTGTGTATTTTTGTTATGGCAGCGCTAGGAAACTAAGGCATCCTCCTCTACCATCGATTATTTTGTATTTATTTATTCTTTTATTATTTCCAGAAAAAAAAAGTATGGAATTCAAACAGCGCTGCAGACCGTGTGCTAATTCTCACGCTCCATGTTCAAATATGCTTTAATGGCCTTTTGCTGCTTTGCTTTTCCTGTTCAGTATCCATCAGACTCCTTCTTTCCCATTCTACCCTAAAATGCTGGTTTCCTCAGGGCATTATCTTTGAAAGATAAAATGCAGAAATAGCAGGAGACAAAAAGATAACAATTTTCAAGTGAAAAATCTTGAGGACCTTGTTTGCTGTATTAATGATCTTTGATCTTTTATTCTCATTCCAATAGCTTCTTCAACTTAGTACTTCATACTCAACACTTCAAATTCTGCTTCTATATATGAATCCTAATCTTTAGCCTAGACATTTTTACTGCTCCTCCAAACCTACGTATTCTCCTGCCCACAAGGTATAACTAATTGGATACATTAGAAGATCCTAAAATCAGTATGGTCAAAGTTATGCTAACCATATTTCTATTCTTTGATATATAATTCTTCTGTTTTGAACCTTGTGGGATGGCAGCTCCACTTACCAGATCCCAAGCCAAACACCTGAAAACCATTTTACTATCATTACTCACCTCTACATCAATTTCACCAAGTCCTGTGACAACTACTCCTTAATATATTTCATACCCTCCAGTTGCTCCCATTCCTACTGGCATCACCTTATCTTAGGCTTCATGCTTTTTCTTTTGCATCACTGTAACAACCTCTTAACTGGTGTCCTACCCTTTAGTTGGACTGATCTCCATTTGTCACCCAATGCTGTCAACATTATCTCTCTCACTCTGATTTTGCAGCTCCCTTCCTTAAAATGCTTTAGCCTCTTCATAGCTTGCAGGAAGAAAGTTCAAATGCATTAATACAGCACATGGTTCTTCCTTTGAAAATTGTTGTCATTTCATCTCCTGCTCTTTCTGCGTTTTGCCTTTCACAGCAGACATACAAGAGTTGAATACTCTTTCTTTCCTCCCTGCCATCTTTTATGATGTCCCTCTGCTTGGCATGCCTACCTCATATGCCTTTCCAGTATTGACCAAAACTAATGCAGTCAAATTCAGAAAGCTTTTTCTAACACCATGTCTGAAGCATCTCTGTTGGTGCTCCAGGTACCACAGGTTGTACTAGGCTATACTTGTGGTTACTTGTCAGTGTTTCCTACTGGGTAGGCTGCCAGCCCTTTGATTGCAGGGACAATGCCTCCTTTGATTTATACCACCAACTGCTAGGAGAGTACCTAACACAAAACAGGCATTTATGTGCTTGTAGAATGAATGATTTAACCTGTTCCTAGCCAGACTTCTAGGTAACAATCAATAGAAACAAACTCTGGCTATTTAAGTAGAAAAGAAATCTACTGGGAAGATCTTTGAAAGCTCAAAAAGCTGACCAGAAGCAAGGAGAACATGGTATGGGAGGATGGCAGACGCCAAAGCCAGAAACCACAAACAAGGACCTTCATAGCACAGCACCAGTGTGCTCACTATATATAGCGCTACTGGTACCACAGCCACTGGGCATCAGCTACCATGTCATAAATTTCTATCACCTTTGTCCCATTCTCACAAAATTCAAATCACTGGCTGATTATGTAACATGCTTAAACTATGGCTGCCTAGACCTGGGAGACAAAATATCTGACCTGTTTAGCTTCAGTAATGGGATTTCTCCAGAAAGGAATAGTGTTCCGATGTTAGGTATTCCCAAAAGACTGATAGTCGCTATGAACCTCCATCAAATTTCCTCCATTTCTATTGTTAGCCAACTTTAGGAGTGAATAGTTTATTCTTGCTTCTGATGTTGGCTCACCATCTTCGTTTTCTACGTCTGTGTTACCGTTACAGAGAAATGAAACCCTGCGTATTTTAAATTCTCTATTTGTGTTTGCAATGTTTATGTCCTCTGCCTCCTCTAGGACCTTGTCCTGTCAATTATACCTTCTCTCTAGCATCTTTAATTTCAAGTTTTATGAGAGCCAGAAGTAAGTTATATAATCAAGGGCTATATAGTTGAAAATATGTTCCGGATGATTGGCAAAATATGATACATATTTTACATTTTATTGCAACATACAGTCTTCTCAGTTCCCTTTTCACAGTAATGTGCCATGTGGATTTTATTCCTTTAAGTTAAACTGTTGAATAATAAACATATGGTCCATTTGTTAAAAGTTATCTTTGGCAGAAGGCTTAGACTACATGTGTTCCAGTAGGTTGCTTCTACACTTTTCATCATTTATAGCATTCTCCAGATTCAGGTGGCAGAATTGTAATGCCTTCTGACCTCCTCATTCTGTCCTAAGCCTAAGAGAAAGGATAAAATTCCTTGCTAAGGTATTGGTAAGATACTTGTACCTGGTAAGATTATATACTCATATTTTACTGCATTCACCTCATCCAGTGATCCCATGTTTTAGAAATGGCTCTCAGTGTTTGAACGTTATAGTTTTACTGACTAAAAACAAATTTCATAGGAATAATTAAAACGAAATGGATTTTTCCAGGAACTAAAAAAAAAAAAAAATTCTGTGCTAAGATTAGCAAAATAAATATATTTTTAACAAAAGCCAAACTTCTTGATATAATCTTGCTGTAAAATCAGTTGAAGATGAACAACTAGTCTTTTCAGAATGCTAAAGGAAGGCACAGTGGTTTTATGAGAGCATGTTCTACCTCGACAGTGGACGTCAACCTCGATTATTGTTGGGAACAAAAGACCTTTGGTGAAAAAAAAGTTTTTTAGTTGCTTTTTTTCCCCCAAGCTGAACAGTCAGTTCTGCTATAACTGTGATGTAAAAGTTTCTAAAAATCACCATACTGTGCAAAATCCCACAATGAAATCCAGAGGGTTTATGGGAAAAACAGAGGTAGGGGCACAGTACTCAAAACGTTTGTCAGTGATACCCAATAACAATAGCAAAAGATAAAAATTGAAAAAGAGAGCAGCACAACTTTATATATGTCAAGGCATTAAACAATACATACACATGAATGCTACAGTAAATATAACACTTCACTAAAAAAAAAAACCTGAAATTTTATTGTGGAAGTGGGGATCAGAAGGATTGCAGATTGTGGATTATTGGGAAGAAGGGTTATCTGAAATTGGAAGGGAAGTTGTAATAACAGATGTGGGTAAGTAGCTCATAACACAAGCGTGGACTAAGGAACCTGGAGATGTTTGAGGTACATGCATGTGTCATTGTGGGTGTTCCAACCCAGGCCTGGTCACCTGAGTACAGATTTCTGCATTCACCTAATGTTTGTCATGGATGAAATCATGCATAAGCAAATGTGAAATTTGTGTTATGCTGGAATTTTGCCTAATGTATTTATCACCATGGTGCAAAATCACATTTTCATATCAAGTGTTATAGCAGAACTGACTTAGCATATATAATCAACTATTTGTGTTAAAAGAAGCCTTCGTTCCTTCTGTTTACATCTCTGGAGCTTTACAACATAGGGTATCATTTGCAGAATCTGAAGTGGCCAGGTTTCCATTACCAAAGCAAGACAGAAATAATGGAAGTTAATTAAAAATATATATATATATTGCAGGATTGCATGGCCTGGGTGAAAATATTTTCTCCTTACTTTGCAAATAAAAAGTCAGCAATACAGGAGGACCTTACTTGTATATGATGATATGCTAGAGTAGTGCTGATAAGAGGAAAAAGAAGAGAACCTGCTCAAGGGTCACTTCTCTTCTCTCTAGTTTGACTTAGAGTTTGTTAACCACTATGCTAATATTTTATGTTTCTCGCTCATAAGTTAGCAGAAATAACAACCTTCCTGTATAGTGTGGCAAAGTAGTAATGTTACTACTACTTCCCCTTTATTAATGACCTTTGGAACTATGATAGTAAAAGAAAAATAAGAAACAGCACAGGCTTAAAGCAACACAATAATTTTTAGCTAAGCATAAATTACCTTTGTGCTCTCTTAAGAGTGAGAGCCATAGAATTCTTCAGAATAAATTGATGTTATATTCTGTCAGTGGAACTAGTTTTCCTATGATCCATTGCTCTCCTCTTTATAAAGACTGCAAGTAAATAATCAGATAAAAAGAAGAAAAAACATTTAAGTTTACAAAAGTTAAAGGTGTACAGAATAGAGATTAAAAAGCATGCTATTTGTATTTTTCTCTTTTAATAATAAAAACCTAGACTGAACCATCAATCATAGTTAAGTAGAAAGAAATTTTTATAAATGTAAATATATTCTGAGAACAAATAAAACTTCAATAATAATACTTTCAGTTGGAAACTCAAGTATCAGATTAAAATCAGCGTCATTAATACAGTTTTTACTTCATTAACAAATGATAACCCACAGATAATTATTGCTTAGATAGCCAATAAGGATTATTCAGTCTTAAAAGAAATACAAAGATGTTAGTTAAGAGAAATATGGGACTTTTTTGATTGTTCGCTCATTAACTATTGTTTATAATTTCTGAGCATACTTACATTATATGAAGATTTATAACTCAGCACCTATTTCCTTGAAAACAAATCTTTTAAAAATAAATCAAACGTGGAAACACTGTTAATTAGTAAATACGTATGGATATGTTTGTGTTTCCAAAGCAGAGAAAATTCTCTTTTGTAATGGATTCATTCCTATTGGTTCAGGCTCTATCAGCAGTAATACCAAAAAAAAAAAAAAAAATACCAAGCAACCCACATATTACTTTAAATAGAAGAAATAGAATGTCACGTAGGAAGAAAGGTAATGAGCACTGAAGATACTTAAAACCTATACTGCCGTGGGTAAATCATTTATCCTATGTGTTTGCATCTCTGTATCTCATTTTCCTCATGGTAAAATGGACGTAATCGTAATACCTGTCTCGTTGAACTCCTGTAAGAATTAAGTGAGTGAATGGATGCATTTTGCTTGGAAGAATGTCTGTCGTCTACTAAGCTCCGGCTGTATCTATTGGATCAGTCAGCTCCTTCCGTTGCCTCTGTATTGACTGTCTAGTCCCATTTTCTCAAGATGAATGTATTGTTCAATTTGGTGTTGCATACTTCATCTCACATGCTTGGAGATGAATTTGAGATGGAGCCTTGGTGGCACAGTGGTTAAGAGCTCAGGCTGCTAACCAAAAGATTCCCAGTTCAAATCCACCAGCCACTCCTTGGATACCCTATGGGGCAGTTCTACTCTGTTCTGGAGGGTCACTGTGAGTCGGAAATGACTTGGTGGCAATGGGTTATGGGAATGATTACTATCTGATGCCAGGTGCTTAAATTCCCTCCATAAAAGTAGGAAACTTCTATATTATCACAAAAAAATAAAAATGTGCTGTTTCCCCAATAGCCTAAACAGCTTAAATTATCATTTTTTAAATGACTTCATAACCTTAAAAGGCTGAGTAAAAGCAGCAGGTGGAATGGGAAAATAAAAGCAAAAGGAGAGAAGAAAGGAAAGAGGCAGAAGAAATACGGATAAAGGTTATAGCAAACATAGATAATATTATTAGAGAGTCCCACCAGAGAACGTTTGTCAGTGGTGAAGCCCCTAACATGTAGAGCCTGAAAAGAGAAAGAAAACACAAAACTCCTTTGCCTACACCGCATTTCTCCCCAGAGGTTTCTAACGATCCTTTCTTTTCCTGATTGTGGTAGTTACCTACAGCTGCGTAACTACGTACCCCAAGCTTAGCTGTTGAACACAACAGAAATTTGTTCTCTCACTATTTCTTTTAGCTTCATGTTCTGGCAGCAACGAACTATTTACTGGGGCCTACGGTCATCTGAAGGTCCAGAAGGATAAGAATCTTCCTTTGAGCTCACTCACATGGCCTTTGGCAGGCCTCAGAAGGTCTGCTTCCAAGCTCACTCATAGAGGTCTCTCTACAGGAATGTTTCATGTCATGGCAGCTGGCTTTCCCCAGACGCAAACTATTTGAGAGAGTAAGAGAGATCCAAAACTCCCAAGATGGAAGCCATAAACTTTTATAATCTAATCTCAGAAGTGACATGTCATCACTTCTGCAATGTTCTATTCATTAGAAGTCAGTCATTAAATCCAGCACATACTCAAGGTGGGCGGGTGGGGGGGTATTGCATAAGGGTATAAGTACCAGAGGTTGAGGTTTCCAGAGGCCATTTTAGATGCTGCCTCTCACGCTGACGTCAACAGTATCACTCAGGCCAGTCCCCAACTTGTGTGCCGGTGCCTGGAGAACTCACTTATCTGTCTGTAAAATGATAATGGTATGAGGGAAAACTTCTTTTATTGACATTCTACTCTTTAACAATTCAGAAATGTAGTAACGACGGCTAAAAAATGCCTTCTGTCTTAGAGGTACACACAAAATTCTTCTTAATATTTAAATGACGTGGTGTCTGGCATTTGCTTCAAAATATCTGTGTTTAAAAAAGTTGGAAGTTAGAAGCAAAAGATGGCAAAAGGTTAAGAATTTTTGAACTGACGAGGGATACATTTTATAAAAACATAACCAGTCATTTATCACATCTAATATACTTTTTTTAATACACTTAACAATAATTCCTTAATATAATGTAATACTTAGAAAATATTCAAAGTTCCCTGTTTCCTTCCAAAATATCTTTTTGGGGTTTGTTTATTTAACCAGGATCCAAATAAGGAGCCACTGTACTCATTTAGCTGAGTGTATTCTCGTAGCGTCCTTGATGTTTCTCTATCCTCTTGTATTTTTTGAAAATTGCTTTTCTATAACTAGAGGTTTGATTGGGTTCAGGCTCAATTATTTTGGCAAGAATACTCTGTACTTCTTATTCTGTGACATGAGGACATGTGTAATCATGCTAAATTCATCATTTTGTTTAGGTGTTGTCAGCCTGAACAATCCATTATAAGATTCTTAATCAATCTTTCACCTAATTTCATTAGCATTATGATTGTTTGTCAGCTACAGTTCTTCATTCTTTTCTGCAAAATGGCGATTTTCTACTTCTAGCATTTTTTTTGGAACTTATAAGTTAGAATTCTTGTATAAAAAATAAATTTACCACATCTGCTATTTGGTTTTGATGAAATATATTTTGTACAGGAAAGGCAGGTTAAATGACTGATTCTTTACTTTGGTTAAGTAAGTTTCATAAGAAGATATTGCCCTAGCAACCCCTGAAATTAATCAGTGTTTTTTTTTTTTTAATTGTATTCTGAATTTGTATATATTTGTTGCTTCAATCCATTGTTCTGATTATTCAGCTGTGAGATCCTGCCCGTTCCTTATTTTCCACAATAGGCTTTATCACAATCTTATTTTCCTTTCCTTTCCTTATTTTCCACAACAGGCTTTATCACAATCTAAAACATAACATTGTTGTTGTTGTTGTTGGCTGTCATTGGGCGACCCCATGGGCAATCCAATGAAAAGCTGCCCAGTCCTGTGCCATCCCTATCATTGGTTATGGATGGCGCTGTTGGGGTTTCGTTGACTGATTTTTGGAAATAGATCTCTAGGTCTTTTCATCTAGTCCGTCTTAGTCTGGAAGGGCTGCTGAAACGCCTTTGGTATTCTAGCAACATGCAAGCCTTCGATGATAGATAGGTGGTGACCATATATGAGGAGCATTGGTTGGGAATCAAACCTGGGTCTCCTGCATAAAAAAAAGAAGCGGGAATTCTACTACTAAACCACCACTGCCCCCTACAGATATATTTTATATTTTTTGTTGTTGTGTTGTTATCTTTCTTTTCTGCTAGAATAAGCTCCTTTAGAGCTGGGATTTTGTTTGCTTTGTGTTTTGCAGTATTCCAAATCACAGAAAAGTTGTTGACACACAGTAAGTGCTCAACAAATGTTTGGTACAAATGGATCAATGAGACTAAGCAGTCACCTGCAGACAGCGTGTGTGTGTGTGCACGCGTGTGTGTAGAGATGAGAGATTGAAAGAGAAAGAGAAGGGAAACTAGGCCCTGCAGCCTGCTAATGTTTAAGCAGGATTTGGAGCCAGCAAAGAAATAAATGGGAAGTAGAAAAAAAAATCAGAGAAACCAATTTTCAAAAATATGAAAGAAAAAAGCATTTTAAGAGTGAGGGAATTTGGTAACATGTTATAAGAACAGGCCTTAGATGTATTCTCTAGCTACATCCACTTCCTTGGCAACCTTGTCCAGATCTTAGACTAAATACCATATATATGCAGATGACGCCCAAATTCATACCTCAATAAATCCCTGAAACAAGATTGACATATCCAGCAGATATAGCCATCTCAGTATCTCTACCTAGATGTCTTATAATCATCTAAGTATTCCCAAAAGTGAATATCTGCTCTCCCTCAATCCTGAAACCTATTTACAGAATTACAGAAAAGTCCATCCTTCTAACTGATCAAGCTAAAATTTCTTGACATATTTCTTGACTCTTCTCTTTCTATAGCACCTGGAGGGTACAGATAAGCAGTGTTTGTAGAAATACAGATATCTGGTTGAATTTCACCATAAAAGAGTCTGAAGCCTGGAAAGAAGCTCCTGTCATGCTGGGTCACTTTTCAGACACCAGATGAGAGCAGAAAGAAATCCAGGGAAGAACTGATTCTCCACCATCCGTCAGAAAGGTCTAAAGAGTTTTTAGAAATACAGATGCTGGGATCCTTCCCCCAGGCCTATTTTCAGAATTCTAGGTAGGAGACTCAGGTTTATGTATTTAAAAAAAAAAAGTCCTTATGTATTTATGAAATGCAGATGTGGGTTTGAGGACCATTTGCATAAGTAGTTACTGCATGGTATGGAACCTTTCTCTGTTACCAGGATGATTTTCTCAGACACCATCCTCATGATGCCACTCTTCCCATCTATGTCCTAGAGTGCCTTTTTGTTTTTTTCTTTTCTGACAGGGGTAAGGCAGTATAGCTAGTTTATAGGAACAGTCTTCAAAAGGCTCACTCATGTCCCTAAATGACTTTGAAAAATGATATGCCCCTTCACATTTTTAAGATGCCATCTAAAGTTCTTCAGTATAAGTATAAATGGTTGCAAAAGAAAGAATTATCAATTTTTTTTTAACTTCTATGTTATGTGACTAAAACCTCGTAATGATCAAAAGTTAAAGGTAGCTTTTAATGATGAAAGTTTAAATGATAAACTGGCAGATTAGTCTCTCCTCATACAAAACAAACAAAAATTATAAACCAGTGCTTCTTCAGGTTTAATGGACATAGAGATCATCTGAGGCTCAGAAAATTCTTTTGAGGCAGGGCCTAAGGCTCCCAGGTGAGACCTGTAGGCCTTGTCCAAAGACGACATGTGAGTATATATCAACTCCTGACTGGCTGGAGTCTTCACTTCCCAGGATCACCGAAACGTAATTCCTCACATTGACGTCAATATTTTGAATTGCCCTTTGTTTACTGTCCCACAGCTTTGCACACACTGAGGCAGCGTACTCTGGTAAGATTCAGGATGGGTGCAAGCTTCTCTGAGAAAGGAAGAGAATTGTAAAAAGGGATGATTCCGTCACATGTGGAATTACAGCCCGATGCATTTTACGACAGAGTCATAAAGAAACTGAAGATCTGGAGACTGACTCCTTCAAAATTCTCTATGTCCTACAGCCTTGGGGAAAACAAATATATCTATCCTAGGTTTATGCATCATCCCCACTTACCACCCTAACCCCAATATTGGACACTGCTGATAAACAGCACAGCATTTGGATTCCAAGAGGTCATTCCAATCTGAATGATTTAAGACCAGTCACTTATCTTTCTTACACCTCAGTTTCCTCATCTATAAAATGGGAATGATAGATTTAACTCAACAGTTGTAGTAAGAATAACTGCCGTAACATGCAAAGTGCTAAATATAGTACCTGACTTATCATAAATGTGGAATCCCTGGTGGCCTAGGGGTTAAATGCTATGGCTGCTAACCAAAGGGTTGGCAGTTCGAATCTGCCAGGCGCTCCTTGGAAACTCTATGGGGCAGTTCTACACTGTCCTATAGGGTCACTATGAGTCAGAATTGACTCGATGGCACTGGGTCTGGTTTGTTTGGTTTTATCATAAATGTTCACTAAATGCAAATTATCATTATTGTGGGAGGCAATTTTAACTCAGACTTCAAATCTGAGACTTTTTATTTACTGTATTTTTATGCAAATAAGGCATGCCTTTTATGTTTGCCAACTGTACCCTCCCACCCCCAGGCATTTTCCTAAGTACCGCTATGTGAATTTTATTTTACACGTTGTTTTGTGAAAAAAATTAGCATAGCAGGCTTACGAAAATACCTTGAGGGGGGAAGGCAGTTGGCAAATAAATGTAGGTGTGTGTCTTATTTGCATACAAATATGGTACTTCCAAACTCATCAGTTACCTTTCTCACATTTTTTTGTATTCAAGCTAGGAAATTTTTTTTTTGAAAGAGTCGTCTTATATTGTTTATTTCTGTGAACTTTTCTTCATGTAATTGCTTCTAACAGAATGAACAATTGAGTTCTCACCAACAATCCAAGCACATTGTATCTTAAAATGCTGGGATAAGCACTCTAATTAAATCTGGCCTATACTGATCATCAAGGTGGATTCCTTACCCCCTACCACCAAAAAAAAACCAAAAAAAAACCAAGTCCGTTTGCTGTGGAGTTGATTACAACTCACAGCGACCTGGTAGAACAGGGTAGAGCTGCCCCAACTGTGAATCCACCAGCCTCTTTTTGGAAAACCTATGGGGACGTTCTGCTCTGTCCTATAGGATCACTGTGAGTCCGAATTGACTCCTAGGTGACCAGTAGATTCCCTAAGCACATGTTTATTTTTCCAAAGATTTGTGCATTTTAACATAATGTTGTTATTTTCTAACAATTTTATTTTTCTGCACATGCATGTTTTAAACCCATGCTAGGTTATAATCTCTTTAAGGGCAAGCCCTAAACCTTCTATTTTTTCAATCACCTGTGATACTTAGAATCATTTACCAACAGATGTTCAACCAATGCTTGATGAATGAAGAAATACAGGTTTGTAAATTATTTCAGAAAGTTCTTAATTTTTGTGGACAATAGGTGTGTATCAAATTTATTTATTCTGTCATAATTTTTTTCTTTTTTTTGTAAATACGGCCATATTTATCATCTAACTAGGTAATATATTTCCAACAGAGTCTTTGCCAATAGCATGCATACTTGATTTGAAATTTAATGCTGCTTAAAGGAGAATAGCAAAACAGATGTTGCACAAATTTGTGTGACTAATGAAAATAAACTACCATATCTCCTAAGTCATTGATCTCAGATAGCCTTTGGCAAATGCTTTTTAGACTTCACAGGTGATTTTCATTTCTTTCTTCTTTTTTTTCTCTTAATAAAGAAACAATCTAAAATAAACAGCTTTGAGAAAATAAAGGAAGAACATAAAGTTAATATCATTTCTCAGTCATGAAAAGTGACATATCAGTAATGTTATATGTTAACTGTATTAATTTTTCAAAACATGAATCTTTTAACATGTGGACAAAGACAGGTTGAAATGTTTTACTAATTTGTATTTCTGAGCATTCACCATTAGAAGCCTTTTCATTATGGCTCTACTAGTGAAGATGTGAAGATGAGGGACGATGAGAATGAATTTGTAAAGTTTCTAAATTTTATTCAAAAATAAATGCCTTTTTTTTTTTTAAACTGGACTTGTTTTTCTTTCCAGGTCCAATATTTACAAAACAATGCAACATTGCAAGTTAGAAAATAATGATACAGCTTTTCATATTTTTACCTGCATTAGCATTTTGGGTGATCTGACTCACCATGTTTGGATAAGTTTGAATTATTTAATAGGTACCCATTCATTGAACACCTACTATGTTCAAAGCACTGGCAGAGGCGTTGCAGGGATTAAAGATGCATGAAGCATGGTCCTTCCCTTGAAGAAAACCCCCTTCTGTTGGTAATCACAGACATATACACACTGCGAGTAATAAGGTAGGGCACGGAGGAGGGCACGCACTCTTGGCTCTGGAGCAGGTTATTGACTGAAATTAGAAAAAGACAAATGTCTTATGTTACTGCTGAAATTGAGGTGCATTGATATGAAAAAAAAAATGATTCAACCTCACTCTTGAGTGACTCAATTTCTCTTTGATTATTAAGTAAAGCAGTCTCACTTTTGGACCCCTAGGATCAGTGATTAAGTACAACTTGTCTCATTAGTGGACTCAATTGACCTCATATTCAAGACGAGCTAATACATCTCCTCCATTAATCTGAAATAACTCTGGCTTTGGGAACAAAAGAATTCATTGTTTGATCATAACAGAAAATCCTTTCCTTTTTCTCTGGATGATATTTATGATAATGAATTGACTTATTCTGGTTTTGCAGCAATTACATTTTTGGATTTTAATTTTTCTCTTTCACCCTAAGTTAGAAGAGATAATAACTTTTCACACAACTCTAACTTCAGTAAAGGTGGTTTAGATGACAAACGTTAAAACTGACTATAGACATTTAATGATTGCTGTCGGGAGACAGCCGGAGCAAGGAAAGACTCTCACCGTGCGTCCTGGCAGATAATCCAAATAACTGACACATAGCCCTTTCCAGACTCATGAGTTCAGGGAAACTTACTGACACAGGGAAGCAGCTGCTCTCCAGTGGCAGCCGGCTGGAGTATTTTCCACAACCACCTAGCAAGAGACACAAGCTTATATACCATTCCAGTTGGGACCAAGGCTCATTGTTTTTCTTCCACGTCCTTGGGCAGTCAGTGTTCCCAGGGACTTCACGTCCAGGCCCAGATGCTTTCCTTCTTGTTGCTAAGGCATTTCTTGGCCTTGGCTGCTGGCCCAGTCATGGCACTCCCGGCCTTGTACCTTAGCCTGAGTCCATTCCGAATTCATCCCCAGCATGCTTCGGGGAGGAGCAAAGCTGATTCCATTGGGGAGGGGATGCATATAGTTGAATAGCATTACCCTACAACCACCAACGGAGAATAAGAAAACCCTGGTGGCATAGTGGTTAAGTGCTACAGCTGTTATCCAAAAGGCTGGCAGTTCAAATCCACCAGGTCCTCCTTGGAAACTCTGTGGGCAGTTCTACTCTGTCCTGTAGGGTCACTATGACTCAGAATCGACTAGATGGCAATGAGTAACAGAGAATAAACCAAAAGTTTGGCAGTTTGAATCCACCAGCTTCTCCTTGAAAACCCTGTGGGGCAGTTCTACTCTGACTTTAGGATCGCTATGAGTTGGAATCAACACGAGAGTAATAGGTTTGGTTTTTAGTTTTTTAACAGAGATATGAAGCAAAAAGAAAAACCTCACATAGAACCAGAGGTTTGAATCGGTTCTTTCTGGTTTGAACCCCTGGTGGCGTAGTGGGTAAGTGCTACAGCTGCTAACTCAGAGGTTGGCAGTTTGAATCTGCCAGGTGCTCCTTGGAAGCTCTATGGGGCAGTTCTATTCTGTCCTATAGGGTTGCTATGGGTCAGAATCAACTCCACAGCAGTGGGCAGTGGGAACAAGTTTCCAGGCCATGCTAATGCTGCTGGTTAGGGACCAATGCTGAGAACCACTAGTGGAGCAGCAGTTCTCAAAATTTATTATACATAAGAATCACCTGAGGATCTTGTTAAACTGTAGATTCTGATGCAGTATACCCAGGGTGGAAATGCAAATTCTCATCAGGGGTTCAAACTGGAAAGAATGGGTTGAAAGCCCTGCATAGAACATAGAATTTTTAATTTGGAAAGTTGCTGCATGTTAACTCTCTATGTAACTGTAGAAAGCAAAGCCATAACACTTCCCCAATAGCTAGTCTACTACTAGCAAGTTGAAAGGCCAACAGTGGAGTAACTACCCAGCTGGTTATTTACACGGCGGTGGGGAACAGTATTTTGTGACTACTCTTACACATTCTGTTGTTTACAACCAAAACACAAGTAACTGCTGCCATAAAACCCAGGCTTGTACAACCCAACAGGCCTCCATAAACCTTGGGAAGGACAAATGAGTTTGGACCAGGTGTCTGTGGTCCTGTGGAATAAGCCTTGGCCATCCAATTGAAGTAGGTTATTGATATAGAATGGAAAGTGGCGTCTTGTTGTAAATACCCTTGAGCAATTATGGATGTTTACCTGATAAATCAACAGACATACCTGCTGTTTTATTATACCATTCCCTCCTGAACTGGATTTTAGTGCGTATCTGCAAAGTCCCACAGAAAAGAAAAGGATGTTGTGAAAGCATTCCAATTTGGCCCTTGATTTTAAAGCTGCCAGTTGACAACCAACATTGAGTGGCTTATTTATTTGTTCTGAAGAACTGTTTTAGCTAGTTAACATAAATATTGAATTTCACCTGCTTTCTTCTCAGTTTGATATTTATGAACGTTATTGTGTTACAATAACATTGTGAAAAATAAAGTCCTGGTCACATTTCTTCCATAAAACTATCCTTAATAAGCTTTTAAATTTACTATCTTCCCCCAAATAAACTCTAGCTGAAATTTTACATTCAATATATTGGAATATGGTCTATTCTCTCATTTTTTGGCTGACTTTGGTGAACAGATTAAAATAACATGTCCCTTGTTTTTAACGTGGAATGAGGTTATTCAATCAAGGCTTAGTCTAGATTCTTTTTCTTTAACTGATAGTTTTGAAAGTTAACTAGAGACTGGAAATGATATATAATCTTGAATTTTATTGTCATTAGAAAGGCTTTTTCTCTTAGTAAATTTTATTGACAGAGTCAGTTGAGTTAATGTGATTTTGGTATTAACTTCGAGTGTCAGCTCTTGGGATTTCTGTCCCTGATGCACACTGAAATGTTCTCCACTTCGGGCCAGTGGCCGCCCTCTGCCCCACCACGTGTACCATCCCCACCTGCACAATCCAGATGTTGCTTCTGTGTAAGCTGGAGTTGTGGATATGAGAGACTGACAAATTCTTTGGAAGAAAGCTCGACAAGATCAGAAGAGTGGATAATCCAGAAAAAATATAAGTGTAATTTACACTTGTTAAAATATTTCCTACTTTATGCCAATAACCTCAACTTGCAAGGAACTTAACAGTGGTTTATTAAGGGTCATTATAGGGTCAGAGATTCTTTAGTCTTCTTGTTTTTCTACAGCAATGAATTTGCCTTTTAGCAATCAAGTGTCATTAATTTAATAGCTGACTGATTCGCAAATAGAATACGTAAAGAGAGTTACTTAAAGTCTTATGAATCACAATGTGTAAGAAAATGTACCTAATTGTTCTTTGAACAAAACTAATAGAATTAAGCAAAAATTAAGCCAATCATGACAGCATTAAAGTTTACATGAAATTTTGGCTCTGATTATACTTAAAGAAAAGTAGAACTTTATTCTTATAATTGATACAAGCTCTATGTGTTTTATCTGGGAATTGTAAAGAGCTGACAGGGACTTTTTAAGAAATAGCAAAATTATTTCTGAAGGCAATACGAGGATATATGAGGAAAAAAAATACCCAAAAAGATTCTTAGTGACCACAATTGTTTGTCTTATGATGCTCTTCATTTATAAAATCACTCTACTTTATGAGGCCTCAGTATTTATTTTATAACTAGTTGTGACAAATTCAGTTTCCAAAAAGGGTTCTAAGAGGTACAAGAGTACCCATTCAGAGTCCTGATGCTTATATAAAATTTAAAAATGCTAAATGGAATGTAATAAATTGCTTATTTATTGGAAAAAGGTAGAGCTTTCAGATTAATTTTAGGTCTGGCTTGGATAATGAATTTAGCATCACCTTAAGAAGAATGAATAAACGAAAGAAATTTAAATAATCCTAAATATGATTTAAACCAAAAAACCAAACCCAGTGGCGTTGAGTCGATTCCAACGCATAGTGACCCTATAGGACAGAGAAGAACTGCCCCACAGAGTTTCCAAGGAGTGCCTGGAGGATTTGAACTGCTGACCATTTGGTTAACAGCTGTAGCACTTAACCACTATGCCACCAGGGTTTCCAAATATGATTTAAATCATCTAATTGATTTGTCATGCATCCTGGTGGGGCAGTGGTTAGTGCTTGGCTGCTAACTGAAAGGTTGGCAGTTCTAACCCACCACCTGCTCTGTGGGAGAAAGATGTGACAGTCTGCTTCTGTAGATTACAGCCTTGGAAACCCTAAGCGGCAGTTCTACTCTGCCCTATGGGATCGCTATGAGTCGAAGTAACTTGGTGGCAATGAATTTGTTGGTTTTTTGTTTGTTTGTTTTAATTGATTTGTAGGCTTGCTATTCACAGTCAAATATACCCTTAAAAGTGGAGTTGCAAAATTTTCTTAATGCCCTATTTTTAATAATTTATTCAGGACTCTCCATCTTAGCCAATAAAAAGATGCTTAATTTTTTAAAATAATCTCTTTTATTTGTGTTGCTGTTGAGAGTATACACAGCAGAACACATACCAATTCAACAGTTTCTACATGTACAATTCAGTGGCATTGATCACATTCCTCAAGTTGTACAACCATTGTTCCCTTCCTTTACTGAGCCGTTCCTCTCCATTAACGTAAACTAATGCCCCCTAAGTTTCTTATCTAGAAAAGATATTTAATTTAATGCTTATATGCCTATGGCCATGGGTCAACCACTGCCTGGCATATAGTAGATGCTTAGTAAGTGGTTACTGAAAGAATAAATGAATTGCTGAGCCAAAGGTTAAAATGAGAATTTCTATAACAGTTTTCTTGTATTAGCTACTTTTATGAAGGTGAACTATAAATAGATTTGAATATATAAAATAAATATCATATTTCATTCCTTGAGAAATTTGCAAAGGATTTTTTTTTTGTAAAGAGGAAGTTACTAAAATATTCCGACAAATCTTTATCGCTGTCATCAAGTCAAATGAAGAAAATAATTTTCCACTTATAAAGTTGTATCCTGAGCTAAATTAAACCTGCAAAATTAAAAACATCTGGTATTACAAAAGAGCTGATAAATTAGCTATGAATACAATTTTTATTAGATAAAATTTGAAGGTAGGGTTATCTTTTTGTTCCGTGGGTTGGAATATTCTTCTCTTCCTTAAACGGCTAAGATAGAAAGAAAATGTTACCAAGCATAATGGTAATCTTATTATAATGATGAAAATGTTTTCTTCTTTAATACTCCTTTTGGTTGGGGAGGACATCACATTTAATAGTAATTTCACTTTCAAGGTTTGGTCATGTTTTAAGCCAATGTCAAGAGTTGGGGAAACAAGTTAGGCATGCTGTTGTTGTTGTTAGGCGCCATTGAGTTGGTTCCGACTCATAGCAATCCTATGCAAAACAGAACAAAACACTGCCCGGTCCTGTGACATCCTTACAATTGTTGTTATGCTTGAGCTCATTGTTGCAGTCACCATGTCAATCCACCTCGTTGACGGTCTTCCTCTTTTCCGCTGACCCTGTACTTTGCCAAGCATGATATTCTTCTTCAGGGACAGATCCCTCCTGACAACATGTCCAAAGTATGTAAGACGCAGTCTTGCCATCCTTGCTTCTAAGGAGTATTCTGGTTGTACTTCTTCTGAGACAGATTTGTTCGTTCTTTTGGCAGTCCATGGTATATTCAATATTCTCCGCCAACACCACAATTCAAAGGCGTCAATTCTTCTTCAGTCTTCCTTATTCATTTTCCAGCTTTCACATGCATATGATGTGATTGAAAATACCATGGCTTGGGTCAGGCGCACCTTAGTCTTCAAGGTGCCATCTTTGCTTTTCAACACCTTAAAGAGGTCCTTTGCAGCAGATTTACTCAATGCAATGCGTCCTTTGGTTTCTTTGGCATATCCTCTGGAATTCTGCAGAAGTAACTTTGTACATTTAGATTGAAACTCCCTTAAAATAATGGGAACAAGTTAGTTTGAAACCTGTGGTTCACTGGCTACAGGTTTTTCTAGCAATGTCAAGTGACAGTTCCCCAATGTTTGTGATTTCCACCCATAGCATTACTATCAATCAAAAGGGATTTCACACATTTTTTTCATTGCCTCCAAAATGTTAATGTTATCAAAGAAAACAGCAACAAGCTTTTTATCTTCCATTATTATTGCCATTTTCCCTTGTTCCCTAACCAGCATCCATTTCCCTAAATATCTTTTACAACAGAGTGATTTCTACCTAATTATGTTTTTATGTAGTTAGTTCTATAGAGCCACTGTATTATTGTCTCTTTTCTCGTTAAAGGAAACCCTGGTGGCATATTGGTTAAGTGCTACGGCTTCTAACCAAGAGGTCAGTAGTTTGAATCTGCCAGGCACCCCTTGGAAACTCTATGGGGGCAGTTCTACTCTGTTCTATAGGGTCGCTAAGAGTTGGAACTGACTCTATGGCAGTGGGTTTTGTTTGGTTTTGGTCTCCTTAAAAATGTTAACAGGTTTAATGTCGAAGTTCAGGAGGATGGCTACCATCTTATTGAGCAGGTACTCAGGTGGTAGAAATTATCACGGGTGCTCACACATCACTGAAGTCAGGATTTCAACTTCCATGAATGAACAGCTTGAGCATGAAATATAAATGACTGAAAATTAAATTTAAGCTATAGTATTTTGCCCTAAGGCTAATTGGAAGAACCTGAAGGTATAATAATGATTAAAACTGAGGACCTTCACATCAAGGGCTAAGGGCATTTTATGGTATTTCTATAAATTGAATTTAGAAGGACTAGAAGGACTATGGGATTAGGATAAAGACCTCTAAAAATAGGTAATGACCTTTTACATTAAATATACATATACGCACACCAGTGATTGTTTGATGTATTATTCATCACAGTAACAAAGTATATTATATATTTAAAAAGGAAATACAAAGCCAAACTTCTGAACACACACAAACACACACATATACACAAACACACACAGACAACTTTCAATGATGTATTGTTGAGCAATAGCTTGGGTTGTAGCCTTGATTTTAGCCTTCTGCTCAGCGATGACAATAGTTGCCTTTCCCAGATTCCACAAAAACATCTACATTGGTTGTCAATTTCATTTAACCATATTTTTAAAGCTGCCTCAAACCCTTTGTAGATTCATGAGATTCAAACAGTAAAAACACATGAGTGTTATGTAATCTGCAATATTTGTAATAGGAATTACTAATGATTTTTTAGTACACCCTCCCAAGAACACTAAATGACATTTAGATTAGAGGAAAAAATAAATTGGGTTAAATGCTTTTCGATTGCCATTTTTTTAAACTGGGCTTTTCATTTGGAGACCACAAATCTCTCAAATAACGATTTCAAAGCTTTACCAAACTTTTCATTATGACTGTTCAGGTCGTAATTGTTGTCTTTCTTTTCCTCCATTAATGTCTCTAAACTTTCCATTCTGACTGCCATGTTCCCTTTCGCTACTGTTTTACCCTCGAATGACTAAGGATTACTGGTTTTCTTCTACACTTTTGCCAAGGAATACTTGTTCATGAGTAGAAGCTGAAAATTTTACTTTTTACAGTATTCGTACCAGCCTTTGCACTCTACAGATGTTTTGGGATGTGCTTTTCTAAATATGGATGTGACACAGAGTTCTTTAGCTTCAACACTGAAAAATGAATGAGAGTTAAAGAAAAAAGTATTAAACTAATTTGCATGTCTCCATTAGCAAGATCTTGAACTTTTTTTCCATTTCTCTGGGCCCCAGTATCTAAGTCTATAAGTGAGTTGGCTGAATGAAATGGGAGCAATTAAATTATTTGCAGCATTCAATCCAGCTAGAAAATGATAATTCTAAAGTCTGACTTTAAAGTGACCTGTTCTTGATGTTCGTAAAGAAAGAAAGAAACAACTCTAGATGAAGCCTTCTATGTGGCTTAATTATTTTTTTATATTTGCTGTCTGAGGCCACATAAAAAATGTATGAGGTTTTATACCAAAGGTTTATATCAATTGTCAGGATAAATGAGAGTAAAAGAGAGGCAGTCTGCTTTCACAAAGTAAGCCCACAGAGCACGTGAGCACACCATTGCCTTAAGCAAGGTTTGAGCTGAAATATTGACTGTTGCCTTGAAATGGAAATGTAAGGAGGAATTACTGAGCGTTTTAGCAGTGGGGAACTTTCTTTGCAGAGAAGATGGATACATTAAAAATGGACTCAAACGTAGTAACAATTGTGAGGATGGCCCAGATCAGGCAGTGTTTCTTTCTGTTGCACACTGACAGTATTGCTATGAATGGGAACTGACTCCACAGCACCCAACAACAGCAATTGCTTTAAGATTTGTCTAAGTATCTTTGAGTACTCTTTTTTAACTAGCCTCACAATTATCTGTGGAATTCTTGGGCTAATAGAAAGTTCCAGTGAATTATGCAATACTCTAAAATAAACCACCCACCCTCATAAATGCTTTCAGGTTGCCTTCAAATGTTAGAGGAATAGCCCTGATTACCAGTTCAGTCTTGTCACTGGGGCCTTTTGAATATACTATGCTTCCAGCAAGAATAAAGTTCAAGCTAAATCAGACCAAATTTCTCAGTGGCAAAAATGGTTCTCTCAGTCTCGCAAGTACCAAAAATGGAGTAAGGAAGAAGATTCTAATTTTCCTGTTATAAAACTATATCCTTTTCAATAGTATTGAGACGTGGTACATTTATATGTATTACCCATTACAATCAACTTCCAAAATAAGACCAAGAATGAATTATAACCTAGATTACTACTGCCATTGGTATACGGGAATTTAATTGTTTATATTTCTACTTTGGGCAAAATATTTCTAACATTGTGGTGAGCTAAGAGTTATAGTAAGATTAGCACTAATTTTCCACTGAGTTATCACTAAGAACAAATAAATGATGGGACTGATTAAATACAAGGAGTTCTGATTTTTTAATTAATTTGTCTGGAGTTCATATCTTTCTGATCAGAGATTTAGACTAGCCACATTTTAGCCTTTAGGCTACAAAAAAAAAAAAAAGGCAGCAGGATTTTGGTTCTCCACTGCTATCGCCCATCCTTGTGACCTTCGTTTTATCCTCCACTCTGTGGTTCATATATTTACTACTAACAACCTAGAGCTTAAAAGTAGAGACACAGTACCCTTACCAATTAGCCTTAGAAGAAATACAAACAGAATATTCTTTAGGAGTAAGGATGGTGAGACTTTGGCTCACTTACTTTGGACACTTCATCAGGGAAGACTAGCCACTAGAAAATGGCATCATGTTTGGTAACGTAAAGGGTCAGAGAAAATGAGGGAAAACCTCCATGGCATGGATTGACACAATAGCCGCAACAATGGCTTCAAACACACCAACAATCATGATGACAGCATAGGACTGGGCAATATTTTGTTCTTTTATACATAAGGTCACCGTGAGTCAGAGTCGACTTGACAGCAACTAACAACAAGCCCTTTGGCCAGCTGATCCTCTACTGCATTTCAAATAGAAAGTGGCAATTGGGTATTCAGACCTGCTGTATTCTATGGGAAGAGGGATTTCCAAGGAAGGGGCTCAGTTAGTTAACTTTTTAGCAGGCAATGTGATTCTGAGCATACCCTTATGGTTCAGAAGCAGCATCTCCAACACTAGTTAGCTTAGCATCTCTAGGTGTTGCCAGGTGTGGAGCTTTCTCGTGCTCCAGCCTTTGGCAATCCTGAAGGACCTTTCCTGCAGGGGGAGTTGGTTAAAAGCTGCCATTTCCTAGTCTTTGGCTCTCACATCTTGGTATACAAGATTCCTGCCTCCTTGAGCCTATAAGTTGATTTTTCCACTCGTTTAAATTCCGTTTGGGGGTAATTTTCTGAACAGCATTCCTGGTGGTATCTGAAAAAATGCAGCTCTTCCTCTTTGGATTGTAGATTTAACTGCTTACTTCAAGTGGAATGTTATGTGCCCTGAAGTTAGCTCCATTATCCTCTCATCATCCCTGATTTCCAGCACTTGTAGAAGAGTTTTTTTTTTTTTTTCTTTTCCCTGTTTGACTCCAGTTTATATCCTTCATTTAACTGCAATCTTGGCAATAATCTCTTGCAAACTTTTCCTAGGTTAATATACCTAACACAATCACTTAAAATGCTTCCTAGATCACTAAATCTCAGCCATCTTTCTTAATTCATCTTGCGTATTAGCTCAACTTTTTAAGATTACTTCTGATTGAGCCACTCGAAAGGGATCTGACTTCTCCATTTGCCTTCTGGATCACTTTGATTTGCCATGTTGTTCTTACATCCATCTTTTTTGTTGGAAAAAAAAAAAGTTTTGAGGCACTCTTAAGAGATCTCTCTCTGTGGATTCAGGGCTGTTTTGGAACTTTGCCATGGGCTTTTGTTCACTAATAATATGCTTCTTTCAGGTGAGATAGAAAATCTCCAAAGCAATTAAAAATGCTTGGAAATAAGTATATTGAAATGATAGCTCATGGAATCAAAGCTAAAAAATGATATGAAAGTGAAAGGATATTAAAAGAGAAGGGGCATAGCATTAAAAAAAAAAAAAAAATGAAAGGAGTTGAGGGTAAATCTTTACCTGGACTGCACCTATTTACTCTAGTGCCTCATTGGATCTTGTGCCTTTGCTTTCTTACCTGTCTCATTGGCCAGCAATCTAAAGCTGTTGTATTGAGAATCCCACAGTCTCAGGAGTCTTTCTCTAGTGGACATGGCTAGAGAAGAATGAAATATCTATAAACCACCTCTGACTAAACTACTTTGGACCTTCATATTACTAAGCTTTTCTTGCTTAGTGATAAAATGACGGTGAGACTGTGTCTTACACATACTTTGGACATGTTGTCAGGGGGAATCAGTCCCTGGAGGACATCATGCTTGGTAAGTACAGGGTCAGCGAAAAAGAGAAAGACCCTCAATGAGATGGATTGACACAGTAGCTGCAACAATGGGCTCAAGCATAACAACGACTGTGAACAGGGTGAAGGACCAGGGAATGTTTCCTTCTGTGGTACTTACAGTCGTTATGAGTTGGAACAGACTCTATGACACCTAACGATGACAAAAATAACAAGCTTTACTTGCAGGGAAGAAGTTGGAGCAGTGTTAGAGTCCAAGAACTATATAGACAGGCAAATTACATATTGTAGAAATTTGACACCATGACTAGGAATCTCCCTATTTAAATATCTACTTCAGCCTCCAACCAGCCCCGTTTCCCAACACCCCAGCCTCATTCTGTTAGTCAGAAGCAGACTTATACCCTGACCAGTAACTTATTTTTTATTGCGTCAATTCCTTCTAAGACCCAGTCAGAGAGGTGGGAGTCCAGTTGTTTTGGGCACAGCTATTTTATTGTGCTTAGAAGAAAACCCTTTGGGGCTGTTCTATTCTGCACTCATGGGGTTTCTATGAGTTGAAATCAACTTGTCAGCAGCTAACAAAAACAGCAAAGGATAAAAAGTCACTATCTGAATGCTATAGATATCTAACACTATATTTTTCATGAGCAAAAATTACTAAAATACTGTGGAATAAAATTTACTTTTACGTTTTTCTTCATTCAAAGTGAAATAATCAGTGAACAAAGTTTGAGAAAACTCCTTGCTATCAGATAACCCCAATGATTTGTGAGATGTGTGTAATATTCAGTTTATCTTTCCACAAAACCTCATGGAAAGATTTTCCTCAATATGCAAAGGAAAGAATGGAGTCAATTGAAGCACTCCGTTTAACTCTTCTTTTGAATGATGGTAAAGATAAACACCCTGTATTTATTTTTCTTAGTAATTTCGTTTAGTCTTCTTTGTCCTTAATGAATTTCTCTTTACTTGAGTCCTCTCAGAGTTTTGTTGGCACTCTATCAATCAGTAGCAGAAAACAGAGAAATCATTGGATTCGCTGCTGGAATGAAGTACAGGCAGTATGGAAAATAGTGTTGCCAAGTCAACCAAACACTCAAAATAGAATTAAAATCTCATGATAACTAAACCACAATATGCCAAGAGGGAAACAAAAAAGAAATTGTTCCCAAATGAGAGAGGAGGGGAAAGCAGCATGGAGCAGTAACCCTCTTGGTTCTTTGAATAACTGTCTTTATGTCCTTGGATGATTCACTTAATTTCCCTGGGTTTTAGATTCCTCTTTGTAAAATGAGAGGACTGGACTAAATCAGTATTTTCCAAATTATGAAGCTTGGAATAATCGCAAGGAGGCCTTGGATACTTGAATAGAGTATATGCTCTGTATATTTCTATAGTCACTAGGGTCGAAAAGTCCAATTGCAACCATGTGGAAGTTGGCAAAATGTTTTGACATTTATATAACAGGTCCTCATTTGGAAAAGTTTAGGATACACTCGCTAGATGATATGTGAAATCTTTCCAGACTATAGCACGCAATTATTTTATGAGTTAGATATCCAGATGTTAAGATGTAGAATTCCTGATTGAAGTCCTTCTCCCAAAAGCACCCTTGTCATTGGAAAGAAGAATGGGAGAGCAATTAGGAGTCTGGTTTCTAGACCAGATTTTCATTTATTAGTTTTGTGACCTTGGGGAAATTATTTAAATTTTCAGTTCCTTTATTTGAGATAACTATTTGAAAAGACTTAGAAAAGTTTAAAGAGTTCTTCAAATACAAGATAGCATTAGTGCTTTAGCTGGTGAATTGATCTCAGTCTTCTAATGCTAAGGAAACCCTGGTAGCGTAGTGGTTAAGAGCTATGTCTGCTAATCAAAAGGTTGGCAGTTTGAATACACCAGGCACTGTTTGGAAACTCTGTGGGGCAGTTCTACTCTGTCCTATAGGGTCACTATGAGTTGGAATCAACTCAAAGGCAGTGGGTTTGGTTTTGGGTTTTTTTTTTTTTTTTTTTTTTGTCCTAACGCTAAATTGACAGAGCAGGGATCAGAATTAGCTGTCAGGTCCTTATATCATTGTAGCTGCTCTTGCTTCTTTTTTTTTTCCCCAACCCCTTTCATACTAGTATGCTATTCATTTTTCTTGTTCTTTTTCTACTCATAGGTTGATGTATTATTTGTGGTTTATAAATCTTTAATGCTCAGAAATAGTGGCACAAACAGTTAAGCACTCAACTACCAGCTGAAACGTTGGCAGTTTGAACCCACAGAGGCTCCTCGAAAGACAGGCCTGGTGAACTACTTCTGAAAGGTCACAACGTTGAAAACCCTATGGAACAGTTCTACTCTGCACACGTGGGGTGGCCATGAGTCAGTATTGACTCCATGGCAACTAACAACAACAACAATAACACTTGCTGTTTTTGGAAGAGATATAATACAGATTCTTAGAAACAATTACACAGCCAGCTAATAGCTTTCCTAGGTATTGAGCATAATAATAATAATTTTAGTTTAACTTTATATTCATAAACTTCTATCTTCCTCCTTGTGTGTGCAAATTGTTGAAACTTATGATTATTTTCTCAGTTCTTTCCTTCAGCTGTGTGCCTGTGTGTGAGAGGTTGCCTGCATGTGGGTTTATCCCTCCTTCAGAGCCGTGCTAAGTCAAAGGGTGCCATTTATATTCTTGTCAGTTTTTCATTTATCTCTCGGGGTCTCTGGTGATTGCTCCGTGACCACTAAAGCTGCTGCTGTCCTAGGAGGACGGCTCAGTTTGTGGAGGGACCAAAGGAAGCTCACTCCTTGTCTGGTTATTGGATTCCATGTCTTCTGAGCTCAGGCCATGCAAGCAGATGGCTCAGTTGGACATGGAAATAAATGGTTATCTCTTGAAACAGAAGGGATTAGGGCTTCAGACAACTGCACGGCTGAAAATGCTGCTTTCAGAAGTATTAAAGATACTCCTTGAAAGCAAAACAGAGTCCCCAATGCTCAACCATCTTAATCTTCATATTAGCTTTTAATCAGCCTCTTGACAATATCTTACAAAGTGAGTGAAAGTTACAAAAAGTCACCTCATTTAACATTCATTACAAACTATAAGATTAAAAAAGCAATTTCTTTTTTAACTTCAGTAGAACACATGAACTAATTTATTGGAAAGAAGGAAAAAACTCCACTACAAACTACTTAAGAGTGATGAGTTTTATATTCAACGTGCTTATTAAGCACATAAATGATTATTTTGGTAAATTTACATGCTATTCTTAAATACGATTATTTTAGAATAATAACCTAAAGGTAAAAACAAAAATATGTCTTCAACAACAATGTAATAGTAAATAAGAATTACTTCTGTAGTACATTAATTTTAAAGGACTATTTTTACCAAAATTCTCTTATGCTAAAAGAATCACACGTGAAAAATAGCGTATTTTAGGGATTTACAAAGGTGGGTTGATTAATTATTGATGTTCTTGGCCCTCTTTTTTTTTAATCTATCTCTTATTTCATCTAAATATGACACTTGTATCTTTTCAGATCTCTCAGAACTTTTGCCCAGTTAAATGTTGTTCTTATTTTCTTCTGCCATTAAATGAGCTACTAACATTTTGTGATACAATTTTTTTAGGAGATAATAATAGTCACACTTTATACCATAAACAACTTCTGGGTGAAAATCATAGGTCCTTGTATATATTCTTGCCAGGAGCAGACTATGTACATACTAGATGCTTTTTTACCTCATAGTTGCTAAAGAAAAATAAAAGATTTAAGAATGCAAATGTTGCCTCCTTTCAAGGAGTTTAAAATCTGCTTGATTACAAATAGAATTTGATGTAAATGAAGTCACTTTGTAAATTAATCTCCAGAATAATAGCCAGCATTTATTAACTACTAGGTTCTTCGGTTTAGGTTCCTGCTAAGCACCATAAGCAATCACCATAGTTTTCTCACAAGAGTTCCTTGAAGTACATATTATTATGGAAATTTTACAGAAAACATAACTGGGACTTAGAGAGGTTAGTTAACTTGTCAAATTATCACATGGCAAGTAAAGGATGGTGTCAGAACCTCTAGGAAGATATGTAATAAAGATTCATTATAGTGATTTGCCCCTACCCATTTGTGGGAATTGATTAAACAATCTATGTAAGGTTCATCTTTCTATTTGGTGCGAGAGCCTGAAGTCAGCAGGATGGGCAATTGGGAAGGGACGATGGGTATGAAATGTAGAAGGACACGGACAAACTGGAACCCCACTATCAATAACTGAAATCTATGACCTGTCAGCCTCTCACCTCTGCCTAGCCTCCTGTTTGGATGAGCGGGTGACGTGCAAAAGAATAATGTACCCTTTGTCATGGAGTTGGAGAAGCCAAAGGAGGATCTGGTGCAGTTAGAGAAACCCTACAGGACAAGGTGAGCGGGCAGTTAAGTGATAACACCTGGTACCCCTGCACTGATCTTCTCGGCTAAAAAATAATATGGCCGTTGCTTCACTCTCACCTTTCACATCTTGGGCAAAATCGTTATTGTGACCCAGGCTAACTTGGGAATAGCAAGGAAGAGAATTCAGGGAAATGTAGTCCCAGTTTGGCTAGATACAAATCTGTAATGAAAATCATGATCCAAACATAGACCTTTCCAGATTCCAATTAACTTTCCTGTGAGGATATATTGTCTCACCTCCTTATGGATTATTGGAGCCTGGGTGGAGCAGTGGTTAAGCATTGGGCTGCTAACCAAAAGTCGGCAGTTTGAGTCTATCGGCTGCTCCGTAGAAACCCTATGGAGCAGTTCTACTATGTCCTGTAGGCTCGCAATGAGTTGAATGGGCTTCACAGCAACGGGTTTCTTTTGGGTTTGGGTCTTATGGGTTATTAGCTTTGATTTTTTTTTTTTTTCTCTCTCTCTCTTTCTTTATCACTACGAATAATTGTACTCCTAATTTTTCTCACCCACAATACCAAAAAAAAAAAAGAAAACCCTTTGCTGTTGAGTAGATTCTGACTCATAGCAACCCTACAGGACAGAGTAGAACTGTTAATAAGGTTTCCAAGGAGCACCTGGTGGATTCAAACTGCCGAAGTTTTGATTAGCAGCTGTAGCTATTAACCACTACGCCACCAGGGTTTCCTCCCACCTTCTAGGAAAAAAATAAATAAAACCTCTAAGAAATGAAATATTGCCTTATTTTGGCAGCAAAATAAAAATGATTTAAACAGAATTCTCTACCCTTGCCACTCTCTACACCCTCTTTGGCAGGGTCAAGAGAGAACCTCAAAACTGTATCTACTCTAAAAAAGACCAACATTCCTGCCTTCTCCTGACAGCCGATGTGTGGCTTACATTAGGAATAATCTTATCATTCTCTTTATTCCTATTACTACCAGTTACCCCAAGATGTCCAAGACTACCAGATTCTAATTCACACATCGCTCTGTAATATCCTTTTTTTGACCTTATCTATCACCCTTTCCTAGCTTTGGAAGACTCACCATCAGTCATAAGCAATATCTTCAATCTTTCTCTGAACGGGCCTCTCACCGTCTCACTATAACAAAAACCCAGCTCTCCACTGAAGACCCAGCATCCCCACATCCCTCTCAGTAGAGGCTGTTTTCTCTTCTAGGCTTGTTGTTTCCCTAGTGGAGGTGACGCGGGCATCCTTTGTGTTTCACTCAGGCATTTCCAAGCTAATTTCGGATTTCATGTCATTGAACAGCCACACCTTCTACTCCTTGTAGTCATCTACCAAACTCAGACCACTATGCTTCCTTCTTTGAAGAGTTTTGCACCTATCCTACTACCACTTTCTCTTCACTACTGCTGTCAAATTTCTGGCTACTCTGTTATCTGCTTAGATGAAACACGTACATTCTTAGCCTCTCAGTTCTTCAGTCTTTTTCCTACAGTAGTCCTGTCCCAACCACACTTAATAAGCTCTTCCTCTCATGGTCATAAGTCATGCCTTATTAATATCAGCAACAACTCAATTTCAAGGATCCCACTCTCTGAATACCAATTTTTTTTTTCTGCTCATGGTTTCTAGTACCCTTGCTCCAATAATATTCCATCCTTATTGGTACCTATAATCCATTGATCCGCTTTTCTTGTTATATTCATTACTGTGGGAATCTCATAAGTTGCATGGCTTTAAATACCTCCCATATGCTGATGATTCCCAATTTTTTTCTTCAACCTACAAATTTCTATTGAACTGCAGATTCATATATCTAAGTGGCTACTTGACATTCTATTTGAAGGTCTAATAGGTAGCTTAAACTTAACATATATCAAACTGAGTTTCTTATCTCCATTCCCCCCCACCCCCTCCCCCACACACAATCTTAGCTCTCTCACCATCCTTCACATTTCAGTTAATGGCAATTCCATCCTTCTAGTTGCAAAGAAAGGTACCCCGGTGGTAAAATGGTTAAAGTGCTGGGCTGCTAAACAAAAGGTCGGCAGTTTGAACCCACCAGCAGCTCCGCTGGAAAAAAGACCTGGTGATTTGCTCCTATAAAGATTTCGGCCTAGGAAATCCTATGTGGCAATTCTACTCTGTCCTATAGGGTCATTATGAGTTGGAATCTACTTGATGTCACACAGTAACAAAGGCCAAAATCTTTGGTGTCATCCTTGCTTCCTCTTTCTCTTTTACACAACTTATAAACAAATCTAAAGACAAATTATACTGGCCCTACTTTCAAAATATATCCAGAATATATACTCTTCTCTTTACTTTCAATGGCATTAAAGCTTTATTTTTGCCTGTATTCTTTCACCCTTTCTGCCCTTTTTTGTCTGTTTTAGCACAGCAGTCAGACTTGTTCTATTGAAACATTAGACAGATCATGTCAAGCTTCTCTTTGAAAGTCTCCAGTGACTTCCAATACCACTAAGAAAGTAAAGACCAAAGTCATTAAAGGGCCTAAGATTCTTTATGTGATTAGACACCCGGTTTCCTCTCAGACATTGTCACCTATTAATTTCTCTCTGGTAGAGCCTTTTTTTTTTTTTTTAGAGCCTTGAACGGTATGTCTGAATCTCAATTCTACCCTCATGCCATTCGTAGAGATTGAAAAGTTAAAATCTACATTTCCTAGACTATGTCAAAGAGCTTGTTTAAAATTATGTCCTTTTGATAGTTTCCACATGAATGAAATAATTGTCTTTTTGATAAATCTGCTGCCATTGTTATATCATAACACATTACCAAATGGCTAGTTCCTTTAAACTCTCACCGTAGGACATTTAATGAAGAGATAAATGTTATAATACAACCCTGTTTATTAAGCCTCCTTTCAGTCATTTTCAGGAATATACAACAGACCAAAACATATGTTCTTTCAACTCTCTCAACTCTTCTTTTCTCATTTGAATCTTTAGGAAAATGTCATTGTCTCAGCTTCATGGGTCACCTCCAACATCCTTCCTATCACTCTTTCTTGACTGATTTTTTCCTTACCATTTTCTACTTTTAGTATATATTCAATTTCATATATTTTACTAATTTATTGGTGCCTCCCATGTAGAATGTAAGCTTTATGAGGGTAAGGATTTTATTTTATTTTAAATCACTACTGCATATCCAGTGCCTAGAACAGTGCCTAGTATATACTAAACCAAATCTGTTGCTGTCGGGTCGATTCTAACTCAGTGAGCCTACAGAACGGAGTAGAACTGCTGCATAGTGTTTCCAGGTTGTTACGAAAGCAGGTCAGCACATCGTTCTCCCACGGAGTGGCTGGTGGGTTTGAACTGCCAACCTTTTGGTTTACAGCTGAGTGCTTAACCACTGTACCACCAAGTCTCTGAATTTGATCAGGTATTGGAAACTTTATTTTATGTTCCCATTTAATACCTTATATATGTGTAAATGTGTAAGAATATATATGCACACACACTGTGGCTATTTATAAAAAGTTAGATTTCTTTAAATCTATTTTGTGTCATGGTGTGAGTGGAATGGTATTCAGTGCCTCAGCATAGTTTCCCTTATTTTTCTTCACAGGAATACAAAGCAGTGCTATGTTTCAGGACTATACTGATAAGTTAAAACAATAGCTACAAAAACTGAGAAAAGTCCTGAATGGAAAAAGGAGTTCATTGTTACGCTTTCTGACCTCGGATTCCATTTGAAATAACACAAGAAAGACATCTGGGATTTCCAGTTGACCCCAGATATTTGGGTGATTTGATCAGGCTTAAAGATTTTTATTTTTAGCTGCTTAACTACATTAAATCCTAGCTTTTCAGACTGTTCTGAAATGTTCTCTGTGGCTTCTTTCTTCATCATATTCAGTGGCAAATAAAAGAACAAGGCGGTGGCAGAACCTATAGCCTCACTTGCCTCCTAGCAAATAGGGAAATTAACTTTATGCAATGTAGCATGCCTTCCACTCATTCTTTAATATTCGTCTTGTCCTCAATGGCTGTTTTCAAAGGTCATGAATACTTCCATTGCAAATAATTGGTGCCACCCCTCTCCCCGCAGACACACAGACACATTCAGTGATGTACACTTGCAGGCATGCATATACACACAAAGGATACACCGGCCCCTTCAATCACTTAAAAAAAAAAATCATTAATTCTTGACCTTTCCAGTCGATAGAGATGAGGTTACTTCTATTTCTAGTATCTGATTCTTAACTTCTAATTCCACGCTTGGAATTTGTCAGAAGAGAACAATGGTTCATTTCATTATTCTCAGGCATCAGGACATCAAAAAAAATTCTTAGGGGATTATTTTGGGTAAGAAATAAAAAAAAAAAGAAATTATTTTCTGTTTCACAGTTGTGTTGAGTTGAGGAGGTATTCCTTTCCCTTGCCGCACCAGATCACTGGTTATTTGAATTAAAGCAAGGACTATAGATAGTGTTAAGGCCTTGGAGTTCCTGTTATTGACCGTCCTCCCCCACCACATAGTTCCCCTAGGTTTGTTTGGCTCTTCAGGTGCTCTCAGAACCATGTTACCTAATTTTCAGGGAAATAGATCAAAGCTGCTGGAATCAATGAAACTGTCATAAAGTGAGGAAGATTAAGGGATCCTAAAACCTACATAATATTATTTTTAGTAGTAGCACAGAGTTATTTAAGAATCTGTGAGTATTACAGGGTTATCATTTTATTTTATTTTATTTTTAAGGGCATTTCTATGGTGTAAGAAGGATTTTTTTTTTTCCTCAGTAGGAAAGTGCTTAATATTCAAAATAGAGGGATATAACATACATTCTCCCTCTCTCCTGCATTACTTTCAGGTTGCCAACAAAAAGTTCTACATACCTGCTTGTTTTGAACATTTATTATAGATTTTATTAAGTTAGAAAGAAAAATATTTTTCCGTCCCAATAAAGCAAAGAAAATTGTTTTGAAGAATAAAGCACGTTTGTCTATTAGAAATATTTATAGTAATAGAAACCTTTTCAGTAAATTTATTATAAAATCAATGTAGCTGATCCGTCCTTTATGGAAAAAAAAAAAAAAACTTGCCTTGTAGAAATCCTGTTAACTAATTAATTAATGTGTCTGTACATCTACCAGCAACTCTGGTGGCATAGTGGTTAAGAATTCGGCTGCTAACCAAAAGGTTGGCAGTTCAAATCTTCCAGGCATTCCTTGGAAACTCTGTGAGGCAGTTCTACTCTGTCCTATAGGGTTACTAAGAGTCAGAATCAACTCGAGGGCCATGGGTTTGGTTTTTAGTTTTTTGGTACATCTACTCATTCCTTTATCTTCTTGTTGTCAGCTGCACTCGAGTTGGCCCTGAACTCGTGGTGACACATGCACAATGGAAACACATGTTGCCTGGTCCTATGCCATCTTCATGATCGTCTGTGGATAGACCATTGTGATCTGTCAGGTTTTCATGGTCTGATTTTTCAGGAGTAGATCATCAGGTCTTCTTAATCTGGAAGTCCCATTAAAACGTTTTCAGCTTCATAGCAACACATAAGCTTCCGATGACAGATGGGTGGTGGCTGCACATGAGATGTGTTGGCTGGGAATTGAACCCAGGGCTCCTGCACGGAAGGCATGAATTCTACCACTGAACCACCATTGAGGGCTTACTAATTATCCAGTATTTGAAAGGCGTTAAGGACTCAAAACAATAACCCAGTTGTTTGTTTTTTTTTTTTCCACAAGTGAGTCAGAGTTTCGTGAAGGAGAAGAATATACAATTCCACCACAGCGTATTAAGTACAAAAACCAAATTATATGTGGAAACACGGAACGGGCATTTCATTCAAGCTTGGATTTCTGGGTACTTAATATTTAACTTGGGAGTCCCTGGATGGGGCAAAGGGTTAATCCCTTAGGGACTAGCCGAAAGGTTGGCGGTTTGAACTTACCCAGGAATACCTTGGAGGATAGGCCTGCTGACCTGCTTCTGAAAGGTCACAGCCTTGAAAATCCTATAGAGCAGTTTACTCTGCACACTTGGGGTCACCATGAGTCAGGATGGACTCCATGCAACTGACAAGAACATTTAACTTACGTTATTGCTTTTGTTTAAATCCTCAGCGTCTGCCTCAAAATAAAATTTTCCCCTTGAGAACTGATGTTGAACCTCAGAAAAATATTTATTTTATAATTCTGTAAAATCCCAACTTTAGTGAAAATATTGTTAGAATGAATTAAGAAAGCATGTTTTAGTGTATTGTATATTCCTGAGAAGGACAGAGATGAAGCCTAGTAAAACAGTGTTTTACTACAGCGTTCATATCTTCAGAAAATATAATATGATAGGACTTTGAAGAACTGGGTTTGGGGGTGAAGAACTAACTAGTTGGAAATGTGTTATGATACAGTAATGACAACAATTTCACCACAAGGCAGTTGTTTCATCAATTAGGAAATTATCGCAAGACAATTTTAAACAAGATCTTTGATACAAAAATCTTCTTAATATACCCATGCTGAAAATGTATTCTAGAAATTCTATTATTATTCTAATTTCTATTTTCCATATAAGAATATAATATAATTCTATCAAGACAGTTCAAGTTTAAATTCACATCCTGAAAATAGATTATACACTATTTAAGAGAGAACTTGTCTTTTGGGATATGCTCCTCAATTCCCCCTATTCTCAATTAGAATACTTTGGAAATTTTTTTTAAAAAGCATTTGGGGAATAATGAAAAATAGTGTTGAAGTTGTACATATTTCTTTTATTTATAAATTATGTAATATTTTATAAACATGCATATGTAAATTAAAAAACATAATAATATAAATATATTGGGAACTTACACTCACTTTTCTGAATTTCATGCTTATTATTTTATAGTTTTATAAAATTTTATCACCCACATGGAAACCCTGGTGGCATAGTGGTTCAGTGCTACAGCTACTAATCAAAAGGTCAGCAGTTTGACACCTACCAGCAATGACTGCCCTGACAGGGAACACAACAGAGAATCCCTGATGGAGCAGGAGAGAAGTGGGATGCAGACCTCAAATTCTAGGACCAGGGTTGGTGGTCTGACCGAGACTGTACAGACCCCAGAGGTCTTGGTCCCCAGATCCTCTGTTAGCCCAAAACTAAGACCGTTCTCAAAGCCAACTGATCGAACAAGGATTAGACTGTTAGACTGGACCATAAAGCAGAAAATGATGCTGGTAAGGGGTGTGGTTCTTAACTCAAGTAGACACATGAGACTATGTGGATAGATCCTGTCTGGAGGTGAGATGAGAAGGCAGAGGGGGACAGGAGCTGGTTGAATGGACATGGGAAATACAGGGTCAAGTGGATGAGTGTGTTGTCACATTGTAGGGAGAGCAACTGGGGTCTCATAACAATGTGTGTACAAGTTTTGTATGGGAAAATGAATTGTAAACTTTCACTTACAGCGCAATTTTAAAAAAAGGAAAAGAAAAAAATTTGGCAGTTTGAAACCACCAGTTGCGCCTTGGAAACCCATAGGGCAGTCCTATAGGGTTGCTATGAGTAGGAATTGACTTGATAAGTTTTGTTTTTTTTTTTTTGTGATCACCTGCATATGAACATCTTAATAATATATCATTCAATGTGGATTGAATTTGAGATTTGTAAAATTCATATACTATTATCTATATTTTCATTTGATACTATATTCCTGAGATTCATTAATACAGTAAATTACTTTTCAATGCCACATAATATTTTATTGGGTAAATAAAACCCCAAAATCTAAACCCACTGCTGTCAAAAAAGACAACAATTTATTTCTCTCTTCTCCTGTGATTGATCTGTGTTATTGTTGTTAGTTGCAGTCGAGTCGATTCCAACCCCTGGTGACCCCATGTGTGCAGAGTAGAACTGCTCCACAGGGTTTCCAACGCTCTGAGCTTTCAAAAGCAGATCACCAGGCCTTTTTTCAAAGGAGCCTCTGGGTGATTTGAACTGCCAACTTTTCAGCAAGTAGTTGAGCTTAAGCTTAACTGTTTGTACCACCCAGGGACTCCATGGTTGATATTTGGGGCTGTTCTATCTTGGGAGGGTATATTACCCACAATGCTACAGTGAATATTTTTGTGTATATTTTCAGTAGCATATGTTTGAGAATTTCTATAGGGCACGTAATTAAAATAAAACTTCTGAATCGTATGTTATGCTCATATTTAACTTGTTTTCCAAACATATCCATTTACAATCCCAATATCATGTATGACCGTTTCCATTGACCCCAACAGCTTTGCCAGCAATTAATATCATCAGCTTTCTTAATTTCCATTATTTTATATTGTTTGGAAGGGTACAGGGGAATACTATTTTAATCACATAATAAAATTGGTATATTACAGCCACTGACAAATAGGAAATTTTTAAATATGTCAATATCAGAACTCATTTGAAAATATGCCTTTTGGTTTCATACATGGTCATTATCTCTTGGTGAAACTTTACGAGCATGTAAAATGAGAAATATTTCAAACTTCATAAACCACATGAAATTTTTAAGAGCTGTAATGAATTTGATGTAGAATGTATAAAATATGATTTTACTAAGTGCATATTTTATGCCTCTATTAAGAGCTGAACTGTATAATGACAGCATATTAGTGAAATTGTAATTTTCCAAAAAGTCAATTTGCAATCCTTTTGTTTTGAACTTAATGAGTACACATCATCAGCTTGAATGTTATGTAAATATGGTCCATCTGTCTGTCAGTGCAGAGCAACCCACGGTTATTCTGCTGACTCCTGAGAACTGGGATATTTCTGGACATCTTATCTGCTTAAATCAACACTTAAACTCATAGAATCACACATTTTATAGAAAATATAAAATTTACATATATATATTTTTTATATATATATACTTGAAATGTTATTTTTTAAAATGCCATTCCTTTCTACTTTTAATAAGCATCTTTATCTTTAAAGACACTAATCTTACAGGTCAGGCATAAGTTTCAGAAAACTTTAATAAAAATAGGAATAAAAGATAACTTCTAATAGCAGAATGGAATGATCATTATCAAAAAAAAAAAAGAAGTCCTCAAAGCCTTTTCCAGAAAAATTCCCATTGAATTCAATATTTCAAAATTGGATGCTCAACAGAAAATAACTTTCTGTCTTTTTAATATCAATATGCATCCCATAAACAAACAAAAAAAATTATATTTCCATTTACAGGTGAATAAAGAGGTATGTGCAAAGTCTAAGAATTTCTGATATAAAAAGGTACATATCTAAATTTTTATTATTATGTCAATAACAGAGTAAGGATTTTTGCATGTATTACCTGGTTCATAAAAAAATAAGCAGTGATTGAATTTCCTCAAAGGTTCGCCAAGTCACAACCATCATGTCCTTGTCCCAGTGCCAAAACAAAGCGAAGAACATATAATTTTCCTATAATAATATGCTCTTGGAAACCAGTCAATAAACTTGAAGCCAAAGCAGGTTTTTTTTTTTATTATTAGATTGCTAGATAACTGTGGAAGTCTCTGCATTTATATCTATGAGAAATTTGCCTTATAAAATAAAACAAGCTAAATGGCAGCAGCACAAAAATTCAGGTAATTTTCTTGGCTTAAAGTTATCATCTAAATTTTAAGGTTCACTGTTGGTATACAAATAAATATAAACTATAATCCTTTAGCATCTAGACTGTTTCCTCCTGTTTGAACCTGCTCAACTCAAATCATTGTGATCCATCCTATATTCTCAAGGCTTTGCTGAGTACCTAATAGCTATTTGCTTAAAATTTACATTAGTCATGATTATAGGCGAGGAAATAAAGATGGTCATGGAGGTTTTTTTGGAAGCCATTTTATTCCTCAAATATCATCAAACCCTAAAGGTATAAAAAAGCAACTGGGTCATTACAACAATCTAGTTATATTCTACCTAAAAAGAGCTATAAATGTTAAGATGAACTAAGCTTAGATTTTGTAACTAAACAAAAACAATACCTTCAGTTTTGATTACTCTGTTATGAAAAAAAGACAAGGAAAGTGTACAAGAGTCACTTGAGATTTTTGTCATTTTGGAAAATGTTTGGAAAGTACCTTAGGATACCAAAGGCACTTTGCAGACTTCTGTTGATTCTGTTAAACTCAGAGTTTTAAAAATTGTAGATTTTAAAGTTGTTTTATCAGATACCAAAAAACCAAACCAAACCCAGTGCCGTCAAGTCGATTCCAACTCATAGCGACCCTACAGGACAGAGTAAAACTGCCCCATAGAGTTTCCAAGGAGCGCCTGGAGGATTAGAACTGCTGGCCCTCTGGTTAGCAGCCGTAGCACTTACCGCTGCGCCACCAGGGTTTCCTTATCAGATACAGATAGGATAAATTTTCCATAGGCAGACATTTTTTCCTGAAAGTAAAAAAATTGCACTATTTATTTTTTGATACTACCTGTGATTGAAATTTAGAGCCTATGTTACTCATGTGGAAATGCTCAGTGAGTACAATGTTTTATGTAAATGCTCATTGAGTAATTGATTAACAAGATTAAAAAAGTTATATCTAGAAGAGTAAAAAACTGAATTTCTAATAAACTTCCCCTTGAAATTAAAGTTTCAATAACCAAAGAACATTATTTTTATGTAGCCCTATGTATATCCAAGGGAACCCTGATGGGATAATGGTTAAGCGCTCCTTAGAAACTCTATGAGGCAGTTCCACTCTGTCCTATAGGGTCGCTATGAGTCTGAATCGACTCGAGGGCAACATGTTCGGTTTGGGGGAGTTTATGTATATCTGATAGTTGGGTCCTCAATATTACTATTATTTTTAATTTTTGGTAAGCTGAGCTTCATTTCTTTTGTTATTGTTGTTTATTTCAGCATCACTCATAAGCCGGAGAGCTAAAGATTGCTGCTTGCTTTCTGCCGTGAGCAATCATTTCAATTCACTTAGCTGCAATATCTAGGGAAGTCAGGTTTTCAAATTCATCACTTAACAAGTTGCACAGTCTTAGATAAGTAACTAAAAAATTCTGTTAACTGGGGTTCAAAATAGCTCAACTCTACAGATATGCTATGGCACCACACGTACTATCCTGACACCTGGTAGGATTTGAAAGACTTTATGTTGTTGTTGTTAGTTGCCATCCAAGTTGGCTCTGCCTCAAGATGACCTTATATGTATAACAGAACAAAACATTTTCTAGTCCTGCACCGTTGTCATTATAGCTTTTTTTTTTTTTTTAAGCATAGTAGTTAATAGCTGACACCAGAATTCTCTTTAGGAAGGCATAGCCTTGTTGAATGAATATATTTTGATGGTTCGACTGAGTGGTGAAGACAGGTCCAAAGGCAGGATGTAGAATGAAAGGGCAGATACAGCAGTTGTTGAATTCCTCTATATAACAGAATGCAGAGTTTGGTTTGAAGAAAGAGACAAAAGGGAACACAGAACTTAAAAAATGCTGTTGCCCATAGCCACATAGTCATATTAATATAATATTGATATAATATTGATGTCATTGTAGCCATATGTGGCTGATAATAGCTGGAGGATTTTATTTTAAGCATGTTGTTTTTAGCTGCCATCCAGTGGGTTTCAGTCATAGTAACTTACGTACCACAGAATGGAACACTGCCCAGTTCTGCGTCATCCTCAAAATCATTGCTATGCTTGAGCCCATTGTTGCAGCCACTGTGTCAGTCCATTTCCTTGAGGGTCTTCCCTTTCTTCACTGACCCTCCACTTTACCAAACATGATGTCCTTCTCCAGGGGCTGATCCCTCCTGATAACATGTCCAAAGTATGTGAGGTGAAGTCTCGGCATCCCTGCTTCTGAGTAGCATTGTGGCTGTACTTCTTCCAAGACAGATTTGTTCATTCTTTTGGCAGTCTGTGGTGTAGTCAATATTCCTCACTGACACCATAATTCAAAGGCATCAATTATACTTTGGTCTTCCTCATTCATTTTCCAGCTTTCAAATGCATATGAGGTGACTGAAAACACCATGGTTTGGGTCAGGCACATCTTACCCCTCAAAGTGACATCTTTGCTTTTTAACATTTTAAAGAGGACTTTTGCATGAGATTTGTCCAATGCAATGTATCTTTTGATTTCTTGACTGCTGTTCCTGTGGGTGTTGATTGTGGATCCAAGTAAAATGAAATCCTTGACAACTTCAATCTTTTCTCCATTTATTATGATGTTGCTTATTGGTCCAGTTGTAAGGATTTTTTTTTCTTCATGTTAAGGTGTAATCCATAGTGTAGGCTGTGGCCTTTGATTTTCATCAGTAAGTGCTTCAAGTCCTCTTCGCTTTCAGCAAGTAAGGTTGTTATCATCTGCGTAACTGAGGTTGATAATGAGCCTTCCCCCAATCCTGATTCCTCATTCTTCATATAGTCCAGCTTCTTGGATTATTTACTCAACACAGAGATTAAATAAGCATGGTGAAAGGATACAACTCTGACACACATCTTTTCTGACTTTAAACCATGTAGTATTCCCTTGTTCTGTTTGAATGACTGCTCTCGTGATCTATGTACAGGTTCTTCATAAGCACAACTAAGTGTTCTGGAATTTCCATTCTTCACAATGTTATCCATAATTTGTTATGATCCACACAGTTGAATGCCTTTGCATAGTCAATAAAACACAGGTAAACATCTTTCCAGTATCCTTTGCTTTCAGCCAAGATCCATCTGACGTCAGCAATGATATCCCTTGTCCCATGTCCTCTTCTGAATCAGGCTTGAATTTCTGGCATGTCTGTGTGGATATACTTCTGCAATTGCTTTTTGAATGATCTTCAGCAAAATTTGACTTGTGTGTGGTATCATTTGGTAATTTCTGCATTCTTTTGGATCACCTTTCTTTGGAATGGGCACAAATATGGATCTCTTCCAGTTGGTTGGCCAGGTAGCTCTTTTCCAAATTTCTTGGCATTGACAAGTGAGCACTTCCAGTGCTGCATCCATTTGCTGAAACATCTTGATTAGTATTCCATTAATTCCTAGAGCTTTGTTTTCGCCAGTGCCTTTTTTTTTTTTTTCAGTGCAGCTTGGACTTATTCCTTAGTAGTGTTGGTTCTTGATCATATGTTACCTCCTGAAATGGTTGAATGTCAACCAATTCTTTTAGGTACAGTGGCTCTGTGTATTCCTTTCATCTTCTTTTGATGCTTCTGTGTCATTTAATATTTTCCCCTTACAGTCCTTCAATATTGCAACTCCAGGCTTAAATTTTTTCTTCAGTTCTTTTAGCTTGAGAAATGCCACGCATGTTCTTCCCATTTGGTTTTCCGACTCCAGATTTTGTACATTTCATTATAACACTTTACCTTGTCTTCTTGAGCCACCTTCTGAAATCTTCTGTTCAGCTCTCTTACATCATCATTTCTTGCTTTTGCTTTAGCTATTCTACTTCCAAGAGCATATTTTAAACATAGTGATTTTAATATGCAACTCTAACATATGTAATATGTTAAATTTGATATTCAATTTTAATTTATATTTTGAGTTATAAATCCCTCTTTCTCTTCAAGCTTTTAGTAAAAACTTCCATACAAACATACATGATGACATTTTGTAAGTGTCCCCACTCCTGCCCTCATCACAGAAATCAAGTAAAGAAGTTGATAGGGTGACATGACCTTGAACAAGGATAATACTACATATTGCCAAAAATTTTCCTTAAAAAAGAAAACTACTGGAAGCTGAAATTCAGCATCAAAAGTGACTAAGAAAGTATTGTTGGTAATGGGATAAGAGAAGAATAAAACAGATCTCCTCCCTGCAAAATTATTACAACAATGGACAAATAGATGCTGTTGTCAGACTGGAAAATTAAAACATTGCTACTGCTTTATATGTTTTATACCTGGATTAGCTGAACTGGAGATTTACCTTGTTCTATGCCCAGAATCACGCATGCTGCTACCTTCCCATCTGCCCTAATGTAGGCCTCCCCCTTTGCAATGCTTTCCCCTATAAGCTCACTTTCTTCAGGATAGAAAAGAGATATTCCCTGAGGACACGACACTTCCAAAGGGAGAATCTAGATGAGGTTTTCTTTAAGGGCTTAGTTCTTTCTTTCTAGTCATACTCTTGAGAGAAATTTTATATATATAAGGAGGGACTAGAAGACCTCTAGAAAAATCTCATAGAAACATGATGTCAACAGGACTAGGATTCTCCTGAATACTATTCAGATTTTTGTTGCTTTAACCCATTGAACTTAATAACCAAGGTTCCAGTCTCCAGGAGTGTAGCTATCACACCTAGGGGAGGAAATAAGCAGGCTTTCATTTTCAACACTTTGTGTTTTCTCCCGGGACCATTGCTCGTTACTAGTGAAGGTGTTTACTCCCCACTTCTCATAATCTAAATGGGAAGAAAATTTCCACTATGCAGGAGTAAAAGTGTAGAGAAATTTGTGGAATGACTTCTATTGTGGGTTGAATTGTGTCCTCCAAAGAAATGTGTTCTAGTTCTAACTCCAAGTGTCTGTGAACATGATATTATTTGTAAAAAAGGGTCTTTGTACATGTAATTAAGTATAAATGATGTCATACTGGAGTAGAGTGGCCCTAATTCAATATAGCTTGTGTCCTTATAAGAGGGAATGTGGACACAGACACACTGGCACAGAGGGAAGACAGCCATTTGAAGACAGAGACAGGGATTGGAGTTATGCTACTACAAACCTAGCAGTGTCTAGGGCTACCAGACACTGGAAGAGGCAAGGAATGTTCCTCTCACTGTGGCTTTGGAGAGAGAATGGCCCTGCTGATACTTTCATTTCAGACTTGTAGATCCTGGAACCATGAGAGAATAAATTCCTGTTGTTTTATGCTACTCAGTTTGTGGTACTTTCTTATGGCAGCTTGAGAAAACTAATACACTTCTCAAGGAAGACTGACGAGATTGGGGAAGAAACTGGATATGAGTGGCTCAAACATCTCATTTTCTCTCTCCTTTGAAGAAATGTGTGCCTAGGCGGCAGCCATTCTCTGCTAATCCATGTGATGTGTTTTCCAGGTAGACTAGATATCTTCTGTACACCTCCTTCGCCCCATTCCCCACTCCCTTTCAACCTGGTCTCTGTACCAGGAGACTGGCTGACTTGGGTGGATTCTAGCAAGTGGTTCCTTTTCCTCTGGCTTCTGGATATGTGTGGCCTGGCAGAAGATTGAATGAAGGAAACACTTTTAGTCCAAGTTATTTATTGCTCTGGCTGTCTCCCAGCAGGGATGCCTATCTCCTCTCAAGGTGGTAGTTCTCCCTACATGACTCTCTCCTGTCAAGCTTGGTCAGTCCATGGGCACTACACTATCCCTTTTGGCTTTCTTATGCTCTGTCCACTCATTTCTAAGTAGTTCCTTTATGGAACCTTACATAAATGACCCTAATTATATTCTGAGACCACGGCTGATAACAAGGAACAGAGATTTTCGGGAAAGTAGGTTTAATTCAGAGAAATATTAGAAGCCTGATTGTGGGTCTATTTCCAACCTTCACTCTCTAATTCAATCATACTCATAATAAGGTTGTTAATATAACCAGTTAAACCAGCTGCCGTCAAGCTGATCCCAACTCTTGGCAACCCCATGTGTATTAGAGTAGAACAATGCTCCATAGGGTATTCAGTGGTTGATTTTTCATAAGCAGAATGCCAGGACTCTTTGCAAGGTGCCTCTGGGTGGACACGAACCTCCAAACTTTTGGTTAGCATCTGAGTGTGTTGAGTGTTTGCACCACCCAAGGACTCCAAAAGTTGGTAATAGATCACCATTTCTCTTAGGCTGATGTCTAATTTCAGAGTAGGTTCAGAATTAAAAAGGAGAAGAGAGGAGTGTTATTTATAACACTATAAAACTCTAATGGATCAGTGCATGATCAGTAACCTTGAGGAATAGAAAAGTCCTGGCATTGGAGGCCTAATAGAATATGTGGAGTGTGAGGTTTCTGCTGCGGCCAGGTAGGGGATATTAAGAGTCAGGTTTAAGTACTTTAGTTAATGTGGTCTTTGCCATTTTCCCCCCCTTGGCACTTTGCAACAGCTTATATTGAGTTTGTACAGCTGTGCATACTTTTTAAAAAACTGGAACAATCTTCAGTTAGATACCTTGGCCTTATCTCCTGACCCATGGCTGATACCCTGGGTAGAGATTTGTGTGAGGTAGGTTTAATTTAGAGAAATATTAGAAGCCTGATTGTGGCTCTATTTCCAACTTTAGTATGTAGGCTTCTGTGGTTAACCTTGAACTACACAGAGATACATGTGGCCAAGACAAGATTTTGATCAAAGTAAAGTCTCAGCTGAAAACAGGCAGTGCTTCGGCAGAAAGAGCGTTTGGGTACTGGTGGGCAGATACGTTTTTCAACCCTTATGCAGCATGTCTCTCAGTTAGTTCTTCAGCTGCCCATGACTCTAAAGGTCAAAACGCAGCTCTTCAGTACATGATACTGAATATTACTAGAATATCATTGGAATATTATTAGGAGTTAGTTTCTACATTGTTAAATGATAGACATTAGAAAGAAATTTCATTACCTTCCATGGAACGGCACGAAGGCCAAGGAGAGAGGACCTGGGCTCCTTTAGCCGTGTGTCTGCACCACTTGATTACAGACCCTCCCTTCCAGCACCTCTCAGTCTAGGGTCTCAAGTTTACTCTGATTAGTTAATAATAAAATCTATAACTAAGGTTTTAGATTTTGGAGACTCTGATTGTGACTTCACTCACAAAAATGGTGTGCATTTCATAGAGGAACAAACAAGAGGGAACGGAAAACTTCCTTCCATTTTCTTTAGTTGAGAGTACCCTGAAAGTATCATTAACCCAAGGCTGAAAAAGAACATCAAAAAAAGTTTGTAGCTGCCACATCTGTCTGCAGGAATCAGTTTGTTCAGGAAAAATTGGTTTTGAACCATATACTTTGGTTTATTGTCAGAATAAGAGAATGTAGAAAAGAAAGAAAAATAGGGAGATCCAGCTGGAAGAATTAAGTGGTTTATTTACTATGCCAGTTTATTAAGTGCATACTATTTTTTTATGCTAGGTTCTGGGGTGACAGTGGCCAATGAGACAAAATACTGTTCTTGTTTTCATGGACCTTATACTTTAGCAAAGGAGACAGTTAATAAATGATTAAAATGTATATATAATAAATATTTGAGATTTATAAATTTTATAAGGAAAATTACAGGTAAAGGAGGAAGAGATGTGGGGAGCCTTGTGCTGTTTTAGCACGAAGTAGTGAAAAGCAAAAGGCCTCTCTGAGAATGTGTTTTGAGCAGACACTTAAATGAAGTGGTGGAGCTAGGGATGTGACTGTCTTTTGGAATAGCATTCAGGTAAAGGGACTCGTGAGTGCAAATATTCTGAAGTGGGAGTAAGCTGGATTTGGCCACAGTTCAGAAAAATGCCAGTGCAATTCAGGCAGTGAATATGTGGAGGTTATAGAAGATGAAGCTCAAGAGACGGCCAAAGGCTTTTTTTATATGACCTAATCCCTGCTCTTACTTCATCTTTCCTGGCCCAAGTCTGTGATGGGGGAGGCCTGCTTCCTCAGGCAACGTTGTTGTTAATCAGTCCAGGGCTGTATTATCAACCACAATGTAAGCTTCTATGAGCCAGGAAGGTCAAAGGTAGAAAAGACCCATTTTCATTAAAACAACAAAATGTTCTTACTTGGCCCCAAATGGAAATTCAGTCTCAGTGGTCTGAATTATGGTCTCCAAATGATTGTCCCTCAACATTTCTGGTTAATGTGCCAATGGGAAGGAATAAATAAAACCCATGCCATCCTCTCCAAGTTCTGACCCAATGGAAAATAGATACTGAAGTCAGAGAGATAAAGACCCGTCTAGATGCTTTATTGCTGATAAAGCTGAAGTGAAGAGAAATTCTTTTGACCTGTGGCTACCATCACATTTCCGAATATGTTTGCCCTTGGATTAAATTTACCAGCCCCAAGCCTCCACCAGCCAACCTTCCGGTGGGGCAAAACAATCTCTGATACACTTATAGCATGGACCCAAAAACCCAGTGCTGTCGAGTCATGGAGGAACAGGCAATGTGGGCGTTGTAATGACAAGCCCCTTGGAAGGAAAAACCTAGAGGAGGTTCCCTAGTTTACCAGACACCACTATGTAAACTTCTTAGTCTTTACTAGGAAGGAGTGAGAGACGTGGGTAGAGGAGGGCTAGGAGTTACTCCATCAGAAATCTCTCACGGAAACCCAAAGACATGAGAGAGTAGACGCCATTAACAACTAACCTCTTGGCCCCCGGTTCCTCTGAATCCCGGAAAAGAATTGGGGTGATCTGAGGTTTCTCTTGCCCCTGAAGTGGTGTTCAAGTCAGTTCCATTTAGATTTCAAAGTGAAGGGTACCTCAGGTGATATATGCATTACGTTTGTAAAGTCACATTTCCTTTCTGAGGTACGTTGTAATACTGGTTAGATTTTGTGAGATTGGATCAGGCTTCCACGAATAATAAAACTGTAAATGCAAATTGTGGTTAGAACTAAAATTACACCTCTCACATACTTCGCTATCACTGGATATTTGTATTTCTTTCAAAAGCAAGTAATTTGTCATTATAGATTATAGTACTTTTATGGGGCATTATCCATAATTAATAATTCTAAATTGGCACATGAATTGTCACTTACTGTGAAGATAATTGTTCAGTGAAGTGACTCCACCCTCATATGACCCTATTTTTACCATTAAGACAATACCACCACATGTTTTAAATAGCAGGCCATTATCTGTTCAAGTAATACCCAGAATCATAGCCTCCGTCATGAGCCGTGTTTCATGTATGATATCCAGTTTCTAAGTGAAGAAACAACTTAAACACAGAAGGAAAAATATTTGTAAACACAAAATAATCCGTGTGTGTTTATGTGTTTCTGTGTGTGCTACTGTACCAACTTGGGACTCTTCTGTTTTAAAATTTCTGAAGTCACACATCTATAGTTAAAAACGCCCCTCTCCTATCAAAATGAAATTATCCCCAAGATTGTCTTAAATTAGAACAGAAGCAGATATAATGGGACAGATCTCCTCTCTAAAACTGCTGACGATGAGAACCAATCTCAAAGGTTCTTTTCCAGCTCTCTTTAAATGAAAGCACATGTCATCATCTGCTGTCAAATGCGTACACAGTCGCCCTGCCCCCAAAGCTTGCACTGCCACTGAGCAGACTCATCCCTGGCGTCTGTAAAGTGCCAAGCCGTGTAACTCAGGACGCATGTGCAGGACGGATTCTGGGAGGGTGTATGCAGGCCATTCTCTTTGCCTTCCCGCTTCTCCCCAATCCACTGAAACACCTCCTTGTAAATCTGGAGCAAAATTGTCATAAAGAATGTCACATGGTTTTTCCCCTTTCAAGGTAAGCTTGGGAAATGGAATTTTTAGAGGAAATCAGCAATGAAAGAAAAGTGTACAAGAAGCTTATGTCTGTGATGTGAACACTGTGCTTCATCTAATTCAGCAACCTCCTCACTGTTCTGAGCACCAAAGGCTTAGGTTCCAAGGAATGACTCCACTTCTGGCACTGGGGCTTTCATTGTAGAACCAAGTAATTTTGTGTGGAGATGGAGTCTTTATAACTGGTGATAGGGATGGTTGCTAATGAGACAAAATCCAAGTAAAAAAAAAAAAAAATTTTTTTTTTTTTAATTTTAACCCCAGATAATCCTGTTGGATAACAGATTCTGCATCTGAACAGCTGCTTCATTTTGCTCCATTCATGTCACCGATCATCATGAGTTGCTTATGGACGTAGATTGATTTCCGAAACTTTGCACTTTTGATCCTTCTTTTTTTTAAGAAGTCAAACATACTAAAAATAAAATAATGAATGCTTATTTAATTTCACTCTCCTGATTCAAAAAATGTTAACATTTTGCCATACCTTTCTGATATCTGTTTTTACGAAAAATGCTACGGATAAATGTTGAATCCTTCTTTGTGCCCTTCCCCAGATGCAATAATCATTGCCCATGAGTTGGTATCATTCCTATCCATGTGTTTATATTTTTATTATTTATGTCAGGCATTCATAAACTATAAATAGCATTACTTTTTATTTCTTAATTTCATAAATTCTATCATACTATTCATATATTTTTGCAACTTTCTTTTTTCATTTAAGACTTTATTTTGAGAGGTATTTTTGTTGACCAATCGGTTCTAATATATTCATTTTAACTATTATATAATATCCTAGTTGGAATTGACTCAATGGCACTGGGTTTGAGTTATGAATATAATACAGTATATTTGTCAGTTTTCCTAATGATGAACACTAAGATTTTTTTAAATAGTAACACTGTCTGTAACAATGCTGCCATGAAAATTTACATGTTACTGTTTGTACACATGTGTGAGAGTTTGTCTGAAGCATACATAACTGACGGTGAAATAGTTGCACTACAAGGTATCTGCTGCTTCAAATTCACCAGCGGGTGCCCTCCATAGGTTCCTGAGTGGTGCAAACAGTTAACACTCTCAGTTGCTAATGAAAGGTTGGAGGTTGGAGCTACTTCTGAAGAATCAACCATTGAAAGCTCTATGAAGCACAGGTCTGTTCTGACACATAGAGGGTCACTACAACTTGGAATGGACTCATGCCAACTGGTACTGATGGTAGCTACTCTCCATAGTAAATGCACCAGTTTATATGTCCATTAATGTGGTATCAAAATTTGCCTGAGAAGTTATATTCTCAGATGTTTTTAGTTTTGCTTTTTCCTTTTTGCATTTGATGGAAGTACAATGCTATCTCATTGTGGTTTTGAATTGCATACCTGATTATTGGGAGGCTTGAGTGTTTTATTTTCCTATGTTTATTAGCTATTCTCTGATTATCAGTCCATGTCATTTGTCTATTTTTCTATTGAATTATTTGCCATTTTTCATTGATTTGTAGGAATTCTTCATATATTCTTTATGCTATTTTACTGTTTACTTTTTTTCCTTAGGGAACGTTGATAAGACATACATTAAATTAATCCAAATGAGAATGACATTCATTGAACTCTGCAAGCCAAAGTTAAAACAACCTCTAAACTTAAAAATCAATAAGACCTTGGGAAATTCAAACCAAAATCTATACTTTCCACTAAATACACTAAGATTTTCTCCCACTTTGTTTTCTAAGCTTTTGTTTTTCACCCAATGATTGTTTCTGACAAGATCATTTCTTTATATCAGGGAAGCATGAGGAGCTCACTTACTTCCGTAATCACAAATTGGGCCTGATAATAGAAAAATGACAGAACACCTCTGTCTTCCAAGTTTAAGTGAAAATTCAGGTCTCTAAAGTTTGAATCATGATAAAAATTTGACACACTGTTAGGTACATATCATGTGTGTTAATGTGATTAAATTTTGTTTTTGGTTTTTTAGTAAACCCGTGAAGTGTTTTCTCCTGTTTTCACAAGTGACTACATACTCTGTGGGCAAAATGAAAATGCAGGGTCCCCTGTTCAAAACTCTTAAAAATTTCAAGATAATGATAGCAGAGCATTAAACCAAGTGTAAGGCCATTTTGAGCACAGGGCTTTTTCTGACTATACAGGTCACACGGCCATGTTTATTTTACAGTTTCTATACCCTCATCAAATTCCATCTATTATCTTATACTAACATATATAAAATGTATATTTTTCTATATTACACAATTTAATTTTGACTTTAAAAATACAAAATTCAATCTTTTAAATTAAAAATTATTTATAATATTCTTATATAAATTTAAGAATTAATAAAATATATACACTATTTTAGGGGTACTTAACTGAAAACAAAGATAGAAAAAAGCATAAAATACTGATATTTATCAATATCAACTTTATAAAGGATTTATTTCTCAATATCAATTTTATGGTGGTGATGAGCCAGCTGTGACGAAACTCATCCAAGTTTTTTGAGTGATAAAAAAATTTTTTTTTTTATAGGTACTATAAATTCTATTGAATACTTGCAATACCACATTCCTGGGGATAACCAACCAAACCTATTTAACCAAAGGGGGATATCAAACAAGATAAATTGGTTGAAACTAGCAGAACGCTAGTGTGGTTTAAGGGCTGTCACAGTGTAGGTGGAAGACCAGGTCAACAGGGAGAACAAATTAATAAGTCACGCTTCAAACAAATAGGTGAGTCAACAAATACTTATTAATCCCTTCCTGTATGTCTGTCTAGGAAGTTGGGAATACAGCTAAGAACAAGCCAAAAAAAAAGTACTGGTTTTTATTGAGCTTCAATAGCTGTCTCTGTAGTGTAAGGTGGTTTTAGAATACAGACAGAAGAAGTAGTTGTAGTCTGTATTCCTTGACTCTTTTCCCATAAGTGGAAAAATAGGAGAGGTTCAACATGTTAATGAGGCCGTGAGGAATGTAGGTGTTTTTCTTTTTGACGGTGAAATACCTAAGCTGTATCAGTCAAACTCTATCGCAAGGACTGGCATAAGCAGGAGCAAATGCCAAATTTCCTTAGATTCTGCCTGAAATTAGGCCTACAAAGTATTGTGTAAAATTTCCACCTGAAAATTAGAATGATGATATTTAGTTATGGTAAAGCATTAGTTCTAAATACCCCTAGTTTGTCCTTTTATTTCTAGAAAGCCATTGAGTTTTTACTTTAGAGGTCCAAATTTTTATTTTAATTGGAAACATTTTGAATATGACTACTTTTCAAATAATTGGCATACTACCTAATTTCTTAAAGGGAATATTTGCATAATGCATATAATTTTAACATAACCTCACTGTGACGGTACTGGACTTCTTGACACTGTATGACATGAGTCAGCTAAATCTGGGTGGGAGCACTGTCATCTCCCTGATCATTGAAATTGCTTTGATAAATCTGGCAAACCAAACCCGTTGCTATCGAGTCGATTCCAACTCATAGCAACTCTATACAACAGAGTAGAACTCCCCCTTGGGGTTTCCAAGGAGCGCCTGGTAGATTTGAACTGCCAACCTTTTGGTTAGCAGCCATAGCCCTTAACTGTTATGCCACCAGAGTTTCCAAATCTGGCAAAGGCATCTTCTTTCTCCATCATATCTTCATTCTTGTCTTTTGGTTAAAAAGAATGGCACTAACATAAGGTGGCACAGATTTTCCCTATCTGTCTTGATTCATTTCCTAACTCATTACCTATCTCCTTCCACTTTCTGGTAACTGTTAAGTAAAGGCGTCATCTATTACTTCTTTCTAATGTGGGTCTATAAATGATATATTATTGCCCATTTCTGGTTTTTCACTTTTAGTTTTTTGTTGTTGTTAGAATTCAAATACCTGTATTTTAAAACTGTTAGAGTAAGAGGAAACTGTTAAGTGACAACCTGAGGGCTTCTTTTATGAGTAAATACATGAAATTCGACAATTTGTCGTCTTCACATTATTTTTGAGTCATTTTTAGTTTTTCAAACTTATGGATAAATAAAACATTAACCTATAGAAAAACATGTTTATAATTAATTCAAAATATCTCAGTAATTTTAACTTAGTCTTAAGTATATAATTATTAAAATTGTGGTCATTTTGGAATTTCCTATTCAATATTTTGTGGATACAGTGTAGAATTGACCAGGTTACTAGACTGCAGAAAAATGGGTGCTTCAATTACTTTTACATTAAATAATTTACATAATTTAATATATACTAAATCATTTATATATTATAATAGTTTACATCTGTCATACATAATAATATATTCAATATATAAAAATAGCTTATGTCTTATGCTTTGGGCAAATTGCTGCAAAATACCTCTTTAAAGTGTTAAAAACAAAGATGTCACCTTGAGGGCTAAGGTGCACCTGACCCAAGCCGTGGTTTTTTCAATCACCTCATATGCATGCAAACGCTGGACAGTGAATAAGGAAGACCAAAGAAGAAATGATGTCTTCGAAATATGGTGCTGGTGAAGAATATTGAATATACCATAAACTGCCAGAAGAACAAACAAATCTGTATGGAAGAAGTACAGCCAGAATGCTCCTTAGAAGCAGGAATGGCAAGGCTTTGTCTCGCGTATTTTGGACATGTTATTCTGAGGGACCAGACCCTGGAGAAGAACATCCCAAGAGTCAGGTCCATTTCTGGTAGACATTCAGACTATCAATCAAAAATCCATCTGGAATGAAACCTGTGGGACTGGATTAGAATGAGAAATACTTGTATAAATTCATTTTTATCGTTGTTAGCCACCGTCAAGTCAATACCAACTCATGGCAACACCATGCACAATGGAACAAAATACTTCCCCTGACCTGTGCCATACCCCTGATAGGTAAGTTTGCAGATCAACTGTGTTCTGTTGTGCTCCATAGGGCTTTCATTGTTTGATTTTCAGAAGTAGGCCTTCCCTTCTATCTTTTCTTTCTTCCTGTCTTAGTCTGGAAGCTGCACTGAAACCTGTTTAGCATCATACCAACTTGCAAAACTCTACTGACAGATAGCTGGTGATTGCACAAGAGATACGTTGGCTGGGAATCAAGCCTGGGCATCCCTCCCTCATAAAGGTGAGAATTCTACCATGGAACCACCACTATATATATATATATTTTGAACCACCAACTTTTCAGTTAGTACTTAAGCACTTAACTGTTTAATCAATCCATTTGTACATGTGATTTTGTACAAAATCACATATTTAAGGTGCCCTTTAGTGGCGCAATCATTAAGCACTCAACTGCTAACCAAAGGGTAAGCAGTTCGAACCCACCTACCAGATCTGTGGAAGAAAAGACCTGGAAATCTGTGTCTGTAAAGATTATGGGCTAGGATAGACTATGGGGCAGTTCTACTCTGTCCAATAGGGTCACTATTAGTTAGAATTGACTTGATGGCACACAACTATGTATATACATATCAATGAAGCCTCAGTACTCAGTAATAATAAGCACACTCAGATCTTGGTTTCTAAATTCCATTCTTCAATAAGAAGAACATGCACCTCTTGGAGAAATGGTTGATTTGGGGCTGGGCCAGGGAAAGACATGATAATGATATGCCTGGAGTATCTTATAGTACCACAAAATAAGTAAGTGCTAAAAGAAAAATTTTAAAAAGATGAGGCATATCAAAAGGACACAAGAGCCAATTTGAAAGAGTTCAAAATGGCCAAAGCTGGAACAATTTTAGCAATACAGGTAGTCTTTGACTTTTGATGGGGCTCCATTCTAATGATACTATCATAGATCAGTTCTGACGTAAATCAAATACCTCATTTTTTTTTTTTTTAGTTTTCATTATTATTGCCTGTTATTATCAGTATCTTTATAAATAATAACATTGAACATCTGCAAGTGAACATCTGAAAATGATAACATCAGCAAATTATGCATTGCCACATAGTATGTAGCACATATTATTAAGGATAAGATGTACATACACACAAAAAAACAACAGGCAGTCATAAGTGCAGTTTGTCTTAACTTGAATACATCATAAATTGGGGACTACCTGTACTAAGCATTGGATTATAACCCAAAGAAAAAAACAAATATCCGTGAGTCTATCCCAAACTCATTGCTGTCAAGTCGAATTCTGACTCATAGTGACCCTATAGGTCAAGAGTAGAACTGCCCCATAGGGTTTCCAAAGAGCAGCTGGTGAATTCAAACCACTGACCTTTTGGTTAGCAGTTGTAGCTCTTAACCACTGTGCCACCAGGATTCCTATGAATCTGTAGAGATATAAGTAAATTAATGAATAAAAAAATAGAAGGGGCAAATCTTTCTTCAGAAGAATCCCAAGTAATATACGTAGATATTTGCCCTTCCACATGGTAAGTTTAATTCCCTTCTCCAAGACTGTGGGCTGAAGTCAGTGACTTACTCCCAATAATAGAATATCAAAAGAGAAAATATACATATATGTAATTTGACAAAGAAGAAAGCTGGGAGACACCAAGTGACAGAGTTAACATCATTAGTGATATCATGTGCCCACTGATACGATAGGCTAAAATAGGCATATCACTTTTGTTGTAGTCTTTCCAGACATTTATAATCTAGTCTAATTATGAGAAAATATAGGCAAATTCAAAATGAGAAATATTGTACAAAATGCCATTAAAACTCTCCAAGAAAGACTGAAAAGGTATCACAGAATTGTGGAAGATAAAGGAGCAGTACAATTAAATTCAATGGATCCAAGATTGGATCTAGGAACAGATAAAGGACATTAGTGGAAAAACAGGTGAAATCTGTTTGAAATCTGTGATGTACCAATGTTAATTTCTTAAGTTCGACAGATGCGCCATGATTTATAAGATATTACAATTAGAGAAAGGTGGGTGAATGGCATATGAGAACTCTCTATCTTTGCAATTTTGATATGAATCTAAAATTATTCCAAAATAAAAACAATTAAAACCCTATCTGAATATTCTGTTGCCTGAAGACTAAATTGTACAGTTAACATCCAGCAAAACTTCTATAAAATGATGAGAAAAAGGAGAGTTAACTTACATAAGTGCCTATCTATATGTCTATATACATATGCACACGCACACAATAAACAGTGAAGAAAATATGCACATCTACTATACTCTTCACTTCTCTAATGGTCAAAAGGCAGTAGTTGATATTTATAACATCTTTCTTTCACTAGCCACATTCCATGTTTTCTTACTCAAGCCAGGAACTCAGATGGTTGGGTTTCTTTACTTGATATGATGACCCAAAACTTTATTTCTTAAGGATATCAATCCATATTGGCTCTGCCTGTTTTGATTAGTGTAATTTTCCAATAAAATTTGTAAGTGGACTAAGTACTCAGAGGAGTCCCAGAAAAATCTCATTGATTCTACTCATAGTCTTTCCTACTACCATTATTTAATTTCCTCCCTGGTAATTGGGATTCATCATCCTATCCAGGAGAGAAGAAACGTCTCTGCTGTTGATTCAGCAGCACAAAGAGCTCAAAGTTTCTAGGTAGCAATCTCAACGTCTAATTCCATGGGACAATTCTTGTGTCCCCTGATGAAAGCATTCCACCATTGGGAGCTAACTGGCAAAGTTCAAAGTTGTGTGGATGAAAACAAAAAGTCTGAATAGAATATTAAATATAATTGTTATTAAAGCCACTCCCACTTCTGCTCTTTAATTTCTTGCTAAACAGAAGCAGACCCCCTTCTAGGAGATACAGGACTTTTCCTTTAATTTAAGGATGCCCTGATGGCCTTGACAAAGTTTTTTTAGAACTTCACTGCAGTTTATCTGCTTCCGCCCAAACTTCCTTCTTTCCCTCTCTCCTTCACTCAGGCTCAGACCTGTATTATGGCTCCTTTTCTATTTTCTTTCACAGTTGTTTATGTTATACATTTCTTGTATGTCTAATTATGTCTTGGTAACAGCTTCTCATAGAATCTAGTCTAACATAATAGGGAAGATATTTAAATAATTAAAACTTAGAAGCTTGGGGGAGGGGCCAGATGGAGTTGAAATTCAGATCTCCAAAATGGGACAATGTTCCATTGGTAATGGTGTGTCTAAACTTGGAGGAAAAGCTCTATGGGGCTTAGACCCATACTTCTTGCAAGTGACAGTAGCCTATAGGAACTCATAGCTCAGGGGGCACATCGAGGCTGACTCTGTAGCTGTTTGAAAAACTTCAAAATGGATTTGGTTGCTGCTACAGGAAGGACTTGCTCCTGCCAGAGTGAAGAAGCATTGCTAGTCTGAGAATTACAGAATGGAATCTGACAGCAAGCCACCAGTCACACACAGCAAGGACATAGTGCCTTCTCTCTCTTCCAGCTCAGCATGTCTCTCTTGCAATCCCCATTTGCAGAGCATAAGACAGTAGTGACAAAATAGAAAAAATGGTTCATAGAGTCCTGGGCCACAATATTAAAAAGCAAAGTATAGAAGGGTAGACTTGGAGCTGAAACAAACTAGAATAATTTGGGTATAATATTAAAGTTGGAATTAGTGATATGTTTAATCTTACAAAACACTGGAAATGCTAGAGGCTAATTTTACCCTCCTTGCTTATCTGTACTGCTGTTTAGGCTCTAAATACAGCATAGTATATTAATTTGGTGCTAGAAGTGTTCTGCTTCCTTAGTCATCATGAAGTCAAGCTTTTCTTTTTATAGGGCTTATATTTTTTTTTACAAAGTAGAACCAGTTGTCTTCCTGGGAAGGATTTCTTGAATTCAGTGGCAATTCTAGAGAGCAGGTTGCAATGTACATCACATTTGTTTTCCCTAAGAGAATGACATTTTAGGTAATATTAAACACAGTATCTGAGCTATATTACGTAATTAATAAGTGCATGATATAAAGATAAAAAAAAGTTATACATATACCCTGTATTGGTATATTGTTGTTGATGTATAACTCAGTAATAATTCACATTTGCTAATCTGTTAATTTTTACTATGTTCAGCAATTGTGTTATTAATTAATGAAGTAAATCATTATTTCATCTAATGTTTATTAAGGACAATCTATTTCACTCCCGGTACTTGTCACTGTATTAGAGCAGATAATACGACAGACAAGGACTTTGGCATTTTGGAGCATATAGGTGGTGGTAGTATTCAGGAAAAGAAATGCATTCAACAAATAATTACTCTATACTTTAATTTCAAATGTGTTAATAACAGGAAGGGCCTGCAAGCAGGAAAATTAATGGAACTTAACCCTGTCTGGAGTGTGTAAAGATATTCTTTCAGGAAATAAAGTTTGACATGAGACTAGAAGGAAGAGAATATTTGGTTAGAGAAAGGGATGAAGAGGAGAGAGACTTGCCAAAGAAGAGACCAAAATGGGTAAAGTCCTCTTGGAAAGAATAGCAGTTTGTTCATTGTGGTAGAATATTTCACCCTCATCAACTCACTTACTTGCAAACCCTCTATGAAGAAGGTATGCTCATTATTTCCCTTTTTGGGAGATTTATTGAGGACAAAGTAAGGCTTAGTAACTAGCCCAGGGCCACAGAGCCAGTAATTTGAGGTTAGACTTGAACTCGGAAATAATAAAGCCTCCTTTCTTAACCATGAGTTAAATTGCCTGTCCTTGCATTAAAATACTCGAAGATGGCTCAATTAGCAGCGACATGGGATTAATTTTTCCCAGCCACATCAACAGTGGATATATACCTGAACTTCATGTATGGGCTTGTTGTGAAGTAGTTTTGTCACCAAATTTTAAGAAACCTTTAATTTTGCTCTTGAACCAAAGAACATTTAACGAAAGATAAACTTTAATCTGTGGTGAGGAAAGTGAAACATAATACAAATTACCATTAAAAGCTTTTAGTTGCAAAAAATCTAAAGGATGCAAATGATGAACATTTTTTATACACAATGACTCTTTGGTTGTCAGTAAAGAGTGACTTTTTCCCATGTCATAATTTACTATTTCTCTTTGCTTATAGATAGAGAAAAAAAGTCACAACAAAATACCTAAGCTTTCACTAATGATAATAATGCTTAGTTAGTGCATGAATCTAACCAGGGACATGAAGGGCTTATGGAATGAAAACTATAAAACACTGCTGAAACAGATTAAAGAAGAGTTAAATAAATGGAAAGATGTTCCATGTTCATAGATTAAAAGACTTAATACTGTTGTGTCATTACTATCCAAAGCAATCTATAGATTGAACACAATACTGATCAAATTCCAACAGCCTTCTTTACAGAAATAGAAAAATCAATTCTCAAATTTATATGGAATGTCAAGAGGCCTTGAATAACTAATGTTGAAAGAGAAGAACAAAGTAGAACTCACATTTCTTGATTTTAAAACATATTATATAGCTGTAGTAATCAAAACAACCTCGTCCTGGTATAACAATAGACACATTGACCAATGGAATAGAATTGAGAGTCCAGAAATAAACCCACACATCTATGGTTAACTGATTTTTGACCAGGGTGTTAAGTTCATTTGATGGGTAAAGAAGAGACTCTTCAATAAACGGTGCTGGGAAAATTGGATTACCACATGCAGAAAAATGAAACAGGATCCATGCCTCACACCATACACAAAAACAAATTCAAAATGGAGTAAGGACCTAAATGTGCTAACTAAAACAATAGAATTCTTAGAAGAAAAAGTAGGGGCAACATTGTCAGGCCTTGTTATCTAAAATAGTAACAAAAGCACAAACAGCAAAAGACAAACCAGAGAAATGGGACCTCATAAAAATTAAAAACTTTTATTCATCAAAAGGCTTCACCAAAAGTGTGAAAAGACAAGCTACTGAAACTGGAGAATATCTTTAGAAACCAAATATATGACAAGCATCTAATAACCAAAATATATATAAAACTTCAATGACTTAATAACAAGAAGATAAATACCCAATCATAAAATGGTCAAAGGACTTGAATTTCACCAAAGAGGACATTTAAATGGCCACCAAACACATGAAATATGCTCAGCATCATTAGCCACTAGGGAGACGCAAATCAAAACCACAATGAGATACTATTTCATTCCGCTAGGATAGCTAGGAGCCCTGGTAGCACAGTGGTTAAGAGCCCGGCTGCTAACCAAAAGGTGGCAGTTTGAATCCACCAGCTCCTCCTTGGAAACTCTGCGAGGGACAGTTCTACTCTGTCCTATAGGGTTGTTATGAGTTGGAATTAACAGCAGCAGGCTTTTTTTTTTTTTTAGGATGCTAAGGTAAGAAAAAAAAAAAAAAATGTTGGTGAGGATGTGGAAATTGGAATCCTTATCCGTTGCACTATGTAGGCCACACAACCGTGTTGCTGAAAGTGAAGGGGACTTGAGGCACTTACTGCTGAAGATCAAAGACTGCAGCCTTCAGTATGGATTACACCTCAACATAAAACAAAAATCCTCACAACTGGACCAGTAAGCAACATCATGATAAACGGAGAAAAGATCGAAGTTGTCTAGGTTTTCACTTTACTTGGATCCACAATCAACACCCATGGAAGCAGCAGTCAAAAAATCAAAAGACACATTGCACTGGGCAAATCTGCTGCAAAAGACCTCTTTACAGTGTTAAAAAGCAAAGATGTCACTTTAAGCACTAAGGTGCGCCTGACCCAAAGCGTGGGTATTTTCAATCGCCTCGTAGGCATGTGAAAGTAAGACAGGGAACATAGGGCCCCCCATATCTGCAAACAAAATACAGGGAATGGGCCAGGACGCAGAAACAAAGCCATTCCCCAGAACAATGGGGCAGGGTATCAGAAAATAGCCCGCAAAATTTAAAGTTGTCTTTCAGAAGCAGCTGGAGAAAACCAACCCCAGGGACATGTGCAAAACATCCACGTGTGACTGCTGTGTGACCTTCCACCAGGGGCAGTGAGGTGCTGCAGCAGCAGATGGGGAATCAAACCCAGGAAGAGAAAGACTGTGCAGGCACGACACCCCATAATAAGTCCTGCTACTAATCCCAGAGGCCTCCGGGACAGGAGCTATCTTAGAAAGCTGCTGCGCATGTACCATAATTAACGTATCTCTGCCTATGCCTATGAATAAAGATGAATCTTTTCCCACCCCAGAACTTTTGAAAACCCAGGCCCGTCTTTTGCTCTGTGAGACAGAGGTAAGCGTTGCTTTAGGCCCTTCTCATCTCCGTTTGCAAGCCTCTTCAATAAAGCTTTGCTTGTGTGGAAAACTCTACGTGCCTTACTTGCTTATTCTTGACCAGTGAGAGGCAAGAACCCTATTCCAGTAACAAAAGCTGGACAAAAAATTAGGAAGATTGAATAAGAATTGATGCCTTTGAATTATGGTGTTGGTGAAGAATATACACTGCCAGAAGAACAAACAAATCTGTCTTGGAAGAAGTACAGCCAGAATGCTCCTTAGAAGCGAGGATGGTGAGACTTCTTTTCACGCACTTTGGACACATTATCAGGAGGGACCAGGACCTAGAGAAGGACATCATGCTTGGTAATGCAGAGGGTCAGCAAAAAAGAGGAAGATCCTCAATAAGATGAATGAACACAGTGGCTGCAACAATGGGCTCAAGCAAAGCAATGGTTATGAGAATGGCATAGCACTGGGCAGCGCTTCCTTCTGTTGTGCGTAGGGTCACTGTAAGCTGGACTGACTCTGTGGCACCTAACCAAAACAGCAACAACCCTTTGCTGGTGGGAATACAAAATGGTACAGTCATTGTGGAAAACAGTAGGTGGTCCCTCAAAAAACTAAAAATAAAACTACCATATGATCCAGCAATTCCACACCTAGGTATATACCTAAAAGACTTGAAAGGAGAGACTCAAATAGCAACTTTTATACCAATGTTCATTGCAGCACTATTCACTATAGCCAAAAGGTGGAAACAACCTACATGCCCATAAATAAATGAACAGATAAACAAAATGTGGTACATACATACTATGGAATACTCCTCAGTCAGCAGGAGAAACGAAGTCTTGATACACGCTACAATATGGCTGGAACTAGAAGACATTATGCTGAGTGAAATAAGTCAATCAAAAAAGGACAAATAGTGTATGACCTCACTTGCATAGAGAAACAAGAAAAGGCAAATGTATAGAGAACAAAGCTTATTAGCAGTTACCAGAGGTAAAAGGACAGGGGAAAAATGGGGTTAAAGGTGATTGATTAAGGGTACGATTGTACAGCTGATTATTGTAATTGCTGTCAATAAGTTGTTCACCTGTAAAAAGTAGAAATGGAATAGTTGTGTGGTAGACATATTCACAATAACAACAACAAAAAAAAAAGAGTAGCTACTGAGGCTGCTTGTATACAACTTCATGGGATTTGGTTTCTTGGTTTGGAGGTTTAGGATCATGGTTTCATGGGACATACCAGTTAATTGGCTTAATAACTTGATTAGTATCTCTGTTCTACATCCTTTTTCATTGTGTAGTACCTGGGGTCTTAAAAGCTTGCAGAATTGCCACAATTGGTCTCTATTTGCCTGGAGCAAAAAAGTAAGGAGGTGAGTCACGAATAGAAGAAAGATATGTAATGTGTGGCTAATTGCCTTCGTGAACAACTGCCGCCTTTGCAATGAGACCAGAAGTACTGGATGGTGCCCCGCTATCATTACTAAACATTTTGATCAAAGATTCTATAGAAGAATTCTGATCAAAAAGCGGAAAATGCAGAATTTCAAATTGTCATGGATTACAGACTTCGCGGGGCCACGAAAGTTGGATGAACCCCTGAAACTACTGCCCTGATATAATCGTTAATGTTTAAACCGGAAATATCCCTTGAAGTCTTCTTGGAACCAAACAATAGCTTATATTAACTAGCCATAAGCGTCATGCTCTTTTAAGAAATACCTACATGGGATCAAATGGACAACAGCAACTTGAAAGATTTGATAGGAATCTTAGGGGGCAGGAAATTTATGCCAATGGGAGAGGAACAAAACAGAAAAGGAGTGCAAAAAAAGTTTCAACAACTGAAAGAAGGTAATCAATGTCACTAAGTGATACACATAAAAATGGTTGAATTGGTGTATGTTTTGCCGTTTATATTCTCAACAACAAAATAAATTAAAAAAAAAATAATGCTTAGCTAGGATCAAATTCTAAAGATTATTTTGAATAATTTATTAATTATGACTGATTCTTGGTACTATCACAAAACAAAACTATGTGGTTTTGTTTTCCCCATTGCAAAAACTGAGTTGATAATTCCAACTTTATAAGCTAGCAAGAGGGTTAGGAAATATACATATGCATGAAAATATTCTCTGAAAGGAATTCAAAGTAGGAGTAGCACAGATAAAGGGCTGATGATAGTACATCATACACAAAGATCAGATGTAAGAAAGATTGCTGTTTTTTTTTATAATTTTTATTGTGCTTTAAGTGAAAGTTTACAAATCAAGTCAGTCTCTCACACAAAAACTTACATACACCTTGCACCATACTCCCAGTTACTCTCTCCGTAATCAGACAACCCGCTCTTCTCCCTCCACTCTCTCTTGTCCATTTTGTCAGCTTCTAACCCCCTCTACCCTCTCATCTCCCCTCCAGGCAGGAGATGCCAACATAGTCTCAAGTGTCCACCTGACCCAAGAAGCTCACTCCTCACCAGCAACCCTCTCCAACCCATTGTCCAGTCCAATCCATGCCTGAAGAGTTGGCTTCGGGAACGTTTCCTATCCTGGGCCAACAGAAGGTCTGGAAACCATGACCACCCAGGTCCTTCTAGTCTCAGTCAGACCATTAAATCTGGCCTTTTTATGAGAATTTGGGGTCTGCATCTTTTTTCTTTTTTTTCCCCCCACTGCTCTCCTGCTCCCTCAGGGGTTCTCTGTTGTGTTCCCTGTCAGGGCAGTCATCAGTTGTAGCCAGGCATCGTCTAGTTCTTCTGGTCTCAGGATGATGTAGTCTCTGGTTCTTGTGACCCTTTCTTTCTCTTGGGCTCGTAATTACCTTGTGTCCTTGGTGTTCTTCATTTTCCTTTGATCCAGGTGGGTTGAGACCAATTGATGCATCTTAGATGGCTGCTTGCTAGCATTTAAGACCCCAGATGCCACTCTTCAAAGTGGGATGCAGAAAGTTTTCTTAATAGATTTTATTATGCCAATTGACTTAGATGTCCCCTGAAACCATGGTCCCCAAGCCTCTGCCCCTGCTTTGCTGACCTTCGAAGCATTCAGTTTATTCAGGAAACTTCTTTGCTTTTGGTTTAGTCCAGTTGTGGTGACCTCCCCCGTATTGAGTGTTGTCCTTCCCTTCACCTAAAGTAGTTCTTAACTGCTATCTAATTAGTAAATGCCCCCCTCCCAACCCCTCTCCCTCCCCCTGTCATAACCACAAAAGAATATTTTCTTCTCAGTTTAAACTGTTTCTCAAGTTTTTATAATAGTGGTCTTGTACAATATTTGCCCTTTTGCAACTGACTAATTTCACTCAGCATAATGCCTTCCAGGGCCCTCCATGTTATGAAATGTTTCACAGATTCATCACTGTTGTTTATAGATGCTTAGTATCCCATTGTGTGAATATACCATAATTTATTTATACATTCATCCATTGATGGGCACCTTTGTTGCTTCCATGTTTTTGCTATTGTAAACAATGCTGCAATAAACATGGGTGTGCATATATCTGTTCGTGTAGAGGCTATTTCTCTAGGATATATTCCAAGGAGTGGGATTGCTCGATCATATGGTAGTTCTGTTTCTAGCTTTTTAAGGGAGCACCAAAATGATTTGCAAAGTGGTTGTACCATTTTACATTCCCACCAGCAGTGTATAAGTGTTCCAATCTCTCCACAGCCTCTCCAATGTTTATTATTTTGTGTTTTTTGGATTAATGCCAGCCTTCTTGGAGTGAGATGAAATCTCATTGTAGTTTTGATCTACATTTTTCTAATGGCTAATGATCGTGAACATTTCCTCATATATCTGTTAGCTACCTGAATGTCTGCTTCACTGAAGTGTCTATTCATATCTTTTGTCCATTTTTTAATTGGGTTATTTGTCTTTTTTAGCTGAGTTTTTGCATTATCATGTAGATTTTAAAGATCAAGCACTAGTAGGAAATGTCATAGCTAAAAACTTTTTCCCAGTCTGTAGGTAGTCTTTTTATTCTTTTGTTGAAGTCTTTGAGTGAATATAGGTGTTTGATTTTTAGGAGCTCCCAGTTATCTAGTTTTTCTTCTACATTCTTTATAATGTTTTATATACTGTTTATGCCATGTATTAGGGCCCCTAATGTTGTCCCTATTTTTTCTTCCATGATATTTATTATTTCAGATTTTATATTTAGGTCTTTGATCCATTTTGAGGTTGTTTTTGTACATGGAGTGAGGTATGGGTCTTGTTTCATTTTTTTGCAGATGGATATCCAGTTATGCCAGCACCATTTGTTAAAAAAGATTGTCTTTTCCCCATTTAACTGTATTGGGGCCTTTGTCAAATATCAACTGCTTATATGTGGATGGATTTATGTCTGGATTCTCAGTTCTGTTCCACTGGTCTATGTATCTGCTGTTGTACCAGTACCAGGCTGTTTTGACTACCGTGGCAGTATAATAGGTTCTAAAATCAGGTGGAGTAAGGCCTCCCACTTTTTTCTTCCTTTTCAGTAATGCCTTATTTATCCAGGGCCTCTTTCCCTTCCATATAAAGTTGGTGATTTGTTTCTCCATCACATTAAAGAATGTCTTTGGGATTTGGATCAGAATTGCTTCAAATGTATAGATTGCTTTTGGTAGAATAGACATTTTTATAATGTTGAGTGTTCCTATCCACAAGCAAGGTATGGTTTTCCAATTATGTAAGTCTCTTTTGGTTTCTTGCAGAGGTGTACTGTAGTTTTCATTGTATAAGTCTTTTACATCTCTGGTAAGATTTATTCCTAAGTATTTTATCTTCTTGGGGGCTACTGTAAAAGGCATTGATTTGGTGATTTCCTCTTCGATGTTCTTTTTGTTGGTGTAGAGGAATCCTACTGATTTTTGTATGTTTATCTTGTATCCCGGTACTCTGCCGAACTCTTCTATTAGTTTTAGTAGTTTTCTTGAGGATTCCTTAGGGCTTTCTGTGTATAAGATCATGTCATCTGCAAATAGAGATAATTTTACTTCTTCCTTGCCAATCTAGATGCACTTTATTTCTTTATCTAGCCTAATTGCTCTGGTTAGGACCTCCAACACAATGTTGAATAAGAGCAGCGATAAAGGGCATCCTTGTCTGGTTCCCAATCTCAGTGGGAATACTTTCAGGCTCTCTCCATTTAAGGTGATGTTGGCTGTTGGCTTTGTATAAATGCCCTTTATTATGTTGAGGAATTTTCCTTCTATTCCTATTTTGCTGAGAGTTTTTATCATGAATGGGTGTTAAACTTTGTCAAATGCCTTTTCTGCATCAATTGATAAGATCATGTGATTCTTTTCTTTTATTTGTGTGGTGGATTACATTAATTGTTTTTCTACTGTTGAACCATCCATGCATACCTGGTATGAACCCCACTTGGTCATGGTGAACTATTTTTTTGATATGTTGTTGAATTCTATTGGCTAGAATTTTGTTGAGGATTTTTGTATCTACATTCATGAGGGATATAAGTCTATAATTTTCTTTTTTTGTAATGTCTTTACCTGGTTTTGGTATCAGGGATATGGTGGCTTCTTGGAATGAGTTTGGTAGTATTCCATCCTTTTCTATGCTCTGAAGTACCTTTAGTAGTAGTGGTGTTAACTCTTCTCTGAACGTTTGGTAGAACTCTGCGGTGAAGCCGTCCGGAGCAGGGCTTTTTTTTTTTGTTGTTGGGAGTTTTTTGATTTCCTTTTCAATCTCTTCTTTTGTTATGGTTCTATCTAGTTGTTGTACTTCTGTTTGTGTTAGTTTAGGTAGGTAGTGTCTATCTAGGAATTCATCCATTTCTTCTAGGTTTTCAAATTTGTTAGAGTACAATTTTTCATGGTAATCTGATATGATTCTTTTAATTTCAGTTGGGTCTGTTGTAGTATCGCCCATCTCATTTCTTATTTGCGTTCTTTGCTTCCTCTCCTGATTTTCTTTTGTCACTTTGGCCAGTGGCTTATCAATTTTGTTGATTATTTTTAAAAAACAGCTTTTGGTCTTATTAATTCTTTCAATTGTTTTTCTCTTTTCTATTTCATTTAGTTCCGCTCTAATTTTTATTATTTGTTTTCTTCTGGTGCTGTGGGTTTCTTTTGTTGCTCTCTTTCTATTCAAGTTGTAGGGATAATTCTTTGACTTTGGCCCTTTCTTCTTTTTGGTTGTGTGCATTTCCTGATATAAATTGGCCTCTGAGCACTGCTTTTGCTGTGTCCCAAAGGTTCTGATAGGAAGTGTTTTCATTCTCATTAGATTCTATGAATTTCTTTATTCCACCTTTAACGTCTTCTATAATCCAGTTTTTTTTTGAGCAGGGTATTGTTCAGTTTCCAAGTGTTTGATATCTTTTCCTGGCTTTTCTTGTTACTGATTTCCAGTTTTATGGCCTTATGGTCAGAGAAGATGCTTTGTAATATTTCAATGTTTTGGATTCTGCTAAGGCTTGCTTTATGACCTAATATGTGGTCTATTCTAGAGAATGTTTCATATGCCCTAGAAAAAAAAATATTCTTGGTTGGTGTTGGGTGGAGTTTTGTGTATATGTCTATGAGGTCAAGTTGGTTAATTGTGGCATTTAGATCTTCGGTGCCTTTATTGAGCTTCTTTCTGGATGTTCTGTCCTTTACCAAAAGTGGTGTATTGAAGGCACCTACTATTATTGTGGAACTGTCTATCTCACTTTTCAATGCTGATAGAGTTTGTTTTATGTATCTTGCAGTCCTATCATTGGGTGCATAAATATTTAATATGGTTATATCTTCTTGATGTATTGTCCCTTTAATCATTCTATAGTGTCCTTCCTTATCCTTTATGATGGATTTAAATTTCAAGTCTATTTTGTCAGAAATTAATATTGCCACTCCTGCTCTTTTTTGATTGTTGTTTCCTTGATATATTTTTTTCCATCCTTTGAGTTTTGGTTTGTTTATGTCTCTAAGTCTAAGGTCTGTCTCTTATAGGCAGCATATAGACAGATCTTGTTTTTTAATCCATTCTGCCACTCTCTGTCTCTTTATTGGTGCATTTAGCCCATTTACATTCAGCATAATTATGGTTAGGTATGAATTTAGTGCTATCATTTTGATGTCTTTTTTTGTGTGTTGTTGACAATTTCTTTTTCCCACTTAATTTTATGTGCTGAGTAGATTATCTTTATATTCATATTATCCTTTCCTCATATTTGTTGTTGTTGATTTTGTTTCTGCTGAGTCTGTATTTTTCCCTTGTAGTTTATTTTGATGAGTAGGATAGTTTTTCTCCTTTGTGGTTACCTTATTATTTACCCCTATTTCTCTAAATTTAAAACTAACTTTTATTTCTTTGTATCGCCATATCTTCCCCTCCATATGGAAGGTGTATGATTACATCTCTTAGTCCCTCTTTATTTATTTATTTTTTTGTTGTCTTCTTTTATATAATAGCATCACTGTTACCCTGTTTTGGGCTTTTTTTTTTTTTTTATAATTTTGCTTTTTTTTTTTTTTTTGGATTTCCTTGTCTGGGTTGACTTCTGGTTGCTCTGCCCAGTGTTCTAGTCTTGGGTTGATACCTGATATTATTGATTTTCTAACCAAAGAACTCCCTTTAGTATTTCTTGTAGTTTTGGTTTGGTTTTTACGAATTCCCTAAACTTGTGTTTATCTGGAAATATCTTAATTTCACCTTCATATTTAAGAGACAGTTTTGTTGGATATATGATTCTTGGCAAGCATTTTTTTTCCTTCAATTTTTTAAATATGTCATCCTATTGCCTTCTTGCCTGCATGGTTTCTGCTGAGTAGTCTGAACTTATTGGCTCTACTTTGTAGGTGACTTTTCATTTATCCCTTGTTGCTCTTATAATTCTCTATCTTTGGTTTTGGTAAATTTGATTTTAATATGTCTTGGTGACTTTCTTTTAACATCTACCTTATGTGGAGTTCGATGAGCATCTTGGATAGATATCTTCTCATCTTTCACAATATCAGGGAAGTTTTCTGCCAACAAATCTTCAACAATTCTCTCTGTATTTTCTGTTATCCTTTCCTGTTCCAGTACTTCAATCACTTGTAGGTTATTTCTCTTGATAGAGTCCCACATGATTCTTAAGGTTTCTTCATTTTTTTTAATTCTTTTATCTGATTTTTCTTCAAATATATTGGTGCCAAGTGATTTATCTTAAAGTTCAGAAATTCTAGCTTTTACTTGCTCAGTTTTGCTCCTGACTTTCTATCGAGTTGTCTAATTCTGTAATTTTACTGTCAATCTTTTGGATTCCTGATTGCTGTCTGTCTACGGATTTTTCCAGCTTATTAAACTTTTCATTATGTTCCTGAATAATATTTCTAATTTCTTCAATTGCTTTATCTGTGTGCTCTTTGGCTTTTTCTGTGTATTGCCTCATTTCCTTCTGGATGTCTTGAAGGATTTTGTGTATTAAACTTTTGTATTCTGCATCTGGTAATTCCAAGAATGCACTTTCATCTAAACATCCCTGGATTCTTTGTTCTGAGAGCCTGTTGATGTGATCATGATCTGTTTCTTTATGTGACTTGATATTGACTGTTGTCTCTGAGCCATCTATAAGTTATTGTATTAGTTTATGCTTGCTTACTGTGTTGTAGCTCCTTGCTTTGTTTTATTTGGTATACCCCTATGAGTTGCGTGAGTGAGCTAGCTTGATTTTTTTCCCCTTTGGAGCTCTGGTGTCCTGTCCCCAGCTGGCTAGAGCTGTTATCAGGTATATCAGTCTAGGAGTCCACTCAGTCTTCTTGTATGAATTCACCTCAGGTTTCCAGGTAGCTGATCATCAAGTGTGTGGTACAGGCTCTGTCTTACAGTCTTAGAGGGGCAGGGGTGATTGGCATATATACCGGTATCTCATTGCAGCAGGGGTCATGTTCTGAACAAGGCAGGGGGCTGGGAACTGACCCCCCGAGTGTCTCTGAGGAAAGCACATCCCTGTTTCCTAGATCATGAAGGTGGGTGGGTTCTGCAGACAGACCATGGGCACCCAAAATTTTTGGTTGTAAGGACTGAGACATACCAGTTATGCTTGGACCCCTATCGTGGGTGGCTGGGTTACCTGAGTGGACCTACCAGTCCTTAGGTCCCTGATGTGGGTAGGTGAGGACCTTGTTTAATAGGCAAAGCAATGTCAAACATCAAATACCCACCTCTCCACTGCACAGCTGAAATGGTTGGAGTCTGCCAACAAGGGCTTATTCTCCCGAAATAGGCCCACACAGGTCCATGCAGAAGGGAAAGTTGCTTAACGTCCATGGACTGTTTATGCCTGGACAGGAGCTGCTTCTGTCCCGAGCTCCCCCAGTTAGTGGAGCTAGCAAATTTTCTTTTCCCCCAATTGCAAATTTTTTCCTTCCCCAAGGCCGGGAGGATGGCTCTAGGTACTCAATAGAGCCTATCTCAGGCCCAGGGAATTCAGCTGCTGAAGCCGGCTTCGGGGTGGGGGGGCATGGTAAAATACACACAAGTACTTAGCTTTTGCTGAGAGCGTCATTCTTCTCTGGTTCCGGAGGTGTGGGTAGGCTGTGTGGCTGGCCACTTCTCCCTGAGGAAACTGCAGCCACAGGTTAGTGCCAGCCCGGCTCCGCTGCTGCTCTGGGAGTGGTGCCTGAGGGCTCCCCATGATTCAGGTCCGGTAACTCTTCTCTACTTCTGAACAGTCCCTTCCTTCCCCTGCCCCTCAGTTCATTTTCTAAGCTTGCCTTTGATGCTCAGGGCTCCCAGCTTGTTACAAATAAACTTGTTGCACTTGTTTTTTCGGGTCTTTGTTGTAAAGAGGGCTTGCTGGAAGGGTCTGTCTATTGTGCCATCTTGGCTCCGCCTCCACTTTTATCTGCAGTGTTCTTAAAAAATAAAATTTAGTATACTGTTTTAATTTTGAAATGAATGCTGTGAAGAAAATATAAAGTCAAACAAGAAGATCAAGCAAGATTAAAAAAACCCTGCCTTGGGTGATGCCCTGAGGCAGACAGTTTTAGTAGGGGTTGAAGGTGGAAACAGAATCTAGTCCAGTGAAGAATGACTTCAAATAAGAAAGGTAGTAATTATTTTAAATACACAACAAGTGGCTAGGAATGATGGAACTGTGGTGCTAAGAGATCAAGTGGTTGATCAAAGAAGTTTTTTTTCTTTTCTTTTTTTTCTTGTGTGTTCATTTTTAAATGTTAGTAACTACGATGTTTATAGGTTAATGGCAAGGACTGGATGATCAATACATTGACTTAGGTATGTGAATTGGGGTGAAAACTACAACCCAAATGCAGGTCAAAGGATGAGTGGGAGTAGAAAAATAGTAAATTGAAGAGTCACCTCCTTCTTTGTGAATGGGGTAAACAAGTGTATTTGTATTCACCTAAAAAAAAAAAAAATTATTTATTTATTTTTTTTTAAATGTTTCCATGGCATGGTGTGCTGAATCTGTCCTGAAGTCCCTGGGGGTTCAATCAAAGCAAAGTTTACAGGATCAATGTGCTGTCACGGCTTGCTCCAGTCTCTTTTTCTTTGTCCCCAGGAGTCTGTTATCATGAATCATTTCTGAAATTGAGTAGGAGCCTGCTGGCAAAATCGTTAAATGCTAGGCTGCTAACTGAAAGGCTGATGGTTGGAACCCACCTAGTGGCTCCAAAGGAGAAAGACTGGAGATCTGCCTTTGTGAAGATTAGGGACTAGAATACCCTGTGGGGTAGTTCTACTCTGAGACATGGGATCACTATGAGTCAAAATCGACTCAACAACAAATAGCTACATAGCCCTGACACAATTATTTCAAAGGTGTGTCAAAATACGTGTCAAAACTATTTTCACCCTTTGCTGGAATCATTTTCCTTGCATATTTGAACATATGTCAGGTAAGACTGTCAGTTAGCCCTGTCTTTGATACCTTCAATACTCACCCACAGGGACAGACTGTTTTTCCAAAAAGTCTCCCCATTTGATTACTCATCACTGACATGTACTTTAGGAACTGAACGGGAATCCACGTGCATTTGTCTGGGCTGACTGCAAACTCTCCTTAGTTCTCAGTCTTAGCTTTTACCATCCAACAAAGGCCAACCCTTTGTGTTCACAAGAGATGGATTTTTACTTTCATCTCCAATATCATATCCGAGCCCTCTGACACTTAGGGTCTAGTGACATCAACCAGAAACATTACAAGGAGAATGTAGGCACACTTATTTTGTACCCCAGTCTTGCCATGCTCTAAAGAACTGCAGGATACTTAACAAAAGTGCAATTCAGAACATTAGAGGCCAGTTCACAAGTGTATCTTTATGTATGTATGCATGTATTTTTAAGCTTAAAATACATGGTTTTGGGGTAAATTTAAATGGTTCAGGTAGTCTTCAGTGATCTGCTTTCTAGAACAGCCTGGTATTCATAGCTGAGGTCCTCAAGAAGAATTAATTTACACCATATGCCAGCTTCACTTAAAGATCTGCAGTAGGTGCTCAAAGACGTGTCATGGATAAGATAAAGGCCAGTTTGAGGGCTTCCCTTTTCATGTGGGCAAAGAACCTCATAATGTACTCAACACAAGCCAAGAAAAACGGATACTGATGATCTTTGCTATATTATTGGTGATAATGTGCCAAACGTGTGTTTTATAACTGAAACCCCGTATTTGAAGTAGGCTTGAACCATTTTTTCAGAGTGATCTTTAGCTTCTACTGTAGCGTTCTGAGGGGTGAAAAACGCCACTAGGCCAGATTTCTTTTGTGTGTCTGTGCGTGTGTTTGTTTATTGTGCCATAAAAGAAAAGCTTTTATACTGACTGTATAAACTTTAGAAACATCTGATGTACAAAGAATATCCAAAACAAAGAAAACCAAAGGTTAAAAAAATTTCAAATGAATAAACAAATTGTTGCCAAATGTCAACCCCCTAATTAATCTATGAACTTAGGGCTGAACTAATAAAAATATTACAAAGTTTGACTAGGTATGTTGTTGTTTAGCTGGATTTTTTTTTTCAAAGCCAATTAAAATTTACTGAGTTAAATATTAGGCTACTAACAGATTTTTAAATAACAGTTCATAACAGGAATGACCTGTATTGTTTTAAACATCCATCCATGTCAAACTTTAAAGATGATATAACTAATGCTGGATCTTTAACTTTAATCAAAATATAATTCTTACATATCTAGTTCTAGAGGTTCCAATACACTAAAATACTACATTCTTAAGAATTATATTAAAAGAATCTATATTTAAACTAAACTATAATGAAACTTAACTAAACTAAAAAGAGAGAAAACAAAATGACTTGTAAGAGAGAATGCAAAAGCAGGTGTCTTGCGGTGGTCGTGGATGTTTGGGGGTCTGCAGCTGTATCAAACCTGAATGTCACCCTGGATACCTGAGCCCTCATTGCTTAATGTTTCTCCTTCCTTGGGGACCTGCTGATCCAGGGGATCCCCTGATACTTCCTGGCCTTTGCTAGTTGCATTTGGAACAGCGGGGGCAAAAGGGTTACTTGGGAAAGATGGAACTTGAATGCTACTTTTTCTTCTTTGGTTATTTTCTTCTCTTAGCTCACTGAGCTTTCTCTCAGTTGCCACAGCTGTCAGCCAACTTTCCTGAGCTTTCTTCTCATAGAAGAGAAGTTTGTTTTGATAAAAGGAGGTGGTTCTTTCCAGTTCTGTGTCCAGGTCTTCGACTATCTTCCTGTAGAGTTTGCACTTCTCATGTGCATAGCTCATGTTTCTATGCACCTTGGCAAGTTTCTTTTCTATTTTGAAGCAATGATTTTTCTCTTCAATTGACTTTTTCTGAAGTTGCCTCACATGATCTTGATAAAGTGGAGGCAAAGTTTCCAGTGTCAGCTGAAGCTTCTGAATTTCGTTTTCAAGCTGTGAATTTTCACACTTCAAAGATGCTTGCTCAGTTTGGAGGCTCTTTATTTCACCTGTAGCCTCTTCATTCACTTGGTTTTCTTCAGATATTTTTTTCAATTTTTCTTGCTTTTCTCTGTAAAGACTTTCAAGGCAAAAATTTAAGTTAACAATGTCAATGAGCTTCTTGACATCTATGTCTGACTGACGGACTAGGTGATCTCCCTTTTCTGATAAGCTCTTTTGATCCAATTCCAAGCTACCATCATTTACAGAATCTTCTCCTTGGGGAACAGGCACACTTATGATCTTTTGCACAGTCTCAGTCAGGGAATTTACCTGCATCTCCTTTTTATTCACAACTTGATTCATTTGTGCATTTGAGGTTTCAAGCCTTTCCTTCTTTGCCTTTTTTTCCTGCAAGCTTTGCTCCCAACAGGCAGTTTCCTGGGCAAGCTCTTTTAGACTTCCTTGAAGATAAGCGTTTTCCTTCAAACCATCCTCTAATTTCTCGTGAAGTTGTTCTACATTGTTCTGAAGTGATTTTAAGATGTTTTTTGCATCAGTCACTTGTGTTTGGAGGGATTTGGATGCATCTTCAAGTGACCTTATCTGTCCTTGAAGGTTATCCATCAGTGGTCCATGAAAGGAAAATTTGGGAGGCTCACTTTTTGATCCTTGTTCTGGAAAATCTACTGTATCCTCAAGTGAAGGCCTGTTGAGATTTTCGTTTAGTGCTGCCAAAGACAGAGTTTGAAGCATCAGAGGACTAGTCTCCACCACACGGGACTCAATGCCTTCAAAGTCTTGTCTAATCAGACCAATCTTCTCACTCAATTTATGGCATTCTTCCATCAGGCCAGAAGCCCTTTTGACTAGCTCTTGTTTCCTCCTTGAAGGATATAACCTGTTTACTATAAAAACCACCACAGCAGTACACATCAGAATCTTCCAAGGAAACTCAAAGAGACATGAGACTTGTCTTAAGCATTCAGACCACAACAGCAGCACACCACCCAGTTGCTCTAGGGCCGGCTGGAAAGACATGTTTGTGGCAGTCAACAGGCCCTCCATGACTCCAAAAAGTACCACAGCTCTATCTCTGGTTGTCAGTGTCCAGTAGGCCACAACTGACCATGTGGAACACCAACAAGTGCCTGACACCCAGCATCAGTTGATTGGGGGAGGGGGAGGCCAGCCAGATTCTATGCAAAAGTGCTCTCTAACTTTTCTCTGCTCAGTGCACAAATAGAAAATGATGTCCCTTGTATAGTGCATTCGGGGACATACAAAAGGCTGATTTCAACTAGAGGAGAGCAGTCCATGAGCTCTCACTCGTCTAGGCCTTATGTGGCCATGCAGTAATCCAAGAGGAGCGATGCCATGACTGGCTCCAGAGGACAGCAGGCCATAGGGGAGCACTCCCATGCCCGCGTCCCTGGGTAAGTTTGTTTCTCCTGATTTAAAGTTCCTTTCTGCTGCAGGAAAGCCTGATCCTATATACAAAGATCACGGATATCTCCCTCTCCTTAAGCTTCCCTCTCTCCTTTGTGTTTGTCAGTGCAGCTAGGCAGGGTCAGAGGATGACAGGGTCTCACCAAGGGTATCAACTAAGAGGTGTGAATTTCAATCCTACCCTGGCCTAAAAACCTGCAGTATATTAAAAACAGGGGCAATTCAAAACATTAGAGTCAGGTTCACAATTATCTCATAAAGAAAGATAAAGTTCCTTTATTTTTTCATTTAAAATATTTTTTTTAGTTTTTAAGTTTAAAAATTATTTTACAAAAATTGTAACATGTTTGAGTCAGTACACAACTATTGATAATTGTAAGGATTACTCAACTATTCTCTAGTGTTTCCAAGTAGAACCTTGTGGATTTGAACTGCCGACCTTTGGTTAGCAGCTGTAGCTCTTAACCACCACACCACCAGGGTTTCCAGATTACTCATAGAATACTAAAAAATCAACTTATACATGATAACATTTTTTTTGTGTGTTTGGTCGAAAAGCAATACAATGAGTTAATCTAATAATCTGTAGTATCAAGTCCTATACATTTCTCTAAATAGCAAAACAAAAGACAGGTATTTTCCAAATGTAAATATGTATAGTATTTAGATATTTTCTGTGAGAAAAATGGAAAGTTAATACAAGTACAGACACAAAAGAAACAATGTATACTTTCTATATGGGAAAATTTGGCTCACATGTTTCTTAATGGGAGATGGGTGGGTCAAAACTCTGTTATTTAAATACATTTAAGTAGATTTAAAAGAGTGAATTAACAGATTTATTTTAAAGTCCCAATAACTATAAAGCTCCAGAAAGAGCATATTCGAAACTAGTTAAATATATAGGAGATGATAGATTTTTAAAAATTCCTTCAGGAATATATCAGCAAAATGTTTAAAGACCGCTGGCTTTAACCATTTATGTTTATTGTTCTAGCTGATGTGTTTGCTTTAGCTTTTGCTGCGTTTTCTCTTTTTTCTGGGATTTTTTTATTCCTTTTCCACCTTTCAATCTGACTCCTTACTGCACTCAATTTGTTTTTAGCATGCTTGCCTGCCTCCCTTCCTCCTTTCCTGTTTCCCTTCCTCTTGTTTTTTGTTCCTTCCTTCAATTCTTTGCTTTCTTTTGTCTATACAGTTATTTGGAAATTTTTCTCACCAGTTTCAATTATACTAAAGTGTCATTCGAGTTATTTAAAAATATAGACTTTTTTTTTTTTAACCAAATGTCTCATATATTTGTTAGTGGGATCAATCTCTTAACGCAGAAGCATAAAAACAAATGAAGAAACCATAATTTTCCGAGTACATGTTCAACTGTACAGTTTTCAACTCAATATAGTAGAATGAGAGTGAGCCCGAAAGAGGGTAAATCTGTGTGCCATCACATGTGCGACTCCTTACAGACCCAGCTTGGTTCTTCTCCAATGTCTTCTCTTGGAATTGAACTCGATTTTATTACCAGTTTTCATTCAAATCCATTGAGGAATGGGGCAATTCTGCTTTTGTTTTTGGCCAGGAATCTCTCAATCCTGAATATCTTATGAAATGACATGGCAAGGATGGCAGGTGGCCACACTCCCCACAGCGGCCAGAGAAAGGGAGAAAGTGAAAAACATACCTCTGAGTTTATGCTTTTCAATATCAAAGAAAAGAGTGAGATGATATTTTCTGATTTAGTTCTGAATAGGTCTAGGTCTTTAGATTAGTTAAACTTATCTCTGTTCACCCCTTGATATTCCAGTTATCATCCTGGTTAAATAGTTTATGTTAAATTATTTTGGAAAATTGCCATCAATTGTGTGATTTCTATAATAATATTATGCACAGACAAGTACAGGTCGAAATTGTGTCAAAGTGCCTGTAGGAACTTGTTATCTAGGTCATATAAACTTTGGATCTACTCTTCTAGTGAAATAAAGGAAATCTATGACCCAAAATAATAAAATCATGGCATGCAAAATTTATAAATCCTTTAGGTTTTAATGTTAAAATGCAACTCTAAAAGCTTGGTTGGTGATAGTAGATCCTCATTTGATGGGTATGAAATCAAGTACTGGATTTCTAGTAAATATCGAATGCCCAAACCAAACTCACTGCCATCAAGTGAATTCTCACTCATAGCAACCCCCTGTGGTCCCCAAGGCTGTAAATCTCTATGGAAGTAGAGGCCACATCGTTTTCCTGTGGAGCCAAACAGCAAACCTTTTGGTTAGCAGTCCGTCACTTTAACCACTGCCCCACCAGGGCTCCTTAGATGTTGAATGCACAAGGAAACAAAACTCACTCAGAAATGGGTCTTTAGGTAAAAATGAATTCTCAAGAACTGGAAAATTGTGATATATTGCTAGATAATGCAACAGTCTCCTAACGTATATGATTCCCTAAGTCCATTTCCAGCATACAAGACAAGTAAAAATTGCCTGATTTGGGAGGCTTGAGATTGCTTGTGGATAATTATTGTTCACATGCCTGACTTTTCTGATGATACAACATGGGTTTTTTTTTTTTTTATAATTTTAAGCAGGATAGGCTCTCTCATTCTAAGAGACTTGAAGTGTGTTCCAGCTATTTATAGAGCCTTTACTCTCCCTGTTTAACTGGTGGTAAATTATTTCATGTATTTCCTAATATTTCTGAGTTATAGCATTAATAAAAATTGATTTTTTCAAGAAATAATATTCTTCATGCAAGATTGTGACTCCTTCCTTCTTATACGTACTTTGAAACGTTTGTTACCTTTACTCATCACTGTATGACATTAATATAGAAATCACAGTTGCAAAGGAAGCTTCCTATGAAGCAAAAGTTGGGTAATTTACAGGCAAGTAGGAAAAAAAAAAAAATTTTTTTTTTTAGATATGGATTCAACTCTCAGTCTCACTATTTTCACACTGGATGGTACTCAGCCAAGTAATTATTTTTGTTTTTTAATGAAGACAATAATAATACCTACCTTACAGAGATGTTTTTATGTTAAATCAAATAAAGTATAAATAAATTGTCAAGTGGGAAACTCTTATTTTACTCTCTTCACCTGCTTATAAAGTGAATATAAAACTTTCCCTTTCTAGTCACTTAAATATCTCAAAATGTCAGGAGTACGTTGTCCTTGATTCTATGTTTATGATTTATAGTTTAGTGATTTGTTTTGTACGGTTTCTTGGCGACTGGGATGGTTAATGTTATATGTTAACTTGGCTAGGCCATGATTCTCAGTATTGTGACAGATATTGTGTAATCATCCCCATTTTGTGATCCCATATGAGCAGAGAATCACTTGAAAGGCGAGTCAGTTGAATGCCAGTCAGTTTCCTTGGGAGTATGGCCCACATCCAACATATATGGCAAAGCTTCCTCTGGATCCTGGATCCTTTCTCTGGATCTTGTGATTCACTAGTTCCCACAACCCCATGAGCCAGCATCCTTCACCTGACCTGCCAGTTTTAGGTTTGTCAGCCCCTGCAAACACATGAAGACTCCAGTCTGACACCTAATCCACAAATTTAGGACTTGCCAGCATTCATGACTGCATGAGCCAGTTCCTTGAGATAAATCTCTCTCTCTTTCTATACAAACCAAACCCATTGCTGTAAGCTGATTCCAACTCATAGTGACCCTATAGGACAGAGTAGAACTGCCTCATAGAGTTCCCAAGGAGTACCTGGTGGATTTGAACTGCTGAACTTTCGGTTAGCAGACAAAGCACTTAACTGCTATGCCACCTGGGTTCCCGTATATGTATGTGTATACATATATGTATCTGTATATGTATGTACATATATATACACACACACACACTTGACTGGTTTTGCTCCTCTAGAGAAGCCAGAGTAAGACAGCAACGCATTTGCATAAAATCAGCATAATAGCCACAATGATGTAGCTTAGCTTGCAGAATACATCAAGAACATATACAGAATACTGAAGATGAGAAAAATTGATCTTCTTTGTCCACTATGAATCCTGTGCATATTAGGATGGAAAAATAAAAGGAAAAATTTAAAATACGGAACTAAATGAACAAAATGATAGCTGAATCTTTACTCAAAGTTAAAACAAAGGGTAACAGTTTATATACATCCTTAAATTACAATAATGTCACGAAGCGGCAAATAACATCAGATAATTTTTTAGATGATATACTGACTTTTCCCTATCACACAATAACTGGAAAAAGCAAATCATCTTTTCACAGACACTAAGGAGAGAATCACTGCCAAAAAAAATTTGGCCTTGCAGCTGTTAAGGCCAAGGTGAAGTAGATTGTATCTGTACAAATAAAACTTAAAAAAAGCATCGTGTGCTCTGTATCACGAATTTTTGTAGTATTCTCCTTATTGACTATGGAATGTACAGAATATGAGTGGAGATGCACACCTGCTTTATAAAAACTAAAAATTTATAAAACTAATCCCAAGTAAATCAGAAAAACCCCTAGTTCCACTTTCTTCCAGGTAATAAGCATGAAAGTTCTAGCTACTATACTGAGTTCTTTTTTTTTTTTAATAATTTTTATTGTGCTTTAAGTGAAAGTTTACAAATCAAGTCAGTCTGTCACATATAAGCTTATATACACCTTACTCCATACTCCCACTTACTCTCCCCCTAATGTGTCACCCCACTCCCTCCTTCCAGTCTCTCCTTTCGAAACGGTATTGCCAGTTTCTAACCCTCTCTACCCTCCCATCTCCCCTCCAGACAGGAGATGCCAACACAGTCTCAAGTGTCCACCTGATACAAGTAGCTCACTCCTCATCAGCATCTCTCTCCAACCGATTGCCCAGTCCCTTCCATGTCTGATGAGTTGCCCTCGGGAATGGCTCCTGTCCTGGGCCAACAGAAGGTTTGGGGACCATGACTGCCGGGATTCTTTTAGTCTCAGTCAGACCATTAAGTCTGGTCTTTTTATGAGAATTTGGGGTCTGCATCCCACTGCTCTCCTCCTCCCTCAGGGGTTCTCTGTTTTGCTGCCTGTCAGGGCAGTCATAGGTTGTGGCCAGGCACCATCTAGTTCTTCTGGTCTCAGGATAATGTAAGTCTCTGGTTCATATGGCCCTTTCTGTCTCTTGGGCTTATAGTTATCGTGTGGCCTTGGTGATCTTCATTCTCCTTTGATCCAGGTGAGTTGAGACCAATTGATGCATCTTAGATGGCCGCTTGTTAGCATTTAAGACCTCAGATGCCACTCTTCAAAGTGGGGTGCGGAATGTTTCATAATAGAATTATTTTGCCAATTGACTTAGAAGTCCTCTTAAGCCATAGTCCCCAAGCCCCTGCCCTTGCTCCGCTGACCTTCAAAGCACTGAATATCTTCTTTAGTGAAATGTGTGTTCATATCCTTTGCCCACTTTTTGATTGGATTGTTTGTCTTTTTGTGGTTGAGTTTTGACAGAATCATATAGATTTTAGAGATCAGGTGCTGGTCGGAGATGTCATAGCTGAAAATTCTTTCCCAGTCTGTAGGTGGTCTTTTTACTCTTTTGGTGAAGTCTTTAGATGAGCATAGGTGTTTGATTTTTAGGAGCTCCCAGTTATCTGGTTTCTCTTCATCGTTTTTGGTAATGTTTTGTATTCTGTTTATGCCTTGTATTAGGGCACCTAATGTTGTCCCTATTTTTTATTCCCTGATCTTTATCGTTTTAGTCTTTATGTTTAGGTCTTTGATCCACTTGGAGTTAGTTATTGTGCATGGTGTAAGGTATGGGTCCTGTTTTGTTTTTTTGCAAATGGATATCCAGTTATGCCAGCATCATTTGTTAAAAAGACTATCTTTTCCCCAATTAACTGACACTGGGCCTTTGTCAAATATCAGCTGCTCATATATGGATGGATTTATATCTGGGTTCTCAATTCTGTTCCTTTGGTCTATGTGCCTGTTGTTGTACTAGTACCAAGCTATTTTGACTACTGTGGCTGTGTAATATGTTCTAAAATCAGGTAGAGTGAGGCCTCCCACTTTCTTCTTTTTCAGTAATGCTTTATTTATCCTAGGCTTCTTTCCCTTCCATATGAAGTTGGTGATTTTTTTCTCCATCACTTTAAAAAATGTCATTGGAGTTTGGATCGGAAGTGCATTGTATGTATAGACGGATTTTGGTAGAATAGACATTTTTACTATGTTAAGTCTTCCTATCCATGAGCAAGGTATGTTTTTCCACTTATGTAGGTCCTTTTTAGTTTCTTGCACTAGTACTTTGTAGTTTTCTTTGTATAGGTCTTTTACATCTTTGGTAAGATTTATTCCTAAGTATTTTATCTTCTTGAATGGTATTGATTTGGTGATTTCCTCTTTGATGTTCTTTTTGTTGATGTAGAGGAATCCAAGTGATTTTTGTATGTTTATCTTATAACCTGAGACTCTGCCAAACTCTTCTATTAGTTTCAGTAGTTTTCTGGAGGATTCCTTAGGGTTTTCTGTGTATAAGATCATGTCATCTGCAAATAGAGATAGTTTTAATACTTCCTTGCCAATCTGGATGCTCTTTATTTCTTTGTCTAGCCTAATTGCCCTGGCTAGGACCTCTAGCACAATGTTGAATAAGAGCGGTGATAAAGGGCATCCTTGTCTGGTTCCCATTCTCAACGGAAATGCTTTCAGGCTCTCTCCATTTAGAGTGATGTTGGCTGTTGGCTTTGTATAGATGCCCTTTATTAGGTTGAGGAATTTTCCTTCAATTCCTATTTTGCTGAGAGTTTTTATCACGAGTGGGTGTTGGACTTTGTCAAATGCCTTTTCTGCATCAATTGATAAGATCATGTGGTTTTTGTCTTTTTTTTGTTTATATGGTGGATTACATTAATGGTTTTTCTAATATTAAATCAATCTTGCATACCTGGTAAAAATCTCACTTGGTCGTGGTGGATTATTTTTTTGATATGTTGTTGAATTTTATTGGCTAGAATTTTGTCGAGGATTTTTGCATCTATGTTCATGAGGGATATAGGTCCATAATTTTTTTTTTTTTTTTTTTTTTTGTGATGTTTTTACCTGGTTTTGGTATCAGGGAGATGGTGGCTTCATAGAATGAGTTAGATAGTATTCCATCATTTTCTATGCTTTGAAATACCTTTAGTAGTAGTGGTGTTAACTCTTCTCTGAAAGTTGGGTAGAATTCTGCTGTGAAGCTGTCCGGGCCAGGGCTTTTTTTTGTTGGGAGTTTTTTGATTACCGTTTCAATCTCTTTTTTTGTTATGGGTCTATTTAGTTGTTCTACTTCTGATTGTGTTAGTTTAGGTAGGTAGTGTTTATCTAGGAATTCATCCATTTCTTCTAGGTTTGCAAATGTGTTAGAGTACAATTTTTTGTAATAATCTGATATGATTCTTTTAATTTCAGTTGGGTCTGTTGTGATATGGCCCATCTCGTTTCTTATTTGGGTTATTTGTTTCCTTTCCTGTATTTCTTTAGTCCATCTGGCCAATGGTTTATCAATTTTGTTAATTTTTTCAAAGAACCAGCTTTTGGCTTTGTTACTTCTTTCAATTGTTTTTCTGTTCTCTAATTCATTTAGTTCAGCTCTAATTTTTATTATTTGTTTTCTTCTGGTGCCTGATGGATTCTTTTGTTGCTCACTTTCTATTTGTTCAAGTTGTAGGGACAGTTCTCTGATTTTGGCTCTTTCTTCTTTTTGTATGTGTGCATTTATCGATATAAATTGACCTCTGAACACTGCTTTTGCTGTGTCCCAGAGGTTTTGATAGGAAGTGTTTTCATTCTTGTTGCATTCTATGAATTTCTTTATTCCCTCCTTAATGTCTTCTAGAACCCAATCTTTTTTGAGCAGGATATTGTTCAGTTTCCAAGTATTTGACTTCTTTTCCCTCATTTTTCTGTTATTGATTTCCACTTTTATGGCCTTGTGGTCTGAGAAGATGCTTTGTAATATTTTGATGTTTTGGATTCTGCAAAGTTTTGTTTTATGACCTAATATGTGGTCTATTCTAGAGAACGTTCCATGTGCTCTAGAGAAAAAAGTACACTTTGCAACTGTTGGGTGGGGTGTTCTGTATAAGTCTATGAGGTCAAGTTGGTTGATTGTAGCAATTAGGTCTTCCATGTCTCTATTGAGCTTCTTACTCGAAGTCCTGTCCTTCTCCGAAAGTGGTGTGTTGAATTCTCCTACTATAATTGTGGAGGTGTCTATCTCACTTTTCAGTTCCGTTAAAGTTTGTTTTAAGTATCTTGCAGCCCTGTCATTGGGTGCATAAATATTTAATATGGTTATATCTTTCTGGTCAGTTGTCCCTTTAATCATTATGTAGTGTCCTTCTTTATCCTTTGTGGTGTATTTAAAGTCTATTTTGTCAAAAAATAATATTGCTACTCCTGCTCTTTTTGGCTTGTTGTTTGCTTGATATATTTTTCCCATCCTTTGAGTTTTAGTTTGTTTATGTCTCTAAGGTGTGTCTCTTGTAGGCAGCATATAGGTGGACCATGTTTCTTTATCCAGTCTGAGACTCTCTGTCTCTTTATTGGTGCATTCAGTCCATTTACATTCAGTGTAATCATAGATAAGTATGTATTTAGTGCTGTCATTTTGATGCCTTTTTATGTGTGTTGTTGACAATTTCATTTTTCCACTTACTTTTTTGTGCTGAGACTTTTTCTTTGTAAATTGTGTGTTCCTCATTTTCATAGTGGTTGAATTTATGTTTGCTGAGTTGTTATGTTTTTCTTGGTTTTTATTTTGAGTTATGGAATTATTAGACCTCTTTGTGATTATCTTAATATTTACCCCTATTTTTCTAAGTAAAAACCTAACTTGTATTGTCCTATATCGCCTTGTTTGCCTCTCCACGTGACAGTTCTATGCCTCGTATTTAGTCCCTCTTTTTGATTATTGTGATCTTTTACATATTGACTTCAATGATTCCCTGTTTTGAGCATTTTTTCTTTTTAAAAATTAATCTTAATTTGTTTTTGTGATTTCCCTATTTGAGTTGATATCAGGATGTTCTATTCTGTGACCTTGTGTTGTGCCAGTATCTGATATTATTGATTTTCTGACCAAACAATTTTCTTTAGTATTTCTTGTAGTTTTGCTTTGGTTTTTGCAAATTCTCTATGCTTGTGTTTATTTGTAAATGTTTTAATTTCACCTTCATATTTGAGAGAGAGTTTTGCTGTATATATGATCTTTGGCTGGCAGTTTTTCTCCTTCGGTGCTCTATATATGTCATCCCATTGCCTTCTTGCCTGCGTGGTTTCTGCTGAGTAGTCTGAACTTATTCTTATTGACTCTCCTTTGTAGGAGACCTTTCTTTTATCCCTGGCTGCTTTTGAAATTTTCTCTTTATCTTTGGTTTTGGCAAGTTTGATGATAATATGTCTTGGTGATTTTCTTTTTGGGTCAATCTTATATGGGGTTTGATGAGCATCTTGGATAGATATCCTTTTGTCTTTCAGGTCAAGGAAGTTTTATGCCAACAGATCTTCAACTATTCTTTCCGTATTTTCTGTTATCCCTCCCTGTTCTGGAACTCCAGTCACACATAAGTTATTCTTCTTGACTGAGTCCCACATGATTCTTAGGGTTTCTTCATTTTTTTTAATTCTTTTATCTGATTTTTTTCAGCTTTTGGTGTCAATTCCCTTATCCTTCAGGTGCCACACTCTGTGTTACAGTTGCTCAATTCTGCTCCTCTGACTTCCTATTGAGTTGTCTCTGTAATTTTACTGTTAATCTTTTGGATTTCTGAATGCTGTCTCTCTATGGATTCTTGCAGCTTATTAATTTTTCCCCTATGTTTTTGAACAATCTTTTTGATTTCTTCAACTACTTTATCAGTGTGCTCCTTGGCCTTTTCTGTAGATTGCCTTATTTTATTTCTGAGTTCATCCCTGATGTCTTGAAGCATTCTGTGAATTAGTTTTTTATATTCTTCATCTGGCAATTCCAGGATTGTATCTTCATTTGGGAAAGATTTTGATGTTTTAATTTGGGGAGTTGTAGAAGCAATCATGGTCTGCTTCTTTATGTGGTTTGATATCAACTGCTGTCTCTGAGCCATCACTAAGATATTGTAGTGATTTATTTTATATTTGCTCCCTGAGTCTTATCTTGTTTTGTTTTCTTTCAATATGCATAGATGGGCTACTAGATTGTGCTGTCTTGATTGTTGTCACCTTGACTCACTTATGTCCTATTACCAGCTGGTTTGGGCTGTTACCAGATATATAAGCCTAAAAGTCCATTCACTATTCTTGATTAGAATCTGATTTTGGGTTACCAAGTGCGTGGTGCAGACTGTCAGCTATCCATCTAGAGGAGTAGTGGTGGTAGTTGTGTGCACCAGATTCTAGTAGCAGCAGGGGTTCACACTCTGGTGGGGGCAGGATGCTGACAGGCTTCCCCCAAGTGCCAGTGAGGTAGGTGTGTCTCTATTCCTAAACCACTTTGGTGGGTGGGCTCTGCAGCTGTACCTTAGGCACCCAATGCATGTACCTCTACAGATTGGTAGGTGTCACCATCCTCAGACCCCCAAGGTAGGAGGCTAGATAGTCTGGTTGGAGCTTCAGCCCTCAGTTCCCTGTTGTGGGTCAGTGAGGGCTCTGTTTAATAGGTAGAGATATCAGACCTGGGAAACTTGTCTTTCTAGTAATCCGCTAAAACAATTACAGTCAGATCCCTATCAGAAATGTCTTTGCATTATAATAGCCACTTTGTTCCCTGTAGGGAAGAAAGCCCAAGACTGTGGATCTCATATGCTTGGCTGGAGCTGGTTCTGTATTTTTAGTTCAATTTCGGGAAGTCAGGGAATGATTTTTGGTCCCTGGGTTTTTTGTAGCTGCTGCTCTCAGGCCAGGAGAATGGGTTAGGAAAAGACCAAAAAGAAAAACCACAGAGCACTTCACTCTCTGCTTCAGGAAATTCCAATGTTAATGAAGCCGCCTGGGAAGGGGAGGGAAAGGATCAGATAGATAGGAGAGAGTAGCACCTCAGAATATAGACAAAGTTATTTATCTTGCTTGGTGATGACTGTTTTATCTGAGATTCCCAAGGGGTGTGTAGCCTGTGTGTGTTGGCTGGGTTGAGATTGCCCCCGAGGGTCAGGCCCGTGTCCTGTGCTTGTGCTGTCTTAGAAGCCGTGGTCAGTTCCTCTGCTCCCAGTCCAAAGCCCAGTGCCAAGGTTCCCCGGCTGGGACGCCACACTCCAGGTTCCAAAACCAGTCACTGCCTCCCGGTGACTTCTCCTCCTGTCAGCCGTGTCACTGCGCTGCCTGTGTGCACTTGTTGGGCTTCTCCCGAGGTCACTTCTGGGGGCTAGGGCTGCATCCTGTGTTTGAGAGATCTCAGGATGCTGTGCTCAGCTCCCCTGTACCCAGTCCAAAGCCCGTCACCAAGATTTTCTGACTGGGACTCTGGCTCCAGGCTCTGAAAACAGTCTCTGCTTCCCCATGGTTGCTCGTTGTCAGTCTCTGTCACTCAGGTCAACTGTTTAGATCTGTGTTTGATGGTCAGGGTTCGTAGATTGTCATGTATGTGATCGATTCACTTGTTTTTCTGAGTCTTTGTTGCAAGAGGGATCCGAGATAGCTTCTACCAAGTCAGCCTTCTTGGTCCCACCTCTATACTGAGTTCTTTAAAGACATTTCTCTGTTCTGAAATCCCTCTACATTGAGAAATTTAGATTTAAATAGCAAATGATACACAAAATGATATCTTACTTTTGGATATGTTTTCACGGTTTAGGAAGGAAAAACAATAATGTTAATACTAAAACAATTAATGGCTACCACTTATTGAAACTGAACTGACATAGTTCAGACATGGTGCCAGATATTTTTAACATAGTTTAGTGTACTTGAAGCTTCATAAATCATCAACCAAATAGGACAAGTTAGTAGTATAGTTTTAATTTTTCAAATGGGAAAATGTAGGCTCAGAGATTTGCCTAAGTTTATACAGTCTAAGAGTACCAGAACTAGAAAGCAAATAGGTTTTTCTGATAACGAAGCTGGCAGTTTTGAAGAATTGAAGAAAGGCTATTGGCATACTCTTTAAATTTCTAATTTAATTATTTAAGTTGAAGCTTGTAGGTATTCAAGATAATATTTAAGAAAATCTACCAGCTATATGTGATTTTATTTTCAAATGCCCCTGTAAGCTACTCTTTTTTATTAAAACAAACAACAGAAAACAAAATTTATATAGGATACTTTTAAGTAGAGGGTTTGTACATTTAGCTAACACTAAATAATATGTTCTTTATTTTCAGCATTCAATTGCCCCTTCAAAGTAGGAATGTACTAACCTTTCTCAAGAGCTATCATGTTTTTCAGCAACAGCAGCAGCCAGAATGGGATTTGAAGAAAACATATTTGTAAAGTAGGGGTTTAGATACTAATCTGAGCTTTTCAGTTCCATAGACTTAGCTATTTAAATGGTAGAGTGGGATAACAAAGTGCATAGTCAGTTAAAAAAGTAAATTTGTGAATATAGTACTGAGAAGTGGCAAAATATAATTAATGATCGTGTTTAAAAAACTTAATTTATCAGAAGAAAACCGATTATATGAGAGAAAAGGAAAATGCTACACAGCATTTATTTTAAAAACTGGCTGAGCTATGCATTAAATAATTTCATAATACTAAAATGTTTCTAAAATTGCACAAAGGTCTCCTTTATTTTTAGGTAAAATTTTTTTCATTAAAATATAAGTTATACAATAAAACTACATGATCTTAAATGTACAGCTCAAAGATTTTCTGCAAATAAAAATGTTATACCTTTGTAACCTCTCCCAAGATATATATATATATATTTTCCAGAAAACTCCTTTGTGCTCTCCCCCCAATTATTTGTGTGTTTGCTTGTACGAATAGTATTTCTTTTTCATTTATATTGCTGCATAATGTTTCATCGTATTATTATAAGATCATTTATCTATTCTGATGGATATTTATTTTTCAGATTTTGGTTATTACATATATTACAAATATTTTTGTACACGTGTTTTGATATATGTATATATAGAACACTTTTGTGTATATGCCTGGAAGAATATGTGCATGTTAAGTAAGCTTTAGTTGTTTCTAGGTGCCATCTAGTCAATCCCAACTCTTAGTGATGCTACATACAACAGAATGAAACACTGCCCAGCCCTGTGCCATACTCATGGTAGTTGTTATGCTTGAGCCCATTGTTGCAGCTACTGAGTCAGACTATCTCGTTGAGGGTCTTCTATTTTTTCACTGACCCTCCACTTTACAAATCATGATGTCCTTCTCCAGGGACTGGTCTCTCCTAATAATATGCCCAAAGTACTTGAGACAAAGTCTCACCATTCTTGTTTCTAAGGAACAATCTGTCTGTTCTTCCAGGACAGATTAGTTTGTTCTTCTGGCAGTCTATGGTATATTCAATATTCTTTGCCAATACCATTATTAAAAGGCATCAATTCTTCTTCAGTCTTCCTCATTCATTGTCCAGGTTTCACATGCATATGAGGTGATTGAAAACACCATGGCTTGGGTCTGGCACACCTTAGTTCTTAAAGTGACATCTTTGCTTCTGAAAACTTTAAAGAGATCTTTTGTAGCAGTCTTGCCCGATGTAATGTGTCATTTGATTTCTTGTTTACTACTTCCATGGGCGTCGATTGTGACTCCAAGTAAAATGAAATCCTTGACAATTTCAATCTTTTCTCCATTTATCATAATATTGCTTATTGGTCCATTTGTGAGGATTTTTGTTTTGTTTAAGTTGTGGTATAATTCATACTGAAGGCTGTAGTCTTTGATCTTCATCACTAAGTACTTCAAGTACTCTTCGCTCTCAGCAAGCAAAGTTGTGTCGTTTGCATATCACAGGTTGTAAATGAGTCTTCCTCAAATCCTGATCCCCCATTCTTCTTCATACAGTCCAGCTGCTCAGATTATTTGCTCAACATACAGACTGAATATATATGGAGAAAGGATACAACCCTGATGCACACTTTCCTGACTTTAAACCACGCTTGTTCTCTTCAAACAATTGCCTTTTTGTCCATATACCACTTCCTCATGAGCACAATTAAGTGTTCGGAAATTCCCTTTCTTCACAATGTTAGCCATAATTTGTTATGATCCACACAGTCCAATGCCTTTGTGTAGGTGATAAAACACAGGTAAACATCTTTCCGATTTTGTCTGTTTTCACCCAAGATCCATCTGACATTGGCAGAGATATCCATCATTACACGTTCTCTTCTGAACCTGGCTTAAATTTCTGGCAGTTTCCTATGGACATACTGTTGCAACTGCTTTTAAATGATATTCAGGAAAATTTTACTTGTGTGTGGTATTAATGGTATTGTTCAATAATTTCTGCATTCTGTTGCATCATCATTTTTTGGAATGGGCAGAAATATGGATCTCATAATCAGTTGGCCAGGAAGCTGTCCTCCAAATTTCTTGGCAGAGACAAGTGAGCAGTTCCAACGCTGCACCCCTTTGTTGAAACATCTCAGTTGGCATGCCGTCAGTTACTGGAGCCTTGTTTTTCACCAATGCCTTTGGTACAGCTTGGACTTCTTCCTACAGTACCATCCATTCTTGATCATATGCTACTTCCTGAAATGGTTGAATATCGGCCAATGCTTTTTGTTACAGTGACTCTGAATATTCTGTTCATCATTTTTTGATGTTTAACCATTTAATATTTTCCCCATAGAATCCTTCAGTATTGCAACTTGAGGCTTGCCAAATGATTTTCCAAAGCAGTTCTATTAATTTCTGTCAACATTATAGAAGAGTACCCATTTCTGTACATTATCTGCTATAAGATAAGTATTATCAGTCTTACAATTATAGGTCTTCTACTGGGTGTACTGGGTGTGTAGAGAAATCTCATTGTGGTTTTAATTTGAACTCTCTTATGACTGAATGCAGAAATTATTCAACAATATCATTAATATCACACAAAAGTAAAATTTTGCTGAAGATCATCCTAAAGCGGCTGCAGCAGTATATCAACAGGACACTGCCAGAAATTCAAGCCAGATTCAGAAGAGGACATGGAACCAGAGGTGTCATTGCTGATGTCAGGTGAATCTTGGCTGAAAGCAGAGAATACCAGTAAGATGTTTACTTGTGTTTTATTGACTGTGCAAAGACATTCAACTGTGTGGATCACAACAAATTATGGATAACATTGTGAAGAATGGGGATTCCAGAACACTTAAATAGTGCTCATAAGGAACCTTTACATAGATCAAGAGGCAGTTGTTTGGACAGAACAAGGGGGTACTGATTGGTTTAAAGTCAGGAAAGGCGTATGTCAGGGTTGTATCATTTCACCATACCTATTCAATCTGTATGCTGAGCAAATAATCTGAGAAGCTGAACTACATGAAGAAGAATGGGTCATCAGAGTTGGAGGAAGACTCAATAACAACATGAGTTATGCAGATGACACAACCTTGCTTGCTGAAAGTGAAAAGGACTTGAAGCACTTACTGATGAAGATCAAAGACCACAGCTTTCAGTATGGATTACACCTCAACATAAAGAAAACAAAAATCCTCACAACTAGACCAATAAGCAACATCATGATAAATAGAGAAAAGATTAAAGTTGTCAGAGATTTCATTTTACTTGGATCCACAATCAACACCCATGGAAGCAGTAGTTAAACAAATCAAAAGATGCATTGCACTGGGCAAATCTGCTGCAAAAGTGTTGAAAAGCAGAGATGTATGTCACCTTGAAGACTAAGGTATGCCTGACCCAAGCCATGATGTTTTCAACCAACTTATAAGCACATGAAAGCTGGACAATGAATAAGAAAAACTGATGAAGAATCGATGTTTTTGTGTTGTGGTGTTGGAGAAGAATATTGAATATCCTATGGCTGCCAAAAGAATAAACAAATCTGTCTTGGAAGAAATAAAACTAGAATGCTCCTTAGAAGCAAGGATGGTGAGACTATGTCTCATGTACTTTGGATATTTTGTCAGGAGGAACCAACCCCTGGAGAAGGACATCATGCTTGGTAAAGTAGGTCAGCAAAAAAGAGGAAAACCTTCGATGAGATGGATTGGCACAATGGCTGCAACAACGGGCTTAAGCCTAAAAAATGTTGTGAGGATGGCTCAGGACTGGGCAGTGTTTTGTTCTGTTGTACATAGGGTTGCTATGAGTCGGAACAGACTGAGGGCACCTAACAACAATGACTGATAAGGTTCAGCTGCTTTTCATAAAGAGTTTCCATCCTCTTCAGCGAAGTGATTTTTTTAAGGCTTTGGTTTCCCCCATCCTTTTACTGTCTATTTTCTCTGAATTGTAAGAGATCTTTTTCATTTTGGAAACCAAATCATTGTCAGTGTACGTACTGCAAACTATGTACTTCTCCGTGGCTTAACATTTACTCTCTCAAAGTGACTTTTCTGGAGAGTTCTTCATTCCAATATAGGCCATTTAACTATATTTTCCTTCATGTTTAGTTTTTTTTTTTTTTTTTAATTTTTATTGTGCTTTAAGTGAAAGTTTACAAATCAACTTGGTCTCTCATAAAAAAATTTATATACTTTTCTATATACTCCTAATTGCTCTCCCCCTAATGAGACAGTCCGTTCCTTCCCTCCACTCTCTCTTTCATGTCCATTTGGCCAGCTACTGAGCCCCTCTGCCCTCTCATCTCTTCTCCAGATAGGACAAGCCAACATAGTTTCAAGTGTGTACTTGATCCAAGAAGCTCATTCTTCACCAGCATCTTTTTCTATCCCATTGTCCAGTCCAATCCCTGTCTGAAAAGTTGGCTTTGGGAATAGTTCCTGTCTTGGGCTAACAGAAAGTCTGGGGGCCATTACCACTGGAGTCCTTCTAGTCTCAGTCAGACCATTAAGTCTGGTCTTTTATGAGAGCTTGAGGTCTGCATCCCACTACTCTTCTGCTCACTCAGGGGTTCTCTGTTGTGTTCCCTGTCAGGGCAGTCATCAGTTGTAGCCGGGCACCATCTAGTTCTTCTTGTCTCAGGCTGATGCAGTCTCTGGTTTATGTGGCCCTTTCTGTCTCTCGGGGTCATAATTACCTTGTGTTCTTGGTGTTCTTCATTCTCATTTGATCCAGGTGGGTTGAGACCAATTGATGCATCTTAGATGGCCACTTGCTAGTGTTTAAGACCCCAGATGCCACTCTCCAAACTGGGATGCAGAATTTTCTTAATAGATTTTATTACGCCAATTGAATTAGATGTCCCCCGAAACCACGGTTCCCAAACCCTTGCCCCTGCTTTACTGGCTTTCAAAGCATTCAGTTCATTCAGAACACTTCTTTGCATTTGCATATTGTTTTATGACATTGGTTAACCGCCCCACACATGTTTAGTTTTTTATATTCTGCTGAAAAAAATATTTGTCTACTCCAAGAATCTATTCTACATTATTTTCTAGAAGTTTGTTCATTTAAAATGTTTCCCGTTAGGGTATAAAATCCACCTAGAATTAAGTTTTATATATGCTATGACATAGGAATACAGATTTCTTTTTTGTATCTAGATACTTAGTTTATTCAGCACCTTTGTACTGCAGTGACAGTACCAGTTTTTCATAGATCTGCTGACTACAAATGTTTGTTTCTGGACTATCTATTCTGTCCCCTTATGGGGCTGTTCTATTCTGTCCTATAGGATCATATGAGTTGGAATTGATTCAACATCAGCGGGTAATCCTATTTGTCTTTCCTTGCCTGAACACCATATTGTATAATGATCTTTTCAGTAAACCAGATAAACTGATTTATTTAATTAAAAATAAATCTGTTGGTTTTTCATTTTAAAAAGGTATTTCTTAATTACTCTATCATTACAATAAGTATTGTTTCTGATAATAGAAATAACCCAACTTTGTTCTTCTCCAGATTAGATCGGCTATCACTGACAGTTTGTATTTTTACATAAATTTTAGTTTTAGCTTGTCATTCCAGGACCACTTCCCCCAAGTCACACACATATAAAATATTGATAGGGATTGCATTGAATCTACAGCTCAGTTTGCGAAGCATTAACATAGTTAAAATATTTTTTTCAAACCCTGAGTATGGTATAGCCCTCCATGTTTTTATGTCTTTAATTTTATTAAATAATGTTATGAAATTTCCTCTGCAGTGGTCATAAGACATTTTGTTGAATGTATTACTAGGCGTTTGGCTGATCTTTATGTTTTTTAAAAGGATAACATTTATTTAGATTTTTATTTTCTAATTGTTCATTACTCCTAATGAGAAATACAGTTGATATTTGTATATTGACCTTTAATCTAGTTAACCTGATGATTCAGTGAATTAATTTTAATAATTTTCTGCTGCTTTTCAAAATTTTAAAATTAACAAAATCATGTTACTTTTCAATAACAAGATCATATTCCTTACTCTCATTTACTTGTATGTTTTATTTTATTATATTTGCCCTTTGTACTAGTTGAAATCCAGGAAATTTTAAACTGAAGAGTACACAATTTATCTTATTCTTAATCTCTGGAGAAAATTGTAAATAATTTTCCACTAAATATTTTTTTTGTGTTATTCTTTATTAGATTATATGAAGTTCCTTCTGTTCTTAGTCTGCTTTTAGTGTTTAATCTTGAATGGGTGTTTAATTTTATCTATTTTTTGCCATTTATTGAATTGATCATGTGATCTCTTTCTCTTAATCTCTTATTGTGATACATTAAATTGATTGATTTTCAAATGTTAAGTTTAGCCTGCATTAATGTAATAATTGTAACTTGATCAAGATATATTGTCACTTAATATATATATATATTTTTTTAATATATAAATGGGCTTTATTTTATCATTGTCTTAGAATTCTGGAGAGAAGCTGAACTGGTGAGATAGATGACAATAGCTAGGCAGATGGATAGATAGACAGATTTTCTTCAAGGAATTATCTCATTCAATTGTGAGGAACTGTCACATTTTTAAAATCTGTAGGTTAGGAGACAAGTCGGAGACTCCTGCAGGCTTTAGTCCTAAAACTATAGGTAAGGCAACTGGAAGAATGAAGAGAGAATTCTACCAAATTATCTATTTATAGCCTGAAAGCAGAACACCCTAGGGAAACTCCCTTTTTGTTCTTAAGGTCTTGAACTGATCGATTCAGGTCCAACCACATTAGGAAAGGTAATTTGTTTTACTTAAGGCCAACTGATTTACTCACATTTAACTACCAAATAGCAGTGACTAGAATAATGTTTGGTCAAATAACTGGGCACCATAGCCTATCCACGTTGACACATCCAATTAACCATCACAGTAATATTTTACATAGGATTTTACATTGATTTTCTTGTCTGATATTGATATTAAGGTTATGCTGGTCTTAGAGAATAAATTAGGTAGTATTTTCTCTTTTCCCGTTTCTGGAAGAATTAGTGTAATTTAGTGTTATCTAATACTGAAATGCTTGGAATAATTTTATGATGAAGCCCACTGGATCTTGGAGATTTCTTTGGGGTAGGGTTATAAATGAGCAATTCAAATTATCTAACAGGTATGAGGCCAATCAAACTTTCTATTTGTTGTTCTGTCAGTTTTGCCAAGTGGTATTTTACCTATAAAATTTTCCATTTCATCTAAATTGTTAAGCTCATTAGCATAATGTTTTTCTAATATACTGTTATTTTAAAAAGTCTGTAGGATCCTTTGTGATGTTTCCATCATTATTCCTGGTACTGGTTTTCTGTCCTTTTTGTTTCCCTTTATCACTACGCTACATGTTTGTAAATCCGTTTGCTTTTCACTAAAAAAGAAAAAAAAAAAAAGCTTTAGGCATTCAGGAAATAAGACCAATACGCTGGTAAGGTGACATCACAACAGTTTGTCATCAGAAGTTTCATCATTTATGCTTTATGCAACAGCGAAACTAGAGTGTAAAAGAAAAAAAAAGAAGAAATCAAGAAAATAAAATGTGAGTCATTTTTTTTTTTTTATTCAACCAAACTAACATTCAGGTATAAAGACCACAGTCATATTGCCTTCAACAAGCAAGAATTCAGAAAATATTGTCCGCATGAGCCTTTCTATAGCGATATACTATGGAACGTTTCAGATAACTAAAGTGACTAGACATCAGTCTGAAGACTTGTAAACACAAAACCACAGCAATGATCTTCCTTAGACTTTGTATTGTTATCTACATTATAATTTCCCACTAAAAAAAAGTCATGGTTTCTTGAAGAAAACCCTGATTCCAGCATTTTCCTTTGAAGTAAAATAGAGCTTCTTGGAGAAATGTTTTTAGATCTGGGGCAAGGAGGCTGTCAAAGACCGCTAAAGTTGTACCAAAAGAATATGATAGCCAAATTAAAGAACCAAAATGGGTCAAAGTATCAATAGTGATAATAATTTCCATGTATCAAAACATGTCAAATATGTTTGGGTCTATGGAGCTATAGCAGTACAAATGATCCTTATTAGATACTTTTGGAGAATGCTAAGAAAAAAAAAAAAAGAAAAGAAATACTCTTTATTTTAAAACTGGTTAATAAAGGAAAAGAATCAAACTTCTATCTAGCCTTTCCTTTTCACAATAAATAAAGATGAGGAAATGCTTTCCTTTACAATAATATTCCAGCAAGTAAATGAATAAGCAAAAAATTAAAATATCATCATTTTGCAGTCACAAATAAATTAATGGATGTAGGCATTGAATGTCAGTGGCTACTGTGTGAAAGAAAGAAAAAGAGTGAGAGGGAAAAAGGGAGGGAGGAAGGAAGAAAGAAACTGTACTACTAAAAAGGCAGAGTGAACAAACCCCACCTTTATCACTTCCTCATTGCCAGCCACTTCTTTGGCAATACCTCTTTGACTCTAACTACCCAGAGCTGGGTCAAACTTCATCCCTGGCCACTTGGGGTCGGGTCTTCGGTACCAGTGATAGGCTCAGGAGTCTTCACAACTCCCTGCATTTCAGACCAGTAGGGCTCTCTCTGTCTCTTTCCCTAGTCTCCAAGGACTAGGTCACAAGTTAGAAGGACTCTATTCTTCTCCATCAACTCCCCACGCAGCCTTTCTTTGTCACCCAGCTACCCAAAGCTGGTTCCTTACAACTTCTTGTGCTGCCTTTCCCTGAATTAGCCACCCCAAGCTAAGTCAGAGTCTCATTGACCCTGTGGATTTGTTAATTCACTATAATGGCTCACAAAATTCACGGAGACTATTACCTAAACTTAGTTATCCATTTATTATAATCAGAAAAGATACAAACAATAAGATGCATTAGGCAAGGTCTGGGAGATTTGCAGGCATGAGGCTTCCATTGTTTTTTGGGACTTGCCACCCTCTCCTGTTTCTGAATGTTCTCACCAAACCTGGGATGCAGAGAAAAGAGGAAGCTCCAAGGTCCAGCATCCTTTAGTCATTGGGACCTCACGCATATGCATGACTGGGGCCTTAATGCATAAAAAAAAAATAATAATAATGCATAGTTATGATCAATTCAATGACTATGGATGATTGCATCATGCTCTCTCCCTTCCTGAGGCCTATTGTTAGGGTGGGGTCTGTGTAGCACCTACTCACATTTAAGTGTTACCTGACTATTTCATAAAACAAAAGCTCCTTGATTGCTGGTAAATTCCAAGAGCTATTTTCAGAAACCAGAGACGAAGGCCAAATCTAATTCTTTGTCCCACACAGATCATTATTGAAATTCCATTGACTATGCAGATCAAATTGTGAAGAATCTACATATTAATATTATTGCATTTTCCAATCTGTGAACATGGTATATTACTCCATTTATTTATGTCTTTTCTGTATATATTTTAGCTAAAATTACTGAGAGAAGGAGTCTGGTCCAACTCGAAGTTTTGAGCCAAAAATAAGTAATTTTTTCTGGCCACCTGTATAAGGAGCATCCATAGTTGAGGTTATTACAGGTCATCACAAGGGAATCAGATGTATGTCAGTGCACAAAACAGTTGGATAGTAAATATTTTACTATTGTAAATATGAAATGCCAGATAACAAGATAGTTGATAAATGAGAAGTAGGTGTAGTTGAGTCCCTACTGTAAAAGCAAAAGTCATGTTAAGCCAGAAATAAAAAACAATTGAAGTTTGTTTAATATGCAATTCGTAATTGGGGTAAAATTTTGACTACCCAGTGCCATCGAATCAATTTTGACTAGGAAGGCAAAAATGTTCTCAAGAGAAAAAAACTTCCAAAGATTCTTATATAACATCTTACTGATATTGCCATGGAAACAGGGCCAGAACAATGTTTTTATATTAACAGTTTACCCTAAAACACAGCTTCTAGTTTGACCTTGGAGTTTTTCTCAAAAATGACTGAAAAAAAAAACCCAGTGCCTTACTGTACATAGGTAATTCTTTAAAAGAGAAAATGCCTAAGACAAAATGGTCTTTACTCATTTATCTAGGCAATTGTTTGACTCAAAGGAGACTTTAGAAACCAGTTCTTTCAAGGCTCAAAGTCCAAAAGAACATCTCAGGGCAATGGCCGGGGTGGGTCACCCCAACTCCATGGACCCCAGAAATCTGGATTCCAGGAGAATTAAACTCGGTTCCTCACAATTCACCCAGGGCTAAGGGTGTTGTTCTTGTTAGGAGCCTTTGAGTCATTTTCAAACCATAGTGACCCCATGTGACAGAGTAGAACTGCCCCATAAGTTTTTCTTGGCTATAATTCCTATAAATGCAAATCACCAGGTCTTTTCCCCGTGGAGCCAATGGGTGGGTTCAAACCATCAACTTTTTGGTTAGCAGCCAAGCCCTTAACCATTTACACTACCAGAGCCCTTTAAAACTGGGGGTAGGAACACGTTTTCAGGGGAGGGTGGATAGGACATCAGTATGATGATAATTGTAGGCCCATTATTCACAAATTGCACATAGGAGAATGGAACTGTAAAAGGAAAAAGAAGAAATCCTTTGTAATCAAAACCTATATTTTGTAAGACCATTTAAGGGAGTATTTTTGTATAAACTCACCAGGTTTCACTCTATACATGGTAATTTGAGCCTCAGGAAACCATATACGGCATATTCTCTCATTTCAAAAGATGGTACTCCTTAGGAAAAAAAAAAAATTAAAGAGAGAGAGATCATACTACCAAAAAAGGAAACTTAAAATTGGGCAGAATAAAACTATCAAAATTTATATCTATTTTTTTAAATGCTGGAAAAACTTTATCATCAGAAGGAATTCATTGGAAAAGCATTACTCTATATTTTATTAGGCATATAAACTTTGGGATCAGTTATGTACTAGTCAGTTACAGGATTTTAAAAGCCAGGCAGTTAAAAAAAAGGCACAAATCTTTACTTCATTCCTTATTACACAGTGTCTTTTTTACATTTGTTCAGAAACTACTTAGATAATAACCAAACATGAAAGACATGAACTAATATATGTTTTTCCAAGAGAAATACACTTATTCCTAGTTGATCATTAGTAAAAAGTTAAGGGTATTTTTACACAGTCTTGTATATTTTTTCCTTTTGAAATAACTTGAAACAGAGCATATAAATGTATGTTTTTAGATTGGAGCTTGGAGGTTTCTATCTATGCGTGGATCCACCTGATTCTGCAATGTTCCCAATTAAAGATGTACAAGTGATTATAAAAAAAAAAAAGGATGGATCAATGAATGGGAGATGATGCTCCCCCAAAACAAACTGGGAAACCAAGCTAATCAAAGGAAAGGTACTGAGATTGTTACACGGTTGCAGTGGGTCAACTTTCACAGATCAAAAATCCTTCCATGATCTAAACTATGAAACCATATTTACTCTATTGTAACAACAGTAAAAAAAAAAAAATTTTTTTTTTTTTTTTTTACTGTTGTTAAAGTGTTGGAGCTGACTTGACAGTATTCTTAGAAAAATTCTAGCTTTGCCTACATGTACCACAATGGTCTTATTCCACATTAAGGGGAATTAGCTTTCCATCTGGGCAAGGAGAATGTGCATGCTTAGTAAATTTCATAATAAATTGTTCCTTGGTATTTAGACTCTGAAAGCATACGAATTTATCTTCATCAAACAGTATAAAATATCACAACATGAGGCTATTTTGAAAAGATATTGTTGTTGTTGTTAGGTGGCGTCAAATCGGTTCCGACTCATAGTGACCCTGTGCACAACAGAATGAAACACTACCCGGTCTTGCACCATCCTCACCATCATTGTTATCCTTGAGCTCATTGTTGCAGCCACTGTGTCAATTCACCTCATTGAGGGTCTTCCTCTTTTCCATTGACCCCTATACTTTGCCAAGCATGATGTCCTTCTCCAGGAACTGATCCCTCCTGACAACATGTCCCAAGTATGTAAGACACAGTCTCATCATCCTTGCTTCTAGGGAGCATTCTGGTTGCACTTCTTCCAAGACAGGTTTATTGGTTCTTTTGGCAGTCCATGGTATATTCAATATTCTTTGCCAACACCACAATTCAAAAATGACATCTTTGCTTTTCAAGACTTTAAAGAGGACCTTTGTAGCAAATTTACCCAACGCAATGTGTCTTTTGATTTCTTGACTGCCGCTTCCATGGCTGTTGATTGTGGATCCAAGTAAAATGAAATCCTTGACAACTTCAATCTTTTTTCCATTTATCATGATATGGCTTACTGGCCCAGTTGTGAGGGTTTTTGTTTTCTTTATGTTGAGGTGCAATCCGTACTGAAGGCTGTGGTCTCTGATGTTCATTAGTATGTGATTCAAGTCCTCTTGACTTTCAGCAAGCAAGGTTATGTCATTTGCATCACGCAGGTTGTTACCAAGTCTTTCTCCAATCCTGGAGAAAGAAGATGCCCCGATCTTCTTCATATAGTCCAGCTGCTCAGATTATTTGTTCAGCATACAGATTGAATAGGTATGGTGAAAGAATACAACCCTGATGGACACCTATTCAGATTTTAAACAAATCAGTATCCCCTTGTTCTGTCCCAACAACTGCCTTAGGATCTATGTAAACGTTCCTCATGAGCACAATTAACTGTTCCGGAATTCCCATTCTTCACTATGTTATCCATAATTTGTTATGATCCACACAGTCGAATGTCTTTGCATAGTCAATAAAACACAGGGAAACATCCTTCTGGTATTCTCTGCTTTCAGCCAGGATCCATCTGACATCGGCAATGTTATCCCTGGTTCCACATCCTCTTCTGAAACCGGCCTGAATTTCTGGCAGTTCCCTGTTGATATACTGCTGCAGCCAGTTTTGAATGATCTTCAGCAAAATTTTGCTTGTGTGTGATATTAATGATATTGTTCTATAATTTCCACATTCGGTTGGATCACCTTTCTTGGGAATAGGCATAAATATAGATCTCTTCCAGTCAGTTGGCCAGGAAGCTGTCTTCCATATTTTTTGGCATAGGCGAGTGAGCACCTCCAGCGCTGCATCTGTTTGTTGAAACATCTCAATTGATATTCCATCAATTCTGGAGCCTTGTTTTTCACCAGTGCCTTCAGAGCAGCTTGGACTTCTTCCTTCAGTGCCATTGGTTCCTGATCATATGCCACCTCTTGAAATGGTTGAATATCGACTAATTCTTTTTGGCATAATGACTCTGCGTATTTCTTCCACCTTCTTTTGTTGCTTCTTGAGCCATTTAATATTTTCCCCATAGATTTCTTCACTATTGCAACTCGAGACTTGAATTTTTTCTTCAGTTTCTTCAGCTTGAGAAATGCTGAGTGTGTTCTTCACTTTTGGTTTTCTATCTCTAGCTCTTTGCACATGTTATTATAATACTTTGTCTTCTCGAGCCGCCTTTTGAAATCTTCTGTTCAGTTCTTTTACTTCATCATTTCTTCCTTTTTTTTAGCTGCTTGATGTTCGAGAGCAAGTGTCAGAGTCTCCCCTGACATCCATCTTGGTCTTTTCTTTCTTTCCTGTCTTTTCAATGACCTCTTGCTTTCTTCATGTATGATGTCCTTGATGTCATTCCACAACTCGTCTGGTCTTAGGTCACTGGTGTTCAATGGGTCCAATCTCTTCTTGAAGTAGTCTCTAAACTCAGGTGGGATATACTCAAGGTGGAAACCATGGTGGCTTAGTGGTTAAGTGCTACAGTTGCTAACCAAAGGATTGGCAGCTCAGAGCTGCCAGGCACTCCTTGGAAATGCTATGGGGCAGTTCTACTCTGTCCTATAGGGTCGCTATGAGTTGGAATCGACTTGACAGCACTGGGTTTGGGTTTTTTTTTGGTATACTCAAGGTCATATTTTGGTTCTCGTGGACTTGCTCTGATTTTCTTCACTTTCAGCTTGAACTTGCATATGAGTAATTGATGGTCTGTTCCATAGTCGGCCCCTGGCCTTGTTCTGATTGGTGATATTGAACTTTTCCATTGTCTCTTTCCATAGATGTAGTCAATTTGATTCCTTTGTTCTCCATTTGGTGAGATCCATGTGTACAGTCACCATTTCTGTTGGTGAAAGAAGGTATTTGCAATGAAGAAGTTGTTGGTCTTATAAAAATCTATCATTCAATCTCTAGCATTGCTTCTATCACCAAGGCCATATTTTCCAACTACCGAGCCTTCTTCATTTCCAGCTTTCACATTCCAATCACCAGCAATTGTCAATGCATCCTCATTGCATATTCGATCAATTTCAGGTTGCAGCAGCTGATAAAAATCTTCTATTTCTTCATCTTTGGCCTTAAGCAGTTGGTGCATAAGTTTGAATAATAGTGGTATTAACTGGTCTTCCTTGTAGGCATATGGATATTATCCTATCACTGACAGTGTTGTATTTCAGAATAGATCCTGAAATGTTCTTTTTGATGATGAATACCACACCATTCCTCTTCAAGTTTTCATTCCCAGCATAGTAGACTATATGTCTGGTTCATAGTGGCCAATGCCAGTCCATTTCAGCTCACTAATGCCTAGGATATTGATGTTTATATGTTCCATTTTATTTTTGATGATTTCCAATTTTCCTAGATTCATACATTGTACATTCTAGGTTCTGATTATTAATGGATGTTTGATGAGCACTATGATATTTTTTTTATGATATTTAGAGAATGTCGTTAAGGTTCATGTCTGGCTGGGTGGAGGGTAAAAAGAATAGGATATAGTAAAGGATCATTTAGGTAACACACACCTCATATTGAACTCAAAAAGAGCTTCAGTTTTTGACTTTTACATTTTCTGTAGTCAAAGTTATAACCTAAATCATAATATCTTTTTTTTTTTTTAAATAATATTCATTTAGTGGAATTAGTGTCTACCACTAGTCTGTCAGTTTGTCACACTGTGGTGGCTTGCATGTTGCTGTGATGCTAGAATATGTTTCACTGGTATTTCAAATATTAGCAGTGTCACCCATGGTGGACAGGTTTCAGCCGAGTTTCCAGACTAAGACAGACTAGGAAGAAGGATCTGGTAGTCTCTTTCTGAAAAAACTGGTCACTGAAAACCTTATGAATAGCAGCAGAGCATTGTCTGATATAGTGCTGAAAGATGATTCACTAGAGTAGGCATTTAGATAAGTTTAAACTCTTATTTTAGATTTTTTTCATTTTTATTTATACATAACTTAAAAAAAAAATGTTCTGAGTTTCTCTTGACCCCTGGAAGTTGAATTTCATTGGTTGAGTTCCTTAGACAATAAATTTCATGGATCATCATTCCATAACCTTTGATAATATATTATTATAGGAACACATACAGTTCTGTGTTTACTATAATCATGTCGATAAGAACAAGAGGCAATGTAGTCAAAAGGCAGTATATTGAGTATTCAGAACATGAGCTCTCTAGTCAGAGAAGTGGTCTATTATTGGTACAGGTTCTTGTCCAAATTATGTATTTTTCTAAGTTTCATTTCTTGTCTTTAAGTAAAGACCTAAATATTGCCATGATAACTAGATATTGTAGCACTATGAACTGTGCCAAGCATATATAAATGTCCTATAAAAATTTGTTAATGTAAATTCTATTAGGAGTATCATCTAGACCTTTATTAGATTATTTCTATATAAATCTCTAAACATAAAGAATTTTGTTTAGAATTTATTGCCAGGGGAAAAAAAAAAAAAAACTTAGTCTCCCAGAAAGAATTGCTATGCTTCCCTCTTCCAGACAAAAAATGCAATGTAACTTACTTATGTTTATTTATCTTTTCATTCTCAGTGCCAAGAAGTTTTGTATCAAATATAAAGGCCAATTCTAGAAAATTTATTTACCTTCATGCTTGGTATATTTACATTCTTTCTCTTTCCTTGGTCTTACTTTCCTTTTTTAATATCTTAGTAATAAACACTTTTAGTAGTGACAGATTTCTAATGCTTTCTTCAAAAGGGGAAATATTAATAGAAACTGTAAATCAGTTTGGTATCTGAGCATAGTTTCACAACTGGTGGACTAAAGTTGTCAAGGAGTCTTTTATAAGGAGATAAGAGCACATTTCAAGGAAAGAGGGAATTTAGATTCATAGTTCTGGTTAAACGAAATAGGCCATGTTCTGCAAGTGAATGCATATTTAAAAAAAATTCTAAGTATTAATGACATTTCAACAGCTTACTTAATAATGATCATCAAAGAGAACCTATAGGAGAAATGTAAGAAGGATTCGGCATGAGAAAAATCTATAAAAATAATACACTAATTTAATAGAAGAGAAAGAATAATCATATATCAATTGACTCAACAGAAAAATCTCTTGATTAATTCAAATTCTTCATTTTTTTTTTTAATTTAAAAACCTTTATTAGCAAACTAAGAAGCCCTGATGATACAGTGGTTAAGAGCTCAGCTCCTAATCAAAAAGTCGGCAGTTCAAACACACCAGCTGCTGTGTGGAGGAAAATACCTGGCAAACAGCTTCCATAAAAACTGAAGTCTAGGAAACCATATTGAGCAGTTCTACTCCGTCTTATAGGGTCGCTGTGTGTTGGAATAGATTCTGTGGCGATCTATTTTTAGTATTAGCAGACTGGTAATAGAATTTCCTTTAATTGATAAAGGTTTATTATGGATTATATTACATCTTAATCCTTGTACCTGTAAATATGATCCTATTTGGGGGGGTTCTTTTGTTATGTTAATGAGGTCATATCAATGTAGGTTGGGTACTAATCCTAATCACCCTGTGTTATAAAAGAATAGGCACAAATACAAGCACAGGTGGAAGACAGACACCAAGAAATGCCAAGAAAAACCAAGGAATGCCAAGGACATCATGGGGCTACTGACAAGGCAGGGCCTCCCCCTACAGCCACTCCCTGAATCAAACTTCTACCGCCTAAACTGTGAGAAAATAAATTCCTGTTCTTTAAAGCCACTCCCTTGTGGTATTTGTGTTATGGCCAAAAAAACCAAAAAAAAAGCCAAACCCAGTGCCATTGAGTCGATTCCGACTCATAGCGACCCTATAATAATTAAGACAAGGTTAAAAACCAAACAGAAAAAAAAAAAAGGAAAATGAAAAAGAGAATACAGCATAGATTATTCTTAATGGAGAAGGTTTAGATATATGCCATTTAATATGCAAGAAAACAAAAGTTCCCCAGACATTGCTAAGGTTTAACATAGAACCGGAAGCACTGGTAAGAGCTCCAAAGAGTGAAAAAATAAATAACTAAAAGCTAAGTGGACTGTAAGGGAATTCTAAAACTGTCATTGTTTGCAGATGATTTGATTGCCTACCTGTAAAACTAAGCCAAATCAGTAGACAAAATGTTGAACTGAGTAAAATATACAGCAAAAAAGCTGTAGCATTTCTTCAATCTAATACTTTGCAACTAGAACGTAAATGTTAAAAATTTCATTATCAATAGTAAAACAACTGTAAAATACCTAAACGTCAACCTCCCCTAGTAGATCCATGATCCCTATGGAGGCAATTTAGAAACTTAGACAATGAAAAGAATGTATGTATATAATCTGAATATATTGGAGATATCCCAGGCTCTTTGATGAAAAGAAGTAATATTATAATGATGTAAATTTTCTCCTAATTAAGGTTTGGATACAATGCAGACCCATTAAAAATTTAAGTTCATTTCTTGTTTTTAAGGAAAGTTGAGTACTTTTTTTCTCTAAATTTAACCTGAAAACTAATAGTTCATGAGAACTATCTAATTTTAAATCACTAATGCTATTGTTAGTTGCCATTGAGTTGGTTCTAACTCATGGTGACCCCACATGCTTCTACTAAAATCAGTTTAAACAGCTGGACAAAATATATTCAATAATAATTCGATTCTGTTGGAGGACATTCAAACAAGCATGACTTAAAAGTCTATGATCCCTGAAAGAAGAATATATAAGTTGAGCTCCATTTCCCTATATGCTTTATTTTTACAGGCATTGCCCAAATAACAGTGTGTGGGAATAGACCAAAAGGAGAGAGAGCAACTTTACAGGAGTAAAGAGAAACCTTGGTGCTCTGGGCTGCTAAAGAGGCTGGCTGGCACTTGAGAGGCAAAATCTCAGGGAAGGGAAAACTAACAAAAAGTTCTCCAAAATCTTTCAAGTCATGACTCTATCCCCAAGTTGGACATGCACGAGGTAAGAATCCAAGACTTCCAGCCAGAAAAAAAGCAAATAGGAAGTTAAAGAACTGAGGAGATGGCTGTCAGATGCCTGGTGCTGGGAAGAGAGAGAGTAGTTAAGTCCTGCCAGATTAGAAACAGTCTTGGCAGACACCCCAGTCTTTTAGTTGAAACCCCACAAGATCCATGCTTTAAGAATAAGGGCCATCTCTAGCAGTAAGAATTACATCCCAGAGTAAAAGCTATGTCTTAGGAGTAAAGGAAATACGGAAAGAGACTAAGCTATCAAAAGTCCGAAGTCAAGCCTCGAAGAAAAGATACGTTGCACGTGATCACGTTAGAAACTGACAACTTTGAAAGCCACATTCCATAATTTATTGTAATAATATTCTGGTTCTCAGTTTCTAACAAATAGACTTCTAATACAATCTACCACGATAATATGCCTGACTTTTTTTTTTTTTTGACGTGATTCTAACACTGCTGTAAACTTCATGAAGTGTAGATTCTATGCTATTATTTATCTCTGTATCAACAGCAAGCCCTATAACACTATTATATGGTTTCAATAAATGCTTGTAAGATAAATAACTATTACTATTTATGGAACCTATTCTATCTGAGGGAAACCCTGGTGGTGCAGTTGTTAAGAGCTACGGCTACTAACCAAAAGGTCGGCGGTTCGAATCCACCAGGCACTCCTTGGAAACCCTATGGAGCAGTTCTACTCTGTCCTATAGGGTCGCTATGAGTCAGAATCTGCTCAAGGGCAATGGGTACCCTATCTGGATGTCCTGGCAGTGCAGTGAGTGGTTAAGCGCTTGGCTGCTAAGCAAAAGGTCGGAGGTTCAACTCACCAGGCTCCTAGCAGGAGAAAGGTGTGGCAGTCTGCTTCTGTAAAGATTACTGCCTCGGAAACCCTATGGGGCAGTTCTCTGTACTACAAGGTCGCTATGAGTCAGGGTCGGCTTGACATCAACGGGTTTTTTACCCTATCTGATGCTTTCAGTCCCGGCTACTCCTTGGACTTCACCTGACCTAGTAGTACTCCTTGTCCAGGTGAGCAAAGAATGCCTATCTCAACTTTTAAACTCAGGGCTTCGTTGTCTACTGCTTTGAATGCTAAATCTCTTGACTCGTCAAGTATAAGACATAAAGTCAGATACCTCAATCTATGACAGATTAATGGTGGTACAATTACGCCAGTTATGAGTAAATATTACTTCTACAACTAAATTGATTTAATTAACATATGTAAAGAGCTCAGAACAGTGTCTGGCACATAGCAATTATTTTAAAATTCATCTAGTCAAAGAAATTGCAGATATTTCCAAAGAAAAAGTAGATATTTGTGACTAAAACTTGATGATTAATATTGCTAATCAGATGAAGGATAATGAAAGTAAACCTAATATTTAACAACTTTAAAATTACAGCAGTGGTGTAATGAAATGGAAATATTTGCCTTTTTGGAAAACATTTTAAAAAGCTCATCTACCACAGTCTAGTACACAGAATTCTCATCTTTTGCCAGTATTATGTGCCAAAAGATAAGTTTATAAAACAACGTTTGCCGTTTCTCACTATTATATTGTGTGAGGTTGCTTGAATCTTGATCAGCAATATTTAAATGGCTGAGCTGTTCTCATTATTTATTCATTAGATGTTATTTTATAGAAAAGCAAGGTATATATTGTATACTTAATATGTTTAATAATGAAAATGTATATTGAGGTAAATATAGTAATATATTGGGAAATTGGATAGAAGAGTGAAAATGAAACATGCTTTCCACAAAATAAACCTCAGGATTTTAATGTAACACTAAGTAAATATCTACTGTCAATTACTAAGTTCATACAGAGTAAGTGAAAGCAATTATCTTATTTTCTTTTTCTAAAAATAGGAAAACAGTTAAAAAGTATAATTTCCTTATTCTTCCTCGATGTTGCATTTCAGCACAATAAACATAATTGGAATAAAATTTTCCATAGATAATATATGAGTAATATGTTATCTAAGAACTTTAAAAAGTTTCCATTTCACCTTCCACTTATGGTCAATTCGCTTGCATATTCCTTCTTGTTCTTCAAAGAAGAGATTACATTTATACCAAGTGAAAAGTTTCAATATATGAGATACAAATACACATCTGAACATTTGCTTTGTCATATAATGAATTGATTTTACAAAGCTATGAACCATCTTGAGTTTATGAGCTTTTGGAAATAATGACTTTCGTTAGAGTTTGTAATGCATTCTACGTGATAGCATAAAAAAAAATTATCAGCAGAGTAATCTCCCCTTCATAATGATCACCTTCATTGGGTAATAAACTGCTCTTGTATGTTCATAAAATACTCTCTGTGGAATATTTTCAAAATAATATGCATATAACTTCACATTAGGTTTTTATGAGCAGTGAATAGGTTACTATATTCAAGACCAGACTTTAAAAAAAAAGTCTCTGCTTTGAAAAAAAAATGTGCTTGTGTAGAAATATAAAAGTTATCAATACTTATCAGACTTATGCCTATCAACTTAGCAGAAAGCCTTCCCTTTAGTGTTTACAAACTTAATTAGACACATATTTGCTGGTCTTACCTCTGACCTCTTGTTCCTATATAACAGGTATTGTTATTTTTCATATGTTCTCATTCCTTCCCCTTAAGGATAAACGGTCTTTTATACTATAATATCCAGTGCTGTCAAGTCGATTCCAACTTATAGTGATCCTATAGTAGAAGAGAAAATATATATTCTACCAACAATAGCAATAAGAAATAGTACAAATATTATAATATCTTCTTGAACTTTCTTTTAGTTATCCATGAGTATAAATAACCCTGTTAAATGATATAGTAAGAAGAATATATTACCTTAGATATATTATGTGTACAATGACTTTTTAAATTAAGATATAATATTATCATTATTATTGATTTAAGTATAATCAACACCCACAGCAAATTTCATAAACTGACTGATAACATATCTCTTGCATAATTTCCTAAGGAACATATAACAGCGTAGAGGACTGCAATACCAAAGATGAACTCACAGAATAAATTCTGAAATTTAAGACATTTTTAAATCATATCCTTACATTAAGGACTCTTACCTTCTGAACTTTCAAACTTTATATTTATGTCCTTATGACTTCATTGGAAACCCTGGTGGTGTAGTGGTTAAAAGCTACAGCTGCTAATCAAAAGGTTGGCAGTTCGAATCCACCAGGTGCTCCTTGAAAACCCTATGGGGCAGTTCTACTCTGTACTATAGGGTTGCTTTGAGTTGGAATCAACTCGACACAATGGGATTGTTTGTTGTTTGTTGTTTATGAGTTCATTATTTCTGCTTTGTGATGATATGTATAATTTCACTGTATAGAATGTAAGATCTTTATAGGCAGGGTTTTGCCCGTTTGACCTTTGTAACTTCCTCAGTTACTAACAGTGTTTTCACAAAGCAAAGTTTCCACAAATGTTTTTGAATCGATGATTAAATCAGCATTTCATCTTTCATTTCAATGACTTAAAGGTCAAATTAATAATTAGAGCTAATATTTACTGAGTGCTTTCTAGGTAGTAGACATTGTTCTGAGAATGTTTGATTTAATCTGCACTAAAACCCAAAGTGTAATAAGAATGACTGTGTTAGTGAATGGCTTGTGTGAATTATCAGCTCCTGAAAATCTCTAACATGTAATTTAATTTTATATTTATTTACATATTTTAGGTAGAAAATTTAGGGAAAATATTCAAAGAAAAACAAAATTAATTTTAAAAAACAAAACAGATTTATTGTTGGGAAGAATCAGAGGTAGAAAATAACATTAACTTCTTCAAAGTTTCCATTATCTTGGGAATAAAGTTAACCAAGTTTAAAAAGTAGCAAAAAAAAAAAATTGTTTCCAACACTTACTATGCTTATAACAATACAATCTCCTGGATTTGTATTGTTGGACCAATTCAGTATCACTGTGAGATAAATGCAGTGTTTTATCAAATACCTTTAGGATCACGTGTCCTGTTGCCATTGTCATTCCATTTTGAAAAATATGTAATTATCAGATGGCCTCCCACCTCTCACATCATAGAAATAGTTGCTTTCTTAAAAATATATGACTCACGTAGTTTACTTTTGAAAACAAATAAGAAAGCCACTTAGTTTATTTAGTTTTTTTCAGGAATTAATTTATGTCATTCACATAATTTAGTTTAATTTTGGTTTTGTTTTATTTTCATTTAAGTAAAAGTGGTATATAATCAATCCCTGACTTTGCCAAGTCTTTTAAAAAGTGTCACAGTTATATAAAGAATGATTTAATGAACATATCTTTTTCTCGATTTGGAGACATAATTTATCTAAATTCAAGATCCAGTGAAAATCAATATCTCATTAAATGCTAAGAGCAAATTAATGTTTGTCTTAAATGCTTTATTTTGGAGCAGCTGGGAATGCCACAGCGGAAGCTGAGAAAAAGCATTTAAACAAAAAACAAAGAACAAAAAACATGGTGTCAAGCAAGGCTTACTCCAGGCATTTAAGAATGAAAAGGAAAACTGCTCCTCACACACTTGGCTAGGACATGGGAGTTCTCAATTAAGAGATTGATTTTCCTTTAAAAGTAGAAAAAGGACAGGAATAAAGAAAAAAAAAAAACTTTCAACATGGTCCTTGTGAATTACAGCAAGAGTTTCTTTTATTAGGGACATGCTGCAGGTGTGTATCTTCATTTAAAAGCTGTGTCTTTTATTTTAAATGTGGTGATTTCCCCCTGTGGTCATAAATTTAGGACAGCTTCTATTAAATTTAATTACTTTCTGTAGCAGCACGCAGCTGGGGAAGATTTAGCTCCCAGGAAAGGGTGCTGACAAATAGATGGCTCTTCTAAACAAAGATCATGCTGTCTTGTGTATGTTCATTCATATAGCCAAGATTGAAAAATTGAGCTGTGCAATACAGGCAGGCATTTGGTTAAAGAAAATAAAAGGCCAAATCACTTGCAATACCATGATTGCTATTAGAAAATCTGAATACTTTCTTTACGGAAATACATTTTGTGCAATGAGAAACAGTGATTATTTATTATTCTATATCCACTGATTTGGAAAAAAACAAATGAGGGAAACTTTCTCAGTAAAAACTACCATCTAAGAACTGATCATGGCTTTAGAGACATTATTTTTTCTGCACTTATGTTATAAAAGCCTTGTAGAGTTTAATGTGAATGGCTACAAACAACATTCAAAATACCCTAGAAGCAATGAGATCTTCTTTATTCCTATAATAAAAATAAGAAAACACGTATATGGGGCTGTGAGATGTATAGCCCACAGGAGTATAGTTATACAAAGATACAACCAAATTAAGGATGGTTTCACCAATAAATGTAAATATCATTGTTGGTCTTGCTGATAAGATTACTATTAGTTGAATTTAGTTGTACTGAGAGTGACAAAAGTATATTGAGAAGTGAGTATCTTCCTATTTTCTATTCAAGGTCATCTAAACTTCCTTTTTCCCCAGGGTTAGGCTGCTAACCAAAAGATTAGCAGTTCAAATCCACCAGCTGCTCCTTAGAAACCCTATGGGGCAGTTCTACTCTGTCGCATTGGGTCATTACGAATTGGAATTGACTCAACGGCAACAGGTTTATCAAACACTGCAAGCTACAATCATTACCAGTTGCCCTCTAGTCGATTCTGACTCTAGTGACCCTATAGGTCAGAGTAGAACTGCCCCACAAGGTTTCCAAGTAGGGCCTGATGAATTCGAACTGTCAGCGTTTCGGTTAGCAATCGCAGCTCTTAACCACCGTGCCAACAGGGCTCCACAATCATCATAGCAGGTTAATTAACCAATGCTTTTTTTTTTTTTTTAACAATAAATGGAAAGCCAAAGACAGAAATTACATTTTCTGTGTCTGTGTGTTCTGTGGTCTCTGTGTGGTGAAAATGGTTAATGTGCTCAGCAGCTAACTGAAACGTTGGAGGTTCAAGACTACCCAGAGGGGGCTTAGTAGAAAGACCTGGTGATTTGCTTCCAAAAAATCATCCACTGAAAACCCTACACATCACAGTTCTATTCTGATACTCACTTCATGGGAAAGTTGCCATGATCTGGAGTAAACTAACAGCAACTAGTGACATACTTGTGGTGCACAGGGCTTCAAACCCCTGCTGACCATTTGCATTTCTAACAAGTTCCCTGCTGAGAATTTGCATTTCAAGTTTCCTGGAAGTTATACATAAGAATTACCTGGGGATCTTGTTAAAATGCAGATTCTGAGTCAGTATATCTGGGGTGAAAATGCAAATTCCACCCAGAATGAACTGAAGTGAACTAGCTCGAAGTCCTTGTTGTACGTGTACTCTTAGAAAACAATAAGACTCTTTTTTGGGGGGAGGGATTTAATAGGAAATAGTAAGTTGAGCCATTAGAAATAGGTCAGACTCAACTGAGTAACAGAATCTTTATGGACAGCAAAAGAGAAAATGAATGGCAAAATACAAAAACAAAACAAAACAAAGACATTAATAATAATAGATTAATAGAAAAAGAAACTATAGGGACATACAATTCTTTGTAGTAAAAGAGTAAATATTAAGATGAAGGAACAACAGTTTTGCCCTTCTCCTCTGAGAAGGGAATGAACATCTCTGCATGTGAGGCAGTTTTCAAAGTATTCCAGAAAGTGAGCTTCCACAAAGAAAAAAGTGGTTCTGAAAACTCATCAGTCTCCCAGACAAGTCAAACTTAAGTTCACACATTGCACACACAAGTTGCCTCAAATGTAGTCCCAAGATCCCAAGAAGCCACAAGACTACTAGGATGAAGACCCAGCTAGTAGCAGTGATCCCTTCACGGGTGCTATATTTATCTGGCCTCATTGAGTCGCACACTTGAGACAGTTACACAGTGTTGGCAAAGTGAAAGTCATTTTTGTTACTCATAGAAAACAGATAACAAATAATAGTGACAGATTTATGATAAGCTGGTCCCCACTGGGCTTGGAAAACTGCCTGGGCAGAAATGTAGACTCCTCTACACATGCCTGACGTTGCACCATAGAAGAAGACTCCAAAGTCCTTTCCTCACCTGGCTTTATACCCCAGGGGCTACGTGACTGCATGCACTAAGCACAAGTGCAGATCTAATGGCCTGACAACCCAAGGAAAGTTATGGTTAGACATTTAGGCACCAGCCTGAATGGGAATATTACCTCATTAACCCTGCTGCTTATCTGGCCAAAACATCAGGCTTCAAAGTGAGCTGTAGTTTGTCCTGAAGCCTAACGATGCTAGCAGAGGGAGAAATGAAGTGGACTGGGGAGGTGGAGGTGCGAGGGCACGGTGGGGGTGGAGGTTGAGGGTTGGGGAGTGGAGGTAGAGGGGTGGGTGAGGAGGCATGGCCATTGTACTGTCTGAGAGATTGCCTTCTTTCAGTCCACCTACTGGGACAACTTTCCTGATTTTAAACCATGCAGCATCCCATTGTTCTGTTCAAATCACTGCCTCCTGGTCTATGTACAGTTTCCCAATGAGCACAATTAAGTGTTCTGGAATTTCCATTTTTCCTAATGCTATCCATAATTTTTTTTAATCCATAATTTGTTAAGATCCACACAAATACATTTGCATAGTCAATAAAACACAGGTAAATATCTTTCTGATATTCTCTGCTTTCAGCTAGCATGCACTGACATCAACAGTGACATCTCTCGTTCTATGTCCTCTTCTGAACTGCTTGAGTTTCTGGCAGTTCCCTGTCGACGTACTGCTACGTTTTTGAATTATGTTCAGCTCAGCATAATTTTACTTGCATGTGATACTAATAATATTGTTGGATAATTTCTGCATTCTGTTGGATTAGCTTTCTTTGGAATGGGCACAAATATAAATTCTTCTAGTCAGTTCACCAGGTTGCTGTCTTCCAAATTTCTTGGCACAGACAAATGTCCAGCATCATGTCCCTTTGTTAAAACATTTTAGTTGGTGTGTGCTCAATTCCTGGAGCCCTGGTTTTTGCCAGTACTTTCAGTGCAGCTTGGACTTCTTCCGTTCATGATCATATGCTACCTCCTGAAATGGTTGAATGTCGACCAATTCTTTCTGGTACAGTGGCTCTGTGTATTCCTTCCATCTTCTTTTGCTGCTTCCTGCGTCATTCAGTATTTTCCGTGTGGGTCTTTCAGTATTGTAACTCAAAGCTTGAATTTTTTCTTCAGTTCCTTCAGCTTGATAAATGCTGAGCGTGTTCTTCCCTTTTGGTTTTCTAACTCCAGGCCTTTGCATATTTCATTATAATACTTGGTCTTCTTGAGCTACCCTTTGATATCATCTGTTCATTTCTTTTACTTCATCATTTCTTCCATTCACTTTATCTACTCAAAGCTCAAGAGCAAGTTTCAGAGTCTCTTTAGTACCCATTTTGTTTTTTTTTTTTCTTTCCTGTCTTTTTAATGACATTTTTCTTTCTTCGTGTATGATATACTTGATGTCTTTCCACAACTCATCTGGTCTTAGCTCATTAGCATTCAATTCATCAGATCTATTCTTGAGATGGTCTCTAAATTCAAGTGAGACATACTCAAGTTCACTCTTTGGCTCTTCTGCATGTGTTCTAATTTTCTTTAGCTTCAACTTGAGCTTGCATACTAGCAGTTGATGGTCCATTCTGCAGTTGGCCCCTGGCCTTGTTCTGACTGACAATATTTAGCTTCTCCATCATCTCTTTTCACATATATAGTTGATTTGATTACTGTATATTTGATCTCAGGAGGTCCATGTGTAGAGTCGCTGTTTATGTTTTTGAGAAAAAGTATTTGCAGTGAATAAGTCATTGATCTTACAATCATGCAGTCTCCACGGTCATTTCTATCACCAAGGCCATATTTTCCAACTACTGATCCAACACTAGGTACAAGAAATAGCATTTCTAACACATTGAATTCCTAATTTTTTTCCAAGAAAAACTTGCCACACTGGTAAAATAATATAAATATTTACATTTATTTTACCCATTGATGAATTCACTCCCTTCTGGCTTTTAGAAAATATTAAATGTATGTTGCACTATTTTTTTTATGTATATTATGAAAATAATAAATTCATTAATTACTACATCACCTCACTTCCTCCTCACCACGTTGTCTGACATCAATCAGCTGACCAACAGTGGAGCTGCCTCAACAGCTCAGAGCATGTGTATCAAGTTCCTGCTCGTGTCTAAGGAGCTGCGCAGACAGGAGATGAAGGCCAGAGGAGGGAGAGATTAGTACAACACAAGTTAGCCTTGCTGTATTTCTTGATTTACCACCGCTGTCTTTGTAAGTTTCAGGGAAAAAAAAAAAAAAAAAAAGCTATGCATCAGAACAGTTTTTGTTCATTAGTGGAATAGGAAATTATTAGCGTATTTATTTCTATCAGAGAGATTAAAAAATACAGATTAGAAAAATATACATTTAACACACATTTACTCATTCAACACATATTACTGAATTCATTGAAATGCACTTTTTACCACTGTGGTTATACCCTTTTGTCATATGTTTAAGAAAAATGCAATCATTAAAAAACTATATATAGGTATGAATTAAATGCTGAGTATTAAAAGTGTTTCTTAATTGTTGGGATTTCAGTAAAGATGGTATCGGAATGTCAGTCTTAATTGTTGAGGTGTCAGTTTGTGCTAGTGCCAGCCTTCTTAGGGATAGAAAAAATAATCCCAGAGAGCTTCAATGATTTGCTCAAGTAGTAGTGCTAAAAATTGGAACAGAGAGATCAAATGGCTCTTTATTCTAATTACATTTCTTATTCAGTTTCACTGTACTATCTCTTACAGAATTTCAAGAAAAGTCTCAATAACGAAAATGAACTTGATCTGGACCAAAAGATGGACAGAATTTAGAAACAATAAGGAGAGAAAGAAATACCTCCCAGCCAGCAAATGGCATGAACAAAAGCGTGAAGCAGTTACCATGGTTGCAGTACATTAGAGAGCGTGAGCACAGAGAGCTCTGTCGGGTAAATACAAATAATTTGGTGAAGAAAAGGCAGAGAAGGTCCAGGAAGAAAACAGAAGTTGCCTGAGGGAGAAATCCAGGCTCAGTTTTAACAAATGTGACCTTTGTTAGAATCAGGATGACAATTTTATTAGGCTAATGCCTAGAGACGATAAAGGAAAGCATAACTTATTTTCTTCTCCACCACCACCAAGAGAGTCATTATTCTTACACACATGCTTTTGCAACATGAAAGTTATCAACTCATGGTGGCAGAATTAATTGCTGTATCACTGGTGGTGGTTGTAGGGCACCAAGATTTTGGCCATAGATACTTAAGAAACAAAAATGACTCTACACAAACATTATCATTTCCATGAATAATTCTAATTATCAACTAAAGAAGTACTCTTTTCTTATGAAGGCCTATGAAGGAAATGATGCAGAAAATACAGTCATTCTTTAAATCATTCCTTTAAATTAACCATTGAAAAAAATAAGGGACTGACATAGGTTCTCTAATGTTAAAACTAGAGGGGACCATAGAAACCATCTACTCCAACCTCAATGTATTATAGATTAAAAAAAAAAGAGAGAGAGAGAGAGAGACTTGCATAAAGCTTATACAGCTAATAGCACAAAATAAATTATGGTAAAATTTACATTAACCCTTTTCATAGATAGATATGTGAGTATCCTTAAAACTTGAATGAAAGTTTTATGTTTCTATAAAATAGTTGCTGTGTGCCTTAGAGTTGATCTCACTCATAGCAACACTATAGGACAGAGTAGAACTGCCCTATAGAGTTACTTTTTTTCTTTTTTTCAACATTCTTCCTATCTCAACTTTGAGTTCCCTATTTCCATTTGTCCAGCTTTCCTGTCCTGTCCTGCCTTCTCATCCTTGCCCCTGGCCTGGCGTGATCATTTAGTCTCGTGTTTTTATATGGTTGAGCTACTGAGCTACGTGTATTATCAGTTGTTTTATGACCCACTGCCAACGAGTCAATTCCGACTCATAGTGACCATATAGAACAGAGTAGAACTGCCCTATAGAGTTTCCAAGGAGCACCTGGTGGATTCAAACCGCTGACGTTTTAGTTAGCAGCCGTAGCACTTAACCACTATGCCACCAGGGTTTCAGGTTGCTTTATAGGCCTGTTCTTAATCTTTGGCTGAAGGGTGAATCTCAGGAGTGACCTCAGTTCTGAATTAAAAGTGTGTCTAGGGGCCGTACTCTCAGGGTTTCTCCAGTCTCTGTGGGACCAGTAAGCCTGGTCCTTTTTTTGTGAGTTAGAATTTTGTTCTACATTTTTCTCCAGCTCTGTGCAGGGCCCTCTATTGCGATCCTTGTCAGAGCTGTCGGTGGTTGTAGTCGGGCACCATCTATTTGTGCTGGACTCAGTCTCGTGGAAGCTGTGGTAGTTGTGGTCCATTAGTCCTTCGGACTAAACTTTCTTTTGTTTTCTTCATTCTACCTTGCTCCAGAAGCAGCCTATATGGTTTCTTGGCTGTAATACTTACAGGAGCAGGTCACTAGATGTTTTCTTTCATGGATAGTAAATAAAACTAAAAGTATCTATAACACTTAGTATAATTTTGTTTACACAATTTAGTTTTAATTTTATTATTTAGATCAACAAAAGATTACTCAACATTTTTGTTTTGTAATAAAAAAAATTTTTTTTTTTTTAAGCAGTTGGGAAAAGCCAAAGTCAACTGATTCTATTTTAAAACTGAGATTCCTTTCTTCTTTTTAAGGATGTGTCCTTGACAAAGTTTACTTTCTACAGAATGTATTATTTTTAAATCAATCGGCTTTTTACATTTGGGATGCTTTAAGTAAAAATAGAGGGATCACTAGGTGGGATATTCATTCCATGAAGAATGGGACGCTAAACAAAGATATATGCTGCCAGATTGCAATTAATAGAGAATAGAAGATAACCACAGTTTTAAAGAGAAGCATGATGGATGCGTTTGAATATAGTATCCTTGCAAATACAAAGTAACTTATAAAAACTTGATATTCCTCCTTTACTCCAGCATGCTTTGTTTTAAGAATAGTCATCCCAGGTTTATATGTTGTTGTTTATTTTAATACTACTCCTTCCACCTTATTTGCTTAATTATTTATTGACTAACCCAGTGTAGTTCGAATAACTAACTAGACTTTTCATCCCCCTTGAGCTTTGCCTTCCTCATAAACTTAAATGGGAAATATTCATCTCACAATTGCTAAAGATATTAGGGCTGGCTCTTGAGTCAACTACAAATGCTAGTTTTGTCCATATTATCTATCTTTAGTGTCCAAGGTTATGTTTTATCCATCTGTTTTAATAAAGGTCTTGGCTCTGTGGGACTACAAATAAGAAACTAGAAATAGAACTTACATTATAATCAAGCAATCATGCCCCTCAGCATAGACCCTAAAGATCTAATACTAAAGGCACAATCAGACATATGCACACCTAAGTTCATTGCAACACTATTCACAATAGCAAAAACATGGACACAACCTAAATACCCACCAATGGATGAGCTGATAAACAAAATGTGGTACATATATTCAATGGAATACTATGCAGCTATAAAGAATAATGATGAATTCTCAAAATATATTAAAAAATGGATGGATCTGGAGGACATCAGGCTGGGTGAAATAAGTCAACCACAAAAGGCAAATACTGTATGACCTCACTTTTATAAAAATATAAGAATGATCACTGGTGGTTACCCCGTATAGGTGGGGGCAAAGGGTATCACACTTTCGATAGAGATAGCACTTGTTACTTCTGGTGATGGGAAATATAATATCATATACCAGTGAAGTGTGCACAGCTTGACCAAGGAAGGTAAATGATGTCACTAAGAGTACAGAAGAGAAAGGATATTTTTGGTAAATTCTATGACATATGCAACTGTGCAACAAAAAGTAAAAAATAGGAGTGTGGTTACATATGTATATATGTATGCATACAAATGTACAGGTATGTATATGTGGGCTTATATAGATGAATCTATATGCAGGTGTATATATAGGTGAGTATATGCATCCAGATATATTCATATATACAATAAAGCACACAGGGGCACAAATATGGATACTACCTAAATTTAACCAAACACCTTGTGGGACTGATTTATGGGATCTGAAGGCTTAGGGCCATAGTCTCATGGGACAGCTCAGTCAATTGGCATAATACAGTACATAATCTAGTACATAAAGTTTTATGTTCTACATAAAAAATTGGTCGTCTAAGATTCACTATTGGGATCTATGCCTTTGGAGCAAAAGAAAAAGAAGCAAACCAAAGACTCAGAGAAGAAACTAGTCCACAGGTCTAATAGTCTACACAAACCACGACCTCATCTACCCTGAGACCAGAAGGACTAGAGAGTATTCAGTTACCACTACTGGCCATTCTGATCAGGAACACAATAGATGGATCCTGATAGAATGGGAGCAAAATGGGGAACACAACTCAAATTCTTAAAAAGTATTGGACCAGTTGAGACTGGAGAACTTCCCAAGGCCCTCGTCCTGAGATAGTCTTTAAAATTTGAACCAAACTATTCCATGAGGTCATCTTTTAGCTAAATAAGAGATTGGCTCATAAAATAAACAATATCATTTGTGAGTACTGTGCTCCTTTAAAAGATCACCTATATGACACCAAACAGCCAACATTTACTCAAAAGCAAAGATGAAAAGGCAATGGGGACAGGGGAACTAGATTACTGGAAATGAAACAACCGGAACAAAAATAATGGGAAAGTCGACACACTGAAAAATGTAACCAATGTCATTGAACAAATTGTGTAGAAATTATTCAATGGGAACCTAATTCGTTGTATAAACCAAAAAATTAATAAAATATTTTACTTTATATGTGTATATATATGTGTATATATAGGAGCCCTCATGGCACAGTGGTTAAGAGCTCTGCTACTAATCAAAAGGTTGACTTCACCAGCAGCTTCTTGGAAACCCTATGGGCCAGTTCTGCTCTCTCCTGTAGGGTCTCTATGAGTCAGAATCGATTTAACAGCAACAGGTTTGGGTTTTGGTTTATGTATATATATCAACATATATATCAGCCAAAAAAAGTCAATAGTCCCACAGTGTGAGTCTAATTTTTCCCTCTGTTTTGCACCTTTATGCTTTCTTTCACTTTGATATTCTTCCACTTATTCAGTTCTTGACTATGTTAACCAAAAAATCTTTCCCACCTAAAATAGTATCTAATTTTCCCTTAGTTTTTACTGACAACTTGTTTTATTCTAAAAAAAAAATAGTTAACAATGTTCTGGAAGTTAACAATATTCTAGTTGCCTAGTTGTCCACCTCTTCCCTGTTTTCTCTGTGACCTTGGGGAATGTTAACCACCCTTCTTTCTTTATCACTCTAACAGTTTTCTTGCTCTCATTGATTTTTTTTGTCCTTCGACTTCTCTAAATCTTCTCAATATCTCACTGAACACTCTTACCTCTTTCTAGACATAAGGCTTGTACCTTACAAATTTTCTCATTTTGCATTAAATATGAATTTTTTCCCCAAATCTTATTTTTAGCTCTTCTTTTTTTCTCCACACCATGTTGCTTTTTAATTCCTAATTTTCTTCAAATAGCATATCCACGAGAATTATTTATGCAGTCTTATGCAGAGCCTCAATTGGTTAATACATTTGTTCCTTAGTTGTTTATCCTGTACTTTACTCTCCCCTGTCCCTATAGGACGGTTCTACTCTATCATACAGGGTTTCTATGAGTTGGAATTGATTGAAGACAATGGGTTTTGTTTGGATTTTGGGTCCATAAATGAATTCCTAATTACTGCCAGCACTTTCCACCACACAAGGCAGCCCCAGGGATGAAGTTCCTGAGATCTGCACTCAGGCAGACACAGGGACACATTTGCCTTTCCCATGAAATGAAACACACAAACATCAATATCCTAGGCATTAATGAGCTGAAATGGACAGGTATTGGCCATTTTGAATCAGATAATCATATGGTCTACTATGCCAGGAATGACAACTTGAAGAGGAATGGCATTGCATTAACCACCAAAAAGAACATTTCAAGATCTATCCTGAAGTAAAATGCTGTCAGTGATAGGATAATATCTACATCCCTACAAGGAAGGCCAGTCAATATGACTATTATTCAAATGTATGCACCAACCACTAAGGCCAAAGATGAAGACATTGAAGATTTTTACTAACTTCTGCAACCTGAAATCGATTGAACAAGCAATCAGGATGCACTTATAATTACTGATGATTGGAATGCAAAAGTTGGAAACAAAGAACAAGGATCAATATTTCAAAAATATGCCCTTGGTGATAAAAACGATGCTGGAGATCGCATGATAGAATTTTGCAAGACCAACGACCCCTTCATTGCAAATACCTTTTTTACCAACATAAATGGTAAGTATACATGGGGACCTTACTAGATAGAATGCACAGTAATCAAATTGACTACTTCTGTGGAAATAAACTATGGCAAAGCTCAATAATATCAGTCAGAACAAGACCAGAGGCAGACCTCAGAACAGATCATCAATTGCTCGTATGCAAGTTCAAGTTGAAACTGAAGAAAATTAGAACAAGTCCTCAAGAGCCAAAGTAAAACCTTGAGTATATCCTACCTGAATTAAGAGACCATCTCAAGAATAGATATGATGCATCAAACATTAATTGCCGAAGACCAGACAAGTTACGGAATAACATTGAGGACATCATACATGAAGAAAGCAAGAGGTCATTAAAAAGACAGGAAAGAAAGAAAAGACCAAAAAGAATGTCAGAAGAGACTCTGAAACTTGCTCTTGAATGTCAAGTAACTAAAGCAAAAGGAAGAGATGATGAAGTAAAAGAACTGAACAAAAGATTTCAAAGGGCAGCTAGAGAAGACAAAGTAAGGTATTATAATGACATGAGCAAAGAGCTGGAGATAGAAAACAAAAAAGAAAGAACATGCTTGTCATTTCTCAAGCTGAAAGTACTGAAGAAAAAATTCAAGCCTCGAGTTGCAATATATAAGGATTCTATGGGGAATTCTCCTGCAAAGAACCTCTTTAAAGTGTTGAAAAATAAAGATGTCACCTTGAAGACTAAGGTGCGCCTGACCCAAGCCATGGTATTTTCAATCGCATCATATGCATGTGAAAGATGGACAATGAATAAGGAAGACAGAAGAAGAATTGACACCTTTGAATTGTAGTGTTGGCGAAGAATATTGAATATACCATGGACTGCCAAAAGAACAAACAAATCTGTCTTAGAAGTGCAGCCAGAGTGCTCCTTAGAACCAAGGATGGTGAGACTGCGTCTTATATACTTTGGACATGTTGTCAGGAGGGATCAGTCCCTAGAGAAGGACATCATGCTTAGCAGAGTACAGGGTCAGTGGAAAAGAGGAAGACCTTCAATGAGGTCGATTAACACAGTGGCTACAACAATGAACTCAAGCGTAACGATTATGAGGATGGCGTAGGACTGGGAAGTGTTTGGTCTGTTGTGCATAGGGTTACTGTGAGTCAGAACCGACTTGACAGCACCTAACAACAACAATAAGAACTCAAGGAAAATAGTAAATGATGAAGGAAGCATCAAAAGAAGATGGAAGGAACACAAAGAGTCATTATACCAAAAGTAATTGGTTCATGTTCAACCATTTCAGGAGGTAGCATATGATCAGGAACCAATGTTACTGAAGGAAGAAGTCCAAACTACACTGAAGGCACTGGCAAAAAGCAAGGCTCCAGGAATTGATGGAATATCAATTGAGATGTTTCAACAAATGCATGCAGCCCTGGAGGTACTCACTCATCTATGCCAAGAAATTTGGAAAACAGCTACCTGGCCAACCAACTGGAAAAGATTCATATTTATGCCTATTCCCAAGAAAAATGATCCACCTGAATGCAGAAATTACATAACAATATTATTAATATCACACACAAGTAAAATTTAGCTGAAGATCATTTAAAAGTGGCTACAGCAATATATTGATGGGGAACTGCCAGAAATTCAAGTCCGATTCAGAACAAGACATGGAACCAGGGATATCATTGCTGATGCCAGATAGACCTTGGCTGAAAGCAGAGAATACCAAAAAGATGTTTACCTGTGTTTTAATGATTATGATAATGCATTTTACTGTGTGGATCATAACAAATTATGGCTAACATTGTGAAGAATGGGAATTCCAGAACACTTAATTGTGTTCATGAGGAACCTATACACAGATCGAGAAACAGTCCTTTGAAGAGAACAAGGGGATACTGTGTGGTTTAAAGTCAAGAAACGTATGCGTCAGGGTTGTATCCTCTCACCATACCTACTCAATCTGTATGCTGAGCAAATAATCTGAGAAGCTGGACTCTATGAAGAACGGAACAGCAAGATTGGAGGAAGACACACTAACCACCTGGATTATACAGATAATGCAACCTTGCTTGGTCAAAGTGAGGAAGACTTAAGGCACTTACTGATGAAGATCAAAGACCACAGTCTTCAGTTTGAATTACACCTCAATGTAAAGAAGACAAAAATCCTCACAACCAGGCCAATAAGCAGCATCATGAAAAATGGAGAAAAGATTGAAGTTGTCAAGGATTTCACTTTATTTGGATCCACAATCAATACCCATGGAAACAGCTGTCAAGAAATCAAACGACATATTGCATAGGGCAAATCTGCTGCAAAAGACCTCTTTAAAGTGTTGAAGAGCAAAGATGTCACCTTGAAGACTAAGGTGCATCTGACCGAAGCCATAGTGTTTTCAATGGCCTCATATGCATGTGAAAGCTGGACAGTGAATAAGGAAGACTGAAGAAGAATTGACAACTTTGAATTGTGGTGTTGGCGAAGAATATTGAATATACCATGAACTGCCAAAAGAATGAACAAATCTGATCAAAGAAGTACAACCAGAATGTCCCTTAGAAGCAAGGATGGCAAGACTACGTCTCACTTACTTTTTACAAGAACATTATGCTTGGAAAGTAGAGGGTCAGCAAAAAGGAGGAAGACCCTCAACAAGATGGATTGACACAGTAGCTGCAACAATGGGCTCAAACATAAGGATAGTGAGGATAGCACAGGAACAGGTAGTGTTTTGTTCTGTTTTACATAGAGTCGCTATGGATTAGAACTGACTTGATGGCACCTAACAACAACAACAATAGGTGAGCTGTGGGATCTTGGATACCTTTGTCAGTTGTAGGATATTGGATAAGCTTCTAACCTTTTCTAATACTTTTTTTCTCCAGCAATATGGCTGGTTTAATAGCGGTATTATCTCAAGGTTTGGTATAAGGAGTAAAGAAGGAGAATTCAGAGAGGTAGAAAGTGAATAAGGAAATGGTGAGGAATAAAAACAAATTGAGCAGAAGTTCCCAAATTTTAATGGTTCACAAAGGCAAGCACCAAAGAGAAATCTTGAGAGGCTAAGAATTTAGGAAAACAATTGTATCTTAGACAAAGGATGTAGCAACCTTTGAAAAAAGATTTTTTTTTGTTTTTTTGTTTTACCTATATTTGGTAGCATTGTGCCTGCCATTTTCATGGAATCTTTGTTTTGGCTGATAGCACTACCACATATTTTATTCACTTCTCTTAATATAATAATTTGAATTCTACAACAGAAAAGGAAATTATTTCTGTATCTCTGTGTTTTTATAATTACCAAAGTCATTGTTTCTGTAGAAAATGTGGTCATACTTTGGATTCAGAAATGTATGTGTCCCTGTTGTGTAATACACAGCATTTTGTGTTTGTATATTATGAGCTAACTTGTTCTTACTTCTTATGTCTGTAAAACTCAGAACTTTTTTGACGTGCTAGTTTAGAAAAGGTAAATGAATTAATTTATTGTAACAAATATGCTATACCAACTAACATTTTCTCAGGAAATGTTCTTAGACTATAATTGATGGAGAACAAAAGAATCACATTCATTTTATAGAGAAACGAATTATGAAGTTAAAAACTTCTCCAAGGTACATAAAATGCTGATAGAAATCGTTCTACATTCCGATTTTCCCCTCTTCAAGCCATTGATATTTATAGGGAAGAGAAATGCACATGAATTATATATGTGTGTGTGTGTATACATATATATATGTCAATGGCCCATCAAAATTTCTGAATTAAATAGTGTTTGCGGATGAGCTAATCTTTTGAAGCTTAAAACATGGTGGCCTGCTACACTTTGACATGGTCGAAATAATATTTCCCTGCTTGACTATCCAATCTGTTGCCCTTTAATTATTTCTCCTATGCACCTAGCATTTTAAAATGGGATAAATTTTTTAGTAATTTGTTTACATTATCTGTTGGACCCCTAAGGTAGAAACACACTCCCATTGTTATGGCACTTTTAGTTCATTTACTCCAGTGTCATTTTTGAGATAATTTTAAGGGTGAAGACTTTAAATAGACAAAAAATCTAATTTGTCATGTATGCTTTATTCTCAATTTTCAAAAAAATTAAGCCATTAGAATATTTTAATTTTTTTTCATTTATCTTTTTTGTTACATCCATTTATTTGTTCTCAGTTTCCTCTGATTTTTAAAAATTGTATATGGACAGGGAAGATTGTTGGGCCAGATGGTCTCTAAAGTCCTTTTTAGTTTTTAATATCACACTTCTCTACAAAATTCACTCTTAAGTCAGGTAGATAGATCACTTCTCTACTCCTTGATCTTAGTTAATCCAGGTTTTTTTCTCCTGTAGTAGAGACTATTTCCTATATGAAGACCTAACAAATCACACATGCCTTTTATTTTTAAGTATAGCAGTATTATAAATACATAAATTCTTAGAGATGAAGATTTTTTTAACTTCAGAATTGTTTATTTAAAGACAATGTTTGTTTAGGTCCACCAGGCACTACAGCTAAAGGTTGCATTGATGGAAATGGAATCCTGTTGCCATTAAGTAGGATTCTGACTCATGGCGACGCCATGTGTTTAGGGTAGAGCTGCATGCTATAGGGTTTTCGATGGCTGTAATCATATGGAAGTAAACTGCCAAACATTCCTTTCCAGGTACACTGGATAGATTCAGTCACCAGCCTTCTAGTTAGTAGCTGAGCACAAATTATTTGTGCTAACCAAGGACCCAAATGTCCAGCTGGGATGTTTTCCTATTTGATGGGACTCTGAGAAGCCCCAGAGCAAAGTTTGAAAATCACAGAAAAATAAAATACATTCACTTAATTTCTAAAAAGTTTTATATTGTTGTTGTTTGTTTTATGAACTCAAACCCTTTTTTAGAATGAAAAGAGAGCTGACTTTCTTCAGATAATATCAAGCCCTTTCACAGGTTTCAATGGAAACTACAAAAAGAAGCATTGCATCTGGAAATTTATCAGTAAACAATAGGATTATAAGAATTATTATTATGCATCTTGAATTCCATCTATTATTTTTCACATCATTTCTCATGCTATTATTATTTCTCTTCTGAACTTTGTCTTGCTGCTTGTATGTTTTTGTTTTTAGGTGCTATCCAGTTGGTTCCAACTCCTAGTGACCCTATGTACAACAGAACAAAACACTGCCTGGCCCTGCACCATCCTCACAATCATTGCTTTTTTGAGCCCATCATTGCAGCCACTGTGTCAATCCATCTCATTGAAGATTTTCCTCTTTTTTGCTGGCCCTCTGCTTTACCAAGCATGATGTTTTTCTCCAGGAACTGATCCCTCCTGATAACATGTCCAAAGTATGTGAGACAAAGCCTTGATATCCTCTTTTCTAAAGAGCATTCTGGCTGTACTTTTTCCAAGATTTGTTCATTAACTTAACATTCTTATTTTCTTCAAAAACCAAGACATAGTTTCACACTTTTAGGTTACTTTGGTACTTGCTACATAATGTAAAGCCCTTATATAGTATGAAGAATAGTAATGCTATGAATAACTGCGAACCTCCCCACCAGAACAAGAACTGGTATATTACCCATATCTTGCATCTAAGTGCTTTCACTTTTCCTCCTGCTTCCCTATCCAGACATAAACATAACCCTGAATTTCGTGTTAACCAATATATGAGTAATATATTAGTTTTGCAAGTTTGTAATTTTATATATTGTAAATATATCTATTAAATATTATTTACTTTTGCTTTTTTGAGCTTTATTTAGAAAGGTATTATTTCATAAGCAATATTTTCAGACTTTTTTACTCAAATTTGTGTTCCTTAGGTTTACTTATGTCATCCTATATAGCTAAAGACCATTTATTTTTAGTGCTTTATAAGGAAGAATCAGCCATTGAAAACCCTATGGAGCACGATTCTACTCTGACATGCATAGGATCACCATAAGTCAGAATCAACTTGACCTCAACTGGTGTATACTGTAAGAGATATATTGATGAGTGTAAATATAGTGTCTCCAAATAGAGTTGGTATTGATGTTAGTTTGATTTAGCAACTCAGCAGTATTATTAAGGATATGACTTCTTTTTGTTTAGTCTTTGGGAAAAAAATCTTCAACCTAAGATGTGATCCCTCTTAGTCACAGGATGGTTGCTAAGATTGATACCATGACCAAATACTTTTTCATCGACATCCAATGAGGGAAAGTGGTGAGAGAAGATTCTGGTAATGCTCTTGAAGAACAACGAAGCTGATTTCCAAACGTTATATAGCTTTAACTGAGTTATATGTTTATCCCTTAATTAATTAGTACGTGAGGAAATGGACTTTGTTGAATGGTTTAAACCAATCAAAAGTCCTCCTCTGGTGTTGAAAGTAGGGTCATGGGCCCTACAGAATGGAAAAAAAGAAGTGTGCCTCAATAAAATATCACAGACTTTGGCAAAAGAAGTAGAAACTGATTTGCAGGGATAGAAACAACAGGTGCCCATCATGGCATAGAAGTGCTGATTGGGTCAAGTGAACTTTAACCCCATGTGTTTACTTCTATTAAATCCTCAGCATCTATTTTACTTTGTTGGGCTTGCTTTTTTTAAAGAATGACTATATGCTTTAGAGGTTAAAAACTGGTTCCTTCGCTTAGTAACTACGTGACCTTGGACAAATTACTTAATTTCTGTGTTCCTCAGTTTCTTCAACTTTATAATGGGTAAAATAATAGTACCTACCCCCAAGGATTATTATGAGATTTCAATAAATTAATTTAAGTAAAAAATTTAGAACAACACTGGCCTTATAATTATTATTAAAACAAGTAATTTAAATAGTATTCTTAGAAATTAGCTTTTGACATACAGTATATACTATGAGCCGGAATCGACTTGACGGCAGTGGATTTGGTTTTTTTTGGTATATACATAATGTAGGAGCCCTGGTGGTGCAGCAGTTAAGTGCTTGGCTGCTAACTTAAAGGTTGGCAGTTTGAACCCAGTTCACCTGCTGGGGAAAAGTCTGGAAATAAGCCTTCATAAAGATTATAATCAAGAAAACCCTACATGGCAGTTCTACTCTGTTACGTGGGGTCGCTGTGAGTTGGAATTGATTTGATGACACCCAGCAACAACATATATGTATGTGTGTGTATAATGTATAGGTCATAGAATATAAATTACATCTTTACAGCATCTCTCAGACATAAATCTTGCTTTTTCATGTCATCATGATTTTGTTTAGTCTTTTTGTCTTTGTCTTTAGTACTTCATCTCATTCAGATTCTTTTATGAATGATGCTAGATTACAAAAACAAATAAACAAACAAAAAATAAAGCCTACAAAACATAAGTAGGATACTACTACTCAGAGAAAAGTGCTGGACACTACATAAAAATGTAGGCAAATTAATTTCCCTTAAGCAATTTAAAATTAAATTTAAATATATATTTTGAAACATTTTTTGCTTTAAAAATATTAATTTATCAACTTCCTGTTTTAATTCCTCAGATTAATCACCAGCAGTTTGCATTTGCATTTTTTGCCTTATATTTTTATTGCTAAATATTTAGGAACTGTAATATGGAAAAACAAAGAAACATTTTTGGAATATGAAAAAAACAAACAAAAAAACGTATCTTCCTTTAGTGAATTCAGATTTTACTGAAAAAAAAAAAAAGACCATTATAAACATTATTACAGAATATTGAAGTAAATGCTAGTGGAGATTTTTCATAAATTACTATTGCTCTTTGAGTATCTTTGTCAAACTCTGTCTTAGACTAAATTTTTTTGAAGGTAAGTATTGTTTTTACTTTATATATCACCAAATAAATATTATTGAGTGGATAAATTGAACTCAGGTTAAAACAAGTTAACTAAGTTGCTCGAAGTTTGTAACCAAGAGACTCACAAAATTTGGATATTTTTGTGTTGTATGTAGATTGGCAAGAACACAACATCTTACGTTGCTTAACAGAATTCAAACAAACCATTTGCTTTCACAGTCCTTTATATTTTGTATGGTGGAACATAATTGTAGATATTTGTGGAGTCTTTACTAAAAGCCAATGTTTTTCAAATATTAACTTAATAACAATAAAACACTACGAGCTAAATATATTATTTTCCCCACAGAAAGGTTATATGATTTGCCAAGGTCACTGAGTAAGTGCAAAACAGAGATTTGAACCCACACAGCGAGATTTCAGAGACTCTGTTCCCAATTTCTACTGTGTATTTATTTGTTCATTCAACAAGCAATGACAGAGGTCTACATTTGATAAAATCTCCTTAATGTTTATTTATAATTTTTTTCTAACCTTCTGAGAAACATATAATACAAATCTTGACACATTTATTTCTATATCTCATGTCTATTAGATTTTATTTTGATCCCATGGAATCTTCTCCAAGGTTTTTTTTTTTTTTTTTGTCAGCAGCATCACTTTGCAGTTCAACTTATCTACTAAGTTTATACTTTATCATAACTTGAAATATTGTTCTTCATAATTTCTTATTTCTGTTTCATATTTCAGTTATTTTTCCTTAATATTTTTGAAGATTTTAATATGCCTTTATTATATCCTTTCTTCTGTCTGCTTCATTAATTCTGCTTTGTCTTGAATAGGATATTACGTTTGTGGTCTTTCCATTGTAGAGTCTGCACTCCTAGTGGGGTTGTTATTTTCCCTGAGACCTCATCTTCGTATGGAGGTGTTAGCTCCCTCAATTGGCGATATGTACCTGTGGGAAAGGAGATGAGGTGAGCTGTGACTGATATTCTATTTAGACAGGGAACTGCTAGAAATTCAAGCCAGATTCAGGATAGGGTGTGGAATGAGAGTTATCAGTGCTGATGTTAGATGAATCTTGGCTGAAAACAAAGGATACCAGAAACATGTTTACCTGTGTTTTATTGACTATGCAAGGGCATTTGACTGTGTTATTCATAACAAATTATGGATAATACTGTGAAGAATGGGAATTCGAGAACACTTCATTGTACTCACGTAGAAACTATATATAGACCAGAGGCAGTCGTTCAAACAGAACAGGGGGATACTCTGTGGATTAAAATCAGGAAAGCTGTGAGTCAGGTTTGTTTCCTTTCACCACACTTATTTAATCTGTATGCTGAGCACATAACCCAAGAAACTGGGCTATATGAAGAAGAATGCAACATCAGGATTGGAGGAAGAGTCATTAACAAGCTGAGATGTGCAGATGACACAACCTTGCTTGCTGAAAGTGAAAAGGACTTGAAGCACTTACTGATGAAGATCAAAGACTATACCCTTCTGTATGGTTTATACCTCATCATAAAGAAAACAAAAATCCTCACAACTAGACCAACAAGCAACATCATGATAAATGGAGATAAGATTGAAGTTGTCAAGGATTTCATTTTACTTGGATCCACAATCAAAGCCCATGGAAGCAGCAGTCAAGAAATCAAACATTTGGGCAAATCTGCTGTGAAAGACCTCTTTAAAGTGTTAAAAAGCAAAGACTTCACTTTGAGGACTAAGTGTACCTGAACCAAGTCATGGTATTTTCAGTTCCCTCATATGCATGCAAAAGCTGGACAATGAATAAGGAAGACCAAAAAAGAACTGATGCCTTTGAATTTTGCTGTAGGTGAAGAACACTGAGTATACCATGGGCTGCCAAAGGAAGGAACAAATCTGTCTTAGAAGAAGTACAGTCAAAATGCTTCTCAGAAGCAAGGATGGCAAGACTTCATCTTTTGTATTTTGGGCATTTGATCAGGAAGGACCAGTCCCTGGAGAAGGACATCATGCTTGGTAAAGTAGAGTGTTAGTAAAAAAGAGGAAGACACTCGATGAGACAGAATGATACAGTGGCTGCAACACTGAGCCCAAACTTAGAAACTATTGTGAAGATGGTGCAGGGCCTGGAGGTATTCCGTTCTGTTGTACATAGGTTGCTACGAGTTGGCTCCTAACAACAATAACACCTGTAGTGAAGGTGTAAAGCCCATACCCTCGGTTAAGATCTTTCTGATAAGTTTAGGATGTCTATTAGGGCAAGGAAGAGAAAATGTATCTCAATGCAAAGGACTCATTTGTTTTAATATATACTTCTGCTGGAGTACACATTTTTATTTTCAAGAACTTCTTCTTGAGTTGTAAACCCAAAGACCCCATGATATAAACATTTTCAGTGTTGGCGAGCCACCTACACATGTTTAGAAGTAAGTCTGCCCTGGCCACTGTGATGTCTACTCACTGGTCTGGACTGATACCATTTTGTCTCCCTTGCAGGGCCTTCAAGTTGGCAATGGCCTATTCAGAGCAATATGGGTAAGAAATAGGACACACTTAAGGGAATGATTTTCTACCCAATAGTGTATTCATGGAACACAGGAACTACAGGTTTGCCTTCCTTTTTCTACCGTCCCTGAAATTTCTTGTATGTATTTATATTAGTTTCAGAGATCCACTGAATTTTGTCTTTTGTGGCATGTCTAGGGGTGGTCTCTAGCCCATGCTAGCTCACAGTCTAATCCAAATCCTACTCACCCTTCAAGGCCTAACCATTCCTATAAGCCATGTTCCAGCCACTTCAAGCTATAGGAAATTCTTCTAATCTACAACTGAAACATATCAGCTAATTAGTTAGACTATAAAAGACTGCAATTTTAAAATTCTAGGCATTATTTCCATGGGAGAAAGATGTGGCAGTCTGCTTCTGTAAAGATTCACAGCCTTGGAAACCCTATAGGGCAGCTCTATACTGTCCTATAGAGTCTACATGAGCCAGAATTGACTTAACAGCAATAGGAAACATTACTTAAAACTTTTTCTTCAAAATTATATTCTGATATCACAGATAGATTTTTGCTTAAGCTATGCATCTTAGTTCCATGACATAGTATGGTTTTCCCTGATTTAAACTTAAACATTGAATTGCATATTAAACATTCAGGCATTAAAGTATGAAAAGAAGCATGTAATAACTTCTTCACTATTCTGTCTTAGGCTATCCCCTTGTCCATACTCATTGAAGGGAAAAAATAAGTACAAAAAGAACTAAAAATGACCGTAAATAATTGCTCCGTGTGTAAAATAGATGTTAATGTAAGACTTTGGAAATTTGAATTTATTATCGATTTTTATTTTTTGTCCTCTCTTCAGTCTCACATATTCTTGAGCATTAATCAAAGTTAAAGAGGGTTAGAAACTGAATATGAATATCTTAATGCTTACCGCAGGGTGGAAATTAGTTTCTTCTTGTAGGAATTGCTCGTGCTATGCTTTTTCTTTGGTGTTTAATTAGATTAAGTTTTTTGAATGGATTGCAATCTGCACCAAGTGAAATATATGAGAGGGATAATAACCATAAGAAAAGTTTATTACAATACTCAGCTTTATTAATTTTACCAGAAGTTCTTGTCCAACTTTTATATTTCTGGGGGGTTCAGAACACTAGAATTTTCCTTCTTCATTTGATTGGCTATAAATTTGGTTTATTTTAAATATACATATTCTAAGAATTCCAGATAACAGTATTTTTGTTCTTATGTAGAAATTTCTGTAAATCTTTTTCCCCCCATTGTAGCTATGTAATATTTTCAATTGTTTTTTGACATACCATTATAGATTGAATTGTGTCCCTAAAAAATATTTGTTGTTGTGAATCCTAACTCCTAGACATGGGATATAATCTCATTTGGGAGCAATGTTATCTTTGCTATGTTAATGAGGCCATATCAGTGTAGGGTGTGTTTTAAACCTACTCACTTTTGAGGTATAAAAAGATCAGTTTAGTTACAGAAGCAAGCATGCATGAATGAGGAAAGATAGACGCCACGCAGAGAACACTAGAAAAGCTGAGACATGAATTTTTCTCCAGTGAAGACAGAGAAAGCCTTTCCCTAGAGTGGGCACTCTGAAGACAGACTTGTATTCTCTGAAACTGTGAGAAAATAAATTTCTCTTTCTTAAAGCCACCCATTTGTGGTATTTTTGTTATAGCAACATTAAGAAACTAAAACACATACTTACTGATTTTTTTAATATTTGTACTTTGTAATTTGTGTTCTTTATGTTTTAAATTGTAAGTTTATTCTTAAAATGAAATAACATAGTTACAGATAGGAACATTTAACAAGTCATATAGATTGATGATAATTTTCAGGAGCTTATTTACAACTTTGGTGGTGCCATGGATAAGAGATCAGCTGCTAACCAAAAGGCTGGCAGTTTAAATCCACCAGCCGGTCCTTGGAAACCCTATGGGGCAGTTCTACTCTGTCCTTTAGAGTCACTATAAGTTAAAAAATGACTCTATGGCAATGGGTAATACTAATTAAGGCAATAATTAATAAATAAATAATGTTACTAATTATAGAAAAACTGATGAATTAAAGAGTGGAATTTGTGATTGTGAAAATGTTGTATGGTCATAAACAAAACAAACAAAAACGAAAAACCAAACTTGTTGACTTCAAGTCCATCCAACTCATAGTGACCTGCTAGGATAGAGTAAAACTGCCCCACCTGGTTTCCAAGGAGCAACTGATGGATTCAAACTGCCAACCTTTAGTTAGGGACCAAATGCTTAATCACTGCACCACCAGAGTCAATTCTGACACATAGCGACCCTATAGGACAGAGTAGAACTGCCCCATAGGGTTTCCAAGGAGTGGCCGGTGGATTTGAACTGCCAACATTTTGGTTAGCAGCCAAGCTTTTAACCAGTGCACCACCAGGGCTCCTGTGTAGTCATAGTTTGTATTACTATCTTTTTTTGAGAGGAGGACTTAGCCCGTGCCTAATATAATAGAATATGTAATATGACGCCATGTACAGTATATACAAAATTTCTTCTCATCCTCAGGAGATGGATAGGATTACCTTCAGGTTGCAGATAAGAATATTAATATTCTGAGAGATTCATTCATTCAACAAATATTTATTAAAGATCTACTATGCATAAGAAATTGTGCATGGTTCAAGTTTCAGTTGCTCTGTATAGTTTCTGCCCTCCTAGAGTTTATATTCTAAAGGAAGTAGCAGAAATTAAAAATTAAACAAACAATATATTTACCCAACAAAAAAAAAAAAAAACAAAAAACCCAGTGCCGTCGAGTCGATTCCGACTCATAGCGACCCTATAGGACAGAGTAGAACAGCCCCACAGAGTTTCCAAGGAGTGCCTGGTGGATTCTAACTGCATATATTTACAGTTACTATAAATTTTCTGAAAGGGAAGTACAGGGTACAATCCCTAATCCAAGGGAATTTAAAGAAACCTTGTTGAAGGGACAGTATTTAAGGTGAGTTTGTAGGATAAGAAAATAAAGGATATATGGGAGTAGCATTTCAGGCAAAGACAATACCATTAGAATTCTTAACGTGAGAAGGAACATGGTGAATTCAAAGCAAAGAGGGTAATGGTGTTATACTGCAAGTATCATGAATTGTATACCCTTGGGTCTTCCATCTCTGAAATTTGATCTTTCTGTCCAAAGGAGACATACTGAATCTTTCTCTCTGGTAAAATTAAGCAGATAACACAGAAGGTTTAGTGAGAAATAAAAGAGACTACATCTCTGTGAAAGTAAAAAGAAACCAATCTGTAGTCATAAACTAGTCAGATTCAGCACTGATAGAATGTGATGGTAGAAAGCAATGGTTCTCAAACTTGCCTGAGTGGCTGGATAATCATAGCGGTGGACCATGACATACTGATGTATTAATCTTAAATGACTTCATATTTAGTCCACCCAATCCACTACCAGTTGCCATCAAGATAATTCCAACTCATGGTGATACCACGTGTATCAGAGTAGAACTGTGCTCCATAGGGTATTCAATGGCTGAGTTTTCAGAAGTAGATTACCAAGCCTTTCTTCTGAGGTGCATTTAGGTAGATCCAAACCTCCATCCTTCCAGTAACAGCTGATCGTGTTAACCATTCACACACCTAGAGACTCCCATATTTAGCATAGACAAAGAATATTAGGTGCAAAAATTTAATAGCAATCATGACAGAAAAGCTTATAATTGATTGAAAAAAAATTCAATTTTGTTGACATTGTGTTCACAGAGCATTGGTAGTCATAAGAATAAAATATAAGGGCAAGCCTACCCACCCAGTGACATCGAGTCGATTCCAACTCATAGCGACTCTATAGGACAGAGTAGAACTGCCCCAAGGCCAAATATGTTATAGAAATTGATTGATGAAAGGTTTGTGTTTGAAGAGACACATAAACAAATGTATTCCAAAAGACTCTGAATTTTTGTACCTGAAAAAAAAAATTTCCAATATACCGAAGTGGGGGAATGCAGTCAGATAGAGAAAAAAAAAAAAAGAAATGATCATAACAGATAAAACTCTCTAAAACTCTCTTGGTAATGTCCGACTAACAATTTTACTAATTTCTTCCTGAGGAGACCACCACCCATCTGTCAGTTTCTTGTACTGTGGTAGCTTGGGTATTGCTATGATGATGAAAGTTATGCCTTCAGTATTTCAAATACTAGAGGGATCACCCATGGTGGACAGGTTTCAGTGGAACTCTCAGGCTAAGACAGACTAGGAGGAAATATCTGGTGATCTATTTCTGTAAATTAGTCAATGAAAACCCTATGGATCCCAACAGAACATTGCCTGATATAGTGCTAGAAAATGAGCACCCTACTACATGGGGAGCACTCAAAATACACAGTGGCCACAAAGGACTTGAGCGTATCAATGATCATGAAGATGACACAAGACTGGACAATGTTTCATTCTGTTGTACATGGAGTCACCACGAGTCAGAGCTGACTCAAGAGCAACTAAACAATATCTGGAGGATAAATTAGAAGTCAGTAGTTGTCAGGGGTTGAATTATGTCCCCCCAAAAATGTGTATTATGAATTTCGCTGGGCCATGATTCCCAGTATTGTGTGATTTCCCTGTATGTTGTAAGTCCTGCTTCTATGATGTTAATGAGGGAGGATGGGTGGCAGTTGTGTTAGTGAGGCAGGACTCAATCTATAAGATTGGATTGTGTCTTGAGGCAATCTCTTGAGATATAAAGGAGAGAAGTGAGCAGAGGCAGGGGAACCTCATACCACCAAGAAAGCAGTGCCAGGAGCAGAGAATGTCCTTTGGACTGGGGGTTCTTGGGCAAAGAAGCTCCTAGTCTGGGGGAAGATTGATGACAAGGCCAACAGAGAGAGAAAGACTTCCCTTGCAGCTGACACCCTGAATTTGGACTTTTAGCCTACTTACTGTGAGAAAATAAACTTCTCTTTGTTAAAGCCATCCACTTGTGGTATTTCTGTGAGAGCAGCACTAGGTAGCTAAGATAGTAGTAGATTTCATTGTGTGTGTGTGTATATATGTATATATATACTCATGGTGACCCCATGTGTTACGGAGTAGAACTGCTCCATAGCGTTTTTTTTGGCTGTAATACTTATGGAAACAGACTGCCAGCCTTTTCTTCTGCAGTACCTCTGGATGGGTTTGAACCACTAACCTTTAGGTTAGCAGTTGAGTGCAAACCATTTATACCACCTAGGGACCTTTAAAGAAACTAAAATAATCTGTAAATTATATATTTAATCCTCTTCATGGGAGGGTTTCTTTCATATCTTCTGATTTTTTAAATAATGTCTAGAGTAGAAAGACCTCTATTCAAAAATGTATGCATCTCGGCTGAAATTCTAATTAATATTCTAAGCAACATGCATTATAGAAGTGATTAAATGATTATTCTAGCCAGGATGTGTTGTATGCCACACCATTTCCTAAGGAGGGAAAGGGGCCCAGAGAGCATGTTTGAGCTTAGTTATATGAGGGACCTAAAACATAAGGAGAATTTGGGAGCCAAGTTGTTCATTGTTATGTTGTTGTTGTTAGCTGCCATGGAATTGGCCCTGACCCTACGCACAGTGGAATGAAATGTTGTCATTTCTGCACCATCTCATGATTAATTGTGGATCAGACCATTGTGATCTGTAGGGTTTTATTTGGATGATTTGGGGGAGTAGATCACGAAGCCTTTCTTTCTAATCCATATGAGTCTTGGAGCTCTGCTGAAACCTGTTCAGCGTCATAGCAACTTTCAAGCCTCTACTGACAGAGGGCTGGGGCCGTACATGAGGTGTATTGTTGGAGAATGAACCTGTGTCTCCAACATGAAAGGCAGGAATTCTACCACTGAGCCATCACTCTTGTTTCAGTTGCTCATTAGTCTAGGGAAAAAGCAATATCCTCTGAAGCACTTATTAGTCCCCCAATCTCTTCCCCAGGGGCCCTGGTGGTGCCTTGGTTATACACTTGGCTCCTAACCCAAAGACTGGAGCTTCAAACCCATGAGCCGTTCTTTGGAAGAAAGATGTAGCAGTCTTCTTCTGTATACAGCCTTGGAAACTCCATGGGGCAGTCCCACCCTTTTCTATAGGGTAGCTCTGAGTTGGAATCGACTCAACAGCAATGTGTTTGGTATTTTTAGGTTTAATCTGTCCTTCTATCCTTTAATTTGAATGCAACAGTGACAAACTTTGTCTAACGTTTGAAAACCTATTTCTGTAATTAACATACGATCAGGCCGATGAACAGAGAAGTTAAGTAACCTATCAAAGCTTGAAGAGCTGATACATAACAGTGGAAGGATTTAAATCTAGGTGCCCGTCCTTTTTGCCAAGTAGTATATATATCCACTAATAAACAGCTCCCTATAACTGGTGTGGGTCTGTGGGAGCCCAAGCTTGAGGAATTCACACTTCTGGCCACATAGACAGAATGACCTTCCTCCAGTCAAAGGGTATTTGAGGTCGGTAACAACTTTCAGTAAAAGCGCACAGTCAGGGCAACTGTGAGAACTTAGTTTTCTTACATGCTCAGCTTTAGCTTCTGAGGCAGAACGGGAGTTTTGCTGATCTGCCTAAGTCGTGTGCTTCTATTTAAAGGGGCTCCAATTTAGCTGAAGAGTAAAACAAGATGCATGAGGGAGATGGTTAAAGCCCTCATTTCGCCCTGCTGTCAGAGCACACCACTCTGCAGTTAGGGGACCAGAGAAGAAAATAGATGCTTAATTCTCACCATCATTTAAGGTTACATAGATAATTTGAGGAATTTCATAGATAAATTAAGGTGGAATAAGTCATAGCCATATGCGTTTTGAGACTCATGGAAAAAATTATATCATTTCCATTTTTGTCTTTGAGTCATTACTATCCAAATTTTATTCTGTCACAAAAATCAATACTGCACTTGAATCCGATCTTCTATTGCTATTAAAATGAGTTCCTTTAAGGCAACATGTGAATTCTATTACCAACGATAATAAACACGTCTGAAACAATTGTTTTAAAAATATCTTATGTGGCAAACTATTTTGCATTTCGATTTTAACTTGGTAATTTTTCACTATTATTAGAAACCCTCAACACAGACTAACATAATGAAGATTGCAGTCCCTCTGCCATCCTATTATAGAATTTGATTGCTATAAGATAAATTGGCGATTGGAAAACATACACGCACGATTTTTTTTTTTTGTAATTTAAAAAGATAACTTTTCTGTAATCAGCTGCAGAGCAAATTAATGAGCAAGCCTCAGTAGTAACTAACACAGGGAGCCTGCGTGCTGCTCTGTAATGACTTACTTGCTATATTGTGTTAACTGTGATTCTGTGTGTTGCAATGAAGAAAGAAAGAAATTAGAGAGTAGGCTTGTAACCACTCAAGTTGATGAGATTTGATCCTCAATTTTCTGGGTAGAGAGACTAAAATTTGTCAGCATAATCAGAGTTTATCTGGCTTTCGAGTCCTCTATAATTCTAAAACTCAAACACGACTGATGCATGTATCAAAATGTCTTTAAAATTTATATCCCAATGCCTTGCCAGAGATTAAACGCTCCTGGAAAATATACATGCCATCACCTTTTTGGTATCAGGGTGTCTGAAAGAAGAACTAGTAATCAAAAGAAGGTGTGAGTGGTTGCAGTGAGGAGATAGCTTAATTGCTCTATACAAGAAATAGAAATTTAATGGGTAAAAGTGTGAACAAGCTAGTGAGTTTAAGGTAGTTCATCTAGCATGGCAATAAATGGTACTGATGTATAATTATTGGCTGTATTGTTGATTAGACAGAACTTGTTAGACTACTATAGATATGGAAACCCTGGTGGTGTAGTGGTTAAGTGCCATGGCTGCTAACCAAAAGGTCGGTGGTTTGAATCCACCAGGTGCTCCTTGGAAACCCTAGGGGGCAGTTCTACTCTGTTCTATAGGGTCACTTTGAGTCGGAATCTACTTGAGAGCAATGGGTACTATAGATATCTGTAATTTATTTTTTTGTGTTTACATGAAGGAAAGTATTCTGACCTCAGTAAGCAAAAAGTACATTTATACATTGTGGACTCCATATTGTGAAAACGTCCATTTTTCCTTTATCCACTTTGATTGAGTGCTTCATCCTGATTATTCAAACAGTGAAATAAAATACCACACATTTAAAATTAAACTGAAGAAGAATTTGTTCCATTGATTTTTATAAAGAGTGAGATAATTATTATAAGAGACCACATTACATGGTCAGTCAGAAACCAACCCATTTACTTCTTTCTGCTTTTCATCTTTTCTTATCACCATACATATGCCCCTTCTTTTCAATCGTAAATGTTATTAAACCTCCTTCACTCTTTCAAATTGATGTTTATTTTTGTTCTTTTGTTCCAGAGATGCATCTAACTTAAAACCAAGCTTGTGTGTTATCCACGCTCCAATCTGCCCTGTTAGAAATCCCCTGTTCTATTTCCAGATTGGCAGCGTCCTGCACTAAATATGTAGCTTGCTCCATTGCTTAGCTGCATGAAGCAGTAAGGGGCCTTTGATTCAGCAAAGGCAGCTGGCGATGGAAATGCAATGAAAACCAGTGTCAGGGCTATAAAGAAAGACAGATTAAGTTCATAACTGTGGCCATAACCTTGGTATAATAAAATAAAACAAAATAGGGCCCATTACAGTGTGTTTATTGCCATCTGTTACTAAATACTTCTTTTAGATGATTTTGAAACAGCTTCACAGCCTTCACACTGAGCCGCCTGTCTATGAAATGCAAAACTCAGCGGAATTAGAATAACGTTAAATGAACTGGCATAACAGATGCAAATCCTCTGTTCAGAAATATTAAAAAAACCCAGGGCCGTCAGAAATATTAGACACTCAATTTACATGCTCTGAATTTTCTCCGAACGTGGTTTTTATCCTGGTGAGAAGCCAGCAAGAGTTTGTGGAAGATCACTTGCTATATTCTATATGTGTGCCGTGCCTTTGACCTTTACATAATTTAAATTTAGCTGTCCTTCATTACTCGTCTTTGAAGAAGCTACCCCTCTAGTTTATAAAGAATAAGGTTAAAACTTTGGAGATATGCAGTGAATTATAACTTCAGGCCAGAATAGACCAAAAGAATCTACCTTCATGGTCATAGGGATAATGGCTCACCAGCAAGGCAAGAGTAGATTCAATTACACCCAATAATAAGGGAACTTGCAGATACTGCTTGGTGAGAGAAAAGACTGTTGAATTGTATCTACCATATTTTTGTGCAAATAACTTGCTCCTTCTACATTTGTTTGCCAACCGTGCCTTTCTGCCACAAGATATTTTCATAAGCACTGTTATGCCGATTTTTTTTAACATGTTGCTGATAAAAAAAATTAGCATACTACACTTACGAGAATACCTCGAGAGGGCAAACAAACGTAGAAGGTGCACAATTTTTGCCTGAAATATGGTAGTCCTTTGCAGAGCAGTGGAGAAGTATTGAAGGAAAGATGAATTTCTTCCCACAATGAATCTGTGTGCTTTTCACCCTTGCTCTGAATTTGTATATTCCCCTAACACTGTGTAATGCATAAACAAAGTGACCATATAATTTAACTTCAAAAACAGGACACTTTTGAGAGCTAAAAGAGGGGCACTGTTAAAAATTACAATGAGGCAATGGCTTTCTATCAAAATTGTTGGTGCCGGTAGTTGTCAGATGGATAACATTCTCTTTTCAGTAATTTTAGATCCAATCATTTTTATGCTATGCTTAATAGTCATCCACTTATAACTTCCTAGTCACCTTCACGTTGTCTTACTCTTCTAAAGAGAAATCATGCTACAATATAGAATTTGCCAATTCTTGTTTCATAAAATATTGTCCATTAAACATACATAAAGAAGAATTAAAAAATGATAAATGGCCGCTTCCTCATTTTATTGAAATTTCTGATAAAAATTTTGATACAAATGTATATATAGCTATGTATGTATATAAAACCCAAATCAAACTCATTGCCATTGAGTTGATTTTGACTCATGGGGACCCTATGGGACAGAGTAGAACTGCCCCATAGGGTTTCCAAGGAGCAGCTGGTGGATTCCAGCTGCAGACCTTCTTTTTAGCAGCTGATCTTTTAACCACTGCTCCACCAGGGCTCCATGTATATGCATGTATATTTATGTATGATAGAGTCGCTATGAGTCGGAATCGACTCGACATCAACGGGTTTTTAACGGGTAAGGGCATGTATGTTTACGTATGGAGCCCAGGCAGTGCAATGGTTAAGAGCTATGGCTGTTAACCAAAAGGCTGGCAGTTTGAATCCACCAGCCATTCCTTTGAAACTCTATGGGGCAGTTTTACTCTGTTCTGTAAGGTCGCTATGAGTCAGAATCAACTCCATGATAATGGGTTTGGTTTTTTGCTCTGTGTGTGTGTGTGTTTGTGCTGAAACATCTCTATTGGTATTCTGTCAATTCCTGGAGACTTGTTTCTTGACAATGCCTTCAATGCAGCTTGAACTTCTTCTTTTAATACCTACCTCCTGAAATGGTTGAATGTCAACTATTTTTGGTACCAAAACCAAAACCAAACCCAGTGCCGTGGAGTCAATTCTGACTCATAGTGACCCCATAGGACAAAGTAGAACTGCCCTATAGAGTTTCCAAGGACAGCCTGGCAGATTCAAACTGCCGGCCTCTTGGTTAGCAGGTGTAGCACTTAACCACTCAGCCACCAGGGTTTCCTTTTTTTTTTTTTTTTTCTGGTACAGCGACTGTATATTCCATCTTCTTTTGATGCTTCCTGTGTCGTTCAATATTTTGCCCGTAGAAGCCTTCAAAATTGCAATTTGAGGCTTGAATTTTTTCTTCAGTTCTTTCAGCTTGAGTAATGGCGAGTGTGTTCTTCCCTTTTGGCTTTCTAACTCCAGATCTTTTCACCTGTCATTATAATTGTCTTCCCGAGCTGCCCTTTGAAATCTTCTGTTAGCTCTTTTATTTCATCATTTCTTCTATTCACTGTAGCTATGCTACTTTCAAGAGCATGTCTCGGATTCTTTTCTGACATCCATTTTGGTCCTTTTTCTTTCTTGCCTTTTTAATGATCTTTTGCTTCCTATGTGTATGATGGATGTTCTTGATGTTATCCCACAACTCCTCAGGTCTTCAGTCCTTAGTCTTCATTGCATCAAATCTATTCTTGAGATGGTCTCTAAATTCAGGTGGGACATACTCAGGGTTGTACTTTGGCTGTCTTGGACTTGTTTTAATTTTCTTCAGCTTCAGCTTCAACTTGAACTTTGCATATGAGCAATTGATGATCCGTTCCACAGTTGGTCCCTGTCCTTGTTCTGACTGATGATACTGAGCTTTTCCATCATCTCTTTCCACAGATGTAGTCAATTTGATTCCTGCATATTTCGTCTGGTGAGATCCATGTGTAAAGTCACCATTTATGTTGTTGAAAAAATATCTTCCCAATGAATAGGTCTTTGTTCTTGCAAAATTATATCATGCAACCTCCAGCATCGTTTCTATCATCATTATTTTTCAACTACTGATCCTTCTTTGTTTTCAACATTCACATTGCAATCAATGTATTTATCAATGTATCTTAATTTAATGTCTGATCAGTTTCTGGCTGCAGAAATTGATAAAAACTGACAGAACATCAACCAACAAATATAACAATGAGAGCACTCACTCATCTGTAACAAGAAATTTGAAAGACAGCTACTTGGCCAATCAAATGAAAGAGATCCATATTTGTGTCAATTCCAAAGATAGGTGATCCAACAGAATGTGGAAGTTATTGAACAATATCATTAATATCATATGCAAATAAAATTTTCCTGAAGATAATTCAAAAATGATTGCAGCAGTACATATGCAGGGAAGTCCCTGAAATGCAAGCCAGATTCAGAAGAGGACTTGGGATGAGGGATATCATTGCTGATGTAGCTGGATCTTGACTGGAAGCAGAGAATACCAGAAAGATATTTACCTATGGTTTATTGACTATGTAAAGGTATTGGACTATGTGGATAATAACAAATTACAGATAACATTGTGAAGAATGGGAATTCCAGAACACTTAATTATGCTCATGTGGATACTGTACATAGGCCAAAAGACAGTTGTTTGAACAGAACAAAGGGATACTGCATGATTTAAAACCAGAATAGGTGTATGTCAGGGTTGTATCCTTTCACACTTATTCAGTCTCTGTGCTGAGCAAATAATCTAAGAACCTGGACTATATGAAGAAGAATGCAACATCAGGATTGGAGAAAGACTCATTAACAACCTGTGATATGCAGATGACACAACCTTGCTTGCTGAAAGTGAAGAGGACTTGAAGCACTTACTGATGAAGATCAAAGACTACAGCCTTCAGCATGGATTACACCTCAACATAAAGAAAACAAAAATCCTTACAACTGGACTAATAAGGGACATCATGATAAATGAAGAGAAGATTGAAGTTGACAAGGATTTCATTTTACTTGGATCCACAGTCAACACCCCTGGAAGCAGCAGTCAAGAAATCAAACCACATATTGCATTGGGCAAATCTGCTGCGAAAGATCTCTTTAAAGCATTAAAAAGCAAGAATGTCACTATGAGGACTAATGTGCACCTGACCCAAGTCATGGCATTTTCAATCGCCTCACATCCATGTGAAAGCAGGATGATGGATAAAGAAGACTGAAGAAGAATTAGCACCTTTGAATTATGGTTTTGATGAGGAATATTGAATATACCATGGACTGCCAGATGAACGAACTGATCTGCCTTGGAAGAAGTACAGCCAGAATGCTCCTTCGAAGCCACATGGTAAGAGTTTGTCCCACATACTCCAGACACGTTATCAGGTGGGACCAGTCCCTGGAGTAGGACATCATGCTTGGTAAAGTAGTAGAGAGTCAGCAAAAAAGGACCTTCAATGAGATGGATTGATGCAGGGGCTCCAACAATGGTCTCAAACACAACAACAATTGTGAGGATGGCGTTTCATTAAGTTATACATAAGGTCTCTTTGAGTCAAGAATCCGTTTGAAGGCACCTAACAACAAAAAAATACTTATACTGGATATGCACACCATTTTTCTCTCTCATACAGATGTCATCGATCAACAAAGTATCCTTTAGTCATTTGTTAAGTTGCCTTTCATATTCAACATTAATTTTTTTCAGAAACGTACTTTGTACTGAACTCTTCATTTGAATTTAGGAGTCAACTTGGGATATCTTCACAGAAAGAGATATAAAATGTTTGCTTGTTTATAATTAGAATATACAATTTGAAATGCAGCAGGCTTAGATACAATTACTGGTACAGACTCCCATGGGAAAAACAAAAATAAAACAGAAGCCCTGTCGCTAGAACTGAAAACAATTTTTATTTTAAAATTTTACTGCTCAGTAAATTTCTCCTGAGTAAGAACAGAAATGGTCCCACAATCTAAAACAGGCCTGAGCGCACATTTGTGAGTCAAATGATCTCAGCATTGGGGAGAAGAACCTGTGGGACCTGGTGACAGCAAAGTTAGTCTAATCATCTATCATGCATCGTCAAATTTAAATCTCTTTGCCAACTTGACCTTATCATGTATTTTGAAACTTATTATTTCAATAATTTAAATCTCCGTAAAAAGCTCTTTTCCTGAATTTATGTGTATATATTATTGTTGTTATTACTATCTTTTAAATTCACCTGATTGTAGGTAAAAACAAAAACTTTCCAGTAGTCATAAAATATACAAGTTGGGAGGACCCAAGGTGTAATTTAGCCTACTCCCCTGAGTTTACAGGTAAGGAAAATGGTGTCTAGAAATTTAACTAATATTCCCAAGGCCACAAAACTCCTCATGGTAGAACCGAAGCTAGTTTCTGGGTCTCTTGAATTGCAGTCCAATCATCTCCACAGGTCACGGTGGCTCACGTTGGCCTCACATGTCTGCCCTAAAAGATTCCCCGTTTTTCTCCATCTTTTCATGTATCAATATATATTTTGTTAGTCCTCAGAGAGTCTGTGCCATTTTTTGAAGTGCTAGAGTACTTCAAATACCACCCATTTCAAATCCACCTGTTTATCCATCAACTGGAAACCCTGGTGGTGTAGTGGTTAAGTGCTATAGCTGCTAATCAAAAGGTTGGCAGTTTGAATCTACCAGGTGCTCCTTGGAAACCCTGTGGGGCAGTTCTACTCTGTCCTGTAGGGTCACTGTGACTCAGAATTGCCTCAATTGCAGAATCTATCATATATCTATCTAACTATAATCACTGTCAATGTTATTTGGTAAAGCTTCTAGAATTCCTTTTACTTAAAATAATCTAAGTGAATTTTTTAAGTTATGTTTCTACTCTGATAACACACACCTGGGCTACAGAATTTATTTATTTTCATTTTCTTATAGGGTCGCTATGAGTCAGAAAGGACTTGATGGCAACAGGTTTTTTTTTTTTTTATTTAATTCTTTTATTCATGGATTCATTCATTCAACATTTTAGCTCATACTTGAAATATTTTAACTGAATTTGAGTAATACACTTAAAATTAAATTGCATCCTTCTTTAAAATTGCTTAAGTTGTAAACTGAAAATGAATGTAAAAACAATGATTACTGCGTATTACATGATTGTTAGTGGAAATTACTTTGTCATACAGAGGAGAGGATATATATAAAAACAAACTTAGGTAAGTTTACTTTGTTTCTTGGGAAGCATCTAGAGAGACTTACTACTTTTGCCATCTTGCTACCATGTGGAGAACGAATAAAACAGAATGAATCTGCTCACAAGAAATCTAGTTAAGAACTTACCCTAAGAGTTCATGCTGAGAGAGAATAATAGCTTGGACAATACTGATGACAGTATGGATGGAGAGGAATAGAGAGGTTTGTATGTACTGAAAATCTAAAGGGCCTGTAGATTGAAATGGTGAAGAGAGAGAGAAAGATGTTAAGGATAATGTGTTATGTTAATTGCAAAAAATTAACAATGAGGAAAAGAGGAGATTTATATGTAGAGATACACACACTTCCAGTTGGAAATAATATGCTAAATGCAAGTTTAAGAGAAATGCTCTAAGCATAAATGGAGTACAGTTATTTCTAGGAAAGAGTTGATGGCTCTGTCTCAAAAGATGCCCCTCCAGTTTGACAACATAATATCTGAAATGCCACTCTACACATTTACTATGTTTTCAGGAATCTTTCTTTAAAATGTAAGACACTCCACAAAGCAGGGCTTCAAATTGGTTCATTCTGGTTTGAACCACTGCTGAGAATTTGCATTTCCACCCCAGATATACTGAATCAGGCTCTACATTTTAACAAGATGCCCAAATGATTCTTATGTATAGCAATTTTTGAAAACTACTGCTCTAATACTCATTCTCAAAATTGGTCCCTAACCAGCAGCGTTAGCATCATCTGGGAACTTGTTAGAAATGCAATTCTCAGCAGTGGATAGAAAGATTTTTCACCACCAAAATCCATTCTAATATAGCCTAATCATTTTAGAGCACACTTTAATGAAAAGAATTTTTCTTTTATTTAGATTTAGGGTTTTGAACTTAAAGACTGTAGCATTATTCTATATTTATTATGTTATATTTATAAGGAATGTCACTGTCACCTATTTGATCTATTCCTTGAGGACAGTGATAAATTTATGTACTGTCTGTTATTAAGATGATTTTACATTTCCATACTCGATGAATCTGAAATTCACACCCCTTCCCCCAAGAAAAACACCACACCTGTACACACACATACACACACGCACATACATAAAAGATGATTCAGAGCACAAAGACTATTATCCTAACCTTTTTTGTTTAGATAACTATACTTTTGGAAGCTAAATTAGGAGGTAGAAAAAATATGATACAAAATATAGTTTGTATTAGGCAGAATACTACAGCTAAAGATCTAAATAAAACTAAAACAAAAACATTGAAAAATGTCTAAATTGTGTTGACATTTTAAAATTGATCATGTCACCAAAAACCTGGTAAACATTCTGACAAATAATCTTTTGTGGTTAAAATAAAGGCAAGACATGTTTATGCAGTTAATTTTGTTTTGTTTTTGCTGGGGAAAATTTTTGCAACTACAGCAAAAATGTGGCATCAAACTCAAAAGAACATCTTTTGTCCATAATATCATACAGGTGTCTACGTATATTATACTGAATATATCACTGATGTTGAGTTAGGGTTCCTCAAAAAATGAAAGAATGTTGTATTGAGAACAGGCATATAATTCTATGTCCAACACTAATTTTTACTGGATTCAAGTGCCAGACACATAAGGTCTTTATCGAAAAGCAAGGATTTTGATTTGTATGATCCCTTCTTTCTCAAAGTTGCTATTATATATGGTCATAGATACTTGAGAGACCCGGTGGCGTAGTGGTTAAGTGCTACAGCTGCTAACCAAAGGGTCGGCAGTTCAAATCCGCCAGGCGCTCCTTGGAAACTCTATGGGGCAGTTCTACTCTGTCCTATAGGGTCGCTATGAGTTGGAATCGACTCGATGGCACTGGGTTTGGTTTGGTTTTTTGGTTTTATAGCTACTTGAATAATAAGATGGAATCCATTTGAAAGAGTTTCTTGGTAGGTAGTGCTCTCTTCCCGTTGCAGTTAGTTGCCCTTGAGTCAGGTCTGACTTATGGCGACCTTTTGTACAACAGAATGAACCATTGGCTGGTCCCATGCCATCTTCATGATCGCTGGTATGCTTGAGTTCTTTTGGAGCTCTAGTACTGTAGTATTCATTGCATCACTTTCAAGCCTGTCTAAACAAGAACTGGAAAGACGCTCAGGGAAACTAGGGTAGCTGATGGTTTGGCTCCAACATAATGTGAATATCTTTTAGATTTTTCTTAAAGTAACACTAGGCTCCTGTCTTCTACGGTCCTGAGCAATTCAGCCCTAGCCCAGACTTGTATAGCACACACAGTAAAGGAAAGCCCTGCCTCCAACAGGACCCATTCCTCTAAAAGATCAAGTTATTGACTAACACTGCCAGGCTTAGGTGAGCCCCTGGGCAATCTTATACTTTAACCCAAAGGGCCTGTCAAAGTTTCCCTTCCAATTCTGTGCTGCTATACTCTTCCTGGGAGGAATTCTGGTAAATACCATTTTCTCTCTCTCAATACTTCTTTTCAAGATTGCTGCCTCAGGCATCTGCCTTACTGACCCACCCCTTAATCCACCTCTGATGACAGAAAATCAAAGCTGCTCATAGGATCAAGTTGAAATGGAGAGAGAGAAAGGGCAGACAAATGTTCTAATGACACAATCAAGGATAAAGTAATGCAACGTGACTGAATTCAGGGAGGGAAAGCAGCAGCAGACAACTCACAAAGCGGTAATGGAATTGATCCCTTTGACCAGAGATCTTGTGCAGTCTTTAAAGATGAGGCAAGAAGAGACTGATGGAAGACAATACTACTCTCACTCCATAGTTCTCAGCCCCCATTGTATCTACTAAAGGAACCATCGGTTAATGGCATCATCACTGGCTTGAATGAACAATGAAGTAAGCTTGAATTAACAGGCATTGTGTGATCTTTCTCCTGAAAAAGGATTCATATACATGTTTTGTTATCTTTTTTTTGTTCTGCCAAGAATAACTGCATTGTTAGAATAATTGAATTAAAAAAAGGATTAAAAAGAATTCAGTCTACTTTTATATCAAGTGTTACTTAAGAATCTGGAGAGGCAAGGTAAAAAAATTAGAAAACATCAATTCATAAACAGTTTCATCAAAAGTTTGGGTCAGTGCAAAGATTAACTTTAGTGTTTATATATATAGTCTGAAGTGATCATTTATATTTTTCATTTATATGCTATTTTGTGGGAGATAAAATGTTAAACTGGAATTTATTAATTTTGAGTTTCACAAATAGCTCAATATATATCCCTTATGAAGGTCAAGGTTTCATTGCAATATACATTTTATCCTCAAGAAATTAGCTGATGACTGAGGTTTCATTCCTTCACAAATATTCACTGACTCCTTACTATTTGCCAAGCACCTATATAGTTAGGATATATTTTGCTGGAACCTGAAAATATGAGTTGTAATTCTGTATTTGCTACTTGCTTGCCATGTGACCTTTACAAAATTATGTAACTCTTCTGGGTCACAACTTTTCCACTTCAAAAGCTCAAGGCATCATGTTCACTATACCTGATTGAAAAAATCATAATTTTACAAAAATGAGAATATTTTACTCAGAGTTAATTACTGTCATTTATATAACTATAGAAATGGAAAGGAATTTTGCTTAGACAGAAAAGGAAGAAGACATGAAGACACAGACCAACTTTCACTAATTTTTTAAGGAGTGTACAGTTTCACAATACAAGCTCTTTAAATACTTATGTCTTATGAATTTTTACACAATATTTGAAATCATATGGAACTTCCCATTTTCTAATCATCTACGAATGATGAACTACTTAAGCAATTGTAATTTTCCCCCTTTCATATATTTGGGCTTCTTTATTTAGTAGATGTGAGTGAAAAGGCATCACCATGTAATAAAAATTGCACTATCTTTAAAGGCAAACAATAGTCTTAGAAGGATCTCTACTCACTGCCTGCCTCCATGACGTTGGAATAGAAATTTAAACTTTCTTCTTTTTTTTTTTCCAGTTCCTTCACCTGTGAAATGGTCTAATACCTATGTAACAATGCTGTTGAGATGGGAAGCAACATTGTTTTCTAATTAACTCCTAAAACTTTAAGAAAGTTTGTAGAGTATTATAACTCTGTTAGTTTACTGCTTTAAAAAAAAAAGAGTCTGGAGAAGCACCTTTTTACATGGATTCAAGTTGTAATAGATTGCTTACTTTTTGAATCAATCAGCTTTTTAAAGTTATGTTTGCGATTCTGCATACGTGGTGCTAAAGTTTTACAGTGTTTAGCTGATAGAATCTCTTAAGTGCACTTGTGTTTATCCTTTCCCTCAATTTTTATTTCCATGGTACCTTGAAATGTGACTCTTTCTCATAGCATTTATCTTGGTCATACCATTTTTATCAGTCACAAAGGCAGCAAAATCTGACAGCAGTTTACAATTCTCGCAGTGACACTGAGAAGATTAAGCTGTCAAACCCTTTATGCAGTTCTGATAGCTCAATTCTTTTCAATTCTTTTGGGAAGCTTTAAAATAGGAATTCAGATTTTAGTAAGTGAATTAATTATCACCCATCAGTTAAAGGAGGCACTATTGACAAAAGTTTGTTCTGCAATATTAAGTACATTTGTCTAATTCGGAACAAAAGAGTGTGATAAAACAGGGTAGAGCAGTAAAGTATGAAGAATGTTGTGTGACAAAGTAGACTGTAATAACATATTGAGATACTGAGGTTTCTTATTTCAGGATTATTAAAAAATAAAATAACCAGTGAATCTAAATTTTAAAACTAGGATTTAAAACACTTTGAGAAGTCTTAGAGTCATGACGTCTCACGCTAATTTCAAAGATTTGACTGAGGAATGGCTATTAACTAAAAATAAGGGTATGAGTTTAGTTTAAAATATATGCTGAGCACTATTTTTCTAGTTTGGTAATGAAATACCCGGCTTACGCTTTTTATGTGTATGTTCCACAGGCATTATTTCTTATCATTAGTTCAAATTGTCAATTAATAATGGAATTTAAAATGAGGTTGTGACCACTTGAAATCTCAATGAGCTCTGTCTGAAAATTTCACTTGGAAACTGCTAGCAAAACATCATATCTCCTATCTACTTAGACTCACATTTCTGCCTTACCTGCCCCTTACATGAATCAACCTTTTCTTCCACCTTGCAAATCTCACACCAGTGCTTCCTATTGTAAAAACAGAAAATCCTGTTAGCAGGGATTTCAGAAATGAAGCTTCTGACTTTTCCTCCAAAATTCAAGGAAACACCATTTTTAGTGGCCATGTTCTAGCCCTATAGTGCTGGCACTTATGTATTATTGTAGATTATTTAAAAATTAAAGTTATGAATGATAAGGAGTGTCCCATCCCATTTTCTCCTTAAACGTTGGAATAACATGAACAGATTTGTGTTTCAGGAAGCCAGTGATGTTGTGGAAGGTTTTTTTGTTGTTGTAGTTTCCTTCTAATCTTTCTTTTTTGCTCTATTCTGCTCATGATGTATTTAGAGAGAACAAAACTCTTTTTTTCCTGATGACTCCATCTTTTTCTGATGACCTCTTTATTCTGCTCATGCAGGGTTATATATTCAGTTTATCCTACCTCATGTGTGCCAACTGTTTTAAAGAGAATTTTATTTAATATTATTGTTGTTGTTATTTTCCATCAGGTCAGCTCCAATTTCTTATGTATAACAGAACCAAAAGTTGCCTGTTCCTGTGCCCTTTTCATGATTGCTGGTATGTTTGAGTCCATCTCTGAGGCTATTGTGCTAATCCATCTTGTTGAGTTTTTCCCTTTTTTTCATTGGCCCTCCAGTTTACCAGGCATAATGTCCTTTTCTTGTGATAGGTGTTTCCTGATGACTTGACCAAAGTAAGTGAGTCGAAGTCTAGCCATCCTTGCTTCTAAGGAACATACTGATTGCTTTACTTTTAAAACTGATTTGCTCATTCTTCTGGTTGTTGTTGTTAGGTGCAGAGTTGATTCCAACTCATAGTGACCTATATACAACAGAACAAAACAATATCCAATCCTGTGCCATCCTCACAATTGTTATGCTTGAACCCACTGTTGTAGCTACGGTGTCAATCCATCTTGTTGAGGGCCTTCCTCTTTTACGCTGACCCTCTTTGTTACCAAGCATCAGTCTTTTGGTAGTCCATGGTATATTCAATACACCTACTCCTTGACTATCGACCGTCTTGTTATCCAACATTTTGAATTTATGACAATAGTAAAAAATCTACTATTTGACTATTTTGCACATTAACAACATATATCTGGCAGCAACAAATGCCCAGGTGTGAGAAAAGAGTAATGCCGATTTTAGCCAAGTGAAACCGATTTTGAAATTCTGATTTCCAGAACTGTAAGATAATAAGTTTGTATTGTTTAAATCCATCAAATTTGTGGTAATATGTTACATCACAATAGAAATTAGTAAAATAGGAGTGTTAATTATTGTCCCCATAGAACTCCAAAGTATTGGTGCATGACTTGAGGAATGGAGAAATCCTGGCATTTGAGGCACAAAGGAATATGTGGAGTTTGAGGCTGCAGCTGTGGCCAGGGTAGGGACTTTTAAGATTCAAGCTTCAGGGCTATAGTTAGTGCCGTCTTTGACACTGCCAATAAGCATAATATAAGCCTACATCTTAAAGTAGTTAAGAGAACAAAAAAGAGAGTGTATTCAAGAAACTCATTTCTTGAAGCTAGAATATACTTGGTACCAAAATATAACAAGAATAATATTACAGAATAAAATTATCAACGAGCCTCTTTATTAACATAGGGACAAAATCCAAACAAAATATTAGTAAATCAACTACACAGTGATCAGGCAGAATTTATACTAGGAGAAGAAAATTTGCTTAATCCTAAAAATATCAATATGATTCATGAAATTAATAGGAGAAAAAAATTATATAATGGTTTCGAAAAATGCAGAGAAATCTTTAGCTAAAATTTAATATCTGTCACTTCTAAAAAAAAAAACTCAACAAGTCAGGAAATATTTACAAGGATATTTCCTTAATCTTCATAAAGGATTGTTGTTGTTAAGTGCCGTCGAGTCAGTTCTGACTCATAGTGATCCTATGCTCAACAAAACGAAATACTGCCTGGTACTCCTGCACCATCCTTACAATCGTTGTTAGGCTTGAGCTCACTGTTGCAGCCACTGTGTCAATCCATCTCATTGAGGGTCTTACTCTTTTCCGCTGACCTTGTACTTTGCCAAGCATGATGTCCTTCTCCAGAGACTGATCCCTTCTGACAATATGTCCAAAGGATGTAAGACACAGTCTCACCATCCTTACTTCTAAGGAGCATTCTGGTTGTACTTCTTCCAAGACAGATTTATTCTTTCTTCTGGCAGTCCATGGTATATTCAATATTCTTCGCCAACACCACAATTCAAAGGCATCAATTCTTCTTCAGTCTTCCTTATTCATTGCCCAGCTTTCACATGCATATGATGCGATTGAAAATACCATGGCTTGGGTCAGGCGCACCTTAGTCTTCAGGGTGACATCTTTGCTCTTCAACACTTTAAAGAGGTCCTTTGCAGAAGATTTACCCATTGCAAGCATCTTTTGATTTCTTGACTTCCATGGTTGTTGATTGTGGATCCAGGTAAAATGAAATCTTTGACAACTTCAATCTTTTCTCCACTTATCATGATGTTGCTCATTGGTCCAGTCGTGAGGATTTTTGTTTTCTTTATGTTGAGGTGCAATCCACACTGAAGGTTGTGGTCTTTGATCTTCATTAGTAAGGGCTTCAAGTCCTCTTCGCTTTCAGCAAGCAAAGTTGTGTCATCTGCATAATGCAGGTCGTTAATGAGTCTTCCTCCAATCCTGATGCCCTGTTCTTCTTCATATAGTCCAGCTTCTCGGATTATTTGCTCAGCATACAGATTGAATAGGTATGGTGAAAGAATACAACCCTGGTGCACACCTTTCCTGACTTTAAACCAATCAGTATATTTACAAGGATATTTCCTTAATCTTCATAAAGGGTATCTACATTAAAAATTACTTAATAGTGACACATTGAAACTTTTATCATTCAAATTGGGAAGAAAATAAATATGTTCACCACCACCACTTCTTTTCAACTAAACATTTTATTAGAGGTCTAAGCCAATGCAGTAATATAAGAAAAAAAATATGAAGTATAAAGATTATGATAGAAGAAAGGAAATTCTCTGTATTCACCGTTTATATGATTGTGTAGATAGACAAGTAAAAGAATGTATGCATAATTATAATGATAAAATAATTTAGGAAGACTTTGAAGAAAACTTCTATCTTCTCACAAAAAAAACTGTTGTATTTTCATACTAGAAATTCACACTTCAAAAAAATTGAATTAGAAACACATATATTCAATAGCATAAAATCTCTTTTTCTTTTTTCTATTTTTATTCTTTTTGTGGGAGCAGTGGACTTGAAAGGGTGATTCTAAATTTCTACAGAAATGTTAATGATAAGAATAGAGAAGATATCTTTGAATAAAAAGGAAAGAGTTGGAATGATTTTTCTTCCAGATACCAACACTTACTAAGAAGTTTTGGTAATTATTCTGAGGTGTATACTCAAGAGAAATGAAAGAATTTAGCTACACAAATATTGTATGTAAATGTTCATAGTAGCACTATTTATAATAGACAAAAATCTAGAAACAACCTAATTGTTTATCAATTGGTAAATAATTAAACATATTGAGATATATTGTTATAATGGAGGCTTACACGGCAATGTAAAGAATGAAGTATTGATAACTGCAATTACGTGGGCAAATCTCAGTTTCATTATGCTAAATGAAGGAAGTCTAACACAGAAAAAAAAAACTATATGGTTCCTCTTACATGAAAGTTTAAAAAAAAAAAAACGGTAAACTTTTAATTAGTAGTGGATGACTAGGGCTGGATTCAGAGAATGGGATTTATTCTAAACAGCCATGAGGAAAGTTTTTGTGGTGCTGTCAATGTTTTCTACCTTGATTTTCTTGGGAATAATATGATACGCAATTGTCCAAATGCATCAAATTGTACAAAAAAAAGTGATGAATTTTATTGTATGTAAATTATATTTCAAAAAAGCTGTGTGATTTGGTTCCAGAATAGAGAAATATACTGAGGAACCAGAATTGATTTTCTCAAAGCAAGCCTATGCATATATGGACACTTTACATATGACAAAGGTACCACAGTAGGGTGGTTGGGGTAAGGATGGTGTTATGAACTGAATTGTGTCCCCCCAAAACATGTGTTGTAAATCCTCTCCTCTGTGCCTGTGGCTATAAATCCCATTTGGGGATCAGTTGTCTTTGTTATGTTAATGAGACTGGATTTGTGTAGGGTGTGTCTTAAGTCAATCTCATATGAGATATAAAAGAGATAAAATAAGCATGGAAAAAGAGCAGAGATTGGGTAAGACAGATGCCAAGACATGTGGAGATCTCCAAGAAACCAGGAAGCAGAATTGAAGAGATAAGGACTTCTCCAGAGCTAACAGAGAAGGAAAATCTTCCTCCTCAACTGTAAGAAAATAAGTTTCCGTTTGTTACAGCCGCCCATTTGTGGTATTTCTGGTATAGCAGCATTAGATAATTAAGACAGGATTTGGTACTGAAAGAGTGGAGTCCTGCTCTAACAGATACTTAAAATGGGGAAGCAGTTTTGAATTTGGGTAACGGGTAGAGGCTAGAAGAGTTTTAAGGTGCCTAACAGTAAAAGCGTAGATTGCCTTGAAGAGACTGTTGGTAGAATTATGGACACCAAAGGCAATTCTGGTGAGGGCTCCGAAGGAAGTGAGGAGAGCTGTAGAGAAAACCTCTATCATCTTAGAGAATACATATGGTGCCAGCAACCCATTGTTGGTAGAAATGATTTTAAATGTGATTCTGGTGAGGCTTCAAAAGGAAATCATGAAAGTGTGATTGGACAATGAAAGAAGGGTGATGCTTTTTATGCAGTGACAAAAAACTTGTATGAATTATGTTCAAATGTTTGGTGGAAGGTTGAGCTTGTAAGTGATGAACTGGGATATCTGGCTGATAAGATTTCTAAGCAAGATCTTAAAGGGCCCGGTGGTTTCTCCCTGCTGCATATAGTAAATTGTGAGAGGAAAGAGATGGACTTAAAAGTGAACTGTGTAAAATAAACAGAACTTAGAAATTTGGAAAATTCTGTTGTACAAACTACGAACACGTGTCCTAGAATGTTCACTAAGGACGTGGCTGCACAATCTTTTGTTAAAGAGATTAAGTCTGTGACTGATGGGATCTAACCAACTACCACAGCAGAAAACCTGTCAGCTTAGACTGAAAGGGACAGAGAAAGAAAGGAAAGAACACCGTCTGCCTTTTGGAATTCTACAGGCAGGAAACAGCCAAAGAAGCTACATCTGTTGTCCTTCAAGAAAAGGAAATGATCATCCCTGGAGCAGCAGCTAAGAGATCAGCAGAGCTGTTGGAAGGAGCATGGGAAGCAGGGCCTTCTTGGTTTTAAAGAGTGGGACCTCAGTCTCTTGGATCTCAAAGGGTGGAGCCCAGCCTCCTAGGTTTCAAAGAACGACCTCTTTGCCAACTCGGTTCCAGATGTGGGGCTGTTAAGGCGTGCCAGGGGGGTGAGGCTGCTACTCAAAACTGAGAAGGTGGGGTTGCCATGCCCAAAAGGCAGAAAAATGAGGACTGCCAAGGCCGTGGATGTGGGGTTGCCACTCAGAAGGACTAGGAGAATGGGCTGCCTAAAGCTGAGGGTGCAGAGTTGATTTCCCAGAGGGCCTGGAAGGCTGAGCTGAAGCCCACGGCCAAGGAGCCTTCACGCAGAATCCGGAGGATGTGGTCGACACCCAGAGGCTGGAGGGCAGGACCACTGCCCAGACTGTCTCAGAGGAGACGGGATTATTTTCAAGCCTTGAGAGCTAACATAAAATTGTTCTGCTGGGTTTTGGGCTTGCTTGGTACCCATTATCTCTCCTTTCCCTCCAATTTCTCCCATTTATACTGGAAATGTCTACCTTGTGCCTGTTCCACCATTGTACTCTGGAGACAGTTAACCTGTAGTCTAGATTTCATAGGTTCACAGATGAAGAAGAATTTTGACCCAAGTTGGAAAACACCTAAAGTCCCACCCATATTTGATTTAGATGACCCAGAAGAGACTTTGAATTTGGAGATGATTTAAGATTTGGGGGATGATGCAATGGGGTGAATGTGTTTTGCATGTGGGAAGCACATAAATTTTGGGGGGCCAAAGGGTAGGATGTTATGGATTGAATTGTGTCTTCCGCAAAGTACGTATTGTAAATCCTAACTTCTATGCCTGTGGTTATAATCCCATTTGGAAATGGGTTGTATTTGTTATGTTAATGAGACTGCATTAGTGTAGGGTGTATCTTAAATCAATCTCATTTGTGATATGAAAGAGTTTAAAGAAGCAAGCAAAAAGAACAGAGATAGGATAAAACCAATGCCAAGATACATGGAGATCGCCAAGGAACCAGGAAACAGAAGCTGAAGAGACAAAGACCTTCCTCTGGAGCTGACAGAGAAAACCTTCCCCTACAGCCAGCACCCTGAATTAAGATTTCTAGTCTTCCAAACTGTGAGAAAATAAAATTCTGTTTGCTACAGCCACCCATTTGTGGTATTTCTGATAGCAGCACTAGATAACTAAGACACATGGCGTTGTAAATAAATGTCACTGGGAAAAGTGACCATCCATAATGAGACAGATAGGGTTAACTGTGCCCGTGGCTGAACAAAAGAGCTTTTAAAAGATTATCATCTAGAAGTTGGGTAAACAGGAACCACACCCTATTGTGAGACAGACAGGGTTAACTGTGCTGGTGGAACAAAAGAGCTTTTAAAAAGATTTCCCTCTAGAAGCTGGGTAAACAGGAACCCACCCTGTCAACATGAGATAGGATTGGGCAGCCCATGAATTACTATCTTCTTCTTAGTGTCTTTCTGGTCCCCTCCTCCTTTGCAGGCTCCATATGCACAGAAGAGCAGAGTGTGACTGCTATTTGACCTTCCTTAGCCCTCTGAAGATGGCAAAGTAGTGCCAAAGATCAAGTGTGCTTGCGCTATATCCCATAATAATTGATGCCAAGGGCTGCCGAGAGGACTCCATCTTGAATATCAGCGGGTTCCATCTTAGATTCCAGATGCTCAAGCAACATAGTTAACATACACTGCTATTCTGAGAAGTAGCTGCCTCTTGAACAAAGCCCACTAAATATTCATTATTCTATTGTCTCCACCAAACCCATATAAGCCTTGGCCTTGCTTCCCTTTTCAAGTCAGTCTTTCAGAGAGTCTTAGATTCCTGCTGACTCCTTTTGCTTGATTCGAGCAAAATAAAGCTTGCTGAAGATAAAGTCTGTCTTTTGATTGTATTCTTACTAGGGAAAAGACAAAGACCCTTTGAGTCAGACTGGCAATTGGTAACAATAAGGGAAAACAAAATAAAACTAAATACTGTTTGAGAGCCTAATAGTATTTCCTTTCCCAGAATTCTTGCCATCTTCAACCTGGGCAGAGCTTCTATGCCTTGACAATGTAGGTTGCTTCAAATAATGAAATGTGTACGCTCTCAGCCTGAATGATAGAATGAGTGTCATGTAAAACACACCTGAACCAAATCTTCAGCCTGGGGCCAAATCTAGTTAAACCTAGCTAAGTCACAGCTAAACCACATAAAGTCAGAACCAAGCCACAGACCTGTGAATGAAAATTAAGGTTTATTGTTGGAAGCAAGTAGAATTTTGAGGTTATTTGTTACCCAGCAAAATCATATTAATGTAGGCCCCTTCCTCATAACAGCAATAACAAAAATCACCTCCACATGGATTATAGATAGGGTGACCATACAATTTATTATCCAAACCGGGATATTGCTGAGAGAGAAAGAGGTACAATTAAATATTAGTTCTGGATAATAGGCATAAAATAGGACTGCCCAAGAAAAAAAAAAAAAAAAGATTGAAAGTCACTCTAACTATTGACCTAAATGTGAAATTCCAAGGTATAAAGATTTTAGAAAATTACATGGGAGAATATCTTCTGGATCTCATAGCAGGACAATTTTCTGAAGTAAAAAAAAATCCTTAAACATAAAATAATAACAACAATAATTAAATAAAGGTAAATTCCACTATGCTAAAAACATAAATCAACAAATATATAATTTAAAAAACAATATAATAAATAAAAAATATATAATAAAAAACCATTAACTGAGACAACCAATTTATAACACACATAACCAACACTGGTCTATATACAGAATATTTCAAGATCCTGTGCATTCTGATATGAAAACAGACAAAATGTAGAAATATCAGAAGGCCTGAATAAGCACTTCACGAAGGATAAAATATATAATCAAAAAATATATTTACAATTAAGTAAATTCAGTAGAAATCAGGGGACTCAGTGAAATGCCAATATACCTTTGACAAGGTGGCATAAATTGTTGGCAAGTATGTAGATTAAAAAGAACTCTCATGTGCTATTGGTGGCTGTGTAAATTGGTATAATCACTTTGGAAAACGGTTTGGTAAAGTCGAGTCATACCTTTTCATCTAACGATTTCATCCCTACTATTTACCATAGAAATGTGCACAAGGAGATCCAAATTTAAAATCTGAAAACTCTCAGGAGCATGCAGATTCTATTCGCTGAACTTTCTTATGGAGAAGTAGTGCATATAACACATTTTTTTAATCCTCTTTATTTCTAAAAATGAAATTCAGATGAAGAAAATCTTCAGTCATGAAAATACTTATTGTGCAAAAACACTAAGTACCTAAAATACTAAATAAATGTGGTGATTTATAGACATAATAATCAAGTTTCCTGTATGCCTCAGATTGAATTTTAGTTCTTCAATTTATGATCATGTGGCCCAAGTGAGATATGCTTTCTCTCTCTCTTTTTTAAAATTGTTCTTCAGATGAAAGTTTACAGCTCAGATTAGTTTCTCATACAAAAAATTATACACGCATTATGTGACCCTAGTTGCTATCCCTATAATGTGACCGCACATGCCTCCTTTCCACCCTGAATTTCCCTTGTCTGTTCAACCAGCTCCTATCCCTTTCTGCCGTCTCATCTTGACTCTGGATGGGAGCTTTCCATTTAGTGTATCTACTTGAACTAAGAAGCACGCTCTTCATGAGTATCATTTTATGCCTGATAGTCCAGTCTATTCTTTGTCTGAAGAGTTGGCTTCGGGAATGGTTTTAGTTCTGGGTTACAAAAAGTCTGGGGGCTATGTCTTCTGGGGTTCTTCCTGTCTCAATCAGACCAATAAGTCTGGTCTTTTTACTAGAATTTGAGTTCTGCACCACTTTTCTTCTGCTCCATCAGGGACTGTCATGTTCCCTGTCAGGGCAGTCATAGTGGTAGCCAGGAGGCATCCAGTTCTGCTCTCAGGCTGGCAGAGCCTTTGGTTTATGTGGCCCTTCTGACTCTTGGGCTAATATTTTCCTTCCATCTTTGATGTTCTTCATTCTTCTTTGCTCCAGGTATGTCACTCTTATAAATAAGATGCAAGTGTCATTTCAACTTTCCAATATCAAGATTTTAAGGGGATTTTTAGGTGTCAAAATCACAAACAATATTATTTTAGAAGAGTGGCCTACAATAGTTCTTGGCATTTCCTTAATAGAAGCACAAAATGAGCGACCTCGGTTTTACTGAGTCCCCAAAACAAAACACTCAATAGAAATAATGATATGAACTGTTATTGCATATGCAAAGGTACAAAGTTTATAGTGTCCTGGAAGCCAGTTTTTATCCACCAAGACAATCAATCGCCTGTATTAATTCCACATCTGTGCGGAATCTTAAGTCCATTACAATAACTGTGCTCCCCAGTAATATGAAAGACATGTTTCAGATTTCTTTTCTAATGTTTTAAAGGAATGATCACAAAGCCTAATAACACTCAGTGGGTTAATAATACTCAGTGGGTTAATTAACCTTTTTTTATTAAAAAAGCTCAAGATAGAGATCATATAAAAACTTGTCAAAATTTGGTGTAGATAAAGGCTTCATTTGTGTTTAGAGAATCCTGATGGCTAAGAATCAGAAAACCTGAATTCACAATCCAAGAGAAATACTTTCTCTAGTTTGTTGTTGTTAGGTGCCACAGACTCAGTTTCTACTCACAGCAACCCTGTGTACAACAGAACGCAACACCGCCTTCTCCTGCATCATCCTCACAATCGTTGTTGTGCTTGAGCCCATTGCTGAAGCCACTGTGTCAATCCATTCCATTTAGGGCCTTCCTCTTTTTAGCTGACCCTCTGCTTTACTAAGCATGATGTCCTTCTCTAGGTACTGGTCCCTCCTGATAAAATGTCCAAAGTACCTGAGATGAATTCTCACCATCCTTGCTTCTAAGGGGCATTTTGGGTATACTTCTTCCAAGACAGATTTTTTTTTTCATTGGCAGTCCATGATATATTCATTATTCTTCACCACCACCATAATTCAAGGCATCAATTCTTCTTTGGTCATCCTTATTCATTGTCCGGCTTTCACATGTATATGAGGCAATTGAAAACACCATGGCTTGGGTCAGGTGCATCTTAGTCCTCAGAGTGAAATCTTTGCTTCTTAACACTTTAAAGAGGTCTTTTGCAGAGATTTGCCCAATGCAATATGTCGATTCATTTCTTGACTACAGCTTCCATGGGTGTTAATCGTGGATTCAAGTAAAATGAAATCCTTGACAACTTCAATTATCTTCTCTGTTTATCATGATGTTGCTTATTGGTTCAGTCGTGAGGATTTTCTTTATGTTGAGGTACAATCTATACTGCAGGCTGTGGTCTTTGATCTTCATCAGTAAATGCTTTAAGTCGTCTCCACTTTCAGCAAGCAAGGCTGTGTCGTCCGTATATTGTAGGTTGTTAATGAATCTTCCCCCAATCCTGATGCCCTATTTTTCTTTATATAGTTCAGCTTCTGGGATTATTTGCTCAACATACAGATTGAATAAGTATGATGAAAGGATACAACCCTGATGCACGCCTTTTCTGGTTTTAAACCATGTAATATCTGCTTGTTCTGTTAAAAGAGCTGCCTCTTGGTCTATGTACAGGTTACACGTGAGCACAATTAAGTGTCCTAGACTTTTCATTCTTCGAAATGTTAACCATAATTTGTTATGATCCACACAGTTGAATGCCTTAGCATAGTGAATAAAACACAAGTAAACACCTTTTTGGTATTCTCTGCTTTCAGCCAGAATCCATCTGACATCAGCAATGATACACCCGGTTCCACATCCTCTTCTGAATCTGGCTTGAATTTCTGGCAATTCCCTGTCAATGTACTGCCACAATCAATTTTGAATGATTTTCATCAAAATTTTACTTTTGTATGATATTAACGATATTGTTTGATAATTTCCTCATTCTGTTGAATCATCTTTCTGTGAAGTGGACACAAATATGGATGTCTTCTATTCAGCTGGCCATGTAGCTGTCTTCCAAATTTCTTGGCATAGAAGAGTGAGCATTTCCAGTGCTGCATACATTTGTTGAGACCTCTCAATCGGTATTCAGTCAATTCCTGGAGCCTTGTTTTTTGCCAGTGCTTCCAGCGCAGCCTGGACTTCTTCCTTCACTACCATTGGCTCTCGATCATATGCTACCTCCTGGAATGATTGAAAGTCGACCAAGTCTTTCTGGTACAGTGACTCTGTATATTCCTTCCATCTTTTTTTGATGCTTCCTGCATTGTTCAATATTTTCCCCATACAATCCTTCAATATTGCAACTCTGGGCGTTAATTTTTTTCTTCAGTTCTTTCAGCTTGAGAAATACTGAGTGTGTTCTTCCATTTTGGTTTTCTAACTCCAGTTCTTTGCACATTTCATTATAATACTTTACTTAGTCTTCTGGAACCACCTTTGAAATCTTCTGTTCAGCTATTTTACTTCATCATTTCTTCCATTCACTTTAGGTACTCTACATTCAAGAACAATTTTCAGAGTCTTTTCTGACATCCATATCGGTCTTTTCTTTCCTGTCTTTTTAATAATCTCTTGCTGTCTTCATTTTACAAAGATGTCATTCCACAACTCATCTGGTCTTCAGTCTTTAGAATGCAATGCATGAAATCTATTTGTGAGATGATCTCTAAATTAAGGTTTGATATACATAATGTCATATTTTTGCTCTTGTGGATTTGCTCTAGTTTTCTTCAACTTTAGCTTGAATTTGCATATGAGGAATTGATGGTCTGTTCCACAGGCAGCCCCTGGCCTTGTTCTGACTGATGATATTCAGCTTTCCATCCTTTCTTTCCATAGATGTAGTCGATTTGATTGCTCTGTACTCTCTCTGGTGAGGTCTGTATGTACAGTCGTTGTTGATGTTTTTGAAAAGGGCATTTTAATGAATGTTGTTGGTCTTGCAAAATTCTATCATGCAATCTCTGGTGTCCTTTGTATTACCAAGGCCATATATTTCAAGTACTGATCCTTCTTCATTTCCAATGTTTGCATTTCAGTCACCAGTATTTACCAATGTGCCTTGATTTCATGTTGGATCAATTTCACACTACAGAAGTTGGTAAAAATCTTCAATTTCTTCACCTTTGGCCTTAGTGGTTGGAGAGTTAATTTGAATAATAGTCGTATTAACCAGTCTTCCTTTTAGGCATATGGGTATTTTTCTATCTCTGACAGCGTTGTACTTCAGGATAAATCTTGAAATGTTCTTTTTGATGATGAATGTGACACCACTCCTTTTCAGTTTTTCATCTCTAATGTAGTAAACCATAAGATTGTCTTATTCAAAATGGCCAATACCAGTTCATTTCAGATCACTAATAACTAGGATGTTGATGTTTATGCGTTCCATTTCATTTTTGATGATTTCCAATTTTCCTAGATTCATACTTCCTACATTTCACATTCTAATTATTAATGGATGTTTGCAGCTGTTCTCATTTTGAGCTGTGCCACCTCAGTAAATGAAGGTCCCAAAATCTTGACTCCATTCACATCATTCATGTTGACTCTACTTTGAGGAGGCAACTCTCCCACAGTTGTATTTTGAATGCCTTCCAACATGAAGGGCTCTTAGTCTGGCACTGTATCAGACAATGTTACCTTGCTATTCATAAGGTTTTCACTGGCCAATTTTTTCCAGAGTAGACCACCAGGTCCGTCTTCCTAGTCTGTCTCAGTCAGGAAGCTCTGGTGAAACCTGTCCACCATGGGTGACTCTGCTGGCATTTGAAATACTGGTGGTATAGCTTACAGCATCACAGCAACAGGCAAGACAGCGTAGTATGACAAACTGCCAGACAAGTGGTGACTTTCTCTGGAGTCGGTATTTTCTCATCCATACTCTGAAGTGGGAAAAAGTTAAAAAACAAACAAGAAAACTGCATGTTCTTTCTACTTCTCAGGATTTTTGTAAAATCAAAAGAAATATTGTGGGAATATTTTTTTAAACATATTTGTGGAAGAAAATTTCCGTTATAACTAATATGTTTTTAAAACAGCTTTTTATTATTTACATGCCAAAGTGATCATATGTTAGGGTTTGCAGGTCTTTGACTTGTGTCTTATTTTAATATTCAGTCAGAAATACATGTGATTTGTCTGCTAATGAAACAAAAAGTTATGTGGATAGTGGTAATACACAGTGGCACGTGAAGGTATATGTATTTATATGTTTATATTTTATATATACCTATAATTATGTGGATATGTATTAGATTTGGAGACCCTGAAAAAAATAGATGAAAACTAAAGACTGCTTTAACATATTAACAGATGGCAAAAATGGAAAAAGGATGAAATATTGGAAGAGTAAATTGTCATAAAGCAAAGCAAAGGCCAAGCCTATTTTTTTGTCTTTCCAAAAGAAGCAACTTTTCTTTTTCATTAAATGATGACTCAAGAATTTTAGAGCAAGCACTTTGTAATTTCTGACCTCAAGGTTTATTTCCCCTTTGTTGTTGTTGTTAGGTGCCGTCGAGTCGGTTCCGACTCACAGCGACCCTAGCACAACAGAACGAAACATTGCCCGGTCCTGCACCATCGTTACAATCATTGTTATGCTTGAGCTCATTGTTGCAGCCACTGTGTCAATCCACCTCGTTGAGGGTCTTCCTCTTTTCTGCTGACCCTGTACTCTGCCAAGCATGATGTCCTTCTCCAGGGACTGATCCCTCCTGACAACATGTCCAAAGGATGTAAGATACAGTCTCGCCATCGTTGCTTCTAAGGAGCATTCTGGTTATATTTCTTCCAAGACAGATTTGTTCATTCTTTTGGCAGTCCACGGTATATTCAATATTCTTCGCCAACACCACAATTCAAAGGTGTCAACTCTTCTTCTGTCTTCCTTATTCATTGCCTAGCTTCCACATGCATATGATGTGATTGAAAATACCATGGTTTGGGTCAGGCGCACCTTGGTCTTCAGGGTGACATCTTGGCTCTTCAACACTTTGAAGAGGACCTTTGCAGCAGATTTACCCAATGCAATGAGTCTTTTGATTTCTTGACTGCTGCTTCCATGGCTGTTGATTGTAGATCCAAGTAAAATGAAATCCTTGACAACTTCAATCTTTTCTCCATTTATCATGATGTTGCTCATTGGTCCAGTCGTGAGGAGTTTTGTTTTCTTCCTGTTGAGGTGTAATCCATACTGAAGGCTGTGGTCTTTGTATCTTCATTAGTAAGTGCTTCAAGTCCTTTTCACTTTCAGCAAGCAAAGTTGTGTCATCTGCACAATGCAGGTTGTTGATGAGTCTTCCTCCAATCTTGAATGCCCCATTCTTCTTCATATAGTCCAGCTTCTTGTATTATTTGTTCAGCATAAAGATTGAATAGGTATAGTGAAAGAATACAACCCTGATGCACAGCTTTCCTGACCTTAAACCAATCAGTATCCCCTTGTTCTGTCTGAACAACTGCCTCTTGATCTATGTAAAGGTTCCTCATGAGCACAATTAAGTGTCCTAGAATTCCCATTCTTCACAGTGTTATCCATAGTTTGTCATGATCCACACAGTCAAATGCCTTTGCATAATCAATAAAACACAGGTAAACATGCTTCTGGTATTCTCTGCTTTCGGTCAGGATCCATCTGACATCAGCAATGATATCCCTGGTTCCACGTCCTCTTCTGAAACCGGCCTGAATTTCTGGCAGTTCCCTACCGATACACTGCTGCAACCATTTTTGAATGATCTTCAGCAGAATTTTGCTTGTGTATGATACTAATGATATAGTTCTATAATTTCCATATTCAGTTGGATCACCTTTCTTGGGAATAGGCATAAATATAGATCTCTTCCAATGAGTTGGCCAGGAAGCTGTCTTCCATATTTCTTGGCATAGACAAGTGAGCACCTCCAGCACTGCATCTGTTTGTTGAAACATCTCAATTGATATTCCATCAATTCCTGGAGCCTTGTTTTTCGCCAATGCCTTCAGAGCAGTTTGGACTTCTTCCTTCAGTACCATCGGTTCCTGATCATATGCCACCTCTTGAAATGTTTGAATATCGACTAATTCTTTTTGGTATAATGACTCTGTGTATTCCTTCCATCTTCTTTTGATGTTTCCTGCATTATTTAATATTTTCCCCATGGAATCCTTCACTATTGCAACTTGAGGCTTGAATTTTTTCTTTAGTTCTTTCAGCTTGAGAAGAGCTGAGAGTGTTCTTCCCTTTTGGTTTTCCATCTCCAGCTCTTTGCACATGTCATTATAATACTTTGTCTTCTTGAGACGCCCTTTGAAATCTTCTGTTCCGTTCTTTTACTTCATCAATTCTTCCTTTTGCTTTAGCTGCTTGATGTTTGAGAGCAAGTTTCAGAGTCTCCTCTGACATCCATCTTGGTCTTTTCTTTCCTGTCTTTTCAGTGACCTCTTGCTTTCTTCATGGATGATGTCCTTGATGTCATTCCACAACTCGTCTGGTCTTCAGTCACTAGTGTTCACTGTGTCAAATCTGTTCTTCAGATGGTCTCTAAATTCAGGTAGGATATACTCAAGGTCATATTTTGGCTCTCATGGACTTGCTCTGATTTTCTTCAGTTTCAGCTTGAACTTGCATGTGAGCAATTGATGATCTGTTCCACAGTTGGCCCCTGGCCTTGTTCTGACTGATGATATTGAGCTTTTCCATCATCTCTTTCCACAGATGTAGTCAATTTGATTTCTGTGTGTTCCATCTGGCCAGGTCCATGTGTGTAGTCACTGTTTATGTTGGTGAAAGAAGGTATTTGCAATGAAGAAGTCGTTGTTCTGACAAAATTCTATCATTCGATCTCCGGCATTGTTTCTATCACCAAGAACATATTTTCCAACTACTGATCCTTCTTCTTTGTTTCCAACTTTTGCGTTCCAATGACCAGTAATTATCAATGTATCTTGATTGCATGTTCAATCAATTTCAGACTGCAGCACTGATAAAAATCTATTTCTTCATCTTTGGCCCTAGTGGTTGGTGAATAAATTTGAATAATATTCGTATTAACTGATCTTCCTTGTAGGCATATGGATATTATCCTATCACTGACAGCCTTGTACTTCAGGATAGATCTTGAAACGTTCTTTTTGACGATGAATGCAATGCCATTCCTCTTTGAGTTGTCATTCCCAGCATAGTAGACTATATGATCGTCCAATTCAACATGGCCAATACCAGTCCATTACAGCTCACTAATGCCTAGGATATTGATGTTTATGTGTTCCATTTCATTTTTGATGATTTCCAATTTTCCTAGATTCATACATCGTACATTTTAGGTTCTGATTAGTAATGGATGTTTGCAGCTGTTTCTTCTCATTTTGAGTCATGCCACATCAGTGAATGAAGGTCCTGAAAGCTTTACTCCATCCACGTCATTAAGGTCGACTCTACTTTGAGGAGGCAGCTCTTCCTCAGTCATCTTTTGAGTGCCTTCCAACCTGGAGGGCTCATCTTCCACCACTATATCAGACAATGTTCTGCTGCTGTTCATAAGGTTTTCACTGGCTAATGCTTTTCAGAAGTAGGCTGCCAGGTCTTCTTCTTAGTCTGCCTTAGTCTGGAAGCTCAGCTGAAACCTGTCCTCCATGGGCGACCCTGCTGGTGTCTGAATACCGGTGGCATAGCTTCCAGCATCACAGCAACACACAAGCCCCCACAGTATGACAAACTGACAGACACGTGGGGGATTTCCCCTTTATAACACACAAATCAAAATAATTATTCCCAAATCATCTAATAGAATTTAACTATACTTTTTAAAAAATCTATATTTCTATGCCAAATATTTGTGAAAAAATTAAGTATTCAACTTAGTGCAGTCTGAATTAAGTTAATTTGGTTTCAAAAAAGGTCAGGCTAAAAAGATGGAAAAAAGATATTAAGAATGACAATATCTTATCTACAGCTGATAAGCAGTTTATAAAGCTTAGAATTTTTCAGCTCATGATAACTTTTACCATGTTTACAAGTCTTACATATGGAAGTCTGAAAGGTGTTTTCACATTATAAGGGTTCAACATAGAATAGTAAACAGACAGAGAGTCTTTGGATCAAATCCAGAGTGGAACTGAATCTTGGCTTCTTTTTTTAACTGCACAGAGCAAGTTGCTTGACCAGAATCTCAGTTTCCCAACCAGTGTTAATGAGAGTGATGACACCTATCTTCACAAACATGTTGTAAATATTGCATTTAAATATGCAATTGTGTAGCCCATCCTCTGGCCCTTCACCAGCACTTGGAAATTGATAGTTGTTATTCTTAAAGTGATGGAAGGACAACCATTTTTGCAGTTTACCACTATATATCAATATATCAATAGATAGATATAATGAAAGTATATTGTTTAAAATGTTCTTAGCTAATCTGGAGCGTCGTTTTTTGTTTTTTTTTTCTTCAGTGAGAGTTAATAAAGACGTGTGTGATGGTTAAAGTTGTGTGTCACTTGGCTGGGCCATGATCCTTGGTGGTTTGGCAGCTGTGATGTTGTTTGGCAGCTTTTTAATGATGTGATCACCTCCATAATGAGATCTGATAATGTGATCACCTCCATGATGCTATCTGTTCTGAGCAGCCAATCAGTTGAAAAAAAGTTTCCTTAGGGGTATGGCCTGCATCCAACATAAGTGGACATTCAGGCAAGGCTTACTGGCCTTTGCTCACTCTTGATCCTGCTGCTGGCTTCTGTTCATCTGACCTCCAGTTCTTAGGACTTGAGCTAGCAGCTTACCTGCCATCTTACCCGCTGATTTTGGGATTAGTCAGACTCCACAGCCTATGAACCAGAAGCCTGCTCTCTGACCTTCTATTCTTTGATTCACCAGCACCTGCAGCTACATGAGTCAGAGAAGCCTCCAGCCTGACCCACTAACTTGGGACTTTCCAGCGTCTACAACCATGTGAGCCATTTCCTTTACATAAATCTCTATTTCTGTATATATGTATATACTGCACTGCTTTTGCTTCTCTAGAGAACCTAGTGTAACACATTGCATGAGGTAGAAAGTCAACATTTTTAGTGTTATCCATTTCTACCTAAGTGAAACTCTGTATTCTTAGCTTTTCTATGATGATGAAATATGAAGAACTCCTAAGACTAGGGGTAAAATTTAAATACGGGTTTTTCTTTATGCATTAATAAGAATTTTGCCAACCTCACAATAATGATTAAAAAATAAAAATCTCTAATTAAGACAATTATTAGTTGTTATTTATGTAGCTAAAATACAAACAGGATTGTGATTTGGAAAAGTCAACCTTAAAAAAAAAAAATTCTGTACTTCTATTCCTAAGACGCATTCTAGCATCACAGGAAAATACAAGTATTGTGAGCTCTTTGCTATGTATAAAGCATCGTGAAGTGTCACAGTTCACATTAGATTTTCATGGACTAGTACAAATCCAAAATATTCATCAAAATGCCTCAGCAACAGCCAGACATTTGCTTGCCAAAGGGTAGTAGCTGGAGAAGTTACCATCATCTACACAAAGCCAATGCTAGCAGCCCAGTTTTAGCTCTTGGTGTTATTCATCTTTTGAGTCCTGAGGGGGGAAAAGAATGAGGCAAAAGTGCTTTGTAGCACTTTACGGCATTCTTTCTACACATAGTCTGGTACTAATTATGTCTTCCTTGACTTACTACATCCTTTAACATGCATGTAAACCTCAAAAAAGAAAAAAAAAGCTAAACATTTAAGATTATTTTAGAATATTTGTTTAGAAATGAAGTAATCATTATGAAATATTATGAAATCAAATCGATTGCCTACATAGTTCCCCCTCACGCCAATCAGAATCTGCAAAATCTTATATTTGTTTTTTGATCCTGCACATAAATAAATGCATTTTCTGCCTCAGGCTGATTGAGAAAGGGATTTAAATAATGCTCTGCCCTGAAGATGTTCCTGATCCATGTAGGGAGAGTTGACAAGTTGTTTTCTGCCTAACCTTTCTCTTTGGGCGGTAACGTAAATGTGTGGCTTTGTCATCATAAAATTAATTTTTTTTAATCTTTTTACTTGTCTGTAATACAGAGGTCAACACATTTCTAATCCACTGATTTTATTATAACAGCAGTTCAAGGAACTCTTATTGTGTGATAAACAAAAAAGTTACATAAGACAAGATTTAAAAAGTGATTGAAAAACGAATAACAGTTGTGTAACACAGAAGACTATTGAACTGTAAACTAAAATACTAAGAAACATGCTTTTAATAATAACACTTTATGACCCCCTTGCTCCAGGATTTCTTTCCTCCATTTATTCATTACCCTCCATTTATTCATTAAACAGCTATTAACGCTAAATAACATCCAAACAAAAGAAAAATAGTTGGTTGAAATGGCATAGCTATTATGTTTTTAAAATTTTTGCAGCCTCATTTTCAAGATGATTAATAGGAAATTATTATTATTAAATCTTTAGAAACAAAAGGTATTTCAGATACAAAACAGAATGTAAGAAAGCAATAAATGTGTTCATATTTTTCTAATATTTTTCATGTATTGTAAAGCAAATATGACAAATGAAAAGCTTATTTTTCACATTGTTAAAGCTTAATGCTTTCTAAAACAAAAGAAAAGAAAGTTAATAGTTACCCAAAACTTTCCTTGTAGTGAGGTGAATGACGGAATTTACTTTCAATATTATCTATTCTATGTAGACTCTCGGGTCATTACAGGCATACCTCAGAGTTATTGTGGGTTCGGTTCCAGACCACTACTATAAAACAAATATCACGATAAAGCAAGTACACAAATTTTTTGGTTTCCCAGTGCATATAAATGTTATGTTTACATATATTGTAATCTATAGGGTTGCTATGAGTTGGAATCGATGGCAGCAGGTTTGGTTTTTTTGGTTTATCAAGTGTGCAATAGCATTATTTCTAAAAAAAAAAAAAAAAAAAGTACATACCTTAAGTAAAAAATAATTTATTGCTAAAAAATGTTAACCATCATCTGAGCCCTCAGTGAGTAGTAATATTTTCCTGGTGGATGGTCTTGCCTCAATGTTGTTGGCAGCTGACTGGTCAGGGTGCTGGATGCTGAAGGTTGAGGTGGTTGTGACAGTTTCTTAAAATAAGACAACAATGAAGTTTGCCACATCAATTGACTCTTCCTTTCATGAAAGATTTCTCTGTGGCATGTAATGTAGTTTGATAGAATTTTACCCACAGTAGAACTTCTTTCAAAACTGGAGTCAGAACTCTCAAACCCTGCCACTGCTTAGTCAACTAAGTTTACATCATATTCTAAATCCTTTGTTGTCATTTCAACAATGTTCACAGCATCTTCACCAGGAGTAGATTCCATCTCAAGAAACCACTTTCTTTGCTCATCCGTAATAAGCAACTCCTAATCGGTTTAAGTTTTATCATGAGATTGTAGTAATTCGGTCACATCTTCAGGTTCCACTTCTAACTCTAGTTCCCTTGCTGTTTCCAACATATCTGCAGTTACTTCCACCACTGAAGTCTTGAACCCCTCAAAGTCATGCATAAGGATTGGAATCAACTTCTTCCAAACTCCTGTTAATGTTGACATTTTGACCTCTTCCCACGAATCACAAATGTTCTTAACGGCATTCAGAATGGTGAATCATTTCCAGAACATTTTCAGTTTACTTTGCTCAGATCCATCAGAAGAATCACTATCTATGGCAGCTATAGCCTTATGAGGAGTATTTCTTAAACAGTAAGAGTTGAAAAACAAAATTACCCCTTGATCCGTGCACTGCAGAATGGATGTTGTGTTAACAGGCATGAAAGTGACATTAATCTCCTGGTATATCTTCATCAGAGCTCTTAGGTGATCAGGTGCATTGTCAATGAGAGTAATATTTTGAATGTAATCTTTTTTTTTTTTTTTTCTGAGCAGTAGATCTCAACAGTGGGCTTAAAATATTCAGTAAACCATCTTTTAAACAGATGTGCTGCCATTCAGCCTTTACTGTTGCATTTATGCAGCACAGACAGAGTAGATTTACCATAATTCTTAAGAGCCCCAGGATTTTTGGATTGGTAAATGAGCATTGGCTTCAACTTAAAATTACAAACTGCATTAGCCATTAACAAGAGAGTCAGCCTGTCCTTTGAAGTTTGAAGCCAGGCATTGACTTCTCCTCCAGCTGTGAAAGTCTTAGATGGACTTTCAATATAAGGCTGTTTTGTCTACATTGACCGTCTGCTGTTTAGCGTAGCCACCTTCATCAATTATCTCAGCTAGATCTTCTGGATAACTTGCTGCAGCTGCTACATCAGCACTTACCACTTCATCTCGCACCTTTATGTTATGGAGACAGCTTCTTTCCTTAAACCTCATGAATAAACCTCTGCTAGCTTCAAGCTTCTCTTCAGCATTTTCTCACCTCTCTCAGCCTTCATAGAATTGAAGAAAGTTAGGGTGTTGCTCTGGGTTAGGCTTTGGCTTAAGGGAATGTTGTGGCTGGTTTGATCTTCTATCCAGACCACTAAAACTTTCTCCATATCAGCAATAGGCTGTTTCACTTTCTTATCATTCGTGTGTTCATTGGAGTAGTACTTTTAATTTCCTTCAAGAACTTCTCCTTTGCATTCACAGCTTGGCCAACTGTTTGACCCAAGAGGCCTGGCTTTCAGCCTATCTCGGCTTTTAACATGCCTTCCTCACTTTTTTTTTTTTTTCCTCACTAAGCTTAATCATTGCTAGCTTTTGATTTAAAGTGAAAGGAAGTGCAGCTCTTCCTTTCACTTGAACACTTAGAGGCCATTGCAGGGTTATTAATTGGCCTACTTTCAATATTGTCATGTCTCAGAGGATGGGGAGGCTGAAGGAGAGGGAGAGAGATGGGCAAACAGGTGGTTGGTGAAGCAGTCAGAACACCACACACAATATTTATCAATTAAATTCACCATCTTATGTGAATGCAGCTTGTGGCTCCCCAAAACAATTACAATAGTAACATCAAAGATCACTGATTATAGATCACCATAACAGATGAGATAATAATAATGAAAACGTTTGAAATGCTGTGAGAATTACCAAAATGTGACACAGAAACATGAAGGGAGCACATGCTGTTGGAAAAATGGCGCCGGTACACTTGCTCGGCGCAGGGTTGTCACAAACCTTCAATTTGTAAAAAGCACAATAAAAAAAGACATACCTGCATTAGATATCATATATAGTTGCTAAAAAGAAGCATTCTGCTTATATAATTAGCCTTAAAATGGAATTTATATTAGCCATTATTGGAGCTGTATATAACTCATTTAAGGGGCCTTGGTGGTGCAGTGGTTAAGCGCTCACCTGCGAACCAAAAGGTTAGCAATTTGAACCCGCCAGTTGCTCTGCAGGAGAAACATGTGGCAGTCTGCTTCTGTAAAGGTTTACAGCCTTGGAAACCCCACGGGGCAGCTCTACTCTGTCCAATAGAGTCGCTATGATTTAGTTTTGTATATGGCTCATTTACACAGCATGAATTTGTTTTCCTGTTTGAGAAATAGTGCCTTTCATTTACTGACAAATCACTCCAAAAGTTAAATATTAAAAGTAAATAAAGATATGATGGCAATGCTTCTTTTCAGCTTCTCTATCTTTATAGCATTGAGACTATCTCAGTTGATTATTCTACCTTTTATTTTATTCCAATTTGTGTCTTCTTTCTATTACGTTTAGACCCATTTTTTAGTCCATCTTTCACTGAACTAGTAGTGTCCCTGAGTCCAGAACATCTCTAGGAGAAATTAAAAACAAACAGCTGCCAGAAGATTAAGGCAGGTAAGTGTGGAGGACAAGTACAGTATGCTGTGTTAGGTGGGGAAAGGAGTCTGCTGGTTAAACCACTGTGCTTGCCATGTTGGACACCGCTGCTATCATCCACTGTTACCATACGCTTCCAAATTCAGGACCATCCTTGTGATTCAAAAGTAAATTTTCTTGATACTTTTTTTTCTTCCACTCTGGAGACACTTAAATAATAATTGTTTCCATTTTTCTAAGTAATGTTCCAATCCACCCTTCACTTTCTTGCCTTCCATAGATTTGCTAAAATCTCCTGTGTCATCACATTTTCTCTTTGTCCTTGTGGGTTTTCACCTTTTTATTCTGTCATTCTCCTTTTATGGAGTATTGAGAAGCTGAGTATTAATTTTCTGTGGTAAAATTGCCACATTTATCTAATTTATATTAGGACTTTTTGGTAAATAATTTCATTGCAAGTCATCCTATGTACCTCAGATCCTAAACACTTAATAATATAGTTGATCCTGTATATTAATGTATTTTATCAGATTCTAGGGGAATCTAGACTTGGAAGAACATGATGAAAAATTATGCTCTCAGCCTCTTGTCATTAGGAGGCCCTTCAGCATCATTATAATGATTTTTCTCTTGCTAATGCCTTAAAGAGTCTCAGTATACATAGTCATCTATCGACCTCCAGCCTTCAGGATATCATTGGAATAATTTTGCAACTTAATGAAACTTAATCAACTAATAAGACATTTTGAAAAAAAAATTAGCTAAAGATAGGGACTATTTTATTTGTAGTATAGTTTTATGATCTAAGAAACTAGCCTATTGAAAAGCAAGTATAGATACTTTCAGTAAATGTATTTCACTAAAGAAAGAGGGTTTGCTAGCCATTTAAAGAGAGGAAAAGTGGCAACTTCTTGTTTTCTTTTGTGTTTCCTAACCTTTAAAGAGCAGATAAGATCAGATGTGAGCTAGAATGGCTGCTTTTGCTATGACAGTAATGAGCTAGAATGGTACTAGATTAAAAAAAGAAAAAAGACTATAGATATGGGGTCACAGAGAGGTGAGACTTCATGAATTTATTCATTGAAATTTGTCTGTGTCCTCATAAAATGTCATCATTACAAGTGTGAATTGCTCTGCTCTACAATAGTGCTGCCTAACACTGTTATAGGAGAGTAATCCAAACTGGTTTATATATTTGATTGAAAATAAGGAAAGTTATTAAGATTTCAAAAAGAATACAAACACTGGGTCACTTCTGAATAGATTCAGCATTTTGTTTCGTGATACTATTGTAATAATAAAATTATGTTTCTGTAAAAAAAATTAAGGATGATATTTGTGAAGATTATTTTAGAAAGAATTAAATAAGAAATATGTTTTTTTCTAAGTCTGAAGAGAGTAAGTTCAATGAAGCCTTGAATCTATCTACATCACATGAAAACATTTTTAAAAAGTTAAATTGTTTTGAGGTATATCGTATTTTTCGTCATCCCTTCATTCTTTTGCTAACCTCCGACATCTTCAGTTTCATATTTTCTACAACACAGTTTCACAGTTCACCAATCAAAACACACAATTATTGCTAAAAATAAACAATCATAGATTGGAAATAAATGGAAGTTAATCTTTAAAAATAGTCTAAACTGAAATAAATAATTTTGAAATATTTTATGATCTTTGGATTTTCCCCTCCTTCTATACAGTTGTTACTTAACTCCTCTGTAAGAAAATTGTTTAGGCTTTTACTTCTATTTTAAAACTCGGAATCTATTTTCACGTGACAGAACTAGAGTGCACATGTATTATTAAAATAAACAAGAACATTGTAAAGATTATGCATTCTATTGTATCTTCTTTTAAAAATATTTGCAGATAATTTTTGTTATAAACATTTAAATCATACAGAAAAGTATAAGCTTATGAACCCATTATATTAGCTTCAGTCTTTAAAAATAATTTATTACGGTTTGTAAATCCTCTAATCTGATTCTCCTACATATCTCTCCAAAAGTAATCAACAATCTGAGGTTGTATTCAGCTTGATTAAAATTTTAAAAAAAGTTCCTGTCCAGTTGATTCGGTCTCATGCCAACCCCATGTGTTTCAGAGTAGAACTGCTCCATAGGGTTTTCTGGGCTGTAATCTTTTCTTAAGGAGCCCTGGCGTCACAATAGAGTCCAGCGCCTCAGTGATTAAAGCGCTAGGCTGCTAACAAAAAGGTCAGCAGTTCAAACCCACCAGCCGCTCCACAAGATAAAGATGTAGCAGTCTGCTTCTGTAAAGATTTCCAGCCTTCGAAACTGTATAAGGCAGTTCTACTCTGTCCTTTAAGGATGACTCAGTGGCAGGGGGTTGGTTTTGGTTTGGGTAGCACCGGCCTCTCCACAGGAGGAAAGACCTGGTGATCTGCTCCCCTAAAGATTACAGTTCAGGATACCACGTGGGGCAGTTCTACTCTGTCTTACAGGATCGCTATGAGTCAGAATCAATAGGAGACAACAATTTTTATGTGGGTTACCATGAGTCAAAAATCAACTGACCAGTACCTAACAACAATAAACCTTTACACAAGCAGATAGCTAGGTCCTTCTAAAGGTTAGCAGCCAATAGAATCAGCTTGGCTACCCAGACAGCTTATTCTACTTGATAGCATTGTTTAAAGATCTATGTATTATATTGGAGTCCCTGGGCAATGCAACTGGATAAGCACTTGGCTGCTAACTGAAAAGTTGGTGATTCTAATCCTCCCAGGGGTACCTTAGAATAAAGGCTGGAGAGCTCTTCCTTATGTAGGTGAATGAAATACTCTACGTATTGGATTCGGGTCTTATAAATATATAATAGTTTTATTTAATTAATTGTTTTCTTCACAATTTTTGTATTCGTAATTATTTTTATATGCGCACTCTAGTATGCTGCTTTGCAATTTATCCTTATAATTCTGCAGAGTAATTTTTAAATGTTTTTTACATATATATATTGGATTAATGGATTTATATATATATGTATATACATGTATGTTACTGGGAGAAACACATTTATTTGTATTTGTATTTGCTAACTCTTCTTTATCAATACGTGGTTTCCCTTACTATATCTTATAAAGCTGTTTGCCTAGTGTCATTTTCATTTAACACTAATATTGTTGTAGCATCTTTCTTTTAAATAGTATGTGTGTGACGTACCTTTTCCCATTCCTTTTTTTATGCATTTAGTCTTATTTATTTTTTAGATGTATCTATTTTAAACTGTATTTAGCTGACTTACCTTCTAAATACAACCTGTCTTTCATGTAATGATAGCATAATGGTTAGGAGTGTGGTCTCTGAGAACCAGACCCCTGGGTCTGAATCCTGACTCTGTTATTCACTAGCTGTGGTATCTCTGTGCTTCAATTTCTTCGCATGTAAAACGAGAATAATGAAAACACAGACTTTATATGAAAACTGCTTAGAACAGTGCCTGGCAAGGAGAAAAATCAATAAACATTAGAAGTTTGTAACTGGAAAAGTGATTTCAATAATCACTTTCACTAGAATTACTGATGTTTATTTTTGAGATTTATTACAATTGTTTTACTGGTGTTTCATTTGTTCCTATTACTGAATATTTATTTTAATTTATTCTCATTTTCCCTCCGCAGTGTGCCTCATTTTTCCATAGTTCTATAATTCTACTTAATTATTATAACTTTAATCTCTTAGTTGCTCTCTTTAAAAAAAAAAAAAAAAAGTTTAATTTTTTTTTTTTCAGATTAAGTCTAAAGTTTTTAGTATCTCTATCCACGTCTCCAAAATTACAAAAATAGCAGCACTTTGTAGTAGGTAACTTCTAAAACGATTACCAACGATCCCACCAAGTCTCATATTCATGCTTTTCTGTAGCTATCTCCACTATAGTAGGCACTGGATCTAATTACTTGCTTGTAATACTGTAATATTAGCCTTAAGATGGCTGCAGCCCCTAATAACACCTTGATTATCCCTTGATTGTGAGAGACTCAGAGGGTCAAGCTAAGCTGTACCTGGATTTCTGATCATCACAAACTATGAGATAGTACATAGTTGTTTTAAGTCACTAAATTTGGAGATAATTTTCTATGCATCAATAGACAAATAGTTGGTTTTAAAATTGTTCAACCTTTCTAGATAGCAGGAAATACTTACATTAAGAAATGACTTTTGAGTACTGTCAGGGAAACATGGCCAAGGATATGCTATACAACCTTTTGTTAAATACTCTGTCACTCAAAGGATCTGAGTATTATTCAGTCACATAAAGCCTTTTAAAGAGATTAAGAGTGTACCTTACAGATCCTTTTAATCAAATACTACCTCTGGGAAAGCTTATAGACATTGTTTCTAGCCACGTAGATGTGGCTGTTGTCTAATAGCACGAACTTCAGTGAGATTCACAGAAGACCCACACTTTTTTGAGAAAACTGTATGAGCAGAAACATTTCCAGTTTATATTGAAAGGGACAGAGACCATACAAAACGAGTACATGCTGTTAAAAACCCACTGCCGTAACATGCTGTTAGGTCACTAAAATTCTATTGACAGGAAGTAGGCTTGGAAGACTACTCCAAGGCAAATTAAAAAAAAAAAAAAAAGTGCTGTTTTTCATGAAAAATTAACAATAACTCAGAAAACAAAACTAAGAGCCCTGAGGGTAGTTCCAACAGCCATGGCATTGAATTTTAATAAAGAAACCTCTAACATTGGAATGACAGCTGGATTTCACATTTGTTATGGATCAATGAGAGCCCTGAGTGGCTCAGTGGTTAACAGCTTGGCTGCTAACCAAAATGTTCGCAGTTTGAATCCACCAGCAGCTCCTTGGAAACCGTATGGGGCAGTTATACCCTGTCCTGTAGGGTCACTATGATCAGTGACTTCTTTGTGCCTCCCGTGTTTCTTGCTTTTGAACAAGAATATCTATATCTTGTATGCTATAACTGACGCATCATTTTATGTTGGGTATTTGGAGGCAGATATCTTGCATCTTTAGCTTCACAAAGAGGATTTGTGCTAGAGGAGCTGAACTTAAGGAATCACATAAGAAACACACCTAGGCATGATTTAGAGGATGAGATTCTAAGCTTCGAGCTGATGCTATAATGAGATATTAACTTTAGAGACCTTAGAAGGAGGGTTGAGTGTATTTTGCATGTAGAGGGATATGAATAATTCAGAGCCAGAGAACAAACTGTGATAGGCAAGCTTCTAAGATAGCCTCCAAAGTTTTCCATCTCCTGGTGTTCACATCCTTGTGTAGTCTGCTCTTCTTGAGTGTAGACTGAAACTAGTAACTTTCTTCTAATTAGTAGAATATGGCAAAGGTGATGCTATTTTACTTCCATTTGGCTGGCTGTCTCTCACATGTACACAGTCTCTCTTGCTCTTGGATTTTTTTTTTTTTTTTTGACAGCTCTGATGAATCAAGAAGTCATGCATTAGCTGCTGTATGAAGAGGCCCATATGGCAAAATACCAAGAGTGGCCTTAGGCCAACAGCCAACAAGAAACTGAAGCCTTGAGTCCAATAGTCTATTAGAAACTGAATCTAGCCATCACACTTATAGATGAGTGGAAATGGAACCATCCACTGTTGAACCTTTAGATGACTGCACCACAGCCAACACTTTGATTATAGCTTATAAGAGATCTTTAAGCAAAGGATTAACTAAGCCATGCCCTGATTCCCGACTTCCAGAAACTGTGAAATTAAAAAAAAAATAAGCCACTAAATTTTCAGATAATTTGTTACACAGCAATAAATAATAACTACAAACTGGACGGAAACCCTGGTGGTGTAGTGGTTAGGTGCTATGGCTGCTAACCAAAAGGTGAGCAGTTTGAATCCACCACTCTGTCCTATAGAGTCACTATGAGTCAGAATCAACTCGATGGCAGCGGGTTTTTTGGGCTGGTACACACTATCACCTCACTTTACCCACTCAAGGAGTTCTTGTAGTGCTTAAGAGCTGCAGCTGCTTATTCACCTACAGTTTCTTCCTTGTCATTTTTTTCTGTAGTCTATTCCCAGTTTAGTTTTTAAAAGAGAAAAATTAAAACAAGACATTTATTTTACATTGACAATTGATCTAATTTACCAATATATTTTCCTCAATTTTTGTTCTTGCTGTGATTTTTTGAACCCTATTTGTTTCCTCTTGGTTATTTTATTTTTTGTTGAAATACCTGCTTTAATAGTTATTATTGTAGGATATGGGAATAGTAAACTGCTTTACCTTATTATGTCTTAAAATGTCCTTATCTTCTTTATGATGGTTTAGCTGGGTATAGAAATCTAGTTTTAAATCTCTTTTGCACTTTGGTAATATTTATTAGGTGTGTTTGGAGATGGAAAATATGTCACTAATTTTTCTATTCCTGTGGAAACTCTACAGTTAATTCCTTCTACAGATTTTTTTTTTATTTCGGTGACTATTTACAAATATTTTAAATACTTTTTTTTTCAAATCTAAACACCGATGCTTCATTTAGCTTGTGTCTTGCAACTTCTTGTATTTTTTATGGCTTATATTCCTTCTATATCCTTTTGGTGATACTGAAGATATATTTTCTAAAGTATTAATTACAGTGTTATTTAATTTTGGGATAAATTCAGGGTCTTAGTTTTTTGGTTTGTTTTGTTTTAATTGCACGAGCTGCCTTTCTTAGCATTAATTGTTTTGGAATTTTGCTTGGAAGGCTCTTTTTTTGTGTGTGACTTCTCTCACTCTTTTATTCTCTTTGTCTCTCATCTTTTTTTTCCCTCTATCTCTCTACTGTCTCCTGTTTAGCAATTGCATCTATCTTGGCTGCTAAGTCCTTCATCCGTAGCCAGATGTGTGTATATGGCTCAAATTTCTGCCTAGTTGATTTATTATGGATTTTAAAGATCCAGAGTCCAAAATAGCAAGTGGCTTGATTTTGGTTCCTGTTGTTAGGCTAAGTTTGTGATTTTCCTTTGTAAATATAAAACTTCACATCATTGTTGTTGTTGTTGTGTGCCATCAAGTTTATTCCAACTCATAGCGACCCTACAAAACAGAGTAGAACTGCCCAGTATGGTTTCCTAGGCTCTAGTCTTTATCAGAACAGATTGCTAAATCTTTACTCCCTTGGAGTGGCTGGTGGATTCGAATCGTTGACCTTTCAGTTAATACCCAAGTGCTTAACCATTGCACTACAAGGGCTTCCACAAAGCTTCATCTGATCAAAATACCAAGGTAGAATTTGATAGCAAGTTTTTTTTCAGCTTTCTTTCATGATATAAATCCCAACTGACTCCATGGTTTAAAATTCTGAGCCTGCCGACTCCCTATCTTGAGCAAAGCATTCTTACTGCCTACTTTCCTATAGTACCTAAAGAGTATCCTCTTCCACATATCCTCTTATGGATTCAGAACCCAGCAGACCTGCTGCTTCAGTCCTTCTCACTTCTAAATATTTGTCTTCCTTTTTTTTTTCCATGCTACTCATTATATTGCTTCGTACATAAGAAAGACCTTTAAATTTTTCTGATTTTGTACTTTATGTATCAATGTTATTATGTTTTGGATGAAGAGACAGGTTTTTAAAGTATGACTTTACAACATAATCTTGGCTATGAGAGTAAAGAATCACTGATTTTGTGTGTGTGTGTGTGAAACTCTTGTAAGAGGAAAGATCAAAGAGGAGAAATTCTAGAGATTTTAAAAATTATTTTTATGCATTACAACTTTTTTAATTTTAACTTTTAGGTAATATTTTACAGTCTTTTCAGTTTAGAAAACATTTTTGGTGGCTTGTTTGGGTCAGAATTGACTCAACAGCAATGGGTGGGTTGTTCTAATACATGTATATAAGTATATTTACTATTTTTTAATGTCATATAACATTACATCATTACAGTGTTATAATGCCATAAAATTCTTGGCACAGTTTTTTATTACAACTTACAAACATAACTTACTACACTATGGATATTTTTGTATAGCAAAATGGAACTTAGATCAAGCATTTTAAAATAATTTTAAGAAAAATTAGTGGAGATAATGCACACAGATTGCAAAAAAAATTTCTTGAGAATTGCAGACTTTTGGTTACTCTCCACAGGTGACGTTTATGCTTGAAGGACACAGAACAAAAGCTTATGTGGGTCTATTGTCTGTGAGGTGACTGTCTGATTCTACTGCATGGTGTCACTGTATAGCAGTACTTACTCAATAGTTATCATGATTTGGAATATATCTTGAGCCACTAAGGAAAGATTGTTTATTTTATATTTTAGTTTTCTTTCTCTATGAGTTGAATTTTCTACGTAGAAAATTAGAAGTTTGTTTTGAGTTATAAAGGATGTTTCTTAGTACATGTAAAAGCCTGGATCATTTCAACTCCATTACAAAGTTTTTGGAACAATATATGGATAAATGTAACATTATTAAGTTACATTTTCCTTTGTATATATAGTAGAATTTCAAGTTAATTGGCACTAAAAGTATTCAGCATTTTATTTACAGATTCTATAGCCACGTAGTCACATCATGATTTCCAAATCAATGCTCTAGCATTGTGAGAAGGATGTGGGAGAAAGAAAATGAGACTTTACTGTGACTTAGATTCAAGACATTAAGTAATTTAATCTTCTCTGTGTTTTCGTGTTTTTCACTATGGTCTTTATGACAGAGCTATTGATGCTTTCAATCTCTTCACTTGAAGGTGTAAGAAAGACTTGATTTCCTTAATCAACTTGGAGGAAAAAAGCAGAAGCGACTTTGCTTTTATCACACATGGAAGCAATTGCTGTTCAGCTGGCTGATGCTGAGAGGTCGATTTCTCAGAAGATTTAGCTTTTATTTAAATGCCCCCAGAACAAATACTCTTACACACTAGCATGTAAGGAAAGGGGATACTTGATACTACTTTAGTGAGTCCCCCCAAATGTTGCTTTTGATTTCTTTATTCCCACTTAAAAGTAACAGAATTTGAAATTCTATTAAAAATGGATTTGAAGTTATAGTTTAAAATAAACTCACAAAGCAAAAACTTTTGCATGAATTTAAAAAAAAAGGAGTAAGGCATGCATTTTGACATAAATACTAAAATATAGTGCAAAAATGACCAAATTGGAAATCTTTCTTACCGGCAAAATAGTTAAGGTTGCTCCTTTTTTTTTTTTTTGGCGGGTGGGGGAAGAATTTTCTAAGACATTTGGTGTGATTGTGTGAAGTAAAAATAATTATCACTAGATTTTAGGGTTTTTTTTTTTTTTTTTGGCAAGTTTTTTTTCTCCTATAAAGATACACAAAAGTTACATGTGTTTCAGATAGAGGTCTTTATGCACCAGTCCTCAACAGCTACTTTGATAACAGGAAAACATGAGCAACTGAAGACCTCAAGGGTCTCTGATTTCCTACCACAATTGGCATCGGTGAAAAGGGCTGGAATTTTTCATATGTTTTGCAGAATTCCATATCATCAAAGCTAAAAATCAACTGCTACTGAAAGTCAGTATCAATTGGAATACCCAATCAATTTTAGAATAAGAAAATGTGTTTTTGATCAAAATAAATGTTCCTCAAATATCTAAAGCCATTCCAATTAAGCATTTGTTTTGAACCAGCAGCCCACCATGCCAATGCCACTGTATTTGCTTCTCAGTTTGTGTGGCTCAAAGCAACAGAAAGGCAGGACTTTGGGGATTTTTAAATAATGACATCCAACATGGACAGAAGTTCCTCAAGGGAGAGGGAACTGTGTCTTAACTTTGTATCTTCAGTTGTCTTTTTAAAGGATCCTACACTAAATTCATTCTACACTAATGAATTATGACTACTTGGATTTTTTGAAGTCGCATGTCTTTTGGAAAAGTTCTATGTTCTTTTTCCTCTTATTGATTGATTGATTGATTGATTGATTGGCGATTGTTGCCCTCTGAGGAAGAATAGAGGAGAAGGTGCAGAATGTTTCTTTTTAATGAATAAACTAGTGAGATTATTCTCTTTCTTTTTACAATCCTGTGCCCCCCACCCCCTTATGGCACTCATCAACTTCTTTATCTGTCTCACCCCTAACAAGACTGTAAGCTTCATAAAGGCTAGAGTTTTTGCTTGTTTTGTTCACTGATACTTCCCAAGAGTCTACAATAATCTTTCATGGCCCATAGTTGACATTCAGTAAATAGCCACTGCTATGGATTTGAATTGTGTCCCCCCACAATGTGTATCAACTTGGCTAGTCCATGATTCCCAGTATTGCGTGGTTGCCCACTATTTTGTCATCAGATGTGATTTTCCTATGTGTTGTAAATCCTACCTCTGTGATGTTAATAAGGTGGGATTAGCGGCAGTTATTTTGATGAGGCAGGACTGAATCTACAAGATTAGGTTCTGTCTTAAATTCAACCATCTTGAGATATAAAACAGAGAAGCAGGCAGAGAGACGTGGGGACCTCATACCACCAAGAAAGAAGCACCGGGAGCATAGCACATCCTTTGGCCCCGGGGTCCCTGCACTGAGAAACTCCTCTACCAGGGGAAGATTGATGACAAGGACCTTCCCCCAGAGCCTAAAGAGAGAAAAAACCTTCCCCTGGAGCTGGCACTCTGAACTCAGATTTCTAGCCTCTTAGATTGTGAGAGAATAAATTTTTCTTTGTTAAAGGCAGCCACTTGTAGTGTTTCTGTTGTAGCAGCTGTAGGTAACTAAGACAGTCACTGAGCAAATGGATTAGCAATGCGTAGGGTTCTTATGACCCCATATTTGGGAGAGATTACCTCAATTGTTCAGCTGAGGGCTTATGAAGCTATCATTAGAATCAGAGGCAAGATGAATAGTAAAACCTCAATAAACATTAGCAACTGTTAGTAACAGGTAATTAACACCACGATAAGAGAGGATCATTCTGATTTTGTGGATGAAGGGTAACTTAAGAATCCCAATGTGAAAAGAGGTAAGATGGGATACATTACACTTAATAAAAATTATTGTAGAAAATATGCACAAATGACAGTTCTTTCAAAAAAGTCTACTTATTTGCATCAAATATTTGAAGCCCTTTAAACATTCAGTTGCCAACAAGAGAAGCTAAATAAATGAGTAGAGATGAATATAGATAGATACACACACTGCATTATACATGTATATCTATATATGTAAAATGTATCACCTATATAGATACATACATGTTTCTGTATGCATATACGTGTATGTAAGTGTGGATATTACATGCATTTTCACCACTGAAGCTCTTTTTTCATCTGATCTTTGCAAAACTTAATCCTCTAAGAGCCCGATTATTTTTCCAGTGAATTCTCAAATTAAGAATAATCATTTTTAAATGAACCCCAAAATAATGAGGAATACAGTGCATACCTCACCTCATAACTTTTCTTTGATAAAGCTAATATTGAAACTTAACAAGTTGATTTTCTTGGCACTTAACTTTCCACTCTAACTACAACCAATGTTCCTTCTTGTTTCAATCATTAATTAAAGCAGGGAGAAATTTCTTTATCTTTGCTTTATCATTCCAGACCAGTGACCCCCACCTCCCATATTTTTTATTTAATCAAAAAGTTTTTTAATTCACTCTTAGTTTGGAATAAAAATACTTCTGTATTTCAATTTCTGCTTTGCAAAAGATATTCTAAAATTGTATGCAAGAGTAATAAATAAACATTTATTGCCATTTTACTTAAGACAGTAAGCAAGGAATTTTAAGTAATCAACTGTTTGTAATAGAATTTATTTGTAATTCGTGTGACATTGATCCCAGTGAAAAATAGAGGAGTAGAGAACGTTGTGAATCAATGCAAGTCATTTCCTATAATTGGAGCTATAGATAAGTAGTACTGCAGTCTGTAGCGTCCTATAAAGTGTGCACCAACAAAACCTTTATTCTTGCATTACTACTTTTGTATATCAAAAGCAATAAGTAAGTGAATAAAAATAGTACAATAATTTATTTTTTCTTATGTAAATACAGTTTCAACTGCTTGAAAAAATAAAAAAAGAAACAAATAACAGAAGTATTTTTTCCTTACAATGAGTTTTTCTATCACCTCTAGGATACATTATCAGAGATATTTTCTCTGAAGGGCTGGATTCGTCTAAGGATTTTTTTCCCCCAAAGAATGATTTGGGATAAATCTTTTGAGTCATACTAAAATAATGAAAATAATTGCTGTGTGGGGATGTTGTTCTCAGGATTTTGAGTTATGAAGGATTCATAGCAATACTGGCCAAAATGATCTCTAACATGCTCAATATAAAATATAAAATAGATGATAATTAAAAGCAAATGCCAAAATGATCCCCTATTTTCTTTTTCTAAGCAAAGGGAGAAACCCTGGTGGCGTAGTGGTTAAGTGCTATGGCTGCTAACCACGAGTTCAGCAGTTCAAACCCACCAGGTGCTCCTCGGAAACTCCGTGAGACAGTTCTACTCTGTCCTTTAGGGTTGCTGTGAGTCGGAATCAACTCAATGGCAGTGGGTTTGGTTTTTTGTTTGTTTGTTTTAAGCAAAGGGAAAATAAATACTTAAAATGAAATCGCATCCTTTCCATGTAGTTGCATGTAGTTCTGGTTCATTTTTTTTAAATTGCTCGACAGGTGCATTGAATGAATGTACAATTTATTTATCCCTTTTACTATTGATGGGCATTTAGATTTTCCAGCTTTTAAATATTACAAATAATGCTGCTATGAACATTCTGATATATTTTAACTGGTGCACATATAATTGTATTTCTTCTGGAAAATACCTTGGTGGTAGAGTTATTGGTATGTGTATATCCACTTTTAGTAAAAAAAAAAAAAAAAATTATTATTTTTTTTTTACTAAATTATTTTTTTTTTCACTTGGACACTGTCAAGTAATCAGCCCAAGTGATTGAATCAATTTATCTTCCCAACAGCACTATGAGCGAGAGAGTGGTTCCTGATTGTCACTTACACAACTAAACTTTTTTAACTTTAGCCATTCTGTAGAGTGTTCAGTGATATCTCAATATTTTATTTTCTATTTCCATGAAGGATGAGGAAGATTTCATCTGCTTCATGGGCATATGTACACCATCATTTTATATACAAGTTCAAGTCTTGCCTATTTTCAGTTGGGTTGTCTGTCTTTATCATAACGATACGTAGCAGCTGTTTATATATTCTGGATACAGGCATATGTTTGCAACTTTTCTCCCACTCTAGACTTTACCTTTTCACTTTCTTCATGATATGCTGGTGAACAGAGATTCTTAATTTTAATGAATGCTAAGTTTTCAATGTTGTATTCTTATGTTAATGATGTATGTGCTTTGTTTAGCTCCCCCATCATCATGATGGCGGTAATTTATATTATCTCTTAGGAAATGCATTGCTTTCTCTTTCACAGTCTAACAGAAGTTGGTTTATTGGTCTTTTTTTTTTTTTTCAGCAAAATAATACTGCCTTACTTATGGCTTAGAAATCTTGCTCATCTTTCATTTAATGTATTCCTATGCATTTGATTTTATATTTGCAATACATTGTATATAAAATAGAATTGATTTTTGATATTTTCTTTTGTCCAGAAAACTTGTCTACTTTACTTATTAGTTCTAATAGTTTAAGTATGGATTTTTTATGTACACAATGATTTTTATTTCAGATAATATGTAATTTTAGAATTTTTCTTTTTTAATTCTTATATTTTTCCCCATTTCTTGCTTTATTTCACAACTTAATGTTTCCAGCATGATGAGGTTGAATAGTGATAGCAAACATCTTTTAATATTTCAGCATTAAGTAAAATGTTATATATTCAGTTTTTAAATGGAAACCTTGGTGTTATAGTGGTTAAGATTTTTTAAATAGTCACTCTTAACTTGATTAAGCAAGTTTTTAACTATTATTTGTATGTGAAGGGTTTTTACTATGCAAGATTATTGAAATTTATCAAAGGACTTTCTGGATTTATTAAGATGGTCACATGTACTTTTTTTTTTTAACCCCATTGAAATGGCGATTGATATGGGATTTTGAATGATACGACAGACTTCTTATTTAGAAAAACTCACGTTTTTGCTGAAATATAATCCTTTTTAATACATTACTGACTACGATTTGTTAATATTTCTTTCAGGATTCTTTCATCCCTGTTCATGAAAAAAGATCATTCTATCATTATCTTTTCCTACAATGCCCATTTCAGGTTTAGTACCAAGGATATAAGCAGCCCTGGTGGCACAGTGTTTAAGCACACGGCTGACAATTGAAAGATTATCACTCTGAGGGAGAAAAGACCTGGCGATCTATTCCCTTAAGGATTACAGTTTAGGAAATCCTATAAGGCAGCTCTAATCTATTCTACAGCTATCAGTCAGAATTGATTCAGCAGCAACAAGTTTTGGATCAAGGATGTGGAGCCCCAGGGTGGTGTGTTAAAGTTAACGTTAGAGTTAGAATTTTGAGTCCATGCAGAGATGCCTTGGAAGAAAGGCCTGGCAATCTACTTCCAAAAATCAGCTGTCGAAAACCCTATGGAGTGCATTCCTACTCTGAAACACATGGAGTTGCTATGAGCCAGACTTGGCTTCATGACAACTGTCTTTATCAAGGATATACTGTCTGACAGAATAAGTTGAGAAATAATCCCTCTTTTCTATTTTCTCATATAATTGGTGTGTTGCTGTTGTATGCCGTCTAGTCAGTTCTGACTCACAGTGACCTAAATGTTGAACTAATACAACAGGGAATCCATCTGAGTCTGAGCTCCCTTTTAGGGACAAACTTAATTATGAATTCAATTTCTGTAATACATATAGAACTACTCAAGGTTTCTGTTTGTTGGAAACCGGCTCTACTTGTGTCTCTCATGTTTCTACACATCTTGCAAGCAGGGGCACTGATGCTTTTGTTTCTCGTTTTTCACAAATATTTGTATAGAGAACAGCTTTGGAAGATAGAGATAACATCTCCCTTTGGAGCTAAGGGCAGAATATTTTACTGTCTACTGTAAGAAACATAACATTTCCCTCCAGGACAAAGTTGAGTAGGTTTGCTGACAACTCATTGCAAAATATTTGCTTCCTTAAGTTTGTGATTCTTTGGCTAGGTTTCTTTCCGGGGACCCAATCACAAAGATGTTTCTTATTGTAACTCATGTGTCTCTTACTTTAAGCCCTTTATTCTCCTCTTAATTTCTCTTCTTTTAGTCTGAATATATCTGACCCAACTTTTAGCTCACCAGTCTTATTATTTGCTGAATCTAATCTGCTTTAATTCATCCGTTGAATTCTTAATTTCCAATATTGAATTTTTGGTTCTAGAACTTTTTTAAAAAAATATTTTATTTTGTTGTATTGTCGTGGATTGAACTGTGTCTCCTCTAAAGTACATGTCAACTTGGCTAGGCCATGATTCCCAGAGTTGTGTGGTTTTCCTCCATTTTGTGATGTTATATAATCATCCTTCATTTTGCGATATGTTATAAATCCTAACTTCTATATGTTAATGAGGCAGGATCAATGTGGGGTATATCCTGAGTTACCGCCTTACAAGTCACACCCTAACCAAAGCTGCACTCTTGCTTGAGTAACAATTTTATCTTTCAAGAAATAAAAGGAGAGAGAAGCAAGCAGAGAGGGAAGAGACCTCACCACAGTCAAGACAGAAAAGGCAGGAGTGGAACATGTCCTTTAGACCTGGTGTCCCTGTGCTGAGCACTTACTAGATCCAGGGGAAAATTGATGCCAAGGCACATGGAGGTCTCCAATAAACCAGGAAGCAGAGGCTGAAAAGACAAGGACCTTTCTCCAGAGCCAACGGAGAGAAAAAGCTTTCCCCTAGAGCCAGCACTCTGAATTTGGACTTCTAGCCTACTAAACTGTGTTTTATTGTTTACGTGAAGGCATTCAACTGTGTGGATCGTAATGAATCATGGATAACACTGTGAAAAATGGGTATTACTGAACACTTGATTGTGCTCATAAGGAACTTGTACATAGATCAGGAGGCAGTTGTTCGAACAGAGCAAGGAGATACTGCGTGGTTTAAAGTAAGGATAAATGTGTGTCAGAGTTGTGTCTTTTCACCATGCTTATTCAATCCATATGCTGAGCAAATAACCTGAGAAGCTGGACTATATGAAGAAGAGTTGGGTATCTGGATTGAAGGAAGACTCATTAACAACCCGAGTTATGCTGATGACACAACCTTGTTTGCTGAAAGTGAAGACGGCTTGAAGGACTCACTGACGAAGATCAAATACTATATATAGCCTTTAGTAGGGATTACTGGTGGTGCAGTGGTTAAGTGATATGGCTGCGAACCAAAAGGTTGGCAGTTTTAATCCATCCGCCGCTCCTTGGAAACCCTATAGGGCAGTTCTACTCTGTCCTATAGTGTCACTGTGGGTAGGAATCAGCTCAGTGGCAACAGGTTTAGTTTGTTTTTCTCAGTATGGATTACACCTCAACACAAAGAATACAAAAATCCTCACAACTGGACCAATAAGCAACATCATGATAAATGGAGAAAAGTTCGAAGTTGTCAAGGATTTCATTTTATTTGGATCCACAATCAACACTCATGGAAGCAGCAGCCAAGAATCATATGATGCATTGCATTGCTCAAATCTGCTGCAAAAGTGTTAAAAAGTGTTAAAAAGGAAAGATGTCACTTAAAGGACTAAGGTATACCTGACCTAAGCCCTGGTATTTTTAATCACCTCATATGCATGCAAAAGCAGGGCAATGAATAAGGAAAACCGAAGACGAATTGACATCTTTGAATTGTGGTGTTAGCGAAAAATATTGACTATACCATGGACCGGCAAAAGAATGAACTAATCTGCCTTGGAAGAAGTACGGCCAGAATGCTTCTTGGAAGCGAGGATGCCAAGACGTTGTCTCACATACTGTGGACATGTTATTAAAAGGGATCAGTCTTTGGAGAAGGACCTCATACTTGGTTGAGAGTGAGCAAAAAAGAGAAGACCCTCAATGAGATTGATTGACACAGTGGCTGCAACAATGGGTTTAAGCATAAGGACCATGAGGATGGCGCAGGACCAGGTAGTGTTTCCTTCTCTTGTACATAGGGTCCCGATGAGTTGGAAGTGACTCAGTGGCTCCTAACAACAACAAACTGTGAGAAAACAAATTTGTTTGTTAAAACCATCCTCTTGTCATATTTCTGTATAACAGCACTAGATAACTAAGACACATGTATTTCCTTGAATACATTAATCAGAGTTATTTCAGTGTCTGATTATTTCAATATCCATGGAACTAGTGGGTCTCTTTTCATTGTTTTTCTCTGGGTCACTTTTTTTTTTTATTAATTGAATGACTTTTTTATTGAATGCTGAAAAATATATGTGAAATAACCTGTACTCATCTTTTTAGTTATAATCTTTCCTCCATATTGATTAAAGTATTTTGTATCCTTTTCAGTAATTAATGAAAAACTATCTAATATTACGTACTTACAACCCTACCTTTCTTTTGGGATTTTTACAGCAAATAACATATTTTTCAAACCTTAAAATAGAACCAGAATTCTATATCAAGAGGAAATATTGTTCAGGAGTTAAGGTGAAATAAAGACATTTCAGATGAAGAAAAATTAAGACAATGTGTTGCCATTAGACCTGGTCTAATGGTAAGTTTTTCAGACAAAGGGAAATGATAGCGGAAGGAAACTTGGAATACCAGAAATGAATAATGTCAAGTGGTGACTGGGCTGTGGAAAGGCTGGAAATCTCACACATTGCTGATGAGAGTATAAAATTGTAAATCTATTCTGGAAAATTATTTGGCAATTTTTATATAGCTAAACATATAATTACTGTGTGATCCAACAATCTCACTGATGAGGTGATGTTTATACAAAGACCTGTCCATGAATATTTATTGCAGCTGTATTCATAATTTTAAACATGAAAAAACCCAAATGTTCTTTAATGGGTGAATGTGTAAACACATTCCTGTATATCCACACAATGGAATATTACTCTGAAAAAGAAGAGAACAAACTTTCGATACACACAAACATGTGAATGTAAGGTCTTATGCCATTTGAAAGAAGCCATTTTCATACCGTATGAATCCACTTATATGAGTTTGGCAAAAATACAAAACTACAGTGATGGACAATTCAGTGGTTTTCAGAGGTTGGGATTAGGGTAGGATGTGACCAAATGTTCTGGGACGAAGGAAATCTTGTGCATCTGAATTGTGGTAGTGGTTCAACAAATACATAGATTAATTAAATTCATTAAAGTGCACACCAAAAGAAACCAAAAAGTCATTTTACTTTATTATAATTTTTAAAATACAATAAAAATTTCAAATGTAAATGAATCTTATTTTTCTTAACAATTGTTTTAGTCTTTCAGCCAAAAACATTTACTTTCTTGATGAAAGTCTAAAATTATTACAGTTGTTATTTTATTATTCAAATTAAAGACAATTTAGATGTTAATTAAAACTTAAACTTTTCTCTAGAAATATTAGTTTTATCAATCAGAATGTCTGCCTTAGTGATACATCACCACAGATAATGTGATATTTAGATAACAATTTTAATATTCGTTGGTCAAATTCTTTGGATAATTGATAAACTGTTGCATTTGACTAACACAAGAAAAAATGCAATAATAATGAAAGTAAAATGCTTTCAAAATTTTCAGTTGGGGTAAAGAAAAATGTTCATGTACTGAAAAAGTTCTAAACTCATATTCCTTTGTGAATGAGCATAGGGAAATTCAGGGAAATATCACTGAGATTTGGGAGCTCTACAATGAAAGACCAAACAGCTTGGCTTCTGCTACTGCACCTCATTTGTTGATGTCTAATTAAAGGAATAATTTGCATTTGATAATGCACGTGTTTAGCTTCCACTCAAATAATTATTGAACAAGTGTATGATTTAATGTTAATCTCAATTCTCCAGTGGCTCACTTTCTATGCTTACATAAATATTACCTTTCAAGATGAATGATATTCGTGTATGTGGCACTTTTGTATCGTCCTTTTATCATAATTTACTTTGTTGTCCCTCATTGCCCCTCCCCTTTTTCTCCTGTTTGCCGCATTTAGTTAGTACACTAACTCTGAATGAGCTTGTATTCTGAAAAGAATGTGTCGGATCCCGAAGAATCAAGCCTTCTATTTCCAAAAATTGGGTGAACTTCCAGAAGACGTTTAACCCTTCACAGTTTTTAGTTTTATAGTTCAGGCAGTAAAAGAGAGGTGACTAATTCCCTCCACCATTCTCATGCTCTCCCTCTAAATATCATTGAAATAGAGCCTTCTCTGCTCCTGCTGATTTGTTCTGACGACCATGAACAACCTTGTTGAGATGGGTTTTTTCATTCTTTCCTCTGCTATGTCCCTTATTGATTTTATTATTCTCCCACTCCACAATATGCAGCATGAATAGGAAGATTACATAACTCCTAGGTCAAATCAATAAATATTCAAATGAGTATCAGGGTAATTGATAACCAAGAGTAATCTAGTGAATAGGTCTTATAAGAATAGGATGCTTCTTATTTTTATTTTTTTTTCTTCTTCATTTGAATGTTGAAATTATGTCTGAAGAACATTTAGCACTATAATTCTTCAAACCAGAAAAAAAAAATTTTACAGATCAAAAACCTACAGAAATGTAGCAATATACTTTAAATTATTTCTAAAATCTCCATTTCTTAAATTGCTGTTAAAGATGAAATACAACTCACTTTTTTTTGATATTTACTGCCTTCAGGGCTCAATTTTTATTTCTGTGAAATTAATGATTCATTTTATAGAACAGCTTTAATAAAATTACACATTTGGTGAAGGAACATGGCAAGTGTCAATAATTAGAGCACTGATAATGGTTTTCACAGACTTTGGCCTGTGCTCTGTTACTACAACTTTTCCCCATTAATTTTATTTCTCTTCAGGAAAACTGGAAAATATGCAGTGTAAAGCAAGATCCACAATTTCCAGAAGCAAGAAACGAAAAAGAAATGTATTTTATTTTATTTCGAGAATATTTTTATATTATCATTATTTTTTTTCATGTGGAATTAATTTGTGATTACTTGAAGCAAATACTCGAAATAAGTGGAAATACTCAAGCAACAATTATTTAAATGTGTTTCATTAACTCATAAGAGAAAGATAGAACTCACAGGCAACAACATTTATAACTGGACTTTTAAAAGGCAAGTTCAGGTCATATGACCGTTCACATTCACCTCATCTTTAACCCAGGTTTACCACCTCCTCTGAAATTTGATCACTAAATCTGGAAAATGTCTTAGAAGTCATAAGATAAAATTTCATCACATTGTTATTTTCTTTTGTTGAGACTCTTCAAAAGGCTGGAAAAACAAGAGAGATTAGATTATGTTTCAAGGCAGGAGAATAAATGAATGCACCTTAACAGTTTTAAATTACTTGCACACTTTTTATAATTCATTTGATTCAAACATGATGTTTGTTGATTGGGGGAAATGTTGAAGATTCAGGAGAAGATAAAGAAGGGAAAATTATTTATTCTTTCAATACCCACACATATGTTCTATTATCACATTAGTGTTCATACTTCTGAGCTCTATATATTCATTCAATCAACAACAGTTTCTAAGTATCTGCTATGTGGGAACACTATTCTTGGAGTAAATATAACAGCCAGTGTTCTCCTTTTGGAGCCTTAATTCTAGTAGAAAAGAAACTGGAAAAAAAAAAAACTAATGTAAAAACAACAAAATGTCTGGTAATTATACACCTACTCTTCATTTATCAACTCTCTCCTTAGCCAACATTTCACAGGTATGACAATAGTAAAAAACTACCATCTGACTATTTTGCACTTTAACAGTATACTCTGGCAGTAATAAATGCTGAGGTGTGAGGCGAGAGTAACTGCTCTCTGTGGTGGTTAAGGTTATGTGTCAGCTTGGCTGGGCCACGATTCTCAGTGATTTGGTAGTTATGTAATTATGTAATTTGGCAGTTATGTATGATGTATTCATCCTCCATCTTGTAATCTGGTGTGATCATCCTCCATTTTCCCATAATGCCAATTTTGGCATAACAACCTGGTCTTTAGAACCTGTGGTGGTTAAGATTTTTTGTCAACTTGGCTGGGCCATGATTCTCAGTGTTTTGGCAGTCATATAATGTTATGATCACTTCCCTATTGAGATATGATGTGTGATCGCCCCCTTGATGGGATCTGCTGGGAGTAGCCAATTAGTTGAAAAGGGAATTTCCTTGGGCTTGTAAACTGCATCTGAATACGAGTGACTTCCTGGCAAGGCTGGAGGGCATTTTGCTCATGCTGGATACTGCAGCTGGCTCCCGTTTATCTGACCTCCAGATCTTGGGACTTGAGCTAGCAGCTTACCTATGGTCTTACCTGCCAATCTTGGGATCCTTCAATCTTCGAAGCCTGTGAGTGAAAGCCCTGCTTTCTGACCTTCCAATATTGGGTTCATCAGCCCCTCTGGCTACATAAATCAGGAGAAGCCTCTATCCTGATCCACAGACTTGGGTGTTCCAGCCTTTTCAACCACGTGAGCTATTTCCTTGGTATAAATCTCTCTCTAAGTATGTATTTATGCACTTTACTGGTTTTGCTTCTCTACAGAACCTAGTCTAAGACAGGACCTAACCATGCTGATAAATGAAGAGTGGTGTAATGAGCTTGGAAAAAAGAAGAAAAAACAAGGTATCATAAAGCATGATAGGGGAAAGAGGGTGTTATTCAATTGTATGGCCAGGAAAGGAGAGAAGGAAATAACGTTTGGGATATAGTCTAAATAATGGGAACAAACCAGCCACACAAAGATCTGGAAGAGTTTCCAGGCAGCATTAAAAAAAAAAAAAAAAAAACATTAAATAAAAAATAAAAATATGGAAACCCCTAAAGCAAGAGCCCCAGTGGCACAATGATTAAGCACATGGCTGTTAACTGGAAGATTGGTGGTTTGAACTCACACAATGGCTCTTTGGGAGAAAGACCTGGCAAGCTGCTCCCATAAAGATTACAGCCTGGAAACCCTATGGCCATTTCCACTCTGTCACATGGAGTCACTATGAGTTGAAATCAACTCAACTGAACCTAACAACAAAGCAGGAATAAGCTTCTATGTAGTGGAAGATAAGAGGAAAAGGAACATGAAAATTTCTGGGAAATATTGAGCAAGGGAGGGACTGATAATGAGGTAAAGATGAAATAGTCATCAAAGGCCAGTTCCTGTAGGCCATAGTTAGAAGTTTGGATTTAATTCTAAATTGAATGAATAGTAATTAAAGGATTGTTAGAGAGGAGAGTGCCAGAGTCTTATATTCTTAAAAAACAACAAAAAAGATAACTTATAGATAGAAAATAGAATATGGTAGGCTGAGGGAGGAGCAGAGTTAGAGAGTTAAGTGGGGGTTATTCTGAATCCCTGGGTGGTTAAATCATTAATGTGCTTGGCTGTTCAATGAAAGAATGGAGATTCAAATTCTCCCAGGGGCAACTCAGAAGAAAAGCCTGTCAATCTACTTTCAAAACACCTGCCATTGAAAATCCTATGGAGCACAGTTCCATTCCAATACACATGGGTTCCCCGTGAGTTGGAGTCAACTCCACAGCAACAGGTTATTTTGTAGTCCAGATAAAAGAGGAAGGCAGTTTGGGTCAGAAGAGTAGCAGTGAAGATTAATAGGAGGTAAGATTCAGAATAGTTTTTTTATTCTTGGGGATGTATAACTGGGCTTGATGGAATGGATGGCAGAAGGGAGTTAAGAAAAGAGGTTGGAGTCTGGAATGCCACCTAGGTTTCAAAATGGATGGTGGTTCCATTTACCAAGAATGGGAAGACAAAGGAAAGATTAGGGTTGGACATACTCTTTCCAAAAGTTACTTTGTTCAAAACATCACATTCAAAGGTTTTTGTTGACATCTGAGTGTGAACTAAATTAGACCTGTAAGTTTAGATATTATATGTACGTGTACATGTATACGTGTGTATACATACACTTGTGTATATGTGAGTGTATGTACATGTACATATACATATCATATTTAACCTTTTTTTTGCACTTGACAATTTATCACAATTTTATGTAATTCAATATATCACCAAAATGTAATTTTTAATGGCTACATAGATGTTCCTTATGTGACTATAGCATAATTTATATGCAATTGTTCCTCTATTTCTGGTCATGTAATTGTTCCAATGTTTCTTCTTCTTTTTTTTCTATTATTTATAACTCTATGTTGGTCATCCTTGTAGATAAATAATTACATATATCTATTTTTTTTATATGGGTAAAATTTTCAAAAACCAAATTGGCAGATTAGAGAGTTTCCATGCTTTTAAAGACTTTGCTACTTGGTTCCCGCACTGCTCCAAACAGAGGCACTACACTATCGCGACTTTCATCAATAGCACAAGAGCGGTCATTTCTCAGCAGCATGACACATACTAATTTTTTTGTGGTTGATCTACGTCAATTTTCCAGAAGAAAGATGCCATCTCAGATTTGTAGTTATTAAAAAAAAATTCTCTTAATGCTATTGAGAGGTTATTTTTTCATGTGTTTAGCCATTTCTCTTTACTTTGTAAATTAGCTATGTATGGTTTTTGACTATTTTACTCCAGAAATGTTCGTCTTTTTCTTATTTATTTGTCAGTAATTGTTATTATTCACATAAATGTTGAAGATATGCCTAAAGTTTTTCTTATACTGGTCATTTTAATTGTGGGGAGTTTAGACGCATGTTGAAGTGTTTTTGCAGGACTATGTCTCAGTGTTCTTTGTGATCTATGTTTGGATGAATGCTTAATATAATAAAGATTCTGACTCCAGTTTTTGATATTTGACTGCGGACAACTTTTAAGCCTCAGCCTTGCCTCTTCCCTTCCTGTCTCAGACCTGTGCAAACTGGTAAGAATGCTTCCTTGCTCCCTCTTTTGGTGCTGTTGGGAGATTCAAATCATGCAAGGCCTTGCCGCACACAGGACACCTCAGTCCAGGCCCACACCCTAACCACCATAAAGTCCCAAGCTAATCTCTTTTCCATGCTTTTTGAAGACATTTTCAGACCTGTTTGGAAAGCTTTCCATGCTTTTCCCAAAAAATCTTATTGTGTGAGAAATAAACCTTTTCATACTCTCTATATGTGTGTGTGTGCGTGTGGCATCACCAGTCTTGACACTCTAACCAAATTTTGGCTGAGGGTCCATCTTGTTTTGAAAGAGTGACCACAATACTTAGAACCCTTACAACCACATATTAGATAACTGGGTGGTGCAAAAGGTTATCATGCTTGCCTGTTAATCGAAAGGCTGGAGGTTCGAGTCCACCCAGATGTACCTGAGAAGAAATGCCTGGCAGTCTATTTCCGAAAAAAATCAGCCATTGAAAACCCTGTGGAGTACAGTCTACTCTGACATACATGAGTTCACCATGTGTCAGAATTGACTCAATGACAACTGGTTTTATGAAGTAACTAATTGTCAATATTTTCCCCAGTGCCCTATTTTTTCTTATTCTTTAATTCCTTGGCAAAATTGAATTATTTTGGATTATGGAGAGGTAGAGATCGATCTTTCTTTGTCCAAACATTTTGCCACTTGTTTCAAGACTATTTATTGACTACTTAGGTCCTAGTCACTCCTGCTAGGTTGTCATTTTCCAATTGCAGGCAACTGTTGAAAAGGTTTTCTAATTGTGTGGTGACTTGATGGACTGAGAACTGCTCTTTCCAGGAAAAGCTGGTCATTCTAGAGAAGTATACTTAGCCCCCATAGGCACTCCAGGAATTGCCCTGAGAATGTCTCTTCAAGTTGCTAAGACCCTCATTTCTGTCTGTGTGGATGACTATGTTCCCCGAGAAGTCACAGAAAACACTCCATTATAGCAATAAGGAATAAATTGTAGGGGAAGAAGACTACCCAAGAAAATAGGTGCATTTGTGGTAGAACTTATGATCTACTCAGGTTTTATGAAATGAGACTCCCAGAAATCTATGTCTCTGAAACAAATTCCATGTAATCTCTCTGTAAAATTTATTACTTACTAAGAAACGGCACCTAAAGAAAATGCCAATCAATGATGTCATCACTGCCAGTGTTAAGAATCTCTCAGTTTGAAGTAATTATAACCAATAAATAAGTTTCCATGGAAATCAGTATTGTGTCCTAACTTTCCTATCTATACTCATGACTTTGTTTGGGAGAAACATTGTTAAAGGTGCTTGCTACAGGCGCATATTGACTTATTTTATTGTACCTAAAGAAGGAGCTATACAAGGAAAAATAGTGGGCATTACCAAATATAAACTGTGCACCTGTTAATTGAATGGCTGAGGTAAGTTTTGGTAGACCTAAAATGGAAAGATTATATAAAGTTCAAATAAAATACAAAACAGGTCAGTGAAAAAATATGTGGAAAACATAAAGGTGAACTCATAATTTCAGTGCCACATATGTTTTGACTTTTTTGGTATCATTACACTATTGTTATGACATCACATTGGTTACTTCAGACAAGTTTCCAACTTAATTTTAAATTTCATATTTAAATTTATAAATAATCAAATTTATTAGTTTTCATTTCTCTCCTTTCGAGCACTATCCAATGATAACTATATCATCTACAAATGCATTATTTGGCTTTTTATTGATTGAAAAATATCTCAAGTATATATGTATATATATATATATATATATGTATGTATGTATAATCGGCTTCAAAGAGATGACAATGAGTCCTTTATCTTCATGTCATACAAACGGTGAAAAGAAATTGTGTGTATGTGTGTGTGAAATCTTATTCCGGATATCACCAGAAGTACACTGTAGATAAAAATTGCTTTTCAGGTATGTGCTGTTGGCAGTCAATTCTGACTCATAGTGACCCTGTAGGACAGGTTAGACCTGCCCCACAGGGTTTCCAAGGAGCTGCTGGTGGATTGGAACTACCAATCTTTTGGTTAGCAGCCAAACTCTTAATCACTGCATAACCAGGGCTCCAAAAGAGAGGGATAGATGCCACATCATTAAAAGGTTCTATTTATTTTTGTTCTTAGTTTACATTTACAGAATACAAACCAAAGATGTTAGTAGGAGGACTAAGGTGCGCCTGATCCAAGCCATGGTATTTCAATAGTCTCATATGCACGTGAAAGTTGGACTATGCATATGGAAGATCGAAGAAGAATTGATGCCTTTGAAATATGGTCTTGGTGAAGAATATTGAATATATCACGGACTCCCAGAAGAATGAATAAATCTGTCTTGGAGGAAGTACGGCCAGAATGCTCTTTAGAAGGGAAGATGGTGAGACTGCATTTCATGTACTTTGGACATGTTATCAGGAGGGACCAGTTCCTAGAGAAGTACATCACGCTTGGTAGAGTAAAGGGTCAGCAACAAAGAGAAAGACACTTAAGGAGATGAATTGACACAGTGGCTGCAACAATGGTCTCAAACATAGCAACCATTGCGAGGTTAGTGCAAGACTGGGCAATGTTTTGTTCTGTTGTACATAGGGTTGTTTTAAGTCTGAAGGTACTGGATGGCACCTAACAACAATAACAACAACAATCTTGCCTAACATGCTTTATCTTATATCAGCATGCTCCCTGTGCTTCATCTACAAAAAAAATAATAAATATTTAGTGGTTTTTCATTTATTTTCCTGGAAGCTTTCATGGAAAATTAGTACCCTCATTATGTTGTCTAGATAGCTAATAACATGCTATTAGCTGCTGTCCAGTCCATTCTGACTCATGGCACCACCATGCGTGCAGGTAGAATTGCTGCGTAGGGTTTTCAAGGCTGGGACTTTTCAGAAGCAGATTGCCAGTCCTATCTTCTGAGGTGCCTCTGGGTGGGCCTGAACCACTAACCTTTCGGTTAGTAGTCAAGTGCTTAAAAGTTTGCACCACCCAAGGATTCCTAGTTAATAACATAATTTCTCTCTTAATGGAAAATATTTGATCATTTTATGATATAATACTATATTATCACATAACGAACTCTTGGGAGTTCAATAAAAATGTGTTGATTGATGTTAAATAGGAGTGAACATTAAAGTGACATTTATACATGCACACACACATACATGTATAGGTATACACACACATACACATATATTTACACTTAAGATTATAAGAGAAAGGTGGAAACAAAAAGATGTTATTTGCTATAAAAGCTTTCCGTTATACTAGCTATATTATATCTATTGTGTCTACACATGCATGTGTATACATGTATAAAATACGTTGTTATTTTTATTAAGTGCCATTGAGTGGGTTCCAACTCATAGCCACCCAATCAATCTGCAACAGAACAAAACAATTCCTGATCCTGTGCCATCCTCACAATTTTTGCTACATTTGGGCCCATTGTTGCAGCCACTGTGTCAATTCATCTTGTTGAGGGTCTTCCTCTTTTTCATTGACCCTCTACCTTGTGTGAGTCAGGCGAAGTATGTGAGATTAAGTCTCACCAGCCCCTCTTTGAAGGAGCATTCTAGCTATACTTCTTCCAAGACAGAGTTATTTGTTCTTTTTGCAGTCCATGGTATATTGAATATTTTTTGCCAACACCATAATTCAAAGGCATCAATTTTTTTTTCAGTCTTTCTTATTCATTGCTCAGCTTTTACATAGATATGAAGCAGTTAAAAATACCACGGCTTGAGTCAGGTACTCCTGAGTCCTCAAGGTGACATCTTTCCTTTTTAACACTTTCAAGTGGCCTTTTGTGACAGATTTGTCCCATGCAATATATCGTTTGATTTCCTGACCGCTGCTTCCATGGGTGTTGATTGTGGATCCAAGTAAAATGAAATTCTTTACAACTTCAATATTTTCTCTATTTGTCATCATGTTCATATTAGCCCCATTGTGAGGATTTTTGTTTTCTTTATGTTGAGGTGTAATCCATACTGAAGGTTGTAGTCTTTGATCTTCATCAGTAAGTGCTTCAGGTCCTCTTCACTTTCAGCAAGTAAAGTTGTGTCATCTGCATAATGCAGGTTGTTAATGAGTCTTCCTCCAATCCTGATGCCACATTCTGCTTCATGTAGTACAGCTTCTTGGATTATTTGCTCAGCATACACATTGTATAAGTATGGTGAAAAAATACAATCCTGATGCACATCTTTCCTGATTTTAAACCATACGGTACCCCCTCGTTCTGTTCAAACAACTGTCTCTTGGTCTATCCACACATTCTGCCTGAGAACAATTAAATGTTCTGGAATTGCCATTCTCCCCAATGTTATCCATAATTTATTATGACCCACACAATCAAATGTCTTTGCACAGTCAATAAAACTCAGGTAAACATCTTTCTAGTATTTTCTGCTTTCAGCCAAGATCCATCTGACATTAACAATGATATCCCTCATTTCATGTCCTCTTAAAAAAAAAAAAAAATTTTTTTTTTTTTTTTCTGAATCTGACTTCAGTTTCTGGCAGTTTTTTGTCAATATACTGCAGCAATCTTTTTTGAATGATCTTCAGCCAAAGTTTTCTTGAGTATGATACTAAAGATACTGTTTATATAATTTCTGCATTCCATTGGATTACCTTTCTTTGTGGAATGAGTACAAATATGATCTCATCCAGTTGGTTGGCCAGGTAGCTGTTCTCCAAATTTCTTGGCGTAGATGATGAGCACTTCTACGATTATATCTGTTTGTTGAAATATCTCAATTGGTATCCTTTCAATTCCAGGAAACTTGTTTTTTTGCCCATGCCTTCAGTGCCAGTGTCGACTCGATGGCACTGGGTTTTTTTTTTTTTTCAGTGCAGCTTGGATTTCTTCCTTCGGTATCTTTGGTTCTTGATCGTATGCTTCCTACTGAAATGTCTGAATGTCTACCAATTCTTTTTGATACAACGACTCTGTGTATTCCTTCCACCTTCTTTTGATGTTTCCTGCATCATTCAATATTTTGACCATAGGTCCTTCAATATTGCAACTTGAGGTTTGAATTTTTTCTTCAACTCTTTCAGCTTGAGAAATGCTAAGCATGTTCTTTTCGTTTTCTAACTCCAAGTCTTTGCACATTTTATTATAGAGCTTTACTTTGTTTTCTTCAGTTGCCGTTTCAAATATTCTGTTTAGTTCTTTTACTTCATCATTTCTTCCATTTGTTCTAGCTACTCTATGTTCAAGAGCAAGTTTCAGAGTCTCTTCTCACAACAATTTTGGTCTTTATTTACTATCTTTTTAATGACCTTTTGCTTTCTTTATGTGTTATGTCTTTGATGTCATCCCACAACTCTTTTGGTCTTCAGTCATTAGTATTCAATGTGTCCAGTCTATTCTTGATATGGTCTCTAAAAACAGGTGGGATATACTCAAGGTTATACTTTGGCTCTCGTGAACTTTTAATTTTCTTCACCTTCAACTTAAACTTGTATAGGCGCAACTGATGATCTGTTCTGCAGTCAGCCCCTGGCCTTGTTCTGACTGATGATATTGAGCTTTTCCATTGCCTCTTTCCACAGATGTAGTTGATTTAATTCCTGTGTATTCCATCTGGCAAGGTCCATGTGCATAGCCTCTGTTTATGTTGTTGAAAAAAGTTATTTCCAATGAATAAATTGTTGGTTTTGCAAAATTCTATTATGCAATCTCCTGTGTTGTTTCTATCATTAAGGCCATATTTTCAAACTACTGATTCTTCCTGTTTTGTTTCCAACTTTTGCATTCCAATCACCAGTAATTATCAGTGCATATTGATGGCATGTTTGATCAATTTTGGACTGCAGAACTTGATAAAATCTTCAATTTCATCTTTGGCATTTGTGTTGGTACATAAATTGAATAATAGTAGTAGTAACAGGTCTTTGTAAGCTGGACTTGATGGCACATAACAACAGCAGAAATCATTTAGCAGCCTTTTACTGGAAGATCAAAGTAGATATCGTCTAAAGTGACCTAACCTGAGTAAATCTACAGCAATAGCTTATAGGTTAGAGAAAAAGATAACAAGAGTTATCCTTACTTACACATGCAAAAAGAATCAAGAATGAGTAAGTCAAAGACTGACATCAGCTGCCACAATGGAAAATCGTGATGTCTCATCCAGTTTCCACACATGACTAAATATTCCAAAACAACGCAGCAAGTCTATTGAGTAGTGATTTCCTTAATATTCCCTAAGAACCTTTAGTCATTTACCAGAACATTTATACTGAGAAAATGGGAATACTAAAATCTGCAAGGCATTTGAAGACAGAATCTAAGATGATAGTAATACCTAGAGATTTAAAATGCCATCATGACCCCATCAATGGAGAGAAAACCTATAAAGGCCAGGTAAATAAGTGGAGTCCTGGCCAAAGGTGGTCTTGCAGTGTGTCAAATGGTTTTCTGGACCTACCCTGTGAGTGTTTGGGTCTTGAGTGAATAATTGCAATAGATATACTTAGCAGCTGGCTCAACCCTCACATTGGTTTCATGACCTATGGAGTAAAAGCCATAGAGGTAGGTGTCTTAGGCTAGGTTCACCAGAAAAGCAAAACCAGTATATATATATACACACACACATACAGGGAGAGAGAGAGAGAGAGAGAGAGAGATTGATTTATATAAAGGAAATGGCTCACACTGTTGTAGAAGGTGGAAAGTTCCAAGTCTATAGGTCAAGCATCAGGCTGGAGGCTTCTCCTGACTTACTTAGCTGCAGGGGTTGACAGAACCAAGATTGGTAGGTAAGATGGCAGGTTGCTGACTCAAGTCCCAAGAACCAGAGTTCAAATGATGACAAGCTGAATGCAGGATCCAGAGCAATGTGAAAGCCAGCAAGCTTTGGTTGGAAGTCTGTATATGTTGGGTGCAGGCCGTACCCCCAAGGAAACTCCCTTTCAATTGATGGGTTGCTCATAGCAGATCTCATCATGGAGGTGATTACATCATTACATAACTTCCAACCATTGACAATCATGGTCCACCCAAGTTGACACACAACCTTAACCATCACAGTAGGAAAGGCCAAAAGAAAGCTATGACATTGCTCCTTCTTTCCTGACCAATACAGGAAATCAAAAGTAATACCATTTTCTGGGCAAAATGGTGGAGATTAGCACCACTGTCAATAACGTAATGCATGTAGGGGCAATGATACCCATTATAACCGAATCTATTTTTACCAGTCTAGTTCCTGCTTATTTACAGGGCTAGGCACAGAGATAATAGATTCTGTATTTCATGTCAATGGCCACTAAAGAGAATCTGCCACAGAGGAGGTATTGTATAACAACATTGAGAACACACATTATCTAGCAGAGATCAGCAGGACCCCTAAATTTAACTTAGCACACTGAAATTAAAGTTATGGCTTTACCTGGTTGGTTAGTAGACCAGTGAACAGAACAGAAGCTCCTAAACAGGAAGGAGTAAGTAACCTTTGATTATCATGACGAGATTAGGGTAACTGCTATATAACAAGAGAAGGGAGATTCACTTGGGCAATTCTTTAGTGCATGTCTAGATAATAATAATAACAAATTTTTTTACTATTATTAAATCAATTCCAACCTACAATGTCAGAGTAGAATGTGTGTCAGAGTAGAACTGTACTCCATGACATTTTCAATGGTTAATCTATTGGGAGTAGACTGCTTAGCCTTTCTTTTGCGGTACCACTGGGTAGACAAGAACCATCAACCTTTTGGTTAGCAACCCAGCATGTTAACCATTTTCACCACTCAAGGATTCCGTGTCTAGTAATAACCACCATAAATAGGCATCTGCAGTGACCACAGCCAGAAAAAAGCATAATAGCAAAGGGCTTAGACCCCTCAGGCATGAAGTTCTGAGTTTTGCCATCAGACAAGTATTCCAGAAGAACAGCAGAGCTGGCTGAGAGTGAGGGGATCTGGAATGTGTGGTAGATGAGAAAGAATATAAACGTCAGTTACAGTAGTGGAAATTGTAGTTTGTTCCACTATCTTTCCTTTCTTAAGCCCTTGCCCCCACCCCCAAAGTTATTAGTGGCAGCCAGATGAAAGAAGCAGTAATAGGAAAGAGCGAATTTATCACGAGGCCTGAGTGGATATGAGCAGTACAAATTGTGAACTGTAGAATCTTATAGCTCATCGCTTGAACCTTTTCATGTGCTCAGACTGTCTTTCAAATGCCAATAAATGCACATATGTCCCTGAGGGTGTGATGCCCATGATTGCAATGCAACCGTTTGGAATTATCAAAGGATTTTCAGGTCTCAGTCCATAATTTTTAGTAGCTGATGTATAATAATCCCACTCCTTCCCTCCTCTGACGCCTCTGTTTTGGACCAATTCTTCACCAGAATTTAATATACAGTAGCCCACATAATAGTTCCCCTTTTTGGTGGATCTTTTCCTTGATATCACTTATAAGATATTCATTTCCATATTCCAGTTTCCTGAACTTCACAAATAAAGTACTTGCACTTAAATTTTTGGCTCAAAGTCTGCTTTTAGGAGAATCCCAGACAATGTTGTTTTTGTTGTAGGTGCAGTTGAGTTGGTTCTGACTCCTAGTGAGCCTATGTACAACAGAATGAAACACTGCCCAGTTCTGCACCATTCTCAAAATCGTTATTTTCAAGCCCATTGTTGCAGCCACTGTGTCAATCCATCTCATCAAGGGTCTTCCTCTTTGTCCTGACCCTTGGTGAGATGGATTGATACAGTGGCATGAGGCCCTTCTCCAGGGACTGGCTCTCTTACTAATGTGTCCAAAGTATGTGAGATTTAGTCTCACCATCCACTATGCTAATTATGGTGATAGAGGAACAGAAGATAGGGTTCATGCCTAGAGAAATTTGTTTTGAAATTAAAGTCTTAGACTAAGAAAATAATTGTAGTATGATAAGAGATATAATAGAATTAAGTCCAAGACACTGGGAGTTAACAAAGATGGAAACATCTAATATACTATTAGAAGCAAGGTGAATCAGGGTCACCTTCATGGAGAAGATGACATCCCGTCAGAGGCTTGAAAAAATACAGAGTAGACAGGACAAAGTGTGCAGTTTAATGAGAAGCTCATTTTAAGATAGAATCAAATATAACCATGTACTTTTTCATAATAATTATTCTCTCTTCTAAGGCAACCCAACCCAACCTTTGAGGGTCTCCAACGTGAGTCATTTCTGGTAGCAAGTCTGCCCTTACGGAAAACTTTCCAAAAAGCAAAACCTTTTGTTCCCCTGGATGGCTGATTAGGCAAAAGGCTACATTTGTGCTACTTGAGCCTTATACAACTGCCACGCAGACAGAAGTTAGCTTCCTTCAGCTTTTTTCTGAAGAGAAGTTAATGGGTTTCTTCTGTCTGCCGTTTATGAGCAGGTTGCTGGAAAATGAAATTTCCCAATTCCACAGTTCATCACCCTCAGACCTGATTGCAAAAATTAGTGATTAGAAATGGGAATATAAAGTGAAAGATGTAATTTCCTTCCAGTTTTGAAACTGCTTTGAACTGGAAAACTTTTTGCTGTTTTGTGATGTAATGTCTTCTCATAAAGTATGCTGTCAGTAGTAATGAGTTGATTGTGGTTTATTTTTCTCTCTCATAAAAAGAGGTGATCTGAAATATTCACAAGGTAAAAATGATCTTCAAAAAAATATATAAATCTAAGCATTTTCTTGAAGATTAACACACTAAGTCACTTAAAATTCTTATTTTCTTTCCTTTCTAGAGTTACATAAAAATATAGTTTTCCCTGTGGATCTATTATTCAAAGGTAGTCATTTTTCTTCTAAAATGTATTAGACCATGTGACATTGCTTATAGAGGGTCTGTTCTTTCACAAATGACTTGCCTGGTCTGGTACAAAACGATCGTGTAGAATGTTTCAATAGCTATTTTTAGGTGAATAACTGGATGCTTCAATTAAGATTGTTACATGGTGCACTAGCCAAATGCAAATCAAGACCCTGTAGAGAAAGATGATGAAGAGACATTATTTATGTCTTATTTTCTATTATAAAAGAAATAATTCTAGAAGACAAACATAATTTTTATTAGTATTGTTATTATTTTTTCATAATTGAATAGCTCCAGAGAAGCCTATAAAGCCACTGGGAAAAGTTATTTGTATACGAAGGCTCAGGGCCTGCCTGTTCTGATAAGAGTAATTTTAACTCCCACTTTTGAAATATGAGACTTTTGTTACTGAATTCTCATCATCTAGCAATGTCACAAAGTCCCTGGGTGATGCAAATAGTTAGGCACATGGTTATTAACCAAAAGGTTATAAAGCAAAAGGTGGTTTGAGACCACCTAGAGCATCCTTGGAAAAAAGACCTGGCAATCTGTTTCTGAAAAATCATGGCCACTGAAAATCCTGTGGAGCACAGTTCTACTCTGACACAGATGGAGTTGCCGTGAGCTGAAATCTACTCAATGGCAACTAGTACTGGTTAGCAATAACACACATGGAAAAGGAAAAAAAAATTCTTTAGGATTTGCATATGCACAAAATGGAACTTCAGACATTTAACTTATATATTTCTCCAAAATGCTTCTTGAAGCATTTGTCTTTTAAATAATTTATAGATTTTTTTAAATAATCTTTTTCATAAAACACTTTGTGCCCTAAGTTCAAAGAATGAAGATGAAATAAGTGAAAAATATTTTAATGGTGATATGAGAAAGGACATTCAATTAAGAAATTCAAAGTTTAAAAGTGAGGTGAATATACAGAGTTAAAAAAAAAATTCTGAGTAGGATGTGAAAAATATCATAATTATCTTTGATATATGCAAAAACTGCTTAATAACCCACAGCTATGCAATGCCCTTAAACATATATAAGTTATAGCCAAAACACAACTATTACAAAAGCTATACAAATAAAAGCTAAATATACAGAGTAGTTAAAGAAGTAATATAAAGATAAAACAATTTTAGGCAATCTAATTATAATACGGTTAAGCTTTTAACACAAGAACTTATCTTACATTGCTAAAAAATAGAGTTTTAAGTAGGTAAGGTTGTTTCAAACAATTTTAACAGAAAATCCGTATTTCCGACTGCCTAAATTCTGTGTGATTTATGTATACATTTCCCGGAATAGCTCCATTGGCATCAGGCCACTTGGAACATCGGTTCCATTAGCATCGTGCCAATCTGAACATTAGGTGAAGGTGATCATGAGAAAGCAAAGTCTCAGCAGCCTTTAGAAAGACACTGAAGTCTTAAATATGGCTGAGACTCAACATTTTACAACTTTGAACATGTCCAGTATATTATACATTAACATTTATAAATACCGAAAATTGAAAGTGTTTGAAAATACAGACAGCTATAGTAGCAATTGCTATTCATAAGGTTTTCACTGGCTAATGCTTTTCAGAAGTAGACTGCCGGGATCAGTCCCTGAAGAAGGACATCATGCTTGGCAGAGTACAGGGTCAGCGGAAAAGGGGAAGACCCACAACGAGGTGGACAGACACAGTGGCTGCAACAATGAGCTCCAGCATAACAACGATTGTAAGGATGGATCAGGACTGGGCAGCATTTCGTTCTGTTGTGCATGGGGTCGCTATGAGTCAGAACCAACTCAACAGCATCTAACAACAACAACAACATAGTAACAATTGTTCTGCAATGGATATGGCAAGTTTACCGATAGCCCTGGGATACGTAGAAAAGACAAAACCTCAAAGAGCTCACGCTCCGTGAGAGCAAAAACCAGCTGTGTCTGTTTTACAGTGAAGGGCACCGTATCATATAGTAAGTGCTCAGTAAATACCTTTGAAATAATGAAAAATAGAAGGTTGATGGTAAAGGTTGACAGCCTGTGAATAGTGTTTCTGTCAAAAATATTCTGCTTCTTTCTAAATGAGCTTATATACATTCTTAAAAAACAAGAATAGAAAAAATATATATATATTACACATGCATACATGTATAAATGGAATAAAATGCTTTGGTAAATAACTATCAAAAGGGACTATTTTTATTGTATTTTGATTGCCTATTAGTAGTGTATAGAATTCTGAAGCCAAACTACTATTGGACAAAATTGGTAGTCTCACCAGTTATTATTTGTGTGAAACTGGGCAAATTTATTAACTTCTATATGTCTCAATTTCCTTATCTGTAAAATGGGGCTTAAAAATAATAGCTACCCATGTTAGTTGTGAGGATTAAATGAATTATCACCCGTAAGTTATCAGACAAGTACCCGGCACATTGTCAGTGCTATATTCATGTTATCTGTTATTACTTATTATACCATAAGAAATTAAAACATTATACCCTTATTTTATCTCACCTTAGCTACTATAATATTCTCCCTATCTCCAAACTTACCTTCCCAAGCTATCCTAAGTAAACTCGTTTCACTAGTCTTTCTAAGACATGGTCTTATCCATAGCAAGCCTACACACTAAAACTGTGCACTCTCCATAAAGTATAAAAAGCTTAGCCTAGTACTCGAGGTCTCGGAGATACTCTTCCAAACTAATTTTACAAATTTGACAACGTTATTTCCTGCTTCTCCCCCTCACTCACCTTTTATGTAAATAAAACTGGATTTCCCATGCTTTGAAACGACTGCCCATCTCTATCCACATTCTGCTGCCTTGGCCCTTCTCACTGCTTATGGTTTTGCTTCTCTAGTCTGTCTCCATGCATTAAAAAAAAAAAAAAAAAAGCCACTGCCATAAAATCGATTCTGACTCATAGCGACTCTATAGGACAGAGTAGAACTGCACCATAGGGTTTCCAAGGAGCAGCTGGTGGATTCGAACCGCTGTCTTTTTTGTTAGCAGCCTGAATTCTTAACCACTGCACTATCAGGACTCCAAAAATAGATTTCTGTTTTGAAATCTAGTTTAAGTCAGCTCCCCTGTGAACTTTAACTGAGGCCCCTAGTTAGACACTCTTTTCCTGACCTAAGTTCACATAGCTGCTTACTGAGTCTTTCCTACCAGTTTTTCCCAGTGTCATACTTGTTTGGGGCACACTAAGCATCAAACCTCCTGAAAGAATGTAATTCCTTTTTGACATATCTCTGAATCCTGACCACGAACTATCAAATTTTACCTTTCAAGGGTAAAACTAATACTTTTGAATCAGCATATAATAAAAGCAGGGTAAGGATATGTACACGAATATGGGCAGACCCTTTATTGATACTGAAACCACTTATTAATTTTGTGTACCACAGCAGAACCAATGCTTATAGTGAGTACTTAAAAACCATATAATATCCCATGGCTCATTTATTAAATCAGTCCATTTCTTCCTGGCTTTCTGGATAAAAACTTCAATTTCATCACACTAGAGATTTTGTACCACTGCTGTGCGTAGTTTACATTACCTGTAATATGCTGTTTTACATTATTGAACTCTATCTCACTGAGGAATAACTTGTCTTTGACAATAACCCAAGACCAGCATGAAAGATATATTTTGCTTTCTGATTGATTCAGTCTTCACCTGGTTTTTATCAGATCATAAAATTTGGTTTCAATTCTGCTGACCATTGAAAATCAAAAAATAAAACGTGAATTGAATATTGAAATTAGTTTGCTAATTTGAATCCCTTTTTCTATGTATTTGCAAGTGGAGTGTCTCCATTAAAGGAATGTTTAAACATGATGACCAGTCCTTTCTTGCATACCATAATCTGCTGGACTTTTCCATAGACTTGGCCTCATTTTACTTTGACTTCTCTCTGGGTGGTTCTGCTTTTGATGATCCTACCATTTTCTGTCCTAATATCCACTTGGATGGAATTAGTTTTGAATCAGAACTCCAATGACTGAAAGTTTTCATCTGGGAAAACTGAAATAGGATCAAGTGACTGCAGAAAGTCTATGTTACAATGTTGCCTAGCAACATAGTTACAGGTTTCCATTAGAAGAAATGATGCTATTATATAAAGGCATCTTAGAAGAAATATGAATGATTGATGCTGCTAAGCTTACAAAGAAGCTATCATTTCAGACTTATGGAGGCAAAGTTATTGAGCCATTCTCTAATGATAATAGAATTAAAATGATAAATTATGATATAAGGCTATTAAAATACTAAAGTTCATGTCTTTTACTTCCTATTACTTCAGTTATTTATAATGTTTTATCTTAAAAAGCAAAAATTAAGTAGTCATTAAATACTAATTATTTCAACACAAGGTTGAAATATAAACATGAAATATAATTGTTAATTTTGGCATTGATTCTGAAAAAATTTCAGTGGCTATTACAATGAAAATTCTTTTTAAGTTATAACCTTTTCTACCATAATGCGCTTTTACCAAGATCTATGGTAAGGCTGTTATCTTTTGTAGACATTTTTACCATTATTTTTTCAATTTCAGAATGTTAAACCTTTTCTTGAATCAATAAGAATAATTTAAGTTTACTAAACGCTCATTTGGAATAGAATGCAATTAAGAAAAAAGATAATAATAGGAGTGATTGGTCTAAGAAAGGCCGTAAAATGCAACATCATACCACCCAGTATCTCAAGAGAAGTTTGAGCATGCACACCTTCTTTTGACGTTTTTCTCCATGATAATATAGCAATACAAAGTATGATTCATATTATAAGGACAAAGAAGATCAGGTACATTGGCATGAAGGTTCAAATTTACAGAATTAATTTAAGCAATAATGACATTCATTTTTATTACCCTTTGACATTTTCAGAATAGATGTCCTTTATAGAGAACCTATTGTCCTTGCTGTAAGTTGTTCTCAAGTCGACTCTGACTCATGGTGACCCCAAGTGTGCAGCTGGGAACTACTCCATAGGATTTCCAAGACTATGACCTTTCAGAAGTAAGTTTAGAGTGATAGCCTTTCTCTGTCTGCCATTGTGTGAAGCAGCCGTTGACCTCAGGGCTGATAAGAAACTCTCTAAGGAGTGGATGTCTCTTGTGCCAGCAAGGCTGGAATTCCAGTTACAAATACACACTTTTCCAAATCAGTCAGGGGGTCCCTGACATCTTCCAAATCTGTTCTTAATATGTGAGGAAGCAGGGGCTCCAGGTCTGTCTTCTGAAGTACCAATCATAGTGCTCCACATGACGCATGGCACAAAGGCCTCTCTAGTGTTGGACAGAGTCCTGGTGACTGTGAGCATCCTGCGAGCCCTGAATCTGTCATTTTTCCTGATAAATCAGCCTTATAACCTGCGCTAGTCATCATTTCCAGTTTCATTCTCACCGATTATTTGGTGCATTCATTACTCAAGTCCTCGTTATTAAGATGAAGTTGTTGTGCTCGAGAAATTTTAATCAGCTTTCTCATGGAACTGTACACTCCAGAGAGGTCACACAAGCCCAGGCCCAGTTACCCCAAAGACCGTTCCAACTGCATTATGGAAAGTCACTTTTTCCTGAGAAATCCATTTAAAAATCACAGCAACCTCTAGTACACGTAAATCTCTTATCTGTTGAATGTCTGTAGCAGTCAAAACAAAATTATTTAAAATAGAAAAATTGTTATCAAAAACTTCTTATCTGGGTCACTCCACACCTAAAATCATTTAAGTAGTATTTAAATAGCATATGATGAACGCTTATACAGGGAATTTCTAAGGAAGACAAATACTGTGTTTTATATGTTAGAGAATTCCACACCTATTATACCTCATGGTAAGTTAAACATTCAATAAATTGATGTAATTTGATTCTGGTATCTTTGTGCAATCTGAGTTTCATTCAATGTTCAGAAAGTCCTGGAGCTAAGAAAGAACAGAGGAGGGATAGTTATCTCAAGCTCCCTAATTACACAGATGGATTAAGTGAAGCATCCTTAAACTTAAGTGAGTCTCTGGGTGGTGCAAATGTTTAAGAGCTCTGCTACTAAGCAAAAGGTCGATGGTTCAAATCCCCCCAGAGGTACCTTGGAAGAAAGGCCTGGCAATCTACTTCTAAAAAGCATTAAAAATAAAGCAAAACAAACCCATTGCCATCAAATCAATTTCGGTTCATAACGACTCTATAGGATGGAGTAGAACTGCCCCATAGGGTCTTCAAGGAGTGGCTGGTGGATTCAAATTGCCAACCTTTCTGGTTAGCAGCCAAGCTCTTAACCACTGAGCCACCAGGGCTCCCCAAAAGGTCATAGCCAGTGAAAACTCTACAGAGCACAACAGGGTCAGCTTGAGTCCGAATCAATTGAATAGCAACTGTAGAGCAGGAGGTGGGGAGGTAGGGATGTAGAGAAAGGAATAACCAAAGAAGAAGGCTGCATGAACTATCTGCCCCTTCTACTCACCCACCCTGTTTCCGCCAAATTCTGAGGCACGATTTTGTCAAGGTCTCATTGTGCCCCCATCATACAGGGTGATAACTATCCTGAGACCGTGGTTAGCTCTTCCTGCTCCATATTTTCAGTTGCTTGTTCTCAGGATCCTATGACCAGGTTTTCCTATTTCCTGGAAACAGAAGAAGCCCACTGAAAACTGGTCCATCATCACTGAGGTTGCTACATCAAAATGAAAACTAAGTACTTGTTTCTTACTGGCCTGCACACAGCTCAGTTTTAAAGTTACGTAACAGGGATTGTTTCTCATGGCTGTTTCCACCTTTGTTGCCCCAAGAACATGTGGAAATATCAGAAACTGGTGGATTTTTTTAAAGCAGCCATTACTGAGAAGAATATGATTATTTTGCTTCCTTCTATTACAGTATATAAGTATACTGACCCTTGTTCTCCTTCTAACATCTATCAATATGAGATAACTACAAAGCAAATAATTAAGAAACCACTTTTATATCCAGCGAGAAACATGCATGAGTCTATTTCCATATATTTGGTTAGAATATTTGGCGATGTCATAGCTCATGTGATTGTTTCAACTTACTGAGTAGTATTTTTTTTTTTAATGTGCATGTTAAATGAATATACACATCTGAGGTCTGTTGCCTTTCCAATCAGCCGACTTTTGTCAATAGTACTGTATTGCTGTTTGCGGACTGTTCGCTGAAATAAAGGCCAGTCCTCCTTGCATTTATTTCATTTACACTTCATCTTAAAAAGAGGTTTAGGTGATTAGAGACACATGGTTAAACAACAAGATTAAAAAAAAAAAAAAAAGATGAAACAAATGATTAAATAGAAACGAGGGGAAATAAATGTTAAAAGTGTGCAGAGTCCAAGTGTGGGATAATTAGACATTGTTATGGATTAAGTTGTGTCCCTCCAAAATATGGCTTGGAATCCTAACCTCTATAACTATGGCTCCAATCCCGTTTGGGAATAGGGTTTTCTTTGTTAAGTTATCAATGTACGGTGTGTCTTAAATCTTACTTTTGAGATCTAAGAAGAGTAGATTCCGCAGAGAGAAGCAAGCACAAAAGGGGGGAAGATGCAAGCTAGGTGAAGATTGCCTCCTGAAAGGTGAAAAAATGTCTATTCTTTTCAAACCACATTCTTGTGGTATCTCTGTTGCAGTAGCACTAGACAGCCAAGGCAGACATGGTCTGTACAATCTGGCTCTGTCTAATTGCTGGAGGAGGGACCCAAATGTACTTTACGATTCCAACCAGCTAGAACACACAAAGCATTCTCAGGTGAAAAGCTTCCCTGGGATAGTCATAAACTGAAATAAGCCGGTGAAATTATGATCAGCTTTCTCTTGATACTGAATCTGAAAGATGCCTCTCATGCGGATTCTCACAAAAACGGAATGGGTTAAGTGGTGTAATAATAATACCACAGAATTAATACACCGATGAGTTGGAGGTTGGGTTAAGTGGTATAATAATAACACCACAGAATTAATACAAGGATGAGTTGGAGGTTGGGTTAAGTGGTGTGATACTAATACCACAGAATTAATACAACGATGAGCTGGAGGTTGGGTTAAGTGGTGTAATAATAACACCATAGAATTAATACAAGGATGAGTTGGAGGTTAGAGTTCCTATTAAAATGTCTCAATAGAGGCACAAAACAAAAGTGCAGTTCAGTGGAAAATAATTCCAGGAGGTTTTAAAGCAGCCTGGGAGAACTTACACAAAGTTGCTACAGAAGAGCTGCTAGTGGTAGGAGTAGCAAGTCAGAGAGACTCAGGAGCAAGAGAGCATTACTGCAGGTACAGTGGGAAAGTATCACAGAAAAAAGAACCTTATTTTCGTGGCACACATGAAAAAATTCTGAATTATTTAGCCTGACGTTATATTGGATATACATAGCCCACAGAGAAGAGTAAATTTGATAACAGTGTAATTAAACAATGACTTTGTAAGTATTCCTTAAGTTTTAACATACATACATCACCTCTGGTCATCACGATAGCTTTAACTGGTAGACTATTAGATACATATCCTCATTTCACAGAAAGCGATGCTGAAGAGGTTAAGTAATTTAGCACAGTTTAAGCGGCTGAGTCAGGATTGAAACTCAGATCTAGAGCTACAAAGTTCTAATACACCACACAGACTTAAACTAATGTATGTGTTTTCTAGGGTAAAGGGGGGGGGAAGGGGGGCTTTTAATAGCACAAATTAAGCATTTTACTGACTGATGTAATATTCAGCAGTATTATTTGCACAGGAAATCTATTACTGCAGCTATGTTTAGGGAGCAGAATATACATCATGTAAAGAGAGACATTTAATTCTAAGTACTACTTACACCAGTTGAGGAGAGATGTGTTGCCACCATAGCAGATACTTCCGGCTTATTTATACTTCTATGAGCCGGAATTGACTGATGGCAACGGGTTTGGTTTTTTAACGGGTTTTATAAACTGGAGGTAGTGGTTTTAAATGTAGACCATCTTATAAAATAATTAGGAACAAGGCTAATAATTCAATGTGAAGGGTTTTTCAGTGCTGTATTAAAGATAGATAAAATGTTTATTGTCACTGTCATGTCAAAGAAGCCCTGGTGGCGTGGTGGTTGAGAGCTCGGTCGGCAGTTGGAATCTACCAGCTGCTCCTTGTAAACTCGATGGGGCATTTCTACGCTGTCCTATAGAGTCGCTATGAGTCAGAATCGACTCAATGGCAACTGGTTTGGTTTTTTGGTTTTGTCATGTCAAAACTCAGCAGTTAGAAAAATGAGCACATAAAGAAAACTAATCTTGCAAACTCTTTTTGCAGTTATTTTTGTATTTGTGAGAGGGGAAAAAAAACTGCAGGGTTAGAATTTATCTATTTTTATTAGCTCTGGGGATTTTATGATCTTTTGATTTTTTTTTTTTTTTCTCTTGATGAAAATATTGTCAAGCAGTGATCAAAATTTCTTGTCTTGTCTGACTTAAGAAGAATTAGGCCTGGAGGTGGACATGAATCCTAAATGACGTACCTAATTTAGAAATGGTTTCACGTTTTTACTCAGTATTATCCCTCTAAATTCTCTCCTCTACTACCAGACTTGGAATTTATTATATTTATATTACATGTTATTTATGTGAAAATGAGGAAAACCATATTCATATAACTTTGTATGTATACTTCTTTGATAAACAGTTTAAAATTCTAATGATGACTATTTGTCATCTACTACAGGCTCTTTCTTAAACTTAAAAAAAAAGTTTTCATCATTTTGTTTGTTTGCTTATACTGGAGGAAGGTTATTTATGAGATGCAAAGTGACTTCACAATTTCATAATAACTCTAAGTGATCAGTGTCTCTAAACTTGAGGCTTCTATAACGCTCCCTAATGTTTAATGTTTTAAGGACCATTGTGGACTCTTACCACCACCTGTTTGTCAATTTGTCATACTGTGGTGGCTTGTGCATTGTTATGATGCTGGAAGCTATACTACCAGCATTTCAAATATCAGCAGGGTCACCCATGGTGGGCAGGTTTCAGCCAAACTTCCAGATTAAGAAAGATGAGGAAGATGGGCCTGGAGATCTACTTCCACAAGTTAGCCAATGGAAACCCTGTGGATCACAACAGAATATGATATTGGAACATTAAATGCTGCAAATGATCCTCCTGGGTTGGAAGACACTCGAAATGCACGCTGGTCACAACAGTGCACTCCAGTATACCAACGATCATGAAGTCAACTCAACAGCAACGGACCACAATAACAACGTGGACTTTGAGGGGAATGAAAAAAATAAATAAACAACCTTAACACAAATCCATCATCACTACTAAAGTATAGACACCAGTTCATTAAGATAAAAAGGCAGCAGCTTGATGTGTGAATGATGCTGTCTCCCAAAAGATTCTAGATACGTTCTCTGGTTTTAAGTTATGTGGCCCTCAGAAAAGGTTCGCATTCAAAAATAAATACAATGAAACAATAAAAAGAAAATGATCATAATGAAACTCATCATTGCAAGTCAGAATTTGGTTCTAATTCTTTTAACATTCTGAAAGATTTTTTTCATTACTCTTTTCTATTGCTTAGCCCAAATAATTCACTTACCCCAGCTAGCCTTCTGAGCTCTCCTAAAAGGTTTGCAGAAAATCTGCACTTAGAACCAAAAGCTGTGACTCACCCTTTGTGATGACAGTTTTAAACCTAGTATCTGCAGTGCTTTAACCTTTTGTTGCTGATAATTGGGGGCGGGGAGAGGGGAAGAAGACAAATCTAGAGGATTTTGTAAAGAAATTGGGTAAAGATATAAGGAAAGGACTAAAGGGAAAGTTTACTTTGCCATCTCACTTAAAATCTGTCATCAACATCCCTAACGTACTTGTTTTAGTCATCTAGGGCTGCTAGAACAGAAATACCACAAGTGGATGGCTTTAACAAAGAAAAGCTTATTCTCTCAGAATCCAGGAGGCTACAAGTCCAAATTCAGGGTGTCAGCTCCAGAGGGAAGGCTTTCTCTCTGTCGGCTCTGGAGGAAGGTCCTTGCCATCAGTCTTCCCTTGGTCTAGGAACATCTCAGCACAGGAACCTCGGGTTCAAAGGATGCACTCTGTTCCCAGCTTTGCTTTCTTCGTATTATGAGGTTCCCACTCTCTGCTAGCTTCCCTTTCCTTTTATCTCTTTTATCTTGAGAGATAAAAGGTGGTATAGGCCACACCCCAGGGAAACTCCCTTTACACTGGATCAGGGATGTGGCCTGAGCAAGAGTGTTACATCCCACCCTAATCCTTTTAACCGCAGGCAGAGATTATGATTCATAACACACAGGAAAATCACAAAATGGAGGACAACCACACATGGCCTAACCAAGTTAATACACAAGTTTTTGGGGGGACATAATTCAATCCATGACAATATTTCTATCATCTGTAGTATAGTACAGATGGATCCCATATTCTTTATTATAATTTAATTGCTCTGTTTCTGATTATGTTTAGTTCTAACTCCACTGAATTTTTGCTTGTGTTTCTTATTATGCAAGTGTTTTATTGGGGGCATGTAGTTTAAAATTAAGAATGTTTTTCATAATCTTTTTTTTTTTATTTTATAAAGAAATTATTGCCACTTATCTGTAGAATATAACATTAAGGTTTTAAATTACAAGCCAGCTTTATGACATTAACTTACTGGTCCATGTTTATTGTTGCTCTTTTCTGGACTCAGCCTTAATATTTGAGTAGAAAAATGTATGAAGAATTCAAGACAGAATAAGAGAGAGAATTGAGACATAGAAACTTATATAAACAGATTGTCTTAGTTATCTAGTGCTGCTATAAGAGAAATATCACAAGTGTATGTTTTTAACAAAGAGAAATTTGTTCTCTCACAGTTTAAGTTGTTTATCAGTAGGTATCACTGTAATACTAAATATAAACCTAACTCTTTAATTTGGCTAGGCATACTGGCTTTTCAGAACTCCCTCCCAGAGAACTATGGGGGAAAAAAAAAAGCTGTATAAGGTTTCCTTTCTAAATGAGTTAAAAATACAAGCATTTTGTTTTCTTAGCTTAACAATAAAATTATGTATGAATGTGGAGAATTTCATCAGAATCTTCAGTTGATATCAGTCTCCTTCACTCATTCTAGCTTTCTAATCTATATTTATGATGTCTTATTTAATCTCTCCATTTATGTTTTCACAGACCTGGGAGTGGTTTTCACTTCTATTTTACTGAAAATGTGTGATTGACCATCTTCAGAAATTTTCCTAACCCATAAAAAAGATTTGTATAAAATTCATCCTGGAGTCATAAAAGTTTTATCAGTGGCCTTTCAGTCGATTCTGACTCGTGACAACCCCATATGTGTCAGAGTAAAACCACACTCCATAGGATTTTCAATGGCTGTTTTTTTTGAAGTGCATCCCCAGGCCTTTCTTCCAAATCCCATCTGAGTGGACTTGAACCACCAACCTTTTGGTTAGCAGCCAAGTACCTTAACTATTTGTACCACCCAGGAATTCCTCTGGGGTCATAGCTTCCTAGTATTCTTTTTTTTTTTAACATCTGACTTTGCCAAAACTTACCTTTTGAAAAAACAACATCCTTAATTTGATGTTCTTATTTTAAAATATATAAACAGATAATGTCTTACTCATCTAGTGCTACTGTAACAGAAATGCCACAACCGTATGGCTTTAACAAACAAAAATTTATACTCTCACTGTCTACGAGGCTAGTAGTCCGAAGTCAGGGCACTGACTACAGGGGAAGGCTTTCTCTCTCTGTCTACTCTGAGGGAAGGTCCTTGCCATCAAACTTCCGCTGTCTAGAAGTTTTTCAGCACAGGGAACCCGGGTCCAAAGGACACACTTCAAGCTCTACTTTCTTGGTGGTATGATGTCCCTCTCCTCTCTGCTTGATTCTCTTTATATCAGAAGAAATTGACTCAAGATTCAACCTACTCCTGTAGATTGTGTCCTGCCTCATTAACATAACTCACTCTAATCCTACCTCATTAACATCATAGAGGTAGGATTCACAACACATAGGAAAATCTCACCAGATGACAAAATGGTGACAATCACACCATACTGCAAACCTTGGCCCAGCCAAGTTGACAAACATTTTTAGGGGGCACAATTCAATCCATAACAGATGACCTGTAACTAGTGTTACAGATGTGTTAGGGGATGATATTTTCATTCCATAGATTTAGACAGTTGAAGGACAGTGTGTGTGTGTGTGTGTGTGTGTGTGTGTGTGTGTATGTGTGTATCTATTGTCATTGTTGTTAGGTACCTTTGAGTCAGTTCCTACTCATAGCAATGCCGTGTGCAACAAAATGAAACACTGTCCGGTCCTGAGCCATCCTTACAATCATTGTTATGCTTGAGCTCATTGTTGCAGCCACTGTGTCAATCCACCTTGTTGAGGGTCTTCCTCTTTTCTGTTGACCCTGTACTCTGCCAAGCATGATGTCCTTCTCCAGGGACTCATCTCTCCTGACAGCATGTCCAAAGTATATAAGACGCAGTCTTGCCATCCTTGCTTCTAAGGAGCACTCTGGCTGAACTTCTTCTAAGACAGAATTGTTTGCTCTTTTGGCAGTCCATGGTATATTCAATATTCTTCACCAACACCACAATTCAAAGGTGTCAATTCTTCTTCAGTCTTCCCTATTCATTGTCCAGCTTTCATATCCATATGACGCAATTGAAAATACCATGGCTTCTTGGATCAGGAGCACCTTAGTCCTCAAGGTGACATCTTTGCTCTTCAACACTTTAAAGAGGTCCTTTGAAGCAGATTTACTCAATGCAATGTGTCTTTTGATTTCTTGACTGCTGCTTCCATGGCTGTTGATTGTGGATCCAAGTAAAATGAATCCTTGACAACTGCAATTTTTTCACCATTTATCATAATGTTGCTCATTGGTCCAGTTATGAGAATTTTTGTTTTCTTTATTTTGAGGTGTAATCCATACTGAAGGCTGTGGTCTTAGATCTTCATTAGTAAGTGCTTCAAGTCCTCTTCATTTTCAGCAAGCAAGGTTGCATCATCTGCATAAAGCAGGTTGTTCATGAGTCTTCCAGCAATCTTGAGGCGCCATTCTTCATATAGTCCAGCTTCTCAGATTATTTGCTCAGTATACAGATTGAATAAAAAAAAAATAGGTATGGTGAAAGGATACAACCCTGACACACACCTTTCCTGACTTTAAACCAATCAGTATCCCCTTGTTCTGTCTGAACAACTTCCTCTTGATCTATGTACAGTTTTCTCATGACCATAATTAAGTGTTCTGGAATTCCCATTTTTCTCAATGTTATCCATAATTTGTTGTGATCCACACAGTCTAATGCCTTTGCATTGTCAATAAAACACAGGTAAACATCCTTCTGGTATTCTCTGCTTTCAGCCAGGATCCATCTGACATTAGCAATGTTATCCTTGGTTCTATGTCCTTTTCTGAAACCAGCCTGAATTTCTGGCTGTTCCTTATCGATATACTGCTGCAGCCGTTTTTGAAAGATCTTCAGCAAAATTTGACTTGTGTGTGATATTAATGATATTGTTCTATAGATTTTGCATTTAATTGGATCACCTTTCTTGGGAATAGGCATAAATATGGATCTCTTCCAGTCAGTTGGCCAGGAAGCTCTCTTCCGTATTTCTCAACATAGAAGAGCGAACACTTCCAATGCTGCATGCTTTTGTTGAAACATCTCAATTGATATTCCGTCAATCCCTGGAGCCTTGTTTTTTGCAAGTGCCTTCAGAGCAGCTTGGACTTCTTCTTTCAGTACCATTGGTTCCTGATCATCTGCTACCTCTTGAAATGGTTGAACATCAAAAAATTTTTTTTGGTATAATGACTGTGCATTCCTTCCGTCTTCTTTTGATTCTTCCTGCATCGTTTAATTTTTTCCCCCATAGAATCCTTCACTATTGCAAGTCAAGGCTTGAATTTTTTCTTCAGTTCTTTCAGCCTGAGAAAAGCTGAGCGTGTTCTTTGCTTTTGGTTTTCTATCTCCAGCTCTTTGCACATGTTGTTATAATACTTTATTTTGTCTTCTTGAGCCACCTTTTAAAATCTTCAGTTCTTTTTGCTTCTTCATTTCTTCCTTCTGATATAGTGCTGGAAGATGAGCTACCCAGGTTGGAAGACACTCAAAAGACTACTAGGGAAGAGCTGTCTCCTCAAAGTAGAGTCGACCTTAATGACGTGGATGGAGTAAAGCTTTCGGAGCCTTCAATTGCTGATGTGGCATGACTCAAAATGAGAAGAAACAGCTGCAAACATCCATTAATAATCAGAACCTGGAATGTACAAAGTATGAGTCTAGGAAAATTGGAAATTTTCAAAAAAGAAATGGATATCCTAGGCATTAGTGAGCTGAAATGGATTGGTATTGGCCATTTTGAATCGGACAATCATATAGGCTACTATGCTGGAATGACAACTTGAAGAGGAATTGTGTTGAATTCATCATCAGAAGGAACATTTCAAGGTCTATCCTGAAGAAGTACAACGCTGTCAGTGATAGGATAATATCCATACGCCTACAGGGAAGACCAGTTAATATGACTATTGTTCAAGTTTACTCACCAACCGCTAAAGCCAAAGATGAAGAAATAGAAGGTTTTTATCAGCTGCTGCAGTCTGAAATTGATAGAACAGGCAATCAGGAAGCCTTGATAATTACTGGTGATTGGAATGCGAAAGCTGGAAACAAAAAAGAAGGATTGGTAGTTGGAAAATATGGCCTTGGTGGTAGAAACAATGCCAGAGATCGAATGATAGAATTTTGCAAGACTAACGACTTCTTCATTGCAAATACCTTCTTTCACCAATATAAACAGCAACTATACACATGGACCTTGCCAGATGGAACACACAGGAATCAAATTGACTATATCTGTGGAAAGAGACGATGGAAAAGCCCAATACCATCCGTCAGAACAAGGTCAGGGGCCGACTGTGGAACAGACCATCAATTGCTCATATGCAAGTTCAAGCTGAAACTGAAGAAAATCAGAGCAAGTCCACAAGAGCCAAAATATGACCTTGAGTATACCCCACTTGAATTTAGAGACCAGCTCAAGAATAGATTTGATGCATTGAACACTAGTAACAGAAGACCAGACAAATTGTGGAATGACATCGAGGACATTATACATGAACAAAGCAAGAGGTCACTGAAAAGACAAGAAAGAAAGAAAAGACCAAGATGGATGTCAGAGGAGACTCTGAAACTAGCTGATGAACATTGAGCAACTAAGGCAAAAGGAAGAAATGATGCAGTAACAGAACTGAAGATTTCAAAGGGTGGCTTCAGAAGACAAAGTAAATATATATATATATATATATATATATATATATATAGCAAAATGCAAAGAAACTGGAATTGAAGGTCTTGAGAATGGAATTGAAACCCAGGCCTATGGGTAAACCCTAAATATCTCATTTACTACTTAAATGATTGGGGGCAAATTATGTAATCTCTGTGAGCATCATTTTCCTTTTCTGACCAATGGGATTAGTAATGCTGATGTGAAAGAGGGATTGTGAGGATTGACTATATATAAAGCCTAATATACATCAAATATAATAAAGTTATTTTTCTTTACTTTTGACACTAAATATTATTTTCTTTCATATACATTAATCAGATCAAAGGTATTACTTTGATAATAGACCCCAAAAACCAACCCCTTTGCCAGCGAGTCGATTCCGACTCGTAGAGACCCTATAGGACAGAGTAGAACTGCCCCATAAGGTTTACAAAAAGTGCCTGGTGGATTTGAACTGCAAACTTTTGGTTAGCAGCTGTAGTACTTAACCACTATGCTACCAGGGTTTCCTTGATAGTAGAAGAATCTAGAATAATTCTCCTGTGAGAAATTGTTTGTAGTTCATTTTCTGGTACTTCATAGTCAGCTGCGTAAGTCACTTGTTGCAATGAAATTATTCATATAGTATCTTGTCTCTACATTTTGAACCGCCCACTTTTCTCTACCTCTATGTTCACTACCAATGTCCAAGGTTCCATCATTCAGCAGTTAACTTGCTGAAAGAATGTGTTCATTTTAAAAGATATTTGATCATAGTCATAAAGGGCTTGAAGTCTAAATTATTTTTTGGATGGCCACAAGAGGAAATTGTCTACTGATCATATATCAATACTATATGTGTCTTGCATTATGATTAGTGGTCATAATATTTTAATCTAGAATTAAGTTATTTACAAACAAATAACTTCATTCTACCACCAAGCTACAGAAATAGCAAAACAATCTGTTTCTTTCTAAAACCAATTATCAATTCAGAGTCCTCATCTTACTCAACTTTTAAGCAGCATCTGTTATGATGGATGGCTTCCTACTTCCTGAAATATATTTGCTTAAATTTGGGATCCATACTCTCCTAGTTTTCCTCCTCAGTAATACCTGACTGTTCTCTGTCCCCTGGGTGGAATAACTAATTCATGTTTCTTTTCCTAATCTCTAACACTGGAGTGTTCTGAGACATAGTTAGTGAACTTCATCTAGTCTCCACCTACACATACGTTATTAGGGGTTCTCATTCAGTACCACCAGTGACTTTAAATTGTATCTGTATGCATTACTCAAAATTGTAGACTTCTACCCTCAACCACTCTCCTGATCTCAAGAAGAGCTGTATGTCCAGCTATCTACTCATCATCACTCTTTCCATGTCTAATAGGTATCCCAAACTTAATACTTGATTTTGACTATGTTGCTATATACATAGGTAACCCTGGTGGTATAGTGGTTAAGAATTCAGCTGCTAACCAAAAGATAGGCAGTTTGAATCTACTAGGTGCTCCTTGGAAACCCTATGAGGCAGTTCTACTCTGTTCTCTAGGGTAGCTATATCTCTTTTTTCCTTTCCTTTCAACTAGCATTCATTACTATAAATTTCTCCCCCCCCCCCCCCATATTTCAGAGTCTGGAATACTGGAAAGAGTAGTTTCCAGAACCCCTTGCCAAAATTCCAATATAAGATTCTGCTAATAAGAAGCACTTGCATGGAATTTAAAAGAAGGGATAGAAGAAAAGCAAACTTTGCTATGGCAGTGATAAGGAAACATGGGGCAGATGCGAAGTTTGGTCAGCAGCTTCCTTGCATTTTCTTATGAATCACCCACTTTGTTGCTAGAGGCAGCTGGGATAACTGAAGGCAGTTTCCTGCCATTCATGTACTTCCTGATTTCCTAAAGCTAGCAATGACTTTCCCTGATCGCTCTTCCCCTCTAGCCATCCAATAGTTTCTTTCTAAGATTTTTATTCCATATTCTAAAAGTCCCCTTGCTTATAGTACCAGAATAGTTTCTATGTTCTGACCAAATGCTAACTAAGATGCTCTTTTCTGCTAAAAGTGTTTCCAAGAAACAGAGTGTCAAAAATGAGAATCAATTGGTCACTTGTTCTGGTTAGATATGAAAGCAGTAATGACCTCATCTCTGGTGGAAAGGGAGAAACTGTTTTTCCATGGCATTCAATAGCAAATCAATTGCTTAAATTATGTCCTGCAGTTGCCTGAAATGAAGTACCCACTGAAGGCAGATTTTGGAGGACAAAGTGACTTGCTATAAAATGTTATTACGAAAATAATGAATAAAAAGACTCTAGGGATGACTGACTGCTTCTGACTACACAGAACGGCAATGGAAAAAAACTGGTAAGTTCAACCTTTACATTCTTAGCTGAAGACATGATTGAGAAAACCAGTGAGATTCCATGACTAACACCCTCTCCTTCTCCCTATTTCCTCAAGTGTTAAACAAATAATCAAACAAAAAACCTCCTACTCTTTTTATCTGCAGGCTAATAATATACCAAAGCCAAACCACATCCATTGCCATTGAGTTGATTCTGACTGATAGCAAACCTATAGGACAGGGTAGAACTGCTAATAGGGTTTCCAAGGAGCAGCTGGTGGATTTGAACTGCCCACCTTTTAGTTATCAACTGAGCTCTTAATCACTGTGCCACCCAGACTCCAATAATATATCAGAAAGGCAGAAAAAGAGTTTTATTGTATGATTGAATTATAGCACAAGTTGATTCACAATGTTATCAGTAACCTTATCTGCAACTTCATGCTTCAGTAGGGATCTGTGAATTGGAGTGAGGGAAATTTGGGTGAATGGCAAGGTATTTGAGTACCTTAAAGCTTCAAATTCCTTTGCATTAGAATCAGCATCTCCTCCCCTGTATAAAGTTATCTTCTCTTTAACGTCCTTACCAAAAACGAGTTATTTTATGCAGGAACCACCATTCTTTTTAAGTCTCACATATATGACTTCTTTTTATTTCTAGAATTAGAAACCAAGAGTCAGCAAAATCCTACCTAAGTCAAGGTAGCACATACATCAAAAGAATTACGGAATTTTAGAAAAGTTTATCTAAAGAAATCTGGGAAATATAAATAAAAATAGATTCTAAAGATGCGAGAAGAGGAAGGAAAAAGTGTAACATTAAATCAAGCCATATTTATTAAGACGGGCAGACTCACCACAGTTTCAGAATTCTGCGTGTTAGCTCAAACATCTGGTAGTGACAATGACAATTTGCTCAGATGCTTAACCAAAACCTGGACATCATAGCCACCTTTACTGGATGAAGTTGAGATACCAAAATCCTTTGGTATTATTTAAAACAAGGAATCCAAAGAATTAAGAAGATAGGTATGTTGAAGTGGATTTTTGATGGATGACTTGCTTACCCAACTATTTCGCTTCTGAGAACCCAGAGGACAATTTCCCACATTACAGCATTAAGGGCACTGGTGACACGAACATTTGCATCCTTGAAATCCTCTAGGATGGTACTCAGCAAGCCAGGAATGAGGGTGAGATATGTTGCCATGGAGACGAGCTCCTTTACATTCCTATAAAACATAAGATTCTGGAATAGCAGAGATGATTGCGATGGTCAGGTTTGAATTAGTCAGATTTGGGACAGACTCTGATGGAACTTTGAATCAATCAATCTTACAGTGGATTCAGTGAGTTCATGGATTTATTCTTACCTGGAAACTCACAGAATCCCCTCTTTGGCTAGTTGTCTTTTGAATTAAAGTTTATTGTATTAGGAAACATCAAACGGAAATTCCTGGAATTGCCCTACCCCCTTTGTGTTTACCAAAATGGAACACTGAAAGCGCTATTACATCTCTGAGGGAATGGTAAAATTTAGTGCCACCATGAAACACTGGAAAGATGAAGTTCATTGATTCATAGTAGATCTCCATTTAACTCAACTTTTGGGTATGTTAAATGTGGAATAGGTACTGAATAGGTTCATTAATCGGTATTGACACAAGAGGAAGACAGAAATATCAACTAGGGCCTTGAAGATAGTTGAACATATACCCTAGTAACTACGCATATTCGTTTATTGTCTTCATGGCTTTGTTTTCCCTATGATTTTACATAATTTGTATTGCTATTGGTTAAAGTTGTATTATAATCTTTAAAGCAAAGAATACCAAAGACGATTGTAACTAAACTCGAATGGGAATGGTCACCACATGAAGAGGAATTCATTTTTCATTTTATAAGGATAGTTATATTGTACTAGGCAGAAACACGTTGCTTTTTGTAAGTTTAAAAATAATCAGAAGAGTGTACTGAAATGGACTCCACTGGGTATTTTTTGAGGCAATCAGCATTTAACCATAACCTATACTATGACACCAGCTTATGTCACAGTTGTGGAAGCTTTGGAACGAATTTTCCTTGCCATCAGGGTTCCATTTTAATTTTCACAAATGAGAAGCACATACGTGAGATTTGAAGGGGAAAGAGAAGAAGGGAAATTCAATATTGTTCGGGAAGAGAAATAAAGGTCCATGAGCTTCAAAAGATAATGGAAGTCAGGTTTTTTTTTTTTTTTTTTTCCAGCAGCATCTGATATCTTCCTGTGAATCACTCATTTTTATGCTCTAAGACACTGAGTTTCTTGGTGGCAATTTCCTATGATTTTTGTACTTCCTGATGTCTTGAAGTCAGTAGTGGCTTTCCCTGATCTTTGTTCCTTCAGCCCTTCCAATGGTTTTGTTGTCTTCCAATTCCCTGTATTAAGTAATACTTTATTGTAAATCCTAGAATGGTATCTGTTTTCCAGATAGAACATTGACTAACTCAACCCAAATGTTTGTTCTCACCAAGTTTTCTTGGATTCTATATCTAAAAACTTTATTTATCCAAATGTTCAAGTCAAGGGGCCTGTCCTTTCTTTAGCACCCTAAATCCAATCCATTAGCAAATTCTGTTAGTTCTAACAAAACAGTATATCACAAAACTGCACATTTCTTTCAATCTTTACCCTTTCCCCTAAAAGCTCTGACATCATCACCTCTCTCATGAGTACTGAAACAGAAACCTTATTGGTTTCCCTGCTTCCACCCTTGATCCTCTACAATATATTTCCCAATCACCAGCAGTGATATTCTTTTACAAATGAAAGTCAGATCTGTTTATGTTTTATTCAAACATCATGAGCATTTCATCACACTTAGAGAACATCCAAAATTCTTTACCATCCATAAGATTCCAGCTATCTTCTCTGACTATATCTCCACTCTCATTTACAACCATTCTCCCCCCGCCCACCACCACCCACAGCCTTCTTGTTGTCCTCCGAATTCAATATTTTCACACTGAAATCAAGGTCTTATCTGTTTTGACAACTGATATATCCACAGCATCTAAAATAGGTTCCACTATTAGCAGGGTTTCAACAACTTTATACATAAACACAGACAAAGAAAGTATTTTAAATTTAGTAGAAAATCTGCTCATAAAATATTTCAACATAAATATTATGATACCATGGCATTATTTGGGAGAGAAATGGTATTTCATTCAATGGATATCCTTATAGATGTTTTCAAGCACACAGAAAAAAAATCTTCCAAATAAAAATCAACTTATTAAAGCAGCAGTCTATGGATTTTCAGCTCACCTGGCCTGGGTTCGTCTACTTTGAGTATGTGAAGCCTCATTATATTACTCAGGAAGTGTCTACATACTCAGGAAGTGTCTACATACTCAGGAAGTCCATGTAGCTATCTATAACAGTTCCTGAATTGATAATTTAATTCATCTTCTACGAAGACAATGAAAGATGTTGTTGTAATGCTTGACCTAATTTCTGGAACGAGAAATATATCCTTTCTAGATAACTCAGTCAAAGCAATATGAAAACATAAAGCGTATGCAGTACTAATCATATTGGAGCCCTGGTCATACAGTGGTTAAGAGCTAAGGCTGCTAACCAAAAGGTTGGCAGTTTGAATCTACCAGCCCCTCCTTGGAAACCCTGTGGAGCAGTTCTACTCTGTCCTATAGGGTTGCTACGAGTAGGAATCAACTTGATGGCAACAGGTTTGATATTATCATTAATTCTATATTTTTCCTTACTAAGAATCCAATCCAATAGAGCCTATAGTCAGAGGCTGATATAATAGTCTCTCTCTGTTTCAGTCTGATTTCCCCTGTCCCTTAGTACAAGTTTCTCCTCACCTTTTAGTACAAGTTCCACTGAGCCTCTTCTGAATAACACATAATATTCTCATTCCAGTTTGGTTGGCTCTGGATGTCACTTTCTTCTGTCAGGACAGTGACTGCTCAGGCTAGGCACTTGTTCCACTGTCAGATTTTAAATAAAGAATACCAATTGTATGGCTATAGAAACTCTGCATTTCCCAGTATGCTCTAAAAAAAATGCGTGCCCCTAATTCCAGGGACCACGGAATAGGCTTCCTTTCTGGCTTTTGATGTGCTAATGTAACTCTGACTGTGGTTTCTATGGGTTACTGCCTTTTATATTCTTTGTCACAAGGCAGTGATAAAGGAGCTTATATTCTGCTTTTTGTGGTATAGGAAGTAACTCTCTAAATGGCATCTGAGCTGAAATCAGATTCTCCATTGGGCAAAAATAATAGAATTCAACCCTTTAGATGTGATACCATCAAACAGACTCCTTCTGACTGCAGAAGACATTACTTTTGAATCATTTTACCCTCACTGTCATTTTTGCTACACTTGCAAATCCTAATCATCAAAATTGCCTGCCTATTTCATGATAAGACATTAAACAGGAGAGAGATTTGCTAAGTTACATTGTCAATTACCAGATATTTCTCTTTTCCCGTTTCTTGATTTTCTGACCCTCTTCTACTCAAGACACATCACAGCATTTTTTCCATCACTTTACACCCCATCTTTAGACTCTATGTCTCTTCTGAGTACAAAACCTTGTACCTATCCCAGTTACATAAAAATAATCATATATACAAAGGTTTCAAGTGTGCGAATTTACAGCGCATCTGGACATCCAAGTACTAATGTCTGGAATGTACACTGATACTTTTCAGGGAAAGATCTGGACTTGAGAGGTAGATTTAAGGTACATCAGTGTGTATCTGGTTACTGCAACTAAGAGGTTGACGGTGGAGTGTGTGCAGACACTATGCTTTTTTGGTGAATCATAAAGGATACCAAAAAAAAAAATGAAAGAATAAACAATAAGAGAGGTGTTCACAAAAGATACAAGGTATGAAAATAATCAGGAAAGCATGTGATTATGGAAACAAAATTCTTTCAAGAAGGATGAAGAGTCCAATGCTGTCACATGACACAGAGAGTTATACAGTAATAAAGACTGAAAATATCATTCGTATCTGGCAATTGGGAGGTATTTATGAATTTCAATGAGAGTGATTATAGTCCAATGATGTTACCTGACAAATTATAGCGGACTGAGTTAAGGAAGTGGAGACAAAGCATGCAGACCACACAATTAAGAAATCTGAAAGACAAGAATATGAAGTAAATTATATAGTAGAATCAACATGCAAGTGAAGCTCTGAAATAGAAATGGGTCCCCACCAAGAGCCAGAGGATATTGATGATAAGGACTCATATGAGTTTGTATTTGACAGGAGAAGTCTGCCAGGTCTTCACTAGGCTTCCTTATCAAAGTTGAACCGCACGGATACTGAACTAGAGAAGGTATTTTGTAATGTTGATTTAGAGTTGGTTTTCAAGGTTGGCTATATTAGAAAACCAAAGGTATGATAAAATTAAAGCTGCTAGTGATAAAGTTTAGATGATCAACCAGAGACTAATATTAATTGCAACGATAGCAAACACTTACATAACATTTCCAATGTGCCAAACACTACTGTAAGTCCTTAAATATGTAATCTCACTTAATCATCACAGAATCCATGTAAAGTAGTCTGTACTCTTAACCTTATTTTATAGATAAGGAATCCAAGTCACCGTGAGCTGAAATATCTTATTCATGACCAAACAGCTACTAAGTTGTACAGCCAGGATCTTAACAAAAGAGTACAAATCCAGAGTCTATGCTCTCAAACAGCAGTGGATGAATGCCTCCATCATGGATATAATTAGTTGAAATCATCTTTCGCTAGTTTGATCAGCCAAGGACTTTATTAAGGAACTGGACAGAGCCCGAGGTTTGGTTGGAAAGTGTTCAGGTGAGATTAGTCCTAGAATCATCCTTCAGAATGGCTCAGGGAGACACACAGCTGCATTTATAGGGCACAGACTCTGCAGCTTGTACAGATAACATCACAGAGAGGGCAAACATTGAGTATTATTTGCTTAGTCGCTGCCAGTTTTGAAACTGGTTGCAGCCCCTGCTACCACTGCCAGAATGGATGCTATGTGGTGCCAGTTTTTTTTTTCCCCCATCACTTTTTTGTGTCACTGATTTACATTTTGCAGTTTGGCATCATGTCTCTGATTGGTACTGCCTGCAACACATACCTATGCACTAAAACCTGGGGAAGCGAGTAGCTGGCTTCTAGGAGAATGGCCACAGGGGCATGTCCAAGGGGCTCCGCAGCCAAAGAAAAAACAAAAAGGCAAGTATCTGCTGCGTATGTGATCTATGCTGGGTAATATGGAAAAGAAGGCAGAGGGAACTAGCAGGCTGGAGGTAAATGGAGAGATGGAAGGAGTGAGGTTAAACAGCAGGTAGAGTAAGAAAGGGGCTGTGAGAAAACAAGGAACAAAAGAGATGCCCACAAAAAGTGAAATATTTGCATATAAGGTGTATAAGGTGGGGTTGATCCACGCATAACAAAATCCAGGAATTGGCCCTGGAGATTGTTTGCTCAGGTTAATAGAGGTAAATGTCATCAAATTAAAGAGCATTGCAAAAAAATGGTACAACTACTTTGGAAATTGATTTGGTGCTTCCTTAAAAAACTAGAAATAGAACTACCATATGATCTAGCAATCCCACTCCTTGGAATACATTCTAGAGAAATAAGACCCTTTACACAAACAGATATATGCACACCCATGTTTATTGTGGCACTGCTTACAATAGCAAAAAGATGGAAGCAACCAAGGTGCCCATCAACGGATGAATGGATAAATAAATTATGGTATATTCACACAATGGAACACTACGCATCGATAAAGAACAGTGATGAGTCTGTGAAACATTTCATATCATGGAGGAGCCTGGAAGGCATTATGCTGAGCGAAATTAGTCAGTTGCAAAAAGACAAATATTGTATGAGACCACTATTACAAGAACTCGAGAAATAGTTTAAACAGAGAATATTCTTTGATGGTTACGAGAGGGGGAGGGAGGGACGGTGGCAGAGGGGTAATCGCTAATTAGATAGTAGATAAGAACTACTTTATGTGACCGGAAAGACAACACACAATACAGGCGAGGTCAGCACAACTGGACTAAACCAAAAGCAAAGAAGTTTCCTGAATAAACTGAATGCTTCGAAGGCCAGCGTAACAAGGGCAGGGGTTTGGGGACCATGGTTTCAGGGGACATCTAAGTCAATTGACATAATAAAACCTATTAAGAAAACATTCTGCATCCCACTTTGGAGAGTGGCATCTGGGGGTCTTAAACATTAGCAAGCGGCCATCTAAGATGCATCAGTTGGTCTCAACCAACCCACCTGGATCAAAGGAGAATGAAGAACACCAAGGACACAAGGTAATTGTGAGGCCAAGAGACAGAAAGGGCCACATGAACCAGAGACTATATCAGCCTGAGACCAGAAGAACTAGGTGGTGCCTGGCTACAACCAATGACTGCCCTGACAGGGAAAGCAACAGAGAACCCCTGAGGGAGCAGAAGAATAGCAGGATGCAGACCCCAAATTCTCATAAAAAGACCAGATTTAATGGTCCGACTGAGACTAGAAGGACCCTGGAGGTCATGGCCCCCAGACCTTCTGTTGGCCCAGGACAGGAGCCAGTCCCAAAGCCGACTCTTCAAACAGGGATTGGACTGGACAATGGGCTGGAGAGGGATGCTGGGGAGGAGTGAGCTTCTTGGATCAGGTGGACGCTTGAGTCTATGTTGGCATCTCCTGCCTGGAGGAGAGATGAGAGGGTATAGGGGGTTAGAAGCTGGTGAAATGGACACGAAAAGAGAGAGTGGATGGAGGGAGCGGACTGTCTCATTAAAAAAAAAAAATTGTCTCATTAGGGGAAGAGCAATTGGGAGTATGTAGCAAGGTGTATATAAGTTTTTGTGTGAGAGACTGACTTGATTTGTAAACTTTCACTTAAAGCACAATAAAAATTAAAAAAAAAAAAAGCATTGCACATTTTAATACTAACTTGTTAGATGACTGAATTTTCTCCATGGACTTTAGTATCTGTCAACTTTATGATCCAACCCCTGGATGCAAAGAAGGCTATGAAGTTTTCAAAGCCTTTAATAAACAAGGGGTACTGACTTTTAGGTGGGTAAATGAAAAGGAGGGGTGCTAGAGTTATATGGCAGAAGTCTCAAACAAGAGTGAGTGCTTGCTTACTCAGCAATGGAAGCATTTTCATGTGGAAACGGAAGATTGCAATGATAGCTGTGTTTGCAACTGACTGGCTTTAATTATCCTAAGTCATTCTGTACTGAGGCAGTTTCAGCTCTTTAGGGAGTATATGACCTGGCCTCAAAGAAAAGTTAAAAACTATTATATGGCTGCATTCCAAGAATTCCCACCACTCCTCATTCTTTATTTCTCAGTCTTTCTCTCTTACTCATTAACTGATTCATGTATTTATTCAGAGAGAGGGAGTCTATGATGAGCCAGCACTGTGCTAGGATAAGTTATGCCCCCATGGACAAATGGATTGGGATATAACACACAAAGAAAAACAACAGTGCTACCAAAACCAAACCAAACCCATTGCCCTTGAGTTGATTCCAACTCATAGCAACCCTACAGGGCAGAACAGAACTGGCCATAGAGTTTCCAAGGATCGGCTGGTAGATTCAAACTGCTGACCTTTGGTTAGCAGCCGAGCTCATAACCACTGCACTACCAGGGCGCCAACAGTGCTACAAAAGGAGATAAAAGCAAGACATACTTTAGATTGGAGGTTCAGGGAGGACCTTCCTGAGGAAGCAACAGTTCAGCAAAGGTCAGGCGAAGAGCAAATCTAAGAGACTTCCAGGTAGAGTAAACATTGCATGTGAAGGCTCTGAAATGGGGGGGAAAAAATGGCTTGTTTGAGAAATTGAAAAAAAGTTGTGTTCTGAAGTGTGTATGCTGTTGTTTTCTCTAACTCAAACATCTTGTGACCTGAGACCATGTATTACAATGAGAAACTTTAGAATCATAGAATGTTTGTGCTGCAAATTTCTGAACAGAAAAAAAAGGAACATCCTATATATATGTTTTGTATAATAATATAAATATATCACTCATATAACTATTATATAATATAAAATATTTAATATGTCTTATAAAGATATGATCCACACATTATATATGTATGTGTGCATGTATATATATTTTTTGTGTATTATATATGTGTGCATGTATGTGTGTATATCTATATTCCACGGAGCACAGTTGTTAAGAACTCAGCTGCTAACCAAAAGGTCAGCGGTTCAAATCCACCAGCCACTCCTTAGAAACCCTATGGACCCATTCTACTCTGTCCTATAGGGTCGCTATGAGTCTGAATCGACACACAGGCAATAAGTTTGGTTGGTTTTACATGTATTCTATGATCTGGTTAGATGAATCAATTTATTCCCCTTAACTTAAAGGACAGTAATAATTTTGATGCCCCTTTTATAAACAATGTGGAAAATCTATAAAGCAGTATGGAGAAATAGGAAATATTGCAATACATGAATTTACAGTTAAAACCAAACTCATCGTCACTGATTCGATTCTTATCCCATGTGTTACACAGTAGAGCTGTTCCATAGATTTCTAGTCTGTAATCTTCACAGAAGCAGATTATCAGGCTTTTCTTCCACGACACCAACCAAAGGTTTGAACCACCAACCTTTTGGTGAGAAGTCGAGTGAAAACCTTTTGTGCCAGTTACAGACCTGAATTGATGAATAGGCCCCCCCAAAACAAGCATTTATGTGCCATAATACTTTTTTTTTTTTTAAGCTAGGCAGATAAGAAAACATGATATGAAAGTACCAAGACAGGCAAGAAAAAAAAGTTAGTAAGAGAGAATGCAAAAGAAAATTCAATCCAGGTAGCTGCTTTGAAAATTTTAAGGGAGGTACCAAAAAACCAACCAAACCAAACTCGGCATCGTCGAGTCGATTCCAACTCATAGCAACCCTCTAGGACAGAGTAGAACCGCCCCATAGAGTTTCCAGGAGTGCCTGACGGATTCGAACTGCTGACCCTTTTATTCGCAGCCGTAGCACTTAACCACTACGGGAGGTGCAGTCTGCATAAATTGAAGGCTGGAGAGGAACATCTGTTAGTACATCAAAGCTTGGCATTAATGTACTCTGGGCAGTGGAACACTGAAGAGTGGGTCACTTCAGCAGTAGATTTTAAAGACAACGAATCTTGTTTGGAAGAAATGCCATCTACGACTTTTATTTGTTGTTTAAAAAATATATATTTAATAATTTATAAACTTGATTTCTTCCAACCTTATATCCTCTGAGACTTTAATCTTGCTTTCACACTGTTAACTAACTATGGCATTTTTTGAAAAGCAGGAACAGGTTTATCATACTTTTGTACAAGTAACTCGTGCCTTCTGTGTTTGTTTGTTGGCCGTGCCCTCCCCCCAAGAGAGGCACCCTCACAAGTGCACCATGCCAATCCTCTTCCACTTGTTGCTATAAAAAAGTAGCATAGCATGAGTATGAAAATACCTTGTGTGGGGAGGGTGTGGCTGGAAAACAAATGCAGAAGGTGTGTGTTATTTGTGTAAAAATACAGTATACTTTTTCCACTTATTTCAAATAAAAAAAAAACTTTGGAAACTAACATTTCAGAGCATTTGCATTATAAAGTAAATGCATTTAGCAGATTTTTTGGCACAAAGATATTAATAGTGAAAAGAATAAAAGATAAGACTCTTGAATACCTGGTTAAGGTGAAGAGTGGTATTGCTGATTAGAAAAAGAAATGGATCCACAAAACCGAAGTTAAGGACAGCCAGAACACGTTTTATGATTTTTTAGTTACCTGAACATTGAAATGGCAAAATACTTGTATGATATCAACTATATGGATGTCATTATTATGTTCGTCCTCTACTTAATAAACACACTTGTTGATTGCCTAGAAAGTTCTAAACACTTCTCTTCCATACAAGTTGAAAGTTGAATACCATAAAAACTGTGACTCATTATTTTGGATGGCACACTGTTAGCTCATATTTTTCATGTGGACACAGCATATCAGTCCAAGCCAGTCACCTATTGGTGATCCTCTTAGGGTATTTCGAAATGAAGACCAAAAGGTATTATTCTTTCCTGTAAAAAGACTTTAATCCCATTTATTTTAGTTAGAATTTTTATTTACAAAAACAGAAATACAGAGACAAATAAAATAAGAATTTATCATAAAGATAAAGGAATATCTCACAAGGACCAAAGACAAGAACACGTGTGGACAGAAGGAAAAATCTGAAAGCACACCCTCTGGATCCTTCCATTTCTTTCATCTCTCTTCCTGCCTAGGTATCCATTTATAGCTCGACACACCCATCCAGAGAGTAGCAACATTCCCTACTCTCATTCCTGGTGCCAGGGAAGGAATCTATTGATGCCGGTTATGTTATATGTCCCTCTAGACCCATCAACTATGGCCAGGGAACCATCTAGTACTGAATGTGCTGTTCCTGCAACACTCATGTAAATAGAATAGAGAAGAGAAAATCCCATAGAAATGCACAGGAAAATCATCTAAGTGGAAAAGATAGAAAATATTGTGATAGGAAAAGATTTGGTGGAAAAAACTTAGTGAACTGGCATTTGTCAAACACTTAATATTCCCCAGATGCATAATCTAATTTAACCCTCATTATGACTCACTGAGCATATAGAGCTATCCCTATTTTATAAATGAGAATACTAAGCTAAAAGAAGTTGAGAGATAATTCCAAGATCACAACCCTGTATGTTCAATAGAATGTTTATTAAAAATGAACTGTCATCAGTGTTAGTGATATCAAAAGATGCAGACCAACTGAAACATTTTAGAAAAGACACCTCACCCTTGTATGGCCATGGATAACATTCTAGAAACCTGTTGCAGGTATCTTTAGGGATGATTGAATCCTAAATGGTCTTTTTTCTAACCACTAGCTAATCTTCCTTTACCTCTGACTATTTTTGGCAATCATTATATACTAAAACAATCTGAAGATTTATGCATGACTGTGCTGACCTTTTACCTGTTTCCTCTAAAATTAATTCCCTGAACTTTCATAGCATTGGTTGTATCTTGAGGAACCGATCCCTACAAATACATTTCCCAGACTCTCTTCCCAAATGGCAGCTGATTAGTTTTGGTCAATAGGAAGCATTTGTGGGAGATAGAATACCAATAGGATAATCCTTACAGCAAAGCACTGAGAGCATGGGTGAGAAAAGTCCCAGCATCCTTCAAAGCTCTAGGGTGGCTGTATTCTGAAGACGGAGGATGATAGCAGGAAAGAACACCATTGAAACGGGTTTTCTGAATTCAAAATGCTGGAATCCTGAAGCCTGTCAAAGGTCAAGTAGTAGCTAATAACAGCAACAAACAAGGTGGATAAAATCACCATGATAAGAAGGAGGGGCAGACTGGAAGAGTGTTTGGACCTGTGTTTACTGGTGGCGGAAACCCTGGTGGTATAGTGGTTAAGTGCTGTGGCTGCTAACCAAGAGATTGGCAGTTCGAATCCACCAGGTGCTCCTTGGAAATTCTATGGGGCAGTTCTACTCTGTCCTATAGGGTCGCTATGAGTTGGAATTGACTCGACGGCAGTGAGTTTGAGTTACTGGTGGCATTGACTAATTAACTACCACTTCTCTAGGAATGAAATAGATGGGCAGCCTACGAATGTATGCTTTGATCTATAAAAAAAATTTTTTTTTTTTTTTTTTGATCTATACTAACTAGAAAAACACCAGGTTTGATGAGCAAAACTGTGACTGGAATGGATACAACGGAGAGACACGAAACCAATTGGAATTATATATAAATCCAACCAAACCAACTAACTGCCACAGAGTCCAATTCAACTCCTTGCGACCCCATAGCATTTCCAAAGCTGTGAATCTCTGTGGAAGCAGACTGCCACATCTTTCTGGAAATACACATACTTTTTATTCATCTTAATTTAACACGACCTTCGTTTTAAAGAATTGAATTTAGAAGCCCCAGTTTCTATGTTATGGGAGAGTTCTATGGTAATTTGTTTGCTCATTTCTTGTCTGACTCTCCCCACTAGAATGGAAATTCCATAAGAGCAGAGAAATTATGCTATCATGTTCACCATTAACCCCAGCACTTACAACAAAACACTGTAAGCAATATAAAAGACTGTTACATAGATATACATACATACACATATATATAATCTATAGGTTTTTTTATGTATATATTTAAACATTCACTGTTTTGTGCATTTTAAGAATACTTAAGTGGGAAAGTGGAAGCAGATCAGACATCATTAGTTACCAGTCATTTTAACTCAGAAGTTACCCAAAATAGCTTCACCTTAGAAAGTGAATGAGAAGTTGTATTCATGTCCAGGTAATCCATATCTAATCCATATCTCCTTTTATTTAGTATACTCCCATAGTTGCATTCAGGTTGGCACAAACCTCTCCCTTACACACCAGAAATGCTTATATATAATTTTGGAAAAAGGCTTTTAGTACATGATTCTAACAATGGTCAATCATGTGATTTGCTTCAATATAATCAAAAAGCATTTCCTATTTCTGAGAAAATATGGAACATTATATTGGATGTTTTTCTGTGAATATATGTGCTGCAAATCTAATTTGCTTCTATGGAGTTTCTGTAGTATGTAGCAGTCTGGTGGAAGTATTATTATACGTATGAAGTGGTTTAAGAAGTAGGTATTTAAGGCTATCATGGGAATAAATGCCTTTTTTCTCCCTTTTTGGTTTGAAGGCCATGTTAAATTCATGGATCTGGGATTTCCCTTTCTTACTGACTCAGACAAAAATCAGTTGTAACTTTTTTTTTTAATCTATATCTTGTGATATAAAAATATTATGATGTGATTAAGTAAATATTAGATTTAAATCATACTAGAGTTGCAATTTTAAGAAAAGTGAGAGGTATGTCTTTACTATATATTCATTCTCATGGGTATTTCTTAAAAAAAAAATTGCCAGCCAGTTGATTCTGAATCATAGTGACCCTATAGGACAGAGTAGAACTTCCCTAAGTGTTCCAAGGAGCACCTGGTGGATTCAAACTGCCAACTTTTGGTTAGTAGCCGAGCTCTTAACCATTGCGCCACCAGTGCTCTGAATATTTCTTATGAAAAATAAAATCTAGCAATGACCTTGACATGTATATAGAATTAACAGTAGGTGCACCAAAACCAAGTTTTGTTTTTTTTTTGACAGAGAACGCTATTAAAAAAAAAAAAAAAAACTACCATCAAGTCGATTCTGACTTATAGTGATCCTATAGCACAAAGCAGAACTGCCCCATAAGGTTTCCAACTCTGTAATCTTTAAGGAAGAAGACTGACACATCTTTCTGCCATGAAGTGGTTAGTGGGTTCAAACAGCTGACCTTTCCTTTCTTTACAGCCGAGTGCTTAGCTACTACACCACCAGGGCTTCTTGAAGAACAACATATACATTTTAAATTCTTTTGAAAAGATTGCCTAGATCCTGTCCACCTAAATTAAACAAAAATGAAATGAATTGATTTATTACCTGTACAAGCAGAACTATAAAGTAGTTTTATTTGATCATGTCCCCATGTTTTAAGACAAAGGCAGAACGACAATGTCAGAGGCTTCTTGCTGACCTTGTACATAGACTGTTTTCCTCTGAGACTTCTACCTTGCTTTTTGACAATAAATAATTTGTAAGAACTTTTATGATTCCATCAAAAAGGACTCTGAGAACATTTTCACAGTAAAGAATATCGGATTAGCTCAGATAACATTGCAATAGAGGACCCAGAGGGTAAAGTATATTTGGCATATTTATAATTCTTTACATGGTTAAAAATCTTTGGAACTCAAAACGGTGATTCAGTATAATAAATTCTTAATTTTATTATTGGTACGTTCATATGTGTATGTCAAATTGTTAAATTTCTTTTTAGCTTATATTTCAACATATGTAACATAGGGTAATATTTGTGTTTATAAAGATTACACTGAGTTACTGAAAGTAGCAACTTGCGTTGTTCATGTATAAAGTACTAATGGGTATCTTAGATTCTGTATCATAGAGACTTTATATGACAGAGCAGAACTGCCCTAGGTTGTAATCTTTGCTGGAACAGATTACCAGGTCTTTTCTCCCACAGAGCTGCTTGGTGGATTTGAACTGCCAATCTTTTCAATAACCGCTGAGCACTTAATCATTGAGCCAGCAGGGCTCCTTCTATTTAAGCTACCTCTGCGCTAACCATTTATCTAACAAACATTCATTGAGTGTAGAGTTGCCAGCAAGTGCTGCTCAAGGAACTGGTAACATAAGAATCGATAAGACATGACAAATTGCTGCCCTCAAGAAGCCCTGTGAAAATGCCAAATGAAATGCCACTCAGATGCTCGCGTGTATAAATTAGAATGCTTTAATCACAGTGCCAAAAAAAAATCAGGAAAAGGCAAGTAACACTATCAAAACAGACTTCAGCTGGCAACTTTACAGGTTATCATCAATGGTTTATACTTTAAAAAAAAAAATCGCAGGATTTATTCATGTATCACCACTAATAAATTTACCATTTCAAATCACTCCTTTTTTCACTGAATTTTTTTGGGGGGATGGTTGATTTCGTGATTATTTCACTCTTGAAACCTTACACAAAGGCTAGATTTATGTTTTATTTTGTTTTAACACATAGGGAAGAAACAAGGATCATTTTTCACTGCATACCATTAAAAGCTATCAGATAAGGCTGAAAGTGCACCATGTTCTTTAGTCAGTACCAAAGCTGGATGTTCTCAACTCAAAATCAATTCTCTTCTTTTAGATGACTTTGTACTTGTAAGAGTCCTAGTGGCCCAGTGCTTAAGTGCTTAGCTGCTAACTGAAAGGTAGGCAGTTTGAACCCACCAGCTGCTCCACAGGAAAAAGATGTGGCACTCTGTAATAAAGATTACAGCCTTGGAAACCCTATGGGGCAGTTCTGCTCTGTCCTATAGGGTCACTCTGAGTCGGAATCGATTCATTGTCATTGGGTTTGGTTTTAATTCACACTCTTAAAGGAGTCCCTGGGCAGTGCAAATGGTTAACACCCTTGGCTGCTAACTGAAAAGTTGGGATCTACTTCTGAAAAATTAGCCATTGAAAACTCTTTGGAACACAGTTCTACTTTGACACATAGAAGAGGAAAACTCGACAGCAGCTGGGTTTTATTCTCATAAATATTTATTATTCAAAGTATCCAAGGCCATTTAGGCCAGTCATTGTCATTTTAAACACGTGAGGGGCCCATGTTCCTTGATAATTGAATTAAAATCATTTTTTTCAAACACTACCTCTTGCTTGGAAATCTGGGAAAAAATTAAAATAATTGGAATGTGTTTTAGAGAAAAGATTGTGCATATTTCAAAATACTAATAACCAGAGTACAAATAAGATTTATTTCTGTATTTTCAAAACATCACCCACTCAAATATTTTACTATTTTGTAAGTGATAATATTAAATTTAAAAACTCAGTTACTGCACAGTTAAAGTTTATGACATTTAGGGATAAGCCAACCCAAATTTATTATTTAAATCATTAAAATAAAGACCAGAGGGAGACATTATGACGTTTTGTAACATGGTTTATGTTTTCATTTTATTAACAATATGGTTTCACTTACCATCCTATTAGGAAATAATTATTAAAAACTATGCTATAACATCACCATTTTTTTATATCGTAGATCCCTATGACTTGAACCTGGATAATGTTAACATCTCCTATTGCAGACATATGGAGCCCTGGTGGCACAGTGGTTAAGAAATTGGCTGCTAACCAAAAGGTCGGCAGTTCAAATCCTCCAGCTGCTCCTTGGAAACCTTGTAAGGCAGTTCTACTCTGTCCTATAAGGTCACTATGAGTTGGAATAAACTCAACGGCAACAGGTTTGGTTTTTTCATTTTCTTTTTTTGGTTTATTGCAGATATTATGAATTAATAAGCCATTATTCCTTACTGATGTCAGAAATGGCCTCAAAAATCCTCAATGAAACACTCTAGAAAACCAACATAAAAGAATCAGGGTGGAAGATGAAATCCACATGCTAATCTGATATAAAGTAAATAGGCCAGAATTAGGGTTATTTAGGGCCTATATTTCTGGGTGTTATGTATAAAAAGGGGATGCAAAGAATAAATTACGAATCAAAGGCAACTCAGTCATCCTTTCTTTTTTATATCAAAGTCCTACCTCACTCTGGAATTTAAGGAAGGCTCAGTCCTGCTGGAGATCAGCCACTTAGACCGTTAACCCACTGTCCAAAAAAGTACCTGGAAGGCAACTGTAGCCCCATACTGGGTAAAAATGGCTAGTATACATCTGGGTGCAGTAGCAGATGAAGGAAGAAAGGGATAATATCACATTAACTGAGTCATCATAGAGAAAACAGTGGAGGCAACATCTAAGCACTCTCAGCATAGAACTCTTGCTTACCTCTCCTTCTGCCAACTGCACTGGCTGCATGAGCTCATTGGGTTTCCACATTTATGTTCAGTGCTCAAAATGCAGATTAAAAGATCAGGTGAACATATCATGTTTATCTGAGAAAATGCCAAAATCATACTCTTCTACTTAGATAACTAACCCACGCTTTCTGTGAGCAAACCAGAGAGCAATGTAAGGGGCCACTGAAAAAAATCTCACCTTTGCATTTGAAAAAGTAGTTTCCAGGCAGGTATTTTGGGATACAGGAATGCTTCAAAGTATATAGCCCTTCTGTTCTATTAGCTATAATTGAATTGTGATAAAGTAAGAATATTTTAATGTGCCAAGATCAGTTTTCTCAAACCAAAAAAATTTAATGTGATAATGTTGAGAAAGTTATTTAGACTTCTCTTTCCCAGGAATAATCTTTATTTTAGGACTTTTACTGATACGCGAAAAAATACCTTTATCAAAATACAAATATGTGCATTTTAATGAATACATTTTAATCTATTTTATAATAAAATTTTCTAATTCAAAACTCTTCATTTAGAAGATAGTAGTACAACTTATCTTTGAGAGAAAAAATATTTAAAATAAAATTACATTTAAATAGGTTGCTCATTCTTAAGAGGTAATCAAATAATTTTAAATACAATTATTGAATAATTTTATTAACCAAGTCCTTAATCTAAGTTATTTTAGAATAATAAATTATAAGGCTCATTATTTTGGGTAAAATTATTTACTGCATAAGCAGCTATTGAAAATAAGTGAGGATCAAAAAGATACAGGACCATAGTTACTATGCTGAATTTACATATAGCTAAAATAAGTATTGTACAAAATAAAATCTGTCTTAATACTTTTATTTCCCTTTGATAAATGTCTATAAGTCTTACTCATACATTAGTTTCTATGAGATATCAGTTTCCATCTATGAGTGTGTGTGTGGTGCGATCATTTTTTTCTTTTGATTCCTTGTATTCAGTTTTTAGCATTGGCCACTACTTTATTTCCATGTTCCTTTTTCCCTAATGCAAGTATGGGTCCCATATACTTCTACCATGGAAGAATATGGTACACTTGATTTTCTTTTTTTCCACCCTAGGCCAGTTCTCTTATTCTATTCTTTAATGATCACTCTTCCAAACTGAGCTCATATCCTTTCCTGCATTTATGTCCTGAGCTCTTCCCAACCTCCCTTTACACCTGGCCCAGAGTTATCTTTCTGCCAGTTCTGCACTGCCTGGTACATTTGTTCTTAATAAAACTGAGATATGTAGGAAATATTAGCATGTGCATATTGGGACTACATGCATTTATAATTTGAGTATTTCCCCCTTAAAAATATATAATGATATTGTTATCTGAATAATAATGGGGCAGTTCTACTCTATCTTATAGGGTCGCTATGAGTCGGAATTGACTCAATGGCGCTGGGTGTGGTTTTTGTTTTTTCTTAAATGTACATCATGCTGTTGTCTAAAAGATTGTTGTAACAGTTATATCGTTGCCAGTGCTGTACAAAACCAATGATAAAAACAAAATAAATAAAAGTTTCCTCAGTTTGTGTGATTCTTAGTGTTATAATAGTTTTTGATGGCTGAGTTGCAAAAACTGAGAATGTCTAAAAGAACAATTCATTATTTTCTCTTCTTTTATGCTATATTATTTTGGTTCTGCCTCTGTTATAATAATTAGTACATTGTTTTCTTGAGGGTAAGTTTGGAGACAATATCTTAATTTTCATATTCCCAGAGCCTAGTATTCTGAATGCTCAATAAACATTGAATAAGTGAGTTCATGATCAAATTATTAGAGCCCATTTTTATTGAGCAGCTGAGGATAGCGTGTAAGCATTAATTATTATATAATGAGGTAAAGGAATAAAGTTTATTCGTCCTTTTTACATAAGCAATATTCTACTTTTGTCCCTTCATACAAGTTCACAAATCTAATTGTCTCTTTGTTTCTTGTTACTCCTTTCACTTTCTGTTCTAAAAGCTTTGTGATTTAATTTTCTCAGCACTGAAAATAATGACATCTACACAATAACAACAGCAGTAATAAAAAGAACAGTAAATACCTAAAGTTAGAAATTCCAGACTTCAAATAATATTTATCCAAAAAAAAAAACAATAGGGACAATTTTTGGGTGTTGTAGCAAGTTCATGCTTGAATTACCTTCACATCAATATAAAATAACTGTGGGATACTAGAAATGAAATAAAGTGATTGAGCCAGACTCCCTTCTTAAATTTGGAGATTATAGAATATCCCATGACTTAGGAAAAGTTTAAGACAACCTTCCTGCCAGTTGCTATACATGTTATGGCTTACAGAAGCAGACTTTAGCAGGTAGGAGGAAGCACAAGGAGATTACTGACATTGGATCAAACAAGGGAACTTAATTTATAGACCCCTGATGTCACAGGGGAAACCCTGGTGGTGTAGTGTTAAGTGCTACAGCTGCTAACCAAAGGGTCGGCAGCTCAAATACGCCAGGTGCTCCTTGGAAACTCTATGGGGCAGTTCTAATCTGTCCTATAGGTTTGCTGTGAGTCGGAATCGACTTGACGGCACTGGGTTTGGTTTTTTGGTTTGGATATCACAGGAGGGCTATTATTGTTAGCTGCCATTAAGTGAGCTCTGACTCATGGTGACCACGTATACAACTGAACTAAATATTGGCTAGTCCTGCACCATCTTCATGACTTTTGACTATGCTTAAATCCATTATTGTAACCACTGTGTATTTTGAGTGTCTTCCAACCTATGGGGCCCATTTCCCAGCACTATACTGGACTGGACAGTATTCTATTGTGATTTGTAGGATTTTAATTTGGTGGTTCAGGGACAGAATTTCCAGCTTCCAGATGGAAGACCGGGTTTTGGTTCCTGGCCAATGAGCCTCAAGCACAGCCACAACTTTTCTGCCAATGAATACTTGAGTTTTGCTATGATGCAGAACAGGTTTCAGTGTAGCTTCCAGATTGACAGACTAGGAAGAATAACCTGGTGATCTACTTCTGAAAAATCATCCAGTGAAAACTCTGTGAATCACAGCAGTCTAACCTCATTGTGCTTGATGTCACCAGGAGCCAGGGACCAAATGGACAGCAGCTAACAACAACTGCAATTTTCAGAAGTAGATTGCCAGACCTTTCTCCTTAGTTTGTCTTAGTCCACAAACTCTGCTGAAACCTGTTCATCAAGGGTGATCCTGCTGGTATTCAAGATACTGGTGGCTTATCTTCCAGCATAACACCAACACTCCAGCCACCGTAATGTGGCAAAATGACAGAAGCCTGGTGTCACGGCAGCAATCCTCCAAATGTTATAATTGACAACCACTCAAAAGAGGGACTTCAAACCAGCTTGAATCAGTTCAGTTATGGCCAATAAAGCAAAATTGGAACAGACCTGAATTTTTAAAATTTGGGTGAGTGGACCAATAACCAGAACAATAAAAATCATGGGTCGAAGCCCTGGGATGGGAGGCTCCCTGGGAAAAGGCAAAGTGAGCCCTTTCAGGAACTTGATGTGAGAGATTGGATTATTGCCAGGACTGTGGAGAGTGACACATATTCAACTGCCATCTTTGAGTGGATGCCACTGTTTCCAGCTCTGCCAGTCAAAAGATTTCATTGCTACACAATGCACATGCTGCACTTATTTTCTAAAAGGAATGTTAAGTTTTGAACAGGGTGTCGGTCCATAATTTTTCCATCCCAGATATTGTCTCAGTTCACCTGGGTTTTGTTCTAGGTCACCCACATTTTAAAAATTCAGGTTTTGCTTCGTCAGCCATGTCTAAACCAGGTGAAACCAGCTCGAAGCCCTGCTCAAAAGTACACAAACTGAAATATATCAAAAAAAAAAAAAAACCTCTGTCATCAACTCAATTCCAACTCATAGCAACCCCATAGGACAAAGTAGAACTACCCATAGAGTTTCCAGGGAGCAGCTGGTGGATTTGAACTCCTGACCTTTTGGTGAGCAGCCTAGCACTTGCCCACTCCACCACCAGGGTTTCCATAATGCATCAAAGATTGTAACAAATTAGTATATGACCTATATGAAAAATAATTATAACACTTTCATAATTATTTATAACATTAAATAATTCAAAAATAAAGAAGAGATATTTTCATATACAAAAAGACTCAATATCATGAAGATGTCACTACTTCCCCTATTTATCAATAAGTTCAATGCAATTCCAATCAAAATCTCAATGGTTGGCGGCAAAACCAACACGGTACTATAGACAGAAGCACCATGCTATCCCTCCACAGCAAAGACCTGAAAAACTAAGTAAAGCAGAGACAGACATCAATGCTGGAACCCTAAGCATCAAATGAACAGATAAAGAACTCAACCAAGCACCAAATGGAATAAAAAACTGACAGAAGAGAACAAGGAGAATATGGATTGGAGGTCCCCTATCAGCAAAGATACCACAAAAAAAGAAAATTACAGACCAATATGTCTTGAATATAGATGCAAAAATTATCAACAAAATTCTAGCCAATAGAATTCAGCTTCATATCAAAAAAATAATATACCAAGCAATCAAGGATGGTTCAACATTAGAAAATCAATCAATGTAATTCACCACATAAATAAAAGAATCACATGATCATCTCAATGGACAAAGCCCAACACCCATTCCTGATAAAAACTCTCAATAAAATAGGTATAGAATGGAAATTCCTCAACATAATAAAGGGCATGTATACCAAACCAACAGCCAATGCCATCTCACCCTGGCATTATTAGCACAAATCAAAAAAAAAAAAAAAACAGAAAATAACAACTTTTGGAGAACCTGCTGGTGGGAATGCAAAATGGTACAACCATTTTGGAAAACAATATGGCACTTCCTTAGAAAGCTAGGAATAGAAATACCATATGATCCAGCAATCCCACTCCAAGGAATATATCCTAAAGAAGTAAGAGCTGTCACACAAATAGACACATGCACACTCATGTTCACTGCAGCACTGTTCACAATAGCAAAAAGATGGAAACGACCTAGATGCCCATCAACAAATGGATAAACAAACTACACATACACATACATACACACACATATATATATATACACACGTACATATACACATAAATGTATACAAATATATAAACAAAATATATACGCAATGGAGTACTATGCAGTGATAAAGAACGATGATGAATCTTTGAAGCATCTCACAACATGGATGAATCTGGACGGCATTATGCTGAGGGAAATAAGTCAATCACGAAAGGACAAATGTGTGAAACCACTACTGTAAAACTCATGAAAGGATTTACACATAAAAAGAAACAACCTTTGATGGTTATAAGAAAGGGGAGGAATGAGAATGGAAAAACACTATATGGACAATAGATAAGTGGTAAATTTGAAGGGTAAGACGCACATAATACCGGGGAAGCCAGCACATCTTGTACAAGGCAAAGTCATGTAAGCTCCATAGACACATCCAAACTCCCTGAGGGACTGAATTATTGGGCTGAGGGCTGTGAGGTCCATGGTCTCAGGGAACATCTAGCTCAATTGGCATAACAGAAAAAATAAAGAAGAAAAAAAATCCCAATGGTTGTTCTTGGAACTAACAAATTTGATTCCAAAATTTATGTAAAAGTACAAATAACGTAAAAAATTACCCCCCAAAATATGGAAAAACAAGATGCAGGAACCTGGCCAACTTTATCAAAATTGACTATAATGCTGAAGTCATAGTTACATTAGTGTGAGTATATACGATGAAATCTAACAGAAAACTCAGAAAAGGAACCATAGAAATGTTTAAAACTGTGATAAATGATAGAAGTGGACTTACAAACTAGTGGGAAAAGAAGTCAAAACTGATCCTGGAAAAATCAACTCTGGGTTTTTTTTTGTGGGTCATATAGACAAAGGGAAATTTGGTTCTCATCCCACATTATACACAAAATAAATTTTAAGTTGGATTAAATATGTTAATGTGAAAACAGATTTGAAGAACATTTAGACAAAAATGTAAAGTTTATCTTTAAGACCTCGAGGTAGGGAAGAACGTAAGGAAGGATTTTTTTAAATATGATAAAACAGAAGGAAAGCATTGGTAAATTTTATTTATATTAAAATTTTAAATATCTATACAAAACAAAAAGACACTAAACAAAGTTAAATACCAAGTTACAGACTCTAAGAAAATACTGGAAAAGTATTTTTTTTTTTTTTGGTACTTAAATGAAGGTTTACAGAGCAAACAAGTTCCTCATTAAAGAATTAGTACACGTACTCTTTTGTGACATTTGTTGCCAATCCCATGACATGTCAACACTCTCATCTTCTCGACCTTGGGTTCCTCATCACCAGCTTTTCTGTCTCCTCCTGCCTTCTCGTCCTTGCCCCTGGGCTGGTGTGCCCATTTAGTCTTGTTTTGTTTTATGGGCCTGCCTAATCTTTGGCTGAGGGCGAACCGCAAGAATGACCTCATTACTGAGATATAAGTGTGCCTGGGGGCCATACTCTTGGGGTTTCTCCAGTCTCTGTCAGGCCAGTAAATCTGGTCTTTTTTCTGTGTGTGAGTTAGAATTTTGTTCTACATTTTTTCCCAGCTCTGTCTGAGACCCTCTATTGTGATCCCTGTCAGAGCAGTCGGTGGTGGTAGCTGGGCACCATCTAGGTGTGCTGGACTGTCTGGTGGAGGCTGTGATAGTTGTGATCCATTAGTCTCTTGGACTAATCTTTCCCTGCGTCTTTGGTTTTCTTTTTTCTGTTGCTCCATACGTGGTGACACCAGTAGAGTATCTTAGATGGCTGCTCACAACCGTTTAAGACCCCAGGTGCTATTCACCAAAGTAGAATATAGAACATTTTCTTTATAAGCTATGTTATGTCAATTGAGCTAGATGTTCTCTGAGATCACGGTCCCCAGAGCCCTTACCCCAGTAATTTGATCCCTCAGGGAGTTTGGATATATCTATGGAGCTTCCATGACCTTGCCTTGGTCAAGTTGTGCTGGCTTCCCCAGTGTTGTGTACTGTCTTACCCTTCACCAAAGTTATGTATTGTCTATTAAGTGTTTTTCCCTCCCACCTCTCCCTCTTCTCGTAATCATCAAGGATTGTTTCTTATTGTGTGGAAACCTTTTCATGAGTTTTTATAGTAGTGGTCTCAAATAATATTTGTTCTTTTGTGATTGACTTATTTCATTCAGCATAATGTCCTTGCAGATTTATCATTGTTCTTTATCATTGAGTAGTATTTCATTGTAAGGAATAGTATTTTTTAAGATATATTTTTATTGTGGAATATAATGCATACAGAAAAATGCATAAAGACTATATAACTCTCCAGATGGTTTTCACAGATAAGTTTTATCATACTAAGGAAGTACCCTTTTCCTAGTTTTCTGATAGTTTTATCATACGTTGAATTTTGTCAAATGCTTTTTCTATCTCTATTAACCTAATCATGTGGTGTTTCTTCTTTATTCTGTTAATGTGGTGAGTTTCATTGTTCTTTTTTAATGTCAAGTTTATTGAGCTATAATTTATCTACAATAAAATTTATCTAATGACTTTAAAAAAATGGATATAGGTGTGTACCTAGTTTGACAATCAAGATATGGAATGTTTCTATTACCCAAAATGTCCCCTTATGGCTTTTGTAGCCCCTTATAAAAAAAAAAAAAATTTTTTTTTTTTTATCCTTAGCCCTTGACAACCACTGATCTCATTTCTGTCCCTATAATTTTGCCTTTTCATCAGTGTTATGTATATGGAGTCATATAGTGTGTAGCTTTTCACATCTGGTTTCTTTCACTTACAATAAAGCTTTTGAGATTCATCTATGTGTATCCCTTTTTATTTCTGAATAGCATTTCTCTGCATAGATGTTCCACAATTTGTTTATCTGTTTATCAGACGATGAACATATGAACTGTTTTGAGTTTTTAGCTATTATGACTAAAGATACTATAAACACTCACGTGTAGGCATTTAATAGACAAATGTTTTCATTTCTCTTGGGTACATACCTGTTAGTGGGATTACTGGATCATATGGTAAGTGTATGCTTAACTTTATAAAAAATTGTCAAACTGTTTTCCAAAGTGGCTGTACCATTATGACATTTCAGTTTGCCCTGCATCCTTGCCAGTAGTTGTCAGTTCCTTTAGTTTGGGCATTTTAGTAGGAACGTAGTAGTATTTGTGGTTTTAACTTCCATTTCCCTGAAGAGCAAGGATATTGATCATCATAAAGTTAATTTTGTTGATTTCTTTTTTCTTTTATGGTTCATATTTTTGATGACATCTAGGAAGATATTAGTATTTTTAATTTACAAAGAATTTCTTCAACATAGAGAAAACAAATGAAACAACTATAAAAAAGCCAAATATGGCAAAATATTAAGTAGATTAAAAGTGTTTGTGCTTGTTTTATTATTTCCTAGACTAATTTGGGGAATCCCTGGTGGCGTAGTGGTTAAGAGCTATAGCTGCTAACCAAAAGGTCAGCGGTTTGAATCCACCAGGCTCTCCTTGGAAACTCTATGGGGCAGTTCTACTCTGTCCTATAGGGTCGCTATGAGTCGGAATTGACTCGATAGCAATGGGTTTGGTTTGGGTTTTTATACTAATTTGTAAGTTTAAAAATATTTCATAAGATTTAAGAAAATGAAAAAGATTGTTTATTCTTTGTCTTTTAATTGTTATGTACTCCCCATTTTCTGACCTTTTTGTTTAGACTCTTTGCTAGAGTAAATATTTAAATGCCTTTTAACTGATTTTGCATGGAACATTGATATTTCGTGAACGTGAAATCAGATCTTCACTGGGACACAAGGTAAGTAAGTTTCATTTAGGTTACAATGATAACTCTTTTTGTTTAATTAAAATAATAAAATAATAGTGATGGTTTATTAATAAAGTCCTGTACTTAAATATTCAGTATTTTTTTATTAGAGGAAGATTTTATAAACATTTCCAGAAAAATTACTCTATGATATTATTTTAATTGTTCAGTATACATGCATGCATATATACATACACACAAAAAGCCGAACCCATTGCCGTCAAGTTGATTCCAACTCATAGCAACCCTATAGTACAGAGTAGAACTGATACATAGGGCTTCTAAGGAGTGGTTGGTGGATTCAAACTGCCAAACATTTGATTAGCAGACTAGCTCTTAATCATTGAGCCACCAGAACAAATACACATGTATAGAAAAAAAAAGTTTTTTTTTTTATACATACCCACAAATACATATATTTCATGGGATAATGTAACCATTTTCTTCAACCTTTTTAAAGTTATTCTCATCTTCCCATTTTAGGATTTAATTCCTATCCCTTTGCTCAAGCACCGTTTATTCTTCTCCTTTTGTACCTCTGGACTTGGTTGAAATTATTTCTTTTGTGAAACTTGCTTGCCTATAAATATCATCTCCAACACGTGGCATGAAAATGGCTTTTTGAAATGCTATTTAAAAAGATTTGACACAATTCAACCATTGCGATTGAGCTTTTAGAATTTATTAAGCAAAACACATATCTACTTTTTAATTATTTTAAATATAGACGAGATAGCAACTTCATCTGTAGAAAAGAGATTGTATCTCAACCAATAATTTTAAGAAATTTTTATTCATTGAATAGTATGTATCACTCTCCGATTAATAAAAATATATCCTGTTATTATGTAAATATTTCTAGATTCCTAGTGAATAGGAATACCTAGTGAACCATACATCGACAGGGAACTGCCAAAAATTCAAGATGGATTTAGAAGAGGATGTGGAACCAGGGATATCATTGCTGATGTTAGATAGATCCTGGCTGAAAGCAGAGAATACCAGAAGGATGTTTCCCTGTGTTTTATTGATTATGCAAAGGCATTCCACTATGTGGACCTTAACAAATTATGGATTACATTGTGGAGAATGGGAATTGAGGAACACTTAATCGTGCCCATGAGGAATCTGTACATGGATCAAGAGGCAGTCATTTGAACAGAGCAAGGGGATATTGCATGGTTTAAAGTCAGGAAAGGTGTGCCTCAGGGTTGTATCCTTTCACATACCTATTCAATCAGTATGCTGAGCAAATAATCCAAGAAGCTAGACTGTATGAAGAAGAACAGAGCATCTGGTTTTGAGGAAAACTCATTTACAACCTGCATTATGCAGATGACACAACCTTGCTTGCTGAAAGTGAACAGGATTCTAAGCCCTAAATGATGAAGATCAAAGACCATAGCCTTCTGTATGGATTATACTTCAACATAAAGAAAACAAAAATCCTCACAACTGGACCAATAAGCAACATCATGATAAGTGGAAGAAAAGATTGAAGTTGTCAAGGATTTCATTTTACTTGGATCCACAATCAACACACATGGAAGCAGCAATCAAGAAATCAAAAGATGCATTACATTGGGAAAATTGACTGCAAAAGACCTCTTTAAAGTGTTAAAAAGCAAAGCTGTCACCTTGTGGACTAAGGTGAGCCTGACGCACGCATGATGTTTTCAATAGCCGTTTATGCGTGCTAATGCTAGGCAATGAATAAGGAAGACTGAGGAAGAATTGACGCCTTTGAATTGTGGTGTTGGCGAAGAATATTGAATATACCATGGACTGCCAAAAGAATGAACAAATCTGTCTCAAAAGAAGTACAACCAGAATGCCCCTGAGAAGCAAGGCTGGCAAGACTACAACTCATATACTTTGGACATGTTATCAGGAGGGATCAGTCCCTGGAGAAGCACATCAAGCTTGGTAAAGTAACAGGTCAGCAAAAAAGAGGAAGACCCTCAACAAGATAGGTTGACACAGTGGCTGCAACAATGGGCACAAGCATAGCAGTGATTGTGAGGATGGGACAGGACCGGCCAGTTTTTCATTCTGTTGTGCGTAGGGTCGCTATGAGATGGAATTGACTCAATGGCACATAACAGAGAATACTAAAAAAAAAAAAAAAAATAGGATATGTTATATTATCAATGTTCTAGAAGAAAAATATTGAATATTTGTGGGTATTTGATATCATACAAACACAATTTTAAAGATATATTGGGTATAGCATTTACACACACATTTGAGAAAAATGAAATTATTATGGGGTTAGAATAACACTTAAGTATTAGCTTATATTTAGGAAAGTTCTTTGCTAACAAGAAAAAAAGTGGAGAACAAGCGATTATCTTGTAAATTGTAAGAATGAAATTGTGACCAAGACTGTTCATTTTGTCTTTACTCTTGTCCTTTTTCCTTTGTGTCTGCTTGTGGCTTTATCTCTGCCTATCAATTTAGCTGTAATCCAGGTGACATGTTTCAAACCAAATGGTTCCATTAAATTTATTAAAAGTCTGCCCAAAGAGAAAGTTGTGATGGTTAAGACTGTGTGTCAACTTTGCTGGGCCATGATTCTCAGTGTTTTGGCAGTTGTATAATGTTGTGATCACTTTCCTGTGGAAATCTGATATGTGATCATCCCCATGATGGAATCTGCTGAGTGGCACCGGCAGGGGTGGGGCCTGTGGCAGCTCACCACCCCATTAGCCTTCATCTCTCTGCCTTCTAGCTCCTACTTCCTTCCAGCTCACCTTGCAAAGGTGGTTGGCTTGTTCTGGATCCAGCAGCTGTCTCTTGTCTGACCTCTGGTTCTTGGGACTTGAGCTAGCAGCTTATCTTTCTATCTTGGGATTCACTGATCTTCATAACCTACGAGCAAGAGTCCGGCTCCCCAACCTGCCTATCTTGGGTTCACCAGCCCCTGCAGCTAAGTGACTCAGGAGAAACCTTGCAGTCTTGCCTGCCAAGCTTGGGGATTCCTCGACTGTCACAACCTGTGAGTGGGATCCCTGCTCCCCAGCCTGTTCATCTTGGGTTCACCAGCTTCTGCGGCTCTGTGAATTAGGAAAGGACTCTATACTCATCCAAGGACTTGGGACATTCCAACCCTTACAATCATGTGAACTATTTCCTTAATACAAACCTCTCTATATATATTTATGGAAACCCTGGTGGCGTAGTGGTTAAGTGCTATGGCTGCTAACCAAAGTGCTGGCAGTTTGAATCTGCCAGGCACTCCTTGGAAACTCTTTGGGGCAGTTCTACTCTGTCCTATGGGGTCACTATGAGTCAGATTCGACTCAACAGCACTGGGTTTGGTCTTTTGGTTTATATATATTTATACACATTATTGGTTTTGCTCCTCTAGAGAACCCAGCCTAAGACAGAAATGATAAACTCTAAAGAAAAAAACAAATTATGCAAATGGCTGAGGAGGCAGGTAGACAACAGGAAAATTTCTTTCTTGCAACCCTAAGAAATCCTGATAGGTTATACACAGAGGAAGCAATTGTCATCTGAACACAAATTCCTAGCACTGAAGGGCTTGAGTGATCTTTCTGAAAATAAATATAAGTAAAAATAATAAAAAAAAATTAAAAATCATGATGCTTAAAATATAAAATTGATAAATTAGATGTTAAAATTTAAAAAGCTTCTGCTTTATAAAAGACACTATTGAAAGAATCAAAAGACAAGTCACAGACTGGGAAAAACATCAGCAAACATACTTCTTAAAAGATTTGTATCTAAAATATATAATGAGCCATTAAAACTCAACAAGAAGAAAACAACCCAGTTAAGAAATGGACAAAAGATCTAAAGAGACACCTCTTCAAATAAGATATAAACTATTGCCCTTGAGTTGATTTCAAATCATTGCAACCCTAGAGGACAGAGTAGGACTGCCTCATAGTGTTTCCAAGGCTGTGATCTTTATAGGAGCAGACTGCCATATGTTTCTCCTGCAGAGCGGCTGGTGGCTTTGAACCACCAACCTTTCAGTTAGCCACAGAGACTTCTTGCAAATAAGACATACACATGGTAAATAAACATATTAAAAGATGTACAGCATCACATATCATCAGAGAATTACAAATTAAAACAGCAAGGAGATATCACTGTACAGCAATTAAAGTTGCTAAATTCTAGTATATATATATTTTTGTTTCCATATGTGTGTGTATATATATATATATATATATATGGCAAATGGTGCTGAATTGAGGAACAACAGGAATTCTCATTCCTTGCTAATGGAAATGCAAAATGATACAGCCACTTTGAAAGGAAGCTTGGCAGTTTCTCAAAAAGTTAAACAGTCTCACCTTATGATTCAGCAAACTGGGATACATTCTTACAATGGAATAATATTCAGTGATAAAAAGAAATGAGCTATCAAGCCATAAAAGTCATGGAAGAACCTTAAATATATCGCTAAGTGCAAGAAGCCAGTCTGTAAAGGCTATATACTGTATGATTCCAATTATGTAACTTTCTGGAAAAGAAAAATAAAACTACAGCAAGAATAAGATATCAGTGGTTGCCAGGGTTTGGGGGAAGGGGAGGGAGAAAGAAGCACAGGGGATTTTCAGGGCAGAGAAACTATTCTCTATGATAATATAATGATGGGTACATGGCCTTATACACTTGTCAAAACCTGTAGAGCTTAACAGCACAAAGAGAATACCTTAATGCAGCCAAATCTTAAAAAACAAACAACATCATTCAAGAGTTTGGGGTATGACATGATTTAAAGCAGATTGTGACAAAGGAATTTGACTGTATTACTACTTCACCAAAGAAAGTTGGGGGAAAACACCAACCTAAGTAAATTTAGAAATTAGTGGAATATTAAGACTAAAGGTTAAAGGTACTTCAGGTAAGCACTGAACTCTAGTTGGTAATGTAGCAGTCACAAGGATATGGGTAAACAGTTCAGAAACAGTTCAGACACTGCTATACACTTTCTCCTCACTTCTTGACTATCTCTTTATCCAATGTTTTGCATTTACGACAACACGAAAAAAATCTATCTGACTATTTTATGTATTAGCAATATACGTCTGGCAGTAACAAAGATCTAGCTACAAGAGTAATGCTGGTTGTGATGGTTAAGGCTATGTGTCAGCTTGGCTGAACCATGAATCTCAGTGTTTTGGTAGGTATGTCAGGATGTAATTTGGCAGTTATGTAATGATGTAGTCATCTTCCACTTTGTGATCTGATGTTATCACCCTCCATTTTTGCATAATGCTGATTTCACATAATGACCTGGTCTTTGGAACCTAACCATATCAATAAGTGAGAAATGGGTGTATATTTATCCTGGAAATGAACAATTAAGTAAATGGATGGTGGATGGTCAGAGCCTGATTTCTCACTGTTGGAGTGGAAGTTTACAGATAAACAAGGGAAGAAGGCTAGAAGGATCAATGTGGGAATGGATTAGAGTTGAAGACGTTAGTATGAGTTCTTGCTCAGGTTAATATAATTACAGATAGTTGCATAAGCACATAGATATTTCTTTGCTCTGCCAGCTCAGAATACTTAAGAGAAACATCATCCCAGTATCAACAAGTACACTTAGTACCCAGATCTCAGTGTCTAATACTATTCTTCAATAAAAGGAACCATAGCTCCTTGAAGAAATGGCTGATTCTAGAACTGAAGCAAGAAATATACAAGTAAGACCAGAGTGTCTTGATGTACCAGAAAATAAGAGAATGCTGCAAAAAACATGATGAAAAATATATCAAAAGAGCATAGGAGTCAAATGAAATAGCTTCTAATGCCAAAGCTGTAATAATTCGAGCATCAAAATAAAACTCATTGCCATTGAATCAATTCCAACATATAACAGCCCTATAGGACAGAATAGAACTGCCCTATGTGGTTTCCATGGAGTGGCTGGTGGATTCTAACTGCTGACCTTTTGGTTAGCAGCTGAACTCTTAACCTCTGGGTTACCATGGCTCCAAAATAAATAAAGTAGTGCTAAATTATAATCGAAAATATAATCTAAATATCCATGAGTCCGTGCTTATAGAAATAGATGGTTGAATAAATTAATAAACAAAAGAGAAGAGAAAAATCTCCCTGCAGAAGAATTCCAAACAATTTATGTAGGTACTTCACCGTAGAGGAAGGGAGCATGATTCCACTTAGGTCAGGTTTCAGCTGTGCATAGTGACTTTCTTTCAAAAAGTTCAGTATGAAAAGGACATGGAGTAGAGAAAGACTATATTTATACAGGAGAAACCTGACAGACCCTATCTCAATCAGGTGATCAATGTCAACATCAGCAGCAATTAGTCATGTTGATAGTATATAACTTCATTATAATGTGAAGAAAATGACATTTTACTTCTTTGTTCTTTCAATAACCCTAGTCTTTTCATCAGATTAATTCCAACAGTGGAATGTTCTACAAAATACTTGACCAGTACTCCTCAAAACTGTCAAGGTCATCAAAAACAAGGAAAATCTGAGGAACTACCATGGCCAAGAGGAGCGTAAGGTGACATGACAACTAAATAGATTGTTGTATCATAGATGGAATCCTGGAACAGGAAAAGGACTTTAGGTAAAAACTAAGGAAATCTGAATGAACTGTAAACTTTAGTTAAAAATAATAAATCAACATTGGTTTATTAATTATACTAAATGTACTATACTAATGGTGGTACAGTGGTTAAGAGCTGTAGCTGCTAACCAAAAGTTCAGCAGTTCAAATCCACCAGCTACTCCTTGGAAACCACATGTGGTAGTTCTCTCTGCCCTATGGGGTCACTATGAGTTGGAATCAACTTGATGGCAACAGGTTTTTTTAATGTAAGATATTAATAATAGGTGAAAATGGGTGTAGGGTAAAATGGGAACTCTCTGTACTATCTTTGTAATTTTTCTGTGAATCTAAAAGTGTTTAAAAAATACATCAAAAAAAATGGAAAGAATTTGAAAGCTAGATTTACTTATTTTTGAAATAAATAATTATTGAACATTTACTATTTATCAATAACTCTTCTAGGATCTGAAGTTGTATAAGTGAGTAAGGAAGAAAAAAGCCTGCTTTAATGAAGCTTACATACTAGTACAGGAAAAACAGATAACCAATTGTTAAATAAATTAAAAAATATCAATTAATGTGGGACTTGTGTTTTTATTATAAAAATTAAGCCGGAAGATATAGTAAACAATAATTTCAACTTCCATGATCAGAAAAGACCTCCCTAGAACAAAAATAAACAAGATTTAGCTGTGACCAAAATAGCAAGAGCCATCCATGTAAACATAAGGAAGAAGAAAATTAAAGGGAGAGAAAACCACTTGAATAAAGGCCCTAAGAAATGAACTATCCTTATTCTTATGGCACTAATTATCATATTAATGTAAACATATAAGACAAAGATTTAATTTTAGTGCAGTGAATTCTCAAGGTTCAAAATAGATTTGGGACCAAATATATAAGAATAATTTATTTATGTTTATGATATACAGCTATGGGTGAATGAATAATGCTTTTCCTATTCTAAGCATTTATGCTTTCATATATTCAAGGGTTTAAAACAGATGAAAAACTACATTAGATATGATTGAGGTTGCCCTGTCTTCAAAGATTTTGCACTCTCAAATGAGAAAAAACGTGTTAAAAAATAAATGTAAGTAAGGCGGGGACAAGATGGAGAAATAGATGCTTCCTATGGCCCCTCCTATAACAAAGACCAAAAAAACAAGTGAGTCGATTATATATGACAGTCTAGGAGCCCTAAACATCAAAGACAAAGTTGAGGAATCAGACAGCAGTAGGGAGGGAGAGACAAAGTTCAAAAGCAGTGAAGGAGTGCCAGACCTAACCTAGCCAGTCTAGACCATTTGAGGCAATCAGCAGAGCTTGGGACATGTTTTTACCACACTGGGAGAAACCAAGCACCAGAGAGTCTGAACGCACCTCCGGAGCCAGAGGGAAGGGTCACTGGATCTGCTAAAGTTAAGTGCAAGTATCTAACCTGCTATGCAGGATCAAAATAACCCTTACCCCCTGGAAAATACCTCTCTTCCCCTCACCAACCCCTTTCTCTCTCTTCTCCGGTGCAGGGCGAGCAGTGTTCAGTGGTTGCCTTGCCCCTTGGGTTGAAAGTGGGACTCCTCACACCACAGCCAATCTCCCAGACTTGGGGCAGGAACAAATAAATAAACGAATAAACAAAAAAGTAAACCTCCAGTCCCCTAAGCTGGAATGTCAGGGTTAACCATGCATAAACCAGTCTTCTGGCTTTAAAAAAAATCTCTACACCCCCTAAGCTAGGAACTCAGGGCAGGAACTGGCCCTTTGTCTAGGCAGAGACATACGGGGTCCACAGACTTCAAATGTCTTTAACCCCTGCCTAGATCTTTGTGGGCCCACTCAACAGCTTAGGCCCTTATTAGCATAGTACAGCAGGGTATATACATGAAGCCTGTTTTCAATTGCAACAGCTAAGGGGAGGTGGGAACCCTGGTGGCATAGTGGTTAAGTGCTATGGCTGCTAACCATAAAGGATAGCAGTTTGGATCTACCAGATGCTCCTTTGAAACTCTATGGGGCAGTTCTACTCCGTCCTATAGTGCCACTATGAGTCGGAATCGATTCGACAGAAATGGGTTCAATGGGTTAAGGGGGAATTGCAGATTCATGACATTTAACAGCTCCCTGATCATTAAGGAGGGTTCTCACCCACCCACCCACATCACGGGCCTGAGAATTGGTGGCTTCACCCAGTACAACTAGCCACCCACAACAGGGATCTGAGAATAAGTGGTGACTCCCAGTCCTTACGGCCAACAGCTTTGGGTGTCCAAAGTACAGTTGCAAAATAAAAACACTTACGTGCTCTAGGGAACACTGACACGCCTTCCACCCAGGCACTTGGGGCAGCTCACAGCCCCCTGCCTTGTTCAGCACATAACCCCCTACTGCAGCCAGACACCTGTGCCTGCTCCAATCACCCTTGTGCATCTCTGCCCATCTAGGACAGTAGGTAAGAGACTATACTACATACTTGGTGACCAACGACCTAGACACCTGTGCTGAATCCATACAAGGAAAGTAAATGGACTCCCAGGCTCACATACTAAGTAGCAGCTCTGACTGCATAGTGACAGGATGTGAGAGCTTCAAAGACACAATAATCATAGTAGCTCATATGACCAGCCTATTTGGGTATATCAGAACAAAACAAAACAAGAAGCTAAGACACAGTATGCAAACATACAATAAATAAATGTAATAACTTATTGACTCAGAGACAACGGTCGATATCAAATCGAATAAAGAGGCAGACCATGATGGTTCCAGCAATCAACCAAAGCAAAGAATCAGGAAACCTGAAGGAAGAGAAGCTTTGTAATTACTGGAGGTAAAACTGAAAAGATTAATAATATACAGAGCCCTTCAAGAGATCAAGCAAAACTCAGACCAAGTCAAGGAACACACAGACAAAGCAACAGTGGAATTTAGGACAGCTATACTTTTATACAAGAGCAAAATAACAAATAGAAATCCAAAAGATTAACAATAAAATTTCAGAATTAGACAAAAGAATTTTTTAAAAAATGAAGAAACCCCGAGTATCAAGAGGAATAACCTAAGGGTGATTGGAGTACCAGAAGAAGGAGGATAACAGAAAATACAGAGAGAATTGTCAAAGATTTATTGGCAGAAAACTTCCCTGATATCATGAAAAAGGAGAAGATATCTATCCAAGAAGCTCATTGACTCCCACACAGGGTAGATCCCAAAAGAAAGTCATCAAGATGTATTATAATCAAATTTGCCAAAACCAAGATAAAGAGAGAATTTAAAGAGTGGATAGGGATAAACGAAAAGTCATCTACAAAGGAGAGTCAATAAGCTCTGTCTACTCAGCTGAAATCATGCAGGCAAGAAGGCAATGGGATGACATATATAAGCCTTGAAGGAAAAAAAACACCTGGCAAAGAATCATATATCCAGCAAACCTCTCTCTCAAATATGAAGGCAAAATTAAGGCATTTCCAGATAAACAGAAATTAAGGGAATTTATAAAAACCAAACCAAAATTACAAGAAATACTAAAGGGAGTTCTCCTGTTAGAGAATCAATAATATCAGATAACAACCCAAGACTAGAACACAGGACAAAACAGTCAGATATCAACCCACATAAAGAAGTCACAAAAATAGGTCAAAGCTAAAACACTGAAAATAGGGAAATTGAAACATCAATATGTAAAAGATGACAACATTAAAACAAAAAAGGACTAACTAGTGTAGTCATAAAACTTTCATATGGAGAGGAAGTTAAGGCAATATCAAGAAATAAGTTTAAACTTGGAAAAACAGAGGTAAATTTTTAGGTAACTACAAAGGAAACTAACAAATCTACACATCAAAACAAAAAGAAAAACATAAAGACTCAGCAAATGCAAAATCAACAATAATGAAGAAGTTGAAAAGAGAATACATAAAGAAAAATGAGTCAGCACAGAAAATGAAATGGACCAAAGAAAGTGTCAACACCACCAAAAGAAATACATCAAAATGACAGCACTAAATTCATAGTTATCAATAATTACACTGAATGCAATTAGACTAAATGTACCAATAAAGAGACAGAGACTGGCAGATTGGATTAAAAGAAAAAAAAATAGTCTGTCTATATGCTGCCTACAAGAGACACAACTTGAACTGAAAGAAATAGACTAAAACTCAAAGGATGGAAAAAAAAATACATACATACATATATATATATATATATATATATATATATATATATATCAAGCAAACAATTAAAAAGGACCAGGAGTGGAAATGTTAATCTCGGGCAAATTAGAACTTAAAGCAAAATACACGACAAAGGATAAGGAAGGACACTATATAGTGATTAAAGGGTCAATACACCAGTAGTACATAACCATAATAAATATTTACACACCCAACTACACGATTTCAAAATACATAAAACAAACTCTAACAGCCTTGAAAAGAGAAATAGACAGCTCCATAATAGTAGGAGATTTCAACACACTACTTTCAGTGAAGGACAGAACATTTAGAAAGAAGATCAATAAAGACACGGAATCTAAACACCACAGTCAATGAACTTGATCTCATAGACATGTACACAACACTCCACCCAACAGCAGCCAAGTATGCTTTCTTTTCCAACTCACATGGAACATTCTCCAGAATAGGCCACATATTAGGCCACAAAGCAAGACTTAAAAGAATCCAAAACATCGAAATATTACAACACATCTTTTCTAACCCTAAAACCATAAAAGTAGAAATCATTAAAGCAAGGGAAAAAAAAATCAAATACATGGAAACTGAACAACAGCTTGCTCAGAAACTACTGGGTTGTAGAAGAAATCAAGAACAAAATAAAGAAATTCACAGAATCAAATGAGAATGAAAACACATCCTACCAGAACTTTTGGGACACAGCAAAAGCAGTGCACAGAGGTCAGTTTATAGCAATAAATGCACATATCCAAAAAGAAGAAGGGGCCAAAATGAAAACATGAACCCTAAAAGTTGAATAGATAGAGAGCTGCAAAAGGAGCTCTCAGGCACCAGAAGAAAGCAAAAAATAAGAATTAGAGTATAAATAAAAGAAATAGAGAATAGAAAAACAATTGAAAGAGTCTACAGGACCAAAAGCTGGTTCTTTAAAAAGATCAAAAAAATCAATAAAGCATTGACCAAACTGACAAGGCAAAAGCAGAAGAGGAAGCAAATAACCTAAATAAGAAATGAGATGGGCGATATCACAACAAAGTCAATTGAAATTAAAAGAATCCTAAAAGGTATTATGAAAAATTGTACTGTAACAAATTTGAAAACCTAGAAGAAATGGACAAATTTCTAGAAACACACTACCTATGCAAACTAACACAAACTGATGTTGAAAATGTGAACAGATTCATAAAAAGAGATTCAAAAGGTACCAAAAAAAAAAAAAAAAAAAAAAACTCCCAACAACAAAAAAATGCCCTGGCCCTGGTGGCTTCACTGGAGAATTCTACCAAACTTTCAGGGAAAAGATAACACCAGTACTACTAAAGGTATTTCAGGACATAGAAAAGAACAAAATACTCCTGAGCTCATTCTATGAAACCAGTATAACCCTGATAGCAAAACCAGGTAAAAAAAAAAAAAAAAAAAAATTACAGACCAATATCCGTCATGAAAATAGCTGCAAAAATCCTCAAAAATATTCTAACGAATAGAATTCAACAACATATCAAAAAAAAAAAATTCATCATGTCCGAGTGGGATTCATACCCAGTATATAGGATTGGCTCAACATTAGAAAAACGATGTAATCCATCACTTAAATAAAACAAAAGATACAAAACACAGGATCTTATTAATCAATGCAGAAAAGGCACTTGACAAAGTCCAACACTCGTTCATGATAAAAACCCTCAGCAAATTGGAATAGAAGGGAAATTCCTCCACACAATAAAGGGCATTTATACAAAGCCAACAGCCAATGTCACCCTAAATGGAGAGAGTCTGAAACATTCCCTTGAGAATGGGAACCAGACAAGGATGCCCTTTACCATCACTCTTATTCAACATTGTGCTGGAGGTCCTAGCCAGAGCAATAAGACAAGAAAAAGAAATAAAGGGCATCCAGATTGGTAGGGGAGAAGAAAAAGTATCTGTGTTTGCAGATAATATGATCTTATACACAGAAGACCCCAAAGAATCCACAGGAAAACTACTGGAACTAATAGAAAATTTCAGCAAAGGATCAGGATACAAGATAAACATACAAAAATCAGTTGGTTCCTCTGCACCAAAAAAGAGAATGTCGAAGAAGAAATCACCAAATCAATACCTTTTGCAATAGCCCCCAAGAAGATAAAATACTTAGGAATAAATCTAACCAGAGACGTAAAAGACCCATGCAAAGAAAACTCAAGACACTATTGTAAGAAAACAAAAGAGACCTACCTAAGTGGAATACATACCGTGCTTATGGATAGAAAGACTCAACATTGTGAAAATGTCTATTCTACCCAAACCAATCTATAGATACAGTGCAATCCTGATCCAAATTCCAAGGATAGGGAGGCGGGGCCAAGATGGCGGACTAGGTAGACGCTACCTCGGAAAAACAAGTGAATCGATCACATACATAACAATCTACGAACCCTGAACGACAAACACAGATTTAGAGACGGAAAACGAACAAATACAGGGAAGCAGCGATTGTTTTCAGAGCCTGGAGCCAGCGTCCCAGTCAGGTAACTTTGGTGCCCGTTTAGGGCAGGGCCCAGGGGAGCTGATGGAGCAAACAAGGGGCGAAGCCCTACCCCCCTGAACTCACCCCAGGAGGGGGCCCAGCTGGTGTGCGGAGGTGGCACGGCGACGCGGCTGGCAGGACGAGAAGTCCCCCGGAGGCAGCGACTGATTTTGGAGCCGGAAGGGCAGCGTCCCAGCTGGGGAATCTTGCCGCTGGGCATTTGACTGGGCGCTGTCAAGGCACAAGCACGGAGAGCTGCTCCACTCCCCTGAACTAACCCCGGGAGGGGGCCCAGCCAGTTAGCGGGCGTGGCGCAGTGACGCGGCTGGCGGGACGAGAAGTCCCCGGGAGGCAGCGACTGATTTTGGAGTCGGGAGTGCACTGTCCCAGCAGGGGAACATTGACGCTGGGCATGGGACAGGCAATGGAGGATCTGACCGCGGCTTCAGTGGGCCAGATCCCCGGGGGCAATCTCCACACAGACAGCACACATAGGCAACACGCCCCTCAGGAATCTCAGATAAAATAGTCATTCCAAGCAAGACAAGCAACTCTGGCTATATTCTGAGGTGCTACTCTCCTATCTCTCTGATCCCTCCCCCACCCTCCCCAGGCAGCTTCATTAATATTGGAATTTCCTGAGCCAGAGGGAGAACGGCTCTGGCTCCGCCATGGCTTTGCTTTCCCCGCCTCTTTTTTTTTTTTTTCTTTTGGTCTTTTCCTAACCCACTCTTCCGGCCTGAGAGAAGGAAACACAAAAAACCCGGGGACCAAAAATCCACCCCTAATTGGACTAAAAACACAGAACCAGCTACAGCCAAGCATATATGATCCAAATCTCAGACTTTCATCCTTACAGAGAACAAGGTGACGGTTCTAATCCAAAAGCAGTTCTGATAGGAATCTGACTACATTTTTTTTTAGCGGATTTTCTGGAAAAACTAGTTTCCCAGTGATGGCTCGGAGACAGCAGTCCATATCAAACCACATAAAGAAGCAGACCATGACAGCTTCTACAACTCCCCAAACAGAATAATCAAAATCTTTCCCAAATGAAGATACAATCCTGGAATTATCAGATACAGAATATAAAAAACCAATTTACAGAATGCTTAAAGACATCACAAATGAAATAAGGCAAACTGCAGAAAAAGCCAAGGAACACACTGATAAAACTGTTGAAGAACTCAAAAAGATTATTCAAGAACATAGTGGAAAAATTAATAAGTTGCAAGAATCCATAGAGAGACAGCATGTAGAAATCCAAAAGATTAACAATAAAATTACAGAATTAGACAACGCAATAGGAAGTCAGAGGAGCAGACTCGAGCAATTAGAATACGGACTGGGACATCTGGAGGACCAGGGAATTAACCCCAACATAGCTGAAAAAAAAATCAGATAAAAGAATTAAAAAAACTGAAGAAACCCTAAGAATCATGTGGGACTCTATCAAGAAGGATAACTTGCGGGTGATTGGAGTCCCAGAACAGGGAGGGGGGAAAGAAAACACAGAGAAAATAGTTGAAGAACTCCTGACACAAAACTTCCCTAACATCATGAAAGACGAAAGGATATCTATCCAAGATGCTCATCGAACCCCATTTAAGATTGATCCAAAAAGAAAAACACCAAGACATATTATCATCAAACTCGCCAAAACCAAAGATAAACAGAAAATTTTAAAAGCAGCCAGGGAGAAAAGAAAGGATTCCTTCAAGGGAGAAGGAATAAGAATAAGTTCAGACTACTCAGCAGAAACCATGCAGGCAAGAAGGCAATGGGATGACATATAGAGAGCACTGAAGGAGAAAAACTGCCAGCCAAGGATCATATATCCAGCAAAACTCTCTCTGAAATATGAAGGCGAAATTAAGATATTTACAGATAAACACAAGTTTAGAGAATTTGCAAAAACCAAACCAAAGCTACAAGAAATACTAAAGGATATTGTTTGGTCAGAAAACCAATAATATCAGATACCAGCACAACACAAGGTCACAAAACAGAACATCCTGATATCAACTCAAATAGGGAAATCACAAAAACAAATTAAGATTAATTAAAAAAAAAAATGCTCATAACAGGGAATCACTGAAGTCAATATGTAAAAGATCACAATAATCAAAAAGAGGGACTAAATACAGGAGGCATAGAACTGCCATATGGAGAGTGATACAGGGCGATACAGAACAATACAAGTTAGGTTTTTACTTAGAAAAATAGGGGTAAATATTAAGGTAATCACAAAGAGGTATAACAACTCCATAACTCAAGATAAAAGCCAAGAAAAAAGTAACGGCACAACAAACATAAAGTCAAACACTACGAAAATGAGGATCTCACAATTTACTAAAAAAAAGTCTCAGCACAAAAAAGTAGATGGAAAAATGAAGTTGTCAACAACACACACACACAAAAAAAGGCATCAAAATGACAACACTAAACACTTATTTATCTATAATTACGCTGAATGTAAATGGACTAAATGCATCAATAAAGAGACAGAGAGTCTCAGACTGGATAAAGAAACACGATCCATCTATATGCTGCCTACAAGAGACACACCTTAGACTTAGAGACACAAACAAACTAAAACTCAAAGGATGGAAAAAAATATATCAAGCAAACAATAAGCAAAAAAGAAGAGGAGTAGCAATATTAATTTCTGACAAAATAGACTTTAGACTTAAATCCACCACAAAGGATAAAGAAGGACACTATATAATGATAAAAGGGGCAATTGATCAGGAAGACATAACCATATTAAATATTTATGCACCCAATGACAGGGCTGCAAGATACATAAATCAAATTTTAACAGAATTGAAAAGTGAGATAGATACCTCCACAATTATAGTAGGAGACTTCAACACACCACTTTCGGAGAAGGACAGGACATCCAGTAAGAAGCTCAATAGAGACACGGAAGATCTAATTACAACAATCAACCAACTTGACCTCATGGACTTATACAGAACTCTCCACCCAACTGCTGCAAAGTATACTTTTTTTTCTAGCGCACATGGAACATTCTCTAGAATAGACCACATATTAGGTCATAAAACAAACCTTTGCAGAATCCAAAACATCGAAATATTACAAACCATCTTCTCAGACCACAAGGCAATAAAAGTAGAAATCAATAACAGAAAAACTAGGGAAAAGAAATCAAATACTTGGAAACTGAACAATACCCTCCTGAAAAAAGACTGGGTGATAGAAGACATCAAGGAGGGAATAAGGAAATTCATAGAATGCAACGAGAATGAAAATACTTCCTATCAAAACCTGTGGGACACAGCAAAAACAGTGCTCAGAGGCCAATTTATATCGATAAATGCACACATACAAAAAGAAGAAAGAGCCAAAGTCAGAGAACTGTCCCTACAACTTGAACAAATAGAAAATGAGCAACAAAAGAATCCATCAAGCACCAGAAGAAAACAAATAATAAAAATTAGAGCTGAACTAAATGAATTAGAGAACAGAAAAACAATTGAAAGAGTTAACAAAGCCAAAAGCTGGTTCTTTGAAAAAATTAACAAAATTGATAAACCATTGGCTAGACTGACTAAAGAAATACAGGAAAGGAAACAAATAACCCGAATAAGAAACGAGAAGGACCACATCACAACAGACCCAACTGAAATTAAAAGAATCATATCAGATTATTACAAAAAATTGTACTCTAACAAATTTGCAAACCTAGAAGAAATGGATGAATTCTTGGAAAAACACTACCTACCTAAACTAACACATTCAGAAGTAGAACAACTAAATAGACCCGTAACAACAAAAGAGATTGAAACGGTGATCAAAAGACTCCCAACAAAAAAAAGCCCTGGCCCGGACGGCTTCACTGCAGAGTTCTACCAAACTTTCAGAGAAGTGTTAACACCACTACTACTGAAGGCATTTCAAAGCATAGAAAATGACGGAATACTACCCAACTCATTCTATGAAGCCACCATCTCCCTGATACCAAAACCAGGTAAAGGCATTAGAAAAAAAGAAAATTACACACCTATATCCCTCATGAACATAGATGCAAAAATCCTCAACAAAATTCTAGCCAATAGAATTCAACAACATATCAAAAAAATAATTCACCACGATCAAGTGGGATTTATACCAGGTATGCAAGGCTGGTTTAGTATCAGAAAAACCATTAATGTAATCCACCACATAAATAAAACAAAAGACAAAAACCACATGATCTTATCAATTGATGCAGAAAAGGCATTTGACAAAGTCCAACACCCATTTATGATAAAAACTCTCACCAAAATAGGAATTGAAGGAAAATTCCTCAACATAGTAAAGGGCATCTATGCAAAGCCAACAGCCAATAGCACTCTAAATGGAGAGAACCTGAAAGCATTTCCCTTGAGAACGGGAACCAGACAAGGATGCCCTTTATCACCGCTCTCATTCAACATCGTGCTAGAAGTTCTAGCCAGGGCAATTAGGCTAGACAAAGAAATAAAAGGCATCCGGATTGGCAAGGAGGAAGTAAAATTATCTCTATTTGCAGATGACATGATCTTATACACAGAAAACCCTAAGGAATCCTCCAGAAAACTACTGAAACTAGTAGAAGAATTTGGCAGAATCTCAGGTTATAAAATAAACATACAAAAATCACTCGGATTCCTCTACATCAACAAAAAGAACACCGAAGAGGAAATAACCAAATCAATACCATTCACAGTAGCCCCCAAGAAGATAAAATACTTAGGAATAAATCTTACCAAGGATGTAAAAGACCTATACAAAGAAAACTACAAAGCTCTACTACAAGAAATTAACAAGGACATACTTAAGTGGAAAAACATACCTTGCTTGTGGATAGGAAGGCTTAACATAGTAAAAATGTCTATTCTACCAAAAGCCATCTATACATTCAATGCACTTCCGATCCAAATTCCACTGTCATTTTTTAAGGTGATAGAGAAACAAATCACCAATTTCATATGGAAGGGAAAGAAGCCTCGGATAAGCAAAACATTACTGAAAAAGAAGAAGAAAGTGGGAGGCCTCACTCTACCTGATTTCAGAAGCTATTATACAGCCACAGTAGTCAAAACAGCCTGGTACTGGTACAACAACAGGCACATAGACCAATGGAACAGAATTGAGAACCCAGATATAAATCCATCCATGTATGAGCAGCTGATATTTGACAAAGGCCCAGTGTCAGTGAATTGGGGAAAAGATAGTCTTTTTAACAAATGGTGCTGGCATAACTGGATATCCATTTGCAAAAAAATGAAACAGGACCCATACCTCACACCATGCACAAAACCTAACTCCAAGTGGATCAAAGACCTAAACATAAAGACTAAGACGATAAAGATCATGGAAGAAAAAATAGGGACAACCCTAGGAGCCCTAATACGGGGCATAAACAGAATACAAAACATTATCAAAAATGACGAAGAGAAACCTGATAACTGGGAGCTCCTAAAAATCAAACACCTATGCTCATCTAAAGACTTCACCAAAAGAGTAAAAAGACCACCTACAGGCTGGGAAAGAATTTTCAGCTATGACATCTCCGACCAGCGCCTGATCTCTAAAATCTATAGGATTTTCTTAATGCTCAACCACAAAAAGACAAACAACCCAATCAAGAAGTGGGCAAAGGATATGAACACACATTTCACTAAAGAAGATATTCAGGCAGCTAACAGATACATGAGAAAATGCTCTCGATCATTAACCATTAGAGAAATGCAGATTAAAACTACAATGAGATTCCATCTCACTCCAACAAGGCTGGCATTATTCCAAAAAACACAAAATAATAAATGTTGGAGAGGCTGCGGAGAGATTGGAACTCTTACACACTGCTGCTGGGAATGTAAAATGGTACAACCACTTTGGAAATCTATCTGGCGTTATCTTAAACAGTTAGAAATAGAACTACCATACAGCCCAGAAATCCCACTCCTCGGAATATACCCTAGAGAAACAAGAGCCTTCACGCAAACAGATATATGCACACCCATGTTTATTGCAGCTCTGTTTACAATAGCAAAAAGCTGGAAGCAACCAAGGTGTCCGTCAACGTCAACAGATGAATGGGTAAATAAATTGTGGTATATTCACACAATGGAATACTACGCATCGATAAAGAACAGTGACGAATCTGTGAAACATTTCATAACATGGAGGAACCTGGAAGGCATTATGCTGAGCGAAATCAGTCAGAGGCAAAAGGACAAATATTGTATAAGACCACTATTATAAGATCTTGAGAAATAGTATAAACTGAGAAGAACACATACTTTTGTGGTTACGAGGGAGGGAGGGAGGGAGAGGGTTTTTTACTGATTAATTAGCTGAAAACAACTGCTTTAGGTGAAGGGAAGGACAACACTCAATACATGGAAGGTCAGCTCAACTGGACTGGACTGGACCAAAAGCAAAGAAGTTTCCGGGATAAACTGAATACTTCAAAGTTCAACGGAGCAAGGGCGGAGGTTTGGGAACCATGGTTTAAGGGGACTTCTAAGTCAATTGGCAAAATAATTCTATTATGAAAACATTCTGCGTCCCACTTTAAAATGTGGCATCTGGGGTCTTAAAAGCTAACAAGCGGCCATCTAAGATGCATCAATTGGTCTCAACCCACCTGGAGCAAAGGAGAATGAAGAACACCAAGGTCACACGACAACTAAGAGCCCAAGAGACAAAGAGGGCCACATGAACCAGAGACCTACATTATCCTGAGACCAGAAGAACTGGTTGGTGCCCGGCCACAATCGATGACTGCCCTCACAGGGAGCACAATAGAGAACCCCTGAGGAAGCAGGAGATCAGTGGGATGCAGACCCCAAATTCTCATAAAAAGACCAGACTTAATGGTCTGGATGTGACTAGAGGAATCCCGGCGGTCATGGTCCCCAAACCTTCTGTTGGCACAGGACAGGAACCATCCCCGAAGACAACTCATCAGACATGAAAGGGACTGGACAGTGGGTGGGAGAGAGATGCTGATAAAGAGTGAGCTAATTATATCAGGTGGACACTGGAGAGTGTGTTGGCATCTCCTGTCTGGAGGCGGGATGGGAGGATAGAGAGAGTTGGAGGCTGCCAAAGTTTTCACGAAAGGAGAGACTGGAAGGGCTGACTCATTAGGGGGAGAGCAAGTGGGAGTAAGGAGTAAGATGTATATTAACTTATATGTGACAGACTGACTTGATTTGTAAACGTTCACTTGAAGCTCAATAAAAGTTAATAAAAAAAAAAAATTCCAAGGATATTTTTTAATGAGATGGAGAAACAAATCACCAGCTTCATATGGAAAGGGAAGAGGCTCCAGTTACGTAAAGCATTACTGAAGAAGAACAAAGTGGGAGGCCTCACACTAACTGATTATAGAACCTATAATACTGCCATGGTAGTCAAAACAGCCTGGTACTGATACAACTACAGATACATAGACCAATGGAACAGAATTAACAATCCAGACGTAAATTCATCCACCGGTGAGCAGCTGATATTTAACAAAGGCCCAAAGTCCAGTAAATGGGAAAAAGACAGTTTCTTTAACAAATGATGTTGGCATAACTGGATATCCATCTGCAAAAAAATGAAGCAAGAATCATACCTCACACCGTGTACAAAAATTAACTCAAAATGGGTCAAAGACCTAAATATAAAATCTAAAGCAGTAATGATCATAGAAGAAAAAATAGGGACAATGCTAGAAGCCCTAATACACGGCACAAGCAGAATACAAACCATAACTACCAATGTGCAAACACCAGAAGAGAAACTAGATAACTGGGAGCTTGTAAAAATCAAACACTTATGCTCGTCAAAAGACTTCACCAAAAGAGTAAAGAGACAACCTACAGACTGGGAAAAAATTCTTTGGCTGTGACTCATGTCTTAGGTTGAGTTCTCTAGAGAAGAAAAACCAGTAAAACATGTAAATACATACAGAGATTTATACCAGGGAATGGCTCACACAATCATAGAGTCTGGAACGTCCCAAGTCTGTGGATCAGGATAGAGGCCTCTCCCAACTCAAGTAGCTGCAGGAGCTGGCAAAGCCACATTTGGCAGGTCAGACAGCAGTGCTCTTGCTCACAGAATGTGAAGACCGATGAATCCCAAGATTGGCAGAGAAGCTGACAGCTCAAGTCCTGAGAACCATAGATCAGATGAACAGGAGGCAGCTGCAGAATCCAGAAAGAGCAAAAGCCAGAACACCCACTTATGTTCAGATGCAGGCTAAAGAGACTCCCTTTCAACTGATTGACTATTCACAACAGATCCCATCATGGGGGTGATCGCAGATAAACACTGAGAATCATGGCCCAGACAAGCTGACATACAATCTTAACCATCACAACACATCTGACAAGGGTCTAATCTCTAAAATCTACAAGATTCTATAACACCTTAACAAAATCACAAATTACCAAATTAAAAAATGGGCCAAGGATATGAACAGACACTTCACCAAAGAAGACATTCAGGCGGCTAACAGATACATGGGAAATCCTCACAATCAGTAGCCATTGTTGTTGTTGTTAGATGCTGTGGAGCTGGTTCCAATTTCTAGCAACCCTTAGAGAAACCCAAATCAAAACTATGATGAGATACCACCTCTCCCCAATAAGGCTGGCACTGACAACAAAATAATAAATGTTGGAGAGGTTGTGGAGAGACTGGAACACTTATGCACTGCTGATGGGAATGTAAAATGGTACAACTACTTAGAAATTGGTTTGACAGTTCTTTAAAAAGCTAGAAACAAAGTACCATACTAACCACCAACCCCTCTCCTTAGACTATGTCCTAGAGAAATAAGAGCTGTCACACCAATAGATATATGCACACCCATGTTCATTTCAGCTCTGTTCACAATAGCAAAAAGATGGAAGCAACCTAGGTGCCCATCAATAGACGAATAGGTAAACAAATCATGGTGCATACACACAATGGAATACGTCCCAAAGACAAAGAACAATAATGTATCTGCAAAACATCTCACAACATGGATGAATCTGGAGGGCATTATGCTGAATGAAATTAGTCAGTTGTAAAAGGGCAAATATTGTATGAGACCACTATTATAAGAACTCAGAAATGGTTTAAACACAGAAGAAAACATTATTTGATGGTTACTAGGGTGGGGAGGGAGGGAGTGGAGAATTCACCAATTAGATAGTAAACAACAATCATCTTGGGTGAAGGAAGGACAACACACAATACAGGGGAAGTCAGCACAACTGGATTAAACCAAAAGATATTTCCTGAACACATCTAAACTTTTTGAGGAACAGAGTAGCCGGGGCTTGGGTCTGGGGTCCATGGTTTTGAGGGACATCTAGGTCAATTGTCATAACAGAGTTTATTAAGAAAATGTTGTGCATCCCACTTTGGTGAATGGTGTCTGGGATATTAAAAGCTTGTGAGTTGTCTTCTAAGATACATCAATTGGTCCCAACTCACTTGGAGCAAATGAGAATGAAGAACACCAAGACACAAGGAAAATATTAGCCCAAGAGACAAAAGGGCCACATAAACCAGAGACTCTCACAGCCTGAGACCAGAAGAACTAGATGGTGCCCGGCTACCACCAATGACTGCCCTGACGGAACACAACAGAGGGTCCCTGATAGGGAAAAAAGTTTGGAACAGAACTCAAATTCACATAAAAAAAACAGATTTAACGGTCTGACTGAGACTGGAGGAACCCCTAATGTCATGGCCACCAGACACTATGTTAACACAGAACTAAAACTATTCCCAAAGATCACTCTTCAGACAAAGATTAGACTGGATTATAAAACATAAAATGATACTTGTGAAGAGTCTGCTTCTTAGTTCAAGCAGATAAAGGAGACCAAATGGGCAGCTCCTGTCCAGAAGTAGAATGAGAAGGCAGGAAGGGACAGAAGCTGGTTGGATGAACACAGGAAACCCAGGGTGGAAAGGGAGAGTGTGCTGTCATACTGTAGGGATTGCAACTAGCATTACATGACGATACATGTATAAAATTTTGTTTGAAAGATAACTTGAGCTGTAAACTTCCACCTAAAGTACAATTAAAAAAATGCAATAATGCATAAAAGTATAAATGAGGTTGTTTTAGGAGATTATAAGAAGATAAAATTATTTTGACAAATATTTATGGAAACTTCAAATAGGTGCCATTTAAAGAAATACTTCAAAAATATTCTCAATTATTTAACGATAGCAGTGTGGCAACAACAACAGCGATGATAAAAGAAGGTGAAATACAGGTTCTTGTAATGGCAAAGTAGCTTAAATTGGAATTTTCCTGTTGCCAATAACTATTATAAACTCAAGACAAAATATGAAAGATAAACCAACTCTTCAAGAGCACATTAAAACAACCATTTGGGGAGGTTTGACCCTGAAAAGGATGGAAGAGAACGCACAGGTGAGTTTCACATTTATAGAGCTTTTTCCTTGAAGGAATTCCTAAGTTTTCACAGCCTGGCATCAGCTAGAAACCCAGCATACAGTTTATTGGCCTGAGGAGTCAAAGAACAGAGTTTGGGACTCTCGTAACAGTTGGCCATTATGGGGAAAAACCTTATAAAGAAGGGAGCCTCCAAGAGGTAGACCCCAAATCTGAACATAAACTTCCCTGAACTGCACGTGTCCAGGTAAGTCTTCAAAGAGCAAACAGGAAACACAGTGTCAGGAAGACTGACAGATCTAAGCAAGTTCATCTTGTGACCACTGCAAGAGAGACAGTTTAGAGTTTGATTCCCATCAATTTAAGAGGCTCAGCTGTTCAAATCCACCCAAAGGCACCTCAAAAGAAAGGCCTACTTCAGTAGGATTACAGCCATTGAAAACTCTATGTGCAGTTCTAATTTGAAACAGTTGGGGCCACCATAAGATGTAATCGGCTTGCCGACAACTGGTTATTGGAACAATGATTATATTCCACAGTTAAAAGATTAGTCTAGTGCCACAGGAAAAAAAAAAAAAAAAAAACTGAAATGTTTGTGCCCTAGCAAAATGTAAAGCCAATTCTCTAAGTTTCATTATGATTCCCTAAAAATTTACCCTTCAGGTTAAGATAACAGAATACAGAATCTTCAATAAATTACTCAAAATCTAATATAATATAAAAATGTAGTGGATATATGAAGAAACAGGAAAATATAATGATAGCCGAGATTACAATCTGTCACCAAGAACACGTTGAAAAGCAGCTAAAATGATGGAATTATCAGACCAAGACTGCAGAAATGATGGATTCCTGGAAATGGAGAATAAGATACCTATATAAAAATTCCACTGCACAGAAATAATAACACAACAGACACAGCAGAAAATATATTAGCATATTTAAAAAGAGGTGAGTAGTCATCACCCAAATTGAACGCAAGAAGGGAAAGAAAAAGAAAATAAACAGAGACTTGGTGACCTGTAGGAAAGCTTCAAGTGATTTAACATTCAAGTAATTGGACTCACAGAAGGAAAAAAAAAAAAAAAGGAAATAGGGAAGAAAATATTTTAATATATTTTTTTTAAATGTTGGCAAAAATGTTTCCATACTTGATCCAAAAATTTAAGCCACAGATTCAGGAAATTCAAAACCTCAAACAGGAAGAATAAAATGAAAACTGTAACTAAATATATCATAAAAAAACTACTAAAAACTAAGAATGAGGAAACAAAATGTCGGGGGAAAGAAGGAAGAGGAATACAGTATTCACAGGGGAACAATGATGAGAAAAGACAGCTCATGTGAAGACAACAGAACACCTTTATTTGGCTGGGGTGGGGTACAAGATGAGCTTAACCTAGAATTCTACAACCAATAAAAATCTCTTTAAAAATTGAAAGCTGGTGTCTGCCTTGAGCATCGTGCTTTTTGAAAGAACCACCTATATGGGATCACATTAACAGTAGCAGCTTGAGAGGTTATGCGGGAAGCTTGCAGACAGTTAATAGGGAAGGAACAACTCAGAAAAGGAGGATGAGAGTGGTTGCACAACTTGAAGAATGTAATCAATGTCAGTGAATTGTACACGTAGCTGTTGTTGAATTGGTATATATTCTGTTGTATATATTTTCAACAACAAAATAAAATAAATTATTAAAAAAGCACAAACAAAAAATTAAGGCTGCGTACCCAGGTCTTAGTTTCTCCATTCAAAGGAAGCCGAGCTCCGTGGAGAAATGGTGATTCCAGGACTGGGACAAAGAATACACAGTATGAGTCTGGAGCATATGGTAGTGCATGTAAGTAAACCAGTTGTTGTTGAGTTAATGCCAACGCATGGCAACTTCATGTGTATCAGAGTAGAACTATGCCCCAGAGGGTTTTCAATGGCTGAATTTTTAGAAGTAGACAGCCAGGCCTTCTTCCAAGGTGCCTCTTGGTGAACCTTTAACTGCCAACCTTTGGGTTAGCCTGGCATGTTAATGATTTGCAACACCCTAGGTGGCACTGGTGGTTCAGTGATAGAATACTTGCCTTCCATGTTGAAGACCTGGGTTCAATTCTGGCCAATGCACCTCAGGCACAGCCACCACCTGTTCGTCAGTGGAGGCTTGTGTGTTGCTATGAGACTTAACAGGTTTCAGCGGAACTTCCAGAAAAAGGCAGACTAGGAAGAAAGGCCTGGCAATCTACTTTCAAAGAGCAGATAAATTTTGGTGTTAAGGCCAATGATGTAACTTCTAAACTCTATCTTTGCACAGTGCATCAAGGTGGAAATACAAAATTTGGATTAGATATTGAGGCTTTAATTTCAGCTGTAAAGGACACAGAGAAAACCGGTATTCTAGATACTTAACTGGGAAAATGCTGGGCTATGAAACTGGCTACCCACGCTGCTATCTCTGTGCTTAGAGTAGATCGGATCATCCGGTGGGCCCAAAGCTTCACATGGGAAGAGGAACTGGGATGATGACCTAAATGACTGAATAGCTTTGTTTTACCATAGATACAGGCAATATTTATAGTAGCATTCTAGGAAGTATCTCCTGTTTTCTTATTCTCCTTAAGTTAAGAAATGCATTGTGTTTCTATCCTCAGCTGGATGATATAATAAACATGTTGTTAATATTAAAAAAAAAAAAACTTTTAATATATTTCAAAGGATTGAAATCATACGAATTAGTTTCTCTGGCCACAAAGGAATTAAATTAGACATCAATATTGAAGAGCTATACAGAAGATTTCCAAATATTTGGTAATCAAGCAACAGACTTTAAATAAACAAATGACAAGGAGAATTGAAAGATACTTGGAACTCAATTATCATGGAAAAAAAAGTCAAAATTTGTGGGATATTACTAAAGCAAACTTAGAGGGAATTTTATTGTTTTACGTGTTTGTATTACCAAAACAAAAAGAGCAAAGCATAAAATTATCTGTTTATCTTGAGAAAGATAGAAATAGATGAATAAATTAAACTCAAAGGAAATCCTAAAGATAATGTGGGAATTCCATGATGTAGAAAACAGAAAGAAAAAAAAAAGACAAAATTAACAAAGCCGAATTGATCTATTTAAAGATTAATAATAAAAATTGACAAATCCTTAGCTAGCCTAATCAAGAATAGGAAGGACAAAACCACAAGTTTCCACTATCAGGAATGATGGCCAATGTATAATGTCTATATAAATTTTAAAAATTACAATATTAAAAACTATGATCCAACAAATTTGACACCATAGCTGAAATGGACAAATTTCTTTTTTTTTTTTTCTATTATTTTAAATTTTTTATTGTGCCTTAGGTGAAAGTTTGCAGTGAAAATGAGCTTCCCGTTTGATAGTGTGTACAAAAAGTATTCCCTTACATTGGTTTCATTCCCCACACTGGGTAAGCTCTTTCCCCATTTTGGTCCTAGCTTCCCAGATTCCTTTCATCTTGATTTCTACCCCATTGTTCCCTTCTCATCTTTGCTTTTGAGCAGATGTTGCCCTTTGGATCTCATATAATTGATTATTCTAAGGTGTATGTTCTTCTCAGATGTTATTGTATATTTTATGGGTCTGTCTATGGTTTGGCAGAAAAGTTGGTCTCTGGGAATAGCTTCAGTTCCAGCTCAGAAGGGTGTCTTAGGGCCATAGTGTTGGAAGGCCCTCTAGTCTCTGTCAGACTAGTAAGTCTGATCTTTTTTTTTTTTTTACTTATTGTTTACAAATCAAATCAAATCAGTCTCTCATACAAAAAGTTACACACATCTTGCCCTGCCTGCTCTCCTCCTAATGAGACAGTGCATTCCTCCTCTCCACCCTGTATTCCCTGTGTCCGTTCAACCAGCTCCTCTCCCCCGCTTCCTTCTCATCTCACCTCCTGACAGGAACTGCCCACATAGTCTCGTGTGTCTCTACCTGAGCCGAGAAGTTCACTTCTCACCAGTATCATTATCTATCTTATAGTCCAGATGGACAAAATTTCTTGAATACTTGACTTACTAAAACCACCAGGAAGAAATAGAAAATATGAGTAGCTCTGTATCTGCTAAAAACATTGAACTCAATTATAACCAGGCTGAAAAGAGAGCTATAGTTTATTTGTGCTTTGCTGGTGTTCTCATATTTCTGGAAAATTTAAACATATCCTACACTAACTCCTTTAAAAAATAGAGAAGGAAGCACTTTTCAGCTTACTTTATACAGCTAGAATAGTCCTATATCAAAACTTGATGGAGACATTACAAGAAGAAAAGTAATGTAGATAGTTCAACATTCAACATGTAAAAACCAATGTTACCACTGCTAAAACTCATTGAATTGTATAAACTGAATTGTCACCAAATTAATGATATCAGCAGCAAATGATTTAAAATTGCATATGTGCAAAAACAAAAATTATTAGCAATGAAAATATACCTTATGGACTAGTAGTGAGGGGGAATACACTTTCAACAGCCTGTAGGCCTTATGGATCTGTTTAATTTCTTATAATTCCTAACTATATGGAGAAGCATGAAGAGAAATAGTTGAAAAAGAATTCTGTAGTTTTGTTTAATAGCCTCTGCTTGAAAGAGTGGAAAAAACGGAAAGGCTCTAAGCTCCCCAGTGAACAAACAGATTTCCAAGAGCAGAAGACTATCTGAGACACTGAGAAATTTCCTGAAGATCGCCTCTTTTCCTAAAACATTCAAAGATGGAAATCCAGTCACTGAATTGTCCTTTCTTGATTTAAGGTTTTTGGAATGAAATGCTTATGAAAACTGAATACAATGCAGTAGACAATAAGCCAGACTGCATGGAGAAAGCCATCTGAATCTCAAATATTACTAGAATTCTGATAAGGAGTGAAGATGGATAGCAAAATCTAAGAAAACAAAGAACAGAACCTCAGTCTAGGCCCAAAGGCTGCACAGAGAATCAACTGCGTACATGCCAATAATGTCCCCACCACAATGCCCTTAGATAACATTCTTCAGCTACTAAAGAAGAAAAAATAATTTTCTAAAAAAAAAAGATAATAGACTCAAGAATAATTACTCTCATATTACATTCCCCAAAATAGCTCTGGACAAAGCTGATTACTTTGATCCTGAGGAAAACTGAAGGGAAAGAAAAAAGAAAAGTATGGCATTTATACAAATACATTGAATAAAGAAATACTAAGTTATGAGAAGTTTCACCTGAGTGATAAACTCTCAAAGTATAAATCAAGGCAAAGAATGAAATTTCCCAAGAGTGTTTTGGCTGATAGAACTTCATAATATTATAAAACTAATGGGAAAAACAACTCAAAAAGACATAATAAAAACATTATAGCAGACATTATTGGTTGTCAACTCAACAGAAACTACCCTGCCCCCATTCTTCTTTTTAGCACACTGCCTGTGTTGCTCAAACATCGATGCGTGACAGTACACTCAGGGAAAGTGTAGAAGCATGGGAAGAACCAAGACTGATCTGAACCAGTTGGTTTCTTTATATTCCTTCTTGATATGGAGTGCTCACTGATTCATGTCACTTGGTGCTTCCGAATCAGACGAACAGGGAAATCTGTTGGGATTTCTGGGTCAGATTTTCTTCCCAAAATATAGGAAAATCCTCAAGAAGAAATTGGCTTCTTTTTACTTGCCAACTTCTTCCAACCTTGATAAAAAAAAAAAAAAAAAAACCAAAACACAGCATTTGGAATTGTACAACCTTGTGATCATGATTTAAAAAACCTGGAGGCAAAAATTCGACATGACAAATATGGCAAAGTAGCAAGATAAAAAGAAGGTATGTCAGACTGCGTTATTCCTGAGTTCATGCTGTTTCTGAATAATATTCTGAAATTGTCTACCTTCAGACCCATTATTTTTGAGTTCATTAAATGTTCTTACTCCTTAAGGCATTATTAGTCAAGAATTCTGTTACCCGCTGCTCCATGTATCCATATATATATAAAGTAATGTGCAAAGAGTTTATGTTGTTGTTGTTAGTTGCCATCAAGTTTGTTCCCACTGATGGTGACCTTATGCATAACAGAACAAAACGTTGCCTGGTTCTGAACCAACTTCATGATCATTGGTATGTTTCAGTCTGTTGTTGCGGCTGCTATGTCAATTCATCTCATTGAGGATTTTCACTGACAAAAGGACTTTATAGAGCTAAGTAATTTAATTCCATAACAATAATGAACACATTGGAAAGAGTTAGGAATAGAAAACACTCAACTGACCTCTGAGCCGCAGATAAATAGACAATGCCTGAGATACCACATCACCAAAGCAACTGGAGAGAAGATAGCAGATATTGTTGACATGCACAACTGGAATAAAAGGAAAATTACTTGCACTTAAATATGCTCTTGATGTTGGTGCAGTGGTTAAGTGCTACAGCTACTAACCAACAGGTCGGCAGTTCAAATTCACCAGGTGCTTCTTGGAAACTCTATCAGGAAGTTCTACTCTGTCCTATACGGTCGCTATGAGTTGCAATCAACTAGACGGCAGTGGTTTTTTTTTTTTTTTTTTTTTAATGCTGTTGATGTTAGGTTGTTAGCTGCCATCAAGTTGTTCCGTGTTGAGAGGATGGTCTGCCTCTTTGATTTCCATCCCAACCTCCTAAGCAGAGATTTTGGACCCAGATTATTCTCTGATAAGGAGCCAGGAAAATGAGTCTCTCTCTCCCAGTCTTTCCTCCTAATGAAGAAGCCATTCTCTGTGTTCAGTAACTTTCTTTGTCTCTTGCACATGCATGGGTACAATATGGCACCTGAACAAACACAATTCTATATCAGGAGGGGTGTGCACAGAGCAGAGGAGCTCTGGTGGTTGAAGTGATCGACTGCCAACAGAAAGATTGGCAGTTTGAAACCACCAGCGGCTCCATGGGAGAAAGATGTGGCAATCTGCTTCTGTGGAGATTTACAGCCTTGGAAAACCTATGGGGTTGCTATGAGTTGGAACCAAATAGACGGCCGGCGGTGGGTTTGGTGCTACAGGGAAAATGCCCTGCGCCTGCAATGAAGGTCTATTCACATGCGCACAAGTAAAGCTGATCTTGCTCTGTCTCTTCTTTTTGTGAGGAAAGCATTACCCGATGCACTTGTAGAGCCTGTGGTTTTTGTCTTTTGTTGGCGACCTCTAACTCTGGTATGATAATTTGCAATGGAAATGCACTCAAAGACACAATAGCCAGAAATTTCCTTAAAATGCAAGAGCAAATGTGTACTCAGAATAAGCATGATATGTTCTTGATAATAAATCAGTTGACACTTATGACATAAAATTACCGAGTTTCAAGAATTAAAAACAGTAATAATAAAGGCATGTAAGCAGCAAATAAGGCTATGGCTCACAAAGGTTTGATCCTGTTGTGCGTGGGACTGCCCTGAGTTGGGGGCCAAAATAAAGGCAGCTTTTTAACAATAACAAATCGTAGCAAATGAGAGTCTTTTACAGGGGGCAGAAACCCTGACTGGCCTCAGACTTCCCCACATTCAGTTACAATGTTCTTAGCTTAAAAATGAAAGTGTAACAATCAAACAGCTCTAAGAAAAAAGAAAAAAAAAAGACCTCAAAATACTCCGATATAAAATATTCTAGATGAAATTCTAAATCATGAAAGAGCTCAGGAAACACAGTACCCCTGAGCTCTTTTTGAGAACAAAACATAAATAAAAATAGTCCTTGATAAAATCCAGTCAATAAAGAGATAAAATGAGAAGTCATGGTAAAATATAGTTATAAGACATTAAAATGATGGTGAAAAGGGTTATAGGAGATTAATGATATAGACATCAATGTAAAAATGTAATATAAACAGAAATCAAAGGAGAAAATTGGGAAGATATAGGGAGTCCCTAAATAAAAACTGTAGAGCTTTATGACTTAAGGTTTTTTAAAAAAAAATCTGCTGAAGGGCCTGAAATAAGAATAAACCAACAAAAATCAAGAAGTAGCAGGTAAGGGTATATGGGAGAAGTTAAATATACTGATACGACCAAACATCATAGTGGTAGGTGAAAAATACTATCTAATTTATTAAATCAAAAGTTAAAGGGTTATATAATTTGTAAATATGGCTTGCTGGGAGTGTCTGACTGCCTCTAATTCCAGGAGGGGGAAAATCATTATCAGCATCAATAGCCCAAGGGTGACTTCTATGAGGCGGAGGTCAGACATACCCCTTTTCTCCAACTTTTTTACCAATCCTGACACTGGCCGTCCCCTCCACAGTACTCTCTACTTCTATTCTGGGTTAAATAATTCATTGCAATGACCACACAGAACTCACAGACCATACTCAGTTCTGGAGTTTATTAGGGAAGTAACAGGTTACAATTCAGAATCAAAAAATTCAGGATACAGTTCTTCAAACAAGACAGCCTCTTCTTAGCAGACCCAGCGGACAGTCCTCTCCCCAGTCCTCAGCCCCGAGGCTTCTTTGCCCCTCAGCCAGGCCTCTTTCTGCTCAGGCAAGCATTACAAAACTCTTTAGCTTCCCCAATAACTGTCCAGAGGCACCCTACTCCGCCAATATGCCTCAGCTGGAAGGTACTCAGCTCTCTAGCTCTGTGGGTTGGCAAGCCTAACTCCATCAACAAGAGGCTGGAGGCACCTCACTCTTCCAGCAAGCCTCTTGACTGAAGGCACTCAGCTTCCTCATTCCATGGACTGGGAAGCCCACGATGCCATCTCCTACCAGGCTCCTGTCTCTGTTGCCACCGTTTCTCTGCCACTGCTTCTCACCATCTCTTGACATCTCTGGTGATGCCAGTCTCTCACTCTTTGACTCCTGGGTCTAGGATGTTCTCAGCACAGGAATCCTGGGTCCAAGGGAGGTGTTCCATTTCTAGCTCTTCTTTTTGATGGTAATGAGATTCCCCCCTTTTTACCTCTAGGATGGTTATTTTAAGCCCAGAGGTGTGGCAAACTAACCTCCTCATTAGGGTTCCATACTCTTAATTTGCATGGTCCCACCCCCACAAGGGTGATGTGCACTTTACTTGCATTATTAGTAAGTCGTCCAATCCTCTTGGTAGGCAACAAGCACCTTATTTGCATAGTCCCAATTATTTGGTGGGAGTTACAAAACTATGGCTAGAAAGTCCATATAAAAGTGATCCATCCCACTGCAGCAATATTGTTGTTGTTAGCTGCTGTCTAATTGGTCCCAACTCATGGTCCAATGCATAGTGGGACCAATGCTGCCTCAAATTATTCCATACTGAGGATTGGTTGAGGATCAGATCTTTATCATCAACAGGGTTTTTATTGGATGATTTTTGGAAATAGATCCCCAGGCTATTGGCTTTTTTTTTTTTTTTTTTTTTTTTTGAGGTGAGGCAAGAGCTTTAATGTATATTGACACACAGGGTACGGGCGGAATGATCTCCTCCAAAGTCTGTCTCCCCAAACTGGAGACAGGCTGAAAGATTTATAGGGCAAAATCACAGGCTTCAGGAACTTGTGGAATGTCATTCTCTCCTGGGGTGGTTCCGGTGATCATGGTGCCAAGGTGTTATCTCATCTGCAGAGGGGTTGACTGGTCTCCTGGGATGGTTCGGTGGTCTTAAGACTTTCTTATATCATGTCATTTGTTTTCACAGTCTGGAGTGGGCACCCAAGCTCCAGTGATGTGTGTGCGAGATGCCCGCAGGATGACAGGGCTTGGCTCCCTCGTGCTGCTGTGCCCATTCTGCTGGGCTTCACCAGCAGCCACCCCATGCCCAGGAGGAAGGATTTCCACAAGCCATTGCTGGTCTCATTCAATGGCTTCCACTGGGAGTACGATCAGTACCCTCTACCTGCCTCTAATTCACTCACACAATGGCCGACAAGTGTTTTCAGAAAGTAAATGATTAAAAACATTAGAAAATAACTGTTGCAGAGTAGAACTGCACTCCATAGGGTTTTTTTTTAATATAATTTTTATTGTGTTTTATTTCTTTGTATCGCCGTATCTTCCTCTCTATATGTAAGGTGTACAATTACATTTCTTAGTCCCTCTTCATTATTTTAATATTGTCTTCTTTTATATAATAACATCGCTCTTACCCTTCTTTGGGCTTTTTTTTTTTTTATAATCTTGCTTTTTTTTGGATCTCCCTGTCTAGGTTGACCTCTGTTTGCTCTGCCCAGTGTTCCAGTCTTGGGTTGATACCTGATATTGTTGATTTTCTAACCAAAGAACTCCCTTTAGTATTTCTTGTAGTTTTGGTTTGGTTTTTACGAATTCCCAAACTTGTGTTTATCTGGAAATATCTTAATTTCACCTTCATATTTAAGACACAGTTTCACTGGATATAGGATTCTTGGCAGGCAATTTTTTTCCTTCAATTTTTTAAATATGTCATCCCATTGCCTTCTTACCTGATTGGTTTCTGCTGAGTAGTCTGAGCTTATTCTTATTGGTTCGCCTTTGTAGGTGACTTTTCTTTTATTCCTCACTGCTCTTATAATTCTCTCTTTATCTTTGGTTTTGGCAAGTTTGATTATAATATGTCTTGGTGACTTTCTTTTAACATCTACCTTATGTGGAGTTCTTTGAGCATCTTGGATAGATATCTTCTTATCTTTCACGATATTGGGGAAGTTTTCTGCCAACAAATCTTCAACAATTTTCTCTGTATTTTCTGTTATCCCTCCCTGTTCTGGTACTCCAATCACTCATAGGTTATTTCTCTTGATAGAGTCCCACATGATTCTTGAAGTGTCTTCATTTTTTTTAAATTCTTTTATCCGATTTTTCTTCAAATATATTAGTGCCAAGTGATTTATCTTTGAGTTCAGAAATTCTAGCTTCTACTTGCTCAATTCTGCTCCTCTGACTTTCTACTGAGTTGTCTAATTCTGTAATTTTATTGTTAATCTTCTGAATTTCTGATTGCTGTCTGTCTATGGATTTTTCCAGCTTACTAAACTTTTCATTATGTTCCTGAATAATCTTTCTAATTTCTTCAGTTGCTTTATCTGTGTGTTCCTTGGCTTATTCTGCATATTGCCTCATTTCCTTCTGGATGTATAGAAGGGTTCTGTACATTAAACTTTTGTATTCTGCATCTGGTAATTCCAGGAATGCACTTGCACCTAAAAGATCCCTGGATTCTTTGTTTTGAGAGCCTGTTGAGGTGATCACGGTCTGTTTCTTTATGTGACTTGATAATGACTTTTGTCTCTGAGCCATCTATAAGTTATTGTGTTAGCTTATGCTTGTTTACTCTGTTGTAGCTGCTTGCTTTGTTTTGTTTTGATATACCCCTATGGGTTACTTGAGTGAGTTAGCTAATTTTCACCTTTGGAGCTCTGATGTCCTGTCCCCCGCTGGCTAGAGCTGTTATCAGGTATATCAGTCTAGGAGTCCATTCAGTTTTCCTGTATGAATTCAGCTCAGGTTTCCAGGTAGCTGATCATCAAGTGTGTGGTACAGGCTCTGTCCTACAGTCTTAGAGGGGCAGGGCTGATTGGCGTATGTACGGGTATCTGATTGCAGCAGGGGGTGACACTCTGAACAAGGCAGGGGGCTGAGAACCAATCCCTAAGTGTCCCGGAGGAAAACGTGTCTCTGTTCCCTAAAGCATGCTGGTGGGTAGGTTCTGCAGAGGGACCATGGGCACCCAAAGTTTTTGGTTGTAAGGACTGAGAGGTACCAGTTATCTTTGGAGCCTTGTCATGGGTGGGTGGGTGACCTGAGCGGAGCTAGAAGCCCTTAGGTCCCTTATGTGGGTAGGTGAGAACCTTGTTTAATAGGCAAAGCAATGTCAAATGTCAAACACCCACCTCACCACCGCACAGCTGAAATGATTGTAGTTTGCCAACAAGGGCCTATTCTCCTGAAATAGGCCCACACAGGTCCATGCAGAAGGGAAAGGTGCTCAAGGTCCACAGACAGTTTATGCCTGGACAGGAGCTACTTCTGTCCTGAGCTCCCCCAGTTAATGGAACTAGCAAATTATCTTTTTCCCCCAATTGCAAATTTTTTCCTTCCCCAAGGCTGGGAGGATGGCTCTAGGTGCTCACCAGGGTCTACCTCAGGCCCAGGGATTCCACCACCAAAGTTGGTTTGGGGGTGGAGGGGCTCAGTAAAATATATGCAAGTACTTAGCTTTTGCTGAGAGTGCCATTCTCCTCAGGTTGCAGAAGTGTGAGTAGGCTGTGTGGCTGGCTGCTTCTTCCTGAGGAAGCTGCGGCCGAACACTAGTACCAGCCACCATCACTGTCGCTGCCACTCTGGGCATGGTGCCTGAGGGCTCCCTGCAATTCAGGTCCAGTAACTCCTCTCCACCACTGAATGGTCTCTTCCTCCCCCGACCCTCAGTTCGTTGTCTAAGCTTGCCTTTGATGCTCAGGGCTCCCAGGTTGTCACAAATATACTCGTTTCACTTGTTTTTTGGAGGTCTTTGTTGTAAAGAGGGCTCGCTGGAAGCATCTGTCTATTCTGCCATCTTGGTTCTGCCTCTACTGGCTGATTTTTGGAAATAGATCATAGTCTTAGTCTGGACCCAAAAAACCAAAAAAACCTCTCTGAAAACTGTTCAGCCTCACAGAGTGGTGTCTGCGCCCTAGGTCCATTGGCCAAGAATTATACCCCAATCTCACACATGGAAGGCAAGAATTCTACCACAGAGCCACCAATAGGTAACATAATGGTTACATGTCTAGGGAAAAAAAAAGGAATGAATTTATGCACATATGCATGCACGTATGTGTGACCACACGCATATTTATCTCTTGCTTTGATCGTAGACTCCAAATGAAAGAAAAGACAATGCACATTGTAAAAGATACAAAACAAGTAAAGCATTAAAAAAAAAAGACAGAAAAAGGGTGACAAAAGTGGAATCAAATATCATTATAAATGCAGTAAGCTAATTACGAAGCAAAAAGACAGAGATTGTATCAAAAATACAACCATTATAAATATGTTTGGTGTATAACAGATGCATTAGAAAAGACTTAATAAGTTTAATGGAAAAAATTTGGATAATGTTATATCATGGGAATGTTAACAAAAAATGTCAGGTGGCAATACCATTATCAGATAAGATTAACCAGGAGGTATTAGAAAAAAATCATGATAAGTTTATAGCCCTCCAGGAGGCCTGTAATTATTGTAAAAGAATCTTACTTAACTACAATGAATTGTAGGAGAACCGGACAAAAAAAGGAAAAGTCGTGGATTTTAGGGCTCCTGGGTTCATCTAAAAAGATAAATTTAAAAACAGACAGAAGACTGCAGAAAATATCAACAGCTACAGCAAAACTGATATATTTGAACTGATAAATACATTAAATGCAATTTTTTTTAATTGTGGTAAATACATATGTAACAAAACTTTTGCCATCTCAATATTCACCACATATACAATTCAGTGACAGTAATTGTGTCCATCATATTGATCAACCATCATCATTATCTGTTTCCAAATTCCCATCACCCTTAACAGAAGCTCAATGTCCTCTAAGGAATGAGTTCCCCTTCCCCCCTCCCTCCCGCCTGGTAACCACTAATAAACTTAGGTCTCTATGCATTTGTCTAATCTATAAATTTCATATAAAGTGGAATTATACGATATATGCCCTTTTGTCATGTTTTGATGACAATGATTTTTACATTAAGCCACAAAGAAAACGTTACCTAAAAGTAGAAATAGTATATCACTTTTTTTTTTCTTAAATAAAAAAAAAAAAAGAAGGCCTTCGGAAAAGGTGGCCAGGACTCCCGGACAAGCAGAGCCAGCGAGGCAAGAGCACTGCACCAATTAATTGCTCAAGGCCGCAAAGTAAATGGAGGAGCTGGTATTTAAATTATCTACATTACACTTTTTATTTTCTTACCACACATAGAAGATCACAGGGGCCTTAGAATCTATGCCAAAGGGCTTGGACCTTATTCAAGGTACCAATACCACTCCTCCTTCTGGATGTCCCACGTTCCAGACTTTTGCTCCTTAAAATGCAAGATCCAGAGGAGGAACCCTGCCAGATTTCCATTCAGCTAACAACTCCAGGATTACCAAACTTTACACTGGAAACAACAACCTTAAAATTGATCTTTCATGGAAGGCAGCTTTTTTATAAAAACTCCTTCCAAGGGTAAACACAGGCTGAGTTTTTTGACTTGCTCCCTAGCATGTGCCAAAGTAAGTTTAGACATCTTCACATCTCAGTCAGTAGAATAAAATGTGCCTGTCCTATGCATGTCTGTTGGATGAACCCTCAGGAGAACTGTGACAGGAGGTACCTGGCCACTTGTTCTTTCTTCATCCCTCTCTTATCTTCCCCTCTCCAAACCCTGTAAGTCTCCACCATCTACTTGCTGCTCTTTAAATGCTCAAAGCTCCACCATAGCATTCAGATCTGCCCAGATCATCCCCCTATTCATAACACCTATCCTTCAAAACTATATATTCCTCTTTTCTCCCCTATCTAAATGCCATAAGTTAACCTGTGGGTAGCGGGTAAGAGAAAAATAAGTACATTCATTGCCTTTGCCATCAAGTCAATTCTGACTCATAGCAACCCTATAGGACAGAGTAGAACTGCTCTATAGGGTTTCGATGGCTATAATCTTTACAAAGGCAAACTTCCACATTTTTCTCCTGTGGAGCCGTTGTTGAGTTCAGACCACCAAGCAGAGCTCTTGAGATGCAATGGATTTCTTTTATATGGCCTTTCTCGCCATGGTCTTGTAATTTCCACCAATGATTAAGTGGGACTATGCAAATAAGGAGCTTGTTCCCCACCAAAGGAATTGGACAGCTTGCTAATAATGCAAACAAAGTACATGGCACCCTGTGGGGATTGACCCAAGCAAATAAAGTATATGGAACTCTAAAAAAAAAAAAAAATTTCATCTTTCAACATCCTAGACATTAGAAAAATAATAATCTCTCACAGATAATTCCATTTCTTGAAATTAAAAACAAAAGTGTACAGTCTCTAGAAATTAAAACTAACGAAATACATTAGTCAAAACATGTGACAAAGATCTCAGTGGGAAAACTTATTAAAATGCGTAATCAAATAAAATAAAAATACAAGAAAATGCATCAGCCATTCAATGTAAAGAGATAGAAATTGGACAAAAATTCAAAGAAAGTAGATAGATTTAAATATTAAAAATAAAAGCAGAAATCAATTAACTAGAAAACAAACCAATAGTTTTGAGAAATAAACCTGAGACCTAAGTCTTGAAAAAAATTCAAATCAATAGAGAGTTTAATAAAGAAGAAAAATGAATATATATAAGGCTAGCCAGTAACATTGTGAGAAGGAATGGAAATATGCTCTTAAAAATATTATGAAGCTATAATAAATAAAACATATCAGTACTGGAGAATGAACACAGAGTGTAACGTATTAGAACACTAGACCCCAGAAGTATTCTCCTATAAATCAGTAAACAGAGTCCAACTCAGAAACAGATCCAACACCCAGATGAATAGATAAATGAAACAGAGTGGAATCCCAAAATAGACCTTACCTAGATGAGAGATTGTATTTTTGATAACGTGAATATTTCAAATCTAGGAAACAATTGTCTGGGGGAAAAGGTGGTGAAATAGAAACAGGGGTTCTTGAAGCAAAGTAACCGAACATCCTGATTTGCTGGAACAGCCCCATTCTACATCTGTTGTCTTGGCTTAAATCTTAATAGTGTGCCATTTCATTTTTTTTTTTTTAAATCATGGTATAATAAATTATATGGTCACCCTACTTACAATCATATTAGAGATTTTGGACTTTATTCTAAAGGCAGTAGAAGTTGTGGAACGAATTAACTGAAGACTAAACTAATCAGATTGGCATTCTAAAGAGTCCTCTGGCTGCTGTGGAGAGAGTGGAGTGAACAAAACCATATTTACTGAGACACTAATAAAAGTTGAGCTTCAGGGCCCCTCACTGTACAGGCCCTTCCAAGGCTCTGGGAGGGATCTGGCCACGCATTCATGATAGAATTGTTATATATATATATATATATATTTTAATAAATACTTTTTCTACAATCAGCAAAGAGTTCTGTCTCTTTTCTCTTGAATTTCCTCTTAATGTTTTTTCTCCTCAAGCCTGATAGTGTTGGAAGGGCCATGGAAATTTTAGGGACCCAGCTAAGGGGAAGTTAAACTGGGAAAACTTTTAATTTGAATTGAATGGGATATGTTTATGTAGTTAGCAGTCCACATAAATTAAAAAAAAAGCACAGATTTATGTACTAAGGGCCAGGATGAGCTAAGTGAGAGGTCTAGCATGCAAAATTCAAAAAAACCTTAAAGAAGCCCCAATTTTACAGCCTAGAAGCCTAGTCCCAGCTCTGGTATACAGTTATTACCAACAACCTGGTGTAGTAATAGCTTCCAGGAATACTCCTTCTGCCCATTGTGCTGATTCTTCCAGCATTGTGACATAAAATTCCATGTTTGTATCACCCGACATATGTGACCTAAAGTACACAGCTCTGAAACAGTATGGGTAGTGAAGAAGTGACACCTGAATGTACGGAGACAGAAGATAGTATCTGGAAAATTTCTCAAATCATTGAGTGGGAAAATTGCAAACAGTTAAAAGGTACTCATTGATGCTTAGGAAAAACAGAAATCTTCCCTCTAAGCCATGCACTCAATAATGGAGCACACACAATTCTAAACACACCATTTTTTTTTCTTGTTTTTGATGAAAGCTACTCACAACAGAATACAAGAGTGTGGTGTTTGCAGAACACAAACCTGCAGCAATACTACAAACAGCAAGTATACCTTGTGTTTGTTACCTAGCCATCAAACATAAAAACCAAATTATGATCAAACCTGCTAGAGAAAAGACTGAGCCATATTCAGTTCTCTCTCTAGAAAATGATGGTACAGATAGAGTTGTTAGTTGCCCTCCAGTCAGCTCCGACTCATGGCGACCTTACAAATAATACAAGGAAGCATTGCCAGCACCAGTACTGTGTCACCTTCACAATCATTGATGTGTTCGAGTCTATTGTTGTGGCTCTTGTGTAGTGACTTTCAACCTAGGGAGCTCATCCTCCAGCACTATACTATACAATATTCTGTTATGACTCATAAGGTTTTAACTGGCTAATTTTCAGATGTAGATTTCCAGGCCTTTCTTCCTAGCCTGGAAGCTCCACTGAAACCTGTTGGCCATGGATGACCCTGCTAGTATTTGAAATACTGATGGCATAGGTGCCAGCATCATAGCAACACGCAAGTCACCACAGTACGACAAACTGACTGATGGGTGGTGGCTCAAGACAATGGTCATGTGAAAAAACCCTTTAAAGGAGATGCAGCCCCAAAAGTAGGCAAAATTATTATAGATGAATTACAAGCAATTAATTAATCAAAACAATATATTAGCTGTCTTTATTGAGTGACCTTCATTGTATTTGTCTCCTTTTTGAATTTCTATTTGTTGTGATTTTCTCATTCTAAGTAAATATTCACTTTCATGCCTAATCTTCGTATATAATTTTGTATTACTTTTCTTATAGAGGGTGTGGAGGACATACTTTAAAAGTGACCCTCAGGATCACAGAATACTAATGTTCACCCCTAATGATAAAATTTCCCTCTTCTGGAGTGTGGACAGTTACTCTAATGTGATTCTAACCAATAGAATATGGCAAAGGTCATGGAATGTCACTCTCATGATTTTCTTATGGTCTATGACTTCTTGCTTGAGCTCTGGTGGTGTAGTGGTTAAGAGCTCAGGCTGTTAACCAAAAGGTCAGCAGTTCAAATCTATCAGCCACTCCTTGGAAACCCCATGGGGCAGTTCTACTCTCTCCTATAGGGTTGCTGTGAGTTGGAATTAACTCGATGACACACAAAAATGACAATGACTTCTTGCTAGCTGACTCATTGTAGAGATTCCCCCCTACTGGCTTAATGAACCCCTTGGCCATGTTAGGAAAACCTGTGTGGCAAGGAATTGTGGGCAACCTCTCAGAACTGGGCATCTAAACCATGGGAGGTCATTTGAGATCACACCTTGGGGATAAAGATAGGGTTTCCTGGGTGGTGCAAAAAGTTAAAGTGCTCTTCTACTAACTGAAAGGTTAACAGTTCCATTCCACCCAGAGGCACTTAGGAAGAAAGGCCAGGTGATCTACTTCCAAAAACATCAGTCATTGAGAACCCTATAGGACACAGTCCTATTCTGACACATACAAGGTTGCCATGAGTCAGAGTCCACTCATAGGTAACTGGCTAAAAAAAAAAAAAAAAGTTTTTTTTTTTTTTTTTTAGGCACAAGTAAATAATTGTATTTCCCAGAATTGCTTGTGCAGTTCACTCTTCTCAGTGGGTTCCTACCAGAGTAAGAGTGACGTCTCTGAGTTTGATTGAGGGGCTCCTAATCCAAGCCATGGGTAAAACTAAGCCTTGAGAGTGACCATCCAAACAAGTTGTCAACCAATACAGTGTAAAATAAAGCTTTCAATCCCAAACCCACATCCATATGGTCTTTTCAGACTCTGGAATCTCCTCTTCCCTGTTTGTCTTATGTTACTCTATTTCTGTTTCTATAGTTTAAAAAAAATACAGATTTACCAGCATTTACCTTTACTATACTTTTACGCAAATAATGTACACCTTCTATGTTTGCCAACCGTGTTTCCCCCTCATGAGATATTTTCATAAGTGGCACTATGCCAATGTTTTTTACATGGTGCTGTAAAAAAATATGAGCATAACACCCTAATGACAATATCTCTTAGGGATAGGATGTGGTTGGCAAGCAACATAGAAGGTGCAAGTTATCTGGGTAAAAATAAGGTAATTCTTAGAAGTATTACTTGTAAGAGCAATTCTTTTTATTTATATATTTTCTGTCTTACCCTCATCACCAATTTTCTACTAGAAAGGGAATTATTATTTTTTTTTTTTCTAATTTCTCTTTCAGTGATCTAAAGTATGTCTTTGGACATTACCCAGAAACTTTTATACATAAACATATTTTTATTTTCTATTTTCAAATGGTTGGTAATGTTTGAAATGATCATGAGTCAGCTTTTTCAATCAAAGTTTTACAAACATTAAGTGATATGTTCAGGAATTTGTCTTAATGAAGGAATGATCTGAAGCCAGCTTAATTTTAGTTTTTTATGGGCAATCTTTTTAATAATTTATTTAAAAATATTTATTATTATCTTGCTTCCTCACTTTTAACCACTGATTTGTTTTCTGGCAACTCCAAGTGACAGCAGTCTACATCAAACTGGATGTTAACAGCATACCCCGGCATTGTACAATGTTCAGGCCTTCAGAGTTGGCCCAAGTTCCCATCAGATTCTGAAAGTGGTTTTTAAGTCTGTTTTGTGAATTGTTAATTTAAATTTTCTTCAGTTTAAATCTGCTTTTACTCTTTCCAGTGAACATTGTATTTGACAATTATAGCCCACTGAATTTTGAACTTTTTTATTCTTATTTAACAAAAGAACTAAAGCTTTTTAAAAAATATTAAAAATAAGAAATAAATGTGTTCTACATTTTCTTTTGTGTCATAAACTAAATTCGGTCCAGGGGAAGATTTTCCTCTGAGCCATTATCCCTACATTCATAATGCTTTCATATATACCAGTTGACATTTTTTTATTAACTTCTATTAGAACTTCATTAGCACATATTTGTTCCTAATGTATGGATCGCTTATACATCTTATATTACAGTCCTTCCCCTGCACCTTATTGCAAAGGAAGGAAATGATCTATGCCCAGTATTGGGGGAATAACAGGGGTGTGTGTTTTGAATTCTCTTTCCACAGCAGCTTCCTGGATGATGGCAGAAGCCTCTAGCTGATTTGAAATGAGAGGGCAGAACATCATGTAAAGCAAGTAGGACGCAGATTCCTTCACTGGTAAAAAAAAAAAAAAAAAGAAATACCACTTTCTTTGGTAACTATGTCTACCTTTTCAATTTTTCAAGAAATGCAAAGACCTACCCAAAAATAAGTGAAAAAAAAATTTCCACAGAACTAGAGTCATGGTTCAGAGAAGAATGAGAAGCAGGCAAGAGGTTATTGACGATGCTCACAGGTACATACCTTAAAAAATTTATGCGGTTGTTGTTAGGAGCAATCAAGTCAGTTCTGACTCATAATGACCCTATGTACAATAGAACAAAACACTGTCTAGTCCCACGCCATCCTCACAATTGCTGATGTGTTTGAGCCCATTGTTGTAGTCACTGTGTTGATTCATCTCACTGAGGGTCTTTTCTGCTGACTCTCTACCAAGTTTTATGGACTGAATTGTGCCTCCCCACCCAAAAATGTTTGTAACTTGACTAGCAGTGAATCCCATTATTGTGTTATCATCCACCATTTCGTCACCTGATATGATTTTTCTGATGTGTTGTAAATTCTTTCTCTATGATGTTAATGAGGCAGGATTAGAGGTGGTTATGTTAATAAGGCAGGACTCAATCTACATTAGGTTGTATCTTGAGTCAATTTCTTTAGCGATATAAAAGAGAAAATGGAGGAGAGAGACAGAGGGATCTCATACCACCAAGAAAGTACTGCCAGAAGTAGGGCACACATTTTGAACCTTGGGTTCCTGCACTGAGAAGCTCCTAGACAAGGGAAAGATTGATGAGAATGACCTTCCTGTAGAGCCAACAAAGAAAGAAAGCCTTCCCCTGGAGCTGGTGCCCTGAATTTGGACTTCTAGCCTCCTAAACTATGAGAGAATAAAATTGTCTTTGCTAAAGCCATCCACTTGTACTTCTGTTACAGCAGCACTAGATAACTAAGACACCAAGAATGATGTCCTATGGTTTAAGAGATCTTTTGCAGAAGATATGTCCAACGCACTACATCGCTTGATTTCTTTACTCCTGTTTTCATGGACATTGATGGTGGATCCATGTGAAATGAAATGCTTGACAGCTTCAATATTTTCTCCATTTATCACGATGTTGCTTATTGGTCTAGTTGTGAGGATTTTTGTTTTCTTAATGTTGAGGTGTAATCCATATTGAAAGCTGTAGTCTTTGATCTTCATCATTAAATGCTTCAAGTCCTCTTCACTTTAAGCAAGTAAGTTCCTGTCATTTCCATATCACAGATTGTTAATGACTCTGCCTCCAATCCTGATGCCACATTCTTCTTCATACAGTCCAGCTTCTCAGATTATTTGCTCAGCATACCGTTTAAGTAAGTATGGTGAACAGTTACAACCCTGATGCATATCTTTCCTGATTTTAAACCATGCAGTATCCCCTTGTTCTTATCAAACAGCTGCCTCTTGGTCTATGTACAGGTTACTAGGAAGTAAATTAAGTGTTCTGAAATTTTCGTTCTTTTCAATGCTGTCCAAAATTTGTCATTATCCACACAGTCAAATGCCTTTGCATAGCCATTAAAACAGAGGTAAATATACTTCTGGTATTCTCTACTTTCAGCCAAGATACATCTGAAGTCAGTAATATATCCCTAATTTCATGTCCTCTTCTGAATCTGGCTTGAATTTCTGGCAGTTCCCTGTCAGTGTACTGCTGTAACCATTTTTTAATTATCTTCAGCATAATTTTGATTGCATATAGTACTAATGATGCTGTTGATAATTTCTGTATCCTGTTGGATCGCCTTTCTTTGGAATGGGCACCAACATGGATCTACTCCATTCGATTGGCCAGGTAATTTCTTAACAAAGATGAGTGACTGTTCCCAGTGCTGCAACCATTTGGTGAAACATCTAAATTGGTATTCTGTCAATTCCTGAAGTCTTGTTTCCCCCCAATGCCGTCAGTGCAACTTGGACTTCTTCCTTCAGTACTATCAGTTCTTGATCATATGTTACCGCCTGAAATGGTTGAACATTGACCAATTATTTTTGGTACAGTGATCTGTGTATTCTTCCCATCTTCTTTTGATGCTTCCTATGGCGTTCATTTTTTTGCCCATAGGCTCCTTCAATATTGCAACTTGAGGCTTGAACTCTTTTTTCAGTTCTTTCAGCTTGAGAAATGCTGAGTGTGTTCTTCCCTTTTGTTTTTTTAACTCCAGGGTTCACATATTTCTTTATAATACTTTGTCTTCTCAAGCCACGCATTGAAGTCATCTGTTCAGCTCTTTTATTTCATCATTTCTTCTGTTTGCTTTAGCTATTATTTGTTCAAGGGCAAGTTTCAGAATCTCTTCTGACATTAATTTCGTCTTTTTTTTTTCTTTTCTATCTTTTTAAAGACCATTTACTTTCTTCATGTATGATGTCCTTGATGTTATCCCACAGCTCTTCTATTTTTTGGTCATTAGTGCTCTCTTTTTTAGTGTTCAATGTATCAAATTAATTGTTGAGATAGCCTCTAAATTCAGCTGGGATATACTGAAGGTCATATTTTGGCTCTCATTGTTTTGTTTTCATTTTCTTCAGCTTCAGTTTGAACATACATATGAGCAATTGATGGTCTGTTCCACATTTGGCCGGCCCCTGGCCTTGTTTCGACTAGTGATATTGAGTTTCTCCATCGTCTCTTTCCACACATGTAGTCAATTTGATTCCTGTGTATTCCATCTGGGAAGGTCCACTTGTGAAGTCACTGTTTATGATTTTCAATGAGTAAGTCACTGTTCTTGCAAAATTTTATCATACCATCTCCAGTGTTGTTTCTATGACCAAAGCCGTATTTTCCAACTACCGATCCTTTTTATTTGTTTCAGACTTTTGCATTCTAAGTACCAGTAACGATCAATACATCTTCAGAGCATGTTTGATCAATTTTAGACTGCAGAAATTGGTAAAAACCTTCAATTTCTTCATCTTTGGCATTATTGGTTGATGCCTAAATGTGAATAATAGTTGTATTAACTGGTCTCCCGTGTAGGCGTATGGATGTTATCCTATCACTGACAGCTTTGTATTTTAGGACGGGTCTTGAAATGTTCTTTTTGGTGCTGACGTGACACCTTTCCTCTTCCATTTGTCCGTACCAGCATAGCAGACCATATGATTGTCCAATTCAAAGTGACCAATAACAGTCCATTTCATCTCACTAATGCCTAGGATACCCATTGTCAGGTGTTCTATTTCATTTTTGACAGTTTCCAATTTTCCTTGATTCATACTTCATACATTCCACATTCTGATTATTACTGGCTGTTTGCAGCTGTTTCTTCTCATTTTGAGTCATTTTATAGCTGTGACTAAAAAGCTGAAAGGCAAAAACCACAATCAGTACTGGAGATTTTTCACTATGTGGCTTCTCCTGACAATGTTAGGTAGAGTCAGTTAAGGTCACAGGCCTGGAGAGTTAGTTGAGAAGACTTCCATGGACAGAAGCCAAAGCACAAATTGTCAGTAAAAGCTGGCAATGACAATTCCTAGTACATTTTGGTCAAGAAAAATGACACAGAAGTAATAAGAGGATGATTTTTAATTTCTACTTCTCTGTATAAATGCCTACACAAATCTGAAATATGCTCACTTCTTGTTTTTCATTGCAAATAGTCTTTTATTTTCAAATAGTTTAATGGGCATTTTATTTACAAATAAAGCAAATGATACCACAGGGGCAAGTGTTCTTGCCACTTCTACTCATTCTTCCATCTTTATTTCCAGAAGTAAGATGGGAAGAAAATGTTTATCTCCTCAGTTAAAACCTTGAGTCTCGGCTTCCAGGCAAGCATCAAAACAGCAAAGAGCTGGAGAATCAAGATGGCAGAATAAGAAGCTGTCATCTTCCCTCCTTCCATAGAAAAAGTAAAAAAACACAAGCAGAAAATGGCAATGCTCACCTTGACATAGTGCTTGTGAATATCTGGGAGATCATGGTAGTGGGACAATGACTTTCAGAATGGTAGTAACACTTTGTAATTTTTTTTTTCTTGATAGTTTTTGGAACACCACTCCCTATACCATTAAGCAGCCTACTGTAAATGGTTCTGAAGTAAGGAGAGAGCACTTAATCTAGTAGGTATGGCATTTTAACCATCTATCGGACACTAATTTAGGGCATATACAGCCTCCTGAAGAGCATTGCCTCAGCCCTGCAAGGTATTGCCACCCAACTGGCACTAACTGAGTCTTCAAATGGTCATTCCATCTTTCTACCAAGCTGGCTGCTTCAGGATGGGGAACATGGTAAGACCAATGAATTCCATAAACATGGGTTCATTGTTGCACTTTGTTTGCTGTGTGGAATACCGTGACAGTGAACAAAGCATTCTGTAAACCCACAGATGGTACTTATAGTAGAAGAATTTTATACGTGGAAAGGAAATCTGTATCCAAAGTAAAACTCTACCCCAGTAAGAACAAATTGCTGCCCCTTCCATGATGGAAGTGACTGATGTAAACAAGCTGCAACCAGGTTGCTGGCTGGTCACCCCAGGGAATATTGTCCTATTTCAGATTTAGTGTTAGTCTCTACTGCTGACAGATTGATCACTCATCAGTGGCTATAGCCAGGTCGACTTGGTGAATGAAAGTCCACGTTACTGAACTCATGCAATACCTCCTTCCCTGCCACTGTGTTGACTTTTTTTCATGAGCCCATTTTTTTATTGGGTAATTACAGGAGTGGCTGGTGAATGATGCTGCCTGGTGTCTACAGAACACATCATCTTATCCACTTGATTATTAAAATCATCCTTTGCTCAGGTGACCCTTTTGTGAGCATTCACATGGAACACAAATATCTTCAAAATTTTTGCCCATTCAGAGAAATCTATCCACACATCTCTTCCTCATACCTCCTTGTCACCGATTTTCCAATCATGTTCCTTCCAAGTTCCTGATTATCCAGCCAAACCATTGGCAACAGCCCACAAATTGGTATACAATCACACAATCAGCCGTTTCTCCTTCTAAGCAAAATGAACAACCAGGTTCGCTCCTCCCACTTGGAGGGTTTTCCTTTATCATTGTCCTTCAGGGATGTCCCAGAAAGGGGCTGAAGTTATGCAGCTGTCCACTTCTGGGTGATTCCTGTATATCACGTAAAACCATCTGAAAACTAGTCCTGAGGTTTTTTTTCTTTTTTTTTTTTCTTCTTCTTCAGTAAATTGACCAGTGGAAACTCTTAGGAGGTTATAGGTACAGGCTGGGAGAGAGAAGGTTAATGTAACAGGAGTGGAGATCGTAACCATTTGGCCCACTTCCTAATGTAACTTAATTGTGTGGTCAGGGTCAGCTTGAGCCTGATCTCTTATACAGCAAGAAGGTAGAAGACCTTTTTACTGAAAACTGCAAAATACTGTAGAAAGAAATTAAAGAAGCTCTAAATAAATGGAAAAAACATTCTGTGCTCATGGATTGGTAGACTTAATTGTGTTAAGATGTTAAATCTACCCAAAGCGATCTACAGATAAAATGCAATTCCTATTAACATTCCCACAGCCTTCCCCCCCACCCCCCGAATTGGAAAGTCTATTATTAAATTCATGTGGCATTGCAAGGGTCCTGAATAGCCAAAACAATCTTAAAAAAAAAAAAAAAAAAGGGGGGTAGGAAGACTCAAAAAAGCTTTAGTAGTAAGAATGACATGGAACTATTTATAAGGATCAATTACAGGCAAATGAAACAGAATTGGAATCCTGAAATAAACCCCTACATCTATTGATTTTTAAATCAATATGTACAATTGATTTTTGATAAGGATACTGAATCTATTTATGGAAAGGATGATCTCTTCAACAAATTCCACTCAAACTACTGGATTTCTAAGGGCAAAAGAATGAAGCTAGTCCCATAATACCTCGTGCCATATACAAAATTTAACTCAAAATGGATCAATTTTCTAAATATAAGAGCTAAAACACAAAGCTTTTAGAAAAAAACCATAAAGATAAAGAGCTTCAAGACCTTCTTTTAGGTAGTGGATTTTTAGGTATGATGCAAAAAGCATGGTCGACAAGAGAAAAAAACAGATAAACTGGACTTTACCAAAAGTAAAAACTTTCGCGTATCAAGGGACATTATTAAGAAAGTGAAGAGACAAGATACAGAATGAGAGAAAATATTTTGAAACAATAAATCAGATTTGGGTTTAATATTCAGAATTATAAAAAACTCTTAAAACTCAACAACAAAAAAATTCAACAACAATTTAACATTGGGCAAAAGATATGAATAAACATTTCTCCAAGGAAGATATAGAAATTGTCAACAAGAACAAGAAAAAAAAAAGTTCAACGTTATTAGTTATCTAGGAAATTCAGATCAAAACCCCAATGAGAAGCCACTTCACACCTACTAATATGGCTGTTAACAAGAGAAGAGAAAGAAAAGGAAAGAAAAACAGAAAACAACAGTCAGAAATCTGAACACTTGTACATTGCTGGTGGAAATGAAAAAGAGATGAATCTGCTGTGGAAAACTATTCTGTGATTTCTAAAAGAGTTAAACATAAAAATACTATATGACCTAGCAATTTCACTCCTGGGTGTCTACCCAAAAGAATTTAAAGAAGAAACTGAAAGAAGCACGTGCACACTGGTATTTATGCAGCTGTATTCACAATAAGTAAAAAATGGAAACATCCTAAGTGCTCATCAGCAGACACATGAGCAAACTAATGGTGGTGTGTGTCTACACAGAATGGGGTATTATTCAACTATAAAAAAGTAATAATAATAATAAATGAAGGTTGGACACATGCTATGCCATGGATGAACCTTGAAGAGGTTATGCTAAGGGAAAGAAGCCAGATACAAAGGAACAAAAATTGTATGATTTCACTTATATGAGATCTCTGGAGTAGGTAAATCCGTTGAGGCACACATAGATTGGTGGTTACCACAGAATGGGAGGAGGAAGGAATGGGGAAAAATTACCCTAGGGACCCCTTAAAACTTGTGAATTGTATTTTATGGGAATTATTTCTCAAAAAAGATTGAAAATTAAAAAACAAAAACAGAGAGTGTGAACTCCAGGAAAACAAATGTGACATTTGGAGACCTAACTGGAAAGAATAAAACAAAAGCTGTTCCTAAGAGAAGACCAATAAGTGAAGATATATCAGATAATTTAATGTCCACGTTATCTGCAGGAAAAGAAAAGGAAATAAATTACCAGTCTTCAAAGGGGTGATTGTGAGGATGGTGCAGGACTGGACAGTGTTTCGTTCTGCTATACATAGGGTGGCTATGAGTTGGAAGTGACTCAATGACACCTAACAATGACAATAAAAAGGGTAGAAGTGACTGGAAGAAACAATTCCACAAAAAGGAAAAGAAGCTGATACCTTGACTTGGCTATCTGGGCCTTTCTGCTTCCAGCACCAGAGTAGGGAGAGGGAAGGTAGCTCTGGGAAACTACCAGGTCTAACAAAAGAATAGGGAAACTCTTTCTCCAAGGGGAATGCAATGTTAGAGTACAGAATTATGGCAACCGGCCTGGGTAAAAATAGCTGGAGATCAACTCTGTGGGCACTTAAAAATCAGTGAAAAACAAATTGCTGTCAAGTTGATTGTGACTCATAGCAACCCCATGTGTGCAGAGTAGAGCTGTGCTACATAGGGTTTTCAAGGCTCTGACCTTTGGGAAGCAGATTGCCAGGGCTTTCTTTTAAGGCACCTCTGGGTGAGCATTTAACCGTTTGTACCACCCAGAGTCTTGTGTGTGCTTAAGGGGAAGGAATAACCTTATTGTGGCAGATAGGACATTGTTGCTTTTTCAACATGAGATATAACACCCAATAGTTAGGTATAGGAGAGAGCTTTGTTTCATTTCAGGAACCCAGTCTCTTGCTTTTCTTTCTACACACACCTCATCCACCCTCAGCCCCTACCACCGCCTTGCTTCCAGTTGAATTAGTTCACCACAGTCTCTAAGTGCAAAGGTTTTAGGCTGTCCTTCAGGGAAGTGCAAGAGTGATGCGTTCTTCAGTACGAATGTCTCAGTCTACTCCAACTTCCTGCACTGCATCACCTATAACTGGAGATTATCTACACGTGTTAGAAGATTGTTCACTTTAGATGAAAACTTGCAAAGAGTTTTTTTTTTTTTTTTAACGCCCAGTCCAGAATAATTTACTCGTGGTCATGAGTGTGATTTTGGTTTATATCATGAAGCAATAAAAGCTTTTTTGTTAATGTTGTGAGTTATTTGCCAAAACAATATCAGCAATACATTTTGCTCCATCTATCCACAAAATACTTTCTTAATAATGAGCCTGATCAGAATAGTGTTAAATAGTCTCACTGGCCTCCATATAAGGCTCAAAAAAGACAAAACCAAACCCATTGCCATCGAGTCGATTCTGACTCATAGTGACCCTACAGAACAGAGTAGAACTGCCCCATATGGCTTTCAAGGAGCACCTGATGGATTTGAACTGCTGACCTTTTCATTAGCAGCCACAGCTCTTAATCACTACACCACCAGGGCTTCCATATAAGGCTCAGTTGTCAAAATATGAAGTAGTTCCTATCATTATATCACACAGATTATTCTTCACCTGAGTCAAAGGTGAGCAATAGAGGGTATGTGTGGCTGGGAGTTTCAGTCAGCCATCAGCTAGACATTGCACTTTGCTACACAAAGACAGAAAAAAAAAAAGTGCTCTAGGGATCCAGAGAATTCGTACAAGTTCTTCTGAAGGACTGATTGAGCAGAATACTGACTTATCTAGAAAAACGCAGGATCCCATCAAGGGAAATACAGGTTGGTGTTGCAAGAGCAGCAAGATGGTGTGAGGTTAAACTCATGAACGCAATGGATAATCATAGGGTCCAGTCCAGGATAAATGTAAAAAATTTAAGAGAAGAGCCTGGAAACTGAATGGGACAGTACCAAATACGTGTATGAGGATAGAGCTACATACACATATACATCCGATGTGATCCCCCAAAAGACCTAGAGGGTTCTATGATAAAATATTGTGAAAATAAGAAAAAATTAAGAAAACTAAGACAAAATTCCCCTGGACATCAAAACGCTTTTTCTGTCATGGTGTGTGTGTTTGTGATATGTGTGAGTATATGGGTGTGCACGGAGTTTACTGCAGAAAAGAAGACCTAGACACACATACTTAGTGTTATTTTGTTCTAACATTCATTGGCTTAAACTCCACAATATTTATATTGGGAGTAGATCTGAGAATTGTTCCTGCGTAAAACATTGCGATATAATATTAACATGACTAATCAAAATACTTAGCACGTTGCACATATCTAGTATACTAGACTTTGTAGTAGACATTCTATAGGCATTCTCAGATAGGTTTCCAAAGACACTTTTGAAATATTTACTATTATTCTCACATTAAACCAGAAACACCAAAAAAAAAAAAAGTGAGTAAAATGAGGTTCAGAGAGGGACATGATTGCCCCAGGTCACAGAGCCTGTAGGTAATAGGCTGAGGTTTTAAATCGGTCATTCTAAATCTAAAGCCCATGATTTATCTACTGTATTATAGCAGCATATCTAAGTCCCCCATATATAAAGTTTGTTCAAAGTTTTTGTTTTTGTTTTCCAACATATCTCAAGTGTCCAAGATACACAATGGAAACTTTGAGAGAAAAATCAGCATCTTGATGAAGCCAGAAGAACCATAAAACCCCTCATATCAAACATCAAAGAAACGCAACCTGGCCATCTGGAAAATGGTTTAGCTGTTCCTTCAGGACCGTATTTGGCAAGCTTCCCCTTACAAACTCTTTCACATGCTGTATTCACTTGGGAGGACCTCAGAAAATCAGTGGGTAAGAGTGATGACGCAGCTTGAGCCAGATGTGAACAGGCCGCACAGACAGTAGGGAAAATGGAAGGTTTGTGTAATTAGTGGAACGGGAATCACCAAATCGGCGCTGAAAGCCACTCCTTAGTTCGCTCCTGAAACTGCACTGGGCAGAAAGCTTTTATTTTTAAGAAAAGGGTCCTCTTACATATAGAACTGGACTGAAAGCAAGCACATTAAAACAAGAAGGACAAAAAAAAAAAAAACAGTGGGGAAAGTTCAAATCCACCCCCTGCATGCTGGATGAGGAGGAGGGAAAGTACTAATATAAGATTTCAGAAGCCACTTGTATCAGCCTGGGTTCTCCAGAGAGACAGAACCAATTCTCTCTCTCTCTTTTCATATAGATAGCTATAGATGTATATTAGGTAATGATATAGATATGGATATTTTTATAAATCTTATTAAAAAATTCTTTATTACACAGATAAAATCAGAGAAAAAACTCAACTGTTTATTTTGAAAGAAAAATCATTAAATGAGTCTAATTTGTCTGTTGTTTTACTGTTTATTACATGTATTTGCATTCCTACATAAGAATTCTTCTCAGCTAGCATTTTCTGTAACAAGCAATTTCTGTACTAAAGATTAGTATAATTAAAGAATATAAGTTAATTTTCTCTGTTTTCTAGGAATTTGTGGGGATTATTAGATTTACGAAGGCACTTAAAAATCTGTACACTAGTCAGAACATAGCTTTTTTTTTTCATACTGACAATATACAATTTAATAATACCTCCAAAAGTGGAAAAATATTTTAGACTTGCACAACAAGAGCTAAATGTTTTTCTGAATTCTAGCCACACAGACTGAAAATGCTAATACTTTCTGTTATACAGCCTCAGAAAAGGGTCAAAAGTAAACAAGACAAAGACTACCTGGTTCAGTACTCAAAGAGCTTTTCCCCTTCCCATGGGCTCAAAATATTTTCTTAATTGATTTGAACTTACAAATAGAGAAAGTAGATGACAAAATAATCAAAAATAGGTTAACAAACCACATTCTTTATTGTCCCTCAGACAATAGAAATCATAAATTAATTACATCATAAAACGATACACCCAACTCCTGCTGCCACTAATGGGGACTAACTTATGGCCTTGCACAAACCAGATTTTTATAGACCTACGGTGTTTTCTCCACATACAGTCAAGTGCAGCTTGTGCTTGGAGACAAGACACAGAGTTACTAGTCCCTGTTGTAGAAAGGGACACAGCCCTGGCCATGATTTAACCAGACAGGGAAAGGATAAAGACTCAGTCAGAAACAAGAAGGAAAACATGAAATTAGACTATCAATAACAATAAAAACTAAAGAAGTGCAATGTCAGCAAAAGTAAGTTCTAGTCTTACTTGGGAATCATGCTAGAAACAAAGAAAATATATGCTTTGGCAAAAATAGTCTACGAAGTATACTCAACCAATGCATTTTTATGGGCTCTATCAAAAAAAAAATTGTTTTTTTTTTTAATCAGGTAAATACATTTGGACAATAGGGATGAATTGTCCAAAACTATCAGATTATAAGTTGAAAACATGAAAATCATGACTCTCATACAAGTGTAGAACAAACATGACAAAGTTTTATTAACTCAATAAAGAGGAAATCAGTAAAACAAGGCATTTGCAAGAATTATTTTTAGATAAAAAATAGAATAAGATTGTTAGGCTAAAAATAGAACTTACTGATGGTCGATAGAACAATGGACTCAAAACCTTTGGACTTATGTTTTCAACGGACGGATATCTACAAGTTAACAAGTAATTGCTCAATGTCTGGGCTCTAAGCAATAAGAACACTGGTGAACTTCCCTAGACAATTAAAAAAAATAAATCTGTCAAAAATAGATGAATGCTCCAGTGGGTGTGCTCTCTTTTCCCTTATTTCCATGATTTTGATGCTTTTTCTTAACACTCTAATTTAGTCTTTGTAGTTAGCGGTCATTGGCCTATTTTATTTTTAATATGTACTTATGTAATAAGGATTCTTATTAAATCTGACTTAAACTGAAATATGTTTTTCAATACCTTCATTTTAATATTCCTGAAAGTGTTATTATTATCATTGTATTATTATTCAAGATTTCATCTTTGCCCACTAATCATTAAAATAAAAATAACCTTAAGAATCCCAAATGATTTTTTTTAATTTAATCCAATTTGAATTATCAGGTGTTTCTAAGAAAAAAAGCACACCGATATATCCCATTTAGGGAATAAAGAATGATTTCTGCTTTGAAATGACATTGAGTAAATATCTGTTATTAATATTTTAATGCTTTCTTACCATTGAATTAATTAAATTACTTATTAAGTAACTCTTAATTAGAGTTATCAGAGGTGAATCAATAGCAAGTAATGACAACAATTAGAGTTACGGACAATTTCCAATAAAGTCGAGTTTCTTTTCCAATACTGTTAATTAAAAGGCCCAGAAATAAATTATGCAAAACCTATAAAAATAAAACTTTGTGATCCTTCTTCAATAATAGAGAGGAAATATGAATAAAATATTGGCAAATCACACTAATTGATATATACACACAGTCTGTTAGAATTTTGTTTTTTAATATACTCTGTATATAAACATATATACAAATATAGATATATATATATATGATCTACAGCTGTCATAGAATTTAGGTGTTTTATGCAATTATTTATTATTCTTATTACATATTTAACACTGGCCTTCAGTTTTGTCATTTTCTTTCACTCAAAAGGCTGTAAATTGAAACCATGCAAGAATATTCAAATATTCAAAGACAATGTGCTCACAAAAACTACTTCACAAAATAAACTTTTCTCCTCTCATCGAATACATGAGGAGGTAGGTGTCTCTGTCTGCCATTTACGTCTAGAGCATTTCAGAAACTGAAGAAGAGGTAATCCCTGTAGGCACCATCAGTAATGAACATTTCGACATTTCATTTATCAGTTTCTTTATTTTGTCAAGAGCAGTGTTCTAGAACAAGAGAATCTTGAAGAAAAGCTTTTGTCTCTGTCTGAAGAGAATGTGTTCTGAGAATAACAGAGTAACTAAAAAGGAAGACTTACCAGGATTTTATTATTTTTAGAATCATTTCTTTTTTTTTCCCCCTAGTCCTAAATGTACATTAGTCCTAAATGTACACACATAGTGATATGTTTAAATAAATAACTGCCCATTTCCCCTGAGGGTAGTTTCCATATTTGTACTACTACCAATATCAGACCCTCATGTCAGAGTAGAGCTGTGCTCCAAAAGGCTTTTAATAGCTGATTTTTTGGAGGTAGATTGCCAGGCCTTTCTTCTGAGGTACCTCTGAGTGGATTTGAACCTCCTAACTTTTGTTTAGCAACCCAGAGTGTTAACTATTTGCCCTACCCAGGACATATTTATACTAAAAAAAAATTTATACTACCATGCTTTTATTCTTTCTACGCTTTTTATGGGAATTAAGGCAGATGGAAGTCAAATTACATTAAGTAAAAGTAAGTGAAAATTTTGTGTATTACTTCACAAATTCCATTCTTTTTAAGATTATTTTTGCTTGCATTTCAAGTAAGGCATTCCCATGCTTACTTTCTGAGAATAATGAGAGCTTTGTCTCAGACCCTGTATTTGCCAGTAATCACCAGTTTAGATGAGAGACGAGAAAGGAGAGGAAAGTTGCTTGTCAGTGTCTTGGAATTCCCAGAAAGATGGGGAGGAGGTGGCCAGGAAAAAGCACACTATATTTGATTAATAAAAAATTGCTCAGAAGAAATGAAATAAAATAGATTAAACAAACTCGATTTAGAAGTTCACATGCTTTCCCAAAGTTGGTAGAGAAATTTTCTAACCAATGTTCAGAATTTATTGTAAAGTTGAAGGGAGCTCATTAGTCCTTCCTGAAATTCTTGGAATCTCTTTTAGCTTTATAACAATTAGCTGTTTGAGTGCAGCCTTACTTTTTGTAGCAATTAACTCTGTGGCAAAATCCCTTGTTAAATTGTCTTTGGATAATATGTACAAGACTATCAGCAATTGTTTTCCTATAACTAAGTTTTTGTTATTTCTTTGGCCTTTGTGTTATTACAAAATATTGTTGTTTCCATATATAGGAGGGGCCAATTCCCCATTATTGTTCAAGTAAGCCAGAGACCAGAAAGATGCAATTATAAATGCATTATAGATGCTTTTCCCTCCCTCGTTTGGGTTAATTACGAAAAACAATGAAGTATTCTGACTGCTTCAATCTATCTTGTGACTTGACATTTAAATACCATTCCCCATGAAGGCTAGAGAAATCTGTATCTTAGAAGAGGGAAATAAAATACTGTGCTTTTGAATACTGACAATTTAATTCATATCCATGAGCTTTCAAAAATTATTTCCAGGCTTTTAAGATAGATGGAACTGATTCTTTCAAAGAGAAGCAACAAAAACCCTAATTGTTGAGACATTTGGTTACAAAAGAATGTCATCTATTTATCTGCTGTATATTCATATGCCATTTTGTTGCTATTTGCATGAAGCTATCTTCTCATTTCTACCAAGGCTGACTCAGGAATATATCCTCATGGTAAGGCAGCTTCTTTTCCCTTCACTCCCTTTGCCATTATGGCCCCAGAAAGAGGGCAGGTTGAATGCTGCTTTGGGGAGGAGAAAGAGGATATAGGGCAATTTCTTTACAGTCAGGAAGCAAGGCAAAGAGAAAGCCCACCTGTTCACTTCCAGTGGACTTTGTTAAGGAGATGAAGACAGAGGCAGGGATAGGAGATAAGATGCCAGGTTCATTATTATTAACCTGGAAATCAACTTTGGATAACATGGAGTGATCTAGATAACATCGAGATAAATATTATGAGGTACTTGAGAGTATCAAAGCTTCAGGCCTATTTATGAAAAACACCTTGTATTGCAGACCTCTTGAAGAAGCCAACCACTGGCCACACCCAGACGGGGGTGAACCGTTGGTCAGAGGCAGTGTTCTTGGTTCCTATACCCTGTGTGATGATTATTGGTGCTTTCTTAGATTAGGAGATGAGCAAGTGTTGAAATGATCAGGGAACCGATGTAGAGTCAACATAAAGATGAAGGCCTGTGGTTTTGACAAAAAGACTGTAAGAGAAAAGGACTTCCCAAATCTCAGCAGATATCAAGGATTTTGCAATTCAGTAGTGCATATCTGATGAAGAGCCTCAAAGTCAAAAAGGATCTTAGGCAGAAACTATCAAAATGAAAACTGGACAGTTCATGGCCATCCCCCTCCTTCGTCACCATAAGATTATAAAAAAATATGAGATGGTCTACTTGAATGGAAACCCTGGTAGGGTAGTGGTTAAGAGCTACAGCTGCTAACCAAAAGGTTGGTGGTTCGAATCTACCAGGCGCTCCTTGGAAACCCTACGGGGCAGTTCTACTCCGTGCTGTAGGGTCGCTATGAGTCAGAATCGACTTGACGGCAATGGGTTTGGTTTTTGGTTTGGTCTACATGAGTACCATCTTGGAGAAGAACTTGGAGAAACTGAGGTAGTCCACTTATGTTTAATATGTTGCTCTAAAACTTAAGATGAAATAAGTATAAGAAGTACTTTAATATATTTTTCAGGTATAATTTTGGATTATTTTTTATCTTGAGAAAATTACTCAAGAGAGTCTGAGGTATTCCAAAGAGAAGATCTGAACTGAAAGAGATATTTAAACTGAGAGACTGAAATACTGACATATTTTAAAAGCCTCTTCTCTTTCCCAACCACCACGCAGTGATGCAGTGCTCATGAGAAATATTGAATAAGTTGTGGAAACAAAATAGAGATGCCTTTGTTTCCCCATCTGAATGGTAGTAGGTGTAATTTTTTTTTTTTTTTAATTTCACCATATAAAGTAGAAGAAAAGTTTTGTAAACCCGTCTATGTAACGCAGATAAAAGAAGGGATATATTTTATATGAAAGTTACTTGAAAGGGTTTTTTTTTTTTTTTTTTTTTTTTTTATTCTCTGAAAGGAAAGCTAATATATTTTCATTGTAGGACATTTAGAAATATGGGAGCCCACACTGAATAATCCGTGGATATATTGGGTTGTCATCTTATTTGGAATAGTGTTGATGAAGGACAGTACTATAAATCAGAGTATTTATTGACCAAAGCCACAAAATTGCTGTGACTTTAGTAGTCTTTCCTTGCTCACATATCAGGTAAATTCAGCCTCTTTTTACGCTAGCTAGTAGTCTTTGAAAGTGCATTTGCTGAGTATGAAAATACACTCTTATATTACTTCAGCTTCTCTGTGATTAATTAGTGCTGTGTTTGCACCCATTTCTTTAAAAAGCAAAGTCACGAGAGTCATCACTGCAGCTGAGGAAGGTGTGATTCCCTGGATCACTCAACTAGTTATCAGATGAGCCAGAACTAGACCACATTTAGTGTCAAATATAGGATTTTTCTTAAAACCTCATCTTTATTTTTATGTTTAACTTAAGGCTCTAAAGCTTCAAATGAAATAAAGTATAATGAGTACTTAAAAATATTTTTCTGTTTTTACTTTGAGAAATTAGTATTTACTCAAATTGCATTGTAATTGGTATGGAAAGATTCTTTGGTCAGATTACATGGACATAAAACAACAGTCAAATAATAGCAAGGGACAGCAACAAACTCCAAATGGCTTAAGCAAACTGGCATAATTGGGCAGACTGCCTTCAGGCCTGGCTGGATATTGAGGCTTAAACAATGTCATCAGAACTCTATTAGCTTCATTGGCGTTAAACTCTGATCATATGTTGTCAGTAAAAGCTTCTCTCCAACATAATCCCAGATTGTTCAGTGCTTCTTACTGGCCTCTCTTGGCTCTTGTTCCAACCCCACATCTATCACTGTAATCGGAGATATATGCAAGGGTACAGAGAACCCTGGAGATAGGGTCAGGTATGGATTCAGAGTAAGAAAATACTACTGTCCTCAAATTTCAGAGTGCTATTACAAGAGAAAAGGAGGGTGGATGCTAGGAAAGAGAGAATGCCACCACATTCATTCATTTATTCATTCAACAACTATTTATTGCGTGTCTACTAGGGGAAAAGCATGGTTCTTGACCTTGGAAACTAAGCAAAGACTAAGACAGGACAGTCTCTTCCTGAGGGAACCTTCTTTGCATAAGATGGTAGAAAATAAGCACCAAAACAACTAGATAGGATTATGGGCCATGACTCATGGCAATCCTGTGTGTTTCACAGTAGAGCTGTTCTGTACAGCTCTGTGAGTCAGAATGGGCTCTATGGAAACTGGTTACTTACTGACCATGAAGAAAAATGAAGGAAGTTAAGGTACTGGTGAGCAGTATTATGTTAAACAAGGTGGCCATTAAATGGTATTCAGATAAGAATTCATAACAATATTATATATTGAATTTGGGGAACATTACTCCTTGCTTTTCAGTTGTAAATTAATGACAGAAGTCTAATATTCAAGTAGATTTCTACTAACTTTAAAAGAATCCTTGACAGTAATTGTCTTAGTTATCTAGTGCTGTTATAACAAAATACCACAAATGGATGGCTTTAACAAAGAGAAATTTATTGTCTCACAGTTTAGGAGGCTAGAAGTCTGAATTCAGGGAGCTACTCCAGGGGATGTCTTTCTCTCTCTGTTGGCTCTGGGGGAAGGTCCTTGTCATCACTTTTTCCCAGTGGGGGAGCTTCTTAGTACCTGGAACCCTGGTCTAAAGGACATGCTATTCTCCTGGCTCCTGTTTTTTGGTGATATGAGGTCCCCATGTCTTTCTCTCTTCTTACTCCTCTCTTTTATATTTCAAAAGAGATTGGTTTACACATTCTAATCTTGTAGATTGAGTCCTGCCTCAGTAACATAACTGCCACTAATCCTATCTCATCAACATCATAGAGACGGGATTTATAACACATAGCAAAATCACGTCAGATGACAAAATGGTGGACAATCACACAATACTGGGAATCATGGCCTAACCAAATCGATTAGCATATTTTTGGGGGGACAGAATTCAATCCATGACAGTAATATATGTAGGTTCCTCTGTGTGTGTGTGTGTGTGTGTGTGTGTGTGTATACACATATGTTCCCATATACATGTATGTATATGTGGGAAGGGAGGGAGTGTACTATGGGATCCTATGTATTAAAAATTGTACCACCAATTATCCTCAGCATTAGTGAGTGTATTTTAATAAGTTATCTGTATTCTGGCTAACTTTTCTTGTAGAGAACAGTGTAACTGGCTTTTAAACATATTAAACTTGTGATCTAGGTCAATATGCTCTCTCAAGGAAGTAAAGTTTTAAAATACTATTGATGAGATTAGTACAAACCTGATGGTACAAATAATTAACATGCTTCCTGCATAGGAACTAAGGCCTGGTGATCTCCTTCCGAAAAACAAACAAAAACAAGTTTCTTAGGCATCTCAAAAAAAAAAAAAAAAGAAAAGAAAGAAAGAAAACCCTATAGAGCACAGCTCTAATTTGACACACATATAGTAATTATGAGTCAGGATCCACTAAACAACTGTTTTTGCTTTTTTAAAAAAAAAAAACCAATAGCCATTATAGCCGATAATCAGAATAGAATGATAGAATGAGTTCAGGAAGTTTTATGATAATATTTTGCTTCTAGGATTACTATTTTCATGATTTTTCACCATCCTTGCTTCTGAGGAGCATTCTTGTTGTACCGCTTTATTTGTTCAGATTTCTTCATTCTTTTGGCACTCCGTGGTATATTCAGCCTTCTTTGCCAACAACACAATTCCAAGTCATCAATTCTTCAGTCTTCCTTATTCATTGTCTAGCTTTCACATGCATATGAGGCAATTGAAAATACCATGACTTGGGTCAGGTGGTCCTTAGTCCTCAAGGTGGCATCTTTGCTTTTCAACACTTTAACAAGGTCTTTTGCAGCAGATTTGCCCAATGCAATGCGTCTTTTGATTTCTTGACTGCTGTTTCCATGGGTGTTGATTGTGGATCCAAGTAAAATGAAGTTCTTGACAGCCTCAATCTTTTCTCCATTTATCATGATGTTGCTTATTTGTCCAGTTGTTAGGATTTTTGTTTCTTTATGTTGAGGTGTAATCCATATTGCAGGCTGTGGCCTTCAATCTTCATCAGTAAGTGCTTCAAGTCCTCTTCACTTTCAGCAACAAGGTTTTGTCACCTGCATAACATAGGTTGTGAATGAGTCTTCCTCCAACCCTGATGTCCCATTCTTCTTCATATAGTCCAGCTTCTTGGATATTTGCTCAGCATACAGATTGAATAGGTATGGTGAAAGGATACAACCCTGATGCACACCTTTCCTGACTTAAAACCATGCAGTATCCCCTAATTCTGTCTGAACAACTTCCTCTTGATCTATGTACAGGTTCCTCAAGTGTTCTGGAATTCCCATTCTCTGCAATGTTATCCATAATATGTTATGATCCATACAGTCGAATGCCTTCGCATAGTCAATAAAACGCAGGCAAATATCTTTCTGGTATCTCCGCTTTCAGCCAGGATCTATCTGATATCAGCAATGATATCTCTGGTTCCATGTCCTCTTCTAAATCCGGCTTGAATTTCTGGCAGTTCTCTGTTGATACGCTGCTGCAGCCACTTTTGAATGATCTTCTGCAAAATTTTGCTTGTGTGAGATATTACACATAAGCCTCTGCTGTACAACAAACTGACGGACATGTGGCCGTCACAGGTTATAGAGTTGCTAAACTTTCCACCAATAACTATTTCCTCACCCTCTTTCAAACTTTCTTCAAGAGTCTCAGTGTGGTCCTTCAGTCCTCTGCCCACCACCCAGTTCCAAAGCCAATGCCACATACTTTGAGTTCAGTTACAGCACCATCACACTTTCAACTAACAAATTCTGTTTTGGTTAGCTATTGCTGTGTAACTCAAACCAACCCTATTCTTAATTATTTAAAACAACAACAATTACTTATTTGCTCATGCTTTTATGATTTGAGCAGCACTTGTCAGAAACAGCTTATCTCTGTTCCAAATGATGTCAGCTGGAGAATTCATTTCCAAAATGACTCACTCACATAGCAAGCAATTTTGTGCTTGTGCTCTTGCCTGGGAACGATACTTCTCTGCCATACGTAGTTGCTTGAGTTTTCTCAGTTTCACAATTGGGTTCCAAGGAGAAGGAATCGGAAGCCACCAACTATCTTAAAGGCTAGATCCGGATCATGTACTTCACCTCTTTTATCATATTCTATGAGTCAGAACAATTGCAAGCCAGTCCAGATTGAAGAGGGTGAATTGACAGAGCATTTTTGGCCCTTTTGAGTCTACCACAGTGCTTAAATTTCAGTTTTAAATCTACATTTACCACCTTCCACTAATGCTAAAATTATACTATCTTTAGATTTCAGACAATCTACATCGTAAATAGAACCATGAAAGAACAAAATTGGAAATCTTTAAAAAAAAAAAAAAAAACTCGAGATTTGCTTGTGAATCCTGTATAACTCAGCAAAATCTGGTAGGTAAGCAATTGTATGAAAAAATTAAGATACACATTTATGCACAATAATTCAAATTCCCATTTGTGGTTATAGGAGAGAAGGGGAGCCAGTAAAATTTATCTGCATATCTAGCCCAGGCTAAACCAAATCAAACCCAACACGGTTGAGTTGATTCCAACCCATAGCAACACTAGAGGACAGTGTAGAACTGTCCCATAGGGTTTCTAAGAAGCAGCTGGTAGATTTGAACTGCCGACTTTTGGTTAGCAGCCATAGCTCTTAACCACTATGCCACCAGGGCTGTCAGGCTAGAGAGACATAAAGTTGCCTAGGGAAACCTAAGAATTTGGTATCCAGGTAAACTGATAATTTTGTACCATTCAAATCTATATTCTTTATTTTTCCAACAATTTGTTGCATAGGATTTGGAAACAAACTTTTTTTTTTTAATTAAGAATTCTATATTAAAATAGTTTTAAACAGTAATTTGCTTCCACTAGTCAAAGCAGAATCAAATGTGGAAAAAATAAATGCTTCCATTTTCTTGTATGTATTCTACTTTAATTTAGATTTTTTTTTTTTCTCTTAGTGGGTTTGCATAAGGCATGTTGGTAGAATGATGCTTATAAAAACCATGAAAAAAATTTTTGTTTGGCTATATTACTCCCAAGAATAATAAACAAATTTTTATTTCATTAGAGGAATATTTGTTACAGATGTGTCTGTGAATACATGCATGTATGCATTGATTTTAGTAATTTTGAAGGCACGGCCCTGACTTCCAAAAGTTTAAATTGTATTTGTTAAAAGTGTAACAGAAATGCAATCTCCTTTTCTCTAAAAAGTCATCTATTGTATTTCATAGACCAACTCCAAGTATCTCTTACCTCTTTAGATTAGAGATATAACTTTGTATGATATTAAAATTCAAAGTCTCATTGTTCATTTTCCGGAAAAGTCAAGACATATTAAAGGACTCTCTTAATTTACTATTAAGCCTTTGGGGCCCTGGTGGAGCAGTGGTTAAGAGCTTGGCTGCTAACCAAAAGGTCAGCAGTTCGAATCACCAGCTGCTCCTTGGAAATCCTGTGAGGCAGTTCTACTCCATCCTGTAGGGTTACTATGAGTTGGAATCAACTTGAAGGCAATGGTTTTGGTTTTGGTTGGGGGGGGTTAGGTTTGTTTTATTAAACCTTCAGTATGGATTATACCTCAACATAACAAAAATTCTCACAACTGGACTAATAAGCAACATCATGGTAAACAGAAAAAACACTGCAGTTGTCAAGGATTTCATTTACTTGGATTCACAATCAACACCCATGGAAGCAGCAGTCAAAAAATCCAATGACATGTTGCACTGGGCAAATCTGCTGCAAAAGTGATTTTAAAGTGTTAAAAAGAAACAGTGACACCTTGAGAACTCAGGTGCGCCTGATCCAAGCTGTGGTATTTTCAATCGCCTCATATGTATGGGAATGCTGGACAATGAATAAGGAAGACCAAAGAAGAATTGATGCATTTGAATTATGGTATTGGCCAAGGATACTGAATATATCTTGGACTTCTAGGAGAACAAACAAATCTGTTTTAGAAGTACAGCCAGAGTGCTCCTGTAAGCCAGGATGGAGAGACTTCATCTCGTGTACTTTGGACATGTTATTAGGAGGGATCAGGCCCTGGAGAAGGACATCATCCTTGGTGAGGTACATGGTCAGCTAAAAAGAGGAAGACCCTCACAAGATGTATTGACACAGTGGCTGCAACAATGGACTCAAGTATAGCACGATTGTTAGAATGGCGCAGGACCGGGCAGTGTTTCTTTCTGTTGTACATAGGGTCACTATGAGTGGAAACTGACCGATGGCATCTAACAACAGTAACAATTTTCAATCTTTAAGGAGGAATGGTGGTGCAGAAATCCCTCTCCGTGGGAGAAAGATGTGGCAGTCGGCTTTTGTAAAAATTTCAGTCTCGGAAAACTTACGGAGCAGTTCTATTCTGTCCATTAGGGTTGCTGTGAATTGGAATTGTCTCCACAGTAATGGGTTTGGTTTTTTGGTTTGTTAAACTTTTGATACAGTTGGAAACTCTATTTGTAGGTTTAGAATATTCACTCACCTATGTGCAGAAGAAACCTTCTTTTACATTTCAAAAGGCAATTCCAGCCTGTTACCACTTTTTATGCTTCAAGTAAGAATCGCATTGTTTCCCCTTAAATTGATTTCTTTTTTTGATAGACAAGGTAGATCATGCTAGCACTGAACATTTTCTCAGAGACTTAGTGCCATTTTAACAACTTGAGATTTCCAACAGCATTTAAGAGACGAGCTTTAGTGAAATTTCTGTCATTGAAAGAATTTAAGGATGCTAAGATCACAATAATTTGAAATATATTTGATTCTAAGCAGTTTATAAATGGTGAAAACTCTTGATCTTTTATTATACCAACAACATTAATGCTTTTTTTCCAGAAGGATATTAATATTTTTGATCAATGAAGTGACACACTAAAAATGTTTTCAGGCAAATTCATTTTCTAGGATGAGTATAAGTAATTTAAAGTAATTTAAAGAATTCACTCAGCATAATTAGTTTTAAATTTTTCAAATTTTTTGTGTATTGAAGTTAGCTCTGAGATTCAAGATGAATTTTTTTTTCTTTCAAAAATGAACTCATCAGAAACATAAGAACAAACATTGATAGCACTCTGACAGAGAGTAAATTTGAATTTACAGAGCAGTGATACTTCTTTTTGCATCATGGATCCTTTTAATAACTTATGTGTTCATTCTACACATATATAGCGAGTACCTGTTATGAACCTGCTCTGAGACCAGCTCCACGGGTGTGCAACTCCTGTAGTTACACAGGACTCCATGTTCAGAAGAACCCAGAACTTGGTTTAATACTCTGCTGTTGCTGCCTTGACATTCTTAATAATTTTTTACCAAGGGGACCCATGTTTTACACTGGGTCCTGAAGATTGTCCATCTTGCCCTGTGTACTTCATGAGCTTTGACCTCGGGAGCTTCTTTTCTACTTGAAGACAGAGAAAGAAGTGAGTTAGACAAATCTATAACTAAAAATTACAGTGAGTAGCATAAAAGAAAAAAGAGCATTATGAAGACTAAAGGAAAAAGTTTTTAGCACAAGTTAAATTGTTTGGTCTGAATTGTCTATCTAAAACGGCAAACTATCATCTAAGATGTGAAGACTGAGCAGGCCATTTCTGCACTAAGTCAGGGAAAGAGCCTTCAGTGCTTAAGAAAGATATTGACCAAATGGTCTAAGTCAGAGGTGTTAGACATAGAGCTTTTCTTTCAAGCCGCTGCCAACTCCTTGACTCCGCCAGCTGTCAACTCCTTCAGGGTTTACTTCAGCAGCTCTGAGCCACTCCACCCAAGGTCCGTGCTCTTTGCAGGTCAGCTCATATCTTACACACTGAACTCCATCTCAGCATCTTCTTCTGGAGAACCCAACTTGTGACAGTTGGTTCCAAAAGTAGTCCAAGAATGCAAGTTATAAAATGGTGTATGGGGACTAGCTTACTTACCACTCACTTGGCAAAAAGGACCCCACCAATAGCAGTAGGTAGAGCACAGACAGCAACTGGCACAAGATAGTGTTCTGATTGTTAAAATCTTCACCTGTGCTAAATTGGGATGGTTTACCATGGATGACAATGCACTAAAGGAGCAGTGTATCAGGTGTTTGGGATTTTGGGAAGAAAAAGGAGATTGGTTGGCTCTTTATAAGGACCAATGATACTCTACAGAAAGATAACAAACAACTGAGGCAAACAGGCAAAATAACAAAAACTAAAAATCCAGATTTGGGAGCCAGATAGCCTCTTTACTTGCACACAAAAACAGCCCTTATCTCTTTCTTTAGGAGTCAGAGGGCCATTCTCAGGATTTAAATAGTAAGTATGGTTGAACTTCAAGGCGTTTAAATACCCAGCCAAGGCAAGGCCCTCATTGGCAAAGCTGAGGTGTTGACGTGTGAGATGCAGCCCTCTGGCAAATGTCTTTACATAATTTGATACCCTAGAATCTTCTGATCTTGGATATCTGGCACATCCCTTCCCCTTGAAAGCTAGCACATTCTCTCCAAATGTTCAAGGAAAAATAAAGAGACTTCTGCACATGTCAGCATACACCTTTCTCAGAACCTACTCAAATACCCACTCATAGCTAGCAGGCCAATAATGAGGGTTAAATTTTAACATAATCCAACTGGAACATGCTTTGCCAGAGAAAGGGAGCTAAAACTATACCCAAGGTACTAGATAGCATGTACCAGCAAAGCCAGAGAAGTATGTGTAAAATTGGATACCAAGAGTCCTTAATTATGGGAGTGGGGATTAAAAATTGGCATGAACTCCAGGACATGACACAAACTCACTACTAGCATGGTTCCTAGAAGCATGCAAAAAGTGAGGGCCCAAACCGAGGGGTGTTAAAATGCAGAATTGTCATGGTACCATGGAAGTAGGATTAAAAAGCTCAGGGGAACTAGGAGGCAGTACAGAAGCACTAAACACAATACCAGGCCAATTAACTGGGATGTCTCATGTAACCCTGATCATAAATCTTCAAACTAAAAAACCAAATCCCATGAGGTATTTGGTTGTACATAAGCAGCCTCAACAGCTTCTCTTTTGTTGTAAACACATCTGTCACCCAATATTCTCCAATTCAACTTTTTACAGGTGTACAATTGCAATTACATTAGTTGGCTGTGAACACTACCCTTAATCAATGCGTAGTTTGTTGAGCAGCCATCCGAGGCATGACAATTGGTCTCTATTCACCTGGAGAAACAGAGGAAGAAGAAGAGTCAGGAATAGGAGAAGGAAATGGAATGTGTGGCAAACCGCCTCCATGAACAACTCCCCCTTTGCCATGAGACCAGAACTGGATGGTGCCCAACCACCACTAGTGAACATTTTGATCAAAGATTCTATAGAAGAATCCTAATAAAAATGGGAAAATGCAGAATGGAATTTCAAAATCTCATGGAATCCAGATTTTCTGGAGCCATGGAGGCTAGAGGAACCCTTAAAACTATTGCCCTGAAATAATCTTTAAACCTTAAACCAAAAGTATACCCTGAAGTCTTTTTAAACCACACAGTAGTTTAACTTAACTAGTAAAGAATGTCTACCTGAGCATTGTGCTCTTTTAAGAATTATCTATATGGGATCAAATTGACAACAACAACTCAAAAGATTAGATAGGAAGCTTAAGGGACAGTGCATTTATGATAATGGCAGAGCAAAAATTCAGGAAAGGGTAAGGATAGTTTTACAGCTTGAAGAATGTAATCGATGTCACTGAATTGTACATGTACAAACTGTTGAATTGGTGTGTGTTTTGCTGTGTATCTTAACAACAAACAAAGTAAAATATAATTTAAAAAATGCTCAGGAGAGGTGTATGCTGGATGGTTTTTGGGTATGCAGGCAGAAGAACTTCCAGATGATGCTTTGCCCTAGAAGGCCTAGAGGACAATTACCAATGCCATAAAGAATGAACCAGGGGTACAAGCCTTAATAGATAGTTTAGTAGTTGCTGTCTTTTGTAGTTCAGAGTTGATGGTAGGCAAAGCGATTATGGAACTAGGTTACTAATAGCAATGGAAATGATGGGGCCTGTAAACAAACCTCTAGGCCAGATACTATTGTTTAAAATCCAGTCACACTCATGACAGAGTGGCATAAAAGGGAATCTGACCTACAAACAATTATAGATAGTTAGTGGAATATACCATCCTTAGTGATCTGTTCCTGTAAAGATTATAGCCTAGAAAACCCTATGGGGAAGTTCTACTCTGTCATACAGGGTCACTAAGAGTTGGAGTCTACTCAGCCCACAACAATAACAACCGACACAAAATACATGGGCAACCAATAAGGGCACCACTTACTTGTACCAACAGAAGAAATCAAGGGTGAATGACTAGGAGACAGATATCCCAATAAAAGGTTAGAATCCCTTGGCCAGTTTCAGAGCTAAAACAGTTTTTAGACCCAGATGTGGCCAGGTTTTTTGGAGGAAGACCTTGCAACACCAAGGCGATGCTCTTTTTGAATAAGTATTCAGTGGAGTGATTCCTTTAATTCTTGCTCAAAGAAACTAGGCCCTGGGGAAAAAGAAACATTCAATTATTTCAAGGACTTGAATTGACATTGATATAAGAAACCTTAAGTATCATAACAATTTTCTTATTAAATTTGGGACATGAGGGGCCAAATAATAAGTGAAGTCCTGACGAATATCTAATTAACAGTGGGTGTGCTGTGTCCATAGACTCCTAATGGTCATTTTCTCTGTGCCTGAATGAATGAATAATTAGGATTGACATATTTGGGAGTTGGCACAAACCTCACATTGAATACTTGGTCTGAAGGGAAGACATTATATTGCGGAAGGTCAGGTGGAAGTCTATGAAACTATGACTCACCCCCCTAAAAATGCAAATTGAAAACAATGTAACATTCCACAAGTAGTTGCAGAGATCAGTGTCATCCTTAAAGACCTAAGATGCAGGGATGGTATATCCTGTCATACCGCTATTTCATTAGGCTGGCTCCTAAAGATATCTGCTGAATCTTAGAGAAGCTCATTAAAAACTAAATCAATTACCCTAAATGCAGTCCTGATGCCAGAAAAGATATCGGTGTTAGCAAAAATGAATACCATCTTGGGTACATGGTATATCACTATTTATTTGTGAATGCTTTCTTTGTACCTCAATCAGAATAGGGATCAGACAGTTTGACTTCACACAGAAAACAGCTGCACAATCACAGTTTTGCCTTAGGTCCACCCTCTGACATAATATAGTCCAAAGAGATATATGTCAGCTGGCTTCTCATAGATCATTACAAGGATTCACTATATCAATTACATTATGTTTATTGGCCGGATAGAAAGAGGAAGCCAGCACACTGGAAGCTTTGGTAAAATACATGCTCTCTAGAAGGTAGGAGATAAACCCTTATGTAGTTGTTGGGGCCTGTCACATTGGTAAAAGTGTTGGAAGTCTGGGAGTCATCATTTTAGTGGGAAAACCCCTCCAGAGTAAAGAAATATTACTAAATCTTGCACCCCCAACCAAAAAGAAGGAAGCATGCCTATAGAACCCTTTGCACTCTGGAGGGAGTGTATTTCCCACCTAAGGGCACAACATATGGGTTATATACCATATAGCCCATTCACTGAATGACATGAAAGTTGGCCACCTTGAGTGGAACTGTATATGAATAACAGCCAACATAAAGCTAATTAGCAAAATGTGAAGATAACTCATATCCCCTGTGCTGCGATGAATTATTTAATATAGCTCTTCTAGCCATGGTCTTTGTGACTCACATACAATGATTGAGTGGGAGCATGCAAATCTAGTATATGGAACCTGTGATGGTTTGGGTTATGTGTCAACTTGGCTAGGCCATGATTCCCAGTATTGTATGGTCGTCATTTACTTTGTGATCTAATTATTCTAATTATCCTCCATTTTATGTGTTGTAAATCCTAGCTTCTATATGTTAAGGAGGCAGGATTAGTGTGAGGTATATCTTGAGTCACAGCATTGTAAGAGGGCATGACTCAACCCCCACCCTTACTCAAGCTATGCCCTATCCTGGGGTATAGCCTGCATCTAAGGTAAATATGTGGGTGCTCTGGCAGAGCTCACACTTTGCACCTGGATCCTGGGTCTGGTTTGTCACTGTCTGACCTCTGGTTCTTTGGTCTTGAGCCAGCAGCCTGCCATCTGACCTGCCAATTCTAGGATTTGCCAGCTTTGCAGCCTCCTGACTCAACAGCCTGTGGCCTGACCTGCCAGTTTTGGTTCATCAGCCCCTGCAGCCAAGTGGGTCAGAAGATGCCGATGCCTGACCCACAGATTTGGGACTTGCCAGCCTCCACAACCATGTGTGCCATTTTCTTGATATGACTGGTGAGTTCAGTGAGACATTACAGCAGATTACCAAACCCAAATAAGGGAGGGAGAATACTGAGGGGAGGAGGAGTAGTTAATGTTAGAGATGATGGAATGATACAGAATTGGACATCTGGGGCATCTTTAACCCCTGCCGCATAGGAACTGGCTTTGTGCTGATGCTTATAAAAGATTTTTTTTTTTTTTTTCATTTAGTTGGTATCAGAATGGTGGGCTTTGCTACAACAGTTTAGAGTCACTGGAATATATGGTTTTGGATAAAAGGGGATAAATGAGAGAATAGGAAACCTTTGGTTTCTGGATGGAATTAAAAACACCCATGGATTGAAGCAGCTGTTGTGTTGTAATCAGCTAGTTAACCAAGGCAAAAGCTATTCATGAAAATCAGGAGTAGTGGGTCTAACTCCTGAGGAATTAGCTAGTTGGATGCGTATGGAAATACAGAGTAATAAGAGAAGGGCCAGACATACAATTTCTTGGTTTCTGTTGTCAGTAATAGCTGCAATGGCAGGGAAAAAGAATATAGGGGAGTATTTTAACACCAAACCAAACCGAGATCTGATCAGGTCAGATCTAGGACCGCTAGTCTCAGGGCCAACCCAGAAAAGAAAAATCCTGTTGGAACAACAGGAAGTACCACTACAAGACCATTGATGACCAAGAAAGTAGTCTGGGAGGGGAATGGGCAAAACCAAGAAACTATTGAAACAAAGGGATATAGTGTGAAGGAGTTGCTTCAATTTGTAGACTGATGTTGTCAACTTCATGAAGAACCATTACTAAAATGGAGTGTGTGAACGACTAATTTAGGGGCAGTGTCATTAGTCTTGAATGCTTCAGAGCGGAAGAGTATGTTTGGGCTGATGCAATACCCACAACTCACTACAGAACTGTCATGAATGATGACGCAAAGTTCAGTTACACAGCAGGTTAACCCAGAGGAGACAGCCAGCCTGGTGGACTGGATAAAATTTGCAGTGAGATTTCTTTACCCTGAGAAGTGAAGCTGCCTCTCTCCTCCACTGAATACTCAATGGAACACTCCAGAGGAAGCAGCTGCTGTCCTGCTTATGCAAGTCATGGTAGAATGGCTTTAGGGTGATTAAGATATTCATCTAATGAGTATGCCCCTTATACAGAGCATGGTAGATATGATTATCAATGAAGGCCCTTCCACATGCATGTCCCATGTACCCTTGCTACTGCAAAACAAAGAAACTATCCAAGAAGCCTTGTTGGATCTGTTGGCACAGCTTTCTTGCATGGGTCTTACAGATGCAAAAAACATAGGAGAATGGGAAGAGTCAATGGGAAAAGAACTCACCCCAGCAGGACAAAGATTTTTAGATGGCTTTTTTTAATTAAATAATGAGAAGAATATCACAGACATTGATAGAGTTGAGATGAAGGTTCTCATACAGGGGGTTGAGTGGACCAATGGAAACACCTGTCTGGTCCCCCAACATTAAAGAGGCCTAAACATATCTATTCTATACAACCCAGTTAGGAGAAAATAAATAATGGGAATTCCCACCTGGGATCATTTGAAACAGAGGCTCAGCTAGTTGATCGTGATAAAGATTGACAAAGGGGCCAGGGTCTTCTTGTTCAGCCTCCAGCAGGGAACCAAAGGCAATAGGCACATATGTGGGTGAAATGGCCTGGGGGTGGAGAATAGACCTTCTTTGGGCTCCAGGACACAGGATTCCAATGTACTGTAATCCCAAAATCTGTCAATAAAATCTTGAAAGGGCCTAAGTTTAGACTGAGGGGATGTGGGGGTGCAATAGTTGAGGGGACTAAAGTGAAAGTTTGGATGAGAATTGGAAAATTTAAACAGATCTTGTATGAAGTATTTGCATCTCCCTTACCTGAATGTTTTATTGGTGTGGTTATTATGTCTAATTGGGGGACACTCCCTCTGCCTGATATTGTAAGACTGAACACATGTAAATCTGCCCATAGGTCAGCATTGATTGGACATGCTAAATAAGGAACATTAGAATTGCCCAGACTCACTCAGGTCATTAATTTGAAACAGTATAGGAAACCTGGTGGACAAAAGGAGATTAATGCTTTCATTAAATACATACTAAGGCTGGAGCATTGGCGCCAACAAATTCTCTGTATAACAGCCCTGTATGGCCCATGAAAAAGGCAGATGGCTCATGGAGGCTGACAGCAGACTACTGAGGCCTAAATAAAGTAGTGTCACCTGTGGCTTCAGCAGTTCCAGACATGGTATCAATGGTGCAGAAAATATAGCAGGCAAAAGAAGACTACCAAATCAAACCCGACCCATTGCTGTCAAGTTAGTTCCTATAGGACAGAGTAAAACTGCCCCATAGTGTTTCCTAGGAGCAGCTGGTGCATTACAATTGCCAATCTTTCATTTAGCAGCCAAGCTCTTTACCACTGAGCCACTAGGGCTCCAAAAGGAGACTGGTACACATTAATTGATCTTGCAAATGCCTTTTTTCTCTATCCCAGTCTCAGAAAAGAGCCAGTCACAGTTTGCTTTCACATGGGAAGGATCCTAACTTACTTTCACTGCATTGCCACAGGCTTATTTGAATTCACTGGCTTACCATCATAGTTTGGTTAGAAGAGACTCGGAAGTGGTGCAGAACTCAAGTGTAATGATACATGATGATACTGATGATATTATGTTAATATTAAACACCAAAGAACAGTCTCAGTCTGATTTGAATGCAGCGGTAGCCCACATGATCAACAGAGGCTGATTAATGAATCCAGCAAAAATTCAGAGCCCCGACCAAATGGTGAAATTTGGGGGAATAACTTGAGCAGGAGCCACCTGTGACATTCCACAGGCAACTAAGAATGGCCTGTTGTCGCTACCTACCATGGACACTAAGCAGGATACCCAAAGTTTGGTTGGTTCGTTTAGATTTTGGAGAATGCATATTCCACACCCAGGAATATTGTTGTCCCCCATTCATAAAACCACTTGGAAGAAAACTATGTTTGAATGGGGCCAGTGCAACAGCAGGCTGTGTCTGAATTACAGAAATTGGTCTCACTCTCCCTGCCTTTAGGCCCTTATGATACACATTCAGACATGATATTGGAGGTATCTGCCACACACGTTTATGCAGGCTGGACCCTATGGCAAAAACCTGAGAATGCTGCCCTGTGACGACCATTGGAATTCTGGACTAGAAAGTTTCCAGTTGCTGCAACACAATACATACCATTTGAAAGGCAATTACTCACCTGATCTTGGGCATTTATTGAGGCTGCCTCAATGATAAAAATAGAAGGACATAAAATCATCAGGAGGCCTGAAATATTCATAATCTCTTGGGTGATGTCAGAGAAACGTCCTAATAAGGAAGATGGTGCCCAAAATATTTTCACAATAAAATGGAAATGTTTCATACACGAGCAAGCTACTCAGAGAATGTAGGGATACTCTATCTATGAGTAGGCAGCCTATTTTCCCATTGATCCTACGCTGGAGCCACCTGAGAAGCTGCCAGAGCCCACTGCTAACTGTTCAGTGCCCTATGAACAACTTTCTGCTGACCAGCAGAAGGATGCTTGGTTCACGGATGGCAGTTCTAGGGTACGTGGACAACATGTGATATGGAAAGCTACTGCACTAAGACCAACAGATGGAAAGACTCTGAGTGAAGAAGGTAAGAACAGGTCAGTTCGATGGGCTGAACTATATGCTGTCTTCCTAGCTGTGATGGGAGAATTGCACAGTGGCGAGGGTCCATATGTTTGGACTTTTACCAATTCATAGGCAGTGGCCAACTGCCTGGTCTTATGTTCAAGCAAATGAGCAACGGAAAATTGGACTATTAAGGGGGCACCCATGTGAGACATGGATGGAAAGTACTCTGGGAGTTTAGAGGGTGCATTATAGTAGGACATGTAATACGCCTATCAGAAAAACCCCCTTCCTGGTTAGGAAGGTGACTGGAATCATCAAGTGGACATGTTGGTATGTTAACTTGAGGTAGCCAATTGAGTCCATGAAATGAGCAGACATGGGGGTGCTGTAGCAATGCAGAGATGGGCTGAATCCTGATACATCTTCCTTGCACCCTCTGAGGCACAAAATGCCAATAAGGACTGCCCTGTTTACCATTAAGACAGACAGAGGTTGCAGATGGCTATGGTGCAGATTCCCCAGGGGGAAGCCTCTGCACATAGCTAGTAGCATCAGATGGCTACAAAACCAAAAAGAAAAAAACAAACTCACTGCCAAAGAGTCGATTCTGACTCATAGCAACCCTATAGGACAGAGTAAAATTGCCCCATACAGTGTCCAAGGACCACCTGGCGGATTCGAACTGCCAACCTCATGGTTAGCAGTCGTAGCACTTAACCACTACACCACCAGAGTTTCCAGATGGCTACAAAGAGGTCCTCAAATGAATAGATACTTATTCTGGACTGGGCTTTACATGTTCTGTGATAGATGCAAATGCCAAAAACACCATTAAGGGATTGGAACAAAAGATACTATACCAATTTGGGTCATCTGGTTATATTTATCAGGCCAAGGAACACTCTTTACAGCCTACAGGAAGCAGCAATGGGCCCAAAAAAGATAATATTAAATGAACATACCGTGTTGCATACTACCCTCAAAGTAATGGCTTGGTGTGGACAATTGAAATATTTGTTATCTAAAATGGGGAGATAAAGACACGAACAGCTGGCTCACAAGCCTTCATGAATATGTGCTCACACTCAACATGAGGGGGACAAAGGGAGACTCATCACTGGACAGATTCTTATGCTTCTCTGGGGGATCTTGGAAAGAGAGGGTGGGGGAGGACGCTGGCGCCACCATACAGTTCTTCCCCACATAACCTGAAATTGTTTTTTTTCCTGTTGGCTGCTGTGGTCCCAGGTCCAGGAAGACAGCTGCAGTTGCCGGAAGCAAGGGTGACCCCTAAGCAAGAGACAGTAACTGCACCCCAGAACATGTATGGCAGAATTCCCAAGGCCATGACAGGATGGATTGTACCATCCCCCCAAATGGTATAGTTAGGGTTGACAGTGAATGATCACGTATTACCTAGGGGGTGAGATAGCCCACCAGTGTTGTATCCATGTAACCCTACCCAACATGAATGGGAGTTGACTGAGGGGGAAGCAGTCTGGAATAGCACAGCAGTTGAGCCTTATGCCCCTTCTCAAGATGGAAAGGTTTGGGTAAAAATAAACGACAGAAGGAAGAAGAAATAATAGCTAAAGGTAAAGCAATGAATAAGTGGGTTATGCAGCAGGTGAAATCTGACATTATGCTAATACCTTGAGAAAGACTCAGAGTAAGGGAATAATCTTCTGTCAGTTAAATTTTATCAATGGCCAGAAAAGGTAATGACAAGATGAACTATTAGAGAACCTGACCAGATCAGATGGACACCTGCAACAGACCTGAATGGCTGGTACCTGAGTAACCTCACCCTTATGACTCTTTTGCCTTATCAAAAAACTAATTGTTAATGACTGTTTTGGACTGGTAAAATGATTGGGAGGGGGAAGTTAATCCTTCAAGTATGAAATGGTCAACAGCTAGAAGAGTCAGGGGTTGGCCTACAGTGAAACAAATTACTTAATATGGCCCTTCTAGCCATGGCCTTTGTGACTCACATACAATGATTGGGGCTATGCGAATATGGTATATAGAACTTGTAATGGTTGGGGTTATATGCCAACTTGGCTAGGCCATGATTCTCAGTACTGTATGGTTGTCCACCATTTTGTGATCTCATGTAACTGTCCTCCATTTTGTGTGTTGTAAATCCTAACCTCTGTATGTTAATAAGGCAAAAATTTGTGGGGTGTATTTTGAGTCACAGCCTTGCAAGAGGGTGTGATTCAGATCCCACGCTTACTCAAGTTACACCCTTCCCTGGGGTGTGGCCTGCACCCAAGGTACATATGTGGGTGCTCTGGTGGGGCTTTCTCTCTGTGCTTCTGGGTTCTGCATCTGCTTTTTCACTGTCTGACTTCTGGATCTTGGGACTTGAGCCAGTGATCTGCCATCTAACCTGCCAATTCTGGGATTCACTGGCTTCTACAGCCCCCTGGGCCAGTGGCCTATCATCTGACCTGATTCTCCAGCTTCCTTAGCCTTGTGAGCTAGCAGCTTGTGTTCTGACCTGCCAGTTTGGATCGGGAGAAGGCTATGCATGACCCACGCATTTGGGACTTGCCAGCCTCGGCACCCATGTGAGCCACTTTCTTGACACAGTTCATGAGTTCTGTGAGGCATGGTCGTGAATTATATAACCCAAAGACAGGAAGGAGAGCACATAGAGAAGGATGAGGAGTTGAAGCTAGAGATGATGGAGTGGTACAACAATTTGGAAAAGTTGGACATTTGGGACCTGTCTCATAGGAACCAGCTTTGTGCTAATTCTACTTCATCATTCTGACACCAGCCACCCACAAGGCACTTTCTCTCTCTGACCCTAATCATCCTAAGTTGGGTCTCTACAAGTTAGGACTCTGTCATTTCAGCCCCTGCCAATTAGGCAAATGCTAGCCTATCTGCTGGTTCTCACTGCCCACAGTAGGTTCAATAATTTGCTATAAAGACTTACAGAACTCACAGCACAACTGCCTATACTTACAACTAACCCATTTGTTATAACCAGAAAGGATACAAGCAAAGAGATGTATCAGGCAAGGTCTGAGAGAGCTCCTGGCACAGGGTCTTCATTGTTCCCAGGGACACGCCATACCCTGACCTGTGAAAAGATGTTCTCACCAATCCAGGAGGCCCCAAAGAGAGTGCTCCATGGTCCAGGTCATTGGAACATCAATGGATGTGCATGACTTGGGCCTCAGTGCCTAGTTATGATCAGTTTAATCAATGAATATTCATGACTGCATTAGACCTCACTCACTTCCTAAAGTTAGTTCACCAAGTTTGTGGGGCTTGTGTAGCCAAAGGTATCTTGATTGCCTGGGTTATTTTCAGAAACCAGAGTCAAAGGGCCAAACCAAGTTCTTTGCCCCAGAAACTGAGAACAGGAACTATCTCTAAAGAAGAGCTAGGCTGCAGTGAAAGCAGTCTTGTGGGTCAGGCTACAAGATTCATTTGACCTAAAGTTATTGGAGGTATCAGCGGTGGGAAAATGTGCCCTTGTGGAATTTGTGGCAAACCCCAGTGAGAACATTATAATGGCCATTGCAATTCCAGACCAAGGTCATGCCATCTCATCTGCAGCAGAGAATTATACACCTTTTGAAAAACAGCTCCAGGAATGCAACTGGGCCCTGGTAGAGATGAAAGACCTGATCTTGGGACACCATGCTTTCCATGGGCTGGGTCCTGTGAGACCCTCTGAAACATCATCAGAAAAATCCAACATGAATCCACTGTGAGACAGTTTAGCTAAACTAGTGAAAAAAAGCATCATGTTCTTTTAGAGCTATCTCTATGGGATTGCTACCATTGGCTCAACGGCAATAGGTTTGGGTATGGGATCAAACTGATAACAGAAACTTGAAAGATTAGATAGAAACCTCAAGGGAAATTTTTTTGCGTTGGGAAAATCTGCTGCAAAATACCTCTTTAAAGTGTCAAAAAGCAAAGATGTCACTTTGAGGACTCAGGCGCACCTGACCTAAGCCATATTATTTTTGATTTCCTCATATGTGTGTGAAAGCTGGACAACAAATACAAAAGACAAAAGAAAAACTGATGCCTTTGAATTACGGCCTGCAGAAGAACGAACAAATCTTTCTTGGAAGAAGTACAGCCAGAATGCCCCTTAGAAGAAAGGATGGCAAGATTTCGTCTCACATACTTTGGCCATCTCTTCAGGAGGGATCAGTCCTTGGAGAAGGACATGATGTTTGGTAAACTTAGCAAAACAGAGAAAGACCCTCGAGGAGATGAATTGACACAGTGCTTGTAACAATGGGGTCAAACATACCAACAATTGTGAAGATGGCACAGGTGTGGGCAGTGTTTCATTCTGTTGTATACATGGTAGCTATGAGTCAGAACCAACTCTACAGCATTTGCCAACAACAAAAACTTAGGGGGTGTCTTGGTCATCTAGTGCTGCTATTACAGAAATGCCACAAGTGGATGGCTTTAGCAAAAACAAGTTTATTCTCTCATAGTCTCGTAGGCTAAAAGTCTGAATTCAGGGCACCAGCTCCAGGGGAAGGCTTTCTGTCTCTGACAGCTCTGGAGGATGGTCCTTTGTCATCAGTCTTCTCTTCGTCGAGGAGCTTCTCAGAGCAGGAATCTATGGTCCAAAGGATGCACTCTGCTTCTAGCACTGCTTTCTTGGTGGTGAGGTCCCCATGTCTCTCTGCTTGCTTCTCTCTTTTATATCTCAAAAGTGATTGGCTTAAGACACTATCTAATCTTATAGATCTCATCAATATACCCAAAACCAAACCAAACCCACTGCCGTTGAGTTGATTCCAACTCACAGTGACGATATAGGACAGAGTAGAACTGCCCCATAGAGTTTCTAAGGAGCACCTCGCAGATTCAAACTGCAGACCATCGATACATAATTGTCGCTAATTCATCTATTACATCATAGTGATAGGATTTACAGCACATAGGGAAATCACTTCAGATAACAAAATTGGTTGACAATCGTACAATCACGACCTAGGCAAGCTGACAGATATTTTGGGGGGATACATTTCAATCCACGACAGGAGGCATTGAGTTTATATTAATGGAGAGGAACAATTCAGAAAAGGAAGGTAAGAATGATCGCACAACTTGAAGAATGTAATCAGTATCACTTAACGGTACATGCATAAATTGTTGAATTTGTTTATGTTTTGCTGTGAATATTCTTCACAACAAAATAAATTAAAAAAAAAAAAAAGACTTCACTGTAAGAAGGAAATGGAATATTCAGGATTGAGAATAAACAGAACTAGAACATGCATGCCAGACACCTGAGCAGCAAGTCCACCACCGCTGCAGTGCTTCTGGCTGTGCTCATGCCTGTAGCCACATAAAACCAAAACCAAACCTGCTGTAGTTGAGTCAATTCTGACTCATAGCAATCCTGTATAGAGTAACCTAAACATGTTTTCTCACTTATTACTAAATTACAAAATTTTATGAAGTATAGGTCTATAGGGTTGCTATGAGTCGGAGACGACTTTATGGCACCTGAGAACAACAACAAAGTAGGTCTACAGTATATGCTGCAGCATGTACTTGTTTATTCAGTAACATCTTTTCATACCATTGGCACAACCTTACATGATTTTGATATAAAATAAACCTTGCCCCAAGAAACATGTTACATACAGAAACATGTTACATACAGAAAAAGCAAACCAATGACATTGTGTTATTATTGCTGTTAACTATAATTGACAATATCAACTTATAAAGACATTTGTTGTTATTATATAGTTTGGGAATTTTGGGGTTATTCTCTACATATTCGTATGTATCTTGTCTCCACAAGTTGCCTGTAACCTTTTTAAAAGCAGAGGCCAGCTTTACTGTATTTGTTGTATTCTTTTATTTCTAGCACCATTGTTTGTACTTTGAAATCATAACCTTATTTAATACCTATAACAACCCTTATAATAGATACTATTATCTTTCCCATTTTACAAATGAAAATCCGATGCTAAAAGATACTAGGTCTATTCCCCATGGTTGTACAAGATTTAGTAGCAGAATTGGAAGTTAGGTCCAAGTTCATCTGATTTCACAACCAACATTATTTTCCTTCCATACAATAATAATTTCCATATCTTTCCCAATACTGACAATAGGTCACAAAAATTTAGGCCAGTACACTTTTTTTTTTTTTTTTTCCCTCAATCCAGTGTCAGGGAACTTGTTCGTCTAACGGTGTAACTATATATTCTGAAATTACTATCCCCCTTCATTTCCTTCCTCCCTTCCTACTTCTCTTCTTGTATTTCTTCCTCTGTTTCTCCCTCTAACCCTCCCTTTCTCCCTTCCTTCCTTCACCCTTCCTTCTTATTTCAATCAACACCTGACCATCTAACCCAGGTGTAAATCCATCCACCTACAGTCAGATGATCTTTGACAAATTGGGAAAAAACAGTGTTTTTAACAAATGGTACTGGCAAAATTTGATATCCATATGTAAAAAAAAAGAAAGAGGACCCTAGATAACAGGAGCTCCTAAAAATTAAACACTTATGTTCAAAAGCCTTCACCAAAAAAATAAAAGGGAAACCTAGAGACTGGAAAAAAAAAATTGGGCTACAACACATTCAACAAATGTCTAATTTCTAAAATCTACAAGACACTGCCACACCTCAACAACAAAGAGACAAATAATTCAATCAAAAATGGGCAAAAAATATGAACAGACATTTCACCAAAGAAGACATTCGGGCAGCTAACAGACATGAGGAAATGCTCCTGATCATTAGCAGTTAGAGAAATGCAAATTAAAATTACTTTGAGATACCATGACACCCCAACATTACTGGCACTAAACAAAAACAAACAAACAAAAATAACAAGTATTGGAGAAGTTGCCGGGAGAATGGAACTTTCATGCACTGTTGGTGGGAATGTAAAATGACCCAACCACTATGCAAATAATATGGTACTATTAAAAAGCTAGAAATAGAAATATCATGGGATCCAGCAATCCCACTTCTCAGAATATGCCCTAGAGAAATAAGAGCCCTCGCAGGAATAGACATTACACACCCAGGTTTACTGCAGCATTATTCATGATAGCAAAAAGATGGGAAAAGAAAATATTTTTAACAAATGGTGATAACAAAACTAGATGACCATGTGTTAAGAAAAAAAAATGAAAGAGGACCCATACCTCACACCATACACAAAAACTAATTCAAAATGTATCAAAATATATAAAACATAAAAAAAAATATAAAACATAGGAGCAATGCTGGGGTCCCTAATATATGGCATAAATAAAATACAAACCATAACTAACAATGCTGCATTTAGTACTGAGAGTTGGGTGCTGCTTTAACAGATAACTAAAATGTGGAAGCAGTTTTTAAACTATGAATGGGTAGAAGCTGAAAGAGTTTTAAAGTGCCTAACGGTAAAAGTCTAGATTCACTTGAAGAGACTGTTGGTGGAATTATGGACACCAAAGGCAATTCTGGTGAGGGCTCATAAGGAAATGTGGAGCACCATTAACACCAGAGACGTTGCAGACGGCAAGAAGCAGCAGCAGAGAAACAGCAGCAGCAGATGCAGGACATCAACTTGAGACTATGCAGGAGCTGACCCATGGAGTGAGATTGCAGGGACCCTCTGGGCAGGAGGCTTCCTGGTGGAATGGAGTGCCTCTGGGCACTTAACATTGGAGCTAAGCTTGCCAACTCGTGGAGCAAGAGAACAGAGTGCCTACTGACTGAGGTTTACTGGCAGAGTGGGGAGCCTCCGGGCACTTATCAGTATAGCTAAAGAGCTTTGGAGAATTTGCCAGAGCAGGGCAGATATCTGGCCTGCCCAAGGGCCCAAGGTGCTGAAAGGCCAAGTAAAGAGGAGCCAGAAGCTGAAGAGACAAGGAACACAGGAAGCAGAGCTGCCTCAGTCTCAAAGGGTAGGGTCATAATCTCTGGGGCCTCAAAGGGTGGAACTACAGCTTCTGGGGTTTCAAAGGGTAGGGCCATGGCTTCCGAGGTGTGAAAGAGTCAGATCTTCACTAACTCAGTTCTGGAGTGGAGCTGCATTTCAGGAGTGCCAGCAGGATGGGGCCAGATTTGCTGCCCAAAGCTGAGGGGGCAGGGCTGCCATGCTCAAGGGGCAGAAGAACAAGGCCTGCTGGGGCCAAGGGGGTAAAGTCGCCACTCAGATGGACTAGGTGAATGGGGATGCCCAAATGTGAGGGAGCAGAGTGGTTGTTCTAGTGGGCCTGGAAGGTGGAACTGAAGCCCAGGATTGATGGGCCTTCACTCAGAATATGGAGAGTGTGGCCAACATCCAGAGTCTGGAGGGCAGGGCTATTGCCTAAATAGTCTCAGAGACAAAAGGTTATTTTCAAGTCTTGAGAGCTAATGTGATGTATTCTGCTGGCCTGCTTCGTGCCTGTGATCCCTTCTTTCCCTTCAATTTTTCCCATTTGTCATGGAAATGTATGCCTTGTGACTGTTCCACCATTGTACTTTAGAAGCAGATAACTTGTATTCTAGATTTCATAGATGAAGAGGAATTTTTCCCCAGGATGGAATTTGGACTTGGAGCTGATTTAAAACTTTTGAGTTGATATGATGGGGTGAATGTGTTTTACACGCGGCAAGGACATCAATTTTGGGAGGCCAAAGGGTGGGATGTCATAGACTGAATAGTGCCCCCAAAATACGTGTTAACTTGGCTAGGCCATGATTCCCAGTATCGTGCAGTTGTCTTCCATTTTGTTATGTGATATTATTTTCCTATGTGTCATAAATCCTAATATCTGCCTGAAGTTAATGAGGCAAGATTATATTACGTTAAAATGCATTAGGGTAGGATGTGACACACTTACTCAGGTCACAGCCCTGATCCATATAAGTGGAGTTTCCCTGGAGTGTGCCTTGCATCACCTTTTATCTTACAAGAGACAATCATCACCTTTTATCTTACAAGAGATAAGAGGAGAGAGAAATAATCAGAGAGATAGGGACTTCATGCCACCAAGAATGAAGAACCAGGAGGGGAGTGCATCCTTTGGACCCAGGGTCCCTGCTCTGAGAAGCTCCTAGACCAGGGGAAGATTGATGAGAAAGACCTTCCCCCAGAGCCGACAGAGAGAGAAAGATTTCCCTTAGAGCAGGCAACCTGAATTCGGACATCTATCCTCCTAGACTGTGAGAGAATAAATTTTGCTTTTAAAGCCATCAATCTGTGGTATTTCTGTTGTAGCAGCACTAGATAACTAAGACAGATGGAAACAACCTAAGTGTCCATCAACAGATGAATGGATAAGCAAATTGCTATACAACAATAAAGAACAATCATGAATCTGTGAAATATCTCATAACATGAACAAAACTGCAGGGCATTACGCTGAGTGAAATAAGTCAAACATAAAAGTACAAATACTGTATGAGATGACTAATATAAAAACTCAAGACAGGGTTTACACACAGAAAGAAACAATCTTTGATGGTCACATGGCATCAAAAAAAAGGGGGGGAATCATTAACTAGATAAACATTAACTTAGATGAAGGGCAAGACAGTGCACAATACAGCGGAAGTCAGCATAACTTGAACAAGGCAAAGCCATAGAAGTTTCATAGACATATCCAAACACCCTGAGGGACTGTGTTACTGGGGCTGAGTGCTGGGATCACAGTCCGGGAAGTCATCCATGTCAATTGGCATAACAAAGTTCATAAAGAAAATGTTCTACATCTAACTGTGGTGAGTACCATCTGGGATCTTAAAAGCTTGTGAGCAGCCACCTAAGACACATCTACTGGTCCCATCTCGTCCTGAGCAAAAGAGAATGAAGAAAACCAAAGACGCAAGGGAAATAGACTAATGGACCACAAATACCACAGCTTCCACTAGCCTCAGCCCAGAAGAGCTAGATGGTGCCCAGCTGCCACCACCAACCATTCTGACAGGGATCACAATAGAGAGTCCCAGACAGAGCAGGAGAAAAATGTAGAACAAAATTCAAATTCACAAAAGAAAGACCAGACTTACTGGTTTGACAGAGACTGGAAGAACCCCAAGACTATGACCCTTGGATACCCTGCTAACTCAGAACTGAAGTTATTCCTGAAGTTCACCTTTCAGCCAAAGTTTAGACAGGTCTATAAAACAAACAATAACATACGTGAGGAACATGCTTCTTAGTTCAATAATGTATATGAGACCTAAAGAAAAACATCCGCCCAAAAGCAATCTTGAGAAGGCAAGGACCGGAAAAAAGGACAGATGAAAATGGGGAACTGGAGTATAGAAGGGGAGAGTGTTGACACATCTGGGGGACTGCACCTAATGTCACAGAATAATTTGTTTATAAATTGTTGAATGAGAAACTAATTTGCTCCGTAAAGTGTCACCGAAAGCACAATTAAAAAAAAAAAAAATTGAACAGCTTTTCAGTGCTAAGAACTGTGCTAAACTAGAAAAACACTTCAAATCCTTATGGAATCCACATGGAAAAAAAAAATCACTAGATTTGGAATCAAATCACTACTCATTTTATTTTAGTTCTTAATATATTGTAACCATTGTGTCGAGGTTAGATTGTCATCTTGGCTAGAAATCAAAATTTGAAGTTACCTATAGTAACAGAATTGCTTTGTGTGTCTATTGTCTACAGAGTTTTTTTTTTAATAATTATATAAAATATCATTAAATTTATGATTTAATCATACGGAAAACAGCAAAGCACCCATACATGTTGCTCATTATTAGTGTCTTTCTTTGAGTGTATAGTAAGGCTAGTTATTATTTATTGAACTCTTATTATATGCCAAATAATTAACACTTTATTATTCCTGTTTCACAAACGAGAAAATTGAGACTTAGAGAATTTAAGCTGTTACCCAAGATCACACAGCTAGGACTGAGACTTGAAACATAATTACTCTGCCAGAAAGTCTACATTTACCCATGGTCCTATTTAGTGCTAACGCAGGGAGTTAGAATGAATTTAACCTAATATAGATTTTGGAACAATAAAGAATATTCTCATCAAAGTCCTAATTGTCTAAACAATTCCAAAACTGTAATGTTGAAACAGATGGTATAAATCTGTGATAGAATGAATGCCTGAATGTCCTCCTATTAAACTTGTAAATTTGTAATTAGAACAAAATCTAAATATATTGGTCATAAATGAACCTTCAAAAGACCCACAATATGATTAGATTATTTTTCTGTCCTAATAAAACTATGGCATTGAAAGGCTTTCTTGTGGAACATTTGTGAGTTTTGCAATTTGTCATAAATGATTCCATGTTTCCTTTCATGGTCTTAGTTTTCTTTGCTTCGGGAGAAAATGAAACTTTTCCTCACACTTACCCAAATAATGCAGTTTCATTTCCACAAAGGCCAAAGTATCCTGTATCATGGCAGTTACTGTAGAAACAAAGGGTAAGAAGATCAGGAGAAATGGTTACCTCCTTTGCTTCGATTTAAATCAGTGTGGGAGGTTCTGTTTATCCACACCGTGTTTAAAGTTGCTGAAGTGCTTATGGCTTAATTTATAAAAATACCTCATGTAGATAATGGAAGCTAAAGCCCTTGACCTTTTGTGAGAGTCACACTGTTTCCTAGCAATCTTCATAAGTATCCCTGAACGTACTTTTTTTTTTTTTTTCTGGAGTTGGTAACATAACTGTTACAAAATATACAACATGGAAGTCTTAAACAATGTATATTTCTACCACAAACTAGAAAAGCAAAAAGAATTCTGATTCCTTGGACCACATATGCCAACACATCCAAGTCTATTGTGTGTCATCTCCGGCAATTCTGGACTTTTAAACCATCCTTACTCACATCTTCAGGTTGGGACTTTCTAAAGGGAGGTAATCTTGATGGTAAATGTCTTCTTGACATATGTCATATGACCCGAAGGACTTTCCATACAAACTGCAAAAGCCATGAATTGAAACTGCTTTTTTTTTTTTTTTTTTTTTTGCAATACATTGTCCTGTCTTAAAATGGATGTCTACACGCCTCAGCTGAGATTGAGAAATTTGTGAGTATAAACCTTACTAAAATCCTCACAATGGTATCATACTGCTTTGTAATAACTACATATTTTAAAGGTGATAGTCTACATGGAATAACTGGTCAACAAGCCTAGACAGTCTTCTTGTCCTTCCAAACCAGCAAGAGAGGTTGAATCTCTTTTGTTGTTCATGTTCCAATGTTGTACACGGTCCCTATTTATACTAATTGGAGAACACTGATAAGACAAACAAGTGTTCAGAGAGGTCATGTCTCCATCTCACATTATCTTAGCTCACTGTTATTGCAAAGGCAGGTTTTGCTTGAAATAAGGGTTGCATTAAGATGGATTCTGGCTGTTATAATTGCGGACACAAAACATTTGTAATAGCAGATCAGAGTAAACCTGAGTCAGTCAATATATATGAAGTATTCTCAGGATAACTGTCATGTAGAAAACTAAACTACCTACAAGCTAAAGCCCTTGACTTTTTCATGGGTATCAGGCTATTTCCTGGCGATTTTTATACCTGAACTCATAGAAACATATCTTAGGACACCTAGTAGTGGCTTTTGATTATATATTCTGTAGTTTAACAGAAGAAAAACTTATTGTCTGGTAACTCCATAACAAATTATGGACATACAGCTACTTGATTTCTGCACCTATATCTTAAAACAAAGAAAGGGTCTTGCAAATATTTAAAGAATTTTCTTTGTAGTTGTTAGCTGCCAAGGAGGCAGAGTTGGCCCCTGACTCATAGAGACCCCAACAACAGATTTGTCCTGCACCATCCCTGTGATTGGTTGGAAATTGGACTGTTATGATCCACAGGGTTTTCACTGGCTGATTCTTGGAAGTGGATTGCCAGGTCTTTCTTTCTAGCTTATCTTATTCTGGAAGTGCCACTGAAATCCATTCAGCATCATAACAAAACACAAGATTCCACTGACATGGGCAGTGGCTGTGCATGAAGACCAGAATACGGGATTCTAGCATGGAAGGCAAAAATTCCACCACTGAACCACCAACGCCTCCTAGAATTTGCTTAGCTAAGCAGAAAGACAATTACCAGCACAGAGAATCACTAACTAGCGTTCTTTTTTTTTGTTTTGCTTTTTGTCATGGTTGATTCTTTCTTGTTTGGTTTAAATTAGTTTGGGGGTTGTTTCATAAATTACAGAATTTTAGGTGTGGTTAGGCAGGAGATCCGTTGCAACAATAAAGCATTGTTTTCTTCAAATCCAATCTTATTCTAAAGTTAATTCCAGTTTCTATGAAGAACTAATGTTTGCCATTCTGCAATGTTATCCTGTGGGTGTAGTAAGGTTAAAGATTATAACATATCCTCTAGATATAATTTTGTGACGATTTCCCTTCTGAAAAAAAATCATTTTATGTCCACATCATCTGTTCTTGTGTTAGTAACAGAAAGCCAAGTTGAGTAAAAGAAGCAAGTGCTGGAAATCAACAAGTTATACTTGATTTCAGAATCAGAATTTTCTCAACTCATCAGCCAAAATTCTGAGAAAATATTTGTCACATATTGAAATATTCATTGGAATTTGGAACTTGTCTTCAATTTTAAGCCAATCCACTAGTTTTAATATTAATATGTTAACAGTTGCTATAAATCTAACAGTATAGAGACTGAGAAATTTTGAAATAATTTTTGGAGTTAAAATAATACTTTAAACATAAACTTTTAACAAATTGGAATATATTTGGAATTCAAATATGTTGTTTGCTGTATAAAAATAGACTGACTTTACTTAAAATGTTTTTAAAGTTGAATTCAATAAAATCTGTCTTAAAATTTCTTCCATCACATATACTTTATTTTTCCTTTATGCTGAAAACTTCATGAAGATTTATTATTCATCAGTAGAAAAGTAACTTATATTATGGGCCTGGAATTCACTCTTATCTCTTGTCTTGTTGTATAAGAAAATACCTCCTTAAAACAAAAAAAGTTTTTCTTTCAAGACTAGCCAAAAGTTGATGTTTCGATCCCACACAGAGGCTACTTGGGAGACAAGTCTGGTGACCTGCTTCTGAAAGATCACAGCCTCAAAAACCCTATGGAGCAGTTCTACTTTGCACATAAGTCACCATGAGTCAGAATCAACTTGATGACAACTAACAACTGCCAGTGCCTCCAGGGAGGAATGGAAGCGCTACTATTGTGCTACCAAAGTCTTACCTGCAGTCTTAGGAACAATGAATGCTGAAGAGATTCTGTTCATTCTTGATATTTGTATACTTTTATTTAGGTATATGTTCCAGTCGTGAAGCCAGTAGTCTAGCATGAACTTTTGCATAGAAAAAGGAAGGGATAAGAAAGAAAATGTTTCTTTCTTCCGACTGCATAGCAGAGTGTACAATTCAATATTTTTCTTTTATAACTCCTTACTCTTAGTACTTCACTGAGTTTTCTTTTAATTTTTTATGAAATCGCATTTAATTTTATGTCTTTGTGCTTCCCCCCAACCTGCATATGCATAGTTAACCAACAGCTCTTTATACTAAGAAACCAAATATGCTGAATTTTAACTATAGGGAGAGATACATTTCCAATCAATGTTTATTTACTTATGTATATTTGCACAACAAATGGTTTCTTAAAAGCTATGATTACCTTCTTATTTAGGATCAAGGTATTCTAGTTATCTAATTTTGTACAATAAACCATCTCCAAATTTAGAAGCTGAACAATAATTTATTCTCTCTCACAATTCTGAGAGTTGACTGGGCTAAGCTGGGTGGTTTTAGGTAGAGGCCTCTCAAGAGTTGTACTCAGATAAAAGGTGGACTGGACAGATTTGAAAGTTTTATGACATTAGACATTCAAGTTGGCTTCTTTGCTCAATTGTCTGGAGCAGGGTTGGGATAGCCGAAAGAGTTGCCGGATAGCCAGATATCTCTCATTCAAAGTGGCCAGTGTGAAATATATTTTGGAGGAATAATTGACAGGGCTTTCCAATGGATTGGATGTGAGAAAGTAAAAGAAAAACCGATTTAGCTATTAGCTAAAATACAGCTGAATAGAGCTTTAAGGGTAAAAGAAGAAATTCAGTTTTAGAAATTTAATTTTGAGAACCTAGTCAGACATTAGCGTAAATATTTCAGGCATGCAATTACTTACCTGAGGCTGGACTGCAAATATAAATTTGGGCATCTTTAACTTACAGATAATTTCTAAACCCATGAACCTAGGACTGCTCACCATGGTATAGAATGCAGAGAGGAAGAGAAGAGGCCTAGTCCTGAGCCTGGAGGAACTGCCGTATTAGGGAGAGGAGAGAATGCTCAAAGGAGAAGGAGAAACAGAGAGTGGAAGAAAGTAGTGTTACAGGATATGAGAGAGGACAGTGTTCCAGGACAAAGTGGTGAATCCCGTAAAGTTCTATCAGGAGATCAAAAAACACAATACAGAAAGAGAAACGTATGCATTGGATTTGGCAACAGACAAAGCAGTGGTGACCTGTTCAGTAGTAAAGGGATCCAGATGGATTCCCATGTGTCTCAGGCTCATTTTAATGACCCAGCTAAAAGCACAATCAAGCTGCCAAAAACAATTAATTAAAAAATCTTCAATTGCATTTATATAACTATATTAAAAGACATCTAATTTATAACTCAAAATGAATTTTTAAAAGTTAATTATCTCTCTGTTTCCACTTTCCCACACATAAAATTTTCAACGTCCTCTAAAACCCCACATCTGTTGCTCACTTTCTTGTACCCTCTGACTCAGTTTTTTTATTATTTTTTTTAGTAGATAAAGTTAAAAACCCTTGTATTTATGTTGATTTTTTCTGTCTATTTTTTATTTATTCATTTACTTTTATCTATTTGTTTTAATTTCCATTTTATATAATAATAAGGAATGTAAAATATCTGAAAACATGAATATTGTAGTCTTTCTACTTATCTATTTGGTCTTATCTTTCTCTGGCTATATTTTCTACTTTTGATCACAAAAAGCTTGAACATAGAGTGGTGGAATGAAGAGCTGAGAGGCAAATACAAAATATGCGATAGTATGATGTCTTAGGCTGGGTTCTCTAGAAAAACAACACAAGTGAAGCATATATATATAGAGAGAGAGAGAGACGGGCAGAAACAGAGATTTATCTTGAGGAAATTGCTCATGAGGTTGTAGAGGCTGGCAAGTCCCAGGTTTGTGGGTAAGATGTCAAGATGGAGGCTTCTGACTCACGTAACTGCAGGAGCTGACTAACCCAAGATTGGCAGTTCAAATGGCAGTCAGGCTGCTGGTTCACAGGCTGTGGCACAAGACCAGCAGGCAATAGAGCAGACCACAGGCTCCATACCCAAGAAGGAGAGGTCAGATGATGACAAGCCAGATCCAGGGCAAGCAAAAGCCAGGGAGTTTTGACAGAATATCCATATATATTGGATGTAGGCCACACCCCTAAGGAAACTCCCCTTACAACTGATTGATTGCACATCATGGAAGTGATTACATTATATCACAAAATGGAGGATAAGTATAGCATTACATAACTGCCAAATTAAATCATCACATAACTGCCAAACAACAACTTAACCATCCCAGTCTACCCCTTGTTAACTTGGCACCTGTACACATCTTCTGTATTTCAGACATACTATTTTTTACCTCTATCATGTAATATCAATCCAATTTCCACTTGGTAATCAGAAGCAATCACACCAGCCAATTCAGTAACTCCTTTGTCCACTGATCCAGAAGAATGAGAAGCCCAAATTGGCCTGGTGGCATTCTGATCTTCCAGTTCAATGGAATCAGTGTTGTGTCTCCAGGTGGAAGCATTTCTCCCTTTGGAACTAAGACCTCTAGACCTGAAGATAATAGAGCCGCAGGGAAAGGGAGCAAGAACATTGCATGTGGGTCACTAGAGGTGATAGTGAATGGTGCCATCCCCATTTCCACCCCTTGATTCCTGGATGTGTGTTCTGGCTATAGGAGAAAAAGCATCACATATTGAATGCTGTTTTAGAGCATATACAGCCTTCTGCAGAACATTGTATGGAATCTACAAGGTATTGCCACCTAGCTGGCATTATAATTGTGTCTTTAGAAAGTCATTCCATCGTTCTGTCAAGCCACCTGCTTCAGGATGATGGGGAACATGGTAAAACTAGTGAATTCCATAGAGACAGGCCCATTGCCACACTTTATCTGCTGTGAAATGAGCCCCTTGATGTGAGACAATGCTGTGTGGGATACTGTGATGGTAGACAAACATTCAATAAGTCCATGGATGGTAGTTTTGGCAGAATTATTGAGTGCAAGAAAGGCAAATTTGTATCCAGAGTGTCTATTCCAATAAGAACAAAACACTACCCTTTCCATGGTAGAAGCAACCCAATGTAATCTACCTGCCATCAGGTTGCTGGCTGATCACTTTGAGAAATGGTGGCATATTGGGGACTCAGTGACAGTCTCTGCTGGTGGCAGATTGGGTACCTAGCAGTGGCTGTACCCAAGTTGGCCTTGATGAGTGGAAATCCATGTTGATGAACCCATATATAACCTCCATCTCTGCCACCATTGCCATTTTGTTCTTGATCCCATTGGGCAATGATGGAAGTGGCTGGGGAAAGTGGATGACTCTTTTTCACAGAGCTTGTCATCCTATCCACTTGATTGTTAAAATCCTCCTCTACTGATGTCACCCTTTGGTTAGCACTCACATGAGGCACAAATATCTTTACTTTTTTGACCATTCAGGGAGATTTATCCACATGCTTCTTCCTCATATTTCCTTGCCTCTAATTTTCCAACCATGATCTTTCCAAGTCCCTGGCCATCCCGCCAAACTATTGACCACAGCCCATGAATCAATATACAATCACACAACAGGCCATTTCTCTTTCCAAACGAAGTGAACAACCAGGTTCACTGCTCAAAGTTCTGCCCATTGGGAGGATTTTTCCCTCACATCTCTCCTTCAGGAAGATCCCAGAAAGGGGCTATAGTGCTGCCACTGTCCACTTTCGAGTGGTGCCTGCATATAGTAAGAACCATCTTTAAACCAGGGCACAAGTTTTCTCTTTCTCAGTCAATTAATCATAAGAAACTCCCCAAGAGGCCACAGGTGCAGACTGGGAGAGGGCAGGCAATGTGACAGGAGTGGAGGCCATGGGCATTTGGGCTACTTCCTCATACAACTTACTTGTGCCTTCAGGTCCTGTTTGGGTCCAATCTGAAACAAACCATTTCACTTTATTAATGGAGTACTGCTGTACACATCCAACTTTATGGCTCTGTGGATCAGATGATACCCAGTTCATGAAAGGCAGCTCAGGCTGCATGGTGACTTGGTGGCCCATGATTAAACATTCAGTCTCTACTAAGACCCATTAATAAGCCAAAAGCTGCTTCTCAAAAGAAGAGTCCCTGGCCATCTGTAGAGGATGGTAGACATTTGCTCCAAAATTCTGAGGGTTTGTGCTGTGATTCACCAACAGGGACTTCCAAAGACTTCCAATAGCATCCCTATCTGCTACTGACACTTCGAGAACAGTTGGATCAGCCAGATCATATGGCCCAAGTGGCAGAAAGGTTTGCACAGCAGTCCGAACCTGTCACAGAGCCTTCTCTTATTCTGGGTCCCACTCAAAATTAGCTGCTTTTCCAATCACCTCATAAATAGTCCAGTGTAACACACACAGATGAGGGATACGTTGCCTCCAAAATTCAAAGAAACCCACCAGACTTTGTGCCTCCTTCTTAGTTGTGGAATGGGCCAGACATTATAACTTATCCTTCTTTTTAGAAGAAATATTTCAATATGCCCTACACCACTGGACACCTAAAAATTTCATCGAGGTGGAAGGTGCCTGGATTTTTGTCAGGTTAATTTCCCACCCTTTGGCACACAAATGTTTTACAAATAAGTACAGAGACATTGACACTTCTTCCTTACTATGTACAATCAGCATAATTTCATCAATGTAATAGACCAATGTGATGTCTTCTGGAAGGGAAAGGGGGTCAATGTCCCTGCAGACTAATGTATGACATAAGACTGGAGAATTGATATACCTCTGAATTAGGATAAGGAAGGCATATTGCTGGCCTGTCCAGCTGAAGAAAAACTGTTTCTGGTATTTCTTTGAAACTGAATTCAAAAAAAGGCATTGGCCAGATCAATACCAAGTACCAAGAGGTGTATTAATTTGGTCAAGCAATGAAATCACATCTGGAACAGCAGCTGCAATTGAAGTCAACATGTGGTTAAATTTGCAATAATCCACTGTCATTCTCCAAGATCCACCTGTTTTCTTGCACTGGCAAAATAGGGAGTTGAATGGGCATGTGGTGGGAATCAATACCCATGCATCCTTTAAATTCTTGATGGTGGCAGTAATATTTGCAATCCCTCCATGAATTCTGTATTGATTTTTGCCTGTCAGTTTGTCATATAGTGATGGCTTGCATGTTGCTGTGATGCTGGAAGCTATGCCACCAGTATTCAAATACTAGGAGGGTCACCTATGGCTGAAGGGTTTCACTGGAGCTTCCAGACTAAGACAGACTAGGAAGAAGGACCTGGCGGTCTACTTCTGAAAAAAAAAAACTAGTCAATGAAAACCTTATGAATAACAGTGGAACACTGATAAAGTTCCAGAAGATGAGCCCCTCAGGTTCGAAGTTTCTCAAAAGATGACTGGGGAAGGGCTACCTCAAAGTAGGGTCAACCTTAATGACATGAATGGAGTCAAGCTATAGGGACTTCCATTTGCTGATGTGGCTTGATTCCAAATGAGAAGAAATGGCTGCAAACATCCATTAATAATTGGAATCTGAAATTATGAATTATGAGTCTAGGAAAATTGGAAATAGTAAAAAACAAGACGGAACCCATAAGGATTGATATACTAGGCATTAGTGAGCTGAAGTGGACTGATATTGGCCATTTTGAATTTGACAATCAAATGGTCTACTATACTATGGTCTAATACTCAGCCATCATAACTAGGTACCTTAAATCAGTTAGGGGAGTTCCCACTGTCAAATCTTACTTACATAAAATAGCAATCACAGCAACCTTCAAGAATGCTGAAGTTCCCTTCTCAAATTTATTCCTTACCTTTGTGGTAAAAGGTGTGTCTTCTGGGCACTCCATGTGTGGGTCTGTTGGTCTAACCTGATAAATCCACACTAACATGCTAATTTCCCTAAGCCTTTGGATATCTTCTTCTACAGTATACAAAGGCAGGTCTGGTACTTCCACTTGATTTAGTGTAAGCCACTGCATGATCCATGCTTCAGTGAACCAACCAAATAAACTATTAGATCCTTTCCTAAACTTTCAAGCTGAAATAGTGAATGAAGGATCTGTGCTTAGTGGGTCCATATCAATCAACTCAGACTGATCCAACTTTATGTTCCTTGCACCATTATCCTACACATTTAATAGCCATTCTCACATATAGTTCCCAGGTTTCTGTCTGTACATATTAGAAAAGTCAAGCAGTTCTTTTGGAGAGTAGAGTATGTCCTCCTGAGTCACAATTTGTACTTCATCTTTTGGGGCTTGATGAGACTTAAGTCTAATTATAGGTCTAGAAGCAAAAATGGATGGTGGGGCTGTTTTCGGAGAACATTCAGCAATGTCTTGCATGGCATCTGCCTCAGGTGATGCCCCAGGCAGTGATTCAGATGTCTCCCAAGGTGATGAGTCTGGTGCTGCCCCAGTCAATTTATCAGACAAAAGTCCTTCAGACACAGCTGGGTTAATCTCTTCAGATGAGGGTGGACAGGCTACTATTTTTTTCCTAGGCAGGGTGGCTTAGCAGACAAAGATGGAGTAAACTCTTCAGATGGGAGTGAGAAGTCTGGTTCTTTTGGCATTAGTGATTCAACAGAATTTAGGGACTCAATTCCCTTGTTTTCTGATTACCTGTCCATATGTCTCCTTCTCAAGTTTCAGGATCCCATTTCTCCCCAATCAATGCCTGTACTTTAGCTTCATACACCATTCGAGGTTGGGAATACAATTGTCATTTTAATTCAGCCACTCTTACAATTAGACTCTGGATTTGGTTGGCAGCAATATCACCTCTGTTACTTCAAGAAATAAAGCATTCTTTCAGGTCATGAGTGGCTACTTTCAGGTCATTTATGTGGTCCTTTGGCTGCGACTCTGAAGCTTTTAGCTTATCTTTTTCTTCCACTCTTTTAGCTAGCAAAAGTAGGACCAATCAACCAACTCCCTTATACTTCTCATTCTGATAAAATTTTAGAAAAATATCAAACACGCAATCACCCAGAGACTTACCTCTCACCAATCACCCAGAGAGTTACCTTTAATTATTGGTGGTGATATTTCTATTGTTATCTCATGTCATTTATGAGCAGTCCTCTCTTTACTACTGAAAGCAGAGTCATCAGTATCTTTAAGACTAACCAAACTTGAGAACCAGTTTAGAAAACTCATCCTTAAAATTTTGTTTTTCTGGAACCACTTGTGGTATGAAATGTCTTAGCTGGGTTCTCTAGAGAAGCAAAGCTGTGAAGGGTATATATGGATAGATAGATAGAGAGAGGGAGAGAGAGCGAGAGAGAGAAATTTATCTCAAGGAAATGGCTTGAGTGGTTGTAAAGGCTGGCAAGTCCCAGGTGCATGGGTAAGGCTTTATGGTGGAGGTCTCTCCTGACTCACATAGCTGCAAGGGCTGATGGACCCAAGATTGGCAGGTCATACTGCAGACTGCTGACTCATCGACTGAGGTGATTGATGCATCTCACAATCGGCAATAAATATTGCAGGTCAGTGGCATAAGCCCCATGAACTGAAGCTCAGATGATGTCAAGCTGGATGAAGAATCTAGAGCAAGCAACAGCTTTGCCAGAATGTTTATATATTAGATGCAGGCCACCCCCCCTGAGGAAACTCCTTTTATAACTGATTGGCTGACCACATCAGATCACATCATGAAAATAGTTACACTATATCACAAAATGGAGGATAACTATATCATTACATAACTGCCAAACTACATCATTACATAACTGCCAAACCACTGAGAATCATGGCCCAGCCAAGTTGGCACACAAACTTAACCATTATGTTTGCAGAAGGAGAAAGAGGAAAAGAAAAAGCTGTAAACATGTATAAGTTAATAAACATTGCTCCAAGTCATATGTCAATAATTGAGGTTTACCATTCTCATGTGACCCAACTAACAAGATGCATCAGTTTGAGGTAGCTTCAGTTAGTTGACCAATTCAAGAAGAAAGGAGAGAGATACGTAATCTTTTCTTAACTCATTCCAATGGAGAGAAAATAATAGATTATTAAAAGGACACTTATACTATTAACGGCCCAAAGGCTCTGAGTGAAGCCTTAAGCTATTTAAAAAGAAACAACATCAGTGGGGCAAATAATTTCTTGTCAGAAAAGTACAGCCAAAAAGTAAGAGGGTATACTTAGAGGGTGTTGTATCAAACTAAGACCTAGAAATACAGCATTTATAATACATTCAAAAACTAAAAGCATCCTGGGATTCAGATTTTACTTTCAGGTATGTGCTCAAGAATGGTGAAATTCCCACAGGCAAAGAAAAGCCACACCAACTTGGGCTATGTGTCGCTGTCATGAACTGAGATTTATCCATAGACTGTTGACCACTATTCTCTGGGCATCAACTAATTTTCAAAAATGGTATTATATTCCTGGCTGTCAATTGGTGTAAGCTATAGGGATTTGTAGATTTAAACCCAAGTTGTATTAAATTTCCCTTTTCAATATGGCATTAGAATTTCCAAACTGGCCAAACCACAGATCTACAAAGTTCATAGTTTGATTCTTCTCATTTTAAGATAAAAAAAACTAAGACATATTAACAATTAGCCACTTGAGCAAGTAAAAGAGTTTTCAAAACAGAAAAAAACAAAACAATTACAAATATTTAGGTATTCTCTTCTTAAAAATATAAAAAAAGTATTTTGATGATTCAAAAAGAAATATCCAAGCACAGAAATCTCACAAGACTATTGCATTCGAATAGCCTTTGTAAATAATCCAATGGGAAGTAATAGAAGTCTGGGTTTGTGATCCCTTCCCACTATTTTAAGGATTAAATGCAGAGAATTTTAAAAAATAAATGAAAGCTATTTCATCCATCCATAAATTCCTCAACAGGCTAAAAACAAAGAAATCAGCAGGTAGGTTTGTTATAATTAGCCTGCCTGATATTCAATTGACAAAAAATATTAAAAACAAATATTACTATCTAAAAAAATATTAAATATTAATGTTATTAATTGTATTTATAATTAAATAATGACATTGAATATGATAAATAAAGATACTAAATAAGAAAAAAGAAATAATGATTTCAGAGACTCAATAAATAAGAATGATAGTCAATTTTCAATGGATAATGTAAAAGCCTAAGAAAATAGAATATCATAGTTAAAGTGCTGAAAGAAAAAAAAAACTTCCAGCCTCAAATTCTATAACCAGCAAAAATATCCTTCAAAAATAAAGGTAAAATAGGAGGTGGGGCCAAGATGGCGGACTAGGTGGACGCTACCGCAGATCCCTCTTGCAACAAAGACTCGGAAAAACAAGTGAATCGATCACATACACAACAATCTACGAACTCTGAACAACAAGCACAGACTTAGAGACGGAAAACGAACAAATACGGGCAGACAGCAACCGTTTTCAGAACTAGGAGCCAGCGTACCAGGCAGGTGACCTTCGGAGCCCGATCTGGGGCAGAGCCCAGGGGGGCAGATGGCACAGACAAGGGGCCCAGCCCTATCCCCCTGAACCCATCCCGGGAGAGAGTGTAGCTGGTTGGCGCGGGCAGCGTAGTGGCACAGCTGGAGGGAGAAGCACCCGGGAGGCAGTGACTGATCTTGGAGCTGGGAGAGCAGCGTCCCAGCCGGGGAGCCATCCCGCCGGGAGTTTGGCGGGAAGCGGGCGGGGCGCGAGCGGGGGGGGTCAGCTATATTTCCCTAAAGCGACCCCGGGGCGGGGCCCACACGTTCGTGCGGGGGGACACCCATCCAATGCACGCGTCTGGGGTGGCGCACCGGAGGGAGAAGTCCCCGGGAGGAAGTGACAGGTCTTGGAGCAGGGAGAGCAGCATCCCAGCTGTGGAGCCGTCCCGCTGGGATTTTGGTGAAAGCAGGCGGGGCTTGAGCGCGGGGTCCAATTATATTCCCCTGAATTGACCCAGGGGGCAGGCCCACCTGGTCGTGCGGGTGACTCCCACCCAGTTCGCGCTAGCGGTGCGCGCACCGGAGGGAGAAGTCCCCGGGAGGAAGTGACAGGTCTCGGAGCGGGGAAAGCAGCGTTCCAGCCGGGGAGCCGTCCCGCCCGGATTTTGGAGGTTGGGGGGGAGCATGAACATGGTGATCAGCTCTATATTCTGTGGTGCTACACTCCTAGCTCTCTGACCCCTTCCCCACCCTCCCCAGGAGGCTCCATTAACATCCGAATACCCTGAGCCAGAGGGAGAATTCAGATACGGAGCTGACTGCATTTTTTTTAGCTGATTACCTGGAAAATCTAGTTTCCCAGTGATGGCTCGGAGACAGCAGTCCATATCAAATCACATAAAGAAACAGACCATGACAGCTTCTCCAACCCCTCAAACAAAAGAATCAAAATCTTTCCCAAATGAAGATACAATCCTGGAATTATCAGATACAGAATATAAAAAACTAATTTACAGAATGCTTCAAGATATCACAAATGAAATTAGGATAAATGCAGAAAAAGCCAAGGAACACACTGATAAAACTGTTGAAGAACTCAAAAAGATTATTCAAGAACATAGTGGAAAAATTAACAAGTTGCAAGAATCCATAGAGAGACAGCATGTAGAAATCCAAAAGATTAACAATAAAATTACAGAATTAGACAATGCAATAGAAAGTCAGAGGAGCAGACTCGAGCAATTAGAATGTAGACTGGGACTTCTGGAGGACCAGGGAATCAACACCAACATAGCTGAAAAAAAATCAGATAAAAGAATTAAAAAAAATGAAGAAACCCTGAGAATCATGTGGGACTCTATCAAGAAGGATAACTTGCGAGTGATTGGAGTCCCAGAAAAGGGAGGGGGGAAAGAAAACACAGAGAAAATAGTTGAAGAACTCCTGACACAAAACTTCCCTGACATCATGAAAGACGAAAGGATATCTATCCAAGATGCTCATCAAACCCCATTTAAGATGGATCCAAAAAGAAAAACACCAAGACATATGATCATCAAACTTGCCAAAACCAAAGATAAAAAGAAAATTTTAAAAGCAGCCAGGGAGAAAAGAAAGGTTTCTTTCAAGGGAGAATCAATAAGAATAAGTTCAGACTACTCAGCAGAAACCATGCAGGCAAGAAGGGAATGGGACGACGTATACAGACCACTGAAGGAGAAAAACTGCCAACCAAGGATCATATATCCAGCAAAACTCTCTCCGAAATATGAAGGAAAAATTAAGATATTTACAGATAAACACAAGTTTAGAGAATTTGCAAAAACTAAACCAAGACTGCAAGAAATGCTATAGGAGATTGGCCTGATGACCAATAATATCAGGTACCAGCACAATACAAGGTCACAAAACAGAACGTCCTGATATCAACGCAACTCAAATAGGGAAAGCACAAAAACAAAAAAATTAAGACTAACTCTAAAAAATAAAGAAATAAACAAAATAATACACATAACAGGAAATCATGGAAATCAATAGATAAATGATCACAATAATCAAAAAGAGGGACTAAATATAGGAGGCATTGAACTGCCAGATGGAGAGTGATACAAGGCGATATAGAAGGATACAAGTTAGGTTTTTACTTAGAAAAATAGGGGTAAATAATAAGGTAACCACAAAAAGGAATATCAACTCCATAACTCAAGAAAAAAGTCAAGAAAAATGTAACGACTCAACAAACACCACGTTAAACATTATGAAAATGAGGATCTCACAAGCTACTAAGAAAAACGTCTCAGGACAAAAAAGCATGTGGAAAAATGAAATGGCCAACAACACACATGAAAAGGCATCAAAATGACAGCACTAAAACCTTATTTATAATTACGCTGAATGTAAATGGACTAAATGCACCAATAAAGAGACAGAGAGTCACGGACTGGATAAAGAAACACGATCCACCTATATGCTGCCTACAAGAGACACACCTTAGACTTACAGACACAAACAAACTAAAACTCAATGGATGGAAAAAAATATATCAAGCAAACAATAAGCAAAAAAGAAGAGGAGTAGCAATATTCATTTCTGACAAAATAGACTTTAGACTTAAATCCACCACAAAGGATAAAGAAGGACACTATATAATGATAAAAGGGACAATTGATCAGGAAGACATAACCATATTAAATATTTATGCACCCAATGACAGGGCTGCAAGATACATAAATTAAATTTTAACAGAATTGAAAAGTGAGATAAACACCTCCACATTTATAGTAGGAGACTTCAACACACCACTTTTGGAGAAGGACAGGACATCCAATAAGAAGCTCAACAGAGACACAGAAGACCTACTTACAACAATCAACCAACTTGACCTCATGGACTTATACAGAACTTTCCACTCAACTGCTGCAAAATATACTTTTTTTTCTAGTGCACATGGAACATTCTCTAGAATAGACCACATATTAGGTCATAAAACAAATCTTTCCAGAATCCAAAACATCGAAATATTACAAAGCATCTTCTCAGACCTCAAGGCAATGAAGCTAGAAATCAATAACAGAAAAACTAGGGAAAAGAAATCAAATACTTGGAAAATGAACAATACCCTCCTGAAAAAAGACTGGGCTATAGAAGACATCAAGGAGGGAATAAGGAAATTCTTAGAAAGCAACGAGAATGAAAATACTTCCTATCAAAACCTCTGGGACACAGCAAAAGCAGTGCTCAGAGGCCAATTTATATCGATAAATGCACACATACAAAAAGAAGGAAGAGCCAAAATCAGAGAACTGTCCCGACAACTTGAACAAATAGAAAGTGAGCAACAAAAGAACCCATCAGGCACCAGAAGAAAACAAATAATAAAAATTAGAGCTGAACTAAATGAATTAGAGAACAGAAAAACAATTGAAAGAATGAACAAAGCCAAAAGCTGGTTCTTTGAAAAAATTAACAAAATTGACAAACCATTGGTTAGACTGACTAAAGAAATACAGGAAAGGAAACAAATAACCCGAATAAGAAACGAGAAGGACCACATCACAACAGAACCAAATGAAATTAAAAGAATCATTTCAGATTACTACGTAAAATTGTACTCTAACAAATTTGAAAACCTAGAAGAAATGGATAAATTCCTGGAACAATACTACCTACCTAAACTAACACATTCAAAAGTAGAACAACTAAATAGACCCATAACAAAAAAAGAGATTGAAACGGTAATCAAAAAACTTCCAACAAAAAAAAGTCCTGGCCCAGACGGCTTCACTCCAGAGTTCTACCAAACCTTCAGAGAAGACTTAACACCATTACTACTGAAGGTATTTCAAAGCATAGAACAAGACAGAATACTACCCAACTCATTCTATGAAGCTACCATCTCCCTGATACCAAAACCAGGTAAAGACATTACAAAAAAAGAAAATTTTAGACCTATATCCCTCATGAACATAGATGCAAAAATCCTCAACAAAATTCTAGCCAATAGAATCCAACAACACATCAAAAAAATAATTCACCCTGATCAAGTGGGATTTATACCAGGCATACAAGGCTGGTTTAATATCAGAAAAACCATTAATGTAATCCATCACATAAATAAAACAAAAGATAAAAACCATATGATCTTATCAATAGATGCAGAAAAGGCATTTGACAAAGTTCAACACCCGTTTATGATAAAAACTCTTACCAAAATAAGAATTGAAGGAAAATTCCTCAACATAATAAAGGGCATCTATGCAAAGCCAACAGCCAATATCACTCTAAATGGAGAGAACCTGAAAGCATTTCCCTTGAGAACGGGAACCAGACAAGGATGCCCTCTATCACCGCTCTTATTCAACATGGCACTTGAAGTCCTAGCCAGGGCAATTAGGCTAGACAAAGAAATAAAGCGTATCCAGATTGGCAAGGAGGAAGTAAAGCTATCAGTATTTGCAGATGACATGATCGTATACATGGAAAACCCTAAGGAATCCTCCAGAAAACTACTGAAACTAATAGAAGAGTTTGGAAGAGTCTCAGGTTATAAAATAAACATAGAAAAATCACTTGGATTCCTCTACATCAACAAAAAGAACACTGAAGAGGAAATAACCAAATCAATACCATTCACAGTAGCCCCCAAGAAGATAAAATACCTAGGAATAAATCTTACCAAGGATGTAAAAGACCTATACAAAGAAAACTATAAAACTCTGCTACAAGAAATTCAAAAGGACATACTTAAGTGGAAAAACATACCCTGCTCATGGATAGGAAGACTTAACATAGTAAAAATGTCTATTCTACCAAAAGCCATCTATACATATAACGCACTTCCAATCCAAATACCAATGTTATATTTTAAGAGGATAGAGAAACAAATCACTAATTTCATATGGAAGGGAAAGAAGCCCCGGATAAGCAAAGCATTACTGAAAAAGAAGAAGAAAGTGGGAGGCCTCACTCTACCTAATTTCAGAACCTATTATACAGCCACAGTAGTCAAAACAGCCTGGTACTGGTACAACAACAGGCACATAGACCAATGGAACAGAATTGAGAACCCAGATATAAATCCATCCACGTATGAGCAGCTGATATTTGACAAAGGACCAGTGTCAGTCAATTGGGGAAATGATAGTCTTTTTAACAAATGGTGCTGGCATAACTGGATATCCATTTGCAAAAGAATGAAACAGGACCCATACCTCACACCATGCACAAAAACTAACTCCAAGTGGATCAAAGACCTAAATATAAAGACTAAAACGATAAAGATCATGGAAGAAAAAATAGGATCAACCCTAGGAGCCCTAATACAGGGCATAAACAGAATACAAAACATTACCAAAAATGATGAAGAGAAACCAGATAACTGGGAGCTCCTAAAAATCAAACACCTATGCTCATCTAAAGACTTCACCAAAAGAGTAAAAAGACCACCTACAGACTGGGAAAGAATATTCAGCTATGACATCTCAGACCAGCGCCTGATCTCTAAAATCTACATGATTCTGTCAAAACTCAACCACAAAAAGACAAACAACCCAATCAAGAAGTGGGCAACGGATATGAACACACATTTCACTAAAGAAGATATTCAGGCAGCCAACAGATACATGAGAAAATGCTCCCGATCATTAGTCATTAGAGAAATGCAAATTAAAACTACGATGAGATTCCATCTCACACCAACTAGACTGGCATTAATCCAAAAAACACAAAATAATAAATGTTGGAGAGGCTGCGGAGAGATTGGAACTCTCATACACTGCTGGTGGGAATGTAAAATGGTACAACCACTTTGGAAATCTACCTGGCGTTATCTTAAACAGTTAGAAATAGACCTACCATACAACCCAGAAATCCCACTCCTCAGAATATACCCTAGAGATACAAGAGCCTTCACACAAACAGATATATGCACACCCATGTTTATTGCAGCTCTGTTTACAATAGCAAAAAGCTAGAAGCAACCAAGATGTCCGTCAATGGATGAATGGGTAAATAAATTGTGGTATATTCACACAATGGAATACTACGCATCGATAAAGAACAGTGACGAATCTCTGAAACATTTCAGAACATGGAGGAATCTGGAAGGCATTACGCTGAGCGAAATGAGTCAGTTGCAAAAGGACAAATATTGTATAAGACCACTATTATAAGATCTTGAGAAATAGAAAAAACGGAGAAGAACACATACTTTTGTGGTTACAAAGGGGAGAGAGAGGGAGGGAAGCAGAGGGCTTTTTATTGATCAATCTGTAGATAAGAACTGCTTTGGGTGAAGGCAAAGACAACACTCAATGCAGCGAAGGTCAGCTTAATTGGACTGGACTAAAAGCAAAGAGGTTTCCGGGATAAAATGAAAGCTTCAAAGGTCAGCGGAGCAGGGGCTGGGGTCTGGGGAACTTGGTTTGCGGGGACTTCTAAGTCAATGGGCAAAATAATTCTATCAGGAAAACATTCTGCATCCCACTTTGAATTGTGGCGCCTGGGGTCCTAAATGCCAACAAGCGACCATCTAAGATACATCAATTGGTCTCAACCCACCTGGAGCAAAGGCAAAGGAAGAACACCAAGGTCACACGACAACTAAGAACCCAAGAGACAGAAAGGGCCACATGAACCAGAGACCTACATTATCCTGAGACCAGAAGAACTAGTTGGTGCCCGGCCACAATCGATGTCTGCCCTGTCAGGGAGCACAACAGACAACTCCTGAGGGAGCAGGAGACCAATGGGATACAGGCCCCAAATTCTCATGAAAAGGCCATACCTAATGGTATGACTGCGACTAGAGGAATCCCAGAGACAATGCTCCCCAGAACTTCTGATGGCACAGGACAGGAACCATCCCCGAAGACAAATCATCAGGCATGAAAAGGACTGGTCAGTGGGGGGGAGAGAGATGCTGATGAAGAGTGAGCTAATTAAATCAGGTGGACACTGGAGAGTGTGTTGGCAACTCTTGACTGGAGAGGGGATGGGAAGATAGAGAGAGAGGGAAGCTGGCAAAATTGGCACGAAACGAGAGACTGAAAGGGTTGACTCAATAGGGGGAGAGCAAGTGGGAGAAGGAAGTAAGATGTACGTAAACCTACATGTGACAGACTGATTGGAATGGTAAATGTTCACTTGAAGCTTAATAAAAATTAATTTAATAAATAAATAAATAAACGTAAAATAAAAGTGTTTTCAGACAAAAAAAAAAAGCTAAGGCAATTAACTATCACCAAACCTGTAACAGAAGAAATATTGAGGGAAACTCCTCAGGGTGAAGGAAAAGGAACCCAGAAGGAGACACAGCACTTCAAGATAAAAGAAAGAGTATTTAAAAAAGGAATTTGGGGGCCTATTAAATAAAATTCTTGTAAATTAAGGCAACTGTAATATTTAACAAGATTGCTGGATTTAGCATCAACATATAAAAATCAATTATATTTCAATATAATAGCAAAAAAAATTCAAAAAGTATATTCGAATACTATTTAGAACAGTATGAAATGCACTCAATTCCAATAAATCAATTTAGGAAAATATGATCAAGATTTTTTTAATTAAAAATTAGAGAAAAATGCTGAGAGAACACAAAAATCCTATTACCATGGAGTTGATTCCAACTTATAGTGACCCTATAGGATGGAGTAGAAATGCTCCATAGAGTTTCCAAGGAGCAATTGGTGGATTTGAACTGGAGACCTTTTGGTTAGCAGGCATAGCTCTTAACCATTACCCTACAAAGTTTCCAAGAGAACATAAAGGGCGCCTAAATAAATAAAAAGATTTACCATGCTCATGGAATAGAAAATTTAATATTCTTAAAATATCCTTTAACATATAATTAAACTATATTTTTACTATTTCATCCCCAAATCTCAGATTTATTTGGAAATGGAAACAACCTAGAAGAGCCAAGAAAATCTTGAAAAGGAAATGCGAGATATGCATTGACAGATTTTAAAACTATAGAGCTTAACTGGAAACCCTGGTGACATAGTGGTTAAGTTCTGCGGCTAGTAACCAAAAGGTGAGCAGTTTGAGTTCCAGGTGTTCCTTGGAAATTCTAATGGACAGTTCTACTCTGTCCTATAGGGTCGCTATGAGTCGGAATCAAATCGACGGCAAAGGGTTTGGTTTTTTGGTTTATAGAGCTTGACTAAGATAGAATATTACTGGAGAATAGATAAGCAAATAGATCAGTGGAACACAGTAAAGTGTCCAGAAACAGACCAAAGCATATACGGTCACCTGATTTACAGTAAGTACACCAATGCAATTCACTGAGTAAGGGCATTCTTTTCAACAAATGATCCTGGAGCAATGAGATACACATATGGAAAAAATAAACCTTAACTCCTACCTCACACCATGTACAAAAAGTAACATGAAATGTATCATAGACATAAACTTAAAAGTGAATCTATTTTAAAAGGGGCAAAAAAAATCCACTAATCATACAATTAAAAAAATAACAACTGAGTTTTGTCAAAATTATAATTTTCTATTCACCAAAAGACAAAAAGATACCACTAGTAAAGGTAAAAAAGGCAAGCTGCAGGCTAGGAGAAGTAATATATATATAAACCCACTGCCATCTAGTTGATTCCGACTTACACAACCCTGTAGGACAGAGTAGAACTCCTACATACGGTTTCCAAGAAGCACCTGGTGGATCTGAACTTCCGACCTTTTGATTAGCAGCTGTAGCTCTTATCCACCCTACTGCCAGGGTTTCCAGTATACAGTCTCATGTATACTATACTCTATATGATAATATCCAGAATATGTGGCATATATGCGTTTGTGTGTAATTTTCAGACTATGTAAAAAACTCTTGACAATCAATAATAAAACATTTTAAACATAGGCAAAAGATTTAAATAGGTCCTCCAGGAAAGAGCATATACAAATGACCAACATGTACATAAAAATGCTTGAGATTATTACTCAGTATTGAAGTTGTGGTAGATAAATGATACCCACCCTGACCTCCCAAAAATTCACATCCGAACCTTCAAAATTTGTGTATATGCTTTCCTATATGGCAAAAGAGATTTTGCAGATGTGATTAAGTTAATGATTTTGGAATGAGATTATCTTGGATTACTATGGGTGTACCCAATGTAATCACATGGGACTTTCAAAGCAGAGAATCTTTCCTGGCTATGATGAGATGTGACTATGGAAGGATAGTCAAAGAGTTCAAACCTTGCTAGCTGCTTTTGAAGATGGAGGAGTGGTGCCATGCACAAGTCAAAAATATGGTCTCCTGTAGAAGCTGGGAAGGGCAAAAGAAATGGTTTCTCCTCTAGAACTTCTAGAAAATAATGCAATACTGCCAATCCTTTTATTTTAGCCCAGTGAAACTGTGTCAGATTTCTACCAACGGAGCCAGGAGATAATTTTGCAGTGTTCTGAACCAATACTTTTGTGGTAATTTGTTATTGAAGCCATAGAAAACTAATAAAAAATATAAATTCAAAAGACAATGAGATCCTATTACACGTACACAGCCACTACAAAGGCTAAATCCAAGTTTTGGCAAGAATGTGGAGCAGCTATATTGTTCTATTGTTGGCGTGAGTATAAAAACGGTGTCACTACTGTGGAAAATAGACTGGAAATTATCTCCTAAGACTAAAGTATGCCTTTACTTATGACCTACTAATTTTATTATTGGATAAATATCCAGGAAAAAATGAATTAATGCCCCCAAATTGAAAAGCATATGATTGTTCATATCAGTTGTTCATAAGAGCAAAAACTGAAAGCAACTCGAACGCTTATTAACAGAAGAATGGATGAAAACTGAGGTATAGTATCCCATTCAAGAGATACTACACAGCAATTAAAAAGAATGAACTACTGATGTACACAACTGCTTATATTGGTCTCACAGACATTATATTGAGAGAAAGAAGCCAGACAATATTTATTATATACTATATGGTTTTTTTTTTTTTAATATATATCTTGGTCATCTCGTGCTGCTAGAACAGAAATACCACAAGTGGATGGCTTCAACAAAGACAAGTTTATCCTTTCATAGTTCAGTAGGCTAGTCCAAATTCAGGGCACCAGCTCCTGGGGAAGTCTTTCTTTCTCTCTCAGCTCTGGAGGAAGGTCCTTGTCATCAGTCTTCTCTTGGTCTGGGAGCATCTCAGAGCAGGAACCTCAGGTCCAAAGGACACACTTTGCTCCCAGGGCTGATTTCCTGGTGGCACGAGGTCCCCACTCTCTGCTTGCTTCCCTTTCCTTTTATCTCTTGTAAGATAGGTAGTGCAGGCCACACTCTAGGGAAATTCCCTTCACATTGGACTAGGTATGTGACCTTAGAAAGGGTATTACAATTCCACCCCAACCCTCTTTAACATAAAATTACAATCACAAAGTGGAGGACAATCACACGAAACTGTGAATCAGGGCCTAATCAAGTTAACACATATTTTTGGAGGACACAATTCAATCCACGACATTCTACCCCTTGGCCCCCCAAAATTCATGTCCCTGCTACACATTGTTGTTGTTGTTAGGTGCCGTCGAGTCGGTTCCAACTCACAGCGACCCTATGCAAAATAGAACGTAACACAGCCCGGTCAGGCACCATCCTTACAATCGTTGTTATGCTTGAGCTTATTGTTGCAGCCACTGTGTCAATCCACCTTGCTGAGGGTCTTCCTCTTTTCCGTTGAACCTGTACTTTGCCAAGCATGATGTCCCTCTCCAGGGGCTGATCCCTCCTGACAACATGTCCAAAGAATGTAAGCCGCAGTCTCACCATCCTTGCTTCTAAGAAGCATTCTGATCTTACTTCTTCCAAGACAGATTTGTTCGTTCTTTTGGCAGTCCATGGTATATTCAATATTCTTCGCCAACACCACAATTCAAAGGTGTCAGCTCTTCTTCTGTCTTCCTTATTCACTGTCCAGCTTTCACATGCATATGATGTGATTGAAAATACCATGGCTTCGGTCAGGCACACCTTAGTCTTCAAGGTGACATCTTTGCTCTTCAACACTTTAAAGAGGTCCTTTGCAGCAGATTTACCCAATGCAATGGGTCTTTTGATTTCTTGACTGCTGCTTCCATGGCTGTTGATTGTGGATCCAAGTAAAATGAAATCCCTGACAACTTCAATCTTTTCTCCGTTGGTCATGCTGTTGTTCATTGGTCCAGTTGGGAAGATTTCTGTTTTTTTATGTTGAGGTGCAATCCACACTGAAGGCTGTGGTCTTTGATCTTCATTAGTAAGTGCTTCAAGTCCTCTTCACTTTCAGCAAGCAAGGTTGTGTCATCTGCATAACACAGGTTGTTAATGAGTCTTCCTCCGATTCTGGTGCCCTGTTCTTCTTCATATAGTCCAGCTTCTTGGATTATTTGCTCAGCATACAGACTGAATAGCTATGGTGAAAGGATCCAACCCTGACACACACCTTTCCTGACTTTAAACCAATCAGTATCCCCTCGTTCTGTCCCAACAACTGCCTCTTGATCTATGTAAAGGTTCCTCATGAGCACAATTAAGTGTTCTGGAATTCTCATTCTTTACAATGTTATCCGTAATTCGTTATGACCCACACAATCAAATGCCTTTGCATAGTCAATAAAACACAGGCACACATCCTTCTGGTATTCTCTGCTTTCAGCCAGGATCCTCTGATATCAGCAATGATACCCCTGGTTCTACGTCCTCTTCTGAAACTGGCCTGAATTTCTGGCAGTTCCCCATTGATATACTGCTGCAGCCGTTTTTGAATGATCTTCAGCAAAACTTTGCTAGTGTGTAATAATAATGATATTGTTCTATGATTTCCACATTTGGTTGGATCACGTTTCTTGGGAATAGGCATAAATATGGATCTCTTCCAGTCAGTTGGCCAGGAAGCTGTCTTCCATATTTCTTGGCATAGATGAGTGTGCACCTCCAGCACTGCATCTGTTTGTTGAAACATCTCAATTGATATTCCATCAATTCCTGGAGCCTTGTTTTTTGCAAGTGCCTTCAGAGCAGCTTGGACTTCCTCCTTCAATATCATCAGTTCCTGATCATACAATACCTCTTGAAATGGTTGAACTTCGACTAATCCTTTTTGGTATAATGACTCTGTGTATTCCCTCCATCTTCTTTGGATAATTCCTGCATGGGTTAATATTTTCCCCATAGAATCCTTCACTATTGCATCCCGGGGCTTGAATTTTTTCTTTCAGTTCTTTCAGGTTGGGAAATGCTGAGCGTGTCCTTCCCTTTTGGTTTTCCATCTCCTGCTCTATGCACATGGCATTATAATACTTTACTTTGTCTTCTTGAGCCACCCTTTAAAATCTTCTGTTCAGTTCTTTTACTTCTTCAATTCTTCCTTTTGCTTTAGCTGCTCAACATTTGAGAGCAAATTTCAGAGTCTCCTCTGATATCCATCTTGATCTTTTCTTTTTTTTCCTGTTTTTTCAATGACCTCTTGCTGTCTTCACGTATGGTGTCCTTAATGTCATTCCACAACTCGTCTGGTCATCAGTCACTAGTGTTCAATGGGTCAAATCTATTTTTGAGATGTTCTCTAAATTCATGTGGGATGTATTCAAGATTGTACTTTGACTCTCTTGGACTTGCTCTGATTTTCTTCAGTTTCTGCTTGAACTTGCATACGAGCAATGGATGGTCTGTTCCACAGTCGGCCCCTGGCCTTTTTCTGACTGATGATATTGAGCTTTTCCATATAGCTCCCTGCTACATGTATGATATATTCACCCCACCATATCATAGCAAAAATCTTAAATCAACTCCAAGCCCAAAATCTGAAAATTCCTCTTCATCTGTGCAATCTAGAGTACAAGTTGTCTGCTTCCAAAGTACAATGGCAGAATAAGCACAAGCTAGACATTTCCATTAGAAATAGGAGAAATTGGAGGGAAAGATGGCATAACAGGCACCAGGCAAGTCAGCAGAACACATTACATTAGTCCTCAAGGCTTTGCAAACAATCCTTTGTTCTCTAAGACCATTTACACAATGGCCCCACCCTTCGGACTCTAGGTATTGGCCACACTCTCTGGATTCTGAGTGGAGGCCCCTCAGCTCTGCCTTCCAGGCCCGCTAGGATGGCACCTCTGCTCCCTTGGCTTTAGGTGAGCCATTCTTCTAGTCCCTCTGAATGTCAACTCCACCCTTAAAAACACCAAAGGCCATGGCTCCACCTTTTGAATTCCCAGAGGTAGTGGCCATACCTTTTGAGACTGAGGCAGGTCAGCTACCTGTGTTCCTTGGCCTGTAGTCCCTTGGGCCTCATGCTTGGCTCTGCTCTGCTGGAGCAAGTGTTCCCAAGTTCAGTAGCCCCACCCATAAGTGCTTGGAGGCACCCCACTCCTCCGGAAAGCCTCCCATGCACAGGTACTCAGCTCTCTCGCTCACGTGAATTGGCAAGCCTAACCCCACCGGTAAGTGCCCAGAAGCACCTAGCTCCCTCGGTACTAAATTCTGTCTTAGTCATCTAGTGCTACTGTAACAGAAATACCACAAGTAGATGCCTTTAACAAAGAGAAGTTTATTTTCTCATAGTCTAGTAGGCTAGAAGTCCAAATTCAAGGCACTAGCTCCAGGGGAAACCATTCTCTCTCTGTCAGCTCTGGAGGAAAGTCCTTGTCATCAGCCTTCCCTTGGTCTGGGAGAATCTCAGCACAGGAACCTCAGGTCCAAAGATGCGCTCTGTTCCCAGCAACGATTTCTTGGTGATATAAGGTCCCCACTCTCTGCTTGCTTTCCTTTCCTTTTATCTCTTGTAAGATAAAAGGTAGTGCAGGCCACACTCCAGGGAAATTCCCTTTACATTGGATCAAGGATGTGACCTTAGTAAGGTTGTTACAATCCCACCCTAATCCTCTTTAACATAAAATTGCAGTCACAAAATGAAGGACAACCGCACAAAACTGGGAATCATGGCCTAAACAAATTGACACATATTTTGGGAGGACACAATTCAATCCATGACACTATACAATAAGTTAAACCCTTGCGGCATAGTGATTGAGAGCTTGCCTGCTAACCAAAAGATCAGCAGTTCCAATCCACCAGGTGCTCCTTGGAAACCCTAGGGAACAGTTCTACTCTGTCCTATAGGGTTGCTATGAGTTGGAATCGACTGAGTGGTAACAGGTTTTTTATTTTTTTTTTTTTTTGGTTTATATATTAAGTTACAATATAGTGGTTAATTCTGAGGTAATTAATAGTCTGGAAAGGGGCACAGGGGAAATTATGGGGTCCATGTATCTTGCTATTGGTGGGGGTACATGGCTATCTATCTGTCATCTGTCTGTCTGTCTGTCTGTCTATCTATCATCTATCTAACCTAGCAAGCTAGCTACCTATCTAGGGCTGCTATAACAGAAACAGCACAAGTGGATGGCTTTAACAAAGAGCAATCCATTCTCTCACAGTCTTAGAGCCTTAGAAGTTCGAATCCAGGGTGCCAGCTCCAGGGGAAAGCTTTCTCTCCCTATTGACTCTGAGGAAAGGTCATGGTCATCAATCTTCCCCTGTCAAGGAGCTTCTTAGTGCGGGGACCCCGGGCCTGAAGGATGCATTATTCTCCCAGCTCTTGCTAATTGGTAATATGAGAGCCCTCTACCTCTCTGCTCATTTCTCTCTTCTATTTCTCAAAAGACATTGATTCAAGAGACCTAATCTTATAAATTAAGTCTTGCATTATTAACATAACTGCCTCTAATACTGCCTCATTAACAACATAGAGGTAGGATTTACAAGACATAGGAAAATCACATCAGATGACAAAATGGTGGACAATCACACAATACTTGGAATCATGGCCTAGCCAAGTTGACACATATTTTGGGGCACACGATTCTATCCACAACTCTATCTGTCTCTCTCTCTCTATCTACCTATATCCCTGGGTGGTACAACCCAGGTAGTCTAAACCCAGGTGCCCAGGTGGCACAAGTGATTTGCACTGGACTGCTAACTTCAAAGCTGGAGGTTAAAAACCACCCAGCAGCACCACACAAAAAAGGCCAGGTGATCTGCCCCTATAAAGATTACAGCCAAGAAAACCCTAGAGAATAGTTCTACTCGGTAACACATGGGATTACCATGAGTCAGAATTGGCTCGACCACAACAGGTTTGGATTTTTTTGGTACACACAGACACACATAAAAAAATCTAAGGTTGAAAACCTAAGATTGGTGCACTTAATGTGCTTGTATGCATTTTCCCCTCAATAAAAAATATGTATATAATTATACAATGTCCTGTGGGATTAGAGTTTATGCAGAAATAAAATGCATGACAACAATAGCACAAAAGGCAAGAGGCAGTGCATGAAATCAAATCATTTTAAGACTCTTGCGTATTTCAGGAAGTGGTTAAAAATACTGATTTAAAGTAGATTTTAATAAGCAAGGGAGATATATTGTAGTATAGAGTTGCTGCTAAAAGAATAACGCAAAATGTATGACTAAAAAGTTAATTGAGAAGAAAAATGGAATAGTTAAAAAAAATACTTGATTAAAACAAAGCAATCAAGGAAGGGAGAATAAAACAAAAAGCAGACATAATGTGAAAATAAATTATAAAATTAAAGACATGAACCAGATGACATCAATTATTACCTTGATATAAAGGAACTAAATGATCCAAGTAATATTAACCACATTTGAATGATTAAAAACTCAAAGTAGATTAATGCTAGATAAAAACACATATTACAGGAAGACAACTGATAGTAAAAAAAAATCATCTTTGTAATGATGAAAAACAGCACTTTATTATAGTGCTTTCACAGGAAAATGTTAAGTGATATTCTCATAGACAAAGAACAGAGAATTAAACAAGAAGACACTGGAGTTGTGCTTCTAAAGGAGCATCCGAGTGGAAATCAAATTAAAGTTCTATAAAGTGGTAATCGTAGATAGGCATCCCTAAGAGTTCTAATTCTTAAAATCATTTTGGATGACAGCTCTGGCTTTCAGAATTGTTTTCATTGGCCTAACTTTCTGAAATACTGCTTTATCAAAAATTAAATCTTCCTATTAAGAACATGGAAAAAAATTTATTCCTCATTTTATTTTGTATGTCTTTCTTGAATGGATGTTAAGTTTGTGGAAATTATTTTAAGAGAATTACATTTTTTATACCATGAAGTAGGACCACATTTCTTGGTTATAAATTAGGGTCTACCTTGAAGGAAGAGATTATTCTTGACATTCATCATCCGTAGAAGTTGCAAGTGCTCAAACAAGAAATTGAAATATACAAATCAGTTTAGGAGCCTAGCTCCAGGCCATAATCCTGCAAGTGAGCTTTTAGGACTGATCATAGGCAAATACAAGGCTTTGTCTGGCAGAAAGTTGCCCTTCTCACACCAGACTTGATGAAGAGCCAGGGTATAGCTGTTTTCCAGAGGGAATTGCAGACAAGGACTCGGCTTCTCTTTGTGCCAGCCATGCTTATATGCATAGTTGCATTCCTGGTCCAGGCACTTCCATCTGGAGATGTCCTTATCAGGAGGACTTGGTTGAAACGCTTCCCAGGTGTCCCTTCTCAGACCTTCTTATTGAAGGGGAGGTTACCAATGAACAGTTTTAGTTGGAGTGAGTTAATATAAAAATTAGACATTCCTTAAAAATTAGATATTCTACATGATCACAGTCTCAAGACACAAAAATAAAAACAATTAAAAAATTTATGCTCATATGCTATAAAATTAATAATATTGATTCACTGGCTAGCAGCTTCTTTCTCTAGAATCAGATGTAATTTGAGTGTCTTTGCTGTCATGTGCAAAAATATGTCATCCACAAAATATATTAGTGAATGTTTATGTTTCATAAATGCAAAATTTCTTTAAAAATACATTTTAAATTATAGGAAATTATTTAATTTCAAAATAAAAAGTTATAAGATGAGGGGATGTCTCCTGGAATAGTATATAGTCTTTTATATATTATAACCCTTGAGTTTAAAATGAGGGACATAAGATTTAAAAAAGCTGTATTACTTATTAGAGATCAGAAAGTACATAAACTAGAATCTATATCTTCTCAACCCCAAACCATGGTATATTCTATATTCTGCTCTAACACCACAGTTCAAAGGTGTCAATTCTTCAGTCTTCCTTATTCATTGCCCAGTTTTCACATGCATACGAAGCAATTGAAAACACCATGGCTTAGGTGAGGCTTAACTTAGTCTTCAAGGTGATATCTTTGCTTTTCAATACTTTAAAGAGATCTTTTGCAGCAGATTTTCCCAATACAATGGGTCTTTTGATTTCTTGACTACAGTTTCCATGGGTGTTGATTGTGGATCCAAGTAAAATGAAATCCTTGACAACCTCAGTCTTTTCTCCATTTATCATGATGTTGCTTATTTGTCCAATTCTGAGGATTTTTGTTTTCTTTATTTTGAGATGTAATCCCTACTGAAGGCTGTGGTCTTTGATCTTCATTAGTAAGTGCTTCAAGTCCTCTTCATTTTCAGCAAGCAAGGTTTTGTCATCTGCATAACACAGGTTGTTAATGAGTCTTCCTCCAATCTTGATGCCTTGTTCTTCATATAGTCCAGCTTCTTGGATTATTTGCTCAGCATACAGACTGAATAGTTAGGGTGAAAAGATACAACCCTGATGCACAACTTTTCTGACTTTAAATCACTCAGTATCCCCTTGTTCTGTTTGAATAACTGCCTTTTGATCTATGTACAGGTTCCTCACGAGCACAATTAAGTGTTCTGGAATTCCCATTCTTCCCAATGTTATCCATAATTTGTTATGATCCACACAATCGAATGCCTTTGCATAGTCAATAAAACACAAGTAAACATCTGTCTGGTATTCTCTGCTTTCAGCCAAAATCTGACATCAGCAATAATACCTTTGTACCACATCGTCTTCTAATCTGGCTTGAATTTCTGGAAGTTCTCTGTTGATATGGTGTTGCAGCCACTTTTGAATGATCTTCAGAAAAAATTTTACTTGAAAGTGATATTAATGATATTGTTTGATAATTTTCACATTCAGTTGGATCACCTTTCTTTAGACTAGGCATAAATATGGATCTCTTCCAGTTGGTTGGTAGCTATTCCTACAGCTGCCCCAATACTAGTCCCTGTAACACACTGAAACCAGTTTTTTAATTTTTTTTTTTATTGTTTAATAATTAAATTCAAAATATAAGAATTCTTTTTAAGAGCTCCAGCCTACCTTAAGGCACATGCCGGCATAACTGACTTTTAATTGACATCATTGATAAAAACCCAAATTTACATGAATAAAATTTAAAAGTGGTGATCAATAAACTTTACTAAAAATGTTATTAATGGTTTGAAAGGATTGATTTATATAGCTTTGTCTTATGTAGGATGAGCTCTGAATTACTCTGTTTTTTAGATCTGCAAAAATTATATGTATGGAAGAGCCAGTGTGTTGTGAAAAGAAAGCACACGCGCAAGTGAGTGCTGCAGTAACTTTGAACATACCATTCAGTTTGCACTAAACAATATGACCTATTTAGAGCATCTTTTACTAAATCATGGGTAATTAGCATAAAATTATTAGTCCTATAGCTAAAAAAAACTATTGCGGTTAAGTCAATTCTGACTCATAGTGACCCTATAAGACAGAGTAGAACTGCTCCGTAGGATTTCCAAGAAGCAGCAAGTGGATTACCTTTTGGTTAGCAGTTGAATGCTTAACTACTGTGCCACCAGGCCTCCAAAGGGGTCTCAAAAAATCAACTAGCTAAACCTTTGTTATGAAGGTCTGAAAGCATGGTGATATGCACAAGGTCCCACAGCCAGTTCGTTCAGGGATCAGTGAAGAAAGATACATAGACTCCAAGTCTTCTTCCACTTATCCCAGACCCTTGAAAAAAAAAGAACCATTGCTGTCAAATCGATTCCAATTCATAACGACTGTATAGGACAAAGTAGAACTGCCCCACAGGGTTTCCAAGGAGTGCCTGGTCCATTCGAACTGCTGACCTTTTGGTTAGCAGCTGTAGCTCTTAACCACCCCTTAGAACATGGATAATGCAGTAGTAGATGACCTCCTGGCAGGAAGTTTTACTTGGAGATATAATGAAAATTACTGCAGGAGTCTAAGGAATAGGCATCTCTGAGGTTTGTTTTTTGTGTATATGTATGTGTGTGTGGGTGTGTGTTTGGTTGAATGATTACAAGAAATCCTTTTTTTTTTTTTTTTGTTCAAGGGCATAATATTCAGGTGGTGCCCACTTTAGATTCACATCCTTTATTCCTCCTTGCATTGTTTCAATTCCATTCAATTCTGCATCTTTTCATGCTTAAGGAGCCAGCTTATCAAAATAGCTCAGTGCTGCACTGAAAAAATGCTAATGCACTTTTATTGTTTCTACAAATTAAACATCTTTTAAAAATGGAATTCTATTTTTTACTGAATAAAAAATAAAATTTTTAGGAGTTCAAATGAATTTAGACTACAATCTTGGGTGTTACACAATTTTTGTGGACATTCTATTACTTAAATATATGGACTTCTTCCAAACAAAAATAATTCGGTATATGTGAAATTTTATGACACTACCCAGTAAACCCATTTTATGAAACTAGAATATACAAATACAAAAGCCTTCAGTTACTTAAAATATTAGATATCATTTATGAAAATTTACCAAATCGCATAAGTTGGATATTAAAAGGATACTAAAAACAGCCCCCAGTTTTGTATTGGAAGAGTATTTGCCCACCAAGTGGAACATTTCCTTTTGGCTACTTTTACTGAAAATTCAAGGAATTCATTTTCTATCTCGGAAAAGAGTCACTTGGCTCTCCACAGGGGTAGTGAGAAGGGGTTTCAGGCTGGCTGGCTGATGGAGTCGCAGCTGCTCCCTTCTGCTGGCTCCATCTGCGAATGTCACATGTCGGGGGCCTGAACAGATAATGCACCATTGTCCACAGTTATAAAACCGAAGGTCTGACCTTGTGAGGTAGCAGAGCATTTGAGCCTAAGGAATTGTGCTCTCACACACACAGCACCCTATTAAATGCCTGATGACCTTCAGGGAGGGGAAGAGGAAAGTGGGGCCAAACATACCCCTCCTGAGGTGCCATCCCCGAGTACATTTTGTAAGCTTATTAGTTAGTATTGTGATACAAGTTTAGTATCACAGAAGGTAGCTAATAAACATCTTTGTTTAAATGGTTGGATTTAAGCCATTTTTCTAATATCTGTGGAGTAATCTAACAATCTTCAAGATAGATCAAAACTAACTACTTTCTTTCATCACTCTGATTTTCTATCAAGCTTATCTTCACCTAATCTCTGAATTGATAGTTGCAGGATTGTGGCTTCTATCCTTTTAAGAGTAGAATATTAGCTGTTGATATGTGTGTGTGTGTATATATATATATATATATATATATATATATATATATATACACATACATACACACCCTTCACTGGTTTTCCTCCTCTACAGAACCCAGCCTAAGACATTTGGTACAGAGAGTGGTTCTAGATGAACAAAATAGTAAGGATGAGTTTTTGAATTTGTTCTTGTCTGGGTAGTCTTAAAGGTGATGAAGACTCTGTTTCCAGTAGTAAGGAGGTTGCTGCTAACCCATGGTGTCGTAGATTTGAGACAGATAGGGTTAACTGTGCCGGTGGCTGAACACAAGAGCTTTTAAAAGATTGTCACCTAGAAGCTGGGTAAACAGGAACCACACCCTATAGTGAGACAGATAGGATTAACTGTGCTGGTGGAACAAAAGAGCTTTTAAAGAGATTACCATCTAGAAGTTTGGTAAACAGGAACCCGCCCTGTCAACATGAGATAGGATTGGGGCAGCCCGTGAATTACTATCTCCTTCTTAGTGTCTTTCTAGTCCCCCCCCTCCTTTGCAGCTTCCCTGTGCGCAAAGGAGCAGAGTGTGACTGCTGTTTGACCTTCTTTAGCCTTCTGAAGATGGAGATGTAGTGTTGAAGATAAGTGTGCTTGCGCTATATCCCATAATATGTGATGCCAAGGGCTGCTGAGAGGACTCCATCTTCAATATTAGCCGGTTCAATCTTAGATTCCAGATGCGCACGCAACCTAATTAACATACGGTGCCATTCTGAGAAGTGCCCACCCCTTGAAAGAAGCCCACTAAATATTCATTACTCTATTGTCTCCACTGAACCCATATAAGCCCTTGCTTCCGTTTTCGAGTCAGTCTTTCGGAGAGGCTTAGATCCCCCCGACTCCTTTTGCTTGACTCAAGCAAAATAAAGCTTACTGAAGATAGAGTTTGTCTTTCGCATGTGTTCTTACTTGGGAAAAGACAAGGACCCTTTGTGTCAGATTGGCAATTGGTAACAGATTGAATTATGTCCCCCCAAAAATGTGTGTATCCGTTTAGCTAGGGCATGATTCCTGATATTGTGTGATTTTCCTATATTTCATAAATCCTGTCTCTATGATGTTAATGGAAAGAAATGGGCGGCAATTTTGTTAGTGAGGCAGGACTCAATTTACAAGATTAGATTGTGTCTTTGGGCAATTGATTTCTTTTGAGATATAAGAGAGAAAAGCAAGCAGAGAAACAAGGGAACCTCATACCACCAAAAAAACAGTACTGGGACCATCAGTCATCCTTTAGACCCAGAGTCCCTGTACAGAGAAGCTCCTGGTCCAGGGGAAGATTGATGAGAAGGCTGACAGAGAAAGAAAGCTTTCCCCTGGAACTGACTACCTGAATTTATACCTTACTGTGAGGAAATAAATTTCTCTTTGCTAAAGCCATCCACCGTGGTGTTTCAGTTATAGCAGCGCTAGATGACTAGGACATATGGTGTGAGGTAGCAATATAAATATGCAAAATATCATCACCAGTGAATCAAATACTTGTGAGAGACAAGGCTCTGGGTGATTGCATACTTGATACTTTTCTACAACTTTGTCAGAATGCAAAGCATAAGGAGGCTGATTGATTGAATCTGCTTTCACTAGATAAAGTAGTGAAATAAAGAGATGAGCTCAGAGCTTCAGAGTCACAGCTTTAGCACCACATAAAAGACTTGAAAGTTGACACTTGTGCCCTGAAAGAAACCTTTATTTCTTGTAGTAACAGAGCTGATATTACCAAAAACCAAACCAAGAGTTTTCTTTTAAGAGTGGCTGAATTACAACACCAACTGGACTCCCAACATGGAATGGTGTCTCAAGTTAAAGTGATGATATTTATTGGGAAGAAATGAGACACTGAAATTTGGGATGGGGACATATGGGCAGATAATCAGTAACCTGGGGATGTTGAGCCCCTAAATTCTGTTGATTCTCTCCTCCCAACAGAACCACCCCTCTTACTCCTATCTGAAGAGATTGCTATATTTTTTTTCTGCTAAGCCACCCTCTCCAGTAAATCCATGATCCCTTCCACTCCATTTGATGAGATTAACCCAACTGTGCTTGAAGAGTCTTTGTCTGAGATATTGCCTGGAGCAGTGCCTAGAGCAGGTGCCTTTCAAGACATTGTTGAATGTCCCAAGGACCCAACCCCACCATCCATTTTGGCTTCTAGACCTGTAATTAGACTGAAGTCCCAGCAAACCCCAGTAGGTGAAGTGCAAAGTATGACCCAGGAAGAGGTATTCTATACTCCAAAAGTACTGCTTGATTTTTCTAATATATATATATATATAGAGAGAGAGACAGAAATCTGGGGAATATGCTTGGGAATAGTTATGAAAAGTGTGGGATAATGGTGCAAGTACATAAAGTTGGATCAATCTCAGTTTATTGCTACGGGCCCACTAAGCACAGGCTTTTCATTCAATGTTTTGGCTCAAGAAATTAGAAAAGGATCTACTAGTTTATTTGGTTTATTTACTGAAGCATGGATTAAACAGTAGCCTGCATCAAATCAAGTTGAAATGCCAGACTTGTCTTGGTATATTGTAGAAGAAGGTATCCAAAGGCTTAGGGAAATTGGCATGTTATAATGGATTTATCAGTTTGGACCCACAGACCCACACCTGGAGTGCCCAGAGAACACATCTTTTAACAAAATGGTGAGGAACAAATTTGTGAAGGGAGCCCCAGCATCCTTGAAGACTGCTGTGATTGCTATTTTATGTAAGTTAAGATTTGACAGTGGAAACTACCTTAACTGAATTAAGACTCCTAACTACAGTGGGGCTGATTGGATCCCGTGGAGGGAGGGACTGAGTGCCAGCACTTAACTGACAAAGATAAGGTGTGTGGGGTTACTGTGACAGACAGCAGGGTCAAAGCAGTAATCAGAATAGCCTGACTCATGTGGATTTATGGCATTGGTTACTTAGTTATGGCATCCCTAACAGTGAAATAGATGGAAAATCTACTAAATATTTACTTCATCTTTACAAGTGGAAGAATTTTAGGTCAAGTGAACCACAGTCCAATTTGAATTACCAGAGCAGAGAGTTATGGCCCTTCAATTAATTCCCAGACTTGAGCCAGTTTACAAGTCCACGACCCTGTGAATGAAGGGGTGGCTGGCTCCCCTTGAGAAAGGGCTCTACTGCAATGCCAGAAACTTACACTGTTAATCCTCCTCCTAGCCTTCCCCAAAGGGATCTACGGCCTTTTAGAACAGTGACTGTTCATCAGTGAAAAGCAAAAAAAAAAAAAAAACCAGATTATTGGACATTGGCTCAGAACTGACACTAATTCCAAGAGATGCAAAACACCACTGTGGCCCACCAATCAGAGTAGGAGCATATGAAGGTCAGGTTATTAACTCGGGTCCAACTCACAGTGTATCAAGTGGGTCCCCAAGCCTACCCTGTAGTAATTTTCCCAGTTCCCAGAATACATAATTGGAATAGACATACTGAGCAACTAGCAGAACCCCCACATTGAATCCCTGACATGTGTAATAATGTCTATTATTGCAGGAAAAGCCAAGTGGAAGCCATTAGAACTTTCCGTATGTAGGAAAATACTACATCAAAAGCAAACTTGCATTCCTAGAGGGATTGCAGAGATTAGTGCCACCACCAAGGACTTGAAGGTTGCAGTCATTCCCAGGACATTCCCATCCAACTCACCTATCTTGCCTATGCAAAGAACAGATGGATCTTGGAGAATGACTGTGTATTATCAGAAACAAACAGGTAGTGACTTTAATTGCAGTTGTTGTTCCAAATGTGCTTTCATTGCTTGAACAAATTAATACACCTCCTAGTACCTGATATGCAGCTATTGATCTTGATCAGGCCAATTTATTTTCTTTATTCTTATTTCAAAGGAACCCCAGAAGCAGTTTGCCTCAGCTGGCAAGGCTAGCAATACACCTTCACTGTCTTCCTCAGAGGTATATTTACTCTCCAGCCCCATATCTTAATCTAGTCCACAGAGACCTTGATGCTTTTAACTTCCATAATATGTCACATTGGTCCATTACATTGATGACATTTTGTTTATTGGTTTTAGTAAAGGATAAGTATCAATGACTCTACACTGATTGGTAAGATGCTTGTCTGCTAGAAGGTGAGGAATTAATCCAACAAAAATTCAGGCACCTGCCAGCTCGGCAAAATTTCCAGGGGTCCCGTAGTGCATGGCATGTCAAGATAGTTCTTCTAAAGTGAAAGATAACTTGTTATATCAACCCCCTCCCCACTACAACTAAAAAGAAGACACAAGCTTGGTGAGCCTCTTTGAATTTTGGAGGCAACGGCACACTCATTTATGTGTGCTACTAGAGGCCACTGGGTCTGGGTTAAGTACTCAGGCCTACTTATCAAGTGACTAGAAAAGCTGCTAGTTTTGAGTGAGTCTCAGAACAAGAGAAGGCTCTGCAACAGATTCAGGCTGCCATGCAAACCTCTGTCACTTGGGCCATATGATCCAGCAGGTTCGATGGATTTTGAAAGGTCAGTGGCAGAGATGTTGTTTGGAGTATTTTGCAGGCCCCTACTGATGAATCACAGAATGAACTGTTAGGATTTTCAAGCAAAGATCTGCCATCCCCTGCAGATAACTAGACTCCTTTTGATAAACAGGGTTTGGCTTGTTAATGGGCCTTAGTAAAGACGGAACATTTAACCATGGGCCATCAAGTCACTATGTGGCCTGAGCTGCCCATCATGAACTGAGTTTTGTCTGGCCCACAGAGTCATAAAGTCAGACATGCACAGCAGCACTCCATTATTAAATAGAAGTGGTATATACAAGATTGGTCTCAAGTAGAACCTGAGGGCACAAGAAAAGTTACATAAGGAAACGTCCCAAATGCCTATGGTCCCCCCTTCTGTCACTTTACCTTCCTTCTCCTGGTCTGCACCTTTGGCCTCATGGGGCGCTCCTTAGGATCATTTGACTGAGGAAGAGAAAACTCGTGCTCAGTTTTATAGATGGTTTTGAATGATATACAGGCACCACATGGAAGTGGACAGCAACAGCAGTAGAGCTTCTTTATGGAAACTCCCTGAAGAACAGTAGTGAAGAGAAATCCTCCCAGGAGTCAGAACTTCAAGCGGTGCTTGAAGTTGTTCATTGTGCTTGGAAGGAGAGATGGCCAGAGATGTGATTGTATGCTGATTCTTGGGCTCTGGCCAATGGTTCACCTGGAGGGTCAGGTTCTTGGAAGGAACATGATTGGAAAATTGGTGACAAGGAGGTATGGGGAAGAGGCATGTGGATAGACCTCTCTGGATGGGATAAAGAAGTGAAGATATTTGTGTCTCACATGAATAATCACAAAAGGGTGAGTTTGGCAAAGAAGGATTCCAACGATCAAGTGGATAGGATGACAAATTCTATGGATACCAGTCAGCCCCTCCCCAGTTGCTCCCATCATTGCACAATGGGCTCATGAACAAAGTGTCATTGTGCAGGGATGGAGGTTATGCCTGGTCTCAGCAACACGAACTTCCACTCACCAAGGACGACTTGGCTATAAAAAAAAAAGGTGCTATCGAGTCAATTCCGACTCATAGCGATCCTATGCAATGCCCCATAGGGTTTCCGAGGAGTGCCTGGTGGACTTGAACTGCCGACCATTTGGTTAGCAGCCATAGCTCTTAGCCGCTACACCCCCAGGTGCTAAATGCCTAATATGCCAGCAGCAGAGACCAAAACTGAGACCCAGTATGATACCATTCCTAGGGGCAATCAGCCAGCATCTTGGTGGCTGGTTGATTACATTGGCCCACATCCATCACAGGAAGAGTAGTGTTTCCTTCTTACTGGAATAGATACTTAGTCTGGATACAGGTTTGCCTTGCCTGTATGCAATGATTCTCTGAAAACTACCATCTGGGGACTTACAGAATGCCTTATCCACCATCATTGTATCCCACACAGCATTGCCTAAGATCATGGAACTCACTACAAAGCAAATGAAGTGTGGCAGTGGGCCCATACTTATGGAATTCACTGATCTTACCATGTCCTACCATCCTGAAGCAGCTGGCTTGACAGAATGTTGGAATGGCCTTCTAAAGGCACAACCACAGCACCAGCTAGGTGGCAATACCTTGCGGGTTGAGGCAATGTTCTCCAGGAAGCTGTGTATGCTCTAAACCAACAGCAAATATATGGTGCTGTTTCTCCCATAGTCAGGTTCACTGGTTGAGGAATCAAATAGTGGAAATGGGAGTGGATGCATACACTATAATCCCTAGTGACCCACTCACAAAATTTTTGCTTGTCTCTGCAATCCTATGTTCTATGGGTCTAGAGGTCTTAGTTCCAATGGAAAGAATGCTTCCAACTGGAGTACAGCACTGATTTCATTGAACTGAAAGTTAAGAACGCCACCTGGCCACTTTGGGTTCCTCCTGCCTCTGGATAAACAGCAAAGAAGGGAAATACCATGTTGGCTTATGTGATTGATCCTGATTACCATGGGGAAATTGGATTGATTTTTTTTTTTTTTTTAATGGAGATTAAAAAAAAGTATGTCTGGAATACATGAGATCCCGTAGGGTGTCTCTTAGAGCTACCATTCCCTGTGATTAAAGTCATTGGAAAACTACAGCAACCCAATTCCAACATCACTACTAATGGTCCAGAACATTCAGATATGATGGTTTGGATCACCCCACCAGGCATAAAATCACGACCAGCTGAGGTGCTTGCTAAAGGCAAAGAGAATACAGAACGGGTTTTGGAAGAAGGTACTTCTAAATACCAGCTACAACCACAAGACCAGTTGCAGAAATGACTGTTTTTAGTACTTTTTCCTTGTTTTTTTTTTTTTTTTTTTTTTTTTAACCTGTGTTCGTGCATATGGAAACCCTGGTTCCATAGTGGTTTTGTGCTACAGCTGCTAACCAAAGAGTCGGCAGTTCAAATCCTCCAGGCGTTCCTTGGAAACTGTCTGGGGCAGTTCTACTCTGTCCTATAGGGTCTCTATGAGTCGGAATCGACTCGACGGCACTGGGTTTGGTTTTTTTGGTTGTGCATATATGTTGTTGTTATTGCTGGAAGGTGCCGTCATTTTGGTTTCAACTCATAGTGATCCCACATACAATCGAATGAAACACTGCCCAATCCTGTGCCATCCTTACAATCCAACTGCCTCTTTGTCTATGTACAGGTTCTGCATGAGCACAATTACGTGTTCTGGAATTCCCATTCTTCGTAATGTTATCCATAATTTGCTACGATCCACACAGTTAAATGCCTTTGCACAGTCAATAAAACACGGGTAAAGTTCTTTCTGATATTCTCTACTTTCAGCCAAGATTCATCTGATAGCAGCAATGAAACCCCTCTTTCCACGTCCTCTTCTGAATCCGGCTTAAATTTCTGGCAGTTCCCTGTCAATGTACTGCTGCAATCACTTTTGAATTATTTTTAGCAAAATGTTACTTTCATGTGATATTGATGATATAGTTCAATAATTTCCTAATTCTGTTGAATCTACTCTCTTTGGAATGGATATAAATACACACCTCTTCCAGTCAGTTGTCCTGGGGGCAGTGTTCCAAATTTCTTGGCATAGACCAATGCTGCATCTGTTTGTTGAAGTAACTCAGTTGGTATTCTGTCAATTCCCGGAGGCTTGTTTTTCTCAAATGCCTTCAATGCAGCTTGCACTTCTTTCTTCAATACTGTTGGTTCTCAATCATATGCTACCTCCTGAAATCTTCGAATGTTGACCAGTTCTTTCAGGTACAGTGACTCTATGTCTTCCTTACACTTTTTTCTTTTTTGTATGCATCCTCTGACAATTAATATTCTGTCCTTAAGCAAAAACCAAGCTCATTTCTGTCAAGTCAATCTGACTTACAGTGACCTTACAGGACAGAGTAGAACTGCACCATAGTGTTTCCAAGGAGCAGCTGGTGGATTCACACTGCCAACCTTTTGGTTAGCAGCCACACTCTTAACCACTGCTCCACCAGGGCTCCATTTTCCAACTTGAGGCTTGAATTTTTTCTTCAGTTCTTTCAACTTGAGAAATGTCGAGTGTGTTCTTCCCTTTTGGTTTTCAACCTTCAGGTCTTTACACATTTCATTATAATAGTTCACTTTGTCTTCTTGAGCTGCCCTTTGAAAATTTCTGTTCAGCTCTTTTACTAAATCATTTATTCCATTTACTTTAGCTGCCCTACATTTAAGGGCAAGTTTCAGAGTCTCTTCGGACATCCATTTTAATCTTTTTCCTTTTTACTGTATTTTTAATGGCCTTTTGCTTTCTTTATGTATGATGTCCTTCTACAACTTACCTGGGCTTTCATCATTAGTGTTCAGTGCATCAAATCTATTCTTAAGATGGTCTCTAAATTAAGGTGGGGTATACTCAAGGTGATATTTTGGCTCTTGTGGACTTGTTTTAATTTTCTTCAGCTTCGACTTGAACTTTTATATGAGCAGTTGATGGTCGTTTCACAGTCAGTCCTGGCCTTGTTCTGACTAATGATATTACACTCCTACATCATCTCTTTCTACAGATGTAGTCAATTTGATTCCTGTGTATTCCTTCTGGCAAGGCTCCTGTGTAGAGTCATCATTTACATTGTTGGAAAAAAGGTATTTGCAACAAATAAGTCATTGGTCTTATAAAATTCTGTCACGAGATCTATGGCATCATTTCTACCTCCAAGGCCTTATCTTCCAACTACTGATCCTTCTTCTTTGTTTTGAACTTTTGCATTCCAGTGACCAGAAATTATCAATGCAGCTTGATTGATCAATTTCAGACTACAGTAATTGGTAAAAATCTTCCATTTCTTCATCTTTGGCACCAGTAGTCGGTGTATAAATTTGAACAATAGTCTTATTAACTGGTCTTCCTTGCAAGTGTGTGCATATTATCCTATCACTGACAGCACTGTATTTCAGGATAGATCTTGAAATGTTCTTTCTTTGACAGTGAATGGGATACCATTACTCTTCAATTTGCTATTCCCAGCATAGTAGACCATACAATTGCCATATTCAAAATGGACAATACCAGCCCATTTCTACTCACTAATCCCTAATATATTGATCTTTAGGCATTCCATTTCATTTTTGATGCCCAGCTTTCCTAGATTCATACTTCGTACATTCCACGTAACAATTGTTAATGGATGTTTGCAGCTGTCGCTTCTCATTTTGAGTCATGCCACATCAACAAATGAAAGTCTTCAAAGCTTTACTCCATCCACATCATTAATGTTGACTCTACTTTGAGGAGGCAGCTCTTCCCCAGTTGTATTTTGAGCACCTTCCAACCTGAGGAGCTCATCTTCTGGCACTGTATCGGACAATGTTCTGCTGCTATTCATAAAGTTTTCACTGGCCCATTTTTTTCAGAAATAGATCACCAGGTCTTCTTCCTTGTTTGTCTTAGTCTAGAGGCTCCTCTGAAAATTGTCCATCATGGGTGACGCTGCTGGGATTTGAAATACCAGTGGTATAGTTTCTAGCATTACAGCAACATGCGAGCCACCACCATAGGAGAAACTGACATCCAAGTGATGGTGCATATACATATATAACAAATATCTTGGTTTTCTTCCTTTCTTTATTCTATTACTTATTATAAACTATATTACATAACCCCCACATGTCTTTCAGCTTGTTGTATTGTGGGGGTTTGTGTGTTGCTGTGATGCTGGTAGCTATGTCAGATATCAGCAGGGTCACCCACAGAGGACAGGTTTCAGCTGAGCTACCAGACTAAGACAGACTAGGAAGAAGGACCCGGTAGTCTACTTCTGAAAAATATTAGCCAGTGAAAACCTTATGAACAGCAGTGGAACAATGTCTGATATAGTGGTCAAAGATGAGCCCCCCAGGTTGAAATGGAATGCATAAACATTGATATCCTAGGCATTAGTGAGCTGAAATAGACTGGTATTGGCCATTTTGAATCAGACAATCACATAGTCTGCTATGCTGGGAATGACACCTTGAAGAGGAATGGTGTTGCATTCATCGTCAAAAAGAACATTTCAAGGTCTGTCATGAAGTACAACACTGCCAGTGACAGGATAATATCCATAAACCTACAAGGAAGACCAGTTAATAGACTATTATTCAAATTTACGCACCAACTACTAAGGCCAAAGATGAAGAAATAGAAGATTTTAATCAGCTGCTACAGTCTGAAATTGATCCAACATGCAATTAAGACTCATTGATAATTACTGGTAATTGGAATGTGAAAGTTGGAAACAAAGAAGAAGGATTGGTTGTTGGAAAATATGGCCTTGTTGATAGAAACAATGCCAGAGATGGACCTCACCAGATGGAACACACAGGAATGAAATCAACTACATCTCTGGAAAGAGATGATGGAAAAGCTTGATATTATCAGTCAGAACAAGGCCAGGGGCCGATCATGGTATAGACTATCAATTACTCATATGCAAGTTCAAGGTGAAACTGAAGAAAATCAAAGCAAGTCCGCGAGAGCCAAAATATGACCTTGAGTATATCCCACCTGAATTTAGAGACCATCTCAAAAATAGATTTGATGCACTGAACACTAGTGACTGAAGACCAGGTGAGTAGTGGAATGACATCAAGGATATCACACATGAAGAAAGCAAGAGGTCATTGAAAAGACAAGAAAGAAAGAAAGAAAAGACCAAGATGCATGTCAGAGAAGACTCTGAAACTTGCTCACAAATGTCAAGCAGCTAAAGCAAAAGGAAGAAATGATGAACTAAAAGAGCTGAACAGAAGACTTTCGAGGGCAGCTTGAGAAGACGAAGTAAAGTATTGTAATAACATGGGCAAAGAGCTGGAGATAGAAAACCAAAAGGGAAGAAAACGCTCGGTATTTCTCAAACTGAAAGAACTGAGAAAAAAATTCAAGCCTCGAGTTGCAATAGTGAAGGATTCCACAGGGAAAATATTAAACGACCCAGGAAGCATCAAAAGAAGATGGAAGGAATACACAGAGTCATTATACCAAAAAGAATTTGTCGATGTTCAACCATTTCAAGAGGCAGCATATGATCAGGAACCAATGGTACTGAAGGAAAAAATCCAAATTGCAAAGAAGGCATTGGTAAAAAAAACAAGGCTTCAGGAATTGACGGAATATCAATGGAGATGTTTCAACAAACAGATGCAGCACTGGAGGTGCTCCTTCATCTATGCCAAAAAATATGGAAGACAGCTTCCTGGCCAACTGACTGTAAGAGATCCATATTTATGCCTATTCCCAAGAAAGGTGATTCTACTGAATGGGAAACAATATCATTAATATCACAGGCAAGCAAAATTTTGCTGAACATCATTCAAAAACGGCTGCAGCAGTGTATCAAGAGGGAACTGCCGGAAATTCAGACTGGTTTCAGAAGAGGATGTGGAACCAGGGATATCATTGCTGATGTCAGATGGATCCTGGCTGAAAGCAGAGAATACCAGAAAGATGTTTTCCTGTGTTTTATTGACTATGCAAAGCATTTCAACTGTGTGGATCAAAACAAATTATGGATAACATTGTGAAGAATGAGAATTCCAGAACACTTAATTGTGCTCATGAGGAACCTTCACATAGATCAAGGGGCAGTTGTTCAGACAGAACAAGGGGATACTGATTGGTTTAAAGTCAGGAAAGGCACGTGTCAGGGTTGTATCCTTTCAATCCATATGCTGAGCAAATACTCCAAGAAGCTGGACTATAAAGAAAAAGAAGAAGGTATCAGGATTGGAGGAAGACTCATTAACAACCTGCGTTATGCAGATGACACAACCTTGCTTGCTGAAAGTGAAGAGGACTTGAAGCACTTACTAATGAAGGTCAAACACCACAGCCTTCAGTATGGATTGCACCTCAACATAAAAAAACAGAAATCCTCCCAACTGGACCAATAAGCAACATCATGATAAATGGAGAAAAGATTGAAGTTGTCAAGGATTTTATTTTACTTGGATCCACAATCAACACCCATGGAAGCAGTAGTCAAGAAATCAAAGGACACATTGCATTGGGTAAATCTGCTGCAGAGGGCCTAGTTAAAGTGTTAAAAAGCAAAGATGTCACCTTGAAGACTAAGGTGCTCCTGAACGAAGCCATGGTATTTTCAATCACATCATATGCATGTGAAAGCTGGACAATGAATAAGGAAGACCAAAGAATTAATGCCTTTGAATTGTGATGTTCGTGAAGTTTATTGAATATACTAGGGACTACCAAAAGAAAGAACAAATCTGTCTTGGAAAAAGTACAACCAAAATGTTCCTTAGAAGCAAGGATTGCGAGACTGTGTCTTACATACTTTGGACAGGTTGTCAGGAAGGATCAGTTCCTGGAGAAGGACATCATGCTTGGCAAAATACCGGGTCAGCAGAGAGGAGGAAGACCCTCAATGAGGTGGACTGACATAGTGGCTGCAACAGTGAGTTCACGCATAGCAACGATTGTAAGGATGGTCCAGGACCTGGCAGCATTTCATTATGTTGTGCATAGTGTTGCTATGAGCCAGAAGCGACTCTACAACACGTAACAACAACAACAACGTATGACATAAACCTGGCTTGTGCATTTTTGGTTGTACACATGTTAGTTGTATCATGTTAGGCACAGATACGACTTTATAATTGTCATTATTTAGAGATTATCTATGATTTAAAGAGGTGCATATAGGTGTCAAGTTAACAAGGGGTGATCTGTGATGGTTATGTGTCAACTTGGCTAGGCCATGAATTCTCAGTGATCTGGTAGATATTATTTAGTCATCTTCTATTTTGTGATCAGATGTGAGCAGCCAATCAGTTGAAAGGGGAGTTTCCTTGGAGGTGTGGCCTGCATCTAATGTATATGGATGCTCTAGCAGAGCTTGCTTCCTCTGGATCTTGCATCTGATTCGTCATCCCTGGACCTCCAGTTCTTGGGACATGATCCAGTAACCTATCTCATAACCTGAAGATTTTGGGATTTGCCAACTCCCGCAGCCCCGTGAGACAGCAGCCTCCTGCCTGGCCTGCCCATTTTGGGTTCGTCAGCCCCTGCAGCCACATGAGTGCGGAGAAGTCTACAGCCTGACGTCTGACCCATGGATTTGGGACTTGCCAGTCTCCGTGAGTGCATAAGCTATTTCCTTGAAATAAATCTCTCTCTCTATATATATATGTATCTGTATACATGTCTGTATACATGTATACGGGTACATATGTGTGTGTGTGTGTGTGTACAGATACATGGAAATGCCAGTGGCTTAGTGGTTAAGTGCTATGGCTGCTAACCAAAAGGTTGGCAGTTTGAATCCACCAAGTGCTCCTTGGATACTCTGTGGAGCAGTTCTACTCTGTCCTATAGGGTCACCATGAGTCTATTTTTTTCCCCCTCAGAATGACTATACTGAAGAATGACTATACTGAAGAAGAGGAATAGAGGAATTACAAGATTGAAACCAATGCATGTTTGCTTGCTGAAAAACTCAGTTAAAATTCCAATTTACAATATGAACAAAATCAAGACTGTGCCCTACAACATGTAATATACATAGATGCATGGCTTTTTAACAAACCAATTTAGATTAAGTTATGAAGCCATGTTTACAGGGAGGCTGTAATGAAAGCAAGAAATTAATTTAGAAAGTGTTTTTAAATTATTTTAATTGAACCTCTTTAGATATCACTTTTTGAGTATTAATTAGAGTAACTAAAGAGAAATAATTAGAAAAGCAACCTAGGCCACACAAAAAAGTAGAAAGTCATGACAATGCAGCAACCACAACAAAGAATTTACTGTACGCTTTTGTATTAAAATAAGAACTCTTGGAAATAATTCTTCAAGACTGGTTGGTTTTGGGGTTGGTTTTGGGGATTATTAATCTGTCTAACTGTATCTGTGGCAAGTCTATTGTACAAAGGACTTCTTTCTTTCTCTACAATAGATTAAATTTGCTTAGAATAATAATATAATTTAAAACACCACATCTTCTTAAACTCTAAAATAAGCAGGGATTTAAATGAAAACATTACTGAAAAGATTTCCACATACACATTATTTTGCTTTAGTTCAGTATGTGACCTATGCTCTTAGGAGATTAGCTTCTTCACCATTTTCTGTGCGTGCTTTACTACACAAAATGTCCATACACCACCATCACCATCTCCACTATTTTACAGACGTTATTTCCGTGACTATGCTGTGCTTTCACTTCCCCTATTCTAGACACATATGATGTTAGTTATAGTTCAATATTACCTTGTATCCATGGGCTTTCACCTCTGCCAAGGAAAGGCTTCTGTTTTAGTAACGTAAGTACTTTTTTTATTCTTTGTTTAACCTCTCTTCAACTATCTCCCTAAAAGATACAGGCATAGTGAGAACCTTACTACTGAGAAATGTTATAGAATCCAGGTTCCCAAATCCTAAAGACAGCCTGAGAAATTCCACTAGGCTGGACTTGGAGGAAATGGGAATGAGAGGACTAAGTCATTGTATGCTATCTGTGGACAAGTTAGTTTCCTCATGTGAATCGTACGTGCCTCATATGTATAAAATGAAGAAGAAAAGATGGGCCCTAGAGCTTCTTCAAAATCTAAAACTTTGGACGTCATTCATTCAACAAACATCTATTATGTGCACAGTATCATTCTGAGTCATTGACTTCAAAGACGAAAAATACATAGCTCTGTGATCACTAGGTTTTACATATGTTGTTTTTGTTTTTAGGTGCCATCCTGTCAGTTCCAATTCATAGTGACTCTATGTATAACAGAACAAAACGCTTCCCAGCCCTGCACCATCCTCACAATCATTGTTATGCTTGAGCTCATTGTTGCAGCCACTGTGTCAATCTATCTTGTTGATGGTCTTCTTTTTTTACATATAGATATATAAATATAGATGTAGTTATAGATATAGATGTAGTTATGGATGCAGATAGAAGTACATATGTAGGTCTAGACCTTGGTTTGTCTTCCTCCTGATAGTTTACTATTGACTATCCATTCCTTTTTTTTTTTTCTTTATTAGGACAGACACAATTTTATTCAGGGTTACAATGAACTCCATTAAATTACTTAAATTCCCAAAGCGCCTTACTCCTAGGGATACCTATATGACAGGATTCTGATGAATGTGTGTTTAAGTCAACCAGATGAATCTTCTTGAAAACATTTTTTTTCATGTTAAAAAGTAACAAGTTCAGCTAACAAATGTCACCATTCGGAATCTGCTTTCAACCTGGCATGTGGAATTGATGTTTAGAGATAAAGAAGTCATTTTGCGCCCGTGAACAGGGAGTTAGACAGACCCTGGATCTCAGTTGGAAACCCTGGTGGTGTGGTGGTTAAGCGTTACAGCTTCTAACCAAAAGGTTGGCAGTTCAAATCTACCAGGCGTTCCTTGGAAACTCTATGGGGCAGTTCTACTCTGACCTAAAGGGTCACTACGAGTCAGAATCAACTCAACGGCAATGGGCTTTGGATCTCAATGGTCCTGGGCTGCCTGCAATTGAGATTTCTTATTATGTGAGAAAAATAAACCAATATATAGTTACCCAATATTTTTATTTCTGTTATTTTTAGCTTAAAGCAATTTTAATTCATACATTTACTGTTATATTTGTCAAGTACATGCAGTTTACGTTCAGTGTACAAACAACAGTAGGTTCTTTAGGAAACTTAAAACCTAAATATATAATCAAAAAATTTTATGCTCTCACTGTGTTGATAGATTTTTTTAATCTCTCTTGTGTTTCTTTGCTCTGTTAGTTGCTTTTGTATTATTCCTCATCATTTTAATTCTTTCAGTATTACTTTTAGAATTTCTAATTTTCTTTCAATAGAACTGAAATTAGAGAATTGCTATTTTATTTATTTATCGCACGCTGTCTTTGTTTCCTGAGTAATACACGGCACCATAATTTGTTATACTTTTTGGTTATCTATTCTATTCCTTTATTTGGAGCAATGTTTCACTCTGTTATACATAAGGTCACCATGACTAGAAGTCTACTTAATGGCAATTAACAACAATTCCTTTTTTATTGTGTTGGCTTATTATTAAAAAAAAAAAAAAAAACTTTTTACCACCACAAATTTGTTTGTTTAGTTATCTCAATTTATTCTTCATCCTAATCAAAGAATTATTCATATAATTTATTTGTATTTCATTATGCTTTATTTCTTTTCAAGAACTGAAATAATTGCCAGCACAACTTGTCCAAGGCAAGGTCATGGAAGCTCCACAGACACATCCCAATTCCCTGAGGGACAGAATTACTGGGCTGAGGGCTATGGGAACCATGGTCTCGGGGAACATCTAGCTCAATTAGCATAACACAGCTTATGAAAAAAGGTTCTACATTCTACTTTGGTGAGTAGCATCTGGGGTCTTAAAAAGTTGTGAGCGGCCATCTAAGATACTCCACTGGTTTCACGCCATCAGAAGCAAAGAAGAATGAAGAAAACCAAAGACGCAAGGGAAAGATTAGTCCAAAGGACTAATGGACCACAACTACCACAGCCTCTGCCAGACTCAGTCCAGTACAACTAGATTGTGCCCAGCTACTGCCACTGACTGCTCTGACAGGGATCACAATAGAAGGTCCCCAAAACAGCTGGAGAAAAATGTAGAACAAAATTCTAACTCACAAAAAAAAAAAAGACTAGAGTTACTATCCTGACAGAAACTGGAGAAACCCCAAGAGTATGGCCCAGACACCCTTTCAGCTCAGTAATGAAGTCACTCCTGAGGCTCACACTTTAGCCAAAGACTAAACAGTCCTATAAAACAAAAGGAGACTAAAGGGGCACACCAGCTCAGAGGCAAGGACTAGAAGGCAGGAGTGGACAGAAAGCTGGTAATAAGGAATCTAAGGTCAACAAGGGAGAATGTTGACATGTGGTGGGGTTGGTAACCAATGTCACAGAACAATATGTGTACTAATTGTTTAATGAAAAGCTAGTTTGTTCTGTAAACCTTCAGCTAAAGTACAATAATAATAATTAAAAAAAAGATTTGTAATACTTGGCTTTTTTAAGATATATTTTCACCATTAATCTGTTTGCTTTATTCTAAAATGCCTCCTCTTAGAAGACCAAAAACCAAAACCAAACCCATTGCCATTGAGTAGATTCTGACTTATAGCAACCCTATAGGACAGGGTGGAACTGTCATAGGGTTTCCAAGGAGTAGTTGGTGGATTTGAACTATGGACCTTTTAGTTAGCAGCCATAGCTCTTAACCACTACACCACCAGGGCTTAGTAACAGCTTTTGAGGGAAAAAGAAAACAAAAAAGAAAGACCACATTAAATGTCTAGATCAATTGAACTATGCATCTTGTTTTAATAAGGTTAAAATGTGTCTCAGAATGGAAATACAATATTAATATTGAAAGGATATTTCTAGATTTCTGATCCTTGGAATTCTCCCACTAACCATCGAGGAGCAAGAATGGAAAACTGTGGTGTCCAAGTGAATAATTGGCTTTTATTTTCCTATACCTTCCCTATGTAACTGCTACCTATGTTCTCATTGCCCTTTGAAATTATTTCCATGTGACTTTGATCATCTGCCTACATGGCCTCATTTTCCAGTATAACAGTTGGCCTATCCTTATCGTGCATGCTATCTTTTAAGACAATAGACAAGCAGAATATACCTGAACATTTTCCACAGCCTGTGTACTAAGAAGAGATTCCTCTCCACCAACCCCTTCTGATAGGTGGCACATAAGCTAATAAAGATCATTGTGGTTTTCTATACTAGAAGTATTCCTTTAAAATGCTTATAAGAAAGACATATGCTAAGGTATATGGCTCTAATAGCCTAGAAATTGTGTCACATATTGGGATATGTATCCTTCATCTGAAACTTGTAATAAAATTTACTGAAATTTATTAGTATATTTCTAATAAGTAGCTATTGATACTAGTCATGTTTAGTGTGAATCAAGAATTTGGAAAACAATTAGAAACTATTTTATACTGTGTACACATCAATTTAATTTTACAAATTTTATTAACTCTTATCTTTCAGGTGGTATGCTAAACTTTGTTGGTCAAAGGGTAAGCGAGAAAGATAAGGTCCCTGTTTTCATGACACTTAATTTAGGTGGTATGCATAAGTTAATATATTGTGATTGGTCTAATTCAGAATTTGGCAAACTACAGTCTGTGTGCCAAAATCTTTCTTTGTAAATATGTTTTATGGAAACACAGCCACACCCTTTAGTTTATATATAACCTATGGCTGTTTTCCCACTACAATGGCAACATTCCCCAGTTGGGCAGAGACCTTATGGACCGAAAAGGTAAAAATATTTACTGTCTGGGCCTTAACAGAAAAAGTTTACTGACCTTTGGTCTAATTGATCATATCAGTAATTAAATAACAGTGACAGTAAACCTTACTTATATTAATATATTCACATTGCAATCTGCACGTGTGAAAGCAGTGAGAATTAATAGGTTTAATTAGTCACAACAGTTTGTACATGAGACTTTATTTTATGAAAACATTGCTTCCTTAATTTGCTCATACACCTCTCCCAAATAAACAATAAAGTCAATCTTAAAATCTATTATTTGTCTTCACTAATTTTATTCAGGGGCAGACAAAATGCCATAATCAATATGATAACTTATGCTTATAATCTGTATATTAAGTATTCCACTGACATATTCAAGATTGGTGTATCAATAGAATAATTCATTTGGCTTAAAAGCCACTATGGCTTTGAGATCTTACCTGTAAAGGTAAGATTACTTGAGGATCTACTCAAATATTTTTGGTTCAGTGGATTTGCTGATGCTTATGGAATCTTGTGGAGCCTTGTTGTAAAATATGATTGACAGGAAACAATGGCTTTACTGAATAAACTCTAAATTCCATCATCTCTTGGGGAAATCTGAAATTTAAAACACATGCTTCTCCCTTCTCCTAGTAATTAGCTATTTAAACAGAACTGATTAACCCTTGCAGGTGTTAACTCCGCATTTCACTTTAAAACAGCCCTTTTTTTTGTGAGAAAGTATTTTATTCAGGTATTAGTCAATTATTCCCTTCGTTTTCAAAGGAAAGTATATCTCTAGTATTCTTTTTATGTCATATTTTAGAGAAATAAAGTTACACAGTGAAGGCAGTGCTGTTCAGTGGTAGAATTCTTAGCTTCAATACAGGAGACCACAGTTCAACTCCTGGCCAACGCACCTCGTGCGAAGCCACCACCTGTCTGTCAGGAGAGGACCGTGCACTGCTATGATGCTAAACAGGCTTCAGTGGAGCTTCCAAAGTAGGACAGACTAAGAAAGACCTGGTGATCTACTTCGAAATATCAACCAACGAAATCCCCATGATTCACAATGGTCCGATTGCAACCTAGCATGGTAAAGGCACAGGACTGGAAAGCATTTTCGTTCCCTTGTGCACAGGGTGGTCATGAGTCAGATGCCAACTCCACAGCAGCTAACAAAACCCATGCAAATTATGGAAAATTTTACACAGGGTTAAAAAATGGGTATAATATTATTAAATAACAGGTGAAAAGTCTCTGCCAAAAAACTGATAGATCTGTGACTGGCTCTCTGCTCAGGAAGAAATATCTGATGAAATACTTTTGAATTATGTTTACTACAAAAATAAATAAATTTTCCACAATTGTTTTAGAATAGCTTAAAGTATATTATATTTATGGTTATTTTTATTATCTCATTATTTAGAATGCTGGTTTTATTTTATTATTTAAAAAGCCTATATTCTTTTTGTGCATAAGGTACTGTTTGAGAACGCTTTATAATTACCCTGGGCTACAAAGGCATTATAGGAACTTACATAGATGTAGAGTGGGTAGCAAAAGATAAGAAGAGCTAAATTTGACTGATTTCTAGGCAGCCTCTAGATCCCTAACCTGTGTCATTTCATATGGTGAAGACAACTTATCGTACCACCCTTACTCTGCCAATTTACAGGTAAAAAAAAAAATGGAAAATTTAGATTAAAAAATATTAAACACCAATATCTGTAGCTAGTGAATGTCAGAGCCAATGTTACAACTTGTCTAATTCCAAAACCCATATTCTTTCCTCCATAGCATGACTTCACTGCAAATTAATTTAAAAGTGTTAAAAGACCCTGTAGGCTTGTATCACATAGAAAATAATTTGTGTTCATATATTTGAGTAAATACTTGGATAATGTTTATGCAAAAGATGAATGACGACCTAATAAGTATATTTTCAGGCATGTTTTGCCCTCTTAATGAGGAGAATAGTCAATCTTCAAGACCTCTGCCAATTGTAAAGTTCCAGAAGCTGATTTTCAATAATTCCATAAAGGGAATTTTGATCAAAATTGGAAATACTTTCATTACATAAATGTATAGTGATGAAAATGCATAATCAAATATATATCTCCTTTTCCAATATGTGCTGATTATACCAAAAAAAAAAAAACAAAACCAGAAAAGAGTCAGCACTTGACCAAGGAAAAGCCATAGAAGCTTTACAGACACATCCAAACACCTTGAGGAACTGAGTTCCTGGGGCCAAGCATTCGGGACCACAGTCATGGGGGTCATTTAGGCTAATTGACATAACAAAGTTCATAAAGAAAGTGTTCTACATCCTACTTTGGTGAGTAGCATCTGGGATCTTAAAAGCTTGCCAGCAGCCATCTAAGATACACCTGCTGGTCCCATCTCGTCTGGAGAAAAGGAGAATGAAGAAAACCAAGACAAGGGGAATATTAGTCCAAAGAACTAATGGACTACAAATACCACAGCCTCCACCAGCCTGAGCCCAGAACAATTAGAAGGTGCCTGTCTACCACCAGCTGCTCTGACAAGGATCATAATTGAGGGTCCCAGACAGAGCAGGAGAAAAATGTAGAAAAAAATCAAAATTCTTAAAAAAGAAAAAGATCAGACTTACTGGTTTGACAGAGACTGGAGGAACCGCAGAAGCTATGGCCCCCGACACTCTTTTAACTCACCTGAAGCCACTCATGAAGTTTACCCTTCAGCCAAAGATTAGATAAGTATATAAAACAAACAATAAAACATGTGAGGAACATGCTTCCTAGTTTAGTCACGTATAGGAGACCAAATGGCAACATTTTCCAAAGGCAATGATGAGAAGGCAGGAAGGGACAGGAAAAATGAACAGATGGAAACAGGGAACTGGGGAGGGGAAGGGGAGAGTGTTGACACATCTCAGAGATTACAGCCAATGTCACAAAACAATTTATGTATAAACTGTTGAATGAGAAACTAATTTGCTCTGTAAGCTTTCACCTAAAGCACAGTGAAAAAATAAAATATTTTAGCAAAAAAAAAAAATCCCTGAAAAATGCTTAAATAATATTTTGTAAATTTCTTTTCCCAGAATTTATGAAGATAAGAAGCATAACAAGATTAACTCATGGTATTGGTGGTGCAATTAATGTGTTTGACTGCTAACTGAAACGTTGGCATAGAGGTGCCTTGAAAGAAAGGCCTGGCAATTCACTTTGTAAAAATATTGAAACCCTATGAAGCACATCTCTACCCTGACACACATGAGGTCACCATGAGCCTAAAACTACTTAAAGACATTAGTGTTTGGTATCTAACCAATATTTGAAATTAGATGCCAGTATATAGTCTCACCAGAAAGAATGATAATTTGGTATGGATTTAGGCAACATACTGAAGTACATCAATTCCAATATTAAGCTGCCACTATAATTTTTAATTATATTTTATGACTTCTGTTTTAGTGATAATTTAGAAATCCAGTTGTGAAGTTAGCTTCCTTAGCTTTCTTATTCTGTGATTTTCAGTGAAGAATGATAATACAAATATTAAAGCAATATATGAAATAAATGGTAAAGTATGTAAACCATTATTTCTTTTGAAAAATTATTATAAATAACCGTTTCAATTTCTTTTATTTTGAAAAGAGAACTTCTTTAATTGTTGCAAACGAAATTGTTTTAAGAAAATACCACTAGACTTCAACAAATGGATAATTAAGAAAAATTGAGCACATCCACAAATTAAAACAAATTATTTCAGTAGTAGTAAACCCTGGTGGCATAGTGGCTAAGTGCTAAGACTGCTAACCAAAAAGGTCAGCAATTTGAATCCACCCAGGTGCTCCTTGGAAGCTCTATGGGGCAGTTCTACACTGTCCTATAGGGTCACTATGAGTTGGAATCGACTTGACGGCAATTGGTTTGGTTTGATTTTAGTTTATATCTGCTGTATTTATAAAATCATAGATGAAGTTTATAAAGACCGTGATTCTTTGATACATGACGCTTGACATATGTTAAGGAGAATAATATTGTGACATCCTCAGATATTAAACTTTTAAAGAAGATGAACACATCCTTAAATAACCAGATGGAATAAAATTTATATTTTGAGGTTATGAAAATGTACTCAGCCCTGAAATTTTATCTATACAAAATGGGCAATGAATTTATGGAATGAATGAGAATGTAACAAGACATAATTGGGAAACAAAGAAAACAAGTTGAGGCTGCCAAGCAAAAATAATACAGACTACAAGAAATGGACAGAAATGCAGTTGGGGGGGCAAAATATTCAACTTTATCTTGCTTTTAGAACACTGCACGTCTTATCTACTTCTTTATTCTCTGAAGGTGGAAGACTGAGCCATTTTTAAAAAGCAAGCAAAACAACAATAACAACAACAAAAAGCGCACAACTCTTTATCTCAACATTAACTAATGACTCTCTGGAGAGGCAGTCTGTCGTGGACCCTGAACATCGTTTCACATTCTTGCTGGGTATTCCAAGAATGCAAAATCTCAGCTGCTTTTTACCTGAACCATTTTTCAAGATTGTGCTTTTGCGATGAGCGACCTTGAGAGATGAGGTAGCATTTCTCCTTGGACATAGAGCAGGCTTGTTCCAGCTTGCTGTAAAAGCAGTAAATCCCCTGAGTTCAGAGCTCCTCTTCCATAACGAAGTCTCTGCGTGTGCAAACATTTGTGGTAGTTGGACTGCATGGGGAACTGATGGAATCACGAAGCTCTGGCTACTGTTTTTGTAGTAGTGAAGTCCTTTGTCTCTTATTCAGGAATCTCCTGTTTTTTATCAGCATGCATAAAACCGTAATAAGCTACTTTGTTAGCTTGAAAGTAGGATACAATCTCAGGCCCTGCACAGTTCTGGATGACGATGTCATCATCAAAATGAGAATGTCTGTGTCTATATCTATATGTGGTTCAAATGGTTAACATACTCAGTCGCTAACCTAAAGGTTGAATGTTTGAGTTCATGCAGAGGAGCCTTGGAAGAAAGACCTGGTGATCTACTTCCAAAAAATCAGTTACTGAAAACCTTATGGAACACAATTCACCTCTGACTAACATGGAGTCACCATGAGTTGGAATGGACGTGACAGCAACTGGGAAAAAAATAGATATAGACAAAGACATGTTGTTGTTGTTAGGTGCCGTCCAGTCCGTTCCGACTCATAGCGACCTGTGCACAACAGAACGAAACGCTGCCCGGTCCTGAGCCATCCTTAACAATCGTTGTGACCCTGGAGCTCATTGTTGCAGCCACTGTGTCAATCCACCTTGTTGAAGGTCTTCCTCTTTTCCTCTGACCCTGTACTCTGCCAAGCACCATGTCCTTCTCCAGGGACTGATCCCTCCTGACAACATGTCCAAAGTATGTAAGATGCAGTCTCGCATTCTTGCCTCTAAGGAACATTGTGGCCCCACTTCTTCCAAGACAGATTTGTTTGTTCTTTTGGCAGCCCACGGTGTATTCAATATTCTTCGCCAACACCGCAATTCAAAGGCATCAACTCTTCTTCGGTCTTCCTTATTCATTGTCCAGCTTTCACATGCGTATGATATGATTGAAAATACTATGGCTTGGGTCAGGCGCACCTTAGTCTTCAGGGTGACATCTTTGCTCTTCAACACTTTAAATGCTCTTTGCAGCAGATTTACCCAATGCAATGAGTCTTTTCATTTCTTGGCTGCTGCTTCCATGGCTGTTGATTATGAATCCAAGTAAGATGAAATCCTTGACAACTTCAATCTTTTCTCCGTTTATCATGATGTTGCTCACTGGTCCAGTCGTGAGGATTTTTGTTTTCTTTATGTTGAGGTATAATCCATACTGAAGGCTGTGGTCTTTGATCTTCATTAGTAAGTGCTTCAAGTCCTCTTCACTTTCAGCAAGCAAGGTTGTGTCATCTGCATAATACAGGTTGTTAACGAGTCTTCCTCCAATCCTGATGGCCTGTTCTTCTTCATATAGTCCAGCTTCTTGTATTATTTGCTCAGCATACAGATTAAATAGGTATAGTGAAAGAATACAACCCTGACACACACCTTTCCTGACTTTAAGCCAATCAGTATCCCCTTGTTCTGTCTGAACAACTGCCTCTTGATCTATGTAAAGTTTCCTCATGAGCACAATTAAGTGTTCTGGAATTCCCATTCTTTGCAATGTTATCCATAGTTTTGTTATGATCCACACAGTCGAATGCCTTTGCATAGTCAATAAAACACAGGTAAACATCCTTCTGGTATTCTCTGCTTTCAGCCAGGATCCATCTGACATCAGCAATGATATCCCTGGTTCCAAGTCCTCTTCTGAAACCGGCCTGAATTTCTGGCAGTTCCCTGTCGATATACTGCTGCAGCCGTTTTTGAATAATCTTCAGCAAAATTTTGCTTGCATGTGATATTCAGTTGGATCACTTTTCTTGGGAATAGGCATAAATATGGATCTCTTCCAGTCAGTTGGCCAGGAAGCTGTCTTCTGTATTTCTTGGCATAGATGAGTGAGCACCTCCAGCGTTGCATCTGTTTGTTGAAACATCTCAATTGATATTCCATCAATTCCTGGAGCCTTGTATTTCGTCAATGCCTTCAGAGCAGCTTGGACTTCTTCCTTCAGTACCATCGGTTTCTGATCATATGCCACCTCTTGAAATGCTTGAATATCAACTAATTGTTTTTGGTATAACGACTCTGTGTATTCCTTCCATCTTTTTTTGATGCTTTCTGTGTAGTTTAATATTTTCCCCATGGAATCCTTCATTATTGCGACTCGAGGCTTGAATTTTTTCTTCAGTTCTTTCAGCTTGAGAAACACGGAGTGTGTTCTTCCCTTTTGGTTTTCCAACTCCAGCTTTTTGCACATGTCCTTGTAATACTTTACTTCATCTTCTCGAGAGGCCCTTTGGAATCTTCTGTTCAGTTCTTTTACTTCATGAACTCTTCCTTTTGCTTTACCTGCTCGACACTCAAGAGCAAGTTTCAGAGTCTCCTCTGACATCCATCTTGGTCTTTTCTTTCTTTCCTGTCTTTTCAGTGACCTCTTGCTTTCTTCATGGAAGACGTCCTTGATGTCATTCCACAACTCGTCTGTTCTGTGGTCACTAGTGTTCAATGCGTCAAATCAATTCTTCAGATGGTCTCTAAATTCAGGTGGGATATACTCAAGGTCACATTTTGGCTCTCATGGACTTGCTCTGATTTTCTTCACTTTCAGCTTGAACTTCCATATGAGCAATTGATGGTCTGTTCCACAGTCAGCCCCTGGCCTTGTTCTGACTGATGATATTGAGCTTTTCCATTGTGTCTTTCCACAGATGTAGTCAATTGATTTCTGTGTGTTCCATCTGGTGAGGTCCATGTGTACAGTCACCGTTTATGTTGGTGAAAGAAGGTATTTGCAATGAAGAAGTCGTTGGTCTTGCAAAATTCTATCATTCGATCTCCAGCATTGTTTCTATCACCAAGGCCATATTTTCCAACTACTGATCCTTCTTCTTTGTTTCCAGCTTTTGCATTCCAATCACCAGTAATCATCAATGCATCTTGATTGCATGTTCAATCAATTTCAGACTGCAGCAGCTGATAAAAATCTTCTATTTCTTCATCTTTGGCCCTAGCAGTTGGTGGGTAAATTTGAACAATAGCTGTATTAACTGGTCTTCCCTGTAGGTGTATGGATATTATCCTATCACTGACAGTATTGTACTTCAGGATAGATCTCGAAATGTTCTTTTTGACGATGAATGCAACACCATTCCTCTTCGAGTTGTCATTCCCAGCATAGTAGAGTATATGATTGTCCAATTCAAAATGGCCAATACCAGTCCATTTCAGCTCACTAATGCCTAAGATATCGATGTTAATGCGTTCCATTTCATTTCTGATGATTTCCAATTTTCCTAGATTCATGCTTTGTACATTCCAGATTCTGATGTTTGCATCTGTTTCTTCTCATTTTGAGTCGTACCACATCAGCAAATAAAGGTCCCGAGAGCTTTACTCCATCCACATCATTAAGGTTGACTCCACTTTGAGGAGGCAGCTCTTCCCCAGTCATCTTTTGAGTGCCTTCCAACCAAAGACACAGGGAAAGATTAGTCCCAAAGACTAATGGGCTGCAACTGCCATGGCCTCCACCAGAGTGAGTCCAGCACTACTAGATGGTGCCCGACTACTACCACTGATTGCTCTAACAGGGACAAGGATCTCAATGAAGAGTACCAGACAGAGCCAGAGAAAAATGTAGAATAAAATTCAAAAACACACACACAAAAAGACCAGACTTACTGGTTTGACAGAGACTGGAGAAACCCCAAAAGTACGGCCCCTGGACACCCTTTCTCAGTATTGAAGTCACTTCTGAAGTTCACCCTTCAGCCAAAGATTAGACAGGCCCATAAAACCAATAATAATACACGTAGCTCAACCATGTATACAAGACTAAATGGACATACCAGCCCAGGGGCAAGGATGAGAAGGCAGGAGGGGACAGGAAAGCTAGATGAATGAAAATGGGAAACCCAGGATAAAGAAGGGGAGAGTGTTGACATTTCTTGGGGATGGCAACCAATGTTACAAGACAATGTGTGTATTACTTATTTAATGAGAAACTAATTTGGTTTGTAAGCCTCCTTCTAAAGCACAATGACAAAATGTTATTGAAGGAATTAAATGGTATAATGAATGCAAAATTCTTAGATAAATTCTTGGCATTCAATAATCGTTGTCATTATTCCATTTTATGTTTTATTTTTATTAGTGTCTTTTAGTATGCATGAATGAATCATTTTGCAAAGGCGTTTCACTGAAAATCAGGTCTATGATCCTTCCATAACTATTGAAGAACATAGCCATTATCAACAGCCCCGGTGGCTCAGTGGTTAAGCGCTTGGCTGCTAACTAAAGGTCGGTGGTTAGAACCCACCAGCTGCTCCTCAAGAGAAAGATGTGCCAATCTGCCCCCATAAGGATTACAGCCTTGGAAACCCTATGGGATACTTCTGTAGACCCACTATCAGTCAGAATCAATTCCATAGCAACGGGTTTGGTTTGGTTTGATGCCAGGATGAGGAGTGGCATCTATATTTTTATATAAGTATGATCATTCAATTTTTAAAACAAAATTTCACATTTGCTTTAAAAGTATCTAGAAATCATCCTTTATTCCAAGTCCACTGACTGCTCAAATGATGATACTCCTGTCTCTAAAGATTGATTGTTTTTGAGGTTACTCAGGTATAGCCTCTAAAGACTTTCATAGTTTTGAAATGCATTTAAAAGGCAACAGTGGCCTCTAGTGACATAAAAACTGAAATAATGGGATGGAGATCTCTAAACTTTTCAAAGGAAAAGAAGCTTAAACGATTTGCTGAAAATTTTAGTCCAACCGATGAGGAATTGATACAGGCTTTCATAGAAACCACAAACAAATCATTTCTTTCTCTTTCTTTCAAAAAAGGTGACTTCCTACTTTTGTTTTTGTTCAGTTGATGCTAACTTATAGCAATCCCATGTGACAGCGTAGAAATGCCCCATAGACAGGGCTTACTTGTGCTGATTTAGTAATCTGTAGTGCACAATTTTACACTGGTTTCACCACATCTTTGGTTTCTTTCTTCTTTTTCATAGTGGTTTAGCAGAAAGGAGAGATCTAATTCTCAGCGAACAAATGTGTGACTCCTGACTTCCAAGCATTTAATCTAATTGTTTTGTGACCCTTAACCTCAGTTATCAACTATTTTGAAGCAATTTAGGAATCTGTTCCACCTTCAAAATTTAGATAAATAAATACTTTTGATAAGGGAGAGATGATTCTTACATAAGGAAAAAATGGGGCTTCTCACAATTTGAAGAAATAATACTTGTAATGGCAGTAGTGGAAAATTGAAATAATTTTCTAAAAAACCGTCACAGAATGTCATCATAAAAATTAATATGAATTACTAGAAAAATGAGTTTAGACTGTTATGGTGCTTTCTTCTGAAGAATGTAAAACATAAAAAGCAATTCTGAAAAGCAATTATCAGCATATGAGCAAATAAGGATCAGCTTTTTTTTAATAGATACACTAACAAATGAAGAATTTAATTACATACCAAAGACCATTTGATGAGAATGTTGAGGAAACAGGAATTCTATATTGTCTTCGGGATAAAATCTAAGGATATTGTTATTTCTGAACCACCAGAGAAATCCTTATGGACCAGAAAAGATTTCTGGAGATATTTTTAAAACAATCGTTATATAGGTTTTAAAGATAGCACTATAAACAAAAAGGTTAGTAGTAGTTGGGGGATGGGCTCTGAACCCTAACTACTTGGTTCTGAATCCTTGCTTTGCCACTTGGTAGTTTTGTAGTTTTTTCTCAAATTCTTCATCTGTAAAACAAGGTTAGAGATCATGGAGTTTTGTTGTTGTTAGTTGGCTTCAACTCATGGTGACCCCGTGAAAAACAGAACAAAACTTCAGCTGGTCCTGTACCACCCCCATGCTTAAGTCCATTGTTGTAGCCACTGTGTATTTTCAGTGCCTTTCAACCTAGAAAGCCCATCTTCTAGTGCTATATAGCACAATATTTTGTTGTGATCAATAGGGTTTCAGTGGCTAATTTCCAGGAATACATTGCCAGGCCTCTCGCTTAGTCTGTTTTAACCTGGCTCCACTGAAACCTATCCATAATATGTGACCCTGCTGGTATTTGAAATAACGGTGGCATAGCTTCAAGCATCATAGCAACAATGCAGGCACCACAATACAACACACTGACAAAAGGGCAGTGGAATGGAGTTTTAACTGGGGATTAAACAAGTCTGTACAAGAACCTGCCTAAATAAATATTAGCTGTGAGCATGATTATGGTTGAGGATATTATTGAGAAGAAAACAAAAGAAAGTATATCCACAATTTTTTTTTTTTGAGGTAGAAAATAAACTAAATGATAAATCTGCCACATACATAGTTTTTATTTTCTTATTATTTGTTCCAAAATTCATTTTCCACTCACTATTTTTTCTAAAGTAGCCCTGTTGGTGCAGTGGTTAAAGTGATCAACTATTAACCAAAAGGTCAGTGGTTCAAAACCACCAGTGGCTCCATGAGAGAAAGATATGACAATCTGCTTCCATAGAGATTCACAGCCTTGGAAGCCCGATGGGGTCACTATGTGTTGCAATTGACTGAACAGCAGTGAGTTTTATTGTCTGTAAAATAAATGTTTTTATTCCATACAATGGGGTATTATTCAGTGATAAAAATAAATGCACTGTCAAGCTTTGAAAAGGCATGGAGGAAACTCAAATGTGTATTGCTAAGTGAAAGAAGCCAGTCTGAAAAAAAGTTACATTCTGTGTGATTCCAACTATACGAAATTCTGGAAAAAGCAAGACTATAGAGGTAGTAAAAACACTAGTGACTGCCAGGGGTCCATGGAGAGGAGAGGAGGGAGGGATGAATAGGTAGAGCACTGGGTATTTTTAGAGCAGAAAAACTCTTCTGTAGGATGCTGTAATGGCGGACACATGACATTATATATACATTCATTAAAACTAGTAAGACCGTACAACACAAACCGTGAGCCTTAATGTAAGCTATGAACTGTAGTTAATAATAATACACTCATATTGGTTCATCAGTTATAACAAATGCAGCACACTAATGCGAGACGTTAATAGCAGAAGAAATAGTGTGCAGGGGAAAGAGGGAGAATATGGAAACTCTGCACTTATGGCACAACTTTTTTGTAAAACTAAAAGTGCTTTAAAAAATAAAGTCTATTGAAAAACAAAAAAATACAGGACATAGAAAAAAATGAATTCTTTCATTTTTTTGTCAGTTCTTAATCTTTGAAAGCAATAAAATTATGAAATTGATGGAGAGGTTCATATAGTCTGAACTTCATTTTGATAATTCATCTAATAAACACATATTATGCATATTCTGGAGCCCTGGTGGTGAAATGGTTAAGAACTTGGCTGGTAACCAAAAGGTCAGTAGTTCAAATCTACCAGCTACTCCTTGGAAACCCTATGAGGCAGATCTACTCAGTCCTATAGGGTCGCGATGAATCTGAATCAAGACGATGGCAAAGGGTTTGGATTCTTTTTTTGGTTACGAACATTCTACAAGCCAAACACTGTGCTTGGAGCCATAAATGCAATGGTAAAATGTATCGACCTTAACCCAAGGGTCACAGTCAAACAGGTAAGTAAAAGATTAAAATGGAATGTGTTAGCGCCGTAGTCATCGGTCACCTGATATGTCTGAACACACAGCCTGCTGGGCCCCACCCTCAGAATTTTGGAATCTGTAGGTCTGAGGTAAACCCTGAGATTTTGGATTACTAACCAGTTTCCAAATAATGCTAATTCTGCAAAGGGGAAACACTGTGAACAACTGGCTTAGCAAGGATGCTTTAGGATAGACCCTTAACTTGGAGGAAAATCTATGCAAGCGGTCCCAGAAGACTGAGGCCTGAATACTGCATCTTGAAGAATCGTGAACAAAACCAGGGGAAGCTAGATGAATGTTACTGTTCCAGGAGTCATGTTGATATAGCTGAACTTTAATAGCCTCCTAATCCAGACCAAACCATTGAACTGGGGACTTTATTCACTTAAAAAAAATAGCATTTATCCTTTTGTGAAAACTGTGGTTTCAATGAGGTTGAAAGAATGCATTATAGACTTAAAAAGAAATATGATCTCATAAGCTTTGACTAAGCTGGGATATTTTTTGTTCTCAACGAAAATTTAATACACAGCTTTTTTTTTGACAGTTGTAATCCCAAAGGGGTTAAAAGAAAGGAATTAACAAGACACTTAAATAGAAACTTGATCTTAAAAGGAGGCCTTTATGTCTCTAAACAATAATTTGCTATGACTCTTTAAACTGAAACAATACTCAACATAGTACTATTAATAAATTGATTAAGTCAACCATTTTTCCATATGTTTGAACAATGCAATGGCTAGCACATGTACAAGCCTCCAAGGCAAAATAAATACTAACTAATATAAAAGCAATTTTGCAAGATATCCGAGAACCAGAAGTGACAAAGAGGCGTATCAAGACTGGCAAATATGTCTGTTAAATTTCTTAAGCAAATTAAGAGCATCTGGAGAAGTTTTTTCTGAAGATCTCCCAGCAGCAACAGCAATTACTTATTGGTCTTAAAGGCAGAGAGAGGAAACAATAAAGAAAAATGTGCTTATATCTGGACAGTCCACTAGGGATGGAAAACCATGGGAGAGAAATTCACACACTTCATTTTAGTCAACGGTACGTTTTTTCCCATCCTTCAAAGCCAAACTGAAGTCTCACCTCCTCCAAGAAGTCTGTAATTTCTGAACTCAGAACTGAAGATTTTGTGCAATAGATGCATATAATTTACTCAAAAATATTTATTGGCCATTTCTTTGGGAAAGGCACTGTTCTGGGTGCTTAAATACAGCAATGAACCGAGCGGACAAAATACCTTCTCTCCAGGAGCTTCTGTGCATTTTGAGGGAGCAAGACAATAAAAGATGCACATAATAAATAAATTACATAATCTAAAAAGTAAGAATAGGAAAAATACAATAAATACTATTGGGAATATAGGGTACAGTGAGGGGAGAGTACAGGATGGACAATCAGGCCCAAATCTATTGTACTTTAATATTCCAATACTTTATCTAAAACATTTTGTTCAAAAATGAATAACTGAATAGATACAAATATTACATACCATTCCCTGTACATGTCTTATTCTTTTCTAATTTTGCTCCTTTAACTGTATCTTTGCACTGATCTAAATTTCTCTCTGCCCTTATGCAAGGGTCTACCTAATAAAATCATTAATTTGACACTTCAAATCCAAGGTAAGACATGAAGTCTATACCAGTTATCCTGTTGTTGTTAGGTGCCATCGAGTCCGTTCCAACTCATAGCGACCCTATGCACAACAGAACGAAACACTGCCCGGTCCTGCACCATCCTTACAATCGTTATGCTTGAGCTCGTTGTTGCAGCCACTGTGTCAATCCACCTCATTGAAGGTCTTCCTCTTTTCCGCTGACCCTGTACTCTGCCGAGCATGATGGCCTTCTCCAGGGACTGATCCCTCCTGACAACATGTCCAAAGCATGTAAAACGCAGTCTCACCATCCTTGCTTCTAAGGAGCATTCTAGCTGTACTTCTTCTGAGACAGATTTGTTCGTTCTTTTGGCAGTCCATGGTATATTCAATATTCTTCACCAACACCACAATTCAAAGATGTCAGTGCTTCGGTCTTCCTTATTCCTTGTCCAGCTCTCACATGCATATGATGCGACTGAAAATACCATGGCTTGGGTCAGGCGCACCTCAGTCTTCAAGGTGTCGTCTTTGCTCTTCAACACTTTAAAGAGGTCCTTTGCAGCATATTTACCCAATGCAATGTGTCTTTTGATTTCTCGACTGCTGGTTCCGTGGCTGTTGATTGTGGATCCAAGAAAAATGAAACCCTTGACAATTTCAATCTTTTCTCCGTTTATCCTGATGGTGCTCACTGGTCCAGTTGTAAGGATTTTTGTTTTCTTTATGTTGAGTTGTAATCCATACTGAAGGCTGTGGTCTTTGATCTTCACTAGTAAGTGCTTCAAGTTCTTTTCACTTTCAGCCATCAAGGTTGTGTCATCTGCATAACGCAGGTTGTTAATGAGTCTTCCTCCAATCCTGATGCCCCTCTTCTTCTTCATATAGTCCAGTTTCTCTGATTATTTGCTCAGCATACAGATTGAATAGGTGTGGTGAAAGAATACAACCCTGACACCTGACACACACCTTTCCTGACTTTAAACCAGTCAGTAACCCCTTGTTCTGTCTGAACAACTGCCTTTTGATCTATGTAAAGTTTCCTCATGAGGACAATTAAGTGTTCTGGAATTCTCATTCTTCACAGTGTTATCCATAATTTGTTAAGATCCACACAGTCAAATGCCTTTGCATAGTCAATAAAACACAGGTAAACATCCTTCTGGTATTCCCTGCTTTCAGCCAGGATCTATCTGACATCAGCAATGATATCCCTGGTTCCATGTCCTCTTCTAACACCAGCCTGAATTTCTGGCAGTTCCCTGTTAATATAATGCTGCAGCCATTTTTGAATGATCTTCAGCAAAATTTTGCTTGTGTGTGATATTAATGATATTGTTCTATACTTTCCACATTCAGTTGGATCACCTTTCTTGGGAACAGGCATAAATACGGATCTCTTCCCCATGTGTCTGTCGTACTGTGGGGGCTTGCGTGTTGCTGTGATGATGGAAGCTATGCCACCGGTATTCAGATACTCTCAGGGTCACCTGTGGAGGACGGGTTTCAGCTGAGCTTCCAGACTAAGACAGACTAGGAAGAAGGACCTGGCAAGCTACTTCTTAAAAGCATTAGCTAATTATCCTAGCACGCAGTAAACTCTTCCTTCTTTGAACTTCATTGTCTACACCAGTGATTTTCAAAATTTCACTCATGTACCTACCCTAAGTTTAATGTTTCCAAAGGGAGCAATTTCATACTGTAAAGTACTTGGGATTTTAGTATATTTTTATCAAAATTTTGGAAGTATATTTTTGATCATTAAATTTGTGGAAAATGATTGCTACATAACCTAACTGGCAAAACTTGTTCTCATTTTCAAACTCATCAGCCAAATTAGAGTTATGTCCTGTCAGCAAAAATTTGATTTTAAAGACATTTTGGCATGTTCCCTTCCCCGCAACACCTCTTCAAAATTCTTGTATGGAGGATAGAAACCAGAAGTTCTGGTTGTAAGTTTGCTACCTAGATGAAATACGTTCCTACCGCATTCAATATTACTAGCTCCTGTCTCACTGGACTCTCCCTCAAGATAAATTGTCCTCCTGTTTATGTTTTATGTATAAGGAAATGCACCCTGGTGAAAGTCTAGATAGATAAATGGTATGCTTTTATTATGCAAAGAAGAGAAGCATTTTTCAAAGGGATCATGGAGAACAAGAAAAAGCTGAATGTAGGCTAGTTACCAGATATTAGTACATTCTAGAAAGGGGTACAGATGGGAAATGAAAAAAAAAAAAAAAAGAAGGATCCTGCAGTTTACTTCTGAAAAGCATTAGCCAGTGAAAACCTTATGAATAACAGCGGAACATTGTCTGAAATAGTGCTGGAAGATAAGCCCCCCCAGGTTGGAAGGCACTCAAAAGATGACTGGGGAAGAGCTGCCTCCTTAAAGTACAGTGGACCTTAATGATGTGGATGGAATAAAGTTTTCAGGACCTTCATTTGCTGATATGGCACGACTCAAAGTGAGAAGAAACAGATGAAAACAACCATTAATAATCGGAATCTGGAATGTAAGAAGTATGAATCTAGGAAAATTGGAAAACATCAAAAATGAAATGGAATGCATAAACATCCATATCCTGGGCATTAGTGAGCTGAAATGGACTGGTATTGGCCATTTTGAATCGGACAATCATATAGTCTACTATGCTGGGAATGACAACTTGAAGAGGAATGGTGTTGCATACGTCGTCAAAAAGAACATTTCAAGATCTATCCTGAAGTACAACACTGTTAGTGATAGGATAATATCCATATGCCTACAAGAAAGACCAGTTAATAGGACTATTATTCAAATTTACACACCAACCACTAGGGCCAAAGATGAAGAAATAGAAGATTTTTATCAGCTGCTGCAGTCTGAAATTGATTGAACATGCAATCAAGATGCATTGATGATTACTGGTGATTGGAATGCGAAAGCTGGAAACAAAGAAGAAGGATCAGTAGTTGGAAAATATGGCCTTGGTGATAGAAACAATGCTGGATATTGAATGATAGAATTTTGCAAGACCAACGACTTCTTCATTGCAAATACCTTCTTTCACCAACATAAACGGTGACTGTACACATGGACCTCACCAGATGGAATACACAGAAATCAATTGACTACATCTGTGGAAAGACACAATGGAAAAGCTCAATATCATCAGTCAGAACAAGGCCAGGGGCTGACTGTGGAACAGACCATCAATTGCTCATATGGAAGTTCAAGCTGAAAGTGAAGAAAATCAGAGCAAGTCCATGAGAGCCAAAATGTGACCTCGAGTATATCCCACCTGAATTTAGAGACCATCTGAAGAACTGATTTGACACATTAAACACTAGTGACCACAGACCAGGCAAGTTGTGGAATGACATCAAAGACATCATCCATGACAAAAGCAAGAAAAGACAGGAAAGATAGAAAAGACCGGAAAGATAGAAAAGACCAAGATGGATGTCAGAGGAGACTCTGAAACTTGCTCCTGAGCGTTGAGCAGCTAAAGCAAAAGGAAGAATTGAGGAAGTAAAAGAACTGAACAGAAGATTTCAAAGGGCATCTCGAGAAGACAAAGTAAAGTATTATAAGGACATGTGCAATAAGCTGGAGATGGAAGACCAAAAGGGAAGAACACAGGGAGTGTTTTTCAAGCTGAAAGAACTGAAGAAAAAATTCAAGCCTCGAGTTGCAATAGTGAAGGATTCCATGGGGAAAATATCAAATGACCCAGGAAGCATCAAAAGAAGATGGAAGGAATACACAGTCATTATACCAAAAAGAATTAGTCGATATTCAACCATTTCAAGAGGTGGCATATGATCAGGAACCGATGGTACTGAAGGAAGAAGTCCGAGCTGCTCTGAAGGCATTGGTGAAAAACAAGGCTCCAGATGCAGCACTGGAGGTGCTCACTCGTTTATGCCAAGAAATACGGAAGACAGCTTCCTGGCCAACTGACTGGAAGAGATCCATATTCATGCCTATTCCCAAGAAAGGTGATCCAACCGAATATGGAGATTATAGAACAATATCATTAATATCACACACAAGCAAAATTTTGCTGAAGATCATTCAAAAACGGCTGCAGCATTATATTAACAGGGAACTGCCAGAAATTCAGGCTGGTTTCAGAAGAGAACGTGGAACCAGAGATATCATTGCTGATGTCAAATGGATCCTGGCTGAAAGCAGAGAATACCAGAAAAATGTTTACCTGTGTTTTACTGACTACGCAAAGGCATTCAACTGTGTGGATCATAACAAACTATGGATAACACTGCGAAGAATGGAAATTCCAGAACACTTAATTGTGCTCATGAGAAACCTTTACATAGATCAAAAGGCAGTTGTTCAGACAGAACAAGGGGATACTGATTGGCTTAAAGTCAGGAAAGGTGTGTGTCAGGTGTCGGGGTTGTATTTTTTCACCATGTCTATTTAATCTGTATGCTGAACAAATAATCCAAGAAGGTGGACTATATGAAGAAGAACAGGGCATCAGGATTGGAGGAAGACTCGTTAACAACCTGTGTTATGCAAATGACACAACCTTTCTTGCTGAAAGTGAAGAGGACTTGAAGCACTTACTAATGAAGATCAAAGACCACAGCCTTCAGTATGAATTACACCTCAACATACAGAAAACAAAAATCCTCACTACTGGACCAGTAAGCAACATCATGATAAATGGAGAAAAGACTGAAGTTGTCAAGTATTTCATTTTACTTGGATCCACAATCAATAACCATGGAAGCAGCTGTCAAGAAATCAAAAGACGCATTGCATTGGGCAAATCTACTGCAAAGGACCTCTTCAAAGTGTTTAAGAGCAAAGGTGTCACCCTGAACACTGAGGCACGCCTGACCCAAACCATGGTATTTTCAATCACATCATACGCATGTGAAAGCTGGACAATGAATAAGGAAGACCGAAAAAGAGTTGACACTTTTGAATTGCGGTGTTGGCGAAGAATATTGAATATACCATGGGCTGCCAAAAGAACAAACAAATCTGTCTTGGAAGAAGTGGGGCCAGATTGCTCCTTAGAGGCAAGGATGGTGAAACTGCGTCTTACATACTTTGGACATGTTGTCAGGAGGGATCAGTCCCTGGAGAAGGACATCATGCTCGGCAGAGTACAGGGTCAGCAGAAAAGAGGAAGACCCTCAACGAGGTGGATTGACACAGCGGCTGCAACAATGAGCTCAAGCGTAACAACCATTGTAAGGATGGCGCAGGACTGGGCAGCGTTTCATTCTGTTGTGCATAGGGTCGCTATGAGTCGGAACGGACTCGACGGCAGCTAACAACAATAAGAAGCCCAGAGATACCACAGCATCAAGGCCATTGATTTATACCATTCCTAGTAAACGACCATAAAATATGAATCGACTCAATGGCACTGTTTTTTTAAGCCACTTTTGAGCATAATAGGAGATGGTATTAATAATTACACCAGGAAGACTAGAATAAACCAGGATCCTCTCAGGCAAACTAAGAGATACGGTCACCCTATAGTTAAGGACATTTTGTGAACACTGTCTTTACTGGTAGCTCTATAAGTATATGTATTTTCTCTCTATAACTAGATTCTAAACTCCTGAGGGAATTGTATTACTTTGTATTCCTGTTGTTGTTAGGTGCCACCGAGTTGGTCCCAAGTTATAGTGACACTATAGGACACAGTAGAACTGCCCCATAGGGTTTCTAAGGAGCACCTGATGGGTTTGAACTGCCGACCTTTTGGTTAGCAGTCAAGCTGTTAATCACTGTGTCACCAGGGTTCCTTGTATTCCTAGGAATGTGTAATAAAATGTCTTAGTAGCAGCAAATTGTGGCTTTCTAACATACTTTCCAGATAATATGAGGCATCATCCCATTTAAAATACTTAACTAATGCTCAAAGACCTACAGCTGGGAATTTCCGGTGCCATACCAGGGTGCATATTTAGGGTTTTAGGGCGATCTTTCTTGTTCCTCAAATGGTACTGTGAAAGCAGTCCTTCCTTTGGTAGTACTTCAGTGACATTAAGTTTGATTTTTGTCCCAAATCATTAAGTAAGTCCCTGCAGTTTCCCTGGGATAATGGGATGGAGCATAGACTAGTAAGTAAGCACTGATGGCCCTAGCAGTTCAGTGCGCTAGAAACACTGGAGCACACATGGGAACATGGTGGCAAACAAAAAAACTGGAGTAATAACCATTCACTAGTTTGAATCTGCCAGGTGCTCCTTGGAAACTCTACAGGGCAGTTCTACTCTGTCCTATAGGGTCGCTATGAGTCGAGACCGATTCAGCAGCACTGGGTGGGATACTAAATTAGATCCCTAGACGGCACATATGGTTTGCTCTTGACCACTAACCAAAAGGTTGGCAATTCAAATTCACCCAGAGGCACTACAGAAGAAAGGCCTAGAGATTTGCTTTTGTAAGATTACAGCTAAGAAAATTGTTGAGAAAAGTTCTATCTGAAGCATATGGGGTCGCCGTACATCAGAATCAACTCAACACAAAGCATTTGTTTTCTTTCTTTCTTTTTTTTTTTTTGGTAGGGGGATTATACTAAATTGTCATTTTTAAGCACATGTCAGCTCACCAATTCACTTGAGGGCTATTTCATCAAGTGAACAGTTTTCTAACTTTTTTTTGGCTTTTAGATGCTTAGTTTTAATAGAGATATTTTTATTTTGTATATAAGGATTTTAATGGATATATAATTTGTCTTTGTGTCTACTGGTCAACCAATGAGAGAGAGGTCTTTATATTTATAAGGAAGATATGATTTTGTAAGCTACAAAATGTCTATGGAAAATACCTTTATAAGCAAGAATATTACATATTTATAAATAAGTAGATGACATGCTAATGAAGATCATCAAAATACTTATTAGTTTTATCTGTAAATGTTATTCATCAGCAAAAATATATTCCAAAATAATATTAAATAGAATATATTCAAGTTTATTCTTGAAAATATTATTAAATGTATTCTTGAATAAATTCTGTTTTTATGTTGCATATAAAGAACTCCTATAAATATACAAACCAAAACCAAAAAACCAAACTCACTGCCATCAAGTTGATTCCAACTCATAGCGACCCTATAGGACAGAGTAGAAATGCCCCATATGGTTTCCAAGGAGTAGATGGTGGATTTGAACTGCCGACCTTTTGGTTAGCAGCCATAGCTCTTAACTACTATGCCACCAGGGTTTCCATAAATCCATAAATTCTTGAAAAATATGTTTATAAAGACTATATATAAGAATTCTTTACATTTAGAGGTATACTTTTTATTTTATATTTAAACAAACAAACAAAAAAACCTGCTGCCATTGAGTGATTTCTGACTGATAGCAACCCTATAGGACAGAGTAGAACTGCCCTATAGAGTTTGCAAGAAGCAGTTGGTGGATTTGAACTGCTGACCTTCGGTTTAAAAGTGGAGCTCTTCCAACAGATACATGAGAAAATGCTCTCGATCATTAGTCATTAGAGAAATGCAAATTAAAACTACGATGAGATTCCATCTGACACCAACTAGACTGGCATTAATTCAAAAATCACAAAATAATAAATGTTGGAGAGGCTGCGGAGAGACTGGAACTCTCATACACTGCTGGTGGGATTGTAAAATGGTACAACCACTGTGGAAATCCATCTGGCGTTATCTTAAACAGTTAGAAATAGAACTACCATACAAACCAGAAATCCCACTCCTCGGAATATACCCTAAAAATACAAGACCCTTCACACAAACAGATATATGCACACCCATGTTTATTGCAGCTCTGTTTACAATAGCAAAAAGCTGGAAGCAACCAAGATGTCCATCAACGGACGAATGGGTAAATAAATTGTGGTATATTCACACAATGGAATACTACGCATCGATAAAGAACAGTGACGAATCTCTGAAACATTTCATAACATGGAGGAATCTGGAAGGCATTATGCTGAGCGAAATGAGTCAGTTGCAAAAGGACAAATATTGTATAAGACCACTATTATAAGATCTTGAGGAATAGAAAAAACGGAAAAGAACACATACTTTTGTGGTTACAAAGGGGGGAGGGAGGGAGGGAGGGAGGGAGAGGGCTTTTTATTGATCAATCTGTAGATGGGAACTGCTTTGGGTGAAGGGAAAGACAACACTCAAAACAAGGAAGGTCAGCCTAATTGGACAGGATTAAAAGTAAAGAGGTTTCCGAGATAAAATGAAAGCTTCAAAGGATAGCGAAGCAGGGGCTGGGGTCTGGGGAACTTGGTTTGAGAGGACTTCTAAATCAATGGGCAAAACAATTCTATTATGAAAACACTCTGCATCCCACTTTGAATTGGGGCACCTGGGGTCCTAAATGCCAACAAGCAGCCATCTAAAATACATTAATTGGTCTCAACCCACCGGGAGCAAAGGCAAAGGAAGAACACCAAGGTCACACGACAACTAAGAACCCAAGAGACAGAAAGGGCCACTTGAACCAGAGACCTACAATATCCTGAGACCAGAAGAACAAGTTGGTGCCCGGCCACAATCGATGTCTGCCCTGTCAGGGAGCACAAGAGACAACTCCTGAGGGAGCAGGAGACCAATGGGATACAGACCCCAAATTCTCATTAAAAGACCACACCTAATGGTATGATTGCGACTAGAGGAATCCCAGAGACAATGCTCCCCAGAACTTCTGATGGCACAGGACAGGAACCAACCCCGAAGACAAATCATCAGGCATGAAAAGGACTGGTCAGTGGGGGGGAGAGAGATACTGATGAAGAGCGAGCTAATTAAATCAGGTGGACACGGGAGAGTGTGTTGGCAACTCTTGACTGGAGGGGGGATGGGAAGATAGAGAGAGATGGAAGAAGGTAAAATTGGCACGAAACGAGAGACTGTAAGGGCTGACTCAATAGGGGGAGAGCAAGTGGGAGAAGGGAGTAAGATGTATGTAAACCTACATGTGACAGACTGATTGGAATGGTAAATGTTCACTTGAAGCTTAATAAAAATTAAAAAAAAAAAAAAAAAAAAAGAGCAGACAGAGAGAAAGCCTTCCCCTAAAGCCTGTGCCCTACGGTCAGACTTCCAGACTCCTAAACTGTGAGAAAATAAATTTCTGTTCGTTAAAAAAACAAAAAAAAAAAAAAAAAAAAGTGGAGCTCTTAATCACTATGCCACCATGGCTCCTATTTTATGTTTATTCATGTGTATTTATAAAATATATCTACTTATAAGATTATCTTCAAAAAGGATATGTTTGTGAGCATAATCATGAAATGCATTTTTATGAATATGCTATTCAGTGCACTCTTAGACAATTTTCCAAAAGCTAGATCTCTGAAAGTCAACACAAAAATGATGTATTCAAAACTGGAATCTTCTTTTGGAAACAGTCTTGAAACATTGATGATTTTTTTTTATGGTTATAAAAATATAGATAAAACACTTGCCAGTTCAGCATTTTTCACATGTACAATTCAGTGAGACCAAATACATCAATCATGTATCTATTGCCAAAATGTCAATCACCATAAACAGAAAATCACTGCTTCCTAAACTGTGATCCCCTTTCCCCTCTCCTTCCTGCCAATGGTACCCACTCTTAAACTCTTACCCCTATACATTTGTTGCCATAGAGTCTGCAGCTAAGAAAATGCTATGGGGCAGTTCTACTCTCTCAGATGGGGTCGCTATGAGTTGAAGTCACTATGACAGCAGCGAACAACAACCTTCATAAAAATTGTTACTCTGCATTTTTTCATGATGTCATACAATGATTAGTCTACTGTTTTATAAGAAATTTCCATGAATATATATGATGTTTAGAATGCAAAAGTTATCAAAAGAATATCCTCAAAAAAACATGGAGCACCTCTTCCTTCTTTCCACTGAGCAAGTCTAGTGCCCTATCGTAGCAAATAGAGCTAATTCTCCTATCTACTTTGTTAAATATACTCAAGGTTGCTACTGCTGGTTTATGATTTCATCATGAGTTAGACTGTCTAAAAGATCTGTGACATGAATTATCTTTTTCAAATCAACAAAATACATACTCACACACGATACGGAAAATATGGCCTGACTTGACTCATTCTTTTAAGACATGTCTAGAAAACTGAACAGGCAAAGATTTAGTCATTATGTATACACTCTTGGCTTATACATTTTTATAACCCTTTGTTCTAATTTCCAGGAAGCACATTTCTTTTAACACTTAAAGTGAAGTAACTAACACCTGTTTTATTAAAACCTTTTTTTTTTTTTTAATCAGTATATAAGTTCTTGTCTTTTGAAAATAACCTGTAATTTTGCACATCAATCTTATCAAGAAGAAAATCGAAACCCATTACCTTTGAGTCAATTCCAACACATAGCAGCTGTATAGGACAAAATAGAACTGCCCCATAGGGTTTCCAAGGTTGTAAATCTTTATGGAAGACTACTGCCACATCTTTCTCCTACGCATCCACTGAGTGGGTTCAAACCACCAATATTTCAGTTAGCAGACAACTGCTTTAACCACTGTATCACCAGGTCTCCTTCTCACTGAGCATAGTGGTAAGATAATAGGGATTTGGCAGAAATAAATTTTATCCCTAAAGAACTTCCTGTTCATTTAGAAGGAAAGGTAAGACATATGTAAATACTTTTGATACTGTAAAAGGCAGGAACTAATAAAGGTCAAACAATAAGCATTGATAAAAAGCTGTCCTGTTTAGAGGAGGGGCAGATAAGCCCCAGCTGAGAAACTTAAGGAAAGATTCATGGAGGCCATGATGATTCAAACTGGCCTCATAAAAAGGTGATATTTGCATAAGTGTAGATGGAATAATAGCAAGGACAAAACCCAACATCAAAAATAAAAGAGAACTGCATTCACTGAGTACATTGTGGCAAAGGTTTTACATTCACCATTAGTGTGAATTAATAGCTCCAATGCCAGTGTCAACAGCACCATAAAGAGGATTCAAGTGGTAAGCAAGAACTCCATATACATTCCTTGAAAGAAACCTGGGCCTTTGCCCATCCCTACCATCACTACCACCATCTGCCTTGGGACAATCTGCCTGTGGGCCATCAAGAACACTATCTCTATGCATATTTCTCTTGTTTTTAGTTACAGAGAACCTCATAACTCACAGGTCTGATCTCCACAGATAGGGTGATCGTATAGCAAAATTTACCTAGGAAAGTTTCTGTATCTACCTGTCTTGGTGTAACCATAACTAAGGCATCCTTTTGGATCTTCTGTATACACCTCTTGCCTGAACACCAGATTTACATATCCAACTGCTTACTCAACATTTTCACTTCGATATCTGCTAGGGATCTCCAACTTAACATGTTAAAAACTTAGCTACTGATTTCTCTTACTTCCAAAAACTACTCTTCTTTCAGATATTCCCATTTCATTTAAAGTGAACTCACTCCTTCATGTTGTTCAATCAAAACATTGTAATCATCGCTGACTCCTCTCTTCCTCTCATTCAGCACATTTGTACAGTGTGCCAGTTAAGTGTCTTGTGTTCCTCTGTGTGTTCCTGGAGCTACCTCAGTGAACAAATGAGAAAAAGAATTTTGTTCTCTTAGAGCTTAAAATATAGAGTAGTGGGAAAAGTCAGACAATAAACAAAACATAAATATAAAGTATATATCAACGACACTGGGTACTGGGTTTTGTAGTGTGTTATCATTTGACTAGTGGTAGAGATAAAAACAAAGCTGTGATGGGGGATAAAGACTCTTGTGGGTTTTAAATAGGATATCATTGAAGGCTACATCAAGAAGGTGACAACTGAGCAAAGATATGAAAGATGTGACAAAGTGAGGTATGTGGATATGTGGGGGAGGAGTGTTCCTGTCAGAGGAAATAGCAAATGCAAGCATTCTGAGTCAAGAGTGTGGCAGGTGTGTCCTGGGAACAGCAAGGAGATTTGTGCAATAGAGCTGTGTGACCCAAAGAGAAGGCACTAAGAAATAAGGCTGCAAAGTAGGTGAGGGTCATATCTAGGTCATTCCAACAACATTATTGTTTACAAAGTGAGATAGGAAGCCACTGGAGCTTTATAATTTGATTTCCCTTTTAATTAGATGACTTCATATCTTCTTTGAGAAGAACATATTATTTTTAGGTGCTGTCAAGTCAATTCCTACTCATAATGACCCTATGTACAACAGAAAGAAACACTGCCTGGTCCTGCTCCATCCTCACAATTGTCGCTATGTTTAAACCCATTGTTGTAGCCACTGTGTCAATCCACCCCACTGAGGGTCTTCCTCTTTTTCACTCTCTACTTTACCAAGCATGATGTCCTTCTTCCAGGGGCTGGTCCCTCTTGATAACATGGCTAAAGTACATAAGATGAAGTCTCACCATCTTCATTTCTAAGGAGAATTCTGGCTGTGCTTCTTCCAAGACAGATTTGTTCCTTCTTTTGGTAGTCCATGGCATATACAATGTTTTTTGCCAATACCATAGTTTAAATGCATCAATTCCTATTCAGTATTCCTTATTCATTTACAGTTTCCCATGCATATGAGGCAATTGAAAAATACCATGGCTTGGATCTCTCGCTCATTTATGCCAAGAAATTTGGAAGGCAGCTACCTGGCCAACTGACTGGAAAAGATCAGTATTTTGTGCCCATTTCAAAGAAAAGTGATTCAACAGAATGCAGAAATTATTGAACAATATCACTAATAATACACTCAAGCAAAATTTTGCTGAAGATAATTCAAAAATGGTTGTAGCAGTACATCGACAGGGAACTTCCAGAAATTCAAGCGGCGTTCAGAAGAGGACGTAGAATGAGGGATACCATTGCTGATGTCAGATGGATCTTGCCTGAAAGCAGAGAATACCAGAAAGATATTCACCTGTGTTTATTGACTATGCAAAGGCATTAAACTATGTGGATCATAACAAATTATGGGTAACACTGCAAAGAATGGAACTTCCATGACACTTAATTGTGCTCATACAGAACCTGTGGATAGATCAGGAGGAAGCCATTGGAACAAATCAAGGAAGGAGATACTGCATGGTTTAAAGTCAGGAAAGGTGTGCATCAGGGTTGTATCCTTTCACTATACTTCAATCTGTGTCCTGAGCAAATAGCCCAAGAAGTTTGACTATATGAAGATAAATGTGACATCAGGATTGGAGGAAGATTTAACAACCTGCCATATGCAGAAGACACAACCTTGCTTGCTAAAAGTGAAGAGAAGGACATACATGAAGGCAATAGAGAAATCAAAAGATGAGTTAGAAGGGCTACTGTAATAATCTAAATTTTATGTAGTTGTTAATTCCAATAACAACTTGTTGGAAGAACTATTATTTTTCCAGGTTCTTGGCTAAAGCAGTACGCAAATATTTAATAAAGATTAAGAATCACTAGTCTTAATCAACTAGTACAGACATGTCCATGTAAACCATGTGACTACCAATCCTTTTCGGCTGAAAACAGACATGTGGAATAAAATGGGCTGGATCCCTATTCTGTAATACTTTAAAAATATTTTTTCTTGTAGGGCCTTATAACATATCATGGATGTCAGCCCATTGCATAAAATTGAACATGTGAAAGAATTTTGTTGTTATTTTAATATAAATTATTTTTGTTATTTTACAATCTCTAGAAGCTAGAATGCATTTTTTTGTCACTGCATATGCTGAAATGCTGATGATCAATTTTAGAATACAGAGGCAGACTATTTAGTAAATCATTAAGTTTTAAAATTTATCAGCCATTTGACAGAAATGGAATCCCTATACTAAATAGCCATTTAATATTTAACTCCATTGATTTATTATGCTACATATAATGGTAAAATATGTGAGAATGATAAATTGATTTAATAGAAGGAGGATTTATTTTTTACAGGCTACAATTTCTTCGATCTAAATATCACCTCTGTATTGACTTAAAGGAATCGATCTTAATTGTCAGGAAAAATAGATAAACACTTCTTTTACATTTCATTTACTCTCTTTGCAACTTTAATGGAGTTATTACATATTGTGCCTAAATGTTAATCAAACATTGTTGAACTGCTTGGCTCTCCAGCGAATTGGAAGGAAGGCAATGCATAGTCTTGGCTGCAAACTATCTACCAGTGGGCTTATTGCTACAAGGCAAGCATGCAAGGTCAAAGAATTTATGACACACTCAAAAGTCCTGCTTTGTTTCCTTTAACTTTCTAGTATATTGTTGTGTGTCTATACTTTTCCCATGCTTATAACAAATACACATATATATATACACAGGTAATATTTTTATAAAAGTCAGATTAAATTATTCATGCTACTAAAACTGATTTTTCCAGTACGTAATTTGTCACAGGCATTTTTTTCAGATCAATACGTATAAAACTAACTTAATATTTTAAATAGAAGCATAATATTTTCTAAGGTAGAACAAACATCATATTCAATCACTGTCCTAATAAGCATTCAAATTATTTCTAGGTTTTTTTTTTTTAATGTATTTTATTATTATAGGCCCACAATACATTATTTGCAGTCACCAAATGATTTCTTTTTTCTGATTCATTTGATGGGAAACCTGACCTGAAGCAATATGTGACTATTAATAATCTTTATTTAACCCACCTAGCTTGAATAATTATATATTTTGTTGCAGAAATGTTAATATGTTTGATTATGAAGTGCTGGCCCAGGTTCCTTGGTGGTATTAATACATGGAATATGGATCATAATATAGTCACAAATTCCCCAAACACCAGAATTCTTTAACATATCTTGCCCCAAAGGTTTTGGTTAATGGCTTACAAATCTGTATAAGGAATGCTGCAATAAAAATCCTTGTACCTATGTCCTTACAGACTGGGACTTTCATTTTTATAAATTAGTTTTCTAGAGTTGACATTTCTGGATTATATAATATTTAGTTTTTAATTTTCATAAATACTCTAAATTCCTTTTCAGAATTGTCGCAGTTCATACTTCTACCAGAAATGTGTTAATGTTTCTGTTTCATATGATTTCACCCACAATATGCTTTAAAAATATTTTAATATAATAACTACATAGACTGCCTTACTTTCTATACTGATACCTGTTATGATTAGTATGCCATACTAATCATAAATAAATAATCTATATACGCAGGAGACAATTTAAAAGAGACAACTCAGGATTCCTTTCCAACATCTATTGTAACTTCAGTTGATTTATTTTATGTCCTTTACTGCCATCCTATCCATGTTGTTGTCTATTAAATGTAAATTTTAATGATAGTCCATATTAGTCAGTTGGCTCTCGTCTTCCCCCCCACTTCTCTACTTCTTTTAAGTTTCACATGGAGATTACTCATCTTCCAAACACACCTTAACTTTTGGTGTCCCCTAGATTTCTTCTTAGGAGTCCCTGGGTGGTGAAAACTTTTAAGCAGTCAACTACTAGGTGAAAGCCTGGTGGAACTCAACCCAACCTCGGAAGACAGGTATGACAATCTGCTTCGGGAAGGTCACAGCCTTGAAAACCCTGGGAGCAGTCCTACTCTGCACACATGGAGCCGCCATGAGTCAGAATTGACTGGACAGTAAGTAACAACCAAAGACTTATTTTTCACTCCCTATCTGCTTCCATATTCTCCTTACAAAAGTATTTTCACTTACTTTGTTGTCAAGCTAATAATCCTCAAATTAATTTCCCTTGCCTAGTTTCTCTTCCCTGTTTCACACACATACTGCTACAAAATGTGCAGTACAGTGTGTGGTCCAAACTCCAACAGCATTCCCCATAGACATTGCATACCCCACCTGTCCCTCACCATCTGCCTTCTTGAATGGACAGCCTATATCTCATGTGAAGTCTCTGGGTGGTGGAAATGGCTAATATGTTCGTTGCTAATTGAAGGATCGGAGGTTGAAGTTCCCTCAGAGGCACCTTGGAAGAAAGGTCTGGCCACCTACTTCTGAAAAGTCAGCCACTGAAAGTCTATGGAGCACAGTTCTATCTGACACATAAAGGGTCACCATGGGTAGGAATCGACTCAGCAGCACCTGGTTTATATCTTATGTATCCCAGAAGCAAACAATGACTGTATATTGATGGACTCAAGAAATGTTCGATAAATATGTGATGAAAAACAATAGTGCTCTAAATTTCTATGAAACATTTTCGCAGTCGTTAACCAACATTTAAAGATAGTCAACAAGATCACTTTGATAAAGGCAGGATAGTTTTGAAGTTAAGCAGTTTGAAAAAGGATATAAGAGTCATGTGGCAAAATCAGTAATAAAATTAAGTTTTCTGGTTTCAAAGCTACATCTCTATGCATTTAATTGTGTATTTTAACATGTAACCCTTCATTTATTCACTTTTATTAAGTGTACCTTGACTTCTTGTTGTACTGTAGCTTAAGCACATCATAAAAAATGTAAAACCACCCTGAAAGATTAAATCTACTGGTTGATTTGGGAGTGGGTAATGAATGTGAAGCATTCGCTTAAAATTATTGCCTGTAATGTATAAATACATAAATGCATGTATGTGTGTGCATACTAAATTTCACTCAACTTGACTAATAGCCCTTCTCAGTGGAAATCAAAGGGACTGGCAGAGCCCCCTAAGCCAGAAAATAATATATTTGGTTTTAGTCTGCCCATGCTGTATCTAATGATAATATGGATGTAAGTAAATGGGTTTGATTTTTCAAACAGAAAGTATTTTATTACCTGCAGCATGAGAGTACAAAGAAATGCTGTTTTATTTCATGACTAGTTACATGAATCATAATCAATTATTTGCGTTGTTTCTATAGAGGTCAAAATCAATCCAAGGATACTATCTTCTCTTATTTCACAATATTCCTGAAAGATATATGGCCAGCAGACACCCCTGAGCCTGTTCCTATATGTGGGGACGCTGAAGCGTGTCCATTAACCAGACCCTCCTTCTTGCTGCTTCCTCATTGTGGCACAATAGAATTTTCTCACGCAGGGTGTCTTCGAATGACTCAGTAAAACTTTCAGCTTGTCTGTAAAGCTTTCTCCAAGCCACCCCCTTCCAGAGTGTACAGAGTGCATGCCTGTGGTGCCTACGTGTCAGGATTTGATCCAGAACCTGAATGTGGCTCTGCACCTGGTTTGCATTTTACAGTCACAAAAGAGGTTGGGCAAACCCATCTTTCTGTAGACCTTTTCCTTGCCTGGAGCGTCAGGCCAATTTTGAAATCACTGGGTTCCAGAGAACTCTCTGGCCTTTTGAACTGACTACTTTTCTGCTTCATTTAGGCCAGCACTTTTTAGATATCTTTTTTACTGACAATCTTTTACAAAGTCAGGCAATTATACAAATCCACGATCGATCTCTTTTGCAATTCTGACATTAACTCATTTGGAGATAAACCCTGACCTGAGCAGACATAAAGCTAGCCTTAATCCTTTATTTATTCTATTTAGTATGACTGTGCATTAGGGTCCTACAGAAGTATTAACATGTTTGACTATGGGGTGCTGCCCAGTATGGGGGATGTGCTATGTAATGTACGGTATGTGTATCATATTATCTTTTTAAAATAAAAAAAGAAAAATCAGCATTTTGAAACAGAGCGAATACCAAGAGTTTTAGGCAAAAGATTGTGAACCTGTAGGTAAATACTGGGCTAAATCTATATGTACTATCTTGGAAAAATGCCCAGGAGTAGTAGATTTTAAATGTTCCAAAAATGTATAGTGTCATCCTATTAAAAATATATATATATATGCGTTTGTATACAAGGTGTGTGTTTACATGTATGTAAAATGACTAGAAGTAAATGTTATTCTATTGTATTTTGTCTTGCACAAATCAGTATCTTCATATGAAAGCTCATAAAGTTTCTTTGGACAGTTGGATTAGGTAGGGGGAGCATGGAAGAGGAGACAGTTACGGAATATTCGTACTACTACAAATATGGTTGTAATTAAGTCTGCTACTGCTAAAGAAAATTTACTAAGCGTTTACTATGACCAATATTGAAGTAAGCACTTGGATGCATTATCTTATTTAATATTCAAAATAATTGTTTGAAATAAGTGTTATTATCATCATTATTATTGTTGTTCGCATTTAATTTAATGCATGTTTTACCGTTAGAATTTGTTAAACGGATCAAAAACACATAGGATCTAACACATAGTAGAGATATCCATTTTGACTGTATGACATTATAAATCGGTTAATTAAGAACATTAAAAAGAGATCCAATTTTTGAAATGCAATGAATATTTACTACCAAATATATCCAAATAAGAGTAATAAGTAGTAATGTGTTGATAAGTGATTAATTTATGAGCTTCTGGGTCAGGGTGAGGACAGAAAAGTCTTGATTTATAGCATTGGCCTGTTCCTGTGATACAAATAACTCCCATCCTGGCCAATTTCAAGCGACCAGCCCAACACCCTGAAGAAAGAGATGCAATGCGATGTGTGTAATTGCTCTTATGAGCCAGTGCAAGTCAGCTCTAGCGCACCCCAGATATGACTAAGTTAATTTTAAAGCACAGATATAAATGACAGTGCTAAAATATCTTAGGAGTGTTCATTAAACAGGAAAAAATATAAGTAAAACAAAATAAACAAGGTTATTCTAATTAAGTTCATTATATTGTATAATATAGACCAGAATTTTTAAAAAACGTTAAGTAGCCATAATTACCGACTGTCATTGAAACTATCTGAAAAGTCAGGCTAATTAACTACATTCAGAAGTTTTAAGGAGTGAGGCCCTTTAAGGTTACACAATCCACTTCAGGTCACAGGACTGAGAGAGTAAGCACACGGTGAGAAGGCCAGTTCAACATTTTTCAAAGCTCTGATTCCTTAAACTATTGATCATAAAACTCTGATTATTTTACCCAGTGTTCTCCATACTGGAATTTGGAAGGCTTCTTACAGCAAAGTGAATGAGAAGTTTAGAAAACACTGGCAAAAAAATTAAAAAAATAGTCCCTGTCATATAGACTATTTAAAGTAAAGATGAAATTTCTTAGATCCCAGTAGAATCCAGATGAAATTTTTGACTGTTGTCACTGAGCCATCAATAAGTTGTTGTATTTTTTTATGTTTGCTTACTGTGTCCTGGCTTATTGTTTTGTTTCATTTTGATATGCACAATTATGCTGGTCATGTGAACTACTTTGATTACTGGAGTCTTTGAACTCTCACGTTCTGTCACCAGGTGGTTAGAGCTGTTACTAGGCATGTGAGTCCAGGAGTCTATTTTCTTGTATGGATTCAGCTCTGGTGTCCAGGTCTTCACTCACCTACAGTCCTAGATGGGCAGGGGTGGTTGGAGTAGGCACAGGTATCTGGCTGCAGTAGGGGGTCATATACTTAACATGGCTGGGGGTTGGCAGCTGCCCCTGAGTGTCTGGGTGGAAGGCTTGTCCCTGTTCCCTAAAGCACTTAGGTGGATGGGTTTTGCAGCTGGATTATGGGCATCCAGTGCTGTTGGCTGTAAGGACTGTGAGGCACCACTTATTCTTGGACCCTTTTCGTGGGTGGCTAGGTAAAGTCGGTGGAGCCACCAGTCCTCCTGCCCCTGATGTGGGTAGGTGAGGACCCTGCTTAATGGGCAGGATGGTGTCAAATGTCATGAATCTGCCACTCCCTCTTATAGCTGATGCAATTGAACATAGGCTTCAGGTATATAGCCTGTTGTATTGTGTTAATGAGGGCCTATGCTGTTGAAATGGGCCCACATGGGTCTATGCAGGGGTGAAAGGCATTCAAAGTCTATGGACTCCTTATGCTTGTCCCTAGACAAAGGGACTGTGCCTGCCCTGAGTTCCCGAATTTTTTCCTGTTTGTTGATTTGTTCATTCTCCAAAGCCAGGAAGACGGCTCAGGGCTTGCTAGGGAAACTACTTCCCACCCGGGGGCACAGCAATCACTGAAGCTGGACCTGGACCTGGGGCAGAGCAGGGAGGGGGCAAGTAAATGGGAAAAATGTACTTTGCGGGGAGAGGGTTGATCCACCCAGTAGGTTAGATGCTTGTACTTATCTTTCGCGGATTGAGTACCGCTTCTTGATGATTCTGGAGTCTTGAGCAGATTCTCCACCACTTGGTCTCTCCCAGTGTGAAAAATGCATCCTGAGAGCCACTGCTTTCCTCATCCCACATGCGCAAGCCAATTCAGCCTTCAGGGTGCTAGTGCCGGCCAGGTCATTTCTGGCAACTCCTTGCTGTTTCTGAACCGTCTTTCCCTCCCCCTGCTACTCAGTCCAATTCCTCAACTTTGTCTTTGATGTTCAGGGCTCCTCAATTGACTTGTTTTTTAGGATCTTTGTTGTAAAAGGGAACCACAGGAAGTGTCTGACTGCTCCACTATCTAGGCCCCACCTCCCAGATGAAATTTTTAGAGGGAATTGCTACATAATCACTGATCAGATCCATGAAAAATATAATACCCTTATCCCCTTTTCCAAAAATTAATTATGAAATGGAAAAATTAGTACACATTCATTTCTTCTAAATTGTAATTTAGGTATTGAAGTATTCATAAAAAATGATATTTAATTTATTTTGTTTGAAGAAAATCCATACAAAAGATTAAAATAAAATGAAATCCAAAGTCCTTACTTTGACCTACAAGGCCCTACAAGATTCACTCTGTTCTACCTCATGAATGCTCTGGCTCTATCTCTTCCTCCTTCTCTCCCTTGTGACCATTTCTTTCCAGGCATATCCTCATAACTCTTCAAATATGCCAGACAAATACCTGTCTCAGGACCTTTGTACTTGCTGCTACCTCTGTTTGAAGTGACCTTCCACCAGATAACGAGACGAGAAACCCCTCAACTGTTTCCTCGTCTCTTTATTCAAATGTCCTCTCTCCAATAAGACATTCCCTGACTTCTTCATTTAATATCCCAATAGCCTAAATGAAAGCCAAACTATGTAATTGTAAGCCTACCCAATACTTTCTATCATTCTTACTTGCTTTGTTTTTCTCCCTTAGCACTTTCTGGTGGGTTTTTTAGCACTTATTAATATTCAATATACCGTAAATTTACATATTGTGTAATTTGTTGTCTCTGTTCTCCACTAGAATGTCATCTCCCTAATAGCAGGAGTTATCCTGTTTTCTTTACTGCTGTATCCTCAGTGCCTAGAAAGGTGTCTGTGACAAAGAAGTTATTCAACAAATGGTAAATGAATGAATGGATGAGTCCTCCTTGTGGCAGATGTGTACTATGTATGAAACTGTACAGAACTCTATACAACAAATATCAGATGTTTCAACACTATAAACATTGAAAGAGTGATAATGAAGAGACTATTAAGAAACCATCCAATAAAATATCTTCATCCTAGTTTCAAATAGTGACTACATTATATTGTTCTCAATTTGTCTTTTACTCCTATTTTATTAATATCTATTCCAAATAATCATAATTCTGTCTGTCTCTAATACTAATGATCATGCATGGCACAACTTAGTAATTTAAACACAATAAATATTTATTAAATAGCTAGTGATTGATATTATACACACTGTTATATACAAGGCCCCATTGAGTCAGTTCCGGCTCATAGTGACCCTACGTGCAACAGAATGAAACATTGCCTGGTCCTGTTCTATCCTCACAATCATTGCTATGTTTGAGCCCACCATTGCAGCCACTGTGTCAATCCATCTCATTGAGGGTCTTCCTCTTTTTCAATGACCATCTACTTTACCAACCATGATGTCCTCCAGGGACTGGTGCCTCCTGATAACTTGTCCAAATTATGTAAGGCAAAGTCTTGCCATCCTTGCTTCTAAGGAGCATTCTGGCTGAAGTCTTTCAAAACAAATTTGTTCTTTCCTTTCTCAGTCCACAGTATATTAAATATTCTTAGCCAACATCATCATTCAAAGGCATCAATTCTTATTCCATCTTCCTTATTCATTGTTCAGCTTTTGTACGCATATGAGGCGATTGAAAATACCATGGGTTAGGTCAGGAGCACCTTAGTCCTCAAAGTGACATCTTTGCTTTTTAACACGTTAAAGAGGCCTTTTGCAGATTTGCCCATTGCAATATGTCGTTTGATCTTTTGACTGCTGCTTCCATGGGCATTGATTGTGGATACAAGTAAAATGAAATGTTTGACAATTTTTCTCTGTTTACCATGATGTTGCTTATTGGTCCAATTGTGAGATTTTTGTTTTCTTTATGTTAAGGTACAATTCATACTGAAATCTTTGATCTTCATCAGTAAGTGCTTCAAGTTCTCTTCCCATTCAGCAAGCAAGGTTGTGCCATCTGCATATTGCAGGTTGTTAATGAGCCTTTCTCGGATTATTTGAACACCATACAATTTGAATAAGCATGGTGAAAGGATAAAACTCTGATGCATGCATCTCCTGATTTTAACCCATGCAATGTCTCCTTGTTGTATTTAAATGACTGCCTCTTGGTCTGTGTTCAGGTTTCACATGAACAAAATTAAGTGTTCTGAAATTCCCATTTTTTGCAATGTTATCTATAATTTACTATGATCCACACAGTCAAATGACTTTTTATAGTCTGTAAAACACAGGTAAATATCTTTCTGGTATTCTCCGCTTTCAGCCAAGATCCTTCTGATATCAACAATGATATCCCGTGTTCCACATCCTCTTTTGAATCCAGATTGAATTTCTGGCAGTTGCCTGTCAGTGTATAGCTACAATCATTTTTTAATTATCTTCAGGAAATTTTACTTGCCTGTGTTATTGATAATATTGTTTGATAATTTCCACATTCTGTTGAATCACCTTTCTTTGGAATGGGCAGAAATATGTATCTCTTCCAGTCAGTTGGCCAGATAGCTGTCTTCCAAATTTCTTGGCATAAACAAGTGAGTGTTTCTAGGACTGCATCTGTTTGTTGAAATATCTCAGTTGGTATTCCAACAATTCTTGGAGACTTGTTTTTCACCAATACTTTCAGAGCAGCTTGGACTTCTTCCTTCATTGCAATTAGTTCTTAATCATATGATACCTCTTGAAATGGTTGAATGTAGGACAATTCTTTTTGGTACAGTGACTCTGTTTATTCCTTCCATCTTCTTTTGGTGTTCCCTGAGTCCTTCAATATTTTGCCCATAGAATCCTTCAGTATTGCAACACAAGGCTTAAATTTTTTCTTCAGTTCTTTCAGCTTGAGAAATGCCCAGCATATTCTTCCCTTTTGGTTTTCTAACTCTAGATCTTTGTACATTTCATTGCAATACTTTCCTTTGTCTTCTTTGAAATCTTCTGTTCAATTCTTTTACTTCATCATTTCTTCCGTTTGTTTTAGATACTCCACTTTCAAGAACAAGTTTCAGAGTCTCTTCTGACATCCATTTTGCTCTTTTTTTTTCTTTCCTGTCTTTTTAATGACCTCTTGTTTTCTTCATGTGTGATATCCTTGATGTCATTCCACAACTCCTCTGGTCTTAGGTCATTAGTGTTCAATGTGTCAAATCCATTCTTGAGGTAGTCTTTTAATTCAGATGGAATATACTCAAAGTCATACTTTGGCTCTTATGGACTTATTCTAATTTTCTTCAGCTTCAATTTGAACTTGCATATAAGCAATCTATGTTCTGTAGTCAGTCCCTGAGCTTGGTCTGATTGATGATATTGAGCTTCTCCATTGTCTTTTTCCACAGATGCAGTCGATTTGATTCCTGTAGATTCCATCTGGTGAAGTCTACATGTATAGTCTCCATTTATGTTGTTGAAAAAGGTATTTGTAGTGAAGGAGTCTTGGGAAATTGTCATGCAATCTTTGGTGTAGTTTCTATCCTCAAGGCCATATTTTCCAACTACTGATCCTTCTTATTTGTTTCCAAGTTTGAATTTCAATCACTGTTACCTATCAAGGGTCTTAATTGCATGTTTGATTAATTTCAGACTGTAGAAATTGGTAAAAATCTTCAATTTCTTCATCTTTGGCCTTAGTGGTTGGTGTGTAAATTTGAATAATAGTCCTATTAACTGGTTTTCCTGATATGCATGTGGATATTATTCTATCACTGACCGTGTTGTACATCAGAATATATTTTGAAATGTTCTTTTTGACGATGGATATGAAGCAATTCCTTTTCGCTTTGTCATTCCCTGGAGAGTAGGCCATATGATTCTGCTATTCAAAATGGCCAATAACAGTCCATTTCAGCTCATTAATGCTGTTACCGAACCTGGGAAGGTGGGTCCTTGTCTGACAAGCTCAGACTTGCCAATTATCTGGACACCAGTCTTTGAGAAAGTAACTTTATTGCAATGTGAAGAGCAAGGAGCTGAGAGTAAGTTTCTCAGATCAGACTCCTAGAGCTACAGAGAAGCAGGGCGTATATGTGATTCGGGCAGTAAGATGGCGGCCGCACAGGAGCAATGGGGCGGGGGGGGGGGGACTCTAGAAGGTGGCCAGGAAACAGGAAGTGACATAGTTCTCGTTGGACCTCTAACTTTGGAATAAGGTCTGGGTGATGATTTTTCTTCTGATTCATTCCACCTGTTGCTGCATCCTCTGTTGAGGCCAACCAGCTTAGTGGTCACAGCTGGCCCTTCTGTACAAGCAGAGTGGGCAATCTGACTTGGGCTAGTTTAAGGACTAATGGGAATTTACTGGCATTCATAGGGTCAGGTTATAATGCCTAGAATATCTATCTGCAAGCATTCTACTTCATTTTTGACAACTTCCACTTTTCCTAGATTTGTACTTTATATATTCCACATTCTGATTATTTCTTCTCATTTTGAGCTTTGTCACATCAACAAATGAAGGTCTCAAAAGCTTGACTTCATCCGTGGCATTTAGGTCAACTCTTCTTTGAGAAGGCAGCTCTTCCCCAGTCTTATTTTGAGTGCCTTCCAAACCAAGGGGCTCATATTTCTCCACAATGTCAGACAATGGCCTGCTGCTATTTATAAGGTTTTCATTGGCCAATTTTTTTAGAAGTAGATCTCCATGTCTTTCTCCCTAGATGGTCTTAGTCTGGAAGCTCTGCTGAAGCCTGCCCCCCATGGCAACCTTGCTGGTTTTTGAAATACCAGTGGCATAGCTTCCAGCATCACAGCAACATGCAAGCCAGCACAGTAAGACAAACTGATAGACGAGTGGTGGATATACACAATATGTTCACTGATACCATTGTTTGATACTGAATATTAAGTGAGTGCCCCTGTGTATCCCATGCCTTGGTTGCCTTACATTAGAAAGTGCATATTTAAAATATTATCTTAAAAATGTATCTTCAGTATAAGACAGTTATCTAAATATCTCTTTATAATTAAAAAAAAAATCAAATAGGGTCTTTGCTTAAATGTCTTATTTCGGAAATTTGGCATCTCCCACTCCAAAGTTGCTTTACATGATTTTTAAAGATACCCCTAGTTCTAAAATAATGTAATATTATAAGAATGGAACATTTAGCATTCATTTCATTTTAATTAAGCAGCTGAAAAATGATATAGTTTAACGCAGTGTAGTAAGGATCCTTGAATTCTGAAGTCGTCACTTCCACGTTTGGTGCATCGTTTTACTTTCCTCTGCTTTAGGTTCCTCATGTCTAGGTAGTATTAGCTTATTTCTAAGGTGCTTCTCAATTGCAAGGAGCCCTAATTGTACAGATAACATGCTTGTCTGATAACCAAAAGGTTGAAAGTTTGAGTTCATCTAGCAACACCTCAGAAGAAAAGTTCGGCAATCTACCTCCAAAAAATCAGTCATTGAAAATCCTATGGAGCCCGGTTCTTCTCTGACACACATGGAACCAACTAACTGGCAACTGGTTTTCCCAATGCTGATGCTCAATTTTTTGAGTTTAAGGGTACTGACATTTCTAGATACTAAACTATAAACTGTCAAAATACCGTCCACCCAACATAATAATGTGTATTCACCAAATTCAAATAATCCCAGTCTTTTTACAAAAGCCACCTTCTTGTCTTTTGTTATTTTCTGAAATTTACAAATTTGGCCTACAGCAACGCAAAAACAATGCCAGAGAAATTTTAAAAGTGCTGTGCAATTGAGCAATTACCTCCCTTGGCTTATTTGTTTGCCTTCGTTTGCCTTGCTAAGGGATTCATTTTCCTATTTCATTACAAACAAGCCCTAAGCCCTCTATTCCTGGCTTACTATCATTACTTGCTAAATGTTGCTCTTTTTAATTTTTGCTGGTTCCTCTTGGGGACTTCATTATGAGAAAGAATTAGGAACAACAGAGCGTGCTTTAAATAAAGATGTTTGCCATTGTCCTTACAAATATTTGGATACTAAAAATCTGTAAATATTTGTGGGCCCACAAACAAAGAGAAATAATTCTTTTTTAATGCAGTGAAGGCTTTATAATTTTTTTTTTCTAGTAGAAAATACTGGTAGAACTGGTATATGACTGGATGTAAACAACATTCATTATTCCTGTATTTCTTTTAAGCATTGTTCTTGAGAGTAATGTTGCTAGAAAATGTACTAAAAGAAAAGGGAACAAAAAGAAAGATAATATTACATACTCTTGACGTAAAGGAAACATAACCTGGATGGTTGATGGAGGCATTAAAAAAAGAGATAAATAACAATCATAGAAGAAAAAATGAATATTAAATGTCAAATGATTATCATAGTTATATAATTTTAGGTGTTGGGAAAAAAGACTTTTCACAGGTGTCTGTCTAGATTCTTTGGGAAGCTGATCCTGAGGTTAAGATTAAGTGCCGACCTATTATTTGGTAAGTATAAGCCCGGAAAAATGAGGATGATTAAAAAAAAGTAATACAAGGAAAAATATAATGCTATCTAGTGATATAAAGCACTGCTCTACTGGCCCCTTCTTCCTAAGGAACCCTGAAGGGAAAGAGTGTGTTGCTGGCAGGCATGTTCACTGAGCACAAGTATATCTCCCAAAGGGTTGCAAGACAGAATCACCCCTCAGGGTGGTCCACAGGAGAAAGAAAGGAAGTGGTGTTTATGTCCCACATCCCACAAGTTGATATCCTAAGCTTCTAGGACTGTATTTTATCAAAGTCTGCAAAAAGGGCAACTCAGCTTGGATGGTGTGCCAACTAAGAAAGAGAAAAAGGAAATCAACAAGGAAATAAATCTGAGAGAATACACCATGTTTAAAAGGTAAGACAAAACATCTGTGCTTAATCTAGGCTTTACGAGTGGGTAAAATTTGGAAATTACAGAGAAGAGAGAATGTTTTTGGTAGGGAAACACTATAAAAACAAAGTAAGAAAGAGGGGAATGCACTTGCCATTTACAGCTTGGTGAGAGTAGAGAGATGGTTTTGGGTAAAAATATCACTGGACAGACAGTTGGTTGGAGATTTTTAGCAGCACTGAGTGCCAGGTGAAAATATTTACCCTTATCACAGGTTAGGGCCTGACTCAGTTAAGGGAGGCATCCGTTACTCCTAAGTAGGTTAGTCAAGTGATGAATATGAGATATTTGGAGTGTCAGTTTGACAGTATAGGACCTCTTTGTGAAGTGAGAGAATGATGGCAGAAGAACAATGAAAGGAAGGTGCTTTAAAAACTGTCATTTGTTGTTGTTGTTAGGTGCTATGTTCTACAAAACCAATGTTGGCTTTTGCCCTCATGGAATACACAATTTGGGAATAAGTAGTCCAAAAATATAGCCAAGTTGATAAAAACATAGATTCTGGAAGCAGATAAACTTGCAAGCTGTGTAAAGTGTAGATAGGTCACTCAATCTCCCTGCAACTCAGAAACCTCACTGATAAAATGGGGATAGTAACAATATAGCATAAGCAGCCTTATGTTTAACAGAATGAAATGGTGCCAGGTCCTGTACTGTCCTTCGAGTCTTGGCTAGGTTTGAGCCCATTGTTGAAGCTACTTTGTCAATCCATATCATTGAGGGTCTCTTTCTTTTTAACTGACCCTCTGTTTTACCAAGCATGATGTTTTTCTCCAGCAATTGGTCCCTCCTGATGACATGTCCAAAGTAAGTGATATAAAGTCTCACCATCCTCACCTGTAAGGAGCATTCTGGCTGTATTTCCTCTAAGAGAGACTTGTTTATTCTTCCAGCAGTCCCTACTGTATTCAGTACTCTTTGCCAACACCACAGTTTGAAAGCCTCACTTCTTTGGTCTTCCATGCATATGAGGCAATTAAAAACATCATGGCTTGGGCCAGGCACGCCTTGGTCATCAAAGTGACATCTTTGCTTTTTAACACTTTAAAGAGTTCTTTTGCAGTAGATTTGCCCAATTCAATTATGTCACTTGATGTCTTCACTGCTGCTTTCATGGATATTGACTGTTGATCTAAGAAAAATAAAATCCTTGACAACTTCAGTTTCTTTGCCATTTACCATGATGTTGTCCAGTTGTAAGGATTTTCATTTTCTTGTATTCAGATGTCATCCATACTGAAGGCTATAGTCTTTTACCTTCATCAGTAAGTGCTTCAAGTTATCTTCGCTTTCAGTAAGCAGGGTTGTGTTATTTGCATATCTCAGGTTGTTAATGAGTCTTCTCCAGTCCTGATGCCCCATTCTTCTTTAAACTGCCCAGATTCTCATGTTATTTGTTCAGTATATAGACTGAATAAGTATGGTGAAAAGATACAACCCTGTCACACACTTTTTCTAATTTTAAGCCTCACAGTATCTTTTTGTTCTGTTCAAATAACTACCTCCTCATCTATGTATAAGTTCTGCATGAGCACAAAGTGTTCTGAAATTTCCATTCTTTGAAATGTTATCCCTATTTTGTTATGATCCACAGTTGAATGCCTTTATGTAGTCAATAAAACACAAGTAAAATAGTTCTGGTATTCTCTGCTTACTACCAAGATCCATCTGATGTTAGCAATAACATCCCTTGTTCCACATCCTCCTTTGAATCTGGCTTGAACTGGCAGTTCCCTGTCGATATACAGCTGCAGTAGTTTTTTAATCACGCTCAGCAAAATTTTGTTAGAATGAAATATTGATGATATTGTTCATTAATTTCCACATTCAGTTTGATTGCCTTTATTTGAAATGGGCACAAATATGGATCTCTTCCTGGCAGTTGGCCAGGTAGCTAGCCATCTTCCAAATTCCTTGGCATAGCCTAAAGAGCACTTCCACTGTTGCATCCATTTGTTGAAACATCTCAGTTGGTATTCTGTCAGTTCCTGGAGATTTATTTTTCATCAACGCCTTCAATGTCACTTACACTTCCGTACCAGCAGTTCTTGATTATATGCTACTTCCTGAAATGGTTGAACATTAACCAGTTCTTCTGATACAGTGACTCTGTGTATTCCTTTCATCTTTTTTTGATGCTTTCTATATCATTAATTTTTTTTCCCTATAGAATTCTTCAATATTGCAACTCTAGGCTTGAATTTTCTCTTCAGTTTTTTTTTAGCTTGAGAAGTGTCAGTTTTGTTCTTTTTTGGTTTTCTAACTCTTTAGTATTCACACAATTCATAATTGTATTTATCTTGTCTTCTTGAGCCACTCTTTGAGATTTTCTGCTCATCTCTTTTATTTCATCATTTCTTCTGTTTGCCTTCAGCTACTCTGCATTCAAGAGCAAGTTTCAGGGTCTCTTCTAATTGCCATTAAATGTACATAATATGATAGATAATATGGTAAGCACCTTTATGTGTTTCTCATTTAATTCTATACAATAAATATGTGAGGCATCTTAAAGATAAGGAAAATGAGGCCCAGAAAATTAAGGACCTTGTTCAAAATCACACAGCAAATACTTATACCCATTCCGCATTCAGATACAGACCAGTGACAAAGTTTATATTTTAAATACTATGTAAGCAATCTATTTTTTTATTGCACATCATTTTCAGTTAATAAAATCCAAACATGTATGGAATAAAGTTTAAATATGACTTTTCCATTGTATTAGAATTTCATTGAAGTCCCAAATGTTGAGATCAATATAAGAACCCTCAAAACCCTCATATTCTAAGGTGAGATAATAGACCAACTACTCAGAATATTGTGAACCTGTATCTGTCAGCATTAGCCCATTATTCACACCTACCTTACAGAAGAAAAGATAAAGAGTGAATTCGAAGTTGAATTTTGAAGTTAAACAACCCTGGAGTGCTGTTCTCTCCATAGTTCCCAGCACATAGCATTGTAGAGAGAAGGGTGGTGTGTGGTATCAGTTTTTAAATTTTCAATTATAGGAATAAAATGCTATAATTTGTTTTATTATGCAGATAACATATATATGAATATGCTGAATTACCTTTGACTCTGTCTCCTTTGTTTTCTTTTCTCACACCATTTCCTGTAGCTTTCCCGTCAGTAAACCATGATGTTTGCTCAAACTACATACACAGACATGCAAACACGAACACATCCAGTAGTGTCCAAGACGTAATTGAGTCTCATATATGTTTCTTATATGAATAGGTAGAAGAATAAATGAAGAAATGAACAAGTATATTTATACTTATTTCTCTCCATGTAGAGCTGGAGCACTGGTGGTGAAGTGGTTAAGAGCTCAAGCTGCTAACCAAAAGGTTGGCAGTTCAAATCCACCAGCTACTCCTTGGAAACCCAATGGGGCAGTTCTACTCTATCCTATGGGGTCACTATAAGTCAGAACCAACTCGACAACATACAACAAAAACATGATGAGCCAACAGTCATTTTAATTTAAATTCTTAGAGTTTTGTTCATGTCATACTGAGGCTGGATAAGAAAAATTAAAGAAAATGTATAATTTCAAATGGCAGTCTTTATTTCTCCTGGTCATTCTTTTTTTTAGCATTATTTTTCCTCATAACTTCTGAGTCCAACAGCTTTCCTGTTTTCTATTAATGTTACTGCAATTTTGCAAGTTAGAGCCTCCTGCCACAAACAGCCAATTCTTGAGACAGGGATGAGGTGGGTAGCAAGAGCTTTAGTATATGTTGATATATAGGAGACAGAGAGGAATAATCTCCTTGAACTGGAGGCCACCTAGGGTTTTATAGAGGACGGGACATGGGTTTTAGGAACTTGTTTGTGTGGTTTTGGTGGTCACGTCTCAGACATGTTGACCTTTTCCTGTCATTATCCTGTCAGCCCATGGGGTGACTGGTGCCATCCTGGTTCCTGGTCACAAGATGACTGCATTGTCCTGTCTGACAGGCTTAGATTGATATCACTTGTTTTTCCACTAAAAAAAAAAAATTTTTTTTTTTTTTTTTTTAGGGGGACTATTGGTTAACTTTTAACTTTTAGGGGAACTCAACAGCAAAATCATAGTTGGAGATAGAGACAGGCTAAGGAAGGGAAAAATGGCTCAGGCTCTGTTCAAGATATGGCTGAGCAGCCTGTTCTGCTAATAGTCAATTCTGAGAAAAGTAAGAAACATAGATTCCATATAGAAATATTCTTCTATAACTCCCCCTGTGCCCTGGGATCACTGAGTGAAGGCTGGGAAAGGATTCGATAGATAGCTTTTTCTTTTTCTCAACCTTCTTTTAGTTATACCTCAGAAACACAAATCAATGTCTCTATGCTACAATTGTCTTCGTTTTTAGAATAGCATTGCGTTCTTGGATGTTTCTAGACATAGTACTACCTATATCACTCTTCTTTGAGCTGCTGGGTGTGTGTGAATATGCATGTGCCCCTGTGCTATTGCCTGTGTGTGTGTTCATGGGGGAAGTCACTGAGGGGAGGGATATGGTTAGGAAGAGAAGCGCAGAAGGATGGAAAAGTATCTGGGAATATGTGCTGATTTAGTGTCTCCAAGTACACTGTGCTATTCCATAAAAAAATCAAATTTACTGTGTGGTGATGTTTTATTGATTTTTCAGGTATAAGTGATAAGCTTAATTGCTCTTTATTCTTCACTTTCCTTTGTTAATGATAATGTCTTTGTATGCCATTAAGTCAGTTCCAATTCATAGCGACCCTACAGGACAGAGTAGAGTACCCCATAGCATTTCCAAAGCTGCAGTCTTTATGGAAGCAGACTGCCACAACTTTCTCCCTTGGAAATGCTGGTGAATTTGAACTGCCGACCTTTGGTTATCAGCTGAGCACTTTACCACTGCACCACCAGCACTCCTTTTAATAACAAATAGAGATAATAACAACAACAGCACTCATAGCATGTTAACTACATGCAAGTCCTCTTCTAAGTGCTCAGCATACACGTTCTAACACTGCTTTTAGGCAAATGCTTTTATTATTCCCATTTTGCAGGTAAGAAAATTGAGGCAAGGAAAGATTAAGAAACTTATCTGAAGCCATCCAAAACTATAAATAACAAAGACAGAGTAAGAACCTACAAACAGCTATCTTGACTCCAATATCAGTGTCTTAAACCACTTATATTACAATTGATTTTTGCTTTTAGGTAGAACCTGTATCTGCCTGGTCAAAAGGAGGAGAGTCAGGAGAAAATCTATTCGGTGAAAGGAAAGTTGTCTTCCTCCACCCTACATTGTAACCTTTGGGACTTGGGAAAGAGGGTCCCATCTAATAATGAGGTGAAACCATCTGACCAAAACAGAACCCTTCAGAGTACATAAAACCCCATTTCTAGATTATGAGATTATGAAGATAACTAAGATGCAGTGCCCACCCTGGATTTAATTTTGTAAATTTCTGGATGTTACAAATCATTTAAAAGAGTAAAACGTGACAATGATTTTTTTTTAGAAACTTTGTCCTTTTCTTGGTTAAAGTCTGCCACCATGTGGCTACTTTGAAGAACAACATTTTTAGAAGTGAATTTTCTTAGATAACGTGGGTCTAGATGGGGAGACAGCAAGGTATACAACATAAAATGTGAATGTCCAACACTATAACCTTAATTTAATCCGTACAGTTAGCCCATTAGTTGTGACAGTATTATTATTCAAAGCATTCTGCATGAGTTATTTATGTATTTCTCACTACCAGCCTGTGAGGTAGATACACGTGATGTCTCTGTCTGCTGCAAGTGCTATTCCCTTGGCCCCTCAGAGCTCCTAGGAAAGCTCTGGACAGCTATCCTCAGATTCTAGCTTGGACTTGAAGGTCGTCAACTAGCTGTACCTCTGTAGTATCACATGACTACCACGTGGTAGACTTGGATTTTAAGTCTAGATCTGTCTGAGACTGAAACTAGATATTTTAGAGCCTAAGCATTTTCTTTTCCCATACCTTGAAGTTTCTAGCTATTTTTTACTGTATTTACATTTGTCAGTTAATGGAGCTACCTAAAGTTCTCTTGTGTTAAGCTGACAAAAAAAACAAGTAGCAGTGCTAAAAACCAAACCAGCTGCCACTGAGTTGGTTCTGACTCATGGTGAACCTGTGTGTCAGAGTAGGCTGTGTTTCATAGGGTCTTTACTGGTTGATTTTTCAAAATTCGAAGTATTGTCATCTTACTAAGAATTAGTATCTAAGGATTTCAAAGGTTTTTTTTTTTTTTTTTTCCACATTGCGTCAAACAAAAGACAACAAAAGCAAAAGTAAAAATAAGTCATGCCATAAATGCGGGATCAGTAGATACATACAGGATGCTTGCTTCACGAGCTTCCTACTGAAATGAGATGAGATATTATCACTGTGTAAGAAGTATTATCCATTTTTTATGTGATAGAAATCACTAGCAATATACTTTGATTAAGAATTGTTACTAATTTTTAAGATTTATGTTTTGAACCCACAAATAAATTTTATAAGGTGGATTTCCCCTTTCCTTGTCCTCAGAATTCTTCACACCAGGGATCCCAATCAGTCTTCTCTTCACTAGAATTCTAGGATTCGTTCAATTTATTTTCCTAAGAGCTAAGCTGACATACTTTACTTTTCATAGTAAAATTTCTGAATTGTTAGACAATTTAGGTAAAGGATTAGTCAAGAAAAAGATAATCTTAACCTTCTAGATGCTTTTTCTTTCTTCTTCCTAATGTTATACCAGAAAGGGACAGTGAACGGGTAACCACCTTCTTTTACTTTCTCCTAAAAATTAGAGGTAGAAGAGAGTCCAAAGCTTTTTAGAGTATTTTTATTTAACCTTTCCCCCAAAACATAATTGGAAAAACTGTGGCCTAGATATCCAGGAAATGTCAAGGAAATTTTAGAACATTTTTTCACAAGGCACTGAAAAATTCACCAAATTTGAGCCGTTATGCTCTGATTTGATCTTCTCCAACTTTCTGAAGACAGATTTACCTTCAAAAGGTTGAGGTACGATTTGTAATACTATGGATGTAAGGTGATTTGGCACTAGAGAAATCTATTTCCCTTTCTTTATTTATTTTAAAAAATCCATAGTCTTTGCACCTCTGCCGCTATGCAATATATATTGCAATTTTCCCTGTCTGCAGTCATCATAAAAAACTGATCTAGACAGCTGCTTAAACTCCAGCTTAAGGAAGTTTATGACATTTCAGGTTGGGAGGCTATAACTAGTGATAATATTCCTTGTATTTATTCATTTGACGTATTTTTGTTGAATTTAAAACTGCCCCATAGGATTTCTAAGGAACAGCTGGTGGATTTGAACTGCTGACCTTTTTGGTTAGCAGTGGAGCTCTTAACCACTGTGCCACCAGGACTCCAAATATTTACTTCCTGGTACATTTTGTTCTAAGGACTACTGATACTGTTTTAAGAAGACAGTCAATGGCGCCACCATGTGGAACTTACTTTGTAATGGGGCAGACAGACAATGACAAGTAAACAAATAGGATAACTTCAGGTAGTCAGTGACAAGTACATTAAAGAATATTAAACAAAACACTAATAGTGAGTGACTGGTGGAAAGCAACTCGAAATATAGAAATTGGAAAAGGGATTTCTGAAAAAGGCACATTAAACCAAAAAAAAAAAAAAAAAAACCAAACCCAGTGCCGTCGAGTCGATTCTGACTCATAGTAGGCACACTAAACCAGGGACTTAAATGATAAGAAAGAGTGAGCCGTATAAACACCTGAGGGGAGAGCACTGACTCGGAAAGAACACAAAGTACAAAAGCCTCAAGGGGAAAAGCTAATTTAGAAAGTTCCAGCAAATAAATGAATAAGCCTGGCTAACTGGTTTGGAGCAAGTGAGAGGGGCACAAGTTGGTTTGATAAGAAGTTTTTGCTTGTTTGTTAGTTTTTTTTTATTTGTTATGTGTCATTTGCCTTAAGAAATTTGTTGTTGAAGGTTGAACCATCACTTAACAAGGATGACGTGTATCTCAAGTTACTTCTCGAATTACTTGGAGCAAAGAAGAGTGAAGAACATCAAAGACACAAGGAAAATATTAGCCCAAGAGACAAAAGGTCTGCATAAACCAGAGACTCCATCAGCCTAAGACCAGAAGAACTAGATGATGCCTGGCTACCATCAATGACCGCCCTGACAGGGAACACAACAGAGAGTCCCTGACGGAGCAGGAGAAAAATGTGGAGCAGAACTAAAAATAAATAAAATACTTCTAAGAGTGTTTCTCTAACTTGAATATGTATAGTATTATGTTAAAATAGAGTTTTGATTCATTAGATTCTGATGATTGAGAGAGGCATTCGGGATTCCCTGTTTCTAACAAGCTCCCACGTGAAGCCAGCCCTGCTGGTCTGCGGACTCACTTTGAGAAGCAACATTGTAGACTTTGGTGGTTCACAATCTTTTATGTGCATTTGTTAAAAATGAAGATTATGAGTTCCTACTCTTGGTAAAGTAGAGGGTCAGTGAAAAAGAGGAAGACCCTCAACAAGATGGACTGACACAGTGGCTGCAACAATGGGCTCAATTACAAAAACGATTATGAGGATGGTGCAAGACAGGACAGTGTTTCGTTCTCTTGTACACAGGGTCACTATGAGTCCAAACCAACTCAACAGCACCTAACAACAATTCTTGAATTAATTCTGTAAGACTAAAGTAAGGTGGGAAAACACGTATTTTAACAAGAACTCTCGATAATTCTGATGAAGATGGTTCTTCAGAATTCAATAACAAAAACTCTGATTTTCCTTCCATCTCTAGTGCTCATTCTCAGAGTGATTTGATAGTTGACATGGAGAACTCCTTCACCCCTGCCTGCACCTGTTTTCAGAGTCATTTGACAGATATCCAGCGAATATTCAGTGAATATTCGCCAAAACAACATTTATTGATTGTCTACTCAAAAAATACTGCACTGTGTTCTACACAACCAATGTTGGCTCTTTCCCTAAAGGAATTCTCAATTTAGGGATGAGTAGTCCAAGAATATAACAGAATTGGTAGCAGTTTGACTGCTTTGGGAAGCAGATAAACCTGCAAGGTGTGTTTGGGCAGGCCACTTAATCCCCCTAGAACTCACAAACCTCGTGGATAAAATGGCGATAGTATCAATATCACACAAGTTTCTGTAAGGATTAAATGAGATGGCATAAGTAATCACTATAATATCTTCCACAGAGTAAGTACACAGACAGTATTGAGCTATTGGGTAGCTGATGATTTTAAATAATTATTTTTAATTTTTTTAGGCGTGGTAATGCCATAATGGATATGTGAAGGCTAGTCCTTAAGAGTTAGAGATGAGTGTTGAATTCTTATGGGTGGAATGACATGATATCTAGCATTTGCTTTTTTTTTTTTTTATAATGATTTTTATTGAGCTTTAAGTGAACGTTTACAAATCAAGTCAGTCACATATAAGCTTATATACACCTTACTCCTTACTCCCACTTACTCTCCCCCTAATGAGTCAGCCCTTCCAGTCTCTCCTTTCGTGACAATTTTTCCAGTTTCTAACCCTCTCTACCCTCCCATCTCCCCTCCAGACAGGAGATGCCAACACAGTCTCAAGTGTCCACCTGATATAATTAGCTCATTCTTCATCAGCATCTCTCTCCTACCCACTGTCGAGTCCCTTCCATGTCTGATGAGTTGTCTTCGGGAATGGTTCCTGTCCTGGGCCAACAGAAGGTTTGGGGACCATGACCACCGGGATTCCTCTAGTCTCAGTCAGACCATTAAGTCTGGTCTTTTTATGAGAATTTGGGGTCTGCATCCGACTGTTCTCCTGCTCCCTCAGGGGTTCTCTGTTGTGCTCCCTGTCAGGGCAGTCATCGGTTGTGGCCGGGCACCATCTAGTTCTTCTGGTCTCAGGATGATGTAAGTCTCTGGTTCATGTGGCCCTTTCTGTCTCTTGGGCTCATAGTTATCGTGTGACCTTGGTGTTCTTCATTCTCCTTTGATCGAGGTGGGTTGAGACCAATTGATGCATCTTAGATGGCCGCTTGTTAGCATTTAAGACCCCAGACGCCACATTTCAAAGTGGAATGCAGAATGTTTTCATAATAGAATTATTTTGCCAATTGACTTAGAAGTCCCCTTAAGCCTTAGTCCCCAGACCCCCGCCCTTGCTCCACTGACCTTTGAAGCATCCAGTTTATCCCAGAAACTTCTTTGCTTTTGGTCCAGTCCAGTTGAGCTGGCCTTCTGTGTATTAAGTTTTGTCCTTCCATTCACCTAAAGTAGTTCTTATCTACTAACTAATCAGTAAATAACCCTCTCCCACCCTCCCTCCACCCCCCCCTCGTAACCACAAAAGTATGTGTTCTTCTCAGTTTATTCTATTTCTCAAGATCTTATAATAGTGGTCTTATACATTATTTGTCCTTTTGCCTCTGACTAATTTCGCTCAGCATAATGCCTTCCAGGTTCCTCCATGTCATGAAATGTTTCACCAACTCGTCACTGTTCTTTATCGATGCGTAGTATTCCATTGTGTGAATATACCACAATTTATTTAACCATTCATCCGTTGATGGACACCTTGGTTGCTTCCAACTTTTTGCTATTGTAAACAGAGCTGCAATAAACATGGGTGTGCATATATCTGTTCATGTAAAGGCTCTTATTTCTCTAGGGTATATTCCTAGGAGTGGGATTTCTGGGTTGTATGGTGGTAGTTCTATTTCTACCTTTTTAAGAAAACGCCAGATAGATTTCCAAAGTGGTTGTACCATTTTACATTCCCAGCAGCAGTGTATAAGAGTTCCAATCTCTCCGCAGCCTCTCCAACATTTATTATTTTGTGTTTTTTGGATTAATGCCAGCCTTGCTGGAGTGAGATGGAATCTCATCGTGGTTTTAATTTGCATTTCGCTAATGGCTAATGATCGAGAGCATTTTCTCATGTATCTGTTAGCTGCCTGATTATCTTCTTTAGTGAAGTGCATGTTCATATCCTTTGCCCACTTCTTGATTGGGTTGTTTGTCTTTTTGTGTTTTTTTTTTTTTTTTTTAATTATTATTAACAAAATCCTATAGATTTTAGAGATCAGGCACTGGTCGGAGATGTCATAACTGAAAATTCTTTCCCAATCTGTAGGTGGTCTTTTTACTCTTTTGGTTAAGCCTTTAGATGAGCATAGGTGTTTGATTTTTAGGAGCTCCCAGTTATCTGGTTTCTCTTTGTCATTTTTGGTAATGTTTTGCATTCTGTTTATGCCTTGTATTAGGGCTTCTAACATTGTCCCAATTTTTTCTTCCATGATCTTTATCGTTTTAGTCTTTATGTTTAGGTCTTTGATCCACTTGAAGTTAGGTTTTGTGCATGGTGTGAGGTATGGGTCCTGTTTCATTTTTTTGCAAATGGATATCCAGTTATGCCAGCACCATTTGTTAAAAAGACTATCTTTTCCCCAATTAACTGACACTGGGTCCTTGTCAAATATCAGCTGCTCATACATGGATGGATTTATATCTGGGTTCTCAATTCTGTTCCATTGGTCTATGTGCCTGTTGTTGTACCAGTACCAGGCTGTTTTGACTACTGTAGCTGTATAATAGGTTCTGAAATTAGGTAGAGTGAGGCCTCCCACTTTCTTCTTCTTTTTCAGTAATGCTTTGCTTATCCGAGGCTTCTTTCCCTTCCATATGAAGTTGGTGATTTGTTTCTCCACCACATTAAAAAATGTCATTGGAATTTGGATCGGAAGTGCATTGTATGTATAGATGGCTTTTGGTAGAATAGACATTTTTACTATGTTAAGTCTTCCTATCCATGAGCAAGGTATGTTTTTCCACTTAAGTAGGTCCTTTTTAGTTTCTTGTAGTAATACTTTATAGTTTTCTTTATATAGGTCTTTTACATCTTTGGTAAAATTTATTCCTAAGTATTTTATCTTCTTGGGGGCTACTGTGAATGGTATTGATTTGTTTATTTCCTCTTCGATGTTCTTTTTGTTGATGTAGAGGAATCCAAGTGATTTTTGTATGTTTATCTTATAACCTGAGACTCTGCCAAACTCTTCTATTAGTTTCAGTTGTTTTCTGGAGGATTCCTTAGGGTTTTCTGTGTAAAAGATCATGTCATCTGTAAACAGAGATAATTTTACTTCCTCCTTGCCAATCCAAATGCCCTTTATTTCTTTGTCTAACCTAATTGCTCTGGCGAGGACCTCTAGCACAATGTTGAATAAGAGCGGTGATAAAGGTCATCCTTGTCTGGTTCCTGTTCTCAAGGGAAATGGTTTCAGGCTCTCTCCATTTAGAATGATGCTGGCTGTTGGCTTTGTATAGATGCCCTTTATTATGTTGAGGAATTTTCCTTCAATTCCTATTTTGGTGAGAGTTTTTATCATAAATGGGTGTTGGACTTTGTCAAATGCCTTTTCTGCATCAATTGATAAGATCATGTCGTTTTTGTCTTTTGTTTTACTTATATGGTGGATTACATTAGTGGTTTTTCTAATATTAAACCAGCCTTGCATAAAAATTTTAGCTACCTGGTATAAATCCCACTTGGTTGTGGTGGATTAAGTTTTTGATACGTTGTTGAATTCTATTGGCTAGGATTTTGTTGAGGATTTTTGCGTCTATGTTCATGAGGGATATAGGTCTGTAATTTTCTTTTTTTTCTAATGTCTTTACCTGGTTTTGGTATCAGGGATATGGTGGCTTCATAGAATGAGTTAGACAGTATTCTGTCATTTTCTATGGTTTGAAATACCTTTAGTAGTAGTGGTGTTAACTCTTCTCTGAAAGTTTGGTAGAACTCTGCAGTAAAGCCGTCCGAGCCAGGGCTTTTTTTTTGTTGGGAGTTTTTTGGTTACCTTTTCATTCTCTTTTTTTGTTATGGGTCTATTTAGTTGTTCTACTTCTGATTGTGTTAGTTTAGGTAGGTAGTGTTTTTCCAGGAATTCATCTTCTAGGTTTGCAAATTTGTTAGAGTACAATTTTTCGTAATAATCTGATATGATTCTTTTAATTTCAGTTGGATCTGTGGTGATGTGGCCCATCTCATTTCCTATTTGGGTTATTTGTTTCCTTTCCTGTATTTCTTTAGTCAGTCTGGCCAAAGGTTTATCAATTTTGTTAATTTTTTCAAAGAACCAGCTTTTGGCTTTGTTTATTTTCAACTGTTTTTCTGTTCTCTAATCCATTTAGTTCAGCTCTAATTTTTATTATTTGTTTTCTTCTGGTGCCTGATGGATTCTTTTGTTGCTCACTTTCTATTTGTTCAAGTTGTAGGGACAGTTCTCTGATTTTGGCTCTTTCTTCTTTTTGTATGGGTGCATTTATCGATACAAATTGGTCTCTGAGCACTGCTTTTGCTGTGTCCCACAGGTTTTGATAGGAAGTATTTTCATTCTCGTTACATTGTATGAATTTCTTTATCCCCTCCTTAATGTCTTCTATAACCCAGTCTTTTTTCAGGAAGGTATTGTTCAGTTTCCAAGTATTTGATTTCTTTTCCCTAATTTTTCTGTTATTGATTTCCACTTTTATGGCCTTGTGGTCTGAGAAGATGTTTTGTAATATTTCGATGTTTTAGATTCTGCAAAGGTTTGTTTTATGACCTAATATGTGGTCTATTCTAGAGAATGTTCCATGTGTGCTAGAAAAAAAAGTATACTTTGCAGCAGTTGGGTGGAGAGTTCTGTATAAGTCAATGAGGTCAAGTTGGTTGATTGTAGTAATTAGGTCTTCCGTGTCTCTGTTGAGCTTCTTACTGGATATCCTGTCCTTCTCCGAAAGTCGTGTGTTGAAATCTCCTACTATAATTGTGGAGGTGTCTATCTCACTTTTCAATTCTGTTGAAATTTGTTTTATGTATCTTGCAGCCTTGTCATTGGGTGCATAAATATTTAATATGGTTATATCTTCCTGGTCAATTGTCCCTTTTATCATTATGTAGCCTTCTTCTTTATCCTTTGTGGTGGATTTAACTTTAAAGTCTATTTTGTCAGAAATTAATATTGCTACTCCTCTTCTTTTTTGCTTATTGTTTGCTTGATATTTTTTTTTCCATCCTTTGAGTTTTAGTTTGTTTGTGTCTCTAAGTCTAAGGTGTGTCTCTTGTAGGCAGCATATAGACGGATCGTGTTTCTTTATCCAGTCTGAGACTGTCTGTCTCTTAATTGGTGCGTTTAGTCCATTTACATTCAGCGTAATTATAGATAAGTATGTGTTTAGTGCTGTCATTTTGATGTCTTTTTATGTGTGTTGTTGACAATTTCATTTTTCCATTTACTTTTTTGTGCTGAGATGTTTTTCTTTGTAAATTGTGTGTTCCTTATTTTCATAGTATTTGACTTTATGTTTGTTGAGTCGTTACGTTTTTCTTGGTTTTTATTTTGAGTTATGGAGTTGTGATACCTCTTTGTGGTTACCTTAATATTTACCCCTATTTTTCTAAGTAAAAACCTAACTTGTATTGTCCTATATCGCCTTGTATCCCTTTTCATATGGCAGTTCTGTGCCACCTGTATTTAGTCCCTCTTTTTAATTATTGTGATCTTTTACATATTGACTTCAATGATTCCCTGTTTTGAGCATTTTTTTTTTTTAATTAATCTTAATTTGTTTTTGTGATTTCCCTATTTGAGTTGATATCAGGATGCTCTGTTCAGTGACCTTGTGTTGTGCTGGTATCTGATATTATTGGTTTTCTGACCAAACGATTTCCTTTAGTATTTCTTGTAGCTTTGGTTTGGTTTGTGCAAAGTCTCTAAGCTTGTGTTTATCTGTAAATGTCTTAATCTCACCTTCATATTTCAGAGAGAGTTTTGCTGGATATACGATCCTTGGCTGGCAGTTTTTCTCCTTCAGTGCTCTCTATATGTCATCCCATTGCCTTCTTGCCTGCATGGTTTCTGCTGAGTAGTCTGAACTTATTCTTATTGATTCTCCATTGTAGGAGACCTTTCTTTTATCCCTGGCTGCTTTTAAAATTTTCTCTTTATCTTTGGTTTTGGCAAGTTTGATGATAATACGTCTTGGTGATTTTCTTTTTGGATCAATCTTAAATGGGGTTTGATGAGCATCTTGGATAGATATCCTTTCGTCTTTCATTATGTCAGGGAAGTTTTCTGCCAACAGATCTTCAACTATTCTCTCTGTGTTTTCCGTTGTCCCTCCCTCCCTGTTCTGGGACTCCAATCACACACAAGTTATTCTTCTTGATAGAGACCCACATGATTCTTAGGGTTTCTTCATTTTTTTTTAATTCTTTTATCTGATTTTTTTTCAGCTACGTTGGTGTTAATTCCCTGGTCCTCCAGATCTACCAGTCTGCATTCTAATTGCTCGAGTCTGCTCCTCTGACTTTCTATTGCATTGTCTAATTCTGTAATTTTATTGTTAATCTTTTGGATTTCTGAATGCTGTCTCTCTATGGATTCTTTCAACTTATTAATTTTTCCGCTATGTTCTTGAATAATCTTTTTGAGTTCTTCAAATGCTTTATCAGTGTGTTCCTTGGCTTTTCCTGTAGATTGCCTTATTTCATTTCTGAGGTCATCCCTGATGTCTTGAAGCATTCTGTAAATTAGTTTTTTATATCCTGTATCTGGCAATTCCAGGATTGTATCTTCATTTAGGAAAGATTTTGATTCTTGAGTTTGGGGAGTTGTAGAAGCAGTCATGGTCTGCTTCTTTATGTGGTTTGATATCGACCGCTGTCTCCGAGCCATCACTAAGATATTGTAGTGATTTATTCTATATTTGCTCACTGAGTCTTATCGTGTTTTGTTTCCTTTCAATATACGTAGATGGGCTATTAGATTGAGCTGTCTTGATTGTTGTAGCCCTTGACTCACTTATTCCTACTACCAGCTTGTTTGGGCTGTTACCAGATATGTAAGCGTGAGTCCATTCACTATTCTTGGGTAGAATCTGATTTTGGGTCTACCTAGAGAATTAGTGGTGATAGTTGTGTGCACCAGACCTCAGGCCCCCAATGCAAGTACCTCTACAGATTGGTAGGTGTCACCATCCTTAGACCCCTAAGGCAGGAGGCTAGGTGATCTGGGGGGAGCTTCAGCCCTCAGTTCCCTTTTGTGGGTCAGTGAGGGTTCTGTTGAATATGCAGAGATATCAGACCTGGGAAACTAAATCCGCTAAAACAATTGCAGTCAAATCCCTATCAGAAATGCCTTTGCATTATAATAGCCACCTTGTTCCCTGTGGGGATGAAAGCCGGAGACTGTGGATTACATATGCTTGGCTGGAGCTAGTTCTGTATTTTTAGTCCAATTAGGGAAGGATTTTTGGTCCCTGGGTTTTTTGTGGTTGCTTCTCTCAGGCCGGATGAATAGGTTAGGAAAAGACCAAAAAAAAGGAAAAGAAAAAAAGAAAATCCGCAGAGCAGTTCTCCCTCTGGCTCAGGAAATTCCAATGTTAATGAAGCCACCTGGGAAGGGGAGGGGAGGGTTCAGATAAACAGGAGAGAGTAGTACCCCAGAATATAGACAAAGTTACTTATCTTGCTTGGGATGACTGTTTTATCTGAGATTCCCGAGGGGCACGTGGACTGTGTGCGCTGGGTGGGTAGAGATTGTCCCCGACGGTCAGGCCCGCGTCCTGTGCTTGCACTGTCTCAGAAGTTGCAGTTAGTTCCTCCGCTCCCAATCTAAAGCCCAGCGCCAAGGTTCCCCAGCTGAGATGCTGCACTCCCGGCTCGAAAACCAGTCGCTGCCTCCCATTGACTTCTCCTCCTGTCAGCCGCGTCACTGTGCTGCCTGCGTGCACTGGCTGGGCTTCCCCCAAGGTCAGTTCAGGGGGTTAGGGCTGCGCCCCGTTTTTGCGCCGTCTCAGGGTGCCGTGCTCAGCTCCCCTGCGCCCAGTCCAAAGCTCGGCGCCAAGGTTTCCTGACTGGGACGCTGCCTCCAGGCTCTGAAAACAGTCGCTGCTTCCCCTTGGTTGTTAGTTCTCAGTCTCTGGCACTCAGGTCAACTCTTTAGATCTGTGTTTGATGGTCAGGGTTCTTAGATTGTCATGTATGTGATCGATTCACTTGTTTTTCTGAGTCTTTGTTGCAAGAGGGATCTGAGGTAGCGTCTACCTAGTCAACCATCTTGGCCCCGCCTCCTAGCATTTGCTTTCAACTGCCTCTGGGGGAAATAAAGTGGGAGAATTAGATGAAACAGGATTAGCAAAATATTGGTGATTTTGAAGCTGGGTGATAAGAACAACTTTTATATATGGTTTCTAAATACAACTTCACATTAAAGGGAACCAAAATTCCATGGAGAAAAGGCTGATTTGGGGTCTCAGCAGGAAAAGTACAAGGTGAACCCAGACATCTTGCTGTTCCAGAAAGAAAAGGACTGATCAAAGAATGTCAAACAGCCAAAAAAAAGTTTTATGGAGCTTGTTCCATCCAAATTTAGGGCATTTTTCAGCATTAAAAATAAATAAATAAAATAATGAATGCAATTGATCATAGAATATTGAACTAATTAAAAGCTACTATTAACTTTTGAGTCATAAAATAAGTAAGCTTTTTAGATAGGACTCTGTTACTTACCAATATGAATTTCAAATTCACTCAAGTCTTTTTGTGGCTTCATGGCTTATTTGGTTTGTTTGCTGAATAATATTCCATTGTATGAATGTACTACGGTTTGTTTATCCATTCATCTATGAAGAACAGCTTGGTTTTTCAGGTCTTTGACTATTACAAATAATCCTTACCCCACAAAAAACAAACAAATAAAAAAATTGCCTTTGAGTTGATTCTGACACATGGCAAACCCATGTGTTTGAGAACAGAACTGTACCCCATAGAGTTTACAATGGCTGTAAGCTTTCAGAAGTACATTGCCAGGCCTTTCTTCCAAGACACTACTGGGTGGATTCAAAATGCCAACCTTTCAGTTAGTAATAAGCTGCTATTAACATTTGCATGTAGGTTATTATGTGGACATAAGTTTTCAAATCCGTTCAGTTAATACCTAAGAGAGCAATTGCTTGATCACATGGGAAGACCATGTTTAGCTTTGTAAGAAACTGCAAAACTGCCTTTTAAAGTGTCTGCACCATTTTGCATTCCCACTAGCAATGAACAAGAGTTACTGATGTTTCTCATTCTTGACAGTATTTGATATTATTGCTTTCTTGGATTTTATTCATTATAAATGATAAACAGAGGCAGCTCATTTAAATTTGCAATTTCCTAATGGAAAATAATTTTAAGTATATTTCATATGATGACTTGCCATCTGTATATCTTCTTTGGTGAGGTGTTTGTTCAGATATTTTGCCCATTTCTTAATTGGGTTTTCTTTTTTAAAAAATTTTATTGTGTCTTCAGTGAAAGTTTAGGCACAAATTAGTTTCTCATTCAAAAATGTATACACAAATTGTTTTGTGACATTGGTTGCAATACCTGAAACATATCAACACTCTCCCCCTTTCCCTTTCCACCCTGGGTTCTCCATATCCATTCATCCAATTTTCCTGTCCCTTCCTGCGTTCTCGCCTTTGCTTTGGAGCAAGTGTTTCCCATTTTGTCTCCTATACTTGATTGAACTAAGAAACATGCTCCTCACCAGTGTTATTGGACTGTTTTATAGGACTGTCTAATCTTTTACTGAAAGTTTTATAGGACTGTCTAATCTTTTACTGAAAAACACATGTTTTATAGGACTGTCTAATCTTTTACTGAAAAATTGACTTCGGGAGTGGCTTCAGTTTTGAGTTAGCATGGTGTCCGGGAGCCATAGTCTCTGAAGTTCCTCCAGTCTCTGTCAGACCAATAAATCTGTTTTTGTGTGTGTGTGTGAATTTGAATTTTGATCTATATTTTTCTCTTGCTCTGTCCAGGACCCTCTATTGTGATCCCTGTCAGAGTGGTCAATGGTGGTAGCTCTGCATCATCTAGTTCTTCTGGGCTCAGGCTGGTGGATGCTGTGGTATTTGTGGTATTAGCTCTTTGGACAAATATTTCTCTTGTGTCTTTGATTTTCTTCATTCTCCTTTGCACCTAATGTGATGGATCAATAGGTGTTTCTTAGATGGCCACTCACAAGCTTTTAAGACTCCAGAAGCTACTCCACAAAGGAGGATGTAGAATATTTTCTTCATGAACTGTGTTATGGCAATTGACCTACATGTCCCCTGAGACCATGGTTCTAACCCTCAGCCCCAGTAACTCGGTCCCTCAATGGGTTTGGATATGTCTATACAGCTTCTATGACTTAGTCAAGTTGTGCTGCCTTTCCCTTATATTGTGTGTTGTTTTTCCCATCATCAAAGTTAACTTATCTACTGTTTAGTGATTTTCCGTCCTCACTCCTCCCCTCCCTCGTAACCATCAAAGATTGTTTTATTCTCTGTGTAAGACTTTTCTTGGGTTTTTATACTAGTGGTCTCATACACCATTTGTCTATTAGTGACTGACTTCTTTCACTCAGCATAAAGCCCTCCAGATTCATCCATGTTTTGATATGTTTCTTGGACTTATCATTGGTCTTTATCTTTGAGACACAGTACTCCATTGTGTGTATGCACTATAATTTGTTTATCCATTTATCTGTTGGGCACTTAGGTGTTTTTCTCTTTCTGCTATTTTGACTAATGCATGCATATGTCTATTTGTGTGACGGCTCTTATTTCTCTAGGATATATTCTTAATAGCGGAATTGCTGGATCGTACGGATTTCTATTTCTAGCTTTTTAAGGAGGCTCCATATTATCTTCCATAGTAGTTGTAATATTTAACATTCTCACCAGCAGAGCATAAAAGTTCCAATCTTCCTTCAACCTCGCCAACATTTGTTATTTTCTGTTTTTTTGATTAATGCCACTAATGTCGGGGTGAGATGTTTTCTCATTGTAGTTTTGATTTGCATTTCTCTAATGGCTAATGATTTCAAGTATTTCATCATGTGGCTCTGAGCCTCCTGAATGTCTTCTTTGATGAAGTGCCTGTTCCTGTCCTTTGCCCATTTTTAATCAGATTTTTTGTCTTTTTGTTGTTGAGGTGTTGAAGTATTTTGTAGATTTTAAAGATTAGATCCTTGTCAGATATGTCATAACCAAAAATTTTCCCCAGTCTGTAGGTTCTTTTCTTATTCTTTTGGTGAAGTCTTTTGATGAGTGTAAGTGTTTAATTTTTAGATGCTCCCAGTTACCTAGTTTCTCTTCTGGAGTTTGGGCATTGCTATTTATGGTTTATATACTATTTATGCCATGTCTTGGGCCCCAAGCTTTGAACTTATTTTTCCTTCCATGATTTTTATTATTTTAGGTTTTGTATTTGGGTCTTTGGTCCATTTTGAATTAAGGATGAGTGTTGAACTTTATCAAATGCCTTTTCTGAGTTGATTGAGATGATCATATGATTGTTTTCTTTTGTTCTATTTATGTGGTGGGTTACACTAATTGCTTCTGTAATGTTGAACCATCCTTTCATACCTGGTATAAATCCCATTTGGTCAGGATGTATTATTTTTTTTATATGATCCTGAATTTTATTGGCTAGAATTTTGTTGAGAATTTTTGCACCTATTGTTATGAGAATGTTGGTCTGTAATTTTCTTTTTTTTGTGGCATCTTTTCCTGGCTTTGGTATCAGGGTTGTCCTGTCTTGGCAGAGTGAATTCAAGAGTATCCCTTCCTTTTCTATGCTCTGAAAAAGTTTGAATAATAGTGGCGTGAGCTCTTCTCTGAATGTTTGATAGAATTCTCCAGCGAAGCTGTCCAAGTCAGGGCTTTTTTTGTTGGGATTTTTTTTTTTTTTTTTTATTACATCTTCAATTTCTTCCCCTGTTATGGATCTCTTCAGATTTTCTATCTCAGCTTGTGTTAGTTTAGGTAGGTAGTGTGTTTCTAGAAATTTGTCCACATCCTCTAGGCTCTCAAATTTGTTGGAGTATAATTTTTCATAGTATTCTGTTATGATCCTTTTTATTTCAATTGGGTCTGTCTTAATGTTCCCCATCGCATTTCTTATTTGGATTATTTGCTTCCCCTCCTGTGTTCCTTTTGTCAGTTCTGCCAATGGTTTGTCAATTTCGTTGACCTTTCAAAGAACCAACTTTTGGTTTTGATGATTCTTTCTATTGTTTTTCTGTTCTCTATTTCATTTTTTTGGCTCTAATCTTTATTATTTCCTTTCTTCTGGTGCCTGCAGGCTTCGTTTGCTGTTCTCTTTCTATTTGTTTGAGTTGTAGGACTCATGCTTTGATTTTGGCCCTTTCTTCTTTTTTGAGGTGTAAGTTTATTGCTATAAATTGACCTCTGAGCACTGCCTTAAGTGTGTCCCAAAAGTTTCAGTATGATGTGTTTTCATTCTCATTTAATTCTAGGAATTTTTTTTTTCTGTTTTTGATTTATTCTATTATCTAGTTGTTTTTAAGCAAGGTATTATTCAGTTTCCAAATATTTGATTTTTTTCCCTTGCTTTTCCTGTTATTGATTTCCACTTTCATAGTGTTGTCATCTGAAAGAATGCTTTGTATTATTTCAATGTTTTGGCTTTTATTAAGGGTTGCTTTGTGGCCTGAAGTGTGATCTATGCTGGTGAATATTCCGTATGCATTGGAAAAGAATGTAAACTTTGTTCCTATTGGGTGGAGTGTTCTATATATGTCTATGAATTCAAGTTGGTTGATTGTGGCCTTTATATCTTCTGTATCTTTGTTGAGTTTCTTTGTAGATATTCTGTCCATTACCAAGAGCCATGTGTTGAAGTCTCCTACTATTATCTTGAAACTATTTCTTTTTTCACTGCTGTTAATTTGTTTTATGTATTTTGGAGCCCTGTGATTGGATGTACTGGTATTTACTGAGATTATGTCTTCTTAGTGGATTGTCCCTTTAATCATTATATAATGTCCTTCTTTGTCTTTTATGGTTGATTTGGCCTTAAAGCCTATTTTGTCTGAGATTAATATTGCCACACCTGCCCCTTTTTTAGTTACTCTTTGCTTGACATATTTTTTCCTTACTTTGATTTTTAATGTATTTATGTCTTTGTGTCTAAGGTATGTCTCTTGTAGATAGCGTAGTGATAGGTCCTGGATTTTAATCCATTCTGCCACTCCCTGTCTCTTTATAGGTGCATTTAAACTATTTAAATTCAATGTGATTATCAATAGGTATGAGTTTATTGCTGTCATATTGTTGTTGTTGTTGTTTTATGGTGCTGTTGTTTTCCTTGTTCCTCTTATTTTCCTGTGCTGAGTTCCTTTTCTTTGTGGATTTTCATTTCTTTTGTTATTTCAGGCTTTTTGTTTATTGAGACTTTATGTTTTTCTTTTTTTAATTTTGATGAGTAGGTTTGTTAACTTTCTTTGTGGCTACCTTAAATTTATCCTTATCTTCCTGGGTTTGAACCAGTTTTTATTACTTGTGACCATCTTGACATCCTCTCTGTTTGAAAATTTTATACCTACACATTTATTCCTCCTTTTACTGTTTTAACATTATCATCATTTGCAGATTGATATCTCTGTTTCCTTGTTTTAAGTCTTTTAGCTTTGTTTTATTACTGAGACTTCTTTACCTAGGTTAGTATCTGGCTGATGCTACTCTATGTCTAGACTCCATCTGTTGTCTGATGTTGTTAGTTCTTTAACTGAAGGACTTCCTTTAATATTTCTTGTAAGTTTGGTTTGGTTTTTACAAACTCTCTCAGTTTCTGTTTATCTGGAAATGTCCTAATTTCAACATCATATTTGAGAGAGAATTCTGAAAGATATATTATTCCTGGTTAACATTTTTTTTTTTTAGTGCTTTATATACATCTTCCCATTGTCTTCTTGCACCTGGGTTTCCTTCTTATTGCAGAATTTTAAGAGTGTTTAATATATTTTGGATGTCATTTCTTCCCTCAGCTTGTTTTAGCTTTGTTGCTCTTCTTTCTCTAGTTTCTTAAAGTACAAAGTTATTGATTTTCTTTTCTAATATATATATTTAGCGATATAAATTTTCTACTAATCATTGCATCCTACAAATTTTGTGGTTTGTTGTCTCTTATTAACTTTGGAAGGTTTCAGCCATTATTACTTCAAATATTTCTTTTGCTCTGTTTTCTGTTTCTTCCCCTTTGGTATTACAAGTATACGTATGTTATAACCATTGAAACGTTCTGAGTTCTTGGAGGTTTCAGGTTATTTTGTTTTTCCTCTTTGCTTTTCCAGTTAAGAAGTTTCTATTAACCTATAGTCAAGCTCGCTGATTCCTTCCTTGTTCATATCCATATTAATGAGTATATTCTTAATTTCTATTATCATGGTTTTTATTTATTTTAATTTTTCATATAATTTTAATACATTCTTAGGGTTTCCATCTCTCTGTTTTTATTACTCCTCTATTCTTTAATGTGTAGCCTTCTTTTTTTTTGCTATAATATCTCTTAACACATTAATTATGTTGTTGTTGTTAAGTACTGTTTAGTTGGTTCCAACTCATAGTGACTCTAGGTACAACAGAATGAAACACTCTCCAGTCCTGCACCATCCTCACAATCATTGTTATGCATAAACCCACTGTTGCAGCCATTGTGTTAATCCAGCTTGTTAAGGGTCTTCCTCTTTTTTGCTGACCCTCTACTTTACCAAGCATGATGTACTTCTCCAAGGACTGATCCCTCTTGACAACTAATACAAAGCACATGAGATGAAATCTCGCCATCCTCACTTCTAAAGAGCATTCTGGCTATACTTTTTCCAAGACAGACTTCTTTCTTTTGGAAGCCTATGGAATATTCAATATTCTTCTCCAAAACCACAATTCAAAGGTGTCAATTCTTCTTCAGTCTTCCTTATGCATTGTCCAGTTTTCACATGCATATGAGGTGATTGGAAACACCATGGCTCGGGTCTGGTGCACTTTATTCTTCAAGGTGACATCTTTGCCTTTAACACTTTAAAGAGGTCTTTTGCAGCAGATTTGCCCAATGCAAAAAAAAAAAAAAAGCACCATTTAATTTCTTGACTGCTGCTTCCATCAGTGTTGATTGTGGATCCAAGTAAAATGAAATTTTTGACAACTTCAATCTTTTCTCTGTTTATCATGATGTTGCTTATTGGCCCAGTTGTGAGGTTTTTTTTTTTTTTTTTTTATGTTGACATGTATTCCATATTGAAGGCTGTAATCTTTATCTTCATCAGTAAGTACTTCAAGTACTCTTCACTTTCAGCAAACAAGGTGGTATCATCTGCATAACACAGGTTGTTAATGAGTCTTCCTCCAATCCTGATGCCCTGTTCTTCTTCATATTGTTCAGCTTCTCGGATTATTTCAACACCATACAGATTGAATAAGTATGGGGAAAGGATACAACCATGATGCACACCTTTCCTGACGTTAAACCATGCAGTACCCCCTTGTTCTGTTCAAACAACTGCCTCTTGATCTATGTACAGGTTCCTCATGAGCACAACTAAGCTTTCTGGAATTCCCATAAATCACAAAGTTATCCATAATTTCTTATGATTCACACAGCCGAATGCCTTTGCTTAGTCAATAAAACACAAGTGAACATCTTCCTGGTATTCTTTGCTTTCAGCCAGGATCCATCTGACATCAGTAATATATCCCTCATTCCACTACCTGTTCTGAATCTGGCTTAAATCTTTGGCAGCTCCCTGTTGATATACTGCTTCAGCCACCTTTGAGTGATCTTCAGCAAAATTTTTACTTGCCTATGATATTAATAATATTGTTCAGTAATTTCTGCATTCAGTTCAATCACCTTTCTTTACGATGGGCATAAATATGGATCTCTTCCAGTTGATTGGCCAAGTAGCCGTCTTCCGAATTTCTTGATGCAGCTAAGTGAGCACTTTCAGTGCTGGATTCATTTGTTGAAACATCTCTACTGGTATTCTGTTAGTTCCTGGGCCTTGTTTTTTGTCAGTGGCTTCAGTGCAACTTGGACCTCTTCCTTTAATACCGTAGGTACCTGATCATATGCTTCCTCCTGAAATGGTTGAACAATGATTAATTCTTTTTGGTTTAGTTTCTGTGTATTTCTTCCATCTTCTTTTGATGCTTCCCGTGTCTTTTAATAGTATCCCACAGAACCCTTCAATATTGCAACTTGAGGCTTGAATTTTCTCTTCAGTTCTTTCAGCTTGAGAAATACCAAGTGTGTTCTTTCCTCTTCGTTTTCTAACTCCAGGTGTTTGCACTTATCGTAATGTTTTACTTTGTCTTCTTGAGCTGTCCTTTGAAGTTCTTCAGTTCAACTCTTTTAAGTCATCATTTTTTCTGTTTGCCATAGCTATTTAACATTCAAGATTAAATTTGAGAGTGTCTTCTCTTCTGACATCCATTTTGGGTCTTTTCCTTTTTTCCTGTGTTTTCAATGACCCCTTGCTTTCTTCATGTATGATGTCCTTGATGTCATTACACAACTCATCTGGTCTTTAAACATTACTATTCAATGTGTCAAGTCTATTCCTGAGATGGTCTCTAAATTCAGGCGGGGTATACTCAAGGTCGTACTTTGGCTCTCGTGGATTTGTTCTAATTTTCTTCAGCTTCAACTTGAACCTGCATATGAACAGTTGATGATCTGTTCCGAAGTCAGCCCCTGTGCTTTTCCATCATCTCTTTCCACAGATGTAGTCAGTTTGATTTCTGCGTATTCCATCTGGCAATGTTCACATGTAGAGTCACCGTTTATGTTGGTAAAAAAGGTGTTTGCCTCGAAGAAGTCTTTGGTCTTGCAAAATTCTATCATGCGATCTCTGGGTTTTCCAGCTGCTGATCCTATTTCTTTGTTTCCAATCTTCATATTGGAATTATCAGTGCATCCTGATTGCATATCCAACCAATTTCAGACTGCATGAGTTGGTAAAAGTCTTCGATATCTTTATCTTTGGTCTTAGTGGTTGGTACATAAATTTGAATAATAGCTGCATTAACTGGTCTTCATTGTAGGCATGTGGATATTATCCTATCACTGACAGCGTTGTACTTCAGGATAGCTCTTGAAATGTTCTTTTTGATGAGGGATGCAATGTCATTCCTCTTCAAGTTGTCATTCCTGGCACAGTAGACCATATGTTTGTCCAATTCAAAATGGCCAATACCAGTCCATTTCAACTTACTAATTCCTAGGATATCAATGTTTATGCTTTCCATTTCCAATTACTGTTAATAATATATTATTATATTAATTAATATAACACTAATCATTGTTATTTTTAATTCTCTGCCTAGTTCTAAAATATGTGTCATATCTTGAGTCTGGTACTGATGCTTACTTTATCTCTTTAAGCTGTACTTTTTGTTGTCTTTTCATGACTTGTAATCATTTTGCTGAATGCTGGTCATGTATTTGGTGACAGAAACTGAGGTAAATAGATTTTAGTGTGAGAATTTGTGTTAATCTGGTTAGGAATTGTGCTGTGTTTACTGTTTGCTGTAGCTATAGATGATAGAGGCTTCACTTTCTTCTACTGTCCTTATTTTTGTCTTCCCTTTTGACTTTGATCTTCCTGAAGCACTCCCTCTCAGAAGTCTACATCTTGTACCTCTTTCAGTTGTATTCCTCTGTCATGATACTATGTATGGTGGTAAGGTGTGGAGGAGAGAAAGAGCTCTATAATCTTATAATTCAATCTCTGTCTTTTTGGGCCTCTATCTCTGGAATGTTACCTTACCTTTGCCTCTGTAGTTGAGTAGCTCCCTCCCTTAGATGAGACAGGAAGACTAAAGTGGACTGAGTGGGAGGGATCCTCTTCCCCATCTATGGTAAACCAAAAAACCAAACCCATTGTCATTGAGTTGATTCTGACTCATGACAACCCCATGTGTTACAGACTAAAATTTTTCCATAGGGTTTTCTTAGCTGTAATATTTACTGAAGCAGTTCATCAAGCCTTTCTTCTATGGTGCCTCTGGGTGGGTTTGAACCACCAGCCTGTAGATTGGTAGTCAAGCCTAAACCATTTGTGCCACCCAGAGAGACCAATGATAAGGCTCTGTTAATTTTTTTTTCCCCTGGAGAGTCAGCCTTTGTCATTCAAGAATGTACTGGGCATATTTCTTAATGAGTACTCTCTCTCTCCCTACTAGAATCACAAAGGAATATTTTTTGAATGCTCACTGTGAGAACTTAGTGAGGTTCCTGGAAATAAATTCCATGAAAGTGTAGAAAAACCGCCAACACTATAATCCCCACTAGTCTTACACTAATCCACACTTAGCCTTCAGCAATTCATCAAAACGACCAGTTAAGTATTCCTATCAGTTTATGTCTCCAGTAGCATCTGCGCCATCCAGGTTAGCAGATCTCATCTGTGATTCTCTCCCTTTGCTGCCTTTTCAGATTTCAGGGTAACAAATTTCTTAGAAGCCCCAGTTCTCTGACGAGTCCAAGAAAATTGATTTGTAGTTTGTTCTTTTTGTTTGCTTTAGAAAAGGGAATGACTACTTCCAAGGTCTTTACATGTTGTAGTTGAAACTAGAAGTCCATACTGTGGTGTTCCTCAGGCTTCTTTTTATGAAATAGCATCTTCTCTATGGGTTCATAATGTATAGAAGGATTTCACAGAGAAAAACTAATTGCATAAGGACCTCTATTTTAGGCTTGTCAAAGCAGTGCACATCTTAACACTGTCAGTCATTTTACTTTAAAAAAAATCAAACATCTTTCCATACAGTACTGCAGCCTCTGAATTTAGGGGGCTTGCTTTATCAACTTTGCATGGATGTATTAACTCTTGCTTAATACGTTTAGGAGTCCCAGGATGGTGCAAACAGTCAATGCACTTGGCTACTAACAAAAAGGTTGAAGGTTTGAGTCTACCAAGAGGCACCTCAGAAGAAAGGCCTGGTCTTCTACTTCTGAAAAAGCAGCCATTGAAAACCCTATGGAGCATAGTTCTACTTTGACACATATGAGAATCTTCCCCAAAAGTCAGAATCTATTTGATGGCAACTGGTATGGTAAATACATTTATCGTTCTGACTGCACTTTGCAAATGCTATTTTAACACCCAGTTCACCTGAGCTGGGATCAGCTAGTGAATGAAAGACAGGAACATCAAACACCAATCATGAATAGTCACTACCTGGGAAGTTATCAGTGATATATTCTGTGAATTTAAATACGCCATCTTGATGAATTCCATGTCGTATAGTATGGATTGATTTGTGTTCTCCAAAAAGATATGTCGGAGTCCCAACCCCCAGTACCTCTGAATATGACATTGTTATGACGATGTTATCATGTAAATTAACGTGAGGTCATACTGGTATAATGTGGGTCCTAATACAGTGTGTCTGCTATCCTTATAAAAAGAAGAGAATAAACACAGAGATGTAGTGACAAGGGAGAAGGAAGCCATGGGAAGATGGAAACAGAGATTTCAATGATTCATCTACACCCCAAGGAACACCAAGGATTGCCAATAACCACTAGAAGGTGGAAAGAGGCAAAAAAGGATCTTTTCCCAAAGCATTCAGGGAGAGCACTGCCATGATGACACTTGAATTTAGACATCTAGCCTCCACAGCTGTGAGACAATAAATTTCTGTTGTTTAAAGCAACTAGTTTGTGTTATTATTATTATTATTTTTAAGACAGCCCTAGGAAACTAATATATGAAGCTCTGAACTGTATAATTGAACAGCAGTATGATGGCTGCACATAAATGCCAGGTAACTTCTGTTTCTTAACCGAGGTGAGTTCTGCAAGAAGAGAGTATTCCAGGTATAAGGGTCTATAAGAAGCATGTGTTTCTTCATTATCCTACAGTGGTCGAAGATGAAGTCTTAGTTATGGGCCAAGCATTTTTGGGAATTGTAGGCAACTGGTGTTTTGGAGCTGTGCACAGGTGTTTTGGTTTTCACGCTCCCAGTTATCATATTCTCTTGGTCCTGAGGTCATTTGCTGATAGGACCTGACATGCTCCAGGAATGGTTCATAACATGAACTGCAAACAAAGAAATTAAATGATCTGTGTCACTATCACATCTATCCTTAGCACGCACTTTACTGGAGGCCTACAGTGCTCTGGTCCCTTCAATGTAGTGTTCTCGCCACTCAGCTGACTTGGACCAACATCTCTGTCTGCAACACAAACCTGGCCCCTATCTAACCCCCCCTCATCCTTTCTGCCAATATTAATTATTTTTAAGAAGGTTACTTAAAAGAATAAGCGAAGGGGGAAAATATATTGAATCCATCAATAAATATACAACAAGATATTGTGATGGAGTCTTCATTTGGAGCCTGTTATGGATTAAATTGTGTCCCCCAAAATATGTGTTGGTGTCCTAACCCCATACCTGTGAATGTAGACTTGTATGAAAATAGGGATTTCTTTGTCATGTTATTTACAGCATACCCAAATAGGGTGGATTCTAAATCTAATCACTTTTGAGTTATAAAAATAACAATAAACAGAGATACACACACACGGAGCGGGGAGGGGGGGAGACTACATATAAGGAAGGAACTGAAACATGTATAAGACCCTAAATTGTACTTTTATTCTCCAGAAATGTGAGAAAATAAATTGCTGTTCTTTAAAGCCACCAATTTGTGATATTTCTGTTACAGCAGCACTAGGAAACTGAGACAGAGTATAAACTCTGGTTTGTAATCTTGAAATTGGTATTTCTTTAAGCCTCTATTTTCTAATCTGGAATAGTACTATTCATGAAATATTAATACATTGTAAACTCTAAATTGCTATGTAAATCTCAGATAATCATTTCCTTTTAATTCCTTAGTACTTAAAACATTAAAAAAGAGATATTTTTTGTCAAATATTTTGATTAGAAATAAAGGTATTTCATCCTGTAATGGAAAAAAGAAGAATATTAATGAGTTTAAACAATAAACTACATTTCCTGCTTTATGATTTTTGTTTTTACGGAGTGTGGTAGATCAACTATAGGGGAGCTCTAGAATCTCCATCTTCTGGCTTCCATATTCTTGTATGATCTCCTTCCCTTGAGTATGGACTGGCCTTGCCACTGGCTACTGAGCAAAAGAATGTGGTGAAGATGATGTGACGTACTAGGTCATGCATATGTGTTGTGAAAGATTGTAACTCATCTTGATAAGAGATACTATCTCCCTCCCTTGCTTTGAAGAAGTAAGCTATCATGTTGTGAGCTGCCAAGTGGAGAAGACCATGTGTCAAGGATCAAAAAGTGGCCTTGGGCTTACGGTCTGAAGGAAGCTAAAGCCCTAAATTGGCCCGTCTGCGAAGTACTAAATTCTGTCAAAACCATGTGAGTTAAGAAGCTGGTCCCTGCTTATTCGAGCCTCAGATCTGACCAGTACCAATCCCTTGATACCACTTTTGTGAGACCCGAAGCAGAGGACCTGGCTACTGATTTAGAGAAACCGTGAGATGATAAATGTGTGTTGTTTTAAGCCACTAAGTTTTTAGTAATATTGTTATGCAGCAATAGCTAACTAATACGCAGAGTTATACAGCTTTCTTTTTAATTTAAAGACTGACCATAACCCCTATGGGCAATCCTATTTATTTGCTCTAAATGATCAGTTTAGTTAAAGTTGCCTTGATAAATGAAAATAAAAAAACAAAACAAGCAAGCAAACAAACAGCTTAGGTTTATTGAACTCTCCTTAGGTATCAGGCATGTGCTAAACACTTTACATGTATTATCTGACCGGCATTATTTTCCAGCATGTAAGGTACACCTCTCAACCACCACCCATCAAATAAATAAATAGATGTGTCTGAAAATGACCCGCCATTCAATGTTCCTACAATACAGATACAAGAAAAAGCACTTAATTCTAAGAGATATCTGGTGGACTGTAAGAATTAGAATTCACCGAGCACAAAAACTGTGATCTCAATTGTACGGAATACTGAAAACAAGCAAAATAATCATAACTTTCGTGAAAATTTAAAGACAAAAATGGTTTTGAAGCAGTATGACATTTACATCATGTTTTTTAAACTTCTTGGCAATAGCACCAATTTAGTTCTTCCAGTTATGTAATTATTCAATATATTTAACCATCCAAATGGGGTGAAAAAATAGATTTACGATTTGCAAGCAGTAGTCTACAATGAGGCAATAACCATGATGCATCTTCCAAGAGGCAAAGATGAAACACAAATTACTAAAGTAAAAGTGTGTACTTCTTTCCGTATTATTCTTTTAAAGAGAACTCTTAGATAAAAAATAGTAGGTCACAGACCCCCTGGAGATCAGAATTTGGGTGATTCTCCTAATACATTGGTTGTAAAATTATTACCACCCATCCCCTGACTCAAAATCAACAAAAACAATTTTATAAAATTAAATTCAGCCATAACATATAGATTCTCCAAAGAACCTGGAGATAGGACTGAAAAACAAAACAAAACAAAAAAAACCCCATTGCCTTCAAGTTGATTCTGACTCATAGTAACCATATAGGACAGAATAGAACTGCCCCGTAGGGTTTCCAAGGAGCAGCGCGTGGATTCCAACTGCCAGTCTTTTGGTTAGCAGCTGAGCCCTTAACCGCTGTGTCACCAGGGCTCTGGTGATAGGACAGCAGAGTAGTATTTTGCTTAATTGCTATTTATTAACTTTCAGTGACATGTTTACTTTTATCGAAAATGTTAATATAACATTAGATTTTTTCAAATGCATTTTTTGTTTAGATCCAGTAAATTTTTTACCAGCTTTTCTAAAATATTTGTCTATCTGTTACTATGACTACCTATACAGACTTCTGTTCAATTTTTTATGGTTTTGCTGGTCTTTTGTATTAAATTTTATTAATATATTGCTCTGTCTGAATCTACTCTAAAAGAATTTACTTAAACATTTTATAGTAAATACACTATTAGTATTTCCTTTCAAACGGCCATATTATAGAATTTGACTTTATTATGCATAAATACAAGGGCATTGTAGTTCAGTGGCAGAATTCTTGCCTTCCAGGTAGGAAACTTGGCATTGATTCCTGGCCAACGTACTTCAATCTCAGCCACAACCCCACCTGTCAGGGGAGGCTTGTGTACAATGCTGAGCAGTTTTCAGTGGAGCTTTCTGACTAAGAGGGAGTAGGAAGAAAGGCCCAACAACCTACTCTTGAAAATCAGTCTATGAAAACCTATGAATCACAACAAGTTCAATCCCGTTGTGCTTGTGGTGACCCTGAGTTGGGGGCTGATTCATGGGCAGCTAACAACAACAATATCCATAAATATAACAATATATTTATTTTATAGTGTATAGACGTCAAAATTCTATGTGTACAAGTATGCAGTACATTCTTAAATGCAAAAGATATATACATTTCCCCCTGTGAAATTTAAAATTATGTTTTCGGCCTTTCCCCCAATATGTGCATGACTAACCATATTTATCTTTTATCCAGGACTTCTTAAAGTTTCTTGAAATGTGTTTTATACATTGTCGGAAGGCAATCAATTCACAGCTACTGTATAAGGAACCCTGGTGGCATAGTGATTAAGAGCTACGGCTGCTGACCAAAATGGTGGCAGTTCGAATCTGCCAGGTGCTCCTTGGAAACTCTATGGGGCAGTTCTACTCTGTCCTACAGGGTCGCTATGAGTCGGAATCAGCTCAACGGCAATGGGTTTTTGGTTTTTGTGTATGCTAACTGAATTTTTCTCATTTTATAAATGAAAATCACGAAATGTCAAAATGACTTATGTTTGACCCTAGAGAGAGTGGGAAACAGTCAGAACTGGATCGAATGATTGTCAGATTTTAAAGCTGCTTTTTTCTTTAAAGTATAAATTAAGTCTTAACCACAATAATGTTCTTAGTTTTTATGTTATTTTAGCTTAGCATTGTTTTGTGTATGTTAAACTGCAACTTTTTGTTTGTTTGTTTCTCCAGAAACAGCTCCTTAGCATAGCTGTAACCACAGATTTGAACTGACAAGTATTCTTTTTTTTTTTGATCCTTTGTTTGTTTGTGTTTACTGTTTTGTTGTGCCTTGTTATGAGTTCATGAGTAGGATGGGAAGAAAGGGGTTAATATGTTCTGCCACTCAGAAATTACTACCCACCACCAAAATCATAGTTTAGTTTCTTCCCGAAACATATGTTTGCCATTTTTAATCACAGACTCGGTGATTAAGAATGGAATGAAAAAGAGACATGACTAAGGAGCAATTCAAACAAACAAAGAATTAAGATGTTGTGATATGTTTATAAAGACTAGAAACATCTGGAATATTCCAGCTAAATAGTACAGATAATGCACCCTTTCTTTTAATAAGGGCTTTGAGCACCATAATATATCAAAATTGTTCAAGTGCCACTAAACACCTATGTTAATTTTCCTTTACCTTCTAGCATTCGCCACGTTCGGAGTTTTTTTCTTTATTTCAATGTGTATTATGTTCATTACTGCTGACACATATTTTAAACATCTTTATGGAAGAGAATCCATCTTGTTATAAAATAGTATCATGTTAATCAAATTTTGATGAATTATGCTTTGCATACAGGACTATTCACATAGACCGTTTTCGTTGCTGTTGTTCAAAAGGAAGATTGGCAATGTTAAGGAGAAGTTCAAACATTTTGACATCAAGCAAATAATTTCTCCTTGACTTGAAAGAGAAGTGAAAATATAACTTTTTAAAATTTTTTTATTGTGCTTTAAGTGAAAGTTTACAAATCAAGTCAGTCGCTCATACAAAAAATTATGTACACCTTGCTATATACTCCTAGTTGCTCTCCCTCTAATGAGACGCCACACTCCTTCTCTCCATCCTGTATTTCCGTGTCCATTCAGTCAGCTTCTGTCCCCCTCTGCCTTCTCATCTCCCCTCCAGATAGGAGCTCCCCGCATTGTCTCATGGGTCTATTTGATCCAAGAAGCTCGTTCCTTACCAGTATCATTTTCTATCTTATAGTCCAGTCCAATCCCTTTCTGAAGAGTTGGCTTTGGGAATGATTCCTCTCTTGGGCTAACAGAAGGCCTGCGGACCATGACCTCTGGGGTCCTTCTAGTCTCAGTCAGACCGTTAAGTCTAGTCTTTTTATGTGAATTTGGGTTCTGCATCCCACTAGAAAACTGCTCTCCCAGAAAACAGAATAACTTTTATCATCTTGTGATTGTATCAGTCAAAGTTCAGATGCCAGAGACACAAGGCACGCTAGGTGGTTTAAGAAGGACATTTACTGTAGCGAATTGGTTACTGTCAGAAGAGCTGTAGAGTCAGAACTGCCTCACCTAGGACAACAAAACCAACAAGGTGGAGAAATAGGAGACCACCACTGGATTATTTAACTTTGAGAACATACCAAAATAACTGTGATCCAAGGATAAGAAATTTGCTACAGCCGCAAATGCCATGGCTCTTGCTTTTCAACACTCACGTGGACTGGATACTGGCACACCGTGTGGAAATGCCTGCATAGTTGTGCTGACCAACAGAAAAAGAGCTAATGCAAAAGGAAACAGCCATTGCCACATATTTGCCTGCCAAATTCCATGTGAGTGCATCTAAATATAGAAAAATAAAATGAAGAACCATGTATGAGAGTCTGTAAGAAAAAAAGGCTCTTGAGTGTTGGAGTAGAAGCTGAATGTCAATCTATAATCTATAACACCATGGTGTTTTGAATCTTTTTTTCTTTACTGTATTATTTACCATTCTCTTCAAAATCCAGGACCTCTAGTTGCACGGTGGTTAAGAGCTCGGCTACTAACCAAAAAAAATGTCAGTAGTTTGAATCTACCAGTCCCTCCTTGGAAACCCAATGGGGCAGTTGTACTCTGTCCTATAGGATCGCTATGAATTGGTATCGACTGCGGGGCAACCGGTTTGTATTTCTTTCTTTTTTTTTTTTAATTTTCTTCAAAACCCTCTCCTTAAACTCCTGGAATAGTTTGTGGAGACCACTATTATTACCACATTTTAGAAAACAATGTTTTAACCTGTGAATTTTCAAACTGTTATGCTTTGGCGCCATAGTAGACAGAGAAAACAATTATTTATGTCCTCTACACCTGTGGAAACCCTGGTGTCGCACTATTTTTTTTCTTTTTTTTATTTTAACACCTGTGGCGGAAACCCTGGTAGCATAGTGGTTAAGAGCTACAGCTGCTAAACAAAAGGTGGGCAGTTCAAATCCACCAGACGCTCCTTGGAAACTCTATGGGGCAGTTCTTCTGTTGCTGTTAACAATAACAGCAACAACCAAAAAACAAAACAAAAACAAACAAACAAAAAAATCCCTGAGACCCCAACTGATTACATTGGTAAAGAACATAAATTCTGAAAGAAGAGATACAAACAACTAATATATGAAAAATATAATAAAAGCACAGTTTAAAAGAAGACCCTTTCTGGCTTACCCCTCCCACACACATATGCAAGGGGCCAGGATTTTAAGACATGCTACACTTAAATGTGTTTTTTTCTTTGTTCATCAGCTTCATCAGGTTCAGTTATAAATTGTTGCTTCATTTCTGGAAAGCAGCTTGGCAATACACAATAAGGGTCATTAAAATTTTATATTCTTTTTTAAATTTCTGTGATTTGATTAAACATGACAAAAGCTGTATCTACATTACTGAACATTTTATGCTCTGTAGCTTTGAGGTAACTGACAGTTTCTTTTCAATAAATTGTTGGAATAAATGAATACATGATCATTATCAAAACATTAATTATAATGGCAAAAATAACTCAGAAGAATTTTAAATGTCAACATAAAAGGAATGACTAAAAAAATTGGTCTATTCATATGAGAAAATGTTATCTAGCCAGTAAAATGATATTCATATCAAATTATTTTAATTACAAGAAAAAGCTCATTAAGTAATAATGCATAGTAAAGTAGTCTGTATTGTATCTTCTCGAATAAAAAAAGTAAACAAGAAAAGTGAAGAATACCTTGAAGCACTTACTGATGAAGGTAAAAGACTACAACATTCAGTATGGATTACATCTGAACATAAAGAAAATGAAAATCCTTACAACTGAACCAATAAATAGCATCATGATAAATGAAGAAGAAATTAAAGTTGTCAGCGATTTCATTCTTCTTGGATCAACAATCAGTGGCCGTGAGTGAAAGCAGCAGTCAAGAAATTGAATGATGCATTACATTGGGCAAAAGATCTCTTTAAAGGATTAAAAAGCAAAGATGTCACTTTGATAACTAAGGTGCACCTGACCCAAGCCATGGTATTTTTAATCACCTCATGTGCATACAAAGGCCAGACAATGAAAAAGCAAGACCAAAGAATTGATGCATTCAAATTGTGTTGGTGAAGAATATTGAATATACCACAGACTGCCATAAGAATGAACAAATCTGTCTTGGAAGAAGTACAGCAAGAATGTTCCTTAGAGTTGAGGATAGCAAGATTTTCTCATTTACTTTGAACATGTCATCAGGAGGGACCAATTGTTAGAGAAAAATATCATGCTTGGTAAAACAGAGGATCAGCAAAAAATAGGAAGACCCTCAACGAGATGGATTGACACAAAGGATGCAACAATCAGCTCAAATATAACAATGATTATGAGAATGGTGCACGACTAGGCACCGTTTCATTCTGTTATACCTAAGGTTGCTACGAATTGGAGCAGTGGTGTCCCTGGGGTGATGTGGGGGTACAGATGGCACAGGGTGACACTGTCAGAGGAGGTGACACCAAAATGACTGTCCATAAAAATATTCCTGTAGTTAGTTATAACAACAAAAACATTTTTTGTAAGCCCAGGTTACATGTATCAATATGCTTACAAGACTAACCTCTATGCTAATTTATTTCCTAATCTTCTAATGTGCTCCCATAAGAGCTGTCACTGTTACTCAATTACACTCACTACAATCAAGTGCTGTTGTTGATACTGGTCTTTTTATAGTCACTGATTTTGTCACATTTTCTGTTGTTTTAGCTACAGTATTGTGGTAATTGGTGTTTGTGAATCTATCTCAATAACTTTTTTGAGAATGAAGTGGTAATTAAAGGAAAAGAAGTGATAATATGGGAATTAAGATTTGAGTAATATTAGCACAAAAAAAAAATTACCTGTGTGCTGAGTGGCTGGTGTAGAAGGGGGTCCATGTCAGTGGGGTGACACCACGAGTTACTGCAATGGGTGACTCCAACCCTAGTGACACCATTGAATTGGAGCTGACTTACCAATAGCCAACAACAACAACAAAAACCAGAAAATGTGATAAAATGTTAGCTGTGGATCAGGGTTACTTGTGTTCTTAGATTCAACAGTTCCAGCAGCAGTGCCCTGATTGTCCAATTCTCCTTTTGATGATGGAGGTTACAGTTAAATTGTTCTGTATCTTCAAAATTTTTCAAATAATAAAATCTAGCCAATCCAGACTGAATATCATATTTTACCGAACTGTTCTCTGGCATGGCAAACATATGTATTTATAGAAATTAAAGACATCTATTCTTTTTTCTCTTTATATTCCTGCATGAAATTCAATGCCAGCTTCATTTTATTGTTTTTGATAGGAAACATGTAGTCTTTGGCTGTAATGCAATTAATTTGTTTCTTAATATTGTTTAAATTTGAGACAGACTTGAGTTAAGACTCCATTACATAATGAAGAATTAAAATATGACCAACTCTTGACATATTATATAATCCAACAAAATGGCAGATTGTCACAAATAGTTCTTGGACTGAGAAGCATCTCCAAATTACGGTAGGTAATTACTGGTTTGTGGCAAATGCCACAATATTCAGCAACCTAGTCTCACATTTAGTATAAGCAATTTCCATTCCAGCGGGTTTGCTCACAAACTCACATGTACTGTACTATGCGGGATTTCAAAGCAAACCCTTCATTTTGTTTCTCCCATAAGTGTGATGTTAAAAAATATGATTCTAGTTTCCATCATGTAGTTTTATATTTATTTACATACACAGTTGGTTCCACGTAACTTTGGAAATTGAATACTAACTAGAAAAAATTGGGTAAACATATACCCCATTGCCCATTGCCGTTGAGTCGATTCCTACTCATAGCGGTAACATATATAACTACATGTATTATATATATTATAGAACAAGGAGATATGGATAATAGAAGAAGAAAGCTAAGTACCAAATAATAAAGGCTAGAGAGTCATATAAATAGTTAGAAAAGATAAATGGTTAGGAAAAAAAAGTAGCTTTCTCCTATACCCTCTGTTGCCTTGAGGCGATTATTGCCTGCTTCTTTGCAGACAGAAATCATCAGCAGACGGCAAGACAGCACTGTACTCATAAAATAAGTGCAGACTGGCCAGCTGCCTTTAAACATTGGGTCCCTCAATTCTACCATCTGAAAACTCCCAGGGCTGTAGATTACAAATTATTACCTCCCAATTCTGCTTCACTTCACTCTTTAAAACTAAAGACTACAAATGGGAATGATCAACAGCGGTCATCTGGTGACGCTCTCTGTACGGAGCTCTCCTTCTGTGCTCTAAACCAGGGGTTGGCAAACTACAACATGCAGGCCAAATTCAACCTGCTTTCAGCCTGCTTCCTATTTTTATGGAGCCCAGGTGGCGGACATAAAAGCGCAGCTGCTAACCAAAAGGTCGGCAGTTTAAATCCTCAGAAACAGTATGGAGCAGTTCTACTCTGTCTTAGGGGGTCACTAGAGTTGGAATCGACTTGATGGCAATTGGTTTGGTTCCTATTTTTATTGTAACATAATCACATCCGTTCATTTACATATTATCTATGGCTGCTGTCACACTATTTAAGAGCAGAGCTGACTAGTAGAACAATGTCTGGCTCTGAAAGCCTAAAATATTTACTACCTTGCTTTTTACAAAAAAAAAAAAAAAAAAAAAGTTTTCTAACTCCTGCTCTAAGCTAACAGACTAAAACCTGGCCTTTGATATCTCCTCTTCAACAAATTTTATCAGAGCAGCTGTTGCCCACGAGAATAAGAACTCATAAACTAAACTAACTAAATACATAAGGAACGCAATACCTCAAAGAAAGACAGACTGAACAACATAGGTGTGTGGAGCAAAAAAACTCCATTTGGCCTTTTGTCTCTAGTTTCTGAAAATAACCCTTGGAATTCCCCAGCAATTAAGATGTCTTTGTTTTTCTAAAACAAATAGGCAACACTTAAACATGTGCATATGAGTTGAGAGCCCCCAACTCATCACCTGGCAACTAACTTCAGGAACTGAGTGGTATATGATGTAGTCAATCATGTGTATTCATTGAGTTGTGCATATTCATTATCTAGAGTCCCTGGACCTCGGTGCTGTTTTGGGGCTTCTTGGAATGGCAAGAACATCCATGCACAGGAGAGTGTAGCAAGTCTCTGGGAACAATGGAAACTTTGTGCCATGACCTCTCTCAGACCTTGTCTGATGTGTCTCTTCTCTTGTATTATATCTGGTTATAATAAATGTGTAACTGTAAGTATACGTAATAGTCTCCATGAATTTACTGAGCTGTTATAGAGAATTAACAAACATACAAGGGGCCATGAGTCTCTGACTTAGCTCCAAGTGGCTGGGAGACAGAGAAAGGCTGCACGGGCAGTGAATGAAGAAGGATAGAATCCTTCTAGCTGACGTTCTAGCAGCAGGTGGCTAGACAGGCAGTTAGTTTGAAGTGCAGGGAGTTGTGCAGACCCCTGAGCCTATGACTGGTACCCAGTAACCTGACCATGGGTGGCCAGGGATGTTTTGACCTGGCTCACGGTGGCTAGGATAAAGTCTGACCTAACTCTGTGTCAGAAAGAGAGGAAGTCCCATGAAAGTGGCTATCGATGAGGAATGAAGATGTGGGAAGGTGAAGCTTGGGTCCACTTCCAGGTGGGAATTGGATTCATGCTTATTTTTACCATGTAGTTTGACTATCGTTTCCTTTGCTTGGTGCACTTGGCATCATAAATGGACAAAAGAAACAGAAGAATTTTAACAGATGGGAGGAGAATCTAAAATGAGTGTGAAATAGACAGACACATAGACAAGTAGATAGATGCCTGTTGTTGGCTGAGTTGGTTCTGACTCATAACAACTCTATAGGAGAGAGTAGAACCGCCCCATAGGGTTTCCAAGGAGTGGCTGGTGGATTTGAATTGCCAGCCTTTTGGTTAGCAGCCGAGCTCTTAACCACTGCACCACCAGAGATCCAGACATGCCCCACAGGGTTTTCAAGGATTGACTGGTAGATTTGAACTGCCAGTCTTTTGGTTAGCAACCATAGCTCTTAAGCACTGCACCAAATATTTCCAATATAAAACAAGAATTAGAATTAATTGAAAAAATTAATGAAGTGGACATTTAGGCATGAAAAAAAATATTTCGATAAATGAGAACAAAAGATTAGTCAGTGGTATACCTGAAGAATGAAAAAACAAGTTACGTATATCGAGAGAAAGAGATTTATTTATTTCAAGGAATTGGCTCATGCAATTATGAGTTTTGGCAAGCCTAAAACTCATCAGCCAGACAGTAGCCTAGAAACTCCAGCAGGATAGCTATATTATAGTCTTGAAGCAGAACCCTTCTTTTGCTTCCTTGTGAAACCTCAGTTTTTGCTCTCAATGCTTTCAACTGGATAGAGGCCCACTCACATTATGGGGAGTAATCTGCTTTATTCAAGGTCAACTGATTTAAATGTTAATCATGTATAAGTGCCTTCACACCAAGATCTAGCATTTGACCAAACAACTGGGCAACATAGCCTAGCCAGGCTGACACATAAAATTACCATTACAAGCATCAAATTCGGTAATTTTCCAAAAAGACAGGAAGAAAAAGCTAAAGAAAAATGTATGACAGATGGAGAAAGCCAAGTAACAAAAGAGTTTCCAAAGCAGGGGCAGGAGGGATGGAAAGAAGAAGATATTCTGATAATATGCCAGGTTATTATTTCATTTCTGAAAACAACTAAAATTACTGATTTTTTAAATATTTTCTTACATGATCAAAAAGCTGCCATGATAGTTAGATGTTAGCAGATAGAGTTCTAGGCAAAGGTGGGACTCCACAGTGGTAAACACAGCACTAAAGTTGCTTTTATCCTGAGGACATTTGCCAAATTTGGCAAACTTGAGCTTTGAATTTTAAGATGTGATAGGGCATGAAAGAAAACTAGGAGATAAATCCTGGGTTTCATCTCAGGGTGTGGACTCTAGTCAGAGACTTCTCCTGTTGAAGCTGTGTCCCCCGAATTATTCTTGTCCTCAGGGGTTATCTCTCTCTCTCTGTATGTGTGTATACATATATATATATATACACATATACATATGTGCGTGTGTGTGTGTATATATATATATACTTACTGATCTTGCCTTCCTCAAGACACTGAAAGTAAAGTTGCCTTAGCAATTGAGTAGAGCAGGAAGGAGAGAAAAACTTCATTCTGGAGAAGTTGGAGCCACAAGCTGACTCTCAAAATTACATTACTAGGGTGTTAAAACAAATAAAGATCTTCGAGCTGTGAATTTACCATATTTCATTGTTTTAAGATCCACTTTTGCAACGTATATTGTAACACTTAACAAAGAAAGATTTAACAATCAGGATATGTCCTTCCATTTTTTGATGGCCCAGCAACAGTTATGATTTAAATATGATTGGCTGCACCTGAGTTTCAAGTTTGCACTGTCAGATATTAGAAAAAAATTACAGCCACAATAATGGAGTGCTCTTTTAATAAGTGTTTTACCCCTTTCAGCTGCATTTTCAATGTGAAGAAAATGTAAATGTTCAATTTATTTAACTTATAAAACATAGAGAAAAATGATATAACAATGTAAATGAGCTTAAAGAGATCTTTAAATAAAAAAATTGCAGTGATGAGAAAGCATTTTTTTTCATGGCTTATTTGGCAGATTTTTTTTTTTTAATTGTTGGCATCTTACCCTCAATGGAAACAGTAGCAGTTGCAGCCTAGTAGTTACTCACATGTTCCCAATGAAAGCATAATCAGGTATTTTTTAGAGAAGAACCCCTCTCCTAAACAGCAAAGAACATTCACAAATAATGTTCCGATTTTAAATGAGCAGTTCTTATTCAAACATAATGAAACACACAAGGAAATAATTTACTATGAGCTAGAACTAGCAACAACAATGGAAAGTTGAAATAGATCATTGATTATTTTTGATATTGGAATTATCAGTAACATAGCTAAAACAATAAAACTGTGTTATTGATTGAATTGTGTCTTCTCAAAATGTGTGTTGTAATCTTAAATCCTATACCTGTGGATGTAATCCTACTTGGAAATGAGGCTTTCTTTGCTGTGTACATTAGGTCATACCTGAGAAGGCTGGGTTCTAAATCTAATCACTTAAAAGTTACTAAAACAGCAGATAAGATATACACACACACTTACACACACAAGGAGGTTATGGCGGGTGTGGGGGAAGAGACAGATGACACGTAGGGATCATCTACAAGCAAAGGAACTCCAAGGACAACCAGCAGACATCAGAAACTAGGAGAAAGGCTCACTCACAGAAGGAATCAACAAGACTAAGACCCTGATTTGGATTTTTAGCCCCCGGAACTGTGAGAAAAAAATTTTCTGTTCTTTAGAGCTCCTCATTTTGTGGTATTTGTTTTACTGCAACACTAAGAAACTAAGACAATATGCATAGCATGTTCAAAGAAATAAAAAACAAGCTTGAAAATATCTGCAGGGGACAGTTAACTACGAAATAATAGAGAAGAACATTTAGGTGTAAAAATTCAGTAATTAAACTGAAAAATTAAATGGATGAGTTTAGTAGCAGATTAGACAAAAACGAAGAAAGAGTGAACTAGAAGACAAACACAAAAATTATCTGGAATTAAGTTTATGGAAAATATGAAAGTGATATTAAGAGACATAAAAGATATCAAGAGAATTTCTAATCTGTGTCTAATTGAAGTTCCTGAAAAAAATAGCAATGGAAAAGGAACAAGGAACAATTTTTGAAGAAGTAATGGCTGAACATTTTCCAGAAATAATAAAACAACAATTTGTATCATTAAAATCTCAATGATTTTCAAGCAGGGTTACAAAAAAATCACATCTACACGTAAAATAAAAAAATAAATAAAAATGCAACCCCATCCCGCCCCACTGCCATAGAGTCAATTCCAACTCACAGTGACCCTATTAAAAAAAAAAAGAATTTTAACAACAACAAAAAAAGCTCCTTGTATTTTAACAATAACAATAGTCAGTGGAAAAAGGCAGATCACCCTGAACAGAAGCAAAAAAGGAAAAAAAAAATTAGATTAACAGTGAAATGAAAGCCAAACTTCAGTGGAATGATACTGTATTAAAAAAAATACAGAGAGTAGTGATTCTGATCACCCCCTTCCCCCCAAAAAAGAAATAGATTGTTGATGTGAAGTGGTGTTAGATGTATCCTAATCAGTTATGCCCTTTCTGTTTCCCGTTTTTATATTTGCACAATAATGGCGTCTGTTAAACATCTTGGTCCCAATGAGTCTAAAATAATTTTGGATTTAGAATTTTATTCTTAGAGTTAAAATATTCAAGAACAAGGACACAATAAATTTATTTTTTGATCAAAAAAAGGAAAAGATAATATTTGTTACCAGCAACTGCCATTCTAAAGAAAATTCAGAAAAATGTATTTCAGGCAGAATACAAGTGATCCAAGATAGAATACCCATGACAGAAGAAAGACTGAAAAAAAAAATGTAGAAAATAATCATCTTAAAAATATAATAATGCTATAAAAACCAACAAAATCACTTGCAGTGGAGTCGATTCTGACCTATGGTGACCCCAGGTGTTGTAGAGCAGGGCTGCACTCCACAGGGTTTTCAGGCTGTGACTTTCTGGATTCTGACCTATGGTGACCCCAGGTGTTGTAGAGCAGGGCTGCACTCCACAGGGTTTTCAGGCTGTGACTTTCTGGATTCTGACCTATGGTGACCCCAGGTGTTGTAGAGCAGAGCTGCACTCCACAGGGTTTTCAGGCTGTGACTTTCTGGATTCTGACCTATGGTGACCCCAGGTGTTGTAGAGCAGGGCTGCACTCCACAGGGTTTTCAGGCTTTGACTTTCTGGATTCTGACCTATGGTGACGCCCGGTGTTGTAGAGCAGAGCTGCACTCCACAGGGTTTTCAGGCTGTGACTTTCTGGATTCTGACCTATGGTGACCCCCGGTGTTGTAGAGCAGAGCTGCACTCCACAGGGTTTTCAGGCTGTGACTTTCTGGATTCTGACCTATGGTGACCCCAGGTGTTGTAGAGCAGGGCTGCACTCCACAGGGTTTTCAGGCTGTGACTTTCTGGATTCTGACCTATGGTGACCCCAGGTGTTGTAGAGCAGAGCTGCACTCCACAGGGTTTTCAGGCTGTGACTTTCTGGATTCTGACCTATGGTGACCCCAGGTGTTGTAGAGCAGGGCTGCACTCCACAGGGTTTTCAGGCTGTGACTTTCTGGATTCTGACCTATGGTGACCCCAGGTGTTGTAGAGCAGAGCTGCACTCCACAGGGTTTTCAGGCTGTGACTTTCTGGATTCTGACCTATGGTGACCCCAGGTGTTGTAGAGCAGGGCTGCACTCCACAGGGTTTTCAGGCTGTGACTTTCTGGATTCTGACCTATGGTGACCCCAGGTGTTGTAGAGCAGAGCTGCACTCCACAGGGTTTTCAGGCTGTGACTTTCTGGATTCTGACCTATGGTGACCCCAGGTGTTGTAGAGCAGAGCTGCACTCCACAGGGTTTTCAGGCTGTGACTTTCTGGATTCTGACCTATGGTGACCCCCGGTGTTGTAGAGCAGAGCTGCACTCCACAGGGTTTTCAGGCTGTGACTTTCTGGGTTCTGACTTATGGTGACCCCCGGTGTTATAGAGCAGAGCTGCACTCCACAGGGTTTTCAGGCTGTGACTTTCTGGAAACAGATTGATAGGCCCTTCTTCTGAGGTACTGGGGAGGTTCAAACCACCCCGCTTTGGTGAGTAGTTGAGGACTTAAACATTTGTGTTGCCCAGGGACTTCATGCTAATATTAAATAGAGTTAAAATAAAAGGGAGAATTTAAATACACCACCAAATTAAGATGCAAATTGGGAAGTGAATGTATGTATATAAAATGTATTGTCTAGGAAGAAGTCTGCTTTTCCTTAAGGCAGTAATCATTTTAGACATGGAGAAGTATCCAAGTTGTTAATTTCCAGAGTTAAAACTAAAATAACAGAAACAGAGTATTAAACACCAAAAGTAGTAGAGGGAGAAAAAGGGAAAGCAAAATAAGAATAATAATTAAAAAGCAGGCAAGAAACACAGAAAGAAACAAAAATATATGACAGAGTAGAATCACCCCATAGGGTTTTTATGGCTGTAATCTTTTTTTTTTTAATCTTTATGGGAGCAGATTGCCAGATCTTTTCTCCTGCACAGAAACTGGCGGGTTCAAACCTCTGATCTTTCGGGTAGCAGCCAAGTTCTTAACCATTGCGTCACCATGACTCCTTTAAGGCTTTGTAGGACTAGGCTAAACAAAAACAAAAATCCTCACAATAAGCAGTATCACGATAAATGGAGAAAAGGTTGAAGTCGTCGAGGATTTCATTTTACTTGGGTACACAATCAACATCCACGGAAGCAGCGGTCAAGAAATCAAACAACACAGTGCACTGGGCGAACTTGCTGCAAAAGTCCCCTTTAAAGTGTTAAAAAGCATTCAAGTGCACCTGCCCCAAGCAATGGCATTTTCAATCACCTCATATGCATGCAAAAAGCTGGACAATGAGTAAGGGAGATGGAAGAACTGATGCTTTTGAACTAGGGTGTTAGCAAAATATTGAATACACCATGGACTTCCAGAAGAATGAACACATTTGCCTTGGAAGAAGTACTGCCAGAAGCCTCCTTAGAAGCAAGAATGGAGAGGCTTTGTCTCATGTACTTTGACATGTTATCAGGAGGGATCAGTCCCCGGAGAAGGACTTCTTCCTTGGTAAAGCAGGTCAGCAAAAAAGAGGAAGACCCTCAAGAGATGGCTTGACACAGTGGCTGCAACAGTGGGCTCAAACACAGCAATAATTGTGAGGATGGTGCAGGACTGGTGTTCCGTTCTTTTGTACACAGGGTTGCCATGAGTCAGAACTGACTCGATGGTACCTAACAACAAAAACAGAACTAGGCTATTGTAGTAATCAGCAGGAAGTGTATAGCTTTAAATATTTATTAGGAAATAAGAACATTTAATACACTGAATTACACTTTTAGCTCAAGAAGTTGGAAAAGAAGAGCAGGATCATAGAAATAAGGATGAGCGAAATAATACAGTTGAAGACTAAAATCTTATCCATCTGTATTCACGAAAGTCAACCAGTCACTAAGCACTTCCATCTCCGAATGTTTGCATCCATGAACTCCACGTTTTCCCAAAGCTAAATGAGTTTAGCTCTCTGCTTTGCCCAGAAAACCTGTGTTCTACAAACACTGCTTTTTCTTGTTTAGCAAGCAATACACTTGGCTGTTGTTTCAGATTTTGAGTAGTGGCCTCTTCCTTTGACACTACAGATCCAATTCAGTTCCATATGGGGACAGTTATAAGGATGCACTTTGAAGATTTATCTGTGATGCCAGAGAGTTGGAAGTGAACTGAATGTTCCTATACCTGTGTAGGTGGATAGGTTAAAGGTAACGGATATTTACTGAACCAAACCAAACCCAGTGCCGTCGAGTCGATTCCAACTCATAGCGACCTTATAGGACAGGGTAGAACTGCCCCATAGAGTTTCCAAGGAGCGCCTGGTGGATTCGAACCGCCAACCCTTTGGTTAGCAGCTGTAGCACTTAACCACTACACCACCAGGGTTTGCAATGGATATGTACTTTATAGTAAAACACAGAAATCAGAAGCAACAGTTTAGATTACACACAGAAAATATATAAATATTTCAAACATAGTACTGGGTGGAAAAAGGTAAGAAGCAGGATGAGATACATATATACTATAACATAGTATCATTAATCTCAACTAAAATTACCAAACAACTAAATAATATACATTTTTCAATTACATATAGAAACAGTAAGGGTGGGATAAGGAGAGTGGAAAGAAAAAAAAAAAAAAAACAGACCCGTTGCCATCGAGTCTATTTTGACTCATAGTGACCTTACAGGACAGAGCAGAACTGCCCTATGGGTTTCCAAGGAACAGCTGGTGGATTTGAACTGCTGACCTTTTGGTTAGCAGCCAAAAGCCTAACCAAAGCACCACCAGGGCTCCAAAGAAGAGTATAGTCAAGCCAATCAAGTGAGGGGAGAGGAATGGAGAAGCGAGAAGGGCAGTTGAGCCTAGAGGGGCCTAGAAGAGGGGGGAAAGGAAAGGGAAAGAAAGGGGAGGAGAGGGGAAAGGAGGAGAACGGAAAGAGTGAAGTGGAGGCTAGGTCAAGGAAGGAGGAAAATGTTGCTAAAATGTTATGACCTCCAGGAGTATATTAACGTAGTTTCTTCACCTGTAGTCTAAAACATGAAAAAAAAATCAGTTATTTAATGAAGTAATTATGGTAACTATGTATAGATCATGATAACAAAGTGTTACAAGAGTTATTTGTTTTAATGCATATGTTCTAAATTTCCCATGAGATTTTTTTTCTTTATTTTCTTTCAAGCCTGGACATACAAATACTATTTCCTCCCAGAGTCTATTAAAAATTGATGAAAACATTTCTCTCTTAAAAGCATCTAATTTCATATTTATTAAATGGCTTGACTAAATAACCCTTTTCTCAAGTAATTAAACTTTTGATGAAAAGGCAAAAATAAACTAAATTTGTTTTTATAAGGGCAATTAATCAAAGGAAATGCACAATGATAAATTACCCTTATGTCTATCACTGTTTTCCTGGGATTTTTGCATATTTCATGCACACAATGAGCTGGATATATCTTTAGTTTCTTTCATTTTATTATTATTATTATTTTTTACATCCTTATTTTCATTACTACAGCAATTTGTGGAACCCTAACCAAAACCAAACCAAGCCCATCGCCGTCAAGCCGATTCTGGCTCATAGCAACCCTATAGGACAGACTAGTACTGACCCCATAGAGTATCCAAGGAGTGTCTGGTGGATTCAAACTGCCAACCTTTTGGTTAGCAGCCGTAGTTCTTAACCACTATGCCACAAGGCTTTCCTGTGAAACCCTGTGGGGATAAATAAATAAAACAAAGGATTCATTCATACACGTAAATTTTATCTGTAAACGATTGTATTTCTTTAATCATCATGGATGATGTCCACTTATTCAAATATTCATAACATTGCCTACATAGGCTTTGATAATCTTTTTATTAAACTGTCCAAAAATTATTCTATGTAATGAAAATATACACATTTTCTGTATTAATTTATTTTACCACATCTTGTTTTTTTAAAACTAAAAACAGTGTAGTGCACAGATTGAGCATTCCCCGTTTTCACACAATGGACTACGAATGATTTTCACCTGTTCAAATTAAGTCCACTTATAAAGAATTTTGGCTTTGGTTAGTTAATATGAAGATCTTTCATGGTAAAATTACACCAAAAATAATTATATGAAGATAGTAACTTGTCAACAGAGACACGATTTTTGAAAAATGGCTTAAAAATGCCTCTTTAAAAAAAAATCATTCCAATGCTTTTCAAATCCCCCAAATGCAGAAATTGTTAAATTTAACTTTGTCTGTTTCCAATTCCCTCATTACATTACAATAGAGGAATATGTAGAAGTGAATGTACTAACCTAAACAAAAGAACTGATGACAGCACTTTTAGAACTAGGTTTCCATATATCAGATTTGGGTTACCCGGGCTGTCTGCATCAGCAGGACTTGATTTAGCTGTCTGCCCTGTTGCTCTTACTGTTATTATTATTATTATTTTACCTTAAATAAAGAGAGGCAATAGGAGATTCCTAAGGATCTTTTTTCTTTGCCACTATCCCAAGGCAAGAAGGAGGAATTAGCCTTGTAACCAGATACTTCGGGGTCTCTGCATCCAATTTTGAAGCAAGAAACGAAGCAGCTAAAGATGTAAGATTAACATAAAACAGCAGAGGGCAGTATTTACTCATGCCTGAACTCTCTCTGCGTGCAGAAAAGTTTTAAATTTGGAGGGGTCATGTGGCAGAAATGTATGACACATGCCCTATATTTTGTATTGTTTGGCTTAAATTCTTATTTTCTACCTTTTTTTTTTCTAAAAGAAAAAAACACTGACCTGATTCCTAGTCACTTTTTTTTTTTCTTTTAAAGAAGCGACATATGCCCACAAAAATTAGCGGCAGTGAACAGCAGGGAAAGTCATCTGAGCGCAGTGTGTGGCACATGGGCATTTTTTAATATTTAAGCTTATACTTCATTTTATTTATTTCAATTTTTCTCAGATCTATCCTTCCCGCAGAAAAAAAAAACAAAACCAAACAAGACTTCATTAGGATTCCTTTGGCTATAAAACGTCCAGGGGGAAAATAACTCCATCGGGATTAAAATGCCGAAAGAACTAACTTTGTAACAGGAAAAGGTCTCTCTCTCTCGGTTCCAAAGGGCTTCCATTGTTATTGTTGTTGAAACTCTAAGGTTCGGCTACTGGCACCTGGGATCCAGTGAGGAAGGAAAACCAAACAAAACAAACACTGAGTTCCCCTGGTTTTTCCTAAAGGAAGTCGAAAGCGCGGCTGCTACCGAGGCCTTGTAGTCCAGAGTCACCTGGAAGGTGAGGGAGGGGGCAAAAGAGTGCCGGTTTAGGGATGAGCTCGCCCTATACTGCAAGGAGCCCTCTCTGTGGACAGAAAAGGAACGGGGAGGGCTCGGTTTAGGTTCTGTCGGATCACACGGTACAGTTCTCCCTCTCCTCCCTTCGAAAGAAAGGGGGCAGGAAACAGTTAAAGCCAATCTGCGCCGTGCATTCCCAGACAGGCTTTGCTTAATCCTTCCTCCCCGCTCGAACAGACCCCTACCCCCCGCCTTTCTTTTATTTCTCTCGACCCCCTTACCCCTGAGTTATTACCAGCATAACAACCTAACGGTCTTACCCCAGAGCCCGCCACCAAAGTTATTTATCTGCAGACCTGACCCCACCCCCATCTATTCTGCGGCAGCCTTTTGCTGTTATTGCTCTGACGCCGGCCAAGATTCGACAAAAAAGAAAAAAAAAAAAAATCGGACCCTTTCTCAATGCCTCCGCCTCTTCGGGCTCCACACTGGACCGCCTACAGGCCTCCGCAGGCTGGAGTGATTAGCATCCCGGGAAGCCAGTAGGAGGCGGGCAAAGCTGGAGGGCGCTCCGGGTAGGAGTGCCAGGCGCGGAGGCCTCAGCTCTGACCCAATGGGGCTGGGGCGAGGGAGGGGCAGTAGGTGACAGGACCCGGAGCTAGGAGGAGTCCCGGAGAACTGAAGTGCGGGGATCAATGAGTGGCCAGCAAAGTTTCTGAGTCTGGCTCCGGCTCGCGGTTTTCCCTCCCCCTCTGTTTGTGTTTTGGCGACGCGCTGTGTGTGTGGGTGTGTGTGTGTGCGTGTTGTGTGTGCGCGCGTGCAGCAGGGAAGGGGCGGGGAGAGCGTGAGGCACCAGCCGGAGGATTAGAGGGTCTCCCTGAGCTCCAGCTCCAACAGCGGTACAGCCTTCAGCCGGGGAGGCGAGAGCCAGAGCGCTGACAGGCGCCGTCCGAAGCTGCTGCGGGCGCCGCCACAGCCCAGCGCCGCCTTGCCGCCTCCACCGCCAACAGTGAAGGAGAAAGAGGGAACCACTCCCCCACCCCAATCCAAAAGCCTTGTGGATTACAAAGTGAAACTGACACAGGACAATAAAAGCAAAGATAACGAGGGCAGGGGCAAGGCGCACTACAGTGGGCGTCTGACTGGGACCGCTGGAGAAAGACGCCCCTGGCATGGTGAGGGGAGGGAACTGGGGAATCGCGCGCTGCTCCTGCCTGACCCTCGAGAGACCAAGAAGAAAAGGGGACCTGCGCTCGCTTTGGATGTACAAATAATGGGTTGGCAGACGCCCCCGCAGAGGTGAAAAATGCCGAGGAGCGCTGGCTGTTGTCTGAGCCCCACCACGGGCACGAAGCCGCAGCAGGGGCGGCGGCGGCGGCGGTGGCTGCGGGAGAAGGGACGGAGCTGAGTGCTCCCGAGTGTCGGAGCCACAGCGCAAAGGCGAGCGCTTGGAACGCCGTTCGAGAGCTGCCTGAGAGCAGACGCCGCCGCTTGGGCCTCAGTGGCCAGGGCTGCAGCCCTGTTGGAGGGGAGTTGCAGCCTTGTTCTTGAGGAGTGGGGACTGGAGGAAATCCCTCTTCTCCAGCTTTTGGGAAAGGAATTCGATTCTCCCGGTTTTCCACCATCCTTCCCCGTGCGCAATTGTGCTTGCACACAGAGCTACCGGCCTTTTTTTTTTTTTTTTTTTTCCTTCTCTCTTCAGTTTCTTCGCAGTGGGTAAGTTCTAAAGTTTCTCAAGACAACTGTTTGCAATGATTCCGCATGTACCTTAAATACAAGCCTTCTCTCTCAACTCACATTCACCCGGCAAAAGACTCAGACTTTCTAGATTCAAATCAAAGCAAAGAGGGGAAATGTACGTGGCTTGAGAAACTTTCTGGAAACTCATCAACGCACACGAGGTCCCGCGGAATGCTCTGCTGCTTTTTGCCACGGCATCTTTCTCGCATCACTCGTTCAACTGGCTACCTGGAGACTTTTCGTTGATGCGACTTGCTTTTGTTGGACTGGAGGTTTTTTGAAATAACAGAGCTCTCAGACAGAGCCTTTGGCTGCTTTTTTTTTTTTTCCCCCCCCGGGGCTACTTAATTCCAATAGATATTATTACGTTTGCTTAACCCCTTCTCTTCATCACACCGTTCAAGGGAACTAGGACCATGGACTTGGCAGCAGAAAGGGCTCCTGGCCGCCCGTGGCTCCTGCTGCCCTCTGTATCAGTATTTGAGATCCTTCGCGTCTTTTGGTTGCTTTCCCTGCTCCCGGGGCCGACTCGGGTCCGCGGGGCCGAGCAGCGCCAGGTGTTCCAAGTGTTGGAAGAGCAACCTCCGGGCACGCTGGTGGGCACCATCCAGACGCGCCAGGGCTTCACCTACCGGCTCAGCGAAAACCACGCCCTGTTTGCCATCAACAGTAGCACCGGAGCTCTGTACACCACCGCCACCATCGACCGCGAGAGCCTGCCCAGCGACGTGATCAACCTGGTGGTCCTTTCCAGCGCGCCCACCTATCCCACTGAAGTGCGGGTTCTGGTGCGGGACCTCAATGACAACGCCCCTGTATTCCCGGACCCTTCGATTGTGGTCACTTTCAAGGAGGACAGTAGCAGCGGGCGCCAAGTCATCTTGGACACTGCCACCGACTCGGACATTGGCTCCAACGGTGTGGACCACCGCTCTTACCGGATCATCCGGGGCAACGAGGCGGGCCGCTTCCGTCTGGATATCACCCTGAACCCGAGCGGCGAGGGTGCGTTCTTGCATCTTGTATCCAAGGGCGGGCTGGACAGGGAGGCCACGCCGCAGTACCAGCTCTTGGTGGAGGTGGAGGACAAGGGCGAGCCAAAGCGGCGGGGCTACCTTCAGGTAAACGTGACTGTGCAAGACATTAATGACAACCCCCCGATTTTTGGCAGTTCTCACTACCAAGCGGGGGTGCCTGAGGACGCGGCTGTGGGCTCTAGCGTCCTCCAGGTGGCGGCGGCGGACGCGGATGAGGGCACCAACGCGGACATCCGCTATCGGCTTCAGGACGAGGGGACCCCCTTCCAGATGGACCCCGAAACGGGACTTATCACGGTGCGGGAGCCTCTGGATTTTGAGGCCCGCCGCCAGTACTCGCTTGCGGTGCAGGCGATGGACCGAGGCGTACCCTCCCTCACTGGGCGCGCGGAGGCGCTGATCCAGCTGCTGGACGTGAACGACAATGACCCCGTGGTGAAGTTCCGCTACTTCCCCGCCACCTCGCGCTATGCCTCAGTGGATGAGAATGCTCAGGTGGGCACCGTGGTGGCTCTGCTCACAGTGACCGACGCAGACTCCCCCGCAGCCAACGGAAATATCTCTGTGCAAATTCTCGGGGGCAACGAGCAGCGCCACTTTGAGGTGCAGAGCAGCAAAGTGCCGAACCTGAGCCTTATCAAGGTGGCCAGCGCCCTGGACCGCGAGCGTATCCCTTCCTACAACCTCACAGTTTCTGTCTCTGATAACTACGGGGCGCCCCCTGCCGCAGCAGTCCAGGCCCGCTCTTCTGTGGCAAGCCTGGTGATTTTTGTCAACGACATCAATGACCACCCTCCTGTCTTTACACAGCAAGTGTACAGAGTTAACCTTAGCGAGGAGGCACCCCCAGGAAGCTATGTGAGTGGAGTGTCTGCCACTGATGGCGACTCTGGTCTCAATGCCAACCTGCGTTATAGCATTGTCTCTGGCAATGAACTAGGCTGGTTCTATATCAGTGAACATAGCGGCCTGGTGACCACTGGGGCTGCTGGGGGCCTGGACCGTGAACTTGCTTCTCTGATTGTACTGAATATCAGTGCGAGGGACCATGGGGTGCACCCCAAGGTTTCCTATGCCCAGCTTGTAGTAACTCTCCTGGATGTGAATGATGAGAAGCCAGTATTCAGCCAGCCAGGAGGGTATGATGTGTCTGTGGTTGAGAATGCCCCCACAGGGACAGAACTGCTGGTGCTTGGGGCGACAGACAGGGACCTGGGTGACAATGGGACAGTGCGCTTCTCACTACAAGAGGCTGAGACTGTCCAGAAGTCCTTCCGTCTGGATCCTGTGTCTGGGAGGTTGAGTACGATCTCCTCTTTGGACAGAGAGGAGCAAGCTTTCTACTCCCTCTTGGTCCTGGCAACAGATCTGGGCTCCCCTCCCCAGTCATCAATGGCTCGCATAAATGTGAGTCTCTTGGATATGAATGACAACAGCCCTGTATTCTACCCAGTCCAATACTTTGCTCATATCCAGGAGAATGAACCTGGAGGTAGCTACATCACCACAGTGTCTGCCACTGACCCAGACTTGGGTCCCAATGGAACCGTCAAGTATAGTATATCAGCTGGGGACAGGTCTCGGTTTCAGGTCAATGCTCAGAGTGGGGTTATTTCTACAAGAATGGCCCTGGACAGAGAAGAAAAAACAGCTTACCAGTTGCAAATAGTGGCAACTGATGGTGGCAATTTACAATCCCCCAACCAAGCGATAGTGACCATCACTGTATTGGACACTCAAGATAACCCACCTGTATTTAGCCAGGCTGCCTACAGCTTTGTGGTCTTTGAGAATGTGGCTCTGGGATATCATGTGGGTAGTGTATCTGCATCCACCATGGATCTCAATTCCAACATCAGTTATCTCATTACTACTGGGGATCAGAAAGGTATGTTTGCTATCAACCAGGTCACTGGGCAGCTTACCACAGCAAGTGTGGTTGACAGAGAAGAGCAATCCTTTTATCAGCTGAAAGTAGTAGCCAGTGGGGGCACAGTGACTGGAGACACAGTGGTTAACATAACAGTTAAGGATCTGAATGACAACTCTCCCCATTTTCTTCAGGCAGTAGAGAGTGTAAACGTGGTGGAGAATTGGCAGGCAGGGCACAGCATTTTCCAAGCCAAAGCTGTGGACCCTGACGAAGGTGTCAATGGCATGGTACTCTATAGCCTGAAGCAAAATCCCAAGAACCTGTTTGCTATCAATGAAAAGAACGGTAACATTAGTCTGCTAGGGTCCCTGGATGTTCATGCCGGTTCCTATCAGATAGAAATCTTGGCATCTGATATGGGTGTTCCGCAGCTGTCCTCTAGTTTCATCTTAACAGTGTGTGTCCATGATGTAAACGACAACCCACCAGTGTTTGACCAGCTTTCTTATGAGGTCACCCTTTCTGAGTCAGAACCTGTGAATTCTCGATTCTTTAAAGTGCAAGCTTCTGATAAGGATTCAGGAGCAAATGGTGAAGTTGCATACAGTATTGCTGAAGGAAATGCAGGAGATGCTTTTGGTGTATTCCCAGATGGTCAATTGTATATAAAAAGTGAACTGGACCGTGAACTTCAAGACAGATATGTTTTACTGGTTGTTGCTTCTGACAGAGCCGTGGAACCCCTTAGTGCTACTGTGAATGTTACTGTGATTTTAGAAGATGTAAATGATAACAGACCTCTTTTTAATAGTACCAATTATACATTTTACTTCGAAGAGGAGCAGAGAGCTGGGTCGTTTGTGGGTAAAGTGAATGCTGTAGATAAAGATTTTGGACCAAATGGAGAAGTAAGGTATTCTTTTGAGAGGGTGCAGCCAGATTTTGAGTTGCATGCTGTTAGTGGGAAGATTACCAATACTCATCAGTTTGACAGGGAGTCCCTGATGAGGCGGCGAGGGACTGCAGTGTTTAGCTTTACAGTTATAGCAACAGATCAGGGGCTCCCTCAGCCTCTCAAGGATCAGGCCACTGTACATGTTTACATGAAGGATATAAATGATAATGCTCCCAAATTTTTGAAAGACTTTTACCAGGCTACAATATCAGAGTCAGCAGCCAACCTGACACAAGTTTTAAGAGTATCTGCCTCAGATGTTGATGAAGGTAGCAATGGACTTATTCATTATTCTGTGATAAAAGGAAATGAAGAAAGACAGTTTGCTATAGACAGTACTTCTGGCCAGGTGACCCTAATTGGTAAATTAGACTATGAAGCAACACCTGCCTATTCCCTTGTTATTCAAGCAGTGGATTCAGGGACGGTCTCCCTCAATTCAACCTGTACCTTAAATATTGATATTTTAGATGAAAATGACAATACCCCTTCTTTCCCTAAATCAACATTATTTGTCGATGTTTTGGAAAACATGAGAATTGGCGAACTGGTGTCCTCTGTTACTGCAACTGATTCAGATTCGGGTGACAATGCTGATTTACATTACAGTATTAGTGGGACCAACAACCATGGAACTTTTAGCATTAGCCCAAACACTGGGAGTATTTTTCTTGCCAAAAAACTGGACTTTGAAACACAGTCTTTGTACAAATTAAATATAACTGCGAAAGACCAAGGAAGGCCTCCTCGTTCATCCACAATGTCAGTGGTTATACACGTGAGGGACTTCAATGACAATCCTCCTAGCTTTCCTCCTGGGGATATTTTCAAGTCTATTGTTGAGAACGTTCCCATTGGCACATCTGTCATTTCAGTAACTGCTCATGATCCCGATGCAGATATTAATGGGAAGCTATCCTATGCGATCATTCAACAGATGCCAAGAGGCAACCACTTTGGCATAGATGAAGTCAAAGGGACGATCTATACTACTGCTGAAATAGATCGGGAATTTGCTAATCTTTTTGAGTTAACTGTAAAAGCCAATGATCAAGCTGTGCCCATAGAAACTAGGCGGTATGCTTTGAAAAACGTGACCATTTTGGTTACAGACCTCAATGACAATGTTCCAATGTTTATATCACAAAATGCCCTTGCTGCAGACCCTTCAGCTGTGATTGGTTCTGTTCTGACAACAATCATGGCTGCTGACCCAGATGAAGGTGCCAATGGAGAGGTGGAGTATGAGATCATCAATGGAGACACAGACACCTTTATTGTGGATCGTTATAGTGGAGACTTGAGAGTGGCTTCTGCACTGGTGCCTTCACAGCTGATCTACAATCTCATAGTTTCAGCAACAGACCTTGGCCCTGAAAGGAAGAAATCAACCACTGAATTGACAGTCATTCTTCAGGGCCTTGATGGACCTGTTTTCACTCAGCCCAAGTATATAACCATCCTGAAGGAAGGAGAACCCATTGGGACCAATGTAATATCAATAGAAGCAGCTAGCCCTAGAGGTTCTGAAGCCCCAGTGGAGTATTATATTGTTTCAGTTCGATGCGAAGAAAAAACTGTCGGACGTCTCTTTACGATTGGACGACTTACTGGCGTCATTCAGACTGCAGCCATTCTGGACCGGGAGCAAGGAGCATGTCTTTACCTGGTGGATGTTTATGCCATAGAAAAATCAACTGCTTTTCCCAGAACCCAGAGAGCAGAGGTAATGATTTTGCAGTCATTTATTAATTATTTGCTGATGTGCCTTTCAGAAGGGTTATTCTCTTTGTGTTCACTTTCTATGATTGCTTACCTTTATTGTTTATTGTTAGTTTTATGAAGAGGGGTACATAAAACCGTTCTGTCACAAAGAAATTCTATAAAGTTAGTTTTCGTCTTGGCCAAAAGCAAACAATGAACATTGTTCACTTTATTTTCACCTCATAGCAATTGTATATATAAGGCTAGGGAGAAATCATTGTCCATATTAGGAATAGAGAGAAGAAAAAAAAAAGTTTTTATAAGCTAGAGCACTACATTGGGCTAACCTCCTTTCAGTAAGGATGTCTATTAGTGGACAGGCAATTCAGGATTATGAGATCCCTACTCCAAAATGAAGAACATTAATAGAAATCAGCATTGCACCATAGCTTTTTGAGGTGGGAGTGGCAAAGCAAGATGGACTGGCATTTTACATCAGGGCAGTATTAATTTTCACATCCTCAGCGGTCTTGGTAGTTTCTTTATAGACAGTGACTAATTTTAATGTGCTGAGCCAAGCCTCGAGAGATTCCTGATTTGCCTTCCCGTTTTAGACACTGTCTTTTGGCTTTGGGTAATCCTTTCTCTTCCCTCCTGAAGTAAAGCAAGAATGTACTGTGAATGATCAGAGATTAGAAACTTTCTTGAGACACAACTGTGTTGTCCTATGCCAAGGTATCGGTGCATTTTGTTCTGTCTGCTGCATAAGCCAGAAGTATCCCAAGCTTCGTCTTCCTTAGGGTTTTAGGCTACTATGTCTTTGTAATTTTTTTTTTTTTAAACTACTTCCAATGTTGTTTCGATAATCAAGTTGAAATGATACAGCTATTTTATGGAAAGCTCTTGTTTACCCTCTTCTAAGTTCTTCCTTCCCTCCCCACTCCCCCCAAAGACATTCTGGTATCACTCAGCCAAAAACACCAAATATCAAATGTGGTTTGTGATACTTGGCAGCGGCCCAGACACAACATGCTTGTGAAAAGTGTTTGTTTCCTTGCTTTCCTTTTTTTTTTTTAGAAGTGGGCATTTTCTTCATTTAAAATAGTTAGTTATTATTATTCATTTAATCCTTAGTGATTCTTTTTTCCGTAATAGCTATGTCTGCTGTATGGAAGGTGAAGTATATTCAGGACTTAGAGAATATTAGTATTCTAAGTAAGATACAATTTTATATACTGCATAGCCCTGAAGGGATTTCTAGGCCAAGTATCCTTTTTTACCTAGTTATTGTTTTTAGAGATCCCAACATAGATAGGTCTTACATGTTGGGCTATGTGGTTTAACTTGGGCCATGCTTTGCATGTAATTTTGTTTTGATTTGAGGTCATCCCTCTCCCCAGACCTAAGCCTATCTATACCTTCCTCCTCGGGAGTTATTTCTTAGATGAAGAGATTTGATCAATTTGAAAACCAAAATATTTATTGAAGTAAGCAAATAAGCCCTTCCAAACTTTAGGTGAGTTTGTTGAACTGTAAAGCAAATTATGTTATTAGTTGTTTGTTTTTTCAGGGTATTACATTTTATTAGAACACTCTGGAGAATGAGAATAAAGGTCTATTATCATTAGACTTATATTGTCTTGTTATCTACTCATTAAATAGGAAAATATCACCTTGGCTTAAATTTATTAAATAGTACTGGCATTGCACTAGGCATGGGATATAAAAATAATCATTATAAATCATTTTGTTGGTAATAGGAAATGATATATGTTACTTTTTTAACTTCAAGTGAAAATGAAGTTAATGAAAATTAAAAACTATTATTTTTATTCATTGTACTCTAGTCATTTAAAAACCTGAGAAGAATTCAATATGATGACTTCTTAAAAAAAAAAAGTCAGGGTATCTTCTGTGAACTAAAGTGCTGAAATTTAAGCCAAGTTTGAGCTCCCAAGCTCCAACCACTCTTAAAATTAAAAGCAAATGTGTTTCTCCAAAGAATATTGAAAGCAATGGTTGGGAGCTAGAATTTCATATTATAATTGCTTGTATCTTTCAAGTATATACAATAAAGTGCTCTTTTCCATCTACTCAAGCATGACTAATTTACCTTGATTCTGCAAAAAAAAAAAAAAGAAGAAGAAGAAAAAAAGGAGTTATCAATTACCTCCGGTTGTCAGAGGTGATTTTTTTATTGTTTGTTTCCAAGTGCAGACTTTGCTGCAATGCATTTTTTCAAAATTTATTCATGTGCACTGAGAGGAGTCTGGGTTGCTCGCTCAGGTTTCTGCCTAGAGTCATGGCTTATCGCATTCCATGGGCAAGCTGAGGGTCAGTGGGTAAAGGAGAAACAGTTTAATCTGCATTCTTGTTCGGGCTCGAACATTTGGGTCCTAGGGCTGAGGGCTGTGATCCTGATATTGCTCCTTCCAGAGATTTGTCCACTTGTACACCTTCACTTGCCTTACCTATTGTATCTAAAACTTTGGCATGCATAAGGGTGTCTTTGAAGGATGGTTTTTGAGTGCGCAGGGCTAATCATCCATTAATTTTACCTCTTTACATTCTAAAAAAAAAATTTTTTTTTTTTACATTCTTAGAAGAGGGCGTGTTGTCTTGATTATGTTAGTTCACATCAAGTTTGTGCCATTTATTTTTAGGTGCAATGGGCAATAGAGACACAATGGATAAATATACATTTCTCTTTTAATATGTGTTGTACAGAAACATGCAAGTTAGGGGCTTGTCTGGACCTCATCAAGGTCTGGGGCTTTGTTTTATTGTTATCTCAGGGCCTAGTATATTATTTGATGTCTAGTAGGTGCTCAGTACATGTTTGTTGAATGAGACGGTGGAAGAGCCAAGACCAGAACAATGTATGCTCTTGTGCCTCAGGAATGAATCAACAGAGAAAATCTGATGGAAGTGGACAGAATTAGTAAACATGATCTTGAATATTAAGTGAACTAAAAAACAAACAAACCAGTTGTGTCTAGTTGATTCAGGCATATTTGGGTTTATAGGTGAATTGAGAATTGGCAGAAAACTCAAAGAGAAACTTGGGTGGGTGGTCTGACATGGAGCTTGGAGTTTCAATAGGGAGAAACAGAATGTATGCATTAAGATAGTCTCCAGGGCTGCAATTCTCAAACTTTTTAGTCTCAAGACCACTTAAAAATTATTGAAGACCTCAAAGAACCTTTTTTAGGTGAGTTTTATCTGTTGATATTTACCATTTTAAGCACTGAACTGAGAAAATGTATAAAATATTATTTGTAATTCAATTAAAATTAAACCCATACCATATTTTTATTTTATTAAAAAAAATCTATTTTCACAAACTAGAAAAATACTACTGAACAGAGTGGCATTTTACACCTTTGCAAATCTCCTGGCTTAATGGAAGACAGCTGAATTCTCAAAACTTTTTCACCCAATCTACTGTGATATATTGTTTTGGTTTAAGTATATGAAATAGGGTCCATCCTTACACACATATATATGGATTTGGATAAGGGAGGAATATTTTAAAATGCTTTTCAGGTAGTCGTCTTTTGTTGTTGTTACTACATTAGAAAATGATAAGTGGTATTTTGTTGAAACTTACTTGCAGTTTGGAATCTGAAACCACCTTTGTGAACTTTTCATACCATACTCTCTTACATAAAAATACATTGGTCTATACTGGACTTTAAATAGATTTTTTACCTCTGCATGGCTTAGAACCATAATGGATCGGTCATTTGGTAAATGCCGGTTAAGTGAATTTTCAGATTTTCAAAGCATAGACGTATTTCATTATACAGTATCAAAATTCACATTGGTTAATATCACCAAGGATCTTATCAGGATAGTCTTTAAATATTGGGACACACAGCCTCATGGCTGAAGGATAGAAGTTTTCTAAAATTTGAATTTTCACTTGAGAATTTTATCTTTAGTAACATATATTGTTAGTTGTTGTCCTTAAGGTGCCAGGCTCCATTTGTTTATTAAAAAAAAAAAAAATGCCAAATACTCATCTATAAAAACCATAGTTTCCTGTCAGTTATTCTTTCAAATTAAAACAGTATTTCATAAATAGACTGGCTAGTTCAGCTTGCAACTCTAACAATTACATATGTGCTTTCCTTTAAGACAATTGTAGCACTTAGGTATCAGCAATGGTTCTTTGTGTGTATTTCACATTTCGTCATACAGAATATTGAAAAGACATTGAAATTTAAGGGTCTAGATTTAGTACAATGAATAATTTTACTATTTCTTTAAGGAAGTTTCTTTACTTTTTAAGTAAAATTACAGTTTTAATTTTTACTGTGAGTATGTGCCAGTGAAGAATACAATAACGGCTAGAACAGTTTGGAGCCACTGCTTTGATTTATGCCAAGGTACTGGCAGTTTTAAGGAACCCTAGTGGCACAGTGGCTAAGCACTTGGCTGCTAACCTATAGGTCAGCTGCTCGAACCCAGCAACTGATTCTTCGTGGGAGAAAGAGGTGGCAATCTGCTTCCATACAGATTCACAGCTTTGGAAACCAAATGCCAACACAATGAACAAGGTAAATTATATTTTGCATTTTTATGAAAATAGTTTTGCCCTCTGAAGCCTTTTAAATGGGTTTCTGGTATGTCTAGAGGTCCCTGGTCTACAGTGGAAGATCCGCTGATCCAGATATTATGTTTAGTGTCAATAAAAAAGTCACTAGAAATATTATATTAAAAGTATAGTTAGAGTATTTAGTAAATGAATTATGATACATTAAAGAGTAGAAATTAATTTTAGCAATTGTATAGTAAATGAACTCATTTCCACACTGAAACCATCAAGATGTCCAAGAGAAATGATGAAAGCATTGTTAAGACCATTGCTGAACACCACGTTTAGAGATTAGTTTCTTTCATGAGACTTAGAATCGGGATGAGCGTACTACAGATTAAGTGACTTTATAAATTGATGTATTATCCATCACAGGCAAAATATAGGCAACAGAATGAGGTATATTGTAATAAATAAATAATTATTATAATTCCCTAAAAATATATTGAGTATTTCTGTGTTCAAAGTCATTGAGTGAAGTAACTTTTAAGCATTTTATCATCTGAGCCTCACAAGAACCCTAATAAATCATTTCCATTTCATAGCTGCAGAAACTGAGGTTCAGGGAAATTGTATAACTTGCTTAAGGCTGTCTAGATAGAAAGCAAAATCACATCTTGACCTGCACAACTCCAGAATTTGTATTCATAACTGTAACCAAATGAAGGTTCTTGTCCTGTCCCATTAGCTGACCGAAATAAGATGGATGCCACACCAACAGTTGCAAGGAAAACAAAAGTGGAAATTTATTGTTTGCATAAACAAGGAGCAACTGGGGCCTAGCAGCCAAAAGACCATGCGCTCCCAGCCCCAGGGGAGCTTGGAGCTTTTATGTCCTCCAGTCCCCACAGGACAGGATTGCTACCCAAATCTGACGCCCCGTCCTTCCCATGTCCATAACTGGAGATTCAGGTACTGAGTCATTTGCAAAGGAAGGGAGCTTTCACTTTGCAAATGGCCTCTGGTGCAGCTGTGTGCCAGAGAACATCTTCTTCTCCTGCAAAGTTCGAGTCTGGGGTCAAGTTCAGGGTCACGGCTCTTCAGGTCCTGTGCATGCCCTGAAATCTTGGTTTGCGCCCATCGGTGGGATTTGGGAGCCAAATTCAAAACCCGGTTAGGGCCCACTTGTGATGGGGCCATACTGCAGTTAGAAACTGTGGATTGGCTGGCTGTGAGGGGGGAACTGCAGCGGAGTAGGGGGAAGCCTCCTCAGTGGCTTTGTAGCCACTATTCTATAAAACCAGGGAATCCATGGTTTTAGTTAAGAGAAAGGTTCTTTGCTCTGTAGATATGGGCATATGTTTCTTAAATTTTTTTTTTTACCTCCCTCTTTGTCGTTAAAAATTCTTTACCAAGTGTAATTATGTACTCTCTGAACTATGGGGCAACAAGATTTTTGCCTGCCTCAATCAGAACAATCAGCACATGCAGTAGATAGCTAGGGGTCAGTGAAGAAGTGGTAGCAGCCACTCCAAACTGGGGATCTGTGGATGTGTTTTGGGAGAAGGGAGATGGGTGAGAATGTGGGAGAGAAGAACCAGTGACAAAGGAAGAGCACAGATATATATAGTGTGTGTCCTAACCCACTACACACCGTACAGCGTATGAGGGTGGAGGGTCCATTTCTACGTTTGTAGGTGATGAATCTTCCTCTCCACGGAGTATTGATGGGGCTGGGGTGGATACAGTATGAAAATTATATTAAATGGAGGTTAAAAAAAGGGGGGGGGAGGAAAAATGTATTGCTTTTTCTGCTTTGGATCTCTGGAATATTTCTTTAAAGACACCCTATGATTTATTTTCTGATCCTTTTTTTCCTTTTGGGTTTTTTTTTATTTTCCAAAGTTCTTAAAATACTGTGAGTCTTCAGGACATGTGCAAATGTTTGTCACAACCAGGATTATTGATGGCCAGTTAAACTCATGCTGCCTATTTTATATATGTCTTCAGGATGCTTACGTTGGCCATGCTGTTTTGGTGATAGATTTCCACAGACATAATTTATATCCTGATGAATGTATTGCTTGTTTCTTTTTTGCCATTTTTAAAACACTTACCATTTTAGTCCTTTATTGTGCCATTAGATTCTGAGGCAGCTATTCTAGGAATAGTTTTCAAAAATACTTATGTATTTAGCATTTTGTGGGATCAATTTTTCATTGCATTGTCTGCAGCCTGCACTTCGTCATCATTAGAATGAAAAACTGCCTAAGAACCTCATTAGTTGTGAGGATATGTTGTGTTAGGCCCTGAGGTGGGTCTTTTATTCCAAGAATTAATAAATCTATGACTCAGTTCTTTACAATACTGATAAAAGGAGCCTGTGAGTGGAACTAGGAAAAGGATGACTGGCAAATGATATGGCCAAGATGGATTAAAAAGTTCCATAAAGTGTCCTACAAACAGAGGATGATAAATATTCTCTAATGCTTCCAGGCTTTAAGTAATTCTCGGACAAGAGTAACCAATTTTAATACTATGCCAAGTAAAAATGAAAGAGTAGGAGAAGCAGACAAGTGGAAAAAAATTCCCTGAGACAAATGTTCTTTTTAAAATATACACATACAATTTATATGTTAACATATATGCACCCATTATATAGTGCCTGCTGGTTTTTCCCTGATGTTAATACTCTGACACAAAATCAGACAATCAAGTTTGAAAATGAAACATAATCCAGTTGGCAGGTGATTTATATGTTGTAATGGAGAATTGACTATAGAATACAGTCTATAGACACAGTCTATATATATATGTATATATATGTATCTCTCCATGTTTAAGAAATGATCAGTAAGTAAAAGCAAAGAATTTTAAGGGTTTGGAGGAAATGGTGAGAGACATGTACAAACCATGCTGTTGGCAGCTGGAAGCCAGTGGCATTGTTGTAGGTTATTTGTTACAGATTATTTATTTGACATTGTTCTGAAGCACTTTATCACTCATATTCTAACATGTATAAAGTACTTAAATTATGTCAGGCACTGGTGAAAACTAGGGATTATCTTGTCATCACAATGATTTGGTAGGTAGGAATGTACCTCATCATTCCATAGATGAGACTACTGAGGTTTATGGAGGTTAAGTTTATGGAGCTGGTTTATGGTGAAAGCAGGATTTGAACTCAGGATTCTGACTCTAGACTCTGTGCATTTAACCCCTACACAATAGTGACTGTTTCTAATTTTTATAAGTACAGTTAATGCTTTCTATACTCTAGTAGGCATATAATTTTTACTGCATAAAAGTTTGCCTTCATAATTTTGTATTTCTTTATATGGCTGATTGAAGAAATATAGGGTAAAGTGAAATTTGGAGAGGGACTCAGTAGCAGGATTGCTTTACTCCCCTATCATTCTTTGTTTAGGTTAGGATTGAATAAATGGTGCTGTTATCTGTCAGTTCTTCATTTTGCTTTTTTAAGCGTGGGGGGGGGGATTTATTTGCTTTCTTCCAGGGACTGCCTCATTTCATTTCTTGTCTTTTCAGCAAACCTCCTTAAAAGAGTTGCCTATAGCCACCTTCGTTCTTCTTATTCCTTCTAAAATCCACTCCCATCAGGCTTAGCTCCTGCCCACCAATGAAATTGCTCTTAGCAAGGCCACTATGACAGGCATATTGCTAGATCCAACCATCAGTTCTCAGTGTTCATCCTATGTGACATGTAAGCAGAATTTGACCAAGTTGATCCCTCTCCCTTACGTGAAATACTTTGTTTATTTGGCTTCATGTCATCGTGCTCTCTTGGTTTTATGTCCTATTTCTTGGACCATTTCCTTAGCCTCTTTCACCAGCTTCTCTCCATCTCCCCAAATTCTAAACGTTAGACTGTCCCTGGAATCAGTTTTTGAAACCCTTCTCTTTTCAATTTTCACTCATTCCATTGAGGATCTCAACCATTCTCATGACTTTTAATAACTTACATACACTGATGACTCACAAAATTCTGTTTCCAGTCCACGTATCTCTTCTGAATTCTGTATTCATTTAACCAAATGCTTACTCAGTATCTTTGATTGGATATTTAATAGATATTTAAAATTAGCATTTGCAAATCTGACACCCTGACATCGTCCTCAATAATAACCTACTCCATCTTCATCAATCCCCTCCTCAGTTGATGCTAGTTTCAGCCTTCAAATTGTTCGGATCAAAAGCTTTGGAGTCATTTTTTACTGCTCTCTTTCTTTCTCATCCTTTGTGTAATCTGTCAGCTAATCTTGTTGGCTTAACCTTAAAAATATATCCAGAAATTTATCATTTTTCATCAACTCAACTGTAACTACCTTTGTCTAAGAGACCATCATCTTTTCCTTGAGTTATTGAAGATATTCCCATGTTGGTCTCTGACATCCTTTCTAACTGTTCTTGCTTTTGCCCTCTGCTTTTCCTACACTAGCTTCTTGCTAGTCCTAGAAATTGCTAGGTACACACCCGCCTTAGGGCTCTTGTTCCTGTCTGTTCCCTCTGCATAGAATGCTCTTTTCTCCAGACACCTATTAGGATAATTCTTTCCAGTGCTTTAAATGTTTGCTCATATCTCAAATTCTTAATAAGGCTAGACCTTCTTTTACTAACTTATTTATTACTTCAATCACCCCCTCTGCCTGCCCAGTCCCAATTATTCTGCTGCAGTTTTTCATATTCTATTACCCCAAAAGGATTTAGCAGCCTTCATAGTCAGCTTCTCCCTGTGTCCCCAAATGTTAAATGTCCAAACGCCCTTGAAATCAGTTCTGAAAATTCTTTTCAGTTTATACTACATCTTTGAGGAACTTAGTAAACCTCATAACTTTCAATAACATATATCCACTGTCTATGTATTGCTCTATAGTTTTTTTGTGCTTTATCTGTCTTCCTCCAAAGGTAATGAAGTCCCACAAAGGCAGGTATATTTATCTGCTAAGTTCACAGATATACCTCAGGAGACTAGGACATAATTTAGAACAAGGTAGGCACAAGATACATTTTTGTTAAATGATTGAATAAATGAATGTGTTTAGGAATGAATGAACTAGCTTCTCTGCTTCTGCCATTGTCCCCCGTTCAGTCTAGTTTCATAGCAGCCAGAGTGATCCTTTAGAATGTAGGTCAGATAATTTCACTCATTTGCTCAAAATGCATGACTTCCCATTTCACTCATGCTAAAAGCCAACTAATTCCTCACAGTGACCCATAAGGCCCTGTGTGACCTGCTCTTTTCCATTACTTTTGTGACCTGTCTTCCTCGTGGATCTGCCCCACTTGTTTACCTCAGCAGCCATAATAAGAGCTGCAGGTCCAGGTATCAGGCACTCTTGCCTCAGAGTTTTTGTGCTTGCTGTACTCAGCCTGCCTTGATCACTCCCTCACTTCTTTTACATCTTTTCTCAAAGTTATCTCAAATTCATCCTTGCTCCCAACTTCTGTTTCCTCTTTTCTTCTTTTTATTTAGCCTTAGTCCTTATCCTCATTCAGCATAACACCTATGTTACTTCTTTGTTTTATTTATGACTGACTCTTTTTGAAGTCTCTGGGTGGTACACAGGGTTAACATGCTCAGCTGCTAATAGAAAGGTTAGCAGTCCTAGTCCACCCAGAGGCACCTTGGAAAAAAGGTCTGGTGATCTACTTTCAAAAGGTAGTCATTGAAATCTCTGTGGAGCACAATCTTCCTCTGACACACATGGGATTGCCATGAGTTGGGATTGACTCCAAGGCAACTGGTTTTCCTCTGGTCCCTCTAGAATATGTTCTATGAGGGGAGAAATTTTCTTTTATTTTACTGTTTTGTTATATTTTTATTGAAAGTATACACAGCAAAACGGGTTCTCACTTAAGAATTTCTACACACATTTTTTCAGTGACATTGGTTCCACTTTTCATATTGTGTCAATGTTCTCATATTTCTGTTCTAGTTGTTCCATTCCCATTAACTTAGCCTCACTTTTGTCCCCCCTCCCACTCCTAACCTTCCCATCCGTGCTTTAGAGTGACTGTTGACCATTTGGTCTCATATAGATAATTTTTCCCCAAAAGAGCTCAATACTCAAGGGTGACGTTCTTTACTTTTTGAGCTAACCTGCTATTTATTAAAATGTCACTTCAGGGGATAGTTTCACTTTAAGGTTTAAAGAATATGTCAGGGTAATAGTCCAGTCTCAATGGGTCCAGTAATTCTAGATTTTTTGAGAATCTGAAGTTCTATTCCATGTTTTTCCACCTTTCTATCAGGATTCTTCTACTGTGACTCTGATCAGAACATTCGGTAGTGGTAGCCAGGCACCATCTAGTTCTTCTGGTCTCAAGGTAGAGGGGGCTGTGGTTCAGGGAGACAGTTAGCCCTGTAGACTGGTTCCTTCTCTGATTCTTAGGTTTCCTTCTTTCTATTTTGTTCCAGGTGAAGAGAAATGGATAGTTCTATCATAGAACGGCCACTTTCAAGCTTTTAAGACCCCAGGCACTACTCATCAAACTAAGATGTAGAAATAAACTTTATGAACTATATTATCCAATTTGACCAACTAGTCCCATGAGACTATGACCCTAAGTCTTCAAACCAAGAATGTTAAACCCATGAGGTGATTGGTTATGTCTAAGAAGTATCTGTATCTGTAGCCCCTATTTGTTTATATGTATACAAGAAAAAAGATGTATTGGTAAATGCTATGTTATATATAGGAGCCCTGGTGGTGCAGTGGTTAAGAGCTTGGCTGCTAACCAAAAGACTGGCAGTTCAGATCCACCAGCCGCTCCTTGGAAACCCTATGTCGCAGTTCTACTCTGTCCTTTAGTGTCACTGTGAGTCGAATCGACTCGATGGCAATGGGATTTTTGGCTTTATGTTGTATATAACCTTGCAAGAACAAAAATAACATATTTTTTCTTTTGTACAAATTAGTAGCGTCAGTTACATTTGTCAAGCTGTGTATATTCCACCCACATTCAGTGCTACCTTTCCCATCACCATAAACAAAAAGTGACTAAAATCTAGAGAATGATTCCCCTTCTTCCCTCCTTACCCTACCCCCGGTAACCACCAATGAACTTGGTCTCTGTATATGTACCTATACTTGTCATTTCATGAAAGTGAGATCATACAATGTTTGTCCTTTTGTTATTGTCTTATTTTGCTCAGCACAATATCCTCCAGGTTCACCCATGTTGCCAGATGTTTTAAGAACTCATTTTTCATTGTGGCTGCATAGTGTCTCATTGTATGTATATACCACATTTTATTTATACATTTATGTGTTAATGGGCACTTAGGTTGTTTCCATCTTTTTGCTATTGTGAATAGAGCAACAATGAACATAGGTGTGCATGTGTCTATTCGTGTCTCTTTCGCTTATTATAGATTCTCAATATTTCATAAAGTAAGAGATTCCTGTTGAAAATGCTGAAAGCATGTTGCTTAAGTGCCAGGGAGCTAGATTAGTGATGCATGCTGAAGTAAAGGAGTTATTTTTCATATCCCAAGCCAAATCTGTGTAGCTTCTTCTGAAAATAGTGAAGCTAGCTAATTAGGCAAAGGCTGATTTTCCTGAATAAATTGACAGTGGCTGCATGACTTGGCTGGCTAAGAGCCTTGAAACCCAATCTCCAGAAATCTTTAGTGTCGGCAGTACGGTAGGATCACCAATGTTTATTTTATAGATACTTTGAGAAAAGAGAGCATTTAAGTATGTATATCACAATCTATGCTACACTATTACCATGTCTCATTGCTTCCGTAGAACTTATCTAATTTTGCTTAACAGAGCAACTTTAAACAAGTTGTAAACTATCTCGTGTCTCAGCAAAACGTTGAGTGCATTTAAAAGAAAAATACTACTTTCAGAATTGGTAAGTTTAAATACTACTTTTTTCCCCCAAATATACCATTCTTGCTCAACATTGAGTATTAATAACCTCCATAAACTTGATAAATAAAATGTAGAAAAGAAAATATTGCTTAATAATCATCCTGATTGAGGTTCAGCTGAAAGAGCATATGGTTTGATTTGGAAGAAACTTGATTGCAATGTGGTCTTGGCTGCTCCAGGAATCTCCTGTGTAAAATGGAAATGTAAAACCTATTTCATAGCTTCTTGTGAGAAAATAAAAAAAGAAAGGCATTCAGTAAAGTCAGATCCCTTCATTCATTCTTTCCCCAAAGAGTGCTAGCCTTTTTTCTTGATTTCCTTTAACAAGTCTGTAAGAAGGCAAGAAAGCATTTTTACCTTCTTTTTAAACAAAAAGGGCAGCATTTCCCAACTTGTGTATGGTCAGAAATCAGGACGCAAATCAACATCCAAGTTTTTCTGACTTTGGTCAACATGGTTGGCACCAAACTACACTGCCTAGTCTGTGGTTCAGTTAACGCAATTTATCCGTCTATCATTATATTGTTGTTGACAAAATTCAATAATAGTTGGAGTCTCCCAAGAGAGGCCATTTATTAATTCTTAAACTTTGTAGAGAGGCTTAGTTGCTCATGATACAAACAAATTAATAGATTATTCAGAGTTTGGTTTATTTTGAAGCTTTTTCTCTGATTTAATTGGAGTGGAAGCAAAACATTGCAGCCAGAATATTCCTTAGAAGCAAGAATAATTACACTTTGTCTCAGATACTTTGGATCTGTCATCAGGAGGGACCAGTCCCTGGAGAAGGACAACATGCTTGGTAGAGGGTCAGCGAAAAAGAGGAAGACCCTCAATGAGATGGATTGACACAGTGGCTGCAACAGTGGGCTCAAACATAGCAACGATAGTGAGGATGGCACAGAATCAGGCAGTGTTTCATTCTGTTGTCCATAGGGTAGTTGTGAGTCAGAACCCACTTGATGGCACCTAACAACAAGTGAAACATTGGCTATCGTGAAATTGTGTGTGTTTATCTGTGAACTTGTTAGGAAAATTTTTTTGAGTTATTATTAGATGCAGTTATCTTAATTGAAATCAGATAGGCTGGTTCCATCAAATCGAGGTAAATCTGTCTTTTCTTGAAAACACCTTTGTTTCGTACAAAACATAAATTCTGCTAATATCTTAAGAGTTTTCTAACTCATAATGATAACATTTCCCTGAAAAAAAAATTTGTTACTTTCTGAAATTTTCAAAATAAACATATCCAAAGAAGATGCACTTTCCTTCTTTCTTTTTTTAATGGACTTTATTTTTTAGAGCACTTTTACATTTATAGAAAAATTGAGCAGAAAGTACAGAGAGTTCCCATATACCAACTTCTCTTTTGACGAAGTTTGCCTCCTATTATTAACATCTTGTATTCATGTGCTACATTTGTTACGGTTGATGAACCAATATGTATTTTTTTATTTTGTTGAGAATATACACAGGAAAACATACACCAATTCAACCGTTTCCACGTGTACCGTTCAGTGACACTGATTATACTCCTCGAGTTGTGCGGCCATTCTCATCTGAGTTGTTCCATCCCCGTAACAAACTCACTGCCTCCTAAGGTTCCTACCCAATCTTTTGAGTCACTGTTGTCATTTTATCTGATGAACCAATATTAATACATTATTATTAACTACAGGGCATAGTTTACATTAGGATTCACTCTGTGTTGTGCAGTTCTTTAAGTTTTGACAAATGTAGATCATGTGTCCACCATTATAGTATCATACAAAATAGTTTTACTGCCCTAAAAATGTCCTGTGCTCCACCTGTTCATCTCTTCACCCCTTCTCCTGAACCCCTGTCAACGACTAGAGTTTTCCCTTTTTTAGAAAGTCGTATATTTGGAATCATACGGTATGTAGCGTTTTGAGACTGGCGTCTTTCACTTAGCAATATGCATTTAAGTTTCCTCCATGTGCCTGGGTGGCATAAATAGTTAAGTACTCAGGTACTAACCAAAATGTTGGTTGTTCAGACACACCCAGAGGTGTGTCTAAAGAAAGGTCTGGTGAACTACTTCTGAAAAATCAGCCATTTAAAACCCTACGAAACACAGTTTTATTGTGAAACACGTGGGATTTCCATGAATGGGAATCGGCTCAGTGGCAGCTAGTTTGTGTCTCAATAGCTCATATCTTTTAAAATTTCTTTTTATTGCTGAATAATATTCCATTGTATGTATGTAGTCCCTTTTGCTCATCCATTCGCCTATTGAAGGGCATCTGGCGTATTTCCAGTTTCTGACAATTATCAATAAAATTGCTATTAAACATTCTCGTGCAGGTTTTGTGTGGACATAAATTTTTAACTCATTTGGGTAAATGCATAAGATTGTGATTGCTGGATCACGTGGTGTCATGGGTTGAATTATGTCCCCACCGGAAAAAAAATGTGCATATTAACTTGGTTAGGCCATGTGTGGTTGTCCTCCAGTTTGTGATTTTCCTATGTGTTATAAATTATAATCTCTGCCTGTGGTTAAAAAGGATAAGGGTGGGATCCCTGATCAAATAAAAAGGGAGTTTCCATGGGGTGTGGCCTGCACCACCTTTACCTCTCAAGAGATAAAAGGAAAGGGAAGCAAGCAGAGAATTGGGGACCTCATATTTCTAAGAAAATAGCACCAGGAGCAGAGCGCATCCTTTAGACCCGGGCTCCCTGTGCCTGAGAAGCTCCTTGACCCAGAGAAGATTGAGGACAAGGACCTTCCCTTCCTCTGGAGCCAACAGAGAGAGAAAGCATTACCCTGGAGCCAACGCCCTGAGTTTGGAGTTTTAGCCTACTTTACTGTGAGGAAATAAATTTCTCTTTGTTAAAGCCATCCACTTGGGGTATTTCTGTTATTGCAGCACTGGATGACTAAGACACATGGGAAGACTATGTTTATCTTCGGAAGACTTTGCCAAACTGTCTTCCAAAGTAGCTGTGCCATTTTACATTCCCAGTGGTAATGAATAAGATCTCCTGTTGCTCCACATCTTTGTCAGCATTTGCTATTTTCAGCATTTTGGATTTTAGCCAAACGGTAGCTCCTGGTTTTGAATCGCAACCCTCAAATGACATATGATGTTGAGTATCTTTTCGTATGCTTATTTGCCATCTGTATATCTTCTTTGGTGAGGTGTGGCTTCAGATCCTTTGCCCACTTTTTAATTGAGTTGTTTGTTTTCTTATTGCTGAGTTTTAAGAGGTTTTTTTTTTTTTAATGTAAATCCTTTATCAGATATGTGTTTTGCAAATATTTTCTCTGAGTCTGTGAGTTTTATTTTGATTCTCTCAACAGTGTCTTTTACAGAGCAGAAGTTTTTAATTTAACTGGCATTCAGTTTATCAAAATTTTCTCTTGTCTATCATGATTTTGGTGCTGTATGTAAAAATTTATAGCCAAACCCAAGGTCACCCTAGATTTTCTCCTATGTTATCTTCTAGAAGATTTATATTTTCACTGTTTACATTTAGGTCTGTGGTTCATTTTCAGTGAACTTTTCTTTTTTTTTTAAAGTTGTAAGGTTAGTGTCTAGATTCAGTTTTTTTGTATGTGGATGTCCAGTTGTTTCAGCACCATTTGATGAAAAGAATATCCTTTCTCCATTGACCTGCTTTTGCTCTTTTATCAAAGATCAGTTGACTATATTTGTGTGGGTCTATTTCTGGTCTCTCTATTCTGTTTCACTGATTATTTGTCTATTTCTTTGCCAAAACCATACTGTCTTGATTACTATAGCTTTACCATAAGTCTTGTAGTCAGGTAATGTAGGTCTTTAAACTCTGACCTTCCTCAGTATTGTGTTGACTATTCTGGGTCTTTTACCTTTCCATATAATCTTTGGAATCAGTTTGTTGATAGCCACAAAATAACTTGCTGAGATTTTGACTGGAATTGAAATGAATCTGTAGATCAAAGTGGGAAAAATTAACTTCTAAATAATACTGAATCTTCCTATCTGTGAACATGGAATATCTCTTCATTTAATTAGATCTTCTTTGATTTCTTCTTCCCTCCTTTCTCTGTATAATGTTCTATAGTATATAGCCTTTTTTCTTTAGTTCAAATAGTTACTATTTATATTTTTACATCCACTTGATCCCACAATGGATTCAAAGCAACTTATAAAAGTGTATGTAAAATGAGAGGATAGACTAGTAAAATGAATCTCTAGGAAGAGAAAATAAGTGCAGCTAAAACAAAAATCCTGGAGTAAATAATATTAGCATACAGAAATATGTGATTTAGGAAGGCTTCAGAGTTTATGTTTAGCTTTCTAAAAGCCAAATCAAATAGAAAACTAAGATGAGGCATGTAAGTCACGGTATCCTAAAACTAAATAAACACATACACACATAAAAGAGTTAATAAAAGAGAACAAATACAAATTTTCCAAACCCAGAGACCTAAGAGGAAATTGTCCCACAGATGCTCAAAAAGCAATCATACTGTAAAGTGATGATTTTCTCAATGGCACCCTCATGAGTTCAGTGGCAGATTTTTGACATCTCTTTATTGTGATGTCTTTTAGTGTGGTTTCACAGAAAATTGTAAAAGTGCAGTTCTGGCAAATTATTTATAGATCAAAAGAGATTTCCCATTGGCAAAGTGCTTTTTCTCTAGTTTTATTTCATGGAGTCGATTAATATTTTATTATCACACAAAAGAATGCTCCTATTGGGGTTTTCATATTAGCATATCTACTACTCATCACAGGGAAAATCTGACTATAGGGGTTTTCAGTAATATTTTAGCTTAATTCATGTGGAGATGTTACTGGAATTAAATATATATATATATATACTGCAATCGATTAAAATTTTGTCACAAAATCTCTAGCAATATGCATCTTACATTGCAAGCCTCTCTCAGGAATTGAAGCAATTATCTTGTGAGATAACAAAATTTCTTATTGAAAGCACTGATGCCATTTTAAATATGTGATATAGTTTCAGACCCTAAAAATATAAAACAATAACTAACAGCCACATAGAGTCTGCGTTGTCATCTAGTAGAGTCACTAACATCCTGAGGCCAGTAAATGAGGAATCAGCACTGCCTAAAGGATGGAGCACGGGTGGCAATGGCGAGGAGCTTCAGGTTTGTCATTCTAGTACAGTCATTTGGCACCTCATTTTCAAATGATAAACTGAAACAATAGTACTTCAGTAGCTCACTCACTTGACACTCTTGGCGGAGGAGTCACAATCAGAACTCCTTTCAATCAAACCTACGCAGTGTTGGCTCCGGTTCTTAAATGGGGATGTGAGGAAGGAGAGGTCCAGCTGCTTCATAATCACCATTTCTCCATCAGCATCCCTCCAAAGACATCCCAAACAGATATGGGATTTAAATTAAAAGAAGTTGTTGTTAATGCCAGTGTAAATTCAGGATGAATCCTTTCGACTCCTGTTTCTCCCCCCTTCTCACCGGCCTCTTCACTCCCTCTCGTGCACCTCTCGCCTCTCCCCAACCAGGCTGCTATTCCTAAGCCTCTCTCTTTTCCCAAGATTCTGGAACCATCAATGGCTATAATTTTAAAAACTTCTTGAAAAATTAAAGATTTAAAGACTTCTAAATCTTTTATAAAATTCCAAGAAATTTATTTACTATCAGGCGCTGGCATTATTTGATTTCTAGGCATTTTATGCCTTCAAATTAAAAAAAAAAAAAAAGTATTACACATGCCACGATTATTTCAACTTTAGGACAATTTGTAGATGTTGACAGTCCCGTGAAAATATTTGCTTACAATAAAACATGTTCTTTGTTTATGTAATACTAATTGCAATTTTGATTATGCTAAGCTTTACCTAATAGGGAACATTATCAGGAGATCGTAAATGCTGCTTGGAGTGATATAGTTGGAGGATTTTTCCTCCTCAGTAGCTGTATGAGAGTCCTTTAGTTACTACAAAAATTTGACCTACATTCTATTGTTTAGATAGTACATTAAATTATCCACTGAAAACATTTAAATACTAATTCATCTGAATTACTATGTGGGACAAAAAAGCCTATGCTGCCACTCCAACTTAATATTTTATTACTTTGCATAATAAAATAGGGACACTTATTTACTTATTCATCGAGGTTGTAATTAATTATAAGTAATGATTCTTCAGTATTTCAAGTCCAGAGCCTGGCAGATTTAGAGAACCACTTGACTGTTGGCTTGCTGGAAAATGAAGGAAGTGGGAGTGAAAATTTTCTTTGTAGCGCAAGATGAATTTGGATGGGAGGGACAACAAATACTTGCCAAAAATGTGGGTCACCCTGAACACAGATGGCTGTAGCTGATAGAGTTGTCTATTATAATTTTTTTCTTCTCAGCACTTTGAGTGTGTATCAGTATATTTATAGTTAAATGAAGAATTTTTGTTGCCCGGCAACCAAGAGAAATACATTCAGAGAATCCATTTTTGTTAACAACAACAACTACAGAAAAATGGTGCTGGTAGATGGCGGATGATTGGGAGGGCAGTCAGTGGTGTTGTTACTGAGTGGTAGTAACATGTGAGCAGAGGTGAACTTCCAGGAGAGAGGCATCTGCTATACATGTTTTCTTAATCTAAATTTAAATACATCACATTACACATTTACTTCTCGGCTTGTCTCTACTTTCTGCCTGAAATACTATTTGAAACAAATAACCTCAGTAATTGTATTATATTAGTTGATAACTTTTTGTATTGTACAAGGTAAACATTTGAAAAAGTAAAACTCTAATTTGACTTTTATTTTCATGCAAATTTAATATTTTCTCAAGTTTTTAACCTCACTTAAAGGATTTAATGTATTCTTTTTCAAGAAGTTCTGTAGTATCCTTAATATTGAGCGCAGTTTTGCAGTGCACGGTTATATAAACACAAATTTGTAAGTCAGAATAGTTTTATTCAAGTCCTGGCTCAACCCTAGCATGCTGTGTGACCTTGAGGAAGAACCAAAACTTCTCTGAAACACATCCATTAAGTTGTAGAATTCTGTTTACTTTATTAAGTGTTGTGATGAAAATGCCCAGGCCACAAAGAAGTGCAGATTTTCTAAAGGACTGTTTGGTTTAATTTATTGAAGTGCTTTCAGTTACTTACTGCTTGTGTGGTCTGGAATGCAATGATTGAAGAAAAAAATGTAAACATTTACTGGGCATGTAAATAGCTACTGTTCTAATAAGAATTGTGATGACATTTCTAATGATATTATGGAGATGGGAAAACAAAACGAAACAAATTTTATTTCCTAGTTTTCAGGAAATTATTAAGGAAGCACATTAAAAATACCTCTGTGGTAATTTTATTCATTATACTGTAAGAAAAAGAAAAACAGTTTTAAAATGCCAGTGACTAGTGAAGCAAAAGACATTACTAAGAAAAGTTATTAGCTAATACAGAGAAATGGATATGGTTTTAAAATATTGGTTTCACATATAATTTAAGTAAATTGCAGGGCTCTTTTTAAATTTTAATATAACAGAAGGCTAGATGAGTATTCTCCAGTTTACAGACTATGCTTGAAAAGGCTGTCAAAGACTGAAGTTATTTTTAAAACATAGGCAACCCACTCAAGAAAAACAATAAAAACAAAAGTTTTATTGTAAGTTAGGATAAGCAGGTTGCTAACAAATATCCCAGGAACTTGACTTCACGATGTATTTAGACTGTAAAAGATCTTTATTTCATTTAGCAGAGACAGACCATTACGTACTCCAACTAATGTGTGATCATTGTATGCATTGCAATTTTATGAGTTCACTTTCTAAGAAAACTTATTATGAAAACTACCCATTTTATTCGTACTCTTCTGATCAAAGGGTTTTCTTTGTGTTCTAATTGAGGGAATGGAATGTGTTTATTTTGATTTGCCCTTCTTTTGGCAGTCCATGGTATATTCAGTGTTCTTCATGGGAAATATTCTGTTGTGATTTATAAGGTTATTTATTTATTTATTGTGCTTTAGGTGAAAGTTTACAGCTCAGGTTAATTTCTCATACAAAAGTTCATACATATATTGTTTTGTGACATTAGTTGCAATTCTCACAACGTGATAGCACACTCCCCCTTTCCACCCCAGGTTCACTATATCGGTTTGACCAGTTTCTGTCCCTTCCTGCTTTCTCATCCTGCTTTTGGACAAGAGCTGCCCATTTGGTCTCGTATATCTGATTGAACTAAAAATTTAGCACATTCCTCACATGTATTATTTTTTGTTTTATAGTCCTGTCTAATCTTTGTTAACCCAGAAATGAGATCGTTCCCGAGATCCATAAGGTTTTCATTGTCCGATTTTCAGAAATAGATCACCAGGCCTTTCTTCCTAGTCTGTCTCAGTCTGGAAGCTCTGCTGAAACTGTCCACCATGGGTGACCTTGCTGGTATGTGAAATACTGGTGCTGATAACGTCCAGCATCACAGCAACATGCAAGCCAACGCCGTACAACAAACTGACAGAGAAGTGGTGGCTATAAATATAACTATATAAATTACTGTATACTGTATACATACATAACTATATTTAACTATATATATTTTTTTGAGGATTCATGTTATTCATGTTATTGCAAGTCTCCCTTCTCAGAGTAAGTGATCAGAAAAAAATCTTGAATTCAAATATAGCAAACCATTTTAGAGAGGCTACATGGAAAGTGCAGTGGGAAGAGCAGGACTTTTGATTCAGATACACTTGCATACAAATCATGACCTGTCTAATATTTCAGATAATCAGTTACCTCTTTTGTGAAATCTGTTTCACAGAGCTGCTTATTAATAAGTACACCCAGGATACTCATACAAACTAAGTATCAGTTCATTTCTCTCCCCCCTTTACATTTGCGTAAATGCTAATTTTGCTCTTTGATCAGGCAAGTAGCAAGGACATAGCACTGGACACTCATCTTTTCATCCCTGTCTTTTACATGAGGACAAGCTTGAGAACTTTCCTGGGGTATTTAGGATTTTGGTTTTCTTCTGAGATGGAGGAAGGGTGTGAAAACAGAAGTGATGTTAACTTTTTTCCTGGCCATTTGCCCAGTTGTATATTTTCGCCTTGCTAAAATCGTGGTTCTGCAAGTTATCATGCAGGTAATAACCCAGGCCTTCAAAATGAGAAGGAATAAATACTAGAGTTTTTTCCTCATATTTTATTGTGAAAAATTTGTTTGCTTTTGTATCCCCTCGCCATCCTTTCTGACTTTCATTCCAGTATTCACTATACCAGACATAGTGTTGAGTTGTGGAATTCAAATTTGAGTAGTCCAGATTTATGCCCTCAAGGGACACTCTAATAGAAAGATAAACATCACAGAAACCATTACCATAGAATGTAGAAGATTGTTGTAATGAAAAAATTACCTGTATTGTACATAGGAAGAATCAGAGAAAAGTAAGCAATATCTAAGGAATCAGAGAAAATTTCACCAGTCTGTTTATGTTAACTGATTTCAACCAAATGAGATTATTTATCCTACTTAGTTATGCACTCTTTTGGGTTTTGTTCATAATAAGAGTTGGTCTGCATATTTTAAACTATTTGAAATAAAATAATGTTTTTGGTCTGTGAAACAATACTACCCTTTATTCTTATTCTGCTTTTAAAATATTTGATAGTGAAATATCACTGTGCCATCAAATGGAATCTGATTTAAAGTGCACCCATCTTGGACCTCATCGAAGGGATACTGTAGTGCACTTTGGGCTAAATCTCATCACTCCTTCTGTGCCTTCCCTTTCCTTCCTGATTTAACACAATCTCTTTTGTAGTGCACAGAGGCCCTGGTGGCACAGTGGTTAAGCACTCAGCTGCTAACTGAAAGGTTGGCAGTTCACACCTCCCAGCTGCTCAGCAGGGGAAAGAAGTGGTGGTTGGCTTCCCTGAAGATCGTTTTTGTTAGGTGCCATCGAGTGGGTTCCAACGTACAGCCATTCTAAGCATAACAGAATGAAGCACTGCCAGGGCCTGTGCCGGCCTCACAACCACTGTTGTGTCTGAGCCCATTGTTGCAGCTGCTGTGTCAAGCCATCTCGTTGAGGGGCTTCCTCTTTCTCGTTGACCCTTTACTCTGTTAAGATTACAGCCTTGGAAATCCCATGGGGCAGTTCTGACTTTGTCCTGTAGGGTCCTTGTGAGTCAGAATCCACTCCTCGGCACCTGGTTAACGCTGTCATGCTACCATCTCTGCCCTTAAGAACTTCTTTTGCCCAAAGATGCCACAGAGCATGTTTATATTTGATGACATATTGTATATCTTGGTCAGGAAATGTATTTATTCATCTGTCTTCAATTTTTTTTTTTTTTATTTCTGGTAATAATTGTTAAACAATAACAAAAAAAAAAACCCAAACCCACTGCCATTGAGTAGATTCCAACTCATAGTGACCCTATAGGTCAGAGTAGAACTGTCCCAGAGGGTTTCCAAGGAGCGGCTGGTGGATTCGAACTGCTGAACTTTTAGGTTAGTAGCCGAACACTTAAGCACTGTGCCACCAGGGCCCCAGAGGAGTTACTAAAACCCTGTTAAATAAGTATTGAACAATAACAGCAAATACCTCTAAAATAATAAAAAACTAACATTTATTAAGAACATTGTATATGCTTATTTAATTCAAACCTCAAGACAGTGCTATGAAACAGTATTGTAATTACCGTTTTACAGACAGCAAAACTAAGGCTTGGAGAAGATACATTTACTCCCATTTGGTCATATAGTTAGAAGATAGTAGATCTGGAATTTAACTCCAAAACAGATTCTTAACAATAGCACATTTCGACTACAGTTTCTTTCTGATAAACCTGTAGGTATGGAAACTTTCTCCTTCTTCTTCTTCCCTTTTTTTTTTTTTTTTTTAGGAACTAATATTTCCAATTTACATGGTAATTATTGGTATAATTTTATATGTGTATATGGCTTAGATTTTTTTTTTTAATTTCACTTTAAACTTCTTTTGGAATGAGTTATAAATAAAAAAATAATTTGAGTGCAGAAGCAGGATTTATTCAGATGAATCTGAGAAAAATACTCTTTAAGATATTGTTGGCTCAGACAAAATGTTAATTTAAGAAAAGATATTCTTCCACCTATCTTTTCAAGGGCTTTTATTGTTCCTATTTTGTACATAGTCAAATTAAGCAAAATTTAATCTTAAAAAATCCATTTCCATGTGGTGATGTATCATTATAGTTTGATTTGTCCTCAAAACTTAATGTACCTAAGATTTTTTTATGTAGATGCTTCTTTAGAGTACAGATTATTTTTCAAACTGTTTGGGGGAGGTCTATGGAACATGCAACTTTAACAAGTCCCCCTAGTGATTCTCATGCAAATAGCTCACAGAGCACATTTTAAGAAACCGGTCTTCTTTAGCAGACTGTGTTTTGTATAGTAGATTAATCACACATTTGCAAGTTTGGATACTCGTCTGTGAAGTGGTACATGTGCGGACCAACACATGGAGCACTAATGGATAGTCAGTTCTTCTGATTTAATAACTACTCAAAAATACTATAACAATTTGGCATTAATTGGCAACCTATTTCAGGTATCTGTAGCAATTAATGAAGTAATAAATGCAAGATAAAACTACAGTTACAAAATAAAAATATACATTGTCCTTGTTATTGATTCAGTAAACTCTGATAAATGTATTATCTCTATCTTTCATAATCTTACACTGGATTCTAGAAAATTATCTTTAAACATTTACATTTATTATATATTTAGACAAAAGATGAGAACAATAGATTTGTTAGAGTAAATCAAACTTTGATTCAAGCTACTTAGGAAAAGCAATATTTCAGGAAGGTATGAAGAGAAAAAGAACAATAAAGAACTGTGTAAGGTCTCCAGTGTAAGGAATGGCTTTATGAGGCATCCCTAGGGTAGTATATTTAAAATAAACAAAAATCATAAGGATCTTCTGCTTGGAATAGAATGCGTGAAGTGTTTTAAAGAGTATTTGAGGTAGCCTGAGGCAGCAGGTATATGGGAATTTATGTTACTCTTAGAGATATAGATATAATAAAAGTAAATGATATATTATGGGCTTTATTGATTTATTGGAGTAAGCCCTTTAATTTTCATATGATATTAATTATCTATTTTGTTCTATTATTTGTAGAATTGTTATTAGTATACAGTCTCAAAGTGTTTATTTCCGAAGTCTTCTAAACATGAAATCATGAGTGGTTTACCAATGCCCATTTATGAGAAAATTGGTTAATGATTAATAGAACATTTTTCAGTTGTTGGAACCCATTCTGTGCTCAGTATATCTTTTTAAGTTCATGGCATATTGTGTTATGCAATGCCTTTTAAAAGTACCGTCCATTTGCAGATCAGGTTATAACCAGCAGCAATCAAAATACAATCAATAAGCTATAAATATAACATTCTGTATGTAAGAGAATAAGAGAAAACTTGTAAAAATTGTAATTAAACATACTTGAAACGCATGCCTAGCCATCTGGAGCACTTCTGATAACATAAAGATATTTTGCATTTTAAATAAAGGTTTCTGAATTCAATCAGAATCCTTTTGTACCTTTCAAAGACATTGATGTATTGAGCGTATGAGTGGCTTTCCATCTTATAGAAGAGATTAATGATTGCCTAAATGCCCTTTTATTCCTTCTTTTAATAAAATAGAAACATACATTCCAGCAAAATGAAGTGTTGGTGAAAGTAAATAATGCTGAGTATTTTACTTCAACAATCCGCCAAATAATACAAAATACAAATTCTTCCAAGTATAATGTAATGCTTGGCATTAGTGAATGTCAAATGAATGAATGAATAAACTTTAGATTATCTGACTATATTACATACCAGTGATCTCTGTGATACACATAAAAGAATACTGTAAAGCAATTCTAATTTATGATGACAAGCTTCTAAAAAAATTAGCATGTCTATTGATGTTGATAAACATATAGAATCGAGCAGACCTGGCCTTACTAATGTGAAATGATTGAAATAAAAACATTTTGGAGAGTGGAAATTTTTATTAAGTTCAAGTGATTATGAAATCTGAAATTAAATTTGCTATTGTTCTGACTGTAATAGCTCCTGGTATTTGAATTTTTTAGTACTATTTTTTATCAAGATCACAAAATTATATAACTGAACATTTTAATTTATTATTTATAGTAAAAAATAAAACCTAGACCCAATTCTGCAGTGGACTATTTCTGTGTAAAATATTCATAGGCAGTTGTCATCAGAGAAACATATATTTGTCGTTTTTTCTTTAGAACACATGGGAATCTCCATAGCCAAATATACTATATGGCTTTATGTAACTACATGTACGCAGGTTTGGGTAACAGAATTATGAAGAAAACAAAAACAAAACAATTTTAAGGGCTAGCAACAACACCCTGAAAACTCAACTTGACAGTGACCGAATTTAAGCTATTAGGTCTTTATTGGCTAATGAGAAGTTCCTTTCAGTGACTGACAGTTATATATTCTGAATAAAAAATAAAACCACATATTTCAAAAATGCCTTTTGTGTGTCCATTAAGCTTGTCTTATGAAGTTGACTCTTGTTAAAATGTTACTTATCTTATAAAATATATCGATTAAATTCACCAATAATTATAATTATAGTTTGATTTTACTTTATTTATCATTCTAAAATGAATGAATATGAGAATTGCTGAGTTCCTTCTCTGATTAGGTTTGTATAAGAAACATGTGAATTGCTAGAAATAATAACTAAAATTATTCTTAATTAAAAATATAATTTTGTTTCACTGATTCTTACCTCGAGCAAATGCATTCTCAGAGTAGGCTATAATCAAAAAATATTTATGAAATTGTTACATGATATCTATTTTATCTAACTTTACAATGTGCTGTGGGGTTTAATGTAAATATATCTAAATTAAAAAAAAGTAAACATTGTAACGTTGAGAGCATGAGGTATGTACATCATATATATTTAGAAAAACATTTTTAGGTTTAGCATATCACTTTTTATTTAATGTACAAAAGGTTTCTCTCAGTTTTTTTAATGTTAACGTAAGAATTTAGGTTTCTGTATTTTTACTTTTTATGGCTTCTGTTATGTTTTAGGCTGCTGAGTTTTCTGTCTCCATTAGATTTTAAAAATGTCCTTAGCTGTACTGAATGATGGCCGTCTTATCTTATGTTTCTGCCTTCCTGTGTCAGGCAATATATTTTGATCCATATTATAAATCATTTCAATATACTCATAAAAAAAACTTATTTTCCTTAGTAGTCTATTTAGACTGGTATGCCAAGTAGTAAGGACAGTGTCCAAAGTTTGCTAATTAAATTATTTAGCAATTACACACACACACACACACACACACACACACACATTCATCCACTTAAAAACTATTGAGTTCTTTGATGATAGCTTATTTTCTTTTCATACTTTAAATCCAATGATTACATGATTGCCATTGTGCTTTACTTTAGATTAGGCTCATGAATTTCAACTATAACCTTTTTTTTCCCAATAATTTTCTCATCTATTTTCTTACTGTGAATGTATTTTTAAATATTAAAAATGTCTAAAAATAAATAATCACAATTTTATGTGTTATGGCTGACATTTAAAAATTCCTTAGATGCTGTGATACATATTCGAATGTTATTCTTCATAAGAACAACTGATCAAAGAGATAAACCAAATTTTATACTACTCCATTGCTAAAAATATTAAGATGCTATATAAAACTTCAGTGTATAAAGTTTTAGTTCTGTTCATTTGCGCTGCTGTTATCATATTTCATTTTTTGAAAACAGCATCATTTATTTATCCATTACTCTACTGATGAAAAAACAAAGCTCTCAAATGGGTTGTTTCAGAGTCCTAATGGATCAGTGGTATGAAAATTTTGAGGGAAAAAAAGAAAAACATGTAACATCTATTCACTTACTCTTTTTAAAAAAATATTCAGAGTATAGATACTTTTTATTGCTCGGTTATTACATTAAGTCAGTGTTTTTAAACACAGAAATGTTCCATCTGTGTACATTCTTTTGAATAACAAATCAATATTTGTGATTTTGAAGTTATAGATTGGGTTATAATTAACTACACTTGCCAATTTTAGTTGTATAAGTCTTTAAGTTACTATATAGCAAAAGCTCTGCCCAACTTTAATCTTATTTCTGCAGAAGTTTCATAAGCTTTAATGATTAGTTTTGCAGTTTTCAATTCTCTCCAGTGGTTTCTTTGAAAACAAATCCGTGGTTCTCATAACAAGGCTTCTGTTTTTTTTTTTTTTTTTCTTCCGTAAAAACTGAGATATATCTTAAATTCTCTGGTTCTGTTCTTAGGCATAGTGAGAGGTTACTTACTCACTGTCGTTGACAGGTGGTCTTTTTAGAAGCTACTTAGTGCTTTTTCCCAGTTATGTGCATCTATAACTCTAATGGTTTGAAAGCAATTGTGTATTAAGTTTCTGGTCCAGGGGGCTGGTTATGTTAACGCTGCCGGGGCTAGAATCCAGAGTGACAAGGCCAGAGGCTCCTCCCACGTCACCAGCCTGCCCAAGTTACCATCCAGTTAATGTCCTTCTATTCTTTGACCCCTAAATCAGCCAAGAATTCTCATTTGATTTGTAGTTCCTTTTGGTAATAAAGTTATTTTGATGAGACTGTATTTCATTTCTTAACACAGTATTATCAGCAGTGTTTAATGATTTTAATTCTTAGACTTTTTAAGCATATTTTTTTAAAGTGAGTTTGAATATTGACTACCTTATGTGTACACAACTTCACTGCTCAATAGTTTAAAGATAGATATTGACCCTATCACCATAGAAGAGAAATGGAGCAAAAGTTGTGGGAAGTTACACAAAACAGGTAATCACATGATTAGATGAATTCAAAATGGCTTTCTGGGAAGGAAGTTGATCTTGGATTTACGTGAATCACTAAACATAAAACAACAGCAACAACAACAAAACTAGGCATTTTCAAATACAAAATCAACCCAGGACAGTGGAAAATGAGGACCAGGAACAGTAACTGAGGTGGCGACAGGACAGTGGTGTGCAGTAATAGATGAACTGGTAACAATTTAGTTTGTGATGTGAGTTGGAGGAAACGAACAGAAGTGTATTAGGTATTATGTGTTTTCCTTCTTTTTTGTAATCTCATGCCGTGTTATTTACACTGTAGCTCAGTGCTACAGTGTAAAAAGTTCTTAAACATTGAGCAGTGTTGTAAATTTTCCCAGAACGTATGAAAGAGGCAGTGCTCGTGGGTTTTTAATATGATTATCTGAACTATAAACTTATTATTTTAAACATACTGTACTTTAAAGTCTCCTTTTCTGGGGTGAATGAATCTTCAAATTACCTGGAAAAAATTCCGAAGCAAATTTATTAGATAAATTATTCTATTGTTTGTGATAATCGATCAAACAGCAGGCGCACAGTGAAACTAGGAGGCCTCGTGCCATTTTAATATATTTTTCCCTGCAAGCTCACTCACGTAGAAACAGCCCATTAGTGCCCTAAGTTTTCCTCTCCAGAAACTTCTACAGCACCCTGCAAACCCCGGTCACCATTTTGGAAATACCCATTACCGTGCACAGTGTAGCTTCTTTGCAGTGCTCGTGCTGATGGCCATGATTTACCTTCCCTGTGTGGAAAAGTCCTTCTAATTATTCACTGTTTAGCTTAAGAACACTCTTGTGAAAAAATCCTCAGTTGCCTTCCAGGTAGAATTAATTAGTCCACTCTCCTAAATTCCATGACATTTCTTTCACCCCGCAAATTAAGTTACCGCATGGAATTACCGTTACTTGGATTTCTAGCCTCTGGAACCTGATCATGTCCTCTTCCTTCCTGCTGTAATTTTCACCTATGCCTGGGTCGTCAGTATCTACAATACTGCCTGCCAACTAGCAAGGCTTAGTTAAGTGTGGAGGGAATGAATGCATTGAACTGAATTGAATAAATGAATAGATTTTGCTTTTTTGGTGTTGCTGTGGTGGTCATTTTCAGATTATTTCCCTCTAACTTTTAAAGGTACACGTACACTCTAGCCAGAGTCTGACTTGCTAACAGAAACAAAGGGCACAGTTTATTTAAAGTCCTTAGTAGCTAGCGGTTTCTTTTACACATTGCACGTGGACTCTAATGTTTGTGAAACTGGTGAATTGAATGAATGTCCAGGTATCTTCTGAAGAAACAGTGAATGGAACAGGCCTTGCTCCTGCTTAATCATCATGACGCTTCTTTTACATTGAGGAGAACAGTGTTAAGAAAAAGAAAAAAAATCTTTGTAACCAAAAAATAGCGGGCAGTTAACCGAGTGTGAAGTTTGCCTTTTCTGTGCTGCTGGTTTGGCAACTATGTGTTTGAAATGACACCGATGCGCTTCAATTTACTCTCTGTTAATCTGCTGCTTACAGCCCCAGAGAAATGTCTAAGGAACTGCTAAGAGCCACTAAAAAAAAAAAAAAGGGAAAGGTGGTTAAAATAATATGTATTATTTTCCTTTTAGTAAATTATTTTACTTTATTTTTGGGGGGAGGGGATTTTGTTGATGTTGTTTTATTACCATTTCAGTTTAGCACCTCTTGATGATCACCTTGGATACCACAAAAGGAAAAATGATACACAAATTATATTATTTTCCCTTCACTTTCCTATTAGTAGAGAAAAGCATAACTTTTTTTATTCTTCTCTCTGAAGCCCATAGCCAGGGGGCTTGGCTTTAGTAACACTTAATGATTTTTCCGTTCTCCTAAATATTGTTCTGGCTTGAATTAATGCCCTTGGATTTGTATTTGCATGTTGACATTACTTTTTGGGATATACTTTGATGAGAAAGACACGACGTTTTGAAAAGTAGTAGTTTACACAGCTTGTCTTAGTAGGTATTGGTAGAGTATATATATATTTCGCCTTAAGGTGAAGTATTACCTACATTTTAAGGGAATCTGTACATACAGTGCTTTCAGTGTTAACCAGGCAGATTTTTCCCAGCTGCCCAGTCAGAACACCCTGTATTCAGTGTCACAGTGTAGCTGAGCCCTCCTCATCTGTAGGAGATCAATCTCTCAGAGAAGTCAGGGAAGGTTTTCTTATGTAATTGGCCTCCACAAGGCCCTTAAAAAAAAAAGAAACGGTTTTAGTGGGCCTTTAGACTTTGAGAGTTTTTCACTTTGTTAGCCCAAACACTAAAACCTTGTGTCTTTTAACACTGATTAGTGACACTTTAATAAAGTCATTTGAAGTTCAGTGGACTGAATTTTCCAACTTTTCTGATGTTTCTATGGTCACAGCAAAGCAACCGGTATCGAAGCTTGTATACAATCTTTTAAATGCAAATCTCGGAAAAACTGTGTGTAATTTTGTGTATCTGACTTCAACGCTGACTGCAAAATGTGAAGGGCTAAAATAAAAGCATAGCAGTTTCTTCTCTCTTGTTTTTTCAAGTCCGGGTGTAGTAAGGGGTGGAAAATGGAGGAGTTGTCACTTGACTAAACTTGGGTCTTTGAGGATAAAAAATTTGCAGATAAAAACTTTTATGGCTATACTTTTTTTGTTTTGTTGACACGCCAGTGGGGAGAAAACCTCATTTTCTTCCACATGGTTAGATAATTGTAGTGCGATCTCTTGAATGAAAACTTTCCTCGAGATAGATCCCTGAATTTTTTTTTAGAAGTAAAGGAAAAGTATGTCCAATTGGCTATAATTAAATCATGCATGGTGAACTCACTTTGGGGGATTTAATGCATTTTGTATTGGATTGCGACTTGAGTGAACATTTACAACACGTGAGAATGGGAAGGATGAAAAATTATGGTTGTCTTTTGGCTCACAAGAAGCCAAGGAGGCAGGTCATTGACTTGATTTTCATGGGAAGACTGACTCTAGCCTGCTCGCATATTCAGGGGCCTCACAACCTGGTATTGACAGCCGCGGTTTGGGAGTGGAACTTGCAGCAGCATTGTGTCATGGTTTGTTGAGGAAAAACAAGGGAAGATCTAAAACAAAGCTGTGAATGGGAACAGTAATCCTTGTGTCTTGAAGCTGACTGACTTTTCCCCTTTAGTGCTTCGTGAAAGTGTTATCCTTTTCTCTAAGTCTATACTGTGGTAAGAGAAATATTTAAGTTATAATTCAGTGACTCTTGGGAGTCGAAGCACTTAAATTCACTCAAAGGAAATAAGATTGGAGCAGTGAACTGCAAATGCCTTGAGAAAGCATGAGCCTGTGAAGTAGGCCCTGGGCTAGTCAGGGTACATCTAGACATGCTAATTCTTAAGATTCAGGTTCGTTTTTTTTTTTTTTTTCAAAATTAGTACCCTTGCATATATTTTGTTTTTCCAAATGTTGATATCAGTAAGTTTGGATAATTGTATAATATATTCAGTCACATAGGAAAATGTGGCTCAGCATTTAATTATTGACTTAATGAATTGTAGAAAACATTTTATTTTTTTTTCTTGTATCAGTTTAGTTAATCCCTGGATGTTTTCTATGAGTTTATGGAAGTGAAACAGAACTGGTATAATTTAGATAGGATTCCATACCAAAAATATCAATATATTCACTAGGGACTTAATAAATTCTCCTGTTTAACAAGTGAGAATTTCAGTAAATTATGATAAGGTAGAGAGAAACTAGTGGCTAAGGGTGAATACAGAGCTTCTTTGCATTTTTAATGAGTAAATATATTGTGCAATAATGAAAATATTTACTTTTAATGAAGCAGTCTTATGAAAACTGACAAAAACAAAGGTGTTCTTTGAATTCTTTATTACTGAGTTTTCCCTTCATCGTATCTTGTGAGAATAACTAATAGAAATGCTTTACTTCTTCCTGTAGCTTTAATGAATGAATATCAACCACAGATATATTTTCAATCATATGATATAAACTATATATTACATGCTTACTAGTATGTATGTATATATTGCATACATACTTGTCTATGTTAAGAAATTTGGAAGATAGCTACCTGGCAATCGACTAGAAGAGATTCATATCTGTATCCATATTTGTGCTCATTGCAAAGAAAGGTGATCCAACAGAATGCAGAATACAAATATCATTAATATCTCACATAAGTAAAATTTTGCTGAGATAATTAAAAAATGGCCACAGCAGTACATCGACAGGGAACTGCCAGAAATTCAAGCTGGATTCAGAAGAGGACGTGGAACAAGGGATATCATTAATGACTCAGATGGATCCTGGCTAAAAGCAGAGAATGCTGAAAGATATTCACCTGTGTTTATTGACTATGCAAAGGCATTTGACTATGTGGATCATAACAAATTTGGATAACATTGCAAAGAATGGGAATTGCGGAACACTTAATTGTGCTCATGAGGAACCTGTACTTAGAACAAAAGGCAGTCATTCGAACAGAGCAAGGGCCTACTGCATGGTTTAAAGTCAAGAAAGGTGTGAGTCAGGGTTGTAGCCTTTCATCATACCTATTCAATCTGTATGCTGAGCAAATAATATGAGAAGCTGGACTATATGAAGACCATGGCTTCAGGTTTGGTGAAGGCTCATTAACAACCGGCAATATGTAGATAAAACAAGCTTACTTGCTGAAAGTGAAGAGGACTTGAAGCACTTACTGATGAAGATGGAAGACCACAGCCTTCAGTATGGATTACACCTCAACATAAAAAAAAAAAAAAATTTGAGTGGACTTGGATCCACAGTCAAGCCTATGGAAGCAGCACTCAAGAAGTCCAATGACGTATTACAATGGGCAGATTTGCTGCAAAAGACCTCTTTAAACTGTTGAAGGCAAAGATGTAACCTTTAAAACTAAGGTGCACCAGACCCAAGCCATGGTATTTTCAGTCACCTCATATGCATGTGAAAGCTGGATGATGAATAAGGAAGACTGAAGAAGAACTGATGCCTTTGAATTATGGTGTTGTCAAAGAATATTGAATACCATGGACTTCTAGAAGAATGAACACATCTACCTTGGAAGAAGTACAGCCAGAATGCTTCTTAGAAGCAAGGATGGTGAGACTTTATCTCACATACTTTGGACTTATTATCAGGACTGACTAGTCCCTGGAAAAGGATATCATGCTTGGTAAGGTAGAGGGCAGTGAAAAACAGGAAGACCCTCAACAAGCTGGATTCACAAAATGACCACAACAATGGGCTCAAACATACCAATGATTGTGAGAATGGCACAGGACCGGGCAGTGTTTCATTCTGTTGTACGTGGGTTTACTATGAGTTGGAACCTACTCAATGGCACCTAACAACAATGACAAACATACACAATATATAGTATATATTCTCTCTATACATATATGTTTATATATATATCATTCATAAGATTTAGTGTACATAATTTCAATGGTTTTATATAGGGATATGGATACATAGACTAATTAATAGTACTAATTTAAAATGATACAACAAAGAGTAAATGAAGAAAGACCAGGAAAGCCAGTATAGAAACATTTTTAGAAGTAAAAGTAAATTTCAGTAGAACTTCCAGTGAAAAAAATAGTCAATCTTCTAGAACCGTTTATGTCTTTCACTAGTAACTTTTCAAGTTTGTTGACATTTAAAGAGATGGCTTCTAACTCTTAAATTAAAACATTCATTTTGAAAAAGAAGATTTGTATGAATATATGTTTAATATATAATTTGAATATTATATGTCAAAATATATAGCATGAATAAAATAAGTACCAATAAATGCTAGTAAATTTGTATGGATGCTTACTTTGTTATATTTGTTAGGGTTTGAGTCCATTGTTCACCATTTTAAAATAATAACCACATTTATTTTTAAAAATCAACTTCCTTAAAATGCCAGTAAGATTTTAGTATTTCCTAAAATTTTGAAAAGACTCAAGTCTTTATAATCTTTGGACTTCTGGGATATATGGCTGAAGTTAACTGACTTTTCTATGTGGATATGTAGACAATTCACTTCACTATTTTAATTGTATTTACCAGTTGTTAAGAGTTTACAAGAATAATCATACTGAGGTTATATAAGAGCCAGACCACTGCATCAATGACTTGGGATTCCCAGCTTTGAGAAGACTTGCTACACATCAATGTTAAATGAGCTAGAAAGATCATGAGTTTTGAAGTCAGACGGCCAGGGTTTAAGTTTCAGCTCCCTCAGCCAAAGAATGAATTCTGTGATGTCAAGAAAGTTGCTAAATGTTTCTGATCATAAATTTCTTTTTAAATAAAATAATGATACTAACAACTGCTTCATATATTGATTATGTCACTTTAATTGGTTACTATAGGTAAAACACGAAATGTAGCAGTTTTTATATTTAAGCCATATATTTAAGGAATTAATTGTCTATAACATAAATTGGAACACATCCTTTGATATTATAAAGTGGCCCAATGAATCATAACTTCGAAGGCCAGAGAGCATCACAACAACATAGCAAAGTGCCCCGTATCTGCAATACAGTGAAGCTGTATGTCAAGAGTGTACTGTTCAAGAGAGTGAGCAGCCCTTTCTGTCCTCATTTGTCTTGATGATCAGTGTATCCCCAGTGTGGAGCCCAACACCTGACACCTAGAGTGAAATCAATAATGATTCATTAGGTAAGCAAATCAGCAACAAGGATAAGGGTGGGAGAAAACTAATTAATGTGAAAAATGTATTCTAATCGAAGATTGCACAGTGAAGAGGCTGCTTTTTTATTGTAGTAGATATATAAAGTAATAATCGCAGAGAATATCTACAGATGATCTAAGTAAAAATTTAAGCTTTGAACCATATGATGGTGTCTACATGGATAAAATGACATTGAGAGAGTTGTATTTTACTTTTAAAACAAGGCATTTTTTTTTCTCCTCAAAGAGGTATTCTTTATTACAATAATTAAGTTTAAGATGATTTATATTAAAATGATCACTTCTAAGAGAAAACCGCAGACGTAGTTTACATTGCTAAGGAATATGGAGGAATCTGATAGTTACATATAGATAATCTATAGATAATTCCCTGAAAATAGCAGTTATTTTCTGAAATCCAACAAAATTCAGGGAGAATATTAGAAACTAGAATAATACATACAATATAATATATAATGTTGTGTATAGTTTTGGTTACTACAATTTAGAGATAATGGAGTGCCGAAAAGGAACATAAATTATCTGTAGGGGTTTAGAAGACTATAAAGGCAATAAAAAAAAATTAGAGCTCTTAAGTCACGGGAAGAAAATGAAAAGGCATTTTTGTTGAAGTTTATAAAATGATGTAAAGCATTGCTGGAACTGGCATTTGTTCAGAATTTCCCAGTATATTAAAGATAATGGCTAACACTTGTAGCTTGAAAGACATGTATTTAGAAAAAAAATTATTATATAGTATTTTATTATATTTACTCTATTATGACATGTTACAGATTGAATTTGCACCAATATCACAAGAGATGAAAAGGGTTGAAAGTGTAAGTTTAAAAGAGGTTTAAATTAGTTTTGAATTGTTTTCACACCCTTCTGCAAATGGCCCTGTGCTTCCACAGTCAAAGGTGGAATATTGAATCTAATGGATCTGAATTTCTTGCATTCTAGGGTTAAAGTTCATATGTAGAGATACTCATGGTGATTTAGGCAAACAAATAACAAGTTGAATTATATGTGTAATATGTACCAGGGCATATACGTATTCAGTTTTAAGTATATAGAAGGAGTACAATTGGAATGGCGTCTCTGAGTGGTACAAATGGTTAAGTGTTCAACTACTAACTGAAAGTCTGGCAGTTTAAATCCACCCCGAGGCCCCTAGGAAGAAAGCCCTGATGATCTGCTTCTGAAGTTACGGCCTTGAAAATCCGGTGGAGTGCCATTCTACTCTGCACTCGAGGTTGCCGTGAGTCAGAGGCAACTCGACGTTAACTAAAAACAACATTTGGAATATAATAATGTACTCATTTTGAATATTGTCATTTTGCTTGATATTCATATTTTCACATAAATTAGATACAAATTATATAAAGATGCATAAAATTTCATTTCAGAAATAACAAACAGATTTTATTAATTTTTATAAAGGTAAAGTATAATATATACTGATTAAAATCTGGCTTAGTACTATTCAAGGTGTTTCCATAGTGCCCTAAATTCAATGTGAGATTTCAGACATACATATTTTTTATAATCGCTGGCCAAATTAAATTTATTTTGTAACTACAGTCTCCTTTTTATGTGTGAATCCATTAATTTGAATTAAATTTGAGTTCAGTAGCTTTTATCCAATACAGCCAAGTTATTTGGTACTTCATAAAAATGCACATTTCACCATAATGAATAAATCTTTTATTTTATCATGGTTTTTCTTGGATAGGATAGTTTCTTGCAGCAACATAAAGAAACAGTAAATTTTGATTCTAGTAATTCAGTTTAAAGCTGGTTGAATGCTGAAGTCGTTTGGTTGTGTTTATCTTTGGTCACAGTTAGTGCTTTCTTTCTCTCCAACAAAATGAGAAATTTGAAGCTTTTTCCCTACTTGGGCAATGTCAACTCAAAGAAAACGAGAAGTCATAGATTTTGTTTTGGGGCCACAATTGCTGTGATTTTATCTTTATTTTTCCAAATTCAAAAATAAAAAATCATCTTACTTAGATGATCTTTTTGAATTTCTGTTACTTAATGCTGATTTTTTTCTTTTTTTTTAACAAATCAGTTTCAATGACTTAGTTTCTTGTATTCTTGTATAACCAGAAAGATCCAGTTTGGTCTTTGAAAGGAGTGAAAGACTAGGAAGGCCAGGAAGGAAGTGTGTGTCGTATAGCAGTGTTTCAAGTTGGTAGTTTTTGCTTTTGTTTACTGTGTTTCTCATTCAGTCTGAATGTTCCTATCAATAATAAGCTTTGGAGAAGCACCTTTGTCCCCAGAGCTGGCCTCCAGGAAGGCTTGGATCCTGACAAGTTTGGGGAAATGGGTACTGGCTGTCATCCATAGGAAAACAGAGCAAGTTTACAGAACTCCTGCTGGTTTCCTTGAAAGTCCTCCTTCCTCATGCACTGCAGTGAGCCATTTAACACCTTTAGGGACAAACACTAAGCAGAAAGATTTCTGAGTTTTCTATTCATCTTTTCCATTCAGGCAATCCACGAGTTTTAAAGAAGAATATAGAATCCTTACTTAAGGCAGGGTACTTTGTTGTATTCCCCACTCTTATAGTTTGGAATGAAGGAACCATTAAATTATTATTATTATTATTATTGGATTTGAGAAATAGGGATGGCAGTTGAGGGTTCTCAGGAGAATATTTGTGATTGAGGGTTTCGCATCATTCGCAGCCAACCAGAACTAGCGTTTGGTGGACTTACCTGTGGTCATACGACATGGTTGGTTGGTCAAGTAGAAGTAAACCTTGGTTTTTGTTTTTAATTCTGATTTACATCATCTCTCTGTAATTAACTTACACTCAGAGGCAAAGAATTATATTAATTTCTAATTTAAGGATTAAAGTGTTTAAGAATGCAAAGCTTGGTGCCACCATTTTGGAATTAAAATATACCAATGAAATACTAGGGCTATCGCTGATTCAATGATTACTTAAAAATGTTTGTCATTTTCTTATTGACTTTGGTCAAAGTGCTTTTTCACATTTAGTTTACAACTTTTAGCTACAGAAGTATTAATCATAAATAAATTAACAAAATACAATTTTGTATTTTTAAGAAATCATGAGTAGTGTGATAATGTTTGATTTTGTTCTGCTCTGTTGTCTTTTACCAGTATTTTCATTAAGAGATTATTTTTGCCTAGTCACATTATTTTTATCAGCCTGTCTGCAATACTATATATCTTCACATTTCTCTCTTTCTCTCAGAATAAATTCAATTTTATTACCTGTGCAGGTTCTCTTGTTCATATCAAAAGCTTTTAACTTGCTTCAGATGATAGCTTCCTTGTGCTAACATAGAGCACTGAAATAGATATCAAGCTAGGAAATAAAATGATTTTTCAAAAACCTTAAGTAAAAGTCAGAAATGTTTGTACAAGCTTTTGCCCTGTCCTAACCTGAGACAGGAGCCCTGGTGGCACAGTGGTAAGGAGCTTGGCTGCTAACCAAAAGGTTGGCAGTTGATTCACTAGCCACTCATTAGAAACCTGTTGGGCAGTTCTACTGTGTCCTATAGAGTCGCTATGAGTCGGAATTGACTCGACCGCAGCGCTTTTTTTTCAACCTGTGACAAAACTTCCATATTCAGAATTCTTCCTACCGTGAGACATTCATCCTAAAAAGAATGAGTTCTTCAGAATTCTCCGAAATTTCTCCACTTCCTACAAAAGTTCTTTCTACCCATTACTGTTGAGTAGATTCCCACTGTTAGCGACCATACGGGACAGAATAGAAGTGCCCCACAGGGTTTCCAAGGCTGTGCTCTTTACCGAAGAAGACTGCCACATCTTTCTCCCTCAAAGCAGCTGGTGGGTTTGAATCACTAACCTGTAGCTTGGCAGCCGAATGCTTAAACGCTGCACCATCAGGGCTCCGCAAAAGTTCTAGACTCCCCTCAATTCAGGGTAAACTCATTTTTAGGGATACAGCTTTGGGCATAGAATTTCATGCAGCAATTCATTTTCAGAAAGGTAAGTACTCCCTGTTGAAGCATTTTATATGGAAATTTCAACAAATAGTAGTAAATTATGCTTAAAAACTGTTTTATGAAAGGAGTTTAGGTGGTTTCAAGTAGATATTATTTTGATTTTTATGATTTCTCTAACATACAATAGTTATCATGAAGAATATTATACACTGAAGTGCTGTCCTTATATAGCATATAACTATGTGATTATATTAAAGGCAATTAAAACATTCTTGAAGCATTTTGATCATCTAGTGCAATGATTCTTAAACTATGATTTGAAGAGATTTCAAAGGCTGGGGGAAACTTGATCATCAGTACTTCTCTTTCTCCACCATTTTCAAATAGAGTTCCTCCAAGTTTAACCATTTTAAATTATTTCTTTCACCTAATATTTACCCTTAATATAATAAGTCATTTTTTTATGACTAAAAAAAGTTTGAACAGAATAGGTCATCGCTACATGTACACCAGCATGCAAGTTGCCAACAAATTTGGGAAAACAGAGAATTCTATAAATACTTTGTTTGACTGTCTTGTAAATAAAGATTTCTTTTTCGATTTTTATTTTTTAAGCCTATAAGTCAGTATTTTCAAGTACTTTATTTGTGCATATTGCCATTAGGATATTTTCAAAATAGGACTTAGGTCCCTTATTTAAAAAGAAAAAAAATTTTTCAAGATTGTTTTCCAATGTAACTGAGAGTAGAGATGCTTTCCTCTCTGAATGCTGCAAGTCTTCTTCTTTTCATGGCCAGTACGTTTAAGTTGCCCTTTAGTAGATGAAACAGGGACTTTCCTGTGTTTCTCCAACACCATGCGATCTTGGCATTGAAGGAATAAAGCCAGCATTAACTTTATAGGCCCATATGACTACATTAAGTTGTATCGGAAGGTATTAGCAAAATGATTGATTTCCATATTGCCCTGTCTTCAGCACAGTGCCTTGCACACAACAGGCATTTGATGAATGTGTTTTTAATTCATGATTAACCTTCTTTTGTATGGTAATGTTAAAATATAATTCCACTCTAATTTGAAGATGTTTTCAAATCCTTCTGAAAATGTAGCAAGATGCACATTTTAGAAGATGCAAAGGGCACCTTCTTAACAACTAATAAAGATTTTTAATGACCCAAACCAGATCTTCTATTTCAAGAAATGTTCAGTTCTGTAGAAAGTTTGGCATTCAGTCAGAATGACTTCTTTATTCAACCAGTTGTACAGTAACTTGAAAATAAAAACCAGCTGGCATTAAGTGATGATAGCCTACAGAAGTTTCACCAAAACATTACTTCATCATGAACAAACTATTCATTGCCTGTTATGCATCATTTCAACATCTGTCCACTATTGACTTGTCCATTTTTATATTGTTTGAGAATATGATGTGAATTAGCATTTTTAGTATTTTCTCTTTAGTTTAAAATTGTATTATGCCCCAAGTTGGAATCGGCTCAGAAGCAAGATAAGCGTGTCTTAAAGCAAATCTTTTTCTTAATATGTTTACCATCCTTTATCAATCTGTTGGTCTAAGCCTTGATGTTATCTTTAAAAACACAAATTAGTATTTGTCTTAAAAATGAAAGAGTGCTGTAACAGGGTCGCCATGAGTTGGAATCGACTTGACAGCAACAGGTAACACAGCTTATGGTTACATAGATTTGGAGAGACGTGAATCAGATTATCCCTCTCCATCTCTGTATCTCTGTGGTGTGTTTCTATCTCTATCTCACAAAGTAGAAAGTCCCAGTGCTGGTATTTCTTTATAAATGACATCTGTTGTTTCTAAATTGTGCCTTACATACAAACATCTTTATTAAAGTGAATTTTTTTTTTTTTTTTTGCATTTTAGTCTTAGAGTATATTAGTGACTGAAAAATTCCAGTAGAAGACTAAGTAAATATACTTTGGTCAGTCTATGGTTTTTGAGAATTTGCAAAGCCATAATCATAGGATTTACCCAAATGTCTCAGAGATGTCATGCAATTGATCATCTTTTCTTTAGAATGGATTCAATTTTAATCATCTTAAGAAGACAGATTTTCTATTTCAATCATCATAGCAGGAAGAAGGATTATTGTTATTCAAAAATCTTTCAAAAATGAGTGAAATTCAAAGGGTGGGAAAGTAAATACTGAAAGCATGCTATTTAAAAAGAAACAGAAATTGGTATTTATGTTTCAAAGGTAAAGGTGGGAAATGATATTGCGTTTCAAATGTTTTAGAAAAATACCGTAGACCACTATAACTAAGCTCATTTTATACAGTTTTGCTGCAGATTCTCCATAGGTCATAAGTGGGCAAATGCATTATCATTGTCTCTAATCAACTGGTCTTAAAATTAATGGAAGCTTTTTATTTCTAAAGGATTTTTTTTTTTATTAATGAACATTTTTTATTTATAACACTCAGCCTATATTTTATTTGCCTATGGATATAATTTTTGATCCAAATCCACAGGAATAACTAAGATAATTTGGGGTTACACACAGTCAACTTTCAAACTGCTATACGTAGACTTTTTTTTGTTGTTATTGTGATAGCCTGTTAATGGATTGTGATTATGTCTCTGCTGATGAAATATTGACAAAATTTTCACTCCCTTTTCATATCCAATGTATAATTAAAGTGCATACCAGGTAAGAAAAGAGAGTTCCAAGCAGATATAAACAGTGATGGAGTTAACCCTTCTCAGTCTGAAGAAGCCTGACCAGGGATAGAAATTAAACCATGGTGTAGTGTCCACAGATGCAGCTGAGAAATTAGTGCCAAGCCTTACATCCTCACACTGGAAAAATGCATGGGAATAGAAGACTGAAGGCAAGATCAGTAGGTGGGAGAGTAGTGAACGTATCATACAGGTGTTAATGAAAGGAACTGGTTGCAACAACTGGGCTAAAAGGAAAAGAAATCTGAAGTTCAGTGTTTATCGTGAACAGAATTTGCATCAAGCGTGGTATGCTAAAGGAGCTATTCAGTATGGTTTCTTAGACTTTCAGAATTTTAGGATTCAGCAGTATGGGAGAAAGTCAGACTAGTTTAACTTCAGCTGTACATTTATATCGTGGCAGCGTTTGCTATGATCCACGTATCTTTTTCCTTTAGGTACACACATAAAGAAATTTAGTACAGCCTCTACTTATTAATAATTTCAATAATTACTCTTCCAGTATCCCTGTGTATTATCAACAACTTAGGTTGTAATCTGTTTAGTTCTACAGGATCCTTCTATGCTGTATGTTGGATAAGAGTTAAAGACTATTTTAATGAAATAATCATTTCCAAGGAAATGATTCATAGATACATTTACTAACTTTCCATAATCTTAAGGGAGAAACCTGGGTTGTATGAAGAGTTAAGGCACTTGGCTGCTAACTAAAAGGCTGGAGGTTTGAGTACACACAGAGATGCCTTGGAAGAAAGGCCTAAAGGTCTACCCCCTAACAATCACACACAAAAAAAATGTTTTTTTTTTTTTCAGTCGTTGAAAATCCCATGGAATGCAGTTCCACTGTGACGTACGTGGAGTAGACATGAGTCAGAGCTGACTTGAGGCAGTTGGTTTACTGGACTGGCCTAACTCTAAAACACATTTACTCCTCTATAGTAAAGCTATTTAGTTAGCTAGCATTAACAGAAAAATTCAAGGGTACTTTCAGTGAATCGATATCCTCCACATATTTTAATATAACAAAATATAATAAAAATTCCTTTGATGCATCTTATTACAGAATGCACTGCAGGCCTGAATTTAAATGCGTTTGGGTAAATGAAAAGTAAAATGTGTTTCTGGGTTTGAGGTGATATGATGGAAAAACTGTCACAAACCTGTTTTGAATTTCAGTTCTTCATTTACCAGCTTATGCTCTTGGTCAAGTTCCTTAATTTATGTGACCTTCAATTTTTCTATCCCTAAAATGGGGAAAACACCCATGTTTAGGATTTTTAAAGATTAAATGACATAAGAAATTACCATACCTATAAAAATGTCTTTTATGATACAGGTGAAATATCTCATATCTTTATCTTATTTGCTTCCAATGATGTAGAGATGGTAATTCAATTGTTCTCCACTAATTAACGGACTCAGGTGAAAGGGGGAGGGGAGCTCTTTATGGAAGAGAAAAAATATCAAAACAAAACGTATGCCAGTGATAAATGATGATGATAAAAATGATTACTAGGATTTTTTTTTTTTTAGCAGATCAACTTGCTGTAGTACCTTTCAAAATCTGCCTAACGCTGATAAATAGGAGCCCATAGAATTTCTTCCTCTCCCCAGATATTTTTGCCTTAGAGGGTTTTCTCTGTCACAGCTGCATCCCCTGATTGACATAATAATATCCTGTGAGTAGCAGCCCTGCTGTTTGGATCATGTTTTGTTTTCTGTCAGCAGTGTATCACAAGTATTTTCCTCAGTGGGCTAAAGAGACCCTGAGTGGGAGGCCGATAAAAGCAGCCTTCTCATCATGCATCACTTTGAATGATTTCAAAGAGAAAAGAAACAGCTGTGACAGTGTTCACACGAGCCACTCAGGGTGGCCTTATCTTTGTAGTCTAACAATAATAGTACACTCCAGCCCGCATTCCTCAGCTCGAGAAGACCAAAGCCGCCTAATAGCCATACATTTTTTTTTTTCCTTGACATTTCTTAAAATTGGATCTGCGATAAAGGGAATGACATCTTTACCTCCCTGGGTCATTTATCTTCAAAGGAAACGGAGGGAAGTGCTCTTTATGGATTTATTACATGTCTGAATCAATATTTATTTTATGCAGATACTTGAACTAATATGTAACAGATTGGTATTCACATAAGCAATCTGAAGTGCTTTATTTGAATCGTTAAAGAAATGTGAAAATCTACGTCTGCAGAGGATCATTCGAGTAATACGATCTCTGCTCTAAAATTATAGATACAAGTTCTTATTTATTTACTTATTTTAGCCATTTTATGGGGCACGAGCCTCATTTGTGTATTTCAAGATATCCTATGTGGGAATTTTTTTTTCAAAAGTGACTGTCTAATACAAGCACATGAACTAATATAAGATCAGATAATATGAGTAGAATAAAAAACTGAGCCTAATACAATGCACACTTAAATGAATGTCATCACCGATATATGGATGACTGGATATTGCTCTAATTCTCCAAGAGTTCCATGTTGAGCATCCATGAATCTAAATAATAGGAAAATTAGTTCCCTGAGGCTGACTGTGTCTTAGCATTTCTTTTATTTTCTGCTCTTACTGTAGCCACCCCTCCCAGCACCTCCCACTATCTGCTTCCACATGAAACACATAGCAATCATATTGCATGAATAAAACGGAAAGTACTTCTACCATGTTTTGCGTAAAATGTAATAGAAGGGGGTAGTCAAATGAATGAAATAATAGCTCATCTGTTTACTCAACTGTAAAATTATGTGTTTCTGAGTTCCTGTGGTTTAAAAAAAAAAAAAGAGATTAAAACCTCTCAGGGGTCACAAGAGATGATATGGTAAATGTTAAGTGTGTTTCTAGTGAGTAAATAAATATGTCTGAATAAAGTATTCTTGGTTTCAGTTATTTTGATGAATTTGGACAGATGTACATTTCTTGATCTGTAATGTAAATTGCCATTTGCTCACTTAAATTGAAACAGGCTTTTCCTATAGAGCAAAAAAGATCAATAAAACAGGATCTGGGCTAGATTTATATTTTAACCTGGGCAGTTTTCACCCTTTTAAGCAATAATAAAAAACACAGAGGAAGCAAATGGAATTTTAATGGGAACAATTTTACTTAAATTTAATTAAATAACATGTATTTACAATTCTAGCTTTATTTGAAAACACTAGATTTTTCACACAAAAACACAGGAGATGTTATTTTACTACTCTTTCATATGGGTTTTACTCTTTTCACTAAGGGAAAACAAAATATTTTTATCTCTTCACTGCAGCTCCAATTTAAAGTCTAACAACTAAAGCATAAATTGTTGACCGCTACTGGCATGTGCCCTATGGATATATTTGAATTTTGGATTTATACACAGGGCTCAGCTCTTCCTCCTAGGGGGTTGTCATTTGCCACGGGTGCTCTTGTTCTTTGTGGTGAACAGCCTCAGAGAAACTCTTGAAGTTGTTTGTCAAGTTCCACAGATTAATGTAGTAATGGGGCCACAGATCCCTTCCCCTTCACTTATGAAAGGAATAGCTAGCTACTTCTTAGCTAGCTGTAAGATTATTTCCTTTTGCCCTTTGGCATTAGTTTCTTCTGTTGTCATTTGATCTTTACATACATATATCCAACTAGAGTTCTTTTAAGTAAGCCAACAAGGAGAGGGGAAACCCTGGTGGTGTAGTGGTTAAGTGCTAGGGCTGCTAAACAAAAGGTCTGCAGTTTGAATCCACCAGGTGCTCCTTGGAAACTCTATGGGGCAGTTCTACTCTCTCCTATAGGAACACTATGAGTTGGAATCGTCCCAGTGGCAATGGGTTTGGTTTTGGTTTGAACAACGAGAGGGGGAAAAAACATAATATTATTATGAGTGTATGTTTGGGAAAAAAAGGAAATGGAACTGCAGTTAATTGATACTGGCTTTTTCTTTCTTTAAATGAATTATGCTAAATTTAAGTCTATTTTTATAATGAAACTTATTAAAAACATCTCGCCTGTTACATTGTGAGATATATCATTTTTTATTACCATCGATGTCCATTTTCTGAGGATTTGGCATGGGGTTATGGACTTGGAGAGCCAAAATTATATCTATTAGAAGAAAGAGCAAATGGAAGTGGGAAATAAGGTCACTGATACCACTCTCTCTAGCATGCTCGTTCTAGGTATTTAATCATACAAAACACGACTGAGTACTTTACCGTTGTTTCATTTAGAAAATAGTTAATCATGCATGAGTAATGATTGCCATTGTTGACTTGTCCATATTAAATTTTTTGTGATTAGACTTGGCAGCCAAATACTCAACAAATAATAGAAGCAGCCCAAAACACTTATATAGCATTTACCAGGTTCTGTTCTAGCATGTCGATAAATATTAGTGCATTTAATGACCCCAACAGTCCTGTGAGGTTGGTACTGCTACTATTTTCAATTTCTCAGTTAGGAGCCTGAGTCACGAGTCATAGATAGTGTTGATTCATCTAAGGGATTAAGGCCAAATGTGAAAATTTTTCTTACTCCAGTGAATTAGATTACTTGGTAAATATCCTTGATTTTAAAGGATATTGTTGATTTCCTAATAAGGAAACCCTGGTGGTGTTTAAGAGCTACGGCTGCTAACCAAATGGTGGGCAGTTCGAGTCTACCAGGTGCTCCCTGGAAACTGTATGGGGCAATTCTACCCTGTCCTATAGGGTTGCTATGAGGTGGAATGGACTCAGTGACAACAGATTTTGTTGTTTTTTTTTTTTTTTTTTTGAATAAGTGAATCAGGAGTCTAGGAGGTACAAATAGTTAAACACTTGACTACTGACTAAAAGGTTGGCAGTTCAGATGCACCCAGAGGTGCTTCGAGAGACAAGCCTGGCAATCTGCTCCCAAAAGGTCACAGCCTCGAAAACCCTATGGATCAGTTCTACTCTGCACAAATGGGGTCGCCATGAGTTGGAATGGACTCAATGGCAACTAACAACAACAATAACTGAATTATCTGTGTTAGACTCTTAAGCTTGTAACACATACTGAAGGTCAACTTATCCCTTTTTTTAAAATATACTGGATTTATACAGGGGGTAGTCTAAGACAAAAATACTGCTTATATAGTCAAATTCAAATAATCTACTGTCCCATATTAGCCCTTATTAGGCCACATATTTGACTTTATTAGTATTGCTCTATTATTACTCCCTCAGGGGGTCCCCACTCTTAAGTCATTATTTCTTCACGTAATAAACTAATTCAGGAACTATTCAATCAAAACCTAGAATGTTCAAGCACCTGAGGAAGCACTTACTGTCCTCAAGGAGTTCACAGTCTAGTGGGGGAGATTGAGAAGCTGAGGGATAATTACAACGCGCTTACTATTTGCACCGAACAACAATGCATATGCACTTAATTATAGTCCCTCCCCTGACTATACTCACAAAACCCAATATGTCTTTTGGGGAGGGGAATACATCGAAGATTTAATGTGGAAAGCGTAGCCATGTTCATTTACACTTTGATATACTAACACAAAGATTATAAACACATTGAATATGGTTTGGTTATACAGATTCTAGGATATTTATAGATATGAATACACTAATATTTATTGTTTCGAGTACATTTTAGTAAATTTGGTGCCAAATTGCTAGCTACTGAGTTGCTGAATGCTTCATTTTTTTCCCTATAGGGCAAAGTTCGAGTCAATTAACTACAATGAATATGAATTAGATCTCAGCCCTTTCAGAGAGGTACTGTGATAGGTATTGGAGTGAATTCAGATAATAAAGCAGTGTGTCTGTTCTTTGGGATTTCAGTCTATTATTAGCTAAACAAATTACACATATGAAACGGTTCAGTATGATATATACTATTATGGAAATATAACAAGGCTCAGTGGGAATACAAGGAAGGAGATCCATCAAATTGTGGTTACTTGGATGGCTTGTGACAGTAAATGAAGGATGATGCAATTTCAATAGTTAGTGATGGAGTAGAGGACCACGTGCCCAAAAGACAGTTTGGAGGCATATAAAGTAGTTGTATTTGTTTCAAGCCTAATGTGGTGTACGCATGGTAATGATGGAAAGTGATCTAACAAATGTTTATTCAAAATCTGCTACATGGACAAGGGACTGTGATAGATGATATGAGAAGATGTGAACTCTGCCCTAATGGGGAGGGCAGGCACCTGGACAATTGTTTTTTAAACTGTAATTCTTGCAAACTTGGGAGTATCGTAAGCCACAAAAGCCAGCCACACAGAGACAAGGTTATTAACTTTGTTGACAGCACAGAATCTGACAAGAGGTGGTACTGTTTGATCTATGTTTTGTATACATATGTGTATATATGTATGTATATATATAATACATATACATATAACATATATAATTCTTTTCTAACTTTTCTGTTTTAAGAGTTTCTTTCAGGAAGTAGAATAGGAGAGATGTTGGGAGTGGAGACCATTCACATAGAAAATGTGATCATTGTCTCACCTGTAGTTGTCGTTGATCCTCTGTATTCCTGTGTCCTACTGTGGTCATGAGTTCCAGTGGTTTATTCTCATGTGCAGGTTCCAGGATCACTGGGGTAGATTTCACAAAATTAGTGGGAGAAAAGGACTGTTTGGCTCAGACTGGACTTCAGTGCCTTGGGTAGAATGTTGACCTGTTTTTGGTTTTTGTTTTATATTCTGTCATTTCCCTAACTGACCATAGGTGGACTTAGGATCAGACCTTCTCACTGAAGGTTATACTCAGTTTTGCTGTTAGAGTCTTCTCTTACCCTAGACTGCTCTTAGTTGTAGCACCTCTCTCCAGATTCATGACCTGGTAAGAATACTATGTAAGATTTGTCCATTGTTACTTCATTATATTAACACCTCTATTACCAGCATTAGGAAACCCTGGTAGTGTAGTGGTTAAGTGCTATGGCTGCTAACCAAAGGGTCAGCAGTTCAAATCCACCAGGCTCTCCTTGGGAACTTTATGGGGCAGTTCTACTCTGTCCTGTAGGGTCACTATGAGTTGGAATTGACTCTGTGGCAATGAATTTTATTATCAGCATTACTGATTAATTTTTGTGCATATTTTTCTTTTCTTTTCTCAATATAAATGTAGGCTGTATGTTTTCCTTTTAAGAAGGGAAGAGTCTGTAAATTCCTTGAGGGCAAGGGCCATAACCTATTCAGCATGATATTCTGAGAACTTAGCCAGTTGTCAGGTATACATTGAAAAATATTGGCTGAAAGACTAACTGGACATGTCATTATGACAAGAGTCAGGAGTATTTTATGAAGTTTGGTGATATGATATTTAAAAGAGAAATGATCTTCTTTTGATAAGAGAGTAATTATAGAATAAAGTTTCCCAAAATATGTAAGTGCAAAATCTATTAGAGAACCCTTCAGTTTAGAAGCTGCTCTAAAGGTGTACAAATTTACTGTTTGGCCATTATTATGTGTTGAATTCAGTAGGAATTTATTAGTAAAATATCCAAAATCACTATTGAGAACAGAAAATGTATTCAAGGCATATTTGTCTATGAATAGAGAACTTTGTCAAACTAAGAATAAATATAGGAGAACTTCTACTAAACATTTTTATTCAAAAGCCTGTATGAAGGGATTCCAGCTATTTTGATTATGTCAAAAAGGGAAAATAATATATATTTTTTAAGCTGGGCATTAGATGGGTTGTATATATAAAGATAGTGAAACTCTTCTGAATCATTAGGAAAATTTTTCCAATTAAGCAACAGGAAATTTCTCCTTTAGTAAAAAATAAATAAATAAGACTGAAATTATGAAATTAAATTTCATGGTAGTGAAAAAGCTCCACAAAACAGACTGTGTACATATATATGTGCCCTCAGATAGATTAATGGGAATGAATGTATACTTTCAAAAAAAGTATAAGTTGGAATCAGCAGCCATGTTCTCTGCTACAATAAAGCAATATATTGATAAAATAAGATATTCGTGTATAGGAGTCCCTGGGTTAAACAAATGGTTAAGCACTTGACTATTAGCTGAAAAGTTGGTGGTTCAAACCCACCCAGAAGCTTCTCGCAAGATTGGCCTGGCTATATGCTTCTGCAAGGCCACAGCCCTGAAGGTCCTGTGGAGCAGTTCTACTCTGCACACATGGGGTCACCAAGAGCAGAATCAACTCGATGGCAACTAACAAACAGTAACATATCTATCAATCTCTCGATCGATCGATCAACCATCTATTTATCTATGTAATTTCTTAGTTTGAGGGAATAAAATAGGAGAAATGCTAGAACAAATGTAAGTACTGTTGTAATATTCATATTCGGTTATGATTACTTCTGTTTTGCTCTTTGCTTTAAAGAGCACTGGGAATAGGATCCTAAAATTAAACTTCAATTTTAAAATAAACATATCACTTTACCCAATTAAATTGTTTTACTTTATTTTTTCAGTTCTAAAGCAAAAATACTATTTTTTATATCTTGTTTTGTTTGGAGAATTGCAAAGGTTGTGGACTGTTACTGACATTTACCTTTTACTTCATTATCATTGCTTAGTTAGCAGAGTCCCTGAGTAGTACAAATGGCTAATGAGCTTGGCTGCTAACCAAAAGGGTGGAGGCTTGAGTCCACCCAGAGGTGACTTGGAAGAAAGGCCTGATGACTTACTTCTAAAAATCAGCCATTGACAACCCCGTGGGGCACAGTTCTACTCTGACACATGGGGTCACAATGCATGGGAATTGACTCTTTGGAAACTGATTTTATCTAGTTAGCAGAAATGTTTACTTAATATTTTGTACACATATTTATATACTGATTCACCACCATCACCAGTTGCCATCAAGTCCATTCTGGCTCCTAGTGACCCCATGTGTGTCAGAATGGAACAGTGCTCCCTTGAATTTTTAGAAGTAGATCTTCAGGCCTTTCTTCCGAGGTGCCTCTGGGTGAGTTCAAAAGTCTAGCCTTTCAGTTAGCAGTAGAACACTAATGCATTAACGTTTGCACTCCTCAGGTATTCCTACAGATTGATAGTTCCTGGAAATCTTTTGATGCAAGTAACTCATTCAACAAATGCTTGTTTAGAACCCACTACATATAGGGTCACTACGAGTTGGAATCGACACAACGGCAACGGATTCGGTTTGGTTTATGTGTTAAGTTCACTAGCTGCTCCTTGGAAACCCTATGGGGCAGTTCTGCTCTGTCCTATAGGGTCGCTATGAGTTGGAACTGACTCAGCAGCACCTAACAAGTGTGGGAGCCCTGGTGGCACAGTGGTTAAGTGCTCGACTGCTTACCCAAGGGTTGGAGGTTCAAACCCACCAGCTGTTCCACGGGAGAAAGATGTGGCAGTCTACTTCTGTAAAGATTATAGCCTTAGGAACCCCATGGGACAGTTTTGCTCTGCCCTATAGGGTCACTATGAGTTGGAATCAACTTGATGGCAAAGGTTTTTTTTTTTTTTTTTTTTAAATGTGTTAAGTATTGAGACTCTAGATACTGGAGACACCACAGTAAGCAGAAGCAGTTGTTAATGATCCTCCTTGAAATTTGATTTTTTTCACTACTTCTTTGAATGTTCCCATTCTGTCATTCTCTCTGTCTCTCTATCATCTGTGTCTAATCTGTCTTCCATCTCTACAATATCTTTTTAGCAATCCCCCAGCTTCAACTGTCATGTTTATGTTGATGACTCTTTACTCTCTTCTTCAGTGTTGCATTTGGGCTAGCTGGAAATTTCCAACACACTTCAGTTCACCCTGTCCATTGAGAAAAATTTATTAACAAGGTATTTCAGTAAATTACAATGGCTTTTTTTTTTCTACAGCTGCTAACCAAAAGGTCAGCAGTTCGAATCCACCAGGCGCTCCTCAGAAAGCTTATGAGGCAGTTTTACTCTGTCCTTTAGGGTCGCTACGTGTCAGAATTGACTTGATGGCAAAGTGTTTTTTGTTTTTTTTAATATGATAGGCAGAAAACAGAGTACTTGCTTGCAAGCAGCCCTCTAAGGCATAACAATTGATCTCTATTCACATGGAGCAACAGAGTCAGGAAAATGAGGATGGTATAGAATGTGTGGTTAATTGTCTCCATGAACAACTGCCTCCTTTGCCATGAGACAAATGGTAGATGAATATCATTACTGAACATTTTCATCAAAGATTCTATAAAAGAATCTTGATCAAAAGGGGTAAATGCAGAATAAAATTTCAAATTATCATGGACTCCAGACTTTCTGGAGTCATGGGGGCTGGCTCCATGAAACTATTGCCCTGAGATAATCTTTAAAACTTAAACCAAAACTATCTCCTGAAGTCTTCCTAAAACCCAAACAATAATTTAGGTAAACTAGTAAAGAATATCTTCCTTGAGCATTATGCTCTTTTAAGAACTATCTGCATGGGATCAAAGTGACAACAGCAACCCAAAAGATTAGATAGGAACATTAGGGGACAATGAGTTTATGTTAATGTGGAAGGAACAGCTCAGAAAAGGAGGATGAGAATGGTTGTACAACTCAAAGAATGTAATCAATGTCACTGAATTGTACATGTAGGAACATTTGAATTTTGTATTTTACTGTGTATGTTATCAACAGGAACAACAAAATAAATATATATATATATATATATTAGAAGGGAACCTAACCTAGACTGTGGGTCACTGAAGACCTCACTGTGGAAGTGATATTTAAACTGTAACTTGAAGGACCACTTGAAATTAATTAAGCAAAGTTTAGTGGTTAGGCGGCAGTGTTCCAAGTACGAAGAATCTCAGGAGTAAATGCCCTGAGGCCGGAGAGAGTTAGATTCTGAGTAACTTAAGAAAGAGCAGTTAATTGAGTTGGCTCATGGACTGCTGAAAGGAAAGAACTGGGAGGTGACATAGGAGAGTTAGTCTGTGTCCAAGCGTGAAGAGCCCTGGGAGCCAGGTTAAGAAGTTTGTTCTCTCTCATACTAAAATGAGAGATATTTCTTTCAGATTATTGATTTTATCATAATTGTGTTTTATAAAAAAAAGCCTTCTTGTTAAACAGAACCAAGGGTGGATGCAAAGAGACCAGATAAAGGTTGAGTTATTGTGGTCTTAGTAGTTTAGCATTGAGATCAAGAGCCCTGGACTAACAGTTGGCAGTGAGATTGGAGATATGTGCATCAATTTGAGTTGACAAGCTGGCATTGGCTTTTCTTGGTGATTAATTGGATGTGGGTGTGGAGAATAATGGAAGTGGCAAGAGTGACTGCTGGTTTTCTGTCTCAAACAACTGAATAGATAGTGAGTTAGGGAGCATTATTGGAGGAATAGCAATAACTGTAAAATGATGAATGTCCTTTGGGTCTTGTTAAATGTGAGGTTAATCTGAGACACCCAATGGAAATAGCCAGCAGACAGTTGGATATTTTGCATCTGGAGCACAATAGAGCAGTCTAGGGGAAAATTCCATTCTGGAGCTTAATGTCTGTCTTAGGCTGGGTTCTCTAGAGAAGCAAAACCAGTAAAGTGTATAAACATAGAGACAGAAAGATTTATATCAAGGAAATGACTCATGCAATTGTAGAAACTGGAGCTTTCCAAATCTGTGGGTCAGGCTGAAGGCTTCTCTTGATTCACACAGCCACAGGGGCTGGCAAACCCAAGATCAGTGGGTCAGAGAGCCGGCCTCTTGCTCACAGGCTGCGAAGATTGATGAATCCCAAGATTGGTAGGCAAGACCTCAGGTAAGCAGCCAGTTCAAGTCCCAAGAACCAGAGGTCAGACAAACAGGAGCCAGATGTAGGATCCAGAGCAAGCAAAAGCCCCCGAGCCTTGCCAGAATGCCCACTTATATTCAAGGCCACGCACTCAAGGAAACTCCCTTTCAACTGATTGGCTACTTACAGAAGATTCCATCATTGGAGGTGATCACATTATATCAAATCTCAATGTAGAAGAAATCACAACATCATACTACTGCCAAACCACTGAGAATCATGGCCCAGCCAAGTTGACACACAACCATGAACATCACAGTGTCCATCAGAGTAGCCATGAGAGTAGGTGTGCTATCCAAAGGAGAGCGGATTAAGCACCATCCCCAACTCTCAAAACCTTAACACTATTCTTGGACTCCTCTCCTTTGTTCTTATTCCCTACATGTAATCAATTTTCAAATCATATCAATTTTACTCTCTATTATCTTTCCTATTAAGACCACCATTTCTATTTCCAATAACCTAGATTGGGTTCTGGTTACTTCTCACCAGAACTATTCATATTCCAGTGTAGCAAGACTGGTTGCAAGATTACTAGGCTGTTGTAGTAAGCTAGGAGAGTTAACACTGTCACTTGGAAAAGGGTATTAGCTGTGGAAAAGCAGGGACATGAGAAGATTTAACTCTTTATTTGTTTAGTGGTATACCCACCACTTTTTATGCTTCTATCCAAAAAAAAAAAAAAAAAACCCAGTGCCATTGAGTTGATTCTGACTCATAGCGACCCTATAGGACAGGATAGTACTGTCCCATAGAGTTTCCAAGGAGCGCCTGGTGGATTTGAGCTGCCAACCCTTTGGTTAGCAGCCATAGCACTTAACCACTATGCCACCAGGGTTTAATAGGTAGTATATTATTCTGATTCTAATGCATTTAGCATCAAGGTGGGTCCCTTTTGAAATATATGAAGCTCAGCATACTGTGGTTGGAGCTTCATGGTTGTGTAGGTTGAGCATTCTATTGGGTGATACTTCCTAGATGTGTTAGTTTTGTAAATTTTTGCCTTTTTTCCCCTTTATTTCTGTGAGATAAGGCTTGCAAGGGTAACCGTAGCTTTCCCATGTGATAGAGAGCTCTGATGGGTTTGTTTTGGGTTTTCTGTGTAATATTTGGAAAACAGAGGTTCCCCATGTAACCTAATGGCAAGGCACCCCCAATAAATCCTCTTTTTAGTTCTTATTGGTATATTGTCATACCACAGATCAGTGGCACCAGAGTGCTACTCATCCTGTTGGTGACTTGTATTACCAGATCATATTTCTCAAGATCCATATTACCAACCAAAACTTTCAACACATTCAATTAGTTAGCATGCATTCCAATACTGAAAACACATGCCATAAAAAATTAATTAATTAATTAATTAAAAATTCAGTAATAAAATGGGAAAGGGGGACTGGAGAATGAATATTTGATTAAAGCTTTGTAGGTAGAAATTAGAAATACTTGGGCATATGAGTGGACTAAAAGTCTTTTCCTCTTCAATTTTTAACATAGCACGTACTTATGAAACTGTACCAATTTACTTTACCATACTGTACAGCAAAGCTTTATCTAGCAATAACAATTTCAACCAATTTTAGATGTTGTTATTGTTGTTAGTTGCCATTGAGTCAGCCACTGGCTCACGGTGACCCCACGTACAAGGAACAAAACACTGGCCAGTCCTGCACCATCCCCAAGATCAGTTTCCGATTGGACTGTTGTGATCCACAGGGTTTTCATTTGCTGAGTTTTGGAAGTAGATGACCGGACGTTTCTTCCTACTCCGTCTTAGTTTGGCAGCTCTGCTGAAACCTGTTCAGCATCATAGCAACATGCAAGCCACCAGTGATAGATGGGTGGTAGCTGCGCATGAATTGCATTGGCCTGATATTGAACCCGAGTCTCCGGCGTGGAAGGCGAGAATTCTACCACTGAACCACCAATGCCCCCATCAATTTTTGATAGAGCCAGGAAAGATAAGTATTTACCAGACATCTTTTAAAACACTTCACGTATAACCAAAAACCAAATCCAGTGCCGTTGAGTCGATTCCGACTCATAGTGACCCTATAGGACAGAGTAGAACTGCCCCATAGAGTTTCCAAGGAGCGCCTGGTGGATTTGATCTGCCGACCCTTTGGTTCGCAGCTGTAGCACTTAATCCCTACACCACCAGGGTTTCCCTTCACGTATATTAACTTATAAAAATCCTATGAGACACATATTATGTCATTTTACAGATGAGGATATTGAGGAATAGAAAGGTTCCTGTCCTTCTGAAGTTCACACGGTTTGTAACTGGCAGAAACAGATTTGAACACAGGTATTCTGGTTCTAGAGTGTGCTCTTATCCAAGAAAATAAAGGATCACAAATGTCGTAAGCGTCTATTAATGTGCTAACAATGGGGTATATGAAAAATGCATAAGATTCAATATTTAAATACATAGAATTTAAATATATCAGGTTGGGGAGAGAGAACATATTCTGTAATTAGTTTGAAAATCATGTATCATAGAAAGTAAAGAAGTTATTTCGTTGTTCAGAGTGAATGGAGTTCAGTGAAAGTTGGTTGTAATGGGCAAGGCCTCCCGTAGGGAAATTCAAGGGTGACCATTACTATTTATAATCAGACATCTACAACATTCACCTTTTCTTATGCCTCACATAAGAAACTCTGCAAACTAATATATACAAAAGTTAAATTTGGTGACTTCTGCCAATAAATTTGCCATAGTTTTATATCAGGAGAAAGGCTGAAGGGTGTAGAAATTCTACTCTGTCTCGGGTAGGTAGATACTATGAACAAAAGGGGAAAAGGTAATTTCCTACCTGATGGTGTATAACTCTCTAAATCTACCAGTCCAGGTTTGGTTTTTTCCTTCTTTTTTCTCCATCTGTTTTAGGTTTTATAGGACTTTCTAAATAGACAATTTAGTATTTGTTACTAGTTTGAAAATTATTTTTCTGGAGCCAGTATGAAGTGTGAAGTATTTATAGACAGAAACTTTGGCAAGGATCAGAGAATCTTGAAACAGCCTTTTGCTACAGCAGAGGAGCCTGAGTAGATTCAAGTGCAAATCCAGATTTGTAGAGAGTTGTAGGGTTTGTGGAAATATGTATATAATTGAGAAAGTTGGTCTTTCCAGTATAACTTTGTGATTATTAAATAGCTGTGCTTTTTCTTTTTTTTCCTCAATCACTTGGAGGGAAGATACAGAGCATTAATAGTAAACAATTTATGCAGTTAAAATATGAAAAAGACAAAGAAAAGCAAACTAAAAAGACATTTTAGAGTAGAATGGGAACTGGGCCAATGAGCCTGACTGGTAGAGTTTTTGGAAGGAAGCCAGGAAGTCTGTGATATTTCTCTAGTTAGGATATATATATATATGGTATTGGATGAAAAATGTTAACTCTTTACAATGAATTTGAGACTTTCCTGATTCTGAAACTCAAAACTGAATGCAAATTAAGGTTTTTAAAAGTATGATTAAAAAGTATACCACATGCACACATGACATTTGGCAATGGCTTAGCTCTCTCTAAAATGTCATGACAGGAAAACATCTAAAACCTCTTTTGGTGAAAAAGAGAAAACTGGATTTTTGCCAAATGCCTGCTGAGGAATTCTTACTCTTAAGGTAATCATGTTCTCCATGCTTGCTGTGGCCCCAAATGTTATTTGAGTGAATTTGAAGTTTCATCTATTTGTGCCTTGTTGTTGTTCATCCTTCAGACTTCAGTGGTTAAGTTTCACTCTGGCAAGGTGACAAAAGGAAAATATTGTGTTTGGCACCACACAATCTTAGACTACTTCAAGAATAAATATGCCAAAGGGAGAGTCATATTATGTAGCTTAAATTATATTTTTCATGTATGATAGGTACAAATCCTTATGCTAGACCAATCTCTATCAGCCTCTGCTTTTCTAACAAAATAAATACACATGAGGCACTTAATATACACATGCCGTGGTTGGAGGTCATAAGTGAGATGTGATTTCAGATGGATAAGTTAAAACCAGCAAGGAGCTCTAATCTGAACTTAGTGTTTTAAGTCTTATCAACAATGTTTTTTTTTTTAAGGGAGAGGAAACAACTCTCTACCATCAGAAATGACCAAGAAGAAAAAAATGCCCAACTTCCCTGCAACAATTTGGGTTATTACAATCACCCATATAAATTAGTTCATTTAGTTGTTTAATATAAATCGTGACTATTGGGCAATAACATTGAACTTTAATATTATCTAATCTGTGAAAAAGATAGGCATGGGGTGATAGAATACACATTGGAATTGGAGACAGAAAATCAAGATTGAGTTCTGCCACAATTAGGTAAAGCTCTGATTTAGTTTACTCATCTGTGAAGTAGGGATAAAACTGTATTATTATTATTGTTTGTAGCTATTGGAAGGAGCCCTGGCAGTGCAGTGGTTACGAGCTCGGCTGCTAACCGAAAAATCAACTGTTCAAACCTAGCAGCAGCTGTGTGGGGGAATGATGTGAAAGTCTACTTCTGTAAAAGATTACAGCCTTGGAAACCCGCAATTCTACTTTGTCCTGTAGGGTCACTATGAGTTGGAATCGACTTGACAGCAAAGGGTTTTTTTCTGTGTAGCTAATGAACAATAACGTGCCTCATACTGTGTTGAGGGCTTTCAATATATTTGCTCATTGTATCCTAATTAAAACCATTTGCCATCGAGTCAGTTCCAACTCATGGTGACTCCATGCGTTTCACAGTAGAACTGCATTCCATAAGGTTCACCAGTGGCTTTGATCTCTCAGAACCAGATCACCAGGCCTTTGTTCCGAGGCTTCTCTGGGGGGATGTAAACCACCAACCTTTAGGTTATTAGCTGAGTGCTTAACTGTTTGCGCCACCCAGGGACTCTTTGTATCCTGACAGGGACCCTATAAAGTAGGGACAATTCCAGTCACCAGAGTGGTTGTGAGATTGTAAAGAGAGATGGGAGAAACTGTTCAGTAAACCTGAAAGCACTGAGCAGCATAATGGATCAGTCCTATGCCTACAAAGTGTCTGACATGCACAGGAACTCAAGATGTGCTGTTGCAGAACAAAAACTGTTCTGTTCATAGCCACAGTCTGCACACCTTATCAGTTGTTTGAAAAGATGCCTAGATAAGACACTCTTGCAGTAAATATAAACAATTGCCAGGACTAAAAAAAACCCCAAAAACAAAAACTTCAAAGCACAACAAATAGTAATAAAATTTTGTCATGTTAAAATTGCGTAAGGTAAATCTGATTTCCCAGTAAAATTGATACTTGAATGATGGTGGTAAGGGGTGGTGTGTCATCTCTCTGAGGTCAATATTTTACAGAAACCACCACAGATTCCTTTGTTAATCAGCTATTTAATGTCTACTGATATGCTTCTGAATTATTTTATAGGAAATTAAAAAAAATATTGTATGTATAAATATGGCAGCATAAATATTGGATCACACAGGTACATTTGGATTTCATCAATAATTCTCTAAGGTAATAACTATGAAGGCCTTTTCTAGAGACTTTAAAACAAAACTAAACAAATCGAAAGCAGTGATTGAATGGAAAGCCAAGAATGCCCCGGAATAGCTGCAATAAGGAGCTAAAGAACGGGAGGGGACTTTGAGGCTGTAGGCTGGTGGCCTGGGGTATGTTTACTAAAAAAACTAGAGCTCACCAACTGCCTGGATTTTATGCTGTCTGCTATAAGTACCATAAGTAATAATGGAGAAGTTGATCCAACATTTCATTATTTAATAAACAGTGAAAAAGCCACTAGAATTTACAAGGTTTGTTCTAGGATATGGCAATGTAGTAATAAATACTTGTCTTCATTATCTAGTACTGCTGTAACAGAAATACTACGACATAATGTAACAAAGAAAACCCATTCCCAAATAGGATTATAACCACAGGTATAGGGTTTAGGATTTGTAACACATATTTTAGGAGACACAATTCAATCCAGAACAATACTCTTGTGGGAGATCTTTCTTAAGAAAGAATCAACTGCTGGGGGAGATGGAAGATAATTAAACAAATATATAAATTGGATAATTAAGAATAGTGAAAAAAATATGAATGAAATTAAAGATTGTGATATAATGAAGAATGATGGAAGTATGTTATGAATTGAAATGTGTTTCCTCAAAATATGTGTTGTAAATCCTAACCCTCCCATTTGGTAATGGGTTTTCTTTGTTATATTTATGAGAAAGTATTAGTGTAGGGTGTATCTTAAATCAATCTCTTTTGAGATATAAAAGAGATTAGACAAACAAGCAAACAAGCTAGCAAGCAGAAATGGGGAAAGAAAGATGCCAAGTCACATGAAGATCGCCCAGGAGCAGAAGCTCAAAAGAGACAAGGACCTTCCTCCAGAGCAGACAGAGAAAGGAAGCATTCCCCAGAGCCGATACCCTAATTAGGACTTCTAGTCTCCTAAACTGTGAGAAAATTAATGTCTGTTTGTTAAAGACACTCACTTGTGATTATTTCTGTTATACCAATGCTAGGTAACTAAGACAAAGGTTATTGCTATGTTGTTAGGTGCCTTAGATTGATTCCAACTCATAGCGACCGTGTGTACAACAGAACGAAACACTTCTCAGTCCTGTGACATACTTACAGTCATTTTTATGCTTGAGCCCATCGTTGCAGCCACTGTGTCATTCCATCTCCTTAAAGATCTTCCTCTTTCACTGACTCTTTACTTTACCAAGCATGATGTCTTTCGTCAGGGACTGGTCCCTCCTGATAGCATGTGCAAAGTATGTGAGACAAAGTCTTACCATCCTTGCTTCCAATAAGCATTCTGGCTGTAATTCCAAGTCAGATTTGTTCATTCTTCTGGCAGTCCATGGTATAGTCAATATTCTTCGCCAACACCATAATTTAAAGGCATCAATTCTTTGGTTTTCCTTATTCATTGTCCAGCTTTCTCATGCATATGAAGCGACTGAAAACACCATGACTTGGGTCAGGTGCACCTTAGTCCATAAAGTACCATCTTTGCTTTTTAACACTTTAAAGAGATCTTTTGCAGCAGATTTGCCCAATCCAATGCGTTGTTTAATTTTTTGGCTGCTGCTTCCGTGGATGTTGATTGTGTATCCAAGTAAATCCTTAAATATTGTAACTGGAAGCTTGACTTTTTCTTCAGTTCTTTCAGCTTGAGAAATGCTAAGCCTGGTCTTCCCTTTTGATTTTCTAACTCTAGATCTTGGCACATTTATTATAATAATTAACTTTGTGTTCTCAAGAAACCCTGGTGGCCTAGTGGTTAAGAGCTTCGGCTGCTGACCAAAAGGTTGGCAATTCGAATCAACCAGGTGCTCCTTGGAAGTTCTACTCTGACCTATAGGATCTCTATGAGGTGGAATTTACTTGACAGCAACGGGTTTGGCTTTTTGATTTTTGTGTTCTCGAGCTGCCCTTTGAAATCTCTTTTACTTCATGTCTTCCTTTTGCTTTAGCTACTCTGCATTCAAGAGAAAGTTTCAGAGTCTTTTCTGACATCTGTTTTGGTCTTTTGTTTGTTTGTTTTTTGTTTCTGTCTTTTTAATGACCTTTTTCTTCCTTCATGAATGATGTCCTTGATGTCATGATGTCATCCTAAACTTGTCTCACCTTTGGTCATTAGTGTTCAATGCATCAAATCCATTCTTGAGATAATTTCTAAATTCAGGTGGGTTATACTCAAGGTTGTACTTATGCTCTCTTGAACTTGTTTTAATTTTCTTCAGCTTCAACTTGAACTTGCACATGAGCAATTGAGGATCTGTTCTGCAGTTGGCTCCTGGCCTTGTTCTGACTGATGATATTGAACTTGCCCATCTTCTGCTTCCACAGATATAGTTGATTTGATTATTATATATTCCATCTGTCATGCTTTAAGTGTATAGTTGCCTTTATGGTTTTTGAAAAAAAAAAAAAACTATTTGTAATGAATAAGTTGTTGATCTTTGCAGAATTCTATCATGAAATCTCCAGTGTCATTTCTGTCACCAAGACCATATTTTCCAACTGCTGATCCTTCTTCACTTCCCACTTTCACATTCCAGTCACCAGTAATTATCAATGCAGCTTGATTGTTTAACCAATTTTTGATTGTAGAAGTTGGTCAAAATCTTCCATTTCTTCATCTTTGGTGTTACTGATTGGTGCATAAATTTGAATAACAGTGGTATTAACTGGTCTTCCTTGTAGGTATGTGGGTATTATCTTACCACTGACAGCATTGTACTTCAAGATAGATCTTGAAATGTTCATTTTAAGGTTGAATGTGAACTCATTCGTCTTTGATTTGTCATCCTTGTGAAGTAGACCATACGATTGCCTGATTTAAAATGTCACACACCAGTCTCTTTTAGCTCAATAGTGCCCAGGATTTCGATCTTTATGCATTTCATTTTATTTTTGATGTCTTCCCGTTCTTCTAGATTAATACTTCATACAATCCACATTCTGATTATTAATGAATGTTTGCAGCTAATTTCTTCTCATTTTGAGTCGTGCCACATCAGGGAATGAAGGTCCCAAAAGCTTTGCTCCATCCAAGTCATTAGGTAGACTCTACCTTGAGGAGGCAGCTCTTTCCCAGTCTTGAGTGACTTCCAGACAGAGGTATATGGATGTATATGGAGAATCTCCTTTAGACAGTGTAGTTTAGGGAAAGCCTTTCTGAGAAGGAGTCATTATAAATATCGGTTGATTAGTAAATCAGGTGTAGAATCTTTTTGTTATTGGTCAGTGCATCTGCAGTACCTAGTATAGAGCCAGACACCTAGTAGGCATTCACTAAATGGTTATTGATTGTAAGAAGAGTTAAGTTGAACGACACTAAAGTAGGTGTGCTCTTAAGGATGATGGATTAACAGAAGTGACAATAGTAATGATACTACTGTATTTTTATGCAAATAACGTGTGCCTTCTGTGTTTGTTTGCCGGCTGTTCCATCCCGCCTCCCCCTTCTCCTCTGAGGTACTTTCCTAAGTGAGCTATGCTAATTTTTTTTCACATCAACATGTAGAAGAGGATTGGCACGGTGGCACTTCTGACGGTGCCTTAGAGGGGAGGCGGGATGGAACAGCCGGCAAAAACAACAGAAGGAGCAAGTTATTTGTGTAAAAATACAGCAGTAGTCCAAAGTAGTACAAGTCGTACGATGATAACTTACAAGTGTAAAAACTTTTAAAAAAATGTTTTAATAGATATCATGGTACTTAATCTTTTGAACTATTTGAGGTAAGGTGACAGGAATTATTAAGTATATTCGATGAATTTGAGATGCATAGATCACACAACTAGTGAATGTCAGAGGTGTGTTTTATAAAAAAGGACGAGGACTTTCTCCATTCCTCTTCTTGCATATCTGGTTGTTGTGTGCCTTTGAGTCTTTTCCAACTCATAGCAACTCTATAGGAGAGAGTAGAACTGCCCCATAGGGTTTCCCTGGCTGTAATTTTTATGGAAGCAGCCTGCCACATTTTTCTCCCACAAAGTAGCTGGTGGGTTGAAACCATCAACCTTTTGGTTAACAGTCAAGTGCTTAGCCACTGCACTACCAGGGCTTCTTAGGACACATTAATTTATCATTAATTGTGTTGTTACGGTTGAATTTGGAATTTTTACAAGAATACAAATCACATCCCGTTTATGTAATAATAGACTAATTTCAGTGTTTTGATATATGCTTGTATCCCTACAGTGGTCCAGTGAGAAAGACAAAGATAATATTGTTGTATTTGTGTTTATAGACACAGAAATAGAAGCTGAGGAAAGCTGTCTTGGTCAATACCATGTAGCAGTAGGAAGTAGAAAACCCATGATTTCAATCTAGGATTGAATGCTACAAATCTATTCTCTCATGCATTTCTTTATGGATTCAAATATTAAAAAAAATAAATAAGCAAAACCCTAAAGGTAACAGCTTTGTTTTAAAAAAAAGAATATATACTGTTTTTTATCTTTTTTTTTTTTTTTTACAAAATATTAGTTTTATTGTATAAAGTTTCAAAAATATACAAACGCACAAAGCAATAACAGGAATAATCACTGTTAATAATTTGGTATGAAAAATTGAACTTTTTCCTATAAAATTAAAAAGTTGAAGTGTGTTTTTAAATTCATGGAATTTCTGGAGGATAATTTTATGTAAATTTATTATTTAAAGTTATTTGGTGAAGTAATAATAATTCAGTTAGTTGCTTAAATAAGAATTGCCATAATGTAGCTTCATATATATGAAATAAATCAGCATGAGGAATATAGTTTTCTTAAAAATTGAATGTGTATATATATATATATTTTCTTTTTTGGGAAATTTCTATTCATGTTCTATATAAGAAGCTTCCCTCTTGGCACTTCTCGTAACTCCTCAGCTGATAAGCATTCTAACAGAATCATGCTTTGTCCAAAAGAAGTTGTAGAGATCAAAATCAGATTTCTAAAGAAAAGTTGGCATTTATTATTGTGTACCTAAAATGTGCTCTGTTTAATAAATTAAGCTTTAGTTCTATAACTAGAATCTATATATATGTATGGGTGTGTTGACTGAATATTTGTCTTCTATTGCTGGCAAATAAAGCTGCAGAAGTGTACCACCCAGTAATACTAATACTAGTATCTGTTATTTTTAAATGAGCACTCTGTGGCAGATACTGTTCTATGTATTTTACATACTTTGTTTCATTTGGCCTTCATACAACAACCGTATCAGAGAGGTACTTTTATTATCTCAAGTTAACTAATGAAGAAACACTGACATAGGAGGTTATGCAATTTTCCAAATTCACAGGAGCTCTGGTGATGCAGTGGCTAAAGCACTTGGCTGCTAACCAAAAGGTCAGCAGTTTGAACCCACAAGCTCCTCTGTAGGAAAAAGATGTGGAAGCCTGTTTCCACAAAGATTCATAGCCTTAGAAACCCTATGGGGCAGTTAGTTCTACTGTGTCCTACAGGTCACTATGAGTTGGAATTGACTTGACAGCAATGAGATTTTTAATGGACACAGATGAAAATGACATAGCCAGGATTTAAACCCACCAGTAACACTATAGCCCTGCATTCCTTTCCTTTAGAAATTAATCAAGGGCAAGAGAAACATTGTTTACCATCTAATTTCAAACAGCACCTAGAGAAAGACAATTGTATTACAAAAGCGATGAGACACATAATCTCACAACATACAAAAAAAACTAACTCAAAATGGATCAAAGACCTAAATGTTAAACCCAAAACCATAAAATTTCTGGGGGGAGGTGGGAACAGGGAGAAAACTATGGGACCTAATCTTTTGTAAAAATGTATAAACATAACAAATATACAGACAATATAGATAAATGAGACCTCATAAAAATTAACAACTTATTCTTATGAAAAGACTTTATTAAGAGTAAATAGACAACCTACAGACATGGGAAAAATCTTCCAAAATCACTTATCCAATAAAGGCTTAATCACTAAAATCTGTAGAAAACTGCCTCGACTCAACAACAAAAAGACAGACAACCCAATCACAAAGTGGGCAAAGGACATGAACAGAACCTTCACCCAAGAAAACATCTAAGCAGCCAACAAACATGTGAAAAGATATGAGATGCAAATCAAAACTACAATGAGATATCATCTTACCCCCACTAAAATGGTGCTGATAAAAACCAGATCCATGTTGGTGGGGATGTGGGGAGATTGGAAGCCTTATCCATTTCTGGTGGCACTATAAATGCTACAACCGCTATGGAAAACTGCATGGCGCTTTCTCAAAAAACTAGAAAGAGAACTACCCTATGATCCAACAGCCCCACTCCTAAGTATATGCCCTACCAAAACATGTTACAGTCGAGTCTATTCCAATTCATAGCGACCCTATAGGAAAGAGTAGAACTGCCCCATAGGGTTCCTAAGGAGCAGCTGGTGGATTCGAACTGCTGACTTTTTGGTTAGCAACCGAATGCTTAACCACTGCACCTGCAGGCCTCCGGTATAACTTAATGAACCAAAATACCAAACCCATTGCCATGGAGTCAATTTTGACACATAGCAACCCTATAGGACAGAGAAGAACTGCCCCATAGGGCTTCCAAAGAGCGTCTGGTGGATTCAAACTGCTGCCCTTTTGGTTAGCAGCTGAGCTAATACCACTATGCCACCAAGGCTAGAGACCTAAAAATAATGACTCAAACAGACATATGCACACCCATATTCATTGCTACTTTATTCACAATAGCAAATAAATGGAAACAACTGAAGTGCCCATCAAGGGATGAATGGGTAAGCAAGTTGTGGTATATGCACACAATGGAATATTATGCAACCATAGAGAACAGTGATGAGTCTGTAAAATATTATAACATGGATGAACATAGAGGGCATACTGCTAAGAGAAATAAGTCAAGCATTTAAGGACAAATATTGTATGGTCTCTCTTTTATAAGAAGAAAAGGATAGATATATATAGAGAGACAACTGTTCATTGGTGGTTTGGGGCCGTGGGGAGGAAAGTACGCTTTAGATCATAGAGACTTACTATTATGGGTGATTAAAAAAGTGACACTGAATGTGAATGTAGTGAGCACAGCACAACCAGAGTAAAAACAAGTGTTTGAGCACATATGCATGGTTATAGTCATATTGGTATAGGTGTGTACAGGTACAGGAAGGTACAGGTGTGTACATAGGTGAGAACGGACAGAAGTATCTATAAAAAAAAATAGGTATGTGTAAATACAAATGTGTGGGACTAGGCACATGTATTCATTGAAGACACAAATACAAATAGTCCTCAGACATAACTAAACACCTTCCAAGGTTGATTTTCTGGGTTTGAAAATTTAGCACTATAGTCTCATAGGATGACTCAGTTAATTGGCATAACATGTTGTTGTTGCTAGGTGCCATCGAGCTGGTTCCAACTCATAACGACCTATCACAACAGAAGGGAACACTGCCCGGTCCTGTGCCATCCTCACAATTGTTGATGTGCTTGAGCCCATTGTTGCAGCCACCGTATAAATCCATCTCTTTGAAGGTCTTCCTGTTTTTTGATGACCCTCTCTTTTACCAAGCATGATGTCCTTCTCCAGGGACTGATCCCTCCTGATAACATGTACAAAGTATGTGAGACGTAGTCTCGCCATCCTTGCTTCTAAGAAACATTCTGGTTGTACTTCTTTCAAGACAGATTTTGGCAGTCCATGATATATTCGATATTCTTCGCCAACACCACAATTCAAAGGCATCAATTCTTCAGTCTGCCTTATTCATTGTCCAGCTTTCGCATGCATATGAGGCGATTGAAAATCCCATGGCTTGGGTCAGGTGCACCCTAGTCCTCAAGGTGCTTTTTGACACTTTGAAGAGGTCTTTTGCAGCCAATTTGCCCAATGCAACATGTCTTTTGATTTCTTGACTGTTTTTCCATGGGTGTTGATTGTGGATCCAAGTAAAATGAAATACTTGACAACCTCAGTTTTTTCTCCATTTATCATTGGTCCAGTTGTGAGGATTTTTGTTTTCCTTAAATTGAGGTGTAATCCATACTGCAGGCTGTGATCTTTTATCTTCATCAGTAAGTGTTTCAAGTCCTCTTCACTTTCAGCAAGCAAGCAAGGTTGTGTCATCTGCATAATGCAGGTTGTTAACCAGTCTTCCTTCAATCCTGATGCCCTGTTCTTCTTCATATAGCCCAGCTTCTCGGATTATTTGCTCGGTATACAGATTGAATAAGCTTGGCAAAAAGGTATAACCCCAATGCACACCTTTCCTGACTTTAAACCGTGCAGTATCCCCTTGTTCTGTTCAAATGACTGGCTCGTGGTCTATGTACAGATTCCTCATGAGCACAGTTAAGTGTTCCAGAATTCCCATTCTCCACAATGTAATCTATAATTTGTTATGGTCCGCACAGTCGAGTGCCTTAGCAAAGTCAATAAATATAGGTAAATATCTCTTGGTATTCTCTGCTTTCAGCCAGGACTCATCTGACATCAGAAATGATGTACTCTTCTAAATCTGGCTTGAATTTTTGGCAGTTCCCTGTCGATACACTGCTGCAGCTGCTTTTGAATGGTCTTCAGCAAAATTTTGCTTGCATGTGATATTAATGATATAATTTAATAATTTCCACATTTGGTTGGAACACCTTTCTTGGTAATAGGCATAACTATGGAGCTTTTTCAGTCAGTTGGCCATGTAGCTGTCTTCCAAATTTCTTGGCATAAAGGAGTGAGCACCCAGCACTGCATCCATTTGTTGAAACATCTCAACTGATATTCCGTCAATTCTCAGAGCCTTATTTTTTTACCAGTGCCTTCAGTGCAGCTGGGCTTCTTCAGTACCTACCATCAGTTCTTGATCAGATCTACCTCCTGAAATGGTTGAACGGCAACCAGTTTTGGGGGGTATAGTGATGACATAACATTTCACAAAAATCATGATTTGCATCCTAATGAAATGAATAGCAGCTGGGGCCCTAAAATCTTGTGAGTGGCCATCTAAGATACAACTACGGGTCTCTACTCACCAGGATTAAAACAATAAGAAAGCAACCAAAAGCTCAGAGAAGAAACAAGCCTACACAAACCACAACCTCATCTACCCTGAAATCAAAAGAACTAGATGATGCACACCTACCACTGCTGACCAGGGTCACGTTAGAGATTAGATAGTCCCAGACAGAGTGGGAGAAAAATACAGAGCAGAACTCAAATTCTTAAAGAAAAAAAAAAAGGCAGAAATTGAAACAGTAGAGAACAGAGGACTCCGTGAGACTATCTCCCTGAGACACTCTTTAAAGTTAGAATGCAGCCTATCCCCTAAGATCAACTTTTAGCAAAATATCAGAGTGGTACACAAAATAAAGGATATTACCTGAAAGATAGGTGTTATACTTAAAACCCATCTGTATGAGACCAAAAGGTCAACAATTACTCAGAAGAAAGATAAGGGGACAGGGAAACTAGAGTACTGGAAAGGGAACAAACAGAACACAATTAAAGAGAATGTTGACACATGGTGATAAATGTAGCTAATATCACTGAACAATTTATGTGGAAAATATCAAATGGGAAGCTAACTTGCTATGTAAACTTTCACGAAAAACTCAATAAAACATTATTAAAGAAAAAGTGATGAGTACCAGATACATTTAAGTTTAGACAATTCTTTCCTTTATAAATACTGTGGTTGTCGTTAGCGCCTGACTCATGGTGACTCCATGCACAACTGAACAGAATTCAATACTGCTCGGTCCTGCACCAGCCTCATGATTGGTTGGGGATCAGATAGTTGTGATCTATAGGGTTTTCTTTGGCTGATTTTTGGAAGTAGGTTGCTGGGCCTTTCTTCCTTGTTTGTCTAAGTCTACTGAAACTTATTCAGCATCATGGCAACATGCCAGCCTCCACCGATAGACAGGTGGTGGCTGAGCACAGGGTATATCGGTAGGGAATCAAACCCAGACGTCCTGCATGGAAGGCGAGAATTCTACCACTGAACCCAAAACCAAAAACCAAACACATTTGCCTTCGATTCTGACTCATAGTGGCTCTGTAGGACAGAGTAGAAGTGCCTCATAGGATTTCCAAGGAGTGGCTGATACGTTCGAACTGCTGACCTTTTGGTTAGCAGCCGAACTCTTAACCATTGTGCCACCATGGCTTCCTACTACTGAACAAAAAAACTCCCAAATTAGCCTCTTGGGGATGCTGTAACAAGGTACCACAGCTGGTGGCTCTAAACAAAAGAAACTTATGTCTCACAGTTCTAAAGGCTAGAAGTCCAAATCAGTGCATCTGTGGGACCATGGTTCCTCCAAAATCTGTATGGAAAGGTCGTCTCTTTTCTCTCCCAGCTTCAGGTAGCCCCAGGCATCCCTTGGCATATACATTCACCTTCATATGGCCATCTTTCCTCTGTCTGTCTCTCTGTGCCTCTTATAATATACCAGCCAGCTTGGATTAGGACGTATGACCTCAAATTAACTTAATTGATAACATCTTCAAAGACCCTATTTCCAAATAAGGTCACATTCATAGGTACAGGGGATTAGGATTTCAACATATCTCCTTGGGGGAAACAGTTCTATCCATAACATAAGTGTCAAGTAACTTTAAGTGAAACTTAAATTCATAGACACTTGTTGGCATCTCCAGAACGAAATGAATTAACACTTCGGAGGCCTGTATTTTTATAGATTACCACTTGAGAAAAGGCAGCATTGTAACATTTGGTGACAAAGTGTGAAATATTCCTATAGGTCTTAATGATTTAACAACTCATAAAACTAAAGAAAAGAATGTTTGGTCATTATTTTATGTTTCCTCTAGGTGATTCTAAACTAAGTATAGCAAGAATGTTTTCACTCATAAACTTTCTTAAAATTCCATAGTATGACACACTTGGTATAGCAGCAAAACTATTTCCCATGCATTTGTTTGCTTGAGGCAATTATTACAGAAAACCCCATGTGAACTTAATTGAGAGCATCAAACAATGCCTGTAGCTCCAATGAGCGTTTGCTTGAGTGTTCATTTCACTGAAGGATCTTTCTTTATGTACTTGCTCAGGACCCGGTGCTGTGGCCTGGAGATGTGTATTTTTAAATTAATTTATTTTTTCTTGTTGTTGAGAACCTACATAGCAGAACGTACACCAATTCAAGAATTTCTACATGTGCAATTCAGTGACACTGATTACATTCTTTGAGTTGGGCAACCATTTTCACCTTCCTTTTCCAAGTTGTTCCTTCTCCATTAACATAAACTCACTGCCCCCTATGTTTCCTGTCTCATGTGTGTTTTGAAAATTCTTTCCAGGTTATTCTAATTTGTAAACCTGGTTAGAAGCCTCCTCACTAGAAGTGATTAAACACTTTTAGCCCTCTGCTCTGGGTTTGGTAATTTCCTTTCTCCACTAGATAAATCTTTTGGAACTTGGCTCAAAAGACTTTCATGATTTTTGAAGTCTTCCATAAAAGCATTTTAAAGAACTGTGTAATTAACACTGTTAACAAAGTACAAGATTTCATGAGCAAACATTTTAATGTGTGATAATTATTACTTTGTTTTTCATTTTAATAAGTAATTATTTAGATTTGTGGTCACCTGTTCTGCAATTAAGCAAAACCTGTTCTTAAAAAAAAAAAAAATTTTTTTTTTTTTTGTTCTTAAGATTTCCTTATATTTGCCTGGTATAGTAAGAAACCTCACTCCTAATTGCCTTTTGTACCCCATTTTATATATGAGGAAGTTGAGGAATAGAAAAGATCACAGGTGGCTGGTTAATGACAGCAAAACTAGAACCCGGGTAGTATAGGCATCTGGACGAAGGTAGCTCTGTCAAGTCCCACACGGCTAATGAAGAACTTAATTTCAGTAAAACCATATTGGTCATATCCAATTATTGTTATTTTTTAATTCTGTTGGGCTTGTAATTTTGTGTGTGTTCAGATTGTGCATTTCTATCGGTTTTCATTTTTATTAGAACTATACATATGCAAAGTTTATATCTTTACATATTTAAAGTACCCAAACCAAGCCCGTTGCCATCGAGTCGATTCTAACTTATAGCGACCGTATAGGGCAGTGTAGAACTACCCGTAGGGTTTCCAAAGGGTGCCTGGTAGATTGGAATTGCTGACCTTTTGGTTAACAGCTGTAGCTCTTAACCTCTATGCCACCAGGGCTTCCTTTACATATTTAAGCAGTGTTATAATAGTGGGGCAATGGTGCTTCAGTGGTAGAATTCTCACCTTCTCTGCAGGAGATCGGAAACCCTGCAGGTGTAGTGGTTAAGTGCTACAGCTGCTAACCCAAGGGTCGGTGGTTCAAATCCGCCAGGCGCTCCTTGGAAACTCTACGGGGCAGTTCTACTCTGTCTTACAGGGTCACTATGAGTTGGAATCGACTCGATGACACTGGGTTTAGGTTTTTTTTTTTTTTTGGTATGCAGGAGATCTGGGTTAAATTCCTGACCAACACACCTCATATGTAGCTACCATCCCTCTCAGTGGACACTTGCACGATGCTGAACAGGTTTCAGTGGAGCTTTCAGACACTGTAATATTTTTTTCTTTCAGAAAGAAACTATACACTATATATTTGAATAAAACCGTTCTCACTAAAATGGTTAGGGATAATACGACTCCCTGTTGATTCTGCTTAAGAGAACCATTAACTGAGAATTTGGGGAAATTCATCTCGGTTTACTGTTTCAATTCCAAATTATACTGCTACTTGTATGCTTTGCTTGCCTTCCAATCAGTCTTATTTTAGAAACTAGACCCAAAACAGGTTAGTTTTGTTTTTGCTAAGATTTGTTTAAACATAACCCTTTAGAAATTCTTAAGTATATCATTTTATGAGTATTAATACATATTTGAGCGGCTATTTATTCTGATGCTACATATGTTCTGAGAAGTCATGCATACTTTAACAGTCAAATTATTAACCCAAGCAAACCTTAAAAATTTTTTAATTTGTATAGGTAGCATTCCCTTTTTGAGAGTACTGAATTTCTAAGAGTTAAAATCTGCTCTAATCATGAATCCACAGATTTAAAATGTTGGTTAATTCTCACTGACCAATGTAAAATAAAGGTATTTTAGTTGCTTTTAGTGTTACCTTAAAAAAAAAAATTACCTTAGCCAATAAAAATATAAGATATAGATATTTTTAAATAGTCAACTATAAGTAGAGTTAGTTTTGTTCAATTATTCACACAACCGTTACCTCTAGTAGGCACTTCAGTGTAAATATATACATTTTTGGTTGCTTTAAAAAAAAAAAAATTATTTATTTTTTTTTTAATAAAGAGTTTGCTCAACTGAAAAAAAGCCTGAAAGAATGGTGCTGGTATATATAAGACTGTAGGTTTGGGAGACCTGGTGGCACAGTGTTAAAGCACTCAGCTGCTAAGCAAAAAATCGGCAGTTCCAACCCACCAGCCGCTCCATGGAAGAAAGATGTGGCAGTCTGCTTCCATACAGATTTACAGCCTTTGAAACCCTATGGGGCAGTTCTACTCTGTTCTGTAGAGTTACTATGAGTAGGAATTGACTCAGCAGCAATGGGTTTGGATGTTGAGTAGCTTATTGTTATGTCTTGCTGAACAAGACATGTTCTCCCCACTACTTGAAGGCTTTCAGTATACATTGTATACACTTGAGCACACCTATTGCCAGATGGAAAGTATGCCAGCTCCACCCCATATTGTCAGATAGAAAGTATGCCAACTCCACCCCATACTGACAGATGGATTACTGGCTGCATGTATTGCATTGCATTGGCAGTTTTGGAATTTATTTGAAACATTTCATAGTTGCTATAATTCAAAGAACTAAATTTCTAATATGTACTTCCCGATTTTGGTGAGTGAAGATGAATCTCCACTAAAAAGACATAATTTGGAAGAGGTAAACTTTGGCTGCTGTGAATGTTATTAGCACAATCAAGTAACAATATTAACTGGCAAAGGTCAAGTCATTTTGTACATTTTGATGCTGAGGAATTTTTAGAAAGTTAACTTTTAAAAAATAGGTCCCTGGATGGTGCAAACAGTTTGGGCTCGACTACTAACTTAAAGATTGGTGGTTTGAACCCAACAAGCATAGCCATGGAAGCACTGGTGACCTGCTTCTGTAAAGAGTACAGTCAGGAAAACCCTATGAAGCAGTACACATGGGGCCGCCATGAGTCTGAATCGACTCCATGGCAATGGATGTGGTTTTGGTTTTACACAATGTAAAGTACAAATAGGGAGCCCTTGGTGGTGCAGTGTGTAAGTGATGAGTTCCGAAATGTTGGTAGTTCGAACCCATCAGCCACTCTGCAGGAGAAAGGTATATTGGCCTGTTTATAAAGATTTACAGCCTTGAAAACCTTATGGAGAAGTTCTACTCGGTCCTATAAGGTCACTATGAGTTGGAACTGACTCTGTGGAAACAGAAATTTTTTATTTTTTTGGTTAATGCACAGGTGTTTTGGGTAGTTTTCACATTTTATGTTAAAATTGCATAATTTTTTTTTCATGTATAATACGCCTCACTGCCCTCGAGTGGATTCCAACTCATAGTGACCCTGTGAGACAGAGTAGAACTACCCCATAGGGTTTCCAGGGTATAAATCTTTATGACAGCAGACTACCACATCTTTCTCCCTCGAAGTGGCTGGTGGATTCGAACTGCCGACCTTTTGGTTAGCAGCGAAGCACTTTAACCACCGTGCTACCAGGGCTCCATATATAATACATACAGTATTAAAAATTTTTGTCAATTAAAAACATGTTAACAATGCTTTAGTATTAGTAAAAAAAAAGTTCATGAAGGCTTAGGATTATAGTTTATTCTTTTATTAAAAATGATTCTTTAATCAACTGGAAAAAAAATTGCAGACTCTTGACTAAATAAAGCATATGAGGAAAGGGATAAATTTCCTGTAACATTTATAAGCAGATGGAAAATTCTCTTCCTCTAGCAGAACTGTATTTATTTGTGTATTTATTTATTTATTGAATGCCTTTCTCATTAATTTTGACAGATGTGAAGTGCTTGCCATTCTGCACTAACAGGTGTCCAAGAATCCTCTATACGGCTATATTTTTATTCTTGCATACTTACAAGACGTTGTAAAAATGCAATGACTTCTTAAACATGAGTGCAGAAGAAACTAACTAGGAATAGATTACACAGAACATTTCCCTCCTTGTTGATAAACATGGTTTTGCGTTACCTTATTTAATATCATGAATTCATCTTTGTGCTAATTTGGAATTGTCCATTGCCAAGACACCCTAATGCCAAAAATATTATGGTAATTGTCAAGTAGTTTTACTGAGCAGCTGAAATACATTTGCAAGTGACTAGCTATAATTTTAGTGCTGATTTCAGTTGAGTAATTTTTGAGAAAAAAATCAAGAAACTTAGCCATTTAGTTGATCTCTTGGCATGTGTTTGGAAGGGACAAAAAGCCTAGATAATACAGTTGTCATGGATCATTGGCCTTTTTCTTTCTTTCTACACTTCTCTATGCTCATAGGTTATGCTTATATTGTTCAGTTTGAGTAACCACTTGAATTTTTTTTTAATCTTCCTTAAAATACCGTGATCTTGGGTCATTGTTGTTGCTGGTTGCCATAGAGTTAAATTCTAACTCATGGCGACCCCATGTGTGCAGAGTAGAACTTGCTCCATTGGATTTTCAAAGCCCTGACCTTTCAAAAGCAGATTGGGAGGGCTGTCTTTTGAGGCTCCTCTGCGTGGTTTCAAACTGCCAACCTGTGGGCTGGTAGTTAAGCACTTAACCTTTTGGGCTATCCAGGGACCCCTTGATCTTGGGTAATTTTATGGAATTCTGTACTCAGGAGGTAGCTAAACCAGAAGCCCTGGGTAGTACAAATGGTTAACACACTTGGCAGCTAACTGAAAGGTCTGAGGCTTGAGAACACCCCTAATCACCTCAGAAGAAAAGCATGGCTATCTGTACTTCCAAAACACCAGCCATCGAAAATCCTGTGGAGCACACTTGTACCCTGACACACATAGGGTTCCTGTGAGTCAGAATAGACTCAACAGTAACTGGTTTGGGAAAGCTTAACCAGTTCAACTCTTCCCCTTCTCTACTGGATGAGGTACCTGTTTAAATACAAAGGCCTGTAACTATATTTTAAATAAATTCACTGAAACTTTTTTAATACGTATAACCAGTAACCAGTTGCAGCCTAGTTGACTGACTCATGGCAACCCATCTGTGTCAGAGTAAAACTATGCACCTTAGAGTTTCCAATGGTTGATTTTGCTCAAGTAGATTGCAAGGCCTTTCTTCTGAGGTACCTCTGGGTGAACTCGAACCTAGTAGCCGAACTTGTTAACCATTTGCACCGAGAAACTCCTTTAATAAATATAAAGTGTGGTAAAATTATTGGAATGGCCAGTATCAAAAACTTCATCCTTGTCACTGAGCACAAGGGTGATTCTATAAAATTTACTAGTATGATTTTTGAGGCATGCTTATTTTAGAGAATGGAGATGCCTTATAGACATTTTTAAATGTATTGATTTTCTAACGGTATTTATAAAAGGGCTGCTAAAGCTTGATACTGTTTGTCAGCATTGGACCAGTACTCCAAAAAAAAATGCATCGTGAGTTTGTGTAGAGAAGAACTAAATCAGTAAACTAAACAAAAAATTCAGGCTAGGAATCTAGATATTGCCTAATTCACTAATTCTGGAGTAAGGTTGTACATAGGAAATAAAGGTTGCATATGTTTGTATTTGGATATGCATCTGCCTTCCAGTAAAAGATACAATAACCATATACTTTAAAAACTCAGGAGATTGACTTTGAATGTATAACTAGAATCTCTTATATTAATATTTTATAAGAAATAGTGGATTATTATGGGAAAGGAGATATTTATTATTCTGATAGGAATTTGTTTCCTTTTTCTATTTATCAATTTTATTTAGCAAAACTATAGTAATATGTTTTTCATAATGATTATTTTCCAATTATTATTAATTTATTATGAGTTTTACCAAGTAGAATGAAATAAGAAGAACCCACCAAAAAGTCTCTTAAGCTAGTATGTCTTTTTTAGGGCAATCGTTATAAAAATTAAACTTTGTAAAAGAGTTTATTATCTTTCCAAATCGCTTATGATGAAATAAACCTCTTCTTCAAACACTCACTTCTGGCTTTTGTGTGAATGTGACATTTTCCACTGCAGTGTGGTAGGAAAAAAAATCATTCTGTGGTTTCGACGTGTGCTGGTAATGTGTTTTCAATCCTTGGTATGATCTTGCTCTTCATTAGTACTTTTTGTTTTTTGGCTTCATAGAACTTCTTTTTGTTGAAGTTGGCCTTTAATTGAGTATATAAGACTATGGACAAACCAACTTGCATGGCCCTTTCTTTAAAAGAAGTTAAAGCTTTTTAAATCCTATTTTTTTTATTGTTAAGTGAATCCCTGGTAGTGAAGTGGTTAACAGCTACGGCTGCTACCTAAAAGGCCTGCAGTTCAACCCTATGGAGCAGTTCTACTCTGCCCTACAAGGTCACTATGAGTTGGAATTGATTCAATGGCAATGATTATGGTTCAGCTTTCAGGCTGTGTTGTTGTTATTGCTGTCCTTAGGTGCCATAAAGTTGGCCTCTGACTAATGGGGACCCCATGTGTTATACAGTAAAACTGCTCCGTAGGGTTTTCTTAGCTGCAATCTTTTAGGGAAGCAATTTGTCCAATCTTTCTTCTGGGGAGCTCTGGGTAGGTTCGAGCTACTAACCTTTAAATTAACAGCTGAATGAGATTGAAGATTATACTATGAGAGGGCACCCAGTGTTTGTATTAAGAAAATACTGAAAGGATAGCCAAAATGATAATTAATTTTTAAGGACAGCCATGGCACTGAAGATGTAAGTTCAAGTACATGTCTGAATTTTTAGGTAGAGAATTTGTCATCAAGGTGCATAATAATACATTTTTTGAGATTATATGTATATATATTCTCTGTGTGTATGTATAATAAAATAATAAAAAAGAATTTCTTTTCTCATCTAGTATGTAGTTAGCTCTCAATAGAAACTAATTGAACATATCACTAAATCAAAACTTACCCTGAATTAGAAAAAAAAAAAATTTTTTTTTTTTTTTAATTAGAAGTGCACTGAATTTTCTTGAGCGAAACATTTAAAGCCAACATAAAATTTTTGTATTGCGAGATTACATTTATGATAGTGGCAAACATACATTTTAAGGCCTGTGTTGCATAAATTGGTCCACATGCCAGAGTCTGTGGCACACTACCTGATACCATTGTTTCTGGTCTTTGTGTTAAACACCTATACTGCATTAAATTTCCAGCAAGGGTCATGTCTAATGGTGTTAAAAGCAGCTTAACACCTATGGGTTTATAGTCCTCTGCTTCCCACATTTAGATTAACTGCACATGTTATGCAGGCATTTGATACTGTGACACCAAACATAAAATAACTTTATTTTTTTAAAAATTAACACAAGGTAAATGAAAGCTAGTAAATTGTAGGACCTGGTGTTTTTTCTTTCATGTAGTCACCTGGCATTTACTTAATCTTCTAAGATAGACAGGTAGATGAGGGATGAATGGATGGATGGAGGGAGGGAGGGAGGGAGGGAGGGAGGGATGGATGGATGGATGGATGGATGAATGGTTGGATGGATGCATGATAGATAGCTGCCTTTGAATCAATGTGATGTACAACCTTAATGTACAAGAGAATGAAACATTGCCCAGTCCTGCGTCATCCACACAACTGACAGCATGTTCAAGTCTATGCAAATATTGTGCCAGTGCATCTCACTGAGGTTCTCTCACCCTCACTGGGTCTCTACTTCACCAAGCTTTATGTCCTCCTCAAGGGATTGATCCCTCCTGTTGACATGTTCAAGGCAAGCAAGTCAGACAATGCTCTGTTGTGGTCCAGCAGATTTCATGGGCTAATTTTCAAAAGTAGATTGTCAGGCATATTTTCCAAGCCTGCCTTAGTCTGGAAGCTCTGCTGAAACCTGGCCACCATGGGTGACCCTGCTGATATTTGAAATACCAGTGGCATAGCTTCTAGCATCATAGCAACATGCAAGTCACCACAGTACAACAAACTGAGAGATAGGTGGTGGAATCTTCTAAGATACATTTCAAATGAGGGTGGTTTTAGTCAATGTAATAGCTAAAATGTATAATATTCGATGATGATGATGATGATGGTGATGATGATGATGATAATTGTAGTCACAACGACTTGAGTACCTACCACTGGGGAGATAGGCACGTGGTAAGGACTTTTACACATATTTTAGTATTTAACCTTCACTACAACCAAGTACTTATTATTATCATCTCCATTTTATATTTGAGCAAACAAACTGAGAGCTGGCACAATAAGTTCTCTGCTCTGCTGCTAACTGAAAAGCCAGCAGTTTGAACCCACTAGCCACTTCACAGGAGAAAAGACCCAACTATCTGCTCCCCTAAAGATACCCAAAACCCCCCAAAATCTAAAGGAGCACCTGGTGGATTCAAACTGCTGACCTTTGGGTTAAGCAGCTGTAGCTCTTAAACACTATGCCACCATAGTGCATTTAATTTTTTTTTTAAGTTTTGATAAGTGAATTCAAGATTTTGTCAGAAGAAGTTGACATTTTAAGTCAGATAAAAACTATATTCACTCCTGTTTATTGACCAGCTAATTCTCATACATATATATGAAAATTATAATAATTTTGAAGTAATAAAAAAGAACTCCAAATACTAAAAAGGGCCTTTTACCTCACAGTTTGAGATAAATGTTTAAAAGATACAATGAAATTTAACTATAGTAGACCAACTAAATTAATAACTATAAGTCAAAATTCTATATATTTAGTATCAAGTATAGAAATCTCTTTGATTCAGCAAGGTGAAATGAGGCAGAGGGACTATTTGACATTGTAGGAATTCCATGAATAAGTCATCCAGGTCCCATGCAGGCACCAGAAACCCTAAAAATTAAAGCCATTTTCTCCACAGGGCTCCTTTTTTTTTGTTTTGTACTTGTGCTATTGTTGTCTTGTAGTTCTCCCATTTATTCATAGTTCTTATATTCTTAAGACAGGCAATCTGAATGACTCATCCCAGCCTATGATGTTTAGGAAAATAGGGCATTGGTCATGTATTCCCACCTTCTCTCCCCCAGCCGTTGAATTGTGGTATAATGTGGTGGCCTCGAACGCCATGACACATTAAGCAGACACATTATACAAATAAAGAATTGATTAAAGGGATCATAGCCATAAAGACTTATCACTCAGAACAAGGCATACATACAGATTTAGTATACATTAGTTTCTTTTTCTTCTTTGTGTGTGTGTTGGGGGGGCAGGGGGTATCTCTTTCTCTCTCTGTCTTAACTTACGGTTACAGTTTTGTTATAGAAAAAGAATACAAATCAGAACCTGCCGAAGGTAGGGTTGCATAGGGTGAGGTCTAGAAATGTCCTAAACTGGAAGCTTTCATTTCCCCTGGAACCTACCCCCATCCCACAAGTGCCTGTTATTTTAAACAAAACAGTAATATACAGAGCATCCAAATGAAATAAAATAGTCAATTAATGGATCCATTGTTCTGACTTGTGTATCTGTTAGCCATTGGCACAATAATGTTGCATAATAAATGGCTACAAAATCTCAAAGGCTGCCAAAGGTTATTCTCCTGCAACTGCGGGTAGGCTAGAGTTGAGCTGATCTGGACCGGGCTCATCTGGGAAGCTCTGCTTCAGGCTTTAAGCCTCTCAATTACCTGAGACCCCTCTACGCCATATCTGTTACCCTCCTTCTAGTACCATGTGCTAGTAGGGGCATATTGTTCTCAGGACCATGACATAGATGCAAGAAAGCAAGTACATTTCAGGCCTTTACTTATACCGTGCTTGCAAACATGTCATTGCCCAAGCAAGTATCGTGAATGAGCCAAAGTCAAGAGGAGCCAGACACCACCATTAGTGGGAGAGACTGAGAAGTTGCTTCCAGAGAGGGGTGAAGAATCAAGATAATAATTCAGTCTGTTATAGCTTCTCTTTAATGTATATCAAACTATTTTCTACTTGTACAGTAGTCCTAACAGAAGTTTTCTCTATTTCACAATACTTCAATATCTATTAGGCCAAAAAAAAAAAAAGAAGAAAAAGTGTTGGAATGTTTTTTGTTTGTTTGTTTAGTACTACATTTTCTCTTTGATACATGTCTCCCACATTCAGATTTACAATTGAAAAGTATCCTACAGAATACTTTGGGAGGGTGTTTGTTTTGAAGAACAGTATAAAAATTTCCGTAAGCTTCAGTTGCAACCACACATATTTTAACTTGATCTCTTATTCTGCATTTATTTTTGGGCACCCTTAAGAATCTGTTAAAATGCAGAAATTATGCAGTATCGATTTCAGGAAAAGTTGAAGTGGTTACACATGATTGCCTTTGCCTTAAAAGAAATCCTTATTTGGTTCTAATTTGAGCAATATTGAAAGCACAACAAAACTAGCTTTTTATTATGTCACCACACATTTAGCGAGTTATGGAAAGCATTTTGTTTCAAGAATGGAGTTAACTATGTCTTGTCCTCACTTCTAGTCATTCTTGCCATTTCTGGCTGCTCTCCAAACCTGCCTGTTACTCATACATATTTCTTTCTGAGTAAGAAGTATATTAAAGTCCCAGGAACATAGGCTGCCAACTGCTGGAAGAGTTTTTAGTGGTAAGAGATTAAAATAATTGCTTTTGTTTGAGAAATATAATTGGTCACAGTTACATACATGTAGTTTATATGAGAATTATGTACTGCTTTAAAGCTCGTTATGTTTAATTTTACTTTGCTTTAAAAAATGAAACTAAAAAAAATTACAATGTGTACATTTTCCTTTTTCGCCCATATCCAAGAATATTTGAAATAGAGGTGTATCTTTGGGAAAAATTAATTGACAAGTATTAAATATTCACAGAATTTGTATTTAAGGTACAAAGTTGAAAATGGCAAAATGCTTATCAGCCTAAAATTCCAAAGGAGAGGAATATATTCATTCCCGAATCCAATGTTGCTTCCTCACATGTTACCGTTGTACCATGTTTCTTTTATGAATTTATTTTTTTTATAAAACAATAGAGTAAAATAGTGTTTAGTATATTGGAGCAAATATATTTAAATGCCCATTTCTTTAGGAAAATACAATGATTATTCGTATTTTTCTTGTGGTTCTAAAGAAAAACTATACCTACAATGCATATATCTGTTTTCTGATGATTCCTTTTAAGTCAGAAGAATTTGAGCCTGAAGCAGACTTGTGTCCTAAATAATTTATGGTTTGCTCATACATGCAGAATTGACCCTAATAAGGCTTTCCCTAATAGGTCACACATAGCCCTTGCCAGTTTTCATAGAGTGAGATCATAGGGCTTTTCTCTAAAGTTTATTTTCTTCCACTTTCTTCAAGAGCTCTGTTTCAATGTTCAGTAAGTCTGTCAAGATGAGACATTATGCTACTATTCCACCCACTGTAGACCCTTTTGAATTTAAATTCAGGCCGTTATACATCAAAAATAAATACATACCTAAAAGCATTTTTCACAGGGTAAGATCAGACCTCACATACCTACCTAGTCCAAACATTAGATTCCTGACATTTAGGGCATTTAAATGTAAACCGTTTTTTGTTAGGACCTTCTCATAACTAAGATGTGAGTCACTTGAAACCATAATAGATTTTGGCTCTGCCACATGATGAAGTGTTCTGGATACAGTGAAACGTTTCACCCAGGCTCAGGGCAGCAGAATTCCCAGTGGTCACCCAAAATAGGGAAAGAAATGAAGACCAAAATGAGGGAAAATTTGCAACCCCTGGCACCCTCTTTTCCTTGCAACACAGCTCTTAGTGCTGCTGTTGTTGGTTAAGAAATGAAGTATTAGAGCTTAAACCCATAAATGGCAGCACAAGTGAGTGCTGAATCTTCTTTTCCCTAACGACTGCAATTAACTCCATACTTGAAATTTTACCAAAGACCCACACACGCGTATATATCTCTGTGTGTGTGTATACCAAAAGAAATGATGCAGGTTATCTCCTCTGTGAAAATGACTAGTGTAGAATGTCAGGATTTCTGCTGACATATGATTGATTAGACGTGCTTTATAATCTCAGTATACAAAGGCTTTGAAATAACTTTTCTAAATCAAGTTTTGTTACTGGAAGTTTATATAGCATGCAAAGTGCGTCAATTCCATTGAATTAAGTGAATCAGGTACTATTTGGCTTAATTTGAAGAGAGAACATGGAAAGCTATTGCCAAACATTTTAAACCCAAATTTGACTATTTACTTGAAGTCATAGTTCTGATATTTCCGCCCTGATGTCTGTTTTAATAAATGATGCCGTCTTGATCCCTGAGTTTAAAGTCAAGGGGCAGACTGTGTCTTTGCACACACAGCCCTGGTGCAGCGATGTTGAGTTGTCCCCAGCACTGAGCCTTCCGTCGTGTAGGGGCAAACGCATAACTCCCCGCTCCAGATGCATCTCAGGCAGGAAAGGTGGAGTTTTCCTTTCCAGGGGCAAAGGAAGTGACAGCTCTGGCGGGCTGGTTTTACGGATCCTGGTGTGGGTTTCACTTTGGTTAATTTGCTTTCAACTTTAACTCCTCACTGGAGCCTCCATACAGAAAATTAAATGGTAGTCTTCCAGCATCTTGTTTCACTGTGATGAAATAAAAATTGCTTTGAGTGTAATGTTAAACTTTTATCCTCCCTGAATTTCGGTAGTGCATAAAAAAAAAAGTGCATACACAATATAAAATCGAGCTTCATTTAGCAAAGTGTTATTGCAGAGACATCGTAATGGCCTACAAAGAGTAATTCACATTTGAATAATCTCTGTTATTCTTTGAGGGTAGCTACTGGTGGGTTTGATTTAGCTGAGTCTTCGGTGTCTAATTTGGTAGCTTCTGAAGTAGTGGTGGTCATTGTTTAGGAGCTTTTATTCCATTTTCCCAAGAAGGAGATTTTTTTAAACAAAACATATGTAAAATGTTATTCTGAAGCTATCTTTAAGTCATGATTCTGAGTATGAAGTTATTGAATTACAAAATACTGTTTTTGCCATCATAAAAATGCACTACAGGCAGCACAGCAGAATGGAAAATTTGGGGGTCCCAAAGAACTAGGAAATCAATAGGATTGGTTTGGTTTAAATGATACTGTAATAGATGACATATTTGATTAATACACTATTTCACATATCAGGAACATATGTACTTTATTATTGAAATTGCCAAATATGTGATTCTGGTAAAATTATAAAAATAACCTGAGTTTGCTTCCAAAACAGAAATACCTCAAAAGGAACAGTTACATGCTGGGTGTGGATAAGTTGTGAGAATGCAAAAGTGAGCAACACAGTCTATGGTCTCAAAAACTGGGTCTAGAAGTCACCGATTTAAGCAGTAACTGTGATCTTCGGTAACCTGAGGACTAAATTTATTAAAGAAATCATAGTGACAAAATGTTAATATTGAAGTAAAAAAAAATTTTATGGTAGAGCTGTTTGTTAACTAAAAAAGTCATTGCTGTTGAGTTGATTCCAACTGACAGCAACCCTACAGGACAGAGTAGAACTGTCCTATAGGGTATCCAAGGAGCAGTGGATGGATTCAAACTGCTGACCTTTTGACTAGCAGCTGAGCTCTTAACCACTAAACCACCAGGGCTCCACAAGGTGTATTTAAATACAATGTTAATGTCAGTATCTTCATATTTTTGGAGGTAATACTTGTGAACTCTAAACATTATTTTTGGTGCAATGCTTTGCCACAATATATGTGGTCTAGGTGATAATAGTCTGTAAGATATTTAATTTTGGGGTGTCAGTTTCATGAAAATGAAAACACAATGATGTAAATAATTAGGTTTGCCCTAAATAAAGCAAATCAAGCATTATTTGCCTTGATGTACCTTTACATTATTTCATAGTTCATGTAGTTTATGTCTGTTCCACTATTTAGATTTTAATCATTTCTGAAAATGAATATCTATTGGTGTTGCATCTTTTAAGAAAAAGAAAGAACTGCTTTGTAGATTTTTTTAAAACACTCACTTCAGAGAAATTATCTCAAGTTTCCTCTCTTGTAATATATGTCCACCGCCTTTCTGCCAAATAATTAACAGTCCTCTGGTGGCATCGAGGAAACCCTGGCGGCGTAGTGGTTAAGTGTTACTGCTGATAGCCAAAGGGTTGGCAGTTCGAATCCGCCAGGTGCTCCTTGGAAACTCTATGGGGCAGTTCTACTCTGTCCTATAGGGTCGCTATGAGTCGGAATCGACTCGACGGCACTGGGTTTGGTTTTGGGTTTTTTTTGGTGGCATCGATGAGATAAGCCCTCACGGATTTCTTTTCCCTTGATATAAATATGGAGCAACCTTAAAATTAGAAAGAAATTGGATAATATAGTATTTGTAGAGCAGCCTATCAAATATTGATTTCTTCAAAAGTTATTTTCTTATTGTGGCACATTAAATGCATATTTTGTACGATCATTGTCTTCATGCAAAGGTTGGGATCATTGGTCTAAGTCAGGCGCACCAGTCAGCTTGCTCCCCACCCGGCTTCTCTCCACAAGTAGACAGGAAAAATCAGTGGGCAAGGGTTAAGCGGCCTAATGTACTGCTCTGCTTAGAGAAATTACTTGACATTTCAGTACCTTGGTTTTGATTCTATGTAACACAAATGAGTTTGACTTGGGGATATTTAAGATTCAAATTCAAAATCCTTTAAAATATATATATGTGTGTGTATGTGTATTTTATTGTGGCAAGTACTTATAAAACAAAATTTTGCCATTTAATTAAGAGCTATGATCTATACAAATTCAACTTTCAAAGAGCTCCTATGAAGTTTAGGGCTTCTAAATTAGAAATCTGAGTTCATGATTTTGTAATTTCCCCTTACATTTTATAATAGTTGCAACTTATGTATCATTTATTTTGAAGTTAGTTGGCATTGATTTTGTTCTTTTGGCTTTCTAGGTAAATTATACTTGTTTGTGTGTGTGTATGTGTGTGTGCTTTAGGGGAAACTTTACGGAGCAAATTAGTTTCTCCTTCAACAGTTTATACACGTTGGTTGCAGTCCCCACAGTATGTAAATAATCTCCCCTTCCACATCCCAGTTGCCCATTTCCATTCCTCCGTTTTTCCAGTCCCATCCTGCCTTGTTGTCTTTGCTTTTTAGCAGATGTTGACCTTTTGGTCTCGTATACATGATTGAACCAAGAACACGCTCCTCATGTGTGTTATTGTTTGTTTTACAGACCTGTCTAAACTTTGTCTGAAGGGTGAACTTTGGGAGTGGCTGTAGCTCTGAGTTAGTAGAGTGTCCAGGGCCATAGTCTTGGTAGTTCTTCCAGGCTTTGTCAGACCAGTAAGCCTGGTCTTTTTTTTGTGTGAATTTGAATTTTGTTCTATGTTTTTCTCCTGTTCTGTCCGAAATCCTCCATTGTGAACCCTGTCAGAGCAGTTGGTGGTGGTAGCTGGGCACCATCTAGTTCTTCTGGGCTCAGGCAGATGGAGGCTGTGATGCTTGTGGTCCATTAGTCCTTTGGACTAATATATCCCTTGTGTCTTTAGTTTTCTTCACTCCCCTTTGCTCCAGATGGGATGGGACCAGTAGATGTATCTTAGATGGCTGCTCATAAGCTTTTAAGACCCCAGATGCAACTCACCAAAGTTGGATGTAGAACATTTTCTTTATGAGCTTTGTTGTGCCAATTGACTTAGATGACCCCCATGTGCTCACTTTTTTACCTTGTATTTGTTATTTGCATCTTATCTCCTCCATGACGTGGAGATGCTATGTCTTCTTTATCTTTTTCTTTCACAGAACTTTTCAAATGCTCTAAAAATATCTAGCAAATGGATAGATGGCTATAAAATACTTCTCACCCTGGGAAGTTAATAATCTAAGCAAAGAACAGCCTAATTAAAAAGATATAACATATGTACAAAATATACCTAACAAGATATATATAATGTGAAATGCACTCAGGGCACATTTTTTAAAAAGTCACTTATCCAACCTCAAGAATCCTGAATACACCCGAAATATGAGTTAAGTGAGAAAAGCCTCTAATCGACAAAACATTGTTTTTGTCGTTAGTTGCCATTGGGTTGGCTCCCAGTTCACGGCAACCCCATGCACAATGAAACAAAACACTGCCTGGTCCTGTGCCACTCCCCTGCTCTATTATGGATCAGATCATTGTGATTCATAGAATTTCCATTGGCTGATTTTCAGATGTGGATCACCAGGCCTTTCTCCTGGATTAACCAAATACCAGAAAAAAACAGTTGCCGATCAGCCAGTCGAATCCAACTCATGGCGAACGCATTTATGTCAGAGTAGAACTCAGCTCCAGAGGGTTTTCAACAGCGGATTTTTCAGAAGTAGATCACCAGGCCGTTCTTCCCGTTGGCAGTTCTTGTGGTTTTTATTTAAAATATAGAAGCTTGTGCTGTTCAAAAGGTGATTTTTTTTTGCAAAAGAAATATTCAAATTATTGTTTTACTTCAAGTCTAAAGAAATGTAAAGATAAATGTTAAAACACTTAAGAGGCAATGCTAGCACTAAAAGCTTAGACATGCAGTAGTATCTGGTTTGTTTTTTGTAAAGCATTGGACTGTACTTACAATATATACTTTTTTTAAAATTTAGGAGTGATATTGTAGACTATTTTAGGATCTCAGAATTTTAAAGTAAGACATTCATAGTCACTGTATTTTTTAAAGTGATCTAATTTGCACAGAAAAAGTCTTTTAAAAGTTATTAATGTCTTAATCCTTTTCCAGCTGTCTTCTATAATCTTTTAATGTTTAATTCTTGTGACTTATATAATAAATTTCAAAACAAATCATGTCAAATCTTAGTCTAAACAGGGTGTAGTAACAGAATAAGACTCTTAGATTGGTATCAGATCCAAGAGAGGAATTCAGGCACACGTTAAGATCTGGTATCATCAAGACACATGCCAACTGCCAATGGAAAGTTATAGTCAGTTCAAAGAATTATACATAGAGTGGAGGACAAAACTCTTGGAATGAAGATGTCAAGAATGTATTCTTTTTCTGAGGTAACTGTAAATTTTTCTTTTTGTATATATTTCTATTATATTTCACCTCTTAACCTGCAAGGAGTTGCAGTGTCTTATTGCCTTCTATAATTTTGGTGACTCCTGTATGCCTGTTACATGACAGAGTCTAAAATATTGAACAAATAAATATTGGAATCAGAATCCACATAATAGACAAACAGGGACCTACAATCTTGGAATTCTTGTGTAAGTTCAAAGATTGCAGGGTAGCGCTTATCTGCACTGAGTCCAAATTTTCTATCCTTAGATAATTCATACCTCAGGCTGTTGATATAAATTAGAAAAACTTTGCTGAAAGATTTTGTGTAATACCTAAGGAATTGTGGAGTAGAAGAGAGGGGCCTGGACAAATAAGAGAAAATCCAGATTTCAAAAAAAAAAAAAAAAATGGAATATGACATTCTTAACGTTTTGATTGGTGAGATGACACTAACTTTGGGGAAAAGGTTAGCCTATCTTATTAAATGGAGGATCTTTGGTCTTCATGTCTACCCTTACTCAGAAATACAGTGTTTGTGCATATCAGGATATCATAATGAATGTGTACTAGATCTGTGTTTACAACTGATGTATCATAGATACATTCCGAAATGTTTAAGTTTTAAACTTAGTAACATTAAACTACGTTTATTCTAATAACTGTACCTGAAACTATGGAATTGGCCAACATGTCAGAGAGTTGAAAAAATCAAAGACTTTTAGATCTACCCCTAGGGATTACCTAGCCCAGTTTTTTAGTAGTGACAGAGAGAAACATATTGGCTGACCTAAGATCAGATAGCTGGTTAGTTTGTATGAAAATGATCCATATCCAAGATGTACCAGAGGTGAGCAGTTGTATTGGGATTCTGATTTATTGAACTCTCTCTCCACAGGCTATTCCTGGCTCTAAGGAACTTGTAGGTCTGTTCTGACAGTTTGAAAACCAAGATCTCTACTTTTTATTAAGCACTTCCCTCTGTTCCAGAAACTATGCTAAGAATTTTACCTACGTCACCAAAGTCCAGTCTTCATAAAATACTCTAAGACACATATTATTGTTCCAATTTTAAGATGAAGAGACTGAACCTAAGAGAAATTAGATGTCCATGTTCACGCATCTATTACCTGGTAGGGCCAAAATGTGAATCTCAGCCTTTCTTATTCTAAAACCCGTGATCTTTACAACACTACAAGGAAGTTGAAAATGCTTTTTACAGGCTGCAGTTGTGGCTATTTTGGAAGTTTTCTTAAAGGAAGTGGTATAGGGAATGACTGTTGCTATCCAAAACCAGAGGTGGCAGAATTCTAACTGCGGAGACTGGCTTAACCATTCTCTAGCCTAATTTGATCCATGTGCTTATGATCAAAACTCTTCCTAAAAGGTGGAACTAGAGGTATATAATTATTTAGTAATTTATTTTGTATATTATTTTCCTGGATCTTTTTTTATTTTTTTATCAACTGCTCATCCACTTAGTTGTCTAGATCTCCTATATTCCTTGTCAGAGAATAATGACAATCCTACCTAACTGCCTCTACTCTTTCAACTCCCAGGAAAAATAGAAACCAGATTGTTTTGCTCCCTCGTCTCTTCCCATATTCATGTATCACCCTTGGCTCTGATAGACTTTTTACAGCATAACTATAAAAGATGACATTTCATTCTCTGATGTCTTGATGGAGTTTTTCTCCATGACTTAATCTGTGACCCCACTGGGGGAGGTTTCATTTTATTAACAGCTGTCTTCCCTTTAAAAAAAACCCTTTACTTCTTAGATATTCATTTTTTAGGACCTAGCTCAAAAGAGAAAACACGTGGTTTGAAGTTATTATTTAGACTTCACAAATCCTTATTTCTTAACAATTATTCTTAGGTAGGGAAACAAACAAATAGCTCTGGCTAGGATCTTTCAAACAAAGTGTTAATATTTGCAATGTACGTAAATACTACATCTGAAAGGAATGATTAGCTTTAGTCACAAATAAGAAGTGCTGATAGTAGTCGGAATAGAAAGAGAAATATATGTGTATACCTCCCTCCCAGGAACAAATGTTGAAAGTTGACATTAAAGGGGGAAATGTTGATTGTTTCTTAAAACAAAATGTGAACTTGTTTTTCCTCCCAAACATTAGTTGTCAATATGTAACTATTTCAGGAAGAATTTTATACCACCTCCTCTGTGTGTCCAGTGGCATTTAATAGTTGGATGATGGATAGTGCCAAGGCTTGACAGCTCTTCACTGGTGTGCAAATCTGGGGATTAAAATGATAGTTGATGAATGGACATTTTCTAGTATAAAGTCTGTGACAACCGCTAAGATCAATCACTACCAACAAGTCAAATGATCTCTGCTTAGATTTTATGCTGTCCTTAAAGATTTCACAGCTATTTCTCTTTTTTTGGATGTTATATGCGAAGACTGATTCATTTTGATAGGCATAGGTGAGTCAACTCATGGTATACATTATACATTTTAATTGGTATCTCATAGATTTGTGGGTCATAAATGCCTTTTTTTTTTTTTGTCTCCTTGTAGGTGGAAATAACACTTCAGGATATCAATGACAATCCACCAGTATTTCCAACGGACATGCTCGATCTCACTGTGGAGGAGAACATTGGAGATGGCTCTAAGATTATGCAACTGACCGCCCTGGATGCTGATGAGGTAGCTCAGAGCCTGTCTCTGAATTTTAGAACTTTTATAGTACAGTGATTTATCACATTTTGAGTGTGTGTTGACATACTTTATTGCCCAGTAATTAAGGTTAAGTGCTATGTGCTTCTTTCCAAAGAGTATTAATTCTTGAAATGTGATATTAGTATGCTAAGATGGAGGCAATCAAAGAGATAATTTTCCTTTGATCGAGTAATTCACAGCTCAGTTCATTGTTGGTTAGATTCAGATTTCTTGGCCATATTATTTTATTTTCTCAATAAAAATATCTGCAGCTACATCCATTTTTTTTTATGCCATTATGTTTCCAGTATGCTATCTTCATAGAAGCTAAGGATTGATTTTTATTTTACTTGTAATTGAAAAAACAACCCATTTAATACTACAAAATCTTTAAGTTGTCTTATAACTTTGTGTTTAATTTTGTGTGTGTGTGTGTATATAAAACAAAATAAATAATTCTATAATAGAAAACCCTGGTGTCATAGTGGTTAAGAGCTATGGCTGCTAACCAAAAGGTCAGCAGTTTGAATCCACCAGGCGCCCCTTGGAAACTCTATGGGCAGTTCTGCTCTGTCCTATAGGATTGCTGTGAGTTGGAATTGACTCGACAGCAATGGGTTTGTTTGTTTTTTTTTGGTTGTATTTTATATTTAAGGTTATATTTAAGGATATTACCTAGGCAAGCTAATGGTTTTCAATTCCTTTAAAGGACAGAAATTTTGTGCCTACTGGTTAATGTGAAATATTGGGGGCACGGTTTTAATTACTATCGTCTGTATTTATAGTTTAAGTTTAGCTATGTAAGCATGATGCTCCAAAAGACATAGAAACTTATATGATTTATAATTCACTTTTTTTCCCATGAAACAAATTCACAGCTTGTTTTCACCTTCTTGCAGGGTGGAGGGTTTAATTAATGCTCGGGAGTTGCAGAAAGAGGATTGACCTTTCCAGGCACCAGTGTCCTCTTCCCCCTTTCCCATAAGCCAAGGCCAAGACGAGAGAGTTTAATTCCTTCACCCTCATCAAAACTCCACGAATATCTGAAAACTTAATTTTTGACCTATGATTAAGCTTCTCATAAATTTAATTTTTATAACTTTAAAAAGGTAAACAACTCTAAGTAAACAATGGCTTAATTTTAACACCCAAGAGAAAAAGGTAACAATTTAATAATTTATAAATTTTGCTGAAGTCCAACTAGTAAAAAGAAATGATAAAATGGTACACATTTAGATCATTGTAGTTTTACTATTAGAAAAGATTTTGTATTTTATAATTTTTTTTTTTTTTACACATGACTAAATTTTGGGTGGGGAAAAGTTCACACTTATTCCACATTGCAGCTGTCATTAAAATTTATATGACTATTTCTTTTATTTATTGATATGAGATCTCATCAGCTATGATTTAGTAAATACTTCACTCCTTAAAGCTTGGCATTGATAATATATATTGGATATTTCAATTCATAACATTCAATTGACTGTCATTTGGAAATAGAAAAGAAATAGCTCATGTTATTGACATAATAAGTAAATTAACCCAGACAATTATAATTACAAGGGCTGATTCATTAGCTATACCCTCAAAAGCTATACCCTCTGTAGGACTAGAGCAGAGAAAATTCATTTATTTCATGCAATTTATTCTAAAAATGAAGCAATAATCATATTATCATCTATATTTTCTAATAGGTTGTTTATTAGAACTCTGTGGAACATTATGATTAGAATGGGATTACTCAATATAGGACTTAATGAATCACCAATAAAATTATATTTGGAAATTTTGTTTTTTAATCATCTTACTTCTGTCAAAAATAAAGCAAACCCATTGCCATCAAGTTGATTCTGAGTCATAGCGATCCTATTAAAAACCAATTATTTGAAAGAGACATCAACATTCGACCCTTTTAATACTGTTCTTTTGATCCTGTTGTGATTTTATTTCCCTCCCTATTTTTTTTCCTTTCAAGATGATAAATAAGTGTCTATATAAATGCAATGCTGCCTGCACACATATTTATCTGCATCTGACTTTTCCATGTGTGTGAGCGTGTATATTTGGGTGTGCATTGTGTACCCACTTGCATTGTTTCAGATTCACCCTTTGAGATATGTTTATATTTATGATGTGATTTGAGTAGGGCAGTAAATTCCCTCTGTCTCTAGGTGCTTGTACAAACACTGGTTTTAGATAAACAAAGTAATAAACATTTTATTTTGAGACATAGAGATCATTGCATACTATGTAATTATCTCATATTGAATCTATGTGAATGGTTGGATGGGCAGGAAGGGAGTATGTAGTACACCGACAGCTTTAAAGGAAAGGGGAACATATTTGTAAAAAAAGAAAAAAAGTGCTCTAGGACATTTTTCCTTCTTGAATACCTTTTCTCTAAACATTTTAGTAACTGCTGACTATTTCAATTCCTAGCCAAAGGGAATGGATACCCAGGCTTCTAATGGCATTCAGAATTTTTGGCTGCTTCCTTTTTTTTTTTTGAGTGGCTTAACTTTAGTATTACTAATTTTAGATAAACCTTTGTTCCATTTCCTACTCTAATTTCGGAATGTAACCTCTTGGTTGAGTTTGGAAAAAAGATACTACCAACTCTCTTAACAAAATGGCTCTGTTGTATTTCTTCATCCAGTTTGAGTGGAACTCGAAATGCAAGGGATTTCTTTTACATTGTGGGTAGCATTCAGATGTCATACAACTATCCAATAGATTCATTTTAACAGACGGGTAGGTTTCTTTAAAACACTAGAAAACACTAGGATTATGTAGGTCATCAGCAAATTATGTGTAGAGATATTCTTTATTATTTTTATACTTCTTAATTACTAAATCTAATATACAAGTGTTAGTATGTTGGAGAAAGTCTAGCAGGGCACTGGAGAATAAAAAAAGTGTTAGTATGTTGGAGAAAGTCTAGCAGGGCTCTGGAGAATAAAAGCATGGGTAAAGTAATCAGTTTTAGAACGGCAGCCATGTACGTGTTGAACTTAATTTAAATATCATTTGAAACATGTGTTGGATCAAGATACACGTCTTTCAGAAACATGTGACCCTGTCAGTCTCTTGTTCCCTTTCATAAACAAAATTATTAAGCTTGTAATGTGCCAGGATACTCAAACTTTGTTTCATGGTACCATACTTGTTTTTGAAAATGTTACTTAAGGGTGGAAAATGTATTTGCAATTTATAGCTATTTACTTTTAGAATTCCTTCCACGTGTTTTTGTCTCCATGGTTCCTCAGGAGAGTAGAATATTTTTAACCAGCATTATTTCCACTGCGCTGCAGCCGAAACACAATACTTGTTTCTCGTGGTCTTGCTGATTCTGCATATTTTGGATATTAAATAAATAAAGAAAACTTTCAAAAGACCTAATGAAATCATTACTCTTGGCCAGACATTTGCAGGCGTTCACTAGCATTATTAACTCACCAGATCAGCTGATTTTGAATACAAAAAAATATTGCTTCGTCAACACAGTCTGATGCCTTTGTTTGGCTCAGAAGAACTATCACAAGTTTAAGAATTTTGATAATTATTTTAGTCACTCTAAGACAGAAAACATTTAAATATCAAACAATTTGTATAATAACTTTAAATAGATTTTTGCTTCATTGCTTTCCCCTAATTTTCAAGGATTTCCTATTTTAATAGGTCAAAGTTGAACGTAGCTGCTTTCGTACCTGGACCACATTATGAGAACAGTGGAATTCCTAGTGAAATAAGACAAATAATACAGAATGTGGTCAGATTACAAGTCTAAAATTTTTATTGAATGTTTTTGTTAAACCATAAAATTACTTTATATACTCCAGGTACACCTGAATATACAAGATAAATGTGGAGTAGTGTGTTAAACTCAGCTGTTCCATTACTAAATTAAAATGCGCTTAGAGGTATCTGGGAAACCCTGGTGGTGTAGTGGTTAAGAACTATGGCTGCTAACCAAAAGGTTGGCAATTCCAATCTACCAGGTGCTCCTTGAAAACCCTATGGGGCAGCTCTACCCTCTCTTTTAGGGTCACTATGAGTTGGAATCGACTCGTAGGCAATGGGTTTGGTTTTTATTTGAGGTATTTGCTTTACAGAATTTTAACATTGGCTGGGGAATGCAGTACAAAAAGATAGCAAATGCCACTAAAGACATACTTTGAAAGAGTGAGTATTTTTGTCTCAGACTGTTAGAAGTCATCCCCCTATGAGTTCGACCATGAAGGAAAAGACGTATGAAACTGATGATGGAAAAGATGTATGGAAACTGTAGACGCTCTAGTCTTCCAGCATGTCATTCTTCTATTATTACCCTCCCCTAAACTTATGTTCTTCTTAATATTGTTTCTGAGAGTTTTCGTCTGCATATTTTAGCACAATGGTTAAGAGCTCAACTGCTAACCAAAAAGGTCAGCATGTTCGACTCCACCAGCCACTCCTTAGAAACCCTATGGAACAGTTCTATTCTGTCCTATGGGATCACTATGAGTTGGACTCAACTTGATGGCAACGGATTTGGTTTTTCTGTTTTTTGGTAATCATGGTAAAAAAAATATAATTGTTTTAATTAAGTATATTTAAATCAAAAAAGTAATTTCTGAAGTTACTAATTGCAACAGTACTTCTCAGTGTCAATAATCAATAATTATATATAATAGGAAATTAAAAAAAACATTTATTCCCTGGGATATATAGCAACTTAAGTAGTGTTTTTAGGTTAAATTACTCATTTGCAGAAATATCAATCACCAAATACATTTTACCCATCATATTTTGCTAATAAGAGAAAAATAATGAAAATAACATCTAGCATTAACTATTTGTCAAGGATTGCTCTAAGTTCTTTACATTTATCAACTCATTTAATCTTCACAACAATCCCAAGCAGTGGGTAATATTTTCATCTCCATTGTACAGATAAGGAAATGTAGGCTCAAAGAGTTTAAGCATGTGACCTAATGCCGCACAACTAGTAAGTGGTGAAGTAGAGATTCAACGCAGAAGTGTATTTCTAAAGCATTATATCTCAGCCACCACAGGGTATTTTAACTCGCTATTTCAACTATAATGTATATAATTAAGAAACACCTGAATAAAATTGCATAAAGTTTCAACATTATATAGATACATTTATAATAGATTTGAAAATTGACTTTTAACATCCCCTGTCATCAAATCATGTTCCTTAATTTTAATTGTCCTTAATGTCTTTATTTTTGACTGTGCTAAAACTCACCCGTTGTTGAAATCCTCCCTTTAACCTCTGTGTCAGGCTGCTCTTTTGACTCCCCTCCTGAGTTCCTCTTCGCTTTTCCTCTGTCAATCCTTGCCTCTGCTCCGTCTTCCTACTTTTTAAACACAGATGAAAAAACCAAAACCGCTGCTGTGGAGTCCCATGGGGCAGTTCTACTCTATCCTATAGAGTCCCTATGAGTCGGCATCGACTCCGCAGCAACGAGTTTGGTTTTTCTCATCTGTGTTTAAAAAGTAGGAAGACGGAGCAGAGGCAGGGATTGATGGAGGAAAAACAAAGGAGCATCTGGTGGATTCAAACTGCAAACCTTTTGGTTAGCAGCCAAGCTCTTAACCACTGTGCCACCAGGGCTCCTTAAACATGAACACTGAGCCTTTATTCTGGGGCTTCTTTCCCTCTATATTCTAATTTAAATCGTTAACAACTCTTGTGGCTTCGACTGTCACCTACATACGATGACTTTCAGAAATTATTTTAAACCCCATTACCAAATCTCTGTTTACCAATGACCATTACTCAAATCGCTAGCTTTCATGCATTTAAAATACCATACATAAAATCTCACTTTATAATTTTCCCAGAAATGTCTTCTGTATCAGTATTCTCCTAACTTCCCAGTCAAAATAATGTGAAATTTTATTTCTTTATTATTTTCCTTCAAATATATGTGCTTTCTCCACCCAAGTCCTGGGTAGGGCGAATAGTTACACACTCGACTACTAACTGAAAAGTTTGTAGTTCAAACTCACCTTGAGGTGCCTTGGGAGAAAGGCCTGGTGACCTGCTTCTGAAAGGTCACAGTGTTAAAAAGCTCATGGAGTTCCTTTCTACTCTGAATATGTGGAGTTGCCACCAGTCAGAAACAAACTAACGGCAATAAGTTTGAGTCCTTTTCTTTTTTTGTACTTTTCCCAACCTTTCCATTTCCACTGCCAACTTCCTATTTCATTGCTCAAAGTTGTGAGGTTCACAGCTCGAAATTTTGGGAGAGCACAGTAAGTCATCTCTACTTACATTTTATAGAACAGATACCTGGGGCCCTCAGAGAATTTGGCTTGTTATAAAGTCATGCCTTGAGGAAAACAAGTCCCAGTCTCTATGGGGCCAGGGAAAGTCTATTTACTGTCTCTTGCCTTGCCTGTTCCCATTCTAGTCCATTCTGCAATATTAACAGCCTTAAAACATTGCTTCCAATTAAGAAAAAGGCCCGTGATTTGTATATATGTACCGTATTTTTACATGAATAACACATACCTTCTACGTTTCTTTGCAAATGTACCCTCCCTCCTCCGAGGTATTTTTGTAAGTGTGCTATGCCATTTTCTTTACACCAACATGTGAAAAAAAATTAGCCTAGTGGTGCTTATGAAAATACCTCACAGGGGAAGGCACAGTTGGCAAACAAACATAGAAGTGTGTTATTTACATAAAAATACGATATTGTCTAACATATAAGCTTAACTTAACTTCTGTAGAAACCCTCTCTCCTGACCACTCAACAGTGAGTTAGCCAAGCACGTGGTTGTTCTTTTCCCTGCACTGTTGCTTAGGCTTAAACAGTTTTCCTTAGTCTTTGCTTCTTAAAAATTTTATTTTCTACAAAACTCAGTTCTCCTCATGCTTTTCATTATATCTTCCCTAAATAAATCAAGTCAAAATAATCCCTCTCCCTTTTCAATTTTTATAGTGTTTCTTTCAAGCCTTGTTCATTCATCACTTTCCTTGTCAGCATGTTACTTTTTCATGTTGTACCAGAAGGAACATGAGCTCAGGGTCAGGTAGACTTTGGCTTGAAACCCGCTAATGCTTGCAGTGTGACCACTTGTAAATTAGTTAGCATCTCTGAACCCAGTATCTGCTTTTGTGGAACAGTACCTCACAGAATTGTTGCAAACTGAAATGAGATAATATACACATAGCACTGTTACAGTGCATAGCACAGAGCAAGACTTTAGTAAAATTCCTTGTTGTTGTCGTTAATCATAGTAGTAGTACAATTTGTATATTACCCAATGACAAAGTTATTCTTTTTCATGCTTAGGTTTTGAGAATATGTATATGTATATATATAAAATACTGAAGGCTGAGATTTATTTTGCTTTTTAATTGGATGAGTGGCAAAATATTATGTGATACTACATTGTTCCATTGCCTTTTTAAATTTTAGAGTATCCCAGGAAATCAGAGCCCAAAAGCCTCACTTTGTCAAATACATATTCACTAGAAAACTTGAGTGACGCTTTCAACGTTCTAACTCCATCAATTCAGATGCCTGGTCTCTTTTTCTTAGGGTGCAAATGCTCTTGTCACATACGCTATCATCAGTGGAGCTGATGATAGTTTCCGTATTGACCCTGAATCTGGAGATCTGATAGCAACCAAAAGATTGGACAGGGAACGCCGTTCCAAATATTCACTACTGGTTCGTGCAGATGATGGTCTTCAATCCTCAGACATGAGGATTAATATCACCATCAGTGATGTGAATGACCACACACCCAAGTTCTCCAGACCTGTGTACTCTTTTGACATCCCAGAAGACACAACCCCTGGTAAGTCTATTTTGCCCTTATGTGATCACCTGCCTATACTTATGGGATCTGTTTTGGCTGGCCTTAACCAGTGACTTGTTTTTACTATATGCTACTAGTTATGAAAATATATACACTGAATTTTGAATCTTTTAATTAATCATCTTTAGTAAATTTCCCCAGCAAATCACCAGCCTTTTGCGAGCAGACAAGGTTAGCCACTTGTCTGATAACTAATCTCAGGTATTTCTGTTTTGGAAAGTATTTGTGACACGGGTTGGTAATTTTTCTGCCAACCACATTTGTCGTACTATTTCCCACTTTAAAAATATATAATTATGTTACAGTGTTTAGAAAGAACAAAGAAAAATACATGGAAATCTGTGAAACACTTGAATACACATTTGCTAGCATATGACCCAGCGCAAGTTAATTCCTTTCTCTTAGATTCATTTCCTTCTGTAAAATGGAAACGACATTTCCTATTAGAAAAAAGGTAAAGGTTAATTTACAAAATACATGTGATTTTTCTAACATGGGGCTAGGGGATTTGCAGTTGCTCAATAAATGTTAGTAGACACTGAATTCTGAATTATAATCTTGCCTTTTTCAATATATGTTGTGATTGTTGAGTATGAGCATTCAATGTCCATGTTTCTGGTGTCTACATTCTCATTATTGGAAATTCTTACTTAAAATTGAAATTCGATTCTCAATTACATTTGGAATGAGTTTGCCTAATAAGGCATCTGTTTGAGAAACTCCATTTGGCAGAAAACACTGAACATTTATAGAGGACTACGTCTTACTGCAGTTTTCCATTCCCCCCTCAAGAAGGGTTGTTTAAGTCCCTCATGAAATCCCTGTAGCATTAATTTCTTGCCTTAATTAAAGCAATGACCACAAGACCTGTATCGTGAAGAGTGGTATCCCCAGGGCATAAGTGTATCTTATTACTCGGAATCCCCAGTGCTTAGGACTAGCAACGGAATCCAATATATGCTCACTGAATTCATCAATAAGGTGATGAATTCCTAACGCCATGTAGAAAACCAATGTCAGAAGTAGAATTAAGTTGGTCTGTTCCATGGAACAGTCCATTTACACAGCAACGTGAGATCCGCTAGATAGCTAACATGGCACATGCTTTATTAATACTTGGGAATGTTATTGTAAGTGTGAATAAAGAACACTGCAAGATGTTACCTTTACAATATGTGCACATATAAAGATAATTCTCTACTTAAAATATTTTTCTGTATAAATAAGACTTCTTGGTACCTTTGTTTATGGTCTCTCAGTAATATCCCTTGTTCCATTAATTTTAAACTATTAATTGATTCTTTTCGATAGGTTCTTTGGTAGCGGCTATTTTAGCTACAGATGATGACTCTGGTGTGAATGGAGAAATTACATATATCGTAAATGAAGATGATGAAGATGGCATATTTTTCCTGAATCCAGTTACTGGAGTCTTCAATTTGACTCGAGTATTAGATTATGAAGCACAACAATATTATATCCTCACTGTTCGAGCTGAAGATGGTGGGGGACAATTTACTACCATCAGGGTTTATTTCAATGTACTCGATGTAAATGACAACCCACCGATATTCAGCCTGAATTCATATAGCACATCACTAATGGAGACTCTACCTCTAGGCTCTACAGTTCTTGTGTTTAATGTTACTGATGCAGATGATGGTATGTACTTTATTTCGCTTACTAAAAAAAACTTCGTTAGAAATGTCGTCAGATTTATATGTTTTTACTGTGTTCAGTTGTCACGAAATTGCATTTTGTGAATATATGTCCAAAATTGAGGAATAGATTTATAATTAAAACTACCGAGCACTGGAAAAAAAATTAAGTACTTTACCAATGAAGTTATTTAGAACAGTTACACAGTATGCATTGTTGCCTTTTTATAAACTCTATAAGCTTTACCTTTCTTTTTCCCCCTAATTTTGTCGCAGTATTGCAGTTTAGTAATGTAGAGGCCATACAACAGCTTTTTAGTAGCTTTTTTTTTTCCTAGTAAATAAAATATTTGCATTTACATATGTATTTTAACTAAAAAAGAATAAAATTTGAAATGAAAAGAAAGACTAAAACCTTAAAGAAAAATAGGATGCATAACTAAATTTTATATTTCTGGCTGAAAATTGCTAATAATATTTTAGTACAATTTCATGGTTTGAGTCAAAGGACATTTTTGATCCCTTTAACTCATGATATACAATCAAGTTGGAGATTTTGCATTAAATTTGTACTTTACCTGTTTGGTTTGTATTTATTGTAGAAGCATTTACCAAATTTCCTTTACAATCTGATTGCCCTGGTCTTTCTTCTAAGACCTATTTTATCAATACACACCTATGTACATCTATTTTGTAAATCAGGTAACATAGTATTGGCTATAACATTGCCGAGCTTATCATTCTTTAACTGAATTGTTTGGAAATTAGTACCTTGTCTTGCCTTCCGTTGGATGCAGCTACATGTCCTATCAGTGAAGAAAACACCAGGACAGTACTTAGAAGAGGAAATAGGTCTCTTGCCTGAGGATATGCCTTCTGACAGAGGCCTGTCAAAGCTAAATTAGAATTTCCTGGTTCTTACTGATTTGGATGATTTATGTAATCTCAGAATTCCATTCTGTCTATATTTAGTTTCCTTTCTGAAGTGTCTAGAAATAACAGAAAGGTATGAGAGATTAAATGCACAGCATTTTATACAGGCTCAATTCACAAAACTGGAAATGCTTTTCTTTAGAATGTATTGAGTAAGTGAAGGTTGAAGTTTTCCCCTTTTATTCAAACACCATATATGTATATGGTTTCAATACTAGCACTACTACTAGTATCAGTGATATCAATAATAATGTTATTATTGGTTCTGACCTCATGTGTGTGGAGTATAACTGCTACACAGGGTTTTTAGGGCTATGACCTTTTGGAAATAGATTGTCAGGCCTCAATTTCCAAGGATTAAAAATAATAACAACCCACATTTGTTTAGTGTTTAATTTGTACCAAGTCCTGGCCTAAGATCATTGTACCCTCTATTGCTTGCAATCTCCCAATAGCCCAGCTCTGAGGATTGGCTAACATTAAACTTTTATACACAATTGATATTAATCTCTATTTGGGAAGTTGACTTCTCTGTTATCTAACCTTTAATTAGTTTAGCTACTCCTGGGATGGGAAACCCTGGTGGCGTAGTGGTTAAGTGCTACGGCTGCTAACTAAAAGGCTGGCAATTCAAATCCGTCGGGCACTCCTTGGAAATTATGGGGCAGTTCTACTCTGTCCCAGAGGGTCGCTGTGAGTTGGAATAGACTCAATGGCAGTGAGTTTGGTTTGGTTTTTGGTGCTCCTGGGATATGACTGTTTTCAATATCATTCCTATATTCTTCAGTTGTCACCATGAGTGTGCCTAACTATGCTGTAGTGAAGTTTCCAGGTTATTTCTTTGTTACTTATTAATTATGTGTTGCGGGCAGACTGTTGTTTCATGGATTTGTGTGCTGCTTTAGAATAAATTTTACTTAGCCTCATAACTTAAAATGTAGGAGCACTAGTTAAAAAGAAAATAAACCTTCCTTGTGAAAAACCTGCTGGAATACTACATGTTCATGGGCACAGATACATGTTAACTATTGACTCAAATAATTCTTCATGGATTTTTTTTTTCCTTTAATTGTGTTGGGCGAGTTTCAGACTACATTTTACCATTGTTTTTGTTCTGAATACTTTTATCAGTGTAATTTCCTGTACCTTGACCTAAAATATAGGACACAGTTCCTATTCTTTCTGAATTTCAAGGATAATGATAAGAATGTACAACGGTAACCTTGTTTGTTAAAAATTGCTAACACAGTTACACTAAATAGTTCTCAAACAGTATTTTTTAGACATTTTTTAAATTAACAAATTAATCTTAGTCTTTGATTAAATGTTTCTAATAAGGTAATATTGTCATCTTCTTAAGTAAAGAAATTTTATATGAAAATAAATTTAACATTTTCTGTTATCTCTATCTCAGTGTTTAACCTTTAAGAGGTCAGGTAACACGATCATTTTGTACAAACAAAGCAAAATTTTCACTGTTTTCGCAAGGAAATATTGGAGGTATTAATCTCAAAGCTCCCAGGCATACAGTTAAATATTGATGCTAAATATAAAGAACTTGACCATCATGGAAATATTCTGACTTTGATAATTATTATATTCTAGGAATAAATTTAATATATTCTTCAAAATATTGGGAGTCATGTAAGAATGTTTTTATAATAAAGCAATGAAATTAGTGCTGAGTATATTTACCCATATGTATATGTGGGTCTCTTATGCCAATGATCTGATGACTTCTTGTAATGGTTTCAAAAAGATAAATGCTTTGAGAAACACTTCCTTGTGTTCTAGCTGTGTGAGTAGTTGACACGTACTAGTTCTTTGTAGAAATCATCACACGATATTTATGGATCAGGAATAGATGTGTCCTTTTTATAATATAGAACTATACATAGTATTATACATATTTTATGTGCTATATATCCTGGAACTAAATTATTCACAAGACTGAAATAGGAAAGAATGCACACATAAAAGTGCCAGGAAGAATCTTGTGACTAGGTCATTTTCAGAACATTGGGCAGAAATGGTTAGAAATATGAACTGTTTTAAGTTTAAAGATCGGATAGGTTATAACCCTAAATTCAAGTTCTGACACTTACGGCTAAACTATAGAATTTAAAAATAACACATTTACTGTTTCCCGATTTGGCCATTTTATGCAAGAGCAGAGGAAGAAAGTAAGTCTGAGCTGCATATTTTTCAGGGTAATACAAATGTTCAGGGAGAATTTTGAGTTTCAATATGTCAACATCTCTTCTCTAGATGGAGGGCACACACACACACAGTCACTCATGAGTCTTGTCATGAATGAAAAGCCCTTTGCTTTACAGTTTAGTAAATGTAAATTGCTTCCATGGTCCATAATTGTAGCAATTAGCTTTCAATTCCTGAGATGAGAGCTGTTTCTTAGATGATATTGTAGAACTTTATACAAAAAAAAAAAAAAAATGCTGTATTTTTATGCTTATTCTCTCAAAGATAATGATATATATCTTTAGTTCATTTTTAATGTGATTACCTAACATATTTGTCATTATAGCTTTGCAGCTAAAAATAAAATTTCTCTTTTTCCATAATTTTAGGTAAAGTGAAATATTTATTACCTCCCCACCTACACATCTCACCAACCTTTTTTTCTTTTAAAAAGAGGCTGTTCTGCTCTTTAGAGCAAGGCTATAAAATCTTGGTATCATGTTCTCTTTTTGCCTCTGCTATTTAATTGTTGACTCAAGGAAGTAGCATACAGGGTAGACTAAGAGTGTTCAGGTCCCTGGTTTAATTGCCCACACTCCAGCTGATTTATGGAAAAAGGCTACACCATCATTTGATGGCCATGTGCCATTTTTTTTTCAATATTTCTAGTGTCTCTTGAGCTAAGGCATTAAAGATTTTATGTACTTTCACAGAACCAAATATTATATCTCTGCTCATTGGCATTTTGGCTTTACTTTTATTCAGATGTTTTCATAACTTTTCTTCTCAATAATAATCATGTCTAAATTTGGGCCTTATGGGCCTCAAAAGAATATAAATTCAATATTTACTGATAGACTTTGCCATTAAAATCCAAAAACTTTCTTTAGAAAGTAATTTTATTTAAGATATATGTATGTATCATTTTATTTGCACCCCTTGATGGAACTTTTTATCCCATCAAGCTTGAGGGATTTTAAGACAAGGTGCTGAAGTGGGCTGTTGACCTTCTTTTAGCCAGATCTTAAAGTTATTTTCTCTCCTCCTGGTGAGCTGACCTGTGCCCTCCATTAGCTTTATTTATCCACATTCTACCTAATTCTCAAACCGTAATTATTCTGAATTTACAACTTCTTCTTTGTTCACTTATGAATAGTCTTAAATAGACTGTAAAGGTAAAATCCACAACTTTTGAGAACTTAATGAACTTCAAGAGAAAGCAAATCTAATTCATGTATTCACAAAATTCTGAGAATGAGTATTTTTTGAGGGGAAAAAAAGAGAAAATGTATAATCAAATTCTGCAAAAAGTGGGCATCATACCTGGTGGGTGGAATTCAGGAACTCAAGATTTGAAAATTTTGGGAGCAATTCAGGTTACTTAATACAATTTTACTATTTCCAGATATAAAAAATATTTACTAAGGAATGATTATGTAGATGAATGGTATCCTTTTTAGCATAATATCCTATAGCGGCCCCAACATCCTTAGAATAAAATATAAAAATGCACATGGCATTATGGGCAGTGAGGAAAGTACGATTCTAGGTCAGTGAATCAGATCTATTTTCACTGATTGTTGACTATTCACGTTTAAATTAGTTGCTCACACAATACGTTGACTCATTCTCTATATCATCTGTAAGAGACTACGATCATTTTTTGAAAGAATGACTTAAGTTTAATTGTTAAAAATTAAAACGTTACACAGATTCCTAGGGAAAAATAAGATAAAATATAATATTAAAATAAAACCTAATAATACCATGAGCATTTATATTTGGAGCATTTTATTTCTAACTTTACCAATAAGTTTGCCTTGAGACAAAAAACCCGAATGCATTATACATACATAATGTTTTATATATGAAATGTAAGTATATGTTATATAACTATATATATATGTGTGGATCTATGTACATATACATATATAGTGTTTTATGTATAATAAAATCTGAGAGAGAAATCTTTTCTCAAAGGCCATTCCTTGGCCAGATGCTTAATAGGAATTAAAAAGTATTTATTAGTTCTGACAAGAAATGTAAAAGTAGACTTAAAGCATCCATGACTAATGCCCTACATCAGAAAATTTTATTACCCTTCTAAGAAAATTGGTGTCAGGCTCAATAAATTACTGGAGTTATAAATGTTTGACTAATGGTATAGAGTGTGGCCTATTTAGTGTTGGACCCTCAGGAATTATGTGATAGAAACAAGGAAATGGATAGAAAAATATCCGCCCTTTGGAATATTTTTCTCCTCTTTAGTTTTGTGATTTAACGTTTCCACACCATAATAAATAGCAACCAGAAAATGGATCATTGGTTCACCAGATTGTAAACATATTTTCAGATCAAAAGTTACCAAGAAAAGAGATGTGTGTAAGTATTATTTACTAAACAAACAAACAACAACAAAAAAGTGTAGCTACATCATCCATAATGTGTGTTTGGGCCGTCATATATGAAACAGGCAGAATTACATGCCAGGATGTTTGTTACAATCTAGACTGCAATCAGCAAACATTTTAGAAAATTAAAGTTTTCGCTTCAATTTCAGGTATCAACTCCCAATTGGCTTATAGCATTGCTTCTGGTGATAGCCTTGGGCAGTTTACAGTTGACCAGAATGGTGTACTGAAAGTCCTAAAAGCTTTGGATCGGGAAAGTCAGTCCTTCTACAACCTGGTTGTTCAAGTGCATGACCTGCCACAACTTCCAGCCTCCAGATACACAAGCACAGCTCAAGTCTCCATTATTTTGTTGGATGTAAATGATAACCCACCAACATTCCTTTCCCCGAAATTGACATACATTCCGGAAAACACTCCAATTGATACTGTTGTTTTCAAAGCTCAAGCAACTGATCCAGACAGTGGTCCAAACAGCTATATTGAGTACACCCTGCTGAACCCTTTGGGAAACAAGTTTAGTATTGGGACCATTGATGGTGAAGTGAGGCTCACTGGAGAACTGGATAGAGAAGAGGTTTCTAATTATACCCTAATGGTGGTGGCTACGGACAAAGGTCAACCATCTCTCTCCTCGTCTACAGAAGTTGTAGTTATGGTACTTGACATCAATGACAACAACCCCATCTTTGCACAGGCTTTGTATAAAGTGGAGATTAACGAAAACACTCTTACTGGGACAGATATAATACAAGTATATGCAGCAGACGGCGATGAAGGTACAAATGGACAGGTTCGCTATGGCATTGTTGGTGGGAATGTAAATCAGGAATTTCGGATCGACTCTGTCACAGGCACCATCACTGTGGCTAAGCCTTTGGATAGAGAGAAGACTCCTACTTACTTCTTAACTGTTCAGGCAACAGATCGGGGCAGTACCCCAAGAACTGATACCTCCACTGTCAGCATTGTTCTACTGGATATTAATGATTTTGTTCCAGTATTTGAACTTTCTCCATATTCTGTAAATGTTCCTGAGAATTTAGGAACACTGCCTAGTACAATTCTTCAGGTCAGTATATTGAAGTAAAACAAATCTTGTTTTCACTAAAATTCATCTACTTGAAAAGCACCCTTCTCTCCCCATGTTCACGCTTTCTCCATCCTCATCCTCATCCTCATCCTCATCCTCATCCATAACTGCTCAATTTCAGCTGTAGAAAGTCTTGAAAAGAGAAAGTTTATGCAGATTATACCCAAGAATCTAATGATTTCCTTGTAGATTAAAATACTGTATTTTCAATCAGGCCTGTGTTTATTAGTGCACATATTTATGCATTTGTTCTGTTTTATTTTTTATTAGAGCAATATATATACAACAAACATAATATTTCATCAATTTCCACATGAAGATTTTTGTTGTAAGATTAATAACTGCACATAATAAGAAATAGAAATTTGAAAAATTAGCCACAAACATCATTCTTCCTTCCCTCTTTACAAATTTCATGACCTCAACGGAACTGCTGTTAAAATTTTTGTAAAGCCTTCTAAAAATTCTATGCAAATACTTTATGCATATTTTTACACAAACACACTTGTGCAGAACATGCTATTCTGCACCATTTTTCCTTTACCTGAAAACTTAAAAATATGTCTTTGAAATCTTTCAATCTTAGTACAAATAGCTTTGCCTCAGTATTTTTTAAGGGTTGTATTTTACGTCATGATTTGCATTATGTTAGTTTTATCCACATCCGTTGTATGTGTTATTGTCTCCTGTAGGTGTTGGCAAGAGATGATGATCAAGGTTCTAACAGCCAAATCTCGTATGTTCTATTCGGTGGTAATGAAGACAATGCTTTTACCCTCTCAGCCAGTGGAGAACTTAGAGTAACACAGAGTCTGGACCGGGAAACGAAGGAGCATTTTGTCTTGACAGTCACAGCTACAGATTCAGGTAAATCAGTTATAAACTTGTTCAGTTATGAATAGTTTCTTTGTAATATGAATAAGGGAAAATATTTTTGTCTACTATTAAATTAAACATTTTTTGAAATTTGCTAATGCGTGGAACTCTCTTGAGTATATCTATGTAATTTATAATATGTCTATCACTTAATGAAATTTCTGTGTTAATGGTAAGGATTTAAACCTATCACAGGCAAAGCTCTATTCCTGAAACACAGAGTGAGCTTTTGCCCTGTAGACTGCCTGTGTGCTACTGGGTGAGACATAATACTCTATCACCTGAGCCGGGAGGCCTTTAAAGCACTTGATCTTTGAAAACACCCAGAATGTTTCTAACTGGTCATGAAGATAAATCCTCTAGATTCTCCAAAATTACAACTACCTAGACAAGCCATTTAATGAAGCCCCACAGAACTCCTAAAAAAAAATCAGTGAGGCCCAAGGTTTTCATTAAGTAAGCTGTGTACTGAACTACCATGGAAATAATGAAAAGCGGAATACATTACCTTTCAGTGTTGGTTGGAAAGAGCTAGTGCATAAAATTACACAGAAAGTAGCATAGAATAACATTTATTGAAATCAGCTAATATTATCATTTACCACTATTTTATTTTGTATATATTGACTATTCGTAAACACTGAATAATTCTGGCTGCAACTTGAAAGAATTAAAAATTTATTAAGGAATTTTTGTCTTGATTACAGTAAGTGTTGCTTAAGTGCTTTCTGAAAAATGTATGAATGAATAAATGACTCACTGATTTTCATAAAGATTTTATGAATTATAGGACATTGTTCTTTTGTAACATTTATGTATAAAAATAAATGTCACAACTCAGTTTTTAAGTATTAAAAAATTTAATAATATTGACATAATGGCATAGTTAAAAATATTTGTTGAAATTATTTAAGCCAAAGCAGGTTTGTTGGAACATCAAATGATTGGGGATTCAAACTGCTGACCTTTTCGTTAGCAGCCAAGTTCTTAACCACTGTGCCACTAGGGCTACACACACACACACACACACACACACACACATATATATACACACACACACACACACACAGGAGCCCTGATGGCACAGTGGTTAAGCGCTGCTAAGCTAATGGTTGGCGATTCGAACCTACCAACTGCTCTGCATGAGATAGATGTGGCGGCAGTCAGCTTCCATAAAGATTATATGCTTGGATAGGCTATGGGGCAGTTCTACTCTGTTGCTATGAGTTGGAATAGGCTCAATAACAAGAGGTTTCATGGTTTGGTTTTGAATTATATATAAATATATAAAATTAACATATATATTTGTATGTTTCATTCTGTTGTGCATAGGGTCACTATGAGTCAGAACCGACTCAATGGCACCTGGTGGCTCAGTGGCTAAGTGCTCAGCTGCTAACCGAAAAGCAGGTGGTCTGAACCCACCAGCCACTCCTTGGGAGAAAGATGTGGTGGTCAGCTTTTGTAAAAACTTATAGCCTTGAAAACCATATGGGGTAGTTCTGCTAGAGCAGTAATTACACATCTACATTGAGATTAACACACATATATATGTATATCCATGTATATATAAGTATATACACATAGCCGGTAGGGTCACTGTGATGCAGAACTGATTCGATGGCAATGGGTTTGGTTTTGGCTATGTGTATATACTTATATATACATGGATATACATATATATGTATGTTAATCTCAATGTAGATGTGTAATTACTTATACAGAAGAACATTTCTGAGCTTTCAAATGGGCTTTCTTTAAAACTGTTGAAATGTTTTTGAGTCGTATATTAATATTTTGGTTATACATAATCAATTTTAGAGTATACAGTATATTTCTTATGGCACCATTACTCAAGTAGGAGTAGATTTTGATACTATGAGTTAAAATAAATTTATGTATTTAAATATTGTTTAAATGGTTTTAAATGATAGTGTCACTGATTATTAATTGAAGTTCCCTATATTTTTAATTTGTCTTTTCCTTTGGAGATATCTGAGTCTATTCTTTTATGAAAGAAAACAACGTCCCCGGCATATTTTTTAATATGTGTGAATGACCATGTTACATTATATGCAAACTGTATAATCCTGAATGATGCAGGACAGAATGGAGTATGGTAACCACTCAAACCAAGTTATTCTGGAACATGTTTCATTATGGAGGTCATCAGTGTTGTGCTGTGAGTCAGAATCAACTTGATGGCAATGGGCTTGATTTGTTTTTTTTTTTTTAATACAACAAAGAAGTAGCAGAATAGAGATCCAGAGTCTGGAGCATCTAACTTCAGAGTTCAGGTTGCATTTTGGTTTTAAGTGTTTAGGTAAACTACGAAAAATATTCATTTTCAAAGTTATTTCATTTACAAAGCATATCCAAGAATTCGTATAATATAATAATAAAAGTTTTGAATTTGAACTGATCTCAATTTGAGTACTGTCTCTGTCATCATTTTCTATCTGTTTCAGGGAACTTAAACCTCAGTATCTTCCTCAGTAAAAGAAGATAAGAATAATTTCAAAGTAGTTTTTTTTTTTTATAAGGATTAATTGATTCAATATGTGTTAGGCTACTAAACCCCATGGTTGTTGTGCAGTGTATAGAATAATTTTAATAATAATAGTGATTCATGCACTTCAAACATTTTATAATCATTAGAAATTATTGTAATTTTTCTTTCACTTTGTAAGTATTCTTGTTGAAACAGTATGTATTATATTTTTAAAAAATCATTTAAAAAATTGTAGTTCATGTTGAGTCTCATTTATAGATTGTTATATTAGGAATTTCTTTTGTGTATCAGATATTTCTTTTTAAATTCTTCCAAAGAATGTATTGCATAACAAGTATTTAACCATCTAAAAGACCATAGATTTTAAAAACTAAAGTTCAGTCAAATTATGGTTAAGAAGAATTTTGTTGGCAAGCCAGCAAATGTAGCCACCAGTTTTAGCATTGGTTCTCTGTCAAAAAGAATATTTATTAAGGGCGGGGGGTTGGGGAAAGAAAAATCTTGAAATGATACAGTGAAATTATTTCCTTCTGGTAGATATGGGTGAGTCAGGAAGTTAGGAGGAATATTCACAAAGAAGCCGTTCAATCAATGCATTGGTCTAAGTCTGAAGTCTGCTCAAGAAGCAAGTCCTGGGTCCAGGGCAACCAAACTGAATGAGTTCCCCACGCCGTGGTCTTGAGGAAAATCAGGGACTTAGAATTCTTAATATATGGACAAATAATAGAAGTATAACTCTAGTGTGTATGAAGGACTGTTGCCATTAAATGAAGACTGTGAAGATCATGTGCGAAGATTCTGCTAAACATTGATCTGTGGTACTGACAAGGAGCAGGATGTATCCTCACGGAGTTTCGGTGACACCCGTGGCTCAGGTCACAATATCTTGGCTGTCCTGGAGATTAAAGAATTCATTAAATTTTGCCCCACAGTGTAGCTTTTTGTAAGAGTTATTATTTCCGTTTGCTATGAAATGGACTGATATTTCTGAGATCCCTGACATAGACGTATTCAATTAGATAGATGTGCGAAGATCATTAACTACACGTGATGTAGAAAGCAATCAGAACTTGGACGAGGTGATCTTAAAGTCACTAAAACTTACATGTGATTCCAATTCTGTGTTCAATTCTCTTGCATACTTTTGGTACATGAACGGCCACTTTGCTTGGAGAATGTGAGAATTTTAGATATCAGATTTCAGCATCTGCAGGCTAACCCTGTTTTCTAGGCGTGAGACCTCTGATGTAAGACTTAAAATACATACTCACTGTTGGTTTAAAAGTCAGATTGGCAGATGACACAAAAAAAATTCAGAAAAAATATGGAAGCTTTTAGATCCTAGATGCCATGTTATTTTCAAATTTGTGGCTTTCTAAGAACCAGGGAAATATCAAAGTTTTCTAAACAAGAAAAATGCCTGACAGTTTTATCCTTTAGGTCATAAATTACTTTTCCTTTGTCCTTTGTGAACTTTTACTTGATGTCAGCACCAAGATGAGTCAACTCTAGCCACAGGAATTGAAGTGGCAGTTTTTTATCATTGCAAATCTCTAAATCCTTGAATATTTTTTGGAGAAAATATTAACATTCCAGCTCTTATCAAGTTTTTATTTATTGACTGCATGGCAATAGAGTAGCACATCTGGAAACTCTAACTACTCCTGTCTGCTGTTTAAAATGAGCTACAGTCCAAGTGTACCACATGTGTGTGGGGCTGTTACATTACTAAAAAAAAAAAAAAAAAATGGAGCTGGTAAAATTCTACATCATTTCTTTCCTGTAGGATTAAATTAGTAAACAGACTACAGCTCAATTCAAGATATTTTGTCTGAATATTATTTGAAAATGTAGATTTTCTGCCTTTGTTATGTATTTTTTATTTTTTCTATTTTATTTATTTATTTATCTCTTCTGCGTTGATATTTGGAAGCCCTCATGGTGTAGTGGTTAAGAGTTATGTCTGCTAACCAGGAGGTTGGCAGTTTGAATCCACCAGGCACTCCTTGGAAACTCTATGGGGCAGTTCTACCCTGTCCTATAGGGTTGCCATCAGTAGCCATTGACTCGACGTCAATGGGTTCGTTTTTTATGGTATGTTGTTACTTAGTCTTATGACACAGCTAGAAATCTATTCTTTTTAAAATGTGAACCATAAAGACAAAATGATTGAAAACTGTGTTGACTATTATGTTTAACTTATTATCATTCTTTTATCATTTGTATATCTAGTAAATTTCTGGGTTATGCATGGGAAAATTGTTGGGTTTTGGCAAAAATTTGAGGGTCTGTAATTCTTCTTTATCCCAATAGCTTAAAAATTAGAATAAGAATTAACATGCAATAAATAAAAATATAGATAAATGCATCATCTATATATACAGTAATGGAGAAAAATTGAAGTTGCCAAGTATTTCATTTCACTTGGAACCACAGTCAATACCCATGGAAGCAGCAGTCAAGAAACCAAAAGACACATTGCATTGGGCGAATCTGCTGCAAAGGACCTCTTTAAAGTATTGAAAAGCAAAGATGTCACCTTGAAGACTAAGGTACGCCTGATCCAAGCCATGGTATTTTCAATTGCATCATATGCATGTGAAAGCTGGACAATGAATGAGGAAGACCGAAGAAGAATAGATCCCTTCAAATTGTGGTGCTGACGAAGAATATTGAATATGCTATGAACTACCAAAAGAACAAACAAATCTGTCTTGGAAGAAGTACAACCAGAATGCTCCTTAGAATCAAGGATGGCTAGACTGTGTCTTACATACTTTGGACATGTTGTCAGGAAGGATCAGTCCCTGGAGAAGGACAACATGCTTGGTAAAGTACAGGGTCAATGGAAAAAAGGAAGACCCTCAATGAGATGGATTGACAAAGTGGCTGCAACAATGGGCTCAAGCATAATAATAATTGTGAGCATGATGCGGGACCAGGCAGTGTTTTGTTCTGTGGTAATAGGGTCGCTGTGAGTTGGAACCAACTGGACAGCACCTAACAACAACAATAGGGTCACTATGAGCCGGAATCCACTTGACAGCAATGGGTTTGGTATGGTTAAGCACTTTATGAAAAATGTGATTCCCATAAGCATAATGTCATTGTTACTGCAAATATCTTTAGGACTTACTCGGTGCCAAGCACTGAATTAATTTTCTGTTCATGGGAATATTACTGATTACGGTCTGTCTAATCTTTAGATTTATGTGATTTTATCCTTCTTACCTCTGCCTTCCTGTTTTTTTGCATGTCCTTGGCAAGTAAGGAATTTCAATGTTTGTTATAAAACACAAAATATGGTATTATAACAATACATACATTCTGCTTCAGATAAGTTTCCACTTTTTAGGTTGCTACATTTAAATATTGATTCTTGCTAATGGTAACCCTTTAAAATATAAATGAAGCACCTTTGTACAATATGGTTTGTCAGTCAGCTATTGGTGAATTTAAAAACAAAATAAAACAAAGAGCAAAGAAACAGTACTCCAAACTCAAAAGCTTGAAAGAGAAACCATTTATTCTTGCTTATGTCTCTCTAGGTTGACTTGGAGTTGGGCTAGGCTGATCCCGGCTGGTCAACTGGCAGGAGCTGTGTTAAGCAGCAGATCAGACTAGGCGGTGCTTGTGGTTGTGGGTCAGACATATCTGTTCCATGACTATTTATTTTGGGGTCAGGCTACGAAGGCAGCAGCTACCCAGGGGATACTTTTTCCATGGCAATAATACAGGATGCAAGACAGCATGGCCAACAGGGAAATCACATTTAAAGCTTTTAATTGCATCATACCTACTAACATTTCTCTGACCAAAGCAAGTTGTATAACTGAGCACAAAAGCAAGAGTCAGGAAGAAACAAAAAAAGAAAGTCACCCACAGTGGATTCAAAGCAAGGAACATGAGTAAGTGAATATTTCTGAACAGTAATCCTGATTTGCTCATATGGATTAGCTGTTGCTGTAAACTATGATGTTGTTCTTTTGATGTTTTAAAAATTTGGTCCAGAATTTAAGATAGCTGACCACCAAATAGTGCAAAGTTTTTTTTTTTTCCAGCAGAAATGAACATTTACATATTCAATAGAGTTTAAACATATTTTGCAGTGACCCTTATGTACAGATATCTTACTTTAGCCACAAAAATTTTTATCAGTTCACAAAGAAATTTGGCCTTTCTTTACCAAAAGTGGAAATTATTTCATTTTAATAATATGGATAGAGCAATTATGAATGTTAATGGTATGTAATAAATTTTATAAAATAAAATTACACAAATTAAAGAATATAAAAAGAAATTTATTGATATATTTTCTATGTATTTTTTAATAGTTGTTGACTTCTCTTTTACCTTTTGCAATCCCAATCATTCATTTGTTTATTCTTTCATTGAACATTTCTTATGAGCCAGGTATATTCTGGATCCTTGGGCATGTTAAAATAAAAAAAAATTAAGCCAATAATAAAATTGATTGAAGTGTATTTAATATATGATTTTTAAATTAGAGCAACATTTCTGACTAGAGAGTCAAAAATGTTCCAAAGAAGAAAGATCCTTCATGAATTTTTATGCCCCAGATTATCACTGAGTATTTATTGCCCTGGAACAAGGGCCAGAATCGTCTTTAAAGAATAACTTTTAGACATGTAGGGTTCCATACAGCAGTTTTTTGAAGAACATTTCAAATTATTACTGGTTGACCTTAAAACATAACTTCTAGTCTGACCTTTGGAATTGCTGTTATTGAAACTGATTGCACACAGATGATGCTTTAAAAGGACACAATGGCCAAGGCAAACATTCTTTACCAAACTACTGTTTGACTTAAAGATGGCTTTCAGGAGACCTATTTCGGATCAAAGTTTAAGGTTCAAAGATTACCTCAGGACGAGAGTTTAGTGTAGATCATCTCAGCCTCTTTAGTCCCAGATAATCTGGATTCCATAAGAATTAAAAATTCCATCCACAGGGAGAATTCAAATCACACTAAACCAAGTCCTCTACCAGTCAGCACCCCCAGGGTCATTTTTAAAGAAGTTAACTGTCAAACTCTTTCTCAGTGAATTCTCCAGATCATGAAAAAACTGAGATATATTTATTTTAAATACTTGAGGATATGTAATTTTCATAGTAAGTTTTAATTAAAAATTTCAGATGTGGCTTTGAGTATCATTATACAGTTGGTTGCATTGTGATGAGAGATAAACATGAATGTTACTTATGGATGTGCTGAAAAATACAGCTTCCTTAATATGTATATTGTCACTTCTTCATTGTAGTTTTGTGAAAAAGATATAAACATATCTTGTGCCAGAGAGAAACTCCTAGGAGGCTGAAGTTTCCAGTGAGTCCAGCACAGTGTGTAATTTCCTTCTAAGAGGGGAGAGTTCACTAAAGCAGTTAGTGTCCTTCATATAATTAAGTGTTCTATTCCCAAGTAGCCTCGTTTCTTTACAAGATTTTCCCTTATCATTTTCTCATATCTGCAGAAGTAAAATAATGAATTTTTAATGTAGTAAAATGGCAAGGGGTTACCAGGGAAATCAGACCAATATAAATAAATTAGATAATGCATTAATGGAATGGAAGTATATAATAATGTGAAAGCACATAGGCTTTATAATTAGACCTAGGTTCAGATTTTTCTTTTCCATTTCCTAGCTGCATGCCCTTTGACAAGTTGTGTAGACATCCACTGTTCATATCTGTAGAATGGAACTACTGATACCTACATGAAAAGTTTATTGGCAGGCATACCTAAGAGAATGGTTTATTTTAGCTCTTGATATCAGTCAATATATTTACTAGACAGCTCAAGTATAGTAAAGTCAAAGTTAAACTTTTTAATTTCTCCTCACCTCCCCACCCTGTTAAATTGTTTGTTGCCCAGGTTCAAAATTGCTGGAGGCAAAACTTAGTATTGTTCTTTATTCCTCTTCTCCAGTAGCCTACATTTGACAAGTCCATCACCAAGTTCTGGATTCTGTCTCATAAAATGTCCAGAAATGTGCTTTTCTTCATCTCCACTAATACCATCATAGATGAAACCAGGGCTGATATGATAGCTTCCTAACTGTCTTAAAGTTCTCCCCATAGTCCTTTCTCCCAACAAGCAGCCCATGAACATTTTAACCATATAAATCAGATAATCATATCACTTACTTAAAAACTCTTCAGTGTCTTCCAAGAATGAAACAAAAAATTCTTACCACTGCCCACATAGCACTAAATGACCTAGGCTCTGCCCACCTATCTGACCTCTTCTGCTACCACCTGCCACCACGCATGGTGTGCTGGAGCAAGCTTAACCACGGTCTCCTTTCAGCTCCGTGTTCAGTGTCCGTCATGTGGCTATCTTGGGAGTCCGTTGTTAAACATTTACTACACGATGAAGATACCAGCCAATATGGCGTCCTTAAAAAATGTCAACCTCTTTCGGAACTTGGCCATTTGTACTTGTAATTTTCTCAATCTTGAATTTTCTGCTTCCAGAGGTCAACATAGGGACTTTTATTTTTCCCCCCTGGGGGGGGAGGGAGTGGTTGAGGGTTATTTATATCTTCATTTCTTGATCATTTTGTCATTCATATCTAGGTTAAATATCAACTTTCCAGAGAAGACTTTTCTGACCCCTAATCAATCTGAGTTCCCCATTCATATCTCCTTAATGTCACTTTCTATTACATTACTTTGTTGTAGTTTCTTCTTAACACTAATTGCTATCGAAAAGTATATAGTGTACATTTATGTGTAATGTAAAATATATGAACATGTACAATTTGTCAAAGTCTGTAATTTTTCCTGTAGAATGTAGACTTCCTAAGTCTTGTTCAAAACTGAATTCCCAGAAACACCCAGAATGGGACCTGCCACATAACAGGGCTTGATGTATATTTGTTGAATGAGTGAATTTATGAGTGAAAAATGACAGCGATAATTAACCCAGTTATCAAATAATCAACATTCTATTTAAATATGCAACTATTATTCATATTTATTTACTTATATACAGTTTAGGAGCTCTGGTGGCACAGTGGTTAAGTGCTCAGCTGCTAACCAAAAGGTTGGCAGTTTGAACTCACAAACCACTCTGCGGGAGAAAGACGTGGCAGTCTGCTTCTGTAAAGTTTTATAGCCTTTGAAAACCCTATGGGCCAGTTCTACCTTGTCCTATATGGTTGCTATGAGTCGGAATCAATTTGAAGGCAATGGGTTTGGTTTTTGGTTTATATTTAGTTTATCGTTGCATATTTATCATTTGCTGATTTTCAGAGGTCTTCCGAAAGGAAAAGTGCAAATCTTTTAGCTGATGGCTGAAATTCCAAGAAGTTTTTGCTACATTGGTTGTGGTCGTCCAAATTGACCTCTGCTTTCAAAACTAGCAGTAGCGTTTAAAGCTTTGTGGTGTTTAGTGTGATATGATAAATTGCAGTCATAGTAATAACCCAATGAAGCATTTTATGGCTTTAATTCAGTTTGAATTGCTTAAAATGCTGCTTCAGCTATATTCTCTGGTTCTATGACTCTCCCCTTAACCCTTTGGCTCTTATTCAATACTCTTATCTATTTGACATTTCTAGATTGGCCTTATCTCTACTCTATGCTTTGTTGCTTACCCTCTGTTAATTTGTGTCTGGGATTCCCAAAGCAAAAAGCTTTAGACTTCCTGGTTTTCCAACATCCAAGCACATTTTTAGACACAAAATATATCCTACATGCATAAGTATGAGGCCATATCATGCTTCATATTAACTTAATAGGGAAAACTTTGATTGTCTTTAAATGTTTCATTGCAAATTTGGTGTTTGGATAAACTATTCCAGTAGATATACATCCACATAAGTAATTTTTCCAGTTGTCATGAATGTAATATTTTTAAATAAAACTTAGGGTGATCTGATATCCTCACTAGTAATTTCAAAGCCTGCAGGCCATTAACATCTGCCATTACTCTTTCAAGGAATTTAATTAGTGTGCAAGAAAGCAGTAAAACAAGATGAATGACACTAAGGGAATGTTACAATTGTAATTCTGTATGTAATATGGGGGGATTTCTAAAGCGAACTATTACCAGAATAACCAAACCCGTTGCCGTCAAGTCAATTCCAACACATAGCGACGCTGTATTTGCAAAAAATTCTAAGTTAGACAGATCTGACTCAAAAATGATACTTTTACAGCCGTAAGACTTGGAGATGAGGCAGTCTATGTCTTTTATTTTCCAGGTAAGGGAATTGGAGTCTGGAATAATTAAGTTTTCCAGAGCTCCCAGAAGCAGGTAGTGGCAGAGTCAAGTATAATATACAGGATTTCTGTCTTTCAATTGAGTTCTTGTTCACCTAGACCATGTTTACGAAATCTTTTTTTTAAGAAATCAGGATCTGCAGACTCTTGGCATGACATAGAATTCTAAAAATGCAATTTTAAGAAATCTTTTCTTCTTATATGATACTCATTGTACTATAATAGATGAAAAATTCAACTGTTATTTTTCTTTCTCCAAATAAATTAGGGAAGTTATAAAATATTTTTAAGTAAGGCTAAATTACCTGGAATCAATAATTTCAATATTGATCTTTGAAAATAAGCTGAAATTTAGGCATTGTTTAACTTAAATTGCTAAGTAGGAGAAAAAAAAAAAAACATTGCCATCGAGTGGATTCCGACTCATAGAGACCATATAGAATGGAGTAGAACTGCCCCATAGAGTTTCCAAGGAGCACCTGGTGGATTCAAACTGCCAACCCTTGGTTAGCAGACGTAGCACTTAACCACCACACCACCAGGGTTTCCAAAGATATAAAAAATGCACTAGGCTTTACGAGTGGAAGATGATAACATTGCCAATTATCTTTTTGTATTTATTAAAATAAACTATGGTGCTTTTTTTTATGGTGCTTATTTGATATATTCTATCAGTGATGTTTGATTTCAGTCAATGAGACTAATATGCTACTATAGATTTTATTAATCATCTTAATATTGTTTTATCAGAAAATGTTTATGGGGCACTGTTTTCCAGATATTCTTCTAGATGCTGGAGGTGCAATGTTGAAAAACAGAAAATCTCTGCACTTAATAGAGCTTATATTCTCATCAGAAAGATAGACAATAAACAAATATACTATAATCTACAGACAAGGAGTGATGTGAAATGTTATAAAGTTAAATAAAGCAGGTTAAATGGATAGAAAGTGAGGAGTAGAGGCTTTGTTTTTGATAGCATAGGCAGGAAAGTGAAATATGAAGATCTTGATAAATACTGTTGCCTGGATATGAAACAGCCCTAAGGCAGGGGTCACGTTTGTTCTGTTCCAAGAAGAGCAAGAAGGCCTGGGTGGATGGACTAGAGTAAAAAGAGGTAGGCAGGAACTAAATTCTGTAAGGCCTTTTAGGCTACAGTGAGGAGCTTGTATTTCATTCACGGAGAGAGGCTAAGCATTGGGAGATGCTAAGCTTTGAGCAGGAGAATGACATGATTTTGGAAAGATGTGATTTTGTGGAGAAGAGACTGTCAAGAGCAGTGGTGGAGAAAAGAAAGGAAACAGAGATAGGAATTAAAAGGTAATTACAGAGGTTGGTGGTTCAAACCCACCTGGCTGCTTTACAGGAGAAAAGACCTGGCAATCTGCTTCTGTAAATATTACAGCCTAGAAAGCCCTATGGAGCAGTTTTACGCTGCAACATGGGGTCGCTATGAGTCAGAATCGACTTGATGGTACCCAACAACAACAGTAATCCCTGAAAGGGATGGTAACATTTGAATTTAGGTGGCAGTGGTGGACGTGGTGTTAATGGATATTTTACCCTTTTTGAAGGTTGAGTCAATTGAACTTGATGATGGCATTGGAGGTACAGGGAGTTAGGAAAAGAGATGAATCAAGCGTCAGTCCTAGATTATTGGCCTGAGCAATGTATTTAACACTGGGTGAGAAAATATTTTGGGGTAGAACATCCAGAATTCTTTTTTGGATATCTTATATTTGAGACTTTATGGGATATTCAAGTGGAGATGTTAGTAGATAGATGATTATAAAAGTTTGATTCCTAGGGAATACATCCCAGAAGAGATACAACTTGGAAAGTCATGATCACTTAGATAATATTCACTGTGTCTATACTGAGTGGTTGTTATCTGCCAAAATTTGTGCTATATTATCTAATTTAACCTCACAACAGCCCCATGAATTAGGCACTGATATTCCGGGCTTACAGACTGAAACACACACACACACACACACACACACAAACAAAAATAAAAAACTGAGTATTAGAGAAGTTAAGCAACCTGACCCAGATCACATAGCTATTTAGCAGTGAAAACAGGATTTGAATACAGTCAAATTGATTCAGGGGGACAGTTTATTAACCATTACACTGCTGTTTTCCATGCATTAGCCTGTCTGGTATATTTTGTTTTATATAGACCACGTTTATAAGAGTTTCTTCTATTTGGAGAGCATTGGTTATGAAGTTAAAAAAATAAAGTAAAATAAAATAAAATAACTTGTGATTCTCTGCCATTTAAGTATCTCAGAACATAAGCAATATTCATAAATTGAACATCCCAGGATTGTTCACTTTGTCAAATCAATAAATGCATATCTAAGCAAGTGTTAGACATTATACTAAGGATATAAAATATGCTTAAGTATACATACATATGCACACACACACATTATGTTGTTAGGTCGTGTGTGTGTGTGTGTGTATGAGTGCCTGTGTATGTGTGTTTGTGTATGTGTGTTATGTGAGAGACAGAGAGATTGTATTTAATTTGAGAAGTTGGAATTAATCTGCATAAATTAAATAAGTTATCCTCTATATATCTATCCATTGTCTAATATACTAAAGGGACAGGGATATTCTGACTATAGATTTTGGCCAAAGTGTTCACTTGTGAAGTGTCTGTGTGTCAGCATAATTAATAGCTCTGAGTTCAGTTATTAGCATTTCTAATTAAGAGCAATTTATCATCTTACTGAAGGAGCCCTGGTGATGCAGTTGTTAAAACTCTCAGCTGCTAGCTGAAAAATCTATAGTTGTAACTCACCAGCCACTCTGTGAGAAAAAGATGTGGCAGTCTGCTCTGTAAAGATTACAGCCTTTGGAAGCCCTGTGGGGCAGTTCTACTGTGTCCTACAGGGTCACTATGAATCAGAATCAACACAATGGCAATAGGTTTGGTTGGGTTTATCATCTTACTGAAGCAAGAGGATAAACTTCATCCTTATGCATCCTTAAGGGGGGAGAAACATTATGCTTACAAAAGGTAATGCTAAAAGCTAAAAGGCTTAATCACAAAACTTTATATTCTTGGTGAGGCTATGATGATATGTTTAATTAATACTACATGTCACATTTTTTAGTTGAGGGGCCGTTGCAATACAAATGGCCCAGTAATCAAGAGAGACATTTTCCATTTAAAGAGAGCTGTCTTTTAAATGTTTCAGAAAGACTGCACTTTGTCAGTAGTATTTGTGGGAAATTTTTAGAGAAGAACTTGCCCTATAAACTTGCCTCATAAACATTTTTGCTGTCTCTCTATGGATTCTTGCAGCCTATTAAATTTGTCATTATGCTCTTCTGTAATCTTAAATTCCTCTAATGTCATGTGTGTGCATTCCTTGGCTTGTTCTGCATTTTTCCTGATCTCCTTCCTGATCTCTTGAAGAGTTCTGTATATTAATCTTTGGTATTCTACCTTTGGTAGTTCCAGGAAGTTTTCTTCATCTGGGGGATTTCTTGACTCTTTGTTTTGGGAGCTTGTTGAAGCGATTATGGTCTGCTTATTTATGTGATTTGATTTTGACTGTTGTCTCTGAGCCCTCAGTAAGTTATTGTGTTTATTTATTTTATGTTTGCTTACTGTGTCCTAGCTTCTTGTTTTGTTTTGTTTTGATATGCCCAAATAGGCTGTTCAAGTGAGCTAGTTGGATTATTGGTCCTTTGAAACTCTGATGTCCTGTCACCAGGTGGTTAGAGCTGTTACTAGGTATATGAGCCCCAAAGTCATTTACTTGTCTTGTATGGATTCACCTCAGGTGTCCAGTAGTTGGTCACCAAGTGTGTGGTGCAGGCTCTCACCTACAGTCTTAGACAAGCAGGGGTGATTGGTATAGGCACAAATGCCTGGCTGCAGTAGGGAGTCACATGCTGAGCAAGGCAGGGGACTGACAACTGCTCCTGAGTGCCTGCAAGGAAAGCATGTCCCTGTTCTCTAGAGTGCCTAGGTGGGTGGGCTTTGCAGCTGGACTATGGGCACCCAGTGCTGTTGGCTGTAAGGACTGGGAGGCACCACTTATCCTTGGACCTCTGTTGACAGTGGCTAGGTGGCATGCATGAAACCACCAGACCTCAGGCCCCTGATATGGGTAGGTGAGGAGTGTGCTCAATAGGCAGAGTGGTGTCAAACATTATGAACCTCGCTCTCCACCGTATAGCTGAAACAGTTGAAGTTAGACTTCAGGTATATACTGTGTTGTACTGTGTAATGAGGGCCTATGCTGTTGAAATGGGTCCACACAGATCTATGCAGGGGTGAAAGGCATTCAAAGTCCATGGACTGCTTATGCCTTTGCCGAGGCAAAAGAGCTGTTTCTGCTCTGAGTTCCAAGCTTAGGGGAGCTGGCAGATTATTTTTTCCCACTGTTTGTTAATTTGTTTCTTCTCTGAGGCTGGTAGGATATCTCAGGGAGTACAACAGCTACTGATTGCAGCCCAGGGGAAACCAGCTATCACTGAAGCTGTCTCAGACCCAGTGCAGGGTGGGAAGGGGTCAGTTAAATGGGAGAGGGTTTTTTTTCCAAAGGGGCCTCCATTAATGTGGAAAATGTGTTCTGAACTCCACTGCTTGTCTCACTGCAGTTGCACCAGACAATCTGGCCTGCAGGGTGCCAGTTCCCTCTGGGTCAGGTCTGGCAATTCCTCGCTGCTTCTGAACCACCTCTCCCTCTCCCAGCTGCTCAGTCCAATTCCTTAAATTTGCCTTTGATGTTCAGGGCTCCTAGATTGTCATATAAAATCGATTCACTTTTTTTTTTTTTTTTTTGGGTCTTTGTTGTAAGATGGACCATAGGAAGCATTGGTGCCATCTTGGCCCCACCTCCTGTTATGATAAACTTTTTTTTTTTTTAATTTTTAATGTGCTTTAAGTGAAAGTTTATAAATCAAGTCAGTCTCTCATAGAAAAATTTATATACGCCTTACTGCATACTCCTAATTGCCCTCCCCTAAGGAGTCAGCCTGCTCCTTCCCTCCACTCTCTCTTTTTGTATCCAGTCCACCAGCTTCTGACCCCCTCTGCCCTCTCATCTCCCCTCCAGATAGGAGATGCCAACATAGTCTCAAGTGTCTCCTTGATCCAAGCAGCGCATTCCTCACCAGCATCTTTTTCTATCCCATTGTCCAGTCCAATCCCTGTCTGAAGAGTTGGCTTTGGGAATGGTTCCTGTCTTGGGCTAACAGAAGGTCTGGGGGTGATGACACGGGGGTCCTTCTAGTCTCAGTCAGGCCATTAAGTCTGGTCTTTTTATGAGAATTTGGGGTCTGCATCCCACTGCTCTCCTGCTCCCTCAGGGGTTCTCTGTTGTGTTCCCTGTCAGGGCAGTCATTGGTTGTAGCCAGGCATCATCTAGTACTTCTGATCTCAGACTGATGAAGTCTCTGGTTTATGTGGCACTTTCTGTCTCTTGGGCTCATAATTACCCTGTGTCCTTGGTGTTCTTCATTCTCTTTTTTCTCCAGGTGGATTGAAACCAATTGATGCATCGTAGATGGCCACTTGCTAGCGTTTAAGGCTCCAGATGCCACTCTCCAATGTGGGATGCAGATTGACTTAGATGTTGCCTGAAACAATGGCCCCCAAACCACTGCCCCTGCTACACTGGCCTTTGAAGCATTCAGTTTATTCAGGAAACTTCTTTGCTTTTGGTTTAGTCCAGTTGTGCTGACCTCTCCTGTATTGTGTGTTGCCTTTCCCTTCACTTAAAGTAGTTCTTATCTACTATCCAATTAATGAATATCCCTCTTCTTCCCTCCCTCCCCGCTCTCATAACCATCAAAGAATATTTTCTTCTCTGTTTAAACTACATCTCAAGTTCTTATAATAGTGGTCTTATACAATATCTGCCCTTTTGCAACTGACTGATTTTACTCAGCTTAATGCCTTCCAGATTCCTCCATGTTATGAAATGTTTCACAGATTCCTCACTGTTCTTTATTGTTGTGTAGTATTCCATTGTGTGAATATACCACAATTTATTTATCCGTTCATCTGTCGATGGGCACTTTGGTTGCTTCCATCTTTTTGTTATTGTAAACAGTGCTGTAATGAACATGGGTGTGCATATATCTGTTGCTGTAAAAGCTCTTATTTCTCTAGGATATATTCCAAGGAGTGGGATTGCTGGATCGTATGGTAGTTCTATTTCTAGTTTTTTAAGGAAGCGCCAAATCAATTTCCAAAGTGGTTGTACCATTTTACATTCCCACCAGCAGTGTATAAGTGTTAAAAATATGGAATGCTTCAAGAATTTGTGTGTCATCCTTGCACAAGGGCCAGACTAATCTTTTCTATATTGTCCCAATTTTAGTATATGTGCTGCCAAAGCGAGCACATGATAAACATTTTTAATAACAAAAAATTACTTGAAAATGTTCCTTATGGCAACAATAATTTTATAAATCAAATTGCAGTAGCGTTATCTTCAACTACCGGAAAATGATTGTATTTAGCTTACTTATGTAGTTGAGTCTGAGGCAGCTTCAATAATTTCCATTGGAGTATTTAGATAGGAATTTTGTTTCCAAGGTTGATAATTTGTTTTGTTTTCTCTTGTTTCAAGTAAGACTTGGTGCCACATCTCTTAGTGCCATAAAATTGTTTATTATAAGTCATTTATTTAAGTAGCTTTGTTTAAATTGGTCTCTGCTTTGTAGAAAAAAAAAAATTCCTACATAGAATTTCATTTGTACCCTAATACTTTTTTTTAAAGTGATTTAACTTGAAAAATTCTACTAAATAAGAGATATAATTGCCATTATTTTGTATACAGTTAAAATTTGGCAAAAGGAGTTTCAATCTACTCTTTATTTACTTCATGTAAACTATAAATTTGTGTAGACGAACCCATCTTTGAAATGGCAATAAACTGCAATGCTTACGAAAAAGTTTATGCCACTTAAAAGATAAAAATTACGTGCAATAGAAGTTAACACTTGGTTTTGTTATGAGGAATTTTCTCTAAAATTTCTTTATTTATATACTGTTTAAACTTAACCATTTTTGTAGCCAGTTTTGATAATAATTCCATAAATATACAATTTGATATCTTCACTAATAAGACAGGAGGTAGGTTATGATTAAAATTTGGTGGTAGCCTCTAGTGTTTCAATATATTTGCTGGGAGGGTTTTTTTTTTTTTTTTTTTTTAATGTCCTCTAAACCGTGATTCATTATGCCATGCTTTTCATGGAGGGTACAATATTTAGCTCACCTTATATTTTATTTTTTTCGTATCATTTTCATAACATTACTAAAAAGTTTCTTTTAGTTTTACTTGTCACGTCTATTTAGTATACCAGTTTACATTAAGAATATATAGTTTTTTGGTATAAGGTTCTTGCAGAAATAATGAAAAAATCAACTGATACGTAAGCGTGCAATACCTAATTTATACAAATTTGTTTATATAACCAATCAGCAGCAATATTTTGTATTATGAGATTGAAGTTTTAAAATACAAAAGCTATTGGCCATATTTAAAATTTTACATAGTTGTTTGCTTTATAAATTTTCTGGATTCAAATTTAAATCTGACTGCATGATCTTCAGTGCTAATTTAGAATGGTTGACTTTCAATACGTTTTCATGCCTTACTTGGCTGTGAGAAAAAACGTGTTTACTTCATGGGAAAAAATGAAGCTAATACTTTATTACAACAAACACACTCCCAGTCAGGGCATCCATTCACCAAATGTTTGATGTCAAGAATAAAATCGGCTTTGTTGCAAAGCAACAGATTTCAGTTAAGCAAAAATTCTATTTCTGACGAATAGCTTTTCATGTTGCAGGAAAATGGTATCTTTAATTTATAGAGGCTGACATAAAAAATGTAATCTGCTTCCAGTTTGAGCTTGACTTGGTCATTTAAACTCATTCATTACAATGATTAAAAATGTATTTTCTGATAGAGTAGATGTCTGAATCTTTTTTCTTTTTTAAAATTTTATTTTAAATTTCTTTTTATTTAATTTTTATATATTTGGACTTATTAAGCTTAAAAGTCTTAAAAGGCAATACTAGCTTAATTATTTCCCAAATTCAAAAGTGTAAAATGTGACTCAGACAGGGCCTGGGACAACCCATGGTGTAGCGAACAATCAGAGGATTAAACTGTGGACAGTCTTCCTGTGTGTGTTTGTGCGTGTGTGTGAATTTGCGTGTGTGCGTGTGTGTGTGATTTGTTTGCTTTTCCTTTTGGTACACTTTTAAAAATGTCAGTCTAGATACTTAAAACGTGTATTCTTTGCTATTTGTTGTAAAAATTTGAGGTTTTCTATTAATCTACTTATATTTGTTTTTTACACACATACATGTATGTATACATAAAATACATGTAACTTTACATATTGAAATTTGTGATTTCTTTTATCTTATGACTACTAGTGTATTTCACATAGCCACTGCTCTTTCCTAGCTTCTCCAGTTAAAAATATCCACACCTTGACTTTTTATTTCATTCTTCTGCCCCTACCAGGAGCCTGTGCCGTTATATCCTGCCTCTTTTTTCTGATTGCATCTGATTCTCATAAATCAGTCTCATATTAACCAGAATAATCTTGCCCTGTTACCCAATATCCATATAATCCATCATTATCAGATCCATCCAAGCTAAATATTGGCCCCCAGTATTCTGATTCTTTTCACAGGATTCCAGATTAATGGGGACACTCTGTTTATGAGTAGCATACTATCTCCGTGGCATTGACCTTTGTCTGCAGCCTTGTTCTCTGATCCCAGCCTTAGATTAACACCTATATTTCAAGATTCTATATTTTAGAAGTGTTCAGCTCTTTGAACATTCAGCTATGTAATCACTAGGCCAGATTTCCATAATAAAATCTAAGGAGAAGTTAGCATAGATTAAACACAAGGCCATCATGTGTTTATATAAAAATTAATTAAACAGAATGCCTGCTCTCAATTGGCTTACAACTCAGTAGAGAATATAGAAGAAGTACATTAATAATAATATGGATAAAACATTTGTAATAAGAGTGACATAGTTTTATCTGAGCCTAATGATCTTAGGGAGCCCTGGTGATGCGGTGATTAAAAGCTCAGCTGCTAACCAAAATATCAGCAGTTTGAATCCAACAGCTGCTCCTATGGGGCAGTTTTACTCTGTCCTATAGGGTCACTATGAGTTGGAATTGACTCAAGGACAACGGGTTTAATGATCTTAGAAAATATTTTTGAGTTCAGAATTGGATTTCTGTCCTCTTGTGCTAAAGATAAATAAATTGCTTAAATTCTTTGATTTCCTTGTTCTTCATTCAAAAAAATGAAATAATAATACCTACTTCAGGGATCTATATATTAAATGAGTAATATATATATAAAAACTTATACATAGATTTGTTATCAAATAAATATTCCATACTATGTGTATATAAATATACATGTACATATATATTTCAATTTATATAAAATGTATGAGAAAGGTTTACAAAGAATAATTATGATTTCAATTTTGGGCATACTGAGGTTGAGTCTCTTTGGTAATTTTCAAGAGGAAACAACAGACAGTTAGTTGGATGTGTCATCCTGGAGCCTGTAAAAGGTCTGGACTGAAGATAAAGTAATAGTAAACATGCATGGCACTTCACATTGGGTATAATGGTAAAAGTGCTGGGAATTTAAGCGCCATAGGCCACTTCTTCACATGGTTAAAAGGAAAGGTTCAAAAACAAACAAACACAAAAGCAACAACGAAAGCATTGCTTCATCAGCTGAGAAGAAATGTCAAGATCTGTGTGTGTGCCAAGAGCTAGGGAACTTGTATCCTTTCCCTGGGAAGGGTGCGGTAGAAATGAGACTCACTTGAAATCCGGGGACACACCATTTTGTTATTTGATTTCATCTTCCTGCCCAACCCTGGGAGACAGTGACATCTGAGGTGCGTGCTATCAATAGGCCAGTATGGAGCCGGAGTCTGGTGGCAGGGTTAAGAATCCTCACCCCATGCCCCAAGAATAAAAGCCAAAAACAATAGGAGCAGATTTAAAATTGAAGGCTAGTTAAATCTCAGTAAGGAGCTTAGAAACTATAGAACAACCTCTTTGGAAGGTTTGCTTTGTGAAACTGGAAAAAAAAAAAAAGACCCAAGTACCCATCTTCTGGGCAGCAAAAAAGTAAGGCAGCTGGAGAGATTTTGCCCCACTCTCTATCCATTCTTTAACTGGGAAGAAAATAGAAAAAAAATAAAAAAAAAAAAAAGATCCCCTTATAAAGTGAGTTGTGGCAGCTACTAAGGGGGGCTACTTGTGGGAACGTTCTTGGCTTGAGAAGGGCCCCTGGTGGATGTTGGGTGGCCTATGGGAACCACTTCTCAAACCAGGATCATCTCTTGTCCCTTGTGTATTCTTCTGTATACACGTCTTCTGGAAAGATGACAATGGTCTCTGGTATGAAGACAGTGAGACTTAACTTGCTGAATATTTTCCTGGGTAAACAACTTTATTTTTTTCTTTCTGCTTACTAATTCAGAAAATGTATCAGTGACAATATTTATGTAGTTTATAAACAAAAGAAATAAATCACAAGTCTCTGACCAAGTGAATTAGTCATCATTTTTTGTGGTTTTCCATATGTATGTCACCGGACACTTTAGTATAAAAACCAACGATAAAACCTTTGTCTGGCATTTACTGGGGTTATTTCTTAACAAATTTAAGAATTGTGGATTAGAGATGAATGAGCATATCAGAAATATTCAAGGCATCCTTAAATATCACTGTAAATTTTAAAATTTTATTTTTTAAAATTTCCAATTCAATATGTCCTCAACAAAGCTGTGAAGTTTTTTGAGAGCTATATTAAAAAAAAAAAAAATGCCATTGAGTCAACTCCAAATCATAGTGACCTTAAAGCTGTGCTTCTCATATATTTATACTACAAAGGTATCATTAAGAGTAAAGGATGATTGCTGTCAATAGGTTGTATACCTGTAAAAAGTTGAATTGGCAAAAGTTGTGTGATAGACGTACTTACAATGACAAAAAAAAAAAGAGTAGCTGCTGAGGCTGCTTTTGTACAGTCAAAATCCTCATGGGATTTGCTTTCTTGGTTCGGAGATTTAGGGTCATGGTTTCATGGGACATACCAGTTAATTGGCCTAATAACACGTTTAGTGCTTCTGTTCTACATCCTAGTTCATTGCATAGTGCCTGGAGTCTTAAAAGTTTACAAGTGATCATCCAAGGTACAGTATTTGTTCTCAATTCACCTCGCCCAACCAAGGAAGAAGGAGCTTCAGAAATAGAAGAGGATATGGAATGTGTGTTTAATTGCCTCCATGAACAACTGCCTCTTTTGCCATGTATCTTAGTCATCTAGTACTGCTATAACAGAAATACCACAAGTGGATGGCTTTAACAAAGAGAAGTTTATTCTCTCACAGTACAGTAAGCTAGAAGTTCGAATTCAGGGGGCCGGCTCCAGGAGAAGGCTTTGTTTCTGTATTGGCACTGGAGGAAGGTCTTTGTCATAAATCTTCCCTTGGTCTAAGAGTATTTCAGCACGTGAACCTCAGGTCCGAAGGATGTGCTGTACTCCTGCCACTGCTTTCTTGGTGTTATGAGGTCCCCTTGTCTCTCTGCTCACCTCTCTTTTTTTATATGTCAAAAGAGATTTGCTTAACACAGTAATCTTTTAGATCTCTTCAGTATAACTGCCACTAATCCATCTCATTACATCATAGTAATAGGATTTACAACACATAGGGAAATCACATCAGATAACAAAATTGTGTACGATCATATAATACTGGGAATCATGACCTAGCCAAGTCAAGATATTTTTGGGGGATGCAATTCAATCCAAGACACCATGAGACCGGAGGAACTAGATGGTGTCCGGCTGTCATTACTGAACATTTCAATCAAAGATTCTATGGAAGAATCTTGATGAAAAGGAGGAAAATGCAGAACAGAATTTAAAATTACCATGGACTCCAGACTTCCTGGAGCCATGAAGATTCGATGAATCCCTGAAGTGATTGCCCTGAGACAATCTTTAAAATTTAAACCAAAAATATCCCCTGAAGTCTTCTTAAAACCAAACAATAGTTTAGCTTAACTAGTAGAAAATGCCTGCCTTGAGCATTCTGGCTTCTTAAGAACTATCTGCATGGAATCAAATTGACAACAGGAACTTGAAATATTAGATAGGAATCTTAGGGGGCAGTGAGTTTATGCTAATGGTGGGTGGAACAACTCAGAAAAGGAAGGTGAGAATGGTGGTCCTACTGGAAGAATATAATCAATGTCACTGAAGTGTACATGTAGAAATGGTTGAATTGGTGTATGTTTTGCTTTGTATAGTCTCAACAACAACAAAATAAAATTAAAAACAAAAGTAAAGGGTAAATCAAAATAATTTCCTGGATAATATTATAATAGGATAGAGAGTATTGGTGGTTTAGTGGTAGAATCTTCACCTTCCATGTGGGAATACACTTTATGCTCAGCCATCACCTGTTTGTCAGTGGAGGCTTGAATGTTGCGATGATGCTGAACAGGTTTCAACAGAGCTTGGAGACTAAGATGGACTAGGAAGAAAGACCTGGTAATCTAATTCCAAAAATCAGCCAGTGAAAACCCTGTGGGTCACAACTGTCTGATCCACAACCAATCGTGGGCATGGAGCATGTTCTGTTGTGCATGAAGTCATCATGAGCCAGGGGTCAACTGAACATCACCTAATAACAACAATAGCAACAAATTATTGTAGGATAGAGTTAAACATTTTATGGGGGGAAAATCCCGAGAGCTATGGTACAGAAATTTATAAGACCTAAGAACAGACAAGAACAGACATTTGATACTTTAGTCAATTCCCTATTATTCGTGTTTCTAAAACAAGTACAACAACAGTGAGTAATATAGAATACATGTTAAATATGTGTCAGGCATCAACCTAAGCACATTGTATACGTTATCTTATCTCTTTGGTTAGGTTTTATTTTTATTATTCCCATTTTACAGATGACGATACTGAGATTTAGTAAGTAGATGAAGATGTCAGTCAAAGAGATAAAAAAAAGTCCTGCATCTCCCCTCATCCTTTGTCTCTAGGGCTGTGATCTAGTTATCCCCTCTCTCAATTCATCATGTGTACCTCTTCTCCCGTGGCATCTACTTACCCACCTAAATACACAGTTGTTCTCTTGTGAAGGTTTTATTAAATTTTTTTTAATGCAACCAGTGGGAGGCTTACTAACATGATTCAGTTCATTAACTTTCATTCCATCAAATTGTATGTAATTAAACACAAATTCATGAAATTTAGGCCAAACCTTGGAAGCAAACAATACTCCAAAAAATATTTACTTTAGCTTTAACTTATACCTAACCCTGTTAGCATAGTGGTTAAGAGCTACAGCAGCTAACCAAAAGGTCGGCAGTTCGAATCCACCAGGTGCTCCTTGGAACCTCTATGGGGCAGTTCTACTCTGTCCAATAGGATCACTATGAGTCAGAATCTACTCAGTAGCAATGGGTTTGGATTTTTCTTTGGTTTGTGAGAAATTCAAAATCCGTACCTAGATTATTATCTCCAAGTGCCCCAGAAACTTAAGCTGGATCATAGGTAGGATTCACACGATGGGCCTTCCCCTCCACCCGTGTGCCTCATTTTGGTTCCTGAGCTCAGCAACAAAAGCGTTGCTTGTTCTAGAGTTCCAGAGCGGTGCACTGAGTGGCACCAGCACCATCTTCCAGCAGGGTGGCAGAATGACCTCGTGTGAAAAAGCTTCAAGTCCAAGTCACACAGATCAAGTTCTAGCTCTGTTTTTCACCAGCCGTGCGGCCTGGTAGTACAGTGGTCAAGAACTCAGCTGCTAACCAAAAGGTCAGCAATTCGAATCCACCAGCCACTCCTTGGAAACCTGTGGGGCAGTCTACTCTGTCCTACAGGGCTGCTAGGAGTCAGAATCGACTCGATGGCAACAGGTTTGGTTTGGTTTGGGTTTGGTGGCCTTGAAAAATTTACCTAACCATTCTAACCCTCAGCCTCTTTCTATATAAAATGGAGGTAACAGCAGTACTACTTTATCAGGAATAGATAAGACACTTCATGTAAACTTCTTAAACCAAGACTTGACCTACCTAAGGGCTCAATTAGCTATTATCATTATTAATATGTTGAATGAGATTTTTAAAGCCTTAATTTGGATATGCTTCTCCAGTGTTCATAATACTGCCAGAACTACTTTGGTGTATGTGTGAAATATTTGTGATGTAAACTTAACTATTGTTTATACTAAGTGACTTGTGAAAAAGCAATTGAATTATTTTAAAGAGTTTGCAGTTAACTATAAATATTATCAGTGGAGTGAGGGCTAATTTTCTTCCCTTTAATGTAAAATTAAACAGCTAATAGGTGATACTTCTGCATTAATGAACTTAAAAAAAATTGTTCATGCAAATGGGGTGTGTAATATACTTTACTGAGAAAGATGTGCATGGCAACAAGTTATTGGCACACCCAAAAACCCCTTGCCATCAAGTTGATTGCGACTCATAGTCAGCCTATAGGACAGAGTAGAACTGCCCTATAGGATTTCCAAGGAGCGGTAGATTCGAACTGCTCAACCACTATGCCACCAGGGTTTCCAACAATCATTGGCATGCAGCCTAAATGTAATTTTATACGTTTCTGGGAGGTATGACTGCTTACAGTGCCTGCTCAACTGCTCATACACATTTCTTTTATCTAAGGTAGAATCTAAGCTTCCTGTATAGAGCACAATAATAGCAGATCACCAAAACCGTTGTATTCCATAATTTTCCAATCTGTTGATTTTGGTTCCTATACATCTGAGGCTTGGTACTATGCTGTCAGTAATTACAATCTAAGAACATAAAAGAATGGTTCGGAAAGGTGCAAGATTATTAGAAAAAAATCATATTGGGATGTTTTAAATCTCGACACCATTCTGTGATAGTAAGAGGGTACTCCATATACATTTTACGGATGAATGAATGAATGAGTTTATTTACAGAATGATGACTGCTGAAAATGAGTAGGATTTAAACTTCCTATAATACCAAACCCACTGCCATCAAGTCAAATCCTATTCGTAGTGACCATATAAGACAGAGTAGAACTGCTGCATAGGGTTTCCAAGGCTGTAATCTCTACGGAAGCAGGCTGTCACATCTTTCTCCCGTGAAGATACTGGTGGGTTTGAACCACTGACCTTTCGGTTAGCAGCCAAGTGCTTTACCCACTAAATAACATTTTGAACAGAATAGGAGAATATTAAGGCCTTGATTTTATTTTAGATAAACGGTTAAAGGATTCTTCATTGTTTCTATTTAGAAGACTCGAAGTTTGAAAAATGGTTTTGAAAACAGAACCAAAGGTTGATGATTTGCCTTTTAGTTATGGTGTCAACCCACAGAATCTAACCAAATACGGCATCTGACCTTCACCACAAAATGCATCCGCTAACTGTGTGCAATACAGATGGTGTATTCCAAGATTTTGTTAAACTTTGGGTTTTCATTATGTGTTGATAACCAAACTGGAACAGGAAATAAAAATGAATTATTGCACTTTTATGTTAAGTATGAACTAGATCCAACCAAAATGATTCAACGTCAGCTAATCAACATAAAGTTTTTTCTACCAAGTGGAAGATTATCATTTCGAGATATAACTTGAAGCTTATTTTTCCCCTACAAACAAATATTAATTATCATGGAAAATGGGATTTAAAGACTTCAGAAACCCAGTTGGCATTTTTGATATTAACGTTGATAGTCACATCTAGGAGTAAAGTCTGTAACACTGCCTTGTCAGTTGGCCAGATATTCCGTGCCTGTGGGTATTCTTCAAATTTGGTTTGTGCTATTTTAATGTAATTTCAGAGAAGCCAGAAGTGCCTGTTTTGTGGAGTTTAATCATATTGTTGTACTCCACATTGTCGAATCAGCATCTTGAAAATAGAATAAGGGCATGACACACTCTTTTTCTTGCAGTATCACTAGAAAGGAGCTCAAATTCCAGTACATAAATGTAAATGTTTTTCTTATACCAAAATTAGAAGTTGCTCGATCACATCTTATGTGTTCAGAAGTTTTACTTTGACACATATGTTCTAAATCTTCTTCAGTAACATAGTATATGGCTAATTATTATTAAATATGTTAATATTTTTTGGTATTTATAAATGTTAAGACTTGATTTTCTTTTCGTTTTAGGATCTCCTGCCCTGACTGGGACTGGAACAATTAACATCATAGTAGATGACGTCAACGACAATGTCCCCACTTTTGCCAGTAAAAGGTATTTCACAACAATTCCTGAAGATGCCCCAACTGGAACAGATGTTTTGCTGGTAAATGCTTCAGATGCTGATGCCTCAACAAATGCAGTTATCAGGTCAGGACATTTTCATTTGAAAGGGATGATGATTTTTTCTTTTAAACAGTAGCCTTTGAACTACATGAACATAATGCTGAATATACTGGGATGGGTATAATAATAAAATTGACCTTATAGGGTTATTATGAAGATAAATTAAAAAAAATTAAGTAAACTACTTAGAATACCTGGAAAAAAAAATACTGAATACCTGACAATCCTTGTTGCTCTGATCCATGCAAAGCACCTAGTACTCTAGATAGTTGCTTTCTAGTGAACTCGGACTCATGACAACCTTGTGTACAACTGAACAAAACATTGTCTAGTCCGGTGTCATTCTCACCGTCACTGGCATGTTCCAGTCCATCTTGCAGATATTGTGCCAGTGCACCTCACCAAAGGCATCCTTCGTCCTCTCTGGCCTCTACTTCACCTACCTAGTATGATATCCTCCAGCAGTTGATTTCTCCTGATGTCATCTCCAAAGTAAGAGAGTCTGAAAATGTTCTATTGTGAAAATAGTCATAAAGTTTTAATTGGCTAATTTCCAGAAGTAGATTGATAGGCCTTTCTTCCTAGTCTCTATTAGTCTGGAAATGCCACTGAAACCTTTCTGTCATGGGTGACTCTGCTGACATTTGGAATATGGCAGTAGCATAGCTTCCAGTATCAAAGCAACAGATAAGCCACTGTTATGTTGTTGTTAGGTGCCACTGAATCACTTCTGACTCATAGCAACTCTGTGTATAACAGAACTAAACACTGTCTAGTCCTATGGCCATTCTCACAATTGTCGTTGTGCTTGAGCCCATTGTTGTCAATCCATCTTGAGAATCTCCCTCTTTTTCAGTGACCCTCTACTTTATCAAGCATGATGGCCTTCTCTAGGGACTAGTCTCTCCTGATCATATGTTACTACAGTACAACAAACTGATTGTGGTGGTTAGCATTCTACCTGTCATCTATTGTTGTTGTTATTAGGTGCCGCCAATTTGGTTCTGACTCATAGCAACCCCTGTATACAACAGAACGAAACATTGCCCAGTCTTGCACCATCCTCACAATCATTGTTAGGCTTGAGCCCATTGTTGCAGCTACCATGTCAATCCATCTCATTGAGGGTCTTCCAGTTTTTCACTGACCCTCTACTTTAACAAGTACTACGTCCTTCTCTAGGTCTGATCCCTCCTAATAACATGTCCGAAGTATTTGAGATGAAGTCTTGCCATCCTTGCTTCTAAGGAATATTCTGGCTATACTTCTTACTAGACAGATCTGTTTGTTCTTTTAGCAGCCCATACTATATTCAGATTTTTTGCTGACATCATAATTCAAAGGTGTCAATTCTTCTTTGGTCTTCCTTATTCATTGTCTAGCTTTCACTTGCATATGAGGCAATTGAAAACATCTTGGCTTGGATCAGGCACACCTTAGTCTTCAAGTTGACATCTTTGCTTTTCGACACTTTAAAGAGGCCTTTTGCAGCAGATTTTCCCAACACAATGCGTCTTTTGATTTCTTGACTGCTGCTTCCATGCGTGTTGACTGTGGATCCAAGTAAAATGAAATCCTTGACAGCTTCAATCTTTGCTCCATTTATCATGATGTTGTTTATCGTTCCAGTTGTGAGATTTTTGTTTTCTTTATGTTGAGGTATAACCCATACTGAAGGCTTTGTTCTTCATCAATAAGTGCTTTAAGTCCTCTTTACTTTCAGCAAACAAGGTTGTATCATCTGCATAGTGCAGGTAGTTAATGAGTTTTCCTCCAATTCTGATGCCGTTTTCTTCTTCATGGAGTCCAGCTTCTAGGATTATTTGCTTAGCATACAGACTGAATAAATATGGTGAAAGGATACAACCCTGACACACACCTTTCCTGACTTTAAACCACGCAGTATCCCCTTGTTCATTTTGAACAATTGCCTCTTGATCTATGCACAGGTTCCTCATGAGCACAATTAAGTGTTCTGGACTTCCCATCCTTAGCAATGTTAACAATAATTTGTTATGATCCATGTCATCTATTAGTGCTCATTAAATTTCTGACAATAATTTTGAAGAAATCTCTTCTCCAGTTACAATTCTTTATCTGCTGTGCAAATGAGACTTTCTCTAAAAACAACATATAGCATATTGCCAATCAGTAGCTGGACAGTAGTCTTCTTCGAGATGGTTAAAGTCTTGACTGCGAAGCTGATTGTTGACAGCACAGATCACATGATCAAATTGCTTGAAGAAAATGCTATGATATGTTGTTTTCTTCTAGTGTATGTTAGACAAAGATTCGTTGTGAAATGTCATCCTATATTCATGAGCTCTGGTGATCAATATAGAATTGGTTTAGAAAGCTCTGTTCACATGTTCAGAGTATTTACACAGTCGTACTTGTTGGTCTGATGTGATCGTTTTGGTTTGATACTATATATTTGAGTTGTTTTGTTGATTGGATTTTCTTCTTCCTTTACTGTCAGAGTTTTACGTTTATACTTTTATATTCACTGAAATCTACAAAAGTCAATGGTACAGATTGAATTGTGTCCCCCGCCAAAATATGTGATGTGAATCCTAACCTCTACCTGCGGTTATAATCCCATTCGTAAAGGAGTTGTGTTTGTTATGTTAATGAAGCAGGATTAGGTTATGTTAATGAGGATTAGTTTATATTTATTATGTTAATGAAGCAGGATTAGGATGTATTTTGAGTCAATGTGTTTTGAGATATAAAAAAGATTAAACAAGCAAGCAAAAGAAGCATAGATAGGGGAAGAGAGATGCCAAGCCACATGAAGATGGCCTAGAGGCAGAAGCTCAAAGATGCAAGGATCTTCCTTTGAGTTGACAGAAAGAGAATGGCTTTCCCTAGAGCCAGCACCCTGAATTCAGACTTCTAGCCTCCTAAACTATCAGAAAATAAATTTCTGTTTGTTCAAGTCACTCACTTCTGGTATTTCTGTTATAGGAGCACTAGATATCAAAGATACTCCTGTATGAAAATCTCTGAGTGACTATACAGACTGTTCATACAATTAGTTAAAATAAAAATGAATGTTGTCTTTAGTTTGTGGAAAAAAAAATATATATATATATATTCATTTGTAGATTAACATAGGGCAGATAATTATTACAGTTTAACATTAAAAAAGTATTTTCATAAAGTAAATAGTTATGACAACCAAAATCCTATTTACTCTGGCCTGATAAATTCTTTTATTTTTATTTGGGGGGGGAACAAAATTCAATCTATAACACTGCCTTTCCCAAGACCTTCCCTGCCCAACTCCCCTAGGGATCAATTTAGTGAGCAAATATCAACTCCTCTGCTTTACCATTTTCCATGGCTCCCTATTGCTTATGGGGCAAAGTCTGAATTCCTGAACCTGGCCTGAAAGGTGTTTGATCGTCAAATATGTAGTGAGCATCAATTACGTGCTAACCTCCTTGTTAGATAAGGCCTGCTGTCATGTCATGCTCCAGCCAAAGTATGAAATTGCAACTCTCATACTAATGTAACTTTGTAACTCCCAGAATACTTGGGCTCCCACTCTTTTATAACTTTGCACATGCTGTTCCCTCTGCATGGAATCCTTCCTCCACTTGTGTGTCTGGCAAATTCCCATTCATCTTTTAAGACCCAGCTTTAGTGCTGCCTCTCCTGGGATATCTCTTTGATTTCCTGGGCAAAACCAATCCCCTCTCCATGTACCCACTGTGTTTGTACATACCTTCATTAGAGCAATACTTACATTTTAATTATTTGCTTGTCTTTCTCTCTGCTTTGTTTCTAGTAAAACACTGATGTAACTGATGCTAAATAACTGAGTGTAACTGATGCTAAATAAATGTTTGCTGGTCATCTGTGTATTTCTTAGGCTACTTAACATAGACTACCGGCCAAATTCATTTATGCATTCAACAAATATGTATTAAGCATCAATTGCATGCCAGGCACTGCCAGGGTCAGTATTTCATGGTGGTAAACTGTGTAGGCTCTGGCGCCTTACCTGGCTCCGCTACCAGTCAGCACTGTAACTGTGAGCAAGTTAACGTCTCTCTGCCTCAGTTTCATCTGCAAACGGGGATAATATTGCACTTAATTCATGGCAAACTAATTAGAATTAAGTGAGATGATACATGTCCAGAGTTTAGCATGGGGCTGGCACATTGTGAGCACATAATAAGTGTTAGCTGCAATAGCATGTAATTATTAAATAACATTTATATTATCATTCATGTTACTTGTTCTCTGATAAATTCTTAATGAAATATAATACATTTTTATATTAAGTGTTAATCGTTTCTTGCTATTCATGGAATCCAAGAGAAAAATCCATTCTCTCTTCTGATTAACTGAGCTTGTATTTTAATTTTTATAGCCCATTTAAATTATACATATTTAAGTAATTTATTCAATTAGCTGCTGGGCTTTCTAATGGCACAGTGTTTGTGTTTCTCATAGTTTGTCAATTGACCACGTGGCCTAGCATGATCTTGTTCACCACAGCCAACTGACAATTATTTATGTTTTTATCTCTACTCATTTCATTTGCTCAAACTCTGTATTTTTATGGATCATGTACTTACCTTCAAATTTACGTTTATTTGGCCTTTAATACGTTCCCTTCTAGTAAATCAGAGAGCTTTAATTCCTAGCCTTGATCAGCCTAGTTCATAAATTTGTCTCCCAAGCACAGGTAGTTTACAATCCTTTTTCATCACAACACTGGAGAAAGTTACAAAACTGTATTGACAACCTCAGCATTGAAATGCAAATCCTTTTACCTGTGTGCTTAATCCCATCCCATCTCATTTCTTTCAAGTCCTTTTAATTCAAAAGTTATGGCCTTTCTCTCTTGGATTTTCTATGTATCCCTCTCTCCTGAATCATTTCCTTATCCTTACGGATTTCTCAGAATATCTATTATTGGATTCTGGTTCTTTTCTTTACCTACTGTTATTTGAGAAAGCCATTTTAATGTCTCTCAGGCTAATTATGTACATTACTATAAGTGGAGATAAGAATTCTTTCTTTATGGGTTTATGAGAATTAAATATTTTTTGACCACCTACTATGTGCCATGCAGTATAGATGGCATCAACTGATATAAATAAAGTCTCTAGCACAATTATCAGGACATAGAATTCACTGTGTTAATGTTAGTTTTGTTTTGTTTTTTTTCTTTCTCTCCTGCTCATGTCCTTTTTGTTTCTAATGCATTCTTCCTTGCACAGTGTCTGGCACTTAAATAAATGCACTGAATGAATGATTCCCATACTTTCTAGAACTGCTTTTACTCTCTTGACTTTTGCCATCGAATGTATTGAAAAGGTGGCTTGTATTTATTACCTCAACATATGTTTTACTCCTGAAGATCTTTCAATCTGATTTTCTCTTTCCTTGCTTTATTTAAAAGTGGCTCTGGCAGAAGGATTCTATTGAAATTTGTCAAGTCCGGTGGCCTTTTCTGAATCCTTGGTCTCATCTTTTACAACATTTTCACTATAGGTCATTCTCCCCTTTTGGCAAGTTTCTTTTTTTCTTTCCTCTTCAATGTCTAAGTCACTGTTCCTTACTTCTCACCCTACATCTCTGACCACAGCTTCTAATTTCCTTTCTACATCTCCTCCTTCTCTTCCCACAGAATAATCTGGGTGTTTCCCATGGTATTTTTTTCTCCGTTCTTTCTTTATTTTGTGTGTGTATGCATGTGGTGTGTGTGTGTGTATGTGTATGTGTATGTGTATGTGTGAGACTGTGAGGCTGAGAGATTGTCCATTCCATGGCCTCAACCATCGATTCTATGCAGAAAACCTCCAAATCTGTACTTTCAATCCTGACTCAATTTCAGAGCTTCCCACCCATTTTTAACTGTCTGCTGAACCATGCTACCTGGAAGTCCAGTTGGTATCTTAAGTACGATATGTCTGAAGCTCCTAGCCTCTCCTGTTTCTCCTCTTAATTTTGTGCTTTCTTCATCCATGCTTGGTGGCTCAGGGTCATCCTCTTCTCCTGCATTCAATCAATCTTTCTTCTTTTCTAATGTCTCTGACGCCTATCCCTTTCTCTGTATTCTTGCTGTCAACTGTCCATTTCAGTCCATAAAAACATCATGCCCAAACTATTATAATAAAAATTAACTTGCTTTCCTGATCTGGTTTCTAACCTCTCCCACCTATATACTGCACTATACTGTATAATTATGGAGCACTTAATATGTCCCAGATACTTTGTACAGGACTCAGTCCCATAAGGAGAAATTTAATATCAGAGGTAGTTTTGTAATCTTGCAGTTAAAGTACCTTTTACAGGTATTGTTTCAGTACAGAATGTGTAGAACAGCATAGTCCATGCTACCTAAGGAGATCAGTAGAATTTTCAAGTGATTGATGACTTTTAGAATGACAAAAGCAATTTATGGTCAAATAAAGGGGTGAAAGACATTCTAGGCAAAGAAAACAGTATGTGCAAAGGCAAAGAGCTATGCAAAAACGTGGCATTAGAGACATAAAACCATTCAATATGGTTGGTGTGGGTTTGGAATGGGCCTTGTGAACCAAAGGAAACATTTCAAAATTTCTTTCTGCACCTAATGAGAGAAATAACTGACTTGTTTTAAGCCAGACAATAACATGACCGGATTTACATGTTATGATCCTTCCTCTCTCACTGTTGTAGAAAGTAATTTGTAGTAAGCAAAGCCTACATGAGTGAATGAATGACAGTTACAGTAATCTGAACCAACTTGGCCATCCAAGGGCCTGGCTTTAAGCGTGATACACTCTCCCGCAAAATCTTACAACTTCCAGTTTGCCTATGGCATGATACCTAGTCTCCGTATCCCAGTCGCTCCATAAATGGCCCAGCATCTTTCCAAGCTTATTCTCTATAAATTCTCAACACAGAGCCAGAATCTCAGTCTCCCTAGCTCATCGCAGTTGCAGATTTGCCATCCATGTGTTTCAGAGGGGTTGGCCTGTTCTGTAATTTGGGCGCCCCTCATAGGAAATATGTAAATCAATATGAAGATGTTTGGTACCTGTGTGCACATGGGCTGTTGTATTTGCTTGTAGAGTGTGTGAAAGTCATGAACCCCTATTTATGTCTATCCTGGCCAGACTTATTTTCTAGGACCTGTATTTTGTGCCTGGATGCTTGATGGTGTGTATGCATATTGCAACTTGTCTTTTCCAGCAAGAACCGTAAATCTTCATACTTAAAGAAAAGATTCATAGCCTAGCAGGGTGACTCCAGGCCCCACAGGGAGATATGCTTTAGAGACATGCCCCAGTTTTTCACATCGAAAGAAGTCATAATGGGAGAAGCCTGTAGGCAAGAGGAAAAGACCTTTGTTTTCCCAAACCTTATGGCCCTGCTCATGTCGTTCTACAGCCAAGACGGGGTGGAAAACTATGCTCTGCCAGCCAAATCTGACCATGGCTTCTTTTTGTAAATAAAGTGTTATTGGAAAACAGTCAAGCCCAGTCATGTTCATATTGTCTACAGATACTTTGCACTACAATATCGACTGAAGATTGCAACTGAGACTGTTTGCCCACAATGTTGAAAATATTTACTATTTGCACCTTTACAGAAAATATTTGCCAATCCCCAGCCTAGAAGACCTTCTTTCTCTCTTTTTTCAACACTGTTGTAAGAAGGGTTATCATTGTTATTGGTGCTGTTAAATAATGGTCAAGTGCTATGGCTGCTAAGCAAAGGGTCAGCAGTTTGAATCCACTAGGCACTCCTTGGAAGCTCTATGGGCCAGTTCTACTCTGTCTTATAGGGTCGCTGTGAGTTGGAATCGACTTGATGGCACTGGGTTTGGTTTGGTTTAGTACTAGGCTCTACTCTTTATAGGAACAGATCGCCAGATCTTTCACTCACAAAGCCACTGGTTGAGTTCCAACTGCCAACCTTTGGATGAGCAACCAAGTGCTTAACTATTGTACCACCAGAGCACCTGTAAGAAGGGTAAACCAAAAACCATTGCCATTGAGTCGATTCCAACTCATCATGACCCTATAGGACAGAGTAGAACTGCTCCTTGGGTTTTCCAAGGCAGTAAACCTTTATGGAAGCAGACTGCCATGTCTTTCTGCCATGGAGCAGCTGGTGGGTTCAAACCGCTGACCTTTCGGTTAGCAACTCCACGCTGTTAACACTGTACCACCAGGGCTCCATGTAAGAAGGGTAACACCTTTATAACTTAAATTCAGCCCTCTCCAAGAAAACTTTGTTTTGTTCATTCTAGTCCGAAGTGGTCTTTTTCTCTTTTGACTATCTAGACTATGCATTTTAATCTAATAGCACTTAAACATACTGCCTTGTTTTGTATTTACTTTCTATATCTCTTTTTTCGTTTTAGAATATAAGCCTTGAGGGCTGAATTTTTTTAGCTACTCAGCTGTGTCTCTTGTCCATTTGCCATCTGCCTATCTAAATATCTACATATATATATATATAAATACCTTATAACATTTGTCCAACTATCCATTTAAGTATCTACATAGATAGGTAGATTATAACAGTTTATCTACCCATTTAACTATCTACATATATAGATAGGTTATAAAATATTATAATGTTATTATATATGTATGTAATATTATATGTGTAAATGTAGACTGCTTCCCATATACCAATTACAGTGCCAAGTGCTTTTCATACAAAACGCTTCATGTTCAAAACTACCAAATGAAAGAAGTACATATATGATCACCATTTTATGTATGAAGAAAGTCAGACTTAGAAAGATTAAGAAATTTTCTGAATTTACTGGTATGAATTAGTGAAGCCCCGGGGTAGAGCAAACAGTTAAAAGCTTGACTACTAACCAAACAGTTGGCAGTTCAAATGTGCTCAGACATGCCTCAGAAGAAAGGCCTGGCAATGTTTCTGAAAGATCACTGCCTTGAAAACCCTACGAAGTGAAGCCCTATTCTGCACACATAGGGTAACCGTTAGTTGGAATTGATGCAACAGCAAATGTTTTTATTTTATTTTTTTAATTACTGAGATCAGAATTCACATACCTGTGAACTCTGTTCCAAAGCTCATTCTCTTAACCATTAATAAATTATTGCATTCCAACCAAATACAACACAGTGCCTTATCATCCTAGTAGATCTCATGGAGAGGCAAAAAAAAAAAGTTTAGAAAAATCAAATGGAGGTATGTTAGCTTTACAAATGCAGCAATGATTGATTCAGATTTCAGATAAAAGTCATCTCAGTTTATGCTAATAATTTGAAAGAGTAATTTTGTATTCTAAATTCAGTAAGTACATTAACATATTTATTGATTAACATTGAAGTAAATCAATTCTATGTAGACCCACCTTGCTAAAGTCTGTTTTGGCCTTAACCACGGGGTATAACATTTCTTGTCTTCATTACGTTCTCTCAGGCTGAGTTTTACCTGCTTTATACTATCATATAATGGAAAAAGCACCTAACGAAGACACAAATATAGAAGCTCAAACTCTAGCTCTGCCTTTTATAGACTGTACTTTTTTTTTGTGCATGTGTCTCTTTTAGATTCCTATTCCTCATCTATGAAATCAGAAAATAAAATCAAACTTTTAGGATCGTTCTGAGGTTTAAATAAGAGCGTATGTAAAGTGCCTCATTTTTTTTTTATGTAAAGTGCCTCATAGAGTTTGTGGCACATGGAACACACTAAAAACTCAGTAAGATGCTGCAAACATTGAAAGAATGGCAGAGATGTTTAGATGTTAAGAACACAATACACAATCTACCAGCATTAAGAACGTTAAAAGAAATTAATGTCGACCATGCAAGCAGGTGAAATCTCCATAGAAGGGATGAGAGCTGAACTGAACCTCAAATAAAAGAGGCAGTGAAAAGCCAGGTGTGTTATCTTGGCAGTTTATCCATTTATAGATACTCTGGTGGTTCTTCTGTCATTTTATTTTACTTTTTTAAAAAAATTTTCCTTTAAGTGAAAGTTTACAGCTCAAGTTAGTTTCTTCTACAAAAATTTATACATACATTGTTCTGTGACCCAACTTGTTCTCTCTATCATATGACAACACACTCCTTCTTTCCACCCCAGGTTTCCCGTGTCCATTCAACCAGCTTCTGTCCTTTTCCACCGACAGGAGCTGCCTATTTGGTCTCATGTGTATACTTGAACTAAGGAGCACACTCTTCTTAAGTATCATTTTATGTCTTATAGTCCAGTCTAATCTTTGTCTGAAGTGTTAGATTTGGGAATGGTTTTAGTTCTGGCTTAAGAGAGTCTGGGGGCCGTGTCTTCTGGAGTTTCTCCAGTCTCAGTCAGATCATTGAGTCAGATCTTTTTACTAGAATTTGAGTTCTGCACCCCACTCTTCTCCTGCTTTGTCAGGGACCATCTGTTGTGTTCTCTGTCACGGCAGTCATTATTGGTAGCTGGGCACCATCTAATTCTTCCGGTCTCAGGCTAATGGAGTCTCTGGTTTATGTGGCCCTTTCTGTCTTTTGGGCTAATATTTTCCTTGTGTCTTTGGTGTTCTTCATTTTCCTTTGCTCCAAGTGGACTGTGAACAACTGATGCATCTTAGATGGGTGCTTACTAGCTTTTAAGACCCCAGACGCCACTCACCAAAATGGAATGCAGAACATTTTCTTAATAAACTTTGTTATGCCACTTGACCTAGATGTCCCCTGAAGCCATGGTCCCCAAACCCCCGCCCCTGCTACTCTGTCCCTTGAGGTGTTTGGTTGTATTCAAGGAACTTCTTAGCTTTTGGTTTAGTCCAGTTGTGCTGACTTCCCCTGTATTGTGTGTTGTCCTCCCCTTCACCTATGATAATTCTTGGCTACTATTTTTGGGTTTTTATCTGGTTAGTGAATACCTCTCTCCTTCCCTCCCCACCCTTGTAACCATCGAAGAATGTTTTCTTCTATGTTTAAACCTTTTCTTGAGTTCTTATAATAGCGGTCTCATTCAATATTTGTCCTTTGCAACTGACTAATTTCACTCAGCATAATGCCTTCCACATTCATCCATGTTATCAGATGTTTCACGGTTTCATCATTGTTCTTTATCATTGCATAGTATTCCATTGTGTGGATATACCATAATTTGTTCATGCATTCATCCATCGATGGGCACCTAGGTTGTTTTCAACATTTTGCTATTATGAACAGTGCTGCAATGAACATGGGTGTGCATATATCTATTCGTGTGATGGCTCTTATTTCTCTAGGATATATTGTAAGGAGTGGGATTGCTGGATTGTATGGTACTTCCATTTCTAGCTTTTTAAGGAAGCACCAAATTGATTTCCAAAGTGGTTATACCATTTTACATTCCCACCAGCAGTGTATAAGTATTCCAGTCTCTCTAAAACCTCTCCAGCATTTACTATTTTGTGTTTTTTGGATTAATGCTAGCCTTGTTGAGGTGAGGTGGTATCTCCTTGTAGTTTTGATTTGCATTTCTTTAATGGCTAATGATCAGGAGCATTTCCTTGTGTATCTGTTAGCTGCCCGAATGTCTCCTTTGGTGAAGTGCCCGTTCATATCCTTTACCCAATTTTAATTGGGTTATTTGTCTTTTTGCCATTGAGGTTTTGCAGTATCTTATAGATATTAGAGATTAGACCCTGATTGAATATACCATAGCCAAAATTATTTTTCCACAGTCTGTAGGTAGTTTTTTTACTCTTTTGGTGAAGTCTTTGAATGAACATTTAAGAGTTTGATTTTCAGGAGTTCCCAGTTACCTAGTTTCTCTTCTGGTGTTTGTACATTGTTAGTGTTGTTTGTATTTATTCTGTTTACGCCATGTATTAGGGCTCCTAGCGTTGTCCTTGTTTTTTTCTTCCATTCTCTTTATTGTTTTAGATTTTATATTTAGGTCTTTGATCCATTTAGAGTTAGTTTTTGTGCATGGTGCGAGGTATGGGTCTTGTTCCATTTTTTACAGATGGATATCCAGTTATGCCAGCACTATTTGTTAAAGACACTGTCTTTTTCCCATGTATGGACTTTGGGCCTTTGCCAAGTATCAGCTGCTCATAGGTAGATGAATTTCTGTCTGGATTCTCAATTCTGTTTCATTGGTCTATGTATCTGTTGTTATACCAGTACCAGGCTGTTTTGACAGGTTCTAAAATAAGGTAGTGTGAGGCCTCTCACTTTGTTCTTCTTCTTCCATAACACTTTACTTATCTGGGGCCTCTTTCCTGTCCACATGAAGTTGGTGATTTGTTTCTCCATCTCATTAAAAAATATCATTGGAATTTGGATCACGATTGCATTTTATCTGCAGATCACTTTGGGCAGACTTGACATTTTCACAATGTTGAGTCTTCCTATCCATGAGCAAGGTATGTTTTTTCACTTATGTAGGACTTTTTTGTTTTTTTTTTGCATTAGCGTCTCACAGTTTTCTTTGTATAGGTCTTTTACATCTCTGGTTAGATTTTTTCCTAGGTTAAAAAAAAAAAAAAAAAATTTATCTTCTTGAAGGCTGTTGTAAATGGTATTGATTTGGCGATTTCCTCTTCAAAGTTCTCTTTGTCGGTGTAGAGAAATTCAACTGATTTTTGTATGTTTATCTTGTATGCTGATACTTTGCTGAACTCTTCTAGTAGTTTCAGTAGTTTTCTTGTGGATTCTTTGGGGTTTTCTGTGTATAAGATGGTATCATCTGCAAATAGGTATACTTTTACTTCTTCCGCACCAGTTAGGATGGTGTTTATTTATTTATCTTAAAAAAAAAAAAAAATTTTTTTTTTAATTGCCCTGGCTAGGACCTCTGGCACAATGTTGAATAAGAGTGGTGATAAAGGGCATCCTTGCCTGGTTTCCGTACTCAAGGGGAATATTCTCAGACTCCATTTAGGATGATGTTGGCTGCTGGCTTTATATAAATGCCTTTTATTATGTTGAGGAATTTTCCTTCTATTCCTATTTTGCTGAGAGTTTTTGTCAAGAATGAGTGTTGGATTTTGTCAAATGCCTTTTCTGCATTAATTAATTAGATCAAGTGGTTCTTGTCTTTTGTTTTATTTATGTGTTGGATTACATTGATTGTTTTTCTAGTGTTGAACCGACCCTGTTACCTGATGTGAATCCCACTTGGTTATGATGAATTACGTTTTGACATTACTGTTGAATTCTATTGGCTAGAATTTTGTTGAGGATTTTTGCGTCTATGTTCATGAGGGATATTACAGTCTTTTCTGTGGTGTCTTTATCTGGTTTTGGTATCAGGGTTATACTGGCTTCATAGAATGAGTTTGGGAACAGTCCATCTTTTTCTGTGCTCTGAAATACCTTTAGTAGTAGTGATATTAACTCTTCTCTGAAAGTTTGGTAGAATTCTCCAATGAAGCCATCAGGGCTGGGGCTTTTATTGTTGGGAGTTTTTAAATTACCTTTTCAATCTCTTCCTTTGTTATAGGCTTATTTAATTGTTCTGCTTCTGTTTGTGTTAGTTTAGGAAAGTAGTGTGTTTCTAGAAATTTGTCCATTTCCTCTAGGTTTTCAAATTTGTTCATTACAGTTTTTCATAGTATTCTGTTATAATTCTTTTAATTTCAGTTTGGTGTGTTGTGATATCACATGTCTCATTTCTTATTTGGGTTATTTGCTTCCTCTCTTGTTTTTCTTTTGTCAGTTTAGCCAATGGTTTATCAATTTTTTTGATCTTTTCAAAGAACTAGTTTTGGTCTTGTTAACTCTCTCAATTATTATATTTTTTCTCTATTTCATTTAATTTTGCTCTAATTTTTATTATTTGCTTTCTTCTGGTGCTCAAGGGCTTTTTTTGCTGCTGTCTTTCTTTTTGTTCAAGTTGTAGGGCTCATTCTTTGGCCTTTTCTTCTTTTTCGATGTGTGCATTTATTGGTATAAATTGACCTCTGAGAAGTCTTTTTTTCTGTCTCCCAAAGGTTCTGGTAGTATGTGTTTTCATTCTCATTTGATTCTGTGAATTTCTTTATTCCGTCCTTAATTTCTTCCATAACCCAGTAGTTTTTGAGCAAGGCATTGTTCAGTTTCCATGTGTTTGATTTTTTTCCTTGCTTTTTCTGTTATTGATTTCTACTTTTGTGGCTTTATGGTTAGAAATGATGCTTTGTAACATTTTGATGCTTTGGATTCTATTAAGGGTTGCTTTATGCCTGTGTGGTCTATTCTGGAGAATGTTCCACGGGCATTGCAAAAGAAAGTATACTTAGCTGCTATTGTGTGGAGTGTTCTGTATATGTCTATGAGATCGAGTTGTTTGATTGTGTCAATTAGATCTTCCATGTCTTTATTGAGCTTCTTTCTGAATGTTCCGTCCTTCACTGAAAGTGGTGTGTTGAAGCCTTCCACAATTATTGTGGAGCTATCTATTTCTCTTTTCAATGCTGTTAGAGTTGGTTTTATGTGTTTTGGAGCCCTATCATTGGGTGTGTTAATATTTGTTTTTGTTATGTCCTCCTGGTGTATTGATCCTTTAATCATTATATATATAGTGTCCTTCCTTATCCTTTGTTGTGGATTTTGCTTTAAGGTCTATTTTGTCAGAGATTAATATTGCTGCTCCTGCTCTTTTGATTGCTGTTTACTTGATATATTTTTTCAGTCCTTTGAGTTTTAGTTTGTTTGTGTCTTTAAGTCTAAGGTGTGTCTCTTATAGGCAGCATGCACATGGATTGTGTTTTTTTAATTCATTCTGCCACTCTCTGTCTCTTTATTGGTGCGTTTAGTCCATTTACATTCAGCATAATTATTGATAGGTATGAGTTTAGTAATTATGAGTTTAGTGCTGTCATTTTGATGTCTTTTTTTGTGTGTTGTTGACAGTTTCTTTTTTCCGCTTAATTTTCTGTGCTGAGTCGTTTTTCTTTATGTATTTTCTTTTCATCCTTTTCATTGTTGTTGATTTTGTCTCTGATGAGTCTTTATGTTTTTCCTTTCTTTTCTTTTTTTCATTTTAGTGTGTAGCAGTGCTAGTTTCCTTTGTGGTCAACTTAATATTTACCTCTTTTTTTCTAAGCTTAGATTAGCATTTTATTTCTTTATATTGCCCTGACTTCATCTCCATATGAAAGATCTATGACTACATTATTTAGTCCCTCTTTTTTGTTTTAATGTTGCCATCTTTTACAATTGTTATGTTTGTTTCCCTATTTTCAGTGTTTTAGGTCTGACTGATTTGTGATTTCCCTATCTGGATGATATCAAGCTGTTCTGTCCTGTGTTCTAGTCTTGTATTGTTATCTGATGTTATTAATTTTCTAACTGGAGGACTCCCTTTAGTATTTCTTGTGATTTTGGTTTAGTTTTTACAAAATCCCTAAACTTCTATTTGTCTGGAAATGCCCTAATTTTGCTACTGTATTTGAGAAACAGTTTTGCTGGATATATAATTCTTGGCTGGCATTTTTTTAATTTCCAGGCTTTATGTATGTCATCTGATTGCCTTCTTGCCTGATTGGCCTCTGCTGAGTAGTCCGAGCCTAGTCTTGTTGACTCTCCTTTGTAGATGACTTTTTGTTTATCCCTAGCCACTCTTAAAATTCTCTTTTTAGCTTTGGTTTTGGCAAGTTTGATTATAATATGTCTTGGTAACTTTCTTTTGGGATACTCCTTGTGTGGGGTTCGATAAGCATCTTGGATAGATATGTTCTCATCTTTCACAACATCAGGGAAGTTTTCTGCCAACAAATCTTCAACAATTCTGTCTGTATTTTCTGTTATTCCCTCCTGTTCTGGTATTCCAATCACTCATCTGTTATTCTTGGTAGAGTCCCACATAATTCTTAGGGCTTCTTTATTGTTTTTAATTCTTTTATCTGATTTTTCCTCAAATAAGTTGGTGTCAAGTGCTTTATCTTCAATCTTACTAATTCTGATTTCCATTGCCTCAATTCTACTCCTTTGACTTTCTATTGAGTTGTCTAATTATGAAATTTTATTGTTAGTCTTTTGGATTTCAGTTTGTTGCCTCTCTATGGATTCTTGCAGCCTGTTAAATTCATCGTTATGCTCTTGTATAACCTTCTCAAGTTCCTCTATTGTTTTGTCTGTGTGTTCCTTGGTTTGTTCTGTGTTTTGTCTGATTTCCTTCCTGAGCTCTTGAGGAGCTCTGTATATTAATCTTTTGAATTTTACCTCCAGTAATTCCAAGAATTTCTCTTCCTCCAGCATATTTCCTGGCTCTTTGTTTTGGTCCATTGCTGAAGCTATCATGGTCTGCCTCTTTATGTGATTTGATACTGACTATTGCTTCCGAGCCATCAATAAGTTATTATATTTATTTATTTTGTTTGCTTACTGTGTCCTAGCTTCTTGTGTTGTTTTGTTTTGATATCCCCAGATAGGCTGGTCACATGAGCTACTTCGTTTATGGGTACCTTTGAAGTTCTCACGTCCTGTCACCAGGTGGTTAGAGCTGTTACTAGGTATGTGAGCACAGGAGTCCATTTAATTTCCTTGTATGGATTCAGCTCAGGTGTCCAGGTAGTCAGTCACCAAGACTGTGTTGCAGGCTCTCACCTATAGCCATAGATGGGCAGGGGTGATAGGAGTAGGCACAGGTGCCTGGCTGCAGTAGGGTGTCATGCGCTGAGCAAGGTAGGGGGCTGACAGCTTCCCCTGAGTGTCTGGGAGGAAAGTGTGTCCCTGTTCCCTAGAGTGGGTAGATTTTATAGCTGGATTATGGTGGCTGGGTGGCATGGGTGTAGCCACCAGTCCTTAGGGCCCTGATGTGGGTAGGCAAGGACCCTGCTTAATGGGCTGAGTGGTGTCAAATGTCATGAACTTGCCACTCTACCTTATAGCTGGTACAATTGAAATTAAGCTTCAGGTATATACCCTGGGGTACTGTGCTAATGAGGGTCTACCCTGTGTAGGTGGGCCTATATAGGTCTATGCAGGGATGAAAGGCATTCAAAGTCCGTGGACCCATTATGCCTTTGCCTAGGCAAAGGAGCTGTGCCTGGCCTGAGTTTCCTGCTTAGGTGAGCTAGCAGATTATTTTTTCTTGTTTTTTGATTTGTTCCCTCTCCAAAGCTGGGAGAATGAATGACTCAGGGTGTGCAGTGTGTCCTACTCCCAGCCCAGAGGACACAGCAATTGCTGCAGCTGGACTAGACCCAGGTGCAGAGTGTGGAGAGGGCAGGTAAATTGGAGAGAGGTTCTTCCCAAAGGAATGTTTTTTGATCCAAGCAGTAGGTTAGAGTCATGTACTTACCTTTTGCCAGTTGAGCACCACTTTTCACTGGTCCTGGAGCCATGAGCAGACTCTCTGCCGCTCAGTCTTTCCTGAAGTGAAAAACTCATGCTGAGCGCCACTGCTTACCTCACTACATGTTCCAGCCAATCCTGCCTGCGGAGTGCTGGTTCCCGCTGGGTGAGGTCTGATAACTTCTTGCTGCTTCTGAACCATCTCTCCCTCCCCCTGCCAATCAGTCTGATTCCCCAACTTTGCCTTTGATTTTCAGGGCTCTTAGATTGCTATATATAATTGATTAACTTGTTTTTCAGGTCTTTGTTGTAAGAGGGACAATACGAAACATCTGACTACTCCACCATCTTGGCCCTGCCCCCCTATTTTTTTTTTTTTTTAACTTACAAGTATAAATTTACTTGAAACCAGCATTACAGAAGAACTCATATTTGAAGTATACTTTTGATACACATTAGAAATCTAATAAAGTCTAGAAGATAGTTAATCACACATTAATAAATATGACAATCAATTCTTTAATTTTTAAAGGATAGTAAAAATAGTACTCTACTTTTCAGCAGATAATCATATAGGCCATTTTAAGTACAATAGAATGGGATCAAAAAATAAGCATTTGAAGCCTGCATATCATTTTTGGATTAATTATTTGTACCTGCACTAGAACTAATATTTCTGGCCTTTTAACCCATTGCTCTTTCTAACACACTATGGTCTTGTCAGGTACAAAACACCCATTCTTATTTTATTTTTATTTTTGAATGTCAAAGGGAACAAGGATTTGATTGAATTCTGGTCTTTGCTGTCATAAAGGTGTCAGGAAGTTTATAGTGGTATGAATTACTTTTATTCCCCTATTAGTTATTCAGCAATTCCTACATCTACTGATAGCAACAAGAGCCCCCAAAATGCAATCACACAATTCTCATAATTTAGGTTCCTATAGACTTTCTCAGAAAGGCAAGTCAGTCAGATTATCTCGTGAGTCCTAAATGTTGAACCTTTGAATATTCTTATTTTGATGAACCAATAGACCTCTTCTACTGCTGAAGATGGTAATTATAGAAGAGTCACTTCTGGTCCAGGAAACGTATTAAGTGTTATTCTCATTCACTCCTGACATTAGCATGTAGGTATGCCAAAAATCTTAAAAATCTGAGCAATACCAAGTACTTTATCAATATAGTAATCATTTCTCAACCAAATCCCCTTTCTATTTTTTGCCTATTTTGCTGTATTTTACAGGAGTGATTCTCTTTAAATTTCAGCTCCCCAACACTTCACGATTGTACCAAAATAGGATGAAAATGTTTGTTTCACACTTAAGCATAGAAGGAGTATAGACTCCATTGGCTGTAATGTAGGTTTTTTTTCTGTTGTTCTATTAGACACATGCTGTTGCTATGTTTTTATGGAAACAAACCAAACTATAAAAACATGTAATTAATTCCAGCAAGAGTATCTCTTTGTTGGTATAAAGGAGAAAACTTTTAAAGAAATGTATATACCTGTTACCTTTCAACTTTTAAAATGTATGGACCACAGCCAATTTATGAACCTTCAAGCTTAGCTACTTAATTCCTAGCAGATCTCTGGGACCCCACCTCAGTCACAACATCAGGAATATTTACAGCTAGTGATAAAATTTATTCTTCACAAAGAAGAAAGAAGCTATTCTCAGTGGAAACTCCTGTCTGTTGACCAATCTGGTTAACATCAAGATATCCATGGGGATGTCATACCTCTCCTGACAACAAGAAAGCAACATACCCATATGAGGAATGACAAATGAGAGAATTAGTAACTAAGAATGTCTTTGTATAAATAATCAGTTCTTCAGGATAGTTAATATATGTCAAATATAGCGTTTTGTCTCTAGAGAATAAAACCTCCAACTGATCTCCTCTGGTGTATTATGGGGTACAGCAGACAAATAATTCAGGTTCATTTAACAGATATTCATTTGTGATCCTGGCCACTTACCACAACATTGGAGAAAGGCCCTGATTTATGTTTCCAGGCTAATTTATTTAAAATAAAATATTCTTCTAGATTTATTTTGGGGCCTTGCATGATTTGAGAGGCCCCAAAATCTTGAAGGGACCAGCCTGAGGTCATTAACATGAGGTCATTGGACATGTCAAATAAAGATTTTGAATGTGATGATGCTTGCATTATATTAGAAATACATATCTCCTGGCCATATGCTTTAATTGTCTCGCAATCTGAGTTGTAATTTTTTTCCTTTGCTATTTTTCTCTATTTTTAAATTATAATAAGTAGATGTTTACAATATTAAAACTAGAAGAAACGTGTCGATCTCTCCTCTCTCTTTTAGCTATAGGATAATTGGAGGAAACTCACAGTTCACCATCAACCCGTCCACAGGGCAGATCATCACCAGTGCGTTGCTAGACAGGGAAGCAAAAGAGAATTATACCTTAGTAGTGGTCTCCAGTGACGCAGGATCCCCGGAGCCTCTTTCCAGTTCTACCAGTGTGCTAGTCACTGTGACTGATGTCAATGACAACCCACCACGATTTCAACACCACCCCTATGTCACACACATCCCATCTCCTACTCCTCCAGGTAATCAAACCAGCTCTGATGCTGCACTGATCAAGGCAAATTATATATTAATATATCTATGTTCTTTTTACTTATATATCTCTGATATAGCCTAAGTTTGCAAATTCTCTAAAATTCAGCTTGTTTTGCCTAATTAAATTGAAGGAACATTGAACTTTGTAAATCAATTCTTTCTTCCCATACCGGTTTTGATTAGGATTTCATCATTACCAATTCTCTCATATTAGTCTTTCTTAATGTTACTTGAATATTGCTGAATGATTGAAATAGATATCACGTCATAGTGTAGGAGGGTTCTGCCCTGAGGTATAAGTTGTGTGTAATTTCTCTGAGAGGAGGGGCATTATCTCTTTTTCATGCCATCTTCCATCACCTGAAACACTGTCTGGCAGATAAAAATAATTCTAAAATACTTGTAGATATAAAATTAATATTTTACTTCAGGGACTTTGTTTACCCCATGATTCATAGGTAGGTTTTCAAAAATGTTTAATGGGTGAACTATTCTAATGTTTATGTCTTTATCCACATTTTGCTGGATGAAGTTTTTTTCTGTTAGTAAATTTATGAAGTCATTTTTAAGCCACTTTCGTATTGACAGGAGGTATTTATCTCTCTGTACCTCTTTTAAATTCAGTTGCTTGATTTCGTTTGCTTATTTGCAAGGGATGGCATACACTCTTAAGAACTTCATAAATAATCTGCCATTTGTAATTTTGAGATGACTTTTCGAAACGGAAAAAGTACAAATATAGCTCATAATCAATTTATTCTTCCTTCTTTTAAAATGGAGACCTGGTGGCACAGTGGTTAAGATCTTAGTCTCCTAACCAAAAGGTCAGCAGTTTGAATCCACCAGCTGCTCCTTGGAAACTCTGTGGGGCAGTTCTACTTTGTCCTATAAGTCGCTATGGTTTGCTTTCAAATATGTTTTAATTAGAAGAAAAAAAAGTATCTGGTATTCTTCCTCTCAGTGATCTTTGATCTTTATAATTTGCAAATGTCTAACTGATTCCAAATGAAATTGTAAAATCCATAAATTCATGTGCCAAGCTTCAGTCAAAAGGAAGTGTCAATATCAAGGCCATAAAACCCAAGAAGGGCCTTAGCTGAAATGATACCGATTACATCTAGAGTGCTGTGGTACAATGTAAAGACAGTTCTGCTTCAGTGTCTTTGTCTCATTAGACTTACTGGAATTAATTAGAACCACCAGCCTTTTGTTGTTGTTTTACAAAAGGCTTTTCACTTTTCCGCAAACTATTCTCTGGGGGCGGGAGTGCACGTTTGGGAAGGGTTTCTGAATGACTATGTTGAAAACATGTCCTATGGCGGCTTTTCTGCACATTTGTACTACAATCTGTTGCATTGGCACTCATTCCAAGCACTAACTTTTGGAATCCAAATTTGGTTCATATTTTTCTTCAGTTCTTATTCCTCATTACTTTATAATTATTTTAATTGATTTAAGTGTGTCCACACAGACACATATATAAATCACACATATATATATGATTTATATACATGTGGTAATAGCTCACAGATAAAAGAATTATACCACAAAATAGTGGATATAAGGTACCAAGAGTAGTTATAAAAAAAAAAAAAAAAAGATATCATTTTTGTTGACGTGATTACATGTATGGTAATTCAGGGATATTTTAAGACATAAGAGAGTAATTATCTTTTCTCATTGGATAGAAGCATAGCTCTTTGCAGAGCTCGCATACCGTCCTGTTTGTTGGAAATTGTATGTGCACAGATTTTTCTCCTAGGAACAATAATTTGAATGACTAGCTATTTCTCTTCCCTGTGCATTTCTCAAAGGCATACTGAAAAGTATGAAATTCAACAGACTGTATGTGTTCTTGTGAGAAAAAAGCAGGCCAGTCTTTGAAGATTATGGTTAAGCAGATAAGAGTTAGGAATCTCAGAGAAAATATACGAGGTACCGGTATCTACAGTACTAATGAGAAAATAAAATTGTATCAGGCAGCAATAGAGTGTTTTGTATATATTAACCTACTACCAAATATTTTATTTGGATTCCATGTGATGGTAATTATGAACTTCATCTTTTATAGGTTCCTTCGTCTTTGCAGTTACAGTCACAGATGCTGATATTGGAGCCAATTCTGAACTATATTATTCTCTTTCGGGGAGAAATTCTGAAAAATTTCACATTGACCCACTGAGAGGAGCTATTATGGCAGCTGGACCACTACATGGAGCTTCAGAAGTGACATTTTCTGTACATGTAAAAGATGGTGGCTCATTTCCAAAGGCAGATTCTACAACAGTGACTGTTAGATTTGCAAACAAGGCAGATTTCCCTAAAGTCAGAGCCAAAGAACAAACTTTTATGTTTCCTGAAAACCAGCCAGTAGGCAGTCTTGTCACCACCATTACGGGAACTTCCTCCAGAGGAGAACCTTTATCCTATTATATTGCAAGTGGGAATCTAGGCAATACTTTCCAAATTGATCCATTAACAGGACAGGTCTCAATCAGTCGACCTTTGGATTTTGAAAAGATACAAAAATATGTTGTATGGATAGAGGCCAGAGATGGAGGTTTTCCTCCTTTCTCCTCTTACGAGAAACTCGACATAACAGTGTTGGATGTCAATGACAATTCCCCAATTTTTAAGGAAGACCCATTTGTATCAGAAATATTGGAAAACCTTTCTCCTCAAAAAATACTTACTGTTTCTGCAATGGACAAGGACAGTGGACCAAACGGACAGTTAGATTATGAAATCGTAAATGGCAACCAAGAAAATAGTTTCAGTATTAATCATGCTACTGGTGAAATTCGAAGCATTCGACCTTTAGACAGGGAAAAGGTTTCTCAGTATATACTCACCATAAAGTCTTCTGACAAAGGGTCTCCTTCTCAGAGTACCTCAGTTAAAGTCATCATTAACATTTTAGATGAAAATGATAATGCCCCTAGGTTTTCTCAGATATTTAGTGCTCACGTTCCTGAAAACTCCCCCTTGGGATATACAGTTACACGTGTCACAACTTCTGATGAGGACGTTGGTGTAAATGCAATTAGCAGGTATTCTATAATGGACACAAGTCTTCCATTTACAATTAATCCCAGCACAGGGGATATTGTTATTAGTAGACCTTTAAATAGGGAAGATACAGACCTTTACAGAATCCGAGTTTCCGCACATGATTCTGGGTGGACTGTTAGTACAGATGTCACAATATTTGTGACAGATGTCAATGACAATGCCCCGAGATTTAGCAGACCCTCCTATTATTTAGATTGCCCTGAACTTACTGAGATTGGCTCCAAAGTGACTCAGGTATCTGCCACAGACCCTGATGAGGGATCAAACGGACAAGTGTTTTACTTTATCAAGTCTCAGTCAGAGTATTTCAGAATTAATGCCACCACAGGAGAGATTTTCAACAAACAGGTCTTAAAATACCAAAATGTCAGCGGCTTCAGCAATGTGAATATCAACAGGCATAGTTTTATAGTGACATCTTCAGACCGAGGCAACCCTTCCTTACTAAGTGAAACAACAGTTACCGTCAATATAGTGGACAGTAACGACAACGCACCTCAATTCCTTAAACTGAAATATTTCACTCCCGTCACCAAAAATGTTAAAGTTGGTACAAAGTTAATCAAAGTTGCTGCAGTAGATGATAAAGATTTCGGACTGAATTCTGAGGTGGAGTATTTCATTTCTAATGGGAATCATTTAGGGAAATTTAAGTTGGAGAATCATACAGGATGGATATCAGTAGCATCTCCCCTAATTTCTGACTTGAATCAAAACTTTTTGATCACAGTCACTGCCAAGGATAAAGGAAACCCTCCACTTTCATCCCAAGCAACTGTTCAAATAATTGTCACTGAGGAGAACTACCATACACCTGAATTCTCTCAAAGCCACATGAGTGCTACCATCCCTGAAAGCCATAGTATTGGGGCCATTGTCAGAACCGTGTCAGCAAGAGACAGAGATGCAGCTATGAATGGCTTGATTAGGTACGGCATTTCTTCAGGAAACGAAGGAGGTGTTTTTGCAATCAACTCCTCCACGGGTGTGTTAATACTAGCCAAAGCTCTTGATTATGAGCAATGCCAGAAACATGAAATGACTATTAGTGCTACAGATGGAGGCTGGGTTGCAAGAACTGGTTACTGTACTGTAACAGTAAATGTGATTGATGTGAATGACAATTCTCCAGTATTCACCCCTGATGAATATTTCCCCACTGTTTTGGAAAATGCCCCAAGTGGGACAACAGTTATCCACCTAAATGCCACAGATGCTGACTCTGGAACCAATGCTGTGATTGCGTATACTGTACAATCATCTGACAGTGACCTCTTTGTCATTGACCCTAACACAGGCATCATCACCACTCAAGGCTTCCTGGATTTTGAAACCAAGCAGAGCTACCACCTTACTGTGAAAGCCTTCAACGTCCCTGATGAAGAAAGGTGCAGCTTCGCCACTGTTAACATACAATTAAAAGGGACAAATGAATATGTGCCTCGTTTTGTTTCCAAACTTTACTATTTTGAAATCTCAGAAGCAGCTCCTAAAGGTACTATCGTTGGAGAAGTGTTTGCCAGTGACCGTGATTTGGGCACAGACGGGGAGGTACACTATTTGATTTTTGGTAGCAGCAGGAAGAAAGGTTTCCAGATCAATAAGAAGACTGGGCAAATTTATGTTTCTGGACCTCTTGATAGGGAAAGGGAAGAAAGGGTCTCTTTGAAAGTATTGGCAAAGAACTTTGGTAGCATCAGGGGTGCAGATATAGATGAGGTCACTGTAAATGTCACTGTACTTGATGCCAATGACCCACCTGTTTTCAGTCTAAACATCTACAATGTTCAGATCAGTGAAGGAGTCCCAATCGGAACTCATGTGACCTTTGTCAGTGCCTTTGACTCAGACTCCATCCCCAGCTGGAGCAGGTTTTCTTACTTCATCGGATCAGGGAATGAAAACGGTGCTTTTTCCATCAATCCGCAGACAGGACAGATCACTGTTACTGCAGAATTAGATCGAGAAACCCTGCCCATCTACAATCTAACAGTTTTGGCTGTTGATTCAGGGACCCCCTCGGCCACAGGAAGTGCCTCCTTATTAGTCACTCTGGAAGATATAAATGATAATGGGCCTATGTTGACCATCAGTGAAGGAGAAGTCATGGAAAACAAACGCCCTGGAACCCTGGTGATGACCCTCCAGTCCACTGATCCTGATCTCCCTCCGAATCAAGGTCCTTTTACCTATTACTTGCTGAGCACAGGTCCTGCCACCAATTATTTCAGTCTGAACACTGCCGGAGTTCTGAGCACAACCAGAGAGATTGACAGAGAACAGATTGCAGACTTCTATCTGTCTGTGGTTACTAGGGATTCTGGTGTCCCTCAAATGTCTTCAACAGGAACGGTGCATATCACAGTTATAGACCAAAATGACAATCCTTCACAGTCTCGGACAGTGGAGATATTTGTCAATTATTATGGCAACTTGTTTCCTGGTGGGATCTTAGGCTCTGTGAAGCCACAGGATCCGGATGTGTTGGACAGCTTCCACTGTTCCTTTGCCTCAGGAGTTACAAATCTCTTCAGTATTCCAGGGGGCACTTGTGATCTGAATTCCCAGGCAAGGTCCACGGATGGCACCTTTGATCTGACTGTCCTTAGCAATGATGGAGTTCACAGCACTGTCACAAGCAACATTCGAGTTTTCTTTGCTGGGTTTTCCAACACTACGGTGGATAATAGCATCCTACTTCGTCTCAGTGTTCCAACAGTAAAGGACTTCTTGACTAACCACTATCTTCATTTCTTACGCATTGCCAGTTCACAGTTGACAGGCTTAGGGACTGCTCTACAACTCTATGGTGCATATGAAGAGAACAATAGAACATTTCTTCTGGCAGCTGTGAAGCGAAATAATAACCAGTATGTGAATCCCAGTGGTGTAGCAACCTTCTTTGAAAGCATCAAAGAAATCCTTCTCCGGCAGAGTGGAGTAAAGGTAGAATCCGTGGATCATGATGCATGCCTTTACGGCCCGTGTCAGAATGGAGGGAGCTGTATCAGAAGGCTGGCTGTGAGCCCTGTATTAAAGAGCCATGAGAGTCTTCCAGTCATCATCGTGGGAAATGAACCTCTGCAGCCTTTCTTATGCAAGTGTCTGCCAGGATACACTGGTAGCTGGTGTGAAATAGATATAGATGAATGCCTTCCTTCCCCTTGCCACAATGGTGGGACCTGTCACAATTTAGTGGGAGGGTTTTCATGCAGCTGTCCAGATGGCTTTACTGGGAGGGCCTGTGAGAGAGATATCAATGAGTGCCTGCCGAGTCCTTGCAAGAACGGTGCTGTCTGCCAGAATTTTCCAGGAAGCTTCAACTGTGTTTGCAAAACTGGATACACAGGTATGACAGTGTTTTAGTTTTTTCCCTAAGATTTAAGCCATGCCATATATAATATAAAGTAGGGAATTTTATCATTTTTAAAGGAGTTTCCATAAAAATGGGTATAACCATAGCAGATGGTTTTAAGAATTTACTGTTATCCAGACACTATTCTAAACACTCCGTATGTATTTATTTTACTTACTCCTCACAAGAACCCTGTGAGGTAGAGGTGATTATTTCCCCCTTTTTCAAAAACAAGGAAGCGGAAGTAGTGAAAAGTTAAATGTCTTCTAGTTAATTTGTTGTGTAGCCTGGATACAAGCTCACACAGTTAATTCTAAAGTCTAAGCCCTTAAGCAATCTGCTAAGTGTCACTGTTGTTATTGGGCGCTGTTGAGTCGATTCCAACTCAAAGCGACCCCAGGTAACAGAGCAGAACTGCCACATAGGGTTTTCTTGGCTGTAATCTTTATGAAAGCAGATTGCTGGGTTTTTCTCCCACGGAGACCCAGGGTAGGTTAGAACCACCAACTTTTCTGTTAACAACCAAATACTTAACCACTGTGCCACCAGGGCCCCTTAAGTATCTTTGCCTAGTGCAAAGAGTATAATATCTTCTTAAAAGAGTGCTTGTATGTGTAAGTTTAAGTTTAAAGGACATGGCATATATAAAGCGTAAGACCCAGACCATTTTGTTTCCCAAATAACTGTTAATAATTATTGGTTTTAATTCTTTTATCATTATCTTTATTATCTTTTTTTATCATAATAATCATCGTTATTGAAATTTGATCAATATTGTGAAGAGACTACAGGAAGAGTTGTGTTTTACAATTGAGATGAAAATGGTTATTTTCTAGTAGTTGTGTAGAAAGCGTAACAGGTTGATTTCTCAAGTAAGCCAGTTCAAAGCTGAACAACAATTTGCCTTGGAATTTTAGAAACAATGTCAAATATATAGCGGAAAATTTGTTCGATAAGTTGATGGCATTCTATCAGGTATGATATACATATATACATATGTATCTCTGTCTCTGTTTATCTATCTATATCTTATCTATGTAGCTAGTTATCTACCTCCCTACCTATCTATCCACCTATTTATCTATCTACTTTTTAATCACTGGTTGCTGCTTCTTCAGATGTGAATACATGGTGTACTCCTGATAATTTTGAAGAGGGCAAAATTCTGTCCAATAATTTGGATACTATATAATTTTACATTACCTATATATTACATTGGGATGCTCTGTAATGTTTATAAGCAAAATTTAAATTCTAGTGAAATAGCTAAAACCAAAATAGAAATTTTTTGTGTTTTTTTGTAGAATTATGTTTTAAAAGATTTTTTTTAAACTAGTACATTTGTTTATCATTTATTTGAAAAGGCTCCTATCATGTGTATATGCATGCTTTTATATTTGGAAAATTGAATGGCTTGATGCAGATATAAAGCAAGTTTGACTAAGCTGAAGCACAGCATACAGGCTTTGCTTTCTAGGAAAATAATATCCTGGAAATGTAAATGAGGGAAAGAGGCAGTGAACATGGTATAAGGGAGAGAATAAGGCATCTGGCAGTATTTGATTTAGTTCTAGCTTTTGGGAAGTCACCTAACCTTTCTGACTCTCAATTTCCCCATCTATAAAATGGGAATGATATACTTTCTTAGCTTCACTGTGTTCAACATTCAGTAAGTTGCAACTCTAATTAGTAGTATTAATAATTGTAATGCTAGCATAGATTTGTACCATGAAACTTTTAAAAAGATGAGAAGCCAAGATAACCATGAGTCTTTTCAGAGTTGTGCCCCTAGGTTCATGAATATTCATAGTCCTGTGAGGCCCTGGTGGTTCAGTGGTTTGGCTGCTAACCAAAAGGTCGGCAGTTTGAATCCACCAGCCACTGCTTTGAAACCCTACGGGGCAGTTCTGCCCTGTCCTCTAGGGTCCTTATGAGTCAGAACGGGTTCCACGGCAACTTCCCGCCCCCCCCCCCGAAAGCAGTTGTTACAAGTTCAGGATTTCTAGATAACCTTCCTTTTCTACTCTTTCTCAACTCCCTACCCTGGGTGTTATCTCTGCTGGGTATTCAACAATAAAAGTTATTTCTCTGTCCTATTTTAGTATAACACAATCATTCACACCTAGAATGAAGTTAAACTTAGTTCTGGAATGAAGAAAATAGGAATGAATTTGGTAGTCGACAGTGAACAGGGGAAGTACAGGGGAATGAGGGAAGTTACCACATGGTGACACAGAGGTTGCTTACTTCATGATTGGGTATAGGATTAGCCTTATTCATATGACTTCTCTCTAGTTTGTTTCTTTGTTTAGTTTATTTAAATGTACCTTGCATTCTTTTTCTAAATGTGGTAGTCAATATTTTTAGGAATGCCCTACAGGTTTTCAGACATAATAGTAATATTTATCATGTGCATACTTAAAGCACTGCTCAAGGCCTCTTGCATTATAGACATTATTTCATTTAATTCTTTTCACAGCTCTATGAGGTGGATAGTAGTGATATTCCCATTTTAATTACAAGGAAATTGTGTCTTAGAGGGATTAAAAACCCTTTGCCATTGAGTCAATTCCAATTCATAGCTACACTAGAGCACAAAGTAGAACTGCTCCGTAGGGTTTCCAAGGCTGTAATCTTTACAGAAGCAGACTGACACATCTTTCTCCCCTGGAGCAGCTGGTGGGTTCAAACAGTCAACCTTTCCATTGGCAGCCAAGTGGTTAACTGCTGCACCATCAGGGCTCCTAGAGGGATTAAGTGAGACTAAATAACTTGTCTCAGACTATGCCACAAAAAGTGATCTAGCTGGGCTTTTGCTATAAACTTTACTTCAGAGCTTCTGTCTTAATATAACTTCAGTTTGTATTGTAATAGAGTATTATGACTAACGTTATCAAGTCCTTGATATCTTCTAAGAATTTTTTGACAATTATAAGGAACAGTAAAACAAAAGACAAGGTGACAGACTGTTTGTACAGTATATTAGGGATGTATTTTTCAGATGTCTATATCCCTTTAACGTTCTTTGTAAGGTAGTTCCTGAAGGATCATCTGAGTTACTTCTTTCCAGCTAGCCTCTGCTGGGTACCCTGACTCAGGAAGACAGAACTAAAAAAGCAAAACATTTTAGACAGCTAATACAAACCTCATAAGCCAAAAGAGAAAATTAATACATAAACACACATACACACAAATATTATAGAATTAATTTCAAAAAACACTAATACTAGCTAGATTTTACTTCTGTTAAATTTATTAAATACTAGTGTTGTAGTGAAGCCTGGTTTCTTTAAGGAGTGTACCTATTCTTAGATCTTTATTAGACCACGAGAATTATTTGAAATCACCTGTATTTTTAAATTTTGTGGACTTTAACCTACATTATATCAGTTGTCTTCAAAGTCTGTGGCATTACAAATTGGAGCTGTAAAATGAGTAGACTTTATTATGGTACAGGACATGTAAACATTAATTTTTATATGTTAAATAAGATGACCAGAATTTATATCAGTTATCAATATGCCTCAGTAAATCAAAACTGTTTTTCATATTATTCATGCCACAGAAGCCCAGGAAATCCTGGAGGAAAATAGCCTAATAACTACAAGACCAATATTTCTTTCCCAATACTAAAAGAAAATTTCTTGTATTTAATAGACTACTAACAACACAACAACATAACCAAATCCATTGCCACTGAGTCAATTCCAACTCATAGCAACCCTATAGGACAGAGTAGAGCTGCCCCATAAGGTTTCCAGCGAGCAGCTGGTGGATTTGAATTGCCCAGCGCTTAACCACTGTGCCACCAGGACTCTGAAACACTAATTAGAAAGCACTATTACAGTTAAGGAGCCCTGGTGGTGCAGTGGTTAGGAGTTCAGCTGCTAACCAAAAAGTCAGCAGTTTGAATCCACCAGCCACTCCTTGGAAACCCTACGGGGCGGTTCTGTTGTTGTTAGGTGCCATTGAGTCAGTTCCAACTCATAGCAACCCTATGTACCACAGAACGAAACACTGCTGGTCCTGCGCCATCTTACAGTCGTTGTTATGCTTGAGCGCATTGTTGCAGCCACTGTGTCAATCCACCTCGTTGAGGGTCTTCCTCTTTTCTGCTGACCCTGTACTCTGTCAAGCATGAAGTTCTTCTCCAGGAACTGATGCTTCCTGACAACATGTCCAAAGTATGTAAGACGCAGTCTCTCCATCCTTGCCTCTAAGGAGCATTCTGGTTGTACTTCTTCCAAGACGGATTTGTTCGTTCTTCTGGCAGTCCATGGTATATTCAATATTCTTCGCCAACACCACAACTCAAAGGCATCAATTCTTCTTTGGTCTCCCTTTTCATTGTCCAGCTTTCACATGCGTATGATGCATGCATATGATGTCCTATAGGGTCACTATGAGTCACAATTGACTTGATGGCAATGGGTTTGTTTTGTTTTTTTGGTTCATTACAGTCAAGAACCACCTCAACATTTGCCTTCCTGATCTTAGATATTTACTCTTTACAGCACATCAGTGGCCTGAAATCCCCCAGATGTGTATGGTGTTAGAAAACTCAACATGCAGATAGAGCTTCTTTCTAAATCTGAATCTCTTACAATTAGTTCGTAACCCCCTTAGCCTTTCCTTTCACTTTTACACATCTGGATGTGTTTTAGATGTGGTATTTGGAGTAATGACAGGGGCTTATTACCATATGGAGACGTTTTCCTTTGTCCTGATATTTCAAGGAAGGATGAGATTTGCTCATTCATCACTTTGCATCATTTGACAGTAAACAGGATTTTTTTCCAGACATATAAACTTATGTACAGTCTGTGCATAGTAATGTTACTGAGAAGCTTGGCCCACATAGATTTTTTAAAGAAGGGAGGAGTAGCCTCAAGTACTTCTTTTAAAATCACAACAATCATATGTTAATGTTGTAAATGATCGTGTGACCAGGAAACCATAGAATATAAACTAAATTTAGTGAATAAATATTAAATGAATCTTTCCAATAGAGAAGAATGGCTCATGGAAGGAAGGATAAAAGGCTCAATGCTTCTTTAGAGTTTATTTCAAATAGTGAAATTTACCAATTTACGTTTGATGGTACATTACTTTATTAAGGTATTGACAACTTAGTTTTCTAGTGGCTGAAAGGCTTCTTAGCCCTGCAGACAACAAGCATATATTCCTAAGTTTACTGTGAATGTCATCTCATTTTACAGAGTCATTAGTGGTCACAGTGAGTCTGTAACTGTACAGGTTTTAAAACACAAAGGTAAAACAGTTTTTTTGTTTTTTTCCCTTTTGCTTTTTTGGGGCCTTGGTGGCATAGTGGTTAAGAGCTCGGCTGCTAACCAAAAAGTCAAAGTTCGAATCCACCAGCCACTTTTGGAAACTCTATGGGGCAGTTCTACACTGCCTTTCAGGGTCGCTATGAGTCAAAATTGACCGGACGACAACGGGTTTTTTACTTTTCTTACAGGCAACCCTTAGAAATTATATTTTTGGTTTTGTTTTATGTAATATTTATGTAAGATTACTATATGAGAAGGATATTTAGATGCATTATCTTTGGAGCACCATTTCTAGTAATGCGAAACATTTACATAAAGCCCAGACACTAGCTAGTTTCTGCTAAAAGACAAAAAAAAAAAGAAAAATTTATTAGCATAAATATTCAGAATTAATAGCATGTAAGTATTATTTATACATGCACATATTTTCTGTTCATTGTATAAATACAAGAGATGGAGAATTAATACTTGCAAGTTCTTAGCATATATATAATAACTAAGATATTAAGTTGAAAGTTAAATCAACTACTGGTTATCAGAAATCATCATATCCATCATATTGTGCCATGGGATAGCCCAGTTTTAACAGGTGAGAATAAATGTAGCTCTGTTCCACATTACCTAACATTAAAATGTACTGTTAGTACAACTGAAGCTTGAGGTCGCCTCTGTATGTCCAGTTGTTGAATTGACTCTGACTCACAGTGACACCATGGGTTTCAAACTAGAATGGTGTTCTATAGAGTTCCCAATGGCTATGACCTTTTGGAAGTAGATTGACCCTTTCTTCTGAGGTCCCTCTAGGTGGACTTGAACTGTCAACCTTTTAGTTAAGAGCCAAGCATGTTAACTTTTTATACCACCCAACGGAATCCTCACTATCCCTGGGTGACAGAAATGGTTAACCACTTGACTACTAACCAAAAGACGGGTGGTTCTAATTCACACAGAGATGCCTCGGAAGAAAAGCCTGGTGATGTCCTTCTGAAAGGTCGTAACCATTAAAAACCGTGTGGAACCAGTTCTACTCTGAAACACATGGGGTATTCATAAGTTGGAACTGAGTCAGTGGCAACTGGATTGCCTTGAAAACATCAACAACATAGACAATCACAATACATTAAATTTGCATTCAACATTTTTTCCTCACATATTCTGCCCTTGAGCATGAAGATAACAGCTAAATTTCTCCTGTAAATTTAAACTGTAGACTTGAAAAGTCTACGAATACCACAGCCTCCTATTATGCATTCGTTTTCATCTTGAGCAATTCACATTCTTGATATGCTAAGAATTTACACTTCCTGAAGCACATCTCCTTCTAGCTGTGATAGTGTATGTCAACACAATTAATTGATGGATGTCAAAGCAATGAGATCAGCTCATTCTTCTAAAGAGCTGCTATGACAGTTAACATATGTTAATGAAAAAAGCCTCCTAGTTTTCAAAGGGCCTGGATGCCTTTCTTTGTGCAAGCCCTATCAGTATACTTCTGAGCCTCCGGTGAGGCACTGACAAGTATTGTCAATTGACTTGCAGCATTAATTAAGTTAATGATCCAAGATTTTGTTTCACAGTGCTTCGACACATCAGATTATTTTACTGGGAGCATATAAGAGTAATTCAAACTGCTGTGTTCTCTGATAATCACTAGGCCATTAACACTGGGATCTGAGCAGATAGACCTGTGCAGAACAATAACAGAATTTGTTGTTGAGTTCTAATTGGGTCATACATAGAGCATTAACTTTCCAAACCCGAGAAATACGAATTTAAAGCCTTTTTTTTCACTCTATGTAAAATTATGAAATCCTTCACTCACTCAAAAGAAAAAAGTCCTTTAAAAATAATTTAAATTGCAAAATAATTTAATTTTCAGACTGTGTATTTGAATCTAAATTTATAGTATGGCTTCCTCATAGAAATCACTTATTTTTGCTCAGTTAAATGGAGTTACATTTTTGAATGGTAAATAATTTCCATGCTTTAACACCAACAAATAAGATTTTCATTTTTTTCAAACTGAACGGTAAATTCCTTCATTTCACCCCTAGCAAAAACGTTTAAAACATTCTTGATAATTACCTACTAAAGAAAAATAAGAAAACAGTCTGTTTTAAATTAAAATATTAAATGAAAGGTTGCGTTTGTTTTCTCTTACCAGTGCCTAATTCTATTGTGGTATTCTCAAAACATCAGATTCTCTTTAGTATTTTATTTTAACTTTTTAAAGAACTTCATTGTCAGAATTAATATTTTCTTAGTTGTCAACTTCTGTTGTTTCTTTAGTCACTGTATGGTTCAATACATGGGTGAATCTTATTTTCCTGAAGAGCTATTGTCACCTTCCTTTTGGATTATCTGCAATATCTTATAGTTTATAATTGAATTAAACTTATGTTTGTGTTAAAATCTCATGTTGTATGGGATAGAAAACTGTTCTAAAAAAATTAGAAAAACGACCTAAATCTCTGTTGTTGTTTAAACTAAGATTCAGAAAGGTAGTCTTTTCCAAACAAGATTGTAAAGAAGGACATAGGTGCACATCACAGGATCAATGATTTGGGTTTTTATAGCTAACAACATTTGTGAGGATGGTGCAGGATCAGGCAGTGGATGTTATTCATAAGGTCACTCTGAGTCGAAACCAACTTGTCGGCACCTAACCACAGCAACAACATGCTCACATATCTTTTTCTTCATGATCACATATAATGCAATATTTAAGGAAGTATACATGCCCCTCTAAATTCTTATCCTTTGTTCCGCATTTCCAGTCTTCAAGAAGTGAAGTTGGTTGTTAGCCCACTAACATGTTTTCATAATACAAGATTATGTTGACCATATCTATAAAGTATATTAATCCAAGTATTTAATGCATGCTACTTTTAACGTAGCTCTAAAATAAAAAGAATAAAAAACAGGGGAAAAAAAAAAAAAAAGAAAGTGAGACCTTATTTAGTCCAATAACACATGTGAAAATTATGTCTGCTCTTACAGGGGAAAAACTGCAAGGAATTTTTGATGGCAAAGAAATGACCAAAGTCATTGCCAATGTTGTTAGGTGCCGTCAAGTGGGTTTCAAATCATAGCAACCTTGTGTGACAGACCGAGTCATCTGTCTGCCTTCTAACCTGTGAACTTGATGGGAACAGATGACTCAGTCTGTCTCCCGCATATAGCAGCTGAGTTATTGGGCAATTGCTGGTGTGGTATTAAGAAAACAAAATTTCCACTTGTCTCAAATTGTTTGTCACAAATTCAACTGGATATCACCAGAGAAAGGAAATTGTCTTCTGTTACTCAGCATTTCTCTGGTGTTATATTTTGCACAGACTTAGCATTGTCATGATAAGTACTCGAATGTAACATAAAACCCCGTTGCTGTCGAGTCAATTCTTACTCAGTAACCCTAAAGGACAGAGTAGAACTGTCCCATAGGGTTTCCAAGGAGTGGCTGGTGATTGAAACATGCCGACTGTTTTGGTTAGCAGTTGAGCTCCTAACCACTGCACCACCAGGGCTGCTACCCAATTCCTATGACTCTAGATTGGTAACTTGTTTATTTTCATTTTTCTCCTTAAGATAAAAAGAATTCTGAAATTGTTAGCTCAGTATTTTGCCTTGTAAGGAGGTTCCCAATTTTATTTGCAAAGGAAAGACCATGATGTTTATAACTCTACTATGTACAGAAGTGTTTAGTTAGCAGTGTCATGCGGTCTGACTCACACTTATAATTTCAAACTAGAACAACTATGGCAACGTAGTCAAGCCACGGTAACAGAACCAAACTAAACAAAAATGTTAAGTGTGTTTTAAGCATAGTTATTATGATGAAATGGATTATGCATATCCAACATTAGCTTTAGTTGTGCGTTTGTGAATATAAAACTTTCAGGCTTTCGTTAGACAATTAATTAATAAACGCGTTAGTGCTATTCATGCTGGGAGTTAGAAAATAGCTTGACAGAGACAAACTCTACAGAAGAATTAAAATCCTCCTGTCAATGAATGGAATAAACAAGGAACTCTGTAACTTCTCACTGGTTCTTAGAATTGGAACTCTAGAGACTAATTTAAAAAAATACATTAAATTACTATAAGAAAATAAAGTTAGCAAAGACTGACATATTAAAGCACATATATATCTAATTAAACAAACAAAGGCACAACAACATCATAGATATGGCTAGTCTTTACCATAAATTTGCCAGTCGGTCTTAGCTTTATAGAACTTGCATGTGGGAGGAGAAGACCTGTATTAGTCTGTGCCATAGTTTTAAAATTTTTTGAACAAAACATTAGCCTCCAAGGGCCTTTTATTCCTCATTTGTGAAATGTAAATATTTTCTGTTGTGTGGGTTAACTTTCCTACTAAAATGTAGACACTGTGAGTCAAACACATGTCTGGCACATATTGGGCACTCAGTCAATATTGGTTGATTGAATTTAACAAGATGATATATGAGAGAAGTCTTCGTAAACTAAAAAATGTGCTAGTTAAGTATTTGAAGAAAAGACAAAGTGTCCATAATCTGTAGTTCAGAATAAATTCTAATAAATATTTGAAAATATATTTGATGTGTTTTTTACATATCATTGTGTTTCACAACAGATATGTATGAGATAAAGGTATTTCTTGAGAATGAAATGATCGTAGTTTGACAAATGAACTAACTGAAATTGATATTAGTGTGGGAAGAAAATCTGTAGAGTGAAAAGAATACTGAAAAGTTTTAACTTTCTATCTATAAGATCTGAAGGATGAAGGAACACATTTCAGTGAAAACATTTAAATATGCTCACAAGTTGTCATTTCCCTGTACACTGTTTTTCCTTTGAAGATGTTTATATAAATTATTTTATATTATAAAGTTCATTATGCACATTGTTACAATAGGAAGACTAAGTAAGATTTTGATCTCGAAGATGCCATTCCATTTTCCTCAAGTCAAGATATGATCCCTCAGGAAAGACTTGTACATATGGTTATGTAGCAATGGAGTTAATATATTTATATGTAAATTATAATTTTAAGGAATTCGATGCTTTTCAGGGAAAATGTGTGAATCTTCGGTCAATTACTGTGAATGCAACCCCTGTTTTAATGGTGGTTCCTGCCAAAGTGGTGTTGACTCCTACTATTGCCATTGTCCATTTGGTGAGTATCGTTTAGTTGTTGATGTAAAAATATGAATTTATTTGTCAAACGGTTTAACAGTTGTGTTTTCCTGTGGCTACTAGTGATTAAGAAAATGTTAATTGTTTTACGTGGGAGGTGTTAGTAATATAAATTCTTATGGGTTTAACATTTTTAAAGTTAATTATGGAAAACTCATTGAATATATTGCTTTGCTCCTTATAAAAAAAAAAAAAGAAAGAAATAATCAACTCATGGTAATTGAATGAATTGAATGTAGTCTCCCCAGGACATTTCCACTCGTGTATTTATGGATGTCTTCAATTTAGCTTGTGTGTGTTGTGTGCTGTGGAGTCAACTCTGACTCCTGGCGACCTTACGTGACAGAGTAGAACTACCCCATATGGTTTCCTAGGCTGAAATCTTTCTGGGACCAGATTGCCGTTGCCAGGTCTTTTCTCCCTCAGAGCCGCTGGTGGATTTGAACAGCTAATCTATCAGTTGGCAGCCAAGCACTTAACCATTGCACTACCAGGGCTCCTTAGGTATCACTCCTTATTTCAAAATTTTAAGAATTATCAGTTGCAAGTGTGTTTTTGTTTTTGATTTTGTTTTGTTTTACATTAACTCAACTACTTCGATTAGAAGGATTTAGTTTCAAGACACTGTGGTTTTTATGACTGGCTCTTTCTAGGATAGATAGCTTAACTAATCAAAATTCAGGCCTATATGTTCATTTGAGGAAGAAAGTTGTTAAAAAGAACTTTTTCATACACATATATTTCACACGTATACATACTGAGCTATTGACCTAAGTCAAGTGAGCTAACAGATTCCTTCCAGGTCTCAGCCAAATATTACTCAACACTGAGCTAGCCAAGGACTGTGAGAAGCTTTGGTTGAAGCTTTTATTTTTAACTTGGTTTGTTTTGTAAGTTTGTGATCATTCCATTTACTTAAAGGTTGCTTTGCCTCACCGCATAATATCCATATCCAGATGTCCTGAAGTAGTTAGAGGCCCTGTCCCTCTCCTTAAGCAAGAGAAGAGAAGGATATCTTTCTAGTCTTCCCTTGAGCATATTTCTAGGATAAATGGACCTGCAAAGTGAAGCTTATTTTGTAGAAGAGAATAGAACTTAAAAGGAATTTGAGATATATAGTAACTAATAAGATTTGCTAGGTGTTATCCATTTTCAAATAATTCATTGACTACATCTGTTTTTTTTTTTTTTTAATTTGTTTGAATTAAGCACAGAATTGATAGAATAATAAAGACTAACAGAACATAAAGGAACCTAATTTTAAGTCATGCATTATACCAATGGTTCTGAAGCCCAGAAATTGAATGACTTGTCCAAGGTCAAAAAGTCAACTCAAAATGAAAAAAAATACCCCATGATGAGGTAATGACTGGAATACACATTTTATTTTCCCTCCAGTATGTCTTTCATGGTACCCCTCTTTTAAAAAATTATTTTGAGATTCTCACCAACGATACCCATGAAGCAGCGAAAAGTAGATCATGTTCGGAATAACCACAGATTTAGATGGCCTATAACTCCTTTATTTCAAAGATTTCTTATGATCCTAAATGGTGCTGCTGTGTACAGATATCCGCAGTCAGGTTTCATGGCTTAACGTGTTTTGGAATCAAAGATAAGTGGGTTGGGATGGAAAATGGATTTACAAGTGACTCAACAGAGGTGTTTACATTTTTTAGGGATTCCTTTGCATTCCAGTTACAAATTATGGGCATTTAATAAAAAGGATAGCAAATAGGGGCAAATCGCTGCTGCGGTTTAGCTGATACTACAGTCATTGCCTACTGGGGAGGTGTTTGGGGGTTGAAATGGGCCTTCCGCTTACCCAGCCAGATATCCCTAGGAAAAGTGAAATAGCACCACAGTGTGAATTAAAATAGAGGCAGATTACATGTAGTTTGCACTGTATATCTCTCTCCCTATTCCATCCAGTGGCAAAGACAAAAAAAAAAAAAAATTTATACTTAGACATTGTTAGTTAACAACATAATCACTTAAGAAACAAAAATACCTTGAAACGACAGTACATAATTTGAGATCAGAGACGGAATTAAAAACATTTTCCTTCTCAAACTAATCTGGGAGGGAAGCATGCAAATAAAATGGCAGAGGAATGCCCCCAACAAATACCGTAGGTAGTGACATATGCATCCTATATGAAACAAATTTTAACTAGAATTCTGTAGTTGAAAAAACTTTGGTCCTATTTACCTTCTGATCAGTGGAAGATTTGCTGCTTGGATTTTAAAAAAAGATTTTTTTTTTTAATTCTTTACAAAAAATGTAAAGTGCTTCAGATTTTATAAAGACAGCCTGGATAATGATCACTTGTTGGAAGTGCTTCCATATCGTTAATAGATATATGTGTCAACAGTATCCCTTATTCCTTTATTTACTTTGAACTTTATGTAGATTTATTTCACAGCATTCTATTTAGAGGATGGTTTTAACATCCCCTTTAAATTTTATTATTATTTCTCAAAGAAGAAAAATTACCTTTTGATGAAACAATAATAAAAACTCTTAAGAGAAAAAAATCCATCGAGAAACATTTTCAAGGTTGAGAATACAGTATCAATTTAATGAAAATATAAAACATCTTTTCCGTATCTGTGTAATTTTTACAAATACTGATACTCAAATTTTAAGTGTATTTCATGTTGTTAGTTGTTGTTAGGTGCCGTCCAGTTGGTTTCTACTCATAGCGACCCTATCTATGTACACCAGAGGAAACACTGCCAGGTCCGCGCCATCCTCACAATCGTTGTTATGCTTGAGCCCTTTGTTGCAGCCACTGTGTTAAACCATCTCATCAAGGGTCTTCCTTTTTTTCACCGACCCTCTACTTTACCAAGCACGATGTCCTTCTCCAGGACTGGTCCCTCCTGATAACATGTGCAAAGTACATGAGACAAAGTCTATCCTTGCTTCTAATGAGCATTCCAGCTGCACTTCTTCCAAGACAGATTTGTTCGCTCTTCTGGAATTTCATGGTATATTCAATATTCTTTGTCAATACCGTAATTCAAAAGCATCAATTCTTCTTCAGTCTTCTTTATTCATTGTCCAGCTTTCACATGCGTATAAGGTGATGGAAAACACTATGGCTTGGGTCAGGAGCACCATAGTATTTAAAGTGACATCTTTGCTTTTTAACACTTTAAAGAGATTTTCATAGGTTAATTAAATTTTAACCAGGAAAAATATGAGAGAACACATAGTATAAATTCTTCTATTTCATCTGTATACTTTATCTTTGCCTTGCCTTTAACTTCAGTTAAAGTTTTTAAAAATAAACAATGTATAGAACATGTATAAGTGTATAAAATATACATTATTTATCATAGATAAAACATAAATTTAATAAAACAATTTTATAAATTTTGTGTATGTAAATTTTACAAAACAAATACAAATATGAAACAAATATATTAATATAAATTATATTTTTATAATATATATAATATATATTATTCTTTTACCTTTGCTTTAACTTCAGTTAAAGATTTGAAATAGATGTACATAATGCCTAGTCTCTTTCCATAAGCCACCTAAGCATAATTATAACCTTGGAAAATAAACTAATCTTAATGACATAAAATAAGAATGTATTTTTGGTTAGCAATATCTCAGCCATGACATTGTGATGATCACTGTAAGGTTCAGATTAAAAGGAAAACACAAATGACACAAGCTTTTGTCAAGGTTATAGACCATTTTGAAGAAAATTTGGATATAAATTGTGTTGTAGTCAAGACAACTAGACAATCAGTAAATTTGGGGTCATATTTTGGCTCTGTCTCCCTTGGTTCTGTGAGCTTGGGCAAGTGTAAATTTTCTGGAAAATGAGGGTATTTGTTCCTTCAGCTGAACAATTCCCTGATTCTAAATATAATGCATTTACAAGAGATGTACGGCCAAAATTAAGGAATGAAACCTTCGCGAGTTAATAAGAATCACGATGTATTGGCTTGGGTTAACTTTCCAATCATTTGACACAGTCGACTAATATTTGTGGGAAAAGAATTTTGGCATAGTACTGTAACATCAATAAAACTCATTTTTCAAATTTGAAAAGAAACCAGCACAAACAAATGGAAATGCCGGATTTCAGAAAAACAGAAAGCAATTTTTTTAAGTAGTCTGCCATAAATCATAGCCACAGAGGGTATAAAGCAAGAAAGACAAAAACTTAAAACAATCATTTTCTTCCTTAAAAGCAGTGATTAAAAAAAAAAACAACAAAAAAACCTGTTGTCATCGAGTTAATTCCAACGCATAGCACTGATTTCCTTCCCTAAGTCTGTGGCCGTTGAAAATACCATTAGTATGGGCACAGATTTTTTAAAAGTCACAGCAAAGTTTGTGTCCCTCAATGACAATAAAAATTCTGTTTTTAAAGATTATACATTGTGAAGAAATGTTCTCAGTTGAAAATTCTAGCGTATCAAAACTAAAAAGATTGACAAACTGGTTTTGGAATTTTTGAATAAAGAAAACCATTCAGATGTACTCCATTCCCGTTAAGTCTGTAATTTCTGGAAATGGGACATATATAGAAATGTTCCCTAATTGACTAAAGAAAAACAGTCACATCAGTTTGTCATGTCTGTGGTATTCACGAAAGATAATCATTTCATCCTATTTCAATTTTAGTTTAAATGGTATTCTTTGGGGAATAAAAAAAAAAGTTAAAATCATGACTCATTATTGTGACTTTGAAAAAAAAATAATTTAATCCAAGTTATCTAGAACAATGTCCCTGGAATTTGATTTGTTTATTTGTCAATTTTCCCATCTACAGGTGTCTTTGGAAAACACTGCGAGCTGAATAGCTATGGATTTGAGGAGTTATCATACATGGAGTTTCCCAGCTTGGATCCCAATAACAACTATATTTATGTTAAATTTGCAACCATTAAAAGTCATGCTTTACTGCTTTACAACTATGACAACCAGACAGGAGACCGGGCTGAGTTTTTAGCCCTTGAAATTGCTGAAGAGAGACTAAGATTCTCCTATAATATAGGCAGTGGTACATATAAACTCACCACAATGAAGAAGGTATCAGATGGACATTTTCACACTGCAATTGCCCGGAGAGCAGGAATGGTAAAGCATTTAATTCAAAATTAAACCTCATTTCATTGTTGTTTATCCTGCCATTTAGCCTTTCAAGTAAAGCATGAATTGGGATGCAAATAGAGTTACATTATGTGTATTCATTATTTTGCCAAATTTGGCAAAAATTGTTGTTTTTCTTGTGGTTGTTGTTGGCTGCTGTTGTGTTGGCCCCTGACTCAAGGAAACCCCATGTGTTATACAGTAGGAAGCAGTTTGCCAGGCCTTTCTTCCACAGAGCTTCTGGGTGGGTTCAAACTACCAAAATTTAAGTTAGCAGCTGATTGCAATTCACTCATGCCACTCAGACTCCTTGTTAAAACGACAGATGGTTTATAAGTAATATTTTTCTTTTGGTCATGACAACTATGCTGTTGTCTCAAAAACAATAAAAGGGAAAAAAATTAAAAAGAAAATAGCTTAATGTGTAAGAATTCCACTGATATTCCCTGTGTATTTGAAGGTCATGTCAGGACTGTATTTAAAATGGGTACTTTTCTAAGTATTTCTGCTCTAACTGAAGAAACAATTTAAGAACTAAGGGGAAAAACTCTTCTACGAAAAATTAATGGACAAAAGAAATGGTACTTAACACTTAGCTCAATGTAATACTATTCTTAGTAATCTCTTTTCCATTATAAACTTAACTGACATCTATGAGGTTCATGACATGAGACTGTGTTAGAAATAAGCTTTATGTTTTCACCGTCTTCCTGGCAAACTGAGAATTACAATGCCATAATATTCAAGATTCCCATATTATAGTGAACTTTATCTTATTGCTCTCAATGGTACATATTTATTTGGAGTTGTGTTTATTGAGCAAACGTTTTTACTTTTAAGAGAGGCATGCATCATATCTTATGTTAATAGTTGAAAACATTCGACATAGCTGTAATAGAATTAAAGGGCTTACTAAATTTTTATTCATGTATTTATCTTCCCAACTATCTCTCTGTAGTTATCCCCATTCCCAACAACGATCAAGAATTCTTGAGCAAGTAAATGCTAAGAAAAATCATCTTAAACTATATTTCTATTTTAACACAGAATTTTTAAAATCATAATTATCATTTAAAATTAATGCTGCATCTTCCAAACAGAAATAGAATTGGTTAAAATATTTAATCTTGTTTTAAAAAGAAAATATTAGTCCAAATAACAAAATAAATGCTCAGAAATAATTCTTTCTTACTCGGAGAAACCTAGCATAACAATGACTATAATTTTATCTCTAAAGTTAATGTCAATCTAGAAAAAAACATGGTGAGTTATATAGTTCTGTGAAGCATACATTTGTCTGAAGAGACAAATATTTTTGCCACTAAGCTTTGAGGATAATTCACATTGTTGGACCAAATATAAGCAAAATTTAGTCATGACATTTAAATGCTTTTACCATAATCAGTTCTTTTTCTCTGACTCATAATTCATTTTAAAGGTAAAATTTTGTGCCTTCTATATTTAGAAATTTCATAAAGGAATAAGATCAAAGCTATGTTATATTACTGAATTTTGTCTGACCAATGTGGATAACAGGCAGTCTTTTATTAAAGGACAAAATTCCCTGTTTCCTTTTGGGAATTTTTAAATTTAAATTTGTTTTGAAAAATATGAAATACAATGATTTTTATTCTCTACCATTTAAATGATTTAAGCCTGAATGCTTCAAAGTCAGCGGAACAAGGGCGGGGATTTGGGGACTATGGCTTAAGGGGACTTCTAAGTCAATTGGCAGAATAACTCTATTATGAAAACATTCTGCATCCCACTTGGAAATGTGGCGTCTGGGGTCTTATCTGCTAACAAGCAGACATCTAAGATGCATCAATTGGTCTCAACCCACCTCGATCAAAGGAGAATGAAGAACACCAAGGTCACACGATAACTATGAGCCCAAGAGACGGAAGGGCCACATGAACCAGAGACTTACATCATCCTGAGACCAGAAGAACTAGATGGTGCCTGGCTACAACCGATGACTGCCCTGACAGGGAGCACAACAGAGAACCCCTAAGGGAGCAGGAGATCAGTGGGATGCAGACCCCAAATTCTCATAAAAAGACCAGACTTAATGGTCTGACTGAGACTAGAGGAATCCCGGCGGTCATGGTCTCCAAACCTTCTGTTGGCCCAGGACAGGAACCATTCCCGAAGACAACTCATCAGACATGGAAGGGACTGGACAATGGGTAGGAGAGAGATGCTGATGAAGAGTGAGCTACTTGTATCAGGTGGACACTTGAGACTGTGTTGGCATCTCCTGTCTGGAGGGGAGATGGGAGGGTAGAGAGGGTTAGAAACTGGCAAAATTGTCACGAAAGGAGAGACTGGAAGGGCTGACTCATTAGGGGTAGAGTAAGTGGGAGTATGGAATAAGGTGTATATAAACTTAGTGTGACAGACTGACTTGATTTGTAAACGTTCACTTAAAGCTCAATAAAAATGACTAAAAAAAATGATTTAAGCAACTTTTTAAAACTCAGCATTAGTTCCAATTTTGAAAGAGGGGAAAGAATAATGATTAAATATGACCAAGTAGTTGCTTCCTCAGGATCAAGGTTATTGTTAGTTGCCCACAAATTGATTGTCACTCACGGCAACCCCATGGTTTCAGGTGCTCCATAGGATTTTCAAGTCTGTAACCTTTTGGAAGCAAATCTCCAGGCCTATCTTTCCAGGTGCTTCTGTGTGGTTTCAAATCGCCAAACTTTTGGTTAGCAGCCGAGCACTTAAAGCTTTGTGCCACCAAGATTCCTTGGGATATGTAGATGGAGACTTAAATTAGTCATAATTATTTCCTATTACTGCAGTGTGACTCTAATGGGTGATAGTAGGTATGTACTCACCCCAATTCTCCCAGCATACGTAAGATAACCATAGTGCTTAGAAGCTGTCAAGGAGACTCCTGTATTGAATAGGAAGTTTTATGTGACAACCTCCAAGGTTGTTCTAAACTTTAAGAACGTTGAGCTTTTCACCCAAGGGCTTGGGAGCAAGAAGAAGAGTGGAGAAGGAGGGCTATTGAAACAAAACAAAACAAAACAAAAAAAACTTACAATCTGTAAAATGTGGTTACAGTCATCAATTTTTGGATAATATCAAATATGGAAAAGAACAGTTTGCCATTAGTACTTCTGTCATAGGAAAAATGCCTCCCTATTTCGGAAAACATTCCAAAATAAGGTCCCTACTGGATTTTGAATCTTCATTTTCTACAGTTCAAAAGGATTTTGTTGGAAACTGGTAGAATCATTAACTTTTCAGCTTTGAATCATTGCAAAGACAGGTTAGGAACATCTCAATTTACAGAGGTAGTGGTAGAAAAATTCAACAGTAAAAGAAGGAGCATTTAATCACAAAGATTTAATTGCATGTTTACTATTCCAATAAAAGATCTCCTCAGGTATCTTTTCCTTTGATGGAGCTGCTTCACCAAGTTTTTAGAGTGTAAGAAATATGTATTAAATATTAAGATTGACTAAAATATTAATATTGACTATTTTTTTTTAAAAAGGGATGGGTTAAGATTTTGCTTCAGAAATAAAAGAAATTGTACTTAAATCAAATAGCATACATAAAAAGTATAAGTTATATCATGATAGCCTGATACTGCCTTTGAAATTGAATGTCACCAAGTTTTATAGATCACTGGGGCAAAAAAAGCTATACCTCTCAAAAGGTTAACTAAATAGGATTGGAATGAGGCATTGAATTGGAAGTGTGTTTCTTAAAAATGTTAGTATTTATTATAATTGAGAAGATAGCAAGAAAAAAATTACGTAACTAATTAGAGTTTATTGTATGGAGCTTATGATAACTAGCTCATAGAATCATTTTAAATTATTTTTGCCAAGTAACATTTTGGTGCTCAGTAACTATAAATTGATCCCAGTGATTATTTCTGAAACATGAGGTATTTAAGATATTCTTCTACAAATCTCCCATCTAAGTGTATATTTCTATGAGAAATCCTGAAAAACCATATAATATATTGACAAACAATGGGGTATTAAGGAATGAATCATTTCTAGCCATAATGAAAGACAGAAATGTCTTCCATTCTGGAATACAGAAAAACTGGAAACGATCCTCTTTGTAAGTAAGTGAACTTGCATAACCCCCCTGTGCTATGCTGCCTACATTTGCGCTGCGCTGGTTAAACTTAATTTCAAATGATAGACATTCTGATAACTGAATACCTGCATGGTACTCATAATTTGATTGTATAAATATAACAACATTGGAGTAGCCCTGTTCTGTGGCATTTGTCTACATTTAGGTAGAATCCGTCATCTACCTAAATCCTTCTATGGTTCTGCATTTTGGATTATTTCTCTCCTTGAGATTTACCAGCCACGTCCTTAAATACCACACTCCAGATATCATCCCCCTGGTATACACAAAGTTTTGTCATTTACTGAAGTTCAGGGGACAAAGGAAGGGCATCCTAACAGCATTGCAGAGCACGGAATACTATGGCTATACCACAGCCTTGGTCTTAAACTCTACCTTGGCCATCCTCTGTGGCTGTTGCCCAGTGTAGATCTCTGAAAAGTAGCATATTTTGGGGCCTTTTTTTCCTATGAATTTATGACTTTAATTATTGATTAAATGAACTATTCATATGTCCTACTAAGCAGAATGTTTTTATCTTTCCTTAGGATGAAAAAATGTCTACTGTTAGTTGTGGTTCAAATAATATTTGGGGAGTTTCCGCAATATGTAATAATGCATTCTGGTGATACATAAACATGCTGTAATATGTTATATATATATAATAACTCACAAATGCAAAAAAAAAACTAATTTTTTTACTTTATCTCTACCTTTATCTTTAATACAAGTATTACAACCTTCATCCGAAATCCGTTGCTGTCAAGTCTATTCCAACTTACAGTGACCCTATAGGACAGAGTAGAACTGCTCCATAGGGTTTCCAGGGAGTGGCTGGTGGATCCCAACTGCCGATCTTTTGGGTATTAGTGGCCAAGCTCTTAACCACTGTGCCACCAGGCCTCTACAACCTTGATAAGTTGCTGTAATAGTATTTATGTTCTACTTTCATAATCTTCTGTGAATAAGGTTGAAATATGGGAACAAAACATTTGAAAATCAGATATCAAATGTCTCTTCATTTTTTAGAATAGCTGGATAGTAGAATAAACATGTTTCTTAAAATTGTAACCCCAGGAAGCTGTCTCAGACCTACCGTGTGATATTTTAAGGGAGGTTAATGATATTTTAATATTTTCATCTATAAAACAAGGTGGCTGGAAAACATTTTCCAAGCACTCTCCCACCTGTTACATGTAAGGATATCACAATTTTAATTTTAGATGTCTTTGAGAAATACAGAGTCCCTGGGTGTACAGAAAGTAGGACAAAGTAGAACTGCCCCATAGGGTTTCCAAGGACTGGCTCATGGATTTGCACTACCAGCCTTATGGTTAACAGCCATAGCTGTTAACCACTGTGCCACCAGGGCTCCTTGGCTAACCAAGAGGTTCAAGTACACCCAGAGACACTTTAGAAGAAAGTCCTGTCAATCTACTTCCAAAAATCTGCCATTGAAAACCATCTGGAGCACAGTTCTACTCTGATGCACATGGGTTGCCATGAGTTGAAATCAACTTGATGGCAACTGTCTTTTTTTTTTTTTTTAAGAAATACATGCTCAGATCTTGATACTGTATAATTACATCATTTTTATGTATTAAATGTACATATACTATAATACATTAAATCAAAGTGTTATCAAAATTATGACCACATAGGCATAAGCCCTGGGTGGTATTGCCTGAAAAGAATAATAGTGACAGTAGGACCCACAGTGAACATTTCCTTCTCTTGTTTTATAGGCAGCATCCTTAACTGTGGACTCTTGTTCTGAGAACCAAGAACCAGGGTATTGCACTGTCAGTAATGTGGCAGTTTCAGATGACTGGTAAGTAAAATTATTAGTGTGATCTTTACTATTACTTGAAATTAAAAAGGAAATTATATAGTTAAAATAATTATGTAAGTGTTATGTAATAATTTATTTTCCCCAAGGGGATTTTCATACTAGAAAACCAAAACAGTTAATAATTAAAGTACAGCATATGATGTAAAAATGGTGTGAAATGAAGTGGCAAAGATAAGGATTAAACCAGAGAAAGGAAAGTTTACTGTACCCTGTATTCTTTGAAAACTTCATGAAGTAGTTGAATGTGACCTGGCTCCTGAAAGAAGGGTAGGATGGTGATTCTTTTAAACACAGCCTCTGAAAGCTTTTTGTAACAATTTTCAACAGATATTTTTTGATAGCACCTACAACTGGAATACAGCATCAGCTCATCTAAAGCATAATAGAAATAATAACAACTCCCCCCCCTCACAAAAAAAAAAAAACAATAGAAACATATCACCCATTGCATTAATCAGCTTAGTGGCATCCCTTGTCAGGTCTGTAGTGAAGGAGTGATTTAATCTGAGCTTAACATTACAGTTGTCACTACTTCTACTGTGTTATGCTCCTTGTTGTTGACACAATATTATTATATAAATCTAACTTGATTGATTGGAACTATTATAAGTTTTGTTATTTTACATACCTTGAAAAAAATCTAACAGTTCTGTAGTTATACATTTAAAGAACACGTGTGTCAATATATGACATTTTCCATCCAAATTTGCCATGTGGTAATATATGCCAGATAAAGTGATATTCACTCTTCTTTAAACATTCTGCTGAATCTTCGAGTTGATGCTAGTATACTTTTCTTTCCTTTCTTATTTAGGACACTTGATGTTCAGCCAAATCGAGTCACAGTTGGAGGTATCAGATCACTAGAACCAATCCTTCAGAGGAGAGGACACGTGGAAAGCCATGATTTTGTTGGGTGTATAATGGAGTTTGCCGTCAATGGAAGGCCTCTGGAGCCCAGCCACGCTTTGGCAGCACAAGGCATCCTAGATCAGTATGGCAGCTGAATTTCTTACTATTTTAAAGGCAAATACATCAAGTGTGTAATTGAGTGTCAAAGATAAAAATGTTTATTGTGCCAAAAACATTAAAAAAGCAAATGTTTTACATTGCTTTGGATTTTTAATATTTATTTAAAACTTTGAAATTTGGTATAAAGTGTAATATTTAATTAGAAAATTGTTTTTCTTTTCTGGAGTCTTTCTCTCTCTCTCCCTTTATATATATACTATGTATACCATATTTTATGCAAATAATGTGTGTTTTCTACATTTGTTTGCTAACTGCTCCCTCCCTCCCTGAGGTACTTTCATAAGCACAGCTATGCCAATTTTTTTTTTTTTTTTTTACATGTTGCCGTTTTCCCTGAGTGGTGCAAACAGTTAAGCACCCAACTGCTAGCCAAAATGCTGGAGGTTCAAACCCACCCAGAAGACAGGTCTGGCTAAAAATGCTGTGGAGCAGTTCCACACACCTGGGGCCACCATGATTCTGAATCCCCAGTATGACAACTAGCAACAACAACACCTTTGTGTGTGTGTATATATGTACGGTATTTTTACGCAAATAACGTGCACCTTCTATGTTTGGCATAGTGGCCCTTATGAAAATACATTTGAGGGGGAGGGAGTGGTTGGCAAACAAATATAGAAGACATGTATTATTTGCATAAAAATACAGTTTATATATGTGTGTGTGTATATATATATATATACATATATATATAACATGCTTTACCATACTTTATGGAGCCCTGGTGGCATAGCGGTTAAGAGCTCGGCTGCTAACCAAAAGGTCAGCAGTTCAAATCCACCAGCCACTCCATGGAAACCCTATATGGCAATTCTACTCTGTCCTAACCTATAGGGTTGCTATGAGTTGGAGCCGACTCCATGACACCTAACAACATCAACATATCTTATAGACATGTTGTGAAAATTAAATTAATTCACTGGGCATCCATATTCAACTTCCTAGTCAACATCACAAGTGGATTTCTAACAAACCTCTCAAACTTAGAATGTTTAAAACCAAACTTCCGATCTTCCTTCCCTGCTCCTCCCAAACCTACTCCTTCCGCCCAGTGTTCCTTAGCTCAGGTCATGATACCTCAGTCCATCCAGCTACTAAGCCAAAGCTTATACACTTGCCTTTGACTTCTCTTTTTCTTTCATACCTCACATCCAGATCACTAGCAATCAGAATGACATTTTAGAAACAAGTCAGTTTTTGTCACTTTTCTTCTCAAAATGCTCCAATAGTTTACCATCGCACTCTGAGTTACTCAAAGTTGTTGCTCTGAACTACAAGGCTTCCCTTTATCTTCCCGACTTGATCTGCCTGCTGTTCTCTTTCTGTTCACTCTGTTCCAACCACACTGAACTTCTTTCTTTTCTACAACATGCTAGGCATGCTTCCACCCTCAGGACTTCATCACTCGTCACTTCTTGTGCCTGGAATAAGGTTCTACTGGATATACTCTGCTCCCTGCCTTCTTTTAGGATTTTATAATAAGTGGGTTCTTTCTTCGCTGCCCAGTCTAGAAATCCTACATCCTCGACAATTCCTATATCTGTTCTCTATCTTATTTTTCCCATAGCACTTCTTTTTAATATACTGTGTATTTAACTATATTTTTCTTTACTGTCTGTTTCCCTCCACAGGAAAACAATACTCCATGAATGTATGGATGTTTTTTTCACCACCATACTTTTATGCCTAGAACTGTGCTTGGTACATAGTATACACTCAATAAATTTTAATTGGATAAGTATTCTGGTGGAGTAGATGTATAATCAAATAAACATGTGACCCCTGGATCAATTTAACCAATAATGCTTATTCAACTAAAATAGTTTGCTCAAATAAGAATTGATTTGTGAACAACTTATTCCACCTTTTTCTTTATTTTGTGAGATATCATTTCTGTTTAATCTTCTCCTTTACGCGTGTGTAGACCATGTGATACAGAACAGCTTCTAGTGCAATTTTTTACTCCAAATGTAGTTACAACCTGGCCTTCAGATGACTGAGTTCTTGAGTTCAAACAGATCAATAAAATTTATGTTTAAAAACACATATTGAGCTACTTTTTCCCAACCCTGTTTTGTGTTTGATGCTCTTTATTATGATTTTATTTTAGGTGCCCTAGACTAGAAGGTGCCTGTACTCGCAGCCCCTGCCAACATGGCGGCATATGTATGGATTACTGGTCTTGGCAGCAGTGTCACTGCAAGGAAGGGCTGACGGGGAAATACTGTGAGAAATGTAAGAAGATGTTTCATCATCCATTAGAAATTATACTAACCCTGAAGCCTATAAATATATATACCTAGATATGCAGTTGAATTTTTAAAAAATACCTTGTCCTTCTTATATTAAAAATATTCAATGGACAATCTTTGGTAAAATAGTGTGACATTTTAAAAATTATTTTTGTATTACCTGAAGAAGAGCGACATTCTTTTCAAGGATTATTTAGTAACTAAATTCTTCGCTTCTGTTCTATAAAGGTTTCATCGAGTTGTTTTTGTTTTACCTATGGGTATGGTGGGCAATTTTTAAGGCCATTTATAAGGCCAGAGACTATATCCAGTATTTGGCTTAATATTTTATGCCTTTTGGAAAATATTTCCTTGGTGATTTTTTACTTGCATTTGGTGAAGAGATATATACATTAAATCACTAAGTACTGAGTATTTACATTACATAATGGCTGTATAATCTGCTAAAATTAATGGTGATATTTGAATTTTAAAATGCAATTACTAGAATTGGCTTTGAATGTTACTTCTTTGATAATTATATTAGTTTTTTGTTTATAACCTGAATGTTATTGTTAATGAGACTTTATTGATCTTTGAACCATCATTAAACAGTGGCATTACCTAATTTTAAACCATATACCCAACTAACTGACCCTATTGGGACCTCTCTTATAAAACTTGTTTCATTTTCAAATATATTGTTACTGCTTAAATCATTCCAGTTATCTGGCTACTTTTTAGGGACTTATTTGGTTCACTTATAAGATGAAAATGATTAGAAATTCATGATACAGTAAAGGATACACTATAAGCTAAAAGATCTTAGTAGCAGAAGGTATGATTGTGTTCAGTTAGTTAGGATATAGTCAAAATATAAAAAAAAGTTGTCATGAGACATTATTTTTTTTTAAAAAGTAATGAGTATTTAGGATGTTGAAACCCTATTATATGCGGAATATGAGATGAGTTGTTGATTGATTCCTGAGACCTCTTTTTCTTTTTTTGAGATACAATTCACATACCATAGAATTCACCATTTTGGAGTATACCATTTAGTACAAAGACCTTTCTGAGCTTGTTTTCCTTATATCTTTTCTTCAGCAATATTATTTGTTACTATAACTTGAACTTCTACACTTTTGTAGCATATACATTTTACAGATTATGTGCTACATGGCGATTACTGACATAAAGTTAGATTTAGAAATATTTGCCTTTATGCTTCTTTGTCCAAATACCTAGCATAGTGAAGTCTAAAGATCACAAATTATTTTAACTTTGAAAATATATGTTCACTTGGAAAGTTTGGAAAAACAGTGAAACTGATTCTATATGAATTTTTCAAGCACATGTTTTCAACAGGTAGCTATCTCTTCAGGTATTTATGACTTATATTATGTATCAATTATTTTAATAAGCATTTCACAAATGATTAATGACTGTCATGATTTTTTTTTTTTTCTTCTATCTCATGGTTCTTGAATGGATTTACTCATTTGAAATCAATTTTTTTTTTCAAGAAGAGGCTTGGGAGCGTTAATTCAAAAATTCTTAGTATTTTCATTGTTACTTTCCATAAGTTTTGTCACCATAGAAAACTCTCTAAGAAATGCCAAATGGAAGCACTCACTTTTGTTTTTACCCATTTTTCATTGGCTTTCAGCTATTACCCCTGACACTGCCTTATCATTAGAAGGCAAAGGGCGTTTAGACTATCACATGAGTCAGAATGAGAAGCGGGAATATTTGTTAAGACAGAGCATACGAGGTGCCATCTTGGAGCCTTTTGGTGTGAACAGTCTGGAAATAAAATTCAGGACAAGAAGCGAGAATGGCATTTTAATCCACATCCAAGAAAGCAGCAATTATACTACTGTGAAGGTAAGATAAAAGCTCATGGTGACTTCATTTGATTAGACCGCCTGCTGTGTCATGGTTTAAATCACTTCTCCCATAATTTCTGTCCTTTTCTTTGCAACCCATTAGAGTTCCGACTAAGGCTGGGCACTCTTCCAATATCATCTATCTTAACTATTCCCCAGGCATTGGCCAGAGTAACAAAGATCTGAATGCTTTGGCTTCTAAACATTTTTGTCTTGGTTTAGACACCACTGCTAGGTAGGTCAATGTAGGAAGAATTTCTTGCCATTTATATTGTCAGATAAACACGTACATTTTTTTTCTACTTTAAAAACAAAAAGATAATGTGTCTTTGAAATGGAAAGACGTTGTTCTCAAAGAGTTATTCCAAAGACTGATATGTGTGTATCAATTGGCGGAATTAAAATAAGAAGAAAAAAAAATTATCTGACTTTATTCTGAAGCATATGTTCTATGGACTATTTAGGTAAAACTTGTGTTACTAGGTATTTTTAGGATTTATTGTAAGTAAAACTTAAGCTAACCTCTGCAAATGATTTCTAAATAAATAGCTTTTAAACATTACATTTCATAAGAATAATGTGTTATCATTAGGCTTTTACATAATTCTTTGTTTTCTGGTCAGGAAAGGAATATAATTTTTAAATCAATGAATAATTTTATTTGATATGCATTTCCCATCAGTTCTTAGCTTTCCTAATCTTTAAAACTGTTAATCTGCTTTCTTTCACATGCAAAAAATGTCTTTGTCTCTTAGAGGAGCAACTCTTTGGTCAGTAATTTTGACTGCTTTTCATTAATGCCATTTTATATATTGTAAATCTACTGATAATTCTGTGATATGAATTTTAGTAAATTATTAGAAAAGAAGTCCAGATTTTCTGAATTATTTTCACTTATTAACCAACATTTTGAAAACTACTGAGTTCATGAAGGAAAAGGGCCGTATACATAGACAAGTATTAGGTTTAATTTACATAAAACACTAAAAATAAAAACAGATGTTTACCTCTAAACTTCAGCCTCTTTGTCATCAAAAATTTTCTCTGTCCATGCCGACTCTTGTCATCTTGCCTGTGCAATCTTTAATGTGGAATAGAAAAACCATTACTTCTAAATTTTCAAATTATAACCCTCTAGTCCAGTGGTTCACAACTGGGGGTGATTTTATCCCCCAGGGGACATTTGGCAATGTCTAAAGATATTTCTTGATAATCACAAATCAGTGGAGTGTACTACTGGCATCTAGTGGGTAGAGGCCAGGAATGCTGCTAAGTATCTTACAAAGCACTGAACAGCCTCCCATAACAAAGAATTATTTGATCCAAAATGCCAGTAGTGCTGGGGTTGAGAAAACCTGCACTAATGCCATAGGATAGGACATCTTCAGGTTTGAACTTTACCTCCAGTATTGCTACAAAGGGCCTTGTTTCAGGATGAATAAAGCAAGTACAAAATGGAACACAGAAGCCATTATATGGTATTGTTATTTGGTGTTTATAGTTTTCACTGAAAACTATATCAGAAATAAAGAAGGAGACTTTCATACTTTAGAAAATTAAGGATCAGGACACATTTTTATGTTTGGAGAGGCTTTGAGCTTTATCTGTTTAAGCTTCTTTCAAGTCCTCATACTATTTGAATGACATATGAAACATCTCTATGCATTATCTCTTTAAGCCAAGGAATTCAAGTCAAAATACAATGTGGTTGAAGAAATCAGAGACAGAATTTTTTCGTTCTAAAGGAAGAAGCTGAATGTCAGGATCCATTTTTGTCACCATAAAATCTTGCATTTCCAGTGGGACAGCAGCTTGTGATTTCTTTACATTGGTAGCAAGTGCTTAGAAAAGAGATTTTTTCCCCCTCTTAGGGAAAGTAAATGATAATGAGTAATCCAGACCAAAATGCCTATTTGTATAAAATTTTGAAATGCCTTTTTTCAGGACCTTTAAGGGACTTAGCAGGTAAAGTGAACAGATAAGAAAAGAACAAGGATAAAAGAACTACACAGACAGGAAGAGTGGTTGTTGTAAGCAGGCAAACCATTTGGATGAAAGGAATAGGATCTGCTTATATGGGCTAGGAAGCTGGTTAGAATGGACTGCTACTTATCAGTTAACTTATCAGTGACCAAGGCTCCTGGTTTACTTCTTTCTTTTGGCTCACTTTCTGACAGTTTTCTTTTTCTTATTTTTGCTTGCTCTTAATCTTTATCTCTGTGTCTCTGTCTCTCTGTCACTCTCTGTCTCTATCTCTCTGTTTCATTTGCTGCCTGTCTCTCAGACACACACACAGGCAGCCAAAAGCTATTTTGTGAAAATGAAGAAAAAAAAAAATGAGATTTCATATGGTTAGAGAAGAGAGAGTGTGTCAAGCATGGGTAGTAATGGCAATATGAGGAGGGAGGAGAATGTATAGAACATCTAGGCTCTCTTTGACTAAAGAAGAAATTAAGAAGAGAAAATTTCGGAGAGAAAGGCAAAAAGACAGCAGACTTGCATGTAACTGTGTTGACACTGGATTTTAAGTGCTTCACAAAGCTCTCTTCATTCATGGCATAGGTGCTGTATGAATAGTCAGGTGATAGACGTCATTTCTATTCTAAATCAATTCTTTTCTTTTGGTGTGTAGTATCAATTTGACGACGAGTTTGTTTTGGTTTTGTGTATATATATATATATATATATATATATATATATATATTCAAGTGAGGCTACATATACAATACAGAATTGAAATGAGGGATTCAAAGCCCTATAGAGTCAAAGATAAATAAATAAATGAACAAATAAATTGATGAATAAATAAAACCAAATAAAAAAATTAGAATGATATTTTGAAAGTTAGGAAGGCTGTGTTAGGTAGAGTATTACTGGGGCAAAAAGAAACATTAAGGATATTATAACGGGAACTTATATTCTTATTCACCACCCCTCATGATACATTCCAAGTGTTCTGTCTTCAGAAATTTGTCAGATGAAGGGACAACAAGTAGGAGAGAAGCAGAAAACAGGGAGAAGGCTCTTCCTCAATGCTTTCTTTCAAAAAGCTGTAACCAAAGAGAAGCTGTTTTTACATGAGACATTACCCATCTGATGAAACACATTGTCATTTAGCTAGAATGTTCATTCCCCCATCTCATTTTGATGACCGAAATATGTTATTATCTAGAGATTGCTTTAATAAAACAACCCTCTATTAGTAGTGTACGTAAATGTATTAGACATATTTTCTGCATAGCACAAATGAATGGATTTTTAGTTCTATCAGATGTTTATTGCACATAGAAATAGCGTTTGATCTGAGTGACAAAATTAACTGATACATCCCTTTTTCCCGTATTTTGAGGCACAGTGCCACGCCATCCCCCTGCCAAGGCACCAGCTCTGTCTGACAGCAGTGACAGGATTATGCTGTCTGAACCAAATGTTCATTTTGCCTCATGAATTATTTCATTTTCTAAAGTTGTCTACTCAGGATACTGGAAACTTTGTAGCTGGAAACTGGAGTGGGGGCGTCCTGTTACCCGATGTTCTACTGGGCAAAGTAAAAGAAACCAAATATCCTTCAGATAAATTGTAAAAGCCAAAATGAAGGCTTGCCCAGACACCTAATTATTAAGAGCTTGCCATTATTCATCATAGTTTTTCATCTCAAAAACTAATATAAATAACAAGTATGATTTTTCCAGTAAGTAAATAAGAAGTATGGAATTTCCTAAAATTCCAGTGTGTAATAGCTGAGAGGTAAAATTATTTATTTTTGTCTCTATTTTTCCAACTCTGCTTTATTTTTAGCTGAGTAATTCATTTTTCTTCTTGCATGTGGTTTTAACATTTTTTGATCACTATGGGCCAATTGAAGGAGCCCTGGTGGTGCAGTGATTAAAGCACTTGGCTGCTAACCAAAAGGCTTGCAGTTCAAACCCACCAGCCACTCCTTGGAAACCCTATAGGGGAGGTTCTACTCTGTCCTATAGTGTCACTATGAGTTGGAATCAACCCAAGGACAGTGAGTTTGGTTTGGTTTGTTGGTATGGACCAATTACTAAACAGACCAAAAAAGTACGCCCAACATTGCCTTTAATATATTAATAATCATAGAAGAGATGGAATTCACTTACCTTGAATAGGTATTTACTCCATTATTATCGAAATTGTGTCCTGGAGAATAATTCTGTGCATCTTAAAAATATAGATATAAGTATAAGAAGCCCTTGAACTATTGAAACTATTAAATAAAAATGTAGATACATGTACCCTAAAATGTGTAAGTCTATGCCAATACAGCCAAACCCCTTAGCTGATCTGTTTGTTTTAGTTTAGTCAATATTTTAAACTTTATCTCCATTAATATTTTTATTGAAACGTATCATTTTTTAATTGCTGGTTTACTATGCTTTACAGATTAAGAATGGCAAAGTACATTTCACATCAGATGCAGGAGTCGCTGGCAAAGTGGAAAGAAATATTCCTGAAGTGTATGTTGCAGACGGTCACTGGCATACTTTCCTAATTGGAAAAAATGGAACAGCCACGGTATTGTCTGTTGACAGAATATTTAACAGAGATATCATCCACCCGACTCAGGATTTTGGTGGCCTTGATGTGCTTACTATATCTCTTGGAGGAATTCCACCCAATCAAGCTCATCGAGATACTCAAACAGGTAAATGCTTATGTTGCAAAAAGTCACAAAGGAAAGGTGATTTTGTTCCTCAAAAGAAGCTGGGTTTCCAATAATATCGCTTATGGATATCCTAAGATTATCATAGCTCTCTGCTGTGGTTTATAATAAATCGTCAGTCATCACTCCCTTTAGTCTCTTGCAACTGTCCTGCAGGGTTCATAATTCAGCCATATAGTGCTTTGATGCTTTGCTTGTCATCCAGGTGTTTATTTATACATTCATTACTTTATTAGTTCATTTGTTCGTTTACATGACAGATACTCATTGAGCCCTGTGGTTGGCACTGGGAATACAATGGGGGACTAATAAATAGTCACCACTCTTATGAAGGAAACCCCGGTGGCATAGTGTTTAAGAGTTTTGGGTTTTTTTTTTTTTATGTTTTTTATATGTACGGAGCCTTTGTAGACATTTATTTTCTAAAGCCCCACTTCTGCCTTGTGAAATGTTAATGACACAGCTCTACTGTGTGTCTGTGCATATACTGTGACCCTTTGGAGGCCCACAGACCATTGTAATAGCTAAAATTTTTTGTATGCCAAAAATTGAAGTTTGCCTCCTTTGGGGTGTTATCACCTCTGTTGAAAATGCATAATGTTATGGCTGAAGCTGCTCACCTATTTGTTGTTGTTCTTCTTCAGTTTTATTTTTCCATTTAATTCAATTATTTGGTGTATTCGATTTTTGGTGTACAGGCTGCAAAAATAAAGCAAGTAAAAATTTTAAATAAATTAAAAAAGAGAGAGAGAGAAAAAATATGCTGCCTGTTGAAATTATTCACAAGTCTTCAGAAATACCAGCATCTGAGCTATCCACTCCACGTTTCTGTCATGAAAATCTTACACATCTTGCTAAGTTTTAAGACGCACAGATTTATTGCCTTTGAACTGCATGGTGGTTCTGAGACTGTGGTTTCTAACTTCACATGATATGATCGAGAAGCTTCTCTTCACCAAATCCTAGCAGTTTAGTGTTTTAAAATTTTGATTTTTCCTACAGCTCCTTACAGCTACATTTCTCTCTGCAAATTTTTTTAAAAAATTTATTAAATATATATATGTGCATATGCATACATATGCATATAGAGAGAGAGAGAGCCCCGGTGGTGCAGTGGTTAAGAGCTCAGCTGCTAACCAAAAGGTCAGCAGTTGGAATCCACCAGCTGCTCCTTGGGAACTCTATGGGGCAGTTCTACTCTGTCCTATAGGGTCGCTATGAGTCTGAATTGACTCGATGGCAGTGGGTTTGGTTTCAAGTTTTATGTATATATGTATAATATATATAATAAAAATTTGCCATTTTGACTATTTTTAGTGTAAAATTCAGTGACGTTAATTACGTTCACAATGTCACAATGTTATGCAATCACCATCACTATCTGTTCTCAAGGGTTTTTTTAACACTCCAAACTGAAGCTCAGTACCCCTTAAGCAATAATTCCTCACTCTCCCCTTTAGCCTACCCCTGTTAACCACTAATCTACTTTAGTCTCTATGCCTTTGCCTGTTCTAGATATTTCATGGGATCACACAATATTTGTGCTTTTGTGTCTGACTTATTTCACTCATCATGTTTTCATGGTTCATCCATGCCTTAGCGTATACCAGAATGTCATTCTTCTTTATGGCTGAGTAATACTCCATTGTATGGATATACCACATTTTGTTTATTTGTTCCTCAGATGATTGGCTCTTGTTTTTCCCTGCAGGTTTTGATGGCTGTGTTGCTTCTATGATGTATGGAGGAGAAAGTCTCCCTTTTAGTGGGAAGCACAGCTTGGCCTCCATCTCAAAAACGGACCCCTCTGTGAAGATTGGTTGTCGTGGCCCAAACATCTGTGCCAGCAACCCCTGCTGGGGCGATTTACTGTGCATTAATCAGTGGTATGCCTACAAGTGCGTGCCTCCTGGAGATTGCGCCTCCCACCCATGCCAGAACGGTGGCAGCTGCGAGCCTGGCCTGCACTCTGGCTTCACCTGTAGCTGCCCGGAGTCCCACACAGGGCAGACCTGTGAGACAGTGGTCGCCTGTCTCGGCGTTGTCTGCCCTCAGGGGAGGGTGTGCAAAGCTGGAAGTCCTGGGGGGCATGTCTGTGTTCTGAGCCAGGGCCCCGAAGAGATCTCCCTGCCTCTGTGGGCTGTGCCTGCCATCGTGGGCAGCTGCGCAACGGTGCTAGCCCTCCTGGTCCTGAGCCTGATTCTGTGTAATCAGTGCAGGGGGAAGAAGGCCAAAAGTCCCAAGCAGGAGAAGAAACCGAAGGAGAAGAAGAAAAAGGGAAGTGAGAACGTTGCTTTTGATGATCCAGACAATATTCCACCCTATGGAGATGACATGACTGTGAGGAAACAGCCTGAAGGAAACCCTAAACCGGATATCATTGAAAGAGAAAACCCTTACCTTATCTATGATGAGACTGACATTCCCCACAACTCAGAAACCATACCAAGTGCCCCTCTGGCTTCAATGGAGCAAGAGATAGAGCACTATGATATCGACAATGCCAGCAGCATCGCCCCTTCAGATGCTGACATCATCCAACACTACAAGCAGTTTCGCAGCCACACACCTAAATTTTCTATCCAGAGGCATAGTCCCCTAGGCTTTGCAAGGCAATCCCCCATGCCCTTAGGAGCAAGCAGTTTGACTTACCAGCCTTCATATAGTCAAGGATTAAGAACCAGCTCTCTAAGCCACTCAGCTTGCCCTACTCCCAACCCTCTGTCTCGACACAGTCCAGCTCCTTTCTCCAAGTCCTCTACTTTCTACAGGAATAGCCCAGCAAGGGAATTACATCTTCCCATGAGGGATGGGAATACATTGGAAATGCATGGTGATGCCTGCCAGCCTGGCATTTTCAACTATGCCACGCGGCTGGGAAGGAGAAGCAAGAGTCCTCAGGCCATGGCATCACATAGTTCTAGACCAGGGAGTCGCCTAAAGCAGCCAATCGGACAGATTCCTCTGGAATCTTCTCCTCCAGTAGGACTCTCCATTGAAGAGGTGGAGAGGCTGAACACCCCTCGCCCTAGAAACCCAAGTATCTGCAGTGCAGACCACGGAAGGTCTTCTTCAGAGGAAGACTGCAGAAGGCCACTGTCCAGGACAAGGAACCCAGCAGATGGCATTCCAGCTCCAGAGTCTTCTTCTGATAGTGACTCCCATGAGTCATTTACTTGCTCAGAAATGGAATATGACAGGGAAAAGCCAATGGTATATACTTCCAGGATGCCCAAATTATCTCAAGTCAATGAGTCTGATGCAGATGATGAAGATAATTATGGGGCCAGATTGAAGCCTAGAAGGTACCATGGCCGCAGGGCAGAGGGAGGACCTGTGGGCACACAGGCAGCAGCACCGGGGGTTGCTGACAACACACTGCCCTTGAAGCTTGGGCAGCAAGCAGGGAACTTCAACTGGGACAACCTTTTGAACTGGGGCCCTGGCTTTGGCCATTATGTGGATGTTTTTAAAGATTTGGCATCTCTGCCAGAAAAAGCAGCAGCAAATGAAGAAGGCAAAAGTGGAACAACTAAGACGGTCCCCAAAGACGGGGAAGCGGAACAATATGTGTGAACTTGTTGTACTGGCATTATAAGAATATAAGAAGAAGAAGTACTCAAACCATTTTAAGCCTGCCGACGAGGTTGGGTCGTATTTGATAAACAGGCCAGTATGGACTGGTGGTTGAGGAAAACCTTTAAAAAATAATAACCACAATGCTGCTGAAACAGACTCAAAACAACTCTTAATTTAAATATGCTTGGTTCAGTTTGTTTTCCTGCATGCTTTGTATTTTGTAATTAGCTATGTGGCATGCAGCATTTGAAGTTTTTTTCTTATTTACCAGTGTTTGATTTGTGACTTTTAAAATTAATACCGTTACCATTGCAGAAATGAGCTTGTGTTTTCCCAGTGAGGTATGTGTATTGTTTCCAATGTATCATTATTGTTATTATATTTTGCATTGCAAGATCCCTGAGGTTTAACTAGTTCTTGTAAAATGTAAAATAATCATAGAAAAGAGCCCTCCTATCTGTGAGTGAAAGACTAAGCAGTATTAACATGTTTTCAGAACTATAGTTTCCACATTTGATGTTGCTCAGAAATGTTTGCGTATTTGAGTAAGTTGGAGATGACAGTGGGTACTAAAGTTAAGTCATTTTGTTTAGCACTTTAGGACTTTCTTACAGAATTGTGTTGAAACTTCTGAATCTCTTTGTAAATGATTATCATCTTCTAACTTCTATCAGGCTTTTCACTAAGAACAAAATGATTGGATGTTGTCCCCAGGACACTGCCACCTTCTTAACTGTGGAATGATACTCTCAGCCGCGCTTCTAAGAGACACTTTTACAAGTTATTTATTGAAAAAAAAAAAAAGTTTTATGCTTTTAAAATTTTAAAAAATTGACTTAAAGAAAGCCTATGATTGGACTTATTTTTCAACCACTTAACATTCACCCTACATACCGAGTTTTTATAATTTATACAAATTCAAATTTCAACACTTCATTACTTCCTGTCATTTTGTAGATCCTTTTTTTAATACTGTGTAAAAACTTTTTTTTTTTTTTTTTTTTACACCTAAACTGTGCTTTTGATACTGGTATTTTCCTATGCTGAATAGTTTTCTTACTTTCCGGGAAGGTAAGAAAATACTTTTTTTACATTTGTTACTTATGTAACATTCATATTTTTCACATTTTGGTATTTGTAACATATTGTATGCTTTCTACTTGTAAATGCCAACAATAGAATTAAAATATTTATTTAAAATACTTTGAATTCACAAGTGTAATATTAATTTTTCATCTTTCTAAGCCCTTTTTGCATGCCCAATTGAGAATAGCCTCTGCTTGTAAATAAGGTATGGCAGGTTGAACTATAAATGGGCGATATCATTCTCTTTTTGAAAACATGAATAAGGATAATTGCCAGAACAGATATTTTACGGTAACTTTAGTACAGTCCCGCCTGTCAGAATTCCTGGATGTCCCTGGTGTAGGATGAGTCTAGACTACGTTGGTCTTAGGGGACTAACTTTGTTTTGAACCTGGTTTAAGTATTCTGATAATAAATGTTTGGAAGTTCTCAGTAGAGTGTATTCACCAAAGGCCAGTCTTGGACAAAGCTTATAGTTATAGGAATAGCAATGAATTAAAGCTAATTATGGAAAAACGTCTGGATTGAATTTTCTCCAAGGACCCAGCCCAATATTCTCTAAGTCCAATCATAGGTAGGAAGAACGACAGGGTAAGCTCTCCTACACATGCCTGTCTTTTATTTACTGATGACTGTCTTGTTTAAATTCTAAACGAACTTTATTTTTCCTTAGCTAAAACAAACCTCCATTTTCAAGTAATTGTGTAACAGTGAAAAAGCTCAGGACAAGACAATGGCCCAGCACAAGTTCCATTTGTATACATATTGTTACATCTGAAGTAACAGAACTTCTACAGGTTAACCTCTAATCTCAGAATATTTTAATAATTAAATATCTGTCCCCAAACCTAATATTTGCTAAGAATATTAACCACTAATACTGACTCAACCATATCTAATGGGGATTTTAATAATATATAAAGGTTTTGGTAAATAAATATATTATTAAATCAACACCAGATTGAGATATATGATAGGATTATTTATTTAATAACGTTTCGATTATTATTTGTTTCAAAATAGGAAGCAAAACCCAGTGCCGTCGCGAGGAAGCAAAGTGTGGGCTTAATCTAAATCATTAAATTCCTTTAATGTGGTTTAGAGACAGAGTGTGTTTAAGACACTAACCTAATTGTGTTTTTTGTTATTGTTGCTGACTGTGATGAGCCAACATGATTCAGTATTGCCCTAAGATTTTATGCTCCAAATGTGGAAGCACAATGATTGCTTTGCATAAGTCAAAACAGAATACATTATTTTTTTTCTCAAGGCACTCTGAAGCATCTCAGTGTCCTCAAGGATATAAACTGTATAATTGAGAACAGAGCTCAAAGTATAATGATAAACATGGTAATAGCTAAGGGTTAAGGAGAAAGAACCGGATGCCAAGATTCTGTATTCTTATTCTTAAGAATTCTTTGTGAGTTGGAGAATTACTATTCCCTCGAGTAATCAGTCCCAGTTTAGGACTAAGATAGGATTCTTTATAGGAAAATTTCAAGTTTTGGTTCTTCTTGGAAATCCTTTTCACCAAAGCAAGAATATTTATAGCAAAACCTATCAGAAATGCATGAAATAAAGTTCTCACTTAAAATAGAGAATAATTTCACTAAAGTAGTGAAACAACAAATCATGTACTTTTTTGGGGGGGGCACGGTGGACTTACAGATAGTCCCTGATTTATGGGGCATTCGAGTCATGACAGCCTGCATTGTTGTTTTGTTTTGGTACATCTTATTTTGGTAATATGTGGCAATGTGTAATTTGCTGATGTTATCATTCTCAGATGCTCAGATGTTCACTCACAGATGTTCAATTTTATGATTTACTGTTCAAAACACTGCCAGACTTATAAAAATGCTAATAATAAAAGGCAATAATAATGAAACTTAAAAAAAAGAAGAGGTATCTGACCTAAGTCAGAACTGACTTACAAAGGGGTCATCGCAACAGAACCCCATCCTAAGTCAGGGAACTACCTATATAGACAAATTTACCAGGTAACAATCCCTACAAATAAATGATTAGTAGCAACCTGCATATTCACATGTTTGATCGTGACCTCAGAATTCTAACCCACCCTCTGGAAGTGTTTATTGGATTGCTTGCAACTCTGTCACTCTTTTGAGCTCTTCTCTCATCTGTGTTGTAGAGAAAACATAACTTTATTTCAGGTGCGTAATGAAAATACCCTAGTGGGTCAGAAAAAAGAGATGTGACCATTCAGGCAAAACATATGTGGGCTTGGAGTGGCAACATGGCACAGGACTCTGGGTGCTCATTTCTTAAAGATCACATTGCCATTACTTTCAAGGTTGTTTCTGGAATTCTCTCAACTGGCTGATTTCACTGATAGCTTGTCCAGATATATCAAAATCATTTGAAGTAAATGGAGTATTAGAAAGACCTGGAGCATCAGAAACTCCCCAATTTCATGTCGCTATGCAAAATGCTTACTAAAACCAAGGTTGCTGAGAAATATATAACTATTAAAAGTTGTTTCCTTTATAAATAATCTATTTATAAGAGAATATAAAAGACATGTCCAAGTGACTTATTACATCCAGATATTCCGTCTTTAAGAAAAATCACTATTTTCATATAAATGCACCTATATTTTACTTGAATTCAACATATGAGACTGAAAAAGGTAAGAATGAGTTTTTAAAAATTTGAATCAATAATTCAGCAATGTAATTATTTTTTTCTCGTTTTCTGTTATAAATTAAATTTTAAAGGTGCTAAAATTTCAAGAACATTACTTCCCTTCCCCTAGGTAAAATAAACACAGAAATGAAATATATTTTAGCACATATTTATTAACACTTTCAGTGTGAAATAAAATATTAAAGTTTATGATTAATCTGGGATATTTTCCTTAAAGATATTTTGAATGAAATATCACATCATTAACGATCTATATGGTTAGTACTACTGAGCCAGCCAGGAGTTTTAAAGGTTTATCAGTTCAAGAGATATAACCCAGTGTTATACATGAACTCGATATTTTCATTACTGAGGGAAAGATTACTAGGTTCTAAATCTGAAAACAAACCAAATATGTTGCCATCTAGTCTATTCTGACTCATAGCAATCCTACAGGACAGAGTAGAACTGCCCTATAGGGTTTCCAAGGAGTGCTCAGTGAATTTGAACTGCCAATCTTTTGGTTAGCAGCCATAGCTCTTAACCACTACGCCACCAGGGTTTCCTACTAGGTTCTAATAAAGTAAAATTTTAGCGTATGCAAAGAAAGAGCAATGATTTAGTTGTAACATTACCTACACATCTATGATAATCATTGCAAATAAACATATTCTGAACTAAAGACCATGAAGTACAATCTTCTCCTTTAACATAAAAATAAATTGAGATACAAAGAGACCCAGCGTCCTGAGTTGAATCTACCTCATTACAAACAGTGATTACTGAGTGCTCAATACATACCAGGGATTGCCCTAGATCATGGTAATAAAACAGTGATGAAAACAGACAAAGCATCTACGTCAATAATACATTCTACTAGAGGAGATAGCCATTAAAGAAATAAATACAGAAATAAATATGTAGTGTAATCACTAGTGGAGACAAGTGTTATCAAGCAAACTAAATCAGGATGATGAACTAAAGATTGACTTGGGGATGTGCATGTTATATTAGGAGGGTTGATCTAGAGGCCTTTCTGTGGAGGAGGCATTTGGGCAGAAAGCCGAACGAGGTAGGTGAAGGAGCCATGGAGGTATGTGGGGGTCACTGCTCCAGACAGAGGAAGAGGCATGGGGCAGACTGGAGAAGGAGAGCATTCCATATGTTAGAAGGACAGCAAGAAGGCCAGTGAGGTCAGATCACTGTCAACACAACAGTAACAATAGTACTGGAAAAACCTTAGGGAGTGAATGGATATGAAGATAAAGAGGAAGAACAAGAGCTCAGAGCAGGCCTAGGAACAGAACTAATGCTGGTGCAAATTTTTATTTATGGGTATTATCTTGCAAAATAAGAGCACATTCAAATACAAAGTAAATCCTGAGAATGAGGGTATACACTCACTCTGCACTGACTTCTAAGATCCAGAAAACAAAAGGAGAGATGGTGTACAATTGAGATAAACATCTACTAACATTGCTTGATCTGTGGTAGCCTATATGATCAATCCCAACCTGTAGGTATATTAATGGAAAGCATGTTAATATAATATATGATAGCAATAAGGTCGATTTCCTTTTTGCTGAGGCCTTTATATATCTAAACTATGAGATGTCTACTGGTGAAAAGTTTGCAGAAATCTCTCTCTCTATATATATATACACATATAACTTCTATTTTCAAGAAGTAGTGTATTTGCAAAGAAGTATTTTCAAACAGAATGATATAAATTTATAGTGATGGAGGTGGGGAGCGATAACAAGATATCTCCTGGACACAATGACTAAATCCAAGGCTACTAAGAATTCCACAAATACTTTCCAATGAGTTTTTCATTTGTTAGTTTGTTTGCTTTTAATTAGTGCAGTTATTTCCATTTTTCATCACTAATAAAATTTTCTCAAAGTATCTTAGGATTTCAGCAAGGGTCAACGTGGAATGTAGTGAAATAGGTTAAAGATATAAAGACAGGCTTTTGGTCTTTACCATGAAAATTCTTGTGGAAAGTCATTTTATGTACTGTAAACTGTGTATATGTCAAACCCATAATTATGTTAGGGTTCACTCAGGCAATTCTTAAAAGGTATAATTGACACATACAAGCAATATAAGGACTAAAGGAATGTGTTGAATGAATGGCAGGCTTATCAAAGCCTTATACAAAGTGTGACATATTCAAAGTAGATAATACTGAAGGTATTTGTGGGGAAGTCTCCATATGAAGATATATAACTAAAATGGAAGGACCAATGACACAGAATTTTAAAAACACAATGCCTAAATAACAGGTAGTCTCTAGGTGACCCATTTGGATATTTTTGACTTTTTAGTTTATGAATCATTTTGCTAGATTCTCAAATTAGGTTGCAAAGTACAAAGTGTAGTCATCATGATAGTCTGCCAGAAAGTTGGGATCTTAATCTGTACCATTCTAGCCCAAATAAAATAACCAACAATGCACAAAGTTCTTTGGCAGTGTCACTGAGTTCCCCATTTCAAATTGAAACCATATTGCATGTAGTACAGATGTGGGCCAAAATGAAATTCCTTTTTGCCAGAACAGGCTTCTCACTCATTCCATCCTTTTACCCCTTTCTAGTATACAGTCTTAGGCCAGAATGCTCACCAAAACATACTTGTTCAAGGTCATGTAAGCTCTATAGACATTTCCAAACTCTCTGAGGGACCAAATTGCTGGGTTGAGGACTGCGGGGACCATGGCCTTGGGGGACATCTAGCTCAAATTGCATAATATAATTTATAAAGTAAATATTATACATTCTACTGGGGTGAGTAACGTTTGGGGTCTTAAAAGCCTGTGAGCAGCCATCTAGGATATTCCACTGGTCTCACTCTTCCGGATCGAGGAAGAATGAAGAAAACTAAGGATACAAGGGCAAGAGTAGTCCAGAGGACTAATGGACCACATCTACCACAGCCTCCGCCAGACTGAGTCCAGTATAACTAGATGGTGTCTGGCTACCACCACTGGTTGCTCTGACTGAGATCACAATAGAGGATCCTGGACAAAGCTGAAGAAAAATGTAGAATAAAATTCTAACTCAAAAAGAAAGACCAGACTTGCTGGCCTGACAGAGAATGGAGAAACCCTGAGAGTATGGCTCCTGAACACGCCTTCAGCTCAGTAATGAAGTCACTCCTGAGGTTTCTGCTTCAGCCAAAGATTCGACAGGCCCGTAAAACGAAATGAGACTAAAAGGGCACACCAGCCCTGGAGCAAGGTCTAGAAGGCAGGAGGGAATAGGAAAGCTGGTAATAGGGAACCCAACGTGGAGAAGGGAGAGTGTTGACATGTCGTAGAGTTGTTAACCAATGTCATAAAACAATGTGTACTAACTGTTTAAGGAGAAACTAGTTTGTTTTATAAACCTTCATCTAAAGCACAATAAAAAGAAATACTTGTCATACTGCACTTCGAAGTTGAAAAGTAAAACATTCTAGTAAAATGTCTCTCTAGAAAAAGTATACGATTAAAACAATGAACACAGCGAAACCTACTTCAAAAACATGTTAATTCCCTTACAGCTATGGGTGAGTCTGAGGGAAGAGGCGGATATCATGTGCTCAACGTGGGATAACACTACTCAGAAAGTTACGTGATGAGATACAATCTTTACGGTAATGTGAAAAATTGAAAAGGGCCTTGGGCAAACAGAAAATGAGAAGACTTTCAGAGATTTTGGCAGAACTGTCATCCAGAAACTTAAGTTGAAGACCATCTACTATTTAACCAGAAACCATTCATATCTTAAAAACATTTCTTCTAATTCAGGCAAAATAGTTGACAATAGCTTATGCTGCACAGATATATACATGGATCTGGGGAATGAATCTAAACTAGTTTGTTTTGTTTTGTTTTTAAGCTTTATAGTCAGTGACTATTGGCTAGTATTTTTAGGAAAAGGATCATTTGGGCTGTCAGTATTATAAAACATAAAAAGTATATTTTCATTTGAAATATTGTTAATTTAGGCAATTTCAGATCAAGAATGGAATAAGTCCAAAAATTCTCAACCAATTTTAAAGTGCCAAAGACGATTATCTGTAAGTTTTAGGTAACCTTCTATTCATATTTAAGTACAATTCCTGGTCACTCTGCTTTTAATGGCTGTTTCTTTAGTAGATATTTGTGGGGCATGAAATTAGAAACATATCTCTTCTTGTCATGGATTGAATTGTGTTTCCAAAAAAATAAGTGGCTAGACCATGATTCCCAGTATTGTGTGGTCGTTCTCCATTTTGAGGATGTAAGTGTCCCGTGTGTGGTAAATCCTAATCTCTTCCTGTGGTTAATGAGGCAGGATTAGACTATGTTGAAGAGGATTAGGGTGGGATGCAACACCTTATTCAGGTGTCACGGCCCTTATCTGATGTAAGAGGAGTTTCCCTAGGGTGTGGCCTGCATCACCTTTTATCTTACAAGAGATAAAAGGAGAGAGAAGCAAGCAGAGAGATGGGGACCTCATGCCACCAAGAAAGGAACGCCACAAGGGGAGTGCATCCTTTGGACCTGAGCTGAGAAGCTCCTAGAACAAGGAAAGATTGATGACAAGGACCCGCCTCCAGAGTTGACAGGCAGAGAGAGCCTTCCCCTGCATCTGGCACCCTGAATTCAGACTTCTAACCTCCTAAACTGTGAGAGAATAAACTTCTGTTTGTTAAAGCATCCACTTGTGGTATTTCCGTTATAGCAGCACCAGATAACTAAGACAATGCCATATAAATTAGCCTATGAGTGAGTCTGAGCCATACATTCATTTTTTAATTTATTCAACATTGAGATTTACTATGTACCAAGAACTGTGAGTACCTACATGAATAAAAGATGACTTTGGCCTTCAAAAAGCTTGCAGTTTTTGGTGAACGGCAGGATCCTTTTACAAAATACTTCAAAATTTGCATATCTCTGTTTTCAGAGATTTAGTAAAATATTCCCAAGGAAATTGCTACTTGTACTAATGTATGTTCCGAGGGCAGACTCCTGGACAATCAATTTAATCAATTCCTAAAATTTGGTAGTCCAGTGTATTTTCATAAGTACAAAACAAGAGGTTTAGTGAATTTTGAAGAACATTTTAGGCAATTCGCTAATTGTTTTCAGCAGTTTTTGGATATTTGAATTATGTGAGACTTGGTTTAAAATTCTTGAGATTTGAACACTATTTCCAGAAATTAACTACCATTGATTTTAATCTATCATATACTACTTATTTTGAAACTTGTTCATTTGGTCTCAGAATTATACTTTTTCACAGAATAGTGTCATCCCCAGTAAAAAGTATGTGAGGTTATCCAGATTCATCATGTTATGCTGAGTTCACAGTACATAGGGCTGAATCTTAATTTGGGTCACATAACTGAATAATTATCTCTGACAAGTTGTCTAGCTGTCTCAAAGTTCCATTTGCCTTCCAATTCCAACGCTTTTAATTTTCCATTTAACTTATCTAGGCCCCATTCAAATTGTTATAAGATACATTTGCGGCCGTATTCTGTGGAAAATAGACATTCAAAACTGTGAAGAAAAAGAAAAAGAAATGACTCTTTTTTTCTGACAGTTTTTTTTTTTAATCATCTATTTTTCCAATTATTCTGGTGAGACTGAATAAAATACCTTCATGTGTCCTGGTTTTTCCATTATTTTCCTCTGGAATACTCAGCATAATTTTATATTATATTATATTATATTATATTGTAAGACTTTTATTTAAATAAATCACACATTTCCTAAAAGGTGTTGCATTGAGCAACTTGGTTTTTGTTTGCTTGCTTGCTTTTAATCAACTCAATAATAACTATCAGCTAAATGAAAAATATTACCAAAAATTATCAGGTATATATGATGTTATCATTATTAACATCACAAAACAAATAAAGATAACTGTATATACTAGAATTCTATGATGAATGCATTTTAGAATAACAACTCATTGTTACTTTTTTATGGTATTAGTCAGAGAACTTAGTTTTTTCTTATGACTATATCAACTTTGGTTGTATTCTGTTCAGCAAGTAGCATATGCCAATAATAATACATATTGTAATATATATATATTCTTAATACTATTCTGTAACAAAGACAACACATAGAACAAAGAAAAGGGTACCCTATGGCAGCCCAAACTAAAAGAACATTTTACCTAAAATATTGTATCTTGGTCATCTAGTGCTGCTATAAAAGAAATAACACAAATGGATGGCTTTAACAAAGAGAAACTTACTCTCTCACAGTCTTCTCACAGTCTAGTAGGCTAGAAATCCAAATTCAGGGCATCAGCTCCAGGGGAAGGCTTTCTATCTCTGTGGGCTCTAGAAGGTCTATGTCATCAATCTTCCCCTGCTCTAGGAGTTTCTCTGTGCAGGAACCTCAGGTCCAAAGGACATGCTCTGCTCCCAGCATTGTTTTTTTGGTGGTACGAGGTCCCCATGTCTCTCTGCTCGCTTCTCTCTTTTATATCTCAAAAGGGATTGGCTTAAGATACAATATAATCTTGTAGATTGAGGTCTGCCTCATTAACATAACTGCCGCTAATCCCATTTCATCAACATCACAGAGATAGGATTAATAACACATAGGAAAATCACATCAGGTGACAAAATGGTGGGCAATAACACAATACTGAGAATCATGGCCCAGCCAAGTTGACAGATATTTTGGGGGGACACAATCCATGACATTTTGTCTTAGTTATCTAGTGCTGCTATAACAGAAGTAATACAAGTGGATATCTTCAACAAACAGAAATTTATTCTCTGAGTCTAGGGGGCTAGAAGTCCAAATTCTGGGTTCCAGCTCCAGGGAAAGTCTTTCTCTCTCTGTTGGCTCCAAGGGAAGATCCTTGTCATCAATTTCCTCCTGAGTCTAGGAGTTTCTCAGAGCAGGGACCCTAGGTCCAAAAGACGAGCTCTGCTCCTGGCTCTTCTTTTTTGGTAGTGGCATGAGGTCCCTCTCTCTCTGCTCCCTTTTCACTCATTTTATCTCTTGTATGATAAAAAGTGATGTAAGCCACAATCCAGGGAAACTCCTCTTACATAAGATCAGGGGAGTGACCTGAGTAAGGGTGATGCATCCCACCCTAGTCTTCTTTTAGCATAACCTAATCTTGTCTCATTGACAACAGGCAGAGATTAGGATTCACAACTCGTAGGAAAATTACATCAGATCACAAAAATGGAGGGCAAGCACACAATACTGGGAATCAAGGTGACACATATTTTGGGGGGGAGACTTTACACTCCATGGCAAATATCAAACATTGAGAAATTTTTGGAAGTGTTTAAAACATTGGCTCTCAATATGTGTCCTATTAACATCTTTTCCATTTTGGAATAATTATCCCAGATTTTGGGATAATTCCAAACAATTTTAGACAAAAGTCCATTTTTTTTCAGTTTATTAAGCTAACATTTCCTGTATATTAAAATTATTTATAAAATATCAGAATATACACAATATCAATTAATAAAAGTGGTAAGTGATACCAGTAAATACAATTTAGATATGATGTCGTGTGAGTGAAATTCTTTGGTATCACACAATATCACACACAGACACACATTAACACACCCATAAACAGAGAAAATTTTGAGATTTTCTTAAAATTGAAGTTTCTTGAGTATTTTTGAGAATTTTATGATGTTAAGACATAGAAGTATTCTGATTTTCTCAAATCAAATATTGAAAGAGAATAAACTTACAGTTCATATACTAAGTCTATCTTAGCTGTAATTTGATGTGAAGTAAAATACGAGATTTAGAACTAAAGAAAAAAGAAGAAGTTACTGAGGTGGGATGATTAGAAGCATCTGTCAGTTTGCCATACTCTCATGTTGCTGTGATCCTGGAAGCTATGCCACCTGTATTTAAATATCAGGAGTGTTGCCTGTGATGGACAGTTCTCAGCTGAGCTTCCAGGCTAAGGCAGACTAGGAAGAAGGGCCTGGCAGTGTACTTCTGAAAAAATTTAGCCAGTAAAAACTTTATGAATTGCAGTGAAACATTGTCTGATATAGTGTTGAAAGATGAGCCCCTCAGGTTGGAAGGCATTAAAAATATGAGTGGGGAAGAGCTGACTCCTCAAAGTAGAGTTGACTTTACTGACATGGGTAGAGTTGAGATTTTGGGACCTTCATTTGCTGATGTGGCACCACTCAAAATGAGAAGCAACAGCTGCAAACATCCTTTAATAATAGGAACATGGAATGTAAGAAGTATGAATCTAGGAAATTGGAAATCATCAAAAATGAAATGGGACGTATAAACATTGATAACATCTCGAAGGTAGGAATTCTAGAACTGTTAATTGTGCTTATAAGGAACCTGTACATAGACCAAGAGGCAGTCGTTTGACCAGAACAAGGGGATAACGCATGGTTTAAAGTCAGAAAAGTTGTGCGTTAGTGTTGTGCTATATGAGGAACAAGACATCAGGATTAGAGGAAAACTCATTAACAACCTGTAATATGCAGATGACACAACCTTGCTTGCTGAAAGTGAAGAGGACTTGAAGTACTTATGATGAAGAGCAAACACTACAACCTTCAGTATGGGTTACACGTCAACATACAGAAAACAAAAATCATCAACTGGACTAATAAGCAACATCATGATAAATGGAGAAAAGATTGAATCTGTCAAGGATCTTATTTTACTTGGATCCACAATTAATAACCATGGAAGCAGCAGTCAAGAAATCAATGTATTGCATTTGTCAGCTCTGCTGCAAAAGATTTTTTTTAAGGGTTAAAAAGCAAAGATGTCACTTTAAGGATGAAGGCCCGACCTAATCCATGGTGTTTTCAACTGCCTTATACGCATGTAAGAGCTGGGCAATGAATAAGGAAGACCCAGGAAGAACTGATGCCTTTGAATTATGTTGTTCCCGAAGAACATTGGATATAGCATGGGCTGCCAGAAGAGCAAACAGATCTGTCTTGGAATAAGTATAGCCAGAATACTTCTTAGAAGCAATGACGGCAACTCTTTGTCTCACATACTTTGGACATGTTATCAGGAGGGGCCAGTCCCTGAGAGGGCCCTAATGCTTGGTAAAGTAGTGGGTCAGTGAAAAAGAGGAAGACCCTCAATAAGATGAATTGACATAATGGCTGCAATAATGGGCTCAAACATAGCAACGACCGTGAGGATGGAGCAGGACAAGGCAGTGTTTCATTCTTTTCTACATAGGGTCACAATGAGTCAGAACTGACTCAGTGGCACCTAACAACAACAAGAGCAAATATTTAAGGTAAGATGTAGGAGAGAAGGAACCTTCCAAGTAAAAAGTTGGAGAAGAATATTCCACACAACATGAGGGGAATGAGCAAAGCCATGAAGTTGAGAACAGTAATTGTTCTAGGAACTCAAAAGGGTCAAGGTGTCTGCAACATGGTTAGCAAGTAGAAAAGTAGCTCGAAATGAACAATGAGAAAAGGAGCCTTCAGACTACAGGGGGCCTTGTGATGAGGCATTTGGATCTTATTCTAAACTATACTAAACATTGTTTATGAAACAGAACATTGAATCCCAACTACATCTCCAGTTCCTCTAAGTTCCATTTTTTTATTGTTATAAAATAGGTATAAAATTTTGATTAAAAAAAGACCGGTAGCGTTATGGTTACACAGAAAGTGACAAGCAGGCAATGCCTAAGCAGCATTGCGTGTATATATCTTTATTGAAGGATGAGCACTATGAACTTATATTACAAGCATCTTTCTTTCACACACTTATTGAATATTTGTTGAGATTTAATTTGTGTAAGCACAGCACTATTGAACGGTGCTGTCTAAATGGAAAATCATTATCCAATACTTGGCTCCTGTTACAAAATTTCTAAGCTGCATGAAATTAAAACCTATCTGTGAGATTATATTTAATTGTTAATTTGCTTTTGTGATTTAGTTCTTGTCGGTAGTTGAAATAAATCTCTTCTCAATTTCAATAGATGTAAGGGTGAGGTAGCTAAAGTGAGAAATAACCCTCTAGCACAATTTACACTAAGATGTTTCTTTGATATGCAATTGTAAGCCATTACTCTGAGAGCCTGTCATATTACTGTCATTCTTACCATCATTTGTGACCCTGCCTTTTGCATTCAGTGTCATTACCAGTTATTTGATTTAAAACAGTGTGAACTATGCCTTCCTGCTTCAAATCAGGTTGGTTTGTCAGTTCTTTTTATTTTTCCACAGTCCACCGCTAAGCCTCAGTGTTTGATGCTTGCCCTCTCTGCTGGCAGCCAACCCATTTTATCCTGTCTTATGACAGCTGTCTAGGCCTTGCTGTCATCCATTCTCTACACACATCTAATACCATGAAATCATGTCATAATAAACAAATTGTCAATCATTATAGTTGTGCTACATAATTAAATCTTCATGGACTAAAATGAATTTCGCTTTGTTTTTGTTTTAAGAAAAAATGAATTTGGTTCCTTTAGGATCAGGGTGGGTGCTGGCTAAAGTTTGGAGAACAGTGGTAATGATCATTATTCTACCAGTATTTTTTTTTTTTCTCTTCCATTTACTGTATGTTGATCTGGGCTGCTCATGGTGGAGCATATAAAAACAATATAAAACAAGATCCAAGTCTCTGAATCAAATTGATTTATAGATAAGATATGGTTCTGTCAAAAAACTAAGATAACAATGTATAGCAATAAAATATATTCCTTTGAAAGTAGATATTATTCTTCCCAATTTTAGATATAAATAATAAGGATGAGAAAGGGCAATCACCACACAGCTGGTAAGGGACAGAGCCAGGATCTGGATTGAGTTTGAACTGGATTTCAAAGCACATTCTTTTGGCACTACTACGTAATACTCATATATGTCTTCTCAGCTTTCAAAGAATTTTCAAATGAGTTTTCTAATTGGTTCATTGTATCGGCCCTGTGAGGTTGATCAGGAAAATATTATTATCCAAATTTTCCCAAAAGGAAAATAATAGACTTAAAGAGACTTGATAAAAATCACACTAAATAAAATAGTGGAGATATGCTTCCCTGTAAGCAGGCTTTTTAATCCCATATTCAGTGTTTTTTCCACAACATCATGGAATGCCAGGGTGATGTTTTTAGTATTAAATGGCAGGATTTGAGGATCACTGGGGAGGAATTGCTTTGGCAACAATAACTGTGTTGGAATATTAATCTACTAATTGAAATTAAAAAGGGACCAATAATAAAGAAATTGTGACAATGAAGAGCTAAAAATAAAGAGCAATGCATACAGATCATCAGAATATGTTAAGCATCTTATCTACATTACCCTATTAAATTAATTGATTTTATTTAATTTACATCTCAAAATAACCATAAGAAGCGGTACAGTTTAGGCTGTAGTACAGTCATGGAGCTGATGAAGAAAAGAACAGGGTTCAAACCCTCCTCTCTTTGTTCCACATTCATCTTAACTATTAAGTATACCGATAATTTTCAAGTTATTCAAGGTTCTCTCCTTGCTACTGTGTCCCTAACTCTAGCCTACTGTTCTTAACAATAGTGTACCTTTGCCTTGTTTTTTCACAACAAAGTTTACACATCTTGCACTTCTCCCTTGTTTCTCTTTACTGAAAATGTTGATCCTGAACTAATGTACTTCCACCATTACTTCTTCTTCGTTATTCTTGCCTATCACTCTCTGTGGGCATCATGAGGGTTATTATCACACTACCTCAAAGGGTGGGGTGAAAGCTAAATAGGTTAATTTATATAAGTTACTTAGAACACTGCCTGACACATAATCAAAACTCCACTAGTGATAAGGATACATTGATCCATCAAACTTTTAGTAAATACTTACCCTGACTCCAATCCTGTGTCCAGTGTTTTTGCTGTCAGACTAGCAGAATCTGATCTGGCATCTAGCAAAATAAGTAGGAAGAATCTCCGCATAGTCCCCTACAATCCTTGATATAAAAGTATAAGCATTTTTAACTCCATATAATAGGAAAATGAATTTGAAATACATATTTGATATTATTTTGAGCCTCTAAGGCAGTTCAGATCTCAAGTTCTCAGTGGACAGGCTTAGGGGTTTGTATCTAGACTATGTGAATGAAGGATCCCTATCACTAAGATCTTCATTTTTTTGCTGAAAGTCTATTCTTTCAAAGCCATTTTGAGTGCATAGCTTTAGTTCTAAAGCTTAGGTTTCTCTTAGATTAAAGTGAGACCGTCTTCTCTTGCTAGTTGCAGCCAGAATACTTGTACACCTTGCAGAAACAGCAAGCTAGTTCAGTTAACACAATGGATTCTGGAATAGCCAATATGGTATCTTACTCTAATGCCAGATTTATAAATCACCTTATAGTCTCTGACAGAATCATTACTCTTGTGAAGAGGAATCATGTGTATATATTATTATTACTCATCAATTTTTATTATGAATAATAAAAGTTGTTTAAAAAGAAGTTCATTTATTATAGAGCCAAAACATAACTGGAGAGCTTTATTGTTATAAAATTCTGCATTTCCTTGTGTCCAATATCTGCAAATTTAAAATGCCATGCTCTCCCAGCAGCAGTGGAAACCGCTGATTTCTGAACGCAAAGCAGCATTTATCTTTGTATGAATTCTTACAATGCTATTAAAATGTTGTATTGGAATTCTCATTTCTCTCTCCATTATTTGATTACATGTGTAATCATTGTGTTTATTTCTTTTGTTCTTATTTCCTCCTGAGTACAGTCAGTCATTTGATATTTCACAATAATTACAACTACACCTGAAAACCCACCAATGGGGAACAAAGAAGCAGAGCACTTTGTTCAAACGACATTTGAAGCAAATACAGTGTATAAAACACAGCAACAAAGAAATGTCAGAGCTTTTCTTCCTGAAACTTCTCCTTTGTGTGTGTTTAAGAGGGTAGGAGGATTGGGGAGACAGGAGGTGTGCTTTTTGACCCCGTTTTTATTGAACTCCTTTTGCACACAACACAATTCCTTAGGAGCTGGTGTCACGGAGCAAAGCCTCAGCTTAAAGTTTGGTCTAGTCTCGCATCTTTCTTTAAAATTTCCATTTCCACTACAGCAAGAATGATAGTATCTTTGATCCTCCCAATGACTGAGAGATCTACACACAATGTATGAAAACATATATGTAGACTGTAAAGCAAAATACAAATATATTTAGGATTGCCTCTCAAGGGCCTTATTTTCAGCACTCCTTTCTTGTGTATGTGGATTCTTTTTTTTTTTTTTTTAAATCTTTCTAAAGACTGGATAAATTATACCACACTTACAAAAACAGAAATACAAAATATCTAATTTAAATTTTCTTCCAACTAATAAATTATATTTTCCTATTATGTGTATTTTTTGTGTGTGTGTAGAAAGGCTAACTTAGAAAACATTATATAATTCTTACTGAATTGTGTATTTCAAGTTACATAATATGTGAATCCCTAAGTACATGAGGAAGAACATACACTGAAGTATACTGATTGTACTTTTCATTGCTCTCTGTTTATGGCCAAGGGATATACATGATTAGGCTCCTCAAAGACAGGACATAAAGCAGATAACAATGGGATATAGTCAGATGCCAAGATTTGCTGGGATATTAAAATAACCTTGTGGTACATCATATGATGTTGATTAAAACACTAATAAATTTTACTCTTTTTCTCCTGAGTTTAAAATCTCAGAAAACATTTATCTCAGGCAGTTGGGAGTGAGCTCCTGGGGCCGTGTTCTGACTTCAACAATAACCAGCTGACAACCCTACTTCTTGTGTGTGGTGCTTTGTTCCCTAGTCTTAATTGCTTTGGGTGATGAATTTCTAGGTTCTATGGATGATTTCATAGTTGGAGCAGTATCTCTCTGCTCCGACATTGCTCTGGTATTTAGTGAACAGTGAGTTGTTGCTTAAAATATTGCCAGTGATTTCAACGACCCCACTCTAAGAAAGAAAATATGAATTCGTGCAAGGATTTCTTATCTTTACCTTTTTATTTGCAATATTGGAGCAGCCAGACCATAATCCTTATTCCCAAAATTTATCACCCATTAATACACAATGCAAAAATCCATTTGTGTATTTACCCGTAAATTTACGTTAAGGATTAAAAAGCCAAAATAGGAAATGAACTGACTCTCCTTAGCAATCTTTACATATAGCCATCTAAGTCTTAGACAAGACCTATAAGCAGAAACATCGTCTAATGAAAACAAATCGATCTTTACATTAGGTTTTGTGGAAACTGGGTGATAGTATCAAGCTCTTCTTACTTTAAACCAATCTCGGAAACATGGAAACACATGTCAGTATACGTTATAATCATTGAAAGTTGTTCTCTTTCTCCGTCATGTCTATTCAAAGTCTTTCAGAATGTCTTAAGAAGTTAGTTGCGAGATTTGAAACACTTTTCATAAATTAATTTTAGAAAAATATTTACGAGATAGATATATTATCGTCAAAACTTTTGCTAAACCTTCTTACAGGAACTTTGCCTATAGAGTTATACTCATGCCATTGACAACTAGCTTGGCAATGGTATTTCCTTTGGCCAATTAAATGCAAATGAAAGTAATAAGAGCATTTTCTAGGTCTACCATAATTCCTTTATCTTTGACAGGAAAATTAATATATGCCAGATAAGTCTGTTCCTTCAACTCAAATACTGGAATGAAGAAGCTATAGAACAGAGCTGCAGTGGGCAATAATGTAAGCATGTTGTAAGCCATTGGGATGTTGGAGTGATTTGTTACTGTAGTACCAAATCTAGTGAACCTGACTGATATAGATAAGTTCATGAAACAAACACTTGAATAGCTATGAGGTTCAAGTTCACATAATCTAAGATGTTCTTATAACTGAATTGAACTGAGGATATCATGTAGTTTAGAAATCGCAGAATAACCCTTTATCCCTTTTTCCCTACATCAGTTTATTTCATTGAAATATCTTGGCGTATAAGTAATATGAATGTGTTAAGGTATTAAGCCATAATTCCACTTTTATCTCCCACTAGGTGAGAGAGAATGAGAATGAATTTGTCTTCATTTTTCTGAAATACACTTAGCCATCTGTTGAATGAATTATTAATACTCCCACTGAATCCGTGGGCTGTTGTTCACTTTTCCTTTGGCAGCAATTAAGAAGCACTAGTTGGTAAATTCTCCTTCCTCCTGTAATATGTTTAATTTATTCTTTATCATTAAAAATCACATTACAGAAAGAACATATTAAAATATTCAACAGAGGGTAATTAGCTGACTATGTTGTATATGCAGTAATAATGCTTGAAACAAATCCTAAATTTAGCAAGTAAACTCAGGCAGGAGCAAAGCAAACTGGTTGTCTGAAGTTAATAGTCAATTCAGACAAACCAAGTGACTTACTGTCCCCGGTAGATTTTTGCATTTTCTCCTAGCTATTATACTGCTCAATTTTCTATCAATAATAGAAGCAAAATTACAGAATTCTCTTTTGCTAGTGTATACATTTCCCCAATGACTTTCACTGAATGGCATAACAATCAGGAATGCTCCAGATCATCTGATAATAGAGATTGTGGTTTCAATAAGATAAAATTTAGTTTATATATATATATATATATATATATATATATATATATATATCAGGCCACTATGGCAGTAAAATGAAAAGGCTTAGGGGAAAACTCCGAAAAGAGTAATTAAACATTCAATTAACCGATCTCTGCTTTCTTTTTTTAAAAGTGGAGTCATTGGGGCAAACCCAAAAAACAAACCAAATCCATTGCTATCGAGTCCATTCCAACTCCTAGTGACCCTACAGGACAGAGTAGAACTGCCCCAAACTGTTTCCAAGGAACACCTGGTGGGTTTGAACTGCAGACCTTTTGGTTAGCAGCCATAGCTCTTAACCACTAAGCTGCCAGGGCTTAAGGACACAATTTAAATCTGACATCAGCTGCTGTTTTTCCTCATCTTTTTTAGCGCCATATTGGCCACTTGATTTTCATTTCCATAGATTCGTAGCAAAGTATGTGATTTTAAACTACACAACTGTGAAAAACTAGTTGCCTTGGTGTCGATTGCAACTCACAGCCACTCTACAGAACAGAATAGAACTGCACCGCAGGGTTTCCGAATAGTGGCTGGTGGAATCAAACTGCCAAACTGCTGACCTTTTGGTGCAGCCAGCTCTTAACCACTGCACCACCAGGGCTCTGCATAGAGTTGACATATTCTTTGTAGGCTTTGGGTTCTAGTACTTTTAACTAATCCATATTCCTTTTTGTAGGGAGATGTCATCTGTCCTGTCTCTGACCAATTTACAAAGGCCAAAGGTTTTTTAGCAAAAAGAAAAGAAAGCTGAAGAAAATCTGACATTTTACACAACACTGTCAGCAAAGGAAAAATATTTAGAACAGAACTGAAAATCCATTAAATGTTCAGTATCCCAGGGGATAAACATCTCTAGTCTTGAATGCTTACCAGAATTTTTTTTCCATTACTATTTTTTGGGGTGAATATTTTTAAATAGTAAAATAGTTCTGTGTTTCTGAGACTCTCGTTAATATATTCAAAGAACGCACTTGTTCATGTTTCTATATTGTCACCCTCTTTAAGTAGAAAAGTCTGGATTTAAGGTTTTTATTTATTTTTTATTTTCTAGTCACCTTCCTTATCAAGAAGTCAAGAAGTCCCCATGATCTCTTATAGAATATACCTAAAATTTGACTATCTTGCTTTGAGACAGGAAATTCTGTAAAAACATTATTTTTTTAAATAATTTTTATTGAGCTTTAAGTGAACGTTTACCAATCAAGTCAGTCTGTCACATATAAGCTTATATACACCTTACTCCATACTCCCACTTACTCTCCCCCTAATGAGTCAGCCCGCTCCCTCCTTCCAGTCTCTCCTTTCGTGACAGTTTTGCCAGTTTCTAACCCTCTCTACCCTCCCATCTCCCCTCCAGACAGGAGATGCCAACACAGTCTCAAGTGTCCACCTGATACAAGTAGCTCACTCTTCATCAGCATCTCTCTCCACCCATTGTCCAGTCCCTTCCACGTCTGATGAGTTGTCTTCGGGAATGGTTCCTGTCCTGGGCCAACAGAAGGTTTGGGGACCATGACCACCGGGATTCCTCTAGTCTCAGTCAGACCATTAAGTCTGGTCTTTTTATGAGAATTTGGGGTCTGCATCCCACTGATCTCCTGCTCCCTCGGGGGTTCTCTGTTGTGCTCCCTGTCAGGGCAGTCATCGGTTGTGGCTGGGCACCATCTAGTTCTTCTGGCCTCAGGATGATGTAAGTCTCTGGTTCATGTGGCCCTTTCTGTCTCTTGGGCTCATAGTTGTCATATGATCTTGGAGTTCTTCATTCTCCTTTGATCCAGGTGGGTTGAGACCAATTAATGCATCTTAGATGGCCGTTTGTTAGCATTTAAGACCCCAGACGCCACACTTCAACGTGGGATGCAGAATGCTTTCTTAATAGAATTTATTTTGCCAATTGACTTAGATGTCCCCTGAAGACATAGTCCCCAAACCCCCACCCTTGCTCCGCTGACCTTTGAAGCATTCAGTTTATCCCGGAAACTTCTTTGCTTTTGGTCCAGTCCATTTGAGCTGACCTTCCGTGTATTGAGTATTGTCCTTCCCTTCACCTAAAGTAGTTCTTATCTACTAACTAATCAGTAAATAACCCTCTCCCACCCTCCCTCCCCCCCCATAACCACAAAGGTATGTGTTCTCAGTTTATATTATTTCTCAAGATCTTATAATAGTGGTCTTATACAGTATTTGTCCTTTTGCCTCTAACTAATTTCACTCAGCATAATGCCTTCCAAGTTCCTCCATGTTATGAAATGTTTCACAGATTCGTCACTGTTCTTTATCGATGCGTAGTATTCCATTGTGTGAATATACCACAATTTATTTAACCATTCATCTGTTGATGGACACCTTGGTTGCTTCCAGCTTTTTGTTATTGTAAACAGAGCTGCAATAAACTTGGGTGTGCATATATCTGCTCGTGTGAAGGCTCTTATTTCTCTAGGGTATATTCCAAGGAGTGGGATTTCTGGGTTGTATGGTAGCTCTATTTCTAACTTTTTAAGAAAACGCCAGATAGATTTCCAAAGTGGTTGTACCATTTTACATTCCCACCAGGAGTGTATAAGAGTCCCAATTTCTCTGCAGCCTCTCCAACATTTATTATCTTGTGTTTTTTGGATTAATGCCAGCCTTGTTGGAGTGAGATGGAATCTCATCGTGGTTTTAATTTGCATTTCTCTAATGGCTAATGATCGAGAGCATTTTCTCATGTATCTGTTGGCTGCCTGAATATCTTCTTTAGTGAAGTGTGTGTTCATATCCTTCGCCCACTTCTTGATTGGGTTGTTTGTCTTTTTGTGGTTGAGTTTTAACAGAATCCTATAGATTTTAGAGATCAGGCGCTGGTCAGAGATGTCATAACTGAAAATTCTTTCCCAATCTGTAGGTGGCCTTTTTACTCTTTTGATGAAGTCTTTAGGTGCGCATAAGTGTTTGATTTTTAGGAGCTCCCAGTTATCTGGTTTCTCTTTGTCATTTTTGGTAATATTTTGTACTCTGTTTATGCCTTGTATGAGGGCTCCTAATGTTGTCCCTATTTTTTCTTCCATGATCTTTATTGTTTTAGTCTTTATGTTTAGGTCTTTGATCCACTTGGAGTTAGTTTTTGTGCATGGTGTGACGTATGGGTTCTGTTTCATTTTTTTGCAACTGGATATCCAGTTATACCAGCACCGTTTGTTAAAAAGACTATCTTTTCCCCAATTAACTGACACTGGGCCTTTGTCAAATATCAGCTGCTCATATGTGGATGGATTTATATCTGGGTTCTCAATTCTGTTCCATTGGTCTATGTGCCTGTTGTTGTACCAGTACCAGGCTGTTTTGACTACTGTGGCTGTATAATAGGTTCTGAAATCAGGTAGAGTGAGGCCTCCCACTTTCTTCTTCTTTTTCAGTAATGCTTTACTTATCCGAGGCTTCTTTCCTTTCCATATGAAGTTGGTGATTTGTTTCTCCATCACATTAAAAAATGTCATTGGAATTTGCATCGGAAGTACATTGTATCTATAGATGGCTTTTGGTAGAATAGATATTTTTACTATGTTAAGCCTTCCTATCCATGAGCAAGGTATGTTTTTCCACTTAAGTAGGTCCTTTTTAGTTTCTTGCAGTAGTACCTTGTAGTTTTCTTTGTATAGGTCTTTTACATCTTTGGTAAGATTTATTCCTAAGTATTTTATCTTCTTGGGGGCTATTCTGAATGCTATTGATTTGGTGATTTCCTCTTCGATATTCTTTTTGTTGGTGTAGAGGAATCCAAGTGATTTTTGTATGTTTACCTTATAATCTGAGACTCTGCCAAACTCTTCTATTAGTTTCAGTAGTTTTCTGGAGGATTCCTTAGGGTTTTCTGTGTATAAGATCATGTCATCTGCAAATAGAGATAATTTTACTTCCTCCTTGCCAATCTGGATGCCCTTTATTTCTTTGTCTAGCCTAATCACTCTGGCTAGGACCTCTAGCACAATGTTGAATAAGAGCGGTGATAAAGGTCATCCTTGTCTGGTTCCCATTCTCAAGGGAAATGCTTTCAGGCTCTCTCCATTTAGAATGATGTTGGCTGTTGGCTTTGTATAAATGCCCTTTATTATGTTGAGGAATTTCCCTTTAATTCCTATTTTGCTGAGAGGTTTTATCACGAATGGGTGTGGACTTTGTCAAATGCCTTTTCTGCATCTATTGATAAGATCATGTGGTTTTTGCCTTTTGTTTTATTTATGTGGTGGATTACATTAATGGTTTTTCTAATATTAAACCAGCCTTGCATAAATCCCACTTGGTCGAAGTGGATTATTTTTTTGATACGTTGTTGAATTCTACTGGTTAGAATTTTGCTGAGGATTTTTGCATCTATGTTCTTGAGGGATATAGGTGTGTAATTTTCTTTTTTTGTGATGTCTTTGCCTGGTTTTGGTATCAGGGATATGGTGGCTTCATAGAATGAGTTAGGTAGTATTCCATCCTTTTCTATGCTCTGAAATACCTTTAGTAGTAGTGGTGTTAACTCTTCTCTGAAAGTTTGGTAGAACACTGCAGTAAAGCCGTCCGGGCCAGGGCTTTTTTTTGTTGGGAGTTTTTTGATTACCGTTTCAATCTCTTTTTTTGTTATGGGTCTATTTAGTTGTTCTACTTCTGATTGTGTTAGTTTTAGGTAAGTAGTGTTTTTCTAGGAATTCATCCATTTCTTCAAGGTATGGAAATTTGTTAGAGTACAATTTTTCGTAAAAATCTGATATGATTCTTTTAATTTCAGTTGGGTCTGTTGTGATGTGGCCCATCTCGTTTCTTATTCGGGTTATTTGTTTCCTTTCCTGTATTTCTTTAGTCAGTCTGCCCAATGGTTTATCAATTTTGTTAATTTTTTCAAAGAACCAGCTTTTGGCTTTGTTAATTCTTTCAATTGTTTTCCTGTTCTCTAATTCATTTAGTTCAGCTGTAATTTTTATTATTTGTTTTCTTCTGGTGCCTGATGCATTCTTTTGTTGCTCATTTTCTATTTGTTCAAGTTGTAGGGACAGTTCTGATTTTGGCTCTTCTTTTTGTGTGTGTGCATTTATCAATATAAATTGACGTCTGAGCACTGCTTTTGCTGTGTCCCAGAGGTTTTGATAGGAAGTGTTTTCATTCTCATAGCGTTCTATGAATTTCTTTATTCCCTCCTTAATGTCTTCTATAACCCATCTTTTTTCAGGAGGGTATTGTTCAGTTTCCAAGTGTTTGATTTCTTTTCCCTAATGTTTCTGTTATTGATTTCCACTTTTGTGGGCTTGTGGTCTGAGAAGATGCTTTGTAATATTTCGATATTTTGGATTCTGCAAAGGTTTGTTTTATGACCTAATATGTGGTCTATTCTGGAGAATGTTCCATGTGCCTAGAAAAAATAGTATACTTTGCAGCAGTTGGGTGGAGAGTTCTGTATAAGTCAATGAGGTCAAGTTGGTTGATTGTAGTAATTAGGTCTTCCGTGTCTCTATTGAGCTTCTTATTGGATGTCCTGTCCTTCTCCGAAAGTGGTGTGTTGAAGTCTCCTACTATAATTGTGGAGGTGTCTATCTGACTTTTCAGTTCTGTTAAAATTTGATTTATGTATCTTGCAGCCCTGTCATTGGGTGCATAAATATTTAATATGGTTGTATCTTCCTGGTCAATTGTCCCTTTAATCATTATGTAGTGTCCTTCTTTATCCTTTGTGGTGGATTTAACTTTAAAGTCTATTTTGTCAGAAATTAATATTGCTACTCCTCTTCTTTTTTGCTTATTGTTTGTTTGATATATTTTTTCCATCCTTTGAGTTTTAGTTTGTTTGTGTCTCTAAGTCTAAGGTGTGTCTCTTGTAGGCAGCATATATATAGATCGTGTTTCTTTACCCAGTCTGAGACTCTCTGTCTCTTTATTGGTGCATTTAGTCCATTTACATTCAGCGTAATTATAGTTAAGTATGTGTTTAGTGCTGTCATTTTGATGCCTCTTTGTATGTGTTGTTGACAATTCCATTTTTCCACTTACTTTTCTGTGCTGAGACGTTTTTCTTTGTAAATTGTGTGTTCCTCATTTTCATAGGATTCTTTATGTTTGCTGAGTCGTTATGTTTTTCTCGGTTTTTATTTTGAGTTATGGAGTTGTTATACTCTTTGTGGTTACCTTAATATTTACCCCTATTTTTCTAAGTAAAAACCTAACTTGTATTGTCCTATATCGCCTTGTATCCCTCTCTATTTGGCAGGTCTATGCCACTTGTATTTAGTCCCTCTTTTTGATTATTGTGATCTTTAACATATTGACTTCAATGATTCCCTGTTTTGAGCATTTTTTTCTTTTTAAAATAAATCTTAATTTGTTTTTGTGATTTCCCTATTTGAGTTGATATCAGGATGTTCTGTTCTGTGACCTTGTGTTGTGCTGCTATCTGATATTATTGGTTTTCTGACCAAAGAATTTCCTTTAGTATTTCTTGTAGCCTTGGTTTGGTTTTTGCAAATTCTCTAAGCTTGTGTTTATCTATTAATGTTTTAATTTCGCCTTCATATTTCAGAGAGAGTTTTGCTGGATATATGATCCTTGGCTGGCAGTTTTTCTCTTTCAGTGCTCTATATATGTCATCCCATTGCCTTCTTGACTGCATGGTTTCTGCTGAGTAGTCTGAACTTGTTCTTATTTATTCTCCTTTGTAGGAGACCTTTCTTTTATCCTTGGCTGCTTTTAAAATTTTCTCTTTATCTTTGGTTTTGGCAAGTTTGATGATAATATGTCTTGTGATTTTCTTTTTGGATCAATCTTAAGTGGGGTTCGATGAGCATCTTGGATAGATATCCTTTCGTCTTTCATGATGTCAGGGAAGTTTTCTGCCAACAGATCTTCAGCTATTCTCTCTGTGTTTTCTGTTATCCCTCCCTGTTCTGGGACTCCAATCACACGCAAGTTATTCTTCTTGATAGAGTCGCACATGATTCTTAGGGTTTCTTCATTTTTTTTAATTCTTTTACCTGATTTTTTTTCAGCTATATTGGTGTCAATTCCCTGGTCATCCAGATCTCCCACTCTGCATTCCAATTGCTCGAGTCTGCTCCTCTGACTTCCTATTGCATTGTGTAATTTTGTCATTTTACTGTTAATCTTTTGGATTTCTGAATGCTGTCTCTCTGTGGATTCTTGCAACTTATTAATTTTTCCACTATGTTCTTAAATAACGCTTTTGTGGTCTTCAGCTGCTTTATCAGTGCTTTCCTTCGCTTTTTCTGTAGATTGCCTTATTTCATTTCTGAGGTCATCCCTGATGTCTTGAAGCATTCTGTAAATTAGTTTTTTATATTCTGCATCTGGCAATTCCAGGATTGTATCTTCATTTGGGAAAGATTTTGATTCTTTAGTTTGGGGAGTTGTAGAAGCAATCATGGTCTGCTTCTTTATGTGTTTTGATATCGACTGCTGTCTCTGAGCCATCTCTAAGATAGTGTAGTGATTTATTTTATATTTGCTCACTGAGTCTTGTTTTGTTTTCTTTCAATATACGTAGATGGGCTACTAGATTGTGCTGTCTTGATTGTTGTAGCCCTTGAGTCACTTATGTCCTATTACCAGCTGGTTTGGGCTGTTACCAGATATATAATCCTAAGAGTCCATTCACTATTCTTGAGTAAAATCTGATTTTGGGTCATCAAGTGTGTGGTGCAGACTGTCATCTATCCACCTATAGAAGTAGTGGTGATAAAAAAAAAACATTATTTTTATAAGGTTAGATCAAGCAAAGGAACCCTGGTGGCTTAGCAGTTAAGCACTTGGCTGCTAACTGAAAGGTTGGTGATTCAAACCCACCAGTGGCTTCACGGGGAGAAAGATGTGGCAGTCTATTTCCATTAAAATTTCAGCCTTAGAAACCATATAGGGCAGTTTTGCTCTTTCCTGTAGGCTGCTATGAGTCAGAATCAACTCAATGGCAATGAATTTTAGATCAAGCAAAAAGAGGCCCAGAAGTTTTATAATGATTTCATGACAGTTTCCATAAATAACCCTTAAGAAAATAGTTCCTAAATTTTAGTTCCTGGATAAGAAATAGCATCACTTTAATGAGTACAAAATATTTTAGAGTTAAACACAAATAGCATTTTATTTGTAAAAAAAAAAAAGCAAACAACCCTTTCAAAAAAGTATTTCATAGTAATAAAACCAAACCAAACCCATTGCTGTCCAGTGGATTCTGACTCATAGTGACCCTCTAGGACAGAGTAGAACTGTGAAATAGAGTTTCCAAGGAGTGCCTGGTGGATTTGAACTGCAGATCTTTTGGTTAGCAGCCATAGGACTTAACCACTACATCACCAGGGTTTCCATTTTTCATACATCATTGTATAAAAAAAAAAAAAATGTACTTTTAACTATGGAAGAAATATTACTCATCAAATAAATGTGAAAAATATTTAAATATAAATATTATAATTGTTTCTTTGAACACACAGTTTATATTTTAAAATTAACAAAAAAAATCTTCAAAATCATACTTTAAAAAGTAACAATCAAATTAAACTGTATTTCTAGATATTTAATTAGTAATACTGAAGAGCCAAAACATGGCTCTTTCTAACGCATCACACAGAGACAAAGAACATATTTTTGGATGTGTTAAAATATAGTTGCTAAGTAAGACAAACTTCAAATCATCGCCTTCTGACAATTTATTCCAGCCATATTTCTACAAAGAGTTGTGTGTAAAAGAGCTTTAAATTAGGTCAGTATGTTATCTATTGGAACTAACTAAACAATAGGAAGTTATATGATCAGATATAATACCACTATGAGTCGGAATCGACTCGACGGCAGTGGGTGGTTATTGGAAAAAAGCATAAGAAAAGACCCTTGGAACCAGTTGGTAGTAAAATCAATGGATTAATTTTTAGCATTGCCAAAAAACATGAAGTAATTCCTTCTTCCTAATATTTTCCCACATCAGAGATATAACAGGTAGACTAATGACCACTCAGTTTTTCTGAGTTCTCAGTAGGTGGTTATATCATGGCTAGTAGTGGGGATAGTTTGCTTGTGCTTGTAGTAATCAGGGACTTAAGCAGCACTTTTGAAAAAAGGTGAGCGATTCATATCTCTTTAATATGTCATTACTTTCTTTCCTATGCCTTCAATAAAGGCATTCTCTACAGAAATACAGCAAGGATAAAAAAAATCTGAAAATGCATCCAGGAATCATATACCCTGGATACTTACTAATTTCCTGCTTACAATTTTCTAATCAATCCTGTACTGAACAAGAAAAATCACACCCTGAACATGTTCCCCAGTAAATACATTATCTGCCTATGTTCTAATCCAATCATTCATTCATTCAATAAATATTTATTCATTGTCTCATTTGTATACTGTCATTTAGCATAATGTTAGTAAGATTCCTAAATCTTATAAGTCCCTGACCTTGTCATCAATGATTTTGCTGCCCAAAATCCAGACCTGTAGAAATGGCACTGCTGGAGACAGGATGAAGACGAGCTAGAGAACCTCCCTCATATAATTTAAGAGTTAGAGACCTTGCAGATTTCTAAGTCATGGAAGAGTTTTGTGTATTCTAGAAAATAAAAGAAGGGCAGTGTGGTTATATTAGTTTCCTATTGCTGCTGTTAAAGAAATAATAACACAGATTTAGCAACTTAAAACAACACAACATTATTCTCTTATGTTTCTGAAGGTCAGAAGTCCAGAAGTAGTTTCTCTGGGCTAAAATTAAGGTGTCAGTAGTCCTGTCTTCCTTCTGTAGGTGTCTAGTGAAGAATCAGTTTCCTTGCCTTTTCCAGCATCATAGAGGTCATCTGCACTCCTTAGCTCCTTGACCTTCCCTCCATCTTCAAAGCCAGCAGTGTAGCACCTTCTCTCCTCTCTGACTCTGCTTCTGTCCTTACATCTCTCGCTAACTTTGGTCCAGCTGCCACCCTCTTATAAAGATCCTTGTGATGATATTAGGCCAATCTGGATAAACCAGGGTAATCACCCCATCTCACGGTCCTTAATTTAATCCCATCTGCAAGTTCCCATTTGCCGTGCAGGGTAACATATTCAGGGTTTCCTGGGATTAAGACATGGACATTTGTAAGGACCTGTAGCCAATAATCTGAGATTGAGGTATGAATAGTGGCACAAGCAGAGTTTGATGACTGAGGGAAGGGCCAATTTTTCTAGGTTCAGGCTCCTAGAAATAAAATAAATCCAAAGATTTATTATAAAAAAAAAAAAAAAAAAATCCTGGATTTTTTTTTTTTAAGTATTAAGCTTGCAGAGCATTATTTGAAAAATTGAATAGTGTAGGGCAAGAGTGAAAATAAAAGGTTTACTTGTGTTACGGATTGAATTGTATCCCCCAAAATATGTGTTGTAAATTTGAAACTTTACGCCTGTGGTTATAATCCAGTTTGAGAATGGGTTGTCTTTGTTATGTTAATAAGACGGTATTAGTGTAGGGTGTGTCTTGAGTCAATCTCTTTTAGACATAAAAGAGATTAAACATGCAAGCAAGAGAAAAAGAAATGGAGGAAGATACATGCCAAGCCACATGAATACTGCCAGGAAAAAAAAAAAAGGAGACGCTCAAAAGAGACAAGGACTTTCCTCCAGAGCTAACTGAGAGAGAAAGCCTTCCCCTGTAGCCAGCATTCTGAATTCAGACTCCTAGCCTCCTAAACTGTGAGAAAATAAATGTCTGTTCACCAAAGCCACCCCCTTGTAGTTTAACTGTTATAGCAGCACTAGATGACTAAGGCAGAATTTGGAACCCAGAAATGGGAGTGGTGCTCTAATACCAAAACCAAACCCACACCCGTCGAGTCGATTCCGAGTCACAGTGACCATATATAAAAAAAATAAATACCTTAAATGTGGAAGTGCTTTTGGAATTGGGTAATGGGTAGAGGCTGGAAGTGTTTTTTGTTTTGTTTTTTATTGTGCTTTAGATGAAAGTTAAACTCAAGTTAATTTCTCATACAAAAATATACATATTGTTTTGTGACATTAGTTGCAATTCCCACAAGGTGACAGCACACTCCACACACTTCCCATTTCCATCTCAGGTTCCCTGTGTCCATTTGATCAGTTCCTCCCCACCCTCGTAACCATCAAAGAATGCTTTTTTTTTCTGTGTTTAAACCTTTTCTTGAATTCTTATAGTAGTGGTCTCATACAATATTTGTCCTTTTGTGACTCATTTCACTCAGAAAAATGCCCTCCAGATTCACCCATGTTGTGAGATGTTTCACAGATTCATTTTCTTTATTGTTGTGTAGTATTCTATTGTGTGAATATACCATAATTTGTTTATCCATTCATCTGTTGATGGGCACCTAGGTTGTTTCCATCTTTTTCCTACCGTGAACAATGCTGCAATGAACGTGGGTGTGCTTATGTCCATTGGTGTGACAGTTCTTATTTCTCTAGGATATATTTCCAGGAGTGGGATTGCTGTACCAAATGGTAGTTCTATTTCTAGCTTTTCAAGGAAGCATCAAATTGTTTTTCAAAGTGGTTATGCCATTTTGCATTCCCACCAGCAGTGTATAAGTGTTCCAGTCTCTCCACAACCTCTCCAACATTTATTATTTTGTGTTTTTCTGATTAGTGCCAGCCTCGTTGGGGTGAGATGGTATCTCATTGCAGTTTTGATTTGCATTTCTCTAACAGCTAATGATCCTGAGCGTTTCCCCATGTGTCTGTTAGCCACAAGAATGTCTTCTTTGGTGAAGTGTCTGTTCATATCCTTTGCCCATTTTTGAATTGGATTATTTGTCTATGTTGTAGAGATGTTGATTTTTCTATAGATTTTAGAGATTAGAACTTTGTGGGCTATGCAATAGAAAAAAAAATTTACTGGTCTGTAAGTTGTCTTTTCACTCTTTTGGGGAAGTCTTTTGATGAGCAGAAGTGTTTTTTTTTTTTTTTTTTAGGAGCTCCAGTTATCTAGTTTCTCTTCTGGTATTTATGCATTGTTAATTATGGTTCGTATTCTGTTTATGCCATGTATTATGGCTCATAGCATTGTCCCTATTTTTTCTTCCATGATCTTTATCATTTTAGATTTTATGTTTAGGTCTTTGACCTATTTTGAGTTAGTTTTTGTGTGTGGTGTGAGGTATGGGTCCTGTTTCATTTTTTTGCAAATGGATATACAGTTATGCCTACGCCATTTGTTAAAAAGACTGTCTTTTTCTCATTTAACAGACTTTAGGCCTTTGTCAAATATCATCTGCTCATAAGTGGATGGATTTACTTCTGGGTTCTCAATTCTGTTCCATTGGTCTATGTATCTGTTGTTGTACCAGTACCAGGCTGTTTTGACTACCAGGACAGTATAATAGGTTCTAAAATCAGGTAGTGTGAGGCCTCCAACTTTGTTCTTCTTCAGTAATGTTTTACTTATCCAGGGCCTCTTCCCTTTCTATATGAAGTTGGTGATTTGTTCTCCATCTCATTAAAAAAAGTCATTGGAATTTGGATTGGATTTGGATTGTGTCTGTAGATTGTTTTGGGTAGAACAGACATTTTCACAATATTGAGTCTTCCTACCCATAAGCATGGTATGTTTTTCCACTTATGTAGGTCTCTTTTGGCCTCTTGCAGTAGTGTCTTGTAGTTTTCTTTGTATAGGTCTTTTAAGTTTCTGGTTAAATTTATTCCTGAGTACTTTATCTTCTTGTGGGCTACTGTAAATGGTATCGATCTGGTGATTTCCTCTTCAAGGTCTCTTTGTTGTTATAGAGTAATCCAATTGATTTTTGCATATATTTTTTTGTATCCTGATACTTTGCTGAAATTTTCTATTACTTCCAGTAGTTTTCTGTGGATTCTTTGGGGTTTTTTGTGTGAGAGGTCATATCATCTCTGAATACGGATACTTTTACTTCTTCCTTACCTATTTGGATGCCCATTATTTCTTTTTCTTGCCTTATAACTCTGGCTATGTCCTCCAATGTTGAATAAGAGTGGTAATAAAGGGCATCCTTGTCTGGTTTCCATTCTCCAGGGGAATGTTTTCATTCTCTCTCCATTTGGAATGATGTTGGCTGTTGGCTTTGTATAAATCCCCTTATTATATTGAGGGAATTCCCTTCTATTCATATCTGATATTGACTGAAGTGAATAAGTCAATATGTTATTATAATTATCTATTGTATGTTTGTTTACTGTGTCCTAGCTTTTGTTTTGTTTTGATATGCCCATGTAGGCTGGACATGTGAGCTACTTTGGTTATTGGTGTTTTTGAAGCTCTCACATCTTGTCTCCAGGGGGTTAGGGCAGCTGCTAGGTGTGTGAGACGAGGAGTCTGTTCACTTCTCTTGTGCAGGTACAGCACAGTTGTCCAAGTCGTCAGTCATGGAGTTTGTGGTGTAGACTCTCACCTACAGTCCTAGACAGGCAGGGGTGCATAGGGGTGCTTGGAGTAGGCATACATATCTGGCTGCAGAAAGGGGCTATGTGTGGAGAAAGGCAGGGAACTGACAACTGCCCCGGGTGCCTGGGTGGAGGGTGTATCCCTGTCCCCTGAGTGCGTAGTGGGGGGGAGGGTATTGCAGCTGGGGCTTGGGCACTGAATGCTGTTGGATGGAGGGACTGGGAGGCAGCACTTATTCTCAGGACCCTGTACTGGGTGGCTAGATGGACTGGGTGGTACTGTTAGCTCTCAGGCACCTAATGTGGATGGGTGAGGTTTCTGCTTAATGGGCAGAGCTGTATCAAATGTCAAGAATCTGCAACTTCCCTTTGGCTGCTGCGGTTGAAAACAGACTTCAGGTGTATGCCCTGTTGTTTTATGCTAAAGAGGGCATGCAGTGTTGAATTGGCCCACACAGGTCTAGGCAGGGGTGAAGGGCATGGCAAGTCCATGGACCCCTTATTTCAGTGCCTAGGCAAAGGGATAGGGCCTCCTGATCTGTCCTGAGTTCTGGCTTAGGGGGCATGGCAGTTGTTGTATATTCCTGGACTGGTGTTGGAACACAGTGGGGTGGAGGGTGAGAGAGGGGAAAAAGGCACTTATCTGCTGTGAAACTCCCAGAGGGTGAGAGGTTATTCTGACATCTCACTACGTTAGATGCTTGCACTTGACTTTCACAGGTCCAAGTACTTCTTCCACCCAACTCTGGAGGCTTTTGAAGACTCATTGCTGGCAGGCCTCACCTGACATGTTGAGATGTGTCCCGAACTCTACAGCTCACCTCAGCTGACAACCTCAAGACTGGTACTTCATCACTGCTTTTGAATTGTCTCTCCTTTCCCCTGCTGCTCAGACCGTCTCATCAGCTTTGTCTTTGGTGATCAGGGCTTCTAGATTGTCATATATAATTGATTTGCTTGTTTTTTCTGCTCTTTATTTTAAGAGAGATGACAGGAAGCTTTTGACTATTCTGTTCTCTTGGCCCCACCTGGAAGAGTTTTAAGATGCCTTGGAAACTCTGTAGGGCAGTTCTACTCTGTCCTATAGGGTTCCTATGAGTCTGAATTGACTTGATAGCAATGGGTGGTGGTGTGAATTGTAAAAGCCTCGATTGCCTTGAAGAGACTGTTGGTAGAACTACAGATGTCCAAGGCAACTCTGGTGAGGGCTCAGAAGGAAGTGAGGAGAGCTGTAAAGAAAATCTCTGTTGTCTTAGGGAATATATGTGTAACCAGCAACAGAATATTGCTAGTAATGTGAACATTATATGAGCTTCTGGTGAGGATTTAAAAGACAGTGATGAACATATGATTGGACAACGGAAGAAGGACAATGCTTTACATGCAGTGGGAAAGAACTTGTCTGAATTATGTTCAAATGTTTGGTGGAAGGTAGAACTTGTATGTGAGGGACTTGGATGTCTGACTGAGGAGATTTCTAAGCAAGATCTTAAAGGCGCTGTGTAGTTATAGTAAAATGGGAGAGGAAAGAGATGGACTTAAAAGTGAACTGTGCAAAATGAAAATAGAACTTAAAATTTCGAAAATTATGTCATACAAACTAAGGACCTCTGTCTGAGGACATGGCTATACAATCTTCTGTTAAAGAGATTAAGCCTGTGATTGATGGATCTAACCAATTACCACAGCAGAAAACTCATCGTCTTAGAATGAAGGGGACAGAGAAAGAACAAAAGGAAAGAACACTGTCTGCCTCTTAGAATTTTACAGGCAGGAAACAGGTCAAAGGAGCTACATCTGTTGTTCTCCAAGAAAACAAAAGAACCATCCCTGGAGCAGCTCAGATATCAGCAGAACTGTTGGAAGGAGTACGGGAAGCAGGGCCTTCTCAGTTTCAAAAGGTGGGGCCACAGTCTCCTGGATCTCAAGGGATGAGGCCACAGTCTACTAGGTTTCAAAAAGTCCGATCTTTGCCAGTTGGGTTCCAGAGTGTGGAGTTGCCATTCACAAGTGCCAGGGGTTTGGAACTGCTGCCCAAGGTTGTGGGGGTAGGGCTTCCATGACCAAGGGACAGAAGAACTCAGCCTGCCATGGCCAAGGGGGTGAGGTCATCACTCAGATGGACTAGGAGAATGGGGTTGCCCAAAGCCAAGGGATCATAGTCACTATCCCAGTGGGCCTTGGAGGCAGAGCTGAAGTCCAGGGTCAAGGGGTCTCCACCTAAAATCCAGAGGGCATGGCCAACACCCAGAGTCTGGAGGGCAGGCCATTGCCCAGATGGTCTCAGAGATCAGAGGGTTATTTTCAAGGTTTGAGAGCTACATCATTTGATCTGCTGGGTTTTGAACTCGCTGGGTGCATGTTATCCCTACTTTTCCTCCAATTTATCCCATTTGTAATGGAAATATCTATGTTATGCCTGTTTCACCATTGTACTTTGGAAGCAGATAACCTGTGTTCTAAATTTCACAGGTTCACAGATGGAGAGGAACTTTTCCCCAGGATGGAATTTGGACTTGGATTTAAGACTTTTGAGATGATGTTATGGGGTGAATGTGTTTTGTGTGTGGCAAGGACATGAATTTTGTGTGTGGGGGGTCAAAGGGTGGAATCTTATGGATTGAATTGTCTCCCCCCCCCAAAATGTATTGTAAATCTTAACCTCTATCCTGTGATTATAATTCCAACTGGGAATAAGTTATTTTTGTCATTTTAATGAGACAGTATTAGTGTAGGTGGTGTATTGAGTCAACATCTTTTGAGAAATAAAAGAGATTAAACAAGCAAGCTGAAGAAGCACAGATAGGGGAAATACATGCTAAGTCACATGAAGATTGTCCAGGAGCAGAAGCTCAGAAGAGACAAGGATCTTCCTCCAGAGTCGACAGAGAAAGCCCTCCACTAAAGCCGGCACCCTTAATTCAGATTTCCAGCCTCCTAAACTGTGAGAAAATAAATTTCTGTTTGCTAAAGTCACCCACTTGTAGTATTTCTGTTATAACATCTGTAGATAACTAGGACATCTTGTTTTCTGTACTTTCATATATTCACTTGGAAAATGAAAAATTTTGGAAAATGAAATAAGCAGTAATTAGCTGGGTATTTGCTACACAGAATACTTGCATTAAAAAGGGGCATTAACTTTGCAGCTTCCAAAACAGAAAAAGTTAATAGCTGTCAAGTTTCAGAAATTAAGGCCATGGTACGCCTTAAATTTTTCATGAGTTTAGATTTCAGTGAATAACTTTCAGAAAATTTAGGGATTGCTGTTAACTGAAAAAAATAGTTCTAGCACTATGTAACAAAAATCAATTACCCGAAATGCAATGGCCACAGCAGGAGTTTGCCACCATAATTTAAATCACGTCTCTAATTTGAATACTAGTGCACCAATTCTGTTTCTAGTTGAATGCTCATAAAATTTTGAAGTGCCCTCTTAACTTATTCAGTTGCTATTGTGATAAAATATAGTCACACTACAGGTGACAACCCTAAATATCTGGGTCATGTTATTTCTTGGTGTGATATAAATATATCCAAATGGAAAGCAGTTGGCCTAAAATTCAGGTATCCCATGAATCTCTGATGTTGTTATCAATGATTTCACTGCCTCAGAAACAGCACCGCTGGGCAATAGCAATGTTCATGGAAAGATCCTGAGTTGCAAATGTGGGTGTGGCTCCCCTGGATTCAAAGAGGAATGCTCTACATAGCTGTAGTAATTCCCTCACCTTGTAGCTCTGCCACCAAGTGATTCCTCACAGGACACTTTCTGTTCAGTTCGAGGGCATGGGTCTAGCTCTGATATGGGTTGACTAATTTGAGACATCTGAAGGTAGGTTGTTGAACTCTATTGAAAAGAAAACAAAACTCAGTGGTATTAAAACTAAAACGGAAAAAGGTGAAGAAAAGTCATAGCAGGTTCTACCATCAAACTCAAAAGTGAAATTCAGTTTCAGGGGTGACACACATCCGTCTCCTAAAAATTCTTACCCAACTCTTACAGCTGGTCTATTGTTTGCTTAAACACTTTGTGGAGCATGGCAACAGAAACTCCTTGGGCCATCTTGTTGTATCTGAGGCAATATAAACTTAGTCACTTAATGCAACTGACCTGGCTAAAGTGGGCATTCAATACGGAATAAATGTCAATCAGCATATAAAATACATGTCAGAAAATACGTGCATGGAAACTGATGCTCAGAAATAATTTAATAGTGAACAAGGGCTGTGCCCGTCTGCCTACTTCGGTTTCTATTCGAAGTTCCCTTCATAACATTGCATACTTAGACAAGGGAAGGCGTTTGCAGCTGTGTTGGAACAATTTCCTTTTAGTCATCATTTAAGAATATTAAAGTGATTAATAAAGAGGCCAACTGGGGCAACTTTTTGATACTTTTAACATTTCACAAACCTGAAACTTGTTGATGCAATTTTTTTTTTTTTTTATTCCTCTCCACAAAAGCTAAGTGGCTCTTGCAAAAATATGGAGTTTAAGAATAACGCAGCTTATCTCGGTAACAGGAATTTACCTAGTGATTGAATAGTCTGGTTCCAAACCACCCAGTTCATTGTTTTTTTTTTTTTTTTTTTTTTTTTACCCAGAGTGTGAAAGAAAAATCTCCTTTGTGCCAGCCTTACATCATATAAAACCCTAACAACGAGCTGAGTGTGACTTAAGAGCCATAATGCATTTTTCACGAAGGTAAGGAAAAGCAGATTAATTTGTGTTTGGAGAGCCTACTTCTCTACAGCCAAAAATATTTGTTCTGTTAACTGTGCTTTGCTGATACACTACAATACTTCTGAGGCCTAGTGATGGCATTGTTTTTTGTACTCTCATGCCTTTATAGATGGCCCATTTATGAATTATTTAAACAGCTATTCTCAAAGGGAAAGATTGACTTGGTGCTAAAACTTTTTTTTTTTCCCCTTTTGGTAATTACAATATTTAAAGATAAAACTAAGAAGCTATTCCAGGCATAATGATTTCTTCAGAAACATTTATATTGTGGAAAGCTGCTCTTTCATACCCAAGTAATGTCCAGTTGCTGCTACTGTATGAGAACTTTGTAGAAAGAAAATTCCAACTGTATATAATATGGTATTTGTTTGATTAGCAATATTGTGAATTGAGCTGGTTTGATGATCTTGTTGAAAAAGATAATTAATTGACTTGAGTAGAATTCTGTGGTGAAGGATTTGGAAATAATAAAAAGGACCTTTTATAAGAAATTTCAGTCACAGAAACTCATTATGGTGAGGTCTGCTCTGAAGGATAGGAGAAGACTGCACAGTTTTATCCTTACACTCCTCCTAGCTGATTTTTTTTTTTTCTGCAGTGATTCCCACCTTTGTCTGCACATTGTAATCACCTGGAACATTTCAAAAGTATGAAAGTACATGTGCCTGTGTCCCATCTCAGCATTTCTAAGCTATTGGCCTGTGGTAGAGTCCAGGCATAGAGATTTTTCAAAGTACGTGAGGTAATTCTAATACCCAGCTGCCTTAGTTATCTAGTGCTGCTGTAACAGAAATGCCACTAAAGGATGGCTTTAACAAACAGAAATTCTTTTTTTCACAGTTTAGGAGGTTAGAAGTCCAAATTCAGGGTGCCGGCTCTAGGAGAAGTCTTTTTCTCCCTGTGGGCTTCTGAGGACAGTCCGGGTCTCTTCTGAAACTTCTGCTCCTGGGCAATCTTCTTGTGGCTTGACATTTCTCGTTCTCCATCTCAGCTTCTCTAGCTTGCTTGCTTAATCTACTTTGTATCTCCAAAGAGATTGACTCAAAATATACCCTAAACCTGACTAATGAAGATAATAAACACAACATATTCACAAATGGGATTATAACCACAAGCAGAGGATAGGATTTACAATACGTATTTTGAGGGGATGAAACGATGAAGGAGCTAGGTATCATCAGTCAGAACAAGGCCAAAGGTTGACTGTGGAACAGACCATCAATTGCTCATACAAAAGTTCAAACTGAAGCTGAAGAAAATCAAAATAAGTCCACGGGAGCTGAAGTACAACCTTAAGTATATCCCACCTGAATTTAGAGACCATCTCAACAGTAGATTTGATGCATTGAACACTAATAACCAAAGATATAATGAGTTGTGGAATGACATCAAGGACACCATACATGAAGAAAGAAAAATGTCATTAAAAATCAGGAAAGAAAGAAAAGATCAAAATTGATGACTCTGAAGCTAGCTTTTCAAGGTTGAGTAGCTAAAGCAAAAGGAAAAGGTGATAAAGTAAAAAAGTTGAACAAAAGATTTCAAAGGTCAACTCGAGAAGACAAAGTCAAGTATTGTAACGAAATGTCCAAAGACCTGAATTTAGAAAACCAAAAGGGAAGAACATGCTGGACATTTCTCAAGCTGAAAGAACTGAAGAGAAAATTCATGCAATGCTGAAGGATCCTATGGGCAAAATATTGAATGATGTAGGAAGCATCAATAGAAGATGGAAGGAATATGCAGAGCCACTGTATCAAAAATAATGGTCAACCTTCAGCCATTTAAGGAGGTAGCATACGATCAAGAACTGATGACGCTGAAGGGAAAAGTCCAAACTGCACTGAAGGCAATGGCGCAAAAAAAAAAAAAAAACTCCAGAAACTTATGGAATACCAATTAAAATGTTTCAACAAATGGGCATAATGCTGGTAGCACTCACTCATCTATGCCAAGAAATTTGAAAGACAGCTACCAAAGTAACCTACTAGAAGAGATCCATATTTGTGCCCATTCCAAAGAAAGTTTATTCAATAGGATGTGGGAATTATTGAACAATATTGTTAATATCAAACTCAAGAAAAATTTTGCTGGAGATAATGCAAAAATAGTTTCAGCAGTCCTTTGATGAGGAATTGCCAGAAATTCGAGCCGGCTTCAGAAGAGGACTTGTAATGAGGGATATCATTGCTGTTGTCAGTTGGATCTTGGCTGAAAGAAGAGAACACCAAAAAGATGTTTAGCTGTGTTTTACTGGCTACGCAAAGGCATTTGACTGTGTGGATCACAACAAATTATGGACAATATTGGGAAGAATGAGAATTCCAGAGCACTTAGCTGTAATAACGAGGAACCTGTACTTAAACCAAGAGGCAGCCCTTCAAACGGAACGAAGGGATGCTGAGTGGTTTAAAATAAGCATAGGTGTGTGTCAGGACTGTACCTTTTCACCATACTTATCAATTTTTTTTTATCAATATATATACTGAGCAAATAAATAGTCTGAGAAATTGAACTATATGAAGATGTGGCATCAGGATTGGAGGAAGACAAATTAACAGCAAATGACATAACTTTCCTTGTTGAAAGTTAAGGGAACCTGAAGCACTTACTGATGAAGATCGAAGACTGTAGCCTTCAGTATGGATTACACCTCAACATAAAGAAAACAAAAATCCTCACAACTGGAACAATAAGCAACATCATGATAAACAAAGAAAATCCTGAAGTCGAAAAGGACCTCATTTTACTTGGATCCACAATCGACATATATGGATGCAGCAGCCAAGAAATCAAGCAACATATTGCACTGGACAAACCTGCTGTAAAAGTACTAAAAATCAAATATGTCATTTTGAGGGTCAAGGTGCAACTGACCCGGGTCATGGTATTTTCAATCACCTCATATGCTCGAGAAGTCTGGACAATGAATAAAGAAGATTGAAGAAGTATTGATGCCTTTGATTTATAGTGTTGACAAAAAATAGTAAATACACCATAGACTGCCAAAAGAGGGAACAAGTCTGTCTTGGAAGAGGTACAGCCAGACTGCTTCTAAGAGGCAAGAATGGTGAGACTTCCTCTCATGTACTTTTGACATGTTATCAGGAGGGACCTGTCCCTGGAAGGGGATATCATGGAGGGTCAGCAAAAAAGAGGAAGACCATCAAAGTGATGGATTGACACAGTGGCTGCAACAATGGGCTCAAGCATAGCAATGATAGTGTGGATGGCGCAGGACCAGGCAGTGTTTCCTTTTGTTGTACATAGGATTGCATTGAATTGGAACCCACTAGAGGGCAGTTGAAAACCCTGGTGGCTTAGTGGTTAAGTGCTATGGCTCTTAACTAAGAGGTTGGCATGTTCTAATCCCCCAGGCGCTCCTTGGAAACTCTAGGGGGCAGTTCTACTCTGTCCTGTAGGGTCGCTATGAGTCGGAATCGACTTGACGGCAGTGGGTGGGTAGATGGCAGCTAGCAACAACAACAATGGTTTTAAAGACCCTAAACACAAACCCTTGCGACACTGGGCCAGGGGTGAAATACAGGCAAATGAGGCAGGGGTCATGGCTCTAGGCCTGGGCTCTTGCCTTTTGCTTGGTTGGTTGACTTGTTGCAGGGAGGGTCTGGGGGGGGAGTGGGCTGCTCCTACTCCTCTGGAGGCAGGAAGAGCTGGAGGGGCTGGGCGTGCTCAGCTCCCTTCTAGCTTGCTTCCTAGGGCTCTGCTTCCTCAAGGATGGCCCCAAGCAGCCGCAGTCTTGCTTCTGAATATTTAGCAGCTTGTTAGTTCATCCCTAAAGTCAAACTTCTCTGCCTTCCAGGGGAAGTCAGCTGGCTGCCCACACCCCCGGAGTGGGCACCACAACGGCCACACTAGGCCACTCCTCCTTGGAATTGGAGTCTACTCACATTCAGACAGCTCTCCTGGTGAAGCGTTTAAGAGCTGGCTGTTAAGCAAAAGGTGGGCAATTCAAATCCACCAGCCACTCCTTGGAAACCCTTAGGGTTGCTATGCGTCAGAGTTGACCCCACTGCAACAGATTTGGTTTGGTTTTGGGACATTCAGACAGGGAGGGAGGAAGAAGGCGGAGGGCAGGGGTGAGGGGACTGGAACAGCAGAGACTCAAGCAAATGTTTCCTGAAAGTCCACAACCCTCTGTGCTAGGATGGGTCTCGCCTCCCCCGCAAGGGACCCAGTGCGTGGCTTGTCTTGGCCTTAGGCTTCTTGAACCTCATCGTGCCCCCAGCTTCTCTCCTCACCCTTGCCTGTCTATACTCGTCCCTGTGGTTCCCAATTCCCAGAGGGGCTCCAGCCCTCTCCAAGGCCCATGCTGACCCCCTAACTGCGCGAGCATACACAGTGCAAGCGGAGGCTATCCAGGCCAGCTGCAGAGGTTCCGGTCACTGCAGGATTTGCCCTGGTTAAACCCTTCCATGTCCGTTAGGACGCTGATCGCTGGCGGCCCGCCGGGGGCGCAGGCTGACGGCAAAGCCTGCAACCTCTGTCTATGAGAAGCGGACCCCTGAAGCCCGGATCACAGTTTATGCAGACGCAGCTACCTTACCCAGCTTAGGAACTCCTACGTCGCTCCGTGACCTCCCACCAGCCCTAGACAGGGCCCTGAAGGTCCCATCCTACCGTCTTCGCCTGCGAAGTTCCTCCCTAGGAGATAGCAGCGCTTTAATCTCTGTGCTGCAGAGCTCTTGCCATCGGGTCTATGGGAGATGCTGGAGCCTCCCTCCCTATTGAATACTTTTTTGAGCAATCAGGTGGAAATCAATGAACAAAGACACATAGAGGCTAGAAGGATGACCGAAGTGGGATCTCATAAGATTTTAATATAATAGGCCTTACAGGGGTTGGTTCCTAACTATGGGTTCTATGTAAGAGTATTTAAGTCAGGCGTTAGTAACCCGGGGACTGCCTATATACGATATGGTGCTCTACACAATGTCCAAATCACACAATACCCTTTTTCACAGAAGGTATCATCACTTATCAAGGATGTTAAGTGACACATGACCGTATATATAATTCAGACTCCATATGTGCATGTGTATGTGTGTGCATACATATTTGCACACAACTTAGGGGGAAAATATAAGGAAAGCAACTTAGACAAGAGACCCTCATTCTTTATAGCTGCTTCAATCCCCACAACTCTGAGAAGAATCAAGGCTGCTCTGTCTCTACAAAGTATTTATTGCAGAAGGATGCACACCTGATGGATTGAGTGGGGATAAAATCTAACCTGCACTCACCTCTTCAGGCTACAAGCCAATACAGGATATTTCCACCCTGAGGAAGGGTGGTCTTTTCCTAATTTATACAAAGTGCTGCACAGGACAGTGACAGATCTGGAAGAAATGGAAGGCTTAGGGTATAGATTAGATTATCAGGATATCCGAAAAGAGGTGATCTTGCACTGAACTGTATGCCTTGGGCTCAGAGGAAAGGGAAAAGCCTCAAAGTGAATAGCAGATCCAGTGGATCTAGCCTTCCTTGTGCACCCAAGTGTAGGCACCACATCCACTCAGCAGCCATACGCAGGGTGGTGGATGAGGGAGTCATTGTACCATATCCTTCATCTCTAGTGCTCTAGAGTGGTTCCTTCACTATACTCCTTAGCAGTAGTTGTTTTTCAAGTGTGTAACACATCTACATTGATATTATCACATACGTAAACTAAATCATGGATTTTTTGGCCAGCTACGGTGGGGGTGGAGGTAGTCATGCATATGGTAGACATCTATGAAATGACCCAAAACAAATAAACACAAAGAATCCCCAGGGTCAGTGGCTTTAGATCTTGTTATCACTCATCTAAAGAGCATCTATCATTCTTGGCTGAACTCCAGAGGTGAGGTAGGACTGGCAAAAACCGTGCGGCAATGACAAGAAGAGAAAAGGGCTCAAGAAAACTTGCAGAGTCTTCCAAGAAAGTGCAAGCCTGGGCATGAGCTTGCTATAAGGGATACCTCTATAATAATTAACATGTTATAGATGGGTAATAAATTCCGTGTTTAATGGACAGGTGTTTGAGATATCTATTTGTGCTTTGGGTAAATTCATAAAGAAGAAAAGTGATCTTATAGGGTCTTGATAGTAGGATTAGGTTCAATACATAAAATGCTGTTAACCACTCCAGCTGCTTTTGCTCCAACTCATAGTGACCCGTTGTGTGTCAGAGTGGACCTGTACTCCGTAGGGTTTTCAATGGCTGATTTTTTAGAAATAGATGGCCAGACCTTTCTCCCAAGGCACCTCTGGGTGAACTCTTCCCTCTAACGTTTCCATTAGCAGCTGAGCATGCTAACTGTTTGTACCCCTCAGGGGTTCCTAGAATGCTGTAGGAACCATAAACATACATACACAGGCAAACATGCACATGCACACACAGACACACATATACAGAAACACACACTACACATACACAAACTCACAAAACTAGCATACCTTTATTTTATTAGAATTCCTGGATGATCCAATCAGGTTATAGATTACAAACATGAGTCTAGAATCAAATTAAAAAAAAAAAAACAACTGTGTATGATCTCGAGTAATTTGCTTCTTATGCTCTTGTTTCTTAAATAGATACGAAGACAAGAGTACCTACTGAATATGATTGTTGTAAGGATTTTAGAAATGTGCAGTTAAGACTTTTGTTGAAGAATGTTGTTGAAAAGAGCTAATTAATTGACTTGTGTAGAACTCTGTAGTTAGAATTTTTTGAAATAATAAAATAGATCTCTGTTATTAATAATTTGAGTCTCATAAACTCATTATGATGAGTGTTGAATGAGATAATTGGGTAAAGATCTGATCTCAGAGCTTGGCATATTATAAATATTTAACCAGAATTAGTTATTGTACTTTTTATTAATCAGTTCTCAATCTAAGCTTATCAAAATAACAAACTCTATCTGCACATTAACGCTCTGCCATCATGTAAAATGCCCCAGAATTGTCTGCATTATAAAGTAGTCTTTTCCACAGAGGAGCTCTTCCTATTTAAACTTTATCAGTTAAAATAAAATCATAAGTTTAGGGAGGAACTGGTTTCTACGATATTGGCAGGAAGCCTGGAATTAAAAAAAAAAAAAAATTCTAATCAACCCTTCAATCATCTGAACCACCCCAAGGGCTGCCAAATCTCTTATTAGTTACCATAGAGACCCATACAGACATTCATAAATTAAAAACAAAAAAAAAAACTTTGCTCAACAAAAATAGGGGACGTGACGCTCCTGTTTCAATTCTTGAATTACATTTAGTTCGGCCAGAAAATGAATATGAAAGTGATTTAAACTTACAGGGGATTCGGCAAATTTTAACTATAAAGCAAATTTTGGTCCTTGAAATACAGTATGTTGAATAAGTAGGCCTCATTGGGGAGGAACCACAAACTGTATTTCTTCTCAAATAATTGAATCTGCATAGTTCTTCTTTATAGGATTAATTCTCTCTTACCCTTTTGGATATAATCAAGAGATATTTCTGGATGTTCTCAGATAATAAAGTACACTTCATTGACTTTAATCTCCCAACAAGGCTCATTTTGTAGTATGGTTATGTTAATACATTTTGTAGTCTAAAGTAGTCAAAACCCTGTACTTCCTTTACAGGAAAATCCCCTGGTCTCTACCAGGAGATTGTGTGTGTGTGTGTGTGTGTGTGTGTGTGTGTGTGTGTGTATTGAGGGGCTACCTGAGATAAAAAATAAAATTACTCAATGTTTCTGCAAATTCTTATCTCCTCCACCGCTTCATTTTATCCCCTTTCATACTCTCAAAAAGTTAAGGGATTAATAGCCAAGAGCCACCAAGAAGTTTTGCCCCTCTCCTTTGCATAGGTGTTGCCAAACATCATTTTGGAATTTGGGAGAAGCTGGTGTTCTTTGTCTTGGAGCCTTAGTTGAAAGGTTGTCCTTTTTTGGTGCTCTGTCATGTAGACTTGAATGCTGTGAGGTGTATATGTCTTCTTAGATAAAACAAGAGCCGAATGTTTTAATACCATTCTTCCAGTTCTTGAACTACTGGGTTATCAGTTTGGCTACACTAAATTTTGTCTGAATATTTTCTAATTAGTAAAACATATATTTAATACAATGAAGTCATTCTTTACCCTGAGACAGTAAAGTAAAATGTTATCTGAAAAAATATTAATATAGCTTCCCCAAGTCACTAAGTGCTGTCTGTACTTTAAATCTTTCTCATCCCCGTTTTCTTTCTCCTTCCTCAGCAAGAGTGATAAGAACAATTAATAACTGAAGACTTTCTGTGTCTCAGGCAAGTGTCATGGTTGACTACAGTATCTTTATGAGCTTTTGTGCAAGCATAACACTCGGCCACACTAAATATCCCGTTCTCATATTTATCCAGAGAGTAAAGCATAAGAATCAAACATTCTAAGCTCAGCCAATGCCTCAGAAAACGCTTTCTTCTGAAGCCATTCTGTCAGCGGGAGCATTTATCAGTTTCCATTTCCTGAAAGAACTCTGAAACAACCTTGTAACGTTGCCATGGGTAATTCTTAATATTTTCAAGAAGAGGGGAAAGGCATTTTGTGCATGTAAGAATGCGAAAAATGTTTTTTGTTCAACTGAAAATATTGCCTTTTTTCTTTACAAATTGCAACAGCAACACCTCCCACCTGTCAGAGTTCTATCTCTACCAACAAGAGGATTTAGTCACTTTCCCAAGCTTGTGTGGTGGAGTCTCAGGCCCTTCCTCCTACAGTGTACGATGTGCCAGAAAGTACATATGCATGAGGAAGAGACTCATTAACTCTATGGCAAGTCTGTGGCTCAAAGTACCTATTTTGTGGAGCTGCAAAAAGGTTATGCAACTCTCATTTTAATCAACATGCCCAAAATGTTAGACTTGTTTTCTTTTTAAAAGGATGAGGGGAAAAAAAAGCAGAGATAAGTCCTGCTAATAGTGTCAAATACACTTACAGGCAGACATTTGGGAATTTAAAAAAAAAAAAAAAAATCTTATGTGCACATTTTAAAGGACTTAAAGCTTTTCAAATAAATGTATGCACCATTAGCATTCACTCAGCTATAAAGGCTTTGATCTTCCTTTAAAAGAAGCTAAGGAAAAAAGAGGGGAGGAAAAGAAAGAAGTGAGAAAGCGAAGCTGTCAGCCAGTTGAATGCTGCCAATTACTACACCACTTATAAAGAGCTAATTAAACTCAATTGCTCCCAAGAAGAATCATTTTTATTCCTTTTGTGTTCTCTTTTTTATTTGTACTGTAAAAGAACTTGATTATTGATAAGACCTATGTTGCAAGCCGAAATGGAAATGTCTTTCTACAAAAATGGTAACATTCCTTTAGTACATTTGAGTCCAGGCTATATGGTATTTCTAGTTTAGAAACTGAATTCTCATGACTTTAGCTTTAAATTCAGTTTCAACTCTATATAACTCTGTACTCAAACCAGGACAGAAATACAATGTAATTATTAGTATTTCCAGTCAATAGATAATTGGTTTCCAGCCATACACTCAAGGCCTGTAATCATTCTAAATAAATGTTTTCATTTATCTAATCTTACAGCCTTCAATTAGTCATCAAGCCTAGTTTATAGCTACCTAAATATCTCTAAAAGTGTTTTCTTGCTTTCTGTGGCCATTCCCTGTTGAGTTCCTCATTCTTTATATTGAGTATTACTGAAATTTTTTCCTAAAGTACTGGTGCCCTCCTCCATGTTGAAGACCCTCTCCAACAAATCTTTTTCTCATTGGAACCTAAATAAGGGCTCTTTAAAACCATGTTAATTGGATGTACAAAATAAAACGTATATACAGAGAAAAAAAAAAAAAAAGCAAACCGAAATTGTGTGGTTTCATGAATTAGGTCACAAAGTGAACATCTATGGAAATACCACCCAGATCAAGAAACAGAAATGTCCAGAACCTAGAATTTCCCCTCACATTACCCCATAAACATAGTGCCAGACGAAATATCTTGCTCATATTCTATTGCATCATCTGTCCTTTTCTTATTGATTGTTGGAGTTCTTTACATATTATGCACATGCATTGTTCCTATATATTAAAGATGTTTTCTATCTCTCCTTAGCTTGCCTTTTCATTCTTGCTATGCTCTCTTTTAATGAACAGAATTTTAAAATTTTAGTAAAGTTCAGTATATTGGCCTGTTCTTTGATGATTGCTCTTTGTATCCTGTCCTAGATAGCCTTCCCTACTCCGATAGCATGAAGATGTTTTTCTATACTACATTCTAGTAACAATATTAATTTTTCACAATTCAATATACAATCTACTTGTAAATTTTTTTGTGTGTGTATCATATGGGATAGTGGTCAGGCCCTCCGCATATGGATTTCTAATTGCCCCAGAATCATTTATTGAAAAAAACAGCCTTTCCCCACTGCTGTGCTGTCAACTTTATCATACTCATGCCTTTATATCTGTGCCTATATGTGTCACTGTTGCCATCGAGCCAGCTGAGTAACGGCAACCTTACATATAACAATAATACATTGCCTGTGGTACACTACCTTCAAGATATTTAATTTGTTTAGGCCTATTTTTTCTGCTATTTTGCCCATACATCTCATTGAGGATTTTCTTCATTTTCAGTGATCTTGTACTTTACCAAATATGATGTCCTCTTCTAGCAATTTTTCTAGTGCCTGGTGGATTTGAACTGCCTGCCTTTTGGTTAGCAGCCATAGCTCTTGACCACTACGCCACCAGGGTTTCCAAATATAGATGAGGGGGCACCCAGATTTGAACCAGGAACCTCTTGATCTGCAGTAAAATGCTCTACCACTGAGCTATACCCACATATATATGGTGGGGGGTCTGGTGGCCAGTGTTTAAGAGCTACAGATGCTAACCAAAAGGTCAACAGTTTGAATTCACCAGCCACTCCTTGGAAATCTTATGGGGCAGTTCTACTCTATCCCACAGGATCAGTATGAGTCGGAATCAACTAGATGGCAACGGTTGTTTGTTGTTTGTGAGAGAGAGAGAGAGATTTATACCAAGGAAATGGCTCACACAGTTGTAGAGGCTGAGAAGTCCCAAGTCCATGGATCTGACTGGAAGCTTCTTCCAACTCACTTAGCTGCCAGGGCTGGTGAACTCAAGATCAGCAATTCAGGCAGTAGGCCTCTGGCTCACAGGCTGTGGAAGTGGACACATTCTAAGATCAGCAGGTAAGCTACTACCTCAAGTTCCAAGAACTGGAGTCAGAAGAAGAGCCAGTTTCAGGATCCAGAGCAAGCAAAAGTCAGCAAACTTTGCCAGAAAGTCAGCCTATATTGGATGCAGGCAACACCCTCAAGGAAACTCCCATTTAAATGATTGGCTGCTCATAGCAGATCTCAACATGGAGGTGATTACGTTATGTCAGATCTCATCATGGAGGTGATTACATCATTACATAGCTGTCAAGTTACAGCATAACTGCCAACCACTGAGAACAATGGCCTAGCCAAGTGGACACACAGCCTTAACCATCACAGTAAGCAAGACCAACTCTGGCTGTCCTTGCTTCTAAGAGGCATTTCAGTAGTATTTATATACTGTTGGATTGTCTATTCCTAAATCACTTTACAAGGTCTTGACTACCCTAACTTCATATTAAGTCTTAAAATCCATTAGAGTAAGTCTGTGCAAGTTGTTTTTCTTCAATATTTTGTTGAATATTCTCAGTCCTTTGCTATTTGCACATCGATTTGAGATCAACTTATCATGTTTTGATTATACATCCAATGGGAAGAGTGACACATTTACACTAGTCTTTTTTTTTTGAACAGTGAACATATTATATTCCTTCATTTATTTGGGTCTTTCAAAATTCCTATTAGTAATATTTTTAAAATTTGGGGGGAAATACCTTCCTTATCTTTCACTAAATTAATTCCCACTTATTTGAAGTATTTCAAAATCATTGTATAAGATATACATATTTAATTATCCAAATGATTATGAATTTTATATGGAAATACAATTAAAAACTAGTTGCTATCAAGTTAATTGTGACTCAATGCAACCTCAGGTGTGTCAGAGTAGAACTGTGATCCACGGGGTTTTCAGTGGCTGATTTTTAGGAAATAGGTCAACACACCTTTCCTTGGAGGTGCATCTGAGTGGATTCCAACCACCAGCCTTGCAGTTGGCAGCTGCTTGTGTAATACTTTATATTACCGAGGGACTCCAGAAATACAATAGCCCGTTTATATTGAGCTGCATCTAGCCACTTATGCAAACACAATATTAATTGCAATTATCTATTTGTAGACTCTTGAATTTTCAAAGTACATATTTTTAAAATCTGCAAATAATTTATTCCTTCCTTTCAATCTTATATGTTTTATTTTTCTTGTCATACTGCAATGGCAATAACATCCATTACACTTAGAAGTAGGGCAAGAGGTAATGGTGCACATCCTTGTCTTTTTTTTGCTATCAGAGGAAAATTTTTCACTATTAAATGTGATGCTTGTAAAATTTTGTAGACACTCTTTGTCATAATAAAGATGTCCTTGTCTATTCCTTGTTTTGTAATTTTTTATTTTTATAATTTTTATTGTTTTAAGTGAAAGTTTAAAAATCAAGTCAGTCTCTCACACAAAAAATTATACACCTTGCTACATACTTCCAGTTACTCTCCCCTTAATGAGACAGCCTGCTCTCTCCCTCCACTCTCTGTACACTCTTATCTCCCCTCCAGGCAGATGCTAACATAGTCTCAGGTGTCCACCTAATCCAAGAAGCTCACTCCTTACCAGCATCCCTCTCCAATCCATTGTTCAGTCCAATCCCTGTCTGAAGACTTGGCTTTGGGAAAGGTTCCTGTCTTGGGCCAACAGAAGGTCTGGGGGCCATGACCACCAGGGTCCTTCTAGTCTCAGTCAGACCAGTAAGTCAGGTCTTTTTACGAGAATTTGGGGTCTGCATCCCACTGTTCTCCTGCTCCTGCAGGGGTTCTCTGTCAGGGCAGTCATACTTTGTAGCCAGGCACCATCTAGTTCTTCTGGTCTCAGGCTGATGTAGTCTCTGGTTCATGTGGCCCTTTCTGTCTCTTGGGCTCGTAATTACCTTGTGTCCTTGGTGTTCTTCATTCTTCTTTGATCCAGGTGGGTCAAGACCAGTTGATGCATCCTAGATGGCCGCTTGCTAGTATTTAAGACCCCAGACAGCACTTTCAAAGTGAGATGCAGAAAGTTTTCTTAATAGATTTTATTATGCCAATTGACTTAGATGTCCCCTGAAACCATGGTCCCCAAACCCCTGCCCCTGCTACACTGGCCTTTGAAGCATTCAGTTTATTCAGGAAACTTCTTTGCTTTTGGTTTAGTCCAGTTGTGCTGACCTCTCCTGTATTGTGTGTTGTCTTTCCCTTCACCTAAATTAGTTGTTATATACTATCTAATTAGTGAATACCGCTCTCCCACCCGCCCCCCTCTCGTAACCACAAAAGAATGTTTTCTTCTCAGTTTAAACTATTTCTCGAGTTCTTTAAATAGTGGTCTTATACAATATTTGGCCTTTTGGGACTGACTAATTTCACTCAGCATAATGCCTTCCAGGTTCCTCCACGTTATGTAATGTTTCACAGATTCCTCACTGTTCTTTATTGATGCGTAGTATTCCATTGTGTGAATATACCATGATTTTGACCCTTCCTTCTTATTGGATGTGTGTATTTATTGGTATAAATTGACCTCTGAGCACTGCTTTTGCTGTGTTCCAAAGTTTCTGATAGGAAGTGTTTTCATTCTCATTGGATTCTCTGAATTTCTTTATTCCATCCTTAATGTCTTCTGTGATCCAGTCTTTTTTGAGCAGGGTATTGTTCAGTTTCCAAGGGTTTGATTTCTTTTCTCTGCTTTTCCTGTTATTGAGTTCCACTTTTATGGCCTTATGATCAGAGAAGATGCTTCATAATATTTCAATATTTTGGATTCTGCTAAGGCTTGTTTTATGACCTAATATGTGGCCTATTCTAGAGAATGTTCCATGTGCACTAGAAAAGAAAGTATACTTGGTTACTGTTGGGTGGAGTGTTCTGTATATGTTTATGAGGTTGAGTTGGTTGATTGTGGTATTTAGATCTTCTGTGTCTTTATTGAGCTTTTTTGGATGTCCTATCCTTCACCGAAAGTGGTGTGATGAACTCTCCTACTATTATTGTGGAGCTGTCTATCTCAATTTTCAATGCTGATAGAGTTTGTTTTATGTATCTTGCAGCCCTGTCATTGAGTGCATAAATATTTAATATGGTTTTATCTTCTTGGTATGTTGTCCCTTTAATCATTATATAGCATCCTTCCTTTTCCTTTCTGATGGATTTAACTTTCAAGTCTATTTTGTCAGAAATTAATATTGCCACTCCTGCTCTTTTTTGATTGTTGTTTGCTTGATATATTTTTTTTCCATCCTTTGAGTTTTAGTTTGTTTGTGCCTCTATGTCTAAGGTGTGTTTCTTGTAGGCAGCGTATAGACAGATCATGTTTTTAATCCATTCTGCCACTCTGTCTCTTTATTGGTGCATTTAGTCCATTTACATTCAGGGTAATTATGTACAGGTATGAATTTAGTGCTATCATTTTGATGTCTTTTTTTTATGTGTTGTTGACTGTTTCTTTTTCCCACTTAATTTTATGTGCTGAGTAGGTTTTCTTTATATATCGTCCTTTCCTCATATTTGTTGTTGTTGATTTTGTTTCTGCTGAGCCTCTAATTTTTTCTTGTATTTTATTTTGACGAGTAGGATAGTTTGTCTCCTTTGTGGTTACCTTATTATTTACCCCTATTTTTCTAAATTTAAACCTTACTTTTATTTCTTTGTATCACCTTATCTTCCTCTCCATATGGAAGGTGTATGATTACATTTCTTAAGTTCCTCTTTATTATTTTAATGTTGTCTTCTTTTATATAATAACATCGCTGTTAACCCTGTTTTAATTTTTGTATTTTTTTAAATCAAGAACAGTTGTTGATCTTATCAAATGCTTTTTTTTTTTTTAATCTATTTAGATGATTTTCTCCTCTGTTAATATGGTAAATTTTTTCATTTTCAAACATTAAACCAGACTTATCTTTGTGAAATAAACTCCATGAGTTCACAAAACAGAATTCTTTTTTTCATATTTAGTTGATTTGATTTGTTAATATATTTGTTTATGATGTTTGCCTCTAATTAATGGATAGATTGATGTGTAAGGGTTCTTTTCTTTGTAATGTCTCTCCGGTTTTGGTATCAGGGTCTGTTTTCATAAAAACCATTTGGGGAGTAACCTCTTTTTTTCGATTTGTGTAAAGCTGGCGTTATTTCCTTTTCTTTTATTTTTAGTAGATATTGATGGTGAAGTAATATAAACACAGGGTTTCCTGTGTAGAAGTTATTAATAATGATTACAAATACTTTCATTTCTATTTTGTTAGAGCAATATTGGTTAGTTTCATTTTTCAGAATTTTTCAATTTCATGTGAATTTGAAAATTAATTTTTTTATTGATAGTACTATTTTGATAAGATTAGGGGTTCCTGGGTGGTGTAAATGGTTAGGCACTTAGCTATTAACCAAAAGTTTGGCAATTTGAGTCCACCCAGGGGTGCCTCGGAAGAAAGGCGTGGTGATATACTTCTGAAAAATCAGCCATTGACAACCTTATGGAGCATAGTTCTGCTCTGACACACATGGGATTGCTGTGAGTCAGAACTGACTCAATAGAAATGGGAATTACATATTATATTTAATGTTTACGTATATTAGATATAATATCATAATTATAATGACACATTCATATTCTGTTATCTGCAGATTTTGTAGTGCTGCCCCTTCTTCTTTACTGATGTTGGCTCTTTGTGCCTTTCCCTTTTAATTATTGTGACAGTTTCTCAAGGATTTAGCCAGTTGTGAAGTCTTTTCATAGAAACAACTTTTCATTGCCTTTGTTGATTGTTTTGTATTTCACTAATTCCTGCTTTATATTTATTATCTTCTTTCTTTTACTTTTTGTGGATTTGAATTGCTGTTTGTTGGTTTGCTTTTTTCTAAATTTTAAATGGATATTTAGATTATTAATTTTTAAGTTTCCTTTTTTCTAATATATGTGTTTAAGTTGATAGTTCTCTTTCAGTATTCCCAAAGTGTTTGTGAACTTTAAGAGAGGGCAGAAGAAAGTACACAGGGGAGAAAACAAAAACAAAAGCCTAGGGAGACAAAAGTATTCCAAATATAGAACAAAGGTAAACTATGAATAACACATGCCTATTTGAGCGAACTAAGAGAAAGGGAATGAGTCAAAAGATAGTATTCTATGTTTTATTAATTATTACTTATTTAGGGATAATTTCTAATATTTATGATTTTTTTCTTTGACCCTTGAGTTATTTAGGAATGTTGTGTTTTACTTAAGGACATATTTTATTTTGTAGTTAGCTTTTTTAAATTTCTTTCCGGCTTCATTACACTGTGGCCAAATAAGTTTTCGTTTGATAACAATTTTTTAAGATTTATTGAAAAGAGTTTATGGCCTGACATATTTTCATTGTTTTCTGTGTTCCACGTATGCATGATAATAATATGCATGTTGCAGTTTGGGGGAACAAAGTTCCTTGTATATGCATTATTTCAAGATTGCAATCACGTTTTCCAAATATACTATTTCTTAATGCTTCTATGTTTCTACTTATTAAATCTGTTACTGATAAAAGTATCTGGATATCTCTCCAGTTGTGAAGTTGCCCATTTTTCCTTTTTTAGTCCTGTCACATTTTGCTTTACATGTTTTTAAGTCATAAAACCTATTTTCTTTATGTGTTTTGAGTTTAGAATTTTGTGTATGTGTGTGTGTGTTTTTCTCTGGGAGTGAATATTTTTTTCAATACAATGTATCCCTTTTTTTTTTGTTTCTAGTAATGATTTTTACCTGTAAGTCTGTTTGATCTCTTATTCATATAGCTATACCTGCATATTGTTTGTGTGTGTGGTTTTCAATAGTGTATCTTTTTCCATTCTTCAATTTCCTGTCTGTGTCTTTTATTTTACATTCATTGTAGTTGAATTTTGTTTTCTTATCCAATTCAACCATCATTTAATCTCAATGGCAGCATTTATTCTATTTATATGTAGTAACTAATATATTTAGATTTCACTATTTTCCTTTTCTTTGTCCTGTTTTTTCTGTGTTTATATTTTCTCCTTTATTGCCTCTTTTTGTGTTGACTACTTATTTTCTCTTAATCCATTTTTTTTGTTTTCTTGGAAGATACTTATGTAGATATATATATATATTTTTTTCCTTTTCTTTTGGAGGTTACCTTAGAGATCGAAATATTATCCTCGACTTATCAAATCTAAATGGTACATTATTTCTGGAAAGTTCTACGTCATTAGAATTTGACAATTTCATTCATTTCTTCAAAATGTATTTACCATTTTATCATTTATTTTAGTTTTGTTGCTGTTGGGTGCCATCAAGTCAATTCCAACTCATAGCGACCCCATGTGACAGAGTAGACTGCCCACAGAGTTTTCTAGGCTGTAATCTTTGCAGAAGCATATTGCCAGGTCTTTCTCCTGTGGAGTGGCTGGGGGGGCTAAACTGCCAACAAGGGCTCCTTATTTTGGTTTTACATATATTTTAAACAACAGAAGTCATTATTATTGTTGTTATATTACAAAGCCAATATTCCACTTCAGTGTGCCCACATGTATATCTCTGCATTGGCTTTTAAATCCCTCTGCATCTCTAAACTTCCTTTTAGGGTAATTTTCTTTCTGCCTGAAATAAAAAAAACAAACAAACAAAAAAATCCCTTTTTATTTATTTGCCTTTGGTGTGGGTCTACTGTCAGCATAGTCTCTCTTTTTGTTTCTTTGAAAATGTCTTTATTATACTGTTTTTTTTTTGGGGGGGTAGTATTTTTCCTGAGCATGAAATTCTAAGGTGAGCAGTTATTTTCCTTTAGCATATTAAACAGATCAGCTCATTGTCTTTGACTTCCATTTTGTTGCTGTTGTTGATAAACTAGCTGCCAGTTTATTTTTCTCTCTTTCAAGACAATATTTTTGAGTCATATCACTCCTAGTAAGATTTTCTTTTACTCATAGTTAATGTCCGTTTCATATACAATCTGACTAGTTGAGTTTCTTTTCTTCTTTCCTTCCTTAGCTTTTTAGGGCTTTTTCAATCTCTTGCATGATGAAGTTCGTCAATTTTGGAAAATTCACAATTATTATTTCTTCAGAAAATTCTTCTCACTCATTCTGTTTTTCATCTTTCACTCAGACAGGTGTTATACTTAGTGTATTTGTTGTGTTTTTACTCTTTGCTCTGTAGTTGGCATACTTTTGTTTTCTTATGCTTTTTTTTCCCTGTGTACTTTCTTCTGACCTCTCCTAAAGTTCATACATATTCTCTTCGTCTCTGTCTATTCTGCTTTGAAACCTATCTGTTGATTTCTTAGTTTCAATTATTAAACTTTATTGTTTTCTTATTTCTGCTTTTTTAAAAATAGTATTTTATTGTGCTTTCAGTGAATGTTTGCACAGCAAGTGGGCTCCCATTGACAATTACTATACACGTTGTTCAGAGACGTTGGCTACACTTTTCATCATGTTTTAACATTCTCATTAATTCCTTTCTGGATGTTTTGCTTTTAGTAACCTGGTTCATCCTTTCATCTTTGCTTTAGAGTAATTGTTGACCATGTGGTCTCAAATGGATTATTTTTTTTAAAGGTGTGCAATACTCAGTGGAATTTTTTTTTTTTTCTTTCATGAGCCAATTTGTTATCTAGGTAAACGGTGCCCTCCAGGGGGTAGTTTTGTTGCAAGGTTTACGAGTATCTCAGGGTGATTATCTCAGGGAGTACTCTAGTCTCAATGAATACAGTAAGCCCGGACTTTCTAAGAATTTGAGTTCAGTTCTACATTATTCAACCCTTGTGTCAGGGTCCATCTATTGTGGTCCTGATCAGAATGGTTGTTAGTGGTAGCCGGACACCATTTACTTCTGGTGTCAAGGTACATGAGGCCATTGTTGGCGTAGACTATTAGTCCTGTAGACTAGTTTCTTCTCTGAGTCTTTGGCTTCCTTCTTTCTCTTTTGCTACAGCCACGATGAGAGCAATAGTTTATCTTAGATAGCAGCTCACAAGCTTTTAAGATCCTAGACACTACTCACCAAATTACAATGTAGATCATAAACTTTATGAAGTGTATCATGTCAATTGACCAAGTTGTTCCATGAGACTATGGTCCTAAGCCTTCAAACCCAGAAGTCCAATTACAAGAGGTGCTTGGTTATGTCTAAGAAGTAACTGTGTCCCCTATATGCTTCATTATACATATGAACATACATGTATGAACACACACATGTATATGCATATACATATGGCTACATGCATATATGCACACATATTTACACACATATACATACCTATACATATATAGGTGGTATAGTGGTTAAAAGCTACAGCTGCGAACCAAAAGGTGAGCAGTTCAAGTCCACCAGGCACTCCTTGGAAACCCTATGGGGCAGTTCTACTCTGTCCTATGTGTTTGCTATGAGTTAGAATCAACTCGATGGCAACAGGTTTTTTTTACACATATATACATACATAACACATACGTAACCAAACATATTTTTTGGCTGTTGTCGCTGTTGCAAAATTATACATTTTCTAGCACTTACCAAAAACCTCCTTTTTTTATTGTGCTTTAAGTGGAAGTTTACAATTCAAGTCAGTTTCTCATACAAAAACTTATACACACATTGTTATGTGACCCTAGTTGCTCTCCCTACAATGTGACAGGACAATCCTTCTCTCCATCCTATATTTCCCGTGTTCATTCAACTCAGTCCTGTCTCCCTCTGCCTTCTCAGCTCACCTCTGGACAGGAGCTGCCCACATAGTCTCCTGTGTCTACTTGAGCTAAGCACACTCCTCACCAGTATCATTTTATGTTTTATAGTCCAGTCTAATCTTTGTCTGAAAAGTTGGCTTCAAGAACGGTTTTAGTTTGGAGCTAACAGAGAGTCTGGGGGCCATATCTTCTGGGGACCCTCCAGTCTCAGTCAGACCATTAGCTCTGGTCTTTTTACTAGAACTTGAGTTCTGCACTCCATTTTTTTCTTGCTCTATCAGGAAATCTATGCTGTGTTCCATGTCAAGGCAGTCATTGGTGGCAGTCAGGCACCATTTAGTTCTTCCAGTCTCAGGCTGATGGAGTCTCTGCCTCATGTGGCCCTTTCAAAAGCCTCCTTTTTGTGTGAGTGTATACTTCTTAGCCCCCTATGTGTCTGTCAGTTTGTCATACTGTGGAGGCTTGCATATTGCTGTAAAGCTGGAAGCTATGCCACCAGTATTCAGATACCAGCAGGGTCACCCATGGAGGACAGGTTTCAGTTGAACTTTCAGACTAAGACAGACTAGGAAGAAGGACCCAACAGTCTACTTCTGAAAAGCATTAGCCAGTGAAGCCTTATGAATCGCAGTGCAACATTGTCTGATATAGTGCTGGAAGATGAGCCCCCCCAGGGTGGAAGGCGCTCAAAAGATGACTGGGGAAGAGTTGCTTCCTCAAAATATAGTCGACCTTAATGACGTGGATCTAGTAAAGCTTTTGGGACCTTCATTTGCTGATGTGGCACTACTTAAAATGAGAAGAAACAGCTGCAAACATCCATTAATAATTGAAACCTGGAATGTACAAAGTATGAAACTAGGAAAATTGGAACTCATCAAAAATGAAATGGAACACATAAACATCGATATCTTAGGCATTAGTGAACTGAAATGGACTGGTATTAGCCATTTTGAATTGGACATACAGTCTACTATGCTGGGAATGACAACTCGAAGAGGAATGGTGTTGCATTCGTCGTCAAAAAGAACATTTCAAGATTTATCCTGAAGTACAAAGCTGTCAGTGATAGGATAACATCCATACACCTACAAGGAAGACCAGTTAATACAACTATTATTCAAATTTACACACCAACCACTAGGGCCAAAGATGAAGAAATGGAAGATTTTCAACAGCTGCTGCAGTTTGAAATTGATCGAACATGCAATCAAGATGCACTGATAATTCCTGGTGGCTGGAATGCAAAAGTTGAAAACGATGAAGGATCAGTAGTTGGAAAATATGGTCTTGGTAATAGAAACAATGCCGGAGATTGAATGATAGAATTTTGCAAAACCAAGGACTTCTTCATTGCAAATACCTTCTTTCACCAACATAAACGGCAACTATACACATGGACCTCACCAGATGGAATGTGCAGAAATCAAATTGACTACATCTGTGGAAAGAGACAACGGAAAAGCTCAATATCATCATTCAGAACAAGGCCAGGGGCCAACTGTGGAATAGACCATCAATTGCTCATTTGAAAGTTCAAACTGAAAATGAAGAAAATCAGAGCAAGTCCACGAGAGCCAAAATATGACTGTGAGTATATCCCACCTGAATTTAGAGACCATCTGAAGAACAGATTTGATGCATTGAACACTAGTGACCGAAAAACAGACGAGTTGTGGAATGACATCAAGGACATCATCCATGAAGAAAGCAAGAGGTCATTGAAAAGACAGGAAAGAAAGAAAAGACCAAGATGGATGTCAGAGGAGACTCTGAAACTTGCTCTTGAGTGTCGAACAGCTAAAGCAAAAGGAAGAATTGATGAAGTATAAGAACCAAACAGAAGATTTCAAAGGGTGGCTCGAGAAGACAAAATAAAGTATTATAATGACACGTGCAAAGAGCTGGAGATAGAAAACCAAAAGGGAAGAACACACTCAGGGTTTCTCAGGCTGAAAGAATTGAAGAAAAAATTCAAGCCTCTAGTTGCAATAATGAAAGATTCCATAGGCAAAATATTAAACGAAGCAGGATGCATCAAAAGAAGATGGAAGGAATACACAGAGTTATTACACCAAAAAGAATTAGTCGATGTTCAACCATTTCAAGAGGTGGCATATGATCAGGAACTGATTGTACTGAAGGAAAAAGTCCAAGCTGCTCTGAAGGCATTGGCAAAAAACCAGGCTCCAGGAATTGATGGAATATCAATTGAAATGTTTCAACAAACAGTGGCAGGGCTGGAGGTGCTCACTCATCTATGCCAAGAAATATGGAAGACAACTTCCTGGCCAACTGACTGGAAGAGATCCATATTTATGCCTATTCCCAAGGAAGGTGATCCAACCAAATGTGGAAAGTATAGAACAATATCATTAATATCACACGCAAGCAAAATTTTGCTGAAGATCATTCCAAAAAGGCTGCAGCAGTGTATCGACAGGGAACTGCCAGAAATTCAGGCTGGTATCAGAAGAGTACGTGGAACCAGGGATATTATCACTGATGTCAGATGGATCCTGGCTGAAAGCAGAGAATACCAGAAGGATGTTTACCTGTGTTTTATTGACTATGCAAAGGCATTCGACTGTGTGGCTCATAACAAACTATGGATAACACTGCAAAGAATGGGAATTCCAGAACACTTAATTGTGCTCATGAGGAACCTTTACATAGATCAAGAGGCAGTTGTTCCAACAGAATAAGGGGATACTGATTGGTTTAAAGTCAGGAAAGGTGTGCGTCAGGGTTATATTCTTTCACCATACCTATTCAATCTGTATGCTGAGCAAATAATACGAGAAGCTGGACTATATGAAGAAGAACGGGGCATCAGGATTAGAGGAAGACTCATTAACAACCTGTGTTATGCAGATGACACAACCTTGCTTGCTGAAAGTGAAGAGGACTTGAAGCACTTACTAATGAAGATCAAACACCACAGCCTTCAGTATGGATTACACCTCAACATAAAGAAAACAAAAATCCTCACAACTGGACCAATGAGCAACATCATGATAAACAGAGAAAAGATTGAAGTTGTCAAAGATTTCATTTTACTTGGATCCACAATCAACAGCCATGGAAGCAGCAGTCAAGAAATCAAAAGATGCATTGCATTGGGTAAATCTGCTGCAAAGGACCTCTTTAAAGTGTTGAAGAGCAAAGATGTCACCTTGAAGAATAAGGTATTCCTGACCCAAGCCATGGTATTTTCAATCGCATCATGTGCATGTGAAAACTGGGCGATGAATAAGGAAGACCGAAGAAGAATTGATGCCTTTGAATTGTGGTGTTGGCAAAGAATATTGAATATACCGTGGACTGCCAAAAGAATGAACAAACCTGTCTTAGAAGAAGTACAACCATAATGCTTCTTAGAAGCAAAGATGGCGAGACTGCGTCTCACATACTTTGGACATGCTATGAGGTGGGATCAGTCCCTGGAGAAGGACATCATGCTTGGCAGAGTACAGGGTCAGCGGAAAAGAGGAAGATCCTCAAAGAGGTGGATTGACACAGTGGCTGCAACAATGAGCTTAAGCGTAGCAACGATCGTAAGGATGGCTCAGGACCGGGCAGTGTTCGTTCTGTTGTACCTACGATCGCTATGAATTGGAACCAACTCTAGGGCATCTAATGACAACAACATACTTCTTAGCAACATCATTTACCCTAGTCAAGCTGTGTCATGTCACCCATGTTCAGTGTTACCTTTTCTAGCACTAAAAATAATAAATGTCTACTACCTAAGGAGTTATTCCTCCTCTCCTCACCCACCCCTCCCTGGTAACCACAAATGAATGTCGGTTTCTGTACGTATACATTTTTTTTTTTTTTTAATAAAAGTGGGATAATACAGTTTTGTCCTTTTGTGATTGACTTTATTCAGCATAACACCCTCCAGATTCATCCATGTTATAAGATGTTTTGAGTACTTACCGTTATTGTTTACGGTCGGATAGTATTCCATTGTATGTATGTATCACATTTTGTTTGGGATCCCTTTTTGTTTATCCATTCATCCACTGACTGGAGCTTAGTTTGTTTCCATCTTTTTGCTGTTGTGAATAGTGCTGCACAGGGGTGGATTATCCAAAAGAAAAGGAAGCATGGTGCTTAATTTGCCTACCAGATCATCTGTAGCGAACAATTTTACTTGGGTTCATCCGCCCCCTTCAGGGATTATAAATTTCAAAAGAGGTTTTGATTCTGTAGGAAGGTGCTATGGGGTTAGGAGAGAGACAGATGACAGCCATACCTAGATGCAGAATCTTTGATGTGGTGAAAAAATGTGAAATTGTTCACTACAGATGATTTGGTAAGCAAAGTAAGCACTATGCTTACCTTGCCAATTGGGTAATCCACTCCTAGTGCTGCGATGAACATAGGTGTGCATATGTCTGTTACTGTTATTTCTATTAGGTCTCTAGGATATATACCTAGAAGTGGAATTGCTGGATCATAAGGTAGTTCTATTTCTAGTTTTTTGAGGAAGCACCATACCATTTCCCAGAGTGGTTGTACCATTTTACAGTCCCATCTGTTTGTTTTTTTTAATTCATATGTGTTCATTCCTTTTTATGTTTCCCATTATTTGCTGAAATTCTCAGCACTATCTCTTATGTTACTGAATATAATAAACTTACTTATTTTAAATTTTGTTTCTGAGAACTTTAGAATATGAATTTACTGTGGCTCTGTGTCCAACGGCTATTATTTCTAATGGTTCTCATTCTTGTAGTTTTAACTACTTGTGTATCTAAAAAACCTAGTAATTTAAAATTGTATATTTGACATTTACAAATTTTTGTTGAAAAAAATTTTGGCTTAGGAAGATTTTTATCTTTTTCCAGAGTGAATTTATGTTTTTTCTTCCTGGTTTCTGAGAGCATTAACAATTCAGGATGACCTTAATCAAATTTAAAAAATTGAGGTAATTTGAAATATATCTACTATCTCTTTGTCTTAAAAATGTGATGTATACTGGGCACATCCTCCCCTGGAGGGTACTGGGTAACATATATTGTCCATCAGCCATGTGGGGCTTCCAAAACGCTGCTCGGTCTCTCACCCTCTTCACAGTCTTTTCCATAACTAGCTCCCAGATGGTGGCTCAACTCTCTGGATTTCTATCTTCTCCCAAATCTTGGCATGATGATTCTTATGATTATTTACTCTGTTATAACTCTGATCCTTTCTAGCAGATTTTGTATTTAAATATATATATATAAACTTTTTTTTTTCAGTTTGCTTCTCTGAGAGTGTTCATCAGAACACGTGGTCTACTATTGCAGAAGTGACAGTCTACAAATAGGTTTTTAAGATGAAAATAAGGTCATGTTGCTCAGCACACAAAATGCTTCCATAGTTGCCTATGATAACCTTTTTGACAGAGTTCAAATTTCTTATCACAGCGTATAAAGTTCTTCATTAACAGATCTCTTCTTTTACCTCTGGTCTTATTTCCCCCTTTTCCTCCCACCATGCATAGCCCTAACCCAAAACCCCCTAAGTCTATTTATATATCTATGTGCTAGTTCTCTACTAATAACATGCATATACATGAGTTCATATTTCCTTTGTACTGTTTAAGATATAGAACAGACCAAAGTTTCTTACACCCTAAAGTCAATTTGAATCATAGCTATGTAAATATATACCAATATGAATTAAATATGAATAAAACATATTGGAAGCCAGATATGAAATTGAATAAACACATTAAGATTATACTACTGGTCCTTCTGAAATATTTTTAAAAAATTGACACACACAATTATATAACTTTTCATATCAATATATAGGAGTCCTGGTGGTGCAGTGGTTAAGAGGTCAGCTGCTAACCAAAAGTTTGGCAGTTCGAATCCACCAGCCACTGCTTGGAAACCCTATAGGGCAGTTATACTCTGTCCCATAGGGTCACTATGAGTAGGTGTCAACTCAACGGCAATGGGTTTGGTTTTGGTTTGGAAAAACATGTTGCTACAAAGAAAATTAAGAAAAATCAATCCTTATCATTTTCCTTTTCCTCACACATAAGGGAAATTGTCCTCAATAGAACACAACACAAATTGAAACACAATTTCAGTAGATATTTTGGACATATAGATAACTAAATAGATACAAAGGAAATATTTATGTGTACATGCCTGTTTTGTTTACAGTATATAGAGACAATTAAGAGGGCAGTGGTGGTTCAGTGGGAGAGTTTTCGCCTTCCATGTCAAAGAGCCCAGTTCGATTCCTGACCAATACGCCTCGTGCACAGCCACCACCTGTCTGTCAGTGAAGGCTTTCATTTTGCTGGGATTCTTAACAGGTTTCAGTGAACTTTCCAGACCAAGATGGAGTAGGAAGTTTAAGGCCTGGTGATCTGCTACTTTAGAAACTCAGCCAATGAAAACCCTATGAGTCACAACGGTCTGATCCACTTCTGATAATGAGGATGGTGCAGGACTGGGCAGCATTTTGTTCTTTTGGGCATGGGGTCACCAAGAGTCAGGGACCAATTTGTTGGCAGCTAACGACAACAACGATAACAACAGTGATAAATAGCCAGTGTAAGATGGGCAATAAGAATTCAGTTAAAGCATGAATAATTATGATGCAAATATGAAGGAAACCCTTCATTTCTATTTCATAGAGTAAGTCTCCACGGAGCAAATGAAATTATAGTTATTCTTTTAACAACAATAACCACAATAATAAATACAATATATTAACAACAATTGCTAGGTGCTCACTATTTCCCAGGCACCCTTCTAAATGTTTTACATGTATAAATACATTATTCCTCTCAATGGCTCATAAGGCAAGTTACTGTTATTGCTTTCAATTACAAACTAAAAAAAAATTTCAGTTCAGAGAGATTAGGTAACTTGCTCAAGGTCAAACAGATAGTAGGTATCAGAGCTAGGTTCCATCTAAAACAGTCGTGTCCTAAATGTTCCAAGGTCTGAGCTGTTAAACATTACACTACTGTATTTTTATGCAAATAATGTGCTCCTTCTGTTTTTTTTTTTTTGCCAACTGTGCCCACCTCCCATGAGGTATTTTTAAGTGCACTATGCTAAACCTAGAATGCATGTTATTGTGTAAAAATATAGTATATTGCCTCACAGCAATAAAAAGGCTTCCATTTTATCCTTCAGTGTTTATAAACTAAAGCCCTAGAGGCACTGATGATCCCAGTGGAAGCAACAGATGTCTCTGAACGGTTTTCATGTTCCATTCTGGCCAGTAAGTGGGGTGCACAATGTGTGGAGCACAGGGTGAGAGGAGGATGAGGGGAGAGATGAGATCAGCAAGGTTGTTGTTGGCTGCATCGGATCCATCATGGTAATGTTTGCTGTTTTTAATGTGAGTGAGTTAGGTGGTTCATGGGAAGGTTTTGAGCAGTAGGATTAGCATGATACATGCATCATCTGACTTACATTGTTAAACGTTCTCACTGGTGGTCACAGGAAGAATATTCTGTAGGAGGTCAGAATAGAAGAAAAATCCTAGTCAGGAATTGCTGCAATAACCCACAGAAAGGTAATGTTGGCCAAAAGTAGGGAGAAGAGTACGAGATTTGATTGGATTCTGGATATATTCTAAAAGATATTACGTAAATGAATGCTGGCATCATTTGTTAGAACATACATTTGAAACATTAGTTCCATGAGGAAATATAATAAGGCCTTGGTGATGAAAATAAATGTTTTTAATTTTCTAAAAGCTATTATCTATATTGTTTCCCTAAATGTTTGCCAACAACACGTAGATTAAGCCAACTTGCACTATAATCCCTATATCAAAGAGAATAGTTAGAATCTGAAACTCATCCAGAGTTGGTATCTAAAGATATTGATTCAAAGATTTACACAGTCAATCACTAGTAGATTTTTCTGTTTTAAACTTAAGATGCCCAAAACTGAGCTCCTCATATTGCCTCTCACTGCCCTTTACCCTAGATTATTACTTTAATAACTTTCTTCCTCTCAGAAAATGAGAATTCCATTCTTTCAGCTGCTCTGTTCAAAGATTTTGAAATCATACTTGACTGGTCTCTTCCCACACCTTGTATCTGACCCGTGATAAATAAGATCAGTTCTACCTTCAAATACACCCTCCTTTCCATCTCTCCTACTACCTTCTGAGTCTAAAACTCCACAATCTCTGCATCCATTATTAAAATAGCATCCTGATGGTTCCGTGTTTTCATCCTTTCCCTTAAATCTTTTATTAATAAAGCAGACCGAGAGAGAGCCTGTTTGACACATCAGCTTTGTTCAAAACCCAACATCGGCTTTCCACCTCGCTGAGATTGGAAGTTGAATCCCTGCATATGGACTCCAAGGCTTCATGTGATCTGCTCATCTCCTGTACTTCCTCTCCCTTCCTCTCATTTTCACCACTCTGGCCTCTTACTTTTCCTTGAATACCCCAGCTCCAATTTACCTCAGGCTTTGGCATGTCTTTCCCCTTCTACTTGAAAAGTCTGTCCCAAGTTATGAACCTGACTGGAGCTCTTAGATCCTTGAGGTCCTGACTCAATGTCAAGTCCATGAAGTCTTTTCTGGCAGCCCAATCTGAAACTGCACACACACACACACACACACACACACACCCTCCACACATACACAATCTACTTTAGCTCTTCTCTGCTCGTCTTAGCATTTATCACTGTCGTTACCTAATATAATACGCATCTTGCTTATTTATATGGTTTATTGTCTGTCTTCTCCACTCGAATTCAGTCTCCATGAGGCCAGGAGTTTTTACAATTTATTACATGCTCTTTCCTCAGTATCTGGAACAGTGCTTTGCACAGAGTAGATGTTCAATAAATATTTACTAAAATAATGAACTAATTAATAAAAATGAATATGGCTTCCTAGAGTAAATCCAGACAGCAGTTGATATAATTACATCTCTTATTTTAAAAATGTATGTGTTGTTTTTCAGTTTGGGATAAAAGAAACTTAAAAAGAAAAAAAAGTATACGTATGTATTTATGTATGTGTGTGTGTACAAGAGAAAAATAATTCAATTAACCCAATATTTATTTAATACTTACATGCCCCAAGTCTTTTGCTGGGAGGTGATAGCTATGAAAATCAGGAAGCTATATGTTTCTGTATCCAAGGAATTCAGAATTGTATTTTTTAAAGTTACTATTTCTTGTTTTTCTCAATCAGAAAGACAAATAAAGATTGGATTTATAAAGATACTGACAATAAAAGGCAATAATAATGAAAACTAAAAAATTAAATAAAATGAGGTATTTGATTTACGTCAGAACTGACTTACTACACGGTCGTCATTGAAATGGAACTCCGTCATATATTGAGGACTATCTGTATATCTCAGAGAACAAGAGACTCTCCTTTAACCCCTCAGTCCTCAAACCTTAGTGTTGATTCTCCAGCTCTGAGGTTTCCCGTGACTTAACAGATGAGACTGACTGTACATTGATTAGTTCTAGGTTTGTGATTTGTGACCCTATAACAAAGTACAAGTTATTAAGTTCAATCTCTGACAATTTTATCTAAAGTTCTTTTAAGTAAATGTTAGTAAAGCTACTATTTCTTGAACAATTTATGCATGCATTTACTTAGATGATACAGTTTTATATTCTTAATAGTGTAATGTGCTGTGTTAAAGCAGAGGCTTGAATTGTATGTACATCATTTTCTAGTACTGTAAATTTGGACATATTACTTATATTCTTAGATCTAGCCTTTTTCAAGTATAATAGAAATGGAGTATTGAGCATATTCAATGCATTAATACATACAAACTACTTAGCATAGTGCTTTCAAAGTAGAAAGCTATGGGTTTTAACTGTATTAATAATTACAGTTATTCTCAATAAATTAATTTAATTATTAACAGTCCTGAGAACTAAGCAGTTTCTGAGGAAAACTGTGCTTTGAATGAATAATTAGAGGATGATATTGAGAACACCAAATTATGCAGTTCTGTCCAGGGTGAATGGAAACACCTCCAGTGCTAGTGGGAATGTTTATTTTTACAGTACTTCAGGAAAAAATTGACCACGTGTATCAAGAGGCTTAAATCTGTGCAAGATACATGTGGGGGTTAGATAAAGTCTAAGAATGAAAAGCTTGTTCAGAAAAGAAACTAAAAAAAAAAAAAAAAATTCAAAATAAACTAAGGCTAGTTTGAAGAATAGTTTTAATATGAGACTAAAAACTATGGACTTGATCTTCTAGACAATAAGGAACTATTAAAAATTTGAACGATTCAATCACTGGTTTTTCTTGTGTGCCATGGGGTTGATTTACTTTCTTAGGCCTAATAAGTATGTATTGGAAAAGAGGCACAATGAAGGAAAGTAGAGCTTATTAAGAATTCATAGCGACTGTCTAGTGTTTAGTGATGTGACATTAAGCTTCTTGTTATTAGGTGTCACCAAGTAGATTTTGACTCAGAATGACACTATGTGACAGAGTATAACTGCCTCCTAAGATTTTCTAGGTTGTAATCTTCCCTGGAGTGTGTCGTCAGGTCTTTCCCCTTGGAGCTGCTACATAGATTTGAACCCCCAACTTTTGGCTATCAGTCAAGTGCTGAATAGTTGTGCCACCAGATTGTACTACCAGCTTGACATTGAGCTAGTGGCAATGGAAATGTTTCAAAAAGGAGTTTGAGAAATATTATAAAAGATAATTGATAAAAATTCAAGACTGTATATAATATTGGTAAGGAGAAAAAAGTCAAAGAAGGTCAATGTTATGAACTCAGCTAAAGCATCTTAACTACAAGAGATTAAGAAGGCTTGTTTCTTTCTAATTTAGGTCATATAATTTATTTTCCATAAAATTTTCAATATAAATTTTAAAAGATAATAAAATAATACCATATGGAGTAGTCAGCTGAATAAAAGCCATTAATGTGATTTTTAAAAACTAAATTGAATGAGTTAGTTCATTAATTTAATTAAGAATTGACTTTTCCTGTCATAACAAAATTAATCTCCTTTTAAATAGCATAGATATATGCCATAAATTCATGTCCCTGAATAGTATGTGTAAAAATTTTTAAAACTTTAAACTATTTTAAAATTGTACTTTTAATTGATCTTTATTGCCAGTAGCAAGTAATTAAGTTTAATAGAAACATTTGTATAGGATCTTAGTAATTCTTTACTACAAATAGAAAAGGATACCAGAAACTTACGTTTCTTTGCTCCAATTTTTCAGTTCAATCAGATGCAGATGGCGTGTGCAAGACGAAGCATGTTTATCTTTTATCTTCAGTGTTTATTGGAGACTAAACCAACTGCTTATCTGTTTGAGATTCTTCTATCAAAGTATGGATTTGAATAATAAGCTCTTATAGCATAATAGGGACATATGGGTGTTTACACCTAAACCGAATGATATATAATTTTCATGATCACCTTTTTCCCTTTCAAAAGTTTATTTTGGCTTTTTTGCCAGTTTCTATCTACTTCATTAGTCCTTCGTGAATTGTCCAACATGACAGTTATTTGATTTAACCAATTCAAAGGCATCCTACTGAGTACGTAATCAGGGTCTGCTGATACAAAATTAGACTGTGGGGAAAAACAGTTTCAAAATATATTATCTATCAGTATGCAGTAAAAACACTTCAGTTGTAAAGTTTGATACATCTGATTTTTTCAGCTGGAACTTCCAACTAGGTAAAGATTTATCCGCTTATGATTAAAAACACTAAACGCAAACAATGCGCTTAGGAGACAAATGAACGTCCTCTGTGTGCGATGACTATATTTTATGCAACTTGAATTTTTTTTCAAGAAAAGGGATGGTAGGTAATTTATCAAACTGCATTTACATCCTAAAATAATATCAATACTTAACTACTATCTTCATGATTAAATTATATTGTTGTTGTATTTTTAATAACTTGAGATTCTGGGCACTGCTCCATAGTTCTACATAGTTCTAGGGGAAGGTCTAAAAGTTGAGATGTTTCCAAAACAGGAACTGTACGCGTGTTAGCCTTTTGTCTTTGAAACCAGGGAAGATGATGGAAAAGATCTGCATATGAATGTGCCGTCTTTCTTCTCCAGCCACATTTTAGACATTATCAGTTCATGGGAATATCTTTCTACTTTGTAGTAATTGTCATCTAACATATGATGCATAATTTCCAGCCTTGCATGTATAATCCTCTGGCCTTCTAAGCCTTCATTCATGTCATTGTTCATAGGCTTCATTATCTTCATCAACATAAATGCAATTTCAAAGCATTACTCAGGAGTAAAAATTCTCCCTTTAAAGGCTCTGGCTCAGTCTTAAAGTGCTCTTCCAATCAGACCAAAAAAAAAAAAAAAATTACCGTCAAGTCAACTTGGACTCGTAGCAACCCTATATAACAGAGTAGAACTGCCCCCACCCATAAGGATACCAAGGCTGTAATCTTTATGGAAGGAGATTGCCACATCTTTCTGCTACAGAGTGGCTGCTGGGTTTGAAACCCCAAACTTTTGGTTAGCAGCCAAGCGCTTAACCATTGTGCCACAAGGGCTCCTTTTGTCCAATTAGAAGAGGTGCTATATTAAGCCTATTTCCAAAATGCTAATAGACTCAGCACACATTAGAAAAAGACAGAAGCATAGTCAGGAATAATATTCCTAGAAGAATAACCAAAGCATGCCTGACGTTTTGAGTACAAAGTTGTAATGCAAGGAAATTAGTGTTAAAACATTAACACAAGAAATAACTTTTTCTGACCTGAGTCAAGATTATCCTAACTAAAAATTTCAACAGAATACAATCGAGTTACAGAGAGAAGTCATTATACATAGGGTTTTTATTGGCTAATTTTGGGAAATAGATCACCAGGCCTTTCTTCCATCATGATAAATGGAGAAAAAAAAAAATCTGTGTGAACCAACAATGAATGTCCATGGAAACAACAGTCAAACAACACATTGTCTTGGGAAAATCTGCTGCAAAAGACCTCTTTAACGTTCTGAAAACAAAGATGTCACTTTGATGACTAAGCTGCACCTGACCCAAGCCTTGGTATTTTCAATTGCTCATATGCATGGGAAAGCTGGACAATGAAAATAGAAGACTGAAGAAGAATTCATGCATTGAAATCGTGGTGTTTGCACAGAATGTATCAAACATTCATAAAGGCAGCGAAGAGTTATGTGACCAAGGCCTAGGGGTAGAAAGTAAGAGGGTATGGAACTAATAAGAAAGGTAAATTATAAACCAATCCAAGTTATCAGTCTGAATGCCAAAATCTATATCATCTTATCCCTTCATTCTAGGAATGAAGAACTGGGTTAACATAGGAAGTCTGGGTAAGTCATCACAGTAATTGAATAAAATCACGAGATTTTTGAATAGATGCTGAGGAAACATTAGATGAAATTCAACATCTGTTCATTATTAGATAAATAAATGTCCCTTAGTAAGTAGAAATAAAAGGGAACTTCCTTAATCTTATGAAAATAGCTATATAAAGTATTGTACTTAATAAAATATTAAAACTTTTCTTTATGAAGAATGGTGGTGAGATAAGGATACATTCCATCATTTCTTTTATTCAACCAGTGCAAAAACATAAGATGAAGAAATAAAAAGTTTAGGACTGGTTAAAGAAGAAATAAAGCTGTCATTATTTATAGGTAATGTTACTGGATGCATAAAAATCTAAAAGTTCTACAGATAAAATATTGATATAAATAAACATGCTTAGCACTCTTTTTGGATAAAATATCAATATGCAGAAAGCCAATTTATTTCTAAATCCTAAAAAACAATAGGTGAAAATAAAATTTTTAAATGGGATTATATTCAAGAGCATCCTAAACAAAATATCTAGTGTCTTAGTTGCTTGGTACTGCTATAACAGAGATACAAGTGATTGGTTAGAATGAGTGTCTTAGTTGCTTGGTACTGCTATAACAGAGATACAAGTGATTGGTTAGAATGAACAGAAATTTATTCTTACAAAATTTAGGAGGCTAGAAATCTGAATTCAAGTCGCTGGCTCTAGAGGAAGTCTCCCTGTTGACTCCAGAGGAAGGTTCTTGTCTCTTTTCAGCTTCTGTTAGTAGGCTACTTGGCCATCTTCACGTGGCACGGTATATATCTTCTTCCATCTGCCTTTGCTTCCTTCTGTGTCTAATCACTTCTTTTATATTTAAAAAGTTATTGGCTTAAGACACACCCTATACTGGTATGGCCTCATTACCATAACAAAGAAAAGCTCTATTTCCAAATGAGTTTATATCCATAGGTATAGGGGTTAGTGAAGGAGCCCTGGTGGTGCAATGGTTAAGCACTCAGTTGCTAGCTGAAAGGACTATAGTTCAAACCCTCTAGCCTCTCTACAGGAGAAAGAGGTGGCAGTCTGCATCTATAAAGGTTTACAGCCTTGGAAACCCCATGGTGCAGTTCTACTCTGTCCTGTAGTGTTGCTGAGTTGGAATCTACTTGAAGGTTGTGTTAGTCATCTAGTGCTGCTGTAATAGAAATACCACAAGTGGATGGGCTTTACAAAGAAAAATGTATTCTCTCGCAGTCTAAAACAAAACAAAAAAAAAAAAGTCCAACCCATTGCCACTGAGTAGATTCAGACTCATAGCAACCTTATAGGACAGAGTAGAACTGTCCTCTAAGGTTTCCAAGGAGTGCCTGCTAGGTTTGAATGGCCAACCTTTTGGTTAGAAGCCATAGCTTTTAACCACTTCACTACTAGTGTTTCCTCTCATAGTCTAAAAAAAAGTCTAGTAGGCTATAAATCCAAATTCAGAGCATCAGCTCCAGGGGAAGTCTTTCTCTCTCTGTCAGCTCTGGAGAAAGTTCCTTGTCATCAGTCCTTCCCTGGTCCAGGAGGTTCTCAGTGCAGGAACCCTGGGTCCAAGAGACGTGTTCTGCTCCTGACACTGCTTTCTTGGTGGTACAATGTCCCCTTCTTTCTCTGCTCAATTCTCTCTTTTATACCTCAAAAGGGATTGGCTTAAAACACAATCTAATCTTGTAGATCTCATCAACATAACTGCTGCTATCCAACTTATTAACGTCATAGTGATAGGATTTGCAACACATAGGGAAATCATATCAGATGACAAAATGATGGACAATCACACAATCCTGGGAATCATGGCCTAGCCAAATTGACACACATATTTTTGGAGTACATAATTTGATCCACAACAAAAGCTAAGAATTTGGTTTTTCTGCAGGGGTTAGTGTTCCAATACATATTTTGGGGCGTACACAATTCAATCCATAACACCCAGGAATAAATATATTAAAAGCTGTGTAAGACATGTACACAAAAATGTTCAATGTATTGAAAGAAATTAAAGAAAAAAAAATAAAAGGTTGCATATATTATAGTCATGGATATAAACTCTCATTATTTTAAGGGTATCAATTATCCAGAAATTTATGAATGTTATTGTTTTTAGGTGCCTTCGAGTCACTTCCGACTCATAGCAACTATGTATAACAAAACCAAACACTGCCAGGTCCTGAGCCATCTTCACAATTGTTGTTATGCTTGAGCACATTGTTGCAGCCACTCTGTCAATCCAGAAATTTATACGTATGTTCAATATAATCCACCCTCCCCCAAAAAAAAGCTCCACAAATAATTGTATAAATTTACAAGTTAATTCTATGTCATATATGGAAATGCAAAAAGTCTAAAATAGTGAAAACCATTTTTTTTAATAATTTTTATTGAGCTTTAAGTGAACATTTACAAATCAAGTCAGTCTGCCACATATAAGCTTATATACACCTTACTCCATACTCCCACTTACTCTCCCCCTAATGAGTCAGCCCTTCCAGTCTCTCCTTTCGTGACAATTTTGCCAGTTTCTAACCCTCTCTACCCTCCTATCTCCCCTCCAGACAGGAGATGCCAACACAGTCTCAAGGGTCCACCTGATACAAGTAGCTCACTCTTCATCAACATCTCTCTCCAACCCATTGTCCAGTCCCTTCCATGTCTGATGAGCTGTCTTTGGGAATGGTTCCTGTCCTGGGCCAACAGAAGGTTTGGGTACCATGACTGCCGGGATTCCTCTAGTCTCAGTCAGACCATTAAGTCTGGTCTTTTTATGAGAATTTGGGGTCTGCATCCCACTGATCTCCTGCTCCCTCAGGGGTTCTCTGTTGTGCTCCCTGTCAGGGCAGTCATCGGCTGTGGCCGGGCACCATCTGAAAACCATTTTTAAGAAGTATAAAATATGAGTACTTCCTCTACTGGATATCATACCTTTTTAAAAAGCTACAGGAATTGTGACAAAGTAATATTGGCATGATAATAGAATAAAAGACCAATGGATCAGAATAAAGACGCCGGAAACCAGTCCACTCATATCTGGATACCTGACTTTTTGACAAAAGTGTTATTGAAAAACAGTGTAGGATTATCTTCTTAACTGATGCTCCTAGAATGATGGCTATGAAAAAGATACAAAATTTGGTCATCTCCTTCACACTGTACTTGAAACCATTTCTTTTGGATTTTAGACATAAATGCAGGTAATGAAAAAATTAGTTTCTAGAAATAATGAAGGAAAATATTTTTTATGAACTTTGAGTAGGGAAAAAAAAAACGCGTTGCCTTCTAATTGATTCTGACTCATAGCCACTATCTTAGTTAACTAGTGCTGTTATCACAGAAATACCACAAGTAGATGGTTTAACAAAGAGAAATTTATTCTCTCACAGTCTAGGAGGCTAGAAGTCCGTATTCAGGGTGCCGGCTGCGGGGGAGATTTTCTCCCTGTTGGCTTGGGGGAAAGTCCTTACATCAGTCTTCCCTGGTCTAGGAGTTTTTCAGTACAGGAACCCAGAATCCAAAGGACTCACGCTCCTAGCTCTGCTCTCTTGGTGGTATGAGGTTCCCCTATCTCTTTGCTCACTTTCCTATTTTATATCTCAAAAGAGATTGAGTTAAGGTAAAACCTAATCTTGTGGATTGAGTCCTGCCTCATTAATATAACTGTCTCTAATCTTTCCTTATTAACATCATAGAGATAGGATTTACAACTCATGGGAAAATCACAACAGATAACAAAAGGTGGAAAATCACACAGTACTGGGAAACATGGCCTAGCCAAGTTGACACATGTTTTTGGGTTACACAATTCAATCCCTAACAGTGACCCTATAGGACAGAGTAGAAATGTCCATGCCAAGGAATGGCTGGTGGGTTCAAACTGCTGACCTTTTGGTTAACAGCTGTAGCTCTTTACCACCACACCCCCAGGGCCTAGAAATAATAAAGGAAAAAAATTTTTGAACTTTGAGTAGAAAAAACGCTCTTAAATCGGAAACAATGTACTAACATAAAATAAAAGGTCGATAAACTTTATTAAATACAAGAGATTCTGTCCTTTGAAAGAACATTAAGAAAATGAAAACAGCAAAAAAGAAAATATTTGCAACAAATATAACTAAAGCAAACAAACGAAGCCTCATATAAGTATTGCTACAAATCCATGAGAAAAGGTTAGAAAACCCAGTAGACAACGGGCAGGAGATTTGAACTGGCACTTTACAAAAGTTGTTCACCTAAACGATTAATAAGGAAAAAAATGTTTGACCTCATTAGGGTTTAAAGACATGTGCCTTAAAAATAAAATGACACCCATTACATACCCAGCAGAATAGCTAAATTAACAAGTCTTCCATTAACACATTTTGTCATCATTGCCAGTGGGAATGTAATTTGGTACAACCACTTTGGCAATTATTTGGATGTCTCTGTTTGATGTGGTCATGTACCTACTTTATTAACCATGGGAGCAATATTATTCCTTTACACCCCCCAAAATGCATAAATACTTTGAGGGTAGTATTATCTACTAAGATACATTGTTTCTTCCCTGTATTTTTCTCCAGGAAATTTATGGTTTTTGATTTAACATTTAGGTCCTTGATCCATTTTGAATTAGTTTTTGTGTATGGCTTGAGGTATGGATCTTTCCTTATTTTTCAATACGTGGAAATGTAATTTTCCCAACACCTGTTCCTTCCACATTGGATGGACTTAATAACCTTGTTGTAAATCAGTTGACTGCAGATGTATGGGTTTATTTCTAGGTTCTCAGTTGGTCTATGGGTTTATCGATAAACTACTACCAGGACTTTTTGATTACTGTAGGTATGTAGTGTATTTTAAATTTGGGAAGTGTGAGGCATCCTACTTTCTTCTTCTTTTTCAGAGTTGCTTTGGCTATTCAGGCCTCTTGGCTTTCCATATAAAGCTGAGGATTTATTTTTCCCTTTCGGTAAAAAATGCTGTAGGAATTTTGATTAGGATTACATTGAATCTATAGATTTTTTTTTTTTTTTTATATATAGATTACTTTGGGCAGTACTGACATTTTTACAATATTAAGTCTTCCAATGTTAGCAAATTGAGGAAGTTTTACTTCTTTCTTTCCAATTTGGATATATTTTATTTCTTTTTCTTGTCTTGTTTCTCTGGCTAGGATTTCCAGTGTGATACTGAATAGAAGTGGTGATAGTGGGAATCTTTGTCTCATTTTCATTTTCAAGGGGAAGACTCTTAGTCTTTCTCCATTGAGTATAACGTTGGCTGTTGTTTTTTCATAAATACCCTTAATTGTATTAAGGAATTTATCTTCTGTTCCTTTCTTGCTGAGAGTTTTTATCAGGAAAAGGTGCTGGATCCAAGGGATGCCTTTTCTGTAGCAATTGAGATGATCATGTGGTTCTTTTCTTTTGTTCTATATAATGTGGTGCCTTACAAGGATAAAGTTTCTAATGTTGAACCATCCTTGCCTTCCTGGAAAAAATTCCACTTGGTCATGGTGTATAATTATTTTTATATGTTGTATTTTCTTTTCTTATGATTCCTTTGTCTGGCTTTGGTATCAGGATAATGTCGGCTTGGTGGAATGATGTATTTTCTTTTAGGATAATTTTTAAGTATGCATATGCTAATATAGACTGCATTTATGAATAGTACTCTTATGATAAATATAAAATAAATAATCCTACTTCAAGCTTGGAATTTTCTATCTCTGTCTTCTATATAAAATTGTGCTAACATTCTCAAAATACATGAAATAGAATATCTAAATATCTCTGAAGAAGTGAATTTTATTTAGCCAAAGATTGTGATAATTGCATGGATATGATTTCCTTCTAACAATTAGTATTAAAATCTTAATGAACTTTTTAATCCTAAAACTGATAGCAGTATGATTAAAATGACAATGTGACTTCAACTATAGTCATTTATCAACTTATTTGGCACTTTTTAAATATTTTGGGACTATGGTGAATAATTTTTTTTTTCAGATAAGAATGCTGTATTTATTTCTAAGTAAATTTCTCAGTAGTTTTCTTTATCATTTTTACTTTCATCTAACCAGAGCAATAACATACACAATTGTTTAAGACCTCTTTTTAAAAAGGAAAATTCTGTTGTATTCCTTAAAAAGTTTTTATCATTTAGATAAAAAAGACATAAATTGGAGGTGGGGCCAAGATGGCTGACTAGGTAGAAGCTACCGCAGATCCCTCTTGCAACAAAGACCCAGAAAAACAAGTCAATCAATCACATACATGACAATCTATGAACCCTGACCATCAAACACAGAACTAAGGAGTTGACTTGAGTCACAGGGGAGTGAAAAGCCACGCCCTGAAGCAGCGACTGCTTCTGGAACAAGCGTCCCACATCATAGCCTTGAGTCCTCACTGTTCCCTGGTGCCAGAGTGATGGGGGTGATTTCTTACTGAGATGGGCTAAGCACAGGATGCAGCTTTATCCCCTAACCCCCTGGAGTAACCTCGGTAGAGACTCAGCCAGCTCAAGCAGGCTGCACACTGATGTGGCTGACAAGAGAACGAGCAACCACGGGGAAGCAGCAGCTGTTTTTAGAGCCTGGAGCCAGTGTCCCAGTCAGAAAACCTTAGCGCCGGGCTTTGGACTAAGCACAGAGGAGCTGAGCACAGCTTCCGGAGATGGCGCAAGCATGGGACGCAGCCCTAGCCCCCTGAAGTAACCACAGCATAAACCCAGACAGTGCACGAAGGCTGCACAATGATGTGGCTGACAGGAGGAGAAATCACGGAGAAGCAGTGACTGGTTTTGGAGCCTGGAGTGTAGAGTCCCAGCCAGAAAACCTTGGCGCTGGAGTTTGGATTAGGAACAGGAGGAGCTGATCATGGCTTCTGAGACGGTGCAAGCATAGGATGCAGGTCTGACCCTCGGGGGCAATCTCCACCCAGCCAGCACACACAGGCTACACATCCCTCTGGAATCTGATATAAAACAGTCATCACCAACCAAGATAAGTAACTTTGTCTATATTGCCTCCCTATTCTCTCCTGTCTATCTGATCCCTTCCCTCCCTGCTCCAGGTGGCTTCATTACCATTGGAATTTCCTGGGCCAGGGAGTGAAGTGTTCTGCAGTTTTTTTTTTTCCTAACCCATTCTCCTGGCCTGAGAGAAGCAGCAATTAACAACCCGGGGGGGGGGGGACCTTCCCTGACTTCCCTAAACTGGAGTAAAGATACAGAACCAGCTGTAGCCAAGCATAAGAGATCCACTTTCTTTGGCTTTCATCACTACAGGGAACAAGGTAGCTATTATAATGCAAAGGCAATTCTGATAGAGATCTGACTGTAATTGTTTTAGCAGAGCAGTGGAAAGACAAGTTTTCTAGGTCTGATACCTCTCTACCTATTAAACAGAGCCCTCACTGATCCACAGGGGGAACTGAGGGGTGAAGCTCCACCCAAACCACCTACCCACCTGCTAAAGGAGTCTGAGGATAGTGATGCCTATCAATTTTAGAGGTACAAGCATTGGGTGCCTAAGGTACAGCTGCAGAGCCCACCCACCAAAGTGCTCTAGGAATAGAGACACACCTGCATCACTGGCATGTGGGGGAAGGCTACCAGCATCCTGCCCTCCTTGGAGTGTGACCCCCCGCTGCTACTAGAATCTGGTGCACAAAACTATCACCACACTTCCTCTAAGTTAATAGGAGACAGCCTACACTACACACTTGATGACCCAAAATCAGAACACCTAAGCTGATGCTATTCAAGAATAGTGAATGGACTCTTAGGCTTATATATTTGGTAACAGCTTAAACCAGCTAGTAATAGGACATAAGTGATTCAAAGGTTACAACAATCAAGACAGGACAATCTAGTAGCTCATCTGGGTATATTGAAACAAAACAAAACAAGAAGATAAGACCCAGTGAGAAAATAAAAAATAAATCATTACAATATCATATAGATGGCTCAGACACAGCAGTCAATATACAATAGCATAAAGAAGCAGACCATGATTGCTTCTACAAACCCCCAAATCAAAAAATCAAAATCATTCCCAAATGAAGATACAATACTGGAACTGACAGAAGCAGAAAATAAAAAACTAATATACAGAATGCTTCAAGACATCAGGGATGACCTCAGAAATGAAATAAGGCAATCTACAGAAAAAGCCAAGGAACACACTGATAAAGCAGTTGAAGAAATCAAAAAGATTATTCAAGAACATAATGCAAAAATTAATAAGCTGCAAAAATCCACAGAGAGACAGCATTCAAAAATCCAAAGGATTAACAGTAAAATTACAGAATTAGACAACTCAATAGGAAGTCAGAGGAGCAGAATTAAGGAATTGGAATGGAGAGTGGGGGAGTTGGAGGATAAGGCACTTGACACCAATACAGTTGAAGAAAAATCGGATAAAAGAATTAAAAAAAAAAAAAAAGCAAACCTAAGAATCATGTGGGACTCTATCAAGAAGAATAACTTGTATGTGATTGGAGTCCCAGAACAGGGAGGAATAACAGAAAACACAGAGAGAATAGTTGAAGATCTGTTGGCAGAAAACTTCCCTGACATCAAGAAAGATGAAAGGATATCTATCCAAGATGCTCATCGAACCCCATTTAAGATTGACCAAAAAAGAAAAACACCAAGACATATTATCATCAAACTTGCCAAAACCAAAGATAAAGAGAAAATTTTAAAAGCAGCCAGGGATAAAAGAAAGCTCTCCTACAAAGGAGAATCAATAAGAACAAGTTCAGACTACTCAGCAGAAACCATGCAGTCAAGAAGGCAATGGGATGACATATATAGAGCACTGAAGGAAAAAAACTGCCAGCCAAGGATCATATATACAGCAAAACTCTCTCAGAAATATGAAGGCAAAATTAAGACATTTACAGATAAACACAAGCTTAGAGAATTTGCAAAAACCAAACCAAAGCTACAAGAAATACTAAAGGAAATTTTTTGGTCAGAAAACCAATAATATCAGATACCAGCACAACACAAGGTCACAGAACAGAACATCCTGATACCAACTTGAATAGGGAAATCACAAAAACAAATTAAAATTAATTTCAAAAAGAAAAAAAAATGCTCAAAACAGGGAATTATTGAAGTCATTATGTAAAAGATCACAATAATCAAAAAAAAGGGACTAAATACAGGAGGTACAGATCTTCCATATGGAGAGGAAAAGAAGCCGATATAGGATGACACAAGTCAGATTTTTATTTAGAAAAATAGGGGTAAATACTAAGGTAACCACAAAGAGGTCTAGCAATTCCATACTTCAAAATAAAAATCAAGAAAAACATAATGAATCAGCAAAAATAAATTCAACTACTATGAAAATGAGGGACACAATTTACAAAGAAAAACTTCTCAGCACAAAAAAGTAAGTGGAAAAATGAAATTGTCAATAACACACACAAAAAGGCACCAAAATGACAGCACTAAACTCATACTTATCTATAATTACGGTGAATGTAGATGGACTAAATGCACCAATAAAGAGACAGAGAGTCTCAGAATGGATAAAAAAACACGATCTGTCTATATGCTGCCTACAAGAGACACACTTTAGACTTAGAGACACAAACTAAAACTCAAAGGATGGAAAAAATATACCGAGCAAACAACAATCAAAAAAGAGCAGGAGTGCCAATATTAATTTCTGACAAAATAGACTTTAATATTAAATCCACCACAAAGGATAAAGAAGGACACCAAATAATGATTAAAGGGACAATTGACCAGGAAGATATAACCATATTAAATATTTATGCAACCAATGACACTGCTGCAAGATATGTAAAACAAACTATCAGCATTGAAAAGTGAGATAAACACCTCCGCAATTATAGTAGGAGACCTCAACACACCACTTTCGGAGAAGGAGATAGGATTTCCAGTAAGAAGCTCAAAAGAGACACAGAAGACCTAATTGCTACAGTCAACCAACTTGACCTTGTAGACTTATACAGAACACTCCACCCAACAGTTGCAAATTATGTATTTTTTCTGGTGCATATGGAATATTCTCTAGAATAGATCACATATTAGGTCATAAAACAAACCTTTGCAGAATCCAAAACATTGAAATATTACAAAGAATCTCCTCAGACCATAAGACCATAAAAGTAGAAATCAATAACAGAAAAAATCAGGGAAAGGAAATCAAATACTTGGAAACTGAATAATACCCTTTTTTAAAAAGACTGGGTTATAGAATACATTAAGGAGGAAATAAAGAAATTCATAGAATGCAACGAGAATGAAAACACTTCCTATCAAAACCTCTGGGACACAGCAAAAGCAGTGCTCAGAGGTCAATTTACATCAATAAATGCACACATACATAAAGAAGAAAGAGCCAAAATCAGAGAACCGTCCCTACAACATGAACAAATAGAAAGCGAGCAACAAAAGAATCTGTCAGGCACCAGAAGAAAACAAATAATAAAAACTAGAGCACAATTAAATGAATTAGAGCACAGGAAAACAATTGAAAGAAATAACAAAGCCAAAAGCTGGTTCTTTGAAAAAATTAACAAAATTTATAAACCATTGGCCAGACTGAAAAAAGAAATACAGGAAAGGAAACAAATAACCCAAATAAGAAATGAGATGGGCCATATCACAACAGACCCAACTGAAATTAAAAGAATCATATCAGATTACTACGAAAAAATTGTACTCTAACAATTTGAAAACCTAGAAGAAATGGATGAATTCCTAGAAACAAACTATCTGCCTCAACTAACACAATCAGAAGTAAAACAAATGTTACTACATAGGCCCGTAACAAAAAAGGAGATTGAAAAGGTAATGAAAAAACTCCCACCAAAATAAAAGCCCTGGCCTGGACGGCTTCACTGCAGAGTTCTACCAAACTTTCAGAGAAAAGTTAACACCACTACTACTAAAGGTATTTCGCAGCATAGAGAAGGATGGAATACTACCTAACTCATTCTATGAAGCCAGCATTTCCCTGATACCAAAACCAGATAAAGACACCACACAAAAAAAGAAAATTACAGACCTATATCCCTCATGAACCTAGATGAAAAATCCTCAACAAAGTTCTAGCTAACAGAATTCAACAACATATCAAAAAAATAATCCACCACGACCAAGTGGGATTTATACCAGGTATGCAAGTTTGGTTCAATATGAGAATAACAATTAATGTAATCCACCGTATAAATACAATAAAAGACAAAAACCTCATGATCTTATCAATTGATTCAGAAAAGACATTTGACAAAGTTCAACACACATTCATGATAAAAACTCTCAGCAAAATAGAATAGAAGGAAAATTCCTCAACATAATAAAGGGCATTTATACAAAGCCAACAGCCAACATTATCCTAAATGGAGAGAGCCTGAAAGCAGACAAGGATGCCCTTTATCACCGCTCTTATTCAACATTGTGTTGTAGGTCCTAGCCAGAGCAATTAGGCTAGTTAAAGAAATAAAGGGCATCTGGATTGGCAAGGAAGAAGCAAAATTATCTCCATTTGCAGATGACATGATCTTATACACAGAAAATAGTAAGGATTCTTCAAGAAAACTACTGCAACTAATAGAAGAGTTTGGCAGAGTTTCAGGTTACAAGATAAACATACAAAAGTCAGTTGGATTCCTCTACATCAACAAAAAGAACATTGAAGAGGAAATCACCAAATCAATAGCATTCAGAGTAGCCCCCGGGAAGATAAAATACTTAGGAATAAATCTCACCAAAGATGTAAAAGGCCTATACAAAAAAACTACAAAGTACTACTGCAAGAAACTAAAAGGGACATACATAAGTGGAAAAACATACCTTGCCCATGGATAGCAAGACTTAACATAGTAAAAATGTCTATTCTACCAAAAGCCATCTGTATATACAACGCACTTTGGAGCCAAACTTCAATGACATTTTTTAATGTGATGGAGAAACAAATCACCAACTTCATATGGAAGGGAAAGAAGCCCTTGATAAGTAAAGCATCACTGAAAAAGAAAAACAAAGTGGGAGGCCTCACTCTACCTGATTTTAGAACATATTATACAGCCACAGTAGTCAAAACAGCCTGGTACTGGTACAACAACAGGCACATAGACCAATGGAACAGAATTGAGAACCCAGATATAAATCCATCCACATATGAGCAGCTGATCTTTGACAAAGGCCCAGTGTCAGTGAATTGGGGAAAAGATAATCTTTTTAACAAATGGTGCTGGCATAACTGGATATCCACTGGCAAGAAAATGAAACAGGACCCATACCTCACACCATGCACAAAAACTAACTCCAAATGGATCAGAGACCTAAACATAAAGATTAAAACAATGAAGATCATGGAAGAAAAAATAGGGACAACATTAGGAGCCCTAATACAAGGCATAAACAGAACACAAAACATTACTAAAAATGCCAAAGAGAAACCAGATAACTGGGAGCTCCTGAAAATCAAACACCTATACTCATCTAAAGACTTCACCAAAAGAGTAAAAAGACCACCTACAGATTGGGAAAATATTTTCAGCTATGACATCTCCGACCAGCGCCTGATCTCTAAAATCTATATGATTCTGTTAAAACTCAACCACAAAAAGACAAACAACCCAATCAAGAAGTGGGCAAAGGATATGAACATGCACTTCACTAAAGAAGATATTCAGGTGGCTAACAGATACATGAGGAAATGCTCTTGATCATTAGCCATTAGAGAAAGGCAAATTAAAACTACAATGAGATTCCATCTCACTCCAACAAGGCTGGCCTTAATCCAAAAAACACAAAATAATAAATGTTGGAAAGGCTGCGGAGAGATCTGAAGTCTTATACACTGCTGGTGGGAATGTAAAATGGTACAACCACTCTGGAAATCGATCTGGCATTTCCTAAAAAAGGTAGAAATAGAGCTACCATACAACCCAGGAATCCCACTCCTCGGAATATATCCTAGAGAAATAAGAGCCTTTACACGAGCAGATATATGCACATCCATGTTTATTTCAGCACTGCTTACAATAGCAAAAAGCTGGAAGCAACCAAGGTGTCCATCAATGGACAAATGGATAAATAAATTATGGTACATTCACACAATGGAATACTACGCATTGATAAAGAACAGTGATGAACCTGTGAAACATTTCGTAACATGGAGGAACCTGGAAGGCATTATGCTGAGTGAAATTAGTCAGATGCAAAGGACAAATATTGTATAAGACCACTATTATAAGGTCTTGAGAAATAATTTAAACTGAGAAGAACACATTCTTTTGTGGTTACGAGAGGGGGGAGGGAGGGAGGGTGGAAGAGGGTTATTTATTGATTAGTTAATAGATAAGAACTACTTTAGGTGAAGGGAAGAACAACACTCAATACAGGGGAGGACAGCACAACTGGACTGGACCAAAAGCAAAGAAGTTTCCCGAATAAACCGAATGCTTCAAAGGTCAGCAGAGCAAGGGTGGGGGTTTGGGGACTATGTCTTCAGGGGACATCTAAGTCAATTGGCAAAATAAATTCTATTAAGAAAGAATTCTTCATCCCATGTTGAAGTGTGGCGTCCAGGGTCGCCATCTAAAATGCATCAATGAGTCTCAACCCACCTGGATCAAAGAAGAATGAAGAACGCCACGGTCACAAGGTAATTATGAGCCCAAGAGACAGAAAGGGCTACATGAATTAGAGAATACATCATCCTGAGACCAGAAGAACTAGATGGTGCCCGGCCAAAACCGATGACTGCCCTGACAGGGAGCACAACAGAGAACCCCTGAGAGAGCAGGAGAACAGTGGGATGCAGACCCCAAATTCTCATAAAAAGACCAGACTTGATGTTCTAACTAAGACTAAAAGAATTCCGGCGGTCATGGTCCCCAAACCTTCTGTAGGCCCAGGACAGGAACCACTCCCGAATCCAACTCTTCAGACATGGATTCAACTGGACAATAGCTTGGAGAGAGATGCTGGTGAGAAGTGAGCTACTTGCATCAAGTGGACACTTGAGATATGGTGGCATCTCCTGTCTGGAGGGGAGACGGGAGGGTAGAGGGGGTTAGAAACTGGAAAAACGGTCACGAAAGGAGAGACTGGAAAGAGGGAGCGGGCTGACTTATTAGGGGGAGAGTAAGTGGGAGTATGTAGTAAGGTGTATATAAGTTTTTATGTGAGAGCCTGACTTGATTTGTAAACTTTTGCTTAAAGCACAATAAAAATTATCTTGAAAAAAAAGACATAAATCATAATATTTAAGGTTTGACTTTTAAGAATTGAACTTTTTAATAGACTGCAAGGAACTTAAAAACATAGTATAACGAATTAATGCATTCATCTTCTATTTAGCATGTACTGAATATTGCTAAAGGAGCCCTGGTGGTACAGTGGTTCAGTGCTCAGCTACTAACCAAAAGGTTGGTTGTTGAAACCCACCAGCCACTTCGCAGGAGAAAAAAAGATGTGGCAATCTACTTCCATAAAATTTTACAGCCTTGGAAACCCCATGGAGCAGTTCTATTCCGTTGTATAGGGTCACTATGAGTCAGAACGGGCTTGATGGCAATCAGTTTGGGTTTTTTGGTTTTGGAATACTGTACCTTGTTTTGTACCTTATTTTGGGTTAAGTAATAGAAATTTAGTCCTCTGGTTTCAGTAAGTTAATAATATGGAACTAGTTATAACGAGTTAAGTAAAGATGATATTTTGTTAGTTAACACAATGTAATGACAGCAGAAAGAAGAGGCACTGATTCCAGTGTGGCAGAAAAAAGTGGTAAGAGTTTGCATGTGTGGAGAAATGGAGCCTCTAAATAATGGTAAGTTTTGAGATGATTCTTAAAGGATGAAAGTTTCTGTGTGCAAAAAATTAATAGTGTGTCATTCCCAGTAGAAAGTAAATTTGGAGCAGAGGCATGGGGTATTAGATAGGATAATCACTTTTGCTCATATTTCATTAGTTAGAACTTACCTTTAAATTCAAGAAACCTGGGAAATGTAGCCTGTGGCTGAGCAGCTACTTCTACTAAATGTGACACGCAATTGTGGAGAGCCTATGAAGTCTGTTGGACAGCCACAGAAATAAGACAGGGTAGATAGTGTACTGTTCTAGTTATCTATCGCTGTGTAATACACCTCACCAAAACATAGTGACTTAAATTAGAATTTGTGATCATTTCCCTTTGTACTGGGGCATGACCTGGAGCAAACGAGTGGTTATCACTTGGAGTCTGTCACGGTTACAGTCAATTAGTGCCTGAGGATGGAATCCTCTGATGGCTCACCTGGGTTGAATAAATGATGTAACCAACTCACATGACTGGCAGTTGATTCTGGCTATCATTTGAGATTTGGGAACTAAAGGCTGTCTACAGGGATGCCTGCCTGTGGCTTTTCCATGGGGCTTGAACTTCTCATAGCATGGTAGATGGAATCTAAAAGGGAGTCTTCCAAAAGATTGAATGTCTAAGCTGCCAGTGTTTTAAGATCTGAGACAAAAAAAGAAAAAAAAGGCACATCACCACTTCTTTCTCAATCTAATGGTTAAAGTAATCAGAAAGCACTCCCATATTCAAGGGAAACAGCATCCACCTCTTAATGGACACATTTTTAAAGAAATTTTGACCATCTTTAATCTACCATAGTTCTCCCTCTGGTCACATATTTATATTATGCAACCACCTCTCCTAAACAAATATGGTCACTCCATTCCAACACCTTCATACCTCTATAGCTTTACCCCAATACAACCTTAGCTTAAAGTTCTTGATCTTATTATCTATATTAGGTCCAGGCATTTTAATGCTACTTCGATATCATTTCTTGAGTATGGATCCTCTTGTTCTGAAAACTTGTAAACGTCCACATCTTTCCCTTCCCAATACACACAATATTAAGAGACACACAATGATAAGACAGAGACAGGATAATAATAATAGACATTCCCATTCAAAAAGAAGGAAATTTGAAGGACAGAGCAGTCACTGTTTCTTAAAAAAAAAAAAAAAAAAACTCCAAAATCCAGCCAGAAAGATGTCACCACTTTCTCGATTACGGCTGTCTTGCTTCCTGGGAATATTTTAATATGATTTTCAGCTCTATCATATTGGTTCTAGGATCTTCTCTTGAATTATCCTTCCTGACTCCTGTTTGCAACTACTTGGCCTTCTATGATTGCTGAGAAGATTAGGGATCCTGAGGTCTATTTTCATTTTGCAGCATATCTGTCCTTTTTACCCAATCTGTTGTTGCTTCTGCTTACATAATTCTGTTAAGAATGTTATAAGTTTTTAAAATAAATATTACATCACTTAATTAGATAGACCCTTTCCTATTTTATGAAAGACCTTGTGTGAGGCTGTTGTGAGATAATGCCTTTAATACTCTTAGAACTGCCATTTTTTTTTTAAGAAAGCAGACCAAAAAAGCAATTCCTTAAGACTCTTTGGCTTTTGACTAGCTGGAAAGATTTGTGTTACACCACCATAAATCTCTCTGAGATCTTAATGAAGGATTTTTTAGCATCATGCTAGATTTGATATTTATCCTGAAGCCATTTTGTACTTCGAGAATCTTCTGATGGGAGATAACACAGATGGAAAAAAAGACTGAACTGATCTGCAAACACAGCAAGTCCTTGTTCCTTTATATTGCCTGTCTATTATGCTCAAAAGCTGAATATTTTCTTCTTTAGTTTATCTCTGACTTTCATATTTTCTCTTAAGCATCCAAGAAAAATGCTTTGGAACCTTTTACATTTTGCTTGGAAATCTCCAGAGCCAGGTCCCCAAGTTCACTGGCTAAACTTTTTATTTTTCACATTATTGCCAAACTTTCTGCCAATACAGGATAAAATTCAAGGATATAATTTTCTCTAGTTTCACATAAAAAATTCTTCTCTATCCTCCCAGCCTCCAACCATAATCTCCTTGGGACCCTTCCAGATTTCACTAAAAGTCTTCTTTAGGTCCATCCAGGTTGTCCAAATATCAAATTTCATCACAATTTTCTGTTGATGCATCACATGTTATTCCCAAAATAAGAGACTTAAAACAGCAACAATTTTATCTCATGATTTTGTGGATCAGAAATCCAAGCAGGAATCATCTGATCATATCTTCTTCTCTATGTAGCATGACTGAGGCCAATCAGTATTACCCAGCTAGTGGATGGGCTAGTCTAGAGGGACGAGGGCAGCTTCACTCATGTATCTAGTGCCTTATCAAGGAGAATGGGAAGGATAGGCTAAACTGGGAGTATTGACTGTAGCAGCTATGCATGCTTCCAAGGACAGTAGTCTCAGGATGTCAAACTTCTTATATGGTGATCATCTCCCAAAAGAGATAGCTACTTCCTAATTCTTGGAACCTCTGAATGATGCTTATAAGACAAAAAAGAGTCTTTGCAGATTTGATTAAGTTAAGGATCTTGAAATCAGAGATTATCCTGAATATTTGAGTGTATTCTAAATGCAATCACACGTATTGCTATAGGAAGAAGGCGGAGGGAGATTTTACTACACACGGAGAAAAAGGTGACGTGAACTTAGAGCAGGGAGTGATTTGAAGATGTTGGCCTTGATCATTACCTGACTGCCATTTACTAAAAATAATTCTGGGCAAATTAATTAACCCCTCCAAGTCTTAATTTTCTCATTGTAAAATGGGAATGAAAATAATGCCTGTTTTACGTACTATGATCATTTGATCACAACTATTATCACTTATTGGGAAGACGAAAAGTACAATATATACAAAGGAGCAAGAATACTGCCTGACATATGTTATTAAAAATAAGTGAATGTGTGTGTGTAGGTGTGTGTGTGTGTGTGTGTGAGGAGGAGGAGGAGGAGTAGTAGTAGTAGAGGGAGGTGTATAGCCTGGAGGCAGGGTACAAGACATCATGGCTGATTTTGGGCTTTGGAGTCAGACTGTCTAGATTCAATTCAATACTTTCTAGATTTGTAAGCTTGAATCAGGTACTTAACTTCTCTGTGCCCCAGTTTAGTCTTTGAATAGTGGTGATAATTATAGAATCTATTTCATGGGATTATTTTGATGATTAAGAGGCATATAATTATAACACACTCATAAAATGCCTGGAGCTTTGAAAAGACTTCACTTGAGCGTTAGTACTTTACTGGAGCTTCAAAAAATTATTACTGTTAATTTTTACGAGAATTATTTTCTTTCTTCTAGAATTTTCCACTCAATTTGAATGTTACAGCACCTATATATTGATTCTATTTGTCTATTCTATTGTCATAAATCAGTTTATAGATGTAGCCCATTTGAAAACATAGGGACATTATTCTTTATGTGAGTCAAGCGAAGCAATTGATAGAACTAATGTGGAATATTAATGAATTATTTTACCCTTTTGTGTGCTACAAAGAGATATTCATCACAGTTTAAGTTACCTTTATGTTTTGAGAGTTAAGAGGTAAGAAATCAATAGCAGGGTTAAGTGTTTGTGCTCAGTTATTCTGAATCCTGGAGTACTATATACAAAATTGCTGTCATCACTGTGAATAATTGCTCTCATTTTATCTTCAGTCAAAATCATTAAGATTGAATCACCAGGAAATTTTTTAAAAGCGTGTGGTTTTACTTCTATTTCTCCCTTTAAGTACCCAATTCATTAGGAGATTTCCCTGAATACAAGAGTAAAAAAAAAAAAAAAAGGGGTGCATATTATGATCATTTGATCACAACTATTACCACCTAATTAAAAATGCACATGCTACATCTAGTATAGGTATATTTCTTCTTAATGAAAACAAAGAAACTTCAAAACATGTTGAAAGACAGCTATAACTTTATAAAAAGCATGCAATCTCTAAAATTTCAAGGTAAAATTTTCACATTTTCCTGTTAACTTTGACGAAGTTTTATTCTTTTGGTCCATCTGGTTATTCCTTTCCACTGGAGGAAGGGAAGGCAAGCGAGTGAGAAACTCAGAGAAAATTATCTACACCAAAGAGTAAATAAAAACCTTTCATTTTAGGAAGAGGACAGGGAATGGAAGTAAAGTGATATTAAAAATAGGAGGAGAAAGAAAAATTAGGTTTCCGCTTTTGATGGTAATGTAGATAAAACGTAAGTGCAAAAAGAGAAAAAAGCTGGTAAAATAAACTGTAAAGACTTAGTCATTATGAACATTGCAGTTTATTACTTGAGGTGGCTGAGGAAAACCACACAGTCCAGTTTCCAAGGCTACTGGGCCTCCCCCTGGCAGAGGGAGATGGAGGAAGTTGTCTAAGAAGGGAAAGTGGGCTGCCAGAGCCACACAGGGAGCCTTCGCAGTGTGGGTGGGTTGGCGACTAAATACAAAAGGGCTGCTCTAACTACCATCACTGCCTTTTCAACTACCTTGATAAAAGGAGGGATTAAATAAAAGACACATACATTTCAGGGATCTGATGATTAAGAGCAAGGAATGAAAGTCCAGAAATATATGCCCTTTATTTCACAGCCTTTAAGTTGTATTGAAGATATGATTTATTGAATTATCTGTCAAATTGCATAAAGCGAAGTGAGCTTCAGTGTTCACTGTGAAGGATAGCAAATCGCTTAGACATAATTCTCCGAAAGGGAGAAAACAAATGGAACAGTACACAGTACACCAAAAAGCTAAACCGTTAATTTGTCCACTTCTCTGGTTTGAAGATGAAAAAAGCACAGGGGGGTGCTGGGTTCCAACACACTGCTGTGCAAAATGCAAATGTGAAGCATTTTTAAAGAACAAGATTATGGAAGTGTGAAAATCCCAGCCCCTGAGTGAAAATGGAAATGTTAACATTATCAGCTTTGAAAAATATAACTTCCTCTCCCAATTTCCCAGTCTAAAACCAGTGCTCTGTTTTAATGTATCATTTTTTCCAAGCAAAGAAAAGCCTCAGAAAGTATGCATGTGTGTGATTTGAAGAGATAAGTGTGTGTGATGTTTTATTAAGTGGAAATATGTAGCCTAGTAATTTTCTCTCTCTTTTTTTTAATCTCTCATTCTCCCTTTGTGAAATGGTGAATTTACCATTATAGTTTTAAGAAAATAATGCCGAGCTTTATATCTTCAAGAAAACAGGAGCAGAAATTAAATCTCAAAGATTTTACAAGTCCATTTATGAAGGGGTTTTACATTGTAAGTAGCAATTGATTATTTTTCAGAGCATAAATGCTATTTTATACTCAGAGGCTATTATTCTTTTATTTCATAATAGATAATTCTTAATCACCTGCTTTTTGCCATGAACTGAATTATGCTTAAGGGTTATAATAAGGCATAAAGTTCCCTTGTCTCCCAGAGCCTATGTTCTAATGTGAAGAGAGATAATAAACAAGTAAAAAGTAAGTCAAATAAACAAAGATTGTAATTAATGTTATGAAGGAAACAAAAAATATTATATGGGAAATAAAGGATAGGATAAGGTAACTACCTAGACAACATAAAAAACACATTTGAAGAAATGATATTTATGTTAAGACTAGAAGGAAGAGAAAGAATTAAACCTGACAAGATCTTGGGTGAGAGCTGAAAGAGATGTGATGAAAAGGAAAAGGAACCCCAAAGAAAAGGTTCTGTTTGAGAAGCTTGTGGTAGGTAGAATGCTAAGATGGTATACTGCCAAGGTGTCTGTCCTCTGGTTATTCAATCAAGTACTAATCTGGATACTAACATAAAGGGATTTGCAGATGTAATTAAAACCTCAAATTAGTTAACTTTAAGATACAGCAACAATCTGGTTGGGCCTGACCCAATCAGGTGCGCCATTTAAAAGCAGAGAGTTTTTGTGCTTAAAAAAGTCAGAAGAAGTGAGAGAGATATGCTCCTGTTGGCCTTGAGGAAGAAAGTAAAGATGCTGTGAACTGGTGATGGAGAGGAGAGGGCTCTAGAAACTAAGAGTAGCCCCTTGTCCACAGCAAGCAAGCAAAAAAGGATCGTGGTTCTACGACAGCAAATAAATGAATTCTGCCAAAAACTGGTGAGATGAGGAGAGGACCACTAGCTTCATATGAGGATCATAGCCCTGGCCCAGACCTGGATTCAGCCTGTGAGCCCTTATACAGCTCCTTATACAGAGGGTCTGAGCAGAGGATCGAGCTTACCCATACGTGAACTCCTGACCCATAGAAACTGAGATAATAACTGTGTATTGTTTCAAGCCAGTATGTTTGTGGTAATTTGTTAAAGAAGCAATAGACAAACTATCACCAAGCTCTAGAGACAAACAGAAGGCTAGTGTTACTGGAGATTCCTGAGCAAGGAAGTATAACCTGAAATAATATTGGAAGGGTAGATAGTGAATACTAAACAAATGACATGAGCATATTGACATGAGCATACCATTTGATAGTAACGTATCTAAAAAATAAAGAAAAAAATAGGCAAAATAACCTGTAGACTTAGTCATTATAGTCACTGCAGTTTATGTCACTGTTACACAATTATTAAGCCCTGGTTGGACAACGTAATAGTGCTATGCATTACAAGGTGATAACCCAATTTTTAAAACCTTTTTTTTTTTTTTTATCCAACAACAAATCAAGTCCTGTGGTATATAATGCCCAATGTTAGCCATTAAAAATACAAAACCAAAAAAACCTGTTTCTGTCAAGTTGATTCCAGTTCACAGCAACCCTGGAAGATAGAGTGGAACTGCCCCATAGTGTTTCCAAGGGGCTGCCGGTGGATTCGCACTGCTGACTTTTTTTTGGCAGCCAAACTCTTAACCACTAAACCACCAGGGCTCCATCAAAGGCACAGTCACTAACTTGAAAGAATTTATGATTAAGAACAGCAGAATACATGCACCCAAACAGAATTATAATTGGTAGAAAATGTTGATAAGGGGCTATGTGTGTTAAGCAGAGTTGTGAGAGAATTAAAGGATGTGTTCTGCAGGACGTAGAATGAGGACTGGGCTTGAAAAGTGAGTTGGAATTGCTCAGATGGACATTGTTTTCTTCCTTATGTAAAACAAGAGAAGGTACACAGCACTACTGTTTAACGTCCTTGGGGAGGGACGCAGGGCAGGGTTGGCGGGCGGGGAGGGAAAGAGACCGAAACATAGTACTATAAAGCTAAAGGATCCTTGGTAGGGCAGTGGCTAAGAGCTCAGCTATTAAACAAACAAAATGTTGGCAGTTGGAATCCACCAGCCGCTCCTTGGAAACTCTATGAGGCAGTTCTACTCTGTCCTCTGGGGTCCCTGTGAGTTGGAAAGGACTCAGTGGCAATGGGTTTTTGTATAAAGCTAAATGCCAATCTGTGGGAGACATGAAACCAAAACCCAAACTTGCTGTAGTCAAGTCAGTTATGACTCATGGTGACCCCATGTTTGCAGGAAACATAGGGGAGAGAAAAACACGTTAAATTACACCAGAAGGATACATTCAGCCAAATGAAGAATGTTGGCCATTTCCAGGACAAATGAAGTTTCTTAAAAAAAAAATAATTACCACAAAAATCGATTCAGGAGACATATCAAGTAAATGTTAACATGGGCATTGTTTGGATTCTTATTTAAAAAAGAAAATCACTATACAAAGATATTTTTGATACAACTGGGTGAAATTAGCAATATAATACTTGTAAAATGATATTGAGGGACTATTTTTAAAGTTGGTGGTTATAGTAATACTAATATGTATATTTTTTTAAATATCATCTTTTAAATATACTTGACATATTTATGATTAAAATGATAATGATACCAGGATATTTTTTGTAAGGATATTCAATTACTTGTGTAATTAAAAGTAAGTTAAACTTTCATGATAAAAAACACTGAGCAAACTAGGAATAGAAGGGAAATACCTCAACATGATAAAGACATTTTTGAAAAATACACAGTATACATCATACTCATTGGTGAAAGGTTGAAATTTTTCCCTCTAAGATCAGGAACAAGAAAAAGATGCCTGCTTTCACCACTGCCAGTCAACACAGTACTCGAAGTTCTAGCCAGAGCAATCAGGCAACAAGAAAAAATAAAAGACATCCAAATGGAAAAGAAAAAGCAAAATTATCTCTATTTGCAGATGACATGATCCTATATCTAGAAAATTCTAAAGAAATCAGAAGAAAATTACTAAAGCTAAGAAATGAATTTAGCAACTTTGCAGGGTAATAAACCAACACACTAATATCAGTTATGTCTCTATATACCAGCAATGGGTAATCAGAAAAGGAAATCAAGAAAACAATCTTATTTATGATACCATTTAAAGAATAAAACACCAAGGAATAATTTTAATTAATCAAGGAAGTGAACGATTTGTACACTGAAAACTATAAAACAGAGCAGGAGGAAATTAAAGAAAACCTAAATAAATAAAATGACATCTGTATTTACGGATTGGACAAGTTAATATTGTCAAGTTGTCAATATTCCCCAAAGAGATCTACAGATTCAACATAATCCTTATCATGACTCCAACAGCCTATTTGCAGAAATGGATAAGCTGGTCCTCAGATTCTTAGGGAAATGAAAGTGGCCTTGAATAGCCAAAAACAACCTTGAAAAAGAAGAACAAAGTAGGAGGACTCACATTTCCCAATTTCAAAAAGGTGAAATAGCTACTTAATCAAGAGTGTGGTACTGGTATAAGGATAGACATACAGACCAGTAGAATAGAATAGAGAGTTCAGTAATAACTCTGTTTATTTATGGCCAAACGATTTTTGACAAGGGTGCCAGAGTCCATTCATGGAGGAAAGAATACTCCTTTCAACAAATGGTGCTGGGACTACTAGATCTCCATATGCAAAAGAATGAAGTTGGGCCTATATCTCTCATTATTTACAAAAGTTAACTAAAAAGGGATCAAGGATCTAAGTATAAGAATTGAAATCACAAATATTTTAGAAGAAAACATAGGAAAACTTCAAGACTTGTTTTTGACCATGGACTCTTAGGTATGATACCAAAACCAAGAGCAACAAAAGACAAAATAGGTAAATTAGACTTCATCAAAATGAAAACTTATTGTGCATCAAAGGACTATGTCAAAAAAGTGAAGTGATAACCCACAGAATGGAAGAGAATTTTTGGAATGCATAAGTCTGATAAGGATTTAATATCTAAGATATATAAAGAACTTCCACAACTCAACAACACAGAGGCAAACAGCAAAGTTAAAAAATGGACAAAGAATTTGAATAGACAGTTCTCTAAAGAAAATATACAGAGGGCCAATAAGCACATGAAAAGATGCTCAAGGCCATTGGTCATTAGGGAAATACAAATCAAAACCACAGTATCCCCTCAAACCCACTACAAAACAAACAAGCAAAAAACAGAAACAAGTGCTGATGAGGATGTAGAAAATTGAAACCCTCATGAATTGCTGGTGGGAATGTAAAATGGTGCAGTTTTATGGAAAACAGTTTGGCAGTTCCTCAGATGTTAAACACAGAATTACCCTATGACCCAGCAATTCCACCCCTAACTATATATACCCAAGAGACTTGAAATTAGGCACAAACAGATTATGTACTCCAATGTTTACTGCAGCAGTATTCACAAAAACCAAAAAGGCGGAAACAACCCAACTGTGTACCACAGATGAACGGATAAACAAAATGTGCTATATATATAATTTTTTTTTATATAAAATGGAATATTATCCAGCCATAAAGAGAAATGACATTAGGACCCATGCTATGACATGGACAAACCTCACGTCATGCTGAGTGAAGTAAGTCAATCACAAAAGGTCAAATCTTGTATGATTCTACTTCTATGAAACATCTAGAATAGGTAAAAGCATACAGACAGAAGTTTATTAGTGGTTACCGGGGACTAGAAGGAGGACTCCAACCAGTGAAACCCATTGCCATCAAGTAGATTCTGACTCACAGCGACCCTATAGGACAGAGTAGAGGGAGGAGGGAAAGGGAATTATTGCCGAAGGGGTGCTGATTTTCTGTTTGGGGTGATGTAATGCTCTCAGAAATGGATAGTAGTGATGGTAGCACAACATTTTGAATGTAATAAATATCACAGAATTTTACACTTACAAATGGTTAAAATGGCAAACTTTCTCATGTATATGTTTCATCATAATATAATTTTTGAAAGAAGGAAAAAAACGATGTTTGTTGTTGTTTTTAATGAGTTGGATAAGAACATTATATGATGTTGAAGAACGGTATTTCAGAGAGGTCACTGATAGATATTTTTAGGAAATGTCAAGTAGTCCTGCTTGTGTAATACTTGAGACTAATTGGAGATTCAAATGGATCCAGATATTAAACCCAGATACACAGTTTAAGATATTCCAGACATTTGGGCTTCATAGCATACAAGTACTCTTCAATGTTTGAGAAAGGGGAGTGATATCATTATTTCTGCCTTCTTACGTAATGACATTTTCCTCTGGCAAATGAAATCTGCATTTTCAAAAGTCAAAAACAACCTTATCTTAATTCTAGCCACTCTCGTGCTCTCTACAGGGTTTGGCTTTGTGAACCTGGCCCTTCTTTTACACCCTGAAGCCAGCACTGGTCAGATTTTGATCCTCCCTCGTTTTCCTATCTAAATGATATCTCTCATAGAAGCATTTACTCCTATTGCTCCAAGCATTGCTGAGATTATAGTTTTCAAAAGTAAAGCTAAAGTGATTATGTTCAGGATTTACACTACCTCGAGTCAATCTATTCCACCTCTCAGGCCAGAAAATGTAGAATAACCAACAAATCCTCTCTTTGTTTTCTTGATTTCACATATTATAGATGTTAACTCCACGGTGCTTCTCACATATATTATGCCTGTTCTTTTGCGGCTGTCAACAACCTCTCCTAGATACACGATTATTTTACACACACACACACATACACACACACACAAATATATTTGAGATATATGTTTATCTATTGGAAGAAATGCCTAAACTGTCCCCTTCTACTTTTGCCCAATTTTGTTACTCACATCTCTTTGAAGCAAACCTCACAGTTCCCTATTCAATTTCTGTAATATCTGGCCAATTCTACTCATTTAAACACAAACTCTGACCTTCTAGAAGCTCCTAATTACTTATTTTTCCATTATAAAATAGTAAGAACTATTTAAGCATTTGTTATTATTTTTGTTATTATTGATAGTACATTCACTATAAAATAAAAAAGCCATTGCCATGGAGTCTTTCGCGACTCCTGGCAACCCTGTAGGACAGAGTAGAACTGCCGCATAGGGTTTCCAAGGAGAGGCTGGTGGATCCAAACTGCCAGCCTTTTGGTTAGCAGCTGAGTTCTTAAGCATTTATTTTAGGGTTCAAATAATCTGACTAACTATAGTATTCTAAATCTTCCTCCCACACTTGAATCAGGCCTCAACCTGCAAAGTATTCCATCAATTTAAAATTTACCTAACTGATTATGCAGGTTGAAGTGTGATGAGGTGCTTATAGTATTCTCTTTTCTACCCTACATCTTCTTTAACCTCCCAACAGGGCCTGTGACATCTTCTCTGAAGTCTGAAAGGTACTGGGCACAGCTTTAACACTACTAATTGTAATCTTACAGCTGTCTCTCAAGTGATATTCCCTACTTAAACCGCATGTCTCTTCAGGTTAAATATCACATTTCAATTTTTTTGTTTTACTTTATCTTAACATAATGCATAATGTTTTTTTTTTTGTTTGTTAGTTAAGTGCCATCGAGTCGGTTCTGACTCATAGTGACCCTATGCACAACAGAACAAAAGACTGCCCGATCTTGTGCCATCTTCACAATCCTTGCGCTTTTTGAGCCCATTGTTGTAGCCACTGTGTCAGTCCACCTCGTCAACAGTCTTCCTCTTTTATGCTGATCCCCTACCTTACCAAGCATAATGTCCTTCTCCCGGGAATGATTCCACCTGATAACATGTCCAAAGTATGTGAGACAAAGTCTCGCCACCCTCCCTTCTAAGGAGCACTCTGGCTGTATTTTTTCCAAGACAGATTTGTTCATTTTTTGACAGTTCACAGTGTATTCAATATCCTTTACCAACACTATAATTCAAAGACATCGATTCTTCCTCAGTCTTCATTATTAACTGTCCAGTTTTCACATGCATGTGATGCAATTGAAAATACCATAGCTTGGGTCAAGCACACATTTGTCCTTAAAGTGACATCTTTGCTTTCTAACACTTTAAAGAGAACTTTTGCATCAGATTTGCCCAAAGAAATGTGTCTTTTGATTTCTTGACTCCTGCTTCCATGGGTGTTGATTGTGGATTCAAGTAAAATGAAATCCTTGACAACCTCAATCTTTTCTCTGTTTATCCTGATGTTGCTCATTGGTCCAGTTGTGAGGATTTTTATTTTCTTTATGTTGAGATGTAACCCATACTGAAGGCTGTGGTTTTTGATCTTCATCAGTAAGTGCTTGGAGTTCTCTTCAATTTCAGCAAGCAAGGTTGTGCCATCTGCATAACACAGGTTGTTAATGAGTCTCCCTCCAATTCTTATGCCATGTTCTTCTTCATACAGTCCAGCTTCTCGGATTATTTACTCTTCATACAGGTTGAATATGTATGGTGAAAGGATAAAACCCTGACATACACTTTTCTTGATTTTAAACCACACGTATCCCCTTGTTCTGTTAGAATGACTGCCTTTTAATCTGTACAGGTTCCTCATGACCAAGATTAAGTGTTCTGGAATTCTCATTCTTTGCAATGTTATCAATAATTTGTTATAATCCACACTGTCAAATGCCTTTGCTATAGTCAATAAAACACAGGAAAACATCTTTCTGGTATTCTCTGCTTTCAGCCAGGATCCACCTGACAGCAGCAGTGATATCCCTCCTTCTACTTCCTCTTCTAAATCTGGCTTAAATTTCTGGCTGTCCTTTGTTGATGCAAGCACTTTTGAATGATCTTTAGCAAATTTTACTTACATGTGATATTAATGATGTTGTGTGATAACTTCTACATTAGGTTGGATCACCTTTCTTTGCAATAGGCATAAATATGTGTTTCTTCTAGTTGGTTGGCCAAGTATCTGTCTTCCAAATTTCTCGGCATAGATGACTGAACACTTCCAGTGCTGCATCCATTTGTTGAAACATCTTAGTTGGTAGTCCCTCAATTCCTGCAGCCTTGGTGTTTTTTTTTTTTTTTTTTTACCAATGCCTTCAGTGCAGCTTGGACCTCTTCCTTCAACACCATAGGTTCATGATCATGTGCTACCTCCTGAAATATTTGAATGTCGACCAATTCTTTTTGGTATAGTGACTCTGTGTATTCTTTCCATCTTCTGATGCTTCCTGCATCATTCAATGTTTTCCCTGTATAATCCTTCAATATTGCAACTTGAGACTTGATTTTTGTCTTCAGTTCTTTCAACTTGAGAAATGCCAAGCATGTTCTTCCTTTTGGTTTTTTAACTCCAAGTCTTTGCACATGTCATTATAATACTTTACTTTGTCTTCTCAAGCAGCCCTTTGCAATCTTCAGTTCGGCTCCTTTACTTCATCATTTCTTCCATTTGCTTTAGCTACTCAACATTCAAGAGCAAGTGTCAGAGAGTTTTTGATATTAATTTCGGTCTTTTATTTCTTTCCTGTCTTTTTAATGACCTTTTGCTTTCTTCATGTGTGATGTCCTTTATGTAATTCCACAACTCACCTGGTCTTTGGTAATTGGTGTATGGGGAAATGTACCTTCTGCAGACATGAAGATTTTTAATAGGCTCTTTCTTTCAGATTGGAGCCCTGGTAGCACGGTGGTTAAGAGCTCAGCTGCTAACCAAAAAGTTGGCTGTTCAAATCCACCAGCCACTCCTTGGAAATCTTATGGGAAAGTTCTACTCTGTCCCATAGTGTCACTATGAGTTGGAATCGACTTGACAGCAACAGGTTTGGTTTTTGGTTCTTTCAGATTGTTTATAAAAATCTTAAATAAGAACAGATCCAGAGATCAATAAGAAGGTATTTGAAAAGCATATATCAAGAAAAATTCTTCTATAATTTTATTCATTTCATACATTTTATATATTTTTCCATCCATAAAAAAGATCTTTTTACTCACAGTTTCACATTAAGTCTGTCATATATTAGGTTTATAAAAACTTTTATGTGTTGTCTTTCCTTTTTTGCCAAAGCCTTTTAAGAATAGAAATGTCAATTTATAGTTTTCGTGTTTATTTGCATGGTATGCAACTATCAGAAGAAAAAAAAAAATTACCAAGCTACATCATATTGTTTTGGAAGTGTAATACAGAGTTGAATAATAACAGTAATTAAATGAATGTCAGAAGTACATGAAGGAAATTTGTTGTGGGAAAACTAATTCACATTTTAAAAACCATATTCCTGTGTTATATTTCTGCAGCACATAATGTCTTATAAATATAATTGTTCTTCTCATAAGTTATTTTATTATTTTTAGACTTAGATCTACCAGGATGAGTCTGACGGTTGATGGTTATATATTATTAGTTATGGTTTGAAAAATGGTGTGAAATTAGTTTTCAATTCTTCTGGAATACACATTCAAACAATTAAAATTTAGAAAGTGTAAATTTTCTGTTTTATCATAAAAACTGTATTTTAGATACATTAGTGGCCATTCTAAATGGGAGCATTTAACCTTTTGTTAAAAAAGGTTTTCTGTGAAAAAGTCAAATAGCATATCATCCCACTTATGTGAAATATCTAGAATATGCAAGGAGATAGAAATAAATTGGTGGTTCCCAGGTGCTGGGAGGAAGAAGGAATAAGGAGTTATTTCTTAATGAGTACAGAGTTTCTGTTTGAGTGACAAAAAAAAATTGCAAATAAATAGTGGTGATGGTTGTACATTGTGAATATAAATAATGCCATTTAAGTGTATACTTAAAAGTAATTAAAATGACAATTTTTTTTGTTCTGTATATTTTACCACAACTAAAACAAAAGATTTTCTGAACCTATAATAGTCAAAAAGACTCAAATTGTAAAATTACTTATTTTGTATAATTATTATTTTATAGTTTCTAAATTCATGGGTTAATGTTTATTTCTGTGTATTGTGTGTAAGTTAACATCAGATAATTTTTTATGACCTTGAGCATGCTACACTTGACCTTTGTTACTCAGGTTTCTCTTCATAACATGCAAATAATATTATTATCTACCCCATTGTATTATTGAGAAGAGAGGAATAAACAAATTAATACATGTGAATCCCTCGATATGATAGCTGGTACATAAACTTTCAACAGATATTTACTACTATTATATATTCTAATATAAATGATAGAAAATATGTGTTTTCAATCATGTTGACTATCTTTCTCAATGCCTGTTTTCCTGCAGAACAGAAAATTCTGTGAGGGCAGGGCCCATGGTTGTCTAAGTCATCACATGGCCTCGAACAGTGCCTGGAACAAAGCTGATTCCTAACAGCCTTTGCTTAAACCAATGAATATTCTACAGATGAACTGGTAAGACTCTGAGGAGGCTGTATAACTCAATAGGGAGTTGCTTCTTACTTGTTGTGAATCCATATCCAGTATTATATATTGAATGACATATGTGATAGTATACTTAATTAAATTTGTTTAAGTTGGTGGTTAAAATATTAGAAGAGTTTCATGTATTTTGATTTAGTCTTAAGACTATAAACAACCCAGTCTCCCAAAAAGAAAAAAAAAATGTATATAACTGCATTTCATGGCAATTTTTTCTTATGCATTTTTATGACAATCTAGAAGACATTAAAATAATGACTTTCAAAGTTTATTTAGTATTTTTGATAGATATGTATGCATTTATTATTAAATACATATGAAAATATTATTTATGTCATATTTATTTCAAATATGCTTTATGGTATATAAAGAATAAGAATTTTAATAAGTTATGTCTGAGACTTTGCATTCATTTTTTTTATTCCCCATGTCTTAACATACTTTTCCCTAAGCTCATTGCATTTCCAAGAATCTGTTTATGAGATTATACATTAAAAACAAAACTTTTTTTCTTATAATGAACAAAGGGATATGATTGTTTATCTCACATTTATCAAATATTTGCTTCATTTATCATCTGTGATTAATAATTAATCTTTCAACATTTGTTATTTGTTGACATTAGAAATACATTGTTAAACAAAATACTGTCTTATAAAAAGCAATCCTTTATATTGTTATGCCTTCAAAATTAATGTTCTGTCTCATAGGCAAAATATTTATATATAACGTACAAAACCAAGGCCTTTCATTTTCAGTATCATCCACATTATAGAAGCCATTTATACAACATGACACAGTAAATGTATGTTTGCAAAGGGGAGATCTGCCAAATATTTATGTCACATTAGACAGGGTTATCTGATTGTGTAATGGAAAAATCCTGTCATGCACGTAGCACCAGTACTAGTCTCAAGTTGCTGTGAGAAACCAATTCCTGAATCTCTTGATTTATATGAGCTTAAACATCTCAGCTTAACGTGACCCTGATGGAACTTTGTAACATTTAAACTCACAGTCTTGTGATCTGTAATGGGAGTGTGTGTGTGGATGAATAGGTGTGTGCTTGCATATCCTGGAAGCCTTCAATACACAGGCAGCCCTGGACAGCCACGTAAATCCATGTGTGGATTATCACTAACAATTGCAGGAAAGATGGTCTTACAAGCACATTTAGATACTATGGTAGGTATTAAAGTGAAAATAACATGAGAGTAAGAGAAGAACAGTCTTATATGCTGTTTTTACACGTGGTATAGATTAATTTTAGTAAGTTGGCAACAAGTGTATCCTTGCAATCAGCTGTCAATCTACTAAATTTTTATTAGCTTCATTAAAATTTGGGTTCAATTATGATCCTTTGAGGGGTGCAGAGCCATGGGCCCCCAAAACTCAGTTTTCTATCAAATCTTTTATTACACTCAAAAATTCAAACAAAAATCTGTTTGAATCTGCCCTTGAATTACAAGAGTAGTTTGTGAATCAGGCCCAGGTACTGTACTCTTCGCCTATTCACTGAAAAGTAGCGAAACTCCATGAGATCAAGTTTTCCTGTTGTCAAATGCTTCATTATTTAAGTTCCTGTTTTTAAATGCCAATATCCTGTGGTTAAGCGTTCAGCTGCTAACCAAAATGTCGGCTGTTTGAATCTGCCAGCTGCTTCTTGAAAATCCTGTGATACAGTCCTACTCTGTCCTATATGGTTGTTATGAGTAGGAATCGACTCAGTGGTAACTGGTATGAACATAACCAAGGTGGGAAAAATTTTATTAATATCTGGATTTTCATTTAAAATGATTTGATTGTGGCACTGAAAAGCAAAATCTCTGATGTTATTCTGGAAAAGTAACAAACTCAGTCTAATGTCCAAAGGAAATAAAAATTGAGTTAGAAAAAAAACAGACTAGAGACCAGATTTTTCATATAGAGCTTTGTTTACACAATTCATTTCAGCTAACGTTTCCTGAGCCTACAAGGGTATGGCTGCCCAGGTGGCATCTGATCCAGGGTAGTGCTCTATTATAGAAGTCAACAAGGGAATGACAGTACTGAGAAGGGAGAATGGTCCAAAAGTCACATACATACTCCTGTGAACAAAAAAGTTGTGGTCTTAAAAAAACAAAACAAAAAACAAAGCACTAGAGCAGTTTTTTTTTTTCCCAAAACTTAATGTGATTCAGAGCCACATGGCAATGTACACAAAAAGAAAGGCCCAGACCCTCTCTTCATCAAGGACCCTAGACCTCTGTGCTATTAGCTGTCCAAGTGATTTTGTTACACAGCAAATTTTAAGAACCAGTGCATTAAAAAGCCTAAGCCCAGTAAAGAGGTAGGGCAGAGGCAGAAGCATGAGGAGTAAAGAAATAATTGCATATTTGAAAGAGCATCAGGAATGTAGACAGCTATTTAGACACAGAGGCCAATGAAAATTAGAAGACAGAGAGATGTTGTCATTAGAAAGTAAGTGAAGTGGAGAATAATGGGAATAAATGATGCTATAGGAAAACAGTCCAGGCAAAGACGGGTGTACTATAACAGAGAAGAGTCAGTGGAGAGAGAGAAGAAGGATTCAAGAGAAAGAAGGGAACACGTTTTAAAAGTGAGGAAAGAATTAAATAGAAAGTTCTGTTGGAAAGATTAACTTGAGAAAGAAAGTCATTTCTTTCCTTGAGACAGAAACAAGAGGATGGGTAAAGACCACAAGTTTGAGAAGGTGGAGGGAAAATATTAAGAGAATTATGCAAATTTTTCTTCATCTCTTGAAGATGAAGGACGTGAGAGAGTGGTCAGTGATTTGGAGATCAGTTGCCAAAGAGTCAATTCCTACTCAAGGCAACGCCATAGTATCTAAATGTGCTTGTAAGACCATCTTTCCTGCAATTGCTAGTGATAATCCACACATGGATTTACGTGGCTGTCCAGGGCTGCCTGTGTATTCATTTTTTAAATCGTAATTTAGGTGAAAATTTATGTAGCGAATTATTTTCTCATTAACCAGTTAATACACAAATTATTTTGTGACATTAGTTGCCGACTTTGTGATGTACCAACACTCTTTCTTTCTCTACCCCAGTTTTCCTCTTTCCATCTGTATAGTTTTCCTGTCCCTTACTGCCTTCTCTTCTTTGTTTTTGTGGGCTGGTGTGCATGGTTGAACTATGAAGCACGCCTGTGTGTGTTACTGTTGGCCCTGTAGACCTGTCTAATCTTTGGCTGAAGGGTGAACCTCAGAACTGACTTCGTACTGAGTTAAAAGGGTGGCTGGGGTCCACACTCTTGGTGTTTCTCTAGTCTCTGTCAGGCCAGCAAGCCTTGTCTTTTTTTGTGTGTGTGAATTTAAATTTTGTTCTACATTTTTCTCCTGCTCTGTCCAAGACCCTTTATTGTGCCAGAGAAGTTGGTGGTGGTAACTGGGCACCATCTAGTTGTTCTGGGCTCAGTCTTGTGGAGGTTGTGGTCCATTAGTCCTTCGGGCTAATCTTTCCGTTGTATCTTTGGTCTTTTAACAACCCCATGTGTTTTAAAGAAGCGCTACGTTCGACAGGATTTTTGTGGCTGTGATCTTTCAGAAATAGGTTGCCAGGCCTTTCTTTTGAGGAGCCTCTGGGTGGATTCTACCTGCCAATCTTTAGGTTAGTAGCCCAGCACTTAACCATTTACAACACCCAGGGACTCTGTGATTTACAAACAGTGGAAGCAAAAGATGGTTGAATTTATAAGTTGGTTAATGATATAGCAAGAACAGTTAAAACAATACGAATGCTTGAAGGATCCTCCCTGTCATGCTAGTGAGATCATTCCATTATGCATTTTATACCATGTCTAAAATTTACTGAAATGAGTCACTTAATAAATATTAGTTTCTTTCCCAGTTAATTTTTTTTTTTTTTAAGTAAAGAGTTGAAATTTTGACTTTTCATTCTGATTGTATTTTTGAAGTCATCTCAGATTATTTCTTCAAGTCATTAATTCTTATGGTTGTCAGATGCATAAACTTCATAAAATAAGCAAGAAAAGCGAGCATTTGCTAGTCTTTAAAGTACTATTCAATAGGTGTAATGGGGATAATAGTTTAGGAAGAAAAGTAAATTACATTTCCTCCCTTAATTCATTTTCCTTCATGGCCTCTGGCCATTGAGGCTAATCTAAGCATTTTATTTGCTCAGAAAAGTAGATTGGCTTCAACTTCGGGGTAGAGAGATGTCAAGGATCAGTTTTGGAGTACAAAATGACTTTCTAAGAGTCTATAAAAGAAAATAGTTTCCAGGTTTCATTGAGAAAATAATAGTGTTTCTATGTTACTTGCATCCTACTTAAGATTCAAAAGCCAGGATAGAATTTTACTACATAACAATGGTGCGGAGGACTCAGGCTTGGATTTAAAGTTACATACAAATTTAAACTTCCTGTTCAAGGGAATGACAGGAAGAAAAGGAGACAGGAAATGGAAGAAGGGACAGAAAGGGGATAAGAGTGGGCCCAGGGAATTGGACTGCTAAGAGGCCCTTCATTCCTAATCTAGAGTCCTAGAAGTTGGGACTAGGATAGGTTTAGGGGGAAACCAAAAGCAAAGTAGTTTCCCATTTTATTCTGAGAGCAGCCTGCTTACAGGATTTCCCAGGTGTTAACTGTGAGTAGGCAAATTTGAGTAAAATCGATGGTTCTACCTGGTTAGAAAGATGGAAAGCATATGTTTATTTCCCAACAACCCACGTCTCTCACCACCACCACTATATACTCCTGAGTGGCATGGTGAGGATTCCGGCTGCTGGCTAAAAACCTATGTGTGATATTTCAGGCCCAACCATAGGTAATGACAAAGGCTTTTCCTGGCAAGCATCACAGGGAAAAGTTTATCCTTCCCACACCAGATTTGGTACACAGCCAACGCATTGTAGTCTCTGATAGGAGTTGTAGTCAAAGACTCATGCACTCCTGCCCAGCCATGCTGTTACACATGTTGCATTCCTAGCCCAGGAGTCTCCAAACGGAGGCTTTTTGTTGAGAGGCCTTCTGCAGAGGCACCTTTGTTGAGACCTCCTTACCGAAGAGAAAAAGTATCTTGAAGACACTTTTCCCCACTTTGACTTGATACTCAGCACTTTTTCACTCCCAACATCCACCTCCATCTTGAGTCCATAAAATTGCAGGAGCTTTTTGTTTGGGGCTCCCTCGGCAGTGAAAGCTTGTGCTGGTCTGTGGTACACTTTTTCTGTTCTTTGGGAAAAAAACACAACAGTAGGGAGTTGGCACTTTCTATGGAATTTCCTTTTGTATACTATTACAACAAGTAATTAAAGCCATGCCTCTTCCTTTTATCTTGTTGCCTTAATTGGCTACTTTGACACTTGCCAGTTCAACTCAGTCCTTTCCAGTTCAGCTCATCTTCCTGACATGGGGAAAGGTTGAAAGCCCTCATGAGTATTTGAGTAATAGCTGACAGTGCTGGCTGGTGAGTTTACCACAGAGGATAAAGCATCTGGATTTAAAGGATCCTGGCAGAGGTCCAAAGCAGAAGACCAGGAGAATCACAGCCAGACCTCAGAAGTATAATGTAATCCCCTCTGGAATCAAGGTGGGGCTAAATCAATAGGAATAACCAACCACCAAATCCTAGCCCACCTGAGAGTGGAGGTTCATTCATTCAGCAAATATTTATTGACTAAATGTTTATTTATATGTCATCAGGAAGCTTACATTCTGGTGGTAGAGCACAGATAATTTACTGTAGTGAGCAAGTGTGTGTGTGAGTGCATGTGTGTGAATATTACAAAAATCAACAAAAGTGATGAGGGAGTGGTAGGAACTGAGGTCAAATATATTGCAGGGGTCTAGACAATGCAGGCCTCTGTAGGTCTTTGTAGGGGTATTGGCTTCTACACTTGCAGGCCTCTGTAGGTCTTTGTAGGGGTATTGGCTTCTACACTGAGCAAAGTGGGAAGCCATTGGATAATTTTGATCAGCAGAGTGGCATAATTGGACTTTTAAAATCATTATTCTATGTGCTCTATGAGAATGAACTATGGTGACAGTAGAAAGGGAAAAATCAGGTATGTTGCAATCATGAGGCAAAGGATGTTCATATCTTGAACACTATTGGTGTGGGTAGAGTTGGTGAGAAACTCTCAGTATTGACAAATTTTCAAAGTAACACCAACTGGATTTGCTGACAGAATGGATGCGAGGCTCAAGAGAAAGAGTAGTCAATATGACTCCAAGGTTTATGGCACAAGCCAATGGCAAAGATTGGGAAAGGAGCATGTTTTGGAGATGGTCAAGGTATGTGTAGGAAATAAGAGTTTCCAGCATATGTTTGTCCTTTGATTTCAATAGTTACATATTCATCCTTTGATGCCAATAAGGATCAAAGCTAACTAGTGGGCAAGGAACATCTCCAGAAGTTTAAAGGAGCCAGATTATATATAAGAATATATTGTTAGAGATCTGAGGGACTAATTCTTCTTGGGCACACAAGAAGATGTAAGCATGCCTCCCTGATCCATTTGGACACCATTTGGAGAGGAGCACAAAGAAGGAGGGGAAACATAAATGACCAAGTGTTTATCCAAAAGAGACAAACTATTGAAGGGACTGAATAAATTTTTGAAATAATCTGAGTTTACCTTTAGTGCCTCTATAGGGTATTTTAAAATGAAAACATTACATTTGGTTGTGCAAAGAAAAATTAGCTTCTGTATTTCCTATAACATACCTTTGTTCCCCACAATAGATGGTAGGAGGGGAAATTGTTCTACTTAGTAAATGTTTCTATATTATTTTAAGTCCTTTCTATTGCATTAGCTGAGCCGCATAGTCGGGCTTTTTTATTTTGATTATATAGAAAATATAAAATACCAATAAAACCCTCTACTCAACGTAAGAGCATTTTCTCTGTTCCTGGTACATGGCCTCACTCTGATGATGGTGAGAAGGAGGTCTATAAGAAGAAAAGGAAGAGGAGAAAAAAAAAGTAGTAGAGTTCTTGAAATAAATTTTTCTGATATTTCATCAAAATGTGTTTATGGAGAGTGGACTATTTATCAGCATGTTTCCAGATGCCATGACATGGTGGTGAATAAGATGGAACAATTTTTTGCTTCATGGCATTTATTCTTTTGCCAGTGAGACAGATAATACATAAGTAGATAAATAAGACATGTAATATAATGTTAGTGATAATTGCTATGAGACTAGTGTTCACAAAGGGGATAGAAAGAAACTCTAAAGAAACGGAGAAGTTTTTTGAGGCAAGGTGGTTAGAAAATGCTTTTGAGGAGGTGGCATTTGTGAAATGATGTCAAAGATGAGAGGAGAGAAGCCAAGTGCCCATGTCTTGACTTCCATTGATAGATTGATAGATAGGTTGACTGAGCTTCTTGAATCATGACATTATATTGAAATTGTTGTCCTACATAATTTGTTGCCTTTCAAAGTATGAAATCATAAAATGCATATCCTCAATGATCATAACTGGAAAAAATTCATCTCACTAATAATTTTTCTTAAACGTTTATCCCCCCCCCCTTTGGTCATTGAGGGAAAGGTTTTTCTAATTTTTTTTTTTATACAAATAGAGTCAATGTCAATTGTTTTAATTCCAAAAAATAGATACCATAAATTAAGACTGGTTTATTTTCATTTAAATTGCTTTGGATTCTACCTACAAATTTTTTTTTTTTAAATACTGAAAAATATTGAATTCTTAAAAGCCGGGTTAAATCCATGACTTTCTCTTTATAATTTAGCTATTCTGGGCCATGTGTGGAGACTACAAAAAAAAAAAAAACAGTGACCAAAAATTACTAAAAATAGAAGAATGATTATACAATTTATTGTTTTAACAGACACTATTTTAATAGCCAGTTGGGACACTAATAATAATTACACTTGGCAACAGGTAAAAATCAGAGTGATCTGTGTCTTCCGCAGTAGGGTCAACCCAGCTACAAGTGTATTTATTTAGACCAAAGACATTATAGAAATAGATTTGTTGTAGAGTACTATGCATATTTTATGTAAGGTATTAATGTTCTTATAATGTGAATCTTATTCATTCTAAATAAAACTGTGTTATTGGAAATGCTTTAAAGGACATAATCTGTTGTGCATACATGTATTAAATGGGGTTATATGTCCTCATAAAAAGGATGTTCTTGCCTCTAAACTCTTAAAAACAATTTGTTATGATGGCTATTGTGACTGTTAATTGTTTACAGTTTTTATGCAAGTTTCAGATTTGTCACTGACTTTCAAAAGATTTCTAATTCAAAAAAATATAAAATCGTGTTTACTTTGTGAGGTATTTTTCTGGGAGAGACTTCTCAAAAAATGTCAACCTTTTCATACTCTCTAAATGGCAAGATGGAAATGCAATAGACATGCCAGAACATGGCCTTAATGGAATGATTGACAGTCACTGTGTTTCTGGCTTACTAGAAAAATAAGACTGTTAAACACGTAGAGCAACAATGTTTCTTAACCAAGCTGGATTGTTTTTGTTGTTGTTAGGTGCCTACAACTCAGTTCTGACTCATAGTGACCCTATGTACAACAGAATGAAACACTGCCCGGTCCTGGTCCATTCTCACAATCCTTGCTATATTTGAGCCCATTGTTGCAGCCACTGTGTCAATCCATCGCAATGGTCTTCCTCTTTTTCGCTCACGCTCTACTTTACCAAGCGTGATTTCCTTCTCCAGAGACTGATCCCTCCTGATAACATGTCCAAAGTACGTGAAATGAAGCCTCACCACCCTTGCTTTCTAAGGAGCATTCTGGCTGTACTTCTTCCAAGACAGATTTGATTGTTCTTTTGACAGTGCATAGTGTATTTAGTATTCTTTGCCAAACACCATAATTCAGAGACATTGATTCTTCTTTGGTGTTTTATTCATTGTCCAGCTTTCAACTGCATGTGAGGCTACTGAAAACACCACGGCTTGGGTCAGGTGCACCTTAGTCCTCAGGGTGACATCTTTGCTTTTTAACACTTTGAAGAGTTCTTTTGCAGCAGATTTGCCCAATGCAATACATCATTTGATTTCTTGACTGCTGCTTCCATGGGCATTGACTCTTGATCCAAGAAAAATTAAATCCTCCTTGAGAACTTCAATCTTTTCTGTTTATCATTGTTGCTTATTGGTCCAGTTCTGAAAAATTTTTGTTTTCTTTACCTTGAGGTATATAATCCATTTTGAAGGCTGTGCTCTTTGATCTTCATCAGTAAGTGCTTCAAGTCCTCTTGGCTTTCTACAAGCAAGATTGTATCATCTGCATACCTCAGGTTGTTATGAGACTTCTTCCAATCCTGATACCACATTCTCCTTTATATAGTCCACCTTCTCAGATTATTTGCTCAGCATACTGATTGAATAAGTATGGTGAAAGGATACAATCCTAACCAAACCTTTCTTGATTTTTAACCACTCATTATCCTGTTGTTTTATTCCAATGACTGTCTCTTGGTCTATGTACAGGTTCCCCATGAACACAGTTAAAAAAATAGCGTTCTGGAATTCCCATTCTTCACAATGTAATCCATAATTTGTCATGATCCACATAGTCCAATGCCTTTGCATAGCCAATAAAACACAGTATGCATCTTTCTGGGATGCTCTGCTTTCAGCCAAGATCCATCTGACTGTTACAGATGGAGTAACAATGTTTCTTCACCAAGCCAGATGGGGGGAAACTAAGATTTGGAAGATGATCATAACCAATGGAAAAAAAGAGTCCTATTAACTAGGCCAGATGGAGCCCAATAATAGTAATATCGTGGAAATAGTTAAATAAATAGTTGTTAATTAGCAACAAGTAAATGTTTCTGAGATATGAATATTGTTTATTTTTTAAATAAACTTACTTCTTGAAATCAAGTTCTTTCTGTGCTTTTGCTGCTAGATTTTCTTCATTTTAGTGGTATCAAGACATCAGAATTTGCTCAAAGTATATGGTAGCCATGATGAAGTGATTAATTCATTTTTAAAATACTTTAAAAAATGTGTATTAAGCATACAATGGGTACCAGGTAACTACTGGGAGCAATGTTAACTCAACTATCCTACAGGAGGTCAGAAGTCTAGGTTATGGAAGATTTAAGACAAAGAAGTCAAATTTTTTTTTTAATTATAAGTATATATGTTCTTGAGTAGGAATAAATGAATAAATTATCTGAATATAGTGTATTAATTTACACAAAATATGGCTTGGTGTGCATACATCAACAGTAACTATATAAGCCTAATTTGTTATTCAGTAAGTTTTAAGACATTTCTCTCTGTCTTCATTTCTTTCTTCTGATGGAAATATAATTTCTAATACTTTTTATTCCTTCCTGAAGTTCCGCATTTTCAACTGGTGTTATTTCTCTTCAGCCTGAAAAACTTCCTCAGCATTTCCTGCAGTGCAATGCAGCTGGTGACAAATTCTCATCCTACTTTCTTTATCTGAAAATATCTTCATTTTACCTTCGTTCTTGAAGGATAGTTTTGCTGAATATAGCATCCTGAGTTGATAACTTTTTACAATTTTTTAAAATTTTCAACATTTTAAAGGTACTGTTCTTCTGTCTTCTGACCTTCATATTTTTTGATGAGACATCAGCTCTATGCAAACTATTTTCTTATATATAATTGTTATTGTTAGGTGCCGTCAAGTAGTTCTGACTCATGGAGACCCTATAGGACAGGGTAGAACTGCCCCATAGGGTTTCCAAGAGCAGCTGGTGGATTTGAGCTGCTGACCTTTTGGTTAGCAACCAATCTCTTAACCATTACACCACCAGGGCTCTTTATGTGTAATAGGTCATGTATTTCTGACTGATTTCAAGATTTTCTTTTTTGAGTTGGTTTTCAGCAGTTTAACTTTGAAGTGGCTAAGTGAGGTTTTGTGTGACCTTATCCTGCTTGAGGTTGACTGAGCTTCTTGGATCTGGAAATTATATCTTTCAACAAATTTGGGAAAATACTAGGCCTTATTTTTTTTTGTTTGTTTTTCTGTCCTATTTTTTTCCCCTCTCTTTATGGTAGTCTAATGAAATGTATAATTAACTCCCAGTTATTTTGCCACAGGACACTGGGGCTCTCTTCATGTTTTTAAATCTTTTTTTTTTTTCTCTTTCCTTCAAATTAGATAATTTCTACTGATCTAGCTATCACTAAGCTTGATTCTTTTGTCATCTCCATTTCACTGTTAATGTACCAGTGATTATTTTTTAAAATTTTAATTAAAAAAAAAATTTCAGAATCACATTTTTTTTTTTTTAATTAATTTTTATTAAGCTTCAAGTGAACATTTACTATTCCAAACAGTCTGTCACATGTAGGTTTACATACATCTCACTCCCTTCTCCCACTTGCTCTCCCCCTATTGAGTCAGCCCTTTCAGTCTCTCGTTTCGTGCCAATTTTGCCATCTTCCCTCTCTCTCTATCTTCCCATCCCCCCTCCAGTCAAGAGTTGCCAACACACTCTCCAGTGTCCACCTGATTTAATTAGCTCACTCTTCATCAGCATCTCTCTCCCCCCCACTGACCAGTCCTTTTCATGCCTGATGATTTGTCTTTGGGGATGGTTCCTGTCCTGTGCCATCAGAAGTTCTGGGGAGCATTGTCTCTGGGATTCCTCTAGTCGCAGTCATACCATAGGTATGGTCTTTTCATGAGAATTTGGGGTCTGTATCCCATTGGTCTCCTGCTCCCTCAGGAGTTGTCTGTTGTGCTCCCTGACAGGGCAGACATCGATTGTGGCCGGGCACCAACTAGTTCTTCTGGTCTCAGGATAATGTAGGTCTCTGGTTCAAGTGGCCCTTTCTGTCTCTTGGGTTCTTAGTTGTCGTGTGACCTTGGTGTTCTTCCTTTGCCTTTGCTCCAGGTGGGTTGAGACCAGTTGATGTATCTTAGATGGTCGCTTGTTGGCATTTAGGACCCCAGGCGCCACAATTCAAAGTGGGATGCAGAATGTTTTCATAACAGAATTATTTTGCCCATTGACTTAGAAGTCCCCGCAAACCAAGTTCCCCAGACCTCAGCCCCTGCTCCGCTGACCTTTGAAGCTTTCATTTTATCCCAGAAACCTCTTTGCTTTTAGTCCAGTCCAATTAGGCTGACCTTCCTTGTATTGAGTGTTGTCTTTCCCTTCACCCAAAGCAGTTCTTATCTACAGATTGATCAATAAAAAGCCCTCTCCCTCTCTCCCCCCTTTGTAACAACAAAAGTATGTGTTCTTCCCCGTTTTTTCTATTTCTCAAGATCTTATAATAGTGGTCTTATACAATATTTGTCCTTTTGCAACTGACTCATTTCGCTCAGCATAATGCCTTCCAGATTCCTCCATGTTATGAAATGTTTCAGAGATTCGTCACTGTTCTTTATCGATGCGTAGTATTCCATTGTGTGAATATACCACAATTTATTTACCCATTCGTCCGTTGATGGACATCTTGGTTGCTTCCAGCTTTTTGCTATTGTAAACAGAGCTGCAATAAACATGGGTGTGCATATATCTGTTTGCGTGAAGGCTCTTGTATCTCTAGGGTATATTCCGAGGAGTGGGATTTCTGGGTTGTATGGTAGTTCTATTTCTAACTGTTTAAGATAATGCCAGATGGATTTCCAAAGTGGTTGTACCATTTTACAATCCCACCAGCAGTGTATGAGAGTTCCAATCTCTCTGCAGCCTCTCCAACATTTATTATTTTGTGTTTTTTGGATTAATGCCAGTCTAGTTGGTGTGAGATGGAATCTCATCGTTGTTTTAATTTGCATTTCTCTAATGGCTAATGATCGGGAGCATTTTCTCATGTATCTGTTGGCTGCCTGAATATCTTCTTTAGTGAAATGTGTGTTCATATCCTTTGCCCACTTCTTGATTGGGTTGTTTGTCTTTTTGTGGTTGAGTTTTGACAGAATCATGTAGATTTTAGAGATCAGGAGCTGGTCTGAGATGTCATAGCTGAAAATTCTTTCCCAGTCTGTAGGTGGTCTTTTTACTCTTTTGGTGAAGTCTTTAGATGAGCATAGGTGTTTGATTGTTAGGAGCTCCCAGTTATCTGGTTTCTCTTCATCATTTTTGGTAATGTTTTGTATTCTGTTTATGCCCTGTATTAGGGCTCCTAGGGTTGATCCTATTTTTTCTTCCATGATCTTTATCATTTTAGTCTTTATGTTTAGGTCTTTGATCCACTTGGAGTTAATTTTTGTGCGTGTTGTGAGGTATGGGTCCTGTTTTATTTTTTTGCAAATGGATATCCAGTTATGCCAGCACCATTTGTTAAAAAGACTATCATTTCCCCAATTGACTGACACTGGTCCTTTGTCAAATATCAGCTGCTCATACGTGGATGGATTTATATCTGGGTTCTCAATTCTGTTCCATTGGTCTATGTGCCTGTTGTTGTACCAGTACCAGGCTGTTTTGACTACTGTAGCTGTATAATAGGTTCTGAAATCAGGTAGAGTGAGGCCTCCCACTTTCTTCTTCTTTTTCAGTAATGCTTTGCTTATGCAGGGGTTCTTTCCCTTCCATATGAAATTAGTGATTTGTTTCTCTATCCCCTTAAAATATGACATTGGTATTTGGGTTGGAAGTGCGTTATATGTATAGATGGCTTTTAGTAGAATAGATATTTTTACTATGTTAAGTCTTCCTATCCATGAGCAGGGTATGTTTTTCCACTTAAGTATGTCCTTTTGAATTTCTTGTAGCAGAGTTTTATAGTTTTCTTTGTATAGGTCTTTTACATCCTTGGTAAGATTTATTCCTAAGTATTTTATCTTCTTGGGGGCTACTGTGAATGGTATTGATTTGGTTATTTCCTCTTCGGTGTTCTTTTTGTTGATGTAGAGGAATCCAAGTGATTTTTGTATGCTTATTTTATAACCTGAGACTCTGCCAAACTCTTCTATTAGTTTCAGTAGTTTTCTGGAGGATTCCATAGGGATTTCCATGTATACGATCATGTCATCTGCAAATAGTGATAGCTTTACTTCCTCCTTGCCAATCTGGATACCCTTTATTTCTTTGTCTAGCCTAATTGCCCTGGCTAGGACTTCAAGTACGATGTTGAATAAGAGCGGTGATAAAGGGCATCCTTGTCTGGTTCCCGTTCTCAAGGGAAATGCTTTCAGGTTCTCTCCATTTAGAGTGATATTGACTGTTGGCTTTGCATAGATGCCTTTTATTATGTTGAGGAATTTTCCTTCAATTCCTATTTTGGTAAGAGTTTTTATCATAAATGGGTGTTGAACTTTGTCAAATGCCTTTTCTGCATCAATTGATAAGATCATGTGGTTTTTATCTTTTGTTTTATTTATGTGATCGATTACATTAATGGTTTTTCTGATATTAAACCAGCCTTGCATAAAAAAAAAAAAGCCTTGCATACCTGGTATAAATCCCACTTGATCAGGGTGAATTATTTTTTTGATGTGTTGTTGGATTCTATTGGCTAGAATTTTGTTGAGGATTGTTGCATCTATGTTCATGAGGGATATAGGTCTGAAATTTTCTTTTTTTTGTAATGTCTTTACCTGGTTTTGGTATCAGGGAGATGGTAGCTTCATAGAATGAGTTGGGTAGTATTCTCTATGCTTTGAAATACCTTCAAAGTAATGGTGTTAAGTCTTCTCTGAAGGTTTGGTAGAACTCTGCAGTGAAGCCGTCCGGGCCAGGACTTTTTTTTGTTGGAAGTTTTTTGATTACCATTTCAATCTCTTTTTTTGTTATGGGTCTATTTAGTTGTTCTACTTCTGAATGTGTTAGTTTAGGTAGGTAGTATTGTTCAAAGAATTTATCCATTTCTTCTAGGTTTTCAAATTTGTTAGAGTACAATTTTATGTAGTAATCTGAAATGATTCTTTTAATTTCGTTTGGCTCTGTTGTGATGTGGTCCTTCTCGTTTCTTATTTGGGTTATTTGTTTCCTTTCCTGTTTTTCTTTAGTCAGTCTAGCCAATGGTTTATCAATTTTGTTAATTTTCTCAAAGAACCAGCTTTTGGCTTTGTTAATTCTTTCAATTGTTTTTCTGTTCTCTAATTCATTTAGTTCAGCTCTAATTTTTATTATTTGTTTTCTTCTGGTGCCTGATGGGTTCTTTTGTTGCTCACTTTCTATTTGTTCAAGTTGTAGGGACAGTTCTCTGATTTTGGCTCTTTCTTCTTTTTGTATGTGTGCATTTATCGATATAAATTGGCCTCTGAGCACTGCTTTTGCTGTGTCCCAGAGGTTTTGATAGGAAGTATTTTCATTCTCGTTGCTTTCTAAGAATTTCCTTATTCCCTCCTTGATGTCTTCTATAACCCAGTCTTTTTTCAGGAGGGTATTGTTCATTTTCCAAGTATTTGATTTCTTTTCCCTAGTTTTTCTGTTATTGATTTCTAGCTTCATTGCCTTGTGGCCTGAGAAGATGCTTTGTAATATTTTGATGTTTTGGGTTCTGCAAAGGTTTGTTTTATGACCTAATATGTGGTCTATTCTAGAGAATGTTCCATGTGCACTAGAAAAAAAAGTATATTTTGCAGCAGTTGGGTGGAGAGTTCTGTATAAGTCAATGAGGTCAAGTTGGTTGATTGTTGTAATTAGGTCTTCCGTGTCTCTATTGAGCTTCTTACTGGATGTCCTGTCCTTCTCCGAAAGTGGTGTGTTGAAGTCTCCTACTATAAATGTGGAGGTGTCTATCTCACTTTTCAATTCTGTTAAAATTTGATTTATGTATCTTGCAGCCCTGTCATTGGGTGCATAAATATTTAATATGGTTATGTCGTCCTGATCAATTGTCCCTTTTATCATTATATAGTGTCCTTCTTTATCCTTTGTGGCGGATTTAAGTCTAAAGTGTATTTTGTCAGAAATTAATATTGCTACTCCTCTTCTTTTTTGCTTATTATTTGCTTGATATATTTTTTTCCATCCTTTGAGTTTTAGTTTGTTTGTGTCTCTAAGTCTAAGGTGTGTCTCTTGTAGGCAGCATATAGATGGATCATGTTTCTTTATTCAGTCCGTGACTCTCTGTCTCTTTATTGGTGCATTTAGTCCATTTACATTCAGGGTAATTATAGATAAATAAGTTTTTAGTGCTCTCATTTTGATGCCTTTTCATGTGTGTTGTTAGCCATTTCATTTTTCCACATGTTTTTTTGTGCTGAGACGTTTTTCTTAGTATCTTGTGAGATCCTCATTTTCATAATGTTTAACTTTGTGTTTGTTGAGTCGTTACGTTTTTCTTGGCTTTTTTCTTGAGTTATGGAATTGATGTTCCTTTTTGTGGTTACCTTATTATTTACCCCTATTCTTCTAAGTAAAAACCTAACTTGTATCATTCTATATCGCCTTGTATCACTCTCCATCTGGCAGTTCAATGCCTCCTATATTTAGTCCCTCTTTTTGATTATTGTGATCGTTTATCTATTGATTTCCATGATTTCCTGTTAAGTGTATTATTTTATTTATTTATATTTATTAGAATTAGTCTTAATTTGTTTTTTTTTGTGCTTTCCCTATTTGAGTTGCGTTGATATCAGGACGTTCTGTTTTGTGACCTTGTATTGTGCTGGTACCTGATATTATTGGTCATCAGGCCAAACAATCTCCTTTAGCATTTCTTGCAGTCTTGGTTTAGTTTTTGCAAATTCTCTAAACTTGTGTTTATCTGTAAATATCTTAATTTCTCCTTCATATTTCAGAGAGAGTTTTGCTGGATATATGATCCTTGGCTGGCAGTTTTTCTCCTTCAGTGCTCTGTATACGTCGTCCCATTCCCTTCTTGCCTGCATGGTTTCTGCTGAGTAGTCTGAACTTATTCTTATTGATTCTCCCTTGAAGGAAACCTTTTTTTTCTCCCTGGCTGCTTTTAAAATTTTCTGTTTGTCTTTGGTTTTGGCAAGTTTGATGATAATATGTCTTGGTGTTTTTCTTTTTGGATCAATCTTAAATGGGGTTCGATGAGCATCTTGGGTAGATATCCTTTCGTCTTTCATGATGTCAGGGAAGTTTTGTGTCAGGAGTTCTTCAACTATTTTCTCTGTGTTTTCTGTCCCCCCTCCCTGTTCTGGGACTCCAATCACTCGCAAGTTATCCTTCTTGATAGAGTCCCACATGATTCTTAGGGTTTCTTCATTTTTTTAAATTCTTTTATCTGATTTTTTTTCAGCTATGTTGGTGTTGATTCCCTGGTCCTCCAGAAGTCCCAGTCTACATTCTAATTGCTCGAGTCTGCTCCTCTGACTTTCTATTGTGTTGTCAAATTCTGTAATTTTATTGTTAATCTTTTGGATTTCTACATGCTGTCTCTCTATGGATTCTTGCAACTTATTAATTTTTCCGCTATGTTCTTGAATAATCTTTTTGAGTTCTTCTACAGTTTTATCAGTGTGTTCCTTGGCTTTTTCTGCATTTATCCTAATTTCATTTGTGATATCTTTAAGCATTCTGTAAATTAGTTTTTTATATTCTGTATCTGATAATTCCAGGATTGTATCTTCATTTGGGAAAGATTTTGATTCTTTTGTTTGGGGGGTTGGAGAAGCTGTCATGGTCTGTTTCTTTATGTGGTTTAATATGGACTGCTGTCCCTGAGCCATCACTGGGAAACTAGATTTTCCAGGTAATCAGCTAAAAAAAATGCAGTCAGCTCCCTATCTGAATTCTCCCTCTGGCTCAGGCTATTCGGATGTTAATGGAGCCGCCTGGGAAGGGTGGGGGAGGGATCAGAGAGCTAGGAGTGTAGCACCACAGAATATAGAGCTGATCACCGCATTCACGCTCCGCCCCCGTCTGCCAAAATCCGGGCGGGACGGCTCCCCGGTTGGGACGCTACTCTCCCCTCTCCGACACCAGTCACTTCCTCCCGGGGACTTCTCCCTCCGGTGCGCGGCACCACTCCCGCGAACAGGGTGGGAGTCTCCCGCACAAACGGGTGGGCCCGCCCCCAGGGTCTATTCAGGAGAATATAATTGGACCCCGCCCTCACGCCCCGCCGGTGCGCGCCCAAATCCCAGCGGGACGGCTCCCCGGCTGGGACGCTGCTTTCCACGCTCCGAGACCAGTCACTTCCTCCTGGGGACTTCTCCCTCCAGTGCGCCGCACCGCTCGCACGAACTGGGTGGGCGTCACCCGCACGACCAGATGAGCCCGCCCCCTGGGTCAATTCAGGGGAATATAATTGGACCCCGCGCTCACGCCCTGCTCGCTTTCACCAAAATCCCAGCGTGACGGCTCCCCAGGTGAGATGCTGCTCTCCCCGCTCCAAGACCTGTCACTTCCTCCCGGGGACTTCTCCCTCCGGTGCGCCGTGCCACACGCGGGAACTGGGTAGGCGTCCCCCCGCACGAACGTGTGGGCCCCGCCCCGGGGTCACTTTAGGGAAATATAGCTGACCCCCACCCCGCTCTCGCCCCGTCCGCTTCCTGCCAAACTCCCGGGGGGATGGCTCCCCGGCTGGGACGCTGCTCTCCCCACTCCAGGATCAGTCACTGCCTCCCGGGTGCTTCTCCCTCCAGCTGCGCCACTACGCCGCCCGTGCCAACCAGCTAGACGCTCTTCCGGGATGGGTTCGGGGGGGTAGGGCTGGGCCCCTTGTCTGTGCCGTCTGCCCCCCCTAGGCTCTGCCCCAGATCAGGCTCCAAAGGTCACCTGCCTGGTACGTTGGCTCCTAGTTCTGAAAACGGTCACTGTCTGCCTGTATTTGTTTTTTTTCCGTCTCTAAGTCTGTGCTTGTTGTTCAGAGTTCGTAGATTGTTATGTATGTGGTCGATTCACTTGTTTTTCCGAGTCTTTGTTGCAAGAGGGATCCACGGTAGCTTCCACCTAGTCCGCCATCTTGGCCCCGCCTCCCTCACATTTGGTTTTTATGGTGTTAATTCTTTTTCTATAATTTCTTCTCCTATCTTTACTTTTATTTGCAAGCATTTTTTGTTCGTTTTTTTGTTTACAGCCTTGAGCACATTATAATAGCTGCTTTTAATTTTTTCCCTCTATTTCTTACACATGCGTAATTTGGGAGTTTGTTTATGTTGACTGTATGTTCTTTTAATACAAGTTACATTATCATGTTTCTTCAGATGTTGAATAACTTTGGATTGTATTCTGAACAATACAAATGCTTTGTAGTACAGAGTCTGTGGTATTCCTCCAAAGGGTGCTGATTTTCTTTTTTAGCAGACATTAACTTTCCTGGCCTCAAGCTGCAAACCCTGCATCCCCTGTGGTGGACAGCATCATTTAATCTTAGGGCAATTCTTTTGCCTTGAGCATGCTGCGTGGAGTCTTCTTTGAACATGTGTCTGTCACGATTTGAGCAGAATTTATACATGTAATTGGGGCTCCGCCATTCTGGCCATCTTTTCTCTGGAGTTACACCACCTCCCTGCCCCCATTTTTCCAAAAACTATGGTTGCTCCAAACATTGTCATTTGACAACAAGCCAGTGGATTTTATGTAGGAATTTTAGCTGTCCTGCATAGCGCAGGCTCGGCCTTCCCTCAGACTGAATCATATAAATGGGAACCTCAGTCCGCAGTTCTTTCAGGTATAGATTTTCCCCCAGTGTCCATTTGTTTTTTGTCACTCTTTAGAGTTATTCAATAATTTTTTCCTTCCTTCCTTCCTTCCTTCCTTCCTTCCTTCCTTCCTTCCTTCCTTCCTTCCTTCCTTCCTTCCTTCCTTCCTTCCTTCCTTCCTTCCTTCCTTCCTTCCTTCCTTCCTTCCTTCCTTCCTTCCTTCTTTCCTTCCTTCCTTCCTTCCTTCCATTTCTGTCTCCCAGTCTTTATTTTCTTTTTAGTCCAGATTTTGTAGTTCTAAGCAGGAGGACTGGTATGATAAAAGTTACTCAATCATATTAATAGCAAGTATGAAATAGAGGATTTTAATCTAGTTAAAATTCATAATTTTGAAAGAAAATTACAATAATGTAAATTAAAATCTGGTAAATATTTAGAATATTTGACTAAATATTCATCTAAATATTTAGGGTAGTCAACTGTGTGGATCATAACAAATTATGGATAACATTGTGAAGAATGGAAATTTTGGAACACTTTATTGTGTTCCTGTAGAACCTGTACATAGACCAAGAGGTAATAGTTCCAAAAGAACAAGGGACACTGAGTGGTTTAAAGTCAGGAGAGGTATGTGTCAGGGTTGTATCCTTTCACCATACTTATTCAATCTGTATGCTGAGCAAATAATACAAGAAACTGGCCTATATAAAGAAGAATGTGACATCAGGATTGGAGGAATATGCAGATGACAAAACCTTACTTGCTGAAAGCAGAGGACTTTAAGCACTAACTGATGAAGATTGCAGACTACAGCCTTCAGGATGGATTACATCACAACATAAAACAAAAATTCTCACAACTGGACCAATAAGCAATATAAAGATAAATGGAGAATATATTGAAGTTATCAGAAATTTCATTTTAATTGAATCTACAATGAATGGTCATGGAAGCAGCAGTCAAGAAATGAAATGACACCTTGCATTGGGCAAATCTGCTGCAAAAGACCTCTTTTAAGTGTTGAAAAGCATAGACGTCACTTTAAGAACTAAGATGTGCCTGATATAAGCCATGGTATTTTCAATTGCCTCATATGCATGAAAAAGCTGGCCAATGAATAAAAAGGCCAAAAAATTGATGCCTTTGAATTATGATGTTGGCGAAGAATATTGAATATACCGTGGACTCCCAGAAGAACAAACAAACCTGTCTTGGAGGAAGTACAGCCAGAATGCTCCTTAGAAGAATGGATGGCAAGATATCATCTTATATACTTCGAACTTATAATTCACAGGGATAAATCTTTGGAGAAGGACATCATGCTGGTAAAGTAGAAGATAAAAGAAAATGAGGAAGACCCTCAATGAGATGCCTTAACACAGTGGCTGCGACAATGGGCTCAAACATAACAAGGATTGTGAGGATGGTGCAGGACCTGGCAGTGTTTCATTGAGTTGTACATAGGGTGGCTATGAGATATAAAAGATTTGCAGGCAAATAACAATATCAACAACACTACATGTTTAGGAGATCCCTTGCTATATTCTTATACAGACTTGCTAAGGACAGAAATAAAAGTATAACATCAATGGTGATGAAGTTTTTGCTGCTAAAAAGTACATATCAGTGTTCAGATAGATGACGTTTATCTGAAAAAGTCCAAGGATATATTTCAAATCTATGCAAGATACAAGATAAGCAAGATATAAATACATGTGCATCCATTTGAACAATAGGAAATCTAGGGAAAGGGGAGATATATTTTGTCTGTGAGCTTTTATTGTCCCTTCTCAAGTGACTTCACAAGAAACTAAGAAAACAAAGGGACTTCCTTGACTTTCATAGTTAGCTATGCATTGTTGAACCATTATGTAGGTTTTTAAAGCTTATTTTTAAAGATAAGTTAAAGGTAAGGATATATTTATTTTTAAAGGTAAAGATATTTTATTCTCATTTGATATTCATATTTATTTATTTTTTAAAAAGTTTTTTGAGTTTTAAGTGGAAGTTTACAAATCAAGTCATTCTCTCACACAAAAACTTATATACATCTTACTACATACTCCCAATTGCTCTTCACCTAAAGAGATATCCTGCACCCTTCCACTCTCTTTTCGTGTCCATTTCACCAGCTTCTAACCCCCCTATGCTCTCATCTCCCCTCCAGGAAGGAGAAGCCAGCATAGTCTCAAGTGTCCACCTGATCCAAGAAGCTCACTCCTCACCAGCAACCCTCTCCAACCCATTGTCCAGTCCAATCCCTGTCTTTGGGAATGGTTCCTGTCCTGGGCCAACAGAAGGTCTGGGGGCCATGGCCACCAGGGTCCTTATAGTCTCAGTCAGACCATTAAGTCTGGTCTCTTTATGAGAATTTGGGGTCTGCATCCCACTGCTCTCCTGCTCCCTCAGGGGTTCTCTGTTGTGTTCCCTGCCAGGGCAGTCATCAGTTGTAGCCAGTTACCATCTAGTTCTTCTGGTCTCAGGCTGATGCAGTCTCTGGTTTATATGGCCCTTTCTGTCTCTTGGGCTCGTAATTACCTTGTGTCCTTGGTGTTCTTCAGTCTCCTTTGATCCAGGTGGGTTGAGAACAATTGATGCATCTTAGATGGATGCTTGCTATTATTTAAGACGCCAGATGCCAGTCTCCAAAGTGGGATGCACAATGTTTTCTTAATAGATTTTATTATGCCAATTGACTTAGATGTCCCCTGAAACCATGGTCCCCAAACCCCTGCCCCTGCTACACTGGCCTTTGAAGCATTCTGTTTACTAAGGAAACTTCTTTGCTTTTTGTTTAGTCCAGTTGTACTGACCTCTCCTGTATTGTGTGTTGTCTTTCCCTTCACCAAAGGTAGTTCTTAACTACTACCAAATTAGTGAACACCACTTTCCCACCCTCCCTCCCTCCCCCAGCTCATAACCACCAAAGAATATTTTCTTCTCTGTTTAAACTATTTCTCTATTTCTTATAATAGTGGTCTTATACAATATTTGTCCTTTTGCAAATGACTAATTTCATTCAGCATAATGCCTTCCAGATTCCTCCTTGTTATGAAATGTTTCACAGATTCATCACTGTTCTTTATCAATGAGTTGTACTCCATTGTGGGACTATACCATAATTTATTTATCCACTCATCCATTGATGGGCACCTTGGTTGCTTCCATCTTTTTACTATTGTAAACAGAGCTGCAATGAACATGGGTGTGCATATATCTGTTCTTGTAAAGGCTGTTATTTCTCTAGGGTATACTCCAAGGAGTGGGATTGCTGGATCGTATCTATTTCTAGCTTTTTAAGGAAGCTCCAAATTGATTTCCAAAGTGGTTATACCATTTTACATTCCCACCAGCATTATATAAGTAAGTGTTCCAATCTCTCCAAAGCATCTCCAACATTTATTCTTTTGTGTTTTTTGGGTTAATGCCAGCTTTCTTGGAGTGAGGTGAAATCTCATTGTAGCTTTGATTTGCATTTCTCTAATGGCTAATGATCATGAGCATTTTCTCATGCATCTGGTAGCTACCTGCATGTCTTCTTTAGTGATGTGTCTATTCATATCTTTTGCCCATTTTTTATTCGTCTTTTTGCAGTATCATGTAGATTTCAGAGATCAGGCGCTGATCAGAAATGTCATAGCTAAAAACTTTTCCCAGTCTGTAGGTAGTCTTTTCACTCTTTTGGTGATGTCTTTGGATGAGCATAGGTGTTTGATTTTTAGGAGCTCCCAGTTATCTAGTTTTTCTTCTGCATTGTTAGTAATGTTTTGTATACTGTTTATGCCATGTATTAGGGCTCCTAACATCCCTATTTTTTCTTCCATGATCTTTATTCACTGTAGATTTTGTAATTAGGTCTTTAATCCATTTTGAGATCATTTTTGTGCATGGAGTGAGGTATGGGTGTTTTTTTTGCAGATGGCTGTCCAGTTAAGCCAGCACCATTTGTTAAAAAGAGTGTCTTTTCCCCATTTAACTGTTTTGGGGCCTTTGTCAAATATCAGCTGCTCATATGTGGATGGATTTATGTCTGGATTCTCAATTCTGTTCCACTGGTTTATGTATCTGTTGTTGTACCAGTACCAGGCAGTTGTGACTACTGTGGTGGTATAATAGGTTCTAAAATCACGTAGAGTAAGGACTCCCACTTTGTTCTTCTTTTTCAGTAATGCTTTTCTTATCCAGGGCCTCTTTCCCTTCTGTATGAAGTTGGTGATTTGTTTCTCCATCTCATTAAAAAAAGTCATTGGAATTGGGATCAGAATTGCATTAAATCTGTAGATTGCTTTTGGTAGAATAGACATTTTTATAATGTTAAGTTTTCCTATCCATGAACAAGGTATGTTTTTCCACTTATGTAAGTCTCTCTTGGTTTCTTGCAGATGTGTGCTGTAGTTTTCTTTGTAGAAGTCTTTTACATCTCTGGTAAAATTTATTCCTAAGTATTTTATCTTCTTGGGGGCTACTGTAAATGGCATTGATTTGGTGATTTCCTCTTCAATGTTCTTTTTGTTGGTGTAGAGGAATCCAGCTGATTTTTGTATGTTTATCTTGTATCCCGATACTCTGCTGAACTTTTCTATTAGTTTCAGTTTTCTTGAGGGTTCCTTAGGGTTTTCTGTGTATAAGATCATGCCATCTGAAAATAGGGGTAATTTTACTTCTTCCTTGCCAATCTAGATACGCTATGTTTCTTTATCTTGCCTAATTGCTCTGGATAGGACCTCCAGCACAATGTTGAATAAGAGCTGTGATAAAGGGGATCCTTGTCTAGTTCCTGTTCTCAAGGGGAATGCTTTTAGGCTCTCTCCATTTAGGATGGTGTTGGCTATTGGCTTTGTACAAATGCCCTTTATTATGATGAGGAATTTTCCTTCTATTTGTATTTTGCTGAGAGGTTTTATCATGAATGGGTGTTGAACTTAGTCAGATGCTTTTTCCACATCAATTCATGAAATCATGTGATTTTTGTCTTCTGTTTTATTTATATGATGGATTACATTAATTGTTTTTCTAATGTTGAACCATCCCTGCATACCTGGTATGAATCCCAGTTGGTCATGTTGAATTATTTTTTTGATATGTTGTTGAATTCTATTGACTAGAATTTTGTTGAGGATTTTTGCATCTACTTTCATGAGGGATATAGGTCTATAATTTTCTTTTCTTGTGGTTTCTTTACTGGTTTTGGTATCAGGAATATGGTGGCTTCATAGAAATAATTTGGTAGTATTCTGTCCTTTTCTATGCTCTGAAATACCTTTAATATTAGTGGTGTTAACTCTTCTCTGAAATTTTGGTAGAACTCTGTAGTGAAGTCGTCCGGGACAGGGTTTTATTATTTTTTTTTTTTTCTTGGGAGGTTTTTGATTACCTTTTCAAACTTTTTTGTTATGGGTCTATTTAATTGTTCTACCTCTGTTTGTGTTAGTTTAGGTAGGTAGTGTGTTTCTAGGAATTTATCCATTTCTTCTAGGTTTTCACATTTGTTAGAGTACAATTTTTCACAGTAATCTGATATGATTCTTTTAATTTCAGTTGGGTCTGTTGTAATATCGCCCACCTCATTTCTTACTCAGGTTATTAGCTTCCTCTCCTGTTTTTCATTTGTCAGTTAGGCCAATGGTTTATCAATTTTGTTGAGTTTTTCAAAGAACCAGCTTTTGGTCTTGTTAATTCTTTCAATTACTTTTCTGTTTTCTATTTCATTTAGCTCTGCTCTAATTTTTATTATTTGTTTTTATCTGGTGACTGAGGGTTTCTTTTGTTTTTCTTTTTCTGTTTGTTCAAGTTGTAGGGATATATTTATGGTTATAAATTGACCTCTGACCACTGCTCTAGCTGTGTCCAAAATGTTCTGATAGGAAGTGTTTTCATTCTCATTGGATTCTATGATTTTTTTTATTCCATCCTTAATGTCTTCTGTAATCCAGTCTTTTTTGAGCAGGGTATTTTTTATGGTTCAGTTTCGAAGTGTTTGATTTCTTTTCCCTGCTTTTTCTGCTATTGATTTCCACTTTGATGGCCTCATGGTCAGAGAAGATGCTTTGTAATATTCCAATGTTTTGGATTCTGCTGAGGCTTGCTTTATGACCTAATATGTGGTCTGTTTTAGAGAATGTTCCATATGTACGAGAAAAGAAAGTATACTTGACTGCTGTTGGGTGAAGTGTTCTGTATATGTCTATGAGATCAAATTGGTTTATTGTGGCATTTAGATCTTCTGTGTCTTTATTGAGCTTCTTTCTGGATGTGCTGTCCTTCACTGAAAGTGATGTGTTGAAGTCTCCTACTATCATTGTGGAGCTGACTGTCTCACTTTTCAGTGCTGGTAGAATCTGTTTTATGTATCTTGCAACCCTGTCATTGAGTGCATAAATATTTAATATGGTTATGTCTTCTTGATGTATTGTCCCTTTGATCTTTATATAGTGTCCTTTCTTATCCTTTATGATGGATTAAATTTTAAAGTCTATTTTGTCAGAAATTAATATTACCACTCCTGCTCTTTTTTGATTGTTGTTTGCTTGATATATTTTTTTTCCTTCCTTTGAGTTTTAGTTTGTTTGTGTGCCTACGATGTGTGCCTTGTAGGCAACGTATAGACAGATTGTGTTTTTTAATCCATTCTGCCACTGTCTGTCTCTTTATTGGTGCATTTAGTCCATTTTCATTCAGCATAATTATAGATAGGTATGAATTTTTTTTTTTTTTTTTTTTTTTTAAGGCATCCCATTGTTGCCTGCATGGTTTCTACTGAGTAGTCTGAGTTTATTCTTATTGGCTCTCCTTTGTAGGTGACTTTTTGTTTATGTCTAGCTGCTCTTAAAATTCTTTCTTTATCTTTGGTTTTGGCAAGTTTGATTATAATATATCTTGGTGACTTTCTTTTAAGATCTACCTTATATGGAGTTCGATAAGCATCTTGGATTGGTATTTTCTGATCTTTCATGATAACGGAATTTTTCTGCCAACAAATCTTCAACAATTCTCTCTGTATTTTCTTTTATCCCTCCCTGTTCTGGTACTCCAATCACTCGTAGGCTATTCCTATTGGTAGAGTCCCACATGATTCTTAAGATTTCTTCTTTTTTTATTCTTTTATCTGATTTTTCTTAAAATATATTAATGCCAAATGCTTTATCTTCAAGTTCAGAAATTCTGCCTTCCACTTGCTCAAATCTACTTCTCTGACTTTCTATTGAGTTGTCTACTTCTGTAATTTTGTCATTAATCTTCTGTATTTCTGATTGCTGTCTCTCTATGGATTTTTCCAGCTTATTAAATTTTTTATTATGTTCCTGAATAATCTTTTCAATTTCTTCAATTGCTTTGTCTGTGTGTTCCTTGGCTTGTTCTGCGTATTGCCTCATTTCCTTCCTGATGTCTTGAAGGGTTCTGTATATTAATCTTTTGTATTCTTCCTCTTGTAATTCCAGGAATGCACTTTCATCTAGAAGATCCCTTGATTCTTAGTTTTGAGAGCTTATTGAGGCAATCATGGTCTGTTTCTTTATGTGACTTGATATTGACTGTTGTCTCCGGGCCATCTATAGGTTATTGTATTGGTTTATTTTATGTTTGCTTGCTGTGTCATAGCTTCTTGCTTTTTGTTTTGTTTTGTTATGCCCAAATGGGTTGCTTGAGTGAGCTAGCTTGATTATTTTCACTTTTGGAGCTCTAACGTCCTGTCCCCAGGTGGCTAGACCTGTTATCAAGTATATCTGCTTGGAGCCCATTCACTTTTCCTGTATGAATTCAGCACAGGTGTCCAGGTAGCTGATCATCAAGTGTGTGGTACAGGTCCTGTTCTACAGTCTTAGAGGTCCAGGGATGATTGGTATAGGTACCAGTATCTGGTTGTATCAGGGGGTCACATATTATGAACAAGGCCGGAGGCTGAGAATCATCCCCCACGTGTCTTTGAGGAAAGCGTGTCCCTGTTTCCTAGGGCATAAAAGTGGGTGGGTTCTGCAGATGGGCCATGGGCACCCAATGTTTTTAGTTGTAAAGACTGGGAGGTACCAGTTATCTCTGGACTCCTGTCACAGGGGGCTGGGTGACCTGAGTGAAGCTACCAGTCCTTAGGCCCCTGATGTGGGTAGGTGAGGGCCCTGTTTAAGAGGCAAAGCAAAGTCAAACATCAAACACCCAGCTCTCCACTGCACTGCTGAAATGGTTGGAGTCTGCCAACAAGGGCCTATTCTCCTGAAATAGGCCCACACAGGTCTAAGCAGAAAGGAAAGGTACTCAAAGTCCATGGACAGTTTATGCCTGGACAGGAGCTGCTTCTGTCCTGAGCTCCCAAGTTTAGTGGAGCTGGCAAATAATTGCAATTTTTTTTCCTTCCCCAATGCCAGGAGGATGGCTCTAGGTGCTCAATAGTGCCTATCTCAGGCCCAGGGGAATCATCAACCACTGAAGCCAGCTTGGGTGTGGGGTGGGGGGTGGTAAGATATACGCAAGTACTTAGCTTTTGCCGAGAGCGCCGTTATTCTCTGGTTCCAGAGGTGTGAGTAGGCTGTGTGGCTGGCTGCTTCTTCCTGAGGAAACTGTAGCCAAACACTAGCCTACCACTGCCACTCTCCGAAATTCTACCTGAGGGGTCCCTGCGATTCAGATCCGGTAACTCCTCTCAGCTTCTGAGATGTCTCTTTTTCCCCCTGCTCCTCATTTCATTTTCTGAGGTTGTCTTTGATGATCAGGGGCCTTAGCTTGTCATAAATATACTCGTTTCACTTGTTTTTTTTGGTTCTTTGTTGTAAAGAGGTCTCGCCAGAAGTATCTGTCTATTCTGTCATCTTGGCTCCTCCTCAAGATATTCATATTTAACTGAGCTTGTCTCCCTGCTTTACTATTTGCAATATTATAGCAACATTTTTTTCCCTTGAAGATATTATTAGTTTGCAGCATTTCAGCACAATGTGCAGACAATCGCGAACTTGCTGAAATACACTCATTTGAGTGAATCACCGTATAAACATCAAGGTTCTTTTAAATATGTATTTATTTAATCAAATATCTGTAAATTTATTAAAAATGAAAAACATTTGATAAATTTATACTGAATAATTATTAAATTGTAAAATTAAGATATAAATCCAGCCTCTCCAAAATCAAGAAGCAGTTAATATCATTATTCATAATGATATTTTTAACAATTATCATAATAAACTGATATTTCAATTTCTGTTAAAATCATTAATAATAACTCATTATTACTGCACTGAACTTCCTGAGAGAGAATCATGTTTAATTTCTTTTTCGCCAGGAGCTATCTGAGTGTCACATTTTCGATGTTTCGTAAGTTTTAGTAGAAAAACAGGAGGCAAGAAGGAAGGAAAACTTGGAGAAATAAAGAAAAGAGACATATAGTGAACACTTGAGTAGGAACCAGAAATTTTATTTGCCATATGTCAACATCAGTAGGATATTAGATGTAGGTGATGTTTGCATCCAATTTAAAATTTATTCTGGAAGAAAGGGCCAAGTGGGTAGTAGTACAGTTTATTTTTTTTCAACGTTGTGATAAAATTGATGGTCTAGTGAGTCTTTAAAACAATTTTTTCCACAATAAAACTAGTTTTGATTTACTAATTTAATCTGCAGTTTTAAGTGTAAAACTTTATGAATTGAACCATTTCTTTGACATTCCTAGTCTCCTGGTAACAGGTGCTTTTATTTTGTTATAAAAGAAGACTTTTCCCTATAAATCAATATAGCATTTCTTTTATTTTTTCATTCAGTTTTAACTTCTCGTTTTATTGTGATACTGGATTATACTCAGTATGGGGACCAAACATCTTCATAGTATCAGTTGTTCTGTTCACAGCATCAGTTTTTTCCCCCCTTAATGAGACAAGTATTTGTATATTCTTTGTTAAAACTGACAGTAAAAGTAATTTCAAGTGACTTCTCAAAGGCATTGCAGCTTTATCAAGTTTTCAAAAGAATTGTCTTTTATCCAAGAAAATACATTTCTTTTAACTTGCAACTTCTGCATTTGCTTAACTTACTATGTATCCTTGGAAACTAATTTGCCATTCTTGTGGAAAATGAGAGCCATGTATTGGTAATGACATAGCTGGTTTAATTGCTTTGGAGACAGTCTATTCTAGATTACTTTAATGATGCTTAACATATTGCAGAAGTGATTGTTAAATTCTTGGAAAATGTGCTTGCTTTTAGAAACATTAATACTATCAGCTTTAGTCAGAAAGAATCTTAATATTAGTAATGGAACTGAAGATACAATTTGCACTCTCATAAGTCAGATAGCTGTGCTCTTATTTCATAACAAGGAAAATTTGAGATTTATTGATGTTAATATGATGTATGTTTCTTGGCATTCCACCACCCTTCTATCAATTAGTTGTTCTTTGGTGGCTTGTGTGTTGCCATGATGCTGAGAGCTATGCCACCATGATTTCAAATACCAGCAGTATCACCCACGATGGACAGTTTTCATTGGTGCTTCCTGACTAGGACAGACTAGTTAAGAGAGGGTAGTAAGACAGACTAGCAAGAAAGAAATCTACTTTCTAAAATCAGTTAATGAAAACTCTGTGGATCACAATAAAATACTGTCTGCAGTCTGCATGAAGTTTCATTCTGTTGTACATGTGATCGTCAGGAGTTGGCATTGACTAGACAGCAATTATCAAAAACAAAAACTTGGCTTTGTTGAACACAAGGATGCTTCACACAACTTGGTAGAAAATATTGTTTTAACTTATCATTTCTAAATAAACTTTTGTTTGGAAAATTCAGTTACCAAAAAGACAATACATATTTGACAAAACTACTATAGTAATACTTATAATGTAGTGACTCTCCCTAGCGATTGCTGACATTTTTCATTTCATGGCCTGCTTAGAAACTGGTAATAGCTTTTGTAGGGCATGTGTAGAAAACTGATAGTTTTTTGCTAGGAAAGGAAGGAGACGGTTTCCCCTGGTGGCTGAGAGAGAACCTACCTCAGAACTGGTAGGACACGTTGCTTTCTAAAAAATGTACTCAAGTTGAATATAACTATGCTTTTCAGGCAATTCTCCCGAAAAAGTTTATAAGCAAAGAGTATATATATGTAATGTACAATAAGTTTATATAATGTTTAGAAGTCATTTGACTTACCTTAGGATTTCTTCCGTCATGATTTGTGTCTCTTGTTTTTTGGAATTTGCATTCTCTTCTGTCATTATCAAGGTCTTCTCATATTCATTAAATTCCTTACTTTTTGTTATCGCCAATGTTCCCGTGTTCTTGAAAGTGAAGCTCAGGGGCAGAATTTTTGCTTCTGTCCATGTGCTTTGAAATACATCACTGTATTTTCTTAAACATTGGCAACATATATTATGGCATGATCCACTGTGACTTTTGGTAGTTTTATACTTCTTACATTCTGCTTAAAAGACACTATCCACTTTCTCCTTGGTGTAGAATTTGGAACAATGAGAAAAGTTATTGTTTTCTTCTTCATCGTGTTGTGATCATAACCTATGTGGCACTGGAAGATCCAAACAAAGAGAATGTGAGATCTAGAGTTAAAAAAAAATATATATATATATAGTTGATGAACAACTTTCTAACTATGAGAACCAAAAAACCCACTGCTGTTGAGCCGATTCTAACTCCTAGTGAACCTATAGGACAGAGTAGAACTGCCCCAAAGAGTTTCCAAGGAGCTGCTGGTGGATTTGAACTGCAGACGGTTTGGTTAGTAGCTGTAATGGATAGAATTGTGTCCCCAGATAATATCTGTCAACTTGGCTAGGTCATGATTCCCAGTATTGTATGATTGTCCACCATTTTGTCATCTGATGTGATTTCCCTATGTTTTGCAAATCCTATCTCTATGATGTTGACAAGATGGGATTAATGGCAGCTATGTAAACTCAATCTACAAGATTAATCTACAAATTAAGCCAATCCATTTTGAGATATAAAAGAGAGTTTGTACCCAGGGCCCCTGTGCTGAGAAGCTCCTTAATCAGGAGAAGATTGATGAGACCTTCCTCCAGAGCCTACAGAGAGAGAGGACTTCCCCTAAAGCTGGTGCCCTGAATTGGGACTTCTACCCTACTAGACTGTGAGAGAGGGACCTTCTGTTTGTTAAAGCCACCCACATGTGGTATTTCTGTTATAGCAGCACTATGTGACTAAGCCAGTAGCCAAGCTCTTAACCACTATGTCACCAGTGTTCCAGGATAACTATGAGGGAATAGATCATATAAATTTACTAAAAAGAACATGGGAACAATGATTAGAGGAGCAAAATTCTCTGCTCTCTTAACTGGAATCCAAGATCTTACCTATTGAAATGGGGAATGAATAGTAAACAGTTGAGGCAAAAGAAATCAATAGGTGAGGAAAGCAGGCTTCTAAGGCAGGGACCCCATCACTAACTCTCTAAAATAACTACTCCAGTTGAATGTGACTGTGCTTTTCAGATAATTCTCCTGAGAGTCTCGAGGGAGAAAACCTAGTGAATGATTGGTGTCTCAGAATCAAAGTGGCACCAGCAGCAAGACTGACCTGATATTGTTGGGATGGACTATTGACATAAGTCCTTTCCTTTCTATTCAACTTGCTAGGCTGTGATGGACCCTCAATTTGGTAACAGCATTGAGTGATTTAGTGGGTGGGTAAGAGCTTTGTTGGAAAGGTCAGGTAAATAAAGACCAGAAATTCATGCAGGGAATTATACAATTATGTGGTTGATGATTTAGAGCAGTGTAGAGATTGGTGTTGATCTATGTTGGCGTTAGCCACTGAAGAAGCACAGGATTGATAAGATTGCTCCTTCACTTGTTATCTCTCTTCAAATACCTTGCTCGCTAAGAAAGAGTGCCTTCCTATTCATTCAATGCAGGATAATTTGCACATGTTTTCATGGAAAATCAAGATGATCCCAACTTTTAAGATAAACTACTTAGAAATGTAAAACAAAAAGCTTTTTCTTTTCCATTTATAGACTATAAAATAATGTATTAAATACCAGCAGAGAAATTTGTACAAAGAAAACGATAGGAAGTAGTTTTCAAGCTCATGACCAATGACATGTAAATGCATCTACTTGTACTTCGGTTTGATCATCACCTACCTACCTATATCATTTATATTTCATAAGGCATTTCCAATCAGTGGAACCCATTTATCCATGGCTAAAATTCACACTATTTAGTCAGTTTCAACAAAAAGAAATTTATCAAGATTATAGCATATTTTTAAAACTTCAAAAAAGAATGATGATCTATCTTAGATAATAAAATTTTCATTCATATAAAACACACCCATAATGCTCAATCTTTTGCTTGGAGTGCTGTTTTTTTTTTTTTTTTTACTTAATAAATAACTCGAAATTAGTTAATTATCTAAAACAGCATATAATAAATTGAGTCTCAGGAGAAATTATCCAAAAAATTTTCCAAGTATACAAAATTACCTTTCATACTTATTCTTAATAAAGATATTTGGTATGTTACCTCCATAAATCACCTTGCCTCAATATACACACAAATACACACACAAAAGAATCTACCTACAGAAAGAATGGCATCCATGCATGAGGCCATGTCTACAATGACGTTAATTGCAGCATTCTGCAAAGTTGTTCTGTAAAACTGGAGACAAGGAACGTTCATCCATAGAGTAATGTTGTATAAATCATGACATGTTCACACCATGACATTTTATCTAGCCAATAAAAATTAATAAATTAGAATGAAACCAGAAAACTTGAAAGGATTTTAATGACTATATAGAATGACTAAACAAGATGCAGTAAACTGTGAATGTTAGTTCTTATTTATTTTAAAAAAATTTATTTAAAGCAAGCAATAATCAAACACTCTATACAAGTCTATATGATTACAAAAGCCTGGAGAACTATTGAAGGGTGTATAAAAGGTTGCCACTGACAGCAACCAGGCAGAGTGGGGAATAGTGGAGGGGAAAAGATGAGCAAATGAAAATGAAAATGGAGGAAAAGCTGCATTGAAAAAGAACACAATTCTATTTATGTGATTATTTGTAACCGTAAATTTCAAAATGAACAAATCCGCCTTGGAAAACGTACAGCCAGAAAGTTCCTTAGAAGTGAGAATGACGAGACTTCCTCTCACATACTTTGGACTTGTTATCAGGAGGGACCAGTCCCTGGAGAAGGACACGGTGCTTGGTAATGTAGAAAGTCAGCAAAAAAGAGGAAGCCCTCAATGAGACAGATTGGCACAGTGGCTGCCACAACGGCCTCAAACATAGCAATGATTGTGAGGATGGAGCAGGACGAGGCAGTGTTTTGTTCTGTTGTTCATAGGTTCCTATGAGTCAGAATTGGCTTGACAGCACCTCACAGAAACAACAGAATTTTAGAAATACAATCTTTAGTGCTTATGTATGTATAGGTTATTTTTCCTAAACTGGATCTAGTGCTTATAATTATGTGTGTGTGTATTTCACAATTAAGCTACTCCAATTGTGCGTTAATAAGTTTTCACATTCCTGTCTCTCTCATATCTCTGTCATCTCTATGTCTACCTCTATCTGGATCTCCATCCTTTTACTTTTATGCACACACACACACATACACGAACACGCTTTTTTCTCTGTATACTTTCAATTACTCACATTTCTGGAGGTGTACATTAAATAAAAACAGAATTATTGTTATTCAGTGAGCATCTTTACAATAGTGCAGAATTTCAAGAAAAGATGTAAAAGTTCATCAGATATTCTGAGTAAAAATAATGGACATTATTTTATGTAAATAACCTACCGATAGTCAAATTAATAATTGTCCTAATGTTAAAAAGTTTGTGAGTAAGCATTTTGTGGAAAATAATCAGTTCGCTCAGGTAACGTTTGTTCTTTTTTTATTTTTTTAAAGCCTAAGAGATTCCAAACGTCCTATACTTGTATTTAGTTTTATTAATTTTGTGTAGGAAAAGATGCAGCATGGGAAAGTAAAATAAAAGGGATAGACATTTGTTCCTTCTGACTGAACTTATACGATGGAGTGAAGAGATCCAGAAATAGCAGTGGAGTGACCAAGGAGGTTGAGGCTGGGGCCAGAATCATGGTCACTGAGAACTGGAGAATGTTAAAAAAAAAAACCCACTGCCATTGAGTCAATTCTGACTAAAAGCAACCCTATAAGACACAGTAGAACTGCCCTATAGGGTTTCCAGGGAGTGGCTGGTGGATTTAAACTGCAGACCTTTTGGTTAGCAGCTGAGTTCTTAGCCACTCCACCACCAGGGGTCCGGGATAATGTCAGGATCATGCATTTAGTGTAAAAAATGTGTCTTCTGCTTATCCCATGTGTATGTGTCCATCCTGGAATGGGAGTATTTGCAGTAACGTTATAATTCAAGCTCTACACCCAAGTTGTTTTGGAGCAGTTAGATCTTGGAAACTTGGGTCAAATTGAAAAACAACAACAACAACAAAAAAGAAATCAGGAGAAGAATGAGAGTAGAAGTGAAGATGAAGAAAAACTTTGCATAGATGTTAGAGCTTGGAAGAAAGCAGGCTGTGCTGCATAGTCCAAGTGTGAATTGTGCTCAAGATGGGCAGGTGGAGGATGATATCAGGTATAGGAAGTCAGATAACAGGTATAGGGACCTAGAAACAGCCAAGAAAAAGAAGGTGAGAGACTCAGGTACATAGGGAGTTGGGTGTGAAACTTTTGAAATCAAAAGTCAAAGAGAGACTGGGCTGAACATCAAAGCTAGGCCACCAGAAAGAGATTTTGCCAGCTTGTCCTAGATAATTTGTCTGCCTTTTCACATTTCTCTCTTCCCCATCCTAGCCAGCTATAGAATTGCTCCAGAACTGCAAATGGACTGGGAAGGCAGACCTGGTAACTTCCATTCCTCTCCCGCTGTCCTAAACTCTGCTACTCTGAAATATGCTGGAAACATGAAAAGACAAAAACTGATGCTTCCTACTCTAGCTCCATTCTGACTTACTGGATTTAGGTTGATAGTGAGTTTTTGCTGAAGGTGATGAGAAGTATAGTGATGATGATGTTGATGATTATAACGAGAAATAAGAAGAGAACAAGTAAGAGAAAACCTGAGTTTTGGAAGACTACTTGAAACACAAATTACTTGCACAACTTCTCTCTCTATGCATTGTATCCTGAGTGACAGGATTTGGCAAAGCAAGGTTTAGGGAATGTATTAGCTAAGTAATGTACTAGGGGAAGAAGATTAGTTTCTGAAGAATTTCAACCAGGATGTGGCTTCTATTGCAACTGGAATTTACTGCTTTACCTTTTACCCTAGAGCATCCTAAAATGATCATGTGGTTTTTGATATATGGTAAAGATCACATATACGGCAATCCTGAAGATTGTTATCAAGAGTCTGCTCAAATTTAACTCATTTCATTTTAGCACAGATGACATTTCTTTACTTTACTGAGGCCAAATCTGTCTATTTATAGCATCTATCCAATGATTCTTGATATCTCTTCTGGAGTTAGGTAGAATAAGCCCAAAAGATATTTTTTTCAAATATTTTAAACTTGCTTCCTATCACATCTGCTAGAGTACATCTTAATCCCTATAGTACATCCACCTCCACTCCAACATCTACCCTTTTAAACACACACACACACACACACACACACACACACACACACACACACACATTCTTTTCCAAGTTAAGCAGACTTCAAACTGTTCACTATCTTGGTTAAGTGGTTTCAACATTCTCAAAGTTCTCAATGTTCCATTAAAATGGTTCCCAGAATGGAAGACATTATTATAGAAGGCTCTTCACTTTCAGCTTTACCCAGTCATGTTATATTGTTGACTCATATCAAGCTTGTTGTTATTTTTAGGTGTTGTGGAGCTTACATTCAACTAATACTTACCTTGTTTTATATAACCTCTACATAAAATGTTTTCCCAACTGTATACAACATCTCTGTAAAGACTTTCTGGAATACCTATTCTAAACCCTATCCTATTCCTTTTTTATGAAATTCTTGACTTTTTTTTCTTTTAATCATTTACCTTGTGGATAAATCTTCTTTCAAATATGTATCTTAGTTACAGTTATTTATTTTTTTCTTTTTCCATCCAAATTTTGATTGTCTTCTCTCCTGGCAAAACTAACTTTCTTAAGTAAAATAGATAAATAAATAAATAAATAAATAAATAAATAAATAAATAAATAAATAAATAATGAAGCTGAGCTGGGCTCCTGGACTTTGTTTAGGATCCCAAAATTATGAGGCTCATTGTTTAATGTTCTCAAGCTATGGCAGAGGGATCCTATTAGTGAGAACAGAATTCAAACAGGCAAATATTGATTTTAAGTACTATTTAACACATGCAATATTGACATATTTAATTCTATAAGTCTAAATGTTAGGTTTTATTTTTCATTTCACTAGCCTTTTATTACCTTTAGGCCTCCTAATGGTTAAAAGATCATCATGAGAAATCTTGTCATAATGTACTGTTGCTGTAAAACTCAAAAAACTATAAAAAAGGAAAAAGGATGAAGTTTAATTTGAAGTACTTTTCTAAGTAAATGTATGATTGCTTATTATGGCCATTTCATTCATTCCAAAGAAATTAATTAATTCAATATAATTAAAAATTTTACTCATTTACCAAATATTTATTTGTTGTGGTTCTTGTGTGGTGTCCAGTCAAGTCCAACTCATAGAGACTTTATATGACAAGGAATAACTGCCCCATAGGATTTCCTAGGCAATATTTAAGGCAATATTGCAATATTGAAGGATGCTATGGGCAAAATATTTAATGACACAAGAAGCATCAGAAGAACATGGAAGGAATACACAGAGTTCTGTATCAAAAAGAATTGGTTGACATTCAATCATTTCAGGTAGTATATGATCAGGAACTGATGGATTAAAGGAAGAAGTTCAAGGTGCACTGAGGCATTGGCAAAAAACAAGGCTCCAGGAATTGACAGAATATCAATTGAGTTGTTTCAACAAATGGATGTAGCCCTGGAGGTGCTCCCTCATCTATACCAAGAAGTTTGGGAAGACAGCTACCCGGCCAGCAGAGTGGAAGAGATCCATATTTCTATCCATATTTGTGCCCATTCCAAAGAAAGGTGATGCAACAGAAAGTGGAAATTATCACACAATAACATTAATATCACACACAAGAAAAATTTTACTGAAGATATTTCAAAAGTGGTTGCTGTAGTACATCTACGGGGAACTGCCAGATATTCAAACCAGATTCAGAAGACAACATGGAACAAGGGATATCATTGCTGATGCCAGATGGATCCTGGCTGAAAGCAGAGAATACCAGGAAGGTGTTTACCTGTGTTTTATTGACTATGCAAAGGCATTGGACAGTGTGGCTCATAACAAGTTATGGATAACATTGTAAAGAATGGGAATTCCAGAACATTTAATTGTGCTTATAAGGAACCCGTGCATAGTCCAAGAGGAAGTTGTTTGGACAGAACAAGGGGATACTGAGTGGTTTAAAATCAGGAAAGGTATGCCTTGGAGTTGTATCCTTTCACCATATTTATTCAATCTGTATGCTGAGAAAATAATCCTAGAAACTGGACCATATGAAGAAAACATGGCTTCAGGATTGGAGAAAGACTCATTAACAACCTTCAACATGCAGATGACACAAACTTGCTAGCTGAAAGCCAAGAGGACTTGACACAGTTACTGATGAAGATCATAGATTACAGCCTTCAGTATGGATTACATCTTAATATAAAGAAAACAAAAATCCTCACAACTGGACCAATGAGCAACATCATGATAAAAGGAGAAAAGACTGAAGTTGTCAAGGATTTCATTTTTCTTGGATCCACAACCAACACCCATAGAAGCAGCAGTCAAGAAACCAAATGGCGTATTCATTAGATGAATCTACTGCAAAAGAACTCTTTAAAGTGTTGAAAAGCAAAGATGTCACTTTGAGGACTAAGGTGCGTCTGACCCAAGCCATTATATTTTCAATCACCTCACGTGCATGAGAGAGCTGAACAATGGATAAGGAAGATAATACAAAGAATCGATGCCTTTGTATTACAGTGTTGGCGGAGAGCATTGAATATACCATGGGCTTTCCGAAGAACAAACCAGAGCAATTCTTGAAATCAAGGACGGTGAGACCTCATCTCATATACTTTGGACATGTTAATAGGAGGGACCAGTCCCTGGAGAAGGACATCCTGCTTAATAAGGTAGAGGGTCAGCAGACCCTTAACGAGATGGATTGACATAGTGACTGCCACAATGGGTTTAAGCATAGTAATGATTATGAAGATGGTACAGGATCTGGCAGTGCTTCATTGTGCTGTACATAGGGCTGCTATGAGTCCAAACCTACTTGGTGGCACCTAACAACAACAACAACAAAAACAGTCTTTAAAGGAGCAGGTCACAAGGTTTCTTTGTCCACATACTGGCTGGTGGGCTCAATCACTCATTCATTCAAAAAATATATTTTGTGAGTGTAATATGAATGGTATCATTTCTTATTTTTTGGTTAAGACCAAATGTAGAATTTACCATTTACTCTTATAATTGTAATAACTTTGGCCAGCTACATTCCTTTTGCATGTTGTTAATTCTCCATGAATTCTGAGACTGCTGAAAACAGTTTTTGACCACTTTTCCTTGGAATGTACTTTGTCTGGGAATAGATTTGAAGAATTTTCCAACGGATTGTTGGCATCCTGCTATCTTCCTCCCATTTTGGATTTCAAGAGTACTTGGCATTAGAACCATGATTGAGGCTCTTGTTCTATTCCCCACTGTTCCACTAATTATCTATAAAAACAAAATATAAAACTAAAGGAGATCCGATCATGCCACTCCTGTACTTGAACTCTATAGCAAGACCTCAACCAGCTACCTCTCTCACCATACTCCATTTGCCTCCTCCCTTGTTTGTTCAGTTACAGATATAGTTATCATCTCAAAACATAGAGAGCTCTTTTCTGATTCTAGACCTTTGGGATGTCCTTTGCTTACTTTAAATATTTTATTCAACATTAAAGAACCAAGTCAAGTGTTTATTTCACCTTATTTCTTCTCTTAACAGTTCCATAATTAGGTAAATCTTCCCATTAGCTTGCAAAGCACAAAGTCAGTGTATTTGAGTGTTTCCATATATGTTCTTATCTATATAATAACACTTATATTGAATTGTGACTGTTAATTCTCATTTTTAATCTCATTAGACCACTGAGTCCTTTTTTCTATTGTTTCTGTCCCTTCCTACATTCTAGTCCTTGCCCCTCAGCTGGAGTGCCCATTTAGTCTCATTTAGTTTTATGGGCTGGTCTAATCTTTGGCTGAAGGGTGAACCCAAGGAGTAACTTCCGTACTGATCTAAAAGGGTGTCTGGGGACCGTACTTTCGGGTTTCTCTAGTCTCTGTCGTACCAGTAAGTCTAGTCTTTTTTTGGGAGTTAGAATTTTGTTCTGTTTTTTTCCAGCTCTGTCCAGGACCCTCTACTGTGATCTCTGTCAGAGCAGTTGGTGGTGGTAGCCAAGCACCATCTAGTTGTGCTGGACTCAGTCTGGTGGAGGCTGTAATAGCTGTGGTCCATTAGTCCTTTGGACTAATCTTTCCCTTGTGTCTTTGGTTTCCTTCATTCTGCCTTGCTCCAGACAGGGCGGGACTAGTGGAGTATCTTAGGTGGCTGCTCACAAGCTTTTAAGGTCCCAGATACTACTCACCAAAGCAGGATGTAGAACATTTTCTTTCTAAACTATGGCATGCCAATTGAACTATATTCCCTGAGGAATAATGTTCCTTTCTTCCAGAGATCGTAATGAAATATTTACAGATATTTAAAAATATTTAATTCATGCCCCACAAAATCACTAGAATACTTACTATTTTTCAAAGTAATTTGCTATAATACAGAATTCTAAGAATTTCCTCCATGATTAACTTCAAATTCCTTGGCAATTGGGGTGTGAATAAGAAAGGGAATAATTTGAAGACAGGGGGCTTTGATGGAAGTTATTGTGGATACACACACACGCACACATACACACACACAACATATAGGTATTACTGGGTCTTTTTTTTGCTTGGTATAGTGCTCTACACAGTAATAGCTGCGTAATGCGTATCTACCAGGAATTGTAAAATGAAATAAACATTACCTGCCTTTAAAGGTTCTTCCCTTTTGAAAAATTCCCTGTGGAAACTGAATTTGAAACTGACAATCTTTCTACTTATGTGTTAGTACAATCATAACTACCAAGATTTGAGTAATGCATATCTTGAATACTTCTACTCTGTCTAAAAACAAGAACATATACAGAAATAATTCATGTCATGCAAAAATTGTACTTAATAATTTTGCCAAACCAATCTTTCTAGTCTATTTTCAAACTAGTTTTATTTTTCTCTCAAAGAAAAATCCTCTTAAAGGAGAGTCATTAGTAATCGGAATTAACTGATTTTAGGAAAAGCCTCAGCAACAAACATATTTCAAATGTCAGTATGTTATTCAAGATGGAAGGCTATTTCTCCCACATAGCAGCTTTGTAGTAGGCAGACATCCAGGCTGGTAATCAGCTCTGCCATCTTCTGTCTGTCACTAACATAGAGGTCCAACATGGCTGCTCCAGTCCTGGCAGCTCCAAGGTAGGGAACAGTGGGTAAGAAATTTGGGAGTGACACCTATTTAATTTAAGCAAGACCTGGAAGTGGTGTGTGTGTGTGTGTGTGTGTGTGTGTGTATACATATATATATAAATATAAAACTCATCTTCTACCTTCTCCTAAAATGTAAGTGGTGTTTATTTACATACCAGGTATTGCCTTAAGCCTTACAAGCTTTTTACAGGTGACAACACTGAGGCTTACAGCATGCAAGTGGCCACAACTGGTTGCAAAGGAAGCTGAGAAACATATTCTTTTGTTGGTGACCATTGGTGACCTCATGGCCAGCTACAACTCTGTTACTACAGAAGAAAGTGAGAACAAATATTAAGGACTATTAGAAGTTTGCTACATAGACAAAACAAACAAAACAAAAAACAAATACCTTAAAAAAGTAAAAAAAATAGTGAGCTTGAAAAAATGCCTTAATTAAAAAAAGAAAACAGAGCAACTGATGTGTGGTGAGAGTTCACAAAAGTTCTTCATGTTCTTCTGAAAATTTAATCCCGACATGTTTTATTTCATATTTTGTGCATTTGGCTGATCTGCAAAAGGGAGAAAAATCAATGGAGGTACAAAATTATTATTTTTTTTAAATATCGTTCATTGTTTTGTTTATTTTTCTCTACTATGGTAGAAGAAAAACTTCAAAATAATTTAATGCTATTCCCTTAAAAATACCTATGTACATTAGTTGTTCAATTTTTTCAAAATATTTTGATAAAACTGAAGTATAACAAAGCACATTGTTTCTTATTCTAGAACTCACATTCAGTTTTCATGAGTTATTGTGAAAATAAAAGACTTAAAAAACTGCTCAAATGATCTTGTTAAATTCAACAGTATTAAATTTCATTGACGGAAATGAACATAAATGGACATAAAATTAAAAAAAACTTACAAGCCTTGTCTATATTATAAAGCAATTGGAAACCGAGCAGTAAAATTCATTTGATCTACTGTCCTTGTGTCTAGAAGCACACAGAACAAGAGAAGGAAAAGAGAACTATCAAATTGAAAATAACTGTCAACTTTATGAAAGTGTCTAGTGAGAGGTTCTTTCTTAATCACCACCCCCTGTCTTGTCATTAGCTGTACAAATTAGTCAAAATACTCAACTACTTCTGCCTTTCAGTTAAATAGATATGAAACACATAGAAATGGAAACAAAGACAGGCTTTGAACTTTTGATACTTCATGTGAACCTTCATTTTAAATATACATTTCTCAGCTGTTAGTTCTCACTTCAGTTTCAGAACAATATTTTTGACCTGACCTCCCTACCAAATCCTGTTATATGAAGCAAGTAAGCGTATTCCCCCCTGGGATTCTGGAAAAATGACTTAATTTGACAAAGAAATAATCTCTCTCTCTGTTTTTTTTTTTTTTTGACCATGGGCCAATGTCGAACCTGAAAAATGATACTCTACCCTTATATCAGCAGACTTCCCAAAGCTAAATAACTGGAAAAGTCCTGCTAAATAACTTAGAGACACTCTAAAACTCCCCTATGGCACTTTTGACTGTCTAATTAGGTAAGTACAGTAAATCCTGGTATACAATACAGATGTCTATTTTTGTCTATTTCGGGTTTATAAAATTAAAAAAAAATATAGGTCCTACTTTGCTTTTAATGCATCAAAGTTGAATTTATATGACAGAAATCTCAAATCAGTGTGGCATATCATGGTACAAAGTAAAATAATCTCTAGCTATAATCATTTGCTTGCTTGTTAAAAAAAAAAAAACAGAAATAACAGGTAGGTTTTCTGTCTAAATAATAATTCTATTTTCCTTACTATAACTGGCATAAATAATTTACTGGAGGAAGATTATTTATTCTAAAATTAAAAGTTAAAAGAATAAAGTTTTAAGAAAACTTCATTGTTATGAGTTCACATCTGGAGGTCTCTGGATATATTTGTCCATCAACAACCTCTCTGCCCTGTAAAGGAAACCAATCTACTTGTTTTAGGCAATCTTTCTTTTTCTACTGCTTTTCAGACCTCTAACCTATGAAAGAAGGAACACTGGTTGCTCAGCGATTAAGCACTCACTTGCTAGCCCAAAAATGAGTGGTTTGAACCCACCAGCCGCTCTGTGGGAGAAAGACATGGTAGTAAAGATTACATCCTTGGGAACCCTGTAGGGCAGTTCTCTTCTGCCCTATAGAGTCACTGTGAGTCAGAATCAACTCCACCACAATGGTTTTTTTTTTTTTTTTAAGCTTATGAGAACATAATTGTCTCTATATAGAAAATAAATACATGTGCAATAAATACTAATAAAATTTGACAGAAGCATTTTTTCATTTTTATATTTAAGAGTTGTAGTTGCTTCCTTTGGTTAGAAACTTATCAAGCAATTATTTTATTCTTAATTGACAATATTTTCCTTTTTCTCTGGCAGGTTAGGTTAGGTGTGGTTTTGTTTGTTTGGCTAATGGTAGAGAAATAAATGTTTTAGAGTTTATCTATTTTGCCTGATTTTATATCATGTCTACTCTATCCAAGGCAGTGGTGATTCAGTGGTAGGATTTTTACCTTCCATGCAGGTGACATGGGTTCAATTCTGGCCAATGAGCCTCACGCACAGCCACCACCCGTTTGTCAGCGGAGGCTGATACGTTGCTTTGCTGTTAGGAAGGTTTCAGTAGAGCTTCCAGACTGTGACAGCCAGTGAAAATCCTGTGGATCACAGTGGCCGGATCTGCATCTGATCAAGGCTTGGCGCAGCACAACTGGCAGCATTTCCTTCTGTTCTGCACGGCCTCATCTTGAATCAGGGGCAGACTGGACAGCAGCAAACAACAACAACAGCACCTACATTGTGCTGTCTGGTTTAATCTCCTTTCATAACAATTACCTACATCTTTGATTATTTTCAATGGAAATAAAAAAAGCACCAGTGGGGTGGGAGAAAGTCCTTAGGCAAACTCAAGGTCTAACTCAGTGTTTAGTTTTTAGTTGTAAGTCTTAGATTTTTAGAGCTAATAAACTCAATGTAATGAGTTGCGAGTGGCATTGTTTATAAAAAAGAACTGAATAGTAAAAATAAATAAATAAAAATGCATCACATGTGGTAAAGAAAATAGGATTTTATGAATATTTTGTTCAACTCTGTGTGTGTGCATGGGTGTGAGTATACCGGGTGGGATATAATTCTTTAAGGCATAGTCAAAATGGTTTGATAAACCTAAAGTATAACACTTGCAAAGTTCCAAGTCACTTTAATGCATTAAAATCTTCCTCTTCTGATCTGAGGTGCTCCCTTTCAACCCACCAGTGAGGAATGAAAGCCTCATATCTAAAATCACTGCTTCTGGTAACTTAGCAGAAATAGAAGCTAACGTTTCTTCCCAAGAGAATATCATTGCCAGTCCCAAGTAGTTCATAATAATTATTTCAGGATTCCATGTCTGAACGAAGAAGCCATAATAAATAATTCACAGGCTTGATTTACTTTATGATTTGAAACATCAGTTTTCTACTAACTTTCCCTAAAAATACTTATAAATACAATGAAAAAGACAAAAACACCATCAATATCAGAAATTGAGGCTATTAAATAAAGTAATGCCAGATGGAGTTATATTGAGGAAGGCTTGTCTTAGGTTTCAGCTTGTGATAAAGAAACTGCCTAAAAGAAGGTAGAAACTTTCTTTAAATTCTTATTTAAAGAAACTTCAGACTCAGTCAGAAAATTTGGCACCCATTTTGATACTGTTTTTGAATGAGTCCTAATTTTTTAGGGAGCCAGAATAATAAACAACAGTAATAGCTAACAATTATTAAACAATTAATATGTGTGGTATCATCTCCAATTTGTCAATAAGGAAATTGGGCATAGAGAATTAAAGTAACTTAGCCAAAGTCACACTGCAATTAAGTGATGAAAGTAAAATTTTATCCCAGGCACACTGATCCCAAGCTCTGCATCTCAAGCCAGTATAACACAGTGCCACTGAAAATTACTCTGAAAATGACCTATTGTACTATTCAAAGTAAATTTCAGGAAACAGTTTAATATTTTCAGTAGACTTCAAGAACTCTATGAAATACAATTCATTGACTCAAAAAAGCCTTTGAATCTTTAGAAGAATATCTTCATCAAGGCAGTTGCCCTAATTAAAAAAAAAAAGTTGTAAGGGAAAAATAGCTAAGGCAATAAAGCAGTAGGACGAGATGAAAAGGGAAATTAATAAGTGAAAGAAGTAATTAAGAGAATCTAAAACAAAGAAAATAGAATTAAAGTATATACTGGTGCATGTAAGAGTAGGACTGAATGACCTAAATTTAGAACAAATGTCAAATAGATTAAGTGGTAAGATTGTGTAGATCTGAAGGACAAAGAATGAAGACACCATGCAAATTTGACTGATGTCTCTGAAGGACAGAAAACATGGAAGCAAGGAAACTTTCATACAGCAGAAGAAAAACAGTCCTTCACTAAAAATAACCAAATTTTTTTTTATCTACAAGAGCAGTATATTGTATCTCAGAGAATGCTAAGACATAGAGATCATTAACAAGATAAGGCACTAGGAAATTATTTTTACCTATAAGACTGAAAAAAAAAAAAATTTAGACCTAAAGGAGAAAAGAGAGTTTCACTGCAAAAAAAACAAGCTAGCATTAAACTTATCCTGAACACCTTTAAATGAGAGAATGCAATATTGTACAATACTAGACAATGTTGTGTATGAAAAAAAAGTGTGTGAGCTTAAATTTTATGTCAAGCAGTGTATGTATGAATGTTGCCTATGAAAAACAGAAACATATCACATATGTATCATTTAAAAATTGCTATCTTAAAAAAACTGCAATTTCCAAGAATAATTGGAAGTGATGGGTCATTGAAAATCTTGGATTACCTCTTTAATAAGATGTAAACGTATAAAAAAAAATATAAACATATATATATGCAAAAATAAAAAACCACTCCTGTTGTTGTCGAGATTCTGACTCACAACAACCCTATGGGACAGAGTAGAACTACCCCCATAGGGTTTCCAAGGAGTGGCTGGTGGATTCAAACTGCCAACCTTTTGGTTAGCAGCCAAGCTCTTAAACATTATGCCACCAGAAGATATATATATATATATATATATACAGAAAGCCCCCACATTTTTGTCAGTTTGTTGTACTGTGGGGGCTTGTGAGTTGCTGTGATGCTGGAAGTTATGCCACCGGTATTCAGATACCAGCAGGATAACTGAAGGTGGACACGTTTCAGCTGAGCTTCCAGACTAAGACTAGGAAGAAAGACCCGGCAGTCTACTTCTGAAAAGAATCAGCCAGTGAAAACCTTATGAATAGCAGAGGAACATTGTCTAATATAATGCCAGGTTGGAAGGCATTCAAAAGATGACTGAGGAAGAGCTGCCTTCTCAAAGTAGGGTAGACCCTGATGACATGGATGGAGTAAAGCTCTCAGGACCTTCATTTGATGATGTGGCATGACCCCAAATGAGAAGAAACAGCTGCAAACATCCATTAATAATTGGAACCTGGAATGTACAGAGTATGAATCTAGGAAAGTTGGAAATTGTCAAAAATGAAATGGAACACATAAACATTGATACCCTAGGCAATTAGTAAGCTGAAATGGACTGGTATTGGCCATTTTGAATTGGACAATCATACAGTCTACTATGCCAGGAATGACAACTTAAAGAGAAATAGTTTTGCGTTCATTATCAAAAAGAACATTTCAAGATCTATCCTGAAGTACAGTGCTGTCAGTGATAGGATAATATCTATATCCCTACAAGGAAGACTAGCTAATACAACTATTTTCAAAAGTATGCACCAAACACTAAGGCCAAAGGTGAAGAAATTGAAGATTTTTATCAGCTTCTGCAGTCTGAAATTGATCAAACATGCAATCAGGAGGCATTTATAATTACCGGTGATTGGAATGCGAAGATCGGAAACAAAGAAGAAGGATTGGTAGTTGGAAAATATGGCCTTGGTGATAGAAACAATGCCAGAGATTGAATGACAGAATTTTGCAAGACCAATGATTTCTTCATTCCGAATACCTTTCTGCACCAACATAAACAGTGACTATACACATGGACCTCCCCAGATGGAATATACAGGAATCAAATCGACTACATTTGTAGAAAGAGATAAAGGAAAAGCTCAATATCCTCAGTCAGAAAAGGCCAGGGGCTGACAGTGGAACAGATCTTCAATTGCTCACATGCAAGTTCTAGTTGAAACTGAAGAAAATTAGAGGAAGTCCATGAGAACCAAAATATGACCTTGAGTATACCCCACATGCATTGAACACTAATGATCCAAGACCAGACAGGTTGTGGAATGACATCAAGGACATCATATACGAAGAAAGCAAGAGGTCATTGAAAAGTCAGAAAAGAAAGAAAAGAGCAAAATGGATGTCAGAGGAGCCTCTGAAAGTTGCTCTCGAATGTCGAGCAGCTAAAACAAATGGAAGAAATGATGAAGTAAAAGAACTGAACAGGAGATTTCAAAGGGCAGCTTGAGAAGACAAAGTAAATTATTGCAATGACATGTGCAAAGAGCTGGAAATAGAAAACCAAAAGGGAAGAACACACTCAGCATTTCTCAAGGTGAAAGAACTGAAGAAAAATTCAAGCCTCAAGTTGCAATAGTGAAGGGTTCTATGGGGAAAATATTAAATGACTCAGGAAGCATCAAAAGAAGATGGAAGGAATACACAGTCGTTATACCAAAAAGAATTAGTCGACTTCAACCATTTAAAGAGGTAGCATATGATCAGGAAATGATGGTACTGCAGGAAGAAGGCCAAGCTGCACTGAAGGCATTGACAAAAAACGAGGCACCAGGAATTAACGGACTATCAATTGAGATGCTTCAACAAATGGACTCAGCACTGAAAGTGCTTACTGGTCTATACCAAGAAACTTGGAAGGAATCTACCTGGCTAACCAATTGGGAGAGATCCATATTTATGTCTATTCCTGAGAAAGGCGATCCAACTGAATGTGAAAATTATTGAACAATATCATTAATATCATGCTCAAGCAAAATTTTGCTGAAAATCATTCAAAAGTGGCTGCAGCAGTATATCAACAGGGAACAGCCAGAAATTCAGGCTGGTTTCAGAAGAGTACTTGAAACCAGGGATATCATTGCTGATGTCAGATGGATCCTGGCTGAAAGCAGAGAATACCAGAAGAATGTTTACCTGTGTTTTATTGACTATGCAAAGGCATTTGACTGTGTGGATCATAACACATTATGGATAACATTGCGAAGAATGGGAATTCCAGAAGACTTAATTGTGCTTATGAGGAACCTGTACATAGATTAAGAGGCAGTTGTTTGGACAGAACAAGGGGATACTGAGTGGTTTAAAGTCAGGAAAGGTGTGCATCAGGGTTGTATCCTTTCACCATATCTATTCAATCTGTATGCTGAGCAAATAACCCGAGAGGCTGGACTATAAAGAAGAAGAATAAGGTATCAGGATTGGAGGAAGACTCATTAACAACCTGCGTTATGCAGACGACACAACGTTGCTTGCTGAAAGTGAAGAGGGCTTGAAGCATTTACTGATGAAGATCAAAGACCACAGCCTTCAGTGTGGATTACACCTCAACATAAAGAAAACAAAAATCTTCACAACTGAACTAATAAGCAACATCATGATAAAAGGAGAAAAGAATGAAGTTGTTAAGGATTTCATTTTTCTTGGATCCACAATCAACACCCACCGAAGCAGAAGTCAAGAAGTCGAAAGATGCATTGCATTGGGCAAATCTGCTACAAAGGACTTCTTTAAAGTGCTGAAAAGCAAAGATGTCACCTTGAAGGCTAAGGTGTGCCTGACCCAAGCCATGGTATTTTCAATCACATTATATGCATGTGAAAGCTGGATAATGAATAAGGAAGAATAGAGAAAGTCTGACGCCTTTGAATTGTGGTGTTGGCAAATAATATTGAACATACCATGGACTGCCAAAAGAATGAACAAATCTGTATTGGAAGAAGTACAACTAGAATGCTCCTAAGAAGCAAGGATGGAGACTGAGCCTTACATACTTTGGACATGTTGTCAGGAGGGATCAGTCCCTGGAGAAAGACATCATGCTTGATAAAGTAGAGGGTCAGTAGAAAAGAGGAAGACCCTCAACGAAATGGACTGACACGGTGGCTGCAGCAATGGGCTCAAGCAGAGCAATTGTGAGCATGGTGCAGGACTGGGCAGTGGCACATAGGGTCTCTATGTGTCGGTACCGACTCAAAGGCACCTAATAACAACAACAACATACACAGTGATAGAGAGTCAGACCCTGGGTGGCTAATTGTAGCGGAAAAGTTGGTAGCCCAAACCCTTGGAAGACAGGCCTGGCGATATGCTTCTGAAAGATCATAGCTTTGAAAACCCTATGAAACAGTTCTATTCTGCACCCATAAGGTCACTATGAATCAAAATTGACTCATTGGCAATTAACTACAACTATATATATTTTTTCATATATATAAACACACACATGAAAGTTAAATATAAAATGTATAAAAATGTATGAAATATTTTAAAATCAACAATTAATAATAATTCACATATTTTAAGTAAGGATATCATATATCTGTGAAGTTTAAATCAGTAAGCAATTTTGATTATATTATGTAAAACTCATTTTTAAAAAATCACTGGAAGAAATGTCCCAAAATGTCAAGAGTATTTCTCTGTTTAGTAAGGCTGTAAACAGGAAAACTCACTGCCTTTAGTCAAATTCTTCTTGTAGTGACCCTATAGGACAGAGTAGAACTGCCCCATAGGGTTTGCACACAGTGACTGGTGGATTCTAACTGCTGACCTTTTGGTTAGTAGCTGAACTCTTAACCACTGTGCCACCACGGCTCCAGTGAAAAAGCTATAGATAATTTTTTTTTTTCTTTCTACTTCTTTGGATATTGTAAATATCACCCTGACTCAATCATTTATTATTTTCTTAACAAGAAAATTAAATATATTGATAAATAATTGATAAGAAAGCTCTCTGTGATGGCTAATTTTTTATATCACTTGGCTAGGCTATGGTCCCCAGAGGTTTGGCCAAATACTAAACTGGTTGCTGTTCTATAATGTAATCTAATGCAATGGAATGTAATCAAGTTCTACAATGTACAGTGTAATGCAATCAATCAATCAGTTGAGAAGAGAGTTTCATTAGAGTGTATTCTGCCTCCAGATGATAAATATTTTGGCACAACTCAATCTTTGTATCTCCACCCTGTACTTTTTCCATCACGTCACCTGATCTGCAGAACTTGGGAAGTAAGCCTGCAGACGTCTCCAGATGCTGCCTGACCTAAGGATTTTGGACTTTGCAGCCTCTACAATTGTGTGGGCCAAATCCTTGAAGTAAATGTATGTGTGTGTATATATATATATATTACTGTATGTTTAATCACTGTGTGTGTGTGTGTGTGTGTGTATATATATATATATATATATATATATCACTGGTTCTAGAGAATCCTAAGGCAACCTCCTTGCCCAATACTCCTCCCGAGAGCAGCAACCTAAGCATTGGGTTTTATGTATGTACATATATATATAAAATATATATATTTATATATATATGTCCTAATTTTTTCATTGACATAGTGCAAACACTGAAACAGCCTGGTATACAGCAGATATGTGTCACAGATTGAAATGTGTCCCCCAAAATATGTGTCAACTGGGTAGGCCATCATTCCCAGTATTGCGTGGTTGTCATCCGTTTTGTGATCTGATTATCCTTTGTTTTGTGATATGTTATAAATCGTAGCCTCTATGCCTGTAGTTATGGTCCCATTTGGGAGTAAGGTGTCTCTTATACTAATGAGGCAGAATTAGGTCATGTTAAAGAGGATCAGGGTGGGATGTAACACCCTTACTCAGGTCACAGCCCTTATCCAATGTAAAGGAAGTCTCCCTGGGATGTGGTCTGCATCACCTTTTATCTTACAAGAGATAAAAGAATAGAGTAGTGAGCAGAGATAGAGGGACCTCCTATCAACAAGAAAGAAGAGCTGAGAGAGGGGTATATCCTTTGGACTCAGGGTCCCTGTGCTGAAAACCTCATAGACCCAGGAGAAGTTTGATCCCAAGACACATGGAGATCTCCAAGGAATGCTGGGCCCACTGGTATTGAAAAGAAATACTGACCCTCTTCCAGAGCAAACAGAGAGAGAAAGCCTTCCCCTAGAGCTGGCATCCTGAATTCAGATTTCTGGACTCCTATACTGTGAGAGAACAAATTTCTGTTTGTTAATGCCATCTACTTGTAGTATTTCCGTTATAGTAGCATTACATAACTAAGACAACGTCGACATATTTTTTGAATGAATGAAAATAATTAAGAGAAAAACATCTCAAGAACAGTGGTGTTTTATTTTTTTAAGTGAAATGCTTTTAAAAACAAAATATTACATGGAAGTAAATTATGTATTCGTACATTACATCTATTTTTAAAAGTGCCAACATATAGCATTTACTTATCATGAAAGCAGTCAATAACAGTAAAAATTAATATATTAATGGATAAAAATGGATGCTAACTGTTGTAAAATGAAGTCTTATCATGAGGCCCAATATGTAAAGCAGACAAAAACCAAGTTGTACTGTTCATAGTAGAGATGGACATCTACCTTCCCTGTTCCTTTTTCCCCAATATGGCCTTGTGGGGGCTCCTAGAATCCTTTAGACAAAGTTGGAAAGTCACTGATACAGCTAAGAACAGTACACAATTTTTGTTTGATAGCAACAATTAGTGGGGTACTGTGGCTGTTTGAATGGCATGGAGGAGTCTGAAGTCCCTCAGACGGGTGCAGCAATCAATTAGTTAAGTCTTCACAGGCTTGGTGGTTGGAAGGAGTATAATTTGTTTTAAAAGGTGCGTTTTCAGTTTTGGTATTTAATTTTTTTTTAAGATAAAGGATGACCTTTATAAAAAGGAGTGCTCGTCATCTCTTTTTCAGGTCATTTTCAATCCTTTTTTTTTTTGTGTGTGTATGTGTATGCATGTGTGTTAAATGGTATCTCTTTTTTGTAATTATTATTTTGTTGTTATTGTTGAGAATATACTTAGCAAAACACACATCAAGATCTTTTATGTAAAGTAGCTAAATACTGGCGTTTCAGGGAACAGTTTGAAAACCATAGTTGTAGACTAAATCTATTCAAGTGATTTTCCTTTTATAGAAGTAGGAGTGAGGCTTGTTCCTCTAATAGTCCATTATTTTCAATGGGTTTCCCTAAAAAGCCTTAGGGGAAGTTGGCAGTAATAGAAATTATGCTTGACCTTATTATTATCATAGGAATAGAGATAACTATATTTTTACCCACAAAACAAGGTCTTCCTTCTCTACTAAAGAGACTGTCCATATCTATTTTGACAACTAGGTCCTGATTAGAGTCCAGAACCTATCAAGAACAGCTCTTATTTCTGTTTCAATAAGACATAATTTCAGCAAACTACCAGAAAAGGTAGTTTCTTCTCTGTTCTCTTAAAAATAAATAAAATCCTCAAAAGGGAGATTTTAATTTCTGCAAAAGAAACTGATTGGCCAGTGGAATTTGAGATTTTAAACAGTAATTGTCATTTGAATACTTCGCCCATCAGGAGAACTTAAACTGACACACAAGGCTCTCTTTGCCCCACTATCTATTATTTCCAGGAGCACTAGTCAGATCTTGTCATGTTCTTGTTGGTTTTGTTTTGCTTCCTTTATCTAATTTTATGCACTAGTCAGATCTTGTCACGTTCTTGTTGGGTTTTTTTTGCTTCCTTTCTCTAATTTTATGTTCCTTAGGCTTTTTTTAGGCTACCTAGTCCAAAATTCCTCCAATCACTACCCATTGCCATCAAGTCAATTCCAACTCATAGCGACCCTGTACGACAGAATAGAACTGCCCCAAAGGGTATCTAAGGAGTGACTGGTGGATTCCAACTGTCCACCTTTTGATTGGTAGCCAAGCTCTTAACCACTGTACCACCAGGGCTTCCTCCAACCATGAGGCACTTGTAAACTAAACTGTTTTTTAGCCCAGGCGAATTATCAAATTCTGATGGTATTAGAAAATAAGAAACAATGAAATCATGTAACCTCAAGTTCTAAAGGTTAGATGATTGCACTTTCTTTGCCCTGAAGTACCTTGTGAAATATATTCAGGTTGTCTAAAAAATCCATCTCTGGCATGTGGCAGGAAGAGATTTCAAAGAACTTTATTAGCTAACCTTTCTCTTGGGCTTTGTTTACAAAAATCCTTGTTTACAGAAAACAAATTATTTCATGTCCAAGCCTTTAGGCCAATTTTTTGATCCATATAAATTTAGTAGATAAAAGGGAGAGAGCCACAAATGGCTTCCAAACAAAAAAAGAAGAGAGAGAGAAAATTTCTGAGATACTAAACTCGTGTGTGTGTGTGTGTGTGTGTGTGTGTGTGTGTGTGTGTCAGTGGGTGGGTGGGTGGGCCAATACTTCAATATTTGATCTGAATAAGATCTAAGCCTAATTAAGCCAACTGTTCTTTTAAAGTACATTCAGTTTCCTCAGGCTGGAGGGTCTACTTAGACAGACGTTGTTGTTAGGTTATGATTTCAACTCAAAGCAATCCCATGTGACAGAGTAGAACTGCCTCACAGAGTTTTCTAGGCTGTAATCTTTACTGGAGCAGATCATCAGGTCTTTATCCTGTGGAGCTGCTGGGTGGGATAGAACTGCCAACCTTTCAGTTAGCAGCTGAGGGTATAACTTTGCATCATCAGAGCTCCTTATTAGCTTGTTAAAATTTAGTTCTTTTTTTGTCCCCTTTCCCTGGAAGAGTGGCTATATTTGTAGCAACAGATGAAAGAATTAGACTTGGGGGAGGGAGGATGTTTAGAGGAGCGAAGTCACTATGAACAAACTTCCAAGCACCCTCGATAGTCAGCACTAGAGGATCTCATGGAAGCTACATGTTTCAGTTGTCTGATGGTTTTGTAACAAGTCATTGCACAATTTAATGGATTAAATTTAATGGATTAAAATAAGAACAATAATTTGTTATCTCTCACTGTGTGAGTCGTTGGTAATAGTAATTAATTATTGTATTTTTGTTGAAGCAAGGCAAATAAAATTATGTTTGTAAAAACAGTCCTTATTTTTAGAGATAAACACTAAACTTTTGTACATGCTTAATACAATGAAAACGAAAGCTGGTTCTTTTAAATGATCGATACAATTGACAAACCTGTAGGCCAAATAATCAAAGAAATGAAGAGAGAAGACACAAATTGTAATATCTGAAATGAAAGAGATGACATGATTACAGATTTAAAGATTGGTTAAATAACAAAAAAAAAAAAAAAAAATTTTTTTTTTAAAGGGTAGAGATGGGATATTATGGACTTTTTGGCCAAAAATTTAGCAACTAGGATGAAATAGATATATTTTTTGAAAGAAATTGCCAAAGGCAGACAACTTTTTTTAAAAAACCAAAACTCGTTGCCATCAAGTTGATTCTGACTCATAGCGACCCTATAGGACAGAGTAGAATGCTCCGTAGAGTTTCCAAGGAGCGCCTGGTGGATTTGAACTGCTGACCTTTTGGTTAGCAGCTAAAGCACTTAACCACTATGCCACCAGGTTTTCCTCACTGCCAAAACAAATTTAAGGAGAAATAGGTATCCTGAAGAGTTCTGTATCTATTTTAAACAATTTAATTCATCAGTACAAACCCTCCCTTAAAGAAAATTTCAGGCTTTAATGCCTTCACTGATAAATTCCACCAAACATTTAAGGAAGAGATAATACCTCTTCTACACAAACTCAGAAAATAAATATAAGGTTGAAATCTTCTCAACTAATTTTATGAGGCCCATCTTACAAAGGCATTACAAATAGAGAAAACTAGAAACCAATATCCCACATCAACATAAATGCATAATTTTTTAACAAAATTTAGAAACTTGAACAAAACAAAATATAAAAATGTTAATGCATTATGACTAAGTGAGGCCAATACCAGCAATGAAATCATGGTTTTACATTTTAAAAGGAAAATGTTTACAGACTTAAACTAGAAAAACTACCTTATGATCTCAATAACCCATTAACCCATTGATTCGAGTAGACTCTGACTCCTGAGCAACCCTACAGGACAGAGTAGAACTGCCCCATAGGGTTTCCAAGGAGTGGCTGATGCATTTAAATTGCCGACCTTTTGGTTAGCAGCCAGGCTCTTAACCACCGTGCCACCAGGGCTCCATACTTTCAATAGATGCAAAAAAAAAAAAAAAAAGTATTCAAATTAAACACCCATTTGTGATAAAAATTCACAGTGAACCAGGAATAAAGAGAAACTAGGTCAACCTATTAAAGGACATATGGGAAATCTGGAGCCAACATCAGGCTTATTAATGAGAGATGAACACAATTTTCCTAAATTTGGGGAAAAGGTAAGGCTGTCCATCTTTATTTAACCTTATATGGAAGATTTTGGCAGTTTATTTTTTTGTTGTACTTTAGATGAAGGTTTACAGAACAAACTAGCATCTCATTAAACAATTAGTACAGATATTGTTTTGTGACATTGGTTAACAACCCCAAACATGTCAACACTCTCCCTTCTCGACCTTGGGTTCCCTATTACCAGCTTTCATGTTCCCTCCTGCCTTCTAGTCCTTGACTCTTGGCTGTTGTGCCCCTTTAGTCTTGTTTGGTTTTATGGGCTTGTCTAATCTTTGGCTGAAGGATGAACCTCGGGAGTGACTTCATTACTAAACTAAAAGGTTGTCCAGGGGCCGTACTCTCAGAGTTTCTGCAGTCTCTGTCAGGTCAGTAAGTCTGGTCTTCTTTTGTGAGTTAGAAGTTTGTTCTATATTTTTCTCCAGCTCTGTCTGGGACCTTCTCTTTTGATCCCTGTCAGAGCAGTCAATGGTGATAGCCAGGCACCATCTAGCTATACTAGACTCAATGTGGTGGAGGCCAGGGTAAATGTGGTTCATTAGGCCTTTGGACTAACCTTTCCTTTATATCTTTAGTCTTCTTCACTCTCTCTTACTCCCAAAGGGGTGAGGCCAGTGGAGTATCTTAGATGGCCGCTCACAGTCTTTTAAGACCCCAGACACTACTCACCAAAGTAGAATGTACATTTTTTTTATAAACTATGTTATACCAATTGAGCTAGATGTTCCCCCATATCATGGTCCCCACAGCTCTCAGCCCAGTAATTAGGTCCCTTAGGATTTGGGATGTGTCTATGGAGATTCCAGACCTTGCTTTCTAAAAGTTGTTCTGGCTTCTCCAGTATTGTGTACTGCCTTACCCTTCACCAAAGTTACCACTTATCTATTGTCTAGTTAGTGTTTTTCCCTTCCCACCTTTCCCCTTCCTCATTATCATCAAAGATTGATTCTTTTTGTATGTAATCCTTTTCGTGAGTTTTTACAGTAGTGGTCTCATACAATATTTGTCCTTTTGTGATTTACTTATTTCACTCAGCATAATGGCCTCCATATTCACCCATGTTATGAGATGCTTCACAGATTCGTCATTGTTCTTTATCATTGAATAATACTCCACTGTGTGTACATACCATAGTTTGTTTATTCGGTTGATGGGCATCAGGTTGTTTCCATCTTTTTGCTATTGTGAACAATGCTGCAATGAACATGGGTGTGCATATATTTATTCATGTGATGGCTCTTATTTCTCTAGGATATATTCCTAGGAGTGGGATTGCTGGATCATATAGTATTTCTATTTCTAGCTTTCTAAGGAAGGGCCATATCATTTTCCAAAATGGTTGTATCATTTTGCGTTCTCTAGGATATATTCCTAGGAGTGGGATTGCTGGATCATATAGTATTTCTATTTCTAGCTTTCTAAGGAAGGGCCATATCATTTTCCAAAATGGTTGTATTATTTTGCGTTCTCTAGGATATATTCCTAGGAATGGGATTGCTGGATCATATAGTATTTCTATTTCTAGCTTTCTAAGGAAGGGCCATATCATTCTCCAAAATGGTTGTATCATTTTGCGTTCTCACCAGCAGTGCATAAGAGTTCTGATCTCTTGCAGCCTCTCCAATATTTGTTATTTCCTGTTTTTTGAGTTCCAGGCAGTTTATTAAGACAAGAAAAGTAAATAAAATTCATGTAGATTGAAGAGGAAAAAAGTAAAATTGTCTTTATTCTCAATAAGAATGTGTATGTAGAAAAGTTTAGAACAATTAACAGTAAGGCTACTGGAGTTAATATGTGGGTTTGACAAGGTTGCAGAATTGTGTTCATAGAAATAGTGAGTTCGTAGAACTCACTTTTCTTACAATATTGTAGCAAAAACATTTGGAAATTAAAATTTTAAAATACAGCTTTTAATAAATAGAAAACAAGAAATACTTAGGGGTAAATTTAATGAAATATGTACAGGATCTATACACTAATAACATGAGAAATTATAGAAGATCAAAGTGAATGGAGAAAGCTATCTTGTTCATAAATTGGAAGATTCAATATTGTTAAGATGTCAATTTCTCTGAAAAATAATCTAAAGATTCAAGACTGGACAGAATTCTAGGACAGGACACACATACACACACACACACAATCCCCCCCAAATATTGGTCAATTGGTCTAAAACTTTTTGTTCTTCTAAAAATACTGTTAAAAAGAAAAGGCAAGCCCCAGACTCTGAAGAATTAAAAAAAATCTACAAATATACCAGTTTAAGGACTTCAGTATACATAAAGAATTTTTACAATTTAAGAAGCCAAATAACTTGATAAAAAGATGCTATAAGCCCTACTCTCAAAGGGCTAGAGGGAACTTTTGGGGTGATCATGACTGAATTCATGACCATATTTATTAGACAAAATTCACCAAATTGTATACTTAAAATTGTTAAACAGTATTATATACATATTATAACTGATTAAGCTGATTTAAAAAAAATGGCTATTCCCTGTTATTGTTGAAGCTGTGAGGTTATAGGTACCTAGGACTTTATCATACTATTCTCTATAACCTATAGGGTTGCTATAAGTCAGAATCGACTCAACGGCCGTGGGGTTGGTTTTTTTGGTATTCTCTACAAGTTTCTGTATTAAAGCATTTAAAAAGGTGTATGTTGCTAAATACTATTACGGAAAGATTCATAGCTCTCTTGGTATATATGGCAGAGCCAATCAGTTCTAAACTGAAACCTGCTGGTGTGGAGTTGATTCCAGCTCATAGCGACTCTATAGTACAGAGTAGAACTGACCTACAGGGTTTCCAAGGCTGTAATCTTTATGGAAACAGACTGCCATATCTTTCTTCCAAAGGGTAGCAGATGCGTTCGAACCACCAACCTTTCGGTTAGTAGAGAAATCCTAAGGCAATTAAATAATTCATGAGTTGACAATATTCCAGGTCTAAATTACAAATGATTAAAGCATGTGTGGATTAGTACATTAGCTTGTCCCTAGATAACCTATGAAGTTGAAGCTAATTTTCAAGGAAGATAATAAGTTGAATTATTCAAATAGAACTTAGAGAAAGTGGAAAAATGTTCCAGCTTCCTGACATTAGAGTTTTAGATGAAACTTCTTTATGTGCAAATATCAAGTCATTAGCCAGTATCATGGATTTAGGGAATAGAAGAAAGACTTCTACCCTTCATGTCACACTTAAGACTTTTAAAAGGTTCCACTCTGAATGTTCAGAAGAAAAGGGAGATGGACCAGTATTAACTGGCTCTAGCCACATTCCCACAAGGAAATCATCATGGATACAGAAGGGGGCAAAGCTAGTTTTTCTTGTTCCCCACGTTAATGTATTACCATGCCAAAAGTGGTTTCCCTGGGTGGCACAAGCGGTTAAGAGCTGAGCTACTTACCATAAGGATGGCAGTTCAAATTCACCAAGAGGTACCTTGGGAGAAAGACTTGGAGATCTACTTCTGAAAAATTAACCATTGAAAACCCTGCGGAGCACAATTCTACGCTGACGTACATGGGATTGCCATGAGTTGGAATGGATTTGATGGTGGGCAACTGTTTTCTTATGCCAAATGCAATCATGGACCTCCCTACTTTCTTTCTTCCCAGGCTTAATCTTTATCTCCTAGTAGATCAGACTGCAAGGGGAAATAATAAATATTATATTTTTTGTCTTTTTTTTTCCCCTCTTGTATCTCCAGTGCCTAGATGAGTGCCTGGCACATGTTGTTGTTTTTGTTAAGTCCATTCTCACTCAAGGCAACCCCATGTGTACAGAGTAGAACTGCTGCACAGAGTTTTCAAGGCTGTGGGCTTTGTGAAGCAGATCACCAAGCTTCTCTTCTGAGTTACCTCTGGGTGGGTTTGAACTTACAGTCTTTCAGCTAGCAGTTGAGCATGTCTTTCTCCAGTCATCGGTCCTCCTGATGACACATCTAAAGTAAACAAGTTAAAGTTTCAGATAATATTCTGTGATCCATAGGATTTTCAGTGGCTAATAAACCAAAAAAAAAAAAAAAAAGTTGCTATTGAGTCAATTATGACTCACAGGGACCCTGCCGGACCTATAGGGTTTCCAAGGAGCATCTTGTGGATTTAAACTGCTGACCTTTTGGTTAGCAGCCGTAGCTCTTAACCACTATGCCACCAGGGTTTCATCAGTGTCTAATACTCAGAAGTAAATTGCCAGGCTTATTTTCCTACTTTGTCTTAGTTTTGAAGGTTCACTGAAACCTGTTCGCCATGGGTGACCCTATTCGTATTTGAAATACTGATGGTGTAGCTTCTAGCATCACAGCAACAAGGAAGCTACCTTAGGATGGCACACTGAGAGATGGATGACAGATATCTTAATTATTCTTAAAAGAAATCTACTCAAATCTACTCTCTCATGCACTGCTCTGGTTTACTCATGTGTGTGTTTCTATAACAATATTGCATTCTTTATTGTTTTACACTAGTGTATTTTCAAATAATATATTTCTAGTAAATACATACGCATTAGTATATATCTTCAGTATAGCCAAGGGAATTTCTAGAATCACTTAGATCACTTAGTTGATAAGTTACAAGAGTATTTTCAAGTGGTAAAGTTTTACTTTATTTTAAACATTCACCCATGTTTTCATATGTTTTTTTGTATGACTGTACTGATAAAAAAAAAATGTTGGAGTATAGCATAGCTTTGAACACTGTTTAAAAATATCAGTCTAAGGAAAATATAAGATATAACTTTTCCAAATGAAAGTGGGCTGTATTTAGGGAAATATCCAGTTTTTATTATTTTTTTGGCATCAGGGGCTAAGGTAACAACTGTTATAAACTATAGAGTAGAGAAAACCAGCTTGCTGTCTACGCCAGGAGTCATTATTCTATATCATGTCATCTAACTCTTTGGGGCTGTGAATTCTTGAGGCTTTCTCCTTATAGATGAAGGAAGTCTGTGTGGGGTCTGGAAATTGCCCACTTCTCTGTAAGCCTTACCCCTCCTCCCTTTCTCCCCTGTCCAGGCAACCCTCATGCTATTTTTTTTTTCAACTTTATGTTTTCCTGTATTTCACTTCACTCCCCACACCACTGCCTTTTCTCTTGTCACGCTGGGCATTATATAGAGCATTCACACTGTTATTTTCTGTAAAAGATAAAACAGGAAATCTGGATAATAAACAAAGTCATTTTTGAGTGATCTTTGAATTCCCTTATACTCATTTCTCTTGATAACAGAAACTCCCATCCTCTGCTTCTGGAACAAGTCTTTCATCCTTTATCTCAGAATTCCCTAAGTCTAGATAAACTATACATACTGTTACAGTACATTTCATTTCCTTCCTTTAATTTTGTAAATGTTTGACATTAGTCAGTACTCTAAAACAGAATAAAAATAACACCATAATTGTATATTCATCCAGAGAACATGTAACATGACTTGATTTCTTAACACTCTATTTGCCACAAAAGGGTTAATATAAAATCTGTCCTCAGGGTCCTGGATCTGTTGCTGCAAGAGTGGTCTTTGGCTATAAGTCTGGCTGCTGTTGTGTCTCTAGTTATCAGCGTGTGTCCCGAGTATATGCAAGGGCTTGGATTGTCACTATAATGAGGGGAAGGGCCCATTCAACTGGATCCCAGCCCTATAGAACCCAGTCCAATAAATCTAATAATTCAAGTTATTTAAAGCATAAAATTCAGCTAATACATAGTTAAAATTCTGTAAGTCCCAGGTGTCAAGAAATATCACAGGTGATTGGGTAATTCTGTACTCAAAACCCAAAATAAAATTCAGTTGTAGCAAATGCAAGGGAAGTTTAGGAATGGCTCCCCAGTGCTAAGCGGTGTGTTGGTAAATGTTCAACAACTGGCTCTCAGGGGATAGAGGTGACCTAATTTATGCCATTTGCTGATTTCTCTGGTGTAAGTATTCCTACGAGCTACCTGTTCCAAGCTACCTGGGAGATAACCATGAATATAGAGTTCGGAAGAAATGCCTGCAATTGACCTTTGAGAACTGGTCTGAGCAGACTTTAGCACACCACCATGAGATAAACCAAAGAATGTATTCGAATTTGACCTTAGATTTTATTTTGAAGTCAACGTTTTAGAAACATACATTCCAAGCATCACATTTTGCTACTAAAAGGAAAACATTAAGAGTGTTTTAGGGTAGAATGTTCCAAATCAAAAACATAAACAAACTTCAAGTTTGAATTGAGGACCACATTGTTTCTGGCGTGGGTTTAAACTCAGTTCACACAAGCAGTATAACTGTTTTTAGTTTCCATAACTCAGTTTCTTTTTCTAGCCTCCATCATTTCATGTTGGTGGAAGTTAATCTCAATCATTTTGGGATCAAATATTTTTCAAAAGTGTCATATAGCACTAGAGAGGCTAATGAAATAATAAGACATCAGTAGTGAGACGTCAGCTTCAGTGCCATCCATTCTCTGTGGTATCTGCTGAGCTAGTTGTAGAACAGTGTGAATGTCAGTCACGGATCAGTGCGGTAACGATGATCCCAACTATCAGCTGTATGGCTCACAGGTCTGCAAGTTCTACTGACGACTTTTATGGCATTGTGGGGAACATGGATCTGTTTTGCCCATGTCTCTCTGATATAAGGATAGCTGAGGCTGCATCTGTCTAGATACAATGTATAATCACTTCTATTTGAGCTGCTTTGTTGTTGGCAGCAATCAAGTCAGCCCCGAACTCATAGAGACCCCATGTGAAAGAGTAGAACTGATCCATAGGGTTTTCTTGACTGTAATATTTATGGAAGCATATCGTCAGGCCTCTTTACCACAGAGCCACTGGGTGTGTTCAAAGCTTTGGGTTAGCAGCCAATTGCAGACCATTTGTGCCAACCAGTCACAACTCCCTCTGCTCTCAGGACCCACAAACCTCTGCATTGTGCTCTTTCTTGGGAGCTTGGTCCAAGCCTTTTTCTCACTGAGAACAACTTTTATCCTCGTAATTGAAATTTCTCTTCTAAATATCCTCCATGCCCCATGCCACACCCATCCTGGGACATTTATCTTCTCTTCTAGGTTGAGAGGTGAGGCAGAGGGGCCTTGATGTGAATCATGAGGTTTTATTTCACATGTTTTTCCAGGTCACTTTGCTTTCCCTTAAGGAGTTAAAGTTTTGGGACGCGTAAGTTGGGGAAAGTTCTTTTCTCCTTGACAGTGTTACTTTCCTCCTCAAGTAAAAGAGTACAAGAGCGATAAATACTGTAGCACTAAGTGGGGAAAGAAAAGAGCAGGGAAAGGAACTATCAGGGGAAAACCCCTTCTATTATCATAACAGAAATATCATACTATGGTAGGTTATTGGAGCAGCAATTCTTGTTTGTTAGCTAAATGTTTCTCTCTGAGTATAGAACTGCTAGGAAACTACTGTGTCTTACTTGCAAAGAAGCTTCCCCTTATATATTAGATTCTGAGAAACACTGAAATTATATGCAAAAAACAAAATTTTAAGGAACCCCTGGGAAGAGAACTTAAATAGCTAAGGAAATTCAAGGGAGTTTAATACCACAGCAGCCAACAACATAATGGATTGAGCTAATATAAACTTCCAGGTCCCACAGCAAATACGTAGAAAGATTACATTATTAACAAGCAAAAATCTCAGAAATCACCAGAAGCCAAAAAAAGAGAGACAGGGAACTGAAAATTAGATCAATAAGTTTGTTATAAGCTCTTGAAATGATGCTGTGGGGGCTGGAAGGCTGTCAGAGAAGAGATGAGTCCTACGGACTAGACGCTGAGTTGGTCATGCCCATTCTGGGACAGAAAGTGTGGTCTTAAGCCATGTGGCAAAGAAAGGTAGATCTAAGATTACTACTTAAAGTTTGGGCGTGCCACATACGTGCACACATATGCACAGACACACACAACACATGACTTAGTCAAATTTTGGAGTACTTTGTAAGAGAGAGAAAAAATCTATATCGTCTATATCTGTATCTATAAGCAACATCATGGTAAATGGAGAAAAGAGTGAAGTTGTCAAGGATTTCATTTTACTTGGATCCACAATCAACATCTACGGAAGCAGCAATCAAGAAATCAAACAATGTATCACATTGGGCAAATCTGCTGCAAAAAACCTCTTTAAAGTGTTCAAAAACAACGATGTCACTTTGAGGACTAGGGTACTCCTGACCCAAGCCAAGTTTTTTTTGATCACCTCATATGCATGCAAAAGCTCGACATTGAATAAGGAAACCCAAAGAAGAATTGATGCCTTTGAATTACGGTCTTGGTGAAGAATATTGAATATTCCATGGACTGCCAGAAGAATGAACAAAACTGTCTTGGAAGAAGTACAGCAAGAAAGCTCCTTAAAACCGAGGTTGGTGAGACTTTGTCTCATACAATTGGGACATGTTATCAAGAGGGATCAATCCCTGGAGAATGACATCATGCTTGGGAACATAGAGGATCAGTTGAAAAGAAGACCCTCAACAAGATGGATTGACACAGTGGCTGCAACAATGGGCTCAAACATGGCAATGATTGTGAGGATGGCTCAGGACTGGGCAGCGTTTTGTTCTGTTGTACATAGGGTTGCTATAAGTCAGAACCAACTCAACGGCACCTAACGACAAAAACAATATATCTATACCTATATCATCTGTATCCATCTCTCATGAAACTTTGAAATCCCAGGACTGTGCTACATGTAGTATAATGTGAAGTCTGAATTAAGATCAGCTCTATGCTGTATTTTTTCTATGTTGTGGAAATCTTTAAGCCAGGGGTTATCATAAATTTGAGATTGGTTAGATGACTACCTCTCTCTCCTTTTAAGCAAATTATTTTTCCTCTTGTTTTGTACTATTTTTCCTTCAGAACAATTATTACCAACTGACACATTGTGTGATTTTATGTTGATTTTTATACATTTTCTGTCTCCTTCGGTAAAATGCAATTTTCTGGATGTCTGGAACTTGTTTTATCCTTACCACCTAGAGAAGACGGCCTGGCACCAGTAAATAAAAAAAATAATAATAATAAATTTTTTTTTTTTTTTTTAGTAAATAGATACCCAAATTTTCCACTGTGGTGTGGTAGCTGCTGTTGACACAGCCACTAGAAGAAGGGTCGGCAAACTGAAATAATAAAGAGATTTTAAATTAGAAGAATCAAAGATCCTCTGGTAAATGGATCTAAAATTAGTAGATGAAAGCAAGCAAGAAAAATAATTGCATATAAGTACAAAAAATTACAAACATATTCTTTACGTTAAAGGCACTACATAACATACTGAAAAAGAAATCAAATGTCTCTTTGAAGTCATAAGTGGAATGAATTAGAAATCATGAGGCAGTTATACCGTAGGTAGAGGCTAAGGGCTTGAGCTCTGGAATCATTATTTCAGAGATTCAGTTGAGCAAGTGTTGCTCTTTAAGGCTTTTTAGCACCTGCTTTTTTTTTTTTTTTTTTTACTAGAAAGGGAGAGAATGAGAGGGAGAAGGGACAAGAGTTTCGATCCAAGGAGGTCAGCGGTTTTCAGAGTTCTCCAAAGTACCTCAGAAGCAGAAAAGAGGATTCAAGAAAAATCCTTTTTTCAGCCGCTTATTACTTTTCCAGTCCTAACTTGCTGTCCTGCTTTTTCCAACAATTTCTGCCTGCAATCTGTCATTTACATTCTCCACTATACTCTGTTTACCACAGTCTTAAAGCCATTTAGTTACGTAGTTCCTATTTGAACTCTGGTCCATTTTAAAGGTAATTGTGGACATGTGTATGTTTGCCTGAGTCTACCTGGTTCCCTGAATACAAGGAAACCGAATAAAATTGAACGGTAGACCTCTTCTTCCTTTTCTTGATTTTCTGTTTTATTGTGCGCATAAGTTATTTTAATCTTCCATTCACTACTTTGGGAAAAGGCGATAAGTACACATTTTACTGTGTATCTGTTGCAAAACACCATTTAGATTATTAACTGACTCACCTACCAATGTGAGTGTACTTGTTCGCAAAAATTAGTATGCCTTTTATCAAAATGTGGGCAAATGGCCTTATTGTGTCTTTTATTATCATGTGGATGTGGTGTGTAGTTTGGGTGTGTAGAAAGAAACATGTTTATTAAATTCATGTATCACACTGTTCTCTAGATACTTACTCTCCAGATAATTTCCAGATATTTTCTTTGATTATTTTGGTCATATCTATGGATTTGAACTTTGAGAATGGGAAAATCTTTGTGAGCTTTAGCCCTTATATAAGATGCAAGATTTATGAAATTTGAATGAACCTATCAAATGTAATCAGTTTCTGTCAAGAGGGGCTTTTTATCAAGGAATAAAATCTTATTTAAAGAAACATTTAGAATATGGCAGAGGAATGTAAACAAAAGAACAATTTGTGACAGATATTAACCAGTTATTTAATTGGCTAAAAATATATACATATATAAATATATATGTAAATTTTAATGATGTCTTTTGTTGAAGTTATATATTAAGATAACACATAAATATTAAAAAATAAGAAAAATGAAATATAAATGATAAATAAGAATAATGTTTTGATATTATTCAAAACGAGTGCTTGGTTGGCAAGTAAGGAGTAAATAATTTAAAACAAGAATATCAATTTGAAATATTAATATTTAGGAACTATCCTGAAATTAAGACAGTATGGTGGGAACCCTGGTGGAGTAATGGTTAAGTGTTAAGGCTGCTAACCAAATGGTACTCAGTTCAAACCTACCAGGTGCTCCTTGGAAATTCTAGGAGGCAGTTCTGCTCCGTCCGGTAGGGTCACTATGCGTCTGAATCGACTGGACAGCAATGGGTTTGTTTGTTTGTTTTGGTGGTATGGTGGTTAAAGGGCTCAGTTGCTAACCAAAAGGTCGCCTGTTAGAGCCCACTAGCTGCTCCATAGGAGAAAGATGTGGCGGTTTTCTTCCATAAAGATTTATAGCCTTGGAAACCCTGTGGTTTCTGTCCTATACTGTCTCTGAGTTGGCATCGATTCGAAGGCAATGGGTTTGGTTTTTTGGATCCTGAATTTTATTTTCATGCTAATTTGCAAACTTTAACTAATACCATCTCCCTAATATGCTTTTTCTCTAGTCATTAGGAATAGTTATTTTATTTCCATAATCTTCTGAACTTCAGTGAGTCTTTAGCATTATCAGCATGATATCTTCCTTCCTTTAAATATGTCTTCCTGTATGTGCTCATAATCATTGGCTAGGTAGTTAGCCAAATAATTAGTCAACAAATGTTTATAGACCATATTTTAAAATAGGATTATTACAATGTGTCCAGATGGTTTACATGTATCAAAGAGCTTTCCATAAATGACCCGTGAACTTATAATTAATATTTTATGGGATGTAATACACAGAGAGATAAGGTGAAAATCCTCTGGCTTAAACCCATTGCAGTTGAGTCAATTCTGACTCATAGCAACCCTACAGAACAGGGTAGAACTGTGCCATAGGGTTAAATATCTGTTAATTAGAAAGGATTAGAAAGGGCTTGGGCGGTGTGATGTATTGAGGGCAAACTAGTTAACTTTGTGTACTTTTCAGAAATTGAATATTTTGGCATAGGCTAAAGATAGAAAAGAGTCTGGGTTCCGAGATACAAGGTTAAAAGGAAGGAAATGTAAAGCTGTTAAAGGGAGTTGTATTTGTTTAATATTTGTAAACAGTATCCCCCCCGCCTTTCCCAATCTTTAGAAAGGCTATTTTCTTCTGTCTCCTTTGTTTTAAAAAATTTAGTATGATTAGACATGTTAGAATAATTTCCTGGTTTTTAAATTGGGTTTGGATGGAACAAAGGCTAAAAAATTTGTTTCAGTGAATCTTCTCAAACAAAGGAGGGCTTTTTATAAAATGTTCTCAGGACACTCATTCATTTATTCATTCAATTACTCAACGAGTATTTGCTTATCACACACAGTATTATCTGCAAGGCCCTTAAAAAAAAAAAAAATCATTGCCTTGTAGTCTTTTTCAACTCAAGGCAACTCTGTATGAGCAGAGTAGGACTGCCTCCCGTAGGGTTTTGAAGGCTGTGACCCTTTGGAATCGGATTTCCAGGTCTCTCTTCCACAGCACCTCTGGATGGGTTAAAACCTCCACAGCCTTTCACTTAGTTGAGTGCTCAACGACTTATGCCACCAGGCCAAGAGTTAGCATTTAAGGATACATTTAAGAATGGCAAAGAGAGTTTCTAAACTACTGAGAGACAAACATGCATCAGCTAAATTTGTTCCTGCGTGCTTTATTGTAGGTACATCAGATACTAATTATTCCTAACCATAAATCTCAAACAAGTAACACAATAAGTAATACCAATGTATTTTGGAAACAATTTCACAAAAACAAGTCGAATAAATTGAATTATTCCAATTAAATTATTTAACCAATTAAATTATTACCCAAAGTACACACGAAGAAAAAAGGCAGATTTAGAAATGCTTGAGTAATAAAGACAGCTATTTCCAAAATATAACCGAAGCAACACAAGAAATTGGAGGCAGAATACAAAGGAATGAAGTAACCAAAAAGAATTTCTTAAAATAACTATAACCAAATAACTATGGAGGCAAATAACACTTGGCATTGTCCCTCGACTTCTTCATTAGGAAAGAAAATTTTAAATATATATATATATATATATATATATATATATATATGCTGATATGTTTACTTTTCAGATGGAAAGAGACCTGAAAATTTCAAGAAATCTTGAAAAAAAAAAAGAGCAGGCCTGGCTATAGAATAATTTATATAAATGCCCTGAATTTGTTCCACCAGATTCAAATGGTTTAACCAAATTAAATATGACTTGCCTGGCTGGTGAAAAAGTACTTCTTACTAGGTGTACTACAGGAAGGCGGGGGGAGGCCCTTTCCATTTCCCAGGCCGGGCAAAACGCTGAGGATTTTCACGGGTGTTTTTTTTTGGGGGGGGGGGAGGGAGGGCGTGGGGAGGCTCACTAGTAAGAATTTTGTTTCTAGACCTCACTGTGAAGATTTCATGGCTTCGTGGCCGTACTTTGCCGCTGACAAATGCTGGTCTTCCACAGTGTGGGGGGCACTGCACAGGAGTCTTCTTAACCGCAACATCTGTTAGTCGCAGTCAAATCAGCCTAACTCATGGCGCCCCCACGTACAACTGAAGAAAATATTGCTGGGTCCTGCACCAGCCACACGATAGGTGGCAGTTTTTGTAATTCATTGAGTTTTCAATGACTGATTTTCGAGAGCAGATCTCCAGTCCTTTCTTCCTAGTCCACGTGGGTCTGCAAACTCTACTGAAGCCTGTTTGACATCATAAAAACACACAAACCTCCGCTGACAGATGGGTAGTGTTGCGCATGAGGTGCCTTGTTTGGCATCAAACCCGGCCTCAACTACAACTTTAGCTGCTCTCAGATGTGCCTAGTTTCTAGAACTACACGACCATCAACCCCGGCGTTCTTATCTACGAAGCCACATGTAGGAGGGGCCTCTTCCACATTAAACATCGTAAATACCTGTCTCCTCTCTGTCTGTGGGAAACTCCCTTTAAAAGCCCGCATAACAGCTGCTGCTTATTGGAGTCCAGCAATCCCCCTCTCCCGACAATCCAGCTCTTTGTCAGGAGACTTGGTCCTGAAAAACCAAAGTTTAAACTCTCCCCCACAGGAAGAATATCCTCAGGCCTCCTGGAAGCTAAGCCCTCCTGGACCTCTTTAAAAGGAAAAGAGGAAAATATATCTCATTCTTTTTTATTTGGAAAACACAATTAAGTTCTCCTCCCAGAGGGTTATGTGACAGACACACTTAGTAAACCTAATTGCTTCCTCTCAGGTAACAAAAACGTTTCCAATACAGGTTGCCTAAGAACAAATGGTAAATTCTCAATACTGGGAAAAAGAGCCTAAAGTTGTTTTTATGACTTTTGGATGTACGAGTTAAACAAAACAGCAAACGAAATCAAATAAACAGTAGGAAAAGTGACTTTGGAATGTTTTCAGATAAATTTGGGTATGAAATTCAGTTTTTCCAAGAACAGCTTTCAGTTTTCCCCAGATTATATACTTAAAGGCTCTTTTGTTTGTTTGTTCGATGGTGACAGATTTCAATATCAAAGTGTAGTTGCTGTTTCACTCCAATGCCACCTAATCGTACTGAGAAAAGTAAATGTTAAATCAGTAGTTGAGTCACCAGGGAGCATGTGTTTGTCATTTCTCCATAGATTTAGAATTTATACTTTTCATTTTAAAGGGAGAAATCTATTAAATTCCAGAGGCCACAATCAAAAGAACAGATTAAAAAAAAAAAAGACAAAGCCATTGCCATCAGGCCAATTCTGACTCACAGCTCGTAGGGGACAGGGTAGAACTGCCCCATAAGGTTTCCAAGGAGTGCCTAGTGGATTTGAACTGTCAACCTTTTGTTTAGCAACCATAGCTCTTAAGCACTGCGTCATCAGGTTTTCCAAAGAACAGATTACTGATTTTTTATTAGTGTTTTTTGTTCCTTTAAAATATACTAAGGAATAATTCCCCTGAACATATTGTTTAATTCAATCGAAGTTATTTTATTTGTTACTCTGAACAGAGAACTGTCAAGTTTAAAATGTTCTTTTACTTTTCCTTACTTTTAACAAAACCATAACCAAATCAAATAACTGAAAAATGTCATTCTTCTTATGTGAGCCAAACTACTTGACATACCCACAAATAAATGCTGAATTCCATTTTCATCAGGGTATGTCAGTTTACACAGAATGAATTGCAATAAAAATTATCTGTGTACTAATAATTTGGTTTGGTTATAAAATTCTTATGGCTATTGCCCTATATTCTGTTGACAAGTTTCACATATATGCAAGTTTCACACTACTCAATCGGCATTAAAAAAAAAAAATACATCTATATAATGTTTTATTTTACTGTATTTATTTAAACTAAAAGAAGTCCAGAAAAGAAAGTCTCCCAAAAAATACTGATTAACCAATGCGTTTTGAATTTTTAGGTTTAGATTTTGTCTAGATAAGTGTAGACTTGGTCATTTTTTACTTTGCTGCTGCTGGTGTTTACAACACAAGACAATCACATTTAATGATGCCCACTTCTGTGACTGGAATTTATGATAGAAGTTAAAGATGAAAAAACCAAATGTTTTCATTATCCTTGTTTGATCTTCTCATATAAAAATCCATTTCCTCAAAATATGCTGATATAGTGAGGAATATTTTAATGAATAGTTCCCACATATCTATACTAAAAGTTTGAAATCTGTTTTAAAATATGACTTCATTGAATGATCTATATCTATACACAGTTTGGAATTTAACCATCTATTTATTTATTTATTTATTATATTCATTATAAATAAGTATGTTGCTAAAGTCAATAATATTAAGGACTGTGAACGTCATATGTCCTAGGGTCTAAGCTCCTAATTACTGTGATATAGATCTCACTGAGTTGAGCAGGATGTGGTGGGTAGCTAGAGGAGCTGTCCTGGGAGATGTTTGAGAACTCTGCACACAACAGTGCTGCATCATAGTCCAGGGACAGCTATGGCATGAAATTATATCAAAGTCTATTCCCATATCCACATGGAGATCCTAGCTCGCCTGGAATCCTGATAAATTGGCAATAATAGGTCTGGGCAGCTGGAGCCACTAACTTGTCAAACAAAAAAAACCCAAACTCATTGCCTTTGAGTCCATTCCTACTCATAGCAACCCTATAGGACAGAGTAGAACTGCCCCATAGGGTTTCCAAGGAGCGCCTGGTAGATTCAAACTGCTGATCTTTTGGTTAGCAGCCATAGCTTTGAACCACTATACCACCAGGGTTTCCAGAGATGCTAATAATCTCTTAAGGTGTGCTGTTAGCAATATCCACATGGCCATTTCTTTAAGGCTTTGTGGACAGCAGACGTGAAACTAGTACAATAGAAAAAAAAAAAATCATTGCTATTGAGTTGATTCCAACTCAGAGCACCTGGTGGACTTGAACTGCTGACCTTTCAGTTAGCAGCCGTAGCTCTTAACCACTATGCCACCAGGGCAGTTTTCTAGTGTAAGGGAGGAAACAAGTAATGGATGCCTTGGGGTACCTGTGGCAAAGCTCCCCTTTGAGGACTTTCTTGGTGAGAAGCCTTTCTGGGTAGCCTTTGTAGATGTGCATACAGTGGGTACCATATCAAGACCAAGTGGTTACAGTCTTAAAACCTGGTTAGTCTATATCATTGTAAATTTATTTGTTTCCACATATTGGGAAGATCCAGTGGTAGACACAGAGCATCTACTTTATGTGAATGTGAGGTGATCTTTACATAATGTCAGCTTCTTAAATTTAACAACAAAATATCATTTTTGTTGACTGCATATCTGCAATCTAAAAAATATGTTTCTCCTTTAAGATGTTGCAAGAGAGCTCCATATTAAATTGGATGTATGCCAGTTCCTGTCAAAATCTTGACTGAATCAGTGTTCAGAAATGGCTTAGATAAACCTTCTACTCTTCTAGGTTCAACTTCCAGTAGAATGTAGCCCCATGAGAGCAGAATCTAGTCTGTATTACTCACCAACATATCCTTAAAACAAAGAACAGAGTCTGGCGCAGTATAATCATTCCTTAAATATTTGTTGAATGAATGAATTTTCTCTGATTAGGTGGTCAAAGATTCATTTTAATACAACAGAAGATAAACTTTTGTCTTTTTGTCCCCTGCCTCAATCCAGCCATTCACTTCCATCATCTGTTCCCAAGATGTGTCACGGTCTTTTCAATTGCATCATATGCCTGTGAAAGCTGGACAGTGAAAAAGGAAGACACACACACACAAAAATGATGCATTGAAATGTGTTGTTGGCTAAGAATATTGAATATACAGTGGACTGCTGAAAGAAAGAATATATCAGTCTTAAAAGAAATGCAATCAGAATGCTCCTTAGAAGTGAGGATGAAAAGGCTTTGGTTCATGTACTTTGGGCACATCATCAGGAAAGACCAATCACTTGAAAAAGACATCATGCTTGGTAAAGTGGAGAGTCAGCAAAAACTAGGGGAACCCTCCATGAGACGGAGGGACACAATAACACAACAATGCACTCAATACATCAGTGATCACGAAGACGCATCAAAATTCACCGCCATTGAGTCAATTCTGACTTACTGTGACCCTAAACGACAGAGTAGAACTGCTCCATAGGGTTTCCAAGGCTGTGAATCTTTACAGAAGTAGAGTGCCACATCTTTCTCCCGCTAAGTGGCTGGTGGGTTCCAACTGCCAACCTTTTGGTTAGCAGCCAAGTGCTTAATCACTGCCCCACCAGGGCTCCTAGTAAGATAGCATAGGTTTCGACAACATTTTGTTCTGTTATACATAAGCTTGCCATGAGTTGGAGCTGACTCAGAGGCAACTAACAACAATAACTTTCATGTTTATTTCTTCCAACAATTTGTTGACCTGGTAGAGACCTCCCAGTCTATTTTCCCACCATATTTCCCTGTCTGTCATGTCCACCATGTCTTTACTATCTGTATCCTCCTTCTCACTATTGTCCACCTTAACAACCACTCCATTGCATCTGCCCTCTGCTCCATTGTCTTTTATCCCTTTGCAAAACTCAGATCCTCCTTAAATCCACCCTTTTATTCAAACTTTTGTAATTGGTTTATGTTATAAACACCAGCAGAGGCAAAGACAAAAATGGCCAAATCTACACTTATCTAGACAAGATCTGCACCTAAATATTCAAAACACATTGGTTAACCAGCATTTTTTTGGAGGCATTCTTTTCTGAACTTCTTTTGGTTTAAATAAATGCAATAAAATAAAACATTATACAGATGAAGTAGATTCTTTATCTTTCTTTCATGTACTTTTTGGATCAATCAAGTTTTTTTTTAATTCATATCTTCTTTAATAGATTTTTAGTTAACATACTCAATGTGTACTTCTTTGATCATTTTCCTAGAAATAGCAATATACATACCCACTGCCGTCTATTAGCTAAAAAAAACAAAACAAAACTCATGGTTAAGATGACTAGTGTAGCTCCCGATATTTCTTCTGAGTTTCAGGCACAAGGAAGAGAAAAGATAACACCAGCCAATGGTCCCTTTGTATCTTTTTTGTTGCTTTATAGATATTTAATTGACATACAAGGAGGTATACATATTCAAAGTATACAATTTGATAAATTTTACATATGTAATACTTGCAGTCATGAAATCGCCACCCCAATAAAGATTGTGAGCATATCCAACATTCCCTAAGTTCCTTTTGCTTCTTTGCAACTCTTTCCTCTTGCCCCTTCCCTAACCCCTAGGCAAACACTGATCCTCTTTTTGTCCTATAGATGAGTTTGCATTTTTAGAATTTTGTATAAATGAAGATTTTTTTTTTTTTACTTCTTTCACTCAACTAATTTATTTTAACATACAGCTATACTGTTGCAGAATTCTGCTGGTCTTTGCCTCTCCTAATCTGAGACTTATTCTGTGACCATTCAAGTTTTGCTTATAAGACAATCTTTACTCTGATATCGTTAACACTTTATATTTTCAAATTTTACACTTATTTTCATTTTGCTATAAGCTAATATTTCCATTAGATTATCTTTATGGGGAATTTCAATTCTGAAATTCTATGGTTTTCTGATTTTCTGTAAAAGTGTTGCTTTGTAGAAGCAAGGTGATGCTAAGGGAGAATGCTTGCTGGGAATAATATTTCTAAGAAAGAACTAGAGGATTTCTTCCTGCAATGGCAAAAAAAGAAAAAAAAAAAGCTACTACAACTGGACTTACAACTCAGATAATTGAGGGTGTGTCCTGGGCTACATCACCTTGGGAAATTATTTTTAAAATAGCTCTAAGAAAGTTGGTACTGTGTCATTCAGGGAGCTGGAATAACACTTTGGGGACTTTATGGTCTCAGCTTAAATACATAGATGTCTAGATCACAATATTTGGTGGCAAAAATCCATAGTGACAGGACCCATGCTGAACCTGTCATAGTTTCTGTGTGATTGCTGTTCTGAACGCTGAATCTACCTAGATATTTCAGTTAGTTGTTGTTGCTTTTTTTTTTTTTTTAAAGACTCCTTGGAGAGATTTATAATAGAAAAAATGGATAGAGTGAACATATTTTTCTAAATTGGAAAAGGTGAGCAAACTGCATTTAAAGGATTTTCAACATGAAAAATGGACAAAAACATGTTGCTGCCATAAAATTGGGCCATTTGTTTAGACTTTATTGGCTGCCTTATATTAGTAATTATATTTTTGTATATAGTTTCTCATTTTTCTAACTAAATTATAACGCCCTGAGAACAGGATGAATACCTGCTACGGTTTTGCAAACATGGAATTGCTCATAAGTAGTGTGAAATAAATCTTGAAACACATAATTAACAACTGGAGGAACAAAGATGAGTCTTAGAAAGTCAAGACAAATCAATTGAATTAATATGTACCAGTTCTAGTTTTCTAAGGCTGCCAAAACAAAGTATCGCAAATAGGACCACTTATAAGAATAAACCACCTGGAGGGGAGATGAGAGGGTAGAGGGGGTTAGAAGCTGGCTAGATGGACATGAAAAGAGAGAGCGGAGGGAGACAGCTGGCTGTCTCATTAGGGGGTAGTAATTGGAAGTGTGTAGCAAGGTGTATATAAGTTTTTATGTGATAGACTGACTTGATTTGTAAAATTTCACTTAAAGCACAATAAAAATTATTTAAAAAAAAAAAAAGAATAAACCAAAAAACCAAGGCTGTTGGCTTCAAGTTGACTCTGACTCATGCTTATAAGAATTGAAATGTGTTATTTCATAGATCAGGAGTCCAGGAGTCCAGGAGTCCAAAACCAGGGTGTTGACTGTGTTGATTCCTTCTGAAGGCTCTAAGGGAGAATCTATTCCATGTCTCTCTCCTAGCTTTTGGCATTCCTTGACTTGTAGGTGTATCTTCACGTGGCCATACTTTTCTGTGTGTGTCTGTCTTTGTCTATCTTCTTTTCTTCTCTAAGACCCCAGTGATAGGATTAGGATGCACCATACTCCAGTACGACCTTATGTTAATGTAACTGATAATATCTTCAAAGATTCTTTTTCCAAACAAGGACACATTCCCAAGTACAGAGGTTAGGAACTTAATGTATCTTTTTTTCAGGTGGAGGGGGGTGGGTACAATTCAATTTATAACAGTACCAAATGGTCAGAGAATGAGGAGGTAAATATCAGACAAAAAATATACTAAGAAAAACCTGGTAAGAACCTAAGAGACAGAAAAGTAACTGGACACTATTGAAAGAAAAGTCTTTCTGCTTGAATAAAGAAAAACAATAGTAACTTCAGTGAAAATAGTTCAAGGGGAGAAAAATAAATAAGCACTTTAAGTGCAAGATCAGAATGATGCAACAGGGAGAAAATAGATCATGTAGTCAAGATTATTTATCAGGAAAAAAAAAGAAAAGAAAAATCTCAATAAAGGGTACTAAAATGAAATTACAGAAAAAGGATATTGAGAAATTAGGTATGTCAGAACTTGAGTTCTTAATGACAGTAGAGTAAAAGAGGAAGAAAATGATGAGAAGAATTTAAAGTTATCAGAAGGTCAACTTTGATGATTAGAGATTAGGAATAAAATTCAGAGTTCACTGGTGTTTTAAATTCAGAGACAGATAATCTATCTCTTTCTCTGAGATTTGATAAGGAGAAAGGCATAGTTTGGAGTAGAAGTCAAAGTTCTTGGTCATTGTAATAAGTTTCAGTGTAAAAACAGGGTTATCAATCACATAGCAATTTGAGGTAATTAAAAACAGCCATTCCCACAAATTCCTTTTCCATTATCCAATTATGTAATGGACTTTTTTCCCTTTACTTAACTTGAAATTCCTAACATTAAAGTCATTTCTTCAAATCAGACAAAGAAGGTAGAGAAGTATTTATCAACATCATTAACATACAGGACACATTGTCAAGTTTCTGAATTTCCTCCAAAAGTATTTATGCAAAATACCATTTATTTCTTAATATTTGTGTATTAATTTTCCCCTTCTCTTTTCTTAAAATCATTTATTGTGACTCTAGGTTTATGCTGAAATCCAGAATGGGAGTAGAGTGAGAAAATGTATGAGTTGAAATGGTAGAGTCGTGGATAAATCAAGCTTTGTGGAACTAGAGGTAGCATTAGAATTGAGTAAAAGATTATGATATAGGAAGAAGGAATCCATATTGGAATTAATGAAAATTGTATTGGCATGTTCATGTATATGAACAGTTTCATTTGACATTGACGTGGCATGTTCTACATGCTGGAAATAACGTCAAGGACACATTTTCCATCAGACAGCAGAGCTTCAAAGAAAGCACAGCGTTTCTGTACTCAATCCAAACTGAGTGTGTGCTATTCTTCTCTTTTCTAATATGTTTGTTCCTCGACCAAGATAGATATTCTATGAGGAATTTTAGGAATTTTGTGCAAATGAAAATCAGTGTTTTCAATAAACAACACAACATCTGTATTTTCAATAAGTGTAGCAGAAATTGGAGCCTTGGTGGCTCAATGAGTAAGCGGTTGGCTGCTAACTGAAAGGTTGGTGGTTTGGACCCACCTGGTAGCTCTGCAGGAAAAAAACTGGGAGATCCACTTCTGTAAAGATTACAACCAAGAAAACCCTATGGGGCAGTTCTACTCTGTCACAAGGGGTCACTATGGGTTGGAAACAACTTGAAGGCACCAAACAACAGCAATCAGGAAATTCTTAATTTCCTCTGCAATATCATATTATTCTAATAGGACTATATTGCTAATAATTATGCTCATTTACTAATAGTTGTCTGTGCTATTAAAATATAATTTAATCAGTTTCTCTAAAAAGTAATAATAATATTTCTAATTGAAATGCAAAATTTGGGGAGAGCATTTGCTGTATAAATTAACTAGTCTTTTAATACTACATAGAGGACAGTAGTCAGAATAAAACTACTCCGTTACTTAGAAATCTATGTTTCATAGAATTAAATATAAAAAAACAACCAAACACTGAAACTGCTACCATCAAGTCCGTTCTGATTCATAGCCATCCTACAGCACAGATAGAACTGCCCCGTAGGGTTTCCAATGAGCAGCTGGTGGTTCATACTGCCACCCTTTTGGTTAGCAGCCTGAGCTCTTAACCATTGTGCCATAGGACATCAAAATTTTTAATAAATCTTAAAGATATTGAGTACTTCTCATTTGAATTGCTAGTCTTAAAATAAATGATTAGTTTGGGATGTTAAGTAAATGTAAGCCTTAGATGAAATAATAAGGAAATTATTATCTGGAGCTAAATCATTCTAAATAATTACAGCAAGTAAGTAAGATGTTCAGCTTTACGGTGGTATTTGCAAATATTTAAATTATACTATAGGTACCTTTTTTTAATTAATAAGAATTAATTGCATTTGAAATAGATAATTTGATCCAAAGATTAAAATTCCATCTAACTTAAATGAAATAGAGACATGAATGTACAAGCAGGTTTTCTTCATCTCAGTCTTCTAGAGTCTTCTCACTGTATATCTTCTTAGTCTTAAGCCCAGACCCTTCACTGTCAACCTCAGTAACCTTACCCATTCCCACTGTTCTGATTCAATAGTCTACCATCTCTGAACTACTTGTGTTATTGTTTGTTTTATAGGCCTGTCCAATCTTTGGCTGAAGGGTGAACTTCAGGAGTGACTTTGGTACTGAGTTAAAAGAGTACTTGTCATTTGCGTCTTTTAAATGACCACAAATAAAATGTCTAAAATTAAACCAATTATCTCCTTCTGGCAACACAAGTATGCCTTCTGTTATAGATTGAATTCATCCCTCCAAAATGTGTGTGAACTTGGCTAGGCCGTGATTCCCAGTATTGTGTGATTGTCCACCATTTTTCATTTGCTGTGTTTTCCTATGTGTTGTAAATTCTACCTCTAGGATGCTAATGAGGTGGGATTAGTGACGGCTATGTTAATGATGCAGGGCTCAATCTACAAGATTAGGTTGTGTTTTAAGTCAGTCTTTTTTAAAATATAAAAGAGAGAAGCGAGCAGAGAGACATGGGGACCTCATACTACCAAGATACAAGAGCCAGGGGAATAGCAAGTTCTTTGGACCCAGGGACCCTGTGCTGAGAAAGTCCCAGAGCAGGGGAAGATTGATGACAAGTACCTTCTCCCAGAGCTGACAGAGAAAGGAAGACTCCTCCTGGAGCTGGCACCCTGAATTCAGACTTCTAGCTTCCTAGACTGTGAGAGAAAAAATTTCTCTTTGTTAAAGCCATCCACTTGTGGTGTTCCTGTTATAGCATCCCTAGATGACTAAGACATATTTCCACCATTTAAAAGTTTAAAAATAACTAGTATGTATTTGTAAAGGTTTGCTGTCTCGGTATAGGTAACTTTGGAAATAGGATTTCGTCCACAATTCAATTGTAGCACTTCATGTACAAAGAAGAATACACTACTCTGGTCTGGCCTGAGGTGGGAAGGAAGCGAGAGACTAGGGATTGAGATCGCATTGGATGATTCACCTGGGGAAAGGAGGGAATGCCACAGTCTTCAGGCAAATATTACAAAAGCTTTATTCACCATCTGTGTGTCAGTGGAAACCATGATGCTGAATAAGTTTCAGCAGAGATTCCACACTAAGAGGAGGAAGAAAGGGCTGGCAATATGCTTCTGAAAATCAGCCAATGAACTGTATGAATCACAAAGGTTCCATCGTCAACTAATCATGGTATGACACAACACTGGGCAACATTTTCTTCCATCATGCGTGGGGTCACCGTAAGTTGGGGGGTGGACTGGACAGCAACCAACAAGTTTTTTATTTTTAAAAAGGCAACAAATCTATAAACACTTGCTGAAGATGCTGTTTTGGCGGTTAAAATATATATATATTTCCTCCTCCGTGGAAAAAAAAATAAGCAGCCAAAAAAGAACAAAATATTATGTTTCTACTTTCATGGTATTCTATGTCATTGAAGTCCCAGACTGACTGCTGAGGATTATCTACTTTTTAAATTGTCATTTAATAGCAAAGAAATGCCTTTTGTGGGTTCTTGACTTTAGGAGGATATCTTGTAAGCAATCCTTTTTCAGAAACGCCCTCAGACCCAGAGCCATATTTTAACAGAGTATCAATTCAAAATAGAGATACAAATTTTTATAGCTCATTCAAGCATTAAACTAGGATGACAAATCTAACTGCATAGGTTTATCTGATTTGGGGAGGGCATTTTTATTCCAATGAAGAAGGTATAAAAATACACAGTAATTTATTTGTAGGAAAACCCCCAAATTTTAACTTCTTTTAAAAAATAAAAAAATCCATATTTGACCTTGTAGATAAGCACAAACTCTGCTACCCAGAAAAATACTGTAAATAGTTACCTTGTCAATCTCAGGCGAAATCATTGAAGAATTTGTAGATCCTTTTACTCACAGTAGGAAACCCTGGTGGCGTAGTTGTTAAGTGCTACCGCTGCTAACCAAAATGTTGGCAGTTCGAATCGCCAGGGCTCCTTGGAAACTCTATGGGGCAGTTCTACTCTGTCCTGTAGAGTCGCTATAAGTCGGAATCGACTTGGCAGCACTGGGTTTGGTTTTTGGTTTTGGTTTTACTCAAAGTATAGAAAGGCCAACAGCATCAGATTTACTAGGGACCTTGTCATAAACACAGAATCAAAGGTTCTAACTCAAAGAGATGGAGTTAGGATATGTTTTATCAAGATCCCCTGATCATTCGAGTGTGATAAACCGTGGTGTGGACAATGATGGAGGCATCAAGAGGAAGTGTGGTTGGGGTAATTAAAAAAAATTCATTAGGAAAGTAGATTTCCAATGAAATTGTTGGAAATAAGTCATTTCTTAGGGATAGGTCATTTAATTCTGAACCAAATCTTGTTCTTAAGTGTTTTCCCAGTTTTGACATACAATGCTACATAGCTTCTAAAATGCTTAATATATTATTTGGCCCTCATTTTTTTACATTGGGGTTGGCAAACCACAAATTATTTTCCAAGAGTTTCTATATTATACTGTGCTGTAGCTATAGGAGTTTAAAATTGTGGAGAACATTTCGGAAACTCAAATAGAGGTGGTCTCCAAATTTCTTAAGTTTGTTAGCACTCAGTTGCAAGACAGTTGTACAGTCAGGTCATTTTAAGGCAGTTGCACAATCAGATCCTTAGAAAAGGAACTAACTGGGAGAAATATAGGTTATCATCTCCTTTATATATTTATTATGTTCACTGTGACCCCAGATGTATGTACACGATTCCCCCAAAGCATGAAATATTATTATTGTCCTTTCTTAACACATTTTTGTAGCCACAGAGGTGGACTTACATACGGGTGGGAGACCGAATAAATGTTCACTTCAAACCCTTCCCTAGCCGCAATGCACAGTGCTGCAATGTAGTACAATTTCCCACTCTTTGATCAGTTCTATGTAATCCCAAGGAAAAAAAATTCTTTCTCAGCTTTGGATATCCTGACTTTAAAATCTCTTCAGTCTCTTGCCAGATCTAAACTGGAATGAGTCTGAGTGTGAGTGACGTGAGGGAGAGATGACTAATCTCTACCACCCATCATTCTGAAGGTTACAAAATTCACTCACTTTCTCTTTGTCAGTGTAGATGGAAAGAATGAGACAAAGTTACAGAAAAATACGTACTTTTGCTATAAAGTTTGTTAATTATATTCACTTCTATTTTCTATTTGTAAAGTTATTTGATAGCCGTTTCTGTTAAGATTTGTCCCAGTTTTCATTAGTGAGTTTTGCAGCTGCTTAGAGTTCCTGGCAGGCAACACCATTTAAGCCTGTGTGAGTCTAAAATGTTTTCCCTAAAGTTTCAGTTCATATTAAAAACAGGCACACGCTCTTGAATGTTTAAAGCAGAATTGTTTCTGGCCAAATTTTCAGTGTCAACACAAAATGCTGCAGAAGAAATTATGTTTTAGTTTTTTCCTTCCTTCCTTGCTTCCTTCCTTGCTTCCTTCCTTCCTTGCTTCCTTCCTTGCTTCCTTCCTTCCTTCCTTCCTTCCTTCCTTCCTTCCTTCCTTCCTTCCCTCCCTCCCTCCTTCCTTCCTCCCATCCTCCCTCCCTCCCTTCCTTCCTTCTTTCCTTCCTTCCTTTCTTCCTTCTTTCTCTCTCCCTCCCTCTCACTCTCTTTCTTACTTTCCTTCCCTTTTTTGGTATAGTGATTCTGTGTATTCCTTCCTGTGTGGTTCAGTATTTTGGCCATAGAATCCTTCAATATTGCAACTTGAGGCTTGGATTTTTTTCTTCAATTCTTTTAGCTTGGAAATGCTGAGCTTGTTCTTCACTTTTGGTTTTCTAACTCCATGTGCTTGCACTTTTCACTATAATACTTTACTTTGTCTTCTTGAGTCATACCACATCAGTAAATTAAAGTCTCAGAAGATTTATTCCATCAGCGTCATTAAGATCCACTCTACTTTGAGGAGGCAGCTCTTCCCCAGTAGTATTTTGAGTGTTTTCCAACTGAGAGACTTATCTTCCAGCACTATACCAGACAATGTTCTTCTGTTATTCATGAGGTTTTTGCTGGGCAATATTTTTAGAAGTAGATGGCCAGGTCCTTCTTCCTAGCCTGTCTTAGTCTGGAAGCTTCTCTGAAACCTCTCCTCCATGGGTGGCCCTGCTCAGATTTGAAATACTGGTGGCATAGTTTCCAGAATCACAATACACAAGCCACCACAGTACTACAAACTGACAGAAGAGTGGTGGCGTTTGAGACTATTGTGTCATTATACACCAACCAAAAAACCAAACCCACTGTTATTGAGTCAATTCTGACTCATAGTGACCCTACAGGACAGAGTAAAACTGCCCCATAGGATTTCCAAAGATCAGCTGTTAGATTAGAACTGGAAACCTTTTTTGGTTAGCAGCCGAGCTCTTAACCACTGTGCCACCAGGGCTTCTATTATAGAACAGTATCACTAAAATCTAAAGTATAGTTGTGATTACTATATGCCATTTTAAGTAAACCTATTATTTTCTTCCTTTTTGAAAAAAGAGAGATTTAGAAAGCAAATACTGAATGAAATAAATGATGAATCCCGCTAGGCATCTCCCCTCACTGGCCAAAGGATGAGCTATTTAACAAAATTGGGGAAGCTTTTTTGAGTAGGGGAGGGTTGTTTTTGTTTTTTTCAGATGTTTATACATAATGGATGAGGAAGAATAATGAGAGAAAGGAACAATAAGATGTGGAAGAAAAAAGAGAAAGGAAAAGAGAGTATTAAAATACTAGGGGAAAGAGATTGTGCTGCGCATGATGGACTGGGTTTTCACATTTCTACTCTTATGCTTCTTCCAGCAAGTACATCTCCCAAACCCCCTTAGAAATAAAGTTTGGGATACAAATATACGCACTTGTGTGAGACTTGAGTAAAAATGAGGCAAAGGCTACCTTCCTGCTGCTGTTTCTGTGGCCAGCAGGTTCCTGTGGCTGCACCACCCAGCCACCAGCTTCATGGGTGTGAAGGACAGTTGCGACAATGGCTGCAGTGGTATCAGGTATCGGTAGCAGTGACCTGATCACTGAGTTACAGGTACGGGGCTGTGACCTTTAATTCACTAGCCCAAGGATTGCCTCCTTCTTACTCTCTGGAGCCTTTTACTGTACTACTCATAGACTTACTTCCCCTGATTGTATCCCATTTTACTTGGCATTCTAGAGTGGGTTTCCATTTCCTGGGCTAAATCCTGGCTGATTCAGAGAGAGAGGGTGACATTTTATCCTTGCTTAATTTCTTCTCGTGTTCAATATGTCATGCCTCACCAACGCTTTCACTGAAATTGAGCTAGCCCTTTTCCAACGGATGACAATCTTTTTCAATAATTGTTCTGAGTACTGGATAAAACTTCAGCTGGTGCTGAATTCTACATTTCCCCAGCTTCCTAAAATTATAAAATTGCTGTACTTACTTAAACACAAATTAAATACGATTCCCTATTTAGGTAAAAAAGAAAGCAGTTGTAGCTCAGGCATCAAGCCGTCTCTTGGTTTGGTGACATGCCAAACTTAAACATGTGCTTGCCCACTAGTCACCTCTCTGTGTGCCACTGCTAATGCCTTTGACAAACATCCCAGGTGTCAATTGCTTTACTTGTGCTTGGTTGGCAAGGATAAAAAGAAATACACTAGGACATATTGCCAATTAAGAAAAGGATCTTTTTTTAATGGGAGTATACAGTTTTTTCTTTAAATTCTACTGGGCTCTTAGCTTTCAGATTTTCATATGTTTTTTAGGTTCAGATGATTTTCTAATTTGACATGTAAGTAGTTTGGCCACATTTAAATATGTACATAAAAAATATATTACTGGGCAAATTGGTTTGGTTTCTGCCGTATCCTCAGACCCCTGGTGGCACAGTGATTAAGTGTTCAGCCGCTAACCAAAAGGTAGGAAGTTTGAATCCAACAGCTGCTCCTTGGAAACCCTACGGGGCAGTTCTACTCTGTCCTGTAGGGTCTATGAGTCAGAATTGATGTGTTGATTCTTGACAACAGGTTAATGGGCCATACGTCCATCCCGATAGGGTCACTATGGGTTGGAATCGACTCGACGGCAGTGGGTTTAATTTTTTGGTTTTATATGGGAGTCTTCTATATCCACAACACTAACTGAGTGAAGCCACAGCCATGGCCCTGTTATGGACCTCATAATCCACTCAATTGTTACACATTCTAGGACCACACTGGGCACCTGGTACAATGACAGCTAATTTATGAGATTATCAACCGCATGTGTGTCAGAATAGAACCGTGTTCCCTATAGTTTTCAGTGGCTGATTATTTGAAAGTAGATCACCAAGCCTTTCTTTTAAGGTTCCTCTGGGTGAACTTGAACCTGTAACATATTAATTAGTAGCTGAGCACATTATAAGATTGTCAGGGACATATAAGATTGTCTGGTATTTAAAGTTCTTTGCAAACAAGGATTATGATGATTAGCTCAAATAATCAGATATTCTTCCTCAGGAATTTGAATGAGTGCCTGTCCATTCGTAGTAAAAGAAATGAGAACTCATAAAAAAGCCTATTGCCATCAAGTTGATTCCAACTCATAGTGACCCTACAGGACAAAGTAGAACTGCCCCATAGAGTTTCCAAGGAGCGCCTGGTGGATTTGAACAGCTGACCTTTTGGTTAGTAGCCATAGCACTTAACCACTACACCACAGGGTATCCAAAGAAGTGAGAAGACCTACAAATTGAAGCAGAAAATGTTGGAAAATTATACTCTGCATATTAGAATAAGTTATGGAGCTATTTCAAAAAAACAAATGAATTTCTCAGTCTTACTCCCATCCATGGAAGCCCTACGACTAAGTATAGGACTGAGTGTGTTTGAAAAGCTCCCCAGATAATTAAGATGCTGAGTGATAGTTGGAACCAATATGATTGCTGCTCTCCATGAGTTCCAGGGACCAGCAATATCAGCACCATCTAGGGGCTTATTAGAAATATTGAGCCCCACCCTGGACCTATTGAATCTGCATTTTAATAAGATACCCAGGTAATGTGAAAGCACATTGAAGTTTGAGAAGTACTGTGCTAAAATAAATGTAGGTAAACCCCTGCACCCCTGCAGATAATGCATCTAGCAAGTTTCTGATCTATGGCCTCCTTATGGTATGTAAGGGTGGTCTTTATGGCTTTTTAGGTGCTCCCCAAGATTTGTTTTCTTCTTTCAAATTTATTGTCACAATAAATACATTTTAGTTGTGAGAGATTAAAACAATCTTAATTCTCTACTCTGAAACCAAAAGAGCTATCACACCTCCTATCACTAAAACCAGTTGTCTTCAAGTTGATTTCGACTCATAGCAACCTCGTGTGTTTCAAAACAGAACCATGCTCCATAGTGTTTTCAATGGCTTTGATCTTTCTAAAGCAGATTGCCAGATCATTCTTTCAAGGAGTCTCTGGATGGGTTCGAACCACCAAACTTTTTGTTAGCAGCCAAGCACTTAACCATTTGTACTCCTGGAAAGTTTTGGTTATGAGGATCTCATCATTTAAAACCACTTAAAGACATAAACTTTGCTGTCTTCATCCAAGAGATAATTTGTTTAAAATATTTAAATATAATTATTTAAAATAGATGATAAGGTTAATACTCTTCAATAAGAATATATATATATAATATTGGTATGAAGTATGCCTAGAGGGGAAAGCATCAAGAATCAGTAATGGAAATATTATTAGGATATTTGAAGATTTAGATGAAATTTCTTCACTTATCTATCAACTTTTCCTGTGAAATACAATGAGATCTCATATTTTCAAACCATTCAGAAATTAGAAAGTGGGTAATGCATAGAAAGGAAATGTCAACTAATTACTTTGTATTATTTTCTTGCTTTAGAATGTGATTTGGATTGTGATAGTGCCCTTGTGCTGTAAGGAAAATTCTAGACAATTTTAACTGCTCGACATTCTATGGAAAGTTGTGGAAGTACAGTCTAGCAGAAGATAGGGAAGTTTGAGGTTCATAGAAAAGGAAATGCTAAGGGACTAGTTTATAGAATAGTCAAAGATAAAAGTGAGATTGTGAGGTGGTTGGGGGAAAGAAATTATGAGGTAAGTAGATTTTAATAAGGTAAGACAGAAGAAATGGTCAAATACATGTATTGCAGTGTTTAATTTAGAGTAGAGTAGTAATTTAGACTATTGTATCCATCATTTCACTATAGTTGTAGAAAATAAATCTAGAAAAATCAAATAAGATCTTACATGTTATTTAGAAGTTAAATAGCAGGATTTCACTCCAGTTTGTCTCCTATGGCTGTGGAGTCCAGGTCAGACTGTGCTTGAAATCATCTTTGATCTGAAGGTATCACTTACTAAATTTGATGGTATGATTGAAAAGTGGCTATAAAAATCACATAAACAAGATGCCAGTACATCAGATATTAAATATGGTAAGCATTAAAAAAAAAAAATTATTTCACCTAAAAGAGTTCTTGGATATTGCTCTTGTGTTCAACGTTCTAAAAAATCCTCATGATCTTGATTTAAAACAGCATAGCCAAACCCATTGTTGTTGAGTCGATTCTAACTCCTAGAGACCCTATAGGACGGAGTAGAACTGCCACACGGGGTTTCCGAGGAGCAGCTGGTGGAAACTGTCAACCTTTTGGTTAACAGCCTGATCTCCTAACCACCACACCACCAGGGCCCAGCAGTATAGTCATAGTTCCACTTAAATTGCTTCAATTGTTTGGCACAAGTGCATATCAAATCACTATTTTAAATTCCTCATACGCTCTTAATTACTCGTACAGATAGTGCATGATAATAGAATATTTTCCATTAAAAAAAATGGACATAAAATTAATTCATTAGAAACTGTGTTTGTATGACAATGGGCAAACATTAGACGTGACTTGTAGATATTTTATTATCTAACATATAAATGTATATACGAGAAAGCCTGTTTCTGCATTATTTTTGGCTGTGTTGTGTGTTTATGTCATGTTTATACTCTTGGTACATTGCAGGATGTCCGCCTTATATATAACCCAACCCAGTGCCCTCGAGTTGATTCCGACTCATAGCGACCCTATCACATTGAAATTAAATACAACCCTAATGAAATAAACTTGATTAGATACACACTTTTTTTTTTTTTCTATCTGAAAAGGTTGTCCTATTCATACAAACATGTACAACTAAGGCCTATGTGGGAGCAATTGAATCCCAGTCTCAGCTGCCAGGTCAACTTAATCAGCTCTGGAAAGACATTGAGTAACAGTTGTTCAAGCCAGATAACACTTACATGAGCACCAAAGTCCATTAGTCCTGTTCAACCAGCTATTATTGCAGAAAAGTAAAAAAAAAAGCCTACCTTCTGGCAGCTTGCAGTAGGGTTAAACCTGGTTGCCGCTGAGTCGATTCCGATAGCACAAAGTAGAACTCCCCCATAGAGCTTCCAAGGACCGGCTGGTGGATTTGAACTGCCGACCTTTTGATAAGCAGCCAAGCTCTTAACTACTGCGCCACGAGGGCTCCTGAAAACAAAGATATATATAAAGAAATACAATCCAAAGTGGCTATGATAAGAATTAAAATAGAATTACAAATTACAAAGGCAGAACAAGGGAAGATTTTTTTTGACTGGCAATATACGCTAAATTCTTGGAAAAGCTGTGACTCGATTGACATTAAAGGATGTGGAGGACTTCATTGTTTTAAAATGCAAGTAGATTTGGTATTTTAACTTTTCTTACACTCTCTATTTCAGTTTTTATTTTATACTTTTCTGGCTGTCCTCTCTCCTGCAATCTTCATGTATTTATAGATAAAAGCATATCAGTTTTTCCTCTTATTTCTCCCATTACGCAGGATCTCTTTTCATTTGGCCATTTGTTTGCAAATTCCAAAAAGAGTTTTGAAATACTTATACCCTACTTCCTTCATATTTTTCATGGTTCAATTTGAGTTTGTGGCAGGAATCTTCATTCTTATTTCCCCTAATTCATTATTAATAAAATAATCCGTATACTAAGCAGCATATTTACCAGTTGCAGTCCAGTCGACTCCAACTCATGGTGGCCTCATGAGTGTCCAGGCAGAATGTCTGATCCTTAGAGTTGTCAATGGCTGGCTTTTTTTTTTTTTTTTTTGAAGTAGGTCACTAGGCCTTTCTTTCTCCTGAGGTGCCCCTGCATAGATTTAAACTCATATATAGCTATTATCCTAAAATTTGATTACTTACATTAGACTCACATTTTTAGACCTCCTTTATGTATGTCCTATAAAAAAATGTCCTATACATACATTTTTTCTTAGTTCAGCATGATTTATGAATCAGGAATCCCCTGTTAATCACAAGAGAACAAGCCATCTTGTGCTGTAGCCTGTGTTTCTTTGCAGTAAAATAAAAAAAAAAAAGTAGACACAAAGGTATAATTGAGATCATTCCAACCAATATACTCCTTTGTCTCAATTATTTGATATTTCTGTCAAAAAAGAATAGTTATAGAGCTGAATGATTCAGATAATTTGCCAGTTAGAAGTAGTTTTGAGTGAGGCAAAACTTCACAGTCTAGGATGTGCAGACAGAGCTTGTTACTGTCTTGTCTAATTTATTAGGTACTGAACAATACCACTAATTCTTCCAAGATATAATGATTCCATTAGGTGCATTAATGTTGCAGTACATCAGGGACAATCATTAAATTATCTTAAACTATATCAAATTGCATCTTAAATTCAATTGTGCTGCAAGCTTTATTGTCACAGATAAAATACTAATTTTCTTTAGCTGAGTTTTGCAGTCTTCTTTCTAAAGTACGGTTTTATCCCCCTTGGACATCTTGGTTTATTATATTTGCATGGCCTTTTCCACCAATTCTATTTATTATTATTATTGATATCGTTTAACACGTTATAAATGGTGTCTTAGCAGCTTAATAAGTGTTAGAAACCTCCCCATCTATATACAGGTAGTCCCCAACTTACAATGGGGTTCTGTTCACACAACTCCTTTGTAAGTCAGTTCTGATGTACATCGAATATCTCATTTTTTTAAATTGTGATTTAGATGAAAGTTTACAGAGCAAATCAGTTTCTTATCCAACGGTTGATATACAAAATTATTTTGTGACATTGGTTGCCAACCCCACAATGTGTCAACGCTCTCCCCCTCTCCACCCTGGCTCCCCTATTTCCATTCATCCAGTTTTCCTGTTCCTTCCCGTGTTCTTATCTTTGCTTTTGAGCTGGTATGCCCATTACCCTTGTATACATGATTGAACTATGAAGCACATACCTCATGTGTGTTATTGTTGGCCCTACAGACCTGTCTAATCGTTGGCTGAAGGGTGAAACTCAGGAGTGACTTCAGTACTGAGTTAAAAGAGTGTCTGGAGGCCATACTCTAGGGATTTCTCCAGCCTCTGTCAGACCAGCAAGCCTGGTCTTTTTTTGCATATATGTGAATTTGAATTTTGTTCTACATTTTTCTCCCGCTCTCTCTGGGACCCTCTATTGTGATCCCTGCCAAGGAGTTGGTGGTGGTAACAAATATCTCATTCCTTTTTTTTTTTTAGCTTTCATTATTATTGTCTTTTATTATCAGTTTCTTCATAAATCTGATCTTTATTGTCTTTGAGGGTTGGAAACATTATATATCAACTTACAGATATATTTTAATACGTACATATATAAAAAATACACAAACCATAAAAATTTACTCCAACAATGAAGAAGAGTTGGACGACATTGGCATTTTGTCAGTTGCAGTAATAACTCCACTTGGAGAAGGTTCTGGATCAGCTGAATTATCCCTGGGAATGGGGATGACGTCTCTAGTCAGAAAATTAATGAGAGTTGTCCCTATGGTCCATTTCTTTTTTTTTTTTCCATCTATTTCAAGGAACATCTCACTGCTTCCTGAATCTGCTTATCGACTTTAGCAAACGATTAGTGTTTGGGTTCATGTTTTCTAGCAACGAAAGCCCCTGATTTAGTTGGCCTTGACAACAGAAGATGATTCACCAGGCACTGGTTACTGATAATCATGAAATTGCTTCAACTCTCAGGGCGTATTCATGTGCACCAATATTGGTAAACTTCTACAGAAGGAAACAACTTTTCACAGTTTTGCTGATATGTCTCACCTGATTCAACCAAATATATTAGAATAATCCAGTCACTACCTAATTTTTACGTATTTCATAATTGCGAAAACTCTTCTAAAAAAGTATAGAAATGTCTAAACTTATTTAGATTCTTCTGAAAAAAAAAATTCATGGCCAATAATGTAAGATAACATTTTGGCTATCAATGATGATGTTTAGAAATAATGATACCTTTCTTGTTGAATTTCCTGTAAATATAAAGTGTGTCACAATATTTTTTTTTCTTCTTAAGAAGTAATTTTTTTTCCAGAGCATAGAACCCAATTATACTTCATAACTAAACCCAAACCCACGGCCATCGAGTCGATTCTGACTCATAGCGACCCTATAGGACAGAGTAGAACTGCCCCACAGAGTTTCCAAGGAGGGCCTGGTGGATTTGAACTGCCATCCTTTTGGTTAGCAGCTGTAGCTCTTAACCTTCCACTTCATAATTAATCCAATTTTATTTTCCAAATTAATTTTCTTTAGAGCAAAACTTGTTCCTGAAAAATGTGAAGTAAAATAATCAAAACACATTTGCAAATCATTTTTTCTCCTGCATTAAAAATTTTTAATAAAAATATTTTGCTTTTCATTTTTTATTTCCATTTTGTAATTCTTTAGTGATAAGTAAAGCTATTTGTGTAAGTAATGTATGTTGTTTTTCTGAATGTAAATTACCATATTTTCCACATATAACGCACCCATGTAAATAACATACCCATACCACTTGTGGAAATAATTAACTTAAGTAACACAGTCTGGCATAGCATACCCCTGCATATACTGAGCATGTCTCTTGACATTTCCAGAAGTGAATTTTGGCCTTGTTCACCTGTCTCCCATATTACAGGTAAATCATATTATTTTATTCATTTTCTTTCATTCTGTTTGTTTTCTTTAATCTCCTACATAAGTGTAAAAAAAAGTTCAAAAATCTTACTTTTGATCATAGTTATGTTTCAGTTTAAGATTTATGAAAGGAATAAAATGGAAACACCATCTTGTTCTTTTAGTTTTAAGCCTAGGATCATTTCTTACTTATGAATTTATAGTTCTTTGTACATTCATACTCTTTGGTTTCAATGTGGTGTTCCACAGCTCCAATCATGAGAATGTTGACATATTTTATCAGGAAATTACAAAAGTTGAATTTTGTATATTACTTTTGATCTATCAGTAAATAGTTTTCATTTAAATTTCAAGTAATATAAAATCAATATTTACCTTAAGTGAATTTTCTAAGTGATTAAAAATAGAAACTGAAGTCAGCAACATGTTAAAAAAAAAAAATTGGCATAGCTCACTTAAGAAAATAACAGGAGGCGGGGTTTACACGATTGATAAAAAATATATATGTATAACGTGTGCTTTATTTGTGGAAAAAATACAGTATAAAATTAAATTGCACAAGGTATATTTTAATTTAATCCATTTTGATCAATAAGGGATGGTATTTAGAATAACAGCATCTTCCCTGTTGTCTCTCTATACATACATATGCAAATGTCCAAGGAATAGTTTCTTTCCAGATAACAAAACAACTCAAGTTGAATTGCGTGTTAGATTCAATGTCACTTTCTAAATCTATTATTTTTTGGAATTATTATAAATTATATATGCAGAGTTCATTAGAACCAGTGCATATTAACAAGTCAGGCTTCCACACTGCATTAATCAAAGTCTAAGGCTTCTCTGAAGGAAATTCAATATTGCTTTTTATTTGAATTTTCTGTAAGATTTATAGTGGTTCAGAACTAAAAATATGAATTTGATATCATTAAAAGTTTTAAAAAAGAGTAACTATATCTACACAAGAACCTTCATCATTCTAAGACCTTAAGAAAGTAGTGTTTTAGAAATCTATAAAAAAGACATTGTTTTTCAACTTTTATATTTCCAAATTTAGATGTCTAGACATAGAGAAATAAGACATTTTAAGTTGTGCATGTCATGGATTGAATTATGTCCCACCAAAAATGTGCAAATCAACTTGGCTAAGTCATGATTCCCAGTATTGTATGATTGGCTACCATTTTGTCATCTGATATGATTTCACTACGTGCTGTAACTCCTATCGCTATGATGTAATGAGGTGGATTAGCAGCAGTTATATTGATGAGATCTACAAGATTAGTGTCTTAAACCAATCTCTTTTGAGATATAAAAGAGAGAAGTGAGCAGAGAGACAGGGTGACCTCATACCACCAAGAAAGCAACACTGGAAGCAGAATGCATCCTTTGGACCAGAGGTTCCTGCGCTGAGAGTCTCCTAGACCAACGGAAGACTGATGCATCACACAGACCTTCCTCCAGAGCCGACAGAGAGAGAAAGCCTTTTCCTGGAGCCAGCACCCTGAATTTGGACTTCTAGCCTACTGGATTGTGAAGAATAAACTTCTCTTTGTTAAAGCCATCCACTTGTGGTATTTCTGTTACAGCAGAACTCAGTGACTAAGACAGTGCATAAATTCTATAGTAAATTAGTTTGAGGTAAAAAAAAAAATAGTAGACAAACAGATGCAAGCTGAGAAAAAAGTCTTTAAACATTAATTCAAAAGTTTGGATCAAAATGGGAAATTCAATACACATGTATACATTTCTTCTTCCAAAACCCTGTTGAAGTAATGATAAAGTTATGCAAAACTGAATAAATTCAGAACAGGACAAATACTTGACTATCATTGGACTAAGTATTTTATAATTTTCTAAAGCAGTAAAAACAAAACAAAATTGTAATTGAATTACATATAAAACAGATGAAGGAGATCCCTCATACAAGGGAAGACTTAGGTATAGATGAAATTCACTCTTTCTGAAGCAGAGAATCTTTAAGCTTGAAGTTTGCACTTTTAAGGGCTTACTTGGAAATGGGGGTAGAAGCCAGGTATTTGCTTGAGAAATGTAAGAGAACAATGGGTAGGTTAGCCACTATCCAATCCCCCTTTCCCACAGGTGTTATTGGCAACAAGATATTACTCCTAAGCCAAAGTCAAGATAAGGAGCCCTGGTGGTACAGTGGTTAAGCTCTTGCTGCTAGCCAAAAGGTTGGTGGTTCAAACCCACCAGTGGCTCTGTAGCCAAAAGATGTGGCCATCTGCTTCCATAAAGACATAGGCATGAAAACCCTATGGGGCAGCTCTACCCTGTCGGATAGGGTTACTATGAGTCCTAACTGATTTGAGGGCAACGGGTTTCTATTTTGTGTGTGTGTGTGTGAAGCCAAGCTAAGTGCTACTCCCTTAAAAAATAAAAATAAAAATTTGCCTAAGGAATGCCCAGTCATGTGTCCTACGACTGTTGAGAAATCTTTCTTATTTTGACTTGGGAGCTGTTGCGACGCGATGCGATGCGATGCGAAGCGATGCGATGCGATGCGATGCGATGAAAACTACTGTCTTGCTTCTTATAATTTGTTCTGACATGAACCCCATCCCATGCACACAATAGGATTTTTTTGTCAGTATTCCCATTCAAGGGAGGGGAATAAGTAGTGAATTTACAAAAATAAAGCAGAGGAAATACAATCTAACTGCCATGAGAATCAACCCAGTCTTTCATTCATAATCATAAGAGGACTCTTAGACATTTGAGAAAAAGTATTCAATGAGAAAAGCCAAGAATAAAAAACTGAATAACTTACAATGGAGAAAACTAAGTGAACCAGTTAGAGCTCTCCAGAGAAAGAGAACCAGTAGGACACCAAAAAACCCATTGTCGTCGAGTCAATTCCTACTCATAGAGACCCTATAACATAAATATATATATATACATACATACAGAAAGAGAGAATGAGATTTATTTCAAGGAATTGGCTGACACTTGTGGGAACTGGTAAGTCTGAAATCAGTCAGAAGGCTGGAAATTCAGGTAAGAGTTGGCAATGCTACAGTCTTGAATCCAATACTTGTGGGGCAGACCAGCAGACTAGAAATTTGGCAGGATTTCTATGTTGCAATCTTGATGCAGAACCCCTTCCTCCTTCAAGAAACCTCAGTTTTTGCTCTTAACCTTCACCTGAATGGATAAGACCCGCCCACATTATGTTGGGTAATTTGCTTTACTAAAAAATTACTGATTGTAAATGTTAATCACACCTTAATCTTTCATTGCAACACCTGGACTAGTGTTTCACCAAACAACTGTACTCCACAGCCTACTCAAGTTGACACACAAAATTAACTATTATGCAGAGATATAGCAGCGGATGGAAGAAAATTTAAGAAATACAACTAATTATTATCTAGAAAGAGAGCCAAGAACATAAATAATAATAAACTATCAAGGACCCTAAAAAATGTTCATGGAAAATAAAAATATAATTTTGAGTAGAATTACTAAGAGATAAAAATCAAGTTGATATTCCCAAATGTAGTTAAAAAAGAAAAAGAGAGAAAAAAAGAAAGAAAAACTATATCAAAAAAATAAATAAAAGACAATATAGATCAATCTAGGGAATCCATGTATTAGGAGTTCCAGCAAAAGTAAACAATGAACATGGAGACAAGAAGATAAACAGATAATAATAGTAATGATAATAGTAATACTTAATATTGGATAGCTAAAAAAACATGAAGGGCCCATTCCAAGGTGGAGAAGAATAAATGGAGAAATACTTAGAAATAAAAACTTCTACAAGAAATTTCAGAACACTGAGATTAAAAAAAAACTAAAATTTCCTTGAGTAAAAAAAATTACAAAAAAATGAAACAGATTAGTAGTTGACATTTTATTAACAATATTAGAACCTAGAAAACAATGAAGTATTGAATTCCAATTTTAAGAGAAAACATTTGACACATAGACTTCTGTAGCAATCAGTGCTGAGGACAAAATAGTCTATTTCAGCTATGCAACAACTGGGAAACTTTCTTCCCCAAGTACAATGTCTGGGTAAACAAAACAAAACAATTCAAAAACCTCAATACCAAAATGATTCCAAAAAGGAAAAACTTATGTAAATCAAGATTTAACTTAAATCAGAAGTGTATTAAAAGAACTGTCAGGATGGTGGCTATGCAATACGCCAAGCTAAACATTATTCCAATTTAGAATAGGAATTCAAAAGATTACTACATAAATGTTTATAAGAAGAAGGGAGGGAATTCCATTCAATAGATGGAATGATAAGGAAGCTAAAACATCACTCACTTGCTTTAATTTTAAACAAATGACACTCTCTAGTATATGGCCAACTAAAATATGTGATCCTTTTGATCAATTTGTAATTGTGAGAACAGAGAATCCTTTTGAATTTGATGTCCAGAATACTTTCTTTCGAGGGCGCAGTTTTGATGATATAGGAATATCCTTCTGCCTTTAAGGTACAAAAAAAACCAATGAAATAACAAAAGAGGATAACACATTTAATAAAGCTCATATGTGGGAGGAGAAATTGGAAGGGAAAATGAAATCACGTCAAGGAATGAAACACTTCTCTTTAAAGCGTAAAATCAAGAACTAAAGTGATATAAACTTTCTGGGATTAGAAAATAACCTGCATATATTTTTTTGCAAGAATCATTATGTACTCATAAACATGTCTCAGCATAGACAATTCTAGTAATGTCCTAGAAAAATTGGTGAACATAAAAGCAAAAAAAAATCATCTGGGCCTCCAGGTAAAATGATTAAGTAATGAAAGAGACTTGATGAGCAAATGCAACATGAGATATGAGACAGAAAAAAATAAAAATATGTTCAGAGGACATTTTTGTGCAAAAAGGGATTTTTAAATATGGTTTGTATACTAGAGTGTATTAACATATCAATGGTCAATTTCATGAGTATGAGAATGATATGTAGAAGAATGTCCTTACACTTAGGAGATCCATGTTGATGTGTTTGGAGATGAAGAAATATGTGTGAAACTTACTTTCAATTGATTGAGAAAAAAAGGGTGTGTGTATGTGTGTAGTGAGAGAGACAGAGAAGGAAAACAAAAGCAGATGTGGTAAAACAATAATGACTAATGAATCTAGGTGAAGGTAGATGAGTGTTCATTGTGCAATTGAATAAAACTATGGTGGAATGAAACAGACAAACTTAAAACAGGAGCAGTTTAAGTAGTGATCTCTAGGAAGAAGGATTTGTGTGAAGGAGGAAAGGGTGGGAGACCACTTAATTCCATTTATTGACCATAAAAAACCAAACTCCCCCACCAAAAAAAAAACCAAACCCAGATCCATCGAGTCAATTCTGACTCATAGCGGCCATATAGGACAGAGTAGAACTGCCCCATAGAGTTTCCAAGGAGCGCCTGGCAGATTCAAACTGCCGACCCTTTGGTTAGCAGCCGTAGCATTTAACCACTACACCACCAGGGTTCCCTATTGACCATAAGCATGCATTAAGTTCATAACAACAATAATAAAATAATCCTCACACATCTGTCAGTTTGTCATACTGCAGTCTCTTGCACGTTGCTCTTATGCTGGAAGCTATGCCACTGGTATTTCATGTATCAGCAGGGTCAGCCATGGTGGACAGGTTTCAAAGAAGCTTCCAGACTAAGAAAGACTGGGAAAAAGGACCTAGCTGTCTACTTCTGAAAAAATTGGCCAGTAGAAAACCTTATGAATTGCAGCGCAACGTTGTCTGGTAGAGCAACAGAAGATGAGTCTCTCAGGTTGGAAGGCACTCAAAATGGAACTAGAAAAGTGCTGCCTTCTTAAAGTAGAACCAACCTTAATGAAGTGAATGGAGTCAAGCTTTGGGGACCTTCATTTGCTGATGTGGCACAACTCAAAATGAGAAGAAACAACTGCAAACATCCATTAATAACTGAATTAATGTATGAAGTAGGAATCTGGGAAAATTGGCAGTCATCAAAAATGAAATGGAAAGCATAAAGATCGATATCCTAGGCATTAGTGAGGGGAAATGGACTGGATTTGGCCATTTTGAATCAGACAACTATGTGGTCTACAATGCCGTGGAATGACAAACTGAAGAGGAATGGCATCACATTCATCATCAAAAAGAATATTTGAAGACCTATCCTGAAGTACAATGGTACCAGTGATACGATGATATCGATATGCCGACTAGAAAGACCAATTGATATTCACATTTACAAACCAACCAATAATGCCAAAATTAAGGAAATAGAAGATTTTTACCAACTTTTGCAGTCTGAAAATGACTGAACATTCAGTCAAGATGGATTGACAATTAGTGGTGATTGTAATGCGAAAGTTGGAAACAAAGAAGGATTGTTTGCTTGAAAACTTGGCCTTGGTGATAGAAATGACACTAGAGATCATATGATAGAATTTTGCAAGCCCAGTGATTTCTTCATAGCAAATACCTTTTTTTGACAACATAAACCACAACTATACACTTGGATCTCACCAGATAGAAAACACAAGAATCAAATAGACTACATCTGTGGAAAAAGACAATGGAAAAGCTCAAACACTGTTTTAGTCATCTAGTGCGACCATAACAGAAATACCACAAGTGGATGGCTTTAGCAAAGAGAAATTCATTTTCTCATAGTCTAGTAGGTTGTGTGAGTAGGTTTCAAGTCCAGATTCAGGGAGTCGGTTCCAGGGGAAGGTTTTCTCTCTCTGTCAGCTCTGGAAGAAGGTCCTTGTCCTCAATCTTCCCCTGGTTGAGGAGCTTCTCAGGCGCAGGGACCCCGTGTCCAAAGGATGAGCTCTGCTCCTGGTGCAGCTTTCTTGGTGGTATGAGGTTCCCAACTCTCTGCTTGCTTCTCTTTCCTTTTATCTCTTGAGAGATAAAAGTGTACAGGCCACACCCCAGGGAAAATCCTTTTACATTGGATCAGGGATATGGCCTGAGCAAGGGTGTTACATCCCACCCTAATCCTCTTTAACCACAGGCAGAGATTATGATTTATAACTCATAGGAAAATCACGAAATGCAGGACAACCACACACGGCCCAACCAAGTTGATACATATTTTTCAGGGACACAATTACATACATTATCAGTCAGAACAAGCCCAGGGGACAACTGTGGAAAAACCCATCAATTGCTCATATGCAAGTTCAAGTTGAAGCTGAAGAAAATTAAAGGAAGTCCACAAGAGCTAAAATACAACTTTGAGTATATCCCACCTGAATTTGGAGACCATCTCAAGAATAGATTTGATTCATTGAATACAAATGACTGAAGACCTGATGAGTTATGGAATGACATTGAGGGCATCATACATGAAGAAAGCAGGGGATCATTAAAAAAAAAGAAAAAATCAAATTGGGTGTCCGAAGAGACTCAGAAACTTTCTCTTGAACATTAAATTGCTAAAGCAAAAGAAAGAAATGATGAAGTAAAATACCTGAAGAGGAGATTTCAAAAGGCAGCTGGAGAAGACAAAGTAAAGTATTACAATGAAATGTGCAAGACCTGGAGATAGAAAACCAAAAGGGAAGAATGCACTCAGCATTTCTCAAGCTGAAAGAACTGAAGAAAAAATTCAAGTGTCAAGCTGCAATATTGAAGGATTCTATGGAGAATATACTGAACCGCACAGGAAGCATTAAGAGAAGATGGAAGAGGAATTGAGGGAATACCAATAGAGAAATTTCAACAAAGAGATGTATCGCCAAAGGTGCTCACTACTCTATGTTATGTCAAGAAATTTGGAAGACAGCTTCCTCGCCAACCAGCTGGAAGAGATCCATATTTGTACCCATTCAAAAGAAAAGTGATCCAACAGAATGTGGAAATTACTGAACAACATCATTAATATCACACAAGTAAAAATTTGCTGAAGATCATTCAAAACTGGTTGCAGCAGTCTATCAACAGAGAACTGCCAGAAATTCAAGCCAGATTCAGAAGAAGATGTGGAGAGAGGGATTTCATTGCTGATGTCAGATGGATTTTGGATGAAAGCAGGGAATACCAGAAAAGTGTTTACCCATGTTTTACTGACTATGCAAAGGCATTCGACTCTGTGGATCATAACAAATTATAGATAACATTGTGAAGAATGGGAATTCCAGAGCACGGGGAACCTGTACATAGACCAAGAGGCAGTCATGGAACAGAACAAGGGCATACCACATGGTTTAAAGCCAGGAAAAGCATGTCAGGGTTGTATCCTTTCACCATACTTACTCAACCTGTACCCTGAGGAAATTATTTGAGAAGACGGACTATGTAAAGAAGAATGTAGCATCAGGATTGCAGGAAGACTCATTAACAACTTGGAACATGCAGATGATACAACTTTGTTTGCTCAAAGTGAAGAGGGCTGGAAGCACTTACTGATGAAGACCAAAGAACACAGCCTTCAGTATGGATTACACCTCAACAAAAATCCTCACAACTGGACCAAATAGCAACATTTTGATAAAAGCAGAAAAAATTGAAGTTGTCAAGAATTTCATTTTACTTGGATCCACAATCAGTGCCCACAGAAGCAGCAGTCAAGAAATCAGACTACATATTGCATTGAGCAAATATGCTGTAAAAGACCTCATTAAAGTGTTAAAAAAGGAATATGTCACTTTGAGGTCTAAGGTGCACCCAATCCAAGCCATGGTATTTTCAATTATGCATTCGAAAGCTGGGTGATGAATAAGGAAGACCAAAGAGGAATTGACGCCTTTGAATTATGGTGTTGGTGAAGAACATTGAATATACCATGGACTGCCAGAAGAACAAACAAAGCTGTCGAGGAAAAGTACATCCAGAATTTTCCTTAGAAGCAAGGATGGCAAGACTGTCTCACTTACCTTGGACATGTTATCAGGAGAACCCAGCCCCTAGAGAAGGATATCATGCTTGGTAAAGTAGAGAGTCATTAAAAAAGAGGAAGACTCTCCACAAGACGGATTGACACAGTCCTTGCAACAATGAGCTCAATCATAACAATCATTGTGAGTATGGTGCAGGACTGGGCAGTGCTTCATTCTGTTTTACATGGGATCACTATGACTTGGAACCGACCTGAGGACACCTAACAAAAAACACAACAATAATATTAATAATAGTAACTCAACGGAATGACAAGTACAAGATATAATTATGTTACAAAAACAAAATGAAAACAGCCTTTCTACTTAAATATTTTATCTTATGAAACATTGACTTTGCTAAATCATCTTGTGCTCAAAAAGTAGCATTTTTCACTTTCCTAACACTATACGTTGATTTATTTTATAAGTAAGAGTTATTTTAATGCCTGGTTACAGCTGTAATAAAGGGAAATGCTGGTAGAGAAAATACGTACAGCATTTTAATGTGTAATTGCATAATTTTTACGTGTAGAATGTGCATAGGTATGTGGTAACAACCAGCAAAAGAAAATTTCCTAGCAATTAGAGTCTGATAAAAATAACAGTACTAAAGTCAGGTTACCTTTGCCAAGAAGCTATTTTTAGAATCCTAGGAAATGTCTCCTCATCAATGGTGACTGGCATTAGAAATGCCGGCAAAAAACTTAAACAAAGATATTTAAGTGTATAGTGAGGTTATACTGAAGTGATGATTCCCTGAAAATGAAGTATATTAAGAAATGTAGGCTGTCCCCTCACCGAAGGGTTTTTCAACAAGCACACAATTGACAGAAATTTTGTGTGTGTGTGTGTATACAGCTGTCCTGTGCATTGTAGGATGTTTAGCAGTATCTTTGGCCTTTACAAGGAGCCCTAGTGGTACAGTGGTTAAAGTGCCCAGCTACAAACCAAAAGGTCGTTGGCTCTATGGGAATAAGATGTAGAAGAGGGTTTCCATAAAGGTTTACTGCCTTCGAAGCCCTGTGGGGAAGATCCACCCTGTCCTAAAGGGCCGCTACGAGTTGGAATGGACTTGACTGCAGCCGGTTTGATTTTTAGTTTTTGGAGCTCAGTGGCACGCACCTCCCTCCATTGTAACAACTCAGACTGTCTTCAGGCGTTGCTGAATGCCCTCTGCAGACAAATTATCCTGGTTGGGATGAAGTGTTCCAGAGCCTTAAAGACATCCTTTAACTGCCTTTAATGCAATGTGTTCCATTCTACCTGGCACATAAATTGCTCCTTAATTATAAACTAGAATTTTAGGAGGAAGCATAGAGGTTTTTAGACAGAAGTAAACTCTTCCTGCCTTCTGTGGGCTCTTATAGCCAGCTTCTGAATTTCCATATAGTTTCTGAGAAGAGAGAGAAAGAATTTACAACTATCATTTACTGGCCATGGTTACTTTCGACAGAGAAGACTAAAAGGAGAAGCAGGTATAGGGAGAAAGAAAAACAAAAATCTTTCCCCCCTTTATGTATTCAGACTTTCGCAGAACTCAACAGTGACACACATTTCAATGCCTTAAGGAACCTCCGCATTCAATTTTCCTTACCTGGGAAAATCACCGGTAGTAACACTTTCTTTAGCTTTAAATAAGGAAAAAAAAAAAAGTGGTGCTTCATTCATTTACAGCATTAGACGTTTTTAAGGTAGGTCATATTAAAAAGAGTCATAGTAGTTATGTATATATAAATATGCATGTATATGTATATATATTAAGCATTCAAATCATGTATGTTGTTTAAATGCTTTTCAAATATTAATTCATTTATTCCTCATAATAAACCTATAAACTAAGTACAATTATTATCTTATTTTACAAATGAGAAAACTGAGACACAAGAGATTCTAACCTGTGAGTCAATATTCAAATCTGGACATTTTGGCTCTAGAATCTGAGTGCCGTGCATACTCCATGAAGTCTTTCACTGTGTTATGCTTTCTCTCAATAGAAAATTATCTATGCCAAACATTGTGGAAAAATGCTTTGTACGTATTTCATTTAATTCTCACAACAATTACATGAGGTATGTATTATTTTGCAAATGCTTACAGATAAGGAAATAAAAGCTTAAGAAATCAAGCTCCTTGCTTTTCCACTCATTCAATACATGGTGGAATTCATAACTCAAATCTAGGTCTTTAAAAAAAAAAAAAATCATTTACTTCTATGGATCTTAATTTTTCTTTGAATTTTGAAAATTTGATCAGAACACTTTTAAGATCTTGTCCGGCTCTAAAGGTGTACACATTGACATTCTAAAGTGCTCTTCAACAAAAATTCAACCTCAATATTAGGAAGAATTTACAAAACATTATTTTACTTAAAAAAAATATTTTGCAGAAAAAGCTAGAATATATTAGCCAATATTCCATCAGATATTGATTTTTACTACTTTCTTATCTCTACCATATTTCGTCTCAATGCTACTGTTATAGATTGAATTGTGTCCCAAAAATATGTGTGGTAAATCCTAACCTGTAGATGTAATCTCATTTGGGAATAGGATTTTCTTTTTTATGTTAATGAGGCTATATCAATGTAGAGTCTGTTTAAAGTCAATCACTTTTGAGAGACAAAAGGAACAGATTAAGCACAGAAGCAAGCAAAAACAAATGGGGGAAGATAGATGCTAGGCCACATGAAGGTCACTGATGAATTAAGGAACGGAGATGAAAAGAGGCAAAGAACTTCCCCCAGAGCCAACAGAGAGAGAAAATGTTCCTTCAGAGCTGGTGCCCTAAATTCAGGCTTCTAATCTCCAAAACTCTGAAAAAATGGACATCTGTTTGTTAAAGTCACTTACCTGTGATATTTGTACTATAACAGAAACTAAGATAACTAAGTTTACCCTAAGTTAACTAAGGCAGATGCCAACAAGATCCCATAATTAGGGAGACCCAAAATTAGGCCAAAAGGGAGAAGAGATATAATTTTTTAAAATTGTCCTTTAGATGAAGGCTTATAGAACAAACTAGCTTCTCAATAAACAATTAGTACAAATATTACTTTGTGACATTGGTTAACAACCCCAGAACATGTCAACAGTCTCCCCTTCCCAACCTTGGGTTCTCTGTTACCAGCTTTCTCGTTCTCTCCTGTCTTCTAGTCCTTGCCCTTGGGCTGGTGTGCCCTTTTATTCTTGTTTCATTTTATGGGCCTGTCTAATCTTTGGCTGAAGGGTGAACCTCAAGAATGGCTTCATTATTGTGCTAAAAGGGTGTCCAGGGGCCAAACTCTTGGGGTTTCTCCAGTCTCTGTCAGGCCAGTAAGTCTGGTCTTTTTTAATGTGTGTTAGAATTTTGTTCTATATTTTCCTTCAGCTCTGTCCAGGACCCTCTATTGTGATCCCTCTTAGCCAGGCACCATCTAGTTGAACTGGACTTAGTCTGGTGGAGGCTGTAGTAGTCGTGGTCCATTAGCCCTTTGGACTAATCTTTCCTCTGTGTCTTTAGTTTTCTTCATTCTCCCTTGCTCCCAATGGGGTGAGGCCAGTGGAGTATCTTAGATGGCCACTCACAAGCTTTTAAGACCCCAGAGATATAAAATATTGATAAACTCAGTTTATGTGAGAAATAGGGCAGAGAAATGAGGTACAATAAACATAAGAATTAATTTCCTGAATTTTACTTGCACAGGCATTTGGATTTCTTTTATTTCCTCGTGATTATTTGTTGTTTAGCAATATTGTGAGAGGTTCTCTGTAAATAAAACAACTATAGCTAATTTTTTTTTTTAGTAGTTATAGCTAATGTTCGTTGTATTAGTGGTGACGTGGAATTTTATAGATTTAATATTACATAATTAAAGAATACACTTAATATTTTATAAATTTTGGTCAATTTTCCGTAAAAGAATTCACCAACAGCCCAAATTATTACTAATCTGGATTAGTGAGTGCCTTTCTTGAAAAGGCAAATAAGGGCTTCTGGCACCATACGATGAAGATTCAGGATATTATTATATGTTGAATAATTAAAGGAAGAGGGAATGCCTAAGCCAAAGAGAATGTTCAGCCTTGCCCCAAAACACCTTGAGAGCAGAGGTGTGCAAAGGAAGAGGTGGAGCAGAATGGGCACCAAAACCATAAAACAAATAAATAAATAAAAAGTTGCTGTTGAGTGGATTCTGACTCATAGATACCCTACAGGATAGAGTAGAACTGCCCTACAGAATTTCCAAGAAGCAGCTGGTGGATTCAACCTGCTGACCTTATGGTTAGCAGCTGAGCTCTTAACCACTACACCATCAGGGCTCCAAGGTAGGGCTGCCAAAGCAACTGTTGGCAAAGTGGTGAAAGAATTCAGATACTAACCAAAAGATCAATAGTTTTAATCTACCAGCTCCTCCTTGGAAATCCTACGGAGCAGTTCTACTCTGTCCTATAGGGGCACTATGAGTCTGAATCAACTTGAAGGCAATGGGGGCATAGTCCCTAGAAGATTTAAAACAATAATAAAAATGATTAAATGTAGCCCAAACTTTTATTATTTAAAAAACAAAAACAAAAACAAAAAAACACTGCCATTGAGTCGATTCCAACTCATTGTGACCCTACTGGACAGAGTAGAGCTGCCCCATAGGATTTCCAAGAAGCATCTGGTGGATTCAAACTGCTGACCTTTTGGTTAGCAACCAAATGCTTAACTACTGCACCAAATAATAGACAATGCTGTTAAGACACCAGGCACTACAAAACAAATTAGGAGGTAGAACAAAAGCACTAAACATGGTCTTAGAACAATTAACTGGGATATCCCATTAAACAATGACCCTAACCCTCCAAACCAAGAAACCAAATCCCATGAGGTGTTTGGTTGTATGCAGTCTCAGCACCTGGTCTTTTTTGTTGCTGTAAATATATGTCACACAACTTTTGCCAACTCAACTTTTTACAGGTGTACAATTTATTGACAGCAATTAATCACCTGTGCAACCCTACCCTTAAAAATCAATGCGATTTTTCCGTCACCTTAAACCAAAACTCAGTTCTCCATAAGCAATAATGCCCTGGGAAAATACAGACCAGAATTTCAAATTCTCATGGAATTCAGAATTTCTGGAACCATGGAGGCTGGATGAATCCCCAAAACTATTGCCCTGAGATAATCTTTAAACCTTTAACCAAAAATATCCCAGGAAATCTTTTTAAAACTAAACAATAGTTTAGTTTAACTAGTAAAGAATGTCTGCCTTGAGTGTTGTGCTCTTTTAAGAACTATTTATATGGGATCAAATTGACAACAGCAACTTGAAAGTTTAGATAGAAAACTTAGGGAGCAGTGACGTTACATTAGTGGGGGAGGAACAATTCAGAAAAGGAGAGTGAGAATGCTTGCACAGCTTGAGGAATGTAATCAATGTCACTGAATTGTACATGTAGAAATTGTATAATTGATGTATGTTCTTCAGTGTCTATTGTTGTCATGGATTGAATTTTGACCCCCCAAAATATGTGCCAACTTGGTTAGGCCATGATTCCCAGTATTGTGTAGTTGTCCTCCATTTTATGATTTTTTTTATGTGTTATAAATCATAATCCCTGCCTGTGGTTGAAGAGGATTAGGGTGGGATGTAACACCCTTGCTCAGGTCACATCCCTGATCCAATGTAAAGGCACTTTCCCTGGGGTGTGGCCTGTACCACTTTTTATCTCACAAGAGTTAAAAAAAAAAAAAGGAAGCAAGTGGAAAGCTGAGGACCTCATACCACCAAGAAAGAAGTACCGAGACCTGGGGTTCCTGCGCAGAGAAGCTCCTAGCCCAGGGGAAGATTGACAAGGACCTTTCTCCATAGCCAACAGAGAAAGAAAGCCTTCCCCTAGAGCCCACACCCTGAATTTGGATTTCTAGCTTACTAGATTGTGAGAGAATAAACTTCTCTTTGTTAAAACTATCCACTTGTGGTATTTCTGTTATAGCATCACTAGACGACTAAGACAATTGTGAACAAAAACAACAAGAAACACATTTTTTAAAAAAGCATTCTTTTACCACGATGAGGGACAATAGGTTGAAAAATCTATATTGAACTTGTCTATGGAATACTGTCTACTAAACCGAAATGTGTGAAGAAGATCAATTTTGACAGAGGTAATGACAAATTTTTAAATCTTAAGTATCAAAACCAAAAGATCTTGGTTTATGCAACAGACCAATATGTAGGTATATTTTTTTTTCTTCTTTAATTTTAATGACAAATTTTTAAATCTTAAGTATCAAAACCAAAAGATCTTGGTTTATGCAACAGACCAATATGTAGGTATATTTTTTTTTCTTCTTTTATCAAAAGCATACATTAATGAAATTTTAAAAAGTATTACATAAATACTCCATGTTCTTTTAAAAACTTTAATATTTTATTTTTTATGTAATTCCAAATATAAGTTCCATAACACTTTTTCACTGATTTTATATCCTTTCTGGTCTTTTTTTTTTTTTTTTAACACTTTATGATTACTATAATATATAGGCACAGGTCTTAAAAAATTGAGCCATTCTGGGTATCAATACACTTGGCTTGCCACTGCTTGGAATTACATAAATAAACAAATAAATAAAACAAAGCTGATTTCTAGTAATTTTTGGGTCACCCTGTGATGCAGTTGGTAAAAAAAAAAAAAAAGACTGTAGCCAATAGCGCGCATGCAAAAGATATGTTATCATTTAAGGAGAACATTTTCTTTCTTTGAATGAACTCAGGAAGAAGCTGTGATAACTTCAGAGAGTTCATGTAGAGGAGATTCATCCATACACAAAGAAATTGTACTAAATGGTCTTTCAACTCTGGGTTTTAACTAGTAAGGCAAAGCGTTTCCTTGCTGAGATTTACTGATACCAAAGAAAAAATACAATTGTGTGCCCAATATAAACGGGGTACATTTATTGTCAGATAAATCATGCTCTTTTTCTTCTAGAGCCATTGATATAAAACACCTAGGTATACTTTTCACAAGAACTATCACAAAAACAACAAAAAAAAACCCATTGTTGTGGAGTCAATTCCAACTCATAGAGACCCTATAGGACAGAGTTGGCCTGCCCCATAGGGTTTCCAAGGCAGTAATCTTTATGGAAGCAGATAACCACATCTTTCTCCCATGGAGCAGGTGGTGGGTTGGAGCCATGGAACTATCGATTAGCAACTGAGCACTTAATCACTGTACCACCAGGGCTGAGCCTTATATGCACCCAAGGGCATCCAGAAAATAATATCACAGTTGAATTGTGACTAAAAATATTACAAACTGTAAAGTTTGGTTGATTGTGTTGAATGTCCATGACTCCTGTAACATAAAATCATACAATATAAGATAAAGCAACAGTTTTAGCTATATTTGATTCATAGTCTAAGAGGTCCCATTATCAAGGGGATTAGGCACAGTTTCTGCTTATCCTTGAGTAGCAGATTTCAGTTTCCTGCCAGTCTATGCAATTATTCAAACAAAGACAGTTACATCTTCCTGTGGGAACCAGCGGACACCTGACTGTCTTGCTAGAGAAAAACTTGCCTTCTACGGTCCCTGGCTGTTTCCTCTGCTTGCAAGTGCAACCCCCATGTGGTTCTGCATGGTATGCCATGTTGCCCCACCCTGGGCTGTGAGTATATAGGCATACCTCATTTTATTGCACTTCACTTTATTGCATTTAGCAGCTATTGTGTTTTTTACAAGTGGAAGTTTTGTGGCAACTTTGCATTGAGCAAGTCTATTGGCGTCATTTTTTCCAACAGCATGTGCTCACTTTGTGTCTCTGTGTCACATTTTGGTAATTCTCGTGATATTTCAAACTTTTTCATTATTATTATATCTGTTACGGTGACCGGTGATCAGTGATCTTCGATGTTGCTATTGCAATTGTTTTGGGGCACCAAAAACCATGCCTGTATAAGATGACGAATTTAATTGATAAATGTTTTGTGTGTACTGATTGCTCCACTGATCAGCCGTTCCCCCTTCTCTCTTCTCTCCTCAGGCCTCCCTGTTCCCTGAGACACGGCAATGTTGAAATTATGCCAGTTAATAACCCTACAATGACCTCTAAGCCTTCAAATGAATGGAAGAATTGCATGTCTGTCACTTTAAATCAAAAGCTAGAAATGATTAAGCTTAGTTGAGGAAGGCATGTTGAAAGCCTAGACAGGCAGAAAGCTAGGACTCTTGCATAAGTTAGCCAAGTTGTGAATGGAAAGAAAAATTCTTGAAGGAAATTAAAAGTACTATTCCAGTAGACACTGGGTTTCTGGGTTTTTATTCCAGTAGACACACAAATGATAAGAAAGAGAAGCAGCTTTATTGCTGATATAGAGAAAGTTTTAGGGATCTAGATAGAAGATCAAACCAACCACAACATTCCCTTAACCCAAAGCTTAATTCAGAACTAGGCCCTAACTCTCTTCAATCCTATGAAGTCTGAGAGATGCTGAGGAAGCACCAGAAGAAAAGTTTGAAGCTAGCAGAGTTTGGTTCATGAGGTTTAAGGAAAGAAGCTGTCTCCAAAACATAAGTTTAAGGAGAAGCAATAAATGCTCGTGTAGAAGCCGCAGCTAGTTATCCAGCTCTAGCTAAGATCATTGCTGAAAGTGGCTACACTAAACGACAGGCTTTCCATGTAGCTGAAACAGTCTTATATTGAAAGAAGATGCCATCTAGCTAGAGAGGAGAAGTCAATGTCTGGTTTCAAAGTTTCAAAGGACAGGCGACTCTCTTCTTAGGGGCTAATGCAGATGTTGACTTTAAGCTGAAGCCAAGGCTCATTCCCCATTCTGAAAATCCCAGGCCTCTTAAGAATTATGCTGAATCTACCCTGCCTGTGCTCTATAAATGGAAGAACAAAGCCTGGATGACAGCATGTCTGTTTGCAACACGGTTTACTGAATATTTTAAGCCAACTGTTGAGAAACACTGCTCAGAAAAAAAAAAAAAAAAGATCCCTTTCAAAATATTACTGCCCATTGACAACGTACCGGCTCAAGAGCTCTGATGGAGATGGAGATAAGCATAGTTTTCATGCCTGCTAGCACAACATGCATTCTGTAGCCCATGGATCAAGGAGTATATTCAACTTTGAGGTCTTATTGTTGAAGAAATACATTTCATAAGACTGTAGCTGCCGTAGATAGTGATTCTTCTTATGGATCTGGGCAAAGTAAACTGAAAATCTTATAGAAAAGATTTACCATTCTGCGTGCCATTAGGAGCATTTGTGATTAATGGGTGGAGGTCAAAATATCAACATTATCAGGGGCTTGGAAGAAGTTGATTCCAACCCTCATGAATGACTTTGAGGGGCTCAAGGCCTCACTGGAGGAAGTAACTGCAGATGTGGTGGAAATAGGAAAAGAACTAGAATTAGAAGTGGGACCTGAAGATGTGACTGAATTGCTGCAATCTCGTGATAAAACTTTAACAGATGAGGAATTGCTTTTTATGAATGAGCAAAGAAAGTGGTTTCTTGAGATGGAATCTACTGCTAGTGAAGATGCCATGAACAATGTTGAAATGACAGCAAAGGATTTAGAATTTTACATAAACTTAGTTGATAAAGCAACAGCAAGATTTGAGAGAATTGACCCCAATTTTGAAAGAAGTTCTTCTACTGTGCCTAAAATGCTATCAAACAGCATAGCATGCTACAGAGAACTCTTTCCTGTAAGGAAGAGCCAATTGATGTGTAAAACTTCATTGTCTTATTTTAAGAAATTGCCACAGCCACCCTAAGCTTCAGCAACCATCATCCTGATCAGTCAGCAGCCATCAGCATTGTGGCAAGCTCTTCCCCCAGAAAAAAGCTCAGATGATGGTTAGCATTTTTTAGCAGTAAAAATTTTTTTTTAATTAAAGTATGCACATTATTTTTTCAGACATAATTCTATTACACACTTATTACAATATAGTGTAAACATAACTTTTATGTTCACTGGGAAACCAAAAAATTGGTAAGACTTGCTTTATTGTGGTGGTCTGGAACTGAACCCATAATATCTCTGAGATATGCCTGTGTGTGACTAATGAACTGTTGTGGATCTTATTTGTCCAATGTTGGATGTAAATAGAAGGTGATTAAAACAAAGAGACTATAATGTAATATTTGGAAATATACTTATCTCTATTTTATTAGATTGTCCTGTCAAAGGCATTTTAGTCTATTTACGATTAGTTTTTCTTTATGTTTAAATTGAATTTTGCAAGATCAAAGTACACAAGATATCCTTCTAGTTTTTTCAAAAAACTACTATGTTATTGTGCAAATAGCACATATTTTCACCCCAAAAACTGACAAAAAAGAGAAAATATCATTCTTCATGATAAAAAAAAAAACCACATGTGGATATACATCACTGCTAGGTAACATGGATAAGAAAACAGTATGTGAGTTTGCATGTGTGTGTTTACATATCTATCCATTTTCCTACTGCTTTCACTTTTTTCCTCTTCCTGCTAGATATTATTGATTTATATTTATACATATTTACATTTCTCTTCTATGCTCTTATCCTATCCCACTAATACATTATTCTCATGCTATTAGGAATGAGTTCATATATAATTCACAATGTATCTCTAATACAGATTGCAATTTCTACGAAAACAATAATTTTTTAAACAGTAGAAGCACTGCCAATAGTGTGAGCATGTGTATGTGTGTGTGCGTGTGCCTGTGTGTGTGTATACCAAACCAAAACCCATTGCTGTCAAGTTGATTCCTACTCATAGCGACCCTCTAGGACAGAGTAGAATGACCTCACAGGGTTTCCAAGGCTAATCTTTGCGGAAGCCAACTGTCACTTCTTTCTCCTACTCAGCGGCTGGTGAATTTGAACTGTCGAACTTTCAGTTAGCACCCGAAGGTTTAACCACCGTGCCACCAAGGCTCTTTTATATATACACTGGTTCTAATTTTTTTTTAAGTTATAAAGTATTTTGTTGAAGGGACAAGTAATTTCCAATCCTCATTTTTCTAAGTTAGCTATGTATCTCACATAAAAAAAAAAAAAGAAAGAAAAAGAAACCCTCTAAACTTCGTGAGTCAGTCTGTATGTATTCTAGACTGAGTGTTACTTTTTATTATGTGTGACATTATCAGAGGCAAAAATAATTTGTGGCGCCTTAGTCGTGTGCAATAACCGTTTCACATCAAAAAGCAAACAACCAGTCGGACTTTTACTATTAAATGGTTCATGAGAAATGCACTTACTAGACTTGAAGCAGCAAGCAAGCATGAAATGCAATATTATTTGACATTGTAGAATTATTGGCGGGGCGGGGGGAACTGGAGTAAAAGACAGAAATTTTTTAAAAGAAAAAGGAGTGGAAATGTTGGTAGAAAGAAAATCCCTGGGAGAAATAAAGTCTCTGAGACATGGAACTGCTGCAGGCCTGGGATCTGCTGGTGATTCCACGAGATGCTGGCACGTACAATTGACCAAACGGTAACTAATAAACTAAAGACTGTAACTCTGCTGGCCATTCAGGTCTCCCCAGAATAGGCTGGGGAAGTGTGGAGATGACAGCATCACTTTTTTTAGCCAAGAGTCTTGAAAATCTTTACACAAGCCCTACATTTTTTGCCATGTTTCTCCAATTATATATAAGAACATACTTAAAAGTACCTTCTGATTTGATAGCTCAGGATTGAAGTTGTATAAAATCATTGAGAAGAATCAGGTTTAATATTACCTAATTCACTGGAGAAAGACACAAGACAGAATTTTTTTTTTCAGGAAATAGTTTAAAGCAGAGAAACTCTGAAAATTTGTGAAGACAATAAATAAGTGCGAGGGGAACTTTTATTTTTCTCTCTAATGGTTGTAAAGTGTATGAACATAATTAAAATATTTTTTCTAGGACAGCTGGGAGAGAAGGTAGAGGGACATCTGTCATATAAAAAGAAATACATTCAAATAATTGGCTGGATGAGTTGTTTAAAAAAAATTGCAGTTCAACAATTATGAGGCTGAGAGTTGTTTCCAATATGAAAGCTGCCAGTTCTCAAGTAAATAATTCTTGATGGCTGCAATTGTTTTCAAAAATTGTACATACCCTGGTGAACTGTGTTTATAAACACACACACGCATACACACAAACATTGCCTTCTAGTTGATTCCAACTCGTAGCAACCCTGTAGGACAGAGTAGAACTTCCCTCATGTGGTTTCCAAGGCTGTAATCTTTAAATGGGACAGTGGTTAAGCGCATGGCTGCTAACTGAAAGGTTGGCGGTTCAAACCACGAGCCACTCCACAGCAAAAAAAGTGTGACAGTCTGCTTCCATAAAGATTTACAGCCTTAGAAACCCTATTGGGCAGTTCCAGTCTGTCCCATAGGGTCATTATGAGTTGGAATGGGCTGGATGTTGACAGATATGAGTAATCTTGACTCCCAAATCTTTCTCCTGTGGAATGGCAGGTGGGTTTGAAATGCCGAACTTTTGGGTTTGGATCATAAACAGAAGACACTTACATGATATTGGCAATTGAAAGCCATTATTATTATTTATAGAAGGTAAACAGTAAACAACAGGAAGAGATTACTTGTATAAAGCAAGCAGTAAACAACAGGAACAGGTTTTAGGTGAACCTATTCCCTCTGCCCCTGTGAGTACCCTTCTTAGCATTATAGGGGAGGAACCCACTTATGTTTAAAAGGGGACGCACTTACTCTCCCCAAATTTCTCATGTTCATTTCAGTGTCACCTGCAGGCATGCTGTGGACCAGTTGTTAACAGATGTGTCTCTCTCTCTCTCAATCTCAGCAGGTGTGTTGTCAGGTCAGGGCAGGTGTGGTGTAGCAATGTTACCCTCCCCTTCTCTGTGACTTTTCTTGGCCAGGTCTGTTCCCCTGTGCCTGCTAGTCTAGCTCTCAACCAACAGCTGCAGGACATCCCTGGGCCAATGCAAAATTTTATGGGCAATCCCTATACAGCGTATGCCCAAGCCACTGTTCCATTGGCCACCGCCTGACAAGAGGCACCCAGCTCCACTCCATGGGCCTACTTTGCCTACTGTAATTGTCTGCTGGTCTTGTGGTTCCCATCACTAACCCCACTGCCTTCATTCTCTGCCCCTTGGCTCTGCTGTGCTTGCTGCCATTTCAGGCTTCAGGTTATCAGCTCAGAGAGTGTTCCCAGCTCAGTGCTACAGCCGTTGACCTGTATAACAACTCTTCTAGGAGGCTCTCAGCAAAAGGCCCACTCTTCAAAGGATACACTCTTTCCTGGCTCTCCTTGTTCAGGAAGCCCCCAAAACATCTGTGAGTTTGATGGCTTATATGGGAACACTCCTTCACTCCTTTTCAATTTCAGGGCATCTTTTGTAAACTGATCTATTCCTTAGGCTGATTGCAAACCAACCAATTCTATTGGGTAGATTTGCAAGCCTTTTATGCAAATAGTAAATTGACCACTCTGTGTAAGCCGTTTATGTGGTTAGTAAACTGACAAATCCCTGGAAGCTACTTATGTGGACAGTACACTGACCACTCCTTGTAAGGTTAAGGTCTGACCACTCATTTTGGGAGAATTACAAATTCAGGGCAAAAACGTCACATGTAACAAAACCATTGCACCACTCCTGGAGAATTAGCTATATGAGTATGCGTAAGCGTGAAGCTGCTTCCAGAATTATAATCTTTCCAGTAAATAAGGCACAGACATTGGCTTGTATAAGGGTCAAGTTAGTAATTGCATTGTTTTTCCACTAAGCTGCATATTTAATTCAAGGAATATTTATTGCACATGTACTATCAAGATGCAGTTACATTTTATTGTCTGGTAGAACTTGCAGCTTTATTATTAGAATAAAATTAAAGAAAAAGAATCCAATGAAAAATTCAAAATGTCAGCTGTCATTGTTGCTGTCCAGTCAGTTTCCACTGATGGCAATTACATGCACAACAGAATGAAACATTTCCCAGTCCCGCTCCATCCTTACAATTGTTGCTATGTTTCAGCCCATTGTTGCAGTTACTGTGTCAATACGTCTCATTGAGGGTCTTCCTCCTTTTTGCTGACCCTCTACTTTACCAAGCATGATCTTCTCCATGGACTTGTCCCTCTCGATAACAGTCCAAAGTGCATTAGATGAAGTCACACTACCCTCGCTTCTAAGGAGCATTCTGGCTGTACTTCTTCCAAGACAGATTTCTTTGTTCTTCTGGCAGTCCATGTTGTATTCAATATTTTTCATCAACACAACAATTCAAAGACATCAGTTCTCAAGTGTTCTTTATTCATTGTCCAGCTTTCACATGCATATGAAGTGATTGAAAATACCATGGCTTGGGTCAGGCACACCTTAGGCCTCAAAGTGACATCTTTGATTTTTTAACACTTAAAAGAGGTCTTTTGCAGCAGATTTGTCCAATACAATATGTTCTTTGATTTCTTAACTGCTGCTTCCATGGACATTGGTTGTGGATCCAAGTAAAATGAAATCCTTGACGACTTCAATATTTTCTCCATTTATCATGATGTTGCTTATTGGCCCACTTGTGAGAATTCTTTTTTTCCACTACGTTAAAGTATAATCCATACTGAAGGCTGTGGTCTTTGATCTTCCTCAGTAACTGATTCAAGTCCTCTTCACTTTCAGAAAACAAAATTGTGTCATCTGCATATAGCAGATTGTGAGTCATTCTCCAGTCCTGATGCCACATTTTTCTTCATATAGTCCAGCTTCTTGGGTTATTTGCTCAGCACACAGATTAAATAAATATGGTGAAAGGATACAACCCTGACTCACACCTTGTCTGAGTTAAAACCACACAGTATTCCCTCGTCCTGTTGGAATGATTGTCTCTTGGTCTAGGTACAGGTTCCTCATGAGCACAATTAAGTGTTCTAGAATTCCCAGTCTTCACAACGTTACTCATAATTTTTTATGATCTACCCAGTGGAATGCCTTTGCATAGTCATTAAAACACATGTGAACATCTTTCAGTTATTCTCTGATTCCAGTCAAGATCCATCTGACATCAGCAATGCTATTCCTAGTTCCACATCCTCTTCTGAATCTGCTTGAATTTCTGGCAGCTCCTTGTAGATGAACCGCTGCAACCGTTTTTGAATGATCTTTAGTCTAATTTTACTTGCATGTGATATTAAGGATATTGTTCGATAATTTCTGCATTCTGTTGGATCACCTTCTTTTGGAATGGGGCACAAATATTACTAATTAACTTACTTTATGTTACTTTGGAGGAAAACAGCAGGAGTATAACAGTTGGAAGCACTTTTAAAGACTTCAGAAAGGGGACTGCTTTTAGGCAGCTATTTAAGGGTTAGGTAAGCAGGCACCATGCTGTTCTGAGTAGAGTGGGAGTGACTGGAGGGGTCATGGGGAAAGGGAGATAAAGCTTGTCATCATTGGGGTGGTCCCATGGTTTATTTCAAGGTATGGAAAAAGGAAGCATTTAAGAAGTAAATATAATAGAAGATGATGAATGCACTCTGAGAGATTATAGTCAATTTTGAGGCAATGAAAAAAAAAAAGGCACTGAAATTTTGAATACAGGAATGTGTAATGCTGATACTTTGAGATTATTTACATAGCTTTGACTTGGCTGGGGAAACAGTTCACCCAAGCTTTCATGACTGGAGTTACTCCTATCGCACCTAAAATCACATATGTTCGCATTTGTTTATGTGTGTCTGAATGTGCAGTGCTTTGAGACTGAAAATCAATAGCTCTCTAAACTAGCCTTTCCTACTTGGCACTTCAGATAGGGATTTCAGACTTGGGGGCTGCAGTGATACTCTTTTTTGTCACTTAGTATGCACAGATCATTCATTAAATTACTTCCATCTGTTTGAAATATACAATAGACTTTGTCTTTTATTGCTTGTGGTTATCATTACTATCATTATTACTACTACTACTACAAGTACTACTACTGTTACTTACTTACTCTGTCATCCTACTTCATCATCATAATAGAATATACTTATATTTTTGTTATGTTTATGCATGAATATATTTTCTCATTTTACATGACTCCAGATTAAAACATTAGAGATTGTCTTTGCTCCAAACCATGGAAAATGAAGAGTTTTTCTACAGTTTGCTCCAGTAAAGCCCCTTGTTCTCTTTTGAGGGATCAGCTTAAATCCACAGGTAGTCTTTCTGGCCCTAAAAACAGATCTCTATTTTTAGAAAATTTTTAAAAATTGAATGATCTTCAATTTTGCACATAAAATGGATGCTTTGGCAGCCCAGAATTTAGAACTAATCCTCCTTTTTCTTATATCACTCAGTGGAACAGGGAGGTCATACTCAAAGAGGGCTCAGTGGTTATGAGGTAAATTGATCTATCTAGACCAGCAATTTCCAGTAGAATTATACCGTCAACTTCAGATGAAATTTTAAATTTTCTAGAAGCCACATTAAAAAAAAGACAACAACAACAAAATAGGTGAAATTTATTTTAATAATAAGCTTTATTTAACATATTACATAAATTTTATCCTCCAACATATAACCAATATAACAATTACTAATGAGATATTTTTTTGTTTGTTTATGCTGAGTCTTTGCAATTAGATTTGTGCTTTTAACATACTTGACATCTTAGTTGAGACTAGCAGCATATCAGGCACTACAGTGTAATTCTAGATCACGTTGCCATTTCAGAGAAGAATAACAACTCTTGTACTGATCGAGGTATTGGTGGATTTTCAGTCTGTAAATGAGAAAATTATTGAATTTATATTCCTGCTTCAGATCATGTGAGACAAAGAACTTGATTTGGCCTTTGTCTTTGGTTCCTGAAAGATAACCCTTGAAATTTCCTGGGTAATCAAAGCATCTTTTTTATCTAAATCTGCCAGGCACATTTGAGGATTTGTGCAAACAAATGGAGGCTACACAGACCACTTCTAGTCAGCTAATCTCAGGAAGGGAGGGAGGCCTGATTCAATCAATCATACCTACATGATGAAGCCAATAAAAGTCCTGGGGCATATGGTTGTTGTTGTTAGGCGCTGTTAAGTCAGTTATAACTCATAGTGACCCTATGTACAACAGAACGAAACAGTGCCTGGTCCTGTGTCATCTTCACAAACATTGTTATCCTCGAACCCATTGTTGCAGCCACTGTGTCAATCCATCTTGTTGAGGGCCTTCCTCTTTTTCACTGAACACCTACTTTACCACGATGTCCTTCTCCAGGGACTGATCCCTCCTGATAACATGTCCAAAGCATGTGAGACATAGTCTCTTCATCCTTGCTTCTAAGGAGCATTTTGGTTGTACTTCTTCCAAGACATATTTGCTTGCTCTTTTGGCAGTCCAATGTTATAGTCAATGTTCTTCACCAACACTAAGACAGAGGTTCCCAGGCTGTGGAAAATTTCACTGCCTCAACCAACGTGCTTGGTATGGCCCATAGCTTTACATTAGAATCTTGGTTCCTTTGCTTGGCTCACCCTGTAACAGTACATTAAAATCCCTGCAATGCATGAAGTTTATATGTAAACCCCCTTTCACCACACAGGTGATTAAGAATGCTGCTGATGTAACTTATGCGAACTTCCTACTTGTAAACCTTTTAAAAGTAACCTTTCACCTCTTCCTCGCAGAGCACCACCAACTGCTCTTTCCGTTTCATTTATTGGCTGAGACTAGTTGCACCTAGCAGAAACTGGGTTTTCCACCTGGCGACAAAACCCTATTTCAAAGTCATCAGTTCTCCTTCAGTCTTCCTCATTCATGTCCAGATTTCACATGCGTATAAGGCAACTGAAAATGCCATGGCTTGTGTCAGGCACACCTTAGAACTCAAAGTGACATCTTTGCTTTTCAAAAGTTGGAAGAGGTCTTTTCCAGCAGAGTTGCTCAATGGAATAGGTCCTTTGATTTCTTGACTGTTGCTTCCATGGGCGTTGATTGTGGATCCAGGTAAAGTGAAATCCTTGACAACTTCAATATATTCTCCATTTATCAAGATGTTACTTATTGGTCCAGTTGTGAGGTCTTTTGTTTTCTTTATGTTGAAGTATAATCCATACTGAAGGCTTTGGCCTTTGAACTTCATCAGTAAATACTTCAAGTCTTCTTTGATTTCAGCTAGCAATTTTGCATCATCTGCATATCACAGGTTGCTAATGAGTCGCCCTTCAGTCCTGATGCTGTGTTCTTCTTCATATAGTCCAGCTTCTCAGAAAATTTGCTCAGCATACAGATTGAGTAAGTATGGTGAAAGCATATAACCCTGACACACACCTTTCCTGATTTTAAACCATGCACTATCCCCTTGTTCTGTTCCAACAATTGCTTCTTCATCTAGGTACAGGTTCCACATGAGCACAATTAAGTGTTCTGGAATTCCCATGCTTTGCAACATTATCCACGATTTGTTATGATCCACACAGTCCAATACCTTTGCATGGTCAATAAAACACATCTTTCTGGTATAAATAGGTACCTGCAAGTAGAGATAGTTTCTGAGAATTCTTTGAGTCATTCCAGGGAATTAATGAAACCACAGGGTCAATGAGAGCCAGCGGGAGCTGGCATCTGTGTATTTGTTGGTTTGAGGAACTGTGTCCTTTTAACTTGTGTCTTCTGACTTAGCTTGGGGTGGTTATATCAGAGATGGCCTGCACAGGCAGGTGATCTGGACGATGATGTCTTTTTAACTCTTGAGCTTCTAAACTGCTCTACTTGGCTAGGATCAGAGGGCTGTTTGAGAGTCTGGCTTTGAGGATGGAGAAGTAGGAACATGAGGACTGTGTTCACTTCCAGGTGGGAAGTGGATATGTGCAGATCTTTTCTGCCCAGTTAGCAATACAGGGGAGATTTTATTACCCTGCGCTACTGAAGAACTACATTATTGGAAAGTTATCCTGAAGGAAAACTTCGTGCTCTAAATTTTCTACTGATTCAGTTCCCCAAAAAATCAAGACCATGATGAACCTTTTAAAGACTCCAGGTGGAGATATCATTAAACTATTAGAATCCTATTTTTTTTTTTCTGGTTTCTCCATGGGGGCGGGGGGGGGGCGGGGAATGGCCCAAATTATTCACCTACCGTCAAGAGAGACTATCTGGTATTTGTGCTTCACAACTTCAGTCAGAGAAAGCCTGGCTGTGCTAGGAAGGGTTCACAGGAGAGGGCTTGATTGAGAAATTCATTCTGTTAACCCTCTCCCACCTCGTTTAATTAAAATCTCATAGAGAATTGGATTCTTTCTTATTCTTTCTTCCTGATATACTGCCATCATTGGTCCGTGCATAGGGTACTTTTAAGTATGTATTTAGTTAATTATTTTTTATAACGTAATAAGCATCTATGAAACCAGCCCCACATAAAATCTAGGGTCTTGACAATAACCTGTATGTAGCTGTATGATTCTACTTCCCGTCTTCCCAAAGTAAGTATCACATCTGGACTTAACCTAAGCATAATTTTGAATTCTGTGTTCATAACTTCCCCCTTTTCCTTATTGTGTAGTTTTATTGAATCTATAAAAATTTCTAAAAAGTAAGTTTTAGTTGCTTAAAATTTATAATAGGGCATCATACTGTGTGCAGTCACTTGGAAATATTTTTTATTTAACACTATATTGCTAACATTTATTAATATTGAGTGTCACTATAGTTTATTTGTTTCAAATGTTGTATATGTCATTGTGTTGTTGCTGGGTGGAAACCCCGGGTTCTGTTTGGCATGAGCCATATTGGCCAATAAATGAGAGATCAAGGTGGGAGAGCAGAAAGGTACCTTCATTTTGTTGCACAAGGAAAGGAGTCAGTCTGAGCTGCTGCCATCAAGACTGTTCAGCAGGGTGAGGGAAAGGTTATTTTTAAGGAGCTTACAAGTAGGGACTTCATAGAAGTTATGGTAACAACATTCTTAGTCACACTATGCAGGCACACTGGGGTTTACATATAACTTCATGCATCACCAGGGTTTTTACAGAGCAGACCTAACAGGAACTAGGATTCCAATGCAAAGTTGCAAGGCAAGCCAAGCAAGCTGCTTGAGGCAGTGGAATTTTCCACAGCCCCGGGGACTTCTGCCTTAGTGTAACTATCTAGTATTATTTATCCACTGTCCTATTGATGGCAACCCTGGTGGTGTAGTGGTTAAGAACTATGGCTACTAATCAAAAGGTTGGCAGTTCAAATCCACCGGGGGCTCCTTGGAAACCCCATGGCGCAGTTCTACTCTGTACTATAGGTCGCTAATGAGTCAGAATTGACTTGATGGCAACTTGTTTTTTTGTTTTTATCCTATTGATAAATACTTATATTGTTTACAGGTTTTTGATATTGTAAATAGTGTTGCTATGAACATACATGTCTCTGGCTGTGCGTATGCACCATAGTCCTTTTTCATTCAATAACTTAACACAATTGAATAAGCCCCTACCATTCGTGAGATACATGTCCGTGATATGTTATCTTTGTTTTTTTGGCAAAGACGTGATTCATGTCCTCTTTGACAAGCAGGACGTGCCTAGAATTTCAGCACCCCTTAAAAATCTGTAACTTTTATAATCAATCGTTGGTTACGCTAATATGTCACCTTGTGAATGTTTTGGAGCCCTGGTGGTGTAGTGGTTAAGAGTTTGACTGCTAACCAAAAGGTCAGCAGTTGGAATCCATCAACTGCTCCTTGGAAACCCTATAGGACAGTCCTACTCTGTCCTGTTGGGTAGCTATGAGTCAAAATCCACTCAACAGCAATGGGTTTTAATGGGTGAACGTATTGAATAACAAAGGACAGTGGCAAGTAGTCTTCCCCTCCCTCCCCCATATTTTCTTATCTGTTTAGGAGCAAACTGGAATTTTTAGTGATGAGAGACAAGACTTTTAAAATATACTGACCAACATATGTGTCTGTGATTCTCAGTACTAATTCTACTAATTTAATAATATTTTGATAACTTAATATCATAATTAACCTTTCTTTCACTTATCATTTATGTGTTTCCCTAACTCTGACTTTACCCAGTATAAGGAGTGTGATATTCTGAGACTAAAAACTATTCATCTTATCTATCCAAGAGAGTTGAAATCTCATTTATGCTACTACTTTTGTTTCTTAGGCTAATTTTATATAAACTCAAGTTAGATAAAGATTCTATTCATAGGCAGAATGGAGTAGTCACAACATTACTGAATTTGAGCAAGGAGACCAGATATCTATCATGGCTAGGGGAAATTATCCAAATCTCACACACCATCCATTTCCCAAACCCAGGCAGGGATCAGCCTAGCCCGGAAGCTTTCTAATTGTTTTCTGGGGCATGGATGTTAGGTAAATATCCATTCCCAGGGTAAGGATGGGTAATGAGATTCAGAAAGATAACCACATCAAAGTCAGAGATGGAAAATCAACTAAATTAAAAATGGGGTTACAGCGAAAGCAAATTGGGAATAAGGGAAGAGGACTGGGAAATTACAAAATGCAATGGCAGGTGATTTCGGTTGTCTTTAAGCATGGGTGCAACTGTTATAACTCCAATGGTGTCTCCAAGGACATGTATTAGCAGGTCTTAACAAGGAAAATATATTCTTACCATCAATAAATTAAAAACACATTCAAATGCTAAAAAACCAAACCAAACCCAGTGCCGTCCAGTTGATTCCGACTCATAGCGACCCTATAAAAGGATGAGCTAAAATGTCCTTGACGTTCCCTTCTGAGTCTCCAGAGATGAGTCACTTTACAATGGCTTTGGAAGCCTCATCCTTGTCTGGACTCTCTTCCACCTTTCTTTTCTGTGTTTGGACTGTTCTCTGTCACAAGAAGCCAGCTCCAACCTATGGCCACAACACTAATTTATGTGAAGTGTGACTCTTGTTTGGTCTATGCTCAGGGGAAATGGTGGCTTGGGGACATTGACATATAACAGCTTTCAAAGTGGAACATCTAAATGAAAATGTATGTTTCTTTTTCTAATAACCAGAAAAAAAAAAAAAATCTTTCACATCCAAGTAAGGAGTGCAGGGAAAACTGCCTTATGAATATTAACTCGTCTGTAAGTTCCCCCAAGCAGGATTGATACACTTTTTTTGTCAAGTCATAAAACCTCTTTAAACCTTAGTATTCTCATTTATAAAAACACCAAATTGTAATTATATATAAATTATGGAGGTTAATTGGAAGTAATTATAGATAGTGAAAAGTTGGAAGTGGTTTTTACTGAGGAAAGGGAATGTGAGGAAGGAAGTTTTGGGGTAACTGCTGATGACTACTCTTGTCCATGCAAACACTGTACAGGTAGTCCCTGATTTATGAAGGGGTTCCATTCCAACGTGTCCATTTTAAGTTGGTTCTGACATAAGTCGAAAACTTCATTTTTTTTAAGTTTTTATTATTGTTGTGTTTTATTATCAGTATCTTTATAAATAATAACATTGAACATCTGCAAGTGAATATCTGAGAATGATAAAAAAATCAGCAAATTACTCATTGCGACATATTACTAACTATAAGATGTACAAGAACAAAAACAGACTATTTTAAGTGTGATCTGTCATAACTCCAATACAACGTAAGTCGAGGACTACTTATAGTCCTATTTTTTTTAAGTTACATGTTGATAAAAATAATATTTAAATGGAAATAAAAATACAATGATCAGTCAAATTGATGAAATGTATATAAACCAAATCCTTATTATAACACTTACAAAGAAAAAAAAAAACTGACCTAATGAAACCAATTTTACCTGAAGACTTTATGAAGATTGAAAACAGTGAGTTTTTTTTTCATTGCCTTATATAGAAATGTGATCACAAATAGATAGTCTCAATCCAATTCCTTTTAGAAAATAATTATTAATGGAAATATTGGTATAATACTGAAGAAAATTTTTGTATATGTAAATATATAATCAAAATAGCTCTTGATTCAAATAATCCATATAAACAGAAGGAGAAATATCATCTACTCATTCAGTGATGATTTCATAGAAGAGATTTGACTTGAGGTTGATCTTAAATAGACTTAGAGGACAAAGTCAACTTTTTAAACAGAAAAAAAACTAGCAGAAGCTAGAAAATACAAAATTCAAGTTGGGGACTGGGATTTGACTGTTCTGTTAGTATAGAAATTGTCATGTATTTTTGTATGGTAAGACTAGTTGAAATTTTGTGTGGTTTCTTGAAAACTGAGTCATAGTGCATTTTTATAGCATAGTCTCGTCGCTGTTACAACAACCCTGATATATGTTTAGCAAAGGTATCAGCATCCCCCCACTCCTTTAAAGAACTAATTTAAGCAGAGCAACTCCAATCCAGAACACTCAGAGAAGTTAACACAATAGAAATGTTACTCTACAGAATTCATAGAGGAACTTTTGGCCTTATCTCTCCTGAGAGCCCATCCAGCCTACTCCAAGCTACATCATTCAGAATCAGTCGTGGTAATAAATGTACTAAAAAAAAAAAATATTACTTGGGACAGTGGATTCAAATTTAGTTGATTCCCATAGTAAAAAAGCATCAGAGCCTAAATGATAAATGTCAATTATTCAAAAGATTAGAACGATACATTTAGAGCTTGAATAAAAAGAACCAAAAGCATTGCTTTAACAAAGTGGTTAATTCAGAGCTACTTTCTAGTGGAAAACTCAGTATTCATTAGAGGGAATTGAGCTTATCCAAAAACCTTCCCTGAGGCAATGGCCTGTAAGAATCTTTTGAATCGTGAATCTATTCAGCTTGAGGTGCTTTCCAAAATTTTTTTATTTAAAAATACAATTTGCACAAAGAATATTGTTAACAAGGGTATCTTGGCAAGCTTCATTTCCTCTATCTCTGGTTGAAGAGAGAAAGAGGATTCATAGCGTTTAATTATTTTTCCGTTGATTTTTACAGAAGGAGATTTGATATTACTCAAGCAAAACCCCAGTGCTCAAGCAAAGAACATGGTATTCTATGTTTACTTTGATCTGGGCAGAAAAGTTCAAGAGGTTTTAAAGGAAATATATAGTGATTAGCTCACCCAGTCAGAAAGAAAAAAAAAAAAATTGGTAAGGAGGTCATATTTCAAGTAAATACTTTAAATTTATGTTAAAAGACCAGGTATACTTGGTGATCAAGAAGATGATTTTATTCAGGTTATTGCAATAGGGAGATGGCTCATTAATGGGGAATATCTGAAAGAAAAGGAAGAGGCCTATGGCTTTATAGAGGCAGGCAAATGGGAATGCTCAGCTAGTCTTATGAGATTCTTGAGGAAGGGTGGAGAGGGGTCTCAGAATATTCAAGAACAGTGAACCTGTGCTGATTACTCAGACCACAAATGAATGAGGGGATTTCTTGAACCTCCTTACTTTCCAGGAATACAGGGATCAAATAGAGTGCAACACTGTTAGTTCTCTCTTTTGTCCAAGGCAGATGAATATCTTCCATCACTGAACAACTCAGAGGCTATCTTAGCCCTCCTGAGTGGATCTAAGGTACAGGGTCTAAGAATTAGTCACTCTAGGATTCTTGTTGTCCTTGTTCCTATAAAATCACTAGAACCTTTTGTTAAGAGATGATGAAAAGGTCAATTGTTTTAGGGTTCTAGAAATCAGGAATCTTAAAAGAGAATTAGCTAAAATTAAGAAGAAAAATATTAATACAAAAGGTTGCATTAAAGAGCCAAGAGTTTAACATAAGGGTCATCAGTTCAGTGGATTCCAAAAGATGGGTGGAAGAAATGTTTCTGTTATACAGCACCACTTACTGACTTTCTTGAAACTCTTCAGCTAGGATGTCAATGCCCTTGGTGACATTGCCCACAGTCTTGATTACCTGTTGTATTAAGACATGGATAACCTGTGTATTTTCCAGACTTCCTTAGAGATTCTGACAGTAGCTTGCCATGGAGAGATCCAATTCACACACGATCTGTTGTAGTGGTGTGTCCTTTGAGGTTTATATCAAGTTGTTGGGCTTCAGCTCACAGAGCTCCTTCAGACCTTGCAGAAAAGGGCCAGCTGCAAAGCAACGTACAATCCCGATAGGGATCTGGACAGTCAGGTTTTAGTGATACTGAGTCAGATGAGAGGGGCAAAAAATGGCAATATTAGTTCTGAGAATTTTAGAAGAATTCTGAAGAAACTGAAAGAATCAAATCTTCCTAAGGATTGACATCTGGGCAAGGTAACAGGAACCAGAGCAATTTGCGATTAGTTACCAGAACTGCGTTTTTGATGGTGGTGGTGGGATCCAATGGGAGGAGTCAACTAAATCTCCACCAGATTACACAGTATTTGCATATCCATCAGTTACCTACAGTTTACAAAGAGGTAAAAAGTAGCTTAAAGACAGTGAACAGGGCTAGAATCTGATAACCTAGTTGAGTGTACTATAGACAATGCATAGTTATGGGAACAAAAAAATGATCTCTCTAGTCATCCCTCTTTTGCAGCAAGAATGGTAATTTTTGCCATATAGGCTTTAAGTTTTACTTTGTTGGAAGTTGTCATAAGGAATATCAGATTGTATTTTTAAAAGCCTCTTAAGGTTAGTAAAAAAAAACATGTCAAAAATTCACCACTGAATTTCACCTGTCATACTTACAAATTTGAATGAATTCTTTTTCTTCTAGAGGTACCCAAAATATCCTAAAGTTATTGGGTCTACAGGGAAGTGATCTTCCTTACCTAAAAGGCTGGGAAACTTGTAAACCAGGTACAAGGGCAGCTTCTCCAAGAGGGCTTCGTAAGCATTTGCTCTATGAAATCAACTTTAATTTCTTCAAAATGCCTGCGTATATCTGAGTATAAGGAGCCCTGGGGGCACAGTGGTTAAGTGCTCAGCTGCTAATCAAAAGGTCAGTGGTTTGAACCCACCAGACACTCTGAGGGAGAAAGATGTGGCAATTTGCTTCCATAAAGATTACAAGCTTGGAAATCCCATGGGGCAATTCTACCCTGTCCTCCAGGGTCACTATGAGTGGGAATCCACCGGACGGCACACAACTGATCATATATAGCATCATTCTTAAATATGATATTCCAGGTGAGACCTTGGTACATAATCAATGTTTCAATTATGTCCTGGTAAAAATTGGGACAGATTCTTATTAACCTATGCAAATAATTATATTTCCATGAAAATAAAAATAATCAATAAAAGTTTCCCAAATTTTGGCAGGTTCAGAGAGAAATAAAATATCATTTACAAATGCTTTACTTAGTTCGCATGAGCTGAGTCTACTAAATTATTATGTGTTATAATTAGCTAAAGAGGAAACAGAAAGGGATTCCTTAAATATTCAGAAAAATTGAACATTGAAACATAAATGGTATTTCAAAGAAATACCACGGTAACAGCTCATTAGTTTACTCATTCCAAGATAATTGATTTACTAATTACAAAAAAAGGAAACCTGTTGCCGTTGAGTCAATTTTGAGTCATAGCAACCCTATAGGACAGAGTAGAACTGCCTCATAGAGTTTCCAAGGAGCACCTGGTAGATTCAAACTGCCGATCGTTTGGTTAGCAGCCATAGCACTTAACCACTATGTCACCAGGTTTTCCAATTTACTAATTACCCCCTTAAAAAACAACAATAAACCCGTTGCCATCGAATAGATTCCAACTCACAGCAACCATATTGGACAGAATAGAACTTCCCCATAGGGTTTCCTCGGATCACCTTGTGGATTTGAATTGTCAACCTTTTTGTCAGCAGCCAAGGTCTTAACCATTGTGTCAACAGGGCTCCAATTACCCGCTTGCTCCCCTTGAACTTGGGCTAGCAGTCTCATGAACTTATCTTCTTCTTAGCTAGAATTCTGGAGATCCTAATTCTATCCACTGGTATGACGTTTTAGGTTGGTTCTCTAGAAAAGCAAAACAGTGAAGCATATATATATATATATACATACATACATATATGGAGCCCTAGTGGTGCAGTGGCTTAAGAACTTGGCAGCTAACCAATAAGTAGGCAGTTCAAATCCACCAGCCTCTCCATGGAAATCCTAGGGGGCAGTTCTGCTTTGTCCTATAGGGTCGCTATGAGTTATAATTGACTCAACGGCAATGGGGTTTTTGATTTTGGATATATATACATCTACATATATATACATATAGGGAGAGAGAGAGAGAGAGATTTATGTCAAGAAAATGGCTCAGGTGGTTGTAGAGGCTGGCAAGTCCAAAGTTGTGAGTCAGGCATCAGGTTGGAGGCTTCTCCTTACTCATGTAGCTGTAGGGGCTGATGAACCCAAGATTAGCATATTACAGGGTAAGCTGCTGGCTCAAGGTCTGTAGAGGCAGATGAATCCTAAGACTGGAATGCAATACAGCACGTTGGTGTCTCAAGTTCCAAGAACCAGAGGTCAGATGATGATGAGAGATTCAGGATCTAGAACAAGAAAGTGTGCTTTGCCAGAACATCCATACATATATACTGGGTGCAGGCTGCATCCCCGAAGAAACTCTCCTTACAACTAATTAGCTGATCACGTCAGATTACATCATGGAGGATGACTGTATCATTGCATAACTGCCAAACTTCAAAATCACATAACTGCCAAATTACATCACTATATAACTGCCAAACCACTGAGAATCATGGCCCAGCCAAGTTGACACACAACTTTAACCAACACATATGGTCTCAACGTTGTTAAATCAACGCCATCAGAAGCCTGTACTCCAAAGTAAGAACCTTCCATGAGACTCTGAGACAATTCTTTGTTGAAGAGAAAGCACTCTGGCCTGCAACTGATTGCAAATACTTTCAGACCAGCATCAGAGTAAAGCTAAAAAAATTGTAGTTGATAAAAAGACCTAAAATGGTGGTGGGTAGCTTATGACTAATAATTTCAAAAAGATCTGCTGAGAGTTCATTTTAAGAATAATGCAACTAACAATGAAATGTGGTTGTATCTGTGGCATACACAATGAGATAATAAAGCCAATCTAAAAAAAAGTTTTAGGCAAAATAATTATAAACATTGTATTTAATTTATAAAAATGGATGAACACAGCCTTTAGAGAGAAAAAGAGATTATATCTAACATATAATAATCATGATATATTATATACCATTGACATTCCAAGTATATAGTTAGAATATGCCAAGAATATATCAAGAATAATAAGTAAAAGGATTCATTAACTCTGGAGTAAGTCCTAAGCATCTACATATTTATAAAACTCCATAGATTAGTGATGCAAATCCTTAATTTGAAACAACTGGCGTAGGAGATGCTATACTCAAAGAAGTTGAAACCAAGTTGACATTTTAAATCATAAATAAAGTTAAGACTAATAACACTATATCTTTCTCTAATATAGATGGTGTAGGACCAGGACTTTGATCAATTGAAGTATACCACAGACAGTAACAGTATTGACAAATCTCTGGGTACTTCGCATATAACACAATTTCTAATATATTTATATTATTGACATTTTTTCCCGTATAATCTTAACCTAGGGAAGGCTTAGTCTCTCTTCTGACTTGGTGATACTTCCCATGCAACTCAGACTAACACATGGCAACGATAGTAGCATATGAAACAAATTCAATTATTTCTAGCACCTCTCTTTTACAAAGTGAAAAAAGAAATCCTTTGCAATTTTCCAAGTGTCTTTTGGGAAATCTCAGAGACAGTTTTAGGTGCAAAAGATATCACGTAGGGTTTGATTTGTGGAAGGCAGGCTATCAAAAGTTGTTAGAAGAACTGAATGCTTGATTCAAATAAGATTATAGATTACTGCGAAACAATAGTTGGCTACGTATTACACCAAAAGAGCAATTAAAGATTTTAAAAGGAGGTAGCATCTTAAATAGTCAAGTACATAATAAACTCCATATGAACCATAAAAGGTTATTCTGGAAAAACACAGAATCTTTGTTATCTAGGAAGATTACACAGAGGTAAAGACTATCTTCACAACTCATTTTAAGAAACCAAATCAAAAAACCAAACCCGTTACAGTGAAATCCAGTATGACTCATAGTGACCCTACAGGACAGAGTAGAACAGCCCCATAGGGTTTCCAAGACTGTAGATCTTTACGGAAGCTCCCATGAAGTGGCTGGTGGGCTCCAACCACCCACCTTTCGGTTAGCAGCTGAGCGCTTAACCACTGTGCCACCAGGGCTCCTCCTCTTTTTAAGAGCAGACCAATAATCCAATAAAGGTTTGTCTTTTTACCAGAGAGAAGACCAAATTCCAATTTTGAATCAATGTAACATTTGATACTAAAGTTATTTTTGAAAACCTTATAAATAAGCCAATCGAACCTCGTCCAGTTTAGAATAAGGCAAATTCTCTTTCACAAACCTCTTACTACTTTCTGTATCCATTTTGGCTGACACTTCACCCCTCTTTTTGGAACAGTCAGTCATTAAAAACACATCTTGCGTACCTTGCATACAACATTGTACCTCTCTGCAACTTTTGTTCCTCGCAGAATCTCTTTTATGTATATTGATTAGAACTTTCAATGAAAGTAATTTCTAATTTTTGAAGAACACGAGGAAGTGGATAATTGTGAACTGTCATACAACAGCATTTTGCAGAGTTTAGCAGAACTCATGAATACGTGTTTCACAACTTTCTACAGCCAGCCACATTTCTTGTAAAACAACTTCTCAAAATGGCAAAGATGAACATGTTCATTAACAGAGTGAAATATCTTTCCCTTACTTTATAAAAATAACAGGCAAAAAGTACATAAAATTTAGATTATATTTAGGAATTAATGTTTCAGTGATCTTCTCCAAGAGATACAACAACAAAAACCCTGTCTTAGAAATGATCTAAATATTCAGTGAGTGTTCATTAATTAATTCAATTTAGTTAATAAAAGATCTTGGAAATTGCCTTCAAGCAGACATACTACAAAACATTACTATTGAAATAAAGTTGTCAGAATAATCATTTGATTTGTTTAAACCCAAATTTACATTTTTCTTAATTTGAAGAATTTAGCAGAAGTAATGCTAAGTTTATTCAATCAGTAAACCTGTATAATTTTAGGAATGACATACACAAACAGGAAAAAAAAAAAAGCACATTTGTGTTATATTTAACACTGTTAAACAAGAGAAAACATAGATGTTTTTGTTAAACCAAAAATACTAAATAGGTCTTTTATTGTCCATTACCAAAGATTTATATAAATTATGTGAACTTGAATTCTTAAAACATTACTGAGTTAGTTTCTATAAGGGTATTTTTAGCACATTGAAAGCTTTATAGTTTTAATTTCCTTAGTTTCTGGGATTTTTAGGAATATTCAATTTATATAAGCACTTGCTTATCTCTAAAACAGTAAGAATGTAACTACTTTAAGAGATTTTATAATCTAATTTGGCAATACCCTGCAGAGGTAAGGAAATATTACAAACACACCAGTGAGATGCAAAGGCCTTTCTGAATTATAGACATAGAAACGTACAGATAAACACAAACAGAAAGTTTGTAGACTCAGTTCTAAAATCTCAGTCATGGATAAAACATAAAAATAGAAATACAAAACTCACCAGTCTAATATTCACTTCTGAGTGGGAATGAAAATTTTAATTGATTACAGCCAAAACAAGCAAACAGGAAAGACTAACAAACCAGATTGTCTTTGCCATTTGTCCAATGGAGGTAAGATCTCTATAAATTATTAATACATTTCTGGAGGTTGACAAATGTCATGAGATAAAAAGAAGTTGGCACCAGAAATCAAGTGAGCAGTCAAAAGAAATCAGTCGAATCCTTACTTTGCTTCCAATGGAGAAGAGTTCCGAACAGAACAGCAGATGAGAAGATGGACTCAGCTTTGGTCACTAGATCTCAGGTCAGGATCAGAGCACGAGGGGTTGAGATTGGCCTCATGAGCTGGGTGGAGTAAAGTATCTGAAGGAGAGATCTAATTCTATTCGAATCATGACACAACAACTGTAAAAGTCAAAAATTACCCCAAAATTAAAAATACGATCTTATCCAGGCTATTTCAGTGGGAAAAATGTTCATTAATGAGAAACAGGTCAAAGAAAAGGAAGGGGGCTTCTATCCAGTAAACCAAATCAGTTGCCCTTGAGTCCATTTTGACTCATAGAGACCTCATTTGTTGCAGAGTAGAACTGCATCGTAGGGTGTTCCAGGTTGTGACCTTTCAGAAGAAGATCACTAGGCCTGTCTTCTGAAGCATCTCTGATTTGAACCAGAAGTCTCTGGTTTGAATTGCCAACCGCTGAGTTAGTAGTGGTGCGTAACACTTTGTGCCACCCAGGGGCAGGTAAACAAGGGAGTCAAAAGCTAGTGTTATGAAAGTCAAGAGGAATAATGGAGATGGGTCTCATCTGAGAATAGATAAAGTTCAACATTGTCAATATCTTTTTTTTCTATTTAATAATTTGTATTGTGCTTTGCAAATCAAGTCAGTTTCTCACGTATAAACTTATACTCTTCCTCTAATGAGTCAGCTCGCTCCCTCCTTCCAGTCTCTCCTTTCGTGATGATTTTGCCAGTTTCTAACCCCCTCTACCCTCCCATCTCCCCTCCAGACAGGAGATGCCAACATAGTCTCAAGTGTCCACCTGATGCAAGTAGCTCACTCCTCATCAGCATCTCTCTCCAACCCATTGTCTAGTTCAATCCATGTCTGAAGAGTTGGCTTCGGGAATGGTTCCTGTCCTAGGCCAACAGAAGATTTGGGGACCATGACCGCCGGGGTCCTTCTAGTCTCAGTTAGACTGTAAAGTCTTGTTTTTTTATGAGAATTTGGGGTCTGCATCCCACTGTTCTCCTGCTTCCTCGGGGGCTCTCTGTTGTGTTCCCTGTCAGGGCAGTCATTGGTTGTGGCCAGGTACCATCTAGTTCTTCTGGTCTCAGGATGATGTAGTCTCTAGCATATGTAGCGCTTTCTGTCTCTTGGGCTCATAATTATCATGTGACCTTGGTGTTCTTCATTCTCCTTTGATCCAGGTGGGTTGAGACTCATTGATGCATCTTAGATGGCCACTTGCTAGTGTTTAAGACCCCAGATGCCGCACTTCAAAGTGGGATGCAGAATGTTTTCTTAATAGATTTTGTTTTGCCAATTGACTTAGATGTCCTCTGAAGACATAGTCCCCAAACCCCTGCCCCTGCTTTGCTGACAATCGAAGAATTTTCAGTTTATTCTGAAAACTTCTTTGCTATTGGTTTAGTCCAGTTGTGCTGACCTCCCCTATATTGACTGTTGTCCTCCCCTTCACCTAAAGTATTTCCTATCTACTATCTAATCAGTAAATAACCCTCTCCTACCATCCCTCCCTCCCCCCTCTCGTAACCACAGAAGAATGTGTTCTTCTCAGTTTAAACTATTTCTCAAGATCTTATAATAGTGGCCTTATACAATATTTGTCCTTTTGCAACTGACTAATTTCACTCAGCATAATGCCTTCCAGGTTCCTCCATGTTAGGAAATGTTTCACAGATTCCTCACTGTTCTTTATCGATGTGTAGTATTCCATTGTGTGAATATAACATAATTTATCCATTCATCCATTGATGGACACCTTGGTTGCTTGCAGTTTTTTGCTATTGTAAAGAGTGCTGCAATAAACATGGGTGTGCATATATCTGTTCTTGTAAGGCTCTTATTTCTCTAGGATATATTCCAAGGAGTGAGATTGCTGGGTTGTATGGTGGTTCTGTTTCTAGCTTTTTAAGGATATGCCAAATCGATTTCCAAAGTGGTTGTACCATTTTACATTCCCACTAGCAGGCTATAAGTGTTCCAATCTCTCCACAGCCTCTCCAACATTTATTATTTTGTGTTTTTTAGATTAATGCCAGCCTTGCTGGAGTGAGATGGAATCTCACTGTAGTTTTAATTTGCATTTCTCTAATGGCTAATGATCGAGAGCATTTCCTCATGTATCTGTTAGCCGTCTGAATGTCTTCTTTAGTGAAGTGCCTGTTCATAGCCTTTGCCCAATTTTTAATTGGGTTGTTTGTCTTTTTGTGGTTGAGTTTTAGCAGAATCATGTAGATTTTAGAGATCAGACGCTGGTCGGAGATGTCATAGTTGAAAATTCTTTCCCAGTCTGTAGGTGGTCTTTTTACTCTTTTGATGAAGTCTTTACATCTAAAGATGTAAAGGTGTTTGATTTTTAGGAGCTCCCAGTTATCTGGTTTCTCTTTGTCATTTTTGGTAATGTTTTGTATTCTGTTTATACCTTGTATTAGGGCTCCTAATGTTGTCCCTATTTTCTCTTCCATGATCTTTATTGTTTTAGTCTTTATGTTTAGGTCTTTGATCCACTTGGAGTTAGTTTCTGTGCATGGTGTGAGGTATGGGTCCTGTTTCATTTTTTTGCAAATGGATATCCAGCTATGCCAGCACCATTTGTTAAAAAGACTACCTTTTCCCCAATTAACTGACACTGGGCCTTTGTCAAATATCAGCTGCTCATATGTGGATGGATTTATGTCTGGGTTCTCAATTCTGTTCCATTGGTCTATGTGTCTGTTGTTGTACCGGTACCAGGCTGTTTTGACTACTGTGGCTATATAATATGTTATAAAATCATGTAGAGTGAGGCCTCGCACTTTGTTCTTCTCTTTCACTAATGCTTTACTTATCTGGGGCTTCTTTCCCTTCCCTATGAAGATGGTGATTTGTTTCTCCATCACATTAAACAATGTCATTGGAATTTGGATCGGAAGTGAGTTGTACATATAGACGGCTTTTGATAGAATAGATATTTTTACTATGTTAAGTCTTCCAATCCATGAGCAAAGTATGTTTTTCCACTTATGTAGGTCCCTTTTAGTTTTTTGCAGTAGTACCTTGTAATTTTGTTTTTATAGCTATTTTACATTTTTGGTAAGATTTATTCCTAAGAATTTTATCTCCTTGGGGACTACTGTGAATGGTATTGATTTGGTGACTTCCTCTTCAATGTTCTTTTTGTTGATGTAGGTAGAGGAATCCAACAGACTTTTGTATGTTTATCTTGTAACCTGAAACTCTGCTGAATTCTTCTATTAGTTTCAGTAGTTTTCTTGAGGATTTCTTAGGGTTTTCTGTGTATGAGAACATGTCATCTGCAAATAGAGATAATTTTGCTTCTTCCTTGCCAATCTGGATGCCCTTTATTTCTTTGTCTAGCCTAATTGCTCTGGCTAGGACCTCCAGCATAATGTTGAATAAGAGCGGTGATAAAGGGCATCCTTGTCTGGTTCCCGTTCTCAGGGGAAATACTTTCAGGCTCTCTCCATTTAGGATGATGTTGGCTGTTGGCTTTGTATAAATGCCCTTTATTACGTTGAGAAATTTTCCTTCTATTCCTATTTTGCTGAGAGTTTTTATCATGAATGGGTGTTGGACTTTGTCAAATACCTTTTCTGCATCAACTGATAAGATCATGTGGTTTTTGTCTTTTGTTTTATATATATGGTCGATTATATTAATTGTTTTTCTAATATTGAACCAACCTTGCATACCTGGTATAAATCCCACTTGGTCATGGTGGATTTTTTTTTTGATATGTTGTTGAATATCAACAATATTGGCTAAATTTTGTTGAGGATTTTTGCATCTATGTTCATGAGGGATATAGGTCTGTAATTTTCTTTTTTTGTGATGTCTTTACCTGGTTTTGGTATCAGGGATATGCAGGCTTCATAGAATGAGTTAGGTAGTATTCCATCCTTTTCTATGCTTTGAAATACCTTTAGTAGTAGTGGTGTTAACTCTTTTTTGAAAGTTTGGTAGAACTTTGCAGTGAAGCGTCCGCCAAGGCTTCTTTTTTTGTTGGGAGTTTTTTGATTACCTTTTCAATCTCTTTTTTTGTTATGGGTCTGTTTAGTTGTTCTACGTCTGATTGTGTTAGTTAAGGTAGGTAGTGTGTTTCTAGGAATTCATCCATTTCTTCTAGGTTTTCAAATTTGTTAGACTACAATTTTTCAGAGTAATCTGATATGATTCTTTTAATTTCAGTTAGGTCTGTTGTGATATGGCCCATCTCATTTCTTATTTGGGTTATTTGTTTCCTTTCCTGTATTTCTTTAGTCAGTCTGGCCAATGGTTTATCAATTTTGTTGATTTTTTTCAAAGAACCAGCTTTTGGCTTTGTTAATTCTTTCAATTGTTTTTCTGTTCTCCAATTCATTTAATTTTGCTCTAGTTTTTATTATTTGTTTTCTTCTGGTGCCTGATGGATTCTTTTGTTGCTCGCTTTCTGTTTGTTCAAGTTGTAGGGACAGTTCTCTGATTTTGGCTCTTTCTTCTTTATGTATGTGTGCATTTATCAATATAAATTGGCCTCTGAGCACTGCTTTTGCTGTGTCCCAGAGGTTTTGAAAGGAAACGTTTTCATTCTCATTGAATTCTGTGAATTTCTTTATTCCCTCCTTAATGTCTTCTATATCCCAGTCTTTTTTCAGCAGGGTATTGTTCAGTTTCCAAGTATTTGACTTCTTTTCCCTGATTTTTCTGTTATTGATTTCTACTTTTATGGCCTTGTGGTCTGAGAAGATGCTTTGTAATATTTCAGTGTTTTGGATTCCACAGAGGTTTGTTTTATGACCTAATATGCTATCTATTCTAGAGAATGTTTCTTGTGCACTAGAAAAAAAGTATACGTTGCAGCTGTTGGGTGGAATGTTCTGTATAAGTCTATGAGGTCAAGTTGGTTGACTGCAGCAATTAGGTCTTCCGTGTCTCTACTGAGCTTCTTACTGGAAGTCCTATCCTTCTCTGAATGTGGTGTGTTGAAGTCTCCTATTATAATTGTGGAGGTGTCTATCTCACTTTTCAGTTCTGTTAAAGTTTGTTTTATGCGTCTTGCGGCCCTGTCATTGGGTGCATAAATATTTAATATGGTTATATCTTCCTGGTAAATTGTCCCTTTAATTGTTATGTAGTGTCCTTCTTTATCCTTTGTAGTGGATTTAACTTTAAAGTCTATTTTGTCAGATATTAATATTGTCACTCCTGCTCTTTTTTGATTGTTGTTTGCTCAATATATTTTTTTCCATCCTTTGAGTTTTAGTATATTTGTGTCTCCAAGTCTAAGATGTGTCTCTTGTAGGCCGTATATAGACGGATCATGTTTTTTTGTCCAGTCTGAGACTCTCTGTCTCTTTATTGGTGCATTTAGTCCATTTACATTCAGCGTAATTATAGATAAGTATGAATTTAGTGCTGTCATTGTGATGCCTTTTTGTGTGTGTTGTTGACAATTTCATTTTCCACTTACTTTTTTTGTGCTGAGAAGTTTTTCATTGTAAATTGTGTGTTTCACATTTTCATAGTAGTTAAATTTATTTTTGCTGAGTCGTTATGTTTTTCTTGGTTTTTATTTTGAAGTATGGAATTGTTAGACCTCTTTGTGGTTACCTTAATTTTTACCTCTATTTTTCTAAGTATAAACCTAGCTTGTATCATCCTATATTTCCTTGTTTTCCTCTCCATATGGAAGATTTATGCCTCCTGTATTTAGTCCCTCTTTTTTGATTATTGTAATCTTTTACATAATGACTTCAATGATTCCATGTTTTGAGCATTTTTTCATTTTAAAATTAATCTTATTTTGTTTTCGTGATTTCCCTATTTGAGTTGATATCAGGATGTTCTATTCTGTGACCTTGTGTTGTGTTGGTATCTGATATTATTGATTTTCTGACCAAAGGATTTCCTTTATTAATTTTTGTAGCTTTGGTTTGGTTTTTGCAAATCTTTAAGCTTGTGTTTATCTGTAAACATCTTAATTTCACCTTCATATTTGAGAGACAGTTTTGCTGGATATATGATCCTTGGCTGACAGTTTTTCTCCTTCAGTGCTCTATATATGTCATCCCATTGCCGTCTTGACTGCATGGTTTCTGCTGAGTAGTCTGAACTTATTCTTATTGATTCTCCTTTATAGGTGACTTTTTGTTTATCCCAGGCTGCTTTTAAAATTTTCCCTTTGTCTTTGGTTTTGGTAAGTTTGATGATAATATGCCTTGGTGATTTCCTTTTGGGATCAATCTTATATGGGGTTCGATGAGCATTTTGGGTAGATATGCTTTCATCTTTCACGATGCCAGGGAAGTTTTCTGCCAACAGATCTTCAACTATTCTCTCTGTATTTTCTGTTATCCTTCTCAGTTCTGGAACTCCAATCACGCACAAGTTATTCTTCTTGATGGAGTCCCACATTATTCTTAGGGTTTCTTCATTTTTTTTAATTCTTTTTTCTGATTTTTCTTCAACTATATTGGTCTCAATTGCCTTATCCTCTCACTCCTCCACTCTACATTCTCATTGCTCGATTCTGCTCCTCTGACTTCCTACGTTGTTTTCTAATTCTGTAATTTTATTGTTAATCTTTGGGATTTCTGAATGCTGTCTCTCTATGGATTCTTGCAGCTTATTAATTTTTCAACTATGTTCTTGAATAATCTTTTTGATTTCTTCAACTGCTTTATCAGTGTGTTCCTTGCCTTTTTCTGTAGATTGCCTTATTTCATTTCTGAGGTCATCCCTGATGTCTTGAAGTATTCTGTATATTAGTTTTTTACATTTTTACATGTGGAAATTCTAGGATTGTATTTTCATTTGGGAAAGATTTTGATTCTTTAATTTGGGGATTTGTACAAGCAATCATTGTCTGCTTCTTTATGTGATTTGATATGGACTGCTGTGTCTGAGCCATCTATAAGATATTGTAATGATTTATTTTATATTTTCTCACTGTCTTATCTTCCTGTTTTGTTTTCCTTCAATATACCCAGATGGGCTACTAGATGGAGTTATCTGGATTGTTTCAGTCTTTGAATCACTTATGGCCTATTACCAGCTGGTTTGAGCTGTTACCAGATATATAAGCCTATGGGTTCACTCACTATTCTTGAATAGAATAGCTTAGGTGTGCTGATTGTGGGTCACCTAGTTGTGGTGTAGGCTGTCACCTATTAACTTAGAGGAGTAGTGGTGATGGTTGTATGCACCAGATTCTAGTAGTAGCAGGGGGTCACACTTTGAGGAGAGCAGGATGCTGACAGCCTTCTCCCACATGCCAGTGAGGCAGGAGTGTCTGTATTCCTAGAGGATTTTGATGGGTGGGCTCTGCAACTGTACCTTAGGCACCCAATGCTTGTACCTCTAAATATTGGTAAGCATCACTAGCCTCAGACCCCTTTAGCAGATGGCTAGATGGTGTGGGTGGAGCTTCGGCCCTCAGTTCCCTGCTGTGGATCAGTGAGGTCTCTGTTTAATAGCTAGAAAGGTATCAGACCTCCAAAACTTGTCTTTCCAGTGCTCTGCCAAAGCAATTGCAGTCAAATCTCTATCAGAATTGCCTTTGCATTATAATAGCAATCTGGTTCCCTGTAGGGGTGAATGCCAAAGACTGTGGATCTCTTATGCTTGGGTGGAGCTGGTTCTGTATTATTATTCCAGTTTAGGGAAGTCAGGGAAGGATTCCCCCCCGCCCCCCATTGTTTATTGCTGCTTCTCTCAGGCCATGAGAATGGGTTAGGGAAAAAAAAAAAAAAAACCCTCAGAGCACTTCATCCCCGGCCCAGGAAATTCTAATGTTAATGAAGCCGCCTGGGACAGGAAGGGGAGGGATCAGATAGGTACAGATAGATAGGAGAGAGTAGTGCAGCAGTATAGACAAAGTTACTTATCTTGTTTGGTGAGAACTGTTTTATCTGAAATTCCAGAGGGGCATGTAGCCTGTGTGCTCTGGCTGGGTCGAGATTGCCCCCGAGGGTCAGGCCTGTATCCCGTGCTTGCGCTGTCTCAGGAAGCCATGATCAGCTCCTCCACTCCTAGTCCAAAGCCCAGTGCCAAGGTTTTCTGGCTGGGATGTCACGCTCCAGGCTCCAAAACCAGTCACTGCTCCCCCGTGGTTTCTCCTCTTGTCAGCCGCATTGGTGTGCAGCCTGCATGCGCTGGCTGGGTTTCTGCCGAGGTTACTCCAGGGGGTTAGGGCAGTGTCCCATGCTTGCACCATCTCAGAAAGCTGTGATCAGCTCCTCTGAGCTTAGTACAAAGCCCAGCGCCAAGGTTTTCTGACTGAGACTCTGGCTCTAGGCTCCAAAAACAGTCACTGCTTCCCCATGGTTTCTTGTTCTCCTGCCAGCCTCTTCAGTGTGCAGCCTGCTTGCACTGGCTGAGTCTCTGCTGAGGTTACTCCAGGGGGTTAGGGGTTAGGGCTGCACCCCGTGCTTGCCCTGTCTCAGGAAGCTACAATCTAACCCACCACTCTGGCACCAGGGAACCGTGAGGGATCAAGGCTGTGGCACGGGACTCAGGTTCCAGAAGTGGTCACTGCTTTAGCGCACGGCTTTTCACTCCCCTGTCACTCAGGTCAACTCCTTAGTTCTGTGTTTGATGGTTACAGTTCTTAGTCTGTCATGTATGTGATCTATTAAATTGTTTTTCCGATTCTTTGCTGCAAGAGGGATCCACGGTTGCTTGTACCTAGTCAGGCATCTTGGTTCCACCCACTGTCAATATCTTTTGATGTTTGCAACTGCATTCCTCGAGAAAAAAATATTCTTGTAATTTAGAAACACAGACTCATTTGATAAAAAATGAAATGGAGAAAAAAGAAAGGTTTTGGATAGTTGAGTTCTTTGGGTAGTTTTATTTCTTTTTTGAAAGTTTGGAATTTTAAGTTTTTATGCTTCAATATTATGTTTGCATTTCTATATTCTGATTTTATAAGTAATGGTTACTGTAGAAAAAATTTTTTTTTTTTAAATACAGAAGAGTAAACTAAGAAAAAAGATATCACATTCTTATCATTCAACAGTAATTGGATAATAATTCAATTTTTTATTCTAAAATGATTATATTTAATTACATATAAATATGTAATAATTACAGCATATAATATATAATAAATTTTAATACAAAGTTACATATTATGAATTTATAATAGTAAATATAGTCATTTATTATAAAACTTACAAATTATTCCTCTATTATTTTTATGTAACCATTCCTATTTTTCTATCAAAACAATAATGAACAGCAATGTAAATCATATTTTAAAATATCTTGAGTCATTTCTGAAAGTTAGAGTTTGAAAAAAATATCACTCTACCAAAGGGAAACAAAAAAAGCCATTGCCATTGAGTCAATTCTGATGCACAGCAACACTAAAGGACAGAGTAGAACTGCCCCATAGGGTTTCCAAGGTGCAGCTGGTGGATTCGAACTGCCGTATTTTTGGTTAGCAGTCAACCTCTTAACCACTGTGCCACCAGGGCTTCACCAAAGAAAATGAACCTAAAAATAATAATATATATTTTCTTACTGTTAACTGTGTAAATTCAAAACATATAAAATGGTAAAATGTGTTTAAAAAAAAGTAAAATTTACCTATAGTTACATAATTTTATCATCAGCTGATAGTCTCAGAGAGAACTTCCCTAAGCACACCAAAAATGTTCCATTCCCTTGTATTCTGTACCATAGTTCCCTATTTATTGCCTTCTTAGCACTTACCAAATCATTGCTAAACACCTAGGGGTTTTTTTTTTCCCCCATAGTTGTCATTCCATTCGGGATACAATTCTTCTCAAGGAAATTTTTGTGCCTTATATTTATTCTGAAAAGCATTTTTTTCCTTTGAATTATCTAATTAACCAGCACATATAAATATACCTAATTTTATCATGCCCTATGAATATATATATTCATATACACTTTTTTTATGAATAACTATTTTTATCAAATTTGTGTGATATTTGATTGTTTTTATTTCTTCCAGATATTTCAGCTTTCTTTTCTTTCAACACAAATAGTTTTCTTAAATTATTGATTATAGCTTTGAACCTAATTATCCTTTCGCATCCTGGAAAACATTTACAATTCAGAAGTTCTCTTTCCATTTCGTATTTTCATTATCATTTGATCTGACAATATTTAAATATTAACTCTGGTTTTCAGAGCATTAATTTTAAGTGTCTATTGCATAGTTTTACTAGTGCTGTTGTTAGGTGCCTTGAGTCAGTTCCAACTCAGAGCAACCCTACTTACAACAGAAGAAACACTGCCTTGTCCTGTGGCATCCTCACAATTGTTACTATGTTTAAGCCCATTGTTGCAGCCACTGTGTCAGTCCATCTCATTGAAGGTCTTCCTCTTTTTCACTGACCCTTTATTTTACCAAGTATGATGTTATTCATGGACTGGTCCCTGCTGATAACATGTCCCGAGTACATGAGACGAAGTCTCACCATTCTTGCTTTTAAGAAGCATTCTTGCTGTACTTCTTCCAAGACAGATTTGTTCATTCTTTTGACAGTTCATGATATATTCAGTATTCTTTGTCAACACCATAATTCAAAAGCATCAATTCTTTTTTGGTCTTCCTTATTCATTGTCCAGCTTTCACATGCATATGAGGTGATTGAAGACACCATGGTTTGGGTCAAGGGCACCTTAGACCACCAGGTGACTTCTTTGCTTTTGAACACTTTAAACACTTCTCTTGCAGCAGATTTGCTCAGTGCAACACACCTTGTGATTTCTTGACTGCCGCTTCCATGGATGTTGATTGTGGATCTAAGTAAAATGAAATCCCTGACACTTCACTCTTTTTTTCCGTTTTTCATGATGTTGCTTATTTGTCCAGTTGTAAGAATTTTTGCTTTCTTTATGTTGAAATGCCTTCCATACTGAAGGCTGTAGTCTTTGATCTTCATCAGTAAGTGCTTCAAGTCCTCTTTGCTTTCAGCAAGCAAGGTTGTGTCATCTGCATATTGCAGGTTGTTAATGAGTCTTCCTGCAATCCTGATGCCATGTTCTTCTTTGTTCTTCATACGGTCTGGTTTCTCAGATTATTTGCTCAGCAAACAGTGTGAATAAGCATGGTGAAAGGATACAACCTTGACACACACCTTTTCTGATTTTAAACTACACTGCATCTGCTTGTTCTGTTTGAATGAATACCTCTTGGTCTATGTATAGGTTCCACATGTGCACAATTAAGTTTTCTGGTATTCCCGTTCTTTGTAATGTTGGCCATGATTTATTATGATCTACACTCAAATACCTTGGCATAGTTAATAAAACACAGATAAACATCTCTCTGATGTTCTCTGCATTCTGCTAAGATCCATCTGACATCAGCAATGATATCCCTTGTTTCAAGTCCTCTTCTGAATCCTGCTTGAATTTCTGGCAGTTCTCTATCGATATACTGCTACAACCGCTTTTTAATTATCTTATTTTGTGTGATATTAATGATATTGTTTGATAATTTCCACATTTTGTTGGATCACCTTTCTTTGGAATGGGCACAGATATGGATCTCTTCAGTTGGTTTGGTAGTTTTATTCCAAATTTCTTGGTATAGAGGAGTGAGCGCTTCCAGTGTCACCTCTGTTGAAACGCCTCACTTGTTATTCTGTGAATTCCTGGAGCCTTGTTTTTTGCCAACATCTTCAATGCAGCTTGAACTTCTTCCTTCAATACCACTAGTTTTTTTTGTAATCCTTCCTTACTTCACCTCTTTTTCAATATTCTTCTATATATCCTTTTTAGCATGTTTCCTTTTAGATTGCCCTCTGACCTCTTTTTTAAAAAAAGAAAGCCACATGACTCAAAATGTCTGTTTTTTTTTCAGTCTTTTCCTCTGTTGCCTGAAGCATTTTTTTTTTTAAATTTTTATTAAGCTTCAAGTGAACATTTACCATTCCAATCAGTCTGTCACATGTAGGTTTACGTAAATCTTACTCCCTTCTCCCACTTGCTCTCCCCCTATTGAGTCAGCCCTTACAGTCTCTCGTTTCATGCCAATTTTGCCATCTTCCCTCTCTCTCTATCTTCCCATCCCCCCTCCAGTCAAGAGTTGCCTACACACTCTCCAGTGTCCACCTGATTTAATTAGCTCGCTCTTCATCAGCATCTATGCCTGAAGCATTTTGAATCCACCAGCCGCTCCTTGGAAATCCTATGGTGCAGTTCTACTCTGTTCTATAGGGTCACTATGAGTCAGAATTGATTTGAAGGCAATGGGTTTGGTATTCCTCCTTCGAGTATTCAGAATGGTAATCTTTGTTTATTTGTCTTTACTATTTCTTCACATATTTAATTTATATTTTCCAGTTATTCATCATGAACAAGGGCATTTGTTTATAGTCCTCATGTATTTGTTAAACACGGTGTTCAGTTTTTTCTTTTTTATTGTGGTGAAAATACACACAACAAAAACATTCACAAATTCAACAGTTTCTACATTATAATTAAATGATGTTGGCTATGTTCTTTAAGTGTGCAGCCATTTTCACCATCCTTTTCCAGATCATTCTAACACCATTACATAAACTGAATGCGCCCTAAGCAAAAGCTCTCCCTTTCCCCTTCTCTGATCCCTGGTTGTTGTTGTGTCCCCTCAGCTCAATTTCCACTCACTGTGACCTTATATGACAGAGTAGAAATGCCCTATAGGGTTTCTTAGGCTGTAATATTTACAAGAGCTGATTTTCAGGTCTTTTCTTGCATGGAGTGGGCTGCTGGATCTGAACCACTGACATTTCAGTTAGCAGCTAAGCACTTAAGCATTATGACACTAGGGTGACTTCCCATACCTGGTAAACAATAAAGATCTTAAATTCTATATACTGCTTGTTTCATTTAAGTGAGATCATGCAATATTTGTCCTTTTGTAATTGACTTATTTTGCACAACATAATATTTTGAAGATTCATCCATACTGTGGCATGCATTAGGACTTCATTTCTCTTTATCTCCGAATGATATTCCATAGTTTGTATGCACCAAATTTTGTTTATCCAGTCAATGAACATTTAGATTAGTTCCACCTTTTGGCTATTGTGAAAAGTGCTCCAATGAACATTGGTGTACTAGTTTCTGTTTATGTTCCTGCTTTCCCTTCTTTGGGGTATATACCTAGGGTTGGGATTGTTGGTTGGTTGGTCCATGTGGTAGTTCTATGCTCAGCTTTTTGAGGAATAACCAAATTGTTTCCCACAGTAGCTATACCATATTACATTCTTACCAGCTATGGATGAGGGTTCCAGTTTCTTTACAACCTTGTTAACACCTATTGTTTTCCATTTGTTTTGTTTTGTTTAATCATTGCCATTCCAATGAGGGTAAGGCGGTATCTCATTGTGGTTTTGACTTTTTTTTTTAATGGTTAATGGCGACGGCACTGGGTTTTGGGAACGGCTAATGGGAAACCCTTGTGGTGTAATGGTTAAGAGCTACAGCTGCTAACCAAAAGGTCAGCACTTCGAATTCACCAGGCACCCCTCAGAAACCCTGTGGGGCAGTTCTATTCTGTCCTACAGCGTCATTATGAGTTGACTTAACGGCAATGGGTTTGGTATTTTTTGGGTTTAATTGTTAATGACATTGAGCATCTTTTCATGAGCTTGTGGGCCATTTACATATTCTCTTTGGTGAAATGTCTGTTAACTTCTTTGCTCTAATTTTAATTGTGATGTTTGTTTTTGTTGATAAATTGTAGAAGATATATATATATATATATATGATATTAGATCCTTACAGGATATATGGTTCTGAAAAACTTTCTCTTGGTCTGTGTGTTGGGATTTTCTTTTTTTTTCAGTCTCACTTTAGCCTTTAGCTCACATAAAATTTTCTTCCCAGATATACAGTTAGGCAGAAATAGTATCTAATCAGATTTCCAATGGCTAGCACACATTACTGAGGGGCTGGGGTGGGGGGGAGGTATTTTGTCCTTCCCTACAGTCCAGATCCTTGAAAGATAAAGTAGATCAAGCTCCTGAAAAACTGTGAAGGATAACAGAAAATACAGAGAGAATAGTTGAAGATCTGTTGGCAGAAAACTTCCCTGGCATCGTGAAAGATGAAAGGATATCTACTTGGTCTCTTTGAGAACCGTGTTTGCTTTTTTGAGAAAATTGCCAAAATTTAGATGTTTCTCCATTAATAGTCCTATCTCCATCCCCCCATTTTTCTCTAGTTTATTCTGGAATGGCAGTCTGTCTAAATATAGAAAGAGAGGTGCTACAACTATTTGGTGTCATTGTGTCATTAAGAGAACCCATAAAATAAATGAATAGTTGCATAATTTTGTGTTTCTAAATTAGAGAGGAGCCAGCTGGAAAAAGAACAGGTTCTTCCTATTCATTTTTAGGTAGGCTTGTGCTGTTACTTTTGGTATAGTATATAATTAACTAAACGGAATTTTCTTTTACAGTCTCAAAATTGATTGATTGTTAGTTCCATTTTCAGTGTATGTTTCTTTATTTCTTCTTTTCTTAATTCTGTCTTAGTAGTTATTTTGGTAAGAATTTAGGGAACAGTGCTAGCGATTCTGGCTATATGACATTTTAAGCTTTAATTTCCAGGCAGTAAGTTTTCAAGACCAAAGTGTCTATTGTCAAATTGTTTTCCCAAATTTTACCTCCACTTATGACCTGAAAAAGAGTACATTAAAGGGGTTGATGTTGCCATTGTTCAATTTTGCTAATGTGATCTATGAAAATAATTAATTTTTAGTTTTTGTTATATATGTGTGTGAAATGACTAATGTGATTAAATATTGAAAGCCATATTAAATCATTGCAATTATTTGTGCTTCTTATATTCAAGGAATAATAATTGATGATGTGAAAGGATACAGTTCTTGAGAATTTCTTACAGGAAATATGTTCAGACACCTACCTCTGAAGTTGTCTATAATGTGTTGTATGAATCCCATAAATAAAATGCGAGTAAAGATCAAAGGATGTAAAAATAAACCCCTGTCTGGGCTGTTAGGGAAGACTTTGCAGAAGACATAATTTCAGAATAAGGGCATTGCGGGAGTGATAAGATAATAAAAATGGGTTGTAAGAGACTCCCAAGAATAAAAATTAATGTGTGCAAATCTCCAGAGTTATTCCCATGTAGTCAGGATGCTAAGTTTGTGTAAAAGAGACACAGTAGAGACCTGCTCAGAAAATGCAAGCAGACAATATTTTTGGACTAGATAATTTGTGTTGGGGAAATATTTGGAGATAAAACTGGAAATAAAATTACTGTGTAGATTTTGAAAAGCATTTAATAAAATACATACTTTTAAAAATATCCAACATGCCATTTAAACTGTTCTACTAAGATGTATAATCAGAGCTTTAAAATATAATTACATATAATGAGAATAAAGCATATGCTAGACTGGTGGCACAGTGATTAAGAGCTCAGGCTGCTACCCAAAAGATCGACAGCCCAGATCCACCAGGTGCTCCTTGGAAATCCCATGGGGCAGTTCTACTCTGTCCTATAGGGTTACTATGAGTCAGAAATGACAATGGGTTTTTGTATTGTTGGAGCAGAAATTAAAAAGTAAGTGTAAGAATTATTTTGAAGTAAAAGCAACTACACGTGGAACATGACCAGATGTGGGAAAAAGATAAGAAGAGGCTGTCAATTATGACTCTGAGATTATAACTTAGTTGCCTAGAAGAACAATGGTGCCATCAGCAAAACTGAGTTAAATAAAAAATGGTGGTTATGTGAAGAAGTAATTTATTGATAATCAATTATTCTATTATTGTGCTTGGAAAGAAAATAATTTAGTTAAAATAAGAGTTTTTTTAACTGGATTTTCTGATTTTTCATGAGTCAATGAAAACATTGTTTTAAAAGTTTTCTTTACCTAAGTCTGGAAAAAAACTTATATGGTAAAGATAGTGTAATAAAGTTGTCATTTTTTTTAATAAACGAGTTGTGGGCATAAATATTTGTTTGTAACTATGAAACAAATATACTTTTAAAATCCTACTCTCTTGGCTTTCAAAATTATGGTAAAGTGAAATGGAATTTTATTCAAGATAGAAAGAATAATTTTTATTCTTAAGTCTTGTGAAATGCTAGGAGCTATGTTCTGTGTTAATTATTTCAGTGAGAAAAGTAAAAATAAACAGATCACTCTTTTAACACTATGTTTTATTATAGTAAATAGAATTATCTGCCACATTTCCCAGTTTTTTTTTTTCTTCTTTGACTTTTCCATCTGTTATTTCTTATGCTTTCACACCTATGGAGTCTGAAGAAACTAGAGAGGTCAACTCATCAACTTTTTTTCTTTTTCCAGAGATATATGTTTATACACTGATTTGTTCTGAGACTAGTAATGATTGGAAATGTTACCTGAGATATGATCTTTGATTTGTGGAAAATAGAAAATATATAAAAAATAAAATAAAGTCAATCTACATAGATGAGTAATTGTGAGCCATAAACTTCATTTTCCTAAAATGTTTTTCTCTAGGTATTGAATGAAATAAAATAACTTTGTGTTAGTACCATTAGCATGTGTATATTAGCTGATTCACTTTACAGTTTTTGTTATGGATAACATGGACAAAATATAGATTCACCTTTATAAGTCACATTTATGTTTCATTATGTACACAAGAACACAGTGTTAAACTTTATCTACCGTGGATAATTTAAAATATGGACAAAAAATTTACCTCCAAGAAAATGGTAAAGAAACATTTCTATCACCTAAAAATTGCCTATAATATTAAGGTAGTGAGTATTTCCAAAAAGCTTTTTAGAAGTGCTTATCTTTTTATCGTATACCAACATTTTAGGAGTACTTACCACATATCATGGAGCCCTCGTGGTGCAATGGTTAAGAGCTCAGCTGCTAACCGAAAGGTCGGCAGTTCAAATCCATCAACTGCTCCTTGTAAACCCTATGGTGCAGTTCTACTCTGTCCTATAGGGTCACTATAAGTCAGAATCAACTCGATGGCAATCATTTGATTTTTACCATATAATACAAGCTAGAAAATACAAATATGAATGATTCTGTACCTAATATTTAAAACCTTGAGGAAAAGTGCAGTGATGCGCAATGAATTAATGAACTGGTATTAAAGTGTGATAGATGCAGAAGCTGACATGAGAGATGTGGCGATAGACATATGCAACATTTCTGAAGTCTGAGAAAATTCAGCGTGGTGGTTTAAAGTCTTGAGGCAGAGTGAATTTGCAGAAGTAATGCCATGTGGCCCTGGAACCAGTTCTATTGGCCACCCCTTCTCTCTGGACATATAACAAGAGTGCTTTTTCCGTACTCTTTGTACCTAGATGAATTTTTGTGACTAGATCTGGCAATGATGTGAGAATTGAAGCCATTTGGGCTACTTCCAGACCTGTACCATAAAGTCCCACAAGATCTCCCCTTAACAGCTGAAAGTGAAGGCCTCTAGTATGGTGGCTCACACAATATAAGAAACCCATATTCCTAAGTCAGAATCCTCTACCTGGTTAGAGCTATGAAGAAAGTAATAAATAAGCTGTAATGTGCTAAGCCATTGATTTGTGGACTAGAAGAGCTATTATTCTTTTTCCTGCCTGATACAGTAAGTGATCCTTTAGTGAGGATAGATACAAAAGAATCTGAGGCAAAGGATGAATGGATAATGGAGTCATAATGACTGCTTGTATCAGATATTTAGAGTAATTAAAGCATGGGGTCCAGGAAGCTGGATTATTGTGTTAAGGACCGGTTGTAAAGAACTAAATATTCCATGATAAAGAATTTGGGTATTATCTCAAAAGCAAATTGTAGCCAGCTTTTTTTATGTAGTCATTTTTTAAATTTATTTTGTTGTTGAGAATATACACAGCAAACAATTCAACAGTTTCTACATGTACAATTCAGTCACATTGATTACGTTCTTCTAGTTGTGCGACAATTCTCACCCTCCTTTTCTGAGTTGTTCCACCCCCATTAACATAAACTAACTGCCCCCTGAAGTTCTATTAATCTTTCAAATTGCTATTGTCACTTTGATCCCAGAGATCTTCAAAAAGCATAACGCTCAAGGCAGATTTTTTTTACTAATTAAGTTAACTATTTGGGGGGCTTAAGAAGATTTCAGGGGATATTTTTAGTTTACGTTTTAAAGATTATCTCAGGGCAATAGTTTTGGAGGTTCATACAGCCTTCATGGTTCTGGAAAGTCTGGAGTCCATGAGAAGTTGAAATTCTGTTCTATATTTTTCCCCTATTGATCAGGGTTTTTCTACAGAATCTTTGATCAAAATGTTCACTAATTATAGCCAGGCACCATTTAGTTCTTCTGGTCTCATGACAAAGGAGGCAGTTGTTTATGGAGGCAATTAGCCTCCTATTCCAGACTCCCCTCTTCCTCTGTGGTTCCAGGCAAACAGAGACCTACTATCATGGGTTGGATGGCTGCTGGCAAGCTTTTAAGAACCCAGGCACTAAGCAACAAATTAGGTGGTAGGACAGAAGCACTAAGCACAATATTAGATCAATTAACTGGGATGTTCCATGAAATCATTACCCTAAACCTCCAAACAAAGGAACCAAATTCTATGAGCTATTTGGTTGTACATGAGCAGCCTCAGCAGCTACTCATTTTTTTAAAAATTAAATATAGCTATCACATAACTTTTGCCAATTCAACTTTTTATAATTTTACAACATATTGATAGCAATTATAATAATTGGCTGTGTAACACTACCCTTAATGTGATTTTTCCATCACTATATTATTTTTAAATAAGAGAGCAGGATGTGAACAAATGGATTTTCTTTTCTCCTTTTTTAAAAATAATTTAACAATGATATTGTATGTAGAGTTGACAAACATAAAAAATACTTGTAAAAATAAGATAAAGAAATTTTATTTTAAAGATATCTCTGAGGTAGAATTGGCAATACTCTGTGGCCGATTGGATATGGATAAGGGAAAAAATGCAAGGGTAAAAATTAGGTGTAAATCTTCTAGTTTAGGATAAACTAAACCTACTGTCATCAAGCGGATTCTGACTCATAGCAACCCTATGGGACTGAGTAGAACTGCCCCATAAGGTTACCAATGCTGTAAATCTTTCTGAAAGCAGAAATCTTCATGAAAGCCATATCTTTCTCCTGTGGAATGGCTGGTGGGTTCAAACTACCAAACTTTAGTTGGTGCCAAGCACTGTAACCACTTTAACCACTATACCACCAGGGCCCTCGAGGTTTGAATAGTCAACACTATTAACTAAATAAGAGATTAAGTAACTAGAATAAATAATTTTCTGGAAGAGTGGAAGCTGGATGGGGATATTATATTTATGATTTCCATGGCACTTTTGGAGCCCTTGGGTACAAAAGGTTAAGCCCTTAGTACTAACCCAGTGGTTCGTGGTTCAAATTCACCCAGAGGTGCCTTGGAAGAAAGTCCTGATGATCTACTTACAAAATATCATAAACACATTGAAAATCCTATTGAGTACAGTTCTACCCTGAAATACATGGAATCACCGTGATTCAGAGTCGACACTAGAGCAACGGTTATTGGTTATGGAATATACGGGAAGAGATAACTAATTGGAAATAAAACTCTTGAGCTCACAAGATAATTTTCCCCAAAAATATAAGATTATCTATAACGTATGTATAGAAAAAAAGTTCTCAAATTTTTGGAAGGTCGTGGGGCTTTTGAGAGATGGATTAGATTAAGGGGCCATCACCCAATAAAAAAAAGAAAAATACGTATTCACCATAATAAGCGTGTTCAGAGATTCTCTTAAATGTTTTAGGATGCAACTCAAGTTAAAGAAACAAAGAAATTCTTGAAATGCAGAGATGAATAAAAGGAAAACACAAATTAATAATTTCTTAGAAGCCAAGAAAGGAAAATATTTCAAGAAAAAATAAGATTGCCAACAGTGTCAAATGCTGCAAACAGGCCATAACAGGATGAGGGCTCAAAATAGACCATGAGGTTAGTAATCTCAGGAAGAGTTCCCCCCACCACCCCAATTCACCATGCTGCCTCACAAATAATATTCTACACACCATTTGAATGATGACATAGGGGCTACAATGAGATAAATGGTGATTAGAATTGATTATCTGCAAGAGCAGATCATATTGCAAAAGTATCTTTGGTAATAGATAAGACACAAATGGGTTAAAGAATATAATTTAGTGACTGTAGAGTAATAATTGAGAGGAAAGATACCAATGGAGCAAGGTTCACAAGATCACAAATAGAGGATAAGCCTTGTAAAAAAGCTGGTACAGATAAGCTTAGAAAAGAGAGATAGTAGTGATAACCACATCTGATGGCCTTAGTTTTCTCTGCAAAGAATGAGGCTCATGATTTAGGCTTTGTGATCTGTACAGAAGATCAAATCTAACACCATATTTCTAGCTAGCACTTCACTGCCAACATAAGCTTATTTTCTTTCAACATTATGTGTGTCAATTTTAAGAAGCAATGTTAACACCACCTGTGTTTCCAAATCCTCAAATTTCTTACTTAGACTCCAGTGTCACTAATGATATATTCCAGACTTATCCTGGCAATACATATCATAAAGGAACTTTGTGGATGATGGGATTGATAATTTTTGTAGTTTTCTTGTCAGGGATGCTTGTTTTAGGAAAATACCAATGCTCCTAATCATTCATATTTGATCTGTATATGGCTATCTCTCATCCTATCAGTGGTGTCTTGGTCATCTAGTGCTGCCAAAACAGAAATACCACACGTGGATGGCTTTAACAAACAAAGATTTATTTTCGCATAGTCTAGTAGGCTACAAGTCCAAATTCAAGGCTTCAGCTCCAGGGGAAGGCTTTCTCTCTTTGTCGGCTCTGGAGGAAGGTCCTTGTGAACAATCTTTACATGGAGCTTCTCTGCTTAGGAACCCCAGGTCCAAAGGACGTGCTCTTCTCCCAGCACTGCTTTCTTGGAGGTATGATGTCCCCCTCTCTGCTCACTTCCCTTTCATCTCTTGTAAGATAAGAAGTGGTTCAGGCCATGCCCCAGGGCAACTCCTTTTATGTTGGTTCAGGGATGTGTCTTTAGTAAGGGTGTTACAATTCCACCCTAATCCTCCTTAGCATAAAATTACAATCACACAATGAAGGACAACCACAAGATACTGGGAATCATGGCCTAACCAAGTTGATACATATTTTTGGGGACACAATTTAATCCATGACATTCCACACTTTGGCTCCAAAAATTCATGTTCTTGCTGTATGTAAGACATATTCAACCCATCATATCGTAGCAAAAATCTTAAATTAACTCCAAGTCCAAAATCCAAAAATTCTTCTTCATCTGCAAAATGTAGAATACGAGTATCTGCTTCCAAAATTCAATGCCAAAACAGGGACAAGCTAGACATTTCTGTTACAAATGGAAGAAATTTGAGGGAAAGAAGGCATAAGAGGCACCAAATAAGTCAGCAGAACACATGACATTAGTCCTCAAAGCTTTGAAAATAATCCTCTGTTCTCTGAGACCATTTACACAATAGCCCTGCTCCCGAGACTCTAGGGATTGGCCACACTCTCCAGATTCTGAGTGAAGTCCCTCAGCTTGGACTTCAGCTCTGCCTTTCGGGCCCATTGGGACAGCAGTTCTGCTCCCTCAGCTTTAGGCACACCATTCTCCTAGTCTGAGTGGTGACTCCACCCTTAGAAATACCAGAGGCCATGACTCCACCCTTTGAAACTCCAGAGGTCATAGCCATACCTTTTGAGACTGAGGCAGCTCTGCTTCCTGGTTCCTTGGCCTCTCAGCCCTCAGGCCTAACTCCCGCATATGCCCTGTTGGGCAAGTGTTCCAAAGTTCAGTAGCTCCACCGATAAGTACCTGGAGACCCCCCACTCTGCCTATAAACTTTGGCCGGAAGGCACTCAGCTCTCTTGCTCTATAGGTTGGCAAGACTAGCTCCACTGATAAGTGCCAGGAAGCCCCCTGCACAAAGCCACTCACCTCTCTCACTCCATGGGTTTGCTCCAGCACTATCTGGCACTGGTCTCCTTGTTCTGCTACTACTTCTCAGCATCTATTCCTCTCCAGGGTTTACAGTTCTTCTTAATTCCTTCTGAGTCCTCTATCCAGTCACAGTTTCAACATTCCTCTTCTGTTCTGAGAAAGGCAGTGGGTTAGTAAAGTGTTTGAGGTTCTTTGTTTTGTTTTGTTTATAGTCAAGTTAAGATCCCACATCTGAAAAAGGAAGGACATGTAGTCACAGGACAGCACTCTACAACATTTCCGTAACAGTGATTGTAGAGAGCAAATGTACATATCAGAATATTCTAGTATCTAAAATATTCCTAAATAATTTTGATTTAATCATAAAACCTGGTTGTTATTTTCAACATTAGGTAGCATAAAGATTAAAAAAAATAATAAAACACCTATAAGATAATTTAAATATAGGGCTTGCTCCGGGTTCTTTACTTAGAATAGGTTACTACTTCCAAACTCTCAGGTTCTCAGCTTGTTAAAAGTTAAATTACTCATAATGATTATTATCTTTATAGGAAAAATTTAACAGTATTCCCTTTTATTATCCTTGGGGAAAAGTCTATGTAGTTCTTAGACTGAATAGTAACTGCAGAGCTGTTTGCTTTGGAATTCAGTTTAATTCAGCAAATATTTAGTCAACACCTGTATTTGGAAGTGATGGTCCATTTTGAAATTTCATTTGAAGTTAGTTGACTTTGAGCTCTATTATTTGTTTCAAAAATTAGGTAGGAGCAACTTGATGTTTAAACTGGGGCTCCATGTTTCGTCCCTGTCAAAGTTTTGCTAGAAAAAAAGAACTTTCAAGTCACAATTGGGAACTGCATAACAGCATCCTGCGTGCTGGTAGAAGTTCTTAGGCAGCTGTGTGTAGTGAGCACTTTGTACACTGTTTTCTAATCTAAGCACCCTCACAAAAATGGTTGTCACAGATGTGAGTGATACATTGGCATCCACCCCTCCTTAGTGTTTGAGTTTCTTCTACTACTCATGTATTTTCCATGTAGCCCAGCTGCCAAATCTCACACCTAAAGGGTCAATCCTTCACTGTATGTACTTTAAGTAAAATTCCACATCTACTTCCAAAATGATGTCTATACCCAGGGATTTCTAGCCATTTGGAAAAAAAAGCTAGGGGGTAGACATATCATTGGTACTGTCTCACTTACAAATGACTCACACAGACTTGTGCAGACTTCCCTTGCTAATGACCAGTGCAGATCTTCCCACTGGTCGATGCAAGATTTTCATTACATGCTCTGTGTAACTGACTACATTGTTTGTGAAAAGGGAGCACAAAGCTAGACTTTCTTTCCACCGTGGCTAGATTTTGCTGTAGGGGGATAATTTCCTGCTGTCATTGCAGTGTATTGTTAGGAAAATGATCCCAGGTTAAAATGGCTTGGTTAGTAGTCAATGCAAATCCACAAAGCCACTTGGCATTGACTTTGCCTCAGCGCCTTCAAAGAAATGACAGGGGAGATGTAAATCCAGCACTAATGTTAATGCTGTGCGCAGGGAGCTAAAAAGAAAAGGCGGGCTTTCCACTTTTTTACTGTTGTGCTTTTAGGTTGCTTATGAAAAGATATAGGTCAGGCGGCTCAGTGTTGGATTTCAGTCCACACTTTTGCAAGCTCAATGATTTGTGAGGCAGTGACCCATGTAGTTGTAAATGTTTGTGTTTATCTCAACAATTACATATCCTGCCCCAACCTATGGTAGACAGTATTATGGGAGGCCTATTTGTAATAATAATAATTTTAAAAGTCCACTCACATATTGTCAGAACTGCTTTAGGGATTGATATATTTCTAGACCAAATTCCTGGCACATGTGCAAGCTATTGGGTCGCATACAAGAGTAACAATAACATCATCATCAAGAAAAAAGTGAAAAATAAAAGATCACCGTCTTGAGCACCTATGACCTGCCAGGGACCGTGCTGTGTATTTGACAGACATCTTATATAGTCACAGATACTAAAAACTTATCATTACTTCTAGCTGGTAGATGAGTAGAATGTGAATGGATGGGCAAATTAATAATTAAATTTTGTTTGACTTGGGAATAACAGTTGGAGATAGGTCCAGGAAGGTTCAAAGGGATAAAGGCTATGAAGCCTAATGACTCATTTCCTCATTTTTTTTCCATAAAAATAAAAATACCAGAAAAAGGAATCAAGAGCAAAGAAAGGAGAAAAAGGAGTCACTTTGCCACACATTTTTAAAATGGTTTGCTGATAAACCTACATTCTCTAAGGGAGGGTCTGAGTGCTTATTCCCATGTAGCTTTTGGCTTTGCTGGATGGTTATTTTGGATGGAAAAAGCTCCATATGTTATCTTATCTTGTTTCTCTTTGTTCTTGAAACAGATGGAGACACCTGCTCAGTGTAAACTGTTTTATTTTTTTCTGCCTTTTTAACAGAGCATGCCTTGAGATTTAGAGAGATGAATTATTTTAATAGTCTAAAATATCTATTATATATTAATATTCTATTAAGTTTCCTATAAATATTCTGCAGTAGTCCTCATGTTATTTTAATCCACAACATTGTGTCATATCTGCTGTCAATATTTAAGGCAACTTTTTTTTTTATGATAGCTATAACATCTTTTTAAGGTAAATTATCTGTGGAACTATTTTCTAGTAAATGATTCTCCCTGCTTCAGATGATATTAGAGAAGAAATACCTTCAGCTCAAATGAGAAATGTATTTCTGGAACCTAGCCATAAAATAATTTTTCAGCGTCTGGGGTGATTTAATTTGTTTTCAAAAAGTAACATATTCTACTTTTTTTTTAAGGTAATATCATCACTTTTCGTTCTTTCATTTTATTGACTCAGAATTTTGGGACTTAAACTTAGTAATTATAAAGGCTTCAGGTGTAAGAATGGGCAGTTTCATAACAAAGATGTCATAGCTATTTGGTGTCCTATCTAATATGGTGGCATTGAAAGAGTCAGAGTAAACTCCCCTATGAAAACTAAACAGGAACGGGGAGAGAGAGATTGAAGCACTGAAAAGTTTAGCAGAAGTTCTTCAAAGCTATTTACGGAATCTTTGCCTTGGAGTGGAGCAGTGGTTAAGAGCTACTGTGAGCTATAGCTAACCAAAAGGTTGGCAGTTCAAATCCACCAGCCACTCCTTGGAAACTCTATAGAGCAGTACAACTCTGTCCTATAGGGTTACTATGAGTTGGAATCAACGTGACAGCAACAGGTTTTTCCCTTTGATAGCTTAATATTTAAGACAGTAACTTGGTAGTACATTTGGCCTCTAAGGTTGCTGTACCAACATATTATACAATGTCCAAATGCCCTGCCTACCCCTCCCACTTCTACCACACACACATGCACACAAAATAAGAGCAAATGTAATTACCCCTTACCTCCCTCAATATTTAAGCAGCAAAAGCTTTTCTCCTTAGGTTTGTGCTTTGAGTTGATTTGAGAAAGGAGGCACAAAGAGCCAAAAGGTGAGTGTCTGGAGAAAAAAGTGGAGGAGAAGGATGTGGAGGGGATGAAGCAAAAGGAAAAGAAATACATCACATTTTTTTTTTATACATGATGATGCTCAAGGTTAATGTAATTCTCTGAAATCACCACATATGAAATAAAGGAGAGGAATGCATAATTGGAGCTCACCATGCTGGTCTTATAATAAGTTCCTTGTAGACCATTATCTCTGAGAGCAAACTGTCATGACTCAGGTCCTAACATTGGCCTATATTTGAAGAAAAAGAAAAAAAATCCTCTTCCAACAAATTCCTGATTTAGTGTTCCAAAATAACGCTAATTCAGAGACTTAAATTGGTATTTCTCGGTAGACAGACCAAATCTTAACATTGTAGGTGTCAAATATATCTTAAGTTGTTGCTTTTGGAGAAATGTAGCTTGCATAAAGTGGTAGTACGTGTACAATTTCAAAACTAATAGTATAAAAATACTAATTGACTCAACACTCAAAGATTAAAATTTATTAGCAATTTTGAAGGTCTAGTATATTATACTATGATCAAATTTTCTCTCTCTTTTCCTAAGAGTTAATATTGTCTTAGTTAGCTAACCATTCTTATTCTCTTTAATTTTACTATGTAAATATGTATCCCTGAAAAATCTGTTGTTTAGTTTTGTCTAGTTGTGAATCGTATATGAAGATTAATATCTTACCTCTATTGTGTGATTTTATAGTTTCATCTATTATTTTTTGTACATTCATTATTTTGGATGTATATGGCTGTGCTATGTAGAATTTTGTTGTAAGACTATACAGTAATTTATTCATTATACTATTGATGGACATTTGTGTTGTTAATTGTTTTGTGTTAATATAAAAGATGCTGTTTGGTATGTTATTATAAACATCTTCTGGAATCACGTGTGCAGGAACTTTCTGAGTATATACCTAGCAATGGAATTTCTGGGTCGTAAGGCACCCACATGATAACCCTTATTAGACCATGCCAAACTGTGTTGTGATGCGGTTGTACCAATTTCTACTCCTATAAGTAACATGGAATTTTAATCCTACAAGTAACATATTTGTTTCCTTCTTTATCTTTCTTTTGATTAATGGTTATAGATTAAGTGTTCTGAATATTAATTTTATATGGAATAGAAGTATCCTTTCTAAAAGTATATGTCTTGTTTTTATACTGTCTTTATGGTATCTTATGATGAGTAACCAAGACCTGTCAGTCAGTTTGCCGTACTGTGATGGCTTATGTGTTGATATGTTGCTGGAATCTATGCCACAAGTAGTTTAAATACCAGCAGGGTCACCGGTGGTAGACAGGTTTTATTGGAGCTTAAGACTAAGGCAGACTAGGGAGAAAGACCTGATGATCTACTTCTGAAAATCAGCCAATTAAAGTCCAATGAATCACAAGAGACTATTGTCTGATATAATGGTGGAAGTTGAACCCCCTAGGTTAGAAGACACCGAAAATGCACAATGGCTGAAACAGTGGAATCGAGCCTACCAGTAATCATGAAGATGGTGCGGGACCTGGCAACATTTTCTTTCTCTTGTACATGGTGTCATCATGAGTCAGAGCCAACACAAGGGAAACTAACAGCAATATCACCATGACAGAGATTCTTAATTTTAACATAATCAAATTAGTCTTTTTTTAATGATTTGTGCTGTTGAATCTGTAAGAAATTGTTTCCTTCCCCAATGGTCTTAAAGATTGTTGTCGTTAGGTACCATCGAGTCAGTTCCAACTCATGGTGACCCCATGTACAACAGAACGAAGCACTGCCTGGCCCTGCACTGCCCTCACAATCCCTATGCTTAAGGCAGCCACTGTGTCCTTCCATCTCATTGAGGGTCTTTTTCGCTGACACCTCTACTTTACCACTCGTAGCAACCCTATAGAACTGCACCATGACGTTTCCAAGGAGCCCAGGTGGATTCAAACTGCCGACCTTTTGGTTAGAGGCTGTAGCAGTTAACTGCTACACCACCAGGGTTTTTTGAGTCGGAATTGAATCCATGGCAATGAAATTACTTTACCAAGCAAGACGTCCTTCTGAATCCAGCTTGAATTTCTGGCAGTTCCCCGTCAATATACTGCTGCAGCCACTTTTGAATGATCTTCAGCAAAATTTTATTTGCTTTTGAGATTAATGAAATTATTCAATAATTTCTGCATTCAGTGAGATCACCTTTCTTGGGAATAGGCATAAATACAGATCTCTTCCAGTCGGTTGGCCAACTAGCTGTCTTCCAAATTTCTTGGCATAGACGAGTGAGTACTTCCAGTGCTGCCTCAGTTTGTTGAAACATCTCAGTTGGTATTCAGTCAATTCCTGGAGCCTTTTTTTTCACCAATACCTTCAGGGAAGCTTGGACTTTTTCCTTCAGTACCATGGGTTCCTGCTCATATGGTGCCTGAAATGGTTGAATGTCTGCCAATTCTTTTTGATGTAGTGACTCTGTGTATTCCTTCCATCTTCTTTTAATGTTTCCCCAGTGGTTTAGTATTTTTGCCATAGACTCCTTCAATATTGCAACTCCAGTCTTGAATTTTTTTCTTCAGTTCTTTCAGCTTAAGAAATGCCGAGTGTGTTTTTCCCTTTTGGTTTTCCGTCTCCATGTCTTTGCACATGTCATTATAATACTTTACTTTGTCTTCTTGAACCACCCTTTGGAATCTTCTGTTCAATTCTTTTACTTCATCATTTCTTCTTTTCACTGTAGCTACTTGACCTTGAAGTTCAAGAGCAAATTTCAGAGTCTCTTCTGATATCCATTTTGATCTTTTCTTTCTTTCCTGTCTTTTTAATGACCTCTTGCTTTCTTCATGTATGATGTCCTTGATGTCATTCCACAACTCATCTGGTCTTCAGTCATCCATGTTCGACATGTCAAATCTATTCTTGAGATGGTCTCTAAATTCAGGTGGGATATGCTCAAGGTCATACTTTGGCTTTCATAGACTTGTCCTAATTTTCCTCAGTTTCAACTTGAACTTGCATATGATCAATTGATGGTCTAATCTGCAGTCAGCCTCTGGCCTTGTTCTGACTGATGATACTGAGCTTTTCCATTGTCTCTTCACACAGATATAGCTGACTTGGTTCCTGTGCATTCCATCTGGCAAGGTCTACTTTTACAGGTGCTGTTTATGTTGGCAAAAAAAGGTATTTGCAATGAAGAAGTTGTTGGTCTTGCAAAATTCTATCATGGGATCTCTGGCATCATTTCTATCACTGAGGCCATATTTTGCAAATACTACCCTTCTTTTTTTCCAACTTTCGCATTCAAATCACCAGTAATTATCAATGCATCCTGAATGCATGCTCGATCAATTTCAGACTGCAGAAGTTGGTGAAAATCTTCAATTTCTTCATCTTTGGACTTAGTGGTTTGTGTGTAAATTTGAATAATAGTTGTATTAACTGGTCTTCCTTTTACTCATACAGAAATCATCCTATCACTGACAGCAAATCACTTCAGGATAGATCTTGAAATGTACTTTTTGACGATGTACATAAGGCCATCCCTCTTCAAGACGTCATTCCCAGCATAGTAGACCGTATGATAATCTGATTCAAAATGGCCAGTACCGGTCCACTTCAGCTGACTAATGCCTATGATATCAATGTTTATGTGTTTAATTTCATCTTTGAAGACTTTGAATTTTCCTAGGTTCATACTTCATACATTCCATGTTCCAATTATTGATGGATGTTTGCAACTGTTTCTTCTCATTTTGAGTGGTGCTAAAGAAGGTCTCGAAATCTTGACTCCATCTATGTCCTTGAGATCAACTCTACTTTGAGGAGGCAGCTCTTCCCCAATCATCTTTTGAGTGCCTTGCAACCTGAGCGGTTTATCTTCCAGCACTGTAACAGACAATGTTCCACTGCTATTCAAAAGGTATTCATAAGTATCTTATCAATAGTATCTGCTGTTCATGTGTATCTTAAAGATAATATCCTCTATATTGTTTTAAAGTTTTACCTTTGACATTTTAAGTCATTAATTCACCTGTAATTTTTGTGTTTGTGTGAATGGTGGAAAGTAGAGATACAGTTTTATTTATTTATATTTTTTCCATCTGGAAACTTAAAATATTCCATCTATCATAAATTAAGCATACATAGAAAGGCTTATTTTATCCCAGTTTTCTCTCGGTCTCTTCCCGCACCAATACTACATTGTTACTACAAAATTACTGTGACTTCAGCATCAGTCTTGATATATGTCAGGGCAAGTCTTCTCACCTTCTTCTTCTTCAAAGAGTCTTTGGCTATATTTGGGCCTTTGCTCTTTTATATTCATTTTGGATAAGTGTACCCAGGGCTTCTACACAAACGTATTTGAGATTTTGATTTGGATTACATTAGTCATATTGATCAAGTTGGTCAAAACTGACATTTTTACAATATTTAGTAAAATATCGTGATTTAGCTTTTGATTGAGTTAGGTATTTTTAATGACCTCGAATAACGTTTTATAATTTTCTTTATACAGGAGATATTCAGTTTTTATTGGATACACCTAACATGCGATTTAAATGACATCTATTTAAAAATGTATTTTGAACTGATTGCTGATGGTGTACAGCAATGGCATTGATTTGTAAATATTAATGTTTTGTCCAGTCATTGATGAACTATATCTACAGATTTTTATTTTTTAATAAAGACATATTATTTGCAAATAATGATAATTTGTTTCTTCCTTTCAACCTTTCCTTTTTTTGTCCTGTTGAATTGTATTGGTTAGGAGTTCCAGTACAATGCTGCACAGAAATGATAATAACTGTCATCTTTATAAAGTTCCTGATTTTAAAAGAAGCACTTTTAACATTTTGCCTTGTAGCACAATGTTTGCTAAGGATGTCTTGTACATAATTTTTATTAAGGTAATAGAATTCCCTTTTCTTCATGTCCACTTTACTCATTTGACAGAAAAAAGCAACTTGAACTATATTTTGTGACATTTAAAAAAAATTTTAGTACTATTTTTTTATTCTACTTGAGCATGATCTCAATGAGACTGAGGTTGCATTTTAGGAAAATGCATATAAAGTTAAGTAGGTGACAACGTCTTGAGGACTTGAAAATAACCCTGGGGCATGCCACTGCAATTCAGGTTAATCTTTATTTGAGTCATTGAATCATTTCTGTGTCACAGAGGGGCCATTAGGAATAATCTTTTGCTCCAAAGGGCAAGGGATTTATTTAGCAGTGAGAAAAGGCTACAATTTTTATGTGGTTTTACCTGTCAATTAACTGAAAAAAAACAATAAGTTCTTTACTTAAATAATAAAAATAATTAAAAGCTTATAAGTTAATTAAAATTTACCTGATCCTTCTAACTTATGAGTTATAATTGTTCTTGCATTCTTTATTATTAATCCTGTTCGCAGTTTAGGCAAAAATGTTTAATTAAATGATTTTACCAATGTTGTACAGCCAGTAAGTGACAGAACCAAAGGAAGAAGTCAGCCTTATTATCTCCAATTCTCTTGTATTTCTGCCATGCTTTTCCATGTGTTTAATTCTAGCTTCAAATGGCACCTTGTCTTACCGAAAGCAAGGACACCAACTGAATTCAGACATAAAATCTAGCATAAATTGACTATTGGATTAATGTGATTTAAATGGGTTTCTGTAATATTTTATGGAATGTTTTAAATTCTTAAATTCTTTACCATCCATTGTCCAGGGCAGTTACTATACTTTGTTTAAAAGTTAAAATTCTCTCATAAGCTTTTCCTGATGCCAACTCTGCCAAGAGCTGTCATCCATTGAGATAAATTGTTCTTTTTTTACTCTGCAGCTCAGATCTGAGAAGCAGCATAGCCCCTTCAGTTGCAGAAGCAAAATTTCCTGTGTGATCCCAGCCACATCTCTTCTGAGAAGTGCCCAATGGAGTGGGCAGTTGCATCAGTCCTGCTGGGTAAGAGACTGGAAGTTATCCAATCAGACCACACTTAGAACACTGTTAGCTGGTAGCCCAGCTTACTGCCATATTTAATAAGCAGCAAAAGTTTATTTCCCTTCACTATTTTTCTCATGGACTCCAGAGTCATTGAAATCAAAATGAAGTATTCCCAAGCTCTTCGTAAACTTTTAAACATTATATCAAAATAATATCATCATTACTATTATACATTAGTGCATATTACTGTATTATTACATATTGTAAGGAGCCCTTGTGCCTCAAACTGTTAAGCACTTAGCTGCTAACCAACAGGTTGGCAGTTCAAACCCACCCAGCTACTCCGAGGCAGAAAGACCTGATGATTTGCTTCCATACAGGTTACAACCAAGATAACCCTATGAGAAAATTCTACTCTGTCACATGGGATGGTTATGAGTCAGAATTGACTTGGAGGCACCTAAGAACATATAATACTGTATTTTACAATACTAAAATATATTAATATATTAAAATAATATTGTTGTTGTCATATTTCTCCAAGTATAATCACATCTTCCAGAGCTAGGGATTGAAAATAGCTTTGAAATCTATCGATCTCAATTGTTTAGCATTAGAAACAAACACTTTAACTTAATTGATTATTCATCATTGTTTTACTTGACCCCACAATATTTTTTAACATACTACAGAAAATCAGTTTTTTACACTCTTGTCATAAAGTCTTTCCCTAAGTCTAGGACAAGGACATCAGTTGGTTTATTGCTGCTGTGGATGGATATAAAGATCCTTGGTAAAGTCCTTGGGTGAAGCAAATGGTTAAGTGCTGAAGTAATCCAAAGGTCGGTGGTTCTAACCCACCCAGGGACAGCTCAGAAGTAAAGCCTGCAGTCTGCTTCCTAAAGGCCATAGCCATGAAAACCTTATGGAGCAGTTCTACTCTGCACCTATGGGTCTCCATGGGTCAGAATTGACTCTAGGCCAACTGGTTAGCAACTACTTTTAAGCAATTATAAATGTATAGCCCATAAACAAAACCATAATAACTAAAATACCTAAACATTCTAATATACTCAATACATGTTAAAGGTCCTCAAGTAGTTCAGAATGAGTGAGGGAAGTTTAGAATGAGTGACCACTGCTGAGGTTCTGAGCCCAGAACCTGTCCACAGAAGTTCCAGAGCCTTACCCTGCTGTCTGAAGGACTGGCCGTTCATATGACCTGTATGGTCATGTAAATGCAACACTCCAGAGCACTTCTTTTGTTTTTCCAAACTGCAGTTTTATCTTTCTTTGTGTGTTTGTTTATGGTCTGAAAGCACCTTATAAGCATGGATGTTGACTTGAATTTTTTGGTCTATTTTCTATGCAAAACAATTTTAGAGAAGCTTTTAAGTGCCAGTTTTTTTTTTTTTTTATTTCAGTTAAAATATCTGATTTTTAGATATTCATTTTGTATTAATTGAAGACCCAAGAACATTTCTTTTCCAGGTTTTTCATTATTAAGCAGATGCAAGTGGTTATTAATTCTGAATTACCATAGCAACGAATAGAGGTTGACTGAACTGTATATTTAAAAAAGAAAAACTAGTTAGAACAGGTTTCAAACTTGCACACAATTGCTTAGAGAAGATTAATATCTTAGAATGGCCTTCTAAGTGGCTTGCTTAGAGATCTGAGATATGTATTTTTAAAGGTGAATATTTTAGCCAAAAGCAGGCGCTTGTATGTGCACACACATACACGCACACACACTCACACACATACAATATGTTCTTTCTTTGATATATATTCTCAAGAACCCAGCAGGCATCAGGAGAAAGACTCCTGGTAAGATTGCTGGAAGGACTGACTTGCCCTAAGGGGCAGACAACCAAATCCAGCTACAGAGTTTTGGATTATATCCCTGACAGCTTATTAAAAAGCAAGGGGATAAAAGTTCCCCAAAGGTCACACATAAGCTCCTCCCTAAAAATGTGATTTTTATTCTGTGGTGCCAAAATTGTGTCAAATAGCCTATAGCAAGATATGTCCTATGTGTTGCAAAATGATGAAAATAAATATTCACTGTGTTTTGAGAACAAACTCATTAGTAGGGAAAATACTGTACTATACAAACCCTAAGGATATTTGAGAGTTCACCAGGCACATAAATGTTGATGTGAAGTGTCATTCATAGGTGATGGTAGCTGTATATTTTTTTAATTAACATAAATATTGAATTTCTATTAGGTTGACTAAGGGCTTTATGAGATCTGTTAGTTTAGAGGACGCACCTGGATAAAACTAATCATAAAAATGGCAGTAATTTAATTTGAACAATATTTTTCCCCTGCGAACATATTTTCACTCTCTCATTTGAGAAACCAAAACCAATGAAATAGGTAATATTATTATTAGGTCAGTTTCATATATAGGTAGGGAAATTAAGGGTATCACACAGGTTGAATTTCCCAGGAAGCAGGCTCTGAGATGGAGATTTATGCGCTTGCAATCAATAATACCTGTGGAAGAGAAGAGGAAGAACCAAGATAAGGCAGAGGGAAACGTTAAGCCATAGTTCAGTTCCAAGAAGGCATCATTGGACTTCACGGGGAGTTCTAGATTTGGCGTGACCCTTCAGAGGTCAGAATTGACAAGGATGTTGAGACTACATGTCTTCATATTGATCAGTAATGTGAATCAAACTGTCCATACAAGGAGGCGTGAACTTGGGCAGGCAGTTTTCTTCAGCTGCAGTGTTCCAAAAGGAGGGCTGGCAGCTGAAGACTGTTGTCTAGTAGCATTCCCAGCAATTAGGAAAGAAATCTTTTATTCTTGAAGGGGTATCTAGGCAGCATATTACAGCATCCACCACAAAGGATACAAAATAACACAGGTAAAAATGGGATGTAGCAAGACAAAGCAGATTTCAAGATGCTCAATTCTATTTTGTATACCCTACACTCCTATGATTTGTGTTTATACATCACTGTAGCTTCATGCTGTGAGTTGAATTGTGCCCTCCCAAAAGATTTGTTCATGTCCTAATTCCTGATATCTGTGCATGTGACCTTATTTGGAAAAAGGGTCTTTGCAAATGTAATACCATTAAGAATAGGTCATAAACCCCAAAATCCTTTGCCATTGAGTCAATTCTGAACCACAGTTACCCTATAGATCCTTAATCCAATGACTAGTGTACTTACAAGAAGAGGGAAATATGGAAACAGATGCACACAGAGGGGAAAATGTCACATGAAGATGAAGGCAGAGATAGGGCTGATACTTCTACAAGCTAAGAAATGACAAGGATTGTCAGCAATTTCCAGAAACTAGGAAGAGACTAGGAAGGGTCCTCCCAAGAGCCTTCAAAGAGGTCATGGCCCTGCGGTCACCTTGATATTGAACTTCTAGCCTTCAGAACTATGAAAAAAATAAATTCCTGTTGTTTGTAACTGCCCAGCTTGTACTAATTTGTTACAGCAGCTATAGGAAACTAATACACTCCATATCAGCATTTTGTAAATTGTTTTGTTATTTTTACCTATTCGCTTACACTACCCATTCATAAATTCAACCAGAATTCAATTTTAAAACAGAATCTGGCTATAAGCAGTTTGTTTACCTTACAAAATGAAGTAGTATTAATGAATCTTACTTTCAGAATTCTCATTTTTGAGCTGATGAACTTGTTCAATTACACAAAAAAGAAGTACTGAGTATGCATCTCTTTATTTAGATATAGGCACATATAAGAAGAACAGGGAATATGAAAAATGAAAACAATGATATTTTTGGTTCGAAGCATTTGTAAATATTGCCAGGATGTCTGAGGTTTATTGAAAGGAAAATCTCAGCCTGACCAAGAACTTGCCTATTACATATTCCTAAACTATTTTTCTCTGGCCTTCTTACTGTGGCTGTTAGGTGCTGTTGAGTCAATTTCAACTTATAACGACCTCATATGACAAGGTAGAACTGTCCTGTAGGGTTTGGCTGTCGTCTTCACAGGTGCAGTTCGTCAGATCTTTCTTCTACTGGGTGGGTTTGAACTACCAATCTCTGGGTTAGCATCCTAGGACTTCACAATTGTACCACCAGGGCTCCTTGACCTTCTTGCTATTGATTATATAATGAAGTATACACATATACTTGAACCTGGAGTAGCAGAAGGACATCACATACAGCAACTATTCGTGAAAAATAGTAATTCATTTTCTAAAAGAGTATGTATAAAACCATATAATTTGTCCAGGATTCCTTCCTTGCTTGGTGCAAATGGTTAAGCACTTATTGCCTGGGCCAGAGTCTCCTGAAACGATAGTAAAATCACATTAATGCATCTGAAAAGCTGTGTTGGGGGTAGACGGATTTTTGTTCACAGGAAGAGAGTACCTGCTGGTGCTAGAATGCCAGTTATGGAATCTTAATCCCACCGCAACTAGCTGTGGGCCTTTGAGTAAGCTCCTAAATTTCCCTGCCCCTCACTTTTCTCTATCTTTTTATACCTACATCACATACATTTTTATGAAGATTAAATATTATTCTAAAGACATTTAGAATTGCTTCTGACTCATAGTAGGTAAATATATAGTCATTTAGCACTATTTTCCTCACTCTCTTCACCATCCATTTGAGCAATATGCAGAGCAATATGTACAATTTCACACAGACCTGTCTCTTTTAAGCAAGGGCTGAGTAAGAATAAAATATTGGATTTTATTTAGAGATATATTGCATTCAAGCATTCATTTCTTTGGCTATTTATCTTACTTACATTAGTGGTGTGTGTGTGTGTATCTGTACATATCAGTAAAGTCACTCTTCATGGCTCAGTTAACTAGTTGAAAGTACAATATCACATAAACATATTGCCAAAAAAGGAAGAAACCTTGGAAAGTAAGTTGTTATTTAACACACATGTCAGAAATTATATCATTCAGATGATATTTTCATAGATGACTAACTCATGTGATTGCTGACATTGTTTCTACTTTTATAGGAAAAATATGACAATGAAATGCCACTAGGATTATTAGAAGAGCAGGGAGTCAAGTTAGAACACAACTAGCAAACGGGGTCTATAATACTCAGCTTGTTTCTTCTTTTATTCTTCCAACAAATATTTATTGAACACTTAGTATGGGCTAGGTACTGTGTATTATGCTGGGGATAAAATGACAAGCCAAACTAGACCATGTCCCTGCCTTGACTGAGTTTAGGTTTGCTGGAAGAGGTAAATACAAATCAAAAAATCACACAAATGAATAAAGATGGTGTTACGGAGGAAGAATGATGCAGAGGGCTCCCGGAGGAAACGCCATTTGACCAAGATCTAAAGGATGAAGAATGATCTACTAGGTTAGGGGGGTGAGGGTTAAGAGATGAGGGTTTGGGTGTAGAACCTGCTGTGGTAGCAGGAGGAGACATAATACAATCAATGACCTGAAGGAAGGCCAGTGTGAAGACATTGCTGAGAACTAGGGAGAATGTTGAAGGAACCCAAGCTGGACAAATTGGAGAGAAAAGACCATGTAGAATCTTGCAACCTATGTTAAGGATTTTTCTCTTATTCTTTAATTCACTGAAGTGTTTTTAAACAAGGTTGGGGGAGGAAGTAGAGAAGAACCGACATGATATCTAATCGAGATTTAGGGTAGGCCTTGAAAGGATATCTTTTTGGAAAGTAATTAGAAAAATTAACAAAGTTCTTACAAGGTAATTTCTTCTCTGGTGATGATGTCCTGCCCCACCTCTTTTGTTTTAGTGTTAGTAAGTGACTTACTGCTGCATTTTCATTTAAAGAATTTTCACTCTATGACTTAGGCCGTAGAATTAAGTAACTAAGGACCTATATGAAAACATCATCCTTGTGTTCATTTACAGAAAACTTATTCATTGTAACAGAACTTGAATTTAATCCCACTATATCAACCATAATAAAAATATAGAGCAATGGGAAATAAATAAATAAAAGAAAGTTGCTGCCATTTGCCAGATATTTAATATATTTTGACTCATTGGTACTCATAGTTTATTTTAGACTGGCTTTTACAAAAGACCGTGTTGATAAGTAGTGAAGTATAACTCTGACTTTATTTTTCTTGAGATTTTTAAGATCCCTCCTAAAAAGGGAGCTGTTATAGAAAATAAGAACAGATGGCAATGTTCAATTGTTTATAGGGCTGTCATGTCAGAGAACAATGGGCTTATTTGGTCAATTTGTAGAATATAGACATAGGGTCTAAAGGTGAAATACATAGACTGGCAAATTAAATTCAGGGTGAGATATGGTTCTAAAATACTGAGACTTTTTTTTTTTCCAGCAGTGGAGATTTCAGTTTCCAGAAGTTGTTCAGGAGAGACTGTATGTTTACCTTAAACTTTTAAAGGAGTTCCAAGTCAAGATTCTGAAGTTTTCCTGAAGCAAAATCCAACTTGTGGTGCAGCTTGTTCCAAAGTAAGCCTTTATTCTCCTCTCATCTTTCTCTGGCAGCTCCTGTCTCTGAATTCTGATCCTTACTTTCCATACTGGAGGTCTGTGATTATATGGTATCCCCTAAACTTTTGCAATTAATAATTGTCTCAAGGTGAATATCTCAACCACTTTCTTTTTGGAAAATTAATATGAATTACTGTGAATCTCAAACAAGGAAAATACTCATCAAATGAAATGAAAGGATGTCATAAAGGTGAAAAGACAAAAACTAGTTTCTTGACATAAAAAAAACTTGACATACTTACCGGTAATTATTTGAATGAAGTGAGAACATTGCTCTACTTTTGGTAACGTAATCCAGCTGTTTGCATTTTATTCACCTTGTTTCCTTTTTCCCTCAGTTAATAAAACAGAGGGCTAGGACTGCATATAACTGGCTTAGTGCCAGAGATTATATACCACGTGCTACCGAAGTAGAGAATGAGTCTATCTTGGAAGAAGTATAACCAGAGTGCTCCCGCATCTCACAAACTTTGGACATGTTGTCAGGAGGGATCAGTTCTTGTAGAAGGACATCATGCTTGGTAAAATAGAGGGTAAGCAAAAAAGAGGAAGACCCTCAAAATGAGATGGATTGACACAGTGGCTTCAACAAGGGGCTCAAGGATAGCAACAATTGTGAGGATGGTACAGGACCGGGCAGTGTTTCGTTCTGTTGTGTGTTGGATCCCTATGACTGGGATCTGACTCCACGGCACCTAGCAATGACAACCAGAGATTATGTACCGTAAACTCAGGAGGCCTGCCATAGATTGAATTATGTCCTCTAAAAATGTCCATAAAGATTTGGCTGGGCCACTATTTTGCCATCTGATGTGATTTCCCTGTGTGCTGTAAGTCCTTACTCTATGATGTTAATGGGTGGGGAGGTGGAGGGATGGGTGACAGTTGTGTTGATGAGGCAGGACTTAATGTACGAGACTGGATTGGGTTTTGAGTAAGTTTCTTTTGAAATATAAAAGAGAGAAGTAAGCAGAGAGACAGAGGAACATCATAGCACCAAGAAAGCAGCCTAGGAGCAGAATATGTGCTTTAGACCTAGGGTTCCTGCGAGGAGAAACTCCTAGTCCAGGGGAAGATTAATGGAGAATAAAGTTGTGTTTGTTAAAGCCATACACTTGTGGTATTTCTGTTACAGCAGCAGTAGATAACTAAGACAAGGCCTAACAGTTAACTTGGCAGTAGCTAAGTTAGTCATAGATTTAAATGAGGTCAAACTAAAATTTGTGAATTCTTAGTTCAAACCATTGTTCTAGACACTGTCTAAGACAAACATGAGCAAATTACTTAACCTTTATAAATCCCAGTTTTTTCATCAGTAAAAATGAGCATCATAACAGTGCCCAATACATGCGGTTTTTGTGGGATTAAATGAGATAATTCATATATGAACACAGTGTCTGGTATATGGGAGCTCTGGTGGTGCAGGGGTTAAAGCGATCAACTACTAACTGAAAGGTCAGTGGCTTGAAGCAACCAGTGGCTCCGTGGGAGGAAGATGTGGCAGTCTACTTCTATAGAGATTTACGGCCTTGGGAACCCTGTGAAGTCGCTATGAGTCGGGGTCGACTCGATGGCAGTGGGTTTGGTTTGATTTTTTGATCTGGCATATAAGAGCATTCACTTAATTTTCTGTATTAATACCATTAAAAAATCTCCTTCTCGCATTCCAATTTAGCCAGCAGTTAAAATAATTTCCTTGTTCCCAGCATCATTTTATTTGAAATTCCAGCACAATATAAAAAGTAAAAAGCATTGGACTGGAATTCTAGCAATTTCTTTTCTTTCTTTGCCAAGTGGATATACCATGTCCAAGAAAGGGGGCAAACAAGTTACTACAGCAATGACATATTCCAGATTGACTCAAGAAATGTGTAACACAAGATACAATCAATCAGGTAAAGACAGGTTTCAGGCATAATTCTATGAAAAATGTGTTGTCCATTCACTGTCTGCAATTATTCTTTAGGTTCCTGGTTTTGGGTACTTTTAAAAATAATCCCTGAGGAGAATAAAAACAGATAGGGAAGAAAATGATTATTCGATAATTCCTAGACCAATGCTTATAACTTACCAAATGACACAAACACACTATCATAGGTACACATACCCACTTAGAACAGTGTGTTACACCAATGTGTACTTCTGTTATTAACCCAATGCTTTGTCACCCGGAAATTGCTGACATTTTAAAATCCATTAAATAAATGTCTCAATCTGGCTTTATCCAGGAATTTCATCTTCCATTTTTCTGATTCTGAAAGTTTAAAAATCTACTGTATGTCCCATTCTGTCAACATCAAATTAGAATTGCTGCTGGGCCCATCCCTTCTTTATTTCAGGGCTAAAACAATATTGATTTTTATAATTAACATTTACAGAATAATATTTCAAGTGGTTTTATCATAATATTCTAATATTGCAAGATAGCTATAACATTACATTTTTGTAGCTGAAAATATTGAAATTTGGCCAGCTGAAGATTTTGCCTGAGGTTACTAGCTTAAGAAATGTCAACTGCATTAAATTTACTTACATGCCAAGTTCACCTGTTCTTTTCAAATGAGTAACTTAGGAATCACTTCCTGTGAGAAGCTTTTCTTGATCCCACCATCATTCCTACTATGATTCATTCCTTTATAAACATTCACTGAGCATCTAACGTGAATTAAGCTCTATTTCAGGTTCTGCAATACAGTGGTGAAAAATATATACGAGGTTTATATTATTCTATACTCTTAGACTCTTGAATGAGGACAGACAATAAGAAAGTAGATTAAAAAGTCAATAGTATAATTTCGTGTGTTTACAAGTGCTGTGAAGGAAATTACTAAGAGTAATGAAAAAGAAAGTGACTGAAAAGGGGGACTATTTTAAATAACCTATTAGTGTGTATCACCTTAGTATCTGTAAGGAAGGAATATGTGAATAGTTGAATATTAAGAAGAAAACAGTCAACCATATGAAGATTCATGGAAGAAGGTTCCAGGAAGGGGGAACAGCAAGTAAAAAACCCTGAGGTGGGAACAAACTTGTGATATTTGAGTAATGGCAGGAAGACTAGTTGTATAAAAAAAATGAGAGGAAAAGCAGTAGGAGGGGAGACCAGAAAGACAGTGAATTCATGTCAGGTAGGGCCTTACCACCTTTGGTGCAGAGTATGAATTCCATTCTAAATGTAACTGAAAGTCATTAGGAAGTTTTAAACAAGAGTTATACCGTACTTCTTTTAAAACATTTTGGAAGCTTTGAAAGAACAGGAAAAGCACAGAGGCAAAGAGATGAGAGGTGGTTTTGGGAAAAATCTTCTTATTAGTTGCTGTTGAGTCAATTCCAATCATGTGTGCAGAGTAGACCTCCTCCATAGGGTTTTCAAGGCTGTGATCTTTCAGAAGCAGATTGCTAGGACTGTCTTCCGAAATGTACCTGGATACATCTGAACCACTAAGCTTTTGACTAGCAGTCACGCTACCCAGGGTTCCCTTATAAAAGTCTAGGAAATAATAATTTCTTGGAGCACCTTGATTTTGGTGCAAGTAAAAGGTGTATCTGAATTTCTGATTTATTTAAAGGCAGGGTTGTTAGGACTTGTGGAATCGGTGTGGGTAGTGAGGAAAATAGAAAAACCAAGAATTATTTAAGCAAACAGAAGGATGATGATGTCATTTATTGAAATAGAGAAGAATAGAGATAAGCAGGTTTAGATGGGGGTGGAAACTCAATGATCTGTTTTGTTGTTGCTGTTGTTAGGTGCCTTCAAGTCGGTTCTGACTCATAGAGACCCTATGTACATCAGAACGAAGCATTGCTCAGTCCTGCGCCATCCTCACAATTATTGTTATGCTTGGGGCCATTTTTGCAGCCACTGTGTCAATCCAACTTACTGAGGGTCTTCTTTTTTGCTGACCCTCTACTTTATCAAGCATGATATCCTTCTCTAGGGACAGGTCTCTCTTGATAACGTGTCCAAAGTAAGTGAGATATTATAGATATTGTTGAATAATTTCCTCATTCTTGGATCATCTTTCTTTGGAATGGGGACAAATATGGATCTCTTCCAGTCAGTTGGCCAGGTAGTTGTTTTCCAAATTCCTTGGTGTAGATGAGGGAACAACTCCAGCATTATATCCACTTGTTGAAACTTCTCAATTGTTATTCTGCCAATTCCTGGAGCCTTGTTTTTCACTAATGCCTTCAGTGCAGCTTGGACTTCTTCCTTCAACACCATTGGTTCTTGATCATATGCTACCTCCTGAAATGGTTGAACATTGGCCAATTCTTTTTGTACAGTGACTCTGTGTATTCCTTCCATCTTCTTTTGATGCTTCCCGAGTTGTTTAATATTTTCTTAGGATCTGTTTTGGAGCTTATGAATTTTGAGATTCTTATTAGATAATCATGGAAACCCTGGTAGCGTAGTGGTTAAGTGCTATGGCTGCTAACCAAAAGGTCAGCAGTTTGAACCCGCCAGGTACTCCTTGGAAACTCTGTAGGACAGTCCTACTCTGCCCTATAGGGTCGCTATGAGTCAGAATTGACTCGACAGCAGCTGGTTTTGTTTGGTTTATTAGATAGTCAAGAAGAGATTTTAAGGAAATTTTTGAATATATGTTTTGGGAATTCAGGGAAAGTGTAAGTCTAGAAATACAAATGTGAGTGCCATCAGGTGGTGGGTAGAGTTCAAAACCATAAAACTTCAGTCAGGTAAGGAAACACTATAATTTGTGAAGAGCAAAGGGTCAAAGCTTACTTCCTGAGAGATCCTCAGTTACCAGTAGGCTAGACAAAAGAGGGAGTAGGCAAAGGCAGAAAGTAAAGAGAATATGTTGTCCCAAAAGCCGAATGAAGGAATACAATATTTAAGAAAAAGGTAGTTATCAACTATGTCAAGTGATGTTAAAACCTCAGATAAGATGGGGACAGATAGTTGATCACTAGGCTTGTAAATATAGAGCTGTTAGTGGCTTTAACAAAAACTGGGCAAGTTTAATGTGAGAATGAAATATTGAACAGAATGGGTTAAGGAGAGACTAGTTTTTTTTTTTTTTTTTGGGATATGAGGAATTTTAGACTCTGCAGAGAGATTACTCTGGGGAAGTTTCTCTGTGAAATGATGGCAGAAAAATGGTAGAGAAGAGTTGCAGAGTAATAATTTTAAGGTTTTTTTTCCTCACAGAGGTATGCTTTTCAGGCATATTTGAAAGGATTTTGTCTCTCTTCCATGTACTCCAATACATCCTAATCTTATTATTGCTTTAGTGTATGATACACACTAATGTAATTGGTTGTCTGCTTGACTCTATCACAAAACTGCTCTTTGAAAGTAGAAACTTTTTCTTTTTTTTTTCCATACTAGCCATACCCAATGTCTAGCGCAGGGCCCAGTACCTCGAAGGAAGAGCGTAGAATTTATGCCAACTCTACTTCTGAAGTTCTAGCTATACCTTTTCTTATGTTCTCTTTAACAAAGTTGGATAAAGCTAAAATCTAAGAAGCCACTGCTTTTCTACAATGAAAAAAAAAAAAAAAAACAATGAGAGCTTTGCAAATACAGCTGTATGTAGCTATCCGGTAATTTATTTTGACTCCTTAGTCTATTGTTTTGGTGAAGTGAGATTTTATAAATTCCTCTGTTTTTGATGAGGCAGAAATCCACACAAACCCACAGAAACACCACACACTCACACAAATGCACACATACTCAAAACTTCTGGGCTGAATATTGTCTTAAAAGTCCTCCCTTAGTGTAAAAATTTGAGCGATCTCTGAAAGTATTTCCAAAGGGATTTCTGTGGAGAAATAGTCCTCTGAAATGTAAACGAAACATTCATTCTAATAAAACAAAAGGAGAATTCAAATACGTTTGAGAAGGACTGTGTTTAACCACTTCCCTTCTTTTTTTGTGTAATATTAATAGCCTTTAATATAATTATTTGTAACGTGATTGTATAAGTTGAATATTATAAATAAAACAGTTGTTGACAGGTGCCTTCCAGTAAGTTCTGACTCATAGGACCCTACATACAACAGAACTGCACTCTGCCGAGTCCTGAGCCATCTTCAAAATCGTTGTTATGCTTGAGCCAATTGTTCCAGCCACTGTGTTAATCCACTTTGTTGAGGGTCTTCCTCTTTTTCGATGATATCCTTCTCCAGGGACTGATCCCTCCTAATAACGTGTCCAAAGTATGGGAGACAAAGTCTAGCCATCCTTGCTTCCAAGGAACTTTCTGGCTGTGCTTCTTCCAAGAGAGATTTGTTCATTCTTTTGGCAGTACATGGTATATTCAGTATTTGTCTCCAACACCACAATTCAAAAGTGCCAATTCTTCTTAATCTTCCTTATTAGTTGTGCAGCTTTCACATGCAAATGAGGCAATTGAAAATGCCATGGCTTGGGTCAGGCACACCTTAGTCTTCAAGGTGACACCTTTACTTTTTTTCACTTTGAAACGGCCTTTTGCAACAGAGTTGCCCAATGCAATGCGTCTTTTGATGTCTTAGCATCTGCTTCCATGGGTATTGATTGTGGATCCAAGTAAAACGAAATCCTTAACAGCTTCAATCTTTTCCCCATTTATCATGATGTTGCTTATTGGTCCAATTGTGAGGATTTTTGTTTGAGGTGTAATCCATACTGAAGGCTGTGGTCTTTGATGTTCATCAGTAAGTGTTTCAAGTCCTCTTCACTTTCAGGGAGCAAGGTTGTGTCATCTGCATAACAAAGGTTGTTAATAAGCTTTCCTTCAACCTGATGCCTTGTTCTTCATATAGCCCAGTTTCTCAGATTATTTGCTCAGCATACAGATTAAATAAGTATGGTGAAAGGGTACAGCCCTGACACACGCCTTTCTGACTTTAAACCAATCAGTATCCCCTTGTTCTGTTCTTATGACTGCCTCTATATCTATGTACAGGTTTCTTATGAGCACAATTAAGTGTTCTGGAATTCCCATTGTTTGCAATGTTATTCATAATTTGTTATGATTCATTCAGTCAGAAGCCTTTGCATAGTCAATAAAACACAGGTAAACTTATTTCTGATATTCTCTGCTTTCAGCCAGGATCCATGTGACATCAGCAATGATATCCCTTGTTCCATGTCCTCTTCTGAATCTGGCTTGAATCTCTGGCAGGTCCCTGTCAATGTATTGCTGCAACTGCTTTTGAATGACCTTCAGCAAAATTTTACTTGTGTGTGATATTATTCAATAATTTCCACATTCTGTTGGATCACTTTCCTTTGGAATAGGCATAAACATGGATCTCTTCCAGTCGGCTGGCCAGGCAGCTCTCTTCTAAATTTCTTGTTATATATGAGTGAGCCCATCCAAAGCTGCATCTGTGTGTTACAGCCTCTCAGTTGGTATTCAGTCAATTCCGAGAGCCTTGTTTTTTTCCAGTGTCTTCAGTGCAGCTTGGACTTCTTTCTTCAGTACCATCAGTTCTTGATGATATTCTACCTCCTGAAATGGTTGAACATCGATCAATTCTTTTTGATACAGTGACTCTATGTTTTCCTTCCATCTCCTTTTGATGTTTCCTGCATCGTTTAATATATTTCCTGTAGAATCCTTCAATATTGCAACTCAATGTTGAATTTTTTCTTCAGTTCTTTCAGCTTGAGAAATATCGACACCGTTCTTCCCTTTTGGTTTTCTATCTCCAGGTTTTTGCATGTTTCATTATAATACTTTACTTTGTCTTCTGGAGCTGCCCTTTGAATCTTCTGTTCTTTTACTTCATCATTTCTTCCTTTCACTTTAGCTACTCTGTGTTCAAGAACAAGTTTCAGAGTCTCTTCTGACATCCGTTCTGGTCTTTTTTTTCTTTTCTTTCTTTTTGATGACCTCTTGCTTTCTTCACATATGATGTCCTTGATGTCATTTCAAAACTCATCTGGTCTTTGGCCATTAATGTTCAACGTGTCAAATCTATTCTTGAGATGGTCTCTAAATTCAGGCAAGATATACTGAAGGTTGTACTCTGGCTGTCATGGATTTGTTCTAATTTTCTTCAAGTTCACCTTGAACTTGCACATGAACAATTGATGGTCTGTTCTGCAGTCAGTCCCTGACCTTGTTCTGGCTGATGATATTGAGCTTTTCCATTGTCTCTTTTCTGACGAGGTTCACATGTACAGTTGCTGTTTATGTTTTTGAAAAAAGATATTTGCAATGAAGAAGTGGTCGGTCTTCCAAAATTCTACCATGTGATCTCCAGCATAGTTTCTATCACAAAAGTCGTGTTTTCCAACTACTGATCCGTCTTTGTTTCCACCTTTCGCATTCAAATCACCAGTAATTATCAGTGCATTCTGATTGAATGTTCGATCAATTTCAGAATGCAGAAGTTGGTAAAAATCTTCAATTTCTTCATCTTTGGCCTTTGTTGTTTGTGCCCAAATTTGAGTAATAGTCTTATCAACTGGTCTTCCTTGTACACATATGGGTCTTATCCTATCACTGACAGTGTTATACTTCAGGATAGATCTAGAAATGTTCTTTTTGATGATGAATGCAATGCCATTTACCTTCAAGTTGTCATTCCCAGCATAGTAGACCATATGATTGTCTGATACAAAATGGCCAATACCAGTCCATTTCAGCTCACTATTGCATAGGATATCAATCTTCATATGCTCAATTTCATTTTTGACCATTTCCAAATTTCCTAGGTTCATACTTCGTACATTCCACTTTCTAATTTTTAATGAATGCTTGCAGCTGTTCCTTCTCATTTTGAGTCTTGCCACATCATTAAATGAAGGTCCTGAAAGCTTGACTCCATTCTTGTCATTTAGGTTGACTCTACTTTGAGGAGGCAGCTCTTCACTAGTTGTTTTTTGAGTGCCTTCCAACCTGAGGGTCTCATCTTCCAGCACTATATCAGACAATGTTCCACAGCTATTAGTAAGGTTTTCACTGGTTCATTCTTTTCAGAAGGTGACTATCAGGTCCTTCTTCCTAATCTGTCTGAGTCTGGAAGCTCAGCTGAAACCTGTCCGACATGGCCACCCTGCTTGTATTTGAGTACCAGTGGCATAGATTCCAGCATCACAACAGCATTCAAGCCCCCATAGTACAGCAAGCTGACAGATGTGTAAAGATAAATAAAATTAACCAAGTATATTTATTCTGAGAGATTTTTAAATATATATGGCCATTAATGTTCAGGATGTCTCCTTAGGGAAAATTTCCAATAAAGTTATAAACTGTTTCACATTTAAAAACTCCTATCTACACAAAGTAAAAAATTATATCCCTAAATGTATTGAAGTTTCACAGGTTATCTATGAAACGTACACTCACATGTGAACTGCAATTTCAACATATATATATACAACAGTTAATTTATATGAGAGGGAAGTCATGGTTCAGAGGTAGAATTCTTACCACTTATGTCAGGTTCAAGTCCCAGCCAGTGCACCTCAAAGGCAGCCACCCCCTTCTGTCAGTGAGATCTTGCATGTTGCTGTGGTGCTGAACAGGTTTCAGTGGAGTTACAGACTATGAAAGACTAGGAAGAAAGGCCTGATGATCTCCTTCTGAAAATCAGCCATTGAAAACCCTATGGATCGCAACTATCATAGCCTGTTATACATGAAGTCATCACGATTTTGGAGCTGACCTGACCCCAGCTAACAACAATAATATCATATAAACATTTCCTTAAATCATGAAAATCTGTTAATGTATACAAATGGACACTTTAATAGTGATTTCATTTTCGAGAGGAATAATAAAAACAGTTTGCTCAGTCTCAGTAAACTACTACATTAACACAGTTTAAATTAACTTATTTACTGTAATTCATTTTTATTTCCATTTGACTTTACATTGTAAATTTTGTTAATAGTTATTTAACAGAATGGCATCTGTTAAAACAAGCATCATTTTATTTTAGTTTTCCTGGAGATAGTGAAACTAAACAAGTTGGAATATTCTCTATTCTTCGACAATTTCAATGATGTTAGTATCAGAACCAGAGAGTTAAGACATATTTAATGGGTTTCAGTACTTGTTCCTTCTTTAATTGATGGAGGGATCTCATGAGACGGTGTTAGAGTAATTTTAAAACCATACAAAAAAAGAAAGAAAGAAAAACTGGCCTCTTTTGTGTTGTTTAGTCCAAGTTTCATTCATCTTTACTATGTAAGGGAGAAAATTAATAATTTCACCTAAACTTTTATTTTTAGGCGTAACTCTAGTGACACAGCAGGGGCAGAAATCACTCAGTATAATTTGTCAACTATAAAAATGTACCCATGTGACCTCTAAAACTTAAATTTACAGCAAGGATGAAACACTGAAAAATAAAATGCAGATGGACACATTGAGAAATCAGTAGGGAGTGGAGGACAGGTGGTGTTATTTATTTAAATTTGGGGAAACTTACAACTAGAAGGTAGTAATTCAGAAAAAGTGAAAAAAATATTATTCGAGGAAACAGGAAGAAAGCAGCAAACATTCAGATAGTTAATTTGTTATTGTTTATTTATAAAGATGTCAAGTAGGGTTGTTGGAATTTGTCAGTAATTCATTGTTTTTGTAGGATAAATTCCTGAATCTTGGTCATTTGGTCTTCAAAAGACCTGCTGATACTTTTTTTTTTTTTTTTTAATTTTCATCATTAAGAATCATTTTAAAGGCACATCTTACAAATTCTTGTTTTGTCAGATTAAATAAATAAACCTGTTGGCAACAAACGATCTTGAAGGGATTATATATATCACAATGCTGGACAAAGTCATATCATTTGAATATTTCTATAGTGAAATAGTCTTTCCCTCCAAAGAAAAAAAGTCATAGGATAATACCTAAATTCAGGTTTTTATTTTGAGATAATTATACACTCACATTCAGCTGTAAAAAATAATGCAAAGAGGTCACATGTACTCTCCATTCAGATTTGCAGAAGGATAACATCTTGTAAACTACAGTAGGATATCACAACCAGTATACTGACTTTGCTACAGTCAAGATTCCCCAAGTGTCTGTTAGTTTGTCGTACTGTGGGGGCCTGCATATTGCTGTGATGCTGGAAGATATGCCACTGATATTCAGATACCAGCAAGGTCACCCATGGAGGGCAGGTTCTACCAATTGAGATTTTTCAACAATCAGATGCAGTGCTGGAAATGTTCACTTATCTATCCAAGAAATTTGGAAGAGAGCTACCAGGTCAACCGACTGGAAGAGATCCATATTTATGCCCATTCCCAAGAAAGGTGAACCAACCAAATGCAGAAGTTATCAAACAATATCATTAATATCACACACAAGCAAAATTTTTCTGAAGATCATTCAAAACAATCTGCAGCAGTATATTGACAGTGAACTGCCAGAAATTCAGGCTGGATTCAGAAGCGGACTTGGAACCAGGGATATCTTTGCTGATGTCAGATGGATCCTGGCTGAAAACAGAGAATACCAGAGGATGTTCACCTGTGTTTTATTGACTATGCAAAGGCATTCAACTGTGTGGGTTATAACAAATTATAGATAACATTTGCCAAGAACTGGAATTCCAGAACACTTAACTGTGCCCATGAGGAACCTTTACATAGATCAAGAGGCAGTTGTTCAGACAGAACAAGGGGATACTGATTGGTTTAAAGTCAAGAAAGGTGTGTGTCAGGGTTGTGTCCTTTCACCATACCTATTCGATCTGTATGCTGAGCAAATAATCTGAGAAGCTGGACTATATGAAGAAGAATGGGGCATCAGGATTGGAGGACAACTCATTAACACCCTGTGTTATGCAGATGATACAACCTTGCTTAGTGCAAGTGAAGAGAACTTTAAGCACTTGTTGATGAAGATCAAAAGACCACAGCCTTCAGTATGGACTACACCTCAACATAAAGAAAACAAAAATCCTCACAACTGGACAAATAAACTACATCATGATGAACAGAGAAAGACTGAAGTTGTCAAGGATTTCATTTTAGTTGGATCCACAATCAACTGCCATGGAAGCAGCCATCAAGAATCAAAAGATGCATTGCACTAGGCAAATCGGCTGCAAAGGATCTCTTTAAAGTGCTGAAAAGCACAGACATCACCTTGAAGACTAAAGTGCGCCTAACCCAAGCCATGGTATTTTCAATCTCATCATATGCATGTGAAAGCGGACAATGAATTAGAAGAGTGAAGAAGAGTTGATGCTTTTGAATTGTGTTGGCAAAGAATATTGAATACACCATGGACTGTCCAAACAAATCTGTCTTGGAAGAAGTACAATCAGAATGCCCCTTAGAAGCAAGGATGAAGAGACTGTATCTTATATGTTGTCAGGATGGATTAGTCCCTGGAGAAGGACACTGTGCTTAGTAAAGTACAGCGTCAACAGAAAAGAGGAAGACCCGCAATGAGATGGGTTGACACGGCAGCTGCAACAATGGGCTGAAGCGTAACAAAGACTGTAAGGATGGCGCGGGACCAGGCAGTGTTTTGTTCTATGGTACATAGGGTCACTAGGAGTGGGAACTAACTTGACAGCACCTAACAACAACAACACAGTCAAGATACAGAGCTTTTCCATCATCACAAAGATCCCTTCTTTTACCCTTTTACAGCAATACTCACCTCCCTCTTTTCTCCTCAGTTCTCTAACTGCTGGCAACCACTACTCTGTTCTCTATTTTGTCATTTCAAGAATGTTATATAAACAAAATTATACAGTATGCAATCTTTTGGAATTGACTTTTTAAAATCAGCATAATTCCCTGAAGATTCCCTGTTGCATGTACCAATAGATCATTCCTTTTTATTACTGAATAATACTCCATGGTAGGGATATACCACAGTTTGTGTAGACATTCACCCATCAAATGATATCTGGATTGTTTCGAAGTTTTTGCTACGTGAGAGTCCTAAATTTTTGGGTGCTTGATGGTGAGGACTGCTAGTCCTGATTTGGGATTAATTTACTGCTTTTTTTTTAATTTGTAAACTTTAAACAAAACTTAATCTGGTATCTAAAGAAATGTTGCTTTGTAACCAAGCTATATAAACCACTCCTGGGAACCACACTGTACAAGAAATGTTAGCAGAAAAAAAATGTCCTGGGATTGCTTTGTAACCCCTACCCTCAGTATAACTCCCCGTAGTCACCAAGTGGTAACTAATCAACAAAGCACACAGATAACTGAATAGTAACTAATAAACGAAGACTCTTCAAACCAATCATGTAAACCCACATATGTTGTGTTCATCAATCACTGTAAAGCCCCCACTTGTGTTAACCTGCCTTTGACTGTTACAATTCATTAGTAAGCAATCAAAATATTTTGTTGTTACTTCCTGGTTTAACAATATAAATATTGCCTGGGTGCCTGTAACTCCTCAGATTGCATAGCTCGTTTTGTGGACTTTGCATATTCCCAGCTTAAACTGTGTCTTGCCTTCAACAAAACTCTTTGCTTTCATTCGACAGAGTATGTGGTGTTACTCTTTGACAGCTTTTGTGAATAAAAGTGCTATAATCGTTCATGTATAGATTTTTCTGTGAATACAAGTTTTCATTTCTCTGGGATAAATGCCCAAAGGTACAATTGCTGGGTATATGGTAGTTGCATGTTTAGTTTTATAAGAAATGAACTATTTTCCAAAGTAGCTCTACATTTTAAATCCCCACTAGCACTGTATAGTGAGTGATTCAGGTTCAGTGCAGCCTTTCCAGCATTTAGTCCTGTCACTATTTTTTATTTTAGGTGTGTAGTGATATCTCATTGTGTTTTTAGTTTGCATATCCATGATGGACATGATGCTAAACATTTCTCATATGCTTATTCATAATCTGTACATTCTCTTTAGTGAGGATGTTCATATCTTTTGCCTATTTTCTTACTGGATTCTTTATTGTTTTATGGTTGAGTTTTTATAGTTCCTTATATATTCAGGAGTCCTGGAGGCACAGTGGTTAAGAGTTTGGATGCTCACCAAAAGGTCTGCAGTTCAAATCCACCAGTTGTTCCTTGGAAACCCTACAGGGCAGTTCTACTCTATCCTACAGGGTGGCTATGAGATAGAAGCAACTCGAAGGCAATAAGTTTGGTCTGAAATTTTAGTTCTTTTTTAGATTTGTTGCTTGCAATGTCCACCCCCTCCCCCAGCTTCATTTTATAACCTCATCACATGGGCTTTTTCAGAGCAAAGGTTTTTAATTTTGATGAAGTCACTTTTATAATAATTTCTTTTTATGGATCATGCTTTTGGTTTGAAGCCTAAGAAATTTTTCCTGGTCCTAGACTCTGAAAATTTTCCTCTATGCATTTTTATAAAATTTTATTGTTTTAAGTTTTACATATAAGTCCATGATTTGCTTTGAGTTATGTAAAGAACATGGCTTAATACTCATCAAGTTACCTCTAAGTTCTGTTTTGGTGGATTTCTTTTGGTGGAAATTCAGAAATTCATTTCATTTCTTCTCTCCTTGGCTCTAAATATTTCCAAGAGACTCTTTTTGTTTTATACCCTCTTTGCCTTGCACACTGGCCCTGTTTTCACCCTGCACAAATAAGGTCTTCAAAGTTCTCTTTGCCCCAGATGCCATCTTGGTTAAGTACCTTAGGAGAAGGTTTCAAATCTTTCAGATTCTTCAGTATAGCCTAGTAATATGACCAAACAACCAGTCTTTTGTGAATACTGACCTCCAAATAATATCAGTTTGATTATAGAAAAGAGTCTTGATCCCTACTCATTACATTTCTAAGTTTATAATGGAGTGGCAGAGGGAAGAAGGGTGAAGAAGGGCATATAAAGGGGCTTGAAGTGAGAGATGGAGAATGTAACATTAAAGAGAATAAAATAAAAGACAGAAATTGGAGGGAAACACCAGAAATTAAAGAAGTAAGACTGAAATCTGGCAGGGCAGGGATGAATATTTTTTCAGTGCCTGAGACACAGTGGATCGTTAATGAGTATTTGTTACATAAGGGGATAAGAATTAAAATTAGGTGAGCATAGTGTTAAAGAAAAGACAGGCATATAAGTACTTGTGAAGTAAGAAAGATGTTTCAAAGACATCTTTGAGGAGTTGAGTTTTGGGCTTATATTTGGTACTACTGGTACTACTGGTACTACTGGACAGGAAGAAAAGACATATAGATCCTCACTACTTAAACTGTACTCTGTAGACAATCAGCAGCAGCATATAAGCTTGTTAGACAGGTAGGATCTCAGCCCTTCCTCAATCTCTCCCCTCAAAATGTACTGATTCAGAACCTGCATTAATAAGAAATTGAGGCAATCCTCATGCAGGTTAAATTTAAGAAACACTGATATATGATCTCTGTAAGGGAAGATACCAAATTTAAAAATTCCTTGCCAACGCTGAAACATTTATTGTAAATTACTCAGGATGTATTCAATAGTCTGGATGCCCATATGTTAACACAAATTAAAAAAATAAAAATAAACATTGGTGGGATGAAAGTAGGCTAGTGATAAAGGAACAGCAGAGAAATTAAAGTAGGGATGTGATGATTCCTCTGTTTGCCCAGCACACAGGGCACACCTGACCCAAATTTCCATGCCCAGCTATCTGCTCCACTGCTTGTAACATAAATTGCAAAGTCCCCCTCCTTTACCTAATCAAAACCTATCTGTGTATCTGAGCCCTAATGCTTTGGCAGCAGAAAGCCCCATTCTAGCCTTCCCGTTAGGATTTAGTAGAGGAGGGTGTGCTAGACACTGCTTTCTTGTTGTTCCCTTGATCATTCCTAATTGAAAGTGAAATTTTGCATATATTGAGAGTTACTTCAGATGGAAATGGGAGAAGTATTCTAGACAGCAGGGGATCTGGAGCCCAAGCTGCTCTGGGTAATTTCTTTCCCATGATCATGCACAACGAGTCCATGCCACAGCTTTCTGTCACCTTGTATGCTGTTATCTGTTAAATGGGGCCCTTCACAGGCCAGATTCATTTTGTCACAGATGATTTGAAATTTCTCAGCTGATATGTAGAAGTTATATAATTTTTGACACAAGGAATAATGCAGTAATATCCTCTGAATCAGATGTCATACTGAACGTCATAGGATGCCAACGCTTCCATAGGTTGTAACATTTGTCATGGAAAAGAGGTGATTGTGTGTTAAAGAAAGTACCACTTTGAGATAAGTGAAGTTTTCTAAATCATGTAACTTTTTCACTTTCTGTGGTATGCCAGTGTCAAACTCATAGTATCTGTTAAGGGGTCTGTGGTCCTGGTAGTAGAATAATGTAGTCAATCAAGGTGGTCAAGCAGTTGGCCCCAGAAGTCTTGTCCTCAGGTGTGATGGTTAATGCTGTATGTCATTTTGGCTAGGCTATGATTCTCAGTGGTTTGGCAGGCATGATGTAATCACCTTTCATTTTGTGATCTCATGTGAGTAGCCAGCCTGTTCAAAGGGAGTTTCCTTGGGGTATGGCCTGCGTCCAGTATATAAGTGGATGTTCTGGCAAAGATCTCTCTCTGTCAATCCTGAACTCTTCTAGTCACTTAAACCTCTGTTTCTTTGGACATAATCCTGCAGAAGACTTCAGCCTGACACCTGACCCATGGATTTGGGACTTGCCAGCCCCCAGAATTGCATGAGCCATTTTCTTGATGTAAATCTCTCTATATATCTATATACATCTATATATGCTCCACTGTTTTTGTTCCTCTAGAGAACCCAGACTAAGGCATCTGACCAGTGAGATGGGGCCACTATTACGACTTCCACACCATCAGAAAGTAAATATTGCAAAGTCTTATTGAAGTAGCATGTTTATCTCAATAACTTTCAAATCTCTTAATATGTCTGCTCTGAATATATGATTTTATTTATTTACTTGTTTTTGGTTGCATTATGGTAGACTCTGGACAAATTGGACTGTGGTGGCAAGGGCAATACCTGTAAGCTCCTATCACAAATCATTATAAAATTCCTTCAAGTTCAACATATTAACATGTAAACTATGTAAACAAACAAACAAACAAAAAAGCAAAAATATATTCAAACTAATGCAATGTCCTTTAAAAAAAGTTTGGTGTAATTGTGTACTTAATTCTGCCAGTAATTCACAGAACACAAAAATCACACTTTTTCAGATTCCTTTCCACAATCTGGATTTGGGGTTTGCAGAGATAGCAACAGATGAAAAACTAAAAGCAAGTTTGTTGCTTAGAAACAATTTTTCTAATTTTAATGTGTCAAGTTGCAGACATTCTATTCCAAAAAGTCATTCATCTCTATGAGAAGATAAATAAAAATGTTTTATAACACTATTATACTTAAAACCAAATAACATTTCCTAAAAGAAACTATGTACATATATGCAATATCTATTTTGGATAAAAAATGTTTTGGTGAAAATGTTTTGAAAATATTCACATAATATATGTACCACATTAAATTTATATAGAAAATTAAATTATTCTCAAGGACATTTTATGTTCAAATTACATGCGGAAACTGCACTTGAAAGGTAAATATGTCAATCTAATTGCTTCTCTCTTAAATCAAGGGCAAGGCCGTTCTCTTTGAAAGGGCTCTTTTTTTATCCTCTCTCCTTATTAATGCTACTGCAGGCACATTACACAAATGCAGGCTGACGTGCCTGCACATTACTACCTGGAGTTACAGACACCGTTAAGACTGGGGAAGGGTTACACTTGGTACAAAGAACATATCTTTTTGAATGTATTGCTTTTCTATTTTATATTGAGCAATTCATAAGATATGAAAAGGCCAAAAGCCACTCCGTATGGTGTCACTATCCATACCCCTATGAGAAAGAACTCTTCATTGGAAGAGCCAGAGAAGTTTCCACTAAGTAATCATGCATTATTTACTTGCTTAGACTTAATTTGACTGTAGTTCAAATACGCTTCTGAAGGCTCTCCTCAGGTATGGAAAAAATACTTCATATAAATGATCTGACATTAATCAATATAGCATACTAAAAATTTGTTTGAGCAGGTTCACAGCATTCTTCATTTGAAGAGGCCACTAAAAAGTCAAAGTGGAAATAAAAATGGAAAAGACTGGTGGCAATGAAGTTGAGTCTACTAAACATCCAGGTCAGTAACTATTTTAACAGGGTTTAAGCAACAAATTTCAATCATGCAATACCTCTGTGTCGTCAGTCTACAAAGACGGAGGGTTTAAAAATGTTAAATGTGAAAAACGAGTACCTTTAAATAAGGAAAACATTTCGAGGCAAGGGTTTGTTTTATAAATACATATTTTATATGAACATTCTAATGTGAATATTACTCTGTATATAAGATGTCCTGTAATGTAGTTAAAGAGGCTTGTATTAAAGAAAAAATGATGTCATCCTAGCTATATAGGAAACAAATATGCATATATTTATAAAATGTCAACCTTATCAACAAAAGCAAAGAATAGGTTTGTGTCCGAGATGTAACCAGATTTTTTTTTTTAACAAAATAGTAAAAAAGACACAACTGGGTTTTATATTCGCAAGAAAAAAAGGTATTCGGCCAGGAAAACATGACAAAGTTCAAATTCCAGAGAAGTGAGAAATATCAAAATTTTATAAATCTCCTGAGGAGTAATTTAATTGCTGCACCAATTTTAGAAAAATAGACTCAAGGAATGAACAATGTAGCTATATATATCCCACAATATGTCAACTCATTTATTTATCTATTTTTCTTATTTTGTTTCCAACTGGAGATTTCTTCAACTGAAGCTCTCAGCCTCCTGTTCCAAAACCTGCAGAGACTGGGTTGGACACCCTGTATGCTTGACCCTTGGGTGCTGTGATCACAGGGTTGCTAAAGTTAAAATGCAGGTGGACTGAAGCTGCCAAAGCTTGCACTCGGGTTCCAGGGGGCTTATTTATTGTTCCAAATCTAGATGTGGAGGTTTGGTGGTGCTATTTCTAAAACTAAAGCTAATTACAAAACTTTCCAAGTTTGAAAAACCTAAGCCACTATATTGCAAGGCAGTGCTAATACCTAAATTGAATGTGTACTAAATTAAGCCCCAGAGATGGCCGTGGTCCTGTTGCTGACTATTTTTGCTAAGTGAGTATTGTGTCTATGCCAATGGCTACTTCATTTGGCATGTTGTTGAAAGTGTGAATATGGTAACAACTCTCAGTGTTTTCTTCAAACAAATCTATAGCAGGACCCAAGAACATTTTTCTATGGTGAAGATATTGTTCTTTGAGCACCTTTACATTTTCAATAGTAGACCGAAGTTGTGCAGCCAAACCCAGAAAAGTTTGATAAATTTTCTGCATAGCCATTGATGAACACCAGGTTAAATGTGAATTATTTTTCCAGGGGCAAGACGGTTTTCTAGTTTTTCAATCTACTGTCTGTAGCGCGGAAGCTGTACCTGAAACGGCTGAGCCATAATTCTGAAGTTGTATGCAGGAGCTCTATCTTCATACTGAAATCCAGATGGTGGTTCTGCACTCAGAAAGCCAGGTCTCTTCTTTTTAATTCCTGAGCAATTTCTAGTTTCAGTCTGAGAATAATGCTGGTATTTTCCTCTTCTCCACTGGCAACCAATGGCAGAAGTTGCTTGAAAGTCTTAATATTTTCTTATACTTTAAATATTGCTTGTGAAGATGTTCTGCTAATTTACAGATTTCTGGCAGATGACATGAGGGTTTTCAATATTTTGACAGATGACATGAGGTAGCTTTTCTTCCTTGAGTGCTTTACTATCCTCTGGTAGTGTTTTGGTTTTATCACTCCTTTTTTCTTATGAATGATAAAATTTATACCAGTAAGGTCTTCGTGGAAACTCTGGTGACATAGTGGGTAAGAGCTATGCCTGCTATCCAAAAGGTCATTGGTTCAAATCCACCAGGCCCTCCTTGGAAACTCTATGGGACAGTTCTACTTTGTCCTATAAGGTCACTATGAGTCGGAATCAACTCGATGGCAATTTTTTTTTTTTCTTTCGGTAAGATCTTCTTTGGCCACCCGTTGCCATGTAGTCAATTCTGACTCACAGTGACCCTATAGGACAGAGTAGAAGTGCTCCATAGAATTTCCAAGGAGCGGCTGCTGGATTCGTACCGCCGAACTTTTGGTTAGCAGCCGTAGCTCTTAACAGGGCTCCGACACTGCAGTACTTCCCAGTCATGCTAAAGCATTCTAAGTCTTGATTTGGTTGTGTTTGTATTTTGGAAAAGTGAGCCTCTCAAAACTAAGTCTCCCGCACGAGGCAGAGCTGTTAATGCAGTTGTAATTGTGGTGGTTGTTCTACCCAAATTGTTTAGAGTAAATCCCACGGAAATGTCTGGAGTTGATGTCAGAGCAGGTAAAACAGCTGAAGTAGAAGTAACAGGTAAAGGGTTCAGCAGAACTGGCAGGTGTGCTAAACCCTAAATCGGAACTTGTTAAAGCTGCAGAAGTGCAGATATAGAGATCCAAAACTGAGTCCCTCCGAAGAGTCACACCTAAGAAAGCCTGGCATTTAGGAGTCTGATCTACCCATATTTGCACCTTTGGAGAAGAGCCATGGTACCTGGTGCCTCTATTCTGGTTGTGCCTGTCTCATTGACTAATGTCAAGGTCCTGAAGGAGATGCTCACGGACTTGGTTAGATGCTGGGGCTGGTGGTTTCAAACAGATGAAAGAGATCTGAGATGTTCACTTATTTCAAAAATCAAAGCATCACCGTTTTCCAAACTCAATCTGGCAGGAGCTTCCGGCCCCAGAATGAGTCTGGGCAGCTGTGCCTACAAAACCTCATCCTATAGCGCGGCCTGACTTGGCTTTGTGTCATACGTTAGTAGCCAAAATTTAACACAGGTGTCATCTACCTTTACTATCCCTGTCTTTAAGATAAGTTAACGTTAGATAGTAGTCACACCATTATTGTTGTTGTGTCTGTATATAGTTTTCTTTTGTTAGCTCACAGTATATTTTTTATCTTGATAAATATTTTCTTGAGGTTGAGTAATTTTTTTTTTGTTTCTCCCATATGTCTCATTTAAGTTCAGAAAACATTTTCTTTGATGTTTCAATCTTTACAGAGCTGTGAAAACAGATGGAAAGTTTACCTCTTAGTCATTGTTCACTTTAAATGTCAAAGCTATGTCTTGCCTGTCTTTCTATTCCTCCCCCTATCCTTTGTTTTATATTAACAAGTGCCCTTCACACTTGCTAATGTAGTTAACTGTACAAGTATCATTCGCCATTGTTTACACAATTACATACATTGCAGATAATTAGAGCAGATCTAACTTTATTCATCTATAAAACATCAATATACTACTATTTTTCAATAAGCAATTCATATTTCACTGATATATTGATATCCACAACAAGCATTTTAAGGCTCTCTGGTTCCTATTTTCCAAACAAGGGCTTCGCAGAGCATACTTCAGCGAAGTTTGTGTGCATACCAAAAGCTTCACATATTCACTGGAAGAAGCACGAGGTGGACACTGTATGCATTTGGAAACTTGAAGCTTTAGGTTTAGTCGTCACATATTATTAGTTGTCGGCCCCGGGACAAGACCTTTTTTTCTTTCTGAGTCTCCTTTTTTTCATCTGTAATGTAAATAATGACTATAATAATTATCAGGGAGCATTTTTCAAAACATAAATTTCGATAATATTTGTAAAAACAAAACATAGTAGTTGCCTTTGAGTCAATTCCGAGTCGTGGCAACCTGTGTGTTTTAGAGTGGAACTGTGCACAAGGCTTTCAACGGCTGTGATCTTTCTGAAGTGGGTTGCAAGGCCTTCCTTCTGATGCACCTGTGGGTGGATTTGAACGTCTAATTTTTTTGTCAGTAGCTAAGCACTTGTTGCACCACAAAGGGTCTCCAATATTTCTAAAGCACCTAGGAAAAAGCTTTAGTTCCATGTATGTGTGATCTCTCAGTTTCTACCTTTAATGTAGCTAAATCCTCCCTAAATCACACCACTGGTATTCTTTGTTGTGAAAATACAAGATTATATACTGCACTACAAACAGAGTGGTGTTTTTTTTTTTTTTTAATCTTCAAATTTTTACAATGGGAAGTGTTTCACTCTTGGTTGTTTTTCCTTTCTCAATAGTTTTGCAAATAGTTTTTATTACGCTTTGACCTTCTATTTCAATTTTTCTTAGATATATTACACTTCTTTTTAATAGAGAACATTAAATACAAAGAGTTCACCTGAAGCACTGTTATATAATTTACAATATATTCTATCCATACAGGATGGATTGCACTCTAAAAATTTAAGTAAACACTAATTATATTAAAAAAAGTGTATATCTAATGAAAGTGACTTCAGTTACCAAAATAACAACAATAACTCTAAATGGCTTGAAGAAGAGTAAAATTCAATTCAGTAACATGTATTGAGCATTGTCTTAGGCTGGGTTCTCTAGAGAAGCAAAACCAGTAAAAAGTATAAATATTTATATAAAGAGATTTATATCAAGAAAATGGCTCACACTATTCGAGAGGCTGGAACCTCCCAAATCTGTAGGTCAGGCTGGAGGCTCCTCCTGATTCACGTAGCCACAGGGGCTGGCAAACCAAGATTGGCTGATCAGAGAGCAGGGCTGTTGCTTACAGGCTGAGAAGACTTTCGAATCCCAGGATCAGGCAGACAAGATCAAAGGTAAGCTGCTAGTTCAAGTCCTAAGAACCAGAGGTCAAACGAACAGGAGCCTGCTGCAGGATCCAGATGTAGCAAAAGCCCCCACTAAGCCTTGCCAGAATGTCCACTTATATCCAATGCAGGCCACATGACCAAGGAAATTCCTTTTCAACTGAGCGGCTACTCACAGCAGATCCCATCTTGGAGGTGACCACATTATATCAAATCTCATCATGGAAGTGATCACCTCTTCATTTGATTACCAAACTACATCATAACTGCCAAACCACTGAGAATCATGGCCCAGGCAAGTTGACACACAACCTTAATGATCACAAAAAACAAACAAAAAAAACCCCATTTCCATCAAGTCGATTCCGACTCCTAGCGACCCTGTAGGACAGAGTGGAACTGCCCCACAGGGTTTCCAAGGAGTGCCTGATGTATTTGAACTGCCGACCTCTCAGTTAGCAGCCATAGCTCTTAACCACTACGCCACCAGGGTTTAGTGTTACATCAATGAACAAAACAAAATCTCCCTATTCTTGTGAAAATTACATTACAGACGTGGTAGAGGAATAGAAAATCAACAAATAAACAATGTCTTAGGTAGTTGACAAGGGCTTTGAAAAAAATAAAGTTGGACAACAAGAAAAAAATTACGTGGTGTGAGTGGAGAGAGGGTGTTGTTTTCTGTAAGAGAGCTAAATCCTCTCTTCGGATTAACAGAATAAATGATGTGTTTTTTTTTTTTTTTTTTTTTTTAGGAACAAGACACAGACATATTTTGTGAAATTTGTGTTTCTGGAGGAGGAAACAGCAAGCGCAAATGCTGTTTTGTGTGTTTGAGAAAATGCCTATACATATGTGTTTGTGTGTGTGTGTGTATAGTCTGTAGTCTGGAAGTAGGAAACAAGGGACAGAATAGTAACAGATGATATTGCAAAAATAACATGGCTCCATAGCAATAGCAGGGCCTGTTAGGCTACTAGCATGCATTAAATTGTGTACTCCCTATACTTGTGGAAGTAATCCTGTTTGGAAATAGGTTATTCTTTGTTATGTTAATTAGATCATCCCCATAGTAGGGTGTAGGGTAATGCTATTCAGCTATATGCACCCCCTCCCTAATGTAATCAGCTTTGCTCTTCCCCTAAACATGCTGGGGATGGATTTGGGATGGACTCAGGCTAAGGCACAAGGCCGGGAGTGGCATGACTGGGCCAACGGCCAAGGCCGAGGAATGCCTTAGCAACAGGAAGGGAAATATCTGGGCCTGCATGTGAAGTCCCTGGGAACACTGACTGCCCAAGAACGTTGGAGAAAACCAGTGAGCCTTGGTCCCAGCTGGAACGGTTATAAACTTGTGTCCCTTGCTACGGGGTTGTGGAAAATACTCCAGCCAGCAGCCACTGGAGAGCAGCTGCTTACCCGTGTCAGTAAATTTCCCTGAATATATGAATCTGGAAAGGACTACGTGGCAGTTCTTTGGATTATCTGCCAGGATGCACAGTGAGGGTCTTTCCTTGCTGGGGCTGTCCCCCGACATAGGCTGACTCTAAATCTAATGAATTCTGATTTATAAAAAGAGCAGATTAGACACAGAGGCGTGCCCACAGGGGAGCACAGACGCTAAGTGAGGACCATAAGGGAACCAAGGACCTCTGGGGCTACTTACAAGAAAGTTCTCGACACGCCAAGACCTGATTTGGACTTTTAGCCGTCAGAACTGAGAGAAAATAAATTTATGTTTTTTAAATCCGTACAGTTAATGGTGTTCTGTTACAGCAGCACTAGGCAACTCAGACCGCCTTTGTCTGGGCTTTGTATTCTATTCTATATGATATAGGGAGCTATTGGGAGTATGGAGCCGAGCAATAGTTAGATCTGATTTTTGTGTTTGAAAGATCACTTACTCATGTTTGGTTAATTCGCCCTGAAGGAGCAAGTCTGGAGAAAGAGAGACCTGTTAGAAGCTTATTACATTAATTTAGTGATAGGTGATGTCATCTGGATTAGGGAGACAGGGTGGAGATGTGAGAAGTAGTGGGATCTAAATATATTTTGAAGGTACAGTGAAAATGGTCCCCTAATATAATGTAGGTGGGATGTGACAGGATGAAAAAAACCTTTCTGAGCACCTGGGAGAAAGCATATAATAGGGATTTATTGGCTCAATTAACATAACAATCCAGAACAGCCTTGCTCCAAGCTTTGCTTGATCAGTTTTCTGGCTCTGTTTCTTTGTGATCCTCTTGGTGCCATCACAGACTGTTGGCAGGCTTATCCTTCATGACGGTTACATGACTGCAGAAATTCCAAATGTCCCATCTGTACATTATACAATTCATAAGGGAGAGCTTTTCTTCCAACTATCATGAAATTAAAATCATAAATCTCCCTCTCTTAGGTCCAATTGGGTCATATGTCTACTTCTGAACCAATCACAAGGGGCAGAGGAATGCCACAGGCTGACAGGTTTTCAGAGAGCCCTAACTATATTCTAACAGCTGTGCCAACACTCTTAAGTTTTGGAAAAAAAAACAAAACAAAACAAAAACTTTTTGTTGTTGTTATTGCATCAACCACTTGTTAAAAAAAAAGTCTAAGTTCCCTTTTAATCTGCTAATCTACTTGACAACTTGATTTTCATAGCAGTCCAGAGATCTGAAACCATTTTGTCCATTCAAATTTTTTCTTATTATTTCCTGTTATTTGGTTAGACTTCTGTTATAGTTGTCCAATGAATATGACATATTCATCCCCACACCAATGCCTGTGTTAGTGTTTTCCTTTCATTTGCAGCATCATTTTCTCTTTAGTTTGAACTGTCTAGAGTATAATCATCCTTTGTGGCAAGCACAAGCCCTGCCTCCTTGGATACTTCATCACTCCTCGTTTTTTACATCTTTCTACCATTACCATTGCATATAGCTTCTATGTTGTTCTTATACTTGGTTATACTCTGCATACTTAGTTCTGTTAATTCATTAATTACGTTGTATGCCTTCCTCAGATTTTGACCGCTTCACTGAAGTAAGGGACTATGACAAAATACTACTTTTTAATGCATAAGAAATTCTTTCTGAAAAAATGCTGGTCTTTGAATAAGTAGTTGATAATTGATAGGATAACAACATTCAGCTCTTCTATTAACAACTACTTTAAAGTATTTGGAAAATATTGATTTTAATTAATTGGCACATTACTAAAAAATTTCTCTGATTACTTCTAAAGATGTTTTGCTACTACCAAGCTGGAAAGGGTATATGGATAATCTCTAAACCACAAAAGAATATTATGAACTAAATACTTAAGTATCTTAATTACACTTTTGTAATTTAGTTTATTTATTGCCAGAGAAAGAGAGGGAAAAAAGGAAGAAAGAGAATGAGAAAAGAGAAAGCAGAGAGAAGAGAGCTTTGGAAGCTACTATTTTAAAGCACCTAATATTCAAAGATGGGTAAGTAACTGTTAAAACAATATTTTCCTGGTGATGAGGTTTTAGATATAATACCCAAGTACAATCCAGAAAAAAAAAAATTGATTCCTTGAACTTTAATAAAATTAAAGTTCCTACTCTGAAAAGACACAGTTAGATTGAAAAGACAAACCACAGACTGGGAGAAAATATTTGAAAAGCATATATCTGTTAAAGGACTTGTATCCAAGTATACAAAAGACTCTTAAAACTCCACAATAAGAAAAAATAAAAATAGGCAAAGATCTGAACAGACACCTCACCAAGAAATGCATACAGATGGCAAATAAACATCTGAAAAGATGTTCAACATCATTTGTCATCAGATAATTGCAAATTAAAACAACAATGAAGTATCATCCCATATATATTAAAAAATATATATTAGAAGGGATAAAATACACACACACACACACACACAAACCCTGATAATACCAATTGTGGGCAAGAATGTAAAGTCACAGGAACTCTCCCGCATTGCTGATGGTAATGCAAAATATACGGCCACTTTGGAAGACAGGTAGTTTCTTCCAAAGCTAAACACAGTTTTATTACAGGATCCATCAATGCTGTTCCAAGGTGTTTACGTAAAGAAAGTATTTTAATCCAAAAGCTTGCATGTTTTATTTGTAATTGCTGAAAATTTGAAGCAATGAAGATGTCCTCCAATAGATGGATGGATAAACAAACTCTGGCACACCCTTATAATGAAATATTATTCAGCAATAAAAAGAAAAAACGGGCTATTTAAGCCTTGGAAAGAAATGGGCAAATCTTAAAAGCATATTGCTAAGTGAAAGAAGGAGACCTGGTGGTACCGTGGTTAAAGCACTTGGCTGCTAAACAAAAAGTGGGTGGTTTGAACCCACCAGCCACTCCATGGGAGAAAGATGTGGCAGTCTGCTTCTGTAAAGATTTACAGCCTTGCAAACCTGTAGGGTCACTATAAGTTAGAATCAGTTCAAAAGCAGCCAGCCTGTTTTTTGGGTTTTTAAATGAAAAACAGAACAAAACAAAACAAACTCACTGCCATCTAGTTGATTTCGACTCATAGCTACCCCATATGGCTTCCAACACTCTAAATCTCTTTGAAAGCAGGCTTCTTTCTCCCTAATAGCAGCTGGTGGTGTCCAACTACTGATCTTTTGGATAGCAGTCAATGGCTTTAACCCTGGCCACCAGAGCTCCTTAAGTTAAAGAAGCCAGTCTAACAAACTTGTATACTGTATGAGCTAAGTACATGACATTCAGGTAAAGGCAAAACTATAGGAATGGTAAAAAGATCAGTAGTTGCCAAGAGTTTAGAAGGAGTAGAAAGTTGAATAAATGAAGCACAGAAGATTTTTTTTCGTGCAGTGTAATTATTCTGTATGATACAATAATGGTGAATATGTGATACTATAAATTTTTTAAAACTCATAGAACTTTAAGGTATAATATTAAACACACACATATGCACACTCAGGAGTTTGGTTATCCCAAGATATAAAACAGAATGTGATAATCTTACATATAAGACAACTTCAAGAGTGTTGCTGACCTACATAACTTAAAAAATGAGTGAAGTTTATGACACAGAAGTCAAAAGGAAATATACTTAACCACTATAGTTGATAAGCTTCTTTCCTGTGTTTTTACAGGTTAACAATTCTGAAATCACTATACATGTGTAATGAAATTGAACAATAATAAATGGATGAAGGATGATGTGATTCAGGGTTCTCATTGTTAGGGATTTTGCAGATAAGCGAGGGAAGGAGATTAGAATGATCCATTTGGTAATGGACTAGACTTGTACATGTCAGTATAAACTTACACTTTAGTTTAGTATAGTCACAGATGGTTACAAGTAGAAATATTGTAGATATATGTATGTACAGGCATTAATATAAATCAGTTGCCATCAAGTCTATTCTGACTCATGGTGATCCCACGTGTGCCAGAGTTGAATTGTGTTCCAAAGGGTTTTCAGTGACTGATTTTTTGGAAATAGATTGTCAAGACTTTTTTCTGAGGTACCTCTGGATGGACTGTAACATCCAAACTTTTGGGTTAATATATACACATATATTTCTTTGCTCTGTCAGCTGAAGAGGCCTAGAAGCAACAATATCCTTACTGCAATGATCACACCTATCACCAAAATCTTTGTTTCTAATACCATTGTTTAATAAAGGGAATCAGGGCTCCTTTGAGAAATGATTGATTCTAGGACCGGGGCAAGAAGTATATAAGATGGATCTTTTAGTGCCAGAAAGGAAGAAAGTGCTCAACACACACTCATACAAGATGAGGTACATCAAGACAATACTGGAGCCAAATGAAAGAGTGTCCAATGGGGAATGCTGAAGAAATTCAAGCAATAAAATGAATAAAGTAGTAATTACAAGCCAAATATAAATAAATGATTAAAAACATAAATATATATGGAAGAAGAGAAAAATACTCCTTGCAGAAGAATGCTAAATAATTTGTGTAGACATTATACTTTCCAGGAGATGGAGTGTAACTCCCCACTTATTAAGTGTGGATTGTTCAATGCAACTTTTTTCCAAAGAGTAAAGTGCAGGAAGGGAGGAAAAGGAGTATCTTTACAGTAGAGAAATATAAAAAATACTGTCTTAGATGATCATGGTCAAAATCAACATTGATAAGTCATTTGATAGTATGTACCATTGACCTGATATGATGAGAATGGTATTTCGTCCCTGTGGTCTTCCTCTTCAACACCAGTAACCCAAATCTAATCATGAGAAAAATACCAGACGGATTGCATTTAAGCTATATTCTTCAAAATACCTGACCAGTATCCCTCAAAAACCTCAAGATCATCAAAAATAAGCAAAGTTGAAGAAACTGTTAAAGCCATTAGGAGCCTAAGGAGACAGGATGACTGAAGGGAATGTGGGATCCTGGATGGGATCCTGGAAGGGATCCTGGAAGAGTAAAAAGGACGTAGGATAAAAATTAAGGAATCCTAAAAATTAAGGAAATCTAAGCTATGGACTAATAATAATAATAAATCAATATTGGCTCCTTAGTTGTAAAAAAAAAATGCCATACTAATATAAGATGTCAATAATAGGGGAAAATGGGTTCAGAGTATATGAGAATTCTCAGTACTATCTTCATAAGTTTTTATTAAATCAAAAACTGTTCTGAAGTTTTAAAAAATAAATAATTCTGTACTCCTCTAAACAAAACAAAATCTTATTATCTCTTTAAAAATGAGCCAGGGACTTTAACTCAATATATTGAAATGATAGGCAATGCAACTCATGTTAATCCCGAAAGATAACATTATACAAGTATTTTACCTACTCCAACACAAACAAAAGGAGCTATGGTGGTACAGTGGTTAAAGCACTTAGCTGCTAACCAAAAGGTCAGTGGTTCGAATGCACCAGTTGATCCCTGGGGAAAGATGTGGCAGCCTGCTTCAGTAAAGATTTACAGTCTTGAAAACACTATGGGGCAATTCTACTCTACCTTATACGGTGGCTATGAGTCAAAATCAACTCAATGGCAGTGGTTTAACCCAAACTAATTTCTTAGGAATACAGAACAGACACTGTTTGGATGGTAACACAGTGATGACCTTGGACTGTGGAAACATCTGGATGGTAATTTTCTGTCCTTTTATATTCTGCCTCTGAAAATGTCAGACTTTGATGAATTCAAGGCAAAGTAGCATTAAAACGTTCTGAATAAAAACACATTAATAATATATTGTATGCAATGTTTATAGTTGTGATGGCCAAATGCATTTGTCATCAACATAACAATCACGATACTTATTAAAGCCTCATCTTGAATGATAATAAACACCTTTGTAATTCAGGCCAGTATACATTTCTTCCATTAGTGAAATCCATTGAATGCCCAAAATAATTGAGTGTTCAGAAGCCAGCAACTCAAATTGAAGTTAGAAGTGTTGTTTGTACAGGTGGTTTGCCTACTGGGAGCCTAAATTCTTACTGCTCTTGTCCATTTCAATTATTCTGAGACTTTGTCTGTTTAGTGTCTGCCAGTTTTTATAACAACAGAAGACTCCTTTTAAAAAACTGCTTACACAACATTTATCAAATTATCTTAACAGTGATATTGTTTCCAAATAAAAGAATCAAGACTTAGGAAAAATACTTTCATGATTAAATATTAAGACAGTAAAATGATTCCCTTAGATTTAGACATCGAATATGTGTCAACTGAAATTATACACCAAATTATTTGTGAATAGTCTTTCCTGAAATGTTTTGGTTTCTTTATAAGTAATAGCATTTTAAAACACTTCCAAATCCTGAAATTTTTGTGTGTGTGTGTCTGATTTGAGCAAGTTTGCTTCTTTTGAATTCTGAATTAAAACAAAAAGAAAAATTGTTGTTCCTTGAAATGTATGTTTATTGCTTAATTTCTAAGTATTGTTGGAAAATTAGATTACAAATGTACACAAACTCATATACAAGATTGATAATTAAGGTAGCTCCATTGAATAGTCTAAAAGGGAATTTTTAAAGTTTGGTTTTATGAAGAAAAGTATTAAAAAAAAAAAGGGGGGGGAATTAGCAAAAAAACCTGTCATTTGGCTCCATCACTGGCATTGGCCCTTGGAAGACCCAAATACATAGGGCCTACCTCAGAGTCATTCATGACCTTTCTGAACTTGGCCATGATCAATGACAATTGGAATGGTTATTATATCTAAAATCAGCTTTGGCAATATTAGTGTTTTATTATGTTATTTGGATTTATTGTTAATAATTGAATATATATTTCCAAATCCTGGAAAACATTCTTGATGTAATTTGAGGTGACAGTCTTGTTATGTGTTTTGAATGTTGAAATTCAACCAGTCATTTTAAGTATAAAGTATGACCTTGATATATTCCACCTGAATTTAAAGACCATCTCAAGAATAGATTTGATGATCTGAACACTAATGACTGAAGCTCAGAGGAGTTGTGGAATGACATCAAACATGAAGAAAGCAAGAAGTCATTAAAAAGATACGAGAGAATGAAAAGACCTAAATGGATGTTAGAAGAGACTCTGAAATATTGAGTAGCTAAAGCAAGAGGAAAAAATGATGAAGTTAAAGGGCTGAACAGAAGATTTCAAAGGGTGGCTAGGGAAGACAAAGCAAAGTATTATAATGACATGTGCAAAGACCTGGAGATGGAAGACAAAAAGAGAAGAACATGGTCAGCTGAAAGAATGTAAGAAAAAATTCAAGCCTTGAGATGCAATATTGAAGATTTCTATGGGGAAAATATTAAATCACTCAGGAAGCATCAAAAGAAGATGGAATAAATACAGAGTCACTATACCAAAAAGAACTGGTTGACATTCAACCCTTTCAAGACATAACATATGAGCAGGAATCAATGGTATTGAGTGAAGAAGTGCAGGCTGCTCTGAAGGCATTGGTGAAAAACAAGGCTCCAGGAATTGACTGAATACCAATTGAGATGTTTCAACAAACTGATCCAGCACTGGAAGTACTCACTTGTCTATGCCAAGAAATTTGGAGGACAGCTATCTGGCCAATAGACTGGAAGAGACCTTATATTTGTGCCTATTCCCAAGAAAAGTGCAGAAATTATCAAACAATACCATTAATATTACATGCAAGTAAAATTTTTCTAAAGATCATTGAAAAGCAGTTGCAGCAGTATATCTACATGAAACTGCCAGAAATTCAAGCCGAAATTAGAAGAGCATCTAGAACCAGGGATATCATTACTGCTGTCAGATGGATCCTTGCTGAAAGCAGAGAATACCAGAAGTATGTTTACCCTTGTTTGGTTGACTATGCTAAGGCATTTGACTGTGTGGGTCATAACAAATTATAGATAACATTCCAGAGAATGGGAATTCCACAGCACTTAATTGTGCTCATGAAGAATCTGTATAACAGAACAAAGGGATACTGCATGGTTTAAATTCAGGAAAGGTGTGTGTCAGAGTTGTATCCTTTTGGTATACCTATTCAATCTGTTCGCTGAGCAGATAATTGGAGAACCTGGACTATATGAAGAAGAACAGGGCATCAGGATTGGAGGAAGACTCATTAACAACCTGCGTTATGCAGATGACACAGCCTTGGTTCCTGAAAATGAAGAGGACTCTAAGCACTTACTGATGAAGATCGAAGACCACAGCCTTCAGTATGGATTACACCTCAACATAAAGAAAACAAAAATCCTCATAGTGGACCAATAAGCAATATCATGATAAATGGAGAAAAGATTGAGGTTGTCAAGGATTTCATTTTACTTGGATCTGCAATCAACAGCCATGGAAGCAGCGGTCAAGAAACCAAAAGACACATTGCAATTGGGCAAATCTACTGCAAAAGACCTCTTTAAAGTGTTGAGAAACAAAGATGTCACCTTGAGGACTAAGGTGCGCTTGACTCAAGCCATGGTGTTTTCAATCACCTCGTATGCATGTGAAAGCTGGACAATGAATAAGGAAGACTGAAGAATTGATGCCTTTGAATTGTGGTGTTGGCGAAGAATATTGAATATACCATGGACTGCCAAAGGAACGAACAAATTTGTCTTGGGAGGAGTACAAAGCGAGTGCTCCTTACAAGCAAGAATGGGGAAACTATGTCTCACATATTTTGGACATGTTTTCAGGAGGGATCAGTCCATGGAGAAGGATATCACACTTGGTAAAGTAGAGAGAGGGTCAGTGAAAAAGAGAAAGACCCTCAATGAAATGAATTGACACGGTGGTTGCAACAATGGGCTCAAGCATAGCAACAATTTTAAAGATGACACATGACCAGGCAGTGGTTTGTTCTGTTGAGCACAGAGTTGGTATGAATTGGAACCAACTGGATGGCACCTAACAACAACCACAACAACATACAAAGCCAACAGCCCACATCATCCTAAATAGAGAAAGTCCGAAAGCATTTCCCTTGAGAATGGGAACCAGACAAGTGTGTCTTTTATCACCACTCTAATTCAATATTGTGCTGGAGGTCCTAGTCAGAATAATTAGGCAAGAAAAAGAAATAAAGGTCATCCAAATTGGTAAGGAAGAAGTAAAAATATCCCTATTTTCAAATGATATGATCTTATACAAAGAAATCCCAAAGGAATCCACAAGAAAACTACTGGAACTGGAACTAATCAGGATACAAGATAAACATACAAAAATCAGCTGGATTCCTCTACACCAATAGAGAGAACTTTAAAGAGAAAATCACCAAATTGATACCATTTACAATAGCCCCAAGAAGATAAAATACAGTAATAAATCTAACCAGAAATGTAAGAGACTTATACAAACAAAATTATAAGACACTACTGCAAGAAACCGAGAGACCTACATAAGTAGAAAAATATACTTGCTCATGGATAAAAAGACTCAATACTGTGAAAATGTGAATTCTACCCAAAGTCATCTACAGATACATTGCAATCTTGATCCAAATTCCAACAACATTTTTAATGAAATGTAGAAACAAATCACCAACTTCTTATGGAAAAGGAAGAGGCCCTGGATAAGTAAAGCATTACTGAAAAAGGAGAACAAAGTGGGAAGCCTCACACTGCCTGATTTTAGAACCTATTATACTGCCATGGTAGTCAAAACAGCCTGGTACTGGTATAACGACAGAACAGAATTGAGAATTCTGACGTAAATTCATCCACCTATGAGCAGTTGATATTTGACAAAGGCCCAAAGCCCATTAAATGGGGGAAAAGACAGTCTCTTTAACAAATGGTGCTGGCATAACTGGATATCCATCTGCAAAAAAATGTAACAAGACCCACACCTCAAACCATGCACAAAAACTAACCCAAAATGAATCAAAGACCTAAAAATAAAATCTAAAACAATAAAGATCATGGAAGAAAAACTAGGGACAACAGTAGGAGCCCTAATACATGACATAAACAGAATACAAAACATAACTAACAATGCACAAACACCAGAAAAGAAATTAGGTAACTGGGAGCTTCTAAAAATCAAACACCTATGCTCATCCAAAGACTTCACCAAAAGAGTAAAAAGACAACCTACACATTGGGAAAAAAGTTTTTGACTATGACATATTTGATCAGGATCTAATCTCTAAAATCTACAACATATTGCAAAACTTCAACAACAAAAAGGCAAATAACCCAATTAAAATGGGCAGAGTATATGAACAGGCACTTCACCAAAGAAGACATTCAGTAGGCTAACAGATACATGAGGAAATGCTCACAATCATTAACTATTAGAGAAATGCAAATCAAAAATACAATGAGATATGATCTCACCCCAACAAGGCTAGCATTAATCCATAAAACACAAAATAATAAATGCTGGAGAGGTTGTGGAGAGACTGGAACACTTATACAATGCTGGTGGGAATGTAAAATGGTACAATCAATTTGGAAACAGATTTGGTGCTTCCTTACAAAGCTGGAAATAGAAATACCCTACAATCCAGCAATCCCACTCCTTGGAATATATTATAGAGAAATAAGAGGAGTAACACAAATAAACATATTTACACTTGTGTTCATTGTGGCATTGTTCACGATAGAAAAAGATGAAACAACCTAGATGCCCGTCAGTGGATGAATGGATAAACAATTATGGTATATTAACACAATGGAATAGTACGCAACAATAAAGAACAATGATGAATCTGCAATGCATTATGCTGAGTAAAATGATTCAGTTGCAAAATGACAAATATTGTATGGGACTACTATTATAAGAACTTAAGAAAAGGTTTAAACACAGAATAAAACATTCTTTGATTGTTACAAGGGTGGAGAGGGAGACAGGAGAATTCATTAACCAGATTAAAAAAAACAAAAACAAACACATTGCAATCCAGTCAACTCCAACTCATAGCACCCGTATGAGTTGAACTGGCCTCGTACAGTTTCCATGGAACCCCTAGTGGATTTGAAATGCCAACCTTTTGGTTAGCAGCCATAGCACTTAGCCACAATGCCGCCAGGTTTTCTGACAAGAATTATCTTAGGTGAAGGAAAGGACAACACACAATACAGGGAAAGTCAGCACAACTGGACTGAACCAAAAGTTAAGAAGTTTCTTGAATACAACCAAACACTTCAAGAGACAGAGAAGCAGGGGCAGGGGTCTGGAGAACATGGTTTCGGGGAATATCTAGGTCAATTGGCATAACAAAGTTTATTAAGAAAATATTCTACATCTGACTTTGGTGAGTGGAGTCTGGGGTCTTAAAAACTAGCATGCAGCCATCTAAGATGCATCAATTGGTCCCAACCCACCTGTAGCAAAGGAGAATGAAGAACATCAAAAATACAAGGAAAATATTAGCCCAAGAGAAAAAAAGGGCCACACAAACCATAGACTCCATCAGCCTGGACTAGAACTAGATGGTGCCTGGCTACCACAAATGACCGCCCTGACAAGGAACGCAACAGAGTCCCTGAAGGAGCAGGAGAAAAGTGGGTTGCAGAACTCAAATTCACAAAAATGACCAGACTTAATGGTCTGGCTGAGACTGGAGAAACCCCAGAAGAGACAGCTCCTGGACTCTGTTAACCCAGAACTAAACCCATTCTCAAAGCCAACTCTTCAAAGATTAGACTGGACTATAAGACATAGAAATGATACTTGTGAAGAGTGTGCTTCTTAGTTCAAGTAGATATATGATACTAAATGGGCAACTCCTGTCTGGAGGGGAAAGGAGAAGGCAGAAAAGGATAGGAGCTGGTTGAATGGACAGGAAATCTGGGGTGGAAAGGGTGAGTGTACTGTCATTACAGGGATAGCAGCTAGGGTCACATAACAACGTGTGTATAAATTTTTGTATGAGAAAATAACTTGAGGTGTAAACTTTCACCCAAAGCATAATAATAAAAATTGTTATTTAATACTTTTTAGATCATGAATCTTTTTAGATCATGAATCTTTTAAGAGCAAAATCCTGTTTGGGTGCTCTTCACGTATTATGAAAACGAATACAAAGTAAAATACTAATTATAACACCTCAAAAATTCAAAGAAGAGGAAAAACTCCAAAATCACAAGCCATATATATTGATTTTGACATTCGGTCATTTTGCATTTGTAAAAAATGTGGTTTTGATGCACTTTCATTATTTCCAGGTACTATTCTCAGGGCTTTGCATTTATTATCTCAGTAAATGCCCAGTTTTCCATTTTACACGTGATCAGCCTGAAGGACATAGAATGTATGAGATTTAGTGACGATAGATGAAACGTGTTGTCAGTATTTATGGTCATTTGTGAGTTGCAACACCAAGAACTTAGAAATAAAAATGACCTTTTTTAGAATCATTACATGCTAGGTCAATTCAGATCTTAAAATAAATAAATAAGAGAGAGAATGACTCCAGGAGTACATGAGAGTTTCTTGACTGAAAATATTAACACACTCAAGACATGTCTGCTCAATTAGTTGGGGGTTGAGATTGGGTGAGGATTGCTTAAACTGGAAACGCATAGAAATACCAGAAGGCAGAGGCTAAATATGGTCATGGTCATTAGCTATCTAAGTGATGGTCATGAGAAATGAAACAGATCCACAATGCAAGGAGCCGTACATGGTTTTAGTGCCTGGCCAGGAGGATACACGAATATGAATGCAGAAATCTTCCAGAGCATCCTACAACTAAGTCTCTGAATCGTATCTAATTGTGGCTGTGATAGTCAGCACTTACCTTCGGGAGTACAATCAAAATCCCTTTTTACCCATGTATCTCTGTCTCAGGGCTTCTACTTTTTCCCTATTGATAATGCAGCAGAAGAATATTCATCCCGAATTAAACATTCAGAATTATCAGATGGAGGGAGAGAAGGCAAGGAAAACAGCACAGCTTCTGGGCGTTCGGGCCAAGCATACCCTTAGGCGAGAGAGACCTTCCTTAGGCACCTGATCAGACAGGACACACTGGAAATGAGGCCAAGTGGGACTTATAAAACATTTTTTTTTAATTAAGGGCCAGAGACACTGACCTCTGTGACAATCGTAATGTGTACATGAGATTTCTGTAGGGTTAAAAAGCTCAGATTTATTTCTTGGAAACTGGAGGCTTCACGGAAACCCTGGTGGCATAGTGGCTAAGAGCTACCGCTGTTAACCAAAAGGTCAGCAGTTCAAATTCACCAGGTGCGCCTTGGAAACTCTATGGGGCAGTTCTGCTCTGTCCTATAGGTCTCTATGAGTTGGAATCGACTTGCCAGCAACGGGTTTGGTTTATTTTGGAGCCTTCCAGTGTTTTCTCATTGGGTTGACAGCTGGATTGGTGTGAAAAGAGGAGACATGGTGAGGATTTCATCTACAGAAAGAAGCAGTGAATCAAGATCACACAGTTTGGGAGGAGCTTCCTGATGCCTAATTTTTCTTGCTCTGAAATCATGCTCACTGAGCAAATGAATACGGTGTGGCTTCCCCCAAAGGACTATCAGTGGAGAGAGAATGTTCTGGCCGGAGGCCTTAAGTGGCTGGTCCTCTCATTGTAAATTAATAAATCAGAGTTTGATTTTTAAAATCAGCCCCTTGAGCTTATTTAATATCATGGGACCCCTTAGAAAGAGACAACTAAGTTTTGGTCTGGAAGGGCTGAAGGGCCAGATTTGGAGCCAGGCAAATCTACCAAGGTAATGAGGCTCTAAGAGGTCTTTTGGAAGGCAGCCTGCTGGCATTCCCTAGCAACACTCCCTCTTCTTCATGGTTTGTGCCAAGCACGATCGTTTTTCCAAGATTAACTCTGCAATGGGTATTTTGCAGTAATAGAAAATTAGAATAATACTGTTCATTTGTGCAGCCTGCCATAGTTTACAACACGTTTTCATATTTAACCCAGTTTTTCAGCATACTTATTGTTTTCTTCATTTTATAGATGAAAATAAAACTCATATGGGTGTCCTGTGCTCAAGTTCATCCAGCAGTAAGGAACAGAGCCAAGATTAAGAGCCAAATTTTTAGAAATCATAGCTAGTATATTTTCTTCAAATTTGAAAATAAACCCATAAACAGGTACAGGATAGTGGGTCCTGAGCTTGACAATAACTGTGGATCATGAGTGTATTTCCAAAGGCCTGGTCCAACTGCATTTGACTATCAAAGCACTGACAATTGACACTGGTTTTTAATCAATTAAAAGAACTTCTAGCCATTAGATATCTTTCCTTCAAAAATACAAACCTCTTTAAGACACGAAGAGGAACAATTTCTGCTAGCATTGTTCTGTTGATTGATAGATGTGTTCAGTTAGTAAAAATTTATCAAGCTATACAATTATAAAACATGTACTTTTACATAGATATATTATACTTCAAAAATTTCATAAATGATTAAATAACACTGACTGGAAAAAAATAGTTTCTTTTGTTTATCTATCTTTACATTTATTTAAAATTCTGAAGCTTAACAGTCAGTAAACACTCTTGCCCATTTTCAGCTAAAATTGATCTCACTTCCTAATTCCTTTTTTCTAAGTAGATTTTAAAGCTGTCTACACAAAGTTGCCATCAGTTTACAGTTTATTGTTAAAAGGTTCATAATAAAGATTACCAGAAGTGAATATGGTACTGGACCTACTAGGATATGTTTGATAAACCTAATTTAATTTGTAAATAAATGAAACTATAAAGTTAATATTCTTAGGATTCCATTAGATGGACAAATTGTGCCTAGAAATGATAAATGAATTATTCACAGAAACATTTTTTAGAGTTAGATGACCCTGAGTATTAAGGCATGTATTTGGATGATGGGAAGGAGTCCTGGCGGCCCAGTGGTTAAAGTGCTCAACTGCCAACCAAAAGGTCGGTCGTTTGAACCCACCAGCCACTCTGGGGAGAGAGATGTGTCAGTCTACTTCTGCAAAGATTTTCAGCTTTGGAAAACCTCTGGGGGCAGTTCTACTCTATCCTGTAGAGTCACTACGGGATCACTATTAGTCGGAATCCACCGGACGGCAATGGGTTTGGTTTGAGTGGGGTGGGTAGAGAGGTGGAGGGAGTGTGATGGAGCAATTAATTGAATACATATGTGACCGAATTGGATTAGAAGGAAAGTACATAAGAGTATAAAGGGAATGTCAAGCCACATGTCCTCTTCCCATCCTCTAAGATTTCTCATATAGTTAAATTGTATATTCTCCCATTGCTTCCTTTTCATTTGCAAAGAATAGTCTGGAAACACCCAGCCTAGAGAGTTGGTTTGGCCTCAGATACTGGAAAACTGTAAATGTATCTGCTGGGTCTATGTAAGGTAACCAAAGAATTCCAGACTGTGGATATAGGAGAAAGTAAGATTCCACTGTAAGCCAGAGGTTGTTCCACACAAACACATGAAGAGTCACTGAAGATTGTGTTGCTTTTAGATGTATGGGTAGAAATGGATTTAGGTTGTGTGGCTTTAGGTCTCTGAGAGTTGCTTTATTTCCTTACTGCACACATTTTTACTCTTTTAACATTTCTAAAATTTGAACTAATTTTACAATGACTTCTACATGTAACGCTGAAGTGTCCTACTCAAAAATTTGTTACTAACTTGATAGTGTGTATGTTCTTTTGTGAGAAGTGAAGAAATATGGTCAACATGAGTCTGATTCAATCCACATTCTGCAAGAGCTGTACATGGGTTACATCTCAGACAATAGGGAGGTCTCAAAGAGAAGAGATTTAAAACACCAGAGGCCATCTTTGATTGCCCTACTGATTCACCCCTCCTAGCTATATTACTCTAATCCAGTGGTTCTAAACTGGAGGTCATTTTGTTTCCTCCTTGGCCAGAGGACATTTGGCAACAAGTATAGATGTTTTTAGCTGTCACAGCTTGGGTTGGGGGATAGTTTGTTACCGGCATCTAGTAGGTAGAGGCCTGTGATGCTGTTAACACCCTACCGTGCACAGGACAGCCTCCCCTGCCCCCGAACAACAACAATAACAAATATCGAGCCCAAAACGTCAATAGTGCTGAGGTTGAGAAATCCAGGTTTAGCCTAAATAACTCAAAGCCAGGAAAAGTGGCTACTAGGGGATTACACAAATTCCTTGGAAGGGGAAGGGGCATTCCTTTATTTATTTATTAGAAATGTACTTCAGGCCAGATATTTTGCTAAGTAGAGTGATTATAGTTGTGAGCAAAACAGCCATTGCCCTTGCCCTTGATGGAGCTTATAGTGTCTTTAGAGAGGAGATTGTAAATAAATCACAAAAAGATACACTCAGAAACTGTTTCAAAGACTGTATAGTCAGAGGTTGAATTTGTCTATGTGGTTAAGAATAAAACTAACAAAAGGAACTTAATCGAAATGATTTTTTTTTTTTCTCATGTAAGACTTCCAGAGATAAATGGTTCCTCACACTAGTTAAGAGGTTCAAGGGTATAAGGGCCAAGTCACTGTGATCCTTTTGGCACTTTCCTTATGGTTGCAAGATGCTATTTCTTTTTTTTTTCTGATTATACCCATATGTCAGGCTACAGGAAAAAAGAAGAGAGAAGGACAAAAAAACTCCTTTCTGGCTAAGTGTATCTTTCTTTGACATAAAAACAATGTCTTTGACATAAAAACAATGAAGAAACATTTTAGTAACTATGATCTCAAATAATAGAGAGTCTAGGAAGGATTTTCTGAGGAAGTGACATTTTGGTTAATATTGGAAATAAGGAGAACTTAGCTATTCACTAAAGGTCAAGGCCATGACTCACCCCTCCATCCCCAAATAAGAGGTATGTTATTGTTGTTTTTAGGTGCCGTTGAGTCAATTCTGAGTCATAGCAACCCTACAGGACAGAATAGCACTACCTTATAAGGTTTCTAAGGAACGGTTGGTAGATTTGAACTATCTACCTTTTGATTAGCAACCGAGCTCTTAACCACTGTGCCACCAGAGCTCCAAATACAAGCTATAGTTTCCCTAAAAGGAGTTTTAAAGGGGCAAACTCCAGTTTACAAGGAATTCCTTACAATGACAAGAATAAGGTCATACATGAGTGGAACGCCTAGTTAAAGGTCTAATTCTTTGAAGACTTTTCCCTTGGTGTCAGTTCTACAAAACAAATTCTAAAAATTTTGCTCCCCCAACTGATCTTGTGCTTTGAAAGAAAGATTCTTTCTCAGTCACAGTTTCTCTTCAGCCACCCTACGAAGCCCAGGCGAAAGTTCCCACTTGAGCCTCCAGGAAAGGAGCCTAGTCCTTCCAGTTTCATGACTAGGCTAACATGCTTGAAGAACACTGGAAGATAACAATATGAACTTTGTAGTGATACAAGAAAATCTAACTCAGAAAGCCCACTGAACCTATCTGTTAATTGATCCTATGTCCTTGATTCTTTGATTTATTCCTCCAATCAGGAATTTCTTGACAGTCTTAGCCAAGAGTTTGTCCTGGGCTTCAAAAGCTGGCATAAAATATATGTTTTATTGACTCCTTTCTCACAATTTGATAACCTAAAGTGATTAAAATCAAGTCACATTCCTCTTTATCTTGTGTTTTATCAGTACAAAAACTGAAAATGCGTAAGAAGGGACTCATAGACCATTTGTTCTGGGGCACAAACCCTGCCCACAGTGTGCTAGTCCCCTTGCTGAAAAGCCCAGGCAGTATTCTGAGTAGTTACTTGCACCAATAAGTCTGATTACCTTCTAGTCGTACCAGTGCATGGAATTGTGGAGAATAAAAAGACAGGATAGTAAAGTAAGCATGACTTCATATTCGTTCTTCCAGTGACCTCTACCAGAAGAGAATAGGATCCTAAAAAAAGGGAGGTATAAGACATAAATCCAAGAGGTAACTAGCAACAGAACAAAGAACATCCCACAGCAGAACTAAGAGAAGAGTGTAGGAGTCCAAAACACAGAGAAACAGCTTCTAGGTAGATCACTTAGGAAAGGTTGTGAAAAAAGCCCACAAATATCCTTCTTCCCAAATGTACACTTGAAATGAATGATCTTTGAGTTACCTGTTTGTATATTTCATTGGTTATTTTCTGTGACCGCTTCCCAATTCTCTGTCTGAAATATGATCTTCACTATATTTGTTAGAAGTGTTTCATTGTTCATTTGCCATCATTACAATGTTAGGGCTAGAAAACACAGGCATTTTGAATGCTTTCTTTGTGAATAATATACTCAGAATCAAAGACTATTAGCATATACAATTCTGAATGGTATGATCTTATACCAAAAGCAATGTTTAACTTCTTAAATAGTATCTCAATTTTTACTATCATCTCATCAAGAAGAATTGATTTCATGACTCATTCAATCTAGGTCAGATGTCTTTTGTTAACTTTGTAGTACAAATGATGGAGTGTCAGTTCCTAGCCCAAGCCTTAAGAAACACAGTGTGATTTCACTTATCCCCTGGGAACCCTGCCACCACCATGTGGACAGGCCTAGGCTCACCCTCTGGAGTATGAGAGGCACATTGCTTTTTAAATATGAGATATGTGAAAAAGATCATTTTAGACCAGCCAGCTCTCAGTCAACTTAAAAATTGACTGCAAATATGTGAATGACGCCCAGACAAGATCAGGAATAATGCTCAGCTGACCCAAAACTCAGGTGCAATAATAAATGCTTATTGTTTTAAGTCACTGAGCTTTGTGTTAATTTCTTACACAGCAATATGTAGCTGCTGTAGAAATTGATATGGAGAAGTGAAGTGTTGCTGATTTAAAACATGTGGTTTTGGTTTGAAGGGCAAGCAGTGAGCAGATAACAGATAAACAGGTGAGAAATTAGTCTTGGAGGCTAGGAAACAGAGACTTATATTATGAAATATAAAAACAATTGTCAAGAATATAGTAATAGTTATGTTCCTAATAAATTTTTAGACTTTGGCAAAATTATTTGCAGACAGAATGTTGAAAATGTCATATGGCTTCTTTTAGATGCATATGAAAAAGTACTGCAAGAACACTATGAGCTAGAGCAGGGCTCAGCAAATTTATTCTGTAAAGGGCCAAATGGTAAATATTTTAGGCTTTGTTGGGCTCTATAATCTCTGTCTCAAACATCCAAATATCCAACTCTGCCATTGTACCACAAAAGTAGCCAATGTGTAAATGAATGAGTGTCACCGTATTATTATAAACAAACACATATACAGTTTATTCAGGGACATTGAAATTTGGTTTTCAAATAATTTTCACATACCATGAAATATTTCTCTTTGTTTTGTTTTTTAAATTATAAAAAAGGTAAACAGCAGTCTTTGGTCACAGCCCACAGAAAAATAGGTGTTGGATCAGACATGGCCTATGGAGCTTATATACAAAAATGAATAATAATAAATAGGTAAATAAAACTGTTTGTTCTCTTTAGTTTCTGTAGCCAGTAAAATAGTCCCAACATAAAACAAGGTCTGAGGACAAGAGCAAATCAAGTGTGCTTTTATAAGAACCTTTGTTAAGACTTAAGTCAGTGTACTCTCATCTAGATAAAAGAATTACTAAGAAACTTAAGGGTCTTGTCCCATAACAGTCTGACCTGGCCAAAGCAGCTGTGAGTAACTCTAGAGAGAGATGCGTGTCTCCTGAATAAGTGTGGGTTTGCCTTTTGTCTGTTAGAATGGACTTGAGTCTGATTCATAGGAAGCCTACAACGTTTTTAAGTGAGTTTTATTTTAAAAAGAGCTTGGCTGTCTTGAATCCTGCTCAGCTACCAGGTCACAATTTTAAACTGGAATGCTGGAACATAAGAGATCCACAGGCAAAAGAATTAAGACAGACCTGTCAACATCCAGCAAACTCCTAGAAGCTGCCAAGCTGATGTACAAATAATCACAGATGATGACGGAGCCTGGCCTGAACAGGAAGAATGACCCAGTTGACCTGTGCATTCATGAGCAATAATATACAGGTACTATTTAGGCCACTCACCTTGGGGATGCTTTGTTGTTGTGCAGCGATGACTAACTGATGCAGAGTGTTTCATTATTTATTTTGTTTACCTTGAAATTTTGGTTAGGTGGGCTTGAGTTGGAAAAGCAAGCTATATTGAAATATTCCTTATGGCATAATATATCTAGAATTGAAAACTATTTAGAAAATAATAATCAAATTTGTATGTGTTATCCCATATACATACTAAAAATTAGTTTAACTCCTTGAATGAAAGAGTAACTTAATTGTTACTAACTTATGTAAACAGTATGCCTTACTGAACTCTTAGAAGTCTTGTTCAGTTGAGTGAGTAAAAGTCACCCATGAAGCTAGGCCAAGAACACAGTTTTCCAGGTCATTAGACCTGCATCCTTTTTTGGAAAAAAAAAAAAAAGTCTAAGTCTCAGAGTGCTTTGATTATGTACATTCACCTCCCCCTGGCCTACCCCAACCCCCCCCACCCCCCCAAAAAAAAGAAAAGAGAAAAAAGCCACCAGGAGTATTGAAAAAGGTAACCATTCGGGTGTTTAAGAGCAAGTAGGCAGTGCATTGAAAGAAAAGTCCTTTCTCCAAGGAGGGTAAACTTAAAGCTCAACTTACTTGATTTCAGCAGCTCTGGAGGGATATGGCTCACATGGTTTTGCACACATTGTAAAAAAGCAACATTTTCAGACACTATAAATTTTGTAGCTAAAATCTGTGAGAAGAAAATCAGGACTGACTCAATATCAGGACAATTAAACCATCCCTAATTGAACTTTGCATCCATTCTTAGGCTTATTTTCATTGCTGAGGAGTGAAAGAGGGAAGCTTATATTCCATGCTCTCATAAAATACCCAGTGCAAGAATATCATTGCTATACCTGAGGGTCCTTTAAAATCACTGTCAACACCAGGAGAGGGAGTGTAACTTTCTGAGATATTTGGTTAGCCTTTTGGTTAGATATTTGGATTAGCTTTCTGTAAAATTTAAACTGTCTAAAATAAGCTGAATCAATGAAAGTGAAAAGAATTTGTTTTAAATGATCAAACTGGAAAAAATTACCAGAAAATCCCTCTGGCCAATTTTTTTTTTTTTTTTTTTTTTAATTCTATGTTCTCCTAACCATCATTTATGGGCCACTTGAGAGCAGAAAGAAAGGATGTTAAAGGCCCTGGAGATATTGTAGCTGCGTTAGCAAAGTACCAGAACACATGTAAAAGGCTTGTAAAGCATTTGGCACTCCAGCTCTGACATATAAACTGCACTACAACTGTCTTCATTTCCTCTAGTCTCTGACTCATTCTTGGTTTCTTATTTTGATTATAGAAATGCTGATTTGAAGGAATGTTAGAAAAAAATACTTACATGAAAAATTTCTGCAGCTCAAAAATAATTCTACTACATGAAATTTAAAAAGGGGAAAATGATTGTACTATTTCTTAATTGGCATTGCAGGATATACCGACACCAAGGTTTCCATAATGCTTATTATGTCTTCTAAATTACTTCACCTTTGATTATGGCTTTATCTATTACCATATACAGTCCTTTCTTAAACATGAGAATAAACCCCAGACCCAGTGCCATAGAGTCGACTCCACATGGAGAATAGCATGTGATAAAGATTAAAACATATTATATTCATTTTTTAATTGAAAGAAAATGTGAAAAGATTTGCTATAATTCTTTGTTGCAGACTGTTAGTTGGACAATTATTTGACTGTTGTCCTATATGAATATGTACCAAATTAGTTATAATCAATGTCAAACACATTCTGATATTTCCAACGTACATCACCATTAAATTATTTTATTATTAGAAGTGGAGTCATGGAAAAGCCATGAGGAAAAACAGGAAAACTATAATTGATTCAACACTTAAGGGAATGTAAGAAACTTAGAGACTAATGAGAACAAAAATCTAGAGGTATTAATTTTGCTATTGCAAAATGGAGACATGATAGGACCTCATACCCACAAAAATAGACCATTAACTTACGGATGATTAGCTCTGCCTTACTCCAAAGACTGCTATGGTCTACTTTCCCTCCAGTGTTACTTGTACCCTTTGAATATTAACCAAATAAATGCTGAAATATCAGGAACATCTATTTCTATAATTTTTTTGTTTTATTATTATTTAGCTGTGTGCATGAAAACCAAGAGATCATCTATTTCTCAAGAGAAACTATTTTATAACTGAGTGAAGTCTTATACTGAAAATAGTTGCCATATTTAATATTTTTATCATGTATCACAAAATAAGCTGAGTTGTATTTTTTCACAGTTATCTTTGGAAAATTACCTACTTGGGTCCTTACAAATCTCTCAAATTCCTAGATGCTTTAGCAATTACTTTTGTATAAACTACAAAATGCCATTCAGGAAAAACATACAAGCCTAAAATGACTCATACTGATGCTAATTTAGGATGTTTATGGAGATCACCCAAAGAAATCTGTATAAAACGACAGCAAAAGAAGAGTGAAAGAAAAGGAATATAGACATAATAATTGCAAACAAATCTTTTAGTAGTCATTTTAAAAGGCAATGCGGTAAACAAGTGATAGAATCCACAAATATATATGGCTATTTGTAGCAGGTGATAAAACTTGCATTACTTACATACAGAGATTTAAAGATTATCATATTTCAAACATCTTAGAGAAAAGAACAATGTTGTCCTTGTTAGCTGGGCTGAGTTGGCCCCAAACTTATGGCAAACTCATGTATTACAGAGTCAAACTGCTCCATAGAGTTTTCTTGCTTGTAATCTTTACAGAAGCAGTTTGCCAGACTTTCTTTCATGGATCCACTGAATGGGTTCCAACTGCCAACCTATAGGTTAGCAGTCAATTGCAAACTACTGGTGCCATTGAGGCTCCTAAAGAAGACAATAAATGCTAAGGAAAAAAAAAAAGATACATGTTTTATGATGCAAAAAGAGGCTCTACAGATGACAAAGTCTCATGTGGAAGATGGAGGCCAGAAGTTTGAGCAGGTTGGTGTTGTTAGGTGCAGTCAAGTTGGTTCCCGCTAATAGAATGAAACCCTGGACCACCCTCCAATCGTTGCTATGTGCAATGGTTAAAATTATGTGTCATCTTGGCTGGGCCATTATTCTCAAAGTTTTGGTAGTCATATAATATTGTGATAACTTCTCTGTTGAGATTTGATATGTGATCATCCCCATGATGGGTTCTGCTGTGAGTAGCCAATCAGTTGAAAGGAAGTTTCTTTGGGCATGTGGCCTGCATCCAAATATAAACAGACATTCTGGCTTTTGCCTGCTCTGGATTCTGCAGCTGGTTCCTGTTCGTCTGACCTCTGGTTCTTGGGACTTGAGCTAGCAGCTTACCTGCTGATATTGGGTTCCCCAGACCCTGCAGCTACATGAATTAGGAGAAGCCTTGCAGTCTTGCCTGCCGATCTTGGGATTCGTCTATCTTCACAGCCCGTGAGCAAGAGCTCTCCTCTCCAACCGACCAGTCTTGGGTTTGCCAGCCCCTGCAGCTACTTGAATCAGGAGAAGACTCTATCCTGACCCATGGCTGGAACATTCCAGCCTCTACAAGTGCTTGAGCAATTTCCTTGATATAAATCTCTCTCTATATTTATATGCTTTACTGATTTTGCTTCTCTAGAGAACCCAACCTAAGACACTATGTGTGAGTCCATTGTGACAGCCACTGTGTCAATCTATCTCTTAAGGGTCTTCCTCTTTTTCACTGACCTTCTATTTTACCAAGGATGATGTCCTTCTACAGGGACTGGTCCCTTCTAGTAACACGTCCAAAGTGGGTGAAATGAAGTCTCACCATCCTTTCTTCTAAGAAACATTCTAACTGTACTTATTCCAAGAAAGATTTGTTTGTTCTTTTAACAGTTAATGGTATACTCAATATTCTATGCCATCACCGTAATTCAAAGGCATCAATTCCTCTTTGGTCTTTCTTATTCATTGTCCAGCTTTCCCATGCACATGAGGTGATTGAAAATACCATGGTCTGGGTCAGGTGCACTTTAGTCCTCAAAGTGACATTTTTGTTTTTTAACACTCTAAATTTTTTTATTTAACACTCTAAAGAGGCCTTTTTCAGCAGATTTGCCCACATCATTTGATTTCTCGATGCTGCTTCCAAGGGTATTGATTGTGGATCCAAGTAAAATGAAATCCTTGACAATTTCAATCTTTTCTCTGTTTATCATGATGTTGCTTATTGGTCCAATTTTGAGTATTTTTGTTTTCTTTATGTTGAGGTGTAATCCATATTGAAGATTTTGGCCTTTGATCTTCATCAGTAAGTGTTTCAAGTCCTCTTCACTTTCAGCAAGCATGGTTGTGTCATCTGCATAACGCAGGTTGTTAATGAGACTTCCTCTAATCCTGATACTATGTTCTTCTTCATATAGTTCAGCTTCTTGGATTATTTGCTCAGCATACAGTTTGAATAAGTATTGTGAAACAATACAAGCCTTACACACACCTTTCCTGATGTTAAATCGTGACGTATCTCATTGTTCTATTGGAACAACTGCCTCTTGGTTTATGTTCAGTTTCCTCATGAGCACAATTTAGTGTCCTGGAATTCCAATTCTTCACAGCGCTATTCACAATTTGTGATGATCCACACAGTTTATTGCATAGTCAATAAAACAGAAGTAAAATCTTTCTGTATTTTCTAATTTCAGTCAAGATTCACCTGACATTAGCAATGATATCACTTGTTCCATGTCTTCTTCTGAATCCAGATTGAATTTCTGGCCTTTCCCTGTCCATATACTGCTGCAAACATTTGTTTTTTTTAATTTTCTTCAGCAAAATTTTACTTGGGAGTGATATTAATGATATTTTTCGTAATCTCCACATTCTGTTGGATTACCTTTGTTTGGAATGAGCACATACATAGATCTCTTCCAGTCAGATGGCTAGGTCGCTGTCTTCCGATTTTCTTGACATAGATGAGTGACTGCTTCCAGTGTCACATCTGTTTGTTGAAACATCTCAATTGGTATTATGTCAATTCCTGGAGCTTTGTTTTTTGCCAAAGCTTTCAGTATATCTTGGATTTTTTTCCTTCAGTACCAACAGTTCTTGATCATATGCCACCTCCTGAAATGGTTGAACATCAATCAATTCTTTTTTGTACAGTGACTGTTTTCCTTCCATTTTCTTTTGATTGTCCTTCATTGTTCACTATTTTGACCAAAGAACTGTTGAAAATTTTTTCTTCAGTTCTTTCAGCTTGAGTGTGTTCTTCCTTTTTGGTTTTCTAACTCCAAGTCTTTGCATCTTTCAAGACAATGGTTTACTTTACCTTTAGCAGCCCTTTAAAGCTGTCTGTTCAGCTCTTCATCGTTCCTTCCATTTCCTTTATCTACTCTGCATTCAAGAGATAGTTTCTGAGCCTCTTCTGACATCCATTTTGTTATTTTCTTTCCTGTTTTTTTACGACCTTTTGCTTTCTTTATGTCTGATGTCCTTGATGTCATCCCACAACTTGTCTGGTCATCAGTTGGTTTTTGATCATTAGTGTGCAGTGCGTCAAATCTATTCTTGAGATGGTCTCTAAATTCAGGTGGGACATACTCAAGGCCTTACTTTGGCTCTCATGGACATTTTTGACTTTTCTTCACCTTCACCTTGAATTTCAAATGAGCAATTGATGGTCTGTTTTACAGTCAGCCCCTGGCCTTGTTCTGACTGATAATCTCAAGCTTCCCTGTCATACCTTGTTGTAGAAGTAGCCTATTTGATTCCTGTGTATTCCATCTAGACAGATCCACATGTTTAGCTGTCATTAATGTTGTTGATAAAAGGTATTTCTGATGAATAGGTTGTTGATCCTACAAAACTCTATTAAGTGAATTCTGGCATTGTTTCTATCGCCAAGGCTATATTTTCCAACTACAGATCGTTCTTCTTTGTATACAATTTTCATTCCAATCACCAGTAATTATCAATGCTTATAGACTGCATGTTTGATCAATTTCAAACTGCAGAAGTTGTTAAAAATCTTCAGCTTCTTCATCTTTGACATTAGTGGTTGGTGCATAAATTTGAATAGTAATCATATTAACTAGTCTTTGTTGTAGGTATATGGATATTATTCTATCACCGACAGCATTGTACTTCAGGATAGATCTTGAAATGTTCATTTTGATGATGAATGCTACCCCATTCCTTTTCAATTTGTCATTCCCCTCATAGTAGAACGTATGACTGTCTGATTCAAAATAGCCAATGCTACTCCATTTTACCTCACTAATACCTAGGGTATTGATCTTCAAGTGTCCCATTTAATTTTTGACAACTTCCAGTTTTCCTAGATCCATACTTTTTACATTCCATATTCCAATTACTAATGCATGTTTGCAGCTGTTTCTTCTCATTTTAAATCATGCCACATTAGCAAATAAAGGTCCCAAAAGCTTGACTCCATCCATGTCATTAAGGTCGACTCTACTTCGAGGAGGTAGTTCTTTCCTAGGGGTATTCTGAGTGTCTTCCAAGTGGAGGGGCTCACCTTCTGGCACTATATCAGACAGTGTTCTTCTGCTATTCGTAAAGTTTTCACTAGCCAGTTCCTTCAGAAGTTCATCATCAGGTCCTTCTTCCTAGTCTGTGTTAGTCTGGAAGCTCCACTGAAACCTGGGCATCATGTGTGCCTTTCTGGTATTTGAAATACCAGTGGCATAGCTTCCAGCATCAAAACAACACAAAAGCCCCCATAGTATGACACACTGACAGACAAATGGTGGTTGGACAGGTTAGTTTATAAAATATAAGAATAGGAAAAATATAGCATTTTGAATTTTCTAATTTTGTGAAAATTTTCTGTTTTAATATACTATCATATGTATTTTCTAATTTAATAGATTATTTTGAATAATGTATAATTTTCATAATTTATAATATAAATTAATAATCCAAAAATGTTCCTTTTGGAGAAATGGGTAATGATTACAGCTTGATCTTGGAATAAACAGTATTGTTAAAATGGCTTAGTGATTATCCCAAGAATATTATAAAGTAGAATGTGATGGGAAGCAAATTGAGAGAACAGTGTTGACATAAAAAAATGACCTTGATATTCTGGGAAGTAGGCAGACATTATTGGAAAATGCAACTTTTTTAGTTAAGAAAATTGAATTCCAGAAATAAAGATGAAGGACATTTGGACTTATTTGGGGATGGCATATGTAAAAATGATCTTGAGGTCAAAGGGTTAGCATAACTAATATGAGTCATTGTCATACTTTTGTCACCAAAATAGAATTTAAGAACTTGGCATTTTATTTTGCTTTATTCCCCTAAGTCAGTAGTACTTATTATTTTTCAGTCATTATTTTGAAGATCTAGTAAGGGTTCTGGCCTTCTTCCCCAAAATGTTTATGTAAAATCATCATTTAGTTTATAAATTCTGGGAATGTATAGTCCCAAGATACAAACTCTACTTTCATTCAGAGTTTTTGCCTCCAAAATATTAATTTTTCACTGGAGAGCAAAGCGCCTTGTTTCCCAGCCAGGCAAATTAGTTCTCTGTCTTGGCACTGAAAATTAAGACACAAGGATGTCAGTACAGCTTTTTTCTAAACAAGCAAACAAAACACTCTAAGAAAATCATTGGTATAAACATCAATTAGCCTCTAGAATAAATTTTTGCAAAAGGTAATATTTAGGGTATTTTTAAAATTAAAACACTGGCATAAACCCAACTATAAGACTACTTAACCTTTTAATAATAGTTTTTTGAACATTAACTTCTGTCCTTTCCTACTCCTTTTGTAATATTTCTGTCTTCTTTCCTATGAAACACTACGGTCTTGGAAGATAGAAGCTATGTGTTCGTTTCCGTAAACTCAGCAACTAAAACAGGGCTTATGGTAAGTGTTTAAATGTCCCTGGGAGGTACAAATGGTTAATGCATTAGGCTGATAATTAAAAGATTAGAAGTTCAAGTCTACCCAGGGGTCCATTGGAAGAAAGGCCTGATGATCAATTTCTGAAAAATCAGCCATTGAAAACCCTACGGAGCAGAGTTCTCCTCTGACGCTATGGGGTCATTATGAGTCGGAATTGATTTGAAGGTGACTGGATTTTTTTTTTTTTTTTAATGGTATTTACTATTTTAAAACTAATACATGGTTCCAAAAACCTTCTTCAATTACTGCGACTCTGAGACCATCCCAGGGGTTTATTGCCTTGGCCTTTGAAAACCTTCTTCCTGCATGTACAAATGATCTAAGACTACAGAGGAGAGCTGTTTTTCTCCTTACCACTGCTCATTCTAGGGATTAGCTCCCATTACCTAATATCAGAAAGACAACAGCATTCACACTTCCTGGGTCCTATCAGGAGTCACATTTCTGAAGTCAACCTTATAATCTCTGTGTTTTCCAGAGCTTCGCATTCTCCATAGAACATGCTTAAATTAACATCAAGAGCATATTTGGCTGTAGCCTTGGTGTCTTAGGCTGAGTTTTCTAGAGAAGCAAAACCAACCTAACCTAACCAAACCCATTACTGTCATGTCAATTCCAACACATAGCCACCCTATAGGAAAGACTAGAACTGTCCCAGGTGGTTTCCAAGGAGTGCCTGGTGGATTCTTACTGCTGACCTTTTAGATAGCAGCCAAACACTTAACCATCGTGCCACCAGGGCTCCAGATATGTATACAGAGAGATTTATTTCAAGGAAATGGCTCATGCATTCGTGGAAGCTGGGAAGTCCCAAATCCTTGGGTCAGTTTTCTCCCGACTCTTGTGGTTGCAGGGGCTGACAAACTCCAAACCAGCAGATCAGATGGCAGGCTGCTGGCTCACGTCGTTGTGGGAGCCAGCAAATACAAAATCTGCAGGTCAGGCAAAAGGCTGCTAGCTCACATCCCAAAAAACGGAAGTCAGTGGATGATAAGATGGATGCAGGACTGATGGAAAGCACAAGTTTTGCCAGAACATCCATATGTATTGGATGCAGGCCACACCCCCCAGGAAACTCCCCTTCCAACTGATTGGCAGCTCACATCAGGTCACAAAGCAGAGGATGATTAGATAATGCCTGCCACAGCATGGAGAATCATGGCCTAGCCAAGTTCACACATAGCATTAACCATCACACTTACGTAAACTGGGACCGTCTGCTGACAGAACTGATAGAGGACATAGCCTGTTACTTTGTAAATCATTAAAACATAACTTTAGCATTAAGAATCTAGCAGGCAACTTAAAATAATGCATGTAGAATTATCTCTGGGCAGTAAGAAAACAGTAACGTGGTCTAAAAAGGATGTAACTTTGTGCCAGGCAGTTTGTTAACCACTTTATACACACCATTTCTTTCAATACATTTAACCATTGTTGATAATATAGTTTAAGTCATTTGTTTAAAAATCACTTAATTAACTAATGGAAGAGGGACTCCCAAAGCTAGGGCTATTTTACGCAAAAGCCCCTAACTTTATTCTCTGCAATATATGCCCTCTTTCAGATTAACTATTGTTTAAAGGATAAATTAAAAATATCAGGGAGAATCAGGAAGAAATTTTTTACTCTGCTAGTGAGAACTCCATTCAAGTAAACGTCCCCCTTCAGTTTCAAAATTTGTGTTATTGTTTGCCTTCGAGTTGATTCTGACTCACACTGACCCCACAAGTCAGAGTAGAACTGCTGCATAAGGTTTTCTAGGTGTAATCTTTATTGAAAGGAGCCCTGCTAGTTAAGAAGGACTGCTAATTGAAAGGTCAGTGGTTCAAGCTCACCACAGGAGAAAGATGTAGCAGTCAGCTTCCATAAAGATTTATAGTATTGGACCTTATGGGGCAGTTCTACTGTCTTATAGGGTCACTATGAATCAGAATTAACTCGATGGCAATGAGTTTGGTTTTCATTTTTAATCTTTATGGGAGCAGATAGCGAGGTATTTTCTCCTGTAGAATCGCTGGTGGGTTAGAAACACTGACCTTTTGGTTGGCAATTGTCTTAGGCTGGGTTCTCTAGAGAACCAAAACAAGTGAAACATATGTAAAGAGAGAGATTTAATTCAAGGAAATGGCTCGCACAGTTCTGGAGGCTGCCAAGTCCCAAAATCTGTGGGCCAGGTGCCAGGCAGGAGGCTTCTCCTGACTGATGTGGTTGCAGGGACTGACGAACCCCAAATCAACAGGTGAGACAGCAGGCTGCTGGCTCATGAGCCAAGAACCAGAGGTCAGATGATGAGGAGCAGGATCCAGAGAGAATGAGCCATCCATTTACATACTCGAGACAGGGCACACCCCCAAGGAAACTCCCTTTTCAACCGATTGGCTGCTCATAGCAGATCTCATCATGGAAGTGATTACATTATATTGCATTATGGAAAAGCAACCTGTCCAATGTCTGCCAAACCACTGAGAATCAGAGTCTAGCCATGTTGCCATATAACATTAACCATCACAGCAGCCAAGTGCTTAACCATTGGCTGCATCACCAGGGCTCCTAAAATTTGTATAAGTTGAAAATAATTTTGAGAAAGTTTAAAATAAAAGTATCAAAAAATTCTAAAGTATTTGTACATACACTTATGTGGACAGGTTTACGAGGGGATATTTTGAATTTTGAAAGCAAACTGATAGTGTGTTTGTTTAATATGTTTAAGAAACATCTGAATACTAGTCTTCATGTATTCGTAAAATATATCAAAAAAAAAAAAAAAAGATTGAGCCTAAACTTTCCTGGTCCACTTGACTAGAATTAATTGGTGATGACTCATTGTCTTAGTCATCTAGTGCTGCTGTAACAGAAATACTGCTAACGGATGGCTTTAACAAACAGAAGTTTATTCTCTTATAGTCTAGTAGGCTGAGTCCAAACCCAGGGCATCAGCTCCAGGGGAAAGCTTTCTGTGTCGTCTCTGAAGGAAGCTTCTTGTCATCAGTCTTCTCTTGGACTAGGAGCTTCTCCGCACAGGAACCCTGGGTCCAAAGAATGAGCTCTGCTCCCAGTGCTGCTTTCTTGGTGGTACGAGGTCCCCAACTCTCTGCTTGTTTCCCTTTCCTTTTCCTTTTTTCCTTTTATCTGCAGGCCATACCCCAGGGAAACTCCCTTTACATTCGATCAGGAATGTGACCTGTTTAAAATAATATAATCTTGCCTCATTAACCATAGGCAGAGATTAGGATTTAGAGATTTGATGTAGCTTAGGGAAATTACATCAATTAGAAAATGGAGGACAACCACGCAATACCGGGAATCATGGCCTAGCCAAATTAACACATATATTTTAGGGGGACACAATTCAACCCATGACACTCATTAAGTGAGGGAGAGATTTTTGATACTCTTAAAAATGAAAATAGGATTCAGTAAAATGTTCTGAGTCCCTGTGTCAGTATGAGTTAAAGAACCAGACAGAAATAATACTGTTATGTTGTATATTTTATTCAACGCCCCAAATATTTCCACATATCCTCACTGATTCTTACATTCCCCCTTCATCCTGCCTTTTTCCCTGTCATTTACCAACCAACAGCCCCTATCACCCCTTAGACATTCCAACCCTCAGCAACCACCCCACCACCACCAACAGACACACACTGAGACATGCCGTTCTTATGTTTAATTTGTCCTTCTAGCAAATCTTTAAAAACAAAAAAAGAAGTCACATGACAGAAAGTGCCCTAGGTTTTTACCTTCGGGTTTCTTTTCCAGTTTAATTTCGATCAAACCAGTGATTTAAACATAAAATTAAACTCTTTATCTGAAGAGGCCCTGAAAGCCTCCTGCTGTGGATAGTAGAGATATTTGAGGGGAAAAAATTTAAAATATATATATATACCTGTACTCTTTTTATTCTTTCTGTCCTCATGAATGTCCCTCATGTGTAGTAGTAGTCAGTGTTTTTCATTTTTCATTTTTGTTTTTTAATTTGCATCTTATATTGCACAGGATACATTGAAATAAAAGCAGCTCAAATAAATATTGCTGTTTAGAGATCATATGAAGAATGAATCTGTTTGCATATGGGGCAAAGAAAATCATTTAAATGGTATTTAACCACTTTTAAAAGTCCTCTGTATATGCAAATGCTGCCAAATTGGGGAAAAAAAATCATTAAAATATGGAAATTCAATTTTTATTCTAAGATGTGGAAATTAATTTTCTTCTATAGTGGGTTCTTTATAATCTTTGAACATTTTGGGGGAAGTATCAGTGTAAAAAAAAAAACAATTAGTAGCTACAAATTTTGTAATTTGATTAAACATGTCACAAAGTTTTATTTCACCTTTCATATTTGATCTTTATATTTAGTTTCTATATATTTTGATCTAAATTTTACTTTGCAGTAATTTTTCAACTTTTAAATTATACCGTTTAGTATAAAAGTAACTTAAAATGTATATTCAGACTTATTATGGTCTTCATTTAAAAGTAAAAAAAAAAGTACAAAGCACTAAATCTTTAATTCTTAGAGACCTAAAAATTTCCAATTCGTTTTTAAGACAAGCTTTAGGTCAAAATAACCTGTAAGGACCAATATATAAACTATCTAAAACATAAGGACTAGAGGATGAATTTACTTACGACTTTTGCAAAAGATACAAATTTTAGACGTATGAAACCATTGCAATTTCTCATCTGTGATTTTTCTCTAAAGTCATTAAACTTTGTCTTTGGTAGCATTTACTGTAGTTAAAGTTCATACTGGGTTTGCATATCCCCTTCATACTTGGGATGAAGGGTTTCTGCCTTTGTTGCCTAGGTCTGTCAAATTCCAAAGGAGAGCACTGAGAAAAGAGAAAGACAAAGGAAGATTGCCTGGGTAAAGGCAAAAACACCCAGGGAAGCAGAAACACCTCATACACAGTCTTCTGCTCTTGTAACACCTGTTAAATGAAAACAAGCTTTCTCTATTGTTTAATTTTACGTGTCTTCTTTAATGTCTTGTATATATTGGGGTTTACTATAAGGCCTAACATGAATGAATCCAGAAATGAATTGATGGCTGCCATTTCTGTATTCTTTTTGGAAGAGTAGATTGGTAAGAATTGTTGTTGTTATTGTTGTTAGGTGCTATCGAGTTGGTTCAGATTCATAGCAACTCCATGTACAACAGGACAAAATGGTGCCTTATCTTGTGCCATCCTCACAATTGTTGCTATGTTTGGGCCCATTGTTGTAGCCACTGTGTCAATCCATCTTGTTGAGGGTCTTCCTCTTTTTTGAGGACCCTCAAGCATGATATTCTTCTCTAGGGCTTGGTGTCTCCTGATAACATGTCCAAAAGAAGTGAGATGAAGTCTTGCCATCCTCACTTCTAAAGAGCACTCTGGCTGTACTTCTTCCAAGATAAATTTCTTCATTCTTCTGGCACTCCACGGCAAAGATTAAGAAGGGAGAATAATGTAAAGATATATGATGTCTGCTAAAACCAAATTAACAGTATAGCTGTTATAGTCCTTACTATGCTACCCAAATCTGATCTTTGATATATTTTTTTTTATATTGAAAAAAATCAGAAAACAATTAGCATGTTTTTTCCTTACTTTTTTTTTTATAAATTTTCTTGCAGCATTAATTTATGAAGAGGTTAATCTGCCTGATTTATTTCCAAATGCTGTATTAGTATTATTATGATACATGAATGGATATCGCAGAAAAAAACAAAGCAATATTTTACTTTTTATTAAAAATAAAGCTTTGCTTTAATATCTGGCTGAATTAGAGTTTTTCTTTAGATGGCACAAATCAATTTTAGAATGACCTAATAGTGCACGTGTGCACACACACATACACATACACAAATTGTCTTTCTCACCTTTCTGAGAATTAAAATTTTGGTCTCATTGTGTTTGATCTTGAATGCTGGATTAAAAAAATATATAGTTCATAAGGGGAATATAAAATACTCAGATTAATATCTTCACTTTATTTTTCTCCTAATTCTAGCTGTTTTCACAGCTTGCATTTTGCTTAATGTAACGACCAGCTGCGAATTGCAATGTGTGTTTTTAAGGTTATATTAACTGCCGTAATAAAGACACCCCCAAAACATACAGTGGCTTAAACATAATAGAAATATACACCTAGCAACCTCTGCTACTTAACATGAATATAATTCATTTCTCTGCCTTCTGCCACAGGGATGAAATGTTTTTCTTTTGTCATGGCCCCAAAAGAGAACACAAAGTTATTCTCAGATCTGGAGGTGTCTGGGTCTTCGCATCTGATTTGTTGTTGTTATTCGCTGTGCGCTTGATTCCAACTCATGGAGACCCCACGTGTGCTGAGTAGAACTGCTCCACGGGATTTTTGAAAGCAGATTGTCAGGCCTGTCTTTCAAGGCACCTCTGGGTGGGTTCGAACTCCCAACATTTCAGCTAGAAGTCGAGCGCCTAAACATTTGTGCCATCCAGGGACAATGCATCACAATATTTAATTTGTCATATTACAATTCAGTACAAGCAACAAATTTTGCCTAGACTGTTCCTTGCCTTTTCTCTGGGGATGAGCAGCAGAAAGTACATTTTTGGTACCTGGATAGGATAATAAATCTTTAAAATAGTTTAACCAGGTTAAACCAAATAATAAAATCAATCTCCAGACCTCAAAATGGCATTATCTTCCAGAAATATGTGGGTATTTGTTGGGTTCCAGAAATATGTGCTGAATTTCTAACAGTGTTCATCCTTCAGCAGGTTTCTCAGAGTGATACAGTCTGAGACGTGTGATGTGGAAACTGTGATAAATTAAGGGCACCTTGTGAGGCCTTGTAAGAACAATTTCGAATTCACTCACTTCACATTCACTTTTAAAACTTACCTTCTCATTCTAAAATACTGGTGGCTTATAACATGGACAATATATTTAAAATCCATTTTAAATCATGCAATTTTAGACTAGCATGATGCCTGACACTTAAAAGTTAAAAAAATATTTTTTGACCAAATTAATAAATTTCAACCTGAGCCTGTATAATAATATTGCTTTATATATTCAATTTGAGAATTTTAAAGTTCTTTTTTTTGCTTTTAATTTTTTATAAGTCATCTTATCAATGTGAAAACATTAAGCTTCTAAACTTACATATTTTCACTGTTATACATTATAAATATATTTCAAGTGTTGTCTATAGACAAGGTTATCTATATTACAAGGGTTGAACACCTGTAAGAGTCAGAAAGCCCTCTATTTGTTATGACTTGAGGATAAAAGAAAAATAAGTATGTCTATTGATTAAATAAGTTTATGGAGAAATGTGATGAATAAAAATACAATTCTAGCAAGGACACCTAGTTGACTCCAGAAATTATCCCCTCCTCCCTGCTTATTAATAGTGACTATAAGTTTTATAAGTTTTAGTGAGAATATAACCACTCAGAATGAACATAATATCTTCTGGCATCCATTGCAGAGAAATACATGGACATATGGATTAACTTGGCTCCTGAGATATAAGTGAAATATAAGTGAAAACACGGTGTGGCTTTTCTTAAAATATGATTGCATTTGACCTCTGCAACTGTCTCTTCCTCTCTTGTGCTGTCTGGAGCTGGAGCAACCATGTGGGACCAGGAGCTGACCTAAGAGATAGAGAAGAATGGGGTCATGCATGGTGGAAGCATAAGATAGAAGAGCAGACTCCTAAGGATCTTTTGTACAGAGCTGCCATACTCGGGGAAACTCTGATGATGCAGTAGTCAAAGCACTCAGCTGCTCATGGAAACTTTGATGGTTTGAGCCCATCAGCTGCTCCCTGGGAGAAAGGTGTGCTCCTGTAAAGACTGACAGCCTTGGGGATCCTACGGAGCAGTCCTACTCTGTCCTGTAGAGATAGCTGAGTTGGAATTGGCTCTACCACAGTGGGATTTTTTTTTTTTTTGCAACTCTGCCTGGAATATGGTCTTAAACTTATTGAAAGCATTGGTATTTTGCATTTTTATTACTCACACCTGAACCTAATGCTGATACAAATATTAAAATCAAAATTTCATAAAATGGTTATTAAATAGTATTTTAGATATTGTGTTTAACCCTTTTACAATATGTAGAGTTACACTGAAGACATTCTAAAGGACATTGACTATTCTTGCTTCTTTAGCATCTGTGCCAGCTTTCTTTGGAAGCAGCATCCTGATTTTCCTTGAGAAGGCTGTGGAGCCTTGCTGTGCTACCCATTCAAGGTGCCCCGTCCTCTCCAGGCCAACAGATGGACATGTCATGTCTTTTAGTCTTTCCTGGGTATTAAAATCCTGAATAAAGGGACTAAAAGAGAAAGTATTTCATTTGGATGTGGTCTGGTGGGGAAGACTCTGAAGAGATTCTTCACCATGTCTTACTGTTTACAGCTCCAAAGCCTCTGTGCTTCCTGAAATTTTTGAGCTACTTCAGCTCTTTCTTCAAATCTACTGAGCTCCTAAGAGTCTGGAGCCCTGGTGGTATAGTGGTTAAAGCACTCGGTTGCTAAGCAAAAGGTCGGTGGTTCAAAGCCACCACCCGCTGCACAGGAGGAAGGTGTGGTGTTCCGCATCTGTAACAATTTACAGTTTTGGAAATGTTATGGGGCAGTTCTACCCTGTCCAATAGGGTCATTAGGAGTCAAAATTTACAGCAGTCAGTTTGGCTTGGCTTCTAAGAGGTCAGTAAACCAAAACAAACAAACAAACAAATCCCAAAAGCCAAACCTGAGTTGTCACTGACTCCATTCCTACTCAGAGCAACACCATGTGTTACAGAGATGAACTGCTCCATTCAATATTCTTGGCTGTGATCTTTGTGGCAGCAGATCACCAGACCTTTCTTCCATGGCACCACAAGTGAATCTGAACTGTCAACTTTTAGGTTAGTAGTGCAAACCTTTTGTGCTACCCAGGGCCTTTAGAGCTATTCCTTATTCTTATTTATTTTTTTTTTCTTCTTTTCCTTTATTTATTTTTGATTAATTTAGTCAGGGTTGAATTTTATTGCTGACAACCCAAAAGAAGAAAAAGAGAAACAAATAATATAGATACAAATTCAAAACTGAATTAGTTACCTTAGTTATGAATCTTCAGGTCTTACTAATTATTTCTTAATCTACTTATGATTTTCCTGTTAGATTTTAGAGAGAGAAATCTTTCCAGTTTTTCTTTAAAATTATCAGTTTCCAGAATTAGTCTATGGCTCACAGCTAATAGCCTCTTCGGTGTTAAAAGTCCTCTTATGTGACTTCTCAATAAGACTTATTTGCTAGGGTTACTTTGAAGATGAGAAGAAAAAAAAAAAGTGAAGCATTTCCTGAGATGTAAATTGTTGCAAAATAAAAAGTGTTTGTATTATTCTGTCTGGAATGAGAGGGCTGTTCACCTCTAAGGCACTTTTTTCTTCTTTACTCATCAGAAGGTACTCATCAAAAACTGGTCTTTGGGTCAGTTTTTCTCTGAACCATCTTTACGTGTTATCTTAGAGTTCTGGGTAAAAAATATAGAAGTATGTCAGCTATTTTGCAGTTATATGATTTTTAACTAAACTGTACAATGGTAGAAAACCTCAAGAGCTCTAAATCTTCCTCTTATGGTAAATGAGATTTACATAGTAAGCAGTGTCCTCTTAAAATAAATTGTTTATACAGAAAGCTGGCATTTAAAGCATTTATTGATCTAGGCCAAGAAGAATACGTCTTACACATTATCTTGGGGAAAAGAAGTCACAGAATTTTGTTTGGCTTCACAAAGAATGAACCTTTTCTTCCCGTGGAAAATCTCAATGCCAGAAAAAGGGGCAGACAAATTTTATTGGGAACAAAGTATATAACATGGGGCAATATTTCAAGGAAGAAACATCCAACGTTCTACATTCTCACTCTCCACGCAAGAGTAACTCAAGTTGAGGGAAGAGGGTTCTGAGTTAGTAACCTAGAACTAAAGCCAATGTGTAGATTGCCTGCAGCAACAATGGGGCACGTAACCTGGCCACATACAGCACCAAAGAAGCAAAAAGGTGGTCAAGCACCTGGCTTGTGCAGGGATCTGCACTCACATTGGGGGAAAAGTGCTGTGATAGCAGAGCTTAGACCAGAACCTATAAGAGGTGTGTAACTGGACTTAATCCTATTGAGGAGTCCCAGTGGCTTAGTGGTTGGCAGTTTGAATTCATCAGCTGCTCCTTGGAAACGTTATGGGGCAGTTCTACTCTGTCCTATAGGATTGCTATGAGTTGGAATCGAATCAACTTGATGGCAATGGGTTTTGTTCATTTTTAACCCTATCGAAGATAATCCCCCTTCCATTCCCCTCCCAGATTTTGTAGAAGTGGGAAAGTAGCATGACATTTAGAGTTGTTCTTAGCTTGAGGGCCCTGATAGAGGGGAGGATCTGGACTTAGATAAGAAAAAGTTGGAACTTTATTTCACTAACCTCTACCTGAAATTTAGCTTTAATTTTGATTATTACCATAATTAATAAAGTATCATTAGCAGCACCTGTTCCTTTGTCACCAATAGAAATCACAAAATATTTTTTTTTATCACATTACAGGTGTCGTAGATATCTCAAAATATTGTTTTATGTTGATCACTATTTTAAGACTATTATAATTATATTGCCTGCTGCTTGAACTGGTTATTTGATGCATTAATATTAAAACACGTACATTATTACAGGGCAATATTTTTACGGGGGGTTGTTAACAGTATTTTAATACAATTGGTTTCCTTTGTAATGCTATATACTTTATTTAGTGTATTTAATAGTATCATTTTATACTAAAGGAGCCCATGACCACAAAATACTGACTATGTTTAGTTCCAAATTATCTTATGAGTTTCATGGAAACCTTGGAGTAAGCCCAAAGAGGGAACAAAAGAGAAAGCCTTCACTTTCAATAACTCAATAATGAAATTATAGAGCAATATCATTAATATCACACGCAAGCAAAATTTTGCTGAAGATCATTCAAAAATGGCTGCAGCGGTGTATCAACAGGGAAGTGCCAGAAATTCAGGCCAGTTTCAGAAGAGGACGTGGAACCAGGGATATCATTGCTGATGTCAGATGGATCCTGGCTGAAAGCAGAGAATACCAGAACAATGTTTCCTTGTGTTTTATTGCCTATGCAAAGGCATTCGACTGTGAGGATCATAACAAACTACGGATAACATTGCGAAGAATGGGAATTCCAGAACACTTAATTGTGCTGATGAGGAACCTTTACATAGATCAAGAGGCAGCTGTTCAGACAGAACAAGGGGATACTGAGTGGTTTAAAGTCAGGAAAGGTGTGCGTCAGGGTAGTATTCTTTCACCACACCTGTTTAATCTGTATGCTGAACAAATAATACAAGAAGCTGGACTATATGAAGAAGAATGGAGCATCAGGATTGAAGGAAGACTCATTAACAAATTGCATTATGCAGATGACACAACCTTGCTTGCTGAAAGTGAAGAGGACTTGAATCACTTACTAATGAGCATCAAAGACCACAGCCTTCAGTATGGACTGCACCCCAACATAAAGAAAACAAAAATCCTCACAACTGGACCAATGAGCAACATCACGATAAAGGGAAAAAAGATTGAAGTTGTGGAGGATTTCATTTTAGTTGGATCCACAAAAAACAGCCATGGAAGCAGCAGTCAAGAATCAAAAGACGCATTACATTGGGCAAATCTGCTGCAAAGGACCTCTTCAAAGCGTTGAAGAGCAAAGATGTCACCTTGAAGACTAGGGTGCACCTGACCCAAGCCATGGTATTTTCAATCGCATCATATGCATGTGAAAACTGGTCAATGAATAAGGAAGACCGAAGAAGAGTTGATGCCTTTGAATTGTGGTGTTGGCGAAAAATGTTGAGTATACCATGGACTGCCAAAAGAGTGAACAAATCTGTCTTAGAAGAAGTACACCCAGAATGCTCTTCAGAGGCGAGGATGGCGAAACTGCGTCTTACATACTTTGCACATGTTGTCAGGAGGGATCCATCCCTGGAGAAGGATATCATGCTTGGCATTGTACAGGGTCAGCAGAAAAGAGGAAGACCCTCAAAGAGGTGGATTGACACAGTGGCTACAACAATGAGCTCAAACATAACAATGATTGTAAGGATGGCTCAGGACGGGGCAGTGTTTTGTTCTGTTGTGCATAGGGTCGCTATGAGTCGGAACCGACTCAATGGCACCTAACAACAACAACTGGCAAGTAACAGTTTAGGCTTTTATTTTGAATATTTGAAAATATATGGACAATTTAACCTTGTGAAGAGATGATTTTAGTTGTATACATACTTGATGGAAGTATAGCCTAGAGAACTATAGGTGTATTTGGATGAATGAATGAATAATTAATATAAAGATTTTGAATTCTTTATATTGCATTGCTACTTACTCCTTTTATAACAACTTCCGTATGCTCATACAACCTTATTCTCAAAATATTAGATGAGCTGACCTTAGGTACTTGTTTATTCCAGATAGCTAATAATTAGATTAATAATCATAAACTATATTTATATACTGCTTCCCATGTGCCAGGCAATATTCTACGTACTTTGTGTATGTTAGTTGGTTTTAGCTTCACAATGACTCTATGAGTTAGGAACTGTCTTTACCTCCGTATTACAGATGAGGAAACTGAAGCGCAGAGAGATGGTATAACCTTGAAAGCAACTTATGGAGGGTTCAAACCCTAGCAGACTAGCTCAGGAGTTGGTGCTTTTAACATTCTATAGCCTATCAAATAAGTTGTGACTCATTCAATGAAGCAATTTTTTTTTTTTTTTGAGTACTTCTTTTGGAGTAGAACCTGTGTTTGACGCTAATACTAAAGGGATGATGATAAAACCTAAAACTTTAAGGTATGTAAATATTTATTTTAATAAGAGCTGGGACAAATTAATGAATCTTTTTTTAACTCAGACTTGTGAAGTGTTAAAAATTAAAGAAGTTATTATGTATAAATTGCTTAGAACAGCTTCTGAAACGTAACTATTATTATACTACTGATTATCATTATCATGTCTACTATTGCTGATACATTCTGAATTACTTTTCTGAATTACTTATTTTACAAAGTTGAGTTATTTTAGGAGATGATACACTTGTAAGTAAAAACAAATATTGTTTTAATATGTATTTTATTTATTCCACCTAAAATAGACTATTATTATTATTTGCGGTTTGATCAAAGTAGCTATAAGGACCTAGACATGGAAGGAAATTCTTCCCTCTCCAGTTGTCTAGTGCAGTTCCTCCCATTCCAAAAGTGGGGCAGAGGAAACCAGAAGGGTGGATATGTGTGAAGTGACTAAGAGTGCCTAAAGGGCTGGGACTGTGACTGTTATTTCTGCCACCTTCCTGAGAATCCCCCATTAGATGTAGGAAGTGGCAAAGTTGCAACAATGCTTGGATAAGTGTAAACACAAGTGTATTTGTTTGCTTTTTTGTCACTGTAAGTTCGCTTGTTATAATGACTCATTTGGAAGACAAGGAAAAATTTCATCAGGTTCTTCACTTATCTGATTTCCACAGTCATAGATTCTTTCATGATTACACATATATTGCAGTATGCAATGTGTCCTCAGATTTTTTAAATTCTTTCTAGGAAGCAAACTTCCCCCTAGATATTTGTATTTGAAATTAAGAAGAAAGTATTGAATTTCATCCAGAATATACATATTTTTTATTTCTCACCTTTTTCTCTCCCTACAGATGCATAAAAGATTTAAAAATAAGAGTTCATATCTTTGATTTCCATATTTCAAAAGAAATTGGTTGATTTGCCTCAAAAATTAAAGCGATAATGACTTCCAACTAATGAAGTGGAAAACTTGGGAGTGAGACCTATTTACATATATGGAGTTCAGTTTGATTAAAAAAAAAAAAAAGCCTTATGTAGTAGCTTCTGTATGTCTGGCATAGAAAACCTGATGGCCTAGTGGTTAAGCACTAAAGCTGCTAACCAAAGATCAGCAGTTCGAATTCACCAGGTGTTCCTTGTAAACCCTATGGGGCAGTTTTACCCTGTTCCTTCTAGGGTCCCTATGAGTCAGAATTGACTGGACAGCAAGTGTTTTTTTTTTTGTTTTTTTTTTGGTTTATTTGTTTGGCACACTATTGTAAAGGCGACACAAAGATGAATGGAGACCCAAGAATAAGTGAAAAGAAGAAGTACTGGCAGTCGTCAGATCACTTGCACAAGTACATTTATAAAATACTGTTTAAATGTTGGGGTATATTTGTATTTATTTTTTTCCAAGAATAACATAGTAAAAGTATCCAGAAAGAATAATTTTTATACTCATTTTTTACTTTTATATGTAGACTTGTAGCAGAGAATAGAATTGTGTAAAAAAAGTAATTACTCACTTCCATAAACCTAGTATGGTGATTGTATGAATGGTGACCTTCCCCTAGATTGGAAAATATTTGGCCTTCTTTGTTCTAGAAATTTGGGAGGGGAAAAAAAAGATAGAGACACAGAAAGAGAGAACTTCTGTCCTGCTTTTAATTAAGAAAACGGAGCCAATATACTAATTTCTAGCAGTCTTGTAGTCTTTCCTCTAATATATGCCCCTTGCCTTTGCCAGTTCAAAAAAAAAATTCTTAGAGTAAGAAAGACAAAACTCCCCCATCTTAATAAACACGCCAGCAGTTAGAAGGAATGAACCCAGTAAGGGCAGAATGCCATGGATACATGGTAAAGGGATTCCCAAGGATACCGCAAAGAATTCCACAAGTATATGCTTCCTAAGGAAGATGATTTTACTACGTATTGAAGCATTTAATACAACTTAATGAAAATAAGCAGATACTGTGTAGTGAATGCACATATGTGTTACAGATTGGAGCTTTTCATCAGTAACAGAATAACTCCCCTTAGGTTTCATAGGCCTTTCCCAAGCAGGCAGGCAGGCACATGTGATACTGTCGGAAAAAGATGACTTGGCTTTTGTGATATGTAGTAATTAAGTTGATCAAAACAGAGGTTGTCCATTTTATTTCTGCTTGGGATTTTTGGCCTCCTGAATGAATTTAATCTCCCCCCGCCCCCCTTTTTCTTTTAAAGAAGAGTATCTTAAGCGTCCTAGCTGTACAATGTGTAAACCCATTAGGAAAATTGAACATTTTTCCATATGTATGGAATTTACATTGTTATATAACACATCTATTATTTATTGTCTGGGTATTCAACCCTCAAAAACAGGGATGTGAATTATGTGTGCACACATTCTCTAAAATAAAGAGCTATCCTTTTTGAGTGGGTATTTTTGATCCCAGAGGATTGCGTTGTAATTAATACTGATGGGGAAACCAGAGTCAGGAATTTCTTCAGCAGATACACTGTAACACCCATCCAGTTTAGGCCTCCTAGACTCACCATAGGTGACTCTATGCAAATACAATGCTCTCCTGCTGAAAATAACTCAGTAGGTTATAAAATCGTCCAGGCCAGGAGTCAGCAAGCTTTTTCTGTAAAGGGCCAGATTATAAATATTTTAGGATCTGCAGGACATACATTCTCTGTCATAGCTCCTCAACTCTGCCATTGCAGCACAAACACAGTGACAAACAGCATGTAAAAGAGTGGATGTGCCTGAGTGTCAATAAAACTTTATTTGGTAAAACAGTTGGTGGCCAGATTTGGCTCATTGACCAGAGCAGTTTGTCAGCCTCTCAAGTAGATGTCATAATGTTTTCAAAAAAATCGAGGAGGCTGGTGTGAATTTGCTCACAAATGCGAGTGCCCTTTTAGATTTATATTTAAGCTACTTCCCATATTATCTTATTTTAATTTCTTTTTACATTTTTGAGCTGTTTATACAATGACATGTAAATGTTATATGTTATTTATTAACCTTCCCTTAGAAGTCCCTTTGTTGGATTTCTTTAATTAAATGGAGTTCACATACCCTTTATTATATTCTACAAAGTTTTAATGTAGAATGCCAAAGATGCCTTCAAGACAAAACAAAATTAAAATAGCTGAGACAAATGAGGAGTGGAGTTATGGTAGGTTAAAAATTAAGATGCAGCAGGGTGAGGTCAGTGTACAAACGACAGTTGTGTAATCCCATACACACGCTAGGGTGGGGCTGGGAGAACCTCCACAGCGCCTGCAAATCCTGCCTCCCTCCCAACCAGCAGCCAGCTTGCACCACAAACGGAGGCAACAGGTTCAAAGAAAGATGGAAAGGTGCTCATAGTTTCTTCAGTTCTGAGAGTTTTTCTTAAAGAAGCTTTGTTGTTTACATTGTTGCAGAATAAGTAAATCTGTGTATTTTTTTTCTCTTTGAAAAGTACGTAGTTGATTTAATGTGTATTCCATTTCATGATCCATTCTATGACATTTCATCTATTTCATTTAATGTGTGTGTGTGTGTGCTCACGCGCACGCATGAGCGCCTTCTCTCCCTTCTGAGGTGTCTGTATTATACTTTGTGACCTTGATGCAAGGGAGGGGATCTATCGTCCTTAACGCTTCACTGCTGTATCATCAATTTCTACCTAGAAAATATCTCCTTTTCCTCAAAGTCTTATTCAAATATCAGCTCCTTTGGAACACTTCATTTCCCTGCCTGAGGCAAATGAATCACTGCCTTCTCTGAACTTCCTATATTGATTATTCTTCACATATATATCCTGTTTAATTCTAAGTATAATTTTTTTTCCTTCTCAACCCTTACAAAGGCTTTATATTCCTGTTGCCTAGAAAAATGTCTGGCACAGAATAGAACATGACGTGTTCATTGAATATACTGAAGTTGATGAGTTGGATCACCAGTTGGCTTTTTTTCAGATGTTAATTTTGATAAGCAGTTCTTTTGCAATTGATTTTTCATCAGTTGAACAAAAATGTACCAATTCAGGAAGACACAGGAAAAAAAAAAAAAAGATTCGTAATTGAACTTGCAGAAATTTCAATGAGCAACTTTTGATAAAAATAAATCAAAAGGATTTCTTTTTTCAAAACTACTAGCATGGTGCTAGAAATGGTTTATCACTTTTTTCCTGTTAGTATGAAACTTAACTGTTTATACGGTTAGATAAGTTATTATGAAAGTTATTGTCTGACTTTCATTTTTTCACAATAAGGTTTGTAAGCCCATGTGCGTGTATGTATACACATGCAGGCACACACACACAGGACTAACTTCAGATTCAATGATTGTATTATCCAGAGTGCACTAGATTGTGATGAGTGCTGCTTATATATGTGCATAAACATACGAATGCCCCGACCATGGACCTTCTGGTGCAGCGGAACACTCTCATGATTTTACTATGAGCAATGGCTTTCAATTCTGAAATATGTAATTCTACCATTGATCACTATTTCTTTTTCTTAGCTATGCTGACAGTTAGGATGTACTATTTGTCATAGAAATTTTTATTAAAACCTCCAAACTGCTGCAAAAAGAATTTAAGAATATGTCAATCAATCTTCACCCCCCAAACTTACTATAGTCTCAGTGGTTTATATCCTACTTACAACCATCTTAAGAGCAGGGTTTAGTCTTTATAAAGAAGCCCTCCAAGGAAGCTTCGTATTTGTTAAAAAGAAAAAAATACTTTTTTGCAACAATCAATATTTTTGTAACTTCTAAAAGATTCTTGAGTGTATTTGCTTCATTTTCCAAAACATTATATTAAATAATTTTGTTGTTGTTGTTGTTAGGTGCCATCTTGTAGATTCTGAATCATAGTGACCCTATGTACAACAGAATGAAACACCACCCAGTCCTGCGCCAACCTCACAATCATGCTATTTTGCAGCCACTGTATCAGTCCTTCTAGTTGAGGTTCTCCCTCTTTTCACCAACCCTCTATCAAGCATAATGTCCTTCTCCAGGGAAAGGTCACTCCTCATAACATACCCAAATTACTTAAGATGAAGTCTCACCATCTTCATTTCTAAGATGCATTTTGGCTCTACTTCTTCTAAGACGGATTTTTTTCCTTCTTCTGGTAATCCGTGGTATATTCGATATTCTTTCCCAACACCATAATTCAAAGGTACCAGTTCTTCTTTGATCTTTCTTATTTATCGTTCAGATTTCACATGCTTAGGAGTCAATTGAAAATACCATGTCTTGAGTCACACGCACTTTAGTCCTCTAAGTGACATCCTTGCTTTTTACCACTTTAGTAAAAAAGTCTTTTGCAGCAGATTTGCCCAATGCGATAAGTCCTTTGATTTCTTGACTATTGTTTCCATGGGCATTGATTGTGGATCCAAGTAAGACGAAATCCTTGACAACCTCAATAATTTCACCATTGTCATGATGTCCCTTATTGGCCCAGTTGTGAGGATTTTTGTCTTTTTTATGTTGAGGTACAATCCATACTGAACCCTGCAGTCTTTGATCTTCATCAATAAGTGCTTGGAGTCCGCTTCACTGTCAGCAAGCAAGGTTGTGTCATCTGCATATTGCAGATTAATGAGTCTTCTACCAATCCTGATGCCACGTTCTTCTTCATACAGTGCAGCTTCTCGGATTATTTGCTCATCGTGCAGATTGAATAAGTATGGTGAAAGGATACAACCTTGACGCACACCTTTTCTGATTTTAAACCACACAGTATCCCTTTGTTTTATTCGAACGATTGCCTCTTGGTCTAAGTACAGGTTCCTCATGAGCATAATTATGTTTTCTGGAATTCCCATTCTACACAATGTTATCCATAATTTGTTGTGATCCACACAGTAGAATACCTTTGCATAGTCAATAAAACACAGGTAACATCATTCTGGTATTCTGTGCTTCTAGCCAAGATGCATCCGACACTAGCAATCATATCCCTTATTCTACATCTTATTCTGAATCTGGCTTGAATTTCTAGTAGTTCCTTGTTGATATACTGATACAACAGTTTTTGAATTATCTCCAGCAAAATTTTGCTTCCACTTGATATTAATTTACTCCGTAATTTCCACACTCTATTGTATTACCTTTGTTTGGAATGGGCACAAATGTGACTTCCTTCCAGTTGGTAGGCCAGGTAACTGTCTTCCAAGTTTCTTGGCATAGATGAGGGAATGCTTCTGGCCTTGCATTTGTTTGTTGAAACATCTCAATTGATATTGGTATTCCATCAATTTTTGGAGCCTTGTTTTTTTGCCAATGCCTTCAGTGCAACTCGTACTTCTTCCTTCAGTTTCATCGTTCTCGGTCATATGCTACCTACCTCCTGAAATGGTTGAATGTTGACCAATTCTTCTTGGTACAGTGACTCTGTGCATTCCTTCCATCTTCTTTTGAAGGAATACACGTCTTTCAATATTTTGCTCATACATGTACATCACTCCTAAGTGCTAATCATAACACTATAGGTCAGTTATATATTTTTTTTCTCAAATAATCACTTGGAAATAAAATCCAAAATAATCTACTTAACTTTCTTTGTTTTTCTTTTTCTAATATATTTGTGAACTTTGGTGCTGTGTACAGATGAGAGTTTCTTCCCCTCACCCTGCTGCGGGATTTCCTTCAAAATACTAGCACTTATATAGAATGTTATAGAAACTGTGGTGGTGTAGTAATTAAGTGCTATGGCTGCTAACTGAAAGGTCGGCACTTTGAATCTGCCAGGCACTCCTTGGAAACTCTAAGGGGCAGTTCTACTCTGTCTCATAGGGTCACTATGCATCAGAATTGACTCCACGGCAATGGTTTTGGATATGTGGAATCTTAGGGTGATTAGTGAAGTTGGAGGGGCATGACATAAAATTTTCCCTAACAATTAATTACAATTGAACAGATATCAATAAATTTAATCCAGAATTGGAATTAAATTTTTTATATTGATGATAGTGAATCTTGGTGTATTTTCCAAAGATACAAAATTCTGTTTAGAAGTTACTTCTTAAATTTATTATTCATTACTTCTTGAGGATTCTATTGACATTACTGATTTTGTTTGTTTACTTTGGTTTTGGTTTTTACAAATCCTTCCTCCACTCATACTTCTGCATTGAATATTCTGTACTCTAAGATCCAACAGCACTGCCCTTCCAGAGCTAGGGAAAAGAACCCCGTCCCTTCTGTTTACACTGCTTACTTTTATATGTAGCATATCTTTTACATAGCAATTTATTAAAAACTAGTGGTTTTAAAATAAAACGAAGAAGCTTATTGCCTCAAGATAAAGTTACATGAAAATGCTATGTTTCTTCTAAATTCAGACTTTATAATCAAGCTCGGGGGAAAAATGCTCCTTCTGGAGACTAAATTTTTGGCAACATGCTTTAGGATGACACTGGTGGTTGTAATACTGGAAAGGAAGCTGAACAAGAAATAACATCAGTTAGGGTTTGCAGCCCAGTGCCAGTTTGTGCCAAACTCGTTGACTTCATAAATATTTATGAAGAATCTCTGCCATCTCATTAGAATTTAACTCAAAGACAACAGGTGCAAGCAGTGATTGCTTAATCTACTCCAACTAACTTTGTAATCCTGTTTCAAGTTCTAGTGCTACAAATATTGTAGTGTAATCTTTCTGACTTTTTTTTGTTTGTTTGTTTTTTTGTTGCATAAAAAAATGTTGGCTGGCTGCTTCAAGTACCAGTGACTCAGCTTCTAAGGTGGTGTAGTCTAGCTTGAAAAACAGACACTGAAGGAAAGATTACACAAACAATAACTACATTTGGAATGAGTATAATAAAGGCACAGAGTTGTCTATAAGAGTAAATGGTAAAGAGAGCGACCTCGTGCACAGTGTTCAATAAAGCTTTCTGGGACTTACCGAATGAATAGGAGTTCACCAGGACAAATGTCGTAGAAGAAGGATGGAGGAGGGCCACTCAAGAGATATTGTGGTGCCTGGATGATGGCCTTGAAGTGGGAAAGCACTTAGTTCCTCTGGAAAATGGGGAGAAGCCCTGAGTGGCTGGGGCACAGTGAGTGAGGAGAGGAGAAACCCAAAATGTGACTAACATTAGCAGCTGAGTTGAGATCCGAAAGTTCTATAAGCCATGCTAAAAATAGAAATAAAAAATAAGGAGGGTATGAAATATTTATGTTTGGGGGTGCTATTTTACTAGGTGCTCAGAGAAAACCCTATTGTAAGAGAACACTTAAGTAGAGAATTGAAGGAAGTGAGGAGTTAGTAATGCAGATATCCAGGAAAGAATGTTTCATTTAGCAGGATTTTTAAATCTGGATTCCACAGGCCTCCTAGAATTCAGAGGCCATGGGCTTGAATTGGGAAGAAAAAAAATCACACCATTATTCTCATTAACCTCTAATTAAAATCGCGTATTACCCTCAATTTTCAATTTTGTCCAGAATCCACAAGGGTTTAAGCAGAACTTGTGATTTTGTTACCAAAAGGAATAAATGTTGTCCTTTTGTTTCCTAGTTGTTCAGACATCCTTTAAACTCATCCCTACTTTGATGACAGAGAAGTACTTGTCACCACTTCTCTGTTTGTTGTACTGTGGTGCCTTGTGTGTTGCTGTGATGGTGGAAGCTATGACACTGGTATTTCAAATACTAGCAGGATCACTCATGGTAGACAGGTTCCACCAGAGCTTACAGAATAAGACAAACTATGAAGAAGGGCCTGATGATCCATTTCCAAAAAAAAAAAAAAAAAAAAGCCAGTGAAAACATTATGGATAACAGGGTAATATTGTCTGATATAGTGCCAGAGGAAGACCTGCTCAGATTGGTAGGCACTCAAAATATGACTCAAGAAGAGCTGCCTACTCAAAGCAGAGTCGACCTTAATGACGTGGTTGGAGTAAAGCTTTCAGGAATTACATTTGCTGATGTGGAGCAACTCAAGATGAGAAGACAGCACTGCAAACATCCATTAGTGATCAGAAGGTGGAATGTCTGAAATACGAATCAAGGAGAGTTTGAAGTTGTCAAAAATGAAATGGAATACTTCAAGGCTGATATCCTAGCCATTAAAAAAAAAAAAATGCCATCAAGTCAATTCTGACTCATAGTGATCTTAACAGGTTAGAGCAGAACTGCCCCATAAGATTTCCAAAGAGCAGCTGGTAGATTTGAACTGCTAAACTTTAGGTTAACAACTATAGCACTTAACTACTGTGCCACCAGGGCTCGTAGACATCCATGAGCTGAAATGGACTAGTGTTGGCTATTTGAATCAGAAAATCATATGGACTACTACGCCAGCAATGAGAAATTAAAGAGGCACTGCATCACATTCATCATCAAAAAGAACATTTCAAGACCTGCCCTGAAGAACAATGCTCTCACTGCTACAATAATATTCATATGTCTACAAGGAAAACCACTTAATAAAAGTATTATTCAAATTTACATGTCAACCACTAAGGCCAAGGATTAAGAAATTTAAGATTTTTCCAACTTCTGCAGTCTGAAGTTGATCAAACATACAACCGAGACACATTGGTAATTAGTGGCGACTGGAACATAAAAGTTGGAAAAAAGAAGTAATTGGAAAATAGGGCCTTGGTGACAGAAACAACACATCAGATCGCATGATAGAATTTTGCAAGACCAACTAAATATTCATCAGAAATATCTTTTTTTCGACAATATAATGACTATACTTGTGGATCTGAACAAATGGAATAAACCCAAAAAACCCAGTGCCATTAAGCCTATTCCAACTCATAGTGACCCTATAGGACAGAGTAGAACGGTCCCACGGAGTTTCCAAGGAGCGCCAGGAAGATTCAAACTGCCAACCCTTTGGTTAGCAGCCGTAGCACTTAACCACTACGCTACCAAGGTTTCCAACAGATGGAATACACAGGAATAAAAAGAAATCTACTACGTCTGTAGAAAGAGATGGTGGAGAAGCTCAATATCTCTGCCTCTGCACTTTCCTAATTATAAAAGCAAATATACATATATTTTGTTTTTATTTAATTGTAACAATAATGGTAGGTCAAATACAGACCATTGCCTTTTTTTCCCCGGTAGTACATCTTAAAGAATGTTCCATATCAACATATCAGAATACTTAGGGAGTTGCCTTATTATTTTAAGTTTTGTCATTGTTGTTAGGTGCTCTTTACTTGATTTCAACTCATAGTGATCCCATGTGACAGAGTAGAACTCACATATAGGGCTTCATAGGCTGTAATTTTTTATGGAAACGGATAGCCAGGTCTTTCTCACCGTATTCCATTGTGTTGATATACCATAATTCCTTTAACTGGATTCATGTTGTCGAGCCTTTAAATAGTTTAAATTCTTTGGCTTTTCAAATAATGTTGCACTGAATTTCTTTATAATTGTCATTTTGCAGTAGACTAAATTCCTAGAAATAAAATTTCTGTGTTAAAGAGCATGTAGGTTATAAGTTTTTACATATGTGACCAAATCACTCAACACACAGAATTTACATTCTTGTCAACTTTATACAGACCTGTTACTAAATGCTTTCATCTTTCAAATCTGAGAAGCAAAAGATAATACCACCTGGTAGTTTTTTTTAATTTATATATATATATATATCTAATTATATCTTAAGACAAGAATGAATTGGAATTAAGCATTAATTTATATGTTAAAGTTAAATGTCAAGAGGCCTTTTTTTCAACTGTTTTTTTTAACTAATGTTTATTGAGTATACGCTAGAATATGGACAAATAAATCAGAGAAAATGAAATCCAAATAATTCAACTATATGAAAAATATTCAACTTTATTCATGATAAAAACAACAAATATTAGATAGGTAAAACTATCAAGTAATTGGCTTCACATTGTAGTTTTAACTATGTGATATTCGTTGCTCTTATTATGAATAAAGTTGAATATTAGATGTAAATTATTTTTCTTAAAGCAGGGGCACACACATTCTATCAGTTCATGGTGCCCTTAGGGTCTCAGTAATTATTTCATACATAGCACCTCTAAGTGAAATGAAATGATACAAGGTGTCTTAATACACAGTTTGGGAATCACAGTTTTAAGGTTTAAATTATCTGTTATGCTTAGAAAGGCCTTCCCTACTTTATATTTTAAAACATTCTGCTGTATTTTTTAATAATATTCATGGTGTTATTTTTCTTATGGTCTAGTGTTTTTGACTTTTAAATTGTTTTGTTTTCTTTGATAACCATCTTCTTTTGACTTTCATTCATTGTGTTGCTAGAAAGTAAGATCTATAATAATCATATAGGAAAAAGATAAGACATTCCAAGAATAAAAAACAATTTTGAACTCTGCATCAAATAAGCCAACAAACAAACAAACCACTAGTTGCCCTTGAGTTCACTCTGACTCATGGCGACCCTATGTGTGGCATAATAGAACTGCTCCATAGATTTCTCAAGGGTGTGACCTCTTAGAAGTAGGTCATTAGACCTTTCTTCTGAGGCATCTCTGGGCGGGTTCAAACTGCCAAATTTTCAGTTAGTGCTTAACCATTTGTGCCCCCGAGGAACTCCTTAAAAAATACTACATCAAATTAGGATGAGACATCTCTGGATCAACAAGGTCTTTCATTATTTGTTCTTCCTGTATTTGCCTGACCTGAGTATCTGTGCTCAAAATCAACATCTATTCTACAGCCTACCGACTTGATCTAAGTCCTTTCCAAACTATTAAACTCAAATTAATCTGAATGTGAGCTGAATTTCTCTTAATTTTTCTCCCTCACTTGAAACCATTTAATGGTTTCTCATTGTACATAGGTGAGGCTCTTCTGATCTGACCCCTCTATCCTGAGCTAGAGTACACTGGAGAGATCCATTTTTGAAGGGGAGAAGAGGATGGTGATCTTATTTTGAGATGTTGAGTTTAAAATGTCTGTGAGAAATTCAGTTGGAGATTTCAAATGATCAGTTAGATATATGGACACGGAGCTGACTGGTCCAGGCTTAAGACAATAAGGAAAATAAGAGCTTAGAGACAGGGAATGAACAAAGCTTTGATTCTCCTCTGAAAAAGCCCAAGAAAGAGTCCAGCAAAGAGCCCTGGCTGGACATTTAACACTTATTTGAAGTTGGTAAATCTGTGTATGCATGAGAAGATATTCATCTTTTGTTACATTTCAGTTGAGTCTGGTTTCTTATATAGTGACCAGATATGTTGTTGTTGTTCTGTGCCATCAAGTCGATTCTAACTCATAATGACCCTGTAGGACAGAGTAGAACTGCCCCATAGGGTTTCCAAGGAGTAGCTGGTGGATTTGAACTGCCTACCTTTTGGTTAGCAGCCTAGCTTTTAACCATTATACCACCAGGGATCCTGGCACAGATATAGGCATGGGCATTTGACTTCACTCTAGTTTAAAAAACTAACTATAGGGGAGCCAGGGTACACCATGCTCTCAACTTTTGCTGTAACCATACATCTGAAGTGCAAACCCAAAAGGGTTAAAGGTCCATCTGATCCATATGACAGCGCTAAGTCCTGGAGATTCAGTTCCATCAATATAAGACTAGACTTGAAGGTGAATTTAAGATTCCTGGAAGAAGTGGAAAAAGTTACTTCAGTATTCCCAGGTTCCCCATACTAGAATGCCAGGTCCCTGGGTGGTGCAAATGGGTTATGCACTCAGCTGGTATGAAGCACAGTTCTGCTCTGACATACCTGGGTCTGCCGTGAGTTGTAATCAACTCAACAGCAGTTGGTTTTATTTTTAGAAATCTATGTAGGCCATTTAGGGTGGGAGTGAAAGGATGGAGGGAACCGAGAAATGGTGTTGCTATTAGGTGTCATACAGTCTATTCTGACTCATAGTGACCCTATGTACAACAGAACAAAACACTTTCAGGTCCTGTACCATCCTTATGATCACTGTTATGCTTAAGCCCATTGTTGAAGCCACTGTGTCAGTTCATCTCACCAAGGGCTATCTTCTTATTTGCTGACCCTCTACCTTCCCAAGCATGACGTCCTTCTCCAGGGACTGGTCCCTCCTGATAACATGCCCAAAGTACGTGAGATGAAATTTCGCCACCCTTGGTTCCAAGAAGCACTCTGGATGTACTTCTTCCAGGATAGATTTGTTCATTCTTCTGGCAGTCCCTGGTATATTCAATATTCTTCACCAACACCACAATTCAAAGGCATCAATTCTTCTTTGATCTTCCTTATTCATTGTCCAGCTTTTACATGCATATGAGGCAATTGAAAATATCATGGCTTGGTTCAGGCACAACTTAGTCCTCAAAATGATGTCTTTGCTTTTTAACACTTTAAAGAGGTCTTTTGCAGCAGATTTTCCCAATGCAATATGTTGTTTGATTTCATGACTGCTTCTTCGGTGGGCGTTGGTTGTGAATCCAAGTAAAAAGACATCCTTGACAACCTCAATGTTTTCTCCACTAATCACAGTGTTTCTTATTGGTCCTGTTGGGATGATATTTGTTTTCTTTATGTTAAGATGTAATCCATATTGAAGCACATACTGAGTAAGTGCTTCAAGTCCTCTTTGGATGACTGTTCGCTTTCAGCAAGCAAGGTTGTGTTATCTGCATATCGAAGTTTGTTAACGAGCTTTCAAACAATCCTGATACCACGTTCTTCTTATAGTCCACCTTTTCAGATTATTTGCTTAACATACAGATTGAATAAGTATGGTGAAAGGATACAACCCTGACATACACCTTTCCTGACTCTAAACCACGCAGTATTCCCTTTTTCTGTCCGAATGACTGCCTCTTGATTTACATAGATAGATAAACCAATAGCAATGGCTGATTTGGTAAGGCCTCCTATGAGTCATCTACATCCGTAATACAGAAAAATTGTAGTGGGGAAAGTAAAACAACTACAAACTTACTCTTCTCCTTGCTGTAAAAAAACATACTATAAATTAAATCCTGAAGCAAATTGATATCCAGAAAGACAGAGGAACAGAGCCGTTCGATAAACTACCAGTCTTGTGGGTTCATATAAGCAAATTACTGTAAACGATATTACCCATTCTCACTTCTCTTTAAATGTAAGTCTAAATTGAGGGCCAGAAACATAAATAGGAATAAAAATTTGATATAAAACAGAACATTTTCAATACTTATAAATCATTTCTACATTCCTTGCCTTACAAAATAAAGCAATAGGTTCATTTTTGTATTTGTGGATGTAATGGTTCGATTCTATGCTATTGTATGAGAGTGTTTCTTTTTCAAATTATGCTTTCATTTTCTAAGATATTCTTAAAGCATTAAGTGCTGGATGAAGGGAGAAATGCTGGATGACCTAATTATCAATCAACTTGGAATCTACAATTGCTTATAACTGACTGCTCAAAGAATGAAAAACACTGCCACAAATTGATCTGTAACTCCGGGATAGATACAGGAGGTCATTAGTAGAAAGAGAGGGAATCTGAATGTTAATAAAGGTTTTGGGGAAATGGTGTTGACTCTGGTGTACAGGTGCAGATGTTTGCATCATCTACCTATAATAGTTTGATGTTAAATTATCAGGAAAATAAAGAGTGGATGAGGACAATAATAATGACAATAAATTCATTATATCTCAGCTTCTTTGTTAGTGCTCAACATTTGGGTACACACATATACGAATATTTCCATGTATGGCATTCATGAATTTTTAATATCCAGGTTAATATACCTTTTATGTAAATTAGAATACAGTGTTCTGTACCATAGTTTTAATTTATTTGAACTGTTTGTATATGTAGGAGAAATGATAATTGCAGTCAAGTGCACATTCTAAGCATTAAATAAAGCTGTTTTAGTTGTCTGCTGTTGAATTGACTCCCAATCATGGTGACCTTATGTACAGTAGAACAAAGGTTCCCCAGTTTGGCACCATCTTTCCAACTGGCATCATGTTCGAGTCTATTATTGCGGCTACTATGCCAATCCATCTCACAAAGGGTCTCCCACATCCTCGTTGGCCCTCTGTTTCACCAAACATGATGTCCTCCTTTAGTGATCCATCCCTCCTGACGATGTGTCCAAAGCAAGTTCTATTGTGATCCACTAGGTTTTCATTTGCTAATTTTTGAACTTAGATCATCAGGCCTTTCTTCCTAGTCTGAAAGCTCCAACGAAATCTGTCCATCATGGACTATCATGAAATCCTGATGTCATAGCCTCCAATATCATAGCTACATGTGAGTCACTGCAGTATGACAAACTAATACAGAAGGGTGGTGGTTTTAATAAAGAAGCACCTTGAGATTCACGTACTCAACCATTCTGAATTTTTTTACTGTGTCTACCACCACCCATGGCCAGGTTCTCTCCTAGATGTCTAGGATGCAGCAGTGAACAACACAAAGTCTCTGTTCACGCAAACCTAACATTCTTAGAAGGGGAGATTTATAATAAACAAAGGATGAATAAGTGACTGTATAGAGCAGATCAGTGAAGACAAGCACTATGAGAAAATATGAATTGAGGTAATGGGTTGGGAATGGACAATCAGGGTGGGGTATCTTATTTTATACAGAGTCATCATAAGGCCACATTAGATCTGAGGCCTGATGAAGGGAAAGAGGGAGCCCTGCCAAAACTTAGGAGGAGAGTGCTCTAGGGAGAAGGATTCGCAAGAACATAAGATGTAAGGCAGGGGCGTGCTTGGTCTGTTTAAGAAAGTGCAAAAAAGAGACTGGTCTTTGAATATCTTGTTTTCTTAAAACTGATCTGCCCTTTAAAGTAAACTGTCTTGGGGAACAAAACGGAAATTATTTAAGTAAGGTGATAGATTTTTATGAGTGGATATGATGGGTTGAATCTATAATTCTATGAATTACGGTAGGTAAGTACAAGAGAGTGTTTCTTTTTCAAATGATGCAGTTCTACTTATGGTGATGAGTAAAATGTTCCATTAAATATTGGTTCAAAATACAGTAAACATCATGAAACAAAACGTGTCTCTATTTCTGTAGTTCTCTGTACGGTGACTTCTTTTCATGGCAACCCTGTAAAATAAGACACATTCTTTCATCCATGTGGATAGAGGACAACGCAGTCTATGTAGTTTGTGTCTTTGTTTTTCAATCAGCAGAGGCCTGAAAAATGGATTGGGCAATGGAATGAGGGGTTTACTATTCATCTAAAACTATGTTTGGATCTGAAGATTCTCCCCACAGTAGTGGCTTGGTATCTGGGAGGTGGATTTAAGGTCGATCAGCCCCAATTCCTAAAACCCTTTCCTGCCTCTGGGCCTTCCCTGCTTGCCTCCTTTACATGAAAAGAAGTAACAACTTTCTCCTCCTGTTAGTCTAGCTGCTTAAAAATAACACATTCCAGCAAGGAAGGAGGGAGATTACAAGCAACAGGACATATGAGACTTGCCAAGGGGGCCAGCATTTCCTGGCTCACAATTGCAGGAAAGGCTTTGCTCCATTATCAATGGGACCTGGATGCTTTGATAGGCGATTGTTTTAAAAGCTAAACAACATTTGCTGTTAAAATAATGTGTGTGTTATACAAGACTTGTGTGGAGGAAATACAGCACCAGATGGATCAGACAATAGTCTTGTCTGCTGCTTTGTTCTTTTACTGGTAATAAAATAAACCCCCACCCCAAAATGCCCATATACGATTTTGCTTTTTATAAAATCTCTGTTGTTTTAGAAAAGAATAGTTTAACTGTCACGAACAATACAGGCTTCCTTTTCAGTAATCGCTGATTTTAAAATGTACTCAGTTAAAACAGACATTGAACAGAAATAATGGAATGGCCGTAGCATCACGATCACTTTGAGTAAGGATGTTCCTTATTTAAAAACAAAACAAAACAAAACCCAAACCCCTTGCTGTGGCGTCAATTCCTACGCGTAGTGACCGACCCACCAGCTCCAGTGGAATCTGAAAATAAAAAACGATCAGCTCTGCTGAAATGTATTCCCCCGACTGTCAGTATAGGAACTCTGCCCCCGCCCCCCCCGGCCAAAAAAAAAAAAAAAAAAAAAACTGACAGCGACCAGATAGGACAGAGTAGAACTGCCCCATATGGTCTCCAACGAGCAGCAGGTGGGTTTGAACTGCTGGTCTTTTGGTTAGCAGGCAAGCTCTTAACCACCGAGCTACCAGAGTTCTGCTTAGAAGCCTAACCCTGGACACTTCCTGAATTCCTGTTATTTAAGGAATATCTTTACTAAGGTTTCCTTGCTCTCTATTTGGAATTCCTATGGGGATGCACACACACATTCTCTTTACCCCCTTATCAAAAATTTGCTAGCTGTAATGATCTTTCTGAAGTGTGAAGCAGGAAATTTTATTTTGTTAGGAGGTAGGAGGTAGGTAGGAATGGGTTAATGATAGAGCTCTATTAAATCCTGTAATGATACCTATTCGTGATAAAATCTTACAATTCTCTTACCTTTAAGTGGCAGAGATGCTGAAAATTTCCCTCTCAAATGTTTTAGGGAATTTGGTGATCTTTAGAAAATTGCTTTTTTCTCTTCCTCTGGGTCACTTAAAGTGTCTCTACATAGGTAAGGCACCATCTCTGTCCCTTATCCACATGTAAGCAAACACTGACTTCATTATCAAGTCAGGTAAATTCTGAAGCAGTACTAGAATAATCCTGATTTTTTGTATGCTCTCATGTTACCCTTAGCATGTCTCATTATTTCGGTGTCTTCTTACATGTACTGAGGTAGAGAAAAGTGCATCCTGACTAGAGAAAGTGAAATTTAGGCTAGATATGTATATGACAAATATGCAACTGTGTGTGTGTGTGTGTGTGTGTATGAGAGAGAGAGAGTATATATTTAAAGAAGGTGGAAATTCACACCACACATTCAGCACCCAGCCAGTGCCTGTCATGGTGAGGAAATTCAATGCCTTACGTTTGAATGTAAGACTAACATAAGCCCTATAGGACGTCTATGATTCTGGCAATTTTCACTCTAGTCTATACAAAGCAGGAAGCCTTGAAGTAACATTTTAGAGCAATAGAGTGGGTAGAGTGACATAATCATATTTTCATTAGAAAATTTATTCTGGTTATGTTGTAGAAGATGGAAAAGAAAAAGACTATTGGCAGAAAGATAATTAAAAGATGTTATGCGAATAGCTTAGAGAAATTTAAGAAGTAAAACCCTACCAGATATTGGATATTCTTGGCAAAGGAATTACAAAGTAATGAAGATTTGATAATTCTAATATTTCCATTTTAGATCATATTTGGATCATGATTTAGATAAATCATTGTCTTGTATAGTAGCCAATATAATATGGTTTTAAAACTTTCCAAATCTTCAACTGTGATGTTGAAAGTGTGTTTTAAAGCTATGAACAATGAAGTTTAACTCTAGTTTTACATGGAAAGAGTACAACGTAGAAAGACATCAGTGAGTAAATACTATCTTTAGAAGTCTTTACTGATAAACTAATTTGGTTTTTGCTTGATTTTAATTGGTATACAATATTTCAGCAATCCAGAGGTGTCTGTTTGTAGAATGTTAAAATAGAGGTAATATAAATTAAAATCATGAAAATTATAATACTTACTATTTCCCTCCTACTGTGGCTTTAAAAGAGCTCTATAATGCAGATGATGGTAAACCAAAAAAATAAAGAAATTTTCCTATTTTTTCATCTGTCTACTTACTACACCTGGCCATTCATTTTACTAAAGAATAAGATCATGTCACAAAGACCTAAATATAAAATCTAAAACAATAAAGATTATGGAAGAAAAAATAAGGACAATGCTAGGAGCCCTAATACATGGGATAAACAGTGTACAAAACATTACTAACATTGCACAAATACCAGAAGAGAAATTAGATAACTGGGAGCTCCTAAAAGTCAAACACCTATGCCCTTCCAAAGACGTCACTAAAAGAGTAAAAAAATTACCTACAGGTTGCGAGAAAGTTTTTGGCTATGACATTTCAGATCAGAGTCTGATCTCTAAAATCTACTTGCTACTGTAAAAACTCAACAACAAAAAGACAACCCAATTAAACAATGGGCAAAGGATATGAACAGGTACTTTACCAAAGACGACATTCAGGCTGCTAACAGATACATGAGGAAATGCTTACGGTCGTTAGCTATTAAACCCCAAATCACCAAACCCATTTCGGTTTTGAGTTGATTCCGACTCATAACAACCCTATAGGACAGAGTAGAACTCCCCCATAGAGTTTCCAAGGAGTGCCTGGTGGATTTGAACTGCCGAACTTTTGGTTAGCAGCTGTAGCACTTAACAACTATGTGACCAGGGTTTCCTCATTAGCTGTTAGAGAAATGCAAATAAAAACTACAATGAGATTCCATCTTACCCCAAAAAGGCTGGCATTAATCCAAAAAACACAAAATAATAAATGTTGGACAGGTTGTGGAGAGACTGAAGCACTTACACACTGCTGGTGGGAATGTAAAATGGTACGGCCACTTCGGAAGTCAATTTGGCACTTCCTTAAAAAGCTGGAAATAGAACTACCATGCGATCCAGCAATTCCACTCCTTGGAATGTACCCTAAAGAAATAAGAGCCTTCACACGAACAGTTATATGTACACCCGTGTTCACTGCAGAGCTGTTTACAATAGCAAATAGTTGGAAGCAACCAAAGTGCCCATCGGCAGATGAAAGGATAAATAAATTTGGTACATTCACACAATGGAATACTACACAATGATAAAGAACAACGATGAATCTGTGAAACATTTCATAACATGGAGGAATCTGGAAGGCATTATGCAGAATGAAATTAGTCAGTTGCAAAAGAACAAATATTATATGAGACCACTATTATAAGAACTCCAGATAAAGTTTAAACACGGAAGAAAATATTCTTTGATGGTTATGAGGGTGGGGAGGGATGGAGAGAGATATTCACTAACTAGATAGTAGATGAAATTTTTTTTTAGGTAAAGGGAAGGGCAACACTTACCACAGGGATAATTAGTACAACTGGACTATACCAAAGCAAAGCAATTTCCTCAATACAACCAAAAGCTTCAAAGACTAGAGTAGCAGGGACAAGGCTTTAGGGACCATGGTTTCAAGGGACATCTAGGTCAATTGGCATAACAAAATGTATTAAGAAAATGGTCTGCATTCCACTTTGGTGAGAGGGTTCTGGGGTCTTAAATGCTAGCAAGTGGTCATCTAAGATGCATCAATTGGTCTCAACCTACCTACAGCAGAGGAGAATGAAGAACGCCAAAGACACAAGGTAAATATGAACCCAAGAGACAGAAAGGGGCACATAAACCACAGACTCCATCAACCTGAGACCCGAAGAACTAGACGGTACCTGGCTACAGCTGATCAGTGCCCTGGCAGGGAACACAACAGAGAATCCCTGATGGAGCAGAAGAACAGCAGGATGCAGATCTTAAATTCTCATAAAAAGACCAGGCTTAATGGTCTGACTGAGACCAGTGGGACCCTGGCGGTCATGATCCCCACGCCCTTTGATAGCCCAAGATTGGAACCATTCCTGAAACCAACTCTACAGACAGGGATTGGCCTGGACTATAAGATAGACAATGATGCTGGTGAAGTGTGAACTTCGTGGCTCAGATAGACACATGAGACTATGTGGATGATTCCTGTCTGGCGCTGAGATGAGAAGGAAGGGGGAGACAGGAGCTGGCTGAGCGGACACAGGGAATACAGGTTGGAGAGGAGGAACGTGCTGCCTCATTAAGGAGAGAGCAGCTAGGAGTACGCTTTTTTTGTATGAGAGACTGACTTGTAAATTTTCACCTAAAGCATAATAAATAAATTGAAAATTAAAAGAATAAGATCATATCATTGCATATTAAATATCAATCTGTGAGGTGATATAGGAGTAGATAGCTGTAATTACAGAAAGCAAAATGGATTTTAATACAGTAGTCAAGATTTGTTCAGCATAACAGAAGTCACAGTAGATATTTCAAACAGGAAGGTATTTAATACAAGAAATTAGGTGCTTTATATAAGGTCAAGGAAAATAATTACACATCTTCAGAAAGCCAGGACATTTTAGGAATGCCAGGAAATTACTGTTGATTACTTCAGCTGCCCCGGAATTCATTTTTTAAATTGATCATTTGTTGATTCGATTAAGATTTCCTTTGCTTTAATCAAGATATTCAAGAGAATGCAGAATTGCCTAAAGGTACATTTTCAGACTTAGATTTCTGTGTGCTTTCCCATTGTTCCTGCCTAGGCTGGTGTTTCCACTACAGCCTGACACTATGGTTCCCTCTGCAAAAAGATCAAATTCCCCTTAAGCTAAATATGCAAATAAATTAATTTCAATTTCAAATTTATGGAATACCCATCACTTTTTGGCCCAGAATAATTTCTAAGATGTTTCTTGAATGAAAAAAAAAATTAAAATTAGTAACAAAAACAAAAACAAAAATCTTTGATCTTTATTGCCTTCATATAGGAAAAGAATTTGAAGGCTGTTAAAGTTTTAGAAGTAGACATAACTGTTTCTAATGAAAGGATTAAACTGGGTGGGCCAGGTTAGAAGATGACATATGAGAGAGGGATATTTAATGGAAATTTGTAGTCTTCAGGGACCAGATCTAGGAAAGGAAGAAGTCAGAGGATTCTTGGAGAAGGGATAATCATTTGCCTTTGGAAGCTGTTTTTGAACGTTTAATAGGAAAACCGCTGCTGCTAGATAAGTAGCTACCAAAGCTAACGGGTTAAAATAATCCTGGAGACTACAGAGAAGACTAAGAAATCAGCATAGTGGAGAAAACCACATAGATCCTGAATAAGGAGACAGAAAATCTTTTGAATGTTAGCTCTGTTGTTTACTACAGGAAAAATGTGCAGACATTATTTAACTAATCATAGGATTCTAATCCTGTAAACTTTCCTAAGAATACCAATTCCACATGAGCTACCATGTATGAAGGGTTTGGCAAATCGAAAAACCCAAAACTCATTGCTGTTGAGTTGATTCCAACTCATAGAGACCCTATACGATTTTGGCAGATAACCCATTGCCACTTGGAGGATAAAAAATAGTAGGTTCTAAATAAGCGTTTATGTCTTACACACCGTCTCCATTGTTACATATACTGACAATTCTGATTGTTAAAATACTTTAGATATAATTTATACAAATACAAGCAAATGTCATTATACCCCGAAATAAAACAAAACATTTTGTATAAGCTATTTTTCTTTTTTCTTTAGGGACGCCTATCCATTTGTTTTGTTTTGTTTTTGTAATCTAATCCATTATGAGGATAAATCTCCTTTTGCCCAGATCTTTTCGTGCATCCCAAACTCTGAGGACCCTACTGAAGTAGCAAAACTTCATCCAGAACTTTTACAAAATGCCTGAGTAGATTTATAGAAAATCACTCTGTTGTCCTATCATAATACTTCTTAGAAAGGTCTTGGAGCCCTTCAGGGGTGGTAGTGGATGGTGTGGTGAGGGTGGTTTGAAGAATCTTCTTTCCAGGGAGGGACACATATAATTTGACATACAAAATGAATAGGAAAAAATTTTACAATCAAGTTGAAGAAGCTAAAATGAAAAAGATAAATCACGCAAAGTATTTTTTTTTTAATCCGTGATAATATTTATAAAATAGAATTAGGTACAGACTTAATATTTACTTTTATTTTAATACTGGCTCCTAATGGAACTTGAAAACAGCTGGCTTTGTTGATCTAATGGTTCCATGTAAGACTGAATAGGCAGAGTCAGAATCATTAAAGTTCCATTCTCATCAGATCTGTGTTTGAGAAAACTAAGTCTACTCTTGTAGTAATTTATTATAGACATTCCTTTTGTTTGTCTTAGATATATTATTGAAATGACAGAAGGGGATGAAATGAGATAGTGCAGCAATTACACAGTTTAAAATTCTTCAATAATAGAAAAGCATTCAACTGCATCGTTCATTACCACCATCTGTGTTGTATATATCATTTTAAGATTAATAGCAGGCAGGGTTTTGTTTGTTTCTTTGTTTATATGAAATTCAGACCAAGATAAGCTTTTCCCATCTCTGAAGAATATTATAAAAAGAAAGGCAGTTATCTTTCTTGGATGGCAGGAGATTCTTACGTTCTTTCCCAGACTATTCCCCCACAAAAAAAAAAAAAAAAAAACCTAATCAAATAAAAAAAGACCCACATTGGTGCTTCAGCACTGACATATTTCTTTTATTCAAAATAAAGTGTACTTTTATCTTTTTATCTAACTTAAAAAAAGAAAAAAAATGATAATGGTCTCTTTTTCTTCTGGAATGCTAACTAGCATACTGATTTAAATTAATACTAATATTGGTTTAAATTGTTTTAAAATAAGACTCAGGAGTGGAGAAAATGTCATTTGTAGTTTACTGGCAACAATTTAATGTTCTGAATTGCATCTCCTCCTAGTGGCTTTATGAGTTATCACAACTTTCAATTTTCAATGTGGGTAAGTCCATTCCATTCTACTCCATGCCATTCCATGCCATGCCATTCCATTTACTTTTGCTCAGCGTAATCACATAAGCATTTATTGACCATTTATTATAAATACTTAGCTAGATACTGCAAATAGAAATATGAAAGAGAATTCCATCTTTACCTCAATTAAACTAGCTTTATGAGAAAATAATATTGATCATTATTAATAGAGCCACTGTTGGGTTGGAACCACCAACCTTCCTGTTAGCAGCAGGGCACTAACCATTTCACCACCAGGACTCTTTTAAGTCACAAACCAAAAAAAATCCAAAACCAAACCCACTGCTATCAAGTCGATTCTGACTCATAGAGACACTATAGGACAGAGTAGAACTGCCCCGTAGAGTTTCCAAGGAGCGCCTGGCAGATTTGAACTGTCGAAGTTTTGGTTAGTAGCCGTAGCTCTTAACCACTATACCACCAGGGTTTCCAAGTCACAGAGCAAGGAGACAGAAATAAGTAGTTCCTGATGTCCCTTATTACACTGGATTTCTACAGTTCTAGTTTTTAAACTTCCGCAGGGTAAAACCGACTAGTATTATGCCACATAATGACAGGCTTCAAATCATCTTTGAATCTCCAAATTAGTTATCAGGTCCAAAATTCCATTCAGATCCTTTAGTGAATTTCATTATAAAAGTCCCTTTCAATGTTCAAGATTATTTTAAAATGCAGAATAAAAATAATTTACCAAATAGATTTACATATTTTTATCAGGAAACTATCTTTAATTATTTTCTATAAACACTTAAATTGTACTTTACTAAGTTTTTTTTTTACAAGTGTTAACTCATATAATTATCTTAACATTCTGACTGACTTAGGTATTACCATTTTTTTCAATCCTTCTTCTGTAAAGCCACATGAAATATTAAGTAACTTTCCTAAGATCCAACAGTGGATAAATGAAGATTAGGATTTGAAACCAGACATTCTCACTAGTGAGTCCATGCTCTTAATCCCTATAACTAAGTGCCTGGATGTGATGCTTCTAGGCCTGGGGATATGTCTGTGCAATGGGACCTGTCCATCTCTCCAACTTCACTTCATTCCATGACTCAAAACTGACAAATCAATTTATACTTCAGGAAATTCAAAATTGAAACTCAGGGCTGCACATACTTGGGGTCTGGTTAGGTTAATGGCAAACCCCAGGGGTAAAGTCTCGTGAAATGTTCCTCAGGTGTCAGCTTTTCTGGGACTTAGTGATTAAGATCTTTCTCTAAGTTAGTGAGCTGTTGCACTAATCTTCCATTAACTCTTTGAAAATAAATTAGTTTTTATTGCTTGTCACCAAAATAACAAGAACTAACACAAATAAAACAGAGAACACAAATACATCTAACACAGAATAAATACCACAGTGGACAAACAAACAAACATTACAGGTACTCATCAAGATATTTGTGTTGTATTTTCTTTTCAGACTTTATACTAAAATATAATGAGGATATCATGTAACATAAGACTTTTCTTAAGTTTCTTCATTCTTAGTCCAGACTTCAACCTGTTGGCTACAGAATTTACCATGGAGAGAACAAGAGATAGAAAAAAAGAAGGAGTGAAGGAATGAATGAATGAAAAAGGAAAGAAAAGAGGAATAGAGAAAAGGGGAAGAAGGGAAATGGAAATGGAAAGAAGGAAGGAAAGGGGAAAGAAGAGGGAAAATGAAAGCAAGAAAAAACTAGAAGGAAGGAAGGAAAGGGGGAAAGTTAGGGAGGGAGAGATGGCGTGAAGAAGGGGGAAAGCAGGGGAGAAGGAAGGGCAAAAAAGAAAAAAGACAGCTAGATGGAGGAAAAGAAGGAATGATATTGTCTTTTCAGTTATTAATTAGGATTTAATGCTTTGAATTAGCTATCTACTCAGTCTGAAATTTCTCAATTCTGCATTTTTACAACATCAATTTGGACTAAATTAAATATTTTTATTTTCAAAATATGTTTCTTATATACAGCAAGTAATAAAAATGAACAAATTCTTACCTAAATTTACTCCATCATAGTCAAGTTTGATTCGGTTATTTTGTGCTCCGATTTGTCTACTCGTGTCTTTATGTGGCAGTGGTTTCTTCAAAACGAGTAAGTGATTTTCTGCAAGTGCAAAAAAAATTTCAAAATCTGTATAGCTTTTTTAACATAGAGTTTGATGATCGAGTTAACTATTTTCTACTGATAAATGACATTGCTTATTCGTTATTATCTGTTTTTGGCATCTCCAATTACATCTCATTCTAGCTTTGATAGAATATGGAAAAAAAACTATCTTTAATGAGATATAGACTCTGGAGTAAAATTTATTTAATCTTCCTACAAAAGTTTTTCTGTATCTTGAGAATCATTACGTATTTCTATGTTTACATAAGATTAGTTGTTAAAACATAAAACCTTTGTGACATTTCTAAAATGTAAGATTTCTCCTTCTTTTATACTTTTTTCTGTGATTTCACTCAACAAGTTATCTGAATAATACCCCACAATGCAGCTTCACCAAAGGCCTTACTAAAATGTCTTGAAAACATGCTAAAAATAAAAACTCAAGTTTATTTAAAACCAAGAGATAATAATCTTAGTGAATTTATATTAATTCTAAGACTAAATAAATAAATAAATAATTGAGAAAAAGATACTGATGCTTTTTGCTCAGTGTCCAGTTTGATATCATGAATAACGTCTCCAAAATTAAATTTCTAGCTTATTTTTATATTTACTAATTTCATATCTTTGATTCATGATCTAAATCCTAATCTAATGAGTTGACTGGTCTTGCTGTGATCATTGCATTGTGGAAGGCATAGCACGAATTCCTCTAAGGGAATATTATCCCTGTATTATTCCCAATATTATCCCTGTAAGGAAGAATCATTTTAGCGGCTAGGAGCTGAGGCTCAAAGTCAAGTTGAACTGTACTCCAATCTTACTTTCTGCCACGGGAACTTTTTGATTGCCAGCTTTCTTATGAATAAAATGGAGAAAAGAGTAGCAAAGCATAAAAAAGGAAATTATAAAACCTTTTTGATTGCCAGCTTTCTTATGAATAAAATGGAGAAAAGAGTAGCAAAGCATAGAGACAGGTAAATCTCTGGAAACAAGACATGCTAAAAATTGACAATTTTCATGTGTAAGGATGTATGAGAATATCAAAGAAAGAAAGAATAAATTAAAATTTTACTATAGAGAAGTAGATATCTTTGGTGAAACCCTGCTTGATACTGGGTGTCTTGGTCATCTAGTGCTGCTATAAGAGGAATACCACAAGTGGATGGCTTTAACGAAGAGAAACTTATTTTCTCATAGTCTAGTAGGGTAGAAGTCCAAATTCAGGGAGCCAGCTCCAGGGGAAGGCTTTCTATCTCTGTCAGCTCTGGAGGAAGATCCTTCTTACCAAACTTCCCCTGGACTAGGAGCTTCTCCATGCAAGAACCTCAGATCCAAAGGACGTGCTCTGCTCCCTGTGCTTCTTTCTTGGTGGTATGAGGTACCCAATTTTCTGCTTGCTTTCCTTTCCTTTTATCTCTTGTAAGACAAAAAGTAGTTCAGGCCACACCCCAGGGAAACTCCCTTTACATTGGATCAGAAATGTGATCTGATCAAGTATGTTATACCCCACCCTAATCCTCTTTAACCACAGGCAGAGATTATGATTTATAACACATAAGAAAATCACAAAATGGAGGACAACCACACAATACTGGGAATCATGTCCTAACCAAGTTGACATATATTTTGGGGGGGACACAGTGCAATCTGTGACACTGGAAAAACAATTAAGCCTGACTATATGAAGAAGAGAAACCCTGGTTGCACAGTGGTTAAGTGCTACGGCTGTTGACCAAAATGTTGGCAGTTCAAATCCACCAGGCACTCCCTGGAAACTCTATGGGGCAGTTCTACTCTGTCTGTAGTGTCACTGTGAGTCAGAACGGACTCCACCACAATGGGTGTTTTTTTTTTGTTTTGTTTTGGTATATGAAGAAGAATGGTACATCAAGATTGAAGGAAGACTCATTAGCAACATACAATATGCAGATGACACAACCTTGCTGAAAGCGAGGAGGACTTAAAGCACCTACTGGTGAAGATCAAAGACTACAGCCTTCAGTAGGATTACACCTCAATATAAAGAAAACACAAATCCTCACAACTGGACCAAAAAGCAACATCATGATAAATGGAGAAAAGATTGAAGTTGTCAAGGATTTCATTTTACTTGGATCCAAAATCAACACCCAAGGAAGCAACAATCAAGAAATCAAAAGATGCATTGCCGTGGATAAATCTGCTGCAAAAGATCTCTTTAAAGTGTTAAAAAGCAAAGATGTTACTTTAAGGACTAAGGCTTTCAATTGCCTCATATGCATGTGAAAGCTGGACAATGAATATGGAAGACCAAAGAAGAAGTGATGCCTTGAATTATGGTGTTGGAGAAGAATACTGAATATACCCTGGGCTGCCAGGACAGAGAACAAATCTGTTTTGGAAGAAGTACAGCCAGAATGCTCTTTAGAGGCGAGGATGGCGAGACTTCACCTCACGTAATTTGAACATGTTATCAGGAGGGATAAGTTCTGAAGAAAGACATCATGCTTAGCAAAGTAGAGGGTCAAGAAAAAAAGAGGAAGGCCCTTATCAAGACGGATTGACACAGTAGCTACAACAGTGGGTTTAAGCATAATAACGATCATAAGGATGGCAAAAGACAGGGGCAGTGTTTCATTCTGTTGTTAATAGGGTCACTGTGAGTCAGAACCTAACCTGAAGGGCACCTAACAACAACAACAACATATCAAACTACTATTACTCTAGAGAATCCGGATGTGATAAGACCCACTGTCTAAGACCTGGGATGAAGAGTAGAACAAAGGTCATATAAGCACCAGCTGTGAGTTGACATTTGCACTACACACACAAAAAAAAAAACCCTTTACGTTTGAAACAAAAAAAATTGTAACGATTCCATAACAACAAAATAGGCAAAGGAATGAGGACAACATGCATAAAATCTTGAACAAAAGTTTTAAAATATTTTGCTTTTAAGACTCATTTACGCTGCTAAAATTTATTGAGGATCCTAAAGAGACTGTGTTTAAATGGGCTATATATATATTGATATTTACCATTTTCAAAATTAAGCCTGAAGACATTTAAAAACAGTTATTTACATATTTATTGAAACATACCAATAATAAACCCATTACATGTTAATAACATAAATTCCCTTTGTTTATAAAAAATATATTTTACAAAAAAAATAAATAGTAGCTTTGTTTCTAAATTTTCATAAATCTGTTTAAGGTTTTCATTAAGAAAATATTTATAATCTCATATTTGCTTCTACATTCAAACTGCTGAAATGTGTAGTTTTGGTTGAAAGATATGTAGAAAAACCACCTTTACAGATATGGAGTTGGTAAAGGAGGAAAATTTTAATAGCCTTTTCATTTAATTGTGGATATTCTTATATTTTACACAAAACTCAACCAGTGTAATTTTTTAAATGTTGGTCGCAATTCCGGTTCTGAAGCCATATCATTTGTCTTCCAGCATTTTGTTTCATTCAAATCCGTTGGTCTGTCTTACACTTTGAATGGATCTCTTACGCATGCATTGCAGACTAACACCACGTATTTTTTTATTAGTCACTTGGAAAATACTGGTTTATTAACTTGAAGAGATCTTTCAAATGTCGATGCATTTTATTACACAGCACCGTGTATCATCAATATCATTACTAAACAAATGAGATATGTCATGAAATATTGGGAAGCTGTCAACCTTATGGTGGTGTATCCAAGTCTTGCAAAACTCTAATGTTTCACTTAAAAGCTTAAATTTTGTCCTTGGGAACAAATGTAGTTGTTTTCTTTAAAGATATAGACTTACTTCATTCACTTTTGAGAAAATGTCCATCAAATACGCAATTTCCTTAATCATTGTTTTTCTGTCATTCTTTCAAGTAATATTATGTTCCGTAAAAGAAAACTCAGTTTCACAAATTCCTTTCCTCATGCAAGCCATCATAGTTCAATGTACAGAGGTATTACGTGCACTTCCCATTTCTTCACTAAGAATATTAAAAATATGTGTACTTGAGACTATGTAGGAGCCTCCTGTCTGGAGAAGAGAGGAGAGGGCAGAGGGGGGCAGAAGCTAGCCAAGTGGACACTAAAATAGAGAGTGGAGGGAAGGAGTGTGCTGTCTCATTAGGGGGAGAGCTACTAGGAGTATACGGAGAGCTACTAGGAGTATACGGAGAGCTGCTAGGAGTATACGGAGAGCTACTAGGAGTATACAGCAAACTGTATATAAGCTTTTGTATGAGAGACTGACTTGGTTTGTAAACTTTCCCTTAAAGCACAATAAAAATTAAAAAAAAAAAAGGTGTACTCAAAGGTTAAGATATAATAAAAGTATCTATATGGTTAATGATTCATTGTGAAAAATTTAACCTGAAACTAGCTTTTTTTTATGCAAGTGAGTGACAATTGAGAAAATGACTCAGTGCCCAATTTACCAGCCGTGGAGACCAACAATGAGTCCCTGATATGGCACCATTCCTCAAGGTCGTCAATGAGCAACCTGACGTTAGGCTGATTACACTGGACCATTTCCATCATGGGAAGGGCAACATTTGTTCTTCCTGGAATAGAAACTTTGAATATGGATTTTCCTTCCCTGCATGCAGTGTTCCTGCCAAAACTATGACCTGTGGACTTACAAAATGCCATATCCACTGTCATGGTATCCCACACAGCAACATCTCGGATCAGATGACTGTTCTCCAGAAGGCTGTATAATGTTCCAAATTAGTGTCCAATATATGGTGTTGTTCCTCCCATAGCCAGGATTCTTGGGTCTAGGAATCAGCAAGTGGAAATGGGAGTGGCAACACCCACTATTACCTCTAGTGACCCACTGCAAAATTTTTGTTTCCTGCCCCTGTGACCCTATGCTCTTTGGCCTAGAAGTCTTAATTCCAAAGGGAGGAATGCTGTCACCAAGAGACACAACATTGATTTCATTAAAGTAGAAGTTAAAGGCAAGGTTATGTCATCTGCATAAAAAAAAAAAAAAAAATTTTTAAGCAGGTTGTTAATGAGTCTTCCTCCAATCCTGATGTCCTATTTGTCCTCATACAGTCCAGCTTCGCAGGTTATTTTCTCAACATGCAGACTGAATAAAAAAAAAAAAAAAATAGGTATGGTGAAAGGATACAACCCTGATGCACAACTTTCCTTGCTTTAAACCACTCAGTATTCCCTTGTTCTGTTCGAATGACTGCCTCTTTACCCTCATGAGCACAATTAAGTGTTCTGGAATTCCCATTCTTTTCAATGTTATCCATAATTTGTTATGATCCACACAGTTGAGTGCCTTAGTACACTCAGTAAAACACTGGTAAACATCTTTCTGGTGTTCTCTGTTTTCACCCAGGGTCTATCTGAGATCAGCAATGATATTCCTGGTTCCATGTGTTCTTCTAAGTCTGGCTTGAATTTCTGGCAGTTCCCTGTTGATATACTGCTACAGCCACTTTTGAATGATCTTCAGCAAAATTTTGTTTGTGATATTAACGATACTGTTTGATAACTTCCGCATTTGGTTGGATCACCTTTCTTGGAAATAGGCATAAATATGGATCTCTTCCAGTCAGTTGGCCGGAAGAGTGAGTACTTACAGTGCCAAATTCGTTTGTTGAAACATCTCAGTTGGTATTCCATCAGTTCCTGGAACCTTGTTTTTCACCAATGCCTTCAGTGCAGCTTGGACTTCTTCCTTCAGTACCATCGATTCCTGATCATATGTTACCTCCTGAAATGGCTGAACATCAACCAATTCTTTTTGGAATAGTGACTCTGTGTGTTTCTTCTGTCACCTTTTGATGGTTCAGTTTTTTTTGTTTTTTGTTTTTTGTTTTTTTATAGTCCTTTAATATTTTCCCTATAGAATCCTTCAGTATTGCAACTCAAGGCTTGAATTTTTTCTTCAATTCTTTCAGCTTCAGAAATGCTGCTCGGGCTCTTCCCTTTTGGTTTTCTATCTCCAGGTCTTTGTGCATGTCATTATATAATACCTTGTCTTCTTGAGTCACCCTCTGAAATCTTTTGTTCAGCTATTTTACTTGATCATTTTTTTTCCCTTTTGCTTTAGTTCCTTGACATTCAAGAGCAAGTTTCAGAGTCTCTTCTGACACCCATTTAGGTCTTTTCTTTCTCTTCCGTCTTTTTAATGACCTCTTGCTTTCTAATTATTTGATTCTTGTGTATTCCATCTGGTGAGGTTCATGTGTATAGTCACCATTTATGTTGATGAAAAAGCTAAATTCAATCATGCAGTCTCCAGCATTGTTTCTATCAGCAAGGCCATATTTTCCAACCACTGATCCTTCTACTTTTTTTCCAACTTTTGCATATCAATCACCAGTAATTATCAGTGCAATTTGATTACATGTTCTATTGATTTCAGACAACAGAAGCTGGTAAAAATCTTCTATTTCTTCATCTTTGGCCTTAGTGGTTGGTGCATAAATTTGAACAATAGTCATATTAACTGGTCTCCCTTGTAGTGTATGGATATTAGCCTATCACTGGCAGCATTGTGCCTCAGATAGATCTTGAAATGCTTTTTGACAATGAACGCAATGCCATTCCTCTTTAGGTTGTCACTCCTGGCATAGTAGTCCATATGATTGTCCAATTCAGAATGGCCAATACCAGTGCATTTCAGCTCACTAATGCCTAGAATATCGATCTTTTTTGTTCCATTTCATTTTTCATGATTTCCAATTTTCCTAGATTCATACATCATACATTTCAGGTTCTGATTATTAACGGACATTTGTAGCTGTTTCTTCTCATTTTGAATCATGCCACATCAGCAAACGAAGGTTCCGAAAGCTTGAATCCATCCACATTAGTAAGGTCGACTCTACTTTGAGGAGGCAACTCTTCCTCAGTCGCATTTTGAGTGTCTTCTAAGCTGAGGGGCTCATCTTCCAGCACTATATCGGACAACGTTCTGCTGCTATTCATTAGGATTTCACTGGCTAATTCTTTTCAGAAGCAGACTGCTGGGTCCTTCTTCCTAGTCTGTCTTAGTCTGGAAGCTCAGCTGAAACCTGTCCTCCATGGGTGACCCTGCTGGTATTTGAATACTGGTGACATAACTTCCAGCATCACAGCAACATATAAGCCCCCATAGTACAACAAACCGACAGGTGTGTGGGGATATATACATATATATATATATAAACATATACACTCCACTGGTTTCACTTCTGTAGAGAACCCAGCCTAATACCGTTGGCATTTGAAATACTGACGGCATAACTCCCAGTATCACAACAATGTGCAAGCCACCACAGTATGACAAACTGACAAATGAGTGGTGGATACTTTTTATTAAAGGAGGCAATTTCTACCATACTCTTCCTCTCCTAGGCCAAGGAAGATAGTAATGTATTATTGTCAACTATAATAAATTCTTAATAAATGTCTCGATGAAAATCTCAAAGAACCAAATAATTATGTCATGCTTCATGAACAGTAATGACATGAAGGTGAATGTTTTTAATTTTACTCTCAGTCATTTGTGTATTAGGTTCCTAGTGCTGCTGTAACAAGTTCTCACAAACTGGGCGACTTAAAGCAATAGGAGTTTATTCTCTCACAGTTCTGGAGGGTCAAAGGCTCACACTAATCTGGGATGACCTCATTTTTACTTGATTAGATCTGCCAAGATCCTATTTCCAAATAAGGTCACAGTCAAAGGTACTGGGTGTTAGGACTTCAACATATATTTTTGGAAGACAGAATTTAACCCATAGTAGCTCTAGATGACATATTTACAATGATGGCAAATGGAATGATCCTTAATCTTTGTTCAAAAAGGCTCAAATACTTCAGAAGAATTTCAAATCATGGACGGTAAAGCTGTATGTGTGTGTATGTGAAAATTTCAGTTTCTTTTCCATTTAACTATTAAATGTGAAAGTTACTACAGCAATGGGTAAAAATAAATATGCATGCAGTGTGCCAGGCTATAATAGGCTATGTGGAGGTATTAGGCTACAACGTCTGTGCAATCCTTATTGTGAACTACTCTACTCACAGACTTGGAGTTTGACTCTGGTGGAGTGCATCTGAATGGAATCAAACAAATGAAATGGAAAGATTAATGGCACTTTGTTTCTCGTATTTGTCTGTGAGAATTAAATTTCACTGTTTCACTGTTAACTCATACCCTGTGCAAACGAAGGAAGGTTTAGAGACCTTCTTTAGTAAAATACTTTATCTTACGTAGTTGACTTCCTCATTCAATAATTCAGTTGAAATTTTCCATTTTTTTCCATCATTTGGAGTTCTAGAAACTTAGAAGTTTATTGCTGGGAGAGGTGCTGGTGATAATGCAGTTAATCCCTTCATTTTGTTGATGTTGGAATAAAAACAAAAAAAAAAATTTTTTTTTTTTTTTTGTTGGAATAGAAAGGTTATTTACTCAAGGTTACTCAGTGACAATACCAGGAATTACACTCAGTTTCCAAAATCTTAATCCAAAAATTTTTACACTTGAATTTCTACTTACCTCAGAAGTTCAAATTAAAGTAGAACAGTATTTTCTTACATATTTTCTTTCCTTTTAAATCATGTTTCTTTGCTTTGATAAAAAGTACTTAAAATTAAATAAATCTGACATTGGATAATAATTTTATTTTGTACTACTAGTTATTTTCCTGGTATAGATAATAGGATTTTTTCTATTATTTTATTTATTCCAGTTATCTTACTAAACACTAGCTCTTCTCAGAAAATAATAGTTTTCATAATATGCTTCAATTTTGTTTTCAAATAACTCTCAAAAGTCCTAATTTTCAGAAAGATCAACTCTCCTATTTAAATTTTTATAATTATAAAGAAACCTTACATACTACCGTATTTTTATGCAAATAATATGCAACTGCTATGTTTGTTTGCCAACCACTCCCTCCCTCAGAGAAGTATTTTCCTAAGGGCTGCCATGTCAAGTGTTTTTTTTTTTTTTTTTCACATGTGGCTGTAAAAAAATTTGCATAGCAAGCTTACAAATACCTTGTAGGGGGGAGGGAGGGGTTGGCAAACAAACGTAGAAGGTACACATTTTTTGGGTAAAAATACATAGTATAGTCATTCAGTCTGTACCTTAACCTTTTGCTTTAGAAATGAATCAATTACAGTAGCCTAAGTTTTTTGTTTTTTTTTTTTTTTTAAGATATATGGCATTAAACTAGTAAGAAAATCTACAGGAGACATGTTTTTAACTGATGATATTCACTTTTCCCAATAAAACATTGAACAATGCCCAGGTCTTTCTGAGTGGTTGTAGTCAGTTTAAAATTTGCTGGTTACTTCTGTTCCCGTATATTTAGTTGACTACCCTTCCAGAGTCACTTGTGTTTGTTCCTAAACCTGTATATTACAGCCATCTTTGTTATTATGATCCTAAGGTACACTGATTGGGTGCCTACTATCTTGAAGGTGCTAAACCAGGTTGGAATAAGATAGAATTTCTCTAGTTGGAGGGAAAAAAATGCATGTTTTTTAACACCTACACTCATTTTAAATAATTATTCAGGCAGTCAATACTATACCAAATTAATTATACTCTAAAATAGGAGCCCCCAAAATAATAGATAACTCAGATGTGTTGACAAGTGTCATTTAAAGAAATTATTTACTGATGAGGTAGGATTTGGTAAATGAATGTGTATTTCAAGAGTTATTCATTACAGTCTTAAATTTTGTATTCATAGGCATTAGTCAACAGGCATTATGTTCATTTCATTCATGTTGCCTGGGTATAAAAATGTATACTCTTGTAAATTTGGTGTGTTCTATGTAATTGTACTAATATTGTAGAGAATTGAGAATCTTTCAGATAAACTCAGTTCATCCTTCTGACTTCCAGCCCGATTATCTTCCAAGTCTATGAAAAGGATAAACATATTTTTTCTCTTACATAAATTTATAAAAGCTAAACTTATATAGTCCTTTTTGCCTTAAAATATTTAGTCATCTTTTCTTAAAGATTGCAATCTCAGTTTCTCATATTTATGTTTACCTACTTATTTTGACCCTAATTGTAGGTAGTGATTTTGACCTAAAATATAAATATGTGATTCCAACCCTGAACCTCATTACATAAAATATATATATATAAATAAGTAGATGTTGTATTTTGTATTATACAAGTATAACCCCCCCCCCCAAAAAAAACAACCAATGTCATCGAGCTGATTCCGACTCATAGTGACCCTACAGGACAGAATAGAACTGCCCCATAGAGTTTACAAGGAGAAGCTGGTAGATTCAAACAGCCAGAGTTTTGGTTAGCAGCCGTAGCTCTTAACCACTATGCCACCAGAGCTTCCAACCATATGGTAGTAATCAAAAATAAATGTTAATAAAGTTATTGATATGGCATCACATAATCTCCTAGCAGAATAGTTTATTAGAAAGAACACTAAGGTTAATATTTTTTGGTTTGAATCTAGGTGTATCATTTAAACTTTCTTAGCCCTGGGTGTGAATAATAACTAAATAAATGTTAGTATATAAAATGCTTAAAATAGGGTCTATCACAGAGAAAGTAGTGATCATTTTTACTGTATAGCTCCCCTACACTATTGCGCTAATCTTCAAACTTAGCAATTTTAACACTTTTATGCTTAATTGATTTTTGTGTAACAGAGACAAAGCTGTTGCTCACATTAAAATCAGAAAAGCAAGAAACATTGTTTGTTTTTGTCCAGAAGAGACTTCTTTCACGATTAGTGGTGAAGAGAAAGTTATACATAATTTGATTTAGTTTACCAGTCCTTTAAGGAAATGCTCAGTTTTTGTAAAATGACTGTTGATGCTCTTGTTTCCACACTCCCACCCATTCGATACTCTCAAATGTGGCATTAGATTGAATGGGTGACATTTGAGTCAATCAGGGATCTCCTATGAACATGTCAGGGAAAAAGGAAGAATCTTTGGATTTGCCCTTCAGATCCTTGGAATTCACACTACTGCAGAGTGGGTGTTTTGTGTCTGCAGCAGAATTGATTGGGTTGGCCTGGTCCTTTTTCAGGATGTTCTGCTGGCATTTGCTGCTGACATCTGGGGCTCATGAACACACAATATGTTTTCCCTCAGTACAGTCAACAGCTCCCTGCTGACTCAGCTCCTACTTAGCCCTTACTGTGTTGTCTGACTCTGCCATTTCTTCCATCTGAATCCTTGGCCCAGATACTCTGCCCCATCATGGCAAGTTCTTGCTACATGGAAACCATGAGAAGTTTGGGAGATCAATCCATACCGTATCTATCTATGGCCATTTTACACCATTCCCATAACCATAGTGCTACTTCCAGTGGATGAATAGGGTCCATTGCATAGCATCGCTTCCAAGTATCCCAAATGTAGAAATAGATAAGAGCCCTTCATCCTCGTTTTCTGATCAAAGTAATTAACAGGTCCACTCCTACAGACCAAACTCCCCTCCCCCCCCAAAAAAACCAAAGCCACTGCCGCTGAGTCGATTCCGACTCATAGAGACCCCGTAGGACAGAGTAGAACTGCCACCTAGAGTTTCCAAGGAGCGCCTGGTGGATTCGAACTGCAAACCTTTTGGTTAACAGCCGTAGCACTTAACCACTACGCCACCAGGGTTTCCAGACCAAACCCAGAGAGGAGAAATTGGGACATGTATCTGACAGATTCCCTTCTCCTAATTTGCCTGCCTGGTGTTTTCCCTATGATTCCCCTCATGACTCCGAGCGTCCTCTTATCTCTCCTGTCAGGATTTCCTTCTAATGTCTAGTTCCTGGAGCCTGGCTCTTGACTGGTTAAAAGAAAAGGAGTTCCTGGATGGTGCAAATGGTTAATGCTGGACAACTAATTAGAATATCAGCAGTTTAAACCCACCCAGAGGCATTGTGAAAGTAAGGCCTGGTGATCTGCTTCTGAAAGATCACAGGCCTGAAAGCTCTATGGAGCTGTTCTGTTCTACACCTATGGGGTTGCCGTGAGTCAGAATTAACTCAGCAGCAACTAGGCAACTAACAACAATGAAACATAGAAAACGGTTTCTTCCTTAGCAATGCATGGCTTTGAAACATAAAGTCTTGTTGAAAACCATGTCTGCAATATCAGTATCTGAATGCTACTATTTTTCATTTATTTTGCACTCATACTCTAAAAATTTTAATTACTTGGAAGCAGATAAGTGCCTGGGCTACCAGGGAGAAGGTCACGCCATGAAAATGCAAATGAATTTTTTCAAATATGATTTCTAGCATATACACAAAAATATTTATATTTTAATTTTTTATACTTATTATGATAGCATATAATCAAAACCTCGAAGAATTCACTACTTAAAACAAGTTACAGGACTTTGGCAAGGCATTTTCTGTTTCTTTTACTAGCTTTGCTCAGTTAATTTGTTAGCTTTTACTGAACAACAAAGAATTCTGTGAATAACACATATCCAGATACTCTTAATCTTTCCTTTAGTTTTTTGTAACATTAAAGAGCAAAACAAACTCCCTAAATTGCTTGTGAAAATGAGTAATATTTGAATAAGATTATATACCCTGGTAAAGTAAAAATTTTAGAATATTTGTAATTTATTTAGATGGTAATCAAACTAAAGTCACTAACCTACATATATTGATGTAAATAATGTGTGAACTATGTTTCCTCCTTCCTCCCTCCCTCCCTTCCTCCCTTCCTCCCTTATTCCTTCCTTTTTCTTTTTTTTAATCCATTTTAGGCTATCTCCATGGTTTTGAGACTTTGTCCCAGCATGATTTTACAGAGAAAGTAGTGAACATGGAAAGTGTCCAAGACGTGGTAAGCAGAATGCAGAGCAAGGCATAATGTCTTGCTGAGAGGGTTGTACAATCTGCTGTGTAAGACTGAGTATCATATTTATTCATAAACCACTTTTTGCTTTTACGACTTGATATTCACTTCATCCAAACTTTTTCCCAAAGTGCATATTATTTAAAACTTAGACTTTTTTTCTCTTAAACAATTAAACTCTCTTGCATTTGAGATCTTTAAGTAATATGTTTTATCATTATAAATAAATAACCAAAAACTTGTTACTGTGGAGTCAGTTCTGCTTCATAGAGACCCTATAGGTCAGAGTAGAACTGCCGCATAGGGTTTCTAAGGAGTAACTGGTAGATTCAAACTGCTGACATTTTAGATAGCAGCCGAGCTCTTAACCACTGCACCACCAGGGTTCCAAATAGAAGTACTCATTTATTACAAAGAAACAAATGTTATTAGAACCTAAAAAAACAATTAAAAAAAAAAAAAGGAATTGCTGTTAATATTCAAATAGGGGTAGTGACTTTTCCCACATACATGGTAAATCTCTTGTCCGTTGGTTATAAAGAGTTTACATGCTCTTATTTATATGACATACTTCTTCTCCACAGATACTACTCGTTATATTAAATTTTATTTCCATATTTTTTCAATTTTGTTTTTACCAATATGTCCAATATGATTAATCTGATCTAGGTTATGTCTTTCTGAATAGAATTCTGTTTCTTTCCATTGTTATCTATGAAATTTGGTGGAGTGAAACTGGAATTAAAACGAGCAGACTAATCAATACGATCCTCATGTTTTGCAGTTCTGAAGATGAAAAGTTTCATCTTAAAAATAAAAAGTTAAAAATGACGAAAGTAGTGCTCCTGTAGAAAGCCTATAGTTTAATTTGCATTTTATTATTAACTTTGATAATGTGAACATTTGGTTCTATTATGACATATACCCTATTAACAACCTAACTATTTATAATGATCCCATATATTTTATGTTTAATAATTTTGGTATTACAAAAATATGACAGCTTGTCTTTGTAACATAGCATAATATTGTATTTTTCTTTTTTTGAAGGAAAAAAAGAAGGTAAGGAAAGAAAAACGACTAAGAAAATTAATGAATCAGAAATGGTAAAATAAGTAATGCCAAACTTAAATGAAATATGGAGTTTTTCAACTGATGGATAAAATTTAAGAGAAAAAAAACTCTTTGTTCTTTTTTCTGTCTGAACACATGGACATACATGATTGATAGATCGGTTATCTTATTATTTTCAAATTTCTAAGAACATATATTCAGTATTTTCCACAGAAAAGAACCATATGTGCTATTTAAATATTGGCTGGCTAAAATAAATATTAATACTTGACACAAAATGTAAGTTGTGACCATACTTTGCTCAAACTACCTTCAGTATTTTAAAGTTAAAAGAGGAAAATTACAACTCCTAAATATAATTATTGTGAAAGTTAAAAGCAAATCAATAAATGAATAGTGAAGAATATCCTGTAAGATGTCTCAGAGCTTCATCCCCTATTTAATATCATACAGTTTGAGGGGGATGTCCTTTATTCACTTTGTGTCGATTATATTATTACTTGAGTAAAGCAGAAGACTGCAGTGGTCTTGCATTCTACTAGAGAAATACTATACCTCACCCCCACTCTAGAGGCCACTATATTTCCAGTGTAAGTGGAAATTCAATGAACTCTAGAATGATCCTGTGTTGGAAAATTATATGAATATATATGGATTTCTTACACTTATACTCCCCTATCCTATTCTACCCACACACACAGAAACATTTGATTATTCAGTAATTGGCAAATAAACACTTGTTGAATGTGGCATCTCCTCTTTGAATATTTTCTAGCAATCTTTCCAACTCCTATATTTCTCTGAAAAATTTGAAGAAACTATGTGCTGTTTTGAAGGCTAACCTCAAAAATTAAAAAAAAAAAAAAATAGGTTGTGAATACAGGTTGTTGTTGTTGTTGTTAGGTGCCTTTGAGTCAGTTCCGACTCATAGCGACTTTATGTATAACAGAAGGAAACATGGCCCTGTCCTGTGCCAGTCTCACCATAGTTACCACGCTTTAGCCCATTGTTGCAGCCATTGTGTCAATCCAATTCGTTGAGCATCTTCCTTTTTCATGCTGACCTTCTACATTACCAAGCGTGATGTACTTCTCCAGGGACTGGTCCCTCCTGATAAACATTTCCAAAGTATGTGAGACGAATTCTCAACATCCTTGCTTCTAAGGAGCACTCTGGCTGTACTCTTTCCGAGATAAATTTGTTCATTCTTTTGGCAGTCCATGGTTTTCAATATTCTTCTCCAATAGCATAACTCAAAGGCATCAATTCTTCTGTCTTCCTTATTCATTGCCCAGCTTTCGCATGCATATGATGTAATTGAAAACACCATGGCTTGTTTCAGGTGTACCTTAGCCTTTAAGGTGATATCTTTGCTTTTGAACTGAATACAGGTAGTCCCTGACTTATGACAGAGGTTCGTTCCAATGACTCTGTCATAAGCCACTTCTGACGTAAGTTGAATATCTCATTTTTTTCTTTGGCTTTCATTATAATTACCTTTTATTATTAGTATCTTTATAAATCCTATCTTTATTTGTCTTTGTGGGTAAGAATATTTTATATAGTACATATTACTATTGATAAGTTGTTTAAAAAAAAGTCCGAAGCATGGTTCGTTATAACGTGAATATGTTGTAAGTTGGGGGCTACCTGTATTATAAAATCACCTCAAACAATCAGTAAATGAAAGATTAGATGAATGTGATTCATCTTAAGTCTTCGTTTAGTAAAAATAAATTCTGAAAAGAAATGTTGATTAACTCTGGGAAATTATAGATAATAGATGTGGCAGAAAATAGCTGAAGAAAATCTCTCAATCAGATAGGTTGTACTTACTTCAAACTGTTTCTACAAACCAAAAACCTAAAACAACTCCCTTTTTTTCACTTTTACCTAATGACTTTGCTGGAAATTTTAGTAAGAAAATAAAAGCAACCAGGACTGACCTTCCACAGGCTCCCACCAACACATTTACCCTCAGAACAGTGTTTGGACCCATACACTCTGTCAATTTTTTTTTTTTTGCTCATTAATATAAATAAGTTCTCCAGGCTCCTGTCTAAAGCCAGCTTCTCTAATTGTGTACCAGATCCTATCTGCTCTAGAGGATTTCTCCATCAAATCTCTACTTTCTGTCTAAAACCATCAATTTCTTCTCTCAATCATTCTCATCTGGATACAAATATACACTTATATTTGCAATCTTAGAAGAAACAAAAACTTCTCTTCATAATTCTTCATCCACAAACTTCTGCACCATTTTTTTCCCCTTTACTGATACCTCACAAAGAGTTTTCGATATGCTTCTTTAACTCTTTCTGGTCAGTAAAGTGGTGTCCTTTTGTGGCAGATGACAAAAATCCAATGTCGTCAACTTGTTTCTCAGCATGTATTAACTTTATAAGGGAAAAGTGATAAAAGTTTTAAACAACTTCTAAGTTGCTAACTTCAAGAGCCAGTTCTCAGTTTTTAGCTTACTTTGACCCATCTCCTGCATTTGCCTAAATTGATCATTCTATTTTTTAATATACTCTTTTTTTTTTTTCTCTTTATGTGGCTTCCAAGACCTTATAATCTATCTCTTGTCTTTTCTCCACCCTGAATGAGACTTACTTAGTCTCATTAAAAGATTTACCTAGTCTTTTTTTTTTCCACCCAACTTCTTAATACTGGAGTGCCCCATACTCACTTCTCTGATGATCTCAGGGTTTTAAAAACTTTTTATATTCCAATGACTCCCACATTTGTATTTTCAGTTCACAATGCTTTCTGAATTTCAGGTCCATATATCCAATACCTACAATAAATCCATTCTTGGATGTCTAATTGGTGGTTCATTTTTAAATTCAACTCCTAGTCTTGTCTTCATACCTCCTCCCCTTCCAGCCCTCTCCAGATAATTCTGCTCATCACACTGTCTTCATCTTGGTGGATAACATCTCTCTCTTTGCCTTTTCTCAACCCAAACCTTGCAGTCATCCATGGTTTCTCTCTTTCTGTAATGGTCTGTGCCTAATCCAACAACAAAAATGATTGGCTCTATCATCAATATTTATCTCATAATATTGATGATATTCACTTCTCACCCCTCTATTATTATGAGCCTGGTCTAAGCCACTGTTATTTCTCATTCAGATTATTACAGTTAATAACCCAACAGATTTCTCTGCTTCCATTCTTACTGTTTTTTCTCCTATGTCATCCAGAGTGATCCTTATCATAAGTAAGTTAGCTCTGGCCACTCTGTTCAGAACTTTGGAGAAATTCCCCATTTCACTCAGAGTATAAAACAATGTACCTACAATGGTCTTTAAAACACTGCACGATCTGCAACTCTCTTCACCAAGAGCACACATAGACAATAAAATTAGATACAATGTTATCTACATTTATGCTTTTAAATATTCTCTTTAACATGTTGTTGTTGTTAGGTATCATTGAGTTTGTTCCAACTCATAGTGACCCTGTGTATAACAGAAGGAAACACTATGCAGTCTTGTGCCATTCTCACAGTCATTGCCATACTTAAGCCCATTGTTGCAGACACTGTGTCAATCCATTTCGTTGAGGGTCTTCCTCCTTCACGCTGACGCTCTATTTTACCAAGAATGATGTCCTTCTCCAGCGGCTGGTCTCTCCTGATAATGTGTCCAAAAAGCTGAGATGAATTCTCAACATCCTTTTTTATAAGGAACATTCTCGCTGTACTTCTTCCAAGACAGATTTGTTTGTTCTTCTGCCAGCCCATTCGATGTTCTTCACCAATACCATAATTCAAATGCATCAATTCTTCTTTGGTCTTTCTTATTTATTGTCCAGCTTTTGAATGCATATGATGTGGTTGAAAATACCATGGCTTGGGTCTAGTGCACCCTAGTCCTCAATGTGACATCTTAGCTTTTGAACACTTTAAAAAGGTCTTTTGCAACAGATTTGCCCAATGCAATGCATCCTTTGATTTCTTGACTGCTGTTTCCATGGGTGTTGATTGCATTTCCAAGTAAAATGAAATCCTTGACAACTTCAATATTTTCTCTGTTTATCATGGTGTTGCTTATTGGTTTAATTGTGAGGATTTTTGTTTTCTTTATGTTGAGATGTAATAATATATTTTATATGAAATGTATTTACCTTATACATTTTATAAATGTAGGAAATTTAATGTTATCGTTAGGCAACTGATCATTATGTGTATATTTGTATTTATTATATGATATCATGTAGAAGGTTGTATGTATTTCTCCAGTATAATTACATCTAAGGTGTCCTTACAATACCCACCTGTTCCATGTAATTTTATACAGAACTAACATCTTAAGCAAATACTAAGCACAAGTGTATTTCACAGTAAGAGAATAAGTATAACTTCATGCTATATTAATGTGATATTATTATATTGACATTAATAGTACCTTCCATGCCCATTCACACTATTATAGAAAATGCTTATGATGAAAGTTTTAGTGGGAAATAAAAGATTAATTTTATATTATTACAAGTATATAAAGAAAATAATGATGCTAGAACAACAAAGTCAAAACCAGGGAAAACAGTAAACTGCTCATAAAACGGGGACTGGGAAAACTAGACTGTACTTTTTTATGAGTTATTTTCTTTAAGTAGTAATTTTAAAATATTTTAAAATGTTTTTGATATCCTCTAATTTTCTTTTATGGGCATGTATTATTAATAATGGAAAGTGATTAAATGATTTCTTTAAGTACAGTTTGCACAGATGGTTTGATTTAATTTAAAATTGTACTCATAGTAGGCAACCCTCCTCCATCAAATGTGCTATGTTTTTTTTTTATCTTTTTGAAAATAATATGACTTTTAATATAATTTATAATATAATTTAATATAATATAATATTGGAAACTTTATGGGGTAGTTCTACTCTGTCCTATAGGGTCGCTATGAGTTGGAATTGACTCGATGGCACTAGGTTTATAATATATATGGAGGTACTTGTATACCTCCACATTTGCTCACATAACTAATATGGAGAATTAACTTGTATGCCATTATTGAAATATATTTCTTCATAGATATAGTTGTGTGTGTGTGTGTGTAAGAATATATATAGAAGATGACTCCAGCTCAACTCCCCACACTCCTCCCCACCACGCTTTACTTTTGTTTTTGGACTTCCTTTATAACGGAATAAAACTGAGCATTTCAAAAGATTTAGAATGATCCAGTTCTTTATATACTTATTGATGTTTATCCTTTCATGAAATAAAATATTTAAATGCTATGACCAATTAATTTCAAACATTGACATTATTATTAAACAATTTCTTTTTACTTTTGGTTGCAATACTATATGTATTTATCTTAATGTTCTTTGTTTCTTCACATAATGACTCAACTTGCTTTGCTTTACTTTCTCTATTCTGCTTCCAGTTGACTTCATTTTTTTTTTTAACATCCATTTTTCTGCCTAGTTATGTCTCTGAGGGAACGCTTGTCAGATTCCTCTGCAAAGAGAACATACTCCTGTGACACCCCAAATTGGTGGTTTGGACTGTTTCTTTCTTAACACACTTTTTGTCTCTTTATTTGTCCTGAGGCGTTCTTCTCAAATATTTCTTTTCCTGGGTACTTCAAAAGGCCACATTTTCTCTGTGTCAGAAAACAAAAATTGTTTATTCCTTGGATGTGTACTTAACAAGGCACAAGTACTATAAATGATTTGAATTTTTAGGGGATAGGATGATTTTCTTCTTCTTTTTTTGCAATGCCTAACCTAGAAAAATATCGGATAAAGTTTTGGACAAAATGATCTGCAAAATTTTACCATGTCTAAGATCAGAAACAGGAAACATCTTTAGGTCTAGAGATATTTCTGTATTATCATTATATTTTCTTTCGACATCTCTTTTTTTCGTATTGGTGCACATATTACCATCTTTAAGTTTTAATCTTTCTTGAAGGACCTCTTTGGAGCACTCACAGAGCTTGTACAATAAACAAAATTGCTGCTGCTTCTCTACGTGGAAAATGATTTTGGAATGTTAATAAAAAAAAAAAAAAAAGCTTGCTTAGCAATATTACCTAATGACACTCAAAGAGAAATAGTTCGTTTAGAAATGCCTCCCATAAAGGCCAGACGTGTGGGTTCTAAGCAAAATGCTGTATCAAAAGTGATCATAGCATTGCAAGCTTGGGAAAAAAAAGTTCGTAGAATAACAAAACACAATCCTTTCCAATTACTAAATCAAGATGCTGTATTAATGTATTTTTAGAAACTTTCAAATACATATGCTGAAAGTAAAATTGTTCCATTTTGTGTATGTTTTCAACTTTAATGTTAGAGGTACATGTTAAGGTTAAAGAAAGATAACTGGCCTTTGTAAAATAAAGGAAAGGAGTATGCATTTTAAGGGAAGAGAATGAATTTAGGAAATAAAAGGGATGAAGAACCAACAGTTTACAGCTCAAAGATTTAGTTAGCCTTTCAGAAAACAGCACTAGAAGTGAGCATAGGATTATTTTAAAATGCACTCTAATTTAAAGTGTTAAATTGCTGAGAAATCTCAAATAATAGGTATGGATTACTGTTGCAGCATTTATTGGGTACAGATATGTATAATCAAAGAAAAATTAAATTGCATTTGGAATAGCAATATAACTAGCATTGGTGTTTCTTTCTATTTCTCCTACCATTGATTTTAGGCCTAAACTTGAAGCATTACATCAATTAATTACATGATTAGCACCTTGCTTAAAAACATATCTGAGGGTGCTGGATTTTTTTTTTTTTTTAATTTTCCTTCTTCCTATTATTTTCCCTACATCATTTTCCTGTAACTTTAAGTGCTAAAAATCAGGATTAAAGGAAAAAAAAAAAAAAAAAACTAAGACAACTGTAAGAGTTATGTGTCCGTGTGTGGTGGGGCTGAGAGTAGGTGGTCTAAAGGGTCATTTGACCTATCAAAGGGGCCAATGAAAAGAAAACAGTGAGCGAAACATTAATCTTGGGCTTGTTTACACAACTGTAATTTTGTATTGCTTGTTTACTCTTACTCTGATGGCAGAAACAGTTCTTCCTTGACATGACACAAAGCCGCTGGTCATCTTCCCTTAAAAATAATTCATGGCAACAAACGTGATAATTTGTAATATAACATCATCATGTAATCTGATATCATTGAGTAAAAATGACCTTCGGTATCTTTGAATTATTGACAGGTTAACTCTGATGGGTAAGCATTGAGGCTTTAGTGGTTACTTTTCTACATAAAGAAATAACAACTTGAATGTGAAGAAAAGAATGTTTCTGCAATCTAGTAATAAGTGTTTCTGGAAAATAGATTTTTTAAATCATATTTCATTACTTCCATGACATATTTTTCAAGATCCTTTATAGGCATTTTATTAACTATCAGTGTTTTAAGCTCTTTGGGTATTATCTCCATGCTATTTCCATAAGATAGCTATCTCCTAGGTAGCTATGGTTTCAAGAAATAGGCTAAGGTGGTCTCTTGGTAAATGTAGAATTTCTGCAGAGTATCTTATCATTTTGTGATGTAAATTAAGTCTAAACTAAATTGTAAAGATCTCCCTGGCACCCAATAAACATCTACCTTTACTTAAAGTTTCATTGCATGTGTACAATATACCAAGCCCTGTGCCCAGGATAGAACAAAAAACATCCACAGTCTCTTGTTGTTGCTGTGTGCCTTTGAGCTGATTCCAACTCATAGTGGCCCTATATGACACAGTAGAACTTCTCCATAGGGCTTCCTAGTCTGGAATTTTTAAGGAAGCATATTTCCAGATCTTTTCTCCTGTGGAGCCACTGGTGGGTTCAACCTCTGATCTTTTCATTAGCAGCTGAGCACTTAACCATTGTGCCACTAGGGCTCTTACAGAGTCCCTAGGCTTATGATACTTACAGTCCACAATGAGGACAGATTTTGAACAAATAAAATCATTCCATCTTGTGTGCATGATATAGTCTGTAGAGAAGATCATTTAAATTGTTTACAATTTTAGCAAAAATAATCTGAATCTACACTTTTTTTCTTGAAAATATCCATGTAAATGGTTTAAAATGAATACTAAATTTGAATAAAGGCTGCTCTATACCGCATGAACATGTGTTGTAAATACCAGAAAAAGAATTGTTACCTGAATGTCTTATTTACTAGTTTTATTAGCTAAAAAGCTATATGGTTAACACTTTTTCCCAGTTTGATTGGTGGTTCTCAAACTTTTGACCATTTCAACAGACTTGAGGAATGAAATGCATATTTGCAGCACTGAAGTGGTTCACTGAAGTACTAACTTCCATGGCCGGTTTGTTTCAGGGATTTGGAGGGGGAATGTGTAGTTCGAAAAAATCCGTTTCTCGATTGAATTTGGCACATCCTACTAGTAGGCAGTAGTATTTTTTTCTTTCTCGGTCTCTGCTATTTCGTCTACTAACTAATGACATTGTCACAACTCTCGAAAACCTTGTATGTATGAGAGAGATTTCAGAGAATCCACAGCTAATTTGAAGAGGTCTCTTTTTTTTTTTTTTCTAACTGGAGCTGACATGGATGATATACCAAAAACCTATGATCTAAAAACCTGATAATAATACAATGCATGTAAAGAACTCAGAATATTAAATCACATAATATTTCTTTCCTAGAATCAATTATTGTTGTTTACAGGAGTTAAAAAAAAAAATACTTCACTTAAATTTTTTTAATAAAAAATCATCATGAAGTATAGTACTTACCTGGTTCTTCAACTGGTTACATTTTTCAACTAAAAAATGTATGCTGCTACAAAAAGGTTCTTGACAAAATCTTAAATAACTATTTTTATTACTGATGAAAAAACAGAATTCATCAAAAACCAAAAAATCTTCAGAATCTCCAAAAACCCAGCCAATGTCCTGACAATGCAGAAATTATGAATATCTTTAAAAAAAAAAAAATAAATGTTTTAGGAAATTGAATCAGTGCTACTTGAAAGGCACAGTTTACTTTTTAGAAGGCAGATTTTCCAGCTTATGTGGAATCAAAAATTAGATAACAGTAGTAGCAGTTTCAGTGTGACGCATTGGATCTTACTGCCATGTGTGCGAGTTAATGTGGCAAGAACAAGATCTATGGTAGAAGGCCTGTGGTTGTGAGGGAGGAGGGAAGAAATGGGATCTAACATCTCTCTGTAGCTGACAGAATTCCAGCACCAACAAACATAATATTATTCTCATTTACATAAAGGTTAGAAGTAAGACTGACCTCAAACAATTCTCCTTGGAAAAGGCAAGCTACTTGCAATCATAATTATTTCTTGAATTTAAAAGATTAAAACTTGCCCCCAAGATATGAGATGATTACACATGCACAGAGCAGCTGGTGCCAATTGAATGAGGATGTCAACAACACGATAAGAGAGGAGAAGAGGGGTTGGCAGAAAGCTTCAAAGAGAGAGAGACTGATTTATAAGTAGATGTGCTTACAATGAGCACTTCAGTATTATAGTCATAATCTGCTGGCTTAATTTTGTTCTTTTATATTCCATTTCTATTCTTAGAGGTCCTAGGGCTGGGAAAACTAAACAGCTTTCTGTGAATATGCAAGCTGCTGGTTCAACTCCTTAGAGTAAAAAAAAAAAAAAAAACTCACCGATTCTTTTTGTTTCAGTATTGCTTTTTTTTCTCAATTTGTTTTTAACACATTATTTAGTTGTTATCTTGATTTTGTTGTTTTCATGAGAATGAAATTATCTATCCATATTTTTTTAATCACAGGGTCTGTTTAATACGTTTATCTTGGAAAAGGAAATGCCAGAATTTCATTTATTTTAACTGTGGTAATACTATATTCACTTTGTGCATTTTTTTGGTTTGTTTTCTCACTTGATGGAGTTATTTATTACGTAGCCTACTTTGGACATGGCATCAGGAAAAACCAATTGCTAGAAAAGGACATCGTGTTTGGTAAAGCAGAGGGTCAGAGAAAACAAGGGAGATTTTCAATGAGACGGTTTGCCGCAATAGCGACAACAGTGGGCTCAAACGTTCCAACAGCCGTGAAGACGGCCAGACAACGTTTCCTTCTGCCACATGTAAGGTCACCATGAGTTGGCGCCGACTGCATGGCAACTAACAACAACAATGTCCCTGTATGCACGACAAGAGTATTAGAGACATCGTCCAGACTGGCCAGATAACTAAGTTCTCTAGTTCACAGGTAAGCATGTGACCCCCGCCTAGTCAATCAATGTCAGTGTTGTCAGTTAAAACTAGTTGTGGAATTGCATATAGTTTCCTCATTAAACATTCTTTGTATCATTCTAATTCTTACTTTGGCAACAGTTTAAACGTAATTAAGCTTAATCATGAAGCCTGAAGGGAATCAAAACTTAAATTAAAAAGAAAAAACAAACAGTTGACAGGGGAGAGCCTTTACTTCTCTGAGATAACAGATATATAATCATTAGGGTTATTTTCATATTTTATTGTATAAAAAGTAGGCAAATATACAGAAATAAAATAAAATATTTGAAGGCCTCTTTAAGAAAACATAGCCATATTACAATACAATTAATCAAGAAAATGTATTAATTAATTACACTTCCGAGTCCCCCTTATCCCTGCAAAAAACCCTTTGGTTATTTCCAGGAGTTCCCGAATGTCATGTATATTCAAGAACTAGTCATTTACACCAAATTCAAGTCATTCTGTAAGTCAATGTTACCATCCCAGACTATCCTAGGAGCACTGCATACTGCTCAGCAGCAAATCCTGGGTTTCGGCAGGTAGAGCAGTTCTCCAGCGGTGTACGCACTGAAACGTTGAGGGGCTACGGTGAGGCAGCACTCTACGGTGGGACGGGTGTGGGAGAATGGCCACTCTCCGTATGATACATGGAGGCTAACTTTTTTGATGGGGCACCAATGTGTTTTAGAGGTATATGTCTGGGGAGCTAAGACAGGAACGCATTTAAATAACATGATTCTCTGGGATCAGAATGTTTATTCTTTTTTTCCACTGATAAAGGTTTAATTAATGAGTAAAACTGGACATACCTAATTTTTTTCTTCTTTTGGAATGAGATAGCCTTCATGAAGTTCCTTTGCCTCTCAGCCTCCATTTTACTTAGTCTTTGAGGGGTTATCAAAAGTAAACTTAAAAGTTATTCCACTAAATGAAGCAACTGCATGTCAAATAATTTTTATAGTCATTTTAAGTTTTATTTATATTTTATGTAATTGCAAAAGTAAAGCATGGTGAGAGGGGAAAAAAGAGAGCATTTAAGCAGTAAAAGAATGTCTACAAAAAAACAAATATTCTTTATACAAAAAAATGAATTTTCTTTATAGAAAAAAACGAATTTTCTTTCCCATGCTAGTATCACCTTTCCTATCAAGGTTAGTGCTTAGCGATTTTTTTGCATATCCACTCAGAGAATGTGCAATTTTAAATAAATATAAGAAACTGCCTTTAATAAAAAAAAAAAAAGAACATACTATAGAAGCTGATGGTCATTATTTATTTATGCCTTTGACTATCTTGGGTGTTTTCAGGTAGAAATACATATACATGCACCCAATTCTTATTAATATCTGAAGTGTTTTATTTGTCTGTATCATAATTTATTTAATCAGTCTGCTATTGATAGACATTTAGGCTGTTTCTTGTCGGTTGGCACCACTAATACAAAGAATATTTTCTCCACGTCCTGTCCATTAAACCCATTGCCATCGAGTCGATTCCAAGTCATAGTGACCCTATAGGACAAAGTTGTACTGCCCCACAGGGTTTCCAAGGAGCTCTGGGAGGATTTGAACTGCTGACCTTTTGGTTAGCAGCCATAGCACTTAACCACTATGCCACCAGGGTTTCCGCACATGCTGTGCATACATGTAATATCTGTAGGATAAGTTATTATAAGCAGCATTAATTTTTCTAAAGGTATATATATTTTAACATATACCCTCCTCCATTCTATTCACCTTTTTTTCTCTCCTTTCTTCAATCACTGTACAATATGATAGAGATGTAAAAACAATGCAGTTTATTGTCCCTGATATTCTAGGAAAGTCTTATGTGGTGTAAACAGCTAACATGCTCAGCTGCTAACCAAATGACTGGTAGTTTGAATTCACCCAGAGGTGCCTTAAAAGAAAAGTCTCGTGATCTACTTCCAAGAAAACCCGATGAAGCACAGTTGTACACTGACACACATGGGGTTGCATAAGTCAGAATTATGGCTGGCAACTGATTGATAATTGTTATACTTTGAATTGTGTCCCCCCAAATATTGTTGTATATCCTAACCCCTATACTTTTGGTTATAATCACAGTTGGGACAGAGTTTTCTTTGCTAAGTTAATGATGCAGAATTAGTATAGTGTGTGTTTTAAATAAATCTCTTTTCAGAAACAAACCTAGCAGATAAGGCATACAGAAGCAAGCATACACACCACATGAAGATCACCAAGGAACCAAAGAACAATGATATTCCCCTAAGATGACATACAGAAAAAGCCATCCCCTAGAGCCAATGCCCTGAATTTGGACTGCTAGCTTCCTAAACTGTGAAAAAATAAATATCTTTTGTTAAGCCATTCACTTGTGGTATTTCGGTTCTAGCAGCACTAGATAACTAAGGCACTATGTTCTTGGAAAGGATGTGTAGATAAATAAGCTCACAAAAGGGTTAAAGGGTATACACTATAACCCTTTAGTGAGCGCATTTATTTACATATCCTTTCCAAGAATAATATTGAGAGATTCTATGGGTAAAATACTTAACTATGCAGGAAGCATCAAAAGAAGATGGAAGGAATACACAGAGTCACTGTACCAAAAAGAATTTATTGATGTTCAACCATTTCAGGAGGTATTGAATGAAGAAGTCCAAGCCGCACTGAAGGCATTGGTAAAAAACAAGCCTCCATGAACTGACAAAATACCAGTTGAGATGTTTCAACAAATGGATGCAGAGCTGAAAGCACTCACTTGTCTATGCCAAGAAAATTGGAAGACAGTTACCAGACCAGCTGACCACAAGAAAACCATATTTGTGCCCATTTCAAAGAGAGGTGATCCAACAGAATGTAGAAATTATTGAACAATATCATTAATACCACACACAAGTAAAATTTTGCTGAAGATCATTCAAAAACTGCTGTAGCCATACATATAGGGAACTGCTGAATTCAAGCTGAATTCATGAGGATGTGGAACGAATGATATCATTGCCGATGTCAGATGGATTTCGGCTGAAAGCAAAGAATACCAGAAAGTTGTTTTTTTCTGTGTTTTACTGACTATGCAAAGACATTCAACTATGTAGATCACAACAAATTATGTAAAACATTGCAAAGAACGGGAATTCCAGAACTCTTAATTGTGCTCGTGAGGAGCCTGGACATAGACTAGGAGAGAGCCACTCAAACAGTGCGAGGGGATACTACGTGGTTTAAAATTAGCAGAGGTGTGCATCAGGGTTGCATCTTTTCACCATAGGTATTCAATCTGTACGCTGAGCAAATAATCTGCGAATTTGGACCATATGAAGAATAACGTAACATCAGAATTGGAGGAAGACTCATTAACAACCTTCAATATGCAGATGACACAACCTTGCTTTCTGAAAGTGAAAAGGACTTGAAGCACTTACTGATGAAGATCAAAGACTACAGCCTTTAGTATGGATTGTACTTCAACATAAAGAAAACAAGGATCCTCACAACCAGACCAATAAGCAACATCATGATAAAAGGAGAAAAGACTGAAGTTGTCAAGGATTTCGTTTTACTTGAATCAACAATCAACACGTATGGAAGCAGAAGTCATGAAATCAAAAGAAAATTGATTTGGCACTTCCTTAAAAAGCTAGAAATACAACTACCATACAATCTAGCAATCCCTCACCTTGAAATCTATCCTAGAGAAATAAGAACCTTTACAAAAACAGATATATGCACACCCATGTTCACTGCAACACTGTTTACAACAGCAAAAAGATGGAAGCAACCAAGGTGCCCATCAACGGATAAATGGATAAATGAATTATGGCATATTCACACAATGGACTACTATGCATCAATAAAGAACAATGATGAATCCATGAAACATTTCATAACATGGAGGAATCTTGAAGGCATTACACTGAGTGAATTGTCGTTGTCGTTGTTAGGTGCCATCTAGTCGGTTCCTACTCATAGCGACCTTATGCACAACAGAACGAAACACGGTCCGGTCCTGAGCCATCCTTAAAATCGGTGCTATGCTTGATCTCACTGTTGCAGCCATTGTGTCAATCCACCTCATTGAGGGTCTTCCTCTTCCGCTGACCCTGTACTCTGCCAAGCATGATGTCCTTCTCCAGGGACTGATCCCTCCTGAAAACGTGTCCAAAGTATGTAAGATGCAGTCTCGCCATCCTTGCCTCTAAGGAGCATTCTGGTCACACTTCTTCCAAGACAGATTTGTTCGTCTTTTTGGCAGTCCATGGTATATTCAATATTCTTAGCCAACACCACAATTCAAAGGCGTCAACTCTTCTTAGGTCTTCCTTATTCATTGTCCAGCTTTCACATGCATATGATGTGATTGAAAATACCATGGCTTTGGTCATGCGCACCTTAGTCTTCAGGGTGACATCTACTCTTCAACACTTTAAAGAGGTCTTTTGCAGCAGATTTGCCCAATGCAATGCATCTTTTGATTTTTTGACTGCTGTTTCCATGGCTGTTGATCGCAGATCCAGGTAAAATGAAATCCTCCACAACTTCAATCTTTTCTCCGTTTATCATGATGTTGCTCATTGGTCCAGTTGTGAGGATTTTTGTTTTCTTTACGTTGAGGTGTAATTCATACTGAAGGCTGAGGTCTTTGATCTTCATTAGTAAGTGCTTCAAGTCCTCTTCACTTTCAGCAAGCAAGGTTGTGTCATCTGCATAATGCAGGTTGTTATTGAGTCTTCCTCCAATCCTGATGCCCCATTCTTCTTCATATAGTCCAGCTTCTCGGATTATTTATTCAGCGTATGGATTAAATAGGTATGGTGAAAGAATACAATCCTGACACACACATTTCCTGACTTTAAACCAATCAGTATCCCCTTGTTCTGTTGGAACAACTGTCTCTTGATTTACGTAAAAGTTTCCTCATGAGCACAATTAAGTGTTCTGGAATTTCCATTCTTCGCAGTGTTATCCATAGTTTGTTATGATCCACACAGTCGAATGCCTTTGTGTAGTCAATAAAACACAGGAAAATATCCTTCTGACATTCTCTGCTTTCAGCCAGAATCCATCTGACATCAGCAATGATATTCCTGGTTCCACATCCTCTTCTGAAACCGGCCTGAATTTCTGGCAGTTCCCTGTCGATATACTGCTACAGCCGTTTTTGAATGATCTTCAGCAGAATTTCCCTTGCAAGTGATATTAATGATATAGTTCTATAATTTCCACATTCAGTTGGATTGCCTTTCTTGGGAATAGGCATAAATATAGATCTCTTCCAGTCAGTTGGCCAGGAAGCTGTCTTCCATATTTTTTGGCACAGACAAGTGAGCACCTCCAGCACTGCATCAGTTGATATTCAATTGTTGAAACATCTCAATTGATATTCCATCAATTCCTGGAGCCTTGTTTTTCACCAATGCCTTCAGAGCAGCTTGGACTTTTTCCTTCAGTACCATCAGTTCCTGATCACATGCCACCTCCTGAAATGGTTGAATATCTACTAATTCTTTTTGGTGTAAATACTCTGTGTATTCCTTTCATCTTCTTTTGATGCTTCCTGCATCGTTTAATATTTTCCCCATGGAATCCTTCACTACTGCTACTCGAGGGCTGAATTTTTTCTTCAGCTCTTTCAGTTAGAGAAATGCCTAAGCATGTTCTTCCCTTTTGGTTTTCCATCTCCAGCTCTTTGCACGTGTCATTATAATACTTTACTTTGTCTCCTCGAGAGACCCTTAGAAATCTTCTGTTCAGTTCTTTTACTTCATCAGTTCTTCCTTTTGCTTTAGCTGCTCGACGCTCAAGAGCAAGTTTCAGAGTCTCCTTTGACATCCATCTTGGTCTTTTCTTTCTTTCCTGTCTTTTCAGTGACCTTTTGCTTTCTTCATGGATGATGTCCTTGAAATCATTCCACAACTCATCTGGTTTGCGGTCACTAGTGTTCAATGCCTCAAATCTATTCTTCAGATGCTTTCTAAATTCAGGTGGGATATACTAAGGTCATATTTTGGTTCTCATGGACTTGCTCTGATTTTCTTCAATTTTGGCTTGAACTTGCATATGAGCAATTGATGGTCCGTTCCACAGTGGGCCCCTGGGCTTGTTCTGACTGATGATATTGAGCTTTTCCATCGTCTCTTCCACGGGTGTGGTCAATTTGATTTCTGTGTGTTCCATCTGGCTAGGTCCATGTGTATAGTTGCCGTTTATGTTGGTGAAAGCAGGTATTTGCAATGAAGAAGTTTCTGGTCTTGCAAAATTCTGTCATTCGATCTCTGGCATTGTTTCTATCACCAAGGCCATATTTTCCAACTATTGATCCTTCTTCTTTGTTTCCAACTTTTGCATTCCAATTGCCAGTAATTATCAGTGCACCTTGATTGCATGTTCGATCAATTTCAGACTCCAGCAGCTGATAAAAATCTTCTATTTCTTCATCTGTGGCCCTAGTGGTTGGTGCGTAAATTTGAATAATAGTCGTATTAGCTGGTCTTCCTTTTAGGTGTATGGATATTATCCTGTCACTGACAGCATTGTAATTCAGGATAGATCTTGAAATGTTCTTTTTGACGATGAATGCAACACCATTCCTCTTCAAGTTGTCATTCCCAGCATAGTAGATTATATGATTGTCCTATTCAAAATGGCCAATATCAGTCCATTTCAGCTCACTAATGCCTAGGATATCGATGTTTATGGGTTCCATTTCATCGTCAACATGAAAATGAGTGAAATTAGTAAGTTGCAAAAGGGCAAATATTGTATGAGACGCCTGTTATAAGAACTCAAGAAATAGTTTAAACAGTGAAAAAAAAATTCTTTGATGGTTATGAGAGTGGGGAGGGGAAGAAGGAGGGGGTATTCACTAATTAGATAGTAGACAAGAGCTGTTTTAGGTGAAGGGAAAGAGCACACAATACAGGAGGAGTCAGCACTCTTTGCTTTTGGACTAAACCAAAAGTAAAGAAGTTTCCCGAATAAACCTAATGTTTTGATGACCAGAGTAGCAGGGGCAGGGGTTTGGGGACTATGGTTTCAGGGACATCTAGGTCAATTGGTATTGTAAAACGTATTAAGAAAAGATTCTGCATCCCACTTTGATAAGTGGCAGCTGGGATCTTAAATGCTAGTAAGCGGCTGTCTAAGATGCTTCAATTGGTCTCAACCCACCTAGAGCAAAGGAGAATGAAGAATACCAAAGACACAAGGTAATTATGAGCCCAAGAGACAGAAAGTGCCACATAAATCAGAGAATACATCAGTCTGAGACCAGAAGAACTAGAAGGTGACCAGCTACAACCTATGACTGCCCTGACAGGGAACACAACAGAGAATCCCTGATGGAGCAGGACAGCAGTGGGATGCAGACCTCAAATTCTCATAAAAAGACCAGACTTAGTGGTCTGCTGAGACTAGAAGGACCCCAGAGGTCATGGTCCCCAGACCTTCTGTTAGCCCAAGACAGGAACTATTCCCAAAACCAACTCTTCAGACAGGGATTGGACTGGACTATAAGATAGAAAATGGTACTGGTGAGAAGTAAGCTTCTTGGGTCAAGTAAACACGTGAGACTACGTGGGCTGCTCCTGTCCGAAGGGGAGATGTGAAGCCAGAGGAAGACTGAAGCTGTCTGAATGGACATGGGAATACAGGGTGTAGAGAAGGAGTGTGCTGTCTCAGTAGGGGGAGACTAACTAGGAGTATATAGCAAGGTGTATATAAATTTTAGTATGAGAGGCTGACTTAATTTGTAAACTTTCACTTAAAGCACAATAAAAAGTTTTTAAAAATTAAGAAAAAAAAAGAAATCAAAAGAAATATTGCACTGGGCAAACCTGCAGCAGAACACTTTTTTAAAGCATTAAAAAGCAGAGATGTCATTCTGAGGACTAAGGTGTGCCTGATACAAGCCATGGTATTTTTGGTCACATCACGTATATGAGAAAGCTGGACAATGAATAAGGAAGACTGAAGAAGAATTGATGCATTTTAATTATGGTGTTGGCAAAGAATATTGAATATACCATGGAATGCCAAAAGAACAAACAAATCTGTCTTAGAAGAAGTACAGCCAGAATGCTCCTTAGAAGCATGGATGATAAGAATACGTCTCGTGTATCTTGGACATGTTATCAGGAGGAACCAGTCCCTGGAAAAGGATATCATGCTTGGTAAAATAAACGTTCAGCAAAAAAGAGGAAGACCCTCAACAAGAGGGATTGACAGAGTGGCTGTAACAATGGGTTCAAGCATGGAAACAATTATGAGGATGGTACAGGATCGGGCAATGTTTCATTGTGTTGAACCTAAGGTTGCTATGAGTTGGAACTGACTTTACAGCACGACAATAGTATACACATTGTGCAGGTGGGCACATACAATGTACAGAGGGAAGGTCAATTCTAGCTTTAGAAAAGATATGGTGGAGCTAATTTTTGAGTTGAGTCTTAGAAAAACTGTTTGTTTTTCGGGCACTTAAATGACATCCCAGGCAGAGTGAGCAGCCAGGAAAAAAAAAAAAAAAAAAGGTATGGTGAAAGACCAATAATCAATTTGCCTGAAGTATATGTTTCAAAAATGGATGATATCTAGAAAGAACATGGAGACGCAGGTGGGGCCAGAAAGTGAAGGTTGAGAGAACCTGGAATGTTTTTATCTGAGTAGGATGTGGAGTCAATGAAAGATTTAATGAAAAAGAATAGCTTGATCAGGGTAGAATTTTAGGAACACTACTTTGGTAGCAGTGTACAAGTTGAATTTGAGTGAAAATGGGTAGAGTGTGGAGGCAATAGTATGAGTTTGGAGATAAATTTCTATTCTACTTGATATGTTCAAGGAACCTCAAGCCCAACATGTTCAATACTGAGATTTTCTTTTTATCTAGTACTTTCATTGCATTCTGTATCTGTTAAGAGAACTGCAAATCTTTCAATCCTGAAGATACGATCTAAACAATTCCTTCCACTGCTTTCATGTCTTATCCCCATTTGTCATCAAATACTATAGCAAATCCCGTCATTGAAAACTCCCTGTTTTTCCTTGAGTATGCCAGGATTTGTCATGTCTCCCCATTGTTGTTTTGTGAACTGTTTCCTCTTCCTGAAGAAACCATCTTCTCCTTTACTTGGAAGCTCCTACTGTTTTTCTTGAAAGATAAAAATCATCACCTCTTCTTAAAGAACTACTTGACTACTGATGGTAGAGCAATTGGGTCTATTACTGGTGTGTTACAACCACATATTGTCTCTACCTATATTATGGAACTTTCTTCTCTGTGTTGTAATTTGTGTGTTTATGTATTTTCAGATTTATTGTGAACATATACCTTAGCCCAATAACCTGACTCATTTTAGGCACTGAAATTACAATTCTTGAATGAATAATTAGCCAAGGTTTTACCTCTGCTATGAGATTATTCCTGTTAAAATGAGACAAATATATTCTTTAAATAGCTGAGGTTCACAAAAGCCGTGGTATTTTTTGCAAATAACTGAGGCTGGAGTATAGCAATTTGTCTGTTTTAAAATAAGATTTGATTCTATATATTGTTAGAATTGTCAACTTCTATTGGATTTACTTTTAATTTAAATTTGCTGTTAACATTAATAGAGGACCTAATACTGTTTATATATTTATATAACAAAATAACTTATTTTATAAAAGAGTTATAATTCAGAGTTTGAATGAAATCTCGATGTGACGTATTTATGAAAAAATTAATCCAATATTAGAAAATTAAACTGTAAGCCTGATATTATGTTGCTCTATTTTCAAGTTCAATTTAAGAACTCAAGGGAAACTGCAAGAAAAACGTATGTACTTGAGTGACTTAAGAGTTCAGATTGCCAGAGAAAAGTCTAGATACCTACTGCAGACAAAAACCACATCCTTCTTAACATTGAATTAACGACTAAATTTGGCATTTTATGTCTTCACACAACCTGATTAAGAAGGGTCATTATGCTTTCAAAAAACAATGTGGCATTGAAATATAAAAAATAACTTCTTTTTCTTTATTTAATGCTGTCAGTTTACCAAATGTTTCCTGTCTTTATACCTATTACGTTATATGCCCAGTAACCTCTAGCAAATTTAACAGTTCTATCCAAAAAAGATAACAACAACGTTAAGTGTAGTCAAAGAAGAGTCAAAAATTTAATACATATTCCAATGACTAGCTGCCGTTTGTACGCTAAACTCTTTTTTTTTTTTTTAATACTTTCCTGCAAACCTATATGTGCTGGGTTTATAAAACACTGTGTGTAATACATTTCACTACCTACTCATTAAGTTTTTATGTTTTTGTCTTCTCTTTTATTAGAAATCAAACCACTCTTTTTTTTTTTTTTCACAAATCTTAGCCTAGCACCTCATACAAGGTGGATGTTCAAAAGACATAATTTAAATGAATGAGTTAATTAACATTTGTACACCCTGCCCAAAAATAATAGGAGATAATTGAAAATTATTTTACTCATACGTTTTCATGGGACTTGAAGTTTGTGCAATTTATATAATGTATAATAATTAATAAGGAATTTCTAGAGAGTCTCTGAAGTCTCAGCTTCATTAACTGTGCTAATTCTTCCCCTGAATCTAGAGCTATAATAAGGGAACAGTGCTGAGGTCTTCTCTGTGGCTGGTTTTGGAATCTGTTTTAGATCACCACTATCTTACGTACCTCTCCTTGTTCTGGAAGATCTCCACAGAGATGAGATCACAGGGCTTCATTGAGGAGGTATGCAGATACGGAATTCTGCATCCATTGAATACAATAGTAGTTATTTTAGAGAGTAATTTTTTAAATTTTATGAGAGGCTATTTTCATTTTTAGGTAGATCTCTTTTGTTTTCTTACATAAAATTACAATGCATTTAAGTATTTAATAAAAATGTACTGATTATGCAAATTAATCTGAATCAATTTTGTGGATAGATATCCAGATATCCCGGAGTTCTGGTGATGCAATGGTTAAGAGCTCAGCAGCCCACCTAGTGGCTTGGCAGGAGAAAGACCTGGCAATCTGCTTCCCTAAAGATCATATCCAGGAAAACGGAACTGGGCAGTTGTATGCTGTCAGATGGGGCCGCTGTGAGTCAGAATCAACTTGAAGTCACCTAATCACAACAATAATAGAGATATACAAAGGGAATGAGAGAGAGAGTATATACATAAGTGTATGCATGTATATATACAATCATGGTGAGATTGGGAGAGCTTGAATGTATATCCAAAACCAAAACCCATTGCCGTGAGTGGATTCCGACTCATAGCGACCCTACAGGACAGGGTAGAACTGCCCCATACAGTTTCTAAGGAGTGTCTGGTGGATTTGAACTGTCAACCTTTTGGTTAGCAGCTGTAGCACTTAACGCCTACATCACCAGGGTTTCATCAAGCATGTGTGCATGTGTGTTTGTGTGTGTGTATACAAATAGGTTGTATGTAAGTATATGCAACCTATTTGCTCAGTGATGAGAATTTTTTTTTTTTCCATCCCACCTAGTCACTCAAAATGGCCTTTACCTTCATTTACTTCAGGGTGCAGCTGCTGATTCGAATGCCAAACCCTAAGATTACAACTGGGAAATCTAGGTTTTCTCCAGATAGTTTTATAGGAGGTCCAAGGTCGTCCTTGCCCCATTCTTAATTCCTGCCTTGTTTATATCCGTTTTAATGACTGTTTGACCTCTGCTGCTGGCAAAGGGTGTTTCAAATCCCAGTGACCCCTGGCGCAAGTTTTAACCACAGCTACACAGAGAGACAGAGAGAGGAGTGGAAAGACTGGATTTGGCTGCTATGCCTGCTGTTTATATCTAAACTGTCTCATAAAGTCTGACAAGTCTATAATGGTTACTTCTGTTCACGGCAGGCCTGGCTGCTGGTCTGCATCGCACTGGTCTCACTCAGACTTGATATTTGCAGGCCCCTTCAGTTCTCCTGGATTTATTCATCACTCAGTAAGCTGGCTCCTTGCGGAGATTAGCGTTTGGATTTATTTCAGATTAGCTTTGCCAATTTTTCAGAACTGTGCTCTAACACGGCAAGCATAAATTACATAAAAGGTTTAGTGGTCACTTGGGCTTAATAGTTTTAGTGTAAACCAAGGTATTTACAAAATTATTTTCCCTCATTATACCTTCTCCAAAGTTGCCCGTTTTTTCTGGCTCTTCCATAGCATTTGATTAGTTATCTGTGCCCTCTATTTTTAAGGATAATCCTTTATACAAACTTCACATACATATTACGATATCAGGGTTAAAAAAAATACTATCAAAATTAAAAATGCATCCATGTAGCTAATTCTTTATCCAGCGTTTGTGTTTTCATAAGTCATTTGCAGTAGAACATGACCTGACCAAAACCAACGAGAGGCTCCTTTTAATTCAGTTTTTTCTCTCCCCTGTTAATTCCAGGGATACAGGAGTGATGCCTATTCAAATTTGCATGTAAGTGCCAACCACAGGTCATTGAACGGAAATGAATTATTTCAAAGGTGAGGATCTGCTCTCGAGTTTTGGCTCCTCAATGGGAAAACTTTTTTTTATTACTTTTATAAATCATTTACAAATAGGATAAAACCCATGCTGTAGTAAAATGTGTCCTAGATTTTAAATCAAAGATTAGAAAAGAAAGTACAAGCTGAGCCTGGAAAATTTACAGTGCCAAGAAGGACTCAAAAAAGAATGAGGAAGGGCTCAGAAGCCAGCTTGAATGGGATCTTGCTGACCAAATATGGGATAATTTGATCATTAAAATAATAATATTAAAAAGGAAACCTGAGTTAGTACTGGAAAAAAAATTAACGAGTAGATTGAAAGTTTAATGGGGAATAGGATGTTTATCGATGTGAAGTAACTCCTCACAAAACATGTATTAATTACAAGGAAAAATAGAATTACTTCACAGTGAAAATGTTTGGCAGACATTGCCTTAATCAAGTGATCAAAGTAAACATCCTCAGTAATGGGAACTATTGAAATTATGTTCCATTTGATAAGAGGCAATGGCAAGAGCACAGCATCGCTTTTTGTGATACTTATGCTGAAATTCAGTGACTTAAATTTGTTGTTGTTGTTAGGTGCTGTCGAGTCGGTTCCAACTCATAGCGACTCTATGCACAACAGAGTGAAACACTGCCCGGTCCTGTGCCATCCTCATAATTGCTGCCATGCTTGAGCCAATTGTTGCAGTCACTGTGTCAATCCACCTCATTGAGGGTTTTCCTCTTTTCTACTGACCCTGTACTTTACCAAGCATGATGTCCTTCACCAGGGACTGATCCCTCCTGATAACATGTCCAAATTATGTACGGAGCATTCTGACTGTACTTCTTTAAAGACAGATTTGTTCGTTCTTTTGGCAGTCCAAGGTATATTCAATATTCTTCAACAACACCACAATTCAAAGGCGTTAATTCTTCTTCAGTCTTCCTTATTCATTGTCCAGCTTTTACATGCATACGATACGATTGAAAATACCATGGCTTGGGTCAGGAGCACCTAATCTTCGAGGTGACATCTTTGCTTTCCAACACTTTAAAAAGGTCCTTTGTAGCAGATTTGCCTAAAGCAAAATTTAAATTTAGTCAAATCCAAATTGAAATATACATTCTACATAATGCTTAGCTTATGACCTTAAAAATGCCGTGGCGGTGAATGTCAAGGGAAGACTAACAAAGTGTTCCAGACAGAAGGACTATGAAGAGACATGATACATGATTAGGAACTGAATTTTTAGCTATAGAAAACATTATTGGGACAACTGAAGAAACTTGAATGAGATCTGAAGATTAAATAATAATAATAATAATATATGTGTTATATTCATAGTTTTGTTGGCATATGCTGGTTTTGTAGGATAATAACCTTATTTGCAGGAATTATAATTAAAGTATTTTAAAACTTACTCTCTAAAAAGAAAAAAATCTTTGAACTTGTGTTCCAAGTTTAGCCTAGATTAATAATTTTTTCAAACCAAAAAATTTAAAATCACAAAGCAATTTTAGCGTCACGGCAAATTTGTGAGAAATTGCTCTATAGCCTGTTTGCAATCTTAACCTGAAATGCAAAAAAAAACAATCTAAGACCAACTTTCCAAATAATGATATAAAATGTGCCCATTTTTTAAAAAACCAAAGAAAGTAGTTTTTGAAGAGGAAATAAATTGTGGGAACTTTTTACTGATTTAATTAGGATGCTTAAGATTTTTTTTTTTTAAGGAATAAGTATAGACAGTTATAATTCTATCCATAACATTATTTCTGTAGGGCAACCACTACTTCTCATTCTCATAATTTTTTTTATTTTTGCTGCTTTTATGTACTGGAATGTGTGTTGCTGCATTTAAAGTACATATACATTTCTCTGGAAAAAATACTGTGAAAGGCCCATAACATTTATGTTTATTGACCTCAGTAAAGATCTACACTATAATTGGAAAATAGAAAACCCATCTGTTTCACTAGAATGTAATAGATTTTGACTCGCAGACGGGGTAACTGAGTTATGTTTGATATTGATACGCATTAGTCCCTGCTTGTTCTTTCTTCTTTTTTTATTAGGTAATCCTTTCAAAATAGGCTCCCCAGTGTGAGTTGCAGGCATTCTATAAAAACATCATGATCTATTCGCTTCTTGTATACTACCAAATTTTTCTTTTGGTAAGACAAAGAAAACATGTTACTCATTAAACCTTAATAACTGTTTTATTAAATTATGTAAGCTGAGCTCAAATATTTTGTATGGATTCTAATCATTTAGTTTAAGAGCTTGTGTCAGTAAAAATATCGAAGTATTGAATTATTACATCATCGTTTTTGTACTTAATTAACTTTATGCCTAATTTTGAACCTCCTATGGAAGCAAATGTTTCATGTTTTAAGATAGAGTCATTGATTGCTGACTTACTATTTGCTTCTCAATGTGATTTAAGTATGCGGAGTTTTCAGAGAAGTTCATCTCTTTAATTATTAATGGTGAGAAGGCTACCCTACCATGACAACCAGTGATTAAAATGACGAAATCCGGACGAGATAGGACGAAAAACGACCAAAGGACAGTCAGATTATCAAACAGTTTCCAAAGTTCATCTTGCCTATGCAGAGCCTTTAGAGAATAACCTCTCAATGGGGGTGTGGAGGTCAGAGATATAACAACAGGGAAGTATTGCCAATAACTACAGAGGTTGGGAAAAGGCCCACATCAAACTGAGTCCTCCCAGCATGCCATACACGTCGCTTGCCAATAGACTGTTGAGTATAAATGGACTCAATTATTCTGGACCAAACTGGTAGAAATGTTTCCTGCTAGCAGTGCCCACAGACACTGATTTAAAAAAACCCATATTAAATGTTCATGTTGGCCAATAATACTTGAAGTAATCAGGTATGTTTTCCTGCGTATTAATGATAACGTGAGCATACAGTAGGTCCCTTCATCCAAAGACTCAATAATGAAGGCCAACATTGTTTCTTTTCCTTTTCACTAGCAATGTTATTGTTTATTTTTCCAAATTTGACAGAGCAAGAAAAACAGTATCAGCATACAGTGCGTACATCAGCTGCAGCATAGCTGATCTTATTATTTCTACCATTCCCAGAGTCTTTACCCTGGCTTGTTCCTATTAAATGTTTCATTGCCTATAACATCTCCTTTTTTTTGTTTCTATATTTGCCCTATTTCTACACTCAAGAGAAACACAGTTTTTCTTGACCCTCTAAGTTTACTTTACTCAAGATTGGCCTTCTATTCTTTCCTTTAAATGCTTAAACATGGCGGAGAATATAACTAAGGATGGCTTGTAAAATAACTTCTCTTGCTAACTGAGTTACTCTGGTAACACTCTTTACTGTGATCTAATCTAATTCCTTTTCCCCACTTGGAAATGTGACAGCATCCCTTCCCACCAGTCCATCACTAAGATTATTAGTCTAAAAATTCTTGTAGAATAGAAGAGGAGGGAAAACAAAGAAGAGACTGAGCATGTCAGAATTAGGGTTCAGAACCACTAGTGAGACAGGTTAGAACTGGAAATGTTAGAACTTAGAAATGAGTTGAGCCCTTTGAACAGAGACAGAAACTTCGATGTTGTTAAGGTACACTTGCACTTCTTCCTTTGATATTTCCTGTACTAGTTCATGTTATTACCACGTTCAGTCTCACAACTTAAGCTTTTATCCATTGCCTTCAATTGTTGCTTCTCCTTGATGGTCTACATGCGGTAAGTTGCCAAGACCTATGTATTCTAGCACGTGACTGAGTCTAAATTATAGCAACTTTCTTTTTGTTACTGCTGTTGTACTCCAGGTCGTCACCATTTCCTAGACCTTTGGTGTTGACCTGGAAACACAAATGCTGTCCTACATCAGGCGCTTTGTTTCTGGAATAGTTTAAGTTCCTTTGTGTAATAATGTAACTAGTAGGCCATAGGAGTCAGCTGTCTAATCAAAGTTACTTTTATCTTGAGGTTTAAGTTGAAACAACTGTGATCCTACGCCTAACATTAAATAAGTTAAGTCTTTCTCCAAATACCCCCAGATCCTATTCTTTCCAGTTGTCATAATTATTCTTTCCAGTTGTCATAACAGCAATTCCGACTCATGGTGACTCCATGTGTGTCAGAGCAGAACCATGCTCCATAGCGTTTTGTATAGCTGACTTTTCAGAAGAAGATCACCAGGCCTTTCTTCTGAGGCACTTCTGGGTAGACTGGACCCTCCAATCTTTCAGTTAGCAAACGTTAACTGCACCACCCCAGAACTCGCACTTGCATTTTATCCCATTATATTTTAGAGTGTTCAGAAGAAGTGTCTCATATAGATCCAGAAACAAATTTGGCTTGGTCTTCCCTCTGTCTCACCAGTTCATAAGCACTTCATGATAATGCCACTCTGCTCCACATAGCTACACCCCAATACTGTCTCTCTGTGCATATAAACTTGCTACCGGATGGGGCACAGCACGTCAAAGTAAATCTGGATGTAAGTTTTCCAGCAATTTTTCTCAAACATTTTAAACCCACTCACTTCTGAAGTTTACTCATTCTGTGCAATTAAACCAGGGAAGGTTCTGTCTTGTTTTTCTTTATGTACATTAAATTAAAAAAAAAAAAAAAGTAAATGTATAGCATACAGTTTTTTCAATATATTTGACCTATATGGAGCCCCGGTGGTGTGGCAGTTAAGAGCTCAGCTGCTAACTAAAATGTCAGCAGTACCAACCCACCAGCCACTTGTAGGATCACTGTGAGTCAGAATCCATTTGACAGCAGTGTTTTTTTTTTTTTTTTGGTTATGAGTGATTTTGTCATGTATCTTTAGGGTAGAATTTGTACCATGTGTAACCCTCCTCCTTTTGAAAACATGTTAAAATAAGAGAGATGTATAACTCAGACACTGGTAGTCAAATTTATTCTGATGTATAACAAACTATGGATAACACTGTGAAGAATGGGAATTCCAGAACACTTAACTGTGCTCATGAGAAACCTTTACATAGATCAAGAGGCAGTTGTTTGGACAGAACAAGGGAATGCTGAACGGTTTAAAGTCAGGAAAGGTGTGCATCAGGGTTGTACTCTTTCACCATGCCTATTCAATCTGTATGCTGAGCAAATAATATAAGAAGCTGGACTATATGAAGAAGAACGGGGCATCAGGATTGGAGGAAGACTCATTGACAACCTGCGTTATGCAGATGACACAACCTTGCTTTCTGAAAAGTGAAGGGGACTTGAAACACTTACTAATGAAGATCAAAGACCACAGCCTTCAGTATGGATTACATATCAACATAAAGAAAACAAAAATCCTCACAACTGGACCAATGAGTAACATCATGATAAATGGAGAAAAGATTGAAGTTGTCAAGGATTTCATTTTACTCGGATCCATAATCAACAGCCACAGAAGCAGCAGTCAAGAAATCAAAAGACACATTGCATTGGGTAAATCTGCTACAAAGGACCTCTTCAAAGTGTTGAAGAGCAAAGATGTCACCTTGAAGACTAAGGTGCGCCTGACTCACACCATGGTGTTTTCAATAGCATCATATGCTTGTGAAAGCTGAACAATGAATAAGGAAGACCGAAGAAGAATTGATGCCTTTGAACTGTGGTGTTGGCGAAGAATATTGAATATACCATGGACTGCCAAAAGAACGAACTATTCTGTCCTAGACAAAGTACGGCCAGAATGCTCCTTAGAAGCAAGGATGGTGAGACCGCATTTTACATACTTTGGACATGTTGTCAGGAGGGATCAGTCCCTGGAGAAGGACATTATGCTTGGCACAGTACAGAGTCAGTGGAAAAGAGGAAGACCCTCAACGAGATGGATTGACACAGTGGCTGTAACAATGGGCTCAAGCATAACAACAATTGTAACGATGGCTCAGGACTGGGAAGTGTTTTGTTCTGTTGTGCATAGGGTCACTATGAGTCGGAACAGACTCGATGGCACCTGACAACAACAACAAGAACATGTTAGTCTACACATTAGTCTAATCTTCATGTTAGATTGCCACCATAAAAGTTATTGGAGGAATTCAATGACATCAAATATTGAGAAGGTAGAAGGGAAAGTTTTAACCTTATCCTCGTATTTAATTTTTTTTAATCACTTGCACAATCATGTTGCATGTTTTTGAATATCTTACATTGAAATTTTAATAAGCAAAACCTTTTTTTTTTTGTAAACTTATCCATAGTGAGAGAGAGTCCATTTAGCTACTGTGGAACAGAAGGATAATTCTAACTTTGTGACAGTAGATTTTGAGTGCTGCTTTTTCTGTTTTCTTTTCACCCAGAATGTGTTATTATTAATAGGACCTAGTGTGTTACAAATGAGTTATTCTATGATTATTAGGCAAATATATGAAATTGAAGACAAGAAGACTTGATTTGTATACATGGGAAAGAGTTGTCGGTAAATCTTTTTTCACCATAACATGGAATTTGGCTTATCATTAGACGTGCTAAGATATATAACAATTTTGTTTAAAAATATAACCAATTTAAATGAAATTCACCAAACCGGGGGTCCAATTACAAATTTTAAAACTGAATTAGGTTTACTCAATGCTTTAAAAACTTTGTGAATAAGACTGGGTCATATTTGCGGAGACCTGGGCTTTTGATTATTTTTGGCGAGAGCCATATATAACTTCATGGTTTCAAATAGATTCAACTGGAAAAAAGGCAAACCCCAGTGATTCTACAAATGTTTAGTTTTATAGCTGAGAGTAATAACCATGGATTAAGGTCATTCTTAAGTGAAACAGGGAAAAAAGAAGAAATATTTAAAATTTCAACTTATTTCAAATTTTGGGCTTTTATAAGATAGGAAACAATTTTAATTTATTTCTATATCAGCATTAAATAGGATCATCTGATCTAAAGTAAGTCTATAGATATCTGGGGACACACGTATTCTGAAAGTATGTATCTTGCTACCATTCAATATACGCTGTAATAGAAAGAAAATCTTTTTTTTTTTTTTCTTTCTATCACTAGGTTCAGGTAATTCCTAGATATATAATTACACTTTGTGAATTATTAAAATGTAGATTTCTTGACACCACCCCTAGAGAATCTGACTTAATATTTCTGGAGCAGGGCAGAGTTGTCTTCATTTTTAACTACGAACCTAAGACATTCCGGTTGGGTGATCTTTTGAATACATACTAAGGATCACAGCCTTTAGGGGTATTATAGCCACCTTATGTTTCCAGCTCATGTAATAACTGCATAGATTACCCCACATACAGTGCTGGTGTTGTTGTTGTTTTTGTTAGGAGCCACCATGTCTGTTGTGACTCACGTGACTCTGTGTACAAAAGAGCGAAACACTGCCCAGTTCTGCATCTTCCTCACAATTCTTGCTATGTTTGAGCCCATTGTTGTAGCCAGTGTGTCAATCCATCCATTTCTTCGAAGGTCTTCCTCTTTTTTACTGACCCTCCGCTTTACCAAGCATGATGTCTTTCTCCAGATGGGTCCCTCCTGATAACATGTCCAAAGTACTTGAGCCAAAATCTCACTGTCCTTGCTTCCAAGGAACACTCCAGCTTTACTTCTTCCAAGACAGACTTGTTCCTTCTTCTGGCAGTCCATGTTGTACTCAATATTCTTTGCCAACACCATCATTCAAAGACATCAATTCTTCTTTGTTCTTCCTTATTCATAGTTCAGCTTTCACATACATATGGGATGATTGAAAATATCGTGGCTTGGGTCAGGTGAACCCTAGTCCTCAAAATGACATCTTTGCTTTTCAACACTGTATAGTGCTGATAAGTGGTGCAATAATGAAATAGTAACTTTTTAAAAATTTCAATTATGTATCAAAAGAATATCTGATTGATGTTTCTCAAACAAAGTTATTTAAAATCACAAATTATTTCAAATATTGGACATGTATAAGACAGGAAACAATATCTATTTCTATGCTGGCATTAAATAGCATCATTTGATCTAAAGTAACTTAGGTATTTGGGTTTTGTTTCCTTTTTGAACTATTTGGAGGCTTGAGCCCAAAATTTGAAAACAGCTTAATCATAGCTCCAGGCTAAGGCTAGGAATCCTGGTGATACAAGAGTTAAGAACTGGGCTGCTAGCCTGAAGATTGGAGATTCAAACCTACCCAACTGCAAGAGAAAGGCCCAGTAATCTGTTTTCCTAAAGATTACAGCCAAGAAAACCCTGTGTGGAAGTTCTATTCTGTTACATGGGGTTGCTATGAGTTGAAAATTGCCTCAATGGGACCCAACAGCAGGCTAAGGTAAACAGCATTATACAGTAGAAATAAATTTGCCTCAATGTTTCTGATTTTTTTTTTCTCCAAAAACACTTACCCTACTCTTCCTACACCTGACCTTAAGTGCCTAATTCCTTTTTCTATCAGTTCAACTTTTCAGGGGTAATATGTCAAGATTTTAAACAAGTAATAATGCAAGGACAACTGCCAATCCTAACAGACTCCAGAACCAGATACAATGGATCAAACCTATTAAGATTTATTCAGGCATATAAGGCTGGTCCTGATGTCTGCCAGCTGAATATCAGCCCTTTGGTATCCCAACTGTGCTAGCTCACTTAAGCTTGAGAGATTTTTGGTTGTTGTTATTTGGTTTCCCGTGAATCAATATTTTTGTTTCCTTGTTAAAATGAACCTCACTCATGAATTATACTCTTCCAATAAATATATCTGCATTTTAACGGATGTTGTGGTACAATGAATTACTTAATATGGCCCTTCAAGCCATGGTCTTTGTGACTCACACACAGTGATTGAGTGAGACTTTGAAAGTAAGGTATATGGAATCTTTGGTGGTTGGGGTTATGTGTCGACTTGGCTAGGCCATGATTCCCAGTATTGTGTGGTTGTCTTCCATTTTCTGTTGTAGATCCTGACCTCTACATCTTGATGAGGCAAGATTGGTGTGGGGTGTGTCTTGGGTCACAGCCTTGCAGGCGAGTGTGACTCAAGTTCCACCCTTACTCAAGTTGCATCCTTCTCTGGGGTGTGGCCTGCATCTAAGACATATGTGTGTCCTGGTGAGGCTCTCTTTCTTTGCATCTGAATCCTGCATCTGGTTTGTGATTGATTGGCCTCCCGTTCTTGGGACTTGAGCCAGAGGCTTGCTATCTGACCTGCCAATTCTGGAATTCACCTGCTTCCATCATCTGACCTGATTCATCAGCTTCCACAGACTTGTGAGCCAGCAGCCTGTGGTCTGAACAGCCAGTTTGGGTTCCTCAGCCCCTGCAGCCACATGGGTCAGGAAAAGCCTATGTCTGACCCACAAATTTGAGACTTGCCAACCTCCACAATCATGTGAGTCATTTCTTTATAAGGTTTGTGAGTTCTGTGAGATGTTATAGCACATTAGGGAACTCAGAGACAGGAGCGAGAGTACTGAGGGGAGAAGAAGTACTTGATGTGAGCAATGGTGGAGCGGTACAGCAGTTTGGAAAGGGTGGATGTTTGGGACGTGTTTAACCTCCACCTGATAAGAACCAGCTTTTTAACAATTCTTACAAAAGAAATTTATTCTTTTAGAGGTGTTATTGTGATAAACAAGCAAACAAAAAGAAAGTCTTAGCTAAATTAAGTTGCTCTACTAATCAAAATTTTGAGTACTGTAATCTGTTAATGGGTAGATATGTTAGCATAGTTGATACTGTTAGGTTTCTACTAGTATTTGTTCTTTACTATAAAAAATATTCAGTCTAGGTCTACTTTATGTCAGAGACTGTACTAGGTATAAAAATGTAATTATTGCCCCCTCCACACTTTCGTATAAACAAAACCTTTTTTTATCAGGCTGATTTGGGCACTATGTGGGAAGGGATAAATTCTGTTTGTTTGTTTTTTTTAATTTTTGTTGGAGGGGGGTAAAAGACAAGTTTTATCTCACTGTTGCTTCATCTGATCCAGAGACAAAGGAAGTCAAGGTAATGTTTTATTCCGAGTATGAGTATCCTTTGAGTAGAATATGTTCCCAGGTCTCCCCACATTCCTCATTTTTTTGTATATCCATGGGTATCTATGGATATATTAACTCTCCATCAGTGTATCATGGAGAACTTTAATGACATGTACCTCCTTCTGGAGCACAATGGGCCAACCACTCTTTCTCTAGAGAAATGTAGCATAAATAAACTCCTGATGACTCAGTGAACAAAAAAAATAACTGTGAAAAATATAACATGATGGTATATAAAATTAGATATTTATTTGTAAAACATAATATACAGCTATTTTTGATTTTCTACATGATAATCATCTTCAGTATTTTCTCAGAATGGAAACAAAAACAAAGAATGGTAACTTCTTTCCATCTTTCCAGGTAGAGATCTACTACAACAGATTGTGTCTCTAACCGGCAGTCATCATATGCACAGAGTACTGGATGAATTTAAGAGCCATGATGAGGAGCACAGGACTATTCTTCACATGTGGAATCAGGAGGAAGCAGGAAGAAAGTGCGTTTAAGAGTCAAGTGCAAACATTTGCGCCTCCTAAACTAAAAACAAACTCATTGCCATCGAGTCAATTTCAACTTATAGGGATCCTATAAATGGTCAACAAACTAAACGTTGACAGTTCAGATCCATTCAGAGCTACCACACAACACAGCACTAGTGATCTGTTTTCCTTAAGAATCTAGCCAAGAAAACCCTGTGGAGCAGTACTACTCTAACACATGGGTCACCCTGAGTCAGCACAGAGTAGAACTGCCCCATAGGGTTTCCAAGGCTGTAAATCTTTACAGAAGCAGACTGCCACAGGTTTCTCCCACAGAGTGGCTGGTGGGTTCAAATTTCTGACTTTTTGGTTAGCAGCCAAGCGCTTAACCACTGCACCACCAAGGTTCTTTTCATGCCACCTTAAAAAAAAAAAAATAGCCCGCTCCTGCCGAGTGGATTCCAACTGACAGTGACCACATGGGACAGGGTAGAACTGCCCCATAGGGTTTCCAGGGAGCAGCAGGTGGATTCAAACTGCCGACATTTTGGTTAGCAGCTATCAGGGAAGCTCTTAACCACTGCACCACCAAGGCTTCTTGTGCCACCTAGGAATATCAGGAAAAAAAAAAAAGTGTTTTTTTGCACCTCATATATATATGTATATTTTATGTGTGTATACATATATATGTGTGTATATATATATATGTGTATATATATATATATATACATAGTCCCATTATTTTTTAAAAATGTTTTCTCTTTCATAGTCCCAAATTAGCATATGCCATGTTCCTTATACCTGCTACTAGACGAATCTGTGGTCTAATGTGATTTTAAGTCATCCATGTGTTAAACCATTAGTAATCCTTTTCTAGATGAGGGGATTTCTCTGACCAGAATGAATGATTGTCAAGTTGCACTGACGGGAGACATCGTGACCTGTTTGCTCCTAGGCAATAAGTAGTTATTATTATTAGGAGTAGAAAGATTTCTTAATGCACACTTAATTTTAAATGATAACCAGAAGTAAAATTGCCAACTTATGTGAGATTAATAGGATTAAATTATTATTTTGGAGGTTGAAGTTACTGCCGTGTGAAGGAGGTAAAACATTTTATTACCTGTCTGTTTACATTAATAAGAGACAACTTTAGCAAGAAATAATACCGCTGACATAATTTCTGTGTTTATATCTGTGAAGTTAGAAGGGTTTTGCCACTGGGTGATAGTTTCATCTATTCTGCATGAACAAATATTAACAGTTTTCAAGCACTTTTAATACTTTTTATCAGGTACTAGAACAAGTTTTCTCAGTAAAGCGTTATTCATGTTCAATATAACATTAATTCCAAGACACTAATGTGGGAAACAAGCGTAAGTTTAATACGAAAACCTATGCATTTAAAAAATAGCATCTGTAGAGCTGGCTGATTTGATTGGGTTCTCCGATCAAAAATAAACTTCTTTCACTGCCGTAGAGATTTCTGTGCTAGATAAATGATCTGATGTCCTCGAATTATACTCCTTCAGAGTTTGATAGACCCAAGTTCTTTGCTTGTAACAACTTAACTCTAGGCGAGTGTATTGTTTCAATTTTTCAGTTAATTTATTTTTTATTTTAAAGACATTTAACTCTGTAAGATTTATATGTAGACTAATGTGTTTCTCCTTAATATATGTTCACGGGATAATCTCCAACTTAATCTTTAGGATTATGTACTCTTAGTCTTTAGACTGATTAGATTAAACCTGTGTGTGTGTGTGTGTGTGTGTGTGTGTGTGTGTGTGTGTTTTAATAACACCCTGGATTCTGGAGTTGGACTATGTGGATTTGAATCCCAGCTCCATCACCTTTTTGCATGTGTCATTTTGGGAAAATTACTTAAATGCTTTGTGCCTCAGTTTTCCTTATGAAAATTGGGTTAATAATAATTTGCCACATTAGTTAATTAAGACAATTTGAGACATTAGTTAATTAAAACGTGATGCTTTTAGAAGAGTGCCTAGCATGTAATTATTATTTTACACCAAAACAGTATTTTTCACTTTATCTCTTTTCGAAAGTAAAACTTTTAAATCTTCATGTGATCTTTGAATTTTTAAGTGACTGTCACACTCCTCTTAATACTCAGGGAGAGAAAAGATTAATACCTACTAATTGTCACTGTAAAGTAAATTTTGCCATGGTTGGTTTTAAAATAATGTAGAAGTGGCAGAATTCACTTAGAATGACTTCATGAAACCTTAAATACTAATTCACACATGTCAGAAATTTTTATGTTTTCTTATGGCGGTAAAATATTGGTATGTAAAAAAGGCATCTGTGAAGTCATTGCCAATGTGAAAGGAATGACCAGTTTTGATAAAAACAAAAGAAATTATAGATGCCTGGTGCAACTTAAGTCTACCAGTCTGAATATTGCTAAGTGATTATAAGACACCCCCAGGCAGCAGTTCATCCTTTAGATGTTGAGTAATTTTAAAATGTGTAGTCTAAGACTTTCTCTATGGGTTTATAGACCCACTGAACTGCTTATCAAATCCAGAAAGCTCAGCATGCCTGCAGGGCATTTCCATGGAAACTTCTCTGGGAAATAGATTAGGAACCATAGGAAGGAACCACTAGAGGTCATTCAATCTAACATTTTGGCTGTTCACAAAAGTACGTTTGGCTTATGCATAATTTGAAGCACTTATCATATAACATGGATTATAAAATATATTAAAATGCTCTTCCAAGTTTGAGTATAACTCATTCATTTCAGTTGCCTCTACTTACACAGAGTTGTACGCAATACAAATATTAATGTATATAGAAGAAATGTTTCATTTGACTTCATGTAATCCATTCTAATATATTTGTTTTTCTCAACGCAAGCAAAAACTTTACAAACTCACTTCCAAGTCAATAATAAATATAATATAAGATTGTAGACCAGGCAATGTAATAACAGATTCAAAAGCTTTGCAAGAACCCTATGAGATAGGTTTTCTAACCTCCACATAACAGATGATAATAATGAGAATTAAAAAAGCTAAGTGTTTTGACCACACCTACTTAACAACTTAAGAGAGGGAAGTAGTGACTTCAATAAAACCTTGCCTGCCTCTTGAATTCAAGTTCTTTTCTTAGCACTATGCTACTTTTCACAAATTACATTCCAAATACACCCTCAAGATGTGTTCCTAAAACTGTGCTTGGGGTTGATACTAGATACATGCTATAAAATTTTTAAATCTCTGGTTAGATGTTAAAATTTCTCAAATTTCATTTTTTTCTTTTATTTTAGAAATAATATATTTATATTTCTTCATTTTTCTCTGTCTTACAGGTTAACATAGTAATAATACATATCTATTGAGTGTCTGGAGGAATTGGTGGTTCAGTGATAGTATTTCTCAGTCTTTTTTTTTTTTATTAGTAGCCTCATTCTCTTTTCACATAATGGTTGTATTGCTTGGTGCAATACAAGAGACAAAGAAAGTCTAGAGGAAAGAGAGGCCGTGTCAGTCTTTTCATGTTTCCTTTGGCAACAAGATACTTCAGAATTACATATGTTTTCCTTTCTTATTTACTTCTAATGCTACTGGATTTGAAACTTCAAACCTCCAGTAAATTCTCTTCTATGCCCTGGTAATTCTGCATGAAACATAGGATGGTGGGGACATGATCATTTGAAGCCGTCGTTCTATTTTGTTCTCTTGAATGGAGAAATTGGGTTGTTAGGGTTTCATCATTTGGAATGGTTCAATTTGTCACCTCTTTCTAATTCAAAGTATATGAAGTAGAAATGGAGATTTAGGAGCCAAAGGCAACAACATTGCCCTGAATATAAGAAACATGTAAGCTGAAACTGGTTATTTTCTTTGTATGTATGTATTTGCACCTGGGAATCTTAGGTGATAAATTTGGCGTGAAGAACTATGACTTTTAGAGAAAATACTGGGGCCTTATTTTTAGCATAAAACGGACTCTGGGAAAATAACCACCTACATCTCTGTTCTTATATGAATATCTTTGGGTCAGAACAGTATTTGGCCACAGATTTTTTTTAAAACATTTTCTTGGGTGGCTGTGAAAACCTTGTGCAGAAAATGTACTCTACTCCAGAGATCAAAACAAATTAGGAAGGCCTTCTCTCATGGACTTTATTTATTAAACGCAACTGGTGCTCACTAACTTTGTGACTTTGGCAAGTTCCTTTACCTGGTTCTCTCTTTTTTTAGTCTGCAAGTGAAGTCTCTATAACAAGATAATTAATAAGTTCCCTTTATGTTTTGGTTATTATATTTATTTACATTAAAGTAGCTGAAATTAGTGATGAAGAAATGAGGGAACAAGCAAAGAGTACATTTTTAATAATTATACTATTTGGAATCCAGATATGCTTCAACTACTTAATAATTGGGCTCATGTCAGTTATTTGTTATATAAATTTTTTTTTTTTTTTTATAAATAATCATGCTAAATTCTGAACTTGACAACCTAAAGTAGACATTACTAAGGATACACTTGTCTTTTGCTACTGAATCCAGGATGTTTTCCTATATTGGTTCTATACTTTGGTGAAGGACATAGACACCCACGTTGTCGCTCCCTTTTTTTTCCCCCTTTCGAAGTAACCGTTACCCCAGGGGATAAAGGGACATGATGCTTACCATATTTAAATGTTTAATAGTACTCTGGAGTTTCCTAGAAATTTACACCTTAGAATGCACAGTGCACTTGTAAATCTTAGAACTTACAAGTGTCCCTTTCCCCACAGGAACCACTGTTCTCACAGGAAGGGAGGGAGGAGGGGAATCTCATACACTTTAGGGATTTACAAGTCTGTGGTGGAGTTTGTGGTGTAAATTGCTGAGAAACCCAAGAGTGTATTTAAATGTTTAAAGGTAAGGGACATCTAAGTGTTTCTTCTGTTTGAAACCTAATTAGATTGAAAATTGCAACAAGGAATAGGAAGATGCCTGGTTTGACCCCAAGATTTAAGCCCTATGCCAAAAAAAAGAACAGGAGAGGTGATTGACCTGCCTGAGTCTTATTTTGTACCAAGCGTTTAGGTTAAGGAGTCATACAATTCTCAGAGCAGGTAGCTCTAAATTATATGGACGATTAATAAAAATAAGTGCCTTTCTTTTAGTATTTAAAAATCTTCAATAATTACTTGTCATTTTGATGACTTCCATAAATTATAGGGGAGTCTTATGTCATTTATCATCTATATATTGAGGCATTTTTAGAGTAAAAGAGGGTACTATTAATAATTTTAGTGAAACAACAAAATTATTTTTATTAATAATTATGACTGTAAAAAGTATAAACTGGGGTTGTCCATTAAAAATTGGGACATAATTAGGCAATCCTATTGAGTTTTTTTTTTTTTTTTTTTAATTGAGTTACACCTAGGAATAAAAAGAAAGGATATTTATTGGTTATGTTTCTCTTTTCTAGGAAAAAGAGTGATGATCAGGTATCTTACCACCTTACATTTCATATAAAAGATATACTTAAATTTTACAGCATGACTATCTAAGACTTTGAAGTCCTCTCTCCTTATTGACTAGCAACTGGGAATGTCCTACTTAGTATTTCCCAGTAGCTTCACTCTCTTTTTACATAATGAGTATAGGATGCTGCCAAGGGTTGTTTTGTCATATAACCCAATCAGAATCATTGTTTGGTGGCCTGAGATCGAGATCTCAGCTCCACAATTAAAATCACTGGCAGCCAGAGAGCCTTGGTTTTGACTCTCATGTTTGCCTCTTAAGGGCTGTTATCTTGTGCAAATTGCTCAAAGGCTAGTCCTTCTTCTGTAAAGTGGAGATGACAATAATATTACCTATCTCTAAGGATTTTTTTTTTTCCCTAAGGATTATTGTGTCTAAGGATTATTGTGTCAATGAAATTAATACATATAAAGCACAGAGCACCGTGCCTGCCTTCAAGTGAATATTCATAAACTGAATTATCAATTGCTGTTTTGTATTTGTTTTGGTTTTTTATTTGTTGTAATCAGCCAAAATTATTCAAGACTTCCAGTACTCCAGCATATAAATGGCTTAGAACTTTCCACTCCCATCTTTACAATAAGAACAAAACGGAAGAGCTGAAAATTACCAACTCTTCTTAAATCCATGAAAGAATTGAATTCATTTAGAAAGGTGGAGAGACACACAGGCTGATACAGGCAATCATTGCTTACTGAGACCAAAATCAACAGCCACTGGACCCAGCACTGGGTAGGAATACTTAAAGGTTAATTGAGTAATTTTCTGAAGAATGAGAGTAGACTATCTTGACAGAAAAAAATCCTGGAGGTCCAATTTTAAGGGAACACCCACACATTCTTGAGTTTATTTTCAGGAGTTTCACCAGGTTCTCACTGTGAAGCTTGGAGAAAAATCCCTTTGTGCTCAGACAGAAGGAAACGAAAAGTACTCATTTTGAAATATTGCTCTGTTCTCATCAATAGCCTTCCCTTAGGGGAAACTACAAGAACCTAATCATTATGGATATTATCAGAGCCTAACCCACCTGGAGTAACAGCAACACCCAAAGACAGCCTCCTTTAGCCTTGGATATCAACACCCCGCTTTGTGTAGAGTTTATTCTGACTCAGAGTGACTCTAAAGGACAGGGTAGAACTACCCCATAGGATTTCCAAGGAGCAGATGGTGGATTGGAACTACTGACCTTTTGGTTAGCAACCGAGCTCATAACTACTATACCCAACTCCAGCCTCTCTAGCCTTTCTGGTTCACCTAATGGTGGGAAAAAAAAAATCTGAGAAGAATTTGTGAAGGTTACAGTCCAGAGGAACAGGCTCACTGAAAGATGGAGATATAAGCATAGATTTATAAAACACTTTCCTTCCTCCACACTTTAAAAAAACCAAAAACCAAACCCATTACCTTAGAGTTGATTCATAGTGACCCACAACTTACTGGCATATCAACATCAGAGAGGTTTTGCAGGGAATTACAACTGAAAGGACAGACCTCTGTTCATTTTTCCTGATATATTATGTCTGGCTTTCAAAAAAAATAGCATGGCATGCTAAAAGGCAAAAAAAAAAAACAAGCAAACAAAAAAGGAAACAGACTCACATATGGCAGAAATTTTGAAATTATGAGACTGGGAATTAAAATAATTATGATTAATATGCTAAGGGCTCTGTGGAAAAGTGGACCACATGCAAGAACAGACAGGTAATGTAAGCAGAGAGGTGAAAACTCAAAGAATCAAAAGGAAATGCTATAAATAAAAAAAACACTGTAACAGAAGTGAAGAATATCTTTGATAGGCTCATCAGTAGACTGGACATGGCTAAGTATAGGATTAGTGAGCTTGAAGATATGCCTTTGGAGCCTTCCCAACTAAAAAGAAAAGATAAAAAAATAAAAATTGCAACAGAATATACAAAAACTATGGGATAGAACTTTCAGCCAACATGGCACCATAGACAGAAGCACCATGCCGTCCCTCCACAGCAAAGACCTGAAAAACTAAGTAAAACAGAGACAAACATCATTCCTGGAACCTGGAGTGCCGAATGAAGAGATAGAGAACTCAGCCAAGCACTGAATAGAATAAGAAACTGACAGAGGACAGAGAACAAGGAAAGACACATGCAGAGGGCCCCATCAGCTAGTAACATGGAGTCGGGGATTGGTGGACAGGGAGCTTGGGAAACTAGCTTCTCAGAACTCCCAGCAGGAGACAGAGCACCCAGTAACCAGTGATACACGCTTTCTCACCCCCCATTCTCTCCCTGCTACTCTATGTCCGAGCTTCCTGGTGGGCTGCAGTGGCTCAGCCAGCTGGAAAGTGCAGTGCCTGTGCCACTTGGATTCACCCCACCCACGATGCAGATCAGAAGCCGGGGAGTACGGGACAGCAGCTTCATGAAGTTCCCAGCAGGAGATAGAGTATCCATTGGACCTACCCTGTTGCACCACAGCTGAATGACTGGCTCTGTCCATTGGACAAGGAAGTAAAAAGTATTGTGACTACAGACAAGCAAACAACAAAGAATGCACAGTCTGTCTGCTCAGACATAACCAAATAAAACAAAAAAGCAGGCCAAAACAAATTTACAATCACGAAATGAAAAAAATAGCTACTGAATGTCTTAGAGACAGCAGACAATATCAAAACATTTTAAAAAACAGGAAAGGATGGGTCCAGTAGGCATCCAAAATACAACACCAGATGACTTTCCAGTAGAAGAAAAGGCAATAGAACTACCTGACAGGGAATATAAATTTCTAGTATTTAGAGGGATCCAAGAGTTGAAGCAAAAAGCAGGCAAAAATTGAGGAAAAGACAGGCATATTTTTGGAAAAGCCAGACAAATTCATGGAAAACACAGACAAAAAAAAATGGAACAATTCAGGAAAGTAATACAGGAACAAAATGCCAAAATAAATTTACAACTAGAAATCACACAAAAATAACAATTAGAAATCCAAAAGATAAACAACAAAATTTCAGAAATGCACAATCTCACAGAATAGCTGAGGAGCAGGTATGAAAAAATGGAAGACAGAATCAGCAAAATTGAAGACAAACACTTGGATACAAAGCTGTTTGAGGAAAAATAAGAAAAAAGAATGAAGAAACCCTGAGAATTATGTGGGATACAATCAAAAGCAAAAATCTGCAAGTGATTGGAATTCCAGAACAGGGAGAGAAAACGGAAAACACAGAGAGTATCATCAAAGAATTGCTGACAGAAAACTTCCCTAATATCATGAATGATGAAAACCTGACAATCCAAGAAGCTCAACTAACCCTGTATAGGGTAGACCCCAAAAGAAAAACACCAAGGCATATCATAATCACACTCGCTAAATCCAAAGACAAAGAAAAAATCCTGTGAGCAGCTTGAGAAAAACAAAGTCACATATGGAAGAGAAAAAATAAGACTAAACTCTGATTATTCTGCAGAAACCATGCAGGCAAGAAGGCAATGGGATGACATATATAAAACCTTGAAAGAAAAAAATTGCCAACCAAGAATAATATATCCTGCAAAACTTTTGTTCAAATATGATGATGAAATTAGGACATTTCCAGATAAATAGAAATTAAGGGAATATGTGAAAAACAAACCAGGCTTACAGGAATTATTAAAGGGAGTCCTTCAGCCTGAGAACAAACAACATCAGACCACAGCCTGAATCTAGGAGGCAAGACTGACCAGCCAGATACCAACCTAGGAGATGAACTCTCAAGGACTATCCAAAACCAAAACAATTGCAACAGGGAAACAGAGAAGTTAATCTGTAAATGACAACATCAGAAAAATAAAAGAAGGAATAAATGGTATAGGTATAGAACTTTCTAATGAAGACTAAGGCAAGATGATACCAAGTAATAATAGACTGGTTCAAACCTAGGAAAATAAGAGTAAATTTCTAGGCAACCACAAAGAAATTTAACAAACTTACTCTTCAAAATAAAAAAGAAAAATATAAAGTCTCTATAAAAACAAAAGAAATGAAAAGGAAATCTACAAACGAAAGGAACTCAGCACAGGACATTACGCTGAGTGAAATAAGTCATTCACAAAAGAACAAATATTGTTTGAGACCACTACTGTAAAAACTCATGAAAAGGTTTACAGACAAAAAGAAACAGTATTTGATGGTTACAAGGGAGGGGAGGGGTGAGGATGGAAAAACACTTAATAGACAAAAGATAAGTGGAAACTTTTGTGAAGGGTAAGATGGCACACAATACTGGGGAAGCCAACAAAACCTGTACAAGGAAAGGCCATGGTAGCTCCATAGACACATCCCAGCTCCCTAACGGACCAAGTTGCTGGACTGAGGGGATCGTGGTCGTAGGGAACATCTAACTCAATTGGCATAACATAGTTTATAAAGAAAATGTTCTACGTTCTACTTTGGTAAGTAGTATTTGGGGTCTTAAAAGCCTGTAAGTGGCCCTCTAGGGTACTCCACTGTTCTCACCCCTTTGGGAGCAAGGACAAATGAAGAAAACTAAAGACACAAGGGAAAGATTAGTCCAAAGGAGTAATAGAACACATCTACCACACTGAGTCCAGTACAAGATGGTGCCCAGTTACCACCACTGACTGATCTGACAGGGATCACAACAGGGGGACCCAGATAGAGCTGGAGAAAATATAGAACAAAATTCTAACTCAAAAAGGAAGACCAGACTTGCTGGCCTGACAGAGACTAGAGAAACCTTGAGAGTATGGCCCCTGGACACCCTTTCAGCTCAGTAATGAGGTCACTCTTGAGGTTCACCCTTCTGCCAAAGATTGAACAGACCTATGGAACAAAACAAGACTAAAAGGGCACACCAGCCATGGGGCAGGGGCCAGAATGTAGGAAGGAACAGGAAAGCTGGTAATAGGGAACCCAGGGTTGAGAAGGGAGTGCTGACATGCTGTGGGGTTGTTAACCAATGTCATACAAAAATATGTGTACTAATTGTTTGATGAGAAACTAGTTTGTTCTGCAAACCTTTATCTAAAGTTCAATTAAAAAAAAAAAACCTGTTGGACAATCAGAAAAGGTGTAACATATGTAATGGGAACACTAGAAGGAGAAGAAAGAAAGGAACAGAAAAAACCTTTGAAGTAATAATGGCTGAAAATTCTCCAAAATTGCCAACAGACACCAAACCACAGATCCAGAAAGCTGAAAGAACATAAAGCGGAGAACAAAAATACCAAAATGCACCTGTATATATTATATTCATACTGCAGAGAATCAAAGCAAAGTAAAAATCTTACTAGAAGACAGGAAAAATATCTATGAAGGAAGAGAAAAATCACATTACATTTCCCTTTGGAAACTATGGAATCAAGAAGATAGTGGAATGGAATATTTAACGTGTTGAAAGAAAAACAAACACCAACCTAGCATTCTTTACCCAGCAAAACTATGTTTCAAAAGTGAAGGAGAAATACTTTTTCAGTAAAACAAAAATTGAAGAAATTTGTCACCACTACACCTATCCTGAAAGAAATGTTAAAAGAATTTCTTCAGAGAGAAGTGAATTCAGAAATGATCTACATTAAGAGAGGAATAAATGAAGGTAAAATAAAATATTTGATTTTTCTTATTCAAGGTTGTTCATAATATTAGTTTTAAAAGCTGTATTGTACTAACAGACATACAATGAAAAACAGCAGTCCCCTTCTCATACTGCCCTCACTCCTGATTATCCTCCTCTAATATTTTTTTTCTTGTAGTGTTTAACTCCTGATTTCTAAATAATGTGGGTACATTTTTATTTCTTTTTTCTTTAGTATTATTTTTTTTTTAATTTTTATTGTGCTTTACAAATCAAGTCAGCCTCTCACTCAAAAACTTATATACACCTTGCTACATACCCCAGTTGCTCTCTCCCTAATGAGACAGCCCGCTCCCCCCCTCCACTCTCTCTTTTCTTGTCCTTTCCATCAGCTTCTAAGCCCCTCCACCCTCTCATCTCCCCACCAGGCAGGAGATGACAACATAGTCTCAGGTGTCCACCTGATCCAAGAAGCTCACTCCTCACCAGCATCCCTCTCCAACCCATTGTCCTGTCCAATCCCTGTCTGAAGAGTTGGCTTTGGGAATGGTTCCTGTCCTGGGCCAACGGAAGGTCTGGGGGCCATGACCACCGGGGACCCTCAAGTCTCAGTCAGACCATGAAGTCTGGTCTTTTTATGAGAATTTGGGATCTGCATCCCACTGCTGTCCTGCTCCCTCAGGGGTTCTCTGTTGTGTTCCCTGTCAGGGCAGTCATTGGCTGTAGCCGGGCACCATCTAGTTCTTTTGGTCTCGGGGTGATGTAGTCTCTGGTGTATGTGGCCCTTTCTGTCTCTTGGGCTCGAAATTACCTTGTGTCTTTGGTGTTCTTCATTCTCCTTTGATCTAGGTGGGTTGAGACCAATTGATGCATCTTAGATGGGCACTTGATACTGTTTAAGACTCCAAATGCCATTCTCCAAAGTGGGATGCAGAATGTTTTCTTAATAGATTTTTCTATGCCAGTTGACTCATATGTCCCCTGAAACCATAGCCCCCAAGCCCCCACCCCTGCTATGCTGGCCGTCAAAGCTTTCAGTTTATTCAGGACACTACTTTGCTTTTGGTTTAATCCAGTTGTGTTGACATCACCTGTATTGTGTGTTGTCTTTCCCTTCACTTAAATTAGTTCTTACCTACTATCTAATTAGTGAATACCTCTCCCCCACCCTGACTCCCTCCCCCCTTTCATAACCATCAAAGAATATTATCTTCTCTGTTTAAACTATTTTTTGAGTTCTTATAATAGTAGTAGTCTTATACAATATTTGTCCTTTTGCAACTGACTAATTTCACTCAGCATAATGCCTTCCAGATTCCTCTATGTTATGAAATGTTTCAAAGATTCACCACTGTTCTTTATCAATGTGTAGTATTTCATTGTATGAATATACCATAATTCATTCATCTGTTGATGGGCACCTTGGTTTTGTCCCTCTTTTTGCTGTTGTAAACAGTGCTGCAATGAACATGGGTGTGCATGTGTCTGTTCGTGTAAAGGCTCTTATTTCTCTAGGATATATTTCAAGGAGTGGGAATGCTGGATTGTATAACAGTTCTATTTCTAGCTTTTTAAGGAAGCGCCAAGTCAATTTCCAAAGTGTTTGTACAATTTTACATTCCCGCCAGCAGTGTATAAGTGTTCCAGTCTCTCCACAACCTCACTGATATTTATTATTTTGTATTTTTTGGATTAATGCCAGCCTTTTTGGAGTGAGATGAAATCTCATTGTAGTTTTGATGTGCATTCTCTAATGGCTAATGATCGTGAGCATTTCCTCATGTATCTGTTCTACCTGAATGTCTGCTTTAGTGAAGTGTCTGGTCATATCTTTTGCCCATTTTTTAATTGGGTTATTTGTCTTTTTACAGTTGCGTTTTTGCAGAATCATGTAGATTTTAGAGATCAGGTGCTGATTGGAAATGTCATAGATAAAAACTTTTTCCCAGTCTGTAGGTAGTCTTTTACTCTTTTGGTGAAGTCTTTGGATGAGCATAAGTGTTTGATTTTTAGGAGCTCCCAAAAAAAAAAAAAAATTTTTTTTTTTTCATTTAACTAGTTTTTCTTCTCCATTTTTAGTAATGTTTTGTATACTATTTATGCCATGTATTAGAGCTCCTAACGTTGTCATTTTTTCTTCCACGACCTTTATAGTTTTAGATATTATATTTGGGCCTCTGATCCATTTTGAGTTCATTTTTGTGCTTGGTGTGAGGTATGGGTCTTGTTTCTTTTTTCTTTGCAGATGGATATCCAGTTATGCCAGCAACGTTTGTTAAAAAGACTGTCTTCTCCCCAATTAACTAACTGGGCTTTTGTCAAATATCAACTGCTCATATGTGGATGGATTTTTGTCTGGTATCTCCATTCTGTTCCATTGGTCTATGTATCTGTTGTTGTAGCAGTACCAGCCTGTTTTGACTACTGTGATTGTATAATAGATTCTAAAACCAGGTAGAGTGAGGCCTCCTGCTTTGTTTTTCTTTTTCAGTAATGCTTTACCGGGGCCTCTTTCCTTTCCACATGAAGTTGGTGATTTCTTTCTCCATCTCATTAAAAATATCGTTGGAATTTGGATTGGAATTGCATTAAACCTGTAGATCACTTTTGGTAGAATAGACATTTTTACAATGTTGTCTTCCTATCCATGAGCAAGGTTTGTTTTTTTCCACTTATGTAGGTCTCTTTTGGTTTTTTGCAGAAGTGTTTTATAGTTTTCTTTGTATAAGTCTTTTACATCTTTGGTAAGATTTATTCCTAAGCATTTTATCTTCTTGGTGTTACTATAAATGATCTTGATTTGGTGATTTCCTCTTCGATGTTCTTTTTATTGGTGTAGAGGAATCCAACTAATTTTTGTATGTTTATCTTGTATCCTGATACCTGCCAAACTCTTCTATTAGTTTCAGTAGTTTTCTGGAGGATTCCTCAGGGCTTTCTGTGTATAAGATCATGTCATCTGCAAATAGAGATACTTTTACTTCTGCCTTGCCAATCTGGATGCCCTTTATTTCTTTGTCTAGCCTAATTGCTCTGGCTAGGACCTCCAGCATAATGTCGAATAAGAGTGGTGATAAAGGACATATTTGTCTGGTTACCAGTCTCAAGGGGAATGCTTTCAAGCTCTCTGCATTGAGGATGATGTTGGCTATTGGTTTTGTATAAATGCCCTTTATTATGCTGAGGAATTTTCCTTCTATCCCTATTTTACTGAGAGTTTTTATCATGAATGGGTGTTGAACTTTGTCAAACACCTTTTCTATGTCAATTGATAAAATCATGTGATTCTTGTCTTTTTTTTATTTATATGATTACATTAATTGTTTTTCTAATGTTGAACCATCCCTACATACCTGCTATGAATCCCACTTGGTCACGGTGAATTATTTTTTTGATATGTTGTTGAATTCTATTGGCTAGAATTTTGTTGAGGATTTTTGCATCTACGTTCATGAGGGATATAGGTCTGTACTTTTCTTTTTTTGTGGTGTCTTTACCTGGTTTTGGTTTCAGGTATATGCTGGCTTCCTAGAATGATCTTGGGAGTATTCTGTCCTTTTCTATGCTCTGAAATACATTTAGTGGTAGTAAATTAACTGTTCTGTGAAAGATTTGTAGAACTCTGCAGTGAAGCTGTCTGGGCCAGGGCTTTTTTTTTGTTGGGAGTTTTCAGATTACCTTTTCAATCTCTTCTTTTGTTATGGGTCTATTAGTTTTTCTACCTCTGTTTGTGTTAATTTAAGTAGGCAGAGTGTTTGTAGAAATTCAGCCATTTCTTCTAGGTTTTCTTCTGTTAGAGTACAATTTTTCATAGTAATCCGATATTATTCTTTGAATTTCAGTTGGGTCTGTTGTAACTTCACCCACCTCATTTCTTATTCTGGTTATTTGCTTCCTTTCCTGTTTTTCTTTTATCAGTTTGGGCAATGGTTTATCAATTTTGTTGATTATTTCAAAGAACCAGCTTTTTGGTCTTGTTAATTCTTTAAATAGTTTTTCTGTTTTCTATTTCATTTAGTTCTGCTCTAATATTTATTATTTGTTTTCTTCTGGTGCCTGAGGTTTTTTTTGCTGCTCTGTTTCTACTTGTTCACATTGTAGGGATAATTCTTTGATTTTGGCCCTTTTTTCTTCTTGTATGTATGCATTTATTGATATAAATTGACCTCTGAGCACTGCTTTTTCTGTGTCCCAAAGGTTGTGATAGGAAATGTTTTCATTCTCATTGGATTCTATGAATTTTTTTATTCCATCTTCAATGTCTTCTATAATCCAGTCTGTTTTGAGCAGGATATTGTTCAGTTTCCAAGTGTTTAATTTCTTTTCCCTGCTTCTTCTGTTATTGATTTCTACTTTGATGGCCTTATGTTCAGAGAAGATGCTTTGTAATATTTCAGTGTTTTGGATTCTGTTATGGCTTGTTTTATGACCTAATATGTGGTCTATTCTAGACAAAATTCCATGTGCACTAGAAAAGAAAGTATAATTGGCTGCTGTTGCGTGGAGTGTTTTGGTGTATGTTTGTGAGGTCAGGTTGGTTGGTTGTGGCATTCAGATCTTCTGTATCTTTATTGAGCTTCTCTCTGGATGTCCTGTCCTTCACAGAAAGTTTTGTGTTGAAGTCTCCTACTATTATTTTGGGCCTGCCTGTCTCACTTTTTGGAAACCCTGGAGTTGTAGTGGTTAAGCACTACAGCTGCTGACCGGAGGGTTGGCAGTTGAAACCCACCAGGCTTTCCTTGGAAACTATATGGGGCAGTTCTACTCTGTCCTATGGGATCACTATGAGTCGGACTTGACTCAACAGCACTGGTTTTTTTTGGGGGGGAGGGTTATCTCACTTTTCAATGCTGATACCCAAACCCAAAAAACCAAGCCCACTGCTGTCGAGTCGATTCCAACTCATAGAGACCCTATAGGATGGAGTAGAACTGTCCCGTAGAGTTTCCCAGGAGCACCTGCTGATAGAGTTTGTTTTACGTATCTTGCAGCTTTGTCACTGGGTGCATAAATATTCAATATGGTTATATCTTCTTGGTATATTGTCTCTTTAATCATTATACAGTGTCTTTACTTATCCTTTATGATGAATTTAACTTTAAACTCTCTTTTGTCAGAAATTAATATTGCCACTCCTGCTCTTTTTTGATTGTTGTTTGCTTGATATTTTTTTCCATCCTTTGAGTTTTAGTTTGTTTGTGTCTCTAAGTTGTGTCTCTTGTAGGCAGCATATATACAGATTGTGTTTTTTAATCTGTTCTGCCACTCTCTGTCTCTTTATTGGTGCATTTAGTCCATTTACATTCAGGTTAATTATGGATAGGTATGAATTTAGTGCTATCATTGTGATGTCTTTTTTGTGTGTTGTTGAGAGTTTCTTTTTCCCACTTAGTTTTATGTGCTGAGTAGATTATCTTTATATATTGTCCTTTCCTCATATTCATTGTTGTTGATTTTGTTTCTGCTGAGTCTCTATTCTTTTCTTGTATCTTATTTTGATGTGTAGGATAGTTTGTCTCCTTTGTGGTTTATCTTATTATTTACCCCTAGTTTTCTAAATTTAAACTTAATTTTTTTTCTTTGTATCACCTTATCTTCCTCTCCAAGTGGAAGATCTATGACTACATTTCTTAAAAAAATATATATATTTTTTTTTCTTAGTCCCTCTTTATTGTTTTCATGTTGTCTTCTTTTACATAATAACATCGTTGTTTCTCTGTTTTGAGCATTTTTTTAATCTTGATTTATTTTTGTGATTTCCCTGTCTGGGTTGACTTCTGATTGCTCTGCCCATTGTTCTAGTCTTGGGTTGATACCTGATATTATTGGTGTTCTAACCAAAGAACTCTGTTTAGAATTTCTTTCAGTTTTGGTTTAGTTTTTATGAATTCCCTAAACTTCTGTTTATCTGGAAATGTCCTAATTTCATCTTCATATTTGAGACACAGCTTTGCTGGATATATGATTCTTGGTTGGCAATTTTTTTCCCTCAGTTTTTTATATAAATCATCCCACTGCCTTCTTGCTTGCATGGTTTCTGCCAAGTAGTCTGAGCTTATTCTTATTGACTCTCCTTTGTAGGTGACTTTTTTTTGATCCCTAGCTGCTCTTAAAATTCTCTTTATCTTTGGTTCTGGCAAGTTTGATTATAATATGTCTTGGTGACTTTCTTTTAACATCTACTTATGTGGAGTTCAATAAGCATCTTGGATGGATATCTTCTCATCTTTCACAATATGAGGTAAGTTTTCTGCCAACAAATCTTCAACAATTCTCTCCGTATTTTCTGTTATCTCTCCCTGCTCTGGTCCTCCAATCACTCATAAGTTATTTCTCTTGATGGAGTCCCGCATGATTCTTAAGGTTTCTTCATTTTTTGTTTTTAATTCTTTTATCTGATTTTTCTTCAAATATATTGGTGCCAAGTGCTTTATCCTCCAGTTCAGAAATTCTGCCTTCCACTTGCTCATTTCTGCTCCTCTGACTTTCTATTGAGTTGTCTACTTCTGCAATTTTATTGTTAATCTTCTGAATTTCTGATTGCTGTCTACAGATTTTTCCAGCTTATGAAATTTTTCATTATGTTCCTGAATAATCTTTTTAATTTCTTCAACTGCTTTATCTCTGTGTTCCTTAGCTTGTTTTGTGTATTGCCTGATTTCCTTCCTGACGTCTTGAAGGGTTCTGTATATTAATCTTTTGTATTCTGCCTCTGGTAATTCTAGGAAGGCACTTTCATCTAGAAGACCCCTTGATTCTTTGTTTTGAGAGCTTGTTGAGGCAATCATGGTCTGTTTCTTTATGTGACTTGATATTGACTGTTGTCTCTGAGCCATCTGTAGGTTATTGTATTAGTATATTTTATGTTTGCTTACTGTGTCATAGCTTATTGCTTTTTTTTTTGTTTCGACAAGCCCAAATGGGTTGTTTGAGTGAGCTAGCTTGATTATTTTCACCTTTGGAGGTCTGACATCCTGTCCCCAGATGGCTAGACCTGTTATCAAGTATATCTGTCTTGGAGTCCATTCAATTTTCTTGTATGAATTCAGCTCAGGTGTCCAGGTAGCTGATCATCAAGTGTGTGGTACAGGCTCTGTCCTACAGTCTTAGAGGTGCAGGGATGATTGGTGTAGGTACCAGTATCTGGTTGCATCAGGGGGTTACACACTATGAACAAGGGCCAGGGGCTGAGAATCATCCCCCACATATCTCTGAGGAAAGCATGTCCCTGTTCCCTAGAGTGCACAGGTGGCTGGGTTCTGCAGACGGACCATGGGCACCCAATGTTTGGGGTTGTAAAGACAGGGAGATACCAGTTATCCTTGGACATCTGTCACGGGTGGTTGGGGGACCTGAGTGAAGCTACTAGTCCTTAGGCCCCCGATGTGGGTAGGTGAGGACCCTGTTTAATAGGCAAGGCAATGTCAAACATCAAACTCCCACCTCTCCACCGCACAGCTGAAATGGGTGGGGTCTGCCTACAAGGGCCTATTCTCCTGAAATAGGCCCACACAGGTCCATGCAGAGCAGAAAGGTACTCAAAGTCTATGCAGCTTTAATGCCTGGGCAGGTACTGCTTCTGTCCTGAACTTTTCCAGTTAGTGGAGCTGGCAAATTAACTTTTTCCCCAGTTGCAAATTTATTCCTTCTCCAAGGCCAGGAGGATGGCTCTAGGCACACAACAGGGCCTATCTCAGGCCCAGGGAAGTCAGTCGCTGAAGCTGGCTTGGGAGCAAGGGTGCACGGTAAAATATACACCAGTACTTAGCTTTTGCCGAGGGTGCCATTCTTCTCTGGTTCTGGAGGTGTGACTATGCTGTGTGGCTGGCTGTTTCTCTCTTGAATGCTGCCTGAGGCCTCCCAGCGATTCCAGTCTGGTAAGTCCTCTCCACTTCTGAACTGTCTCTTCCTCCTCCTTCCCCCCAGTTCTTTTTTTCTAACCTTGTCTTTGATGTTCAGGGATCCTAGCTTGTCATAAATATACTTGTTTCACTTGTTTTTTCAGATGTTTGTTGTAAGAGGGCTCACTGGAGGCTTCCACCTATTCCACCATCCTGGCCTTGGCTCACGTTTTTATTTCTTAATACATCAGTTTTAGACATTATCTATTACCCGTTTTGAGTTTCATAATTTATTCTATGACCTGTGATTTCTGTTTCCTTAAATCTCAAATGTTCTGGGAATTTGTGGTATGAATTGATTTTTGGTATTCAGCATTCTTAGTTCCACTAATTTCATCATCAGTTTTCATTTTTAAAATTTGTTTATATTGCTGTCCTATTTTTGTCTGCTATTTTTTTCCTTAGTTGATATTTTCTTTAAATTCTTACACTCATTTAATGGGAATCCTGAGGGATAAGGAACAACACATGTGTTCAGTTCTACCGTATTTAATTAGAAGTTATTTATTAATATTATTCCACGTTTATTCCCTAATATTACCTTTATTATTTCTACTGATGATTAGTGGTATATCTGTTTCAGAATCTCATATAAAGTTACTTACTACCAATCTACAAGAATTTTATTATATTTAGGACTGTTTTTATCCCACAGTTCCATTTTTTCACTATTCTTTATCACTAAGGTTTAAAAATTCTTTCCTTACACTCTGAGGTGGGTTTAATAGTGTCACCCCCTACACACACACACAAATTCATGCTTACCCAGAATCTCAGATTGTGGTTTTATTCAGAAATAGAGTTTTTACAGATAAAATTATAGATCAATTTGAGATCATACCAGGTTAGTGGCAGCCCACAATCCATTGTGAATATCCTTATAAAAGACAGAAAGGGATATGCAGGAACTTAGAAAGGAAGGCTCATTTGAAGACAGAGACAGAGATTAGAGGTATGCCACCACAATGCAATGTATCCTTTTATAAGGTAGAAGAGGCAAGCAAGTATTCCTGCCTATAGCCTTCAAAAGGAGCATGTTCCTGACAAAATCTTGATTTAGACTTTTGGGTTCCAGAACGATGAGAGAATAAATTTTTGTTGTTTTAAGTCAACAAGTTTGTGGTATGACCCCTGAGGTCATAGCAATGACATTTTGCTATCTTTCTTTTCTACTTATCTTTTACACTGACAAAGCAAACCACACTTTATAGTGGTTTCCCGTTTAGCTAAAAGGTCATTTAAAGTTGCCTTATGAATAAAACACTTACTCAAATTGACCTTTGCATTTGTATTCTTTCTTCTTTTTCAAATTCTTTCTTCTTTGAATTAGTTCTTTCTATTAGTTTTTTTATTAGTTAAATATATCTTGGAATTCCATGACACCTAAAGAAGTTGACTCAAATTACTAATGAAAGAATATAGATACAATCTAAATATTAAATTAGTTTATCATATCATAAAAGTTATATCTGGCTTATTTTATACATAAGACAAATGTTGTTGTTAGGTGTCACTAAGTTGATTCTGACTCATAGCAACCTTATGTATAACAGAAAGAAATGTTTCCAAGTCTTGTGTCATCCTCACAATCATTGCTGTGTTTGACCCATTCTTGTGGGCACTGTGCCAAACCATCTCATTGAAGGCCTCCCTCTTTTCTGCTGAAAATACTTGTACATTTTACCATCCTAATGTCTCTAATTACTTTATATTTTAGATTATTAGTGTTATCTATATTATAAATATCTAGTATAAAATCATCCACTCCACTTTTAAAATTATTTCTAAGGAGCTAATAATAAATTTTATAATGATTGTTTTACAGATACTAAGCATGAAAATGTTGGAAAAGTATATGTAATTTTTCAGATACCCTGTGTTTTGTTTTTGCTTATGGCACCACAGAGCATAGCTAATGGCACTTGAGTAATTAAAGTAAGCAATTATAAACCACTTTGATGATGAAAATGCCATTCAAGTGTTTGCTAATAATAACACTTCCCTCTTGGTATAAAAATGTCATGCATACTTAAAACCTCAATTTCATTGAGGCAAAGAAGGCGTTTTATGTTAGTGAGGTTTATACTAGGTTATCTGTGCAAAGGCAGAGCTAGAAAAAGCTAGAACCATGTTCTTTTATTTTCTCATTTCTTTCTGTGAATGTGAAAGAGAAGAATTCTAAATTATGTGTGTGATACTATTAAAACAATGAGATATAGTCAGTTCTTTTTAATAGAGCTAAATCTTTTACATTAAAAAAAGATAATTCTCATAATTTCTGTATTATGCAATCTGTTGTTAAAAAAGCATATATATTTTTTAAATTCAATTGATAATTAGTTGGAAGATGGTTTTGACCCTCGATATCCAGATTAACAAAAACGTAAATCAGAAATTTCGAGTTGATCCATATTTTACTGGTCAATGCAATCCAAAATTCTAGGAAACATCCTGCTGAAGATACTCTGAAAAGTCCCATTTAACAGCTGAAAACCCCAATTAAGATGCTTTGTGAAATGTATTGGAGCCTTGATGGCTCAGTGGTTAAGAGCTATGCTTGCTAAGCAAAAGGTTGGCAGTTCAATTATTACATGCTCCTGAATTACAACCGATTCATTACATATACAGGTATTACAGACGTCTACACCTTTAAAGTGCATGAGAATATACTGGTACTTTCTAGAGATAATGTTTCAAGTAAAAAAAAGATCTTTTCATAGCCTATATTTTAGAGGGAAAATGATGATCTGTTTGAAAAACTGTTACAAAATGAGCCATATATTCAGATAAGAATTGACGTGACTGAGGTTAATGTTGTCATCATTTCATATCTGGTATTTTCAGCGTTTCTGTTAGTACAAAATTCTGCTCACTTTCCAATACTTAAAGTAATTTTAGCCCATCCACACAAAAGTGCCTTGACCAGCTGTTAATAGCATAAGAATGGCCATGAAAGAAACACAAAACAGAACTAAACAGAACTCTGGGAGAATGTTTGGGCTCAGAGTTGGAAGAATAAAGAACTGTCAAACAGGAAACTGCCAAATCTCTTGTCTTAAGTTCCTACACATACTGTCTCTTTTTTATATTTTCTCTTTTTCCTTTTATTTTTTTCCCCCATTTAATATTTGCCACTTGCCACATTCCTTGAAATTCTACCATTTTAGACATCAATTTGAGGCCCACAAGCTCTTCTCTGGAAATGTAAATAGCTTTAGGATGAATACATTGTTGAAAATATTTCCCAGATGAGTGTGATTTAATTTAGCGAATCCACATTTTAGTCATTGAATGCATGTTGATTATCTCCTGCTATGCTCCAAGCATTGTAGAGGAAAAAAGAGAAATGAGAAATCCTTGGAACTAGTGAGAGACTGGAATAGTACAGTGAGGCCCTACAAGAGCACTTCAGCCTTTAACACACCCTCGTATTTCAGTTCTTCTGTTGCAACATGTTTAAGTTTGTAGTCATGGCCATATGATAATTAAAATAATATATGTATAGTTTAGAATAATAATCTTTCAAACACATTTTCCCACTTCCTCTTTTTATTTTTGTTTAGGTAATAGGAAATGTTGTGATATTAACTAGAATCCCAAGATGAGCAAACTAGGGCTCAGGAAGGTTGTACAGCTGGTAAATTTTGGAGCTTGGTTTTCTTATGTCAATTGTGATTTCTTTCTGAGTTCTTTCAATTCTAATCTATACCCTCAGAAACTGAGACTGTACCTGTTTCTAGGCATAGGTAATAGTGCACGTCTAGAGACAGTAGTTCAATAGCAGCTCTGCATTGAGTAACCTTGCCCTGTTGAACTCAGCTTCTCCAAGCTGAGGTTACTTCTGTGTACTCTGGCTCCTCAATAGCTTGCTTTCTGGTTTGTATCGCAAAATTTTCTAGTGCCCGGAATTTCTGCCCCTCGAATATAAATTTTATAAATTTGGACTCTGATATCTGTTGCTTTACATTAATAATGCCATTTTCCCTTGTTAATATCCAAATTGGTTTCTTCCTCCTTTGACTGCTGATAATTGCCTACCCCTTCAATGCCTGGATAGTCATGTTCATCTTGAGCACAGATACTTTTGGGTCTAAGCATTCAGATGTTTCTTGTCTTCTTTTCCATAAATTTTTCTCCTGGTATTGACTAAAACTTAAGATTCATATCCCTGTTTGATGATCTTTAAAATAATCCATCTCTATTTTATTTGCTCTAGTCTGAAACTCTTTGGTGAAGGAACTCTGTCTTATTTATCTGGTGTGCTCATCTGCTAGTGTAGAGCTTGGCACAAAATTGATGCTAAATATATATTGTGCTTTGTTTTTAATAGTAATGGTAATAACAACACACCAATAATAATAGCTAGTAGTACATTGTTGCTGTTAGTTGTCATTGAGTCAATTTCAGTTAACAACGCATATACTTTGTTATTCTAAGATCTTTAAATATATTTATTCAGCTTATCTCCATAAAAAGATGATGAGCTAGTTACTAGAACTATATCCAATTGATTGATGAGTATATGCAGGTAGATTAAGCAAGTAAATTGAGAAAGGTCACACAACTTACTAGTGACAAAAACTCAGAAGCCTGTTCTCTCAACCACATTGCACATGAATGAATGGAAGTTCACATGTTGACACTTCATTCAGTCCTAGGGCTCTTCACACATTCAGTTGACCATACCTATGGACATGAGTAGATGCATTTCAGAAGGTGGAAGAGGAATACTAAAATAAAATGTCAGCCTTAAGAAAAATTTTACCCGTTAAAATATTCTGCCCAGTATTGTGCTTGACTCTTCTTTCCCAGCGTTCTTACTTCTTGGTTTTCAAATCCTAGAATCCATACTCAGGTTATATGTTTCTACAAAACATAAGGCCTATATGCTAACTAGAATTCTAACATTTTTTAAGGTAAAAATTCATCTGAGTTCCAAAACAAAAGCACTAATGAATAAAATTTTAAAATACAGCATGCTCTCTTCTTGAGGCCCCTGCATATTCAAGCAAATGCATACACACACACAAATATGATTGCTTTTTTTTCCCCCCAATTAGAAAAGTCCCTTAATGGAATTTATGAATGTATCTTCTGTTTACTAAATAAAAATTCCTATACTGTATTTGACTCTAAAAATCTATAACTTAGTACTTACCAATAAATGGGCTACCACATTTTCCACAAATGTCACACCCACACATAAAATGCACATATTGTCCCCAGGAAAGTAATGTGAGAGGGGGTTGCCTGGCTAGCCAAAAACATAATATGTGCATTATTTCTGTAAAAATATGGTAATTACTGGGTTTTTTATAGAAATAGCAACTTTAGATAGACCCTAAACTCCAGCATGAACAAAGACAGCAAATCCCTTGGAAGTGTAATGAGATAAATAATATTCTCCACACAGAGGACAATGAACGGGAATGTGATATTTGGACCATGTGGTGGAACACTGAAGACATGTTATTACATTATTTCATGTGCTGTAGCAGAGAAATGAAACCACCTACACTGGGCTGAGTCTGCTCTATTTTTGAGACTATGTGGGTTTTGTTGTTCATTATTTTTAAAATTGTGATGATAAAGATGTTAGCAATAATTTTATTCTGGTTTTTGAACCTTCAATGTCAAACACACTGTGCTTATGTAATCATTTTCATCATTTAGTATCTGTTTATTTCCTGAGAGTGCAGTCAGTAGAGTTACACTGTAAGTATATTTGGCTACTTTTTGTGTGTATATATTGTTCTGTAATGTATATCAAAAATTAAAATTTATCATTTATTGTTGTTTATTAACATCTCAAACTCATTACCATTGAGTCGATTCTGACTCAAAATGACCCTATAAGACAGAGTAGAACTGCCCCATGGGTTTCCAAAGCTACAAATCTTAATGGAAGCAGACCGCCACATCTTTCTCCCTCAGAACTGCTGATGGGCTCAAACCACCAACCTTTTGGTTAGCAGTGTAATGCTTGACCACTGTGCCACCAGTTGTTGTATTTAAGGCTATGTATTTATCATTAAATCTATATATCATTAAAATGTACCACTTCAGATACAAAAGCAGAAATCTTCAAAAATCTATAAATCAACTGCATGACTAGGCATTTGAGAATGAAGAAAGGCCATTTCAGGAGAAAAAAAATGTAAAAGGAAACACATCTCATTCCATGGCTGTACAAAGTAATGAAATCAGGTGCTATCATATGGCATCTACAGATGTCGGTTTTAAAAGTAAAACAAGCAAAGCTACATATGTTTTCATCGGGAACCAGGCTGCAAACAGTGAAATTCTGATTCTGCTGTTTATTATGTATTACAATAATAGTAAAATGGGTTTTTTTTTTTTTTAATCTCTATATGTCTTTCCCATTATCCCACTGCCATCTAGTCAATTCCAACTCATAGCGACTTCATTGGACAGAGTAGAACTGCACCATAGGGTTTCCAAGAATTGGCTGGTGGATTTGAACTGCTGATCTTTTGGTTATCAGCTGAGCTCTTAACCACTGCACCACCAGGGCTTAGTTTTTCTGAAAACCACAAAATAGCAACTACCTCATCAGGGGTCTGAGTATTAATCAAGAGTGTATTTGTAAAATGCTTAAAACAATGCCTGGGACAAAAAAAGTTGTCAATAATTGTTAGTTGTTATTATATTACTATAATAAGAATACTACTGCTAGTAGTTATTGCTATTATTATTTACTCTGTAGTTTTTCATAGGATTAGATATGATATGACAATTATATGATACTTCTATTCTTTAAAGATTCTGAAAATCAAATTCAACTCTACTCACACTTAACATCTTGAAGAAGACTAGAACTTTTGAATTTCTCCAAATTACTATAATATCCTACAATTCAAAAAAATCACTACTATTTTTTGAATATTATAAATTTAATTCACTAAATTTGTATATTAAAGGCTTATACAGTTATAATTTAAAGTTTTTTCTACTTTTAAGCTATTTTCCATGTATAATAATAAAATATATTTCAGAAAAATGATAAAACTCAGGTCTCGGTTTTTAGAACTTTAGTTGGTTTCAAGGAACCATGAGTGAGTCATGGGGATCATGAGTAATGTTTCCACTGAGTCTAACATTGTGAATGTGAACTTCTGGACATAAAACACAGTGAGTTTTACCCAGGCCCACTAGTTTGAAGACACTACAGACGCACACACATTTACATACGTACATATGTTGCAGCTGAGATCGAAGAGATGATAAATATTTTCACAGATCAGAAATGTGTACACAGAGGTCTGCTGGCCTCTCTAGATTAGAAGATGGGAGTGGCATCAAGGACATTTGCCTCTTGAAGGGAAAAGTACTAAAATTTATCAGAATAAAATGGTTCTTCTTAGCCAGTCTCAGTGTTTAAAGCCTGGAACTAGGATCTTCCTCCTGCCCCCCCAGGTGTGAAATGAGGCTGAAAAAAACAGCTCCTGACTTGCTGCTTGTTTCCTTAGGTCAATAGAAAGCTGTTGACCTAAGGAAACAAGTGTACAAAACACTACCTCTTGACCAAGAACTGAGCTAAGGTGCCAGCTGGCTCTGTGACTGAATGTATGAGATACTATATCAGATGTCATTATGAAACAGAACCTGCCAAATACCATTTTAATAACTGCATCTGGTGTGCTATGAGTTGCAATTGACTTGACGGCAGTGAGTTATCTGGTCTGGAGGTCTATGGGCTAAATAGGAGTAACCGCAAAATTACAGAGCCGCTACAGACGAGGAAACATGATGAAAACAGAAAATAAAATTAAAAAAAGAAGCCAAACACACACACACTCTCACACACGTACACACACCAATTACAAAAGCAAACCCAAATCCCCAAAACTTTTTCATCCAAGTATACATACAATCTAAAATTACAAAACAATTCAGGAATGTAAATAAGAAAGAAAGCCTGAAACCAATTACAGTCAAGTCGACTCTGGCTCATAGTGACCCTATACGACAGAGTGGAACTGCCTTATAAGATTTCCAAGGCTGTAAATCTTTACCGAAGCAAACTGCCGCTTTTTTCTCCTGAGAAGCAGCTGGTGAGTTCTAACCATCAACATTTTGGTTAGCAGGTGAGCACTTGATCAATGCACCACCAGAGCTCCTAATAATAATAAAGATGGTATCAAATCAAGCAACAAAATAAGTATTGACTTTAGGATAAGTTAATTTTAGAATCAGTCTAATAGAGAAGTTAAAATATGTTTTGGATGCTCAAATAAAAGAAGTCAAAATATTCACAGAAATAAGCAGTAGATAAATAAAAATTGGTAGACATAAATAAGAATGGTAGATATGCAAAAGGAAAAAAAATAACATTAAAGATCTTTTCATAAACATAGTGCTTACTAAATGCAAAATCATATTTATAGTCAGGGTCAGGATAAACTGTATGTGATACACATGTGAAAATTCACTCAAACAAGTACAGAATAAAGATATTAAATGTATATATTATAGAAAAAATATTCAAAGAAAAAATACATGTATACACACACACACAAATGCTGAAGAGAGACATCATGCTTGGTAAAGCAGAGGATCAGCGAAAAAGAGGGAGACTCTCAATGAGATGGATTGACACAGTGGCTGCAAAAACGAGCTCAAACAGCAATGACTACAAGGTTGGTACAGGACCAGGCAGGTTTTGTTCTGTTATATGCAAAGTTACTGAGAGTCAGAGACAACTCGGCAGCACCTTACAACAACGACACACACACAACATGGAGAATAATTGTAGAATTCCCATCAATGATATAAAAGAAATTTAGATGGATAAGTAACAAAGATTTAAAGTGGGGTAGCCAAGATGGTCCCAGAAGTGACAAAAGTTCCAGAGATATAAAATTCAATGCACGTTCTGAGGAGGGAAAATAATCTCCCATCTGGTTACATCAGAATGAAACTGAAGATGAAAAGGGATAATACGAATATGTGAAAAACTTCATGATAGAAAAAATACAGTAAACTTTGCATCACCAAGGATGGTATCTTACAAGTACTAAAGGTATATCATTGCCAGATTAAAGTAACACTTGTTGGATTTACCATTCTTGGTGAGAGCAAAATGAAATGATTTTTTGGACTAAAACAACAAATAAGTTTAAAGCTTAAATCTCTCACTATACTACTGTAAAACAGACCTTTTTGGAGGAAGAAAGTAAACCCAGTAAAAGTATGGAATATTAGAAACAAAGGTGAACACAGCAATGGGTAAAATATGTTTTTTAAAAATCCCATTGTTTAATATAAAAAAAATAATATTTTTGAATTCAATTAAAAAAAGCAAAACAAAAAAACACCAACACTCCATATGATAAAAATAGTATAGAATTAAGGATGGACATTTTTGGAGATAGTTTAATATTCAAAGGTCATGTACACTTGTTCGGTTACTTAGTTATTGTGATTGTTAAGGGTGTGTGTCAACTTGGCTGGGCCATGATCCTCAGTGGTTTGGCAGTTATAATGTAGTGTGGCAGTCATATGATGATGTGGTCACCTCCATGATGAGATCCGCTATGAGCAGCCAAGGGAGTTTCCTTTGGAGTGTGGCCTGCTTCCAGTGTAGGTGGACTTTCTGGCAAGGCTCATGGGCTTTTTTCTCTCTCTGGATCCTGCAACTGGCTTCTATTAATCTGACCTCCAGTTCTTGAGATTGGAGCTAACAGATTACCTGCCTATCTTGGGATTCATCAACCTCCACAGTCTGTGAGCCAGTGGCCTGCCAGCTTACCTGCTGATTTCGGGTTTTGTCAGCATCCACAGCCTGTGAGCCAGAGGCCTGTTGTCTGACCTGCCAGTCTTAGGTTTGCCAGCCCCTGAAGCTACGTGATTCAGCAGAAGCCTCCACCCTAACCCACGGACTCGGGACTTTCCTGCCTCTGCAACACATGAGTCATTTCCTTGGTATAAATAACTCTGTCTATATATATTTAGATGCTTCATGGGTTTTGCTTCAAATTATCTGAAGGAAGTAAATGTAGGAATCAATCCAATAGAAGGCAGAAAAATGGGAAAAGTGAAAAGAAAAAAGATTATGAATAGTTATCGAAAACAAAAGACCATAGAAATAAGTACAAATATATAAATAATTACAAAAATGTAAATGGATTAATACATGGAAGATCAACAGAGTGGTTAAGTAGAACAAAATCCAGCTGAACGCTTTAAGAAGCGTATACAAAACAAGGTGATGCAAAAAGATTGGGGGGAAAAAGATGAAACTATATGGAAAATGCAAAGCCCAACCAAAAGAAAACGGGTTCAAATTTAGAATAATAGATCAGACACATTTAATGGAAAATGGAACAAAAGATAATCTGTGAAGAAAAAGTTAGACATTGTGAACTTGTTTGTATTTAACCATACAGCACATACATATATCACTACTACTATGCTGAGTAGATTCTGACACATACATTTATATATATGAAAAAAGAAAATGTTAACAACTCCATAAACTAAGCGCAGTGGGAGAGAGTTTAACATACTTATTTTAGAAATTGGTAGATTAAGCTAATAAAAATATTTTTCAAAAAAATATTATTTTCAATATTCCTTATAGTTCATAAATATTTTTGCTTATTATTGTTACTTATACTCACATTTTTCCTCTCTAATCACTTTCCTTCTTTGAGAAGATCATGACTTAAAACTGTTGACTATAAACCTAATTGTTTTATGTATGAAGATGCCATTTTTTTTCCTCTCACTCTGGAATGGTAGGTTCACAGAATATTAAGCTTTAAAACAAGATTGATAAAATACATCAATAATCCATTGTACATGGAATGATTAAATTGATAAATTAAGATTTCTTGGTAAATTAATGTATATTAGGTCGTAAAGGTAATTTGAAACTTTTTGAAATTAGTGTCATACTGAAAATGTTCTCTGTTTTATAGGCAATAAATTACAAAGGAATACTATCAATAATATGTATATATTAAAAAACTTTAAAATTCACTCCAAAAACTCATGGACTTAAGAAGAATTCCTAAAGTAAATTGCCATATATCTACAAGTAAATGACAGTGACGACCCTGTATCAAAATCGTAGGAGGCAGCTAAGTGACCCTTAAGGTCATTTTAAAACATGAAATGCAATAATTCATAAACAAGAAATACAAAAAAAAAAAGATTGCATGTATCTGCTTTTTTTCAGATTTTGTTAAAAATACATTGATTATGTCCTTTTCTTCAATAAACTGCACTTCCTGGAGAATGAAGGTAATTTTCAGGGTTCACGTAATGCATCATCCAAGCTGGGACACGTATTAGAGTGAACGGCAGCACTATTAATAATTATACCTGGGCAGCAAGAGTGATGAGATTTATTACCATTCTGTCTCTAATTCTCACAGCTGGAATGAAGAACACAATATCTTCAGAAATCCATGTTGTTTCTTGTTTACTTAGCATTTTCATATTGGACCATGTATTTTAAGGATCAAATTTGGCCTTAAAATTCTGTTTGGAACAAAAGTGTTATCACTCTGTTTTAGTTTGCGCTTATGACTTTTTCAAAATGTTAATTTACTTGAAATCCTTGAAATTAATTTTTTCTAGGTCCATTTCACTTCTAAAATGAATTTCTTTTTATATGCTGTTTTAACTTTTTATCTACAAGTTAAGATCACCTAGGTAATATAAATATTTCCATAAAGGACATTATTCCTTCACTCTGGTATTACAAATGTATTTCAAATTAAGAATGCCTCAAGGATGATTCTGAAGTCCTGAAAATGAACAATAATAGACTCAGTTCAGACAGTATATTAATACTGTGAAACTCACAGCACCAAATAATTAGTAAAATTTCACACCATGGAAATAGAAGTGAAAACTATCAGCATTGAGTAAAGCATTTTTTCACCTTGTAAAATTATAAGGTGGCCTACTCAATTCCCAACTTGCCTAAATGTTTAACAATTAAATGTAAACTTTGAAAGGGATTATCTTTAAACTTTATATTTTTACTAATTGCTAAGCCTGTAGAATGCTAAAACATTTGGATAAGCTAATTTTGTAAATTTGGTATCACTTATGCCCGTATGGGCTCAAGTATAGCAATGATTGTGAGGATGGCACAGGACCAGGCAGTGTTTCATTCTGTTGTTTGTAGGGTCTTATGAGTCAGAATCCGCTGGAGGCATCAAACAACAGCATGCTCGTATGTACTTGTATACATTCTAATTTGACCAGTCTGCTGTCTGCAACGTAAAATGTCCACAGCTCCACAGAGATTACTAGGTCTGTAATGAGTCCCCTTGGAGAACTGCATTAATCTCCGGGATATTGTGAGAGGTCGTATTCTAAAATCACTATTTAGATCAGAGCTTTTAGAACTGCTTTTTTTTTTTTTCCTTTTGGTAGTGTAATGCTTGATTTAAATGGCATCTACGCATAACTTTAGTTATGCTTTGCTTTTTTTTTTTTTTATTGGCACTGAGATTTAGCAACCCATGTTCTTTTGTTGAGTGTTCTAGGGAGAGGTTTTCAGATCTCAGGTCTAAGCAGGAGTGTTGTCTCAGGATCACTGGATTTTGCAGCAGAGTTACAAAGGGGCAAGGGTTAAGGACTGATTTGCAAACAGGAGGGAACTGGAAAGAGAATCTCAGTAACTGGGCTTGGGCCACTGGCTTATATATTCTTTTTTTCAAGAAATAAAATAAGTCTAGTTTGACAAACTTAATTTTTAGTTTAAGAATTCTTAAATTTTTTTTGTTTGTCTAAATAAATGAAATATCTATTGGCTACATGTTGAGGCTACGTTCTCCATAATTTTGAGTTCTTCCTTTGGATTTATAAATTGGTTGGCTGGTTTGTGTCTTCAATAATATTTTTCAGGAAAGGGTTCAAAAATGATATAATTCCTGAGTCATAATAGTTAAGCAGATCAAGTACGGGATTTTTAAGTCACACCATATTTTATTTAGGTCTCTGTAGATGCAACTTCATTTTTTTTTTTTTTTTTCTTTAGGTGGCACAAATGGTTTGCACTTGGCTGCTAACCTAAAGGTTGGCAGTTGGAAGCCACCCAGTGATACCTCAGAAGAAAGGTCCGAGGGTCAGCTTCTGTTAGGATTCCATTAAAAACCAAACTCATTGACATCAAGTTGATTCCGACTCATAGCAGCCCTGTAGGACAGAGTAGAATGCCTCATATGGTTTCCAAGGCTGTAATCTTTACGGAAATAAATTGCCACATCTTCTCCCTTGGAGCGGCTGGTGGGTTCCAATCACAGACCTTTTGGTTGGAAGCCTTGCACTTAACCGTTACACCACCAGAGCGCATTTCTGTTAAGAACACACCAAGAAAACCTGTTGAGCAGTTCTACTCTGTAACCATGGGGTCCCCATGAGTCAGATTGGCTGGATGGCAACTAACAACAAGATACAACTGTATTATCCTCTAGCATTTCATACTGGTGAAGAGAAAGATGAGAGATTCCTATTTATTTTTCTCTTTGTGTGCAAAACATGTCTTCTAGATGTTTATATGCTTCTTCCAATTTCAATGGCTTCACTGATTAAAAAAAAATTTTTTTTTTTTATCTCAGAATAAATAAATAATATATTGATTTTATTTTGTATATTATCTTCTGTTCCATCTGGTCTGTTCATGTTTTCGTGTCCACTAATTATATGTGTGTTGGAAATTGTCCATCTTTACACTAGCTAAGACACAGTCTCGCCATCCTTGTTTCTAAGGAGCATTCTCATTGTACTTCCTCTAAGACAGATTTGTTCGTTATTTTGGCAGTCCACGGTGTATTCAATATTCTTCACCAACAACACAATTCAAAGGCCTCAATTCTTCTTTGGTCTTCCTTATTCATTGTCCAGCTTTCAGATGCATATGATGCGATTGAAGACACCATGGCTTGGGTGAGGCGCACCTTAGAGTTCAAGGTGACATCTTTGCTCTTCAGCACTTTAGAGAGGCCCTTTGCAGCAGATTTACCCAATGCAATGCATCTTTTGATTTCTTGACTGCTGCTTCCATGGCTGTTGGTTGTGGATCCAAGTAAAATGAACCCCTTGACAACTTCAATCTTTTCTCCGTTTATCATGATGTTGCTCATTGGTCCAGTTGTGAGGATTTTTGTTTTCTTTATGTTGAGGTGCAATCCATACTGGAGGCTGTGGTCTTTGATCTTCATTAGTAAGTGCTTCAAGTCCCCTTCACTTTTCAGAAAGCAAGGTTGTGTCATCTGCATAACACAGGTTGTTAATGAGTCTTCCTCTAATCCTGATGCCCCATTCTTCTTCATATACTCCAGCTTCTCCTATTTTTTGCTCAGCACACAGATTGAATAGGCATGGTGAAAGAATACAACCCTGACGCCCACCTTTCCTGACTTTAAACCACTCAGTATCCCCTTGTTCTGTCTGAACAACTCTCTCGATCTATGTAAAGGTTCCTCATGAGCACAATTAAGTGTTCTGTAATTCCCATTCTTCGCAATGTTGTCCATAGTTTGTTATGATCCACACAGTCGAATGCCTTTGCATATTTTTTTAAACATCCTTCTGTTATTCTCTGCTTTCAGCCAGGATCCATCTGACATCAGCAATGATATCCCTGGTTCCACGTCCTCTTCTGAAACTGGCCTGAATTTCTGGCAGTTCCCTGTCGATATACTGCTGCAGTCGTTTTTGAATGATCTTCAGCAAAACTTTGCTTCCATGCGATATTAATGTTGTTCTATAATTTCCACATTCAGTTGGATCACCTTTCTTGGGAATAGGCATAAATATGGATCTCTTCCAGTCAGATGGCCAGGAAGATGTCTTCCATATTTCTTGGCATAGATGAGTGAGCACCTCCAGCTCAATATCAATTGAAACATCTCAATTGATATTCCGTCAATTCCTGAAGCCCTGCTTTTCGCCAGTGCCTTCAGAGCAGCTTGGACTTCTTCCTTCAGTACCATCGGTTCCTGATCATATGCCTCCTCTTGAAATGGCTGAACATCGACTAATTCTTTTTGGTATAATGACTCTGTGTGTTCCTTCCATCTTCTTTTGATGCTTCCTGTGTCGTTTAATATTTTTCCCATAGAATCCTTCAGTATTGCAACTTGAGGCTTGAATTTTTTCTTCAGTTCTTTCAGCTTGAGAAACGCTAAGCCTGTTCTTCCCTTTTGGTTTTCCACCTCCAGCTCCTTGCACATGTCATTATAATACTTTGTCTTCTCGAGCTGCTCTTCGAAATCTTCTGTTCAGTTCTTTTACTTCATCAGTTCTTCCTTTTGCTTTAGCTGCTCGATGTTCAAGAGCAAGTTTCAGAGTCCCCTCTGACATCCATCTTGCTCTTTTCTTTCTTTCCCTGGAGAAGGACATCATGCTTGGCAGAGTACAGGGTCAGCGGAAAACAGGAAGACCCTCAATGAGGTGGATTGACACAGTGGCTGCGACAAGGAGCTCAAGCATAACAATGACTGTAAGGATGTAAGGTTTGTAAGGATGGCTAAGGACCGGGCGGTGTTTCATTCTGTTGTGCATAGGGTCGCTATGAGTTGGAACTGACTTGATGGCAGTTAACAACAACAACAACAACATACCAGCTAAACAAGTTGTCATTGAGTCAATTCTGATTCATGACAACACCATGGTTGACTTTTTTTAAAATATTCATTATTATTTTCTTTAATATTCATTATTATTTTTCTTCTTGTGCTTTAGGTGAAAGTTTACAGAGCAAGTTAGTTTCTCATTAAACAATTAATAAATGTGTTATTTTGTGATACTGGTAGCCAACCCCGTGACATATGAACCCTTTCCTTTTCTTGATCTTATGTTCCCCATTTTCATTCATCCAGTTTTCTGTCCCCACCCCACACCTTTTTGTCCTTGCCTTGGGTTGAACTAAGTGTGATGTTGTTTGTTTTATAAAAAAACATCAAACCAAACCTGTTGCTGTCGAGTCCATTCCAACTCATAGCAACACTATAGGACGCGGTAGAACTGCCCCCATAGAGTTTCCAAGGAGTGCCTGGTGGATTTGAACCGCCAATGTTTTGGTTAGCAGTCATAGCTCTTAACCACTACACCATCAGGGTTTCTTATTTGTTTATAGGCCTGTCTAACCTTGGGCCAAAGGGTGAACCTCAGGAGTCACTTCAGTACTAAGTTAAAAGTGTGTCAGGGTGACATTTACGTTTTTCTCCAGCTCTGTCCAGGACCTTCCATTGTGATTCCTGCCAGAGCAGCCAGTGCTGGTAGCTGGTCACCCTCTAGTTGTGCTGGACTCAGTCTGGTGAAGGCTGTGGTAGCTGTGGTCCATTAGTCCTTTGGACTAATCTTTCCCTTTTGTCTTTGGTTTTCTTCATTCTCCATTGCTCCAGACAGAGTGGGGCCAGTAGATATCCGCTCACAAGCTTTTAAGACTCCAGATGCTACTCACCAAAGTAGGATATAAAACATTTTCTTTGCAAACTATGTTATGCCAGTTGAGCTAGATGTCTCCTGAGACCATGGTCCCCAGCCCTTAGACAAGTAACTCTGTAACATCTGTCGGGGAGTTTAGATGTGTCTATGAATCGTCTTTCACTTTGTCTTGGTCAAGTTGTGCTGACTTCCCCAGTATTGTGTGCTGTCTTACCCTTCACCAAAGTTACCACTTATCTTTAATCTAGTTAGTGATTTCCCTCCCTGCCCTTCCACTCCTAATGATCATCAAAGATTGTTTCTTTCTGTGTTTAAAGCTTTTCTTGGGTTTTTATAATAGTGGTCTCATACAGTATTTCTCCTTTTGTGATTGACTTATTTCACCCAGCATAATGCCCTCCAGATTCACCCAGGTTGAGAGATGTTTCATGGATTCATCTTTGTTTCTGGTTGCATAGTATACATTGTGTGTATGTATTATAGTTTGTTTATCCATTCATTGCCGATGGGTACTTAGGTTGTTTCCACCTTTTTGCTACTGTGAATAATGCTGCAATGAACACGGGTGTGCATATGTCTATTCATGTGATGGCTGTTATTTCTGTAGGATATATTCCTAAGAGTGGAGTAGCTGAATTTATAGTATTTATATTTCTGGCTTTTTAAGGGGGCCTCATATTGTTTTCCATAGTGGTTTTACCATTTTGCATTTCCACCAGTAGCACATAAGCATTCCAATCTCCCGGCAGCCTCTCTGACATTTGTTATTATTATTTTTTTTAATCATGCCTGTAATGTTGGGATGAGATGGTATCTCAATGTAGTTTTGACTTGCAATTCTCTAACAGCTAGTGATCAAGAACATCTCCTCACATGACTGTTAGCTGCCTGAATGTCTTCTTTGGTGACGTGTCTGTTCATATCATTTACCCACTTTTAAATTGGATTATTTGCCTTTTTGTTGTAGAGATGTTGGATTTTCCTATAGATTTTAGAGATTAGACCTTTGTCAAATTTGTCATAGTCAAAAATTTTTCCCATTCTGTAGGTTCTCTTTTTACTCTCTTGGTGAAGTCTCTCGATGAGCGTAAGTGTTCAATTTTTAGAAGACCCCAGGTATCTAGCTTATCTTTTGGTGTTTGCATAGTGTTAGTTGTGGTTTGTATCCATTTATTCTGTACATAGGTCCCCTAGTGTTGAGTCTATTTTTTCTTCCATGATCTTTATCATTTTAGGTTTTATATTTCGGCCTTTGATCCATTTTAAGTTAATTTTTGTGTATGGTGTAAGGTATGCGTCTTGTTTTATTTTTTAACAGAGGGACACCCAGTTTTTCCAGCACCATTTGTTAAAAAGACTGTCTTTCATCCATTTAATGGACCTTTATAAAAGATCAGGTGATCGTACATTTGGATTCTCAGTTCTGTTTCATTGGTCAACGTGTCTGTCATTGTACCAGTACCAGGCTGTTTTGACTACCGTAGTTGTATAATAGGTTCTGAAGTTGGGTAGTGCGAGGCCTCATACTTTGTTCTTCTTCAGTAATGCTTTACTTATCCGGGGCCTCTTTCCTTTACCGTGGCTGATTTTTTGACAGTAGATCACTAGGACTTTCTTCCAGAGTGCCTCTGGGTAAACTTGAACCTCCAACATTTTGGTTAACAGCCAAGTGTGGCAAGCCTTAGCACTACACAGAAACTCCTTTCCTTTATACCCATCACCATATTTCAAACTGTTTTCATGCTTTGTCATTTTTCTTCACAGCCTGGATGGTTTTTTTTGAGGACAATTCCCCATTTCTTCTGTTTTCTGTTGAGGTAAATATGCTTTTCATTTACTGATATAAATCTAATTTCTGGAATAATACAATTTTTTGTCTAGTTACCTCTTTTAGCTGCCATCTTTCTATGCATTTTCTCATCATCTCATTTTGGAATTCAAATTTTCTTTACTTTCTAGGAAAATACAAAACAATCTTTGCTCAAATTTTCTTTTTTTTTTTTTCCTTTGGAACAGATTTTTCAAGTGTGTTTCTCAACTGTCTATTAGGTAATATGTTTGTTTTAGTTATTAATGCTGCAGAATTGGTGCATAGGTTCCAAAAAACTTTTGTGTTTTTTAAAAGTTTATATTTTAATTTTTTGCTTACCCATATTGGAATGGAAGAAGTAGTTCAAATTCACTAGTATGAATGGGTTCTCCTCAAAACTGTTCCTGTCCTTATGTGTACCACTTGGTGATTGCCACTACCATCTATAGAGTCAGAACCTTAGTATCTTACCTCCCTCTTCTCTCTTGTTTTAGTCATCTAGTGGTGCTATAATAGAAATATCACAAGTGGATGGCTTTAACAAAGAGAAATTTATTTTCTTACAGTTTAGTAGGCTAGAAGTCTAAATTCTGGGGGTCGGCTCCAGAGGATGGCTTTCTCGGTCTGTCAGCTCTGGAGAAAGGTCCTTGTCATCCATCTTCCCTTGGCTTGGGAGCATCTCAGCACAGGAACCTCAGGTCCAAAGACATGCCCTGCTCCCAGTGCTGCTTTCTTGGTGGTATGAGGTCCCCACTCTCTGCTAGCTTGCCTTTCCTTTCATCTCTTGAGAGATAAAAGGTGGTGCACGCCACAGCCCAGGGAAATTGCCTTTACATTGGATTAGAGATGTGATCTGGTAAGGGTGTTAAAATCCTACCCTAATCCTCTTTTACGTAAAATTACAATCACAAAATGGAGGACAACCACAGACTACTGGGAATCATGGCTTAACCAAGTTGTTACACACATTTTTGGGGGGACACAATTCAATCCATGACATTTCTCATGACAAATCGTAAATCTTTTTAATCTTTTAAAACTAAGCACTTTTATTTGTTTCTCTGTATCTTCACAAATAATACCTGTCCTCATAATTCCACAGTTGTTCTTCTGAATTATTTCATATTACTTAATAATCATAGTAAGTGCTACCAGAGAGCTCTTTCCCCATTCCCATCTATCCTCCATTCTTCTGCCAGAGTGTTCTAGTTACTCCCCTAGTTAAAGCCTTCTAATCTTTGGTGATGCCTTGATACTCTTAGACATACTTATTCATCAATTTCTACATTATTCTATAAATTTACAGAATTTATATTATTCTGTAAATTCTACATCAACAATGTTTCCTCTGTCTGGTGGTTACTTTTTATAACTCACTGCTGTAAACTAACCTAAGAGAATTCAGCCACTAAACTATGATCAGGTTCTTCCAGATAATATCAAGGATTTTTGTCAAATAGTAATAGATAGTGACAATGTGCCTCTGTCCTCATAATCTCATGACCATGTGATACATTACAATGAAATCAAGTCTCAAGATAAAATCTACTACTTAATTAATATTAAAGTAATGTTTACTATTAGTAAAAACTATGTACCAGTAAACAAAGCCCACAAACAGTCATAAAACCTGCTTCTATAATAAGCTAATTGAAGTTCTCATTTTTTGTCCTTAGACACTGTAACAATTTTCCTGTATGAAACTGTTACTCTGAGGTGACTACAGGCTATTTTGGTGAGACCACCAGCCAACTTTCCAGTTAGATCAGGTGGCAGAGTCTTTCATTTAATTGATGCCGCTTGACAAAATATGCTCCAGATACTACTCCAAAAAATGCTGGGCAACTGGCCTTTCCTGATTCTTATATATAATTTCTGAAGCCCTGGTGGCACAGTGGGTAAGAGCTCAGCTGCTAACCAAAAGGTCGGCAGTTCAAACCCACCAGACACTCTTTGGAAAGCCTGTAGGGCAGTTCTACCCCTTCCTATATGGTCACTAAGAGTAGGAATCGAGTGGATGGCAATGGGTATACTTAATTTATGCAATAGTGTTGAACCCTTTAAAATCTTTCTAGACGAAAACATATCATATAGATCACTCATTTATTCTATATTTTCCTCTTATCACTTATGCTAGATTCAAGTAATAATTTTTATTTATCTTGCTTGTGGCACCCTTTTTGCACTCCAGACTGCTAGTTATGATACAGCATATTCTACCCAACTACCATAAGACTAGAGTTTAGAGTTAACTTACACACACATACACACACACAAACACACAAGAGACATTGACTCTCTCCATCTCTCACTCATACACTACTCATACACACACACATACATATTGTCTTATAACTTAAATACTATATATAGTTTATAAAAAAATAATGTATATATAATGTGTGCATTTGAAAGAGAGAGTATGTTGGATACATATCATTTGTACTAAAGCATTTTAAATTAACACTTAGGTAATAGGACATTAGCAACCTCCAAAATTTATCTTAATTCATGTATTAAATTACTCATTTTTTCTTCTTTTCTTCCTCCATTACACAGACTGTGTTTGAAAATTATTAATGGAAACTAAAAAAAAAATTAATCTGTTTATAATTATTCTACCATAAGACAATTTTACATGTCTATGTTTTATCTCAATCTCTTTTCTGTATATATTCTTCTTATGGCTACAACTTTGATAATATTTGATTTATGGGCTTGTACATTTTTGTAATGGATTTGTCATCAAGCTGATTCCTAACTGATGTAATAATTAATAATTATACTGCAAATGTTAGTGTCCCATTTTGCTTCAATATTGCTAACCTTTTATCTTTTCGTTGCACAATAAACAAGTATACTCCTGAAATGTATTTTAGATAATATCATATCCACTCATCAAAATTTTTTTCACATCCCAGAAAGAATTCCGAATTTTTCAGGGAGACAAAAAGGTAGCCCACGGTCTGGCCAGCAGTCTACAGTTCCCCTTTCATTTCTTTCCACATCTTTTTACCACCACCACCCTCTCCTGGCCAATCATATTTTATATAATTAAATAAATTGCTCAGTTTCATTCTACTTTTGTAACTTCAATCAGAAAATAGATTCTCTCTCATTCCATCTTCTACAAGTTTTCATTATCTTGGCAATTCTTATTTTCAAGGCGTTATAATCAATATATTTTCCCAATATCTCAAATACTTTCTTATTAGAAGTGATAGCTATTTCTCTTCCCATTTGTTTTGGGAAATTATGAAGACCATAGATAATAGGAGCAAAAAATTTAAATTATTTGAATAATCACTTGATTATACCTAGACCCCTGACTAAATCGAGGAATAAAAAATGTCATTAAAACTATTTATGGACTCTTTCATGAAATCCAGCTGGTTAGAGCTATCTCCATGCAGCTGTATCCTCCTCTGTTTGGCACTCTGTACAATCAGGACTAATGTGGCATCTCAATCAACCATATTGTAATTGGCATCATTAAGAGTGTTTTGCTGTGGTTTGATTGTTTTCTCGTCATATTCCTTGCCTCAGAGGCAAGATTTGGATAAAGCCACAGAGACATGTACACTTTCATAAACTGGGACTGCCAAAGAAGCATGATTTTAATGGAGTACATTTTCAAAAGGAAAGCAGAACACGTGTACTGCAGCTGAGCTTCACAGAGGTCCTGGTTTAATGAAACAGTAGTAGCCACCACTTTCGTCTATAGTCCCTCAGTTGCAACAAAATGGTGGCTCCAAAGGGAGAAAAATCTAACCTTTCACACCTTTTTTCATTTTTAATATAAATGTATAACTTTTTGAAGAAAAAATGAGCAAAGGAAATTATAATTCCCTAAAACCACTCTAAAAGGTAAAACTGTGAAGTGATAAAATTATAGCTTCTATTTAATTCTCTGACAGTGTGTCTCCATGTTAAATTTATGATTTTTCATGGAATAACATGTAAGTTTAAGCACAGGCTTCTACTGTCTATTCTTAATGCTACTTCAGCAGCCTTTGTAAAAATAATGTCTTATTTCCTCGGGGACTAACCGGCCTATGCCTACTGGCCTGACTGCTGAGAGTTGATCACATGATTTGTTCTAAGTCATTCTTTTTCAGTTCTTTTTCAAAGACAGACTTGGCTTGTTCTTCAGGTATTATTATTATTTTTTAATTTTATTGTGTTTTAGGTGAAAGTTTACAGCACAAATTAGTTTCTCATTCAACAATTTTTTCATGAATTGTTTTGTAACATTGGTTGCAATTCCTGCAATATGTCAGCGCTCTCCCGCTTTCCCTTTCTACTCTGGGCTCCCCACTTCCATTCCTCCAGGTTTCCTGTCCCTTCCTGCCTTGTTGTCTTTGTTTTTGGGCAGGTGTTGCCAGTTTGGTCTCCTATTCCTCATGTGTGCTATAATTTGTTTTATAGGCCTGTCTAATCTTTGGATAAAAGGTGGACTTCGGGAGTGGCTTCAGTTCTGAGTTAGCAAGGCATCCAGGGGCCATAGTTTGAGGGTTCTGCCAGTCACTGTCAGACCAGTAAGTCTGCTCTTTTTTGCAAATTTGAGTTTTCTTCTACATTTTCACCCGCTCTGTCCAGGACCTTCTATTGTGATCCCTGTCAGAGTGGTTGTCAGTGGTAGCCGGGCACCATCTAGTTCTTCTGGGCTCAGGCTGGTGGAGGCTGTGGTTCATGTGGTCCATTAGTCCTTGGGACTAATATTTTCCTTAGATCTTTGATTTTCTTCATTCTTCATTGCTCTGGACAGGATGGGATCAATAGGCGTATCTTAAATGGCTGCTGGAAATCTTTTAGGACCTCAGATGCTACTCACCAAATTAGGACGTAGGGCAATTTCTCTATAAACTATGTCATGCCTGTTGATCTAGATGTCCACCAACACCATGGTCCTCAGCCCTCCGCCCCAATAACTTGGTCCCTCAAGGTTTTTGGATGTCTCTAGGAAGCTTCTATGACTTTGTCTTGGTCAACATTTGCTGCCTTCCCCTATACATTTCTTTTCACTAAAGTTAACACTTGTTTACTATCTAGTTAGTGATTTCCTCTCCCTATTCCTTCCCTCCCTCTTAACCATCAAAGATAGCTTCTTTTTTTTTTTTTCTGTATGTAAACTTTCTTGGTTTTTATAATAGTGGTCTCATACATTTGTCCTTTTGTGATTGACTTATTTCACTCAGATTCATCCATGTTGTGAGAAGGTTTGCGGATTCATCATTGTTGTGTCTGGTTGCACAGTATTCCACTGTGTGTATGTACCATAGTTTGTTTATCCACTCATCTGTTGATTGACAGGCTGTTTCTTTTTGCTATTGTGAATAATGCTGCAATGAACATGGTTGTGCATATGTCTATTCGTGTGATGGCTCTTATTCTTCTAGGATATATTCCTAGTATTGGGATTGCTTGATTGTATGGTATTTCTATTTCTAGCTTTTTCAGGAGGTCTCATATTGTCTTTCACAGTGGTAATACTAATTTAGATTCCCATCAGCAGTACATAAGAGTTCCAATCCCCCGGCAACCTCTCCACATTTATTATTTTCTGGTTTTTTTTTTTTTTTTTTTGTGCATGTGTGTGTCAGTAATGTAGGTATCTCATGTAGTAATGTAGATGGTATCTCATTGTAGATTTGATTTGCATTTCTTTAATGAACGATTGTCAGCATTTCCTCAATTGTCTGCTAGCTGCCTGAATGTCTTCTTTGGTGAAGTGTCTGTTCATATTCTTTACTCGTTTTTTAATTGAATTAGTTGCCTTTTGGTTACTGAGGTATTGAAGTATGCTATAGAATTTAGAAATTAGACCCTAATCAGGTATGTCATAGCCAAAATTTTTTTTTTCCCGGTCTGCAGTTTCTCTTTTTACTCCTTTGATAAAGTCTTTTGATGAACATAAGTGTCTAATTTTTCGGAGCTCCCACTTACCAAGTTTATCTCTTGGTGTTTGTGTATTGTTCATTATGGTTTGTATTCTATTTATGTCATGTATTAGGGCCCCTATTTTTTCTTCCATGATCTTTACCATTTTAGGTTTTATGTTTAGGCCTTTGATTCTTTTTGAGTTAATTTTTGTGTATGGTGTGAGGTGTGGGTCCTGTTGAATTTTTTACAGACGGACATTCAGTTTCACCAGTACCATTTGTTAAAAAGGCTGTCTTTTCTCCATTTAATGGACTCTGGTCCTTTGTCTGAAGTCAGGTGACCATAGGTGGATGGATCTATATCTGGGTTCTTAATTCTGTACCATTGGTCTATATATCTGTTGTTGTACCAGTACCAGGCTGTTTTGACTGCCATGGATGCATAGTAGGTTCTGAGATCTACATAAATGGAAAAACATACCATTCTCATGGATAGGAAGACTCAACATAGTGAAAATGTCAACTCTACTCAAAGTGATCTAGAAATATTAATGCAATCCTAATCCAAAAACCAAGAACATTCTTTAGCAAGATGGAAAACTAATCACCAACTCTATAAGGAAAAGAAAGAGGCCCTGGATAAGCAAAGCATTGTTGAAGGAAAAAAAAAAAAAAAAAGTAGGAGGCCTCTCACTACCTGATCTCAGAACCTACTATACATCCATAAAACCCTGGTGGTATAGTGGTTCAGTTCAGCTGCTAACCAAAAGGTCTGTAGTTTGAATCCACCGAGCACTTCTTGGAAATCCTATGGGGCAGTTCTACTCTGTCGTATAGGGCCACTATGAGTCAGAATCAACTCAACAGCAACAGGTTTGATTGTTTGTTTTCTTGCAATAGTGTTTTGTAGTTTTCTTTGCATAGGTCTTTTACATCCTTGGTTAGATTTATTCTTAAGTATTTTATCTTTTTCGGGGTTTGTCATGGACTGAATTGCATCCCCCCTAAAATATGCATCAACTTGGTTAGGCCATGGTTCCCCGTATTATATAGTTGTCCTCCATTTTGTGATTTTCCTATGTATTATAACCTCTGCCTGTGGTTAAAGGGGATTAGGGTGGGCTATAACACCCTTGCTCAGGGCACATCCCTGATCCAATGCAAAGGGAGTTTCCCTGGGATGTGGCCTGCACCATCCTTATCTTACAAGAGATAAAAGGAGAAGGAAGGATGCAGAGAGTGGTGGACCTCATACCACCAAGAAAGCAGCACCAGGAGTAGAGTGCGTCCTTTGGATCCTAGGTCACTGTACCTGAGAAGCTCCCAAACCAGGGGAAGATTGATGACAAGGACTTTCCTCCAGAACCAACAGAGAGAGAAAACCTTCCCCTGAAGTTGATGCTCTGAATTTGGACTTGTAGCCTACTAGACTGTGAAAGAATAAATTTCTTTTTGTTAAAGTCATCTGCTTGTGGTATTTCTGTTACAGAAACACTAGATGACCAAGACAGAATTCAGTACCAAGAGAGTGGGGTGCTGTTCTTACAGATACCTAAAATGTGGAAGCGGTTTCGAAACTGTGAAATGGATAGAAGGCTCAGAAGGAAATGAGGAGAACTGTTAACACAGAGAAGGCTCAGATGGTGACAAACAGCAGCGGAGGACTGGCAGCAGCAGTGAACCAGCAGCAGCAGAACCAGGAGACGAGTGTCAGGCAGTGCTGGAGCAGACTCACGGAGAGAGAGAGCTGAGTACCTGTACGCAGGAGGCTTCCTGGCAGAGTGGGGTGCCTCCGCACACTTATTAGTGGAGCTGCTGAGCTTTGGAACACTTGCCCCAGCAGGGCAGATGCGGACATGAGGCCCATTGGCTGAGAGGCCAAGGAACAAAGGAAGCCAAGTTGCCTCAATCTCAAAAGGTATGGCCATGACCTCTAGGGTTTCAAAGCGTGGAACCATGGACTCTGGTGTTTCTAAGGGTGGAGTCACCACTCAGATGGACTAGGAGGACAGTGCGCCTAAAGCTGAGAGAGCAGAGTTGCTGTCCCAGTGGGCCTGGAAGGCGGAGCTGAAACCCAGGGCCAAGGGGCTTCCACTCAGAATCCGGAGAGTATGGCCAATACCTAGAGTCCAGAGGGCAGGGCTATTTTGAAAATGGCCTCAGAGAACAGATTATTTTCAAGCCTTGAGGGCTAACATAATGTGTTCTGCTTACTTGCTTGATGCCTGTTATGCCTTCTTTCCCTCCAATTTCTCCTATTTGTAATGGAAATGTCTAGTTTGTGTCGGTTCTGTCATTGTACTTTGGAAGCAGATAACTTGTATTCTAGATTTCACGGAAGAAGAGGAATTTTTGGATTTTGGACTCGGAGTTGATTTAAGACTTTTGCTGTGATATGTTGGGGTGAATGTGTCTTACTGTAGTAAGGACATGAATTTTTGGGGGCTCTTTGGTAGAGTGCCATGGATTGAATTGTGTCTTCCCAAAATATGTGTCAAGTTGGTTAGGCCACTATTCCCAGTATCGTGTGGTTGTCCTCCATTTCGTGATTTTTCTGTGTGTTATAAATCATAATCTTTGCCTGTGGGAAAAGAGGTTTAAGGTGTGTGGTAACATCCTTGCTCGTGCCACATCCCCGATCCAATGCAAAGGGAGTTTTCCTGGGATGTGGCCTGCGCCACCTTTTATCTTACAAGAGATCAAAGGAAAAGGAAGCAAGCAGAAAGTGGAGGACCTCATACCACCAAGAATGCAGCACTGGGAGTAGAGCATTTCCTTTGTTCCTGTGCTTGAGAAGCTCCTTAACCAGGGGAAGATTGATGACAAGAACCTTCTTCCAGAGCCGACAGATAGAGAAAGCCTTCTTCTGGAGCTGATGCTCTGAATTTGGACTTGTAGCCTACTAGACTGTGAGGGAATAAATTTCTCCTTGTGAAAGCCATCCACTTGTGTTTGTTGTTACAGCAAAACTAGGTGACTAAGACAGGGCTATTATAAATGGCATTCTTTTCCTGATTTTTTTTGAAGTTCTTTTTGTTGGTGTCTTCAGGTATTCTTAAAGGAAGGTTGTGGACAAATTAATGAAGTCCATAGCTCATTGTCAGAATAGCTGAGGGGTTTAAAAAGACAAAGGTACTTAATTTCCTCTTTCATAGTTAATTATTTCTTTATGTCCTTTAAAGACATATTAATTTCAGAATTAAAAAAAAAAAAGAAAACTAGCTAAATCAATGGATGTCACTGTTGCTGATTCTCCTCTTATTTATTTAAGGATAAACTGTGAGTATCATTGTCAACATGTGGGTTTCTATCATATAATCTGTGCCTCCGTACAGGTGCCTGTTGCTCATTGTCATGTGACTTATTTGTGACTTCACTAGGCTTGTAATTACTCAGGCATATTTCCCTAATCGATAATTCTTTAGTTTTGCATCTCAAAATTCTCCCCCACTTTTTCTTATCATTCTTCAGGGTGAGGATACAGAAGTAATCAGAAACAGCACATCGCTTGAATACTTCGACAGGGATTTTTTTTTTTTTCTTTTACAGGTTGTCATTAATTTCTGTCTTATACTCCTGCTAACTAGTCATGATGGAATAGACCTTTCATAATGCCGTTGTAAATGGAGAGAACTGTACATCTATATATATTCATTATTTACATGTTTATTAAGAGTCAAGTTACCACAAAGTTATATGCTAAACTGTAACTTTTTATTGAGTAAATAAGATAACCCCAAAGATTTTTTTTGCCCTTGTATTAATTTTGTATCTAATATAGAATAATATTCTAATATTCTTTTTTCAATGACTAGAAATAACCAGTTTCTAAAATATCCTTAGGACCAGCTTTACCATTTCATTTTTCTCTTATTCATGAGTAAATAAAATCTAAACACATTCAAAAAATAAAATTTGTAAGATTCATGTTTTTAACTTTTAGAAAATTATATCTTGACATTGTAAACAAAATCTAGGATTCTAGAAAACATTAGATACTAGTCTTAAAATCATTTGAAATGTCAGATCTCTAGTATATCACAAAGTACTTTGTCAAAAAGAACAAGTATTTGAACAATGACTTTATGTCGCAAAAACTTTACAAACTGAGAAACCAGTTGAATCATGTCAGGTAGAAGTTAAACTATATCTTATATATATTTATAAAACCTCTGCTTTGTGTCTTTTTAACAGTAGCAGCAGGATAGAAACAGGACAAACATGGCTCTGCTCCAGCAATGCATGGCAAATTTATGAGTCTACCGTTGTTTCACTCCTCAAGATATGCTGCTGTTCAGCATTGTTCACGATAACAAAAAAGTGGAAACAATGCAAATGAATGGATAAACAAAATGTGCTATATTCATACAATGGAATATCATTTAGCAGTAAAAAGTAATGTACTACCGATACATACTATAACCTAATTTATGCCTATATGTATATATATATATATACATATATACATACATACACATATATGCTAAGTAAAAGAAGGAGTCACTAAAGATCTGCTGTTGTATAATTCCATTTATGTGAAATGTATAGAACAGGTACATCTATTAAAAAAAAAAAATTTTTTTTTTTTTAAAGACAGAAAATAGATCAGTGGTTGCTTGGAGAGAAGGATGGCAGGAATGAGAAATGACTGCTAATAAGTATGAGGGTTTTGGGGGGATAAATATGTTCTAATATTAATTATTGTGATGATTTCACAATTTTATACACTAAACACTTGAATTGTTCATAAATTACTAGAGATATGTTACACAAATTATACCTCAATAAAAATGTGAAAAAATAAGATGCAGTGTTACTGCTTGAAAATGTTATTCTCCCCCATTCCACAAAGTAAATTTACTGAATCCAGATGGTTCTCATTGCTCTAATTAGAACACTAGAAGAGTGAATGGAGTGTATTTATATGGTATAGTCATCTTTATAGTACTTTGGGCAAGATATGAGTCTAATTCTATCAGTATCTAGGCTTATCATAATAAGTTTTTATGTTATGTGGATTTGTATCATCAGATTTTGTCTTTAATATATCCAGTTCATGTGATAATGAGCTATGTATTCATGAGGTTTTGCTTTACTTGCTGATTCAAGATATATTCAGCATTGTTGAGAATATTTGTTGAGGCTTCAGGATTAAGTTAAATGAAAAACAGTTGTTGAAAATCCTAAAGTGGAAGGGTCTTGTGATAGTTGAAGCTTACTATTGAGGACAAATATCTTTTACTTTTCTTCCTTCCCCTTTTCCTTTATTTTTTCTCCTCAAAACTCCTCATCTTCCATTCCTATGTACCTCCAATCTCCAGTCTGTTAACATAACCAGCACTGAGCACAACTTTTGATCTCTTAGTGTAACTGACGGGAGAATGTGACTAAACAGAAGACAGCACTATGTGAAGGGTGGGAATGAGTCATAATTTCTACTCCAAAGAGGAGATCCTTAAATCAAATGGATCCCTATTTCATCAGCTATTCATTGAAAACCTTTTGTGTATATCTTTATCTATATTAAATAGGGGGTCCCTGGCTGGCACAAACAGTTAAGCTCTCAGCTATTAACCAAAAGGTTGGCAGTTTGAACTTACCCAGAAAAAACTCAGAAGAAAGGCTAGTAATCTGCTTCCAAAAGATTATGGCCATGAAAACCCTATGGAGGGCCATTTTACTCTGCAATACCTTGTAGTCAACATGAATTGAAACTGACTGGATGACAACATTCTTTTTAATACTAAAATAGTAGCAATATGTAATTCTTATAGTCACAAAGCAGGAGCTATGAGAATGCAAAGTACACAAGTGTAAAACTTTTCTTATTGAGGTAAAAACCCTGTGGCTGTAATACTTCCAAGGAATTAATTACCAGAACAAGGAAATAAAATTAGTTATAAAGTACCTGTCTTAGGCTGGGTTCTTTAGAGAAGCAAAACGAGCGGGGCTTGTATATATATATCAAAAAAACCCGTTGACATCGAGTTGATTCCAACTCATAGTGACCCTATAGGACAGAGTGGAACTGCCTCATATGGTTTCCAAGGAGCCCCTGGTGGATTTGAACTGCCAACCTTTTGGTTAGCAGACGTAGCTCTTAACCACTATGCTACCAGAGTTTCATATATATATATATATACACACACACACATACATACACACATATATGTAGAGAGAGAGAGAGCTTTATCTCAAGGAAATAGCTCATTCATTTGTAGACGCTGGCAAGTCCCAGGCACCAGGCTAGAGGCTTCTTCTGACTAACATAGCTACGGGAGTTAATGAACCCAAGATTGGCAGATCAGATGGCAGGCAGCTGGCTCATAAAATGCGAAGGCTGACGAATCCAACATCGGCAAGTAAAATGGCAGACTGTTGCCTCACAGGCTGTGGAGGCTGATGAATCCCAAAATTGGCAGGTCAGAGGGCAGGCCACTGGCTCACAGGCTGTGGAGGTTGATGAATCAAAGATCGACAGGTAAGACAGCAGGCTTTTGGCTCACAGGGTGAGTAGGCTGATGAATTCAATATTGGTAGGCAAGAAGGAGGTCAATGGCTCAAGTCCCAAGAACCAGAGGTCAGATGATGATACACTGGATGCAGGATCCAGAAAAAGTGAGCAAGCTTTGCCAGAACATCTACAGATATATTGAATGCAAGTCATATCCCTGAGGATATTCCCGTTATAACTGATTGTCTGATCACATCAGAGCACACCATGAAGGATGACTATATCATTACATAACTAGCAAATTATATCATTACATAACGGCCAAAATGCATCATTATATAACTGCCAAACCACCGAGAATCATGGCCCAGCAAAGTTGACATACAACCTTAACCATCATACTCCACCCTTTGTCAACATGGCTTCTGTGCTCATCTCCTTAAACAATACACAATCTCTAAAGACAATTACAAAGTCATACTCGCTCCTAACATGATACCACTAGCACGCGTACAACCAAAAATACACTAGCCCATTTACATTTTATGAGTGAAGAAAACAAAAGTATTTGATGCACACATGCAAGGAAGAAATACTCATAACAATTATGGTACTCATTTCTGCAACTGGTCACATGGTCATAACTGGTATTTAGAACTACCTTCTTTCACCACTTACTTCATATTCCCTTTATTCTCAGCAAGCATCTCAGCTGAAGGGTTTGGGCCATTAGTAGTCATGTTGGAAATGAGTTGTTAAAGTTTTCAATTGATTTTAATCACAGGGCATGGTAGTACCTAGAGACACCCTAAGGGATCTCCTGTATTCCAGACATACTCTCCTTTACCTCCATTATACAACACTAATCTGATTCCGCCTTGGCAGTCAGGATCAATCACATCAGCTTATATGGTAACTCCCCTCTTTACTGGTTGATCCAAAGGCATGAGGAACCCAAAGTGGCCAGGTGGCATTCTTAACTTCCAGTTCAAAGAAATCCATGTTGTATCTCCAGGTGGGAGCATTCCTCCCTTTGGAACTAAGACCTCTAGACCTGCAGAGCATAGACAGAGTTGAGGGGACAGGAAGCAAAAACTTTGAGTGGGTCACTAAGGGTAATAGTGAATGGTGCCACCCAATTTCTACTATTTGATACCTGGAACTGTGAATCCTGCCTATGGAAGAAATACCACCCCATATTGAATGCTGGTTTAGAGCATATAAGGCTCCTGGAGAACATTGTTCCAACCCTGCAAAGTATTGCCACTTAGCTGGCACTATAATTGTGTCTTTAGGTGGGTATTTCATTGTTCTATCAAGCCAGTTGATTTAGGATGATGGGGAATGTGGTAAGACCAGTGAGTTTCATGAGCATGCACCCATTGCCACACTTCATTTGCTGTGAAGTAAGTCTTTTGATCTAAGGCAATGCTGTGTAGGAAACCATGACAATGGATAAGGCATTCTATGAGTTCATGGATGGTAGATTTGTCAGAAGCATTGCCTACAGGGAAGGCAAATCTCTATCCAGAATAAGTGTCTATCCCAGTAAGAATGAAACACTGTCCTTTCTACGATGGAAGTGACCCAATGTAATCAACCTGACATGAGATTGCTGGCTGATCACCTTGGGAATTGGTACCACGTTGGGGACTCATTGTTGGTTTCTGCTGCTGGCAGATTGGACACTCAGCAGTGACTGTAACCAAGTTGACCTTGGTGACTGGAAGTCTATGGTGCTGAGCCCATGCATAACCTCCATCCCTGCCACCATGGGCACTTTGTTCGTGAGCTCAATGGGCAATGATGGGAGTGGCTGGGGAAAGAGAATGACTAGTTTCCACAGAATGTGTCATACTTGCCACTTGATTGTTAAAATCCTCCTTTGCCGATGTTACCCTTCTGTGCATATTTACTTGAGACACAAATATCCTCACTTCTTCAGCCCATTCAGCGAGATCTATCCACATACCTCTACTTGATATTTCCTTGTCATAAATTATCCAATCATGTTCTTTTTAATTCCCTAACCATCCAACCAAACTATGTCCACAGACCATGAGTCAGTATACAATAGCACAACTGACCATTTCTCCTTCCAAGCAAAGTGAACAACCAGGTGCACTGCTTGAAGTTCTGCCCATTGGGAGGATTTCCCTTTACCACTTTCCTTCTGGTAAATCCCAGAAAGGAGCTGTAGTGTTTGCCACTCTCCTCTTTTGAGTGGCGCTTGCCTATCATGCAAAGCCATGTGTAAACGAGCAAGACTTTTCTCTTTCTCAGCCAACTGATCATGAGAAATTCCCCTTGAGGCCATAGGTGCAGACTAGGAGAAGGTAAGTAATGTGAACAGAAGTGGAGACCATGAGTATTTGGATCAGTTCCTATTGTAACTCACTTGAAATCCTGCTCAGGCTCACTCTCATATGTACCACTTCTATGTAAATAACAGAGTGTTGCTGTGCATGTCTGAATTTATGGTTCTGTGTGTCAGACAACACCCAGTTCATAACAGGCAGCTCAAGCCACATGATGACTTGGTGGCCCATGGTTAAGTATTAAGTCTCTAGTAAGGCCCAATAATAAGCCAAAAATTGTTTCTCAAAAGGAGAGTAGTTATCTGAAGAGGATGGTAGGACTCTGCTGCAAAATCCTAAGAATTTGAAATGATTGATTTACCAATAGCAGCCTACCAAAGACTCCAAACATCAACTCTATTTGCCATTTACACCAAGCAACATTGGATCAGGCAGATCGTATGCTAAAGTGGCAGAGTGATTTTAACGGCAGCCTGACCCTGTTGCAGAGCCTTCTTTTGGTCTGGACCCCACTCAAAACTAGCAGATTTTTGAGTTGTTCGATAACAGATTGAAGTAGCATATCCAAATGAAGGATATATTGCCTCCAAATCTTAAGAGGCCCAACAGGCATTGAGCCTCCTTTTTAGTTGTAGAAGGTGCCAAAGGCAACAACTTATCCATCAGTTTAGAAGGAATATCTAGACATCCCCACACCATTGGACTCCTAGAAATTTCCTGAGGTTAAAAATGCCTAAACTTTGGGGGATTAATTTCCTATCCTCTAGCACACAAATGTTTTATAAATAAGTCCAGAGTCATTGACACTTCTTCCTTTTATAGGTCCAAGCATCATAATGTCATCAATGTAACGTACCATCATGACATCTTGTGGAAGGGAACTGCAATAAGGATTTCTTTGGACTAAATTATGACACAAAGCTGGAGAGTTGATATTCCTCTGAGGGAGGACAGCGAAGGTGTATCGCTAGTCCTGCCAGCTGAAGGCAAACTGCCTCTGGTGTTTTTTCAGAATTGAAATCAAGAAAAAGGGCATTGGCCAGATCAGTAGCTACATACCAGGTGGCAGGAGATTTACTAATTTGCTCAAGCAACAAAGCCACATCTGGTACAGCTGCTGCAAATGGAGTCACCACCTGGTTAAGTTTACAATAATCCACTGTCATTCTTCAAGATTCATTTGTTTTATGCACAGGCAGAATGGGCAAGTTGAGTGCGGATGTGGTGGGAATCACCACTCCTGCATCATTCAAGTCCTTTATAGCAGCAGTAATCTCTGCAATCCCTCTAGGAATGAGGTATTGCTTTTGTTTTACTATTTTGCTAGGTAAGGGCAGTTCTGGGCTTCCATTTAACTTTTCCTTTTTTACCATAATAGCCCTTACTGCATTTATCAGAGAACCAATATGGGGTTCTGGAAGTTACTGAGTATGTCTGTTCAGATTATGCATTCTGGAACTGGGGGAATCACTACAATATGAATGGTGGGCCATAGTGATGTTTTGGATCTCCTGGAAGTAGTGTCAGTTCAGAGCCAGGATCTAGTAATCTCTGAAACATCTGATTATTTCCTTTTCCTCCATGAAGAGTCACTCTCATAAAAGGCTGTAGATTCCTTTGGGGAAGGCTGGGAAAAAGATTAACAGTATAAATCTTTGGCAGTGTAGTGAAGTCCATCCTTAAGGGGACCCAGTCTCTCTTTCATTCAAAGGGTTGCAGGCCTGGGAATTGATTGAGGGGCCGTGACTCTTCATTCCGCATAATTCAAGCTGAACTCCTGTTCCCCTTACCTAGAATTCTTCCATTTGTACAGATCAAATAAATATTTAGTAGATTTCACATCTATTTCCCTCCTAGGGACACCAGGACTAAGTAGTCAATGCCATAGGTCCATATAAGTCAGACCACTCTGATTACTGCTTTGACTCCACAGTCCATTTCAATAACCATGCCCACTTTGTCTTTGTTAATTAAATGCTCCCACTTGGCGCCTTCCACCATGGGGTCCAATCGGCCCCATCATGGTTAGGTGTCTTAATTCAGTTAGGGCAGTTCCCGCTGTCAAATATGACTCACATAACATAAAATAGCAATCACAGTAGTCTTCAGTGATGCTGGGACTCCCTTTGCACATTAGTTTCTCACTGTTGTGGTGAACTGTGTGCCCTCTCAGCTTTCCATGAGTGGGTCTGTGGGTCTAAACTGATAAATCCGTCTAACATACCGATTTCCCTAAGCCTTTGGATACCTTCCACTACAGCATACCAAGGCAGATCTGTACTTCAGCTTTATTTAGTGTAGGCCACTACATAAGCCATGCTTCAGCGAACAAACCAAATAAACTATTAGATACATTTCTAATCTTTTGAGCTGAAACATTGAATAAAGGCAGGGAAAACAAATCAAACACTTGGAAACTGAACAATACCCTGCTCAAAAAAGACTGGATTATAGAAGACATTAAGGATGGAATAAAGAAATTCAGAGAATTCAAAGAGAATGAAAACACTTCCTATCAGAACCTTTGGGACCCAGCAAAAGCGGTGCTCAGAGGCCAATTTATATCAATAAGTGAACACATCCAAAAAGAAGAAAGGGCCAAAATCAAAGAACTATCCCTACAACTTGAACAAAAACAAAGAGAGCAAAAAAAGAAACCCACAGGCATGAGAAGAAAACTAATAATAAAAATTAGAGTTGAATTAAATGAAATAGAAAACAGAAAAACAATTGAAAAAATTAACAAGAACAAAAGCTGGTTTTTTGAAAAACTCAACAAAATTGATAAACCATTGGCCAAACTGACAAAAGAAAAACAGGAGAGGAAGCAAATAACCCAAATAAGAATGAGATGGGTGATATTACAACAGACCCAACTGAAATGAAAAGAATCATATCAGATTACTATGAAACACTATACTCAAGCAAACTTGAAAACCTAGAAGAAATAGATGAATTCCTAGAAACACACTCCCTACCTAAACTGACACAATCAGAAGTAGAACAACTAAATAGATCTATAACAAAAAAAGAGATTGAAAAGGTAATCAAAAAACTCCCAACCAAAAAAAAGCCCTGGTCCAGAGGTCTTCATTGCAGAGTTCTACCACACATTCAGAGAAGAGTTAACACCACTACTACTAAAGGTATTTCAGAGCATAGAAAAGGATGGAATACTACCAAATTCATTCTATGAAGCCACCAAATCCCTGATACCAAAACCAGGTAAAGACACCACAGGAAAAGAAAATTGTAGATGTATATCCATCATGAATGTAGATGCAAAAATCCTCAACAAAATTCTAGCCAACAGAATTCAACAACATATCAAAAAAATAATTCATCATGACCAAGTGGAATTCATACCAGGTATGCAGGGTTGGCTCAACATTAGAAAAACAATTAATGTAATCCACCACATAAATAAAACAAAAGATAAAAATCATATGATTTTATCAATTGATGCAGAAAAGGCATTTGACAAAGTTCAACACCTATTCATGATAAAAGCTCTCAGCAAAATAGGAGTAGAAGGAAAATTTTTCAACATAATAAAGGGCATTTATACAAAGCCAACAGCCAACATCACCCTAAATGGAGAGAGCCTGAAAACATTCCCATTGAGATCGAGAACCAGACAAGGATTGTGCTGGAAGTCCTAGCCAGAGCAATTAGGCTAGATAAAGAAATAAAAGGCATCCAGATTGGCAAGGAAGAGGTCAAAGTATCTCTATTTGCAGATGACATGATCTTATACACAGAAAACCCTAAAGAAACCTCCAGAAAACTACTGAAACTAATAGAAGAGTTCAGCAGAGTATTGGGATACAAGATAAACATACAAAAATCAGTTGGATTCCTCTACACCAACAAAAAGAACATCGAAAAGGAAATCACCAAATCAATGCCATTTACAGTAGGCCCAAGAAGATAAAATACTTAGGAATAAATCTTACCAGAGATGTAGAAAACTACAGTACACTTCTGCAAGAAACTAAAAGAGACTTACATAAGTGGAAGAATATACCTCGCTCATGGATAGGAAGACTTAACATTATAAAAATATCTATTCTACCAAAAGCAATCTATACATATAATACAATTCCGATCCAAATCCCAACGACTTTCTTCAATGACATAGAGAAACAAATCACCAATTTCATATGGAAGAGAAAGAGGCCCCGGATAAATAAGGCGTTACTGAAAAAGAAGAACAAAGTAGGAGGCCTTACTTTACCTGACTTTAGAACCTATTATACCGCCACAGTAGTCAAAACAGCCTGGTCTGGTACAACAACAGATACACGGACCAATGGAACAGAATTGAGAATCCAGACATAAATCCATCCACATATGAGCGGCTGATGTTTGACAAAGGCCCAAAAAAGAGCTAAATGGGGAAAAGACAGTCTTTTTAACAAATGGTGCTGGCATACCTGGATATCCATCTGCAAAAAAATGAAACAAGACCCATACCTCACTCCATGCACAAAAACTAACTCAAAATGGATCAAAGACCTAAATATAAAATCTAAAACGATAAAGACCATGGAAGAAAAAATAGGGACAATATTTGGAGCCCTAATACATGGCATAAACAGTATACAAAACATTGTCAAGAATGTAGAAGAAAAACTAGATAACTGGGAGCTCCTAAAAATCAAACACTTATGCTCTTCCAAAGACTTCACCAAAAGAGTAAAAGACTACCTACAGGCTGGGAAAAAGTTTCTAGCTATAACATTTCTGATCAGCTCCTGATCTCTAAAATCTACATAAAACTGCAAAAACTCAACTGCAAAAAGATAAATAACCCAATTAAAAAATGGGCAAAAGATGTGAATAGACACTTCACTAAAGAAGACATTCAGGTAGCTAACAGATACATGAGAAAATGTTCACGATCATTAGCCATTAGAGAAATGCAGATCAAAACTACAATGAGATTTCTTCTCACTCCAACAAGGCTGGCATTAATCCAAAAAACACAAAATAATAAATGTTGGAGAGGCTGTGGAGAGATTGGAACACTTATACACTGCTGGTGGGAATGTCAAATGGTACAACCACTTTGGAAATCGATTTGGCACTTCCTTAAAAAACTAGAAATAGAACTATCATATGATCCAGCAATCCTACTCCTCAGAATATATCCTGTAGAAATAAGAGCCTTTACAAGAACAGATATATGCACACCCATGTTTATTGTAGCATTTAAAAAAAAAAAAAATTTTTTTTTTTTTTTAGCACTGTTTACAATAGCAAAAACATGGAAGAAACCAAGGTGTCCATCAACGGATGAATGGATAAATAAATTATGGTATATTCACACAATGGAATACTATGCTTTGATGAAGAACAGTGAGGAATCTCTGAAACATTTCAGAACATGGAGGAACCTGGAAGGCATTATGTTGAGTGAAATTAGTCAGTTGCAAAAGGACAAATATTGTATAAGACCACTATTATAAGAACTTGAGAAACAGTTTAAACTGAGAAGAAAACATTCTTTTGTGGTTATGAGAGGGGGGTTTGAGGGAAGGTAGGAGAGGGGTATTCAATAATTAGATAGTAGATAAGAACTACTTTAGGTGAAGGGAAAGACAGCACGCAGTACAGGGGAGGTCAGCACAATTGGACTAAACCAAAAGCAAAGAAGTTTCCTGAATAAACTTCTTCGAAGGCCAGCGTAGCAGGGGCAGGGGTGTGGGTACCATGGTTTTGCCAATTGACCCCATCTAAGTCAATTGGCGTAATAAAATCTATTAAGAAAACATTCTGCATTCCACTTGGAAGAGTGGCATCTGGGGTCTTAAACACTAGCAAGCAGCCATCTAAGATGCATTAATTGGTCTCAACCCACCTGGATCAAAGGAGAACGAAGAACACCAAGGACACAAGGTGATTACGAGCCCAAGAGACAGAAAGGGCCACATGAACCAGAGACTACATCATCCTGAGACCAGAAGAACTAGATGGTGCCCGGCTACAACCGATGTCTGCTCTGACAGGGAACACAACAGGGAAACCCTGAGGGAGGAGGAGAGCAGTGGGATGCAGACCCCAAATTCTCATAAGACCTGACTTAATGGTCTGACTGAGACTGAAAGAACCCCGGTGGTCATGGCCCCAGGACAGGAACCATCCCCAAAGCCAACTCTTCAGACATGGATTAGACTGGACAATGGGTTGGAGAGGGATGCTGGTGAGGAGTGAGCTTCTTGGATCAGGTGGACACTTGAGACTATGTTGGCATCTCCTGCCTGGAGGAGAGATGAGAGGGTGGAGGGGGCTAGAAGCTGGTGAAAAGGACATGAAAGAGAGAGTGGAGGGAGAGAACAGACTGTCTCATTAGGGGGAGAGTAATTGGGAGTGTGTAGCAGGGTGTATATGGGTTTTTGTGTGAGAGACTGACTTGATTTGTAAACTTTCACTTAAAGCACAATAAAAGTTATTTTAAAAAAAGAAACATTCGTGGTTACAAGGGAGGGGAGAGATAGGAGGGAAAAATACTAAATAGACAATAGATAAGTGGTATGCATATGACACAGCCTTGCTTGCTGAAAGTGAAGAGGACTTGAAGAACTTACTAATGAAGATCAGAGACCACAACCCTCATGTGGATTACGCCTCAACATAAAGAAAAAAAAAAAATGCTCACAACTGGACCAATAAGCAACATCATGATAAACAGATAAGATTGAAGTTGTCAAGGGTTTCATTGTACTTCGATCCACAATCAACACCCATGGAAGCAGCAGTCAAGAAATCAAAAGACTCATTGCACTGGGCAAATCTGCTGCAAATAACCTCTTTGAAGTGTTGAAAAGCAAAGATGTCACCTTGAAGACTGAGGTGCACCTGACCCAAGCCATAGTATTTTCAATTGTCTCATATGTATGCAAAACTGGAAAATGAATAAGAAAGTAGAAGAAGAATTGGTACATTTGAATTGTGGTGTTGGTGAAGAATATTGAATATACCATGGACTGCCAAAAGAATGAAAAAATCTGTCTTAGAAGAAGTACAACGAGAATGCTCCTTATGAGCAAGGATGGCGAGACTGCATCTTACATACTTTGGTCATGTTGTCAGAAGTGGTCAGTCCCTGGAGAAGGACATCATGCTTGGTAAAGTACAGGGTCAGCAGAAAAGAGGAAGACTCTCAACAAGAAGGATTGACATAATGGCTGCAACAATGGGCTCAAGCATAACAAGGATTGTAAGTATGGTGCAGGACCAGGAAGTGTTTTGTTCTGTGGTTCATAGGGTCGCTATGAGTCAGAACTGACTTGGAGGCACCTAACAACAACAACAACTTTGGTGAAGCATAAGACAGTACACAATACTGGTGAAACCAGCACAACTTGTCCACGTCAAGGTCATGGAAGCTCCACAGACACATCCAAAATTCCTGAGGGACCAAATTACTGGGCTGAGGGCTTTGGGGACCATGGTCTTAGGGAACATCTAGCTCAATTGGCATAACATAGTTTATAAAGAAAAAGTTCTACATTCTACTTTGGTTAGTAACATCTGGGGTCTAAAATGCTTGTGAACTGCCATCTAAGACACTCCACTGGTCTCACTCCATCTGGAATGAGGGAGAATGAAGAAAACCAAAGACACAAGGGAAAGGTTAGCCCAAACAGCTAATAGACCACGACTACCACAGCCTCCAACAGATTGAGTCCAGCACAACTAGGTGGTACCCAGTTGCCACCACCAACTGCTCTGATAGGGATCACAATAAAGAGTCTTGGACAGAACCGGAGAAAAATGTAGAACAAAATTCTAATTCAAACACACACACACAAAAAAGTCTAGACTTACTGGCCTAACAGAGACTGGAGAAACCCCGACAGCATTGCACCCGGACAAACTTATAACTCAGTAATGAAGTCACACCTGAGGTCCACCCTTTAGCCAAAGATTAGACAGGGCCCATAAAACAAAATTAGACTAAATGGGCACACCAGCCCAGGGGCAAGGAGGAGAAGACAGGAGGGGAAAGGAAAGCTGGTAATAGTGGACCCAAGTTCGAGAAGGAGAGAGTGTTGACATGTGGGGTTGGCAACTAATGTCACAAAACAGCAAGTGTATTAATTGTTTACTGAGCAACTGGTTTGCTCTCTAAACCTTCATCTAAATACAATAATAACAATAATGAAAACCCCAGCAGATCCCAAAAGAAGTCAAAAAAACTAAAAACAAGCGGTGGGTGTGTGTCCTAGGAAAATTCATCAATTTCTTGTAATGTATCTACCCCTGGGATACATTAGACACCACACCAGGTGGTATCTCAGACAAACGTTCTTCAGACACAGCTGAATTAATTTCATCAGATGGGGATGGAGAGGATCATAGTTTTGCTGGGGAAGGTGTCTCTGTAAAGCTGATCTCTTTAGATGGGAGTAAGAGGGCAGGTTCTGTTGGCAGCAGTGTTTCAATGGAATTAAGGGGCTCAATGTCCCCAGCTTCCTGATTATCTGCCCATGTGTCTCCATTCCAAGTGTCAGGATCCCACTTCTTCTCAATCAATGCCCTCACTTCTGACACCATTTAAGGTTGAGAATTCAGTTGGGTGTGTAATTCAATCACTCAGATGGTAAGACTCTTGTTTGGCTTTCAGCAGTATCAGCTCTGTTACTACAAGAAGTGAGGCTTTCTTTCAGGGCACAAGTGGCAAATTTCAGGTCTTTTATGTGATGCTTGAGCTGTGATTCAGAAGCCTTGAACTCATCTCTTTCACTACTTCGTCTAGCAAAAGTAGGACTAACCAACCAGCTTTCCTGTACTTCTCATTATGACAAAATTATAGAAAAGTTTCAAACATGTAATCACCCAGATCCTCAATTCTCACAAATACTTAATGTATTAAAAAAAAAAAGTGATATTTTGTGTATTAATATTGTCAAATCATGCCATGGAATAGCAGCACCCTCTTTTCTACTGGAGGCAGAGTCATCAGTGCCTTTAAGACTAGTCAGACTTGAGAATGAATTTAGAAAACACATCCTTATGTTTTGTTTTGTTTTGTTTTTCCCCTCTAGAACCATTCTCGGTCCCAAACGTCTTAGGCTGGGTTCGCTAGAGAAGCAAAACCAGTGACATATATATATATGTGTGTGTGTGTGTGTGTGTGTGAGGGTACGTAACACAAAAACCTGTTGCCATTGAGTAGATTCCTACTCATAGTGACCCTATAGGACAGAGTAGAAGTGCCCCAAAGGGCTTCCAAGGAGTGGCTGGTGGATTTGAACTGCTGATTTCCTGAGCTTTTTGTTAGTAGCCAAGTTCTTAACCTCTTCGCCACTAGGGCTCTGTGTATATGCATACAAACATATATCCATACATACATATATATCCTTTCACCATATCTGTTCAATGCGTTTGCTAAGCAAATAATCCAAGACACTGGACTATATGAAGAAAGGGGCATCAGAATTGGTGGGAGATTCATTAACAGCCTGGGTTATGCAGATAACACAGCACTGCTTGCTGAAAGTAAAGAGGACTTGAAGCACTTACTGATGAAGGTCAAACACCACAGCCTTCAGTATGAATTACACTTCAACATAAAGAAAACAAAAATGCTCACAACTGGACCAACAAGCAACATCACAATAAATGGAGAAAAGATTGATGTTGTCAAGGATTTCATTTTACTTGGGTCCACAATCAACACCCATGGAAGCAACAGTCAAGAAAGCAAAGATGAATTTAGAAAAAATGGATGATTTCCTAGAACCACACTACCTACCTAAACTAACACAAACAGAGGCAGAACAACTAAATAGACCATAACAAAAGAAGAGAGTGAAAAGGTAAACAAAAAACTACCAACAAAAAAAAGCCCTGGTCCAGACGGTTTCACTGCAGAGTTCTACCAAACTTGCAGAGAAGAGTTAACACCACTACTACTAAATGTATTTCAGGGCATAGAAAAGGACGGAATACTCCCAAACTCATTCTACGAAGCCACCATATCCCTGATACAAAAACCAGGTAAAGACACCACAAAAAAAGAAAATTACAGACCTATATCCCTCATGAACTTAGATGCAAAAATCCTCAACAAAATTCTAACCAATAGAATTCTGCAACATATCAAAAAAAAAAAAAATTCACCATAACCAAGTGGGATTCATACCATGTGTGCAGGGATGGTTCAACATTAGAAAAACAATTAATGTAATTCATCGCATAAATAAAACAAAAGATAAGAATCACATGATTTTATCCATTGATGCAGAAGAGACATTTGACAAAGTTCAATACCAATTCATGATAAAAACTCTCAGCAAAATAGGAATTGAAGGAAAATCCCTCAACATAATAAAGGGCATTTATACAAAGCCAATAGTCAACATCATCCTAAATGGAGAGAGCCTGAAATCATTTCCCTTGAGATCGGGAACAAGACGAAGATGCCCTTTATCAAAGCTCTTATTTAACATTGTGCTGGAGGTACTAGCTAGAGCAATTAGACCAGACAAAGAAATAAAGAGCATCGAGATTGGCAAGGAAGAAGTTAAATTATCTCTATTTGCAGACAACATGATCTTATACACCGAAAACCCTAAGGAATCCTCCAGAAAACTACTGAAACTAATATTTCAGCAGAGTATCGGGATACAAGATAAACATACAAAAATCACTTGGATTCCTCTACACTAACAAAAAGGACATCGAAGAGGAAATCACCAAATCAATAGCATTCACAGTAGTTCCCAAGAAGATAAAATACTTAGGAATAAATCTTACCAGAGATGTAAAAGACTTATACATAGAAAACTACAGCACAGTTCTGCAAGAAACCAAGAGAGACCTACGTAAGTGGAGAAACATACCTTGCTCATGGATAAGAAGACTTAACATTATAAAAACATCTATTCTACCAAAAGCGATCTATACATTTAATGCAATTCTGATCCAAATTCCAACGACATTCTTTAAGGAGATGGAGAAACAAATCACCAACTTCATATGGAAGGCAAAGAGGCCCCGGATAAGTAAAGCATTACTGAAAAGAAGTACGAAGTGGGAGGCCTCACTCTACCTGATTTTAGAACCTATTATACCACCACAGTAGTCAAAACAGCCTGGTACTGCTACAACAACAGATGCATAGACCAATGGAACAGAATGGAGAATCCAGACATAAATCCATCCACATATGAGCACTGGATATTTGACAAAACCCCAAAACTGTTAAATGGGGAAAAGACAGTCTTTTTAACAAATGATGCTGGCATAACTGGATATCCAACTGCAAAAAAATGAAACAAGACCCGTACCTCACTCCATGCCCCAAAACGAACTCAAAATGGATCAAACGCCTAAATATAAAACCTGAAAAGGTAAAGATCACGGAAGAAAAAATAGGAACTATAATACAAGGCATAAACAGTATACAAAACATTATTAAGAATGCAGAAGAAAAACTAGATAACTGAGAGCTCCTAAAAATCAAACACCTATGCTCATCCAAAGACTTCACCAAAAGAGTAAAAAGGCTACCTACAGACTGGGAAACGTTTTTACCTATGACATTTTCGATCAGCACCTGATCTCTAAAATCTACATGATAGTGCAAAAACTCAACTACAAAAAGACAAATAATTCAATTAAAAAATGGGCAAAAGATATGAATAGATACTTCATTAAAGAATACATTCAGGTAGCTAACAGATACATGAGAAAATGCTCAGGATTATTAGCCATTAGAGAAATGCAAATCAAAACTACACTAAGATTTTCTCTCACTCCAACAAGGCTGGTGTTAATCCAAAAAACACAAAATAATAAATATCGGAGAGGCTGTGGAGAGATTGGAACACTGATACACTGCTGGTGGGGATGTAAAATGGTACAACCACTTTGGAAATTGATCTGGTGCTTCCTTAAAAAGCTAGAAATAGAACTACCATAAAATCCAGCAATCCCACTCCTCGGAATATATCCTAGGGAAATAAGAGCCTTTACACGAACAGATGTATGCACATGCATGTTTATCGTAGCACTGTTTACAATAGCAAAAAGATGGAAGCAACCAAGGTGCTCATCAATGGATGAATGGATAAATAAATTATGGTCTATTTACACAAGGGAATACTATGCATCGATGTAAAACAGTGATGAAGCTGTGAAACATTTTTAACATGGAGGAACCTGGAAGGCATTATGCTGAGTGAAATTAGTTGCAAAAGGACAAATATTGTATAAGACCACTATTATAAGATCTTGAGAAATAGTTTAAACTGAGAAGAAAACATTCTTTTATGGTTATGAAAGGGGGGTGTGAGGGAGGGTAGGAGAGGGTTATTCACTAATTAGATAGTAGATAAGAACTACTTTAGGTGAATGGAAAGACAACACACAATACAGGGGAAGTCAGCACAACTGTACTAAACCAAAAGCAAAGAAGTTTCCTGAATAAACTGAATGCTTCGAAGGCCAGTGTAGCAGGGCAGGGGTTTAGGGACCGTGATTTCAGGGGACATCTAAGTCAATTGGCATAATAAAATCTATTAAGAAAACATTCTGCATCCCACTTTGGAGAGTGGCATCTGGGGTCTTAAATGCTAGCAAGCAGCCATCTAAGATACATCAATGAGTCTCAACGCACCTGGATCAAAGGAGAAAGAAGAACACCAAGGACTCAAGGTAATTATGAACCCAAGAGACAGAAAGGGCCACATGAACAAGAAACAACATCATTCCAAGACCAGAAGAACTAGATAGTCCTTGGCTACAACCAGTGATTGCCCTGACAGAGAATACAACAGAGAAGCCCTGAGGGAGCAGGAGAACAGTGGGATGCAGACTCCAAATTCTCATAACCAGACTTAATGATCTGATTGAGACTAGAAGGACCCCGGTGGTCATGGCCCCCAGACCTTCTGTTGGCCCAGGACAGGAACCATTCCCAAAGCCAACTCTTCAGACATGGATTGGACTGGACAATGGGTTGGAGAGGGATGCTGGTGAGGAGTGAGCTTCTTGGATCAGGTGGACACTTGAGACTATTTGGCATCTCCTGCCTGGAGGGGAGACGAGAGGGTGGAGGGGGTTAGAAGCTGACGAAATGGACATGAAAAGAGAGAGTGGAAGGAAGGAGCAGGCTGTCTCATGGGGAGGGGGGATAATGGGGAGTATGTAGCAAGATGTTTATAAGTGTTTATGTGAGAGACTCATTTGATTTGTAAACTTCCACTTAAAGCACAATAAAATTTATAAAAAAAGATCGAAAAATGCATTCATTGCATTGGACAACTCTGCTACAAAAAGACCTTTATAAAGTGTTGAAAAACAAAGATGTCACACAGAGGACAAAGGTGCACCTCACCCAAGCCATAGTGTTTTCAATTGCATCATATTCATGCAAAGGCTGGGCAATGAAAAAGGAGGACAGAAGAATTGATGCCTTTGAACTGTGGTTTTGGTGAAGAGTATTGAATATACCATGGACTGCCAAAAGAAGGAATAAATGTGTCTTGGAAGAACAGCCAGCATGTTCCTTGGAAGCAAGGATGGGGAGGCTGTGTCTTAATTTTTTGGAAAGTGTACTTTGGAAAGTAAGCAAGAGGGATCAGTTCTGGAAAAGGACATCATGCTTGGTAAAATACAGGGTCAACAAAAAATAGGAAGACCCTTAATGAGATGGTTTGACACAGTGGCTGCCACAATGGGCTCATGCATAACAATGATTGTGGACCAGGCAAAGTTTCCTTCTGTATATGTATGTATGTATATATATATATTTGTTGTTGTTGTTGTTAGGTGCCATAATTTGCTTTCAAATCAAAATGACCCTATGTAAAACAAAAAGAAATAGTGCCTGGTCCTGCACCATCCTCATGATCATTGTTATGCTTAAGCCCACTGTGGCAGCCACTGTGTCAATCCGTCTAGTCGAGGGTCTTCCTCTTTTTGCTGACCCTGTACTGTTCCAAGCAAGATACCCTTCTCCGGGGTTTGATCCCTCCTGATAACATGCCCAAAGTAGGTGAGATGAATTCGCACCATCCTTGCTTCTAGGGAGCATTTTGGCTATACGTCTTCCAAGATGGATTTGTTCATTCTTTTTTTTTTTGGCAGTCCATGGTATCCTTCACCAACACTATAATTCAAAGGCATCAGTTCTTTGGCCTTCTTTATTCATTGCCCAGCTTTCACATGCATATGATGCAACTGAAAATACCATGCCTGGGGTTAGGTGCACCTTAATCCTTAAAGTGACATCTTTGCTTTTGAACACTTTAAAGACATCTTTTTCAGCAGATTTTCCCATTGCAATGTGTCATTTGATTTCTTGACTGCTGCTTCCATGGGTGTTGATTGTGGCTTCAAGTTAAATTTAAATCCTTGACAACTTTAATCTTTTGTCCTTTTATCATGATGTTCCTTATTGGTCCAGTTCTAAGCATTTTTGTTTTCTTTATGTTTAGATATAATCCGTACTGAATGCTATGGTATTTGATCTTCATCAGTATGTGCTTCAGGTCTTCTTCACTTTCAGCAAGCAAGGTTGTGTCACGTACATAATGCACGTTATTAATGAGTCCTCCTTCAGTCCTGATGCCCCATATTTCTTCATGTAGTCCAGCTTCTCTGATTATTTGCTCAGCATACAATTTGAATAAACATGATGAGAGGATACAGCTCTGAGGCACACCTTTCCTGATCTTAAACCATGCAGTATTCCCTTGTTCTGTTTGAATGACTGCCTTTTGATCTATGTACAGGTTCCTCACGAACACAATTAAGTGCTCTAGAATTCCCATTCTTTGCAATGTTACACGTAATTTGTTATGTTCTACACAGTCGAATGCCTTTGAGTAGTCAATGAAACACAGGTAAGTATCTTTCTGATAGTCTTTGCTTTTAGCCAGGATCTATCTGGCATCAGCAATGATACCCCTCATTCTACTTCCTCCTCTGAATCTGTCTTGAATTTCTGGCAGTTCCCTGTCAATGTACCAGTGCAACTGCTTTTGATTGATTTTCAGCAAAATTTTACTTGTGTGTGATATTCATGATATTGTTCAATAATTTCTGCATTTGGTTGGATCACCTTTCTTTCTTTTGAATGGGCATAAATGTCTGCCTATTCCAGTCTGTTGGCCAGATAGCTGTCTTCCAAATTTCTTGGCATAGAAGATTGAGCACTTTGAGTGCTGCAACCATTTGTTGAAACATCTTAATTGGTATTCAGTCAATTCCTGGAGCCTTGTTTTTCATCAATGCCTTGGGTGCAGCTTGGACTTCTTTCTTTATTACCATTAGTTCTTAATCACATCCTACCTCCTGAAATGGTTGAAGGTCAACCAGTTCTTTCTTTTGGACTTTGCATATATATATGTGTGTGTGTGTGTGTATTAACATACATATTTATAAATATGCACATATATAACATACACAAAAATATGTGTATATATAAAGAGAGAGTGAAAGAGATATTTACGTCCAAGAAATGGGTCACGTGGTTGTAGAGGCTGGCATATTCCAATTCTGTGGATCAGACTTCAGACTGGAGGCTCCATCTGTTTCACGCAGCTCTAGGAGCTGACGAACCTAAGATTGGGAGGTCAAATGGTAGGTTGCTGGCTCACAGAATGTGGAGGCAGATGAATCCCAGATCAGCAGGTAAAATGGCAGTCTGCTGGCTGACAAGGTGTGGAGACCGACTAATCTGAAGATTAGCAGGCAGCACAGCAGGCCACTGGCTCAAGTCCCAAGAACTGGAGGTCAGATGATGACAAGCTGGATACAAGATCCAGACCAAGCAAGCTGGCTTTGCCAGAACATCCATATATATATAATACACACATACATACAGGGTGCAGGCCATACCCCTGAAGAAATTTCCATTACAACTCATGGCATCACATCATGGAGAATGACAATATCATTACATAGCTGCCATAGCACTGAGAATCATGGCCCAGCCAAGGTGACACACAACCTTAACCATCACAGTATCCCTAAAAATATTTCAAAGGTAAGTGCTCAATGTATATTCTAATGGGATTGATATTGATTTATACACAGACATTCTCTTTCATGTACTGCTTTCGTCAGAGCAAAGCTACACACCATCAAGTTTCATGATCTTGATGCTGCTGTTAAATGCCGTTTTTAAAATGTCTGATCTTGGCAAAATACAGTAGAGTCTAAATCGACAATAAACACATCTTCCCTACTCAGAACTCAAACAGCATTATAGGTACCATTTTAAATGCGTAGCTCTGGAGTGAGAAATTGTTACCCGTCCTGATTTAGAGAGCCGTGTGATTTTCATGAGGCGATGCATACTTTGGCTGTTGAAGAGCATGTGATAATGAAAAACTTGCAACCTCTTTGCAGACAGCTATGACAGCTATGTCATTTCAGACAACCTACTCCCTTTCCTGTCTCGACATTTTTTTGGTGTTTTTGTTTTTATTTTTAATCTTCATGAAACTATAGGCAATGTTTGTCTTTTAAACATCATTTCTGTGTTTACTGGCATTTCTTTCTCCCATTTCATGGATCAAAAATTAACACATGTGTTTTTATTTATGTTTGGATTATTTTCACACTTTGTAATGTTATTTACTTTTAATATGTTAGATTCTGGAGCCTTCATGAGACACGACTATCCCTTTCTCACTGAAATATTACAGGCTAATGACCTGTTAACAAATCTTACATGTAAAGTTTTTTAAAATCTGTTTGTTATAAAGCATAAAGGTTTATATTTAAATATTACAACTATATAGTATACAACATTTAAGAAATAACTATATCACAATTTGTTTATCTGTATTGATCATCATTCAGAAGCTCGGCTCTTTTAGTTTGGTTCTTAAAACAGAAAGTGAGGGTTTGTAGTAATATTTCCAACTTTTTTTTTCTTTTTTAGTCAAAGATAACCAGATTTCATAAGAACTTTTAGAGCCCTTTAATATTTTTAATCTAGAGAAACCCTGTAAATATTTGTTTTAGTTATTAGAAAATCCTTACATAAAATTACTATATCTGTATACGTTAGCAGAAACCCTGGTGGCATAGTAGTTAAGTGCTACAGCTGCTAACCAAGAGGTTGGCAGTTCAAATCTGCCAGGCGCTCCTTGGAAGCTCTATGTGGGAGTTCTACTCTGTCCTATAGGGTCGCTATGAATCGGAATCGACTCAACACCACTAGGTTTGGTTTTTGTTTTTTTATATACATTAGAATAATCTGTAAATTGTAGAGATCATAATCCAGCAATAATTGCTGATGTGCTTTTGTGAAGAGAATATTTTTTCCTGTGAAACTATTTATTTTGGCCAATTTATTTGTGTCGTTGTCCCTTCCCACAATAGGCATCAATTGCAATGAAAGTCAGGAATGTAGGTAGAGAGAACTTCTGTTGTATTTACATTCTTTTTATCATGTACATCCTATGACTAAATATATCATATCACAAATTTTTACAGTAAAAGATGCTAAAAGTAGGTGGTATATGATATGTGCAAGAATATTTTTCCTATTTTTTTTTAATTTAGCTAATCTTTCATGGGGATAAAAAAGTGTTCCAATTATCCTCCAAAAAATGAACTGCTTTTTCTTTCCATATATTTTTTAAAATGTATAAGGAGCCCTGGTGGTACAGTGGTTAAAGAGCTTGGCTGCTAACCAAAATGTCATCAGTTCAAATCCACCAACTGATCCTTGGAAAACCTATGGGGCAGTTTCACCCTGTCCTATAGTGTTGCTATGAGCCAGAATTGACTCAACAGAAATGGATATAAGGCAAGCATAACAGATTTTTGTTTTATAGCTGACTTAAACCAAAATAGGATTTAATATTTTAAAGGCAGACTTGTTAGAGCTAATATAAATAAAAGTTGTAAATTGATTTTAATGAATTCTGTTTACAAGATAACAGTTTTAATCATGTTGAACAGTAAAGCCACTAAAACCATAAGCCAAAGAAATTGAATTAAAATATAGTCTAAAACAAAATTTTATGTAAGACTGTCAAAGCAGTATTTTTATACTAAGTGATATTTCCAAGCTCAAATAGAGAGCTAGGAGTTACAGAATTTTTATATACATATCGAGTCTTTCATAGGCTTATGTAGGCACTTAAAATGTTGTTTTTGATGCTATGAGCCCTAACACATGACATAAACAGTATATAAAACATTACTTATCATGCACAAACACCAGAAGAGAAACTAGATAACTGGGAGCTCCTAAAAATCAAACACTTATGCTCATCCAAAGACTTCACCAAAAGAATGAAAAGATTACCTACAGACTGTGAATAAGTTTTAGGCTATGACAATTCCAATCAGCATCTGATCTCTAAATTCTACATGACACTGCAAAAACTCAATAACAGAAAGACAAATAACACATTTAAAAAATGGGCAAAGGATATGAACAGACACTTCACCAAAGAAGACGTTCAGACAGCTAACAGATACATGAGGAAATGCCCATGATCATTAGCCATTTAGAGAAATGCAATTCAAAACAACAGTGAGATAACATCTCACCCTAACAAGGCTAGCATTAATCCAAAAAAGAAAAATAATAAATGTTGGAGAGTTTGTGGAGAGATTGGAACACTTATACACTGCTGGTGGGAATGTCAAATGGTACAACCACTTTAGAAATCGATTTGGCACTTCCTTAAAAAGCTAGAGATAGAACTACCGTAAGATCCAGCAATCTCACCCCTTAGAATACATCCTAGAGTAATAAGAGCTTTCACAGGAACAGATTTATGCAGCACTGTTTACAATAGCAAAAACATGAAAGCAATCAAGGTCCCCATTGGTGGATAAATGGACAAACAAATCATGGTATATTCTCTTAATGGAATAGTATGCAATGATTAAGAATAATGATGAATCCATGATATATCTCATAATATAGAGGAATCTGGAATGCATTATGCTGAGTGAAATTAGTCAGTTGCAAAAGAACAAATATTACACTATTATAAGAAATCAAGACAAAGTTTAAACACAGAAGAAAATATATTTTGATGGTTACGAGGGTGGGGAGGGAGGGAGAGGTGTAGTCACTAATTAGATAATAGACAAGAACTGTTTTAGGTGAAGGGAAAGACAACACACAATACAGGAGAGGCCAGCATAACTGGACTAAGCCAAAAGCAAGGAAGTTTCCTGAGTATAACCAAACATGTTGAAGGGCAGAGTAGCAGGGATGGGAGTTTGGGGGCCATGGCTTCAGGGGACATTTAAATCAAGTGGCATAACAAAATGTATTAAGAAAATGTTCTGCATCCCACTTTGGTGAATGGCGTCTGGGGTCTTCAGCGCTAGCAAGCGGCCATCTAAGAGGCATCAATTGGTCTCAACCCACCTAGAGCAAAGGAAAATGAAGAACATCAAAGACTTAGGGTAAATATGAGCCCAAGACAGAAAGGGGCCCATAAACCAGAAACTACATCAGCCTGAGACTGGAAGACTTAGATGGTGCCCAGCTACCACTGATGACCGCCCTGACAGGGAACACAGCAGCGAATCCCTGAGGGAGCAGGAGAGCAGTGGGATGCAGACCTCAAATTCTCGTAAAAAAACCAGACTTAATGGTCTGACTGAGACTAGAGGGGCCCCAGAGGTCATGGTCCCCAGATGCACTGTTAGCCCAAGACTGGAACCATTCCTGAAACCAACTCTTCAGACAGGGATTGGACTGGACTATAAGACAGAAAATGACACTGGGGAGGAGTGAGCTTCTTGGCTCAAGTAGATGCAAGAGACTATGTGGGCAGCTCCTGTCTGGAGGCCAGAGGAGAAGGCAGAGGGGGACAGGAGCTGGTTGAATGGACATGGGGAATACAGAGTAGAGGAGGAATGTGCTGTCTCATTAGAGGGAGAACAGCTAGGAGTACATAGCAAGGTGTGTATAAGTTTTTGTAGGAAAGATTGGCTTGATTTGTAATCTTTCACTTAAAGAACAATAAATTAAAAAAAAAAACATTGAAAAAATATTTTTGAAACTAATAGTAAAAAATGAAATTTACCTTTTTATTGCAAAACTCATCCTTCCTTTTCCTGTACAGATATTCAATTGGGTTCAAACTTGAGCTACACACACACAGAAATCATTTCCACTGAAATTTACGTTTTTGTTCATGATGCTTGATAAACAAGAAAAAAAGCTCATTCACTGACATAAGATGTGGAAAGCTGCATCAAAATGGTTATTCCTATTCTATTAGTGGTGATATACTCTTTTTCACAGATTCTCAGATATTGTCTTAGGGAAGATCAGCAACTCTCATCTTCAGTGAATGATTAGTTCTTCCTCTTTGCTAAAGTCAAATTCTTAGGTTGAGCAGGAGGTCCAGTTAAAAGATCCTTCACTCAGCCACTCACTTTTGTTGAAAAGGAGGGGAATACTCTCCAATTTGCATCTGTATTTTTTCCAGACATTTTTTAATAAGGCTTAGGACACTCTGATATTCTTCGTCCCTCTCAAACTCAAGAACAGCTCTGGAAACGCTTCAACATGTCACTTTGCAACATGATTTTTCCACAGACTCAGTTTCTTTTAATGCCAAGAATGTTGTCATTTAAAGGCAAAACATATTCTACAGATTCTTGTTCAATTGGTTTATGTAATGAAAAATATATGACAGAGTAAGCTAGTTTCTGTAGCCATGCCTCATCTTCAAAATACTCATCAAAACATGACCTGTTTTCTTGAAAGAATTCCTCTGATTCACCTTTCAGCTCAAACACCCCCTTTAGAACTATTTCTTGGCTACCCAGTCAAAATTCTGCATGCTGCAGAAAATTTGCTTTTGTCCAAGTTTTCATGCACTTCTTTTAACATTTTTGAGTGAACTAATCTTTGTTTTAAAACCATTTGTGAAACTTCCTCAAGAAATTTTTCATTCCATTACTGAGAATTTTTTTTTTACACCAAAGAAAACAAAACCCACTGCTGTCAGGTCTATTCTGACTCACAACGACCCTGTAGGACAGAGTAGAACTGCCCCATAGGGTTTCCAAGGAGCAGCTGGTGGATTTGAACTGCAGGCCTTTTGGTTAGCAGTCAAGCTCTTACCGACTGTGCCACCAACACTCCTTTTTTAACATCAGCACCTTTCTGTGAAGAAAGTGTGTTGCGATGATGTAAGGGTTTTCTTTTCTTTCTTTTTTGCAAGAGAAAAGAAACTACTCGTGAAGGCAATTATCCATGGGGCACCATCTGTAGAAATGCTGACTATTTGCCATGGAGTAGACTCCAATTCGTAACAATCCTACGTGGGTCAGAGTAGAACTGTGCTCTCTAGGGCATTCTATAGCTGATTGGAAACACATTACCAGTCCTTTCTTCTAAGGTGCCTTTGGGCGGATTCAAACCTCCAGCCTTTCACTTAACAGCTGAATGTGTTAATGGTTAATCTTTAACATGAGCCAGGGACCCCAGGTGATGACACACATCTTTATTTCCAGATATGAAGACCAGGCTTCAATATATATTGGTCATTATTGTTCTAGCTGGCTCTTCACACCAGAAGAAGTTTTCTTGAATTTCATCATCATTTACAAATTAAAAAAAAAATCTTACAGCATGATATTTTTTGGGGAAATCTGCTCACCTATCAACTTAGAGAGTTTTTTACATAAACCTTCTCAGCATATGTTACCTGCTATCAATACATCAACTTATTATATTGTTGGAGGATGAAACCTTTTTATTTTATTGTATTGCACCTTTTGCTAGTATATTACTCACTAAGTTTTTAGATGCTCTCATTAGGTACGATTGACTATGTGACATTTTCTTCTCTGGACTTTTTTAGCCTTTTCATTGGCATTTATTTATTTGTGTGTTTAAAACAAACTTTACTCAGTTTGATTTGAGAGTCCAGTAGTAGTTTAAAATAATCAGCACCTTTCCTTGGAAGTGACTGAGATTTGGACTTGTATGTTCTCAATGTTTCTGTAGTCATTGCTTAATTTGTAAGTTGCCTGCCACAGGCACTGCCCAGTGGGGCAGAAAAATTTGGATTACCGATCCACATTGGAAACGATGAGAGTTAGCTTTAATTTTGTGCCCTTTGTCCCACTAATGCAGTGAAATGACTCAGAAGATTCTATTCTCCTTGTCAGAGAAGTCCATAGGCCTAGACTCGGAAAATTTCTCTTTTATCTCTCGTTTTGTCTTCAAAAATCACCACTTTTAAATAAAACACAAACACCAACATCAAAGAGAAAGGCGTAATGAGTAACTAAACAAGAAAATCTATGCAATGCAACTGATATATTCCACATTTTGCAATATTTAAAACAAACATAAAGTTGTAGAGGAGCAATAGTGTTATATACATTCTTTCTTCAGAATGAAAACATCCCTCTTATTTTTTCTTACTCCACACTTCAATGGAACTCCTACTGACCTCTCTTTTAACCCTCGGATTCCAGAAAATCCTTGTTGAGAAAACTTGATATATGTAAATCCTTTCCTAAGACAGAAAATGAGAATTGAGATGCTTAATCTCAAACCTATGGAATAAATGAGGTCCAGTTAACAATAATAGTTTTTCTTTAGATCTGATCTTCACTCACTAATGTAGTGACTCCATTTATTATTTTCTCTTTTTATGTATTGTGGGAATCCCCAATGATTACCTTACATATGCTCAGAAGCAAGCCATTTTAGCCCTCTTTGATTAAAAAAAAAAAAAAAAAAAAATTTTTTTTTTTTTTTTGATTGATGAGATACCTGCTATAGGAAATCACATAACTGCACACCTCACGCCTGCCTCTACCACCAATATCACTCCAAACACTGCTTCAAGTTGCTTCTAAATTTTCTGGGAGCCACTACATTCGCCAATAATACTTTACTTTGTGTGCATCTGAGAGCACTTATACAACTGCCCACTAATGGGGTGCTAATGCTGACTCTTCTTCATTCTCTTCCATGTTAAATGGGTGATTGCTACTCTACACTAACGTGTGGGGGACTCCCTTTACTCTACTGTGAGCTGTCACATTGGACCAAAAGACATGTTCCTTTGCATTTCCAGAGTTTCATAGTTTTTACATGTATATGTGTGTGTGAGAGAGAGCAAGAGAGAAATTCTGTAACTGATACTGTGGGGAGGTTCACTTGTCCTCTTTCTAACTTCTTTCCAGTATGCTTTCAAGATTTCAGATTAGAAAGCAAATAAGTGTCATTTCTCAGAAATCCTTGCAACCACAGCTCCAGATGTGACTTTTCTTGGGAAAATCATGTGAGACATTTATTTGAAAATAAATTAAGTTGGGATAGAGCGAGAACATGGGTACCCAAGTTTCTCGGCATAGGGGATGGCACATGCGTCATGATTCTCAAGGCTGAAGTTGTGTTGGCAGCTTCCAGGTTCTGGCAGAAGTCAGTACCTTGGCAACTCAGTTTTGTGGCATGACTTTCGGAGTCAGTTTTGGACTCTCTCCCTAGAGTCTATTTCTCCAGCTTTCCCAACAATTTTGTGACGTATATCTAATCCTTTTTGCATTTATTTTCTGCGTAATTAAGAACAGCTAATTTATTTGTGTTTAGATTAGTTAGAGAGCATTCAGACCACTCTGACAAATAAATCTGAAAAAAAAAATGTTCTTTTTTATTTTACTTGATCTTCCTCCTTTTGAGTCAGTCAGAATTCCACAGGAAAGTAGAATAGAAGACAAATTTAATGAGGGACAAAACAAAAATAACCTAATTTTTTTCATTCTCTCCCTTTTATATCCCCTTTCCACCTTGAACTATGCACACAGCCACTAGGGCATTGGTTTAGACCAATGCTTTTTTTAATAATATTTTATTCAGGTTTTTTTTTTTTTTTTCTGGGGAAAGTTTACACAGCAAGTTAGGTTCTCGTTTGACAGTTTCCACACAAATCGTTCAGTGACATTAGTTATATTTATCACAATGTGTCAATGTTCTCTTTAATTGTGTTCTGTTTGTTCCATTTCTAGTACTCTAGTTTCCCCGCCTCTTTATCTTCTCATCCTTGCTTTTTGAGTAATTGTTAATCTTTTGGTCTCATACAGATGGTTTTTAATTAGCGCACCAATCTTACGGGTAATATATTTTATTTTTTGTGCCACTCTGCTATTTTGCTAAAAGATGATCTCAGGGGATGGTGTCAGTTGTAGGTTTAAAGAGTGTCCCAAGGCAATAGTCTCAGGAAGTCTCTTTTTTTTTTTTTCTTAATAAGAATTTGAGTTCTGCTCCACATTTTTCTCCCTGTCTACCTGAGACCATCCATCGTTACCCTATGCAGAATGGTCAGTAGTGGTAGTCAAGTATCATCTAGTTCTTCCGGTCTCAGAGTAGATGAGGTCATGGCTCGTGTAGACTTGTTTCTTCTCTGAGTTATTGGTTACCTGCTTACTTTTATGCTCCTGGTGGGTAGACACCCATCCGTGTGTCTTAGGTAACCACATGTAAGTTTTTATTTACCCCAGACACTACTCCCTTCACTGGGACACAGATCATAATTTTTATGAACTATGTTATGCCAGTTAACTGAGTTGTCCCATGAGACTATAGTCCTAAACTTTCAAACTCAGAAAACCAATCTTGGAAGGAGTTATGGATTAAATTGTGTCCCCCAGCATATACATATCAAATTGGCTAGGCCGTGATTCCCAGTATTGTGTGGTTGTCCACTGTTTTGTGAACTGATGTGATTTTCCTACGTGTTTCTAATCTCTGCCTCTGGTAAATGAGGCAAGATTGGTTATGCTAAAGAGGATTAGGGTGGGATGAAACACTCTTACTCAGGTCACAGCCCTGAGCCAATGTAAGGGCAGTTTTCCTGGGGTGTGGCCTATATCACCTTTTATCTTACAAGAAATAAATAAGCAGAGAGATGGAACTTCATACCACCAAGAAAGAAAAGCTGGGAACTGAATGCTTCCTTTGGACCTGGGGTGTCTGCATTGAGAAGCTCCTAGACCAGGGGAAGATTGATGAAAAGGACCTGCCCTCAGAATTAACAGAGAGAAAACCTCCTGGAGCTAATGTCCTGACTTTGGACTTCTAGCCTCCTAGACTGAGAGATTAAATTTCTGTTTTCGAAGCCATCCACTTGTGGTATTTCTGTTATAGCAGCACTAGATAACTAAGACAGAAAGTGTTTGTTTAGGTCTTAGTAGTATCCATATTTGTGTCTTCAATGAATATATGTGCCTGTAGATACTTCTTTTGTTCTCACCTAGGTATACACCTGTATCTACCCACTTATCAATATGCTTATAACCATCCCTATGTGTTCAAACACTCATTTTTACTTTGGTTGTGCTGTGATCACGACATCCACATTCAGTGTCACTTTCTCCATCACCAAAAATAACAAGTCTCTATGATCTAACTCATACTTTCCCCTTCACTCCTCCTCTCCCTGGTAACCACCAATGAACATTGGTCTCTCTCTCTATATATATCTACTCTTTTCTTATAAAATAGGGATCATACACTATTTGTCATTGTATGCTTGACTTATTTCACTTAGCATTATGTCTTCCAGGTCCATTCATGTGATAATATGTTTTAAAGACTCATCCTTGTTCTTTATGGTTGCATAATGTTCCATTGTATGTATAAACCACAATTTGTTTATCTGTTCATCCCTTGATGGGTGCTTTATTTCCATTTGTTTGCTATTGTGAATAAAGCAGCAATGAACACAGGTGTGCATATGTGTGTTTGTGTCATTATTTTTAAGTCTGTAAAGCCTATACCCAGGAGTGAGATTGATGGATTATAGTGTAGTTCTATTTCTTGTTATTTTGAGAAAGTGCCATACCATTTTCCACAGTGCTTGTATCATTTTATAGTCCCACCAGCAATGGATAAGTGTTCCAATATCCCCACATTCTTGCCAACGTTTGTTGTTGCTTTTTTTTTTTTTTAATCAATGCCATTTTAGCCAGGTTAAATGGTATCTCATGGCAGTTTTGATTTTCATCTCTCTAATGGCTAATAGCTAGAGAAGGACATTATAGTTGGTAAAGTAGAAGACCGTTGAAAAAGATGAGCACCCTCAACGTGATGGATTGACACAATGGCTGAAACAGTCAGCTCAGATGTAGCAACAATTGTGAGGATGGTGCAGGACTGGGCAATATTCCATTCTGTCGTACATGGGGTCACTATGAGTTGGAGCTGACTCAACGGCACCTAACAGCAATGGCTAATGATCATGAACGTCTTTTCATATGTTTTTTGGCTGCTTGGATACCCTCTTTGGTGAAGGTTCTGTTCATGTTCTTTGCCCATTTTGTGATTGGGTTGTCTTTTTGTTGTTGAATTGTTGCCATTTTGTATAGATTTCAGAGATCAAACCCTTATGAGAAAAGTCTTTTCTGAAGTTTTTGTCACATTCCATGGGTTGTCTATTTACTCTCTTAAATAAAGACTTTTCATGAGTATAAGTTTTTAATTTTTATAAAGTCCATTTATTTATTTTGCCCTGTTCTATCCCTGCCTTTGTTGTTATGTTTGTTACCCTATTTTTATAAAAGATTAGGTCCCATAGTTTTCTCCCAGGAATTTAATGATTTTGGGTTTAACACTTATGTCTTTGATTCATGTTCAGTTAGTTTTTGTGTAAGCTGTTAGGTATGGGTCCTATCTCATTTTTCTGCAGGTGGATATCCAGTTTTTCTAGCAACACATATTAAAGAGACTGTTTCTGCCTCACTGAAGAGACTTTGACCCCTTGTAGAAAATCATTTGTTCATAGATGACTGGGTTAAATTCTGAGTTCTCAGTTCTTTTCCACTGGTCTATGTGTCTATTGTTGAACCAATACCAGGCTGTTTTGATTACAGTGTTGTATAGAATATCCTGATATTGGGAACTGTGAGACTTGCTTTGTTCATTTTCTTGAATATTTATTTCTTTGGCTATTTAAGTTTTCTTTTCTTTCCATATAAAGTTGGTCATTAGTTTTTCCATTTCAGTAAGAGTGTTGTTGGGATTTGTATCAAGATTGTTTCGTATCTGTAGATAGCTTTAGGTAGAATTGACATTTTCAGTATATTAACTCTTCCAGTTTATGAGCATAGAATGTGTGTCCACATTTATAGGTCTCTTTGACTCTCTTGCAGTGGTAAAATTCTCATTGTATAAGTCTTTTGTGTCCTTGGTTAGGTTAATTCCCAGGCATTTTATAGATTTAGGGACTATTGTAAATGGTACTGTTTTCTTGATTTCTTTTCCAGAATACCCTTTGTTAGTAGTACAGAAAAAAAAAAAAACTGATTTTTGTGTGTCGATCTTGTACCCTGCAACATTGCTAAATTCTCCTATTAGTTCCAGCAGTTTTCTTGTGGAATCTTTGGTCTTCTATGTATAGGATCACATCATCTCTAACTAGAGATAGTTTTACTTCTTCCTTTCAAATTTGAATACCTTTTATATCTCTTTCTGTCATATTGCTCTGGCTAGGATTTCCAGTACAATGGTGAATAAAAGTCAGGGTAATGGGTGTCCTTCTCTCATTCCTGTGTTCAGAGAGAAGGCTCTCAGCCTTTCTCCATTGACTATAATGATGGCTGTTGGTTTTGCACATACGCCACTAAATTATGTCAAGAAATTTCCGTCCTAGTCCTATTTTGCTGAGTGTTTTTATTGCAAAAGGGAATTGAAGTATTATTGAGTGGCTTTACTTCATAAATTGGTATGATCATATGGTTCTTTTCCTTCATTTTATTTATGTGATGTGGTGGATTACATTGATTTTCTAAGGTTAAACCACCCCTGTAATCCTGGTACGAATCTAACTTGATCAAGAAGTATGATTTTTTTTTTTACTATGTTGCTGAAGTCTGTTGGCTAGAATATTGTTGAAAGTTTTTCCATTATGTTCATAAGGAATATTTGTCTGTAATTTTCTCTCTTTGTGGTGTCCTTGCCTGATTTATGTATCAGTGCTATGCTGGCTTCATAGAAAGAGTTCCATAGTTTGCCTCCTCTTCTGATTTTTTTAAGTGGCTGAGTAAGATTGGTGGCAACTCTTCTCTCAACCTATTGTTAGTATCTCTAATTGCCCCATTTTCTTAACCACATCTTGAAAAGAACAAATTTTAGACTTATATTCTATTGTTACTTGGGACAAGGCTTTTTTTTTAATTGTGGTTTAAGTGGAAGTTTACATTTCAAGTCAGTCTCATACAAAAACTTATAAACACATTGTTATGTGACCCGAGTTGCTCTTTTTACAAGTGACAGCACACCCCTCTCCATCCGATATTTCCCGTGTACATTCAACCAGGTCCTGCCCAATTCTGCCCTCTCATCTTGCCTCTGGACAGGAGCTGCCCATTTAGTCTCATGTATCTATCTGAGCCAAGAAGCACACTCTTCACCAGCATCATTTTATGTCCCATAGTCCAGTCTACAGGGTCGCTAGGAGTCGGAACTGACTCAACAGCACTGGAGTTTTGGTTTAGTCCAGTCTAATCTTTGTCTGAAGAGTTGGCTTCAGGAATGGTTTTAGTTCTGAGCTAACAGAGAGTCTGGGGGCCATGTCCTCTGGGGTCCCTCCAGTCCCAGTCGGACATGAAGTCTGGTCTTTTTACTAGAATTTGAGTCCTGTACCCCACTTTTCTCCCGCTCCATCAGAGACTCTCTTGTGTTCCCTGTCAAGGCAGTCATCCATGGTAGCTGAGCACCATCAGGTTCTTCTAGGCTTAGGCTGATGGAGCCTCTAGTTTATGTGGCCCTTTCTGTCTCTAGGGCTTATTTTTCTTATGTCTTTTGTATTCTTCATGCTCCTTTGTTCCAAGTGGTATGGGACCAATTGATGCAGCTTAGATGGTTGCTTGCTAGCTTTTAAGACCCCAGATGCCACTCACCAAAGTGCAATACAGAACATTTTCTCTTTTTTTTTCCAGATTGGCAACAGTTTCAATATGCATTTTCTTTTCTTTCTTTAATTTTTACTGTGATTTAAGTGAAAGTTTAAAAATCAAGTCAGTCTCTCACACAAAAACTTATATATACCTTCTACATACTCCCAGTTGCACTCCCCCTAATGAGACAGTCCAATCCCTTCCTCCACTCTCTTTTTTCATCTCTGTTCTGACAGCTTCTAACCCCCTATACCCTGTCATCTCCTCTCCAGACAGGAGATGCCAACATAGTCTCAAGTGTCCACCTGATCCAAGAAGTTCACTCCTCACCAGCATCCCTGTCCAGTCCACTCTCTGCCTGAAGAGTTGGCTTTGAGAATGGCTTCTGTTCTGGGCCAGCAGAAGGTGTGGGGGCCATGACCACTGGGGACATTCTAGTCTCAATCAGACCATTAAGTCTGGTCTTTTCACGAGAATTTGGAATCTGCATCCTGCTGATCTCCTTCTCCCTCAGGAATCTCTGTTGTGTTCTCTGTCAGGGCAGTCATCAGTTGTAGCCAGGTACCATCTAGTTCTTCTGGTCTCAGGTTGATGCAGTCTTTGATTTATGTGTCCCTTTCTGTCTCTTGCACTAGTAATTATCTTGTGTCCTTGGTATTCTTCATTCTCCTTTCATCCAGGTGGGTTGAGAACAATTGATGCATCTTAGATGGTCGCTTGCTAGTGTTTACGACCCCAGACACCACTCTCCAAAGTAGGATGCAGAATGTTTTCTTAATAGATTTTATTATGCCAATTGACTTAGTTGTCCCCTGAAACCATGGTCCCCAAACCCCTGCCCCTGCTATGCTGGCCTTCAAAGCCTTCGGTTTATTCAGGAAACTTCTTTGCTTTTGGTTAATCCGGTTGCGCTGACCTCTCCTGTATTGTGTGTTGTCTTTCCCTTCACCAAAGGTAGTTCTTAACTACTATCAAACTAGTGAATACCCCTCTCCCACCCTCCCTCCCTCACCCCTGTCATAGCCATCAAAGAATATTTTCTTCTCTGTTTAAACTATTTCTCAGATTCTTACAAGAGTGGTCTTATACAATATTTGTCCTTTTGCAACTAATTTCACTCAGCATAATCCCTTTCAAATTTCTCCATGTTATGAAATGTTTCACAGATTCATCATTGTTCTTTGTCAATGCGTAGTATTCTATTGTGTGAATATAACATGATTTATTTATCCATTCATCTGTTGATGGGCCCCTTGGTTGCTTCCATCTTTTTGCTATTGTAAACAGTGCTGCAATGAACATGGGTGTGTATATATCTCTTCATGTGAAGGCTCTTATTTCTCTAGGAAATATTCCAAGGAGTGGGATTGCTGGATCATATGGTAGTTCTATTTCTTGCTTTTTAAGGAAGCACCAAATCGATTTCCAAAGGGGTTGTACCATTTTACATTCCCACCAGGAGTGTATAAGTGTTCCAGTCTCTCCACAACCTCTCCAACATTTATTATTTTGTTTTTTGGATTAATGCCAGCCTTGCTGGAGTGAGATGGAATCTCATTGTACTTTTGATTTGCATTTCTCTAATGGCTGATTGTCATGAGCATTCCCTCATGTATCGGTGAGCTACCTGAATGTCTTCTATAGGCAAGCATCTGTTCATATCCTTTAACCATTTTTTAATTGGGTTATTTGTCTTTTGGTGGTTGAGTTTTTGAAGTATCATGTAGATTTTAGAGATAAGATGCTGATCGGAAAAGCCATAGCTAAAAACCTTTTCCAAATCTGTAGGTAATGTTTTTACCCTATTGGTAAAGTCTTTGGATGAGCATAGCTGTTTGATTTTTAGGAGCTCCCAGTTATCTACTTTTTCTTCTGTATCGTAGTAATGTTTTGTATACTATTTATGCCATGTATTATGGCTCCTAAGGTTGTCCCTTTTTTTATTTCATCATCTTTATCATTTCAGATTTTATATTTAGGTCTTTGATCCATTTTGAGTTTTTTTTTTTTTTTTTTTTTTGCATGGTGTGAGGTATGGGTCTTGTTTCATTTTTTTACAGATGGATGTCCAGTTTTGCCAACACCATTTGTTAAAAAGACTGTCTTTTTCCCATTTAACAGTTTTGGGGCTTTTGTCAAATATCAGCTGCTCATATGTGGATGGATTTATATCTGGATTCTCAATTCTGTTCCACTGGTCTATGTATCTGTTGTTGTACCAGTACCAGACTGTTTTGACTACTGTGGCGGTATAATAGGTTCTAATATCAGGTAGAGTGAGGCCTTCCACTTTCTTCTTTTTAACTAATGCTTTACCTATCCGGGGCCTCTTTCCCTTCCGTGTGAAGTTGGTGATTTGTTTCTCCATCTCATTAAAAAAGTACTTGGGGAGGAGGCGAAGCCAAGATGGCGGACTAGGCAGACGCTACCTCGGATCCCACTTACAACAAAGACACGGAAAAACAAGTGAATCGATCACATACATAACAATTTACGAACCCTGAACAACAAACACAGATTTAGAGACGGAGAATGAACTAATACGGGGAAGCAGCGATTGTTTCCAGAGCCTGGAGCCAGCGTACCAGTCAGGTACGGCACGAGCACAGAGAGCTGCTCCACCCCCCTGAACTAACCCCGGGAGGGGGACCAGCCGGTTCCACGGGCGGCGTGGGATGCAGCCGGTAGGAGAAGTCCCCGGGAGGCAGTGACTGGTCTTGGAGCAGAAAGAGCAGCGTCCGAGCCAGGGAACCGTCCCGCAGGGATTTGGACTGGACACAGGTACGGCATAAACACGGAGAGTTGCTCCCCTCCCCTGAACTAACCCCGGGAAGGGGACCAGCCGGGTCACGCGGGTGGCGTGGGATGCAGCCAGTAAGAGAAGTACCCGGGAGGCAGCGACTGGTATTGGAGCAGGGAGAACAGCGTCCCTGCCGAGACACTTGGTCATGGCACAAGCACGGGGAGCTGCTCCACCCATCTGAACTAACCCCGGGAGGAGGCCCAACTGGCTCTTGGGTGCGGCACAGCCACGCGGCTGGAGGGACGAGAAGTCCCCAGGAGGCAGCGACTGATTTCGGAGTCGAGAGTGCACTATCCCAGTAGGGGAGCCTGGACCCTGGGCGTGGGGCTGGGAGTGGAGGATCTGACCGTGACTCCAGCAGGCCAGACCCCCCGGCGGCAATCTCCACACAGCCAGCACACATAGGCGAGGCGCCCTGCGGGAATCTCAGATATAATAGTCATTCCAAGCAAGACAAGCAACTCTGGCTATATTCTGAGGTGCTACTCTCCTATCTCTCTGTTCCCTCCCCCACCCTCACCAGGCAGCTTCATTAACATCTGAATAGCCTGAACCAGAGGGAGAACGCTGATAGGGATCTGGCTGCATTTTTTTTTTAGCGGATTTTCTGGAAAAACTAGTTTCCCAGTGATGGCTCGGAGACAACAATCCATATCAAACCACTTAAAGAAGCAGACCATGACAGCTTCTCCAACCACCCAAACAAAAGAATCAAAATCTTTCCCAAATGAAGATACAATCTTGGAATTATCAGATACAGAATATAAAAAACTAATTTACAGAATGCTTAATGATATCACAAATGAAATTAGGATAACTGCAGAAAAAGCCAAGGAACACACCGATAAAACTGTTGAAGAACTCAAAAAGATTATTCAAGAACATACTGGAAAAATTAATAAGTTGCAAGAATCCATAGAGAGACAGCATGTAGAAATCCAAAAGATTAACAATAAAATAACAGAATTAGACAACGCACTAGGAAGTCAGAGGAGCAGACTCGAGCAATTAGAATGCAGACTGGGACATCTGGAGGACCAGGGAATCAACACCAACATAGCTGAAAAAAAATCAGATAAAAGAATTTAAAAAAATGAAGAAACCCTAAGAATTATGTGGGACTCTATCAAGAAGGATAACCTGCGGGTGATTGGAGTCTCAGAACAGGGAGGGGGGACAGAAAACACAGAGAAAATAGTTGAAGAACTCCTGACACAAAACTTCCCTGACATCATGAAAGACGAAAGGATAGCTATCCAAGATGCTCATCGAACCCCATTTAAGATTGATCCAAAAAGAAAAACACCAAGACATATTATCATCAAACTCACCAAAACCAAAGATAAACAGAAAATTTTAAAAGCAGCCAGGGAGAAAAGAAAGGTTTCCTTCAAGGGAGAATCAATAAGAATATGTTCTGACTACTCAGCAGAAACCATGCAGGCAAGAAGGGAATGGGATGACATATACAGAACACTGAAGGAGAAAAACTGACAGCCAAGGATCATATATCCAGCAAAACTCTCTCTGAAATATGAAGGCGAAATTAAGATATTTACAGACAAACACAAGTTTAGAGAATTTGCAAAAACCAAACCAAAGCTACAAGAAATACTAAAGGATATTGTTTGGTCAGAGAACCAATAATATCAGATATCAGCACAACACAAGGTCACAAAACAGAACATCCTGATGTCAACTCAAATAGGGAAATCACATATGCAAAGCCAACAGCCAATATCACTCTAAATGGAGAGAACCTGAAAGCATTTCCCTTGAGAACGGGAACCAGACAAGGATGCCCTTTATCACCGCTCTTATTCAACATCGTGTTGGAAGTCTTAGCCAGGGCAATTAGGCTAGACAAAGAAATAAAAGGTATCCAGATTGGCAAGGAAGAAGTAAAGTTATCACTATTTGCAGATGACATGATTATATACACAGAAAACCCTAAGGAATCCTCCAGAAAACTACTGAAACTAATAGAAGAGTTTGGCAGAGTCTCAGGTTATAAAATAAACATACAAAAATCACTTGGATTCCTCTACATCAACAAAAAGAACACCGAAGAGGAAATAACCAAATCAATACCATTCACAGTAGCCCCCAAGAAGATAAGATACTTAGGAATAAATCTTACCAAGGATGTAAAAGACCTATACAAAGAAAACTACAAAGCTCTACTACAAGAAATTCAAAAGGACATACTTAAGTGGAAAAACATACCCTGCTCATGGATAGGAAGACTTAACATAGTAAAAATGTCTATTCTACCAAAAGCCATCTATACATTTAACGCACTTCCGATCCAAATTCCAATGTCATATTTTAAGGGGATAGAGAAACAAATCACCAATTTCATATGGAAGGGAAAGAAGCCCCGGATAAGCAAAGCACTACTGAAAAAGAAGAAGAAAGTGGGAGGCCTCACCTTATCTGACTTCAGAACCTATTATACAGCCACAGTAGTCAAAACAGCCTGGTACTGGTACAACAACAGACACATAGACCAATGGAACAGAATTGAGAACCCAGACATAGATCCATCCACGTATGAGCAGCTGCTATTTGACAAAGGACCAGTGTCAATTAACTGGGGAAAAGATAGCCTTTTTAACAAATGGTGCTGGCATGACTGGATATCCATTTGCAAAAAAATGAAACAGGACCCATACCTCACACCATGCACAAAAACTAACTCCAAGTGGATCAAAGACCTAAACATAAAGACTAAAACGATAAAGATCATGGAAGAAAAAATTGGGACAACCTTAGGAGCCCTAGTACAAGGCATAAACAGAATACAAAACATCACCAAAAATGCTGAAGAGAAACCAGATAACTGGGAGCTCCTAAAAATCAAACACCTATGCTCATCTAGAGACTTCTCCAGAAGAGTAAAAAGACCACCTACAGACTGGGAAAGAATTTTCAGCTATGACATCTCCGACCAGCGCCTGATCTCTAAAATCTACATCATTGTGTCAAAACTCAACCACAAAAAGACAAACAACCCAATCAAGAAGTGGGCAAAGGATATGAACACACATTTCACTAAAGAAGATATTCAGGCAGCCAACAGATACATGAGAAAATGCTCTCGATCATTAGCCATTAGAGAAATGCAAATTAAAACTACGATGAGATTCCATCTCACACCAGCAAGGCTGGCATTAATCCAAAAATCACAAAATAATAAATGTTGGAGAGGCTGCGGAGAGATTGGAACTCTCATACACTGCTGGTGGGAATGTAAAATGGTACAACCACTTTGGAAATCTATCTGGCGTTATCTTAAACAGTTAGAAATGGAACTACCATACAACCCAGAAATCCCACTCCTCGGAATATACCCTAGAGATACAAGAGCCTTCATACAAACAGATATATGCACACCCATGTTTATTGCAGCTCTGTTTACAATAGCAAAAAGCTGGAAGCAACCAAGGTGTCCATCAACGGATGAATGGGTAAATAAATTGTGGTATATTCACACAATGGAATACTACACATCGATAAAGAACAGTGACGAATCTCTGAAACATTTCATAACATGGAGGAACCTGGAAGGCATTATGCTGAGCGAAATTAGTCAGAGGCAAAAGGACAAATATTCTATAAGACCACTATTATAAGATCTTGAGAAATAGTAAACCTGAGAAGAACACATACTTTTGTGGTTACGAGGGGGGGAGGGAGGGAGGGTGGGAGAGGGTTTTTTATTGATTAATCAGTAGATAAGAACTGCTTTAGGTGAAGGGAAAGACAACACTCAATACATGGAAGGTCAGCTCAATTGGACTGGACCAAAAGCAAAGAAGTTTCCGGGATAAAATGAATGCTTCAAAGGTCAGGGGAGCAAGGGCGGGGGTCTGGGGAACATGGTTTGCAGGGACTTCTAAGTCAATTGGCAAAATAATTCTATTATGAAATCATTCTGCATCCCACTTTGAAATGTGGCGTCTGGGGTCTTAAATGCTAACAAGCGGCCATCTAAGATGCATCAATTGGTCTCAACCCACCTGGAGCAAAGGAAAATGAAGAACACCAAGGCCACACGACAACTAAGAGCCCAAGAGACAGAAAGGGCCACATGAACCAGAGACCTACATCATCCTGAGACCAGAAGAACTAGTTGGTGCCCGGCCACAATCGATGACTACCCTGACAGGGAGCACAGCAGAGGACCCCTGAGGGAGCAGGAGATCAGTGGGATACAGACCCCAAATTCTCATAAAAAGACCAAACTTAATGGTCTGACTGAGACTGGAGGAATCCCGGTGGCCATGCTCCCCAGACCTTCAGTTGACACAGGACAGGAACCATCCCCGAAGACAACTCATCAGACATGAAAGGGACTGGTCAGTGGGTGGGAGAGAGACGCTGATGAAGAGTGAGCTAATTATATCAGGTGGACACTTGAGATTGTGTTGGCAACTCTTGTCTGGAGGGGGGATGGGAGGATAGAGAGAGAGGGAAGCTGGCAAAATTGTCAAGAAAGGAGAGACTGAAAGGGCTGACTCAAGAGGGGGAGAGCAAGTGGGAGTAGGGAGTGAGATGTATGTAAACTTATATGTGACAGACTGATTGGATTTGTAAACGTTCACTTGAAGCTTAATAAAGGTTATTAAAAATAAAAAAAAAGTACTTGGAATTTGGATCTGAATGGCATCAAATTTATAGATCGCTTTTGGTAGAATAGACATTATTAATAATGTTAGGCCTTCCTATCCCTGAGCAAGGTATGTTTTTCCACTTTTGTAGGTCTCTTTTGGTTTCTTGCAGAAGTGTTTCGTAGTTTTCTTGGTATAAGTCTTTTACATCTCTGGTAAGATTTATTCCTAAGCATTTCATCTTCTTGGGAGCTACTATAAATGGTATTGACTTGGTGATTTCCTCTTTGATGTTCTTTTTGTTGGTGTAGAGGAATCCTGATACTCTGCTGAACAATTCTGTTACTTTCAGTAGTTTTCTTGAGGATTCCTTAGGGTTTTCTGTGTATAAGATCATGCCATCTGCAAATAGAGATACTTTTACTTCTTCCTTGACAATCTTGTTGTTGTTGTTAGGTGCCGTCGAGTCAGTTCCAACTCATAGTGACCCTATGAACAACAGAACAAAACACTGCCCAGTCCTGAGCCATCCTTACAATCTTTTTCATGCTTGAGCTCATTGTTGCAGCTACTGTGTCAATCCACCTCATTGAGTGTCTTCCTCTTTTCCACTGACCCTGTATTCTGCCAAGCATGATGTCCTTCTCCGGGGACTGATCCCTCCTGACAACATGTCCAAAGTATGTAAGATGCAGTCTCGCCATCCTTGCTTCTAAAGAGCATTCTGGTTGTACTTCTAAGGCAGATTTGTTCATTCTTTTGGCAGTCCATGGTATACTCAATTTTCTTTGCCAACACCACATTTCAAAGGCATCAATTCTTCTTCAGTCTTCCTTATTCATTGTCCAGCTTTCACATGCATCTGATGCAATTGAAAATACCATGGCTTGGGTCAGGCGCACCTTAGTCTTCAAGGTGACATCTTTGCTCTTCAACACTTTAAAAGATCCTTTGCAACAGATTTGCCCAATGCAATGCATCTTTTGATTTCTTGACTGCTGCTTCCATGGCTGTTGATTGTGGATCCAAGTAAAATGAAATCCTTGACAACTTCAATCTTTTCTCCGTTTATCATGGTGTTGTTCATTACTCCAGTTTTGAGGATTTTTGTTTTCTTTATGCTGAGGTGCAATCCATACTGAAGGCTGAGGTCTTTGATCTTCATTAGTAAGTGCTTCAAGTCCTCTTCACTTTCAGCAAGCAAGGTTGTGTCATCTGCGTAATGCAGGTTGTTAATGAGTCTTCCTCCAATCCTGATGCCCCGTTCTTCTTCATATAGTCCAGCTTCTCGGATTATTTGCTCAGCATTCATATTGAATAGGCGTGGTGAAAGAATACAACCCTGAGTTTAAACCAATCAGTATCCCCTTGTTCTGTCTGAACAACTGCCTCTTAATCTATGTATAGGTTCCTCATGAGCACATTTAAGTGTTCTAGAATTAACATTCTTCACAATGTTATCCATAATTTGTTATGATACACACAGTCCAATGCTTTTGCATAGTCAATAACACACAGGTAAACATTTTTCTGGTATTCTCCACTTTCACCCAGGATCCATCTGACATCAGCAATGATATCCCTGGTTCCACGTCCTCTTCTGAAACTGGCCTTGATTTCTGGCAGTTCCCTGTCAAGATACTGCTGTAGCCGTTTTTAAATGATCTTCAGCAAAATTTGGCTTGCTTGTGATATTAATTATATTTTTCTATATTTCCACATTTGGTTGGATCACCTTTCTTCAGAATAGGCATATAACATGGGTCTCTTCCAGTCAGTTGTCCGGGAAGCCATCTTCATATTTCTTGGCATAGGCAAGTGAGCACCTCCAGCACTGCATCTGTTTGTTGAAACATCTCAATAGATACTCCATCAGTTCCTGGAGTCTTGTTTTTTGCCAATGCCTTCAGAGCACCTTGGACTTCTTCCTTCAGTACCTTTTGAAGTGGTTGAACATTGACTAATTCTTTTTGGTATAATGACTCTATGTATTCCTTCCATCTTCTTTTGATGTTTCCTGCGTCATTTAATATTTTCCCCATAAAATCCTTAACTATTGCAACTCGAGCCTTGAATTTTTTCTTCAGTTTTTTCAGCTTGAGAAATGCCGAGCGTGTTCTTCTCTTTTGGTTTTCCATCTCCAGCTCTTTGCACATGTCATTATAATATTTTACTTTGTCTTCTTGAGAGGCCCTTTGAAATCTTCTGTTCAGTTCTTTGACTTCATCAATTCTTCCTTTTGCTTTAGCTGCTCGACATTTTACAGCAAGTTTCAGAGTCTCCTCTGAGATTCTTCTTGGTCTTCTCTTTCTTTCCTGTCTTTCCAATGATTTCTTGCTTTCTTCATGTATGATATCCTTGATGCCATTCCACACCTCGTCTGGTCTTTGGTCACTAGCATTCAATGCATCAAATCTATTCTTTCGATGATCTCTAAATTCAGATGGGAGGTACTCGAGGTCATATTGTGGCTCTCATGGACTTGCTCTGATTTTCTTCAATTTCAGCTTGAACACACATATGAGCAATGGTCTGTTCCACAGTCGGCCCTAGGCCTTGTTCTGACTGATGATATTGAGCGTTTTCATTGTCTCTTTCCACAGATGTAGTCAATTTGGTTTCTGTGTGTTTCATCTGGCGAGGTCCATGTGTATAGTCGCCATTTATGTTTGTGAAAGAAGGTATTTGCAATGAAGAACACATTGGTCTTGCAAAATTCTATAATTCGATCTCTGGCATTGTTTCTATCATGAAGGCCATATTTTCCAACTACTGATCCTTCTTCTTTGTTTCCAACTTTCACATTCCAATCGCCAGTAATTATCAATGCATCTTGATTGCATGTTCAGTCAATTTCTTACTGCACCTTCTGATAAAAATCCTCTATGGCTTTATCTTTGCCCCTAATGATTGGTGCATAAATTTGAATAATAGTTGTATTAACTGGTCTTCCTTGTAAGCGTATGGATATTATCCTATCACTGACAGCATTGTACTTCAGGATAGATCTTGAAACGTTCTTTTTCATGACGAATGCAACATCATTCCTCTTCAAGTTGTCATTCCCAGCATAGTAGACTATATGATTGTCTGATTCAAAATGGCCAATACTAGTCCATTTCAGCTCACTAATATCTAAGATATTGATGTTTATGCGTTCCATCTCAGTTTTGACAATTTCCAATTTTCCTAGATGCATACCTTGTACATTCCAGGTTCCGATTATTAATGGATGTGTGCACTGTTTCTTCTTATTTTCAGTCATGCCACATCAGCAAATGAAGGTCCCGAAAGGTTGGGTTCCCGATCTCAAGCGGAATCCTTTCAGACTCTTCATTTAGAATGATGTTGGCTATTGGCTTTGTATAAATGCCCTTTATCATGGTGAGGAATTTTCCTTCTATTCCTATTTTCCTGAGAGTTTTTATCATGAATGTGTGTTGAACTTTTTCAAATGCCTTTTCTGCATCAATTCATAAAATCATGTGATTCTTGTGTTTTATTTATATGATGGATTCCCTTAATTATTTTTCTAGTGTTGAGCTACCCCTGCATACCTGGTATGAATCCCACTTGGTCATGGTGCATTATTTTTTTGATATGTTGTGGAATTCTACTGGCTAGAATTTTGTTTAGGATTTTTGCATCTAAGTTCATGAGGGATATAGGTCTGTAATTTTCTCTTTTTTTGTGGTGTCTTTACCTGGTTTTGGTATCAGGGATATGGTGGCATCATAGAATGAGTTTGCCAGTATTCCATCTTTTCTATGCTCCGAAATGTCTTTAGTAGTAGAGGTGTTAACTCTGCTCTGAAACTTTGGTAGAATTCTGCAGTGAAGTCCTCCAGGCCAGGGTTTTTTTTGTTGTTGTTGTTGTTGGGAGATTTTTGATTACCTTTTCAATCTCTTCTTTTATTATGGGTCTATTTAGTTGTTCTACCTCTGTTTGTGTTAGTTTAGTTAGGTACTGTGTTTCTAGGAATTCATCCATTTCTTCTTGGTTTTCAAATTTGTTAGAGTACAATTTTTCATAGTAATCTGATATGATTCTTAGAATTTCATTTGGGTCTGTTGTAATATCACCCACCTCATTTCTTATTCTGGCTATTTGCTTCCTCTCCTGTTTTTCTTTTGTCAGTTTCGCCAGTGGTTTATCAATTTTGTTGATTTTTTCAAAGAACCAGCTTTTAATCTTGTTAATTGTTTCAATTATTTTTCCACTTTATATTTCATTTAGTTCTGGTCTAATTTTTATTATTTGCTTTCTTCTGGTGCCTGAGGATTCCTTTTATTGTTCTCTTTCTATTTGTTCAAGTTCCAGGGATAATTCTTTGATTTTGGCACTTTCTTCTTTTTGTATGTGTGCATTTATTGATATAAATTGACCTCTGAGCACTGCTTTTGCTGTGTCCCAAAGGTTCTGATGGGAAGTGTTTTCATTCTCATTGGATTCTATGAATTTCTTTATTCCATCCTTAATGTCTTCTATAATCTAGTCTTTTTTGAGCAGAGCATTGTTCAGTTTCCAAGTGTTTGATTTCTTTTCCCTGCTTTTCTCTGTTATTGATTTCCTCTTTTATGGCCTTATGGTCAGAGAAAATGTTTTGTAATATTTCAATGTTTTGGATTCTGGTATGGCTTGCTTTATGACCTAATATGTGGTCTATTCTAGAGAATGTTCCATGTGCACTCAAAAAGAAAGTATACTTGGTTGCCGTTGGGTAGAGTGTTCTGTATATGTCTATGAGGTCAAGTCGGTTGATTGTGGTATTTAGATCTTCTGTAGCTTTACTGAGCTTTTTCTGGATATTCTGTTCTTCACTGAAAGTGGTGTGTTGAATCTCCTACTATTATTGTGGAGCTGTCTATCTCACTATTCAATGTGACAGAGTTTGTTTTATGTATCTTGCAGCCTTGTTATTTGGTGCATAACTATTTAATATGGTTATATCCTCTTGGTATATTGCCCCTTTAATCATTACGTAGTGTCCTTCCTTATCCTCTATGATGGATTTTACTTTAAAGTCTATTTTGTCAGAAATTAATATTGCCACTCCTCCTGCTTTTTTTTTTAATTGTTGTTTGGTTGATATATTTTTTTCCATCCTTTGAGTTTTAGTTTGCTTGTGTCTCTAAGTCTAAGGTGTGTCTCTTGTAGGCATCATAATTCTGCTACTCTCTGTCTCTTTATTAGTGCTTTTAGTCCGTTTACATTCAGCTTAATTTGGATAGGTATGAATTTAGTGCTATCATTTTGATGTCTTTTTTTGTGTGTTGTTGACAGTTTCATTTTCCCATTTGATTTTATGTGCTGAGTAGATTATTTGCATATGTTGTGCTTTCCCCATATTTGCTGTTGTTGGTTTTGTTTGTGCCGAGTCTCTATTTTTTTCTTGTATTTTATTTTGATGTGTAGGATTGTTTTTCTCCTTTGTGGTTACCTTATTATTTACCCCTATTTTTCGAAATTTAAACCTTACCTTATTATTTACCCCTATTTTTTGAAATTTAAACCTATCTTTTATTTCTTTGTATCACTTTGTCTTCTACCCCGTATGAAAGATCTATAACTACATTTCTTAGTCCGTTTTTATTGCTTTAGTGTTGTCTCCTTTTAGATAATAACATTGCTGTTTCCTGTTTTGAGCGTTTTTTATCTTGATTTATTTTTGTAATTTCCTTCTTTGAGTTGACTTCTGATTGTTCTACCCAGTGTTCTAGTCTTGGGTCGATACCTAATATTATTGGTTTTCTAACCAAAGAACTCCCTTTTGTATTTCTTGTAGTTTTGGTTTGGTTTTTACAAATTCCATAAACTTCTGTTTATCTGGACATGTCCTAGTTTCACCTTTGTATTTGAGAGACAGTTTTGCTGGATATGAGATTCTTGGCTGTCAAGTTTTTTCCTTCTGTTTTTTTACATAAGTTATTCCATTGCCTTCTTGCCTGCATGGTTTCTACCAAATAGTCCGAGCTTATTCTTATTGACTCTCCTTTGTAAGTGACTTTTCGTTTATCCCTCACTGCTCTTAAAATTCTCTTTGTCTTTGGTTTTGGCAAGTTTGATTATAATATGCCTTAGTGACTTTCTTTTAAAATCTACCTGACTTCGAGTGTGATGAGCATCTTAGATAGATATATTCTCATCTTTCACGATATCAGGGAAGGTTTCTGCCAACAAATGTTCAACAATTCTCTCTGTATTTTCTGTTATCCCTCCCTGTTCTGGTACTACAATCACTCGTAGGTTATTTCTCTTGATAGGGTCCCAAATGATTCTTAAGTTTTCTTAATTTTTTAAAATTCTTTTATCCGATTTTTCTTCAAATATATTGGTGCCAAGGACTTTATTTTCAAGTTCAGAAATTCTGCCTTCCACTTGCTCAGTTCTGCTCCTCTGACTTTGTTTTGACTTGTCTAGTTCTGTAATTTTATTGTTAATCTTCTGAAGTTCTGATTGCTGTCTATCTATGGATTTGTCCAGCTTATTAAATTTTTCATTATGTTCCTGAATAATCTTTTTAATTTCTTTACCTGCTTTATGTGTTTGATCCTTGGGTTGTTCTGCTTATTGCCTGATCTCCTTCCTGATGTCTTGAAGGGTACTTACTGTATATTAATCTTTTGTATTCTTCCTATGGTAACTCTAGGAAGTCACTTTCATCTAGAAGGTCCCTTGATTCTTTGTTTTGAGAACTTGTTGAGGTAATCATGTTCTGTTTCTTTATGTGACTTGATATTGACTGTTGTCTCCAAGCCATTTATAAGTTATTGTATTAGTTTATTTTATGTCTGCTTACTGTGTCTTAGCTTCTTGCTTTATTTTGTTTTGATATACCCAAGTGGGTTTTTGGAGTGAACTAGCTTAATTATTTTCCCCTTTGGAGCTCTGACGTCCTGTCCCTAGATGGCTAGAGCTCTTATCAAGCATATCAGTCTAGGAGTCCATTCAATTTTCTTGTATGAATTCAGCTCAGGTGTCCAGGTAGCTGATCATCAAGTGTGTGGTACAGGTTCTGTCCTACAGTCTCAGAGGGGCAGGGGTGGTTGGTGTAGGTACCGGTATATGGTTGCAGCAGGGTGTCACACTTTAAACAAGGCAGGGGGCTGAGAATCATCCCCCAAGTGCTCCTGAGGAAAGCATGTTCCTGTTGCCTAAAGATTACAGGTGGGTGGGTTCTGCAGACTGACCATAGGCACCCAAAGCTTTTGGTTGTAAGGACTGGGAGGTATCAGTTTTCCTTGGACCCCTGTCATGGGCAGCTGGGTGACCTAAGTAAAGCCACCAGTCCTTAGGCCCCTGATGTGGATAGATGAAGACCCTGTTTAATAGGCAAAGCAATGTCAAACATCAACACCCACCTCTCCACCACACAGCTGAAGCAGTTGTAGTCTGCTAACAAGGGCCTATTCTCCTGAAATAGGCCCACACAGGACCATGCGGAGGGGAAAGTTATTCAAAGTCCATGGACTGTTTATGCCTGGACAGAAGCTGCTTCTGTCCTGAGTTCCGCCAGTTAGTGGAACTGGCAAATTATCATTTCCCCCAAATGCGAATTAATTCCCTCTCCAAGGTCAGAGAATGGCTCTAGGTGCTCAACAGGGCCAGCTTCGGGCCCAGGGAAATCAGCCGCTGAAGCCGGCTTGGGAGCAGGGGTGGGGGTGCTGGTAAAATACACACAAGTACTTAGCTATTGCTGGGAGCGCCGTTCGTCTCTGGTTCCAGAGGCATGAGTAGGCTGTGTGGCTGGCTGCTTCTCCCTGTGGAAACTGTGGCTGAACACTAGTACCAGCCCGCCACAACCACTCCTGGGAATGGTGCCTGAGGGCTCCCGGAGATTCAGATTAGGTAACTCCTCTCTACTTCTGAACTGTCTCTTCCCCCCTCTGCCCCTCACTTCTTTTTCTAACCTTGCCTTTGATGTTCAGGGCTCCTAACTTGTCATAAATATACTTGTTACACTTGTTTTTCCTGGCCTTTGTTGTAAGAGTGGTTGCTGGGAGAGTCTGTCTATTCTGCCATCTTGCCACCTCAGAACATTTTCTTAATACACTTTGTTGTGCCAATTGACCTAGATGTCTCCTGAAACTGTGGTCTACAGACTCCTGCCCTTGCTACTCTGTCCCTCAAAGTGTTTGGTTCTATGCAGGAAACTTCTTAGCTTTTGGTTTAGCTGAGTTTAGCTGACTCCCCAGTATTGTGTGTTTTCCTTCCCTTCACCTAAAATAATTCTTGTCTACTATCTAGTTACTGAATACCCCTCTTTCTCCCTCCCCACCCTCATAACCATCAAAGAATGTTTTCTTCTGTCTTTAAACATTTTCTTGAGTTCTTATACTAGTGGTCTCATACAATATTTGTCCCTTCAGAACTGGCTAATTTCACTCAGCATAATGCCTTCCAGATTCATCCATGTTATAAGATGGTTCATGGGTTCATTGTTGTTCTTTACAGTTGCATAGTATTCCATTGTGTACATATACAATCTTTTTTTATCCATTCGTCTGTTAATGGGCACTTAGGTTGTTTCCATTTTTTTGCTATTGTGTACAGTGCTACAATGACCACCGGTGTGCATATATCTATTCATATGAGGGCTCTTATTTCTCTAGAATATATTCTAAAGATTGGGATTGCCGGATCACATGGTACTTGCATTTCTAGCTTTTTAAGGAAGCGCCAAATCGATTACCAAAGCGGTTGTACAATTTTACATTTCAACCAGCAGCATATAAGTGTTCCAGTCTCTCCACAACCTCTCCAACATTTATTATTTTGTGTTTTTTGGATTAATGCTGGCTTCGTTGGAATGAGGTAGTATCTCACTGTAGTTTTTATATGCATTTTCTAATGGCTAATGATGGTGAGCATTTTCTCATGTTTCTGTTAGCCACCTGAATATCTCCTTTGGTGAAGTGTCTGTTCGTATCCTTTGCCTATTTTTTAATTGGGTTATTTCTCTTTTTGTTGTTCAGGTTTTGCAATGTCTTGTAGATTTTAGCGATTAGACACTTATTGGCTTTTTCATAACCAAAATTTTTTTCCCAGTCTGTAGGTTGTTTTTTTTACTCTTTTGGAGAAGTTTTGGATGAGCACAAGTGTTTGATTTTTAGGAGATCCTAGTTACCTAGTTTCTCTTTTGGTGTTTATGCTTTGTTAGTAACATTTTGTATTCTGTTTATGCCATGTATTAGGGCTCCTAGAGTTGTCCCTTTTTTTTCTTCCATTATCTTTATTGTTTTAGATTTTCTATTTAGGTCTTTGATCCATTTAGAGTTAGTTTTTGTGCATGGTGTGAGGTATGGGTTTTGTTTCTTTCTTTTTTTTTTTTTTTTTGCAGATAGATATCCAGTTATGCCAGCACCATTTGTTAAAGGGATTGTCTTTTCCTCAATTAATGGATGTTGGGCCTTTGTTAAATATCAGCTGCTCATAAGTGGATGATTTTATGGCTGGGTTCTCTGTCCTGTTCCATTGGTCTACGTATCTCTTGTTGTACCAGTACCAGGCTATTTCGACTACCATGGTGGTATAATACATTATAAAATCAAGTAGTTTGAAACCTCCCACTTTTTTCTTCTTTTTCAGTAATGCTTTACTTTACTGGGGCCTATTCCCTTTCCAAATGAATTTGGTGATTTGTTTCTCCATATCATTAAAAAATGCCATTGAAATTTGGATCAGGATTGCATTGTGTCTATAGATTGCTTTGGACAGAATAGACTTTTTCACAATATTGAGTCTTCCTATCCACGAGCAAGGTATGTTTTTCCACTTATGTAAGTCTCTTGGTTTCTTGCAGTCATGTCTTGTAGTTTTCTTTGTATAGATATTTTATGTCTCTGGTTAGATTTATTCCTAAGTATTTTATCTTCTTGGGGGTTATTGTAAATGGTATGGATTTGGTGATTTCCTCTTCAATGTTCTCTTTGTTGGCGTAGAGGAATCCAAGTGATGTTTGCATGTTTATCTTGTATCCTGATAATCTGCTGAACTCTTCTATTAGTTCCAGTAGTTTTCTTGTAGGCTCTTTAGGGTTTTCTGTGCATGAGATCATATCATCTGCAAAAAGACGTACTTTTACTTCGTCTTTACCAATGTGGATGCCCTTTATTTCTATTTCTAGTTAATTACTCTGTCTGGGACCTCCAGCACAATGTTGAATAAGAGTGATGATAACCAGCATCCTTGTCTGGTTCCCGTTCTCAAGGGGAATGCTTTCAGACTCTCTCCATGTAGGATGATGTTGGCTGTTGGCTTTGTATAAACGCCCTTTATTATGTTGAAAAATTTCCTTTCTATTCCTATTTTGCTAAGAATTTTTAACATGAATGGGTGTTGGACTTTGTCAAACCCCTTTTCTGCATCAGTTGATAAGATCATGTGGCTCTTGCCTTATGTTTTATTTATATGATGGATTACACTGATTTTTTTTTTTTTTTTTTAGTGCCGAACCATTCATGTGTACTTGGTCAGAATCCCACTTGGCCATGGTGAAGTATTTTATGATATGTTGTTGAACTCTATTGGCTAGAATTTTGTTGAGGATTTTTGCATCCATGTTCATGAGGGATATTTGTCTGTAATTTTCCTTTCTGTGGCGTCTTTATCTTGTTTTTATATCAGGGTTGTGCTAGCTCCATAGAATGATTTTGGGAATATTCCACCCTATTCTATGCTCTGAGATGCCTTTAGTAGTAGTGGTGTTGTCTCTTCTCTGAAAGTTTGGTAGAATTCTCCAGTGAAGCCGGGGTTTTTTTGTTGTTGTTGTTGGGAGTTTTTTAATTACCTTTTTAATCTCTTCTATTGTTATAGGTTTATTTAGTTCTTCTACTTGTTGGTGTTAGTTTAGGTAGGTAGTGTGTTTCTAGAAATTTGTCCATTTTCACCAAGTTTTTAAATTTGCTAGAGTACAATTTTTCATGGTATTCGGTTATGATTCTCTTAATTTCACTTGGGTCTGTTATGATATTGCCCATTTCCTTTCTTAGTCAGGTTGTTTGCTTCCTCTCCTGTTTTACTTTTGTCAGTTTTGCCAATTTTTATCGATTTTGTTGATCTTTTTAAAGAACCAGCTTTTGGTCTTATTAACTCTTTCAATTGTTTTTCTGTTCTCTATTTGATTTAATTCTGCCCTATTTTTTTATTATTTCTCTCTTTTGGTGCCTGAGGGCTCCTTTTGCTGCTCTCTTTCTATTTGTCTGAGTCGTAGGGATATTTCTTTGACTTTGGCCCTTCTTTTTGGATGTGTGCATTTATTGCTATAAATTGACTTCTGGGCATTGCTTTTGCTGTGTCCCAAAGGTTCTGGCAGGTAGTGTTTTCTTTCTTATTTGATTCTATGAATTTCTTTATTCCATCGTTATTTTCTCCTATAACCCAGTAGTTTTTGAGCAAGGTGTTGTTCAATTTCCATGTGTTTTGATTTTTTTTCCTTGCTTTTTCTGTTATTGATTTCTACTTTTATGACTTTATGGTCAGGAAAGATGCTTTGTAATATTTTGATGCTTTTGAGTCTATTAAGGTTTGCTTTATGGCCTAGTATGTGATCTATTCTGGAGAATGTTCTATTTGCCTTGGAAAAGAAAATATACTTGGCTGTTGTTGGGCGAAGTGTTTTGTGTATGTCTATGAGGTCATGTTGGTTGATTGTGGTATTTAGTTCTGTGTCTTTTTTGAGCTTCTTTCTGGATATTCTGTCCTTCACTGGAAGTGGTATGTTGAAGTCTCCTTCTATTACTGTAGAGCTGTCTGTCTAGGTTTTCAATGCTGTTACAGTTTGTTCTATGTATTTTGGAACCCTGTTGTATACATATGTATTTGTTACAGTTATGTCCTCCTGTTATTGACCCTTTAATCATTATATAGTGTCCTTTCTTATCCTTTGTGGTGGATTTTAATCTAAAGTTCTATTTTGTCAGAAATTAATATTGCCACTCCTGTTATTTTTTTATTGTTTGCTTGATATATATTTTTTTTTCCATCCTTTGAGTTTTATTTTGTTTGTGTCTTTAAGTCTAAGGTGTGTCTCTTGTATACAGCACATAGACGGATAGTTTTTTTTTTTTTTTTTAATCCATTCTGCTACTCTCTGTCTCTTTACTGGTTCTTTTATTCCATTTACATTCAGGGTAATTATGGATAGATTTGAGTTTAATGCTGTTATTTTGATGTCTTTTTTTGTGTGTTGTCAACAGTTTCTTTTTTCCACTTAATTTCCTGGGCTGAGTCATTTTTCTTTATATATTTTTTCATTGTTGATTTTGAATTTGCTGAGTCTTTATGTTTTTCTTGTTTTTTATTTTGTTGTATTGGACTGTTAATTTCCTTTGTGGTCACCTTAGTATATATCCCTATTTTTCTAAGTTTAAACCAATCTTTTATTTCTTTATATTGTGTAAGTTCTCCATATGAAAGACTTATGACTACATTTTTTAGTCTGCCTTTTTTGTTTTTTAATGTTGTCATCTTTTACATAATGGTACCCCTGTGTCCCTGTTTTGAGGGTTTTAGCTTTGGTTTATTTTTGTGATTTCGCTATCTGGGTTTATATTTTGTTGCTCTGTCCTGTGTTTTAGTCTTGAGTTGCTAGCTGATGTTATTGATTCTCTAACCGGAAGACTCCCTTTAGTGTATCTTGTAATTTTGGTTTGATTTTTGCAAATTTCCTAAACTTCTGTTTTTCTGGAAATGCCCTAATTCTGCCATTAAATTCAAGAGACAGTTCCTCTGGATATATAGTTCTTGGCTGGCAATTTTTTTTCCTTAAAGGCTTTATGTATGTCATCCCATTGTCTTCTTGCCTGCCTGGTTTCTGCTGAGTAGTCCAAGTTTAGTCTTATTGACCTTCTTTTGCAGGTGGCTTTTTGATTACCCCTGGCTGCTCTTATAATTCTCTCTTTATCTTTGGTTTTGGCAAGTTTGATTATATGTCTTGGTGACTTACTTTTGGGAATCTACCTTTATGGAGTTTGATAAGCATCTTGGATAGAAATCTTTTCATCTTTCACGACATCAGGGAAGTTTTCTGTGAAAAAATCTTCAATAATTTTCTCTGTATTTTCTCTCTCCCTTGTTCTGGTACTCCAGTCACTCATAGGTTATTCCTCTTGATAGAACATCCCATAATTCTTAGGGTTTCTTCATTTCTTAAAATTATTTTATCTCATTTTCCCTCAAATATGTTGGTATCAAGTACTTTCTCTTCAGTCTCACTAATTCTGACTTCCATTGCCTCAGTTCGGCTCCTTTGACTTTCTATTGAGTTGTCTAATTCTGAAATTTTATGGTTAAATCTTCTGGATTTCTGTTTGCTGTTCCTCTATGGATTCCTTCAGACTGTTATATTTGTCATTATGCCCTTGCGTAGTCTATTTAAGTTCTTCTAATTCTTTGTCTGTTCATTTCTTGGCTTGTTTTGTGTTTTGCCTGATCTTCTTTCTGATCTATTGAAGAGTTCTGTCTATTAATATTTTTTATTCTACCTGCCATAACTCCAGGGAGTCCTTTTCACTTGGAAAATTTCTTGATTCTTTGTTTTGGGAGCTTCCTGAAGCCATTGTGATCTGCCTCTTTATGTGATTTGATATTGACTGTTTTCTCTGAGCCATCAATAAGTTATTGCTTTTATTTTTCTTATGTTTGCTTATTGTGTCCTAGCTTCTTGTTTTATTTTGTTTTGATATGCCCAAACAGGCTGCTTGTGTGAGCTAGTTTGATTATTGGTGCCTTCGAAGCCCTGACATCCTGTCACGTGGTGGTTAGAGCTGTTACTAGGTATGTGAGCCTAGGAGCCTGTTTATTTTCTTATATGGATTCAGCTCACATGTCCAAGTAGTGAGTCACCAGGTATGTGGTGCAGGCTCTTATGTATAGTCCTAGATGGGCAGGGGTGATTGGTGTAGGCACAGGTGTTTGGCTGCAGTTGGGGGGTCACACACTGAGCAAAGCAGGGGGCTGACAGCTGCCCTTGAGTGTCTGGGAGGAAAGTATGTCCCTGTTCCCTAGAATGCATAGATGGGTGGGTTTTGCAGCCAGAGTGTGGGTACCCAATGCTGTTGGCTGTATGGACTAGAAGGCACTGTTTATTCTTGGACCCCTGTTGCAGGTGGCTACGTGGCGTGGGTGGCATCACCAGTCCTCAGGCCCCTGATGTGGGTAGGTGAGACCCCTGCTTAACAGGCAGAGTCATCTCAAATGTCGCAAACTCTCTATAGCTGTTGAAATGGGCCCACGCAGGTCTCTGCAGGGGTGAAAGTCATTCAAAATCTGTGGACCCCTTATGCCTGTGCCTAGGCAAAGGAGCTGTTTCTGTCCTGAGTTCCTGGTTTAGGGGAGCTGGCAGATTATTTTTTCCTGCTTGTCAATTTATTCCCTCTCCAAGGCCAGGAGAATGGCCCAGGACACATGGCAAGTCCTACTTCTGGCCCAGGGGAAGCACCAATATCTGAAGCCAGATTGGACTCAGTGCAGAGCAGGAAGGGGCAGGTAAGTGGGAGAGAGGTTTTTCCCAAACGGGTGTTTTTTTAATGTGCATGGTAGGTTAGATTCATGTCCTTATCTTTTACTGATTGTGTGCCCCTTTTCACTGGTCTGGAGGTGTGAGTGAACATTCTGCCTCTCGTTCTCTCCCAGTGTAGGAAATGTGTCTCAGATGGCACTGTTTGCATCACCGCAATCGTGTCAGTGGATCTGGCCTGCGGGGTGCCGGCTTCTGCTCTCTCAGATCTGGCAACTCCCCACTGTTTCTGAACCATCTCTCCCTCCCCGTGATGCTCAGTCCAGTTCCTCAGCTTTGCCTTTGATGTCCAGGGCTCCTAGATTGTCATATATAATTGATTCACTTCATTGTAAGAGGGACCACAGGAAGCCTCTGACTGCTCTGCCATCTTGGCCCCACCCTCAGGACAAGACGTTAATTCCTTGGATGCTCTTGTTGTTTCTCATGCACTTTGGCTTTGCTACATCTGAGCATTTCTTTAGGTTATTTTGGTTGATATGTACCAAAACTAATCTTTAGGCTCTACTGCAATGTAAATAGTTTTCTTTTGTTTCATTTGGGTTTTAATTAATGACCACCTTTTCACATATTAGTAAAATGAATTTACCAAACTTCTTTTAAAAAACTATCCTTAAGCAGAGGCAAACAATACAGGTAATTAATAGCAAATAACTTAATATTGTGATTTATTAATTCCTTCATATCAGACAGAAAATATTGATTGGCCACTATCTCTGACAGACACAATTCTATGCACCAAAGTGAATAGTGTTTGCTAAGAACTAATAAACAGACATTACAGTTTTTCTCATACAACTTTATAGTATCAGTATGGAGAGAGGCAAGAAAAAGCAAGTAAGAAATGACACAAAAACAAATCAATACAAAATGTGGAAAGATGAAGAAGAAAAGAAAGAGGCTATTAACACATAAAATAATAAAAGGAGACCTAATTTAGTTTTGATGATTGAGGAAAGATTTTCTAGAGAAGCAATACTTAAGCTCAGGCTTAAGAATAAGAAACAGCCATCCATGAGGGAAATGGAAAGAAGATAAATCTATTAGAGGCTGTAAAAGCAGCACATACAAAGCCCCTAAGATAAGAATGTCTTTGGTGTGTTTAAAAAACTTAAAAACGAGTGATGTGGAAGCATACCATCAAGGGATAGAGTGGTAAGATAACCACAATCACAACGAACAAATAACTTCTGGGATCTGTAACACACAGTGGCACATTTACATCATGATTTCAGTATATTCTTTAGAAAAGACAGAATATTTTGAGAAGCTTTTTAAAAGATGATTTAAATAAGTGCTTTGCTTAGTTTAAATAAGTCTGGATTATTCAATTGCATTAATCAAACCAAATGTTTAGTTTTATATTTTCTTGAGGCACAATCTGAAGAGTAAGACTTTTCATGAGCTATATCATGCCAATTTACACGCTTCATAGCAGGAAACCCTTTGTGTGTATATATGTGCTTTGATCTTGCGATTTCATTTCATCTTTCTAAATTTTTATAAAGGTTTATCAAATACAAGCCTCAGGAAGTGTATGTAAATTTCATTTTCATTTTTATCCTATTACTGGGCTCTTTCATATTGAAAAAAAAAATTCCTAAGGTTGGTCTTATTTTGTATGCAGTTTGAAAATCCAGTTTAATGCTTGCAGAAATGCATTCATTTATTTTAACTTTGATCATAGCTCAAAACTCAACAGTGTTTTTTAAACCTAGTTTTCTTTCCTTAGGTGACACGTGAATTTTTTTTTTTCAATTTTACCAAAGCATAAATGTATACTTTTCCCAATAAAAAAAAAAATAAAATAATAAAAGTGAATTGGAAATCCCTTTATCATAGACAAACATATCCTGTAGGAAGAGATTCTTCTTTTCGAATACAAATTGAGGAATACAAATTGTTAGCTACACCATAGAACATTTTGCAATACCTAACCAGTGATTTTATTAGGAAATAATCATTCTCTAACTCTTTCTTAGCAATCTCACTTTCTGCATTTTAACTTAAAAACATAGCTAAGTTACCTTGTGTGTCTGATTATCATGCTTTAAACCAAGAGAAAATAATTAATTTAATTCAAGTTTAGACTTGAGTAATTCAAATTTTCTTACTCTAATATCCATAGCATCCCACTTGGGGAAGGAAAATACACAGTTCTCATTTTCACTGATGAAAACATCAATATGCTCAGGAACAAACAGGGATACATTTAGCAACTCTTTTGTTATGAACTGACTGAAATAATTTTTTTGTAGATGAAGTATATTAGGTTTTTTTTGTTGTTGTTTGTTTTTGTTTAATTTTATTTGTTTTCAAATATGTACCACCATTTGCAAACCCTAAACTGAGTGCTAGAGGTAGTTCTGGCTCTCAAAAAGCCAGTTACTTACTGAGTGAGTGTAAGGTGTTTAGGAGGGTTGTAATAATGGCACTTAACACTACCTATGGCTTTGGAGAGGAAATAGTATCTAATTTTGGGGGTTGTAAATGAACCAGTGGTACATACCAAATTACCTAGAAAACATTTTGAAAAATACATATGCGTTGGCCCTACCTCATATTAAAAGGAGAGAAGGAGGGGATAATAGTCTCTCCTGTAAAGTAGAGAGTGGTTTGATCAAGTACACAAATAAAGAATCTCATTCAGGCAGCAGGATATAAAATGGATGTAGTGATATAGGAAGAAGTGTACCCGAGGAGAAACTAATGCAATAATTTGGGTGAGAAATAATGGTGCATGAATTATAACTGTAGAAGCGGAGAAGGAAAGAAACAATAAAAAGATATAAAGATGATTGGACAGATATAGAGTATGAGGAGAAGAGAGAAACCCCACTGTGTGGAAGAAGAAAATTGTTTAAGAATCTGAAACCCTAGATATATGCTGTCCGGTATGATTGCCATTAGCCACGTGCAGCTCTTGAGTACTTGAAATGTACGGAGTAGATATTAAGATGTGTTTTATGTACAAAATACACAGCAGATTTTTAAGACTTAAAAAAATGATGTAAAATACCTTATTAATATGTTTACAGTGATTACATGTTTAAATGATAGTATTTTTGATATATTGAGGAAAATGAAGTATTGAGACTAACTTCATCTGTTACTTTTTACTTTAATATAGAATAAAAACTTATATCCTGTTGCTGTCGAGTAGATAGCGACTTTACAGGACAGAGTGGAACTACCACACAGGGTTTCCAAGGCTGTAATCTTTGTGGAAGCTGACTGCCACATCTTTCTTCCGCAGGGCTGATGGTGGATTTGAACCACAGACCTTTCTGTTACCAGGTGAGCTCTTAACCACTGTGCACCAGGGCTCCATTTATTTAATATGGCTACTGTAAAATTTAAAATTGCCCATGTGACTCACACTACGGCTTGCTACAGAGCTACTTTATCTGTACTTCATAATTTTAAATGCCACTTAATCATTCTGAGGCTTCATTAGGCTTAAAAAAAAAAAAAAAAAAGCAGGATGTAAATAACAATATCTTCCCTTAAAAAAAAAAAAAAGGCTTATTTGGAGGTATTAAATAACTAAAACTGCACAATTTGACTGTGATTACTTTGAAAATAATTTATATATGTAAACATAACTTCCTGATGAGACAGATAATTGGTCCCTACAGGTAAGCATAGACTATGGCCCAATCAGTCCATTTTGGGAAGGCAAAGTTTTCACTCCAGGTTTTATCTGAAGAAATTGAGAAGTATCCTGCAATAACATGTGTCTACTATATGACAAGAAACCCTGGGGGCATAGTGATTAAGAGCTATGGCTGTTAACTAAGAGGGTTGGCAGTTCGAGTCCATCAGGTGCTCCTTGGAAACCACATGAGGCAGTTCTTCTCTGTCCTGTAGGGTCATTATGAGTCAGAATCGACTACAGGGCAACGGGTTGTTGTTTTGTTTGGTTTTGGTTTTGGTTTTACTATATAGCAACAGCAGCAAAACAAACAAACAAACAAAGAAAAAACCTTGTAAAACCAAACTGCTCTTGTAAAATATCAATGTATTCTTCTTGGCTTAAAACTGCCTCCTCCAAGTTTCAGTACATCCAATCTTAAGTGTTTTAGAAGTCATTGAATAAACAAATGGTTGCCTACCTATAAATTAATTTATTAATTTTTATTATATTCCCTTCAACTTTTTGCTTTTGATTTAAGTCTCGGTTTTAAATTCATAACTAATATATAGATAAATCTATTCCTTGAAAAATCATCCCTTTGAATACTGTGATAGATCATCTTCAAAGTCTGGGCTGAGCCAGCGATAATTTTTTAAAGCCGTCTTCAATTGAAAGTAACTGTTTGCACCTCTCAGAGTTGGCAAGATTTTTGTTATTACACGCAACACTCATAACTTGCTTGAGAAAATCGCCAAAGTGACTTTTCACAAAAATAAATGAACATTTTATTTTGACTTTGTTTTCAAAATTAGTCACAGCGGGAATTCGTTTCACTTTAAATTGCACTAAAACATCAAAGACTTCATGATTTTCATACAGTGTCCATGACATGAAGAGAACATTAAACACTGTTTAATGTAAGTTAGTTATAAATCAGCTGCAATAACGTAACTGCACATGCTGTTTGTCTTTTATATGTTTACACATTTAATTTGGGTAAGAGGAAGACTAAGAAAGAATATTTATAATTATTCTATTTTTTCATGATATGAGCGATGCGATATATCTAATGCCTCATTGTAAATAGAATTATATTACATCCTGGTTGCCTACAGGGATTTTTTTTAAACCAGAAAACATAGTTTGATATTAACATGCAATTCAAAAAATAGTGGGAGTAACACAGTTTTCACTAAACTCATATTTCTTAAAAAAAGTGTCTCTTCAGCAGCTCATTATGTATTTCCTTAAAGTACCTGATAACTTATTTGTAAATACTCCTACCTGCAGCCTAGAGGACACTGGCAATCCTTCCCTTCAATCTCCTTCCTTTTCTTCCCAATCTCCTATTTGAAACTCAATAACAAGAATGGGGGGGGGAACTTTTTCAGTTCTGCCAATTGAAGAAGAAGACTCAACTGCAGTCACCGTCATTTCTAAGTATTATTAGACCATCATGGTTCTGTTTCCTTTACAAAGAATGTAGTGGTCATGCCCAGGAACAAATACAAGAAGCCGGTGTCAAAGGGTCACAACTATTATTTGACACCAGATCTTGCCATATTTTCTCTTATTTTCCTTTTGAAAATTTCCTTTTTGGTGGTATGTACCCTGGGTTTCCCATCAACACCAGAATATAGTCATCCAGTCTTAATGAAGGAATGAATTGATACATACAACAAGGATAAATGTTAATATCACTATGCTGAGTGAAAAAAAGCAAGACACACAGAAAAAAAAAATACTATATGGGTCCACATATATGAAATTCTAGTACAGAATATAGATCGATGGCTACATGTATTTGAGTTGGAAAGTGGTTAACTGCAACAGAATGAGAGAAATTTTGTGAGTGATGGAAATAGTCTACACATTGATTTTGGTGGGGTTTGTATGCTTATATAAATTTGCCAAAACTTACTGAACTGTACATATAAAATGTGTGCTTTATTTACACATATTTTTTTTTCTCAATAATGCTGATAAAGAAATATAAAACAGTGACTCTCAGGATATTGAGTATCAGGAAACAGAATACAAAGATCCCTGAGAAATGAGAAAAAAAACAAGATGAGCTCTATGATTATCCCAGCTACTGCCAAAAGAAAGTTTTCAGGCCACAGAACAGTGCAGGGAAAAAAGAAGGAGCCCATGGTCTTGCTAAGTAGAAAAAATGTAGCTGTAAGTTTGAGGAGGCCGAGGTGGCTTCAGTTCACAGAAGGAATACCAAACAGGAGAGAGCTGAGCAAAGACAATTCTGGAGATCTGTAGACCAATCCGTTTACTATTCAGATGAGTCTGATCAACACATGTGTGCAAGCAAACTACCTGAGGGCCTGTTCCCAACACCCAGAGTGCTCAATGAGGCATCAGGTAGTGTACTGAGAAGGGTCTTGCTACAGCAATGGGGTCAAATTTACCCTAGAATAAAAACATTGCTTAAGGAGCCTTCGAAGTGCATTGGTTAAACGTGCAGCTGCTAACCAAAAGATCAGTGGTTCAAACCATCTGGTCCTGCTCCACAGGCAAAAGATGTGGCAGTCTGCTTCCATAAAGATTTACAGCCTTAGAAACCCTATGGAACAGTTTTACTCAGTCCTATAGAGTCACTATGAATAGGAATCAACTGGACAGCAACGTTTTTTTTTTAAAACACTGTTCTACTGCTGCCTACCAAAACTTAAAAGGAAGAGTCAAAAAGATCAAACTGCTTCCAAATAACTAATTTCATCCCAGTAAACAGCTCAAGAATATTTATAGAAAAACAGAAATATCCAGCATCCAATAAAGTAAAATGTACAATGTCAGTCATCCAATCAAAAATTACTAGGCATACTAACAAGCAGAAAATAAAACACTGAATGGAAAGAAAAATCAATCAATTAAAATGACACAGAAATAACACAGTTGAGAGATTAGACAAATGCATTAAAGTAGTTATTGTAACTATGTTTCAAATGGTCAAGGGGCAAGAGAAAAGAATGAACATGTTAAGTAAAAACTTCTAAAGAGAAAATTACATGTCTGATACGAAAAATAATATTTCAAGGTTAAACATTATGAATATTTAATAGGTATCACAAAATAAATATGACCAAAGCAGAGTTCCTAATTCTACTACTGTTCCTTTGAAAATCTTGCCCATTAATACATAGAAATTCCATTATTTTAGTTGTTAAGGCATAAAACTTTGGAGTCATCCTTCACTCCTTTCTTTTGTTCTCCATGTCTAATCCATCCACAAACCTCTTACCTATATTTTTAAAAATACACTCAGAATCCAATAATCTTTCAACCTGTTTATTGCAGCGTCCTCTTAACTGGTCTCCTTCCTTTAATTTTTATTTCTCCAGCAGACTGTTTTCTACACAATGGCCAGGTGATCCTATAAATCCTAAATCTAATCATGCCACTCTTTAGGTAAATATCATCACACTGTTTCCAAACTTACTGGCAACATCAATAACTACTTCTCTGGTGTCATTACTTACTACTCCCCTCTCACTGGTCGTGGGCCAATCACACTGGCTCTCCTTATTGTTTGTTGAAAACATTATACCTTCTTCACCTCATGAGCTTTGGCACTTGTTTCCTCTGCATAAATTTCTCTTTCTCCATATAAACAAATAGCTCACTCTGTCCTTTCATTCAGGTATGAGATTACCAGTGAGGCGATCCCTTATAAATTAGAAGCTTCCCTATCATTCATTATTTTCCTAATCCCAGTTGGTATTTCTTTACATAACATTAGAGTCTGGTATAACACATGCTAATTTTTAAGTGTGTCTTAAATCTCTCTCACTACAATGCAAACACAGTTAAGATCAGAGACTGTCCTTTTGTTTGTTTTTAATTCCCTAACACCTACAACAAGAAGCCCTGGTAGTATATTCAGCTGCTAACTGAAAGGTTGAAGTTTTGAACTCACTCTGCTCTTCTATGGTAGAAAGAACAAGAGATCTGCTCCCTTAAAGATTGTTGTTTATGTTGTGTGTGTCGTCGATTCAGGCTCATAGCAACCATATATTCTGAGCATAGTAACAATGTAAAACTGCCTCATAGCACTTCTGAGGCTGTGATTTTTATGGGAGCAGATCTCCAAGTCTTTTTTCCTGTGGAGTGACTGGTGCGTTTGAACCACCAACTTTTTGACCTTTGGACCTTTTCATTAGTAGTTGAGCGCTTACCCATTACACCGTCAGGGCTTCTTTAGTAAAAATTATAGCCTAGAAAACTCTTTGGGGGGATTCTACTCTGTCACATGTGGTCACTATGAGTCAAAAATCGACTCTTCATAACTTAACAACAAACCCTACCACCTACAATGTGGATCGACACACAGTAGGTACTCAAGTATTGAATAAATGAAAGTAAAAATGCAAAGAAGACATAATTCCTATTCATGTAGCACAAGATCGTGAGTACTATGATAGAAGAACAAACAAAATAGTCTCATCCTTTTTTAGGGTTGAAAATTGAATCCACTGAAGGAATCAAGAAAATATTTACAAGGATCATTACTATAGCTTCTGAACTGCTTTGTTTCCCTTGGATATTTTTCTATTCCATCACAATTTTTGTGTCGTAACTATCATGATAATTCTAAAACAGAAGTCTGATCATTTAACTTCAAATACTTCCATGACTCCCCAAGTGTGCCCTGGGTTTAGGCCTTTCTAGTCATCTGAGCACCCAAATGTATCCCAATGGCTGGGACATAAATTCTGATGCAAACAACAATAGGTATTGTACTCACGTCCCAGACTTCACTCCATTTGCTCCAACAGGCTATACTTGCAAGAGCTACTCTTGTTCTGAGATTCCTATTTTCACACTCCTTCTTTGAGAGTTATTTTTGGCCCTTTTCATATTTATACTGTATTTAGATTTCCATATTTGGTTTTGTGTCTCCCTTTACCATGCAGTGTTGTTAATCTCACCAAGTTGTGTACTGTAGCTTTGGGTTTGCTACTTTCAACCTAAGTTCAATGTGCAAGAAGGGCAGTAAGACACCATATGTAATAGGACAAAGTGGAAAATCCAAGCATAGCCTATAATTACCCTCCATGTTTGTACTTACTTAGACTCCTTCTCTGTCACATGTGGAAACCCCGGTGGCATAGTGGTTAAGAGCTGCAGCTGCTAACCAAAGATCGGCAGTTTGAAACCACCAGGAGCTCCTTGGAAACCATATGGGGTAGTTTTGCTCTGTCCTATAGGGTGGCTATGAGTTGGAACACTCAGTGGCAATGGGTTTTTTGGTTTCTGCCACATATCCCTTCACACCAAACAGGTATAGCTTTTCAAACACACTATAGAAGGTATCGTTGGTTGACCTACCCAACCCCTATCCTAATCTCCTCGCGTGCCTCTACTATGAAGTTTATGAAAACAAAATATTCATATTTTCAGTATTTCTTTTAGCATGAAGTGTCATTTGGACATTTGATCTAATAGAACTAATTATACATAAGTGAAAATTTATTGGCAACACCATTTTTCCCACATAACATAAGAATAAGATGGGTGTAGCTACAACAGTCATCTTATTACCATTAGGGGAAAATCAACAACAAGGAGATTGCAAAACATAACCTCTGATATCACAGAGCCATTAAATAAATCTATACTAGCATATGCCTATTTCTGGACTTCTAATTAAATAAGGTTAGAGAAAATCTTCATTTAAGTAATTATAATTGGGTATCATGTTATCTTCAGCCAAATGCTTTGCTCAGTAATGCACATATCTTCACTTTTGTGCCTCTTTGTGCATTAACTTTTTTTTCCTCTGAACATTTATACCTTATCTATTTGCAGAACTGAACTTTTCTATGACCTTTAAAATTCAGCTTATATGCCACTTGCCCTGTGGAATTTTCTCTATTCTACTCATCTGCATCACCACCAGAGCTGCTATTAGCACACAGTACTACTATTTCACTGAACAAACTCTAGAGTCATTGTTTACAAGTGTTTCTCCCAAGAAATGGTAATCTCCTGTGCATAGTACAGTACATAGCATATTTTAGGTACTCAATGCATGTTTGTTGGACTGAATGTTTTGCCATGAGTTAAATCATGTGGAATCAAATTAGCCAGACCGATGTTGGGACAGGACACTTCATAACGAGCAGGATTTCAGAAATGCAGGCGTGAACTTCGTGGTTGTGAGAGGTTCAGCATTCAAAACACAATTGGAAGTAAATGATGAATTTTGGTTTGGTTGGTTCCTCTTTGAAAAGGAAGTTCACCAATGAACCTTTGGAAGAATGTCACATTTTAGATTTCACACTAGTTATAAAATGGCACTTGCTTAATTCATTTATCTTAACAATGCAATGATTAAAGCAAAGATTAAGAAATAAGTGAAAGGTGTAAAAAACAGGCAAATGAAATTTGAAAATGTATAAACTTACACAAAAATGACACTTGTTTCCATCTGTTCCCTATTGGGAAACTGTTAAGTACTGCTAAGCCAACGCTCTGGGTACATGTATACACATGTGTGTACTTATTACACCAGGAATAGAGCAGCATAATACTGAGCATTATGCATTTGCTTTTTCTTAAATTTATCTTTATGCTGATTTAATGCATATGCCTTTATTCTTTGAGTGGTCAAAACTCTTGCATAGTAATTAGGATCATGCCAGATTTCAGGCAGCACAAACATGAGGTTAGCTCTCAAAGCATGCTGTGATGCTTACTAAGAGGTAACTTTTCTTCTTCCGTATTGATTTTTCTTTTTCCGTATTGTCTCCATTGTCAGTAATTCAGTGGAATAAACAAGCAATACATGGGCGTAATTGTCTTTCTATGTGAGCAATTAGGGAGGGAAGGCTTTGCAACTAAAATTTTAATGGTAACTTCCATACATTCTTGATTACATACACACACACACACACACACACAGACAGGTGTAAAAAATGGGCACAGAAGAATGTGATACTTCTGGGAAGAGCATCTCTGTACAGAAACTGAATGTAAAAGAAGGAAGGAAGGATGAAGAAAAAGAGAGAGTGAGAGAGGGAGGGAAGAAGTAAGAAACAAACTGGGAAACGGGAAAAAAATCAGATTTCTTATGACACATTGAAATTTACTTTGTAAATTATCCTCTGCTTCTCTTGGTGGACATCTAAAGCTTAGTGCCATTAGTCTTCCTTTTGTGGCATCTGAAGCTTAATCCCTCTATAGCGTTCAGGTGTGAAACAGGCAACTCAGAGTTATCCCACCTGAGAGGTGATAGAACTGGGTATTTATATCTCAAAATCCATCAGCCGCTAGTTGAGGAATAATCTCCCCACCCAGGGTAGGTTGACATCAATTCCCATGTCCCAGCATGCTGTGGTCCTGGATAGAATAAGTGCTGGTGGCCAGTCAAAACCCATAGGTTGGAAATGAAGATATTGGTGGTTAGAAGTTAGGCTGGCAGGTACCCATATGTTGAGAACTGATTGACCATGGGCAGTTCACTGACAACATCTATGTATATTTAAATTTACTTATAGTAGATACATAATACATTTATTAGCTGCTCATTCTAAGAAATAAAATTTCTTAGAAACAAAATTCATCTTACACTTGGAGGAGTCTCTAGTTTTCAGGCTGACAGAATACTTAAAGGAGTTAACAGGTAGGAAACAATAAAAAGGACAGATTTCAATATTAATAGTAAGATCCAATAAAGTATTATAAGATACAAAGTATTTAATTTGCTTGTATTAAACATACCTGTGGTCTATAAACCAGATTCTGAAATGAATCTTTAACCTTTCAAATAACTTTGTGGGAAGAGTCAAGAAATTATTCTTTTTAGCTGGGCATTTCATCATTTGTGATAAATTGAGATATGCCAGAGAAGAAGATCCAGGAGCAGAAAGGGAAGATGGAGGGAGGCTGTGGGAGAAGGAGGAGGAAGGGATAGAGTCAGAACGGAAAGAGTAAAGAGGAGACAAAAAACAAGGAAGAATTGGAGAAGGCGGTACTCAGAGGAGGGAGAGAAAAAGGAATGGAGGTATGCTGGGAAGGAGGAGGAGGAAATTAAAAGGGAGAGGGGGAAGGAGAGGAAGTGGTTAAGTTTAGGAAGAACGGTAGCAGGCTGGAATAAGAAGGATGAAGGGAAGGAAAGATCAAGGCACAGCCATGCAAAGATCAGGGAGAACAGTTTAGGAAACAACAGAGAATAGGATACGAACTCTAAGGAAGAATGATCTTGAACTGCTTGAGAAAAAGGGAAGTCTATTTTCAATGGAGCCTAGTAGGTGAGAGGGACTAGATGAAGTAGATAAGGTAGGTAGAGACCAGATCATCTAGGTCTTTAGCTCTTAAACACTGCGAATAGAAATAAAGTCCTTAAACAATAGTTTTCAACTACAATTTTTTTTTTGTTCTTGGCATTTTATTTAAGCTGCCCAGATAATTCTAATATAAACAAGCTTGTGAACCATAGCCCTAAAAATATTTAAAGAGTTAAATGGGTTTCAATTTGAAGCTAGCAATTTAGTACCAGTATAACTTTAGGATTCAATTAACTGTTTCCCTTAGACTCATATATACACAGACACACACACACAACACCACCATCACCACATTCCCACTCTCCACCTCGCTCCTTGTTTACGTTGGTATTTAAAGGCTTTTAATTTGTTGATTAGAAATAACAGGGACCAGTGTGGCTGTTAAGCTTATAACTTTTGTAGCCATACCTGTAAACCCGTTACTGAGATGTTGATTCTGCCTCAAGGAGACCCGATGTGGGTCAGAGTAGAACTGTGTTCCACTGAGTTTTAAACAGCTAATTTTTGGAAGTAGATTTCCAAGTCTTTCTTCCAAGGCTAATCTGGATACCTCCAATCTTTCAGTTAGTAGCCAAGCATTTTAACCATTAGTTTCACCTATTCATAGCTTAAAAGTAAGATAGGTAAATGTCAATCATATCTTCTCAACTTTTTGAAAGGAGGTAATCAGTGAACGGAAACCCTGGTGGCATAGTGGTCAGCAGTTTGAAGTTACCAGGTGCTCCTTGGAAACTCTGTGGAGCAGTTCTACTCTGTCCTGTCGGTTGCTATGAGCCAGAATCAACTCGAAGGCAACAGGTTTGTTGTTTTTTTTTTTTTTTGAATCAGTGAATAAAAGCGGCAAATGTAAGAAATGAACAAAATATGGCAATATTTGTTTTATCTCAAAGTTTTATTATCCTAAGATTGATTTTAAAGATGTGTGAGAAATCAGTCTTTATCAGAGGCTTTGCAAAAACCTCTAATTTTTTTAGAAATAAAAATGCATGGAGAAACAAAAAAGCCCTTTCGAGATTAAAAATAAAACAAAACAAAACAAAAATACAGAAAAAAATGTATATATTTAGAATTTAACATAAGTTCATCTATGTTGGCTCCTGTTTTCTTTCGTCTGATTGGGGACAAAGAGAACATATGTGTTGAGAAATATTTCGTTTTATTTTGCCTGATTTATGAAACACTTCGTGGTTTTTGTTTAACATGGAGGACTTGTGGCAACGTATCAATTCCCATGAAAATCATTAAGATAGTACTGTATATTTCCAGTGAGAAGGAAAAGGTTGTTAATTGGTCAATGTTGATAGTTTATTTACATAAATCATGATCCCATTAACCAAATATTCTCTTCCTAAATAGCAGCAATTTTAGACCTGAATTATCTAAGTAATTGACTCAATTTTTCATTTTAACTTGCCATTGTACACACAACCTTTGACTTACAGATGAATATGAGCTTTTGTAAATTTAGCTGACATTACCAAATTACTTATTTTCTTAGTGATTTTTATCTAATTGGAGTCTTAATCTGAAATAACTTATTTTCCTTAACCACACAGCAAGCTGTTGCTGACTTTATGTTTTAACTTCCAAAATATACACTAGGTATCAGTGAGATGTTGGCTCTCTTACCAGTACTCAATAGGGAAATGTAACAAGATTTTTTATTCAAAAAATAAAACAAGGTGGCAGAGAATCATGCTTTTTTAGAACGGACTGGAATTTAAAGTAACTTTAAAGAGCTTGTTTTCAAGGACATTTGTGACTGTGAGTAGTTAATTAATTTGACACAGTTAGTCTTTTACTAAATAGTATGAAAGCCCACAAGTGAACAAAATTATGTTTTTATTGATTTATTTCCCAGAAAAAGAAGCCATTTGATCTTTGAATTTGTTTGCCTGTTTTGAGTTGATTTCTTAAGTCTTTGCCTAAAATGACTTTTTTTTTTTTTTTTTAAGACCGATGGAGTGGAGGAGAGCGTTCTTTCCTGCCGTTTTGTGGTTAGCATTCCCACTGACATGGACAGCCGTAATTAGTCAGAACAACAATAGTTATACTATAATGGGAACTTTCCCAGCCAACAAAACAGTTTTGGAATTTTTCTTATCTGGAGCTTGAACTTCAGTTTCTGATTTTTCTTTTCCCCACCCTTCCCTTGTATATGGATCCCTAGAAAATACATGAAACTTTTGATTAATCATTTCATTTTTGCATTTATAGTGTGCACAGTAAACTGTACTTGTATATGTAAATTAATTAACTGACCTTATCTGGTTTTCTTTAAGTTCTTCATGAAATTCTTCATCACTGACAGATTTCTTAAAATGTAGTTTGTGGACCACCAACCAGTATCAGAACTTCCTAGGGTGTTTGGAATGCAGATTTCTATTCTGTGACCCCCTCCCCTGTCAGTGAAATTAATTATGTGAGGTCCGGCTAGAAATTTTCATTTATAAAGATAATAGGTGATTATTTTTCCACCTATTGTTTATGAAAAATGACATAAAAATAAATACATAAGACTTATAATTGTGGTGTAGTACTTTGCATTTGATTTAATATATATTACATAAGCATTTCAGAAATGTTTGCCATTTTCTGTTACCTTAACTTTGACCCAGAAACCCTGGTGGGGTAGTGGTTAAGTGCTATGCCTACCAACCAAAAGTTCAGTAGTTCAAATCCACCAGGTGCTCCTTGGCAGCTCTATGATACAGTTCTACTCTGTCCTATAGGGTCACTATGAGTTGGAATTGACTTAAAAGCAACGGGTTTTGTTTTTTGTTTTTTACTTTGAACAAGAGACCTGACAGGACTTCTCGTGCCCACCAACCTCTGATGTTCAACACCATTCATTGTTACACTAGTTGGCATCCATGCACATTGTATCAGCATAAATAGGGAAAAGATAATATTTTTTAAGAGTTTTTTTTTTTTCTAACATCTATCGAGTGTTAAAATAGATGAAATTTGTTTATTTTCTAAGATGAGTGGAAGAGTTTTTTTTTTAATTTCTAAGTAGCTCTTCACTGATATTTTTCTGTAATGGTAGAATTTTGAAATCTAAGGGAACACAAAACCAAAAAAAAAAAAAAAAAGTAAGGCACAAATAATAATCTCCAGGAATTTGTAATTGTAAAGACAAAACATCCATATATGAAAAAGTTAAATGAATAAGCATAGAATTGTATAGTTACCTATAAAACTGAATGACAGTTTTATTTGGAATGGTTGGAAATAGGCACATCAGGGTGCTAAAGATACCAGCCCAATATGGTGATTTAAGTAGAACAATTTATTCAAGGAGCCCTGGTTGCTTGTCTGATGGGAAAAAAGGCATTCCCAGGGCAGTTCTGTCATCTGTGCTTGCTCAGTCCAAAGGGTCGTCTCTTAAACCGTGTCTTAGGCTCAGACCCTTGGCTTCTGAAAGTCTTCCCCCAGTCTTGGGCTGCTAAAGTTTGATTCCATCCAGTGGAAGAAAAGTCCTGGGGCCACACGGAGGACGGGGTTGAAGGGTCTGTGTATGTCAAGCGGGCCAGATTTGGTCTTAACTGGTTCTGTGGTTTGCAATCCCAGCCTCATTTTTCTTATTTTGGGCAGGAAGTTGGCCGATTGCCTAAAAAACAAATGGAGAAATCAGAAGAATCATGCTACTCTACTTACAAGTTGGGGGTTGGTAATGGTGTCCAGGGGCTGTCGATCTCATTTTGATACTCTGGGCTTAAAATAAGCTGCGTGTTTCAACAAGATATTGATGTCAAACACTTGTTACCTAGACCTAGAAAACAGAGCTATAAATAGGACAGAGGAGGCAGTACAAGGCCACCTTGGAGGCTCCACATAAACAATGACCCTGGCTCACACAGTGTTTTACGCTGTTATTTTTAGATTTTGGTCCTCAAAACTCATACTTTTAAGAAGGTTTCTGGGGTTTCAGTGGAGCCCCATGGGTGGTGCAAATGGTTAACATGCTTAGGTGCTGACCAAAAGGTTGGGGGTTCAAGTCCACCCAGATGTGCCTAGAAAGGCCTGGCAATCTACTTCCAAAAAATTAGCCATTGAAAACTCTATGGAACACAGTTCTACTGTAACACACATGGGATTGGCTTGAGTCAGAATTGTCTCCGTGGCAAATGGCTTAAGTGGTTTTGGAATTCCACTATTTGTATCCAAATTCCAGGTAGGAGGAAGCAGAAAAAGGGAGAAGAAAAAGGGGCCTACTAACTGTTTCATCCTTTAAAAACATCTTCACTCTCCCCGCCCGCCCGCCCCCCCAGGCATGTGACCACTCCTCTTTATATCACCTGTTTGCAGAGAAAGCACAGGGTGAAAAAAAAATAGAGTTCAGTTGGACACAAGAGAAGGAATAATGATTGGAAGCTACCAGTCTCCTCTGCTAGAATATTCTTGCTTGTTCAGTTAGTTTAATTGTTGATCTAGGGTCTGATTTTGATCCCTTGCCAGTGGATTAGCTCTAGTGCTTTAAGTATTTTCCTTTTCAGACAAATATAGTGAAAGTCTGTAGAATCAAAAATAGTAAATCATAAAGTGCAGGGGTTGTTTGTCTAAACATTTGCTTGTTTATACGTCTTTGTGTATATTTCTGCTTTCTGAAGAGTGATATAAATCATATTTGTCATTTGTTTTCAGTAGTATACATTTCTCTTATATCTTATATTAACATAGACGATTAAAAGTTGACTTTATCCTAAAGCTGTGAATATATAAAGTAAACTTATCTTTGACTATGATATAATCCATTCATCCTTTTCTATTCCACTTGTCAACACATAGCAAAAGAAGCAAATAGTGATTTTTCAAAATGTGCATCACTGGGTTGGTTTGGTCAGAATATTATACTCTAAATTAGATGTCAACTACAGTTAACAATATGATTTCACATTGTTCGGGGAAACACTCTTCTCCTTTAAACATTTTCACATAGAAAGGAACAGACTGACTTATTAATATTCACTCACAAAAATTTATTTAATGCTTTCTGAGTGCCAGACAATTTGCTCAACCATGAATACAGGTTCAATCGTTAAAAAAAAAAAAAAAATTTAGACTCAATACTTTTTAGTAAGTGTGTAGCATGGCAATTAATTTTATCTACAAGCTCCAGTTGAATAGACATTTTTGTTCATAATTTCCTTGGTGCAACATAATATAGCATAAAGATGGAGACAGCATAGTATGAAGGTAAAAGGTGTTAAGTTGTATGTGTACCGGCCAGTGCTTGTCTGGACCACCCATTTAGCTTGTGAGTTCATACTGCATGGTGGGGGGGCGGGGCAGTGGTGGATGAGTTAAACCTCCTGCAGAAACTGACTAAAACTAGAAAAAATAACAATCGGTTTAGAAAGTACTTTCAGAAGTATTTTCTAATGTAGAGGCCAGTGGTTTGCCCTTAAAATCATAATTCTTGATCTGTTTAAAATAATGTCTTGTCTGTTATTCATCATTTTGCTTCCCAGGGGCACTTTAAACTCTCTTCTAATTTTACTTGATGTAGCAGAGATTCAATTGGCATGTTAGCAAATGTTCTGAAACATTACAATTTCATTTGGAGTTTACTGAGTTGGCACCAAGAGTAAGATAATGAGGCAAGTGCAGATTTACAGCCTTCTGCCACAAACGCCCATAATCATTTGGAAGTTAATTCAAGAGGATAGTCTTAAAACACGCGTGTATAAAACCCTTCCTATGACAGATGTATAAAGTCTTTTATGACACATTTACATTTTAAGCAATTAGCTTATTCAATGGATTAACAACTAAGTACATTCTTAAATGTTTTATAATATAAAAATTAAAAAAAGGAAAAAAACAGAGGCATTGGATTTTCGCTAATTTTTAGTTCTGAAAAAATTAGCAACATAAGCTGTGACAGAATTTTAAAGTTTCCAAATATAGGAATGTATTGTCGTATCTGTCTTCTATTGATTGCTATATATGATAATAACATAGATACAATGTGATAAAATATATACAGCAACATATGTTGTGATTCAAGGATCCAGAAATTCTACTTGGCTACATATTATGATATGGCACCTCTCAGTAAGTTAAATTTTAGAATTAGCCGTGGAGCTCTGGTGATGTAGTGGATAAGAGCATGGCTGCTAATCAAAAGGTCAGAAGTTCGAATCTACCAGCTGCACCTTAGAAACTCTAGGGAGAAGTTCTACTTTGTCCTATAGCTCACTATGGGTTAGAATAGACTCGATGGCAATGGGTTTGATTTTTTTGGTTTATTGAGGCAAAAAATCCTTAGGGACCCTGTGTAACAAGGTCAGCCACTTAGGGCATATTCAGAATACCAAAACGCTTTGATGTTTGTTATTAAATCATATCAATCATCCAGAAGTGAATGGATGAGACATTATCAGACAGTAAAAACAAAAACAGAAAACACCCTGTGTTCCATTTACGTTACAATCCAAAGGGTTGCCTCATTCTGGCCACTAACTCAAATCAAGCATTCATCCTTTGATCAGCTTAACAGTTTTGTTATAGACACAGCCAACATAAGACACAGCTAAAGTCAAAAAAAAAAAAAAAAAAAAGTCAAGAACACATAAATAAGGTCAGAGGCCTTGGTGGAGAGATATTTTGCTTTCAGAGATTTCCAGGGCTGTCTTTCAACTTCAGCTGATTTTGCTCTGCAAGATTATAAACTTTACGTCTTTAGCTGACCTTAACCAAGACGAAGTAAAAATGAGTATTAACTGGGAAATAAAGTAGTTAAAAAAGCTACATGTATCCTCAGTTATAACAAATAATTTTTAAAGAAATCAAGGCTTAACTGAAAGAATATTGATTGAGTCCCAGTTTATCTTTCTTACTCTGAAATCTTCTAGAAAATCAGCAGTTAACAGCATCTCATACAGTGTGAGCATTACGGATAGAAGCCTGGGACTTAAAGACAGTAGTCCTGTTTGAAGCCAGCCCTGCTATGTGACTTCCCTAAGCTCTGATTTTCTCCCCAATGAAATAAAAACAATGACACCTAATTTTATGAATCTTTTTAAAAACATTGAATGAGATGAGATTAAATTAAATATACATGGAACATTTAACAAGGTTAAAAATATTAGCTATCATTAATATCACCACTATGATACGCAAGATTAATTTGCTGAAAATGATTTGATTCGTAAGTGTTAAAATACATTAGTGCATATCCCGGAGCTACTATTCAAAATTGTGCATGATGATACTTCTCATGAGCGTTTGGCCTGTGAACATCTTCATTAGAGCAAAAGATCCCAGGAAATCACTTACCCTATTTCACTTCTTGCTGCCTGCTGGAGAAGGCTATGTCAATTAATTTGCATAATCCACAATATGAAGACTAGACATAACAATAAAATACAGGTATTCATTCCAATTCGCCCAATTTTATTTTTTTGTCCTAATATAAACCCTGATGCTCTTTAGTCTGCAAATCATACCCCAGTAAAAAAAACAAACCCAGTGCAGTCTAGCTGATCCTGACTCATAGCGACCCTATAGGACAGTGTAGAACTGCCCCATAGAGTTTCCAAGGAGCGCCTGGAGGATTCGAACTGAGACCCTTTGGTTAGCAGCCATAGCACTTAACCACTACGCCACCAGGGTTTCCTTGTAAATCATAGACAGATATATTTTACAAGATTATGGAAGAATTGGTCTTATTTGCTGGGTCAAAATCTGTCTCATGCTCAAAATTATTAGTCATTAGGGAAATGCAAATTGAAACTACAACGGGTATCAGTATACAGCTATTAAAATGATAAGGATGCAGGGCAACTGGTACTTTCATACACAGCTGATGGTAGTGCAAAATGGCATACAATTACTATAAGACCCAGGAATCACACCCCTAGGTACTCACCCTAGACAAATGAAAGCATATGTTAAACATATACGTATATGAATTTTTATAGCAGCCTTATTCATTGTGACCAAAAATTGAAAACAACCTAATTGTCTTCAAATGGCTGAAGGGATAGACAACTATGGTTTATCCTGTGTAAGGGTATATCCACACAAAGGGATGCTGCCATATTTTTCACAGGTAACTTATCCATGTAAATAATGTACCCACATATATAACATGCATAGTGCAGCTAGGAAAATAATGCATGAGGAGGTTGTGTGATTGCAAGAAAAGTATTACACAATAATTATTTGAGTAAAAATATGGTATTCAACAAGAAAAAGAGATGAGCTTTAATGCATGCAATGACTCGGATGAATCTCAATGGCACCATGCTAAGTGAAAGAAGCCAGTATCAGTAGGTGAGGTACTGTATGATTTCATTTATATAATATTCTGAAAAAGGCAAAATAATGGGGATAAATAACAAACTAGGGGTCACCATGGGCTAGGAGTTGGGGAAAAGGTTTGACTACAAAGGAGCAGCATAAAGAAATTTTTTATTCAACAGAAGTGTTCAATACTCTGATTATGGTGGTCATTACAAAAATCTATATGTGTGTTAAAACTCATAGAACCCTACACCAAAAAAAAATAATTTTACTGTAATATAAATTTTTTACCTATTTTTTAAATAATTTTTATTGTGCTTTAAGTGAAAGTTTGCAAATCAAGTAAGTCTGTCACATATAAGCTTATATACACCTTACTCCATATCCCCACTTACTCTCCCCCTAATGAGTCAGCCCGCTCCCTCCTTCCAGTCTCTCCTTTCATAAAAATTTTGCCAGTTTCTAACATTCTCTACCCTCCTATCTCCCCTCCAGACAGGAGATGCCAACACAGTCTCAAGTGTCCACCTGATACAAGTAGCTCATTCTTCATCAGCATCTCTCTCCAACCCGTTGTCGAGTCCCTTCCATGTCTGATGAGTTGTCTTCGGGAATGGTTCCTGTCCTGGGCCAACAGAAGGTTTGGGGACCATGACTGCCAGGATTCCTCTAGTCTCAGTCAGACCATTAACTCTGGTCTTTTTTTGAGAATTTGGGGTCTGCATCCCACTGATCTCCTGCTCCCTCAGGGGTTCTCTGTTGTGCTCCGTGTCAGGTCAGTCATCGGTTGTGGCTGGGCACCATCTAGTTCTTCTGGTCTCAGGATGATTTAAGTCCCTGGTTCATGTGGCCCTTTCTGTCTCTTGGGCTCATAGTTATCGTGTGACCTTGGTGTTCTTCATTCTCCTTTGATCCAGGTGGGTTGAGACCAATTGATGCATCTTAGATGGCTGCTTGTTAGCATTTAAGACCCCAGACGCCACATTTCAAAGTGGGATGCAGAATGTTTTCATAATAGAATTATTTTGCCAATTGACTTAGAAGTCCCCTTAAGCCATAGTCCCCAAATCCCCGCCCTTGTCTGCTGACCTTTGAAGCATTCAGTTTATACTGGAAACTTCTTTGCTTTTGGTCCAGTCCAGTTGAGCTGACCTTCCGTGTATTGAGCATTGTCCTTCCATTCACCTAAAGTAGTTCTTATCTACTAACTAATCAGTAAATAAACCTCTCCCACCCTCCCTCCCTTCCCCCCTCGTAACCACAAAAGTATGTGTACTTCTCAGTTTATACTATTTCTCAAGATCTTATAATACTGGTCTTATACAATATTTGTCCTTTTGCCTCTGACTAATTTCGCTCAGCATAATGCCTTCCAGGTTCCTCCATGTTATGAAATGTTTCAAAGATTCGTCACTGTTCTTTATTGACGTGTAGTATTCCATTGTGTAAATATACCACAATTTATTTAACCATTCATCCGTTGATGGACACCTTGGTTGCTTCCAGCTTTTTGCTATTGTAAACAGAGCTGCAATAAACATCGGTGTGCATATATCTGTTCCTGTGAAGGTTCTTATTTCTCTAGGGTATATTCTGAGGAGTGGGATTTCTGGTTGTATGGTAGTTCTATTTCTAACTTTTTAAGAAAACGCCAGATAGATTTCCAAAGTGGTTGTACCATTTTACATTCCCACCAGCAGTGTATAAGAGTTCCAATTTCTCCGCAGCCTCTCCAACATTTATTATTTTGTGTTTTTTGGATTAATGCCAGCTTTGTTGGAGTGAGTTGGAATCTCATCGTAGTTTTAATTTGCATTTCTGTAATGGCTAATGATCGAGAGCATTTTCTCATGTATCTGTTAGCTGCCTGAATATCTTCTTTAGTGAAGTGCATGTTCATATCCTTTGCCCACTTCTTGATTGGCTTGTTTGTCGTTTTGTGGTTGAGTTTTAACAGAATCATATAGATTTTAGAGATCAGGTGCTGGTCGGGGATGTCATAGCTGAAAATTCTTTCCCAATCTGTAAGTGGTCTTTTTCCTCTTTTGGTGAAGTCTTTAGATGAGCATAGGTGTTTGATTTTTAGGAGCTCCCAGTTATCTGGTTTCTCTTCGTCATTTTTGGTAATATTTTGTATTCTGTTTGTGCCTTGTATTAGGGCTCCTAAGGTTGTCCCTATTTTTTCTTCCATGATCTTTATCGTTTTAGTCTTTATATTTACGTCTTTGATCCACTTGGAGTTAGTTTTTGTGCATGGTGTGAGGTATGGGTCCTGTTTCATTTTTTTGCAAATGGATATCCAGTTATACCAGCACCGTTTGTTAAAAAGACTATCTTTTCCCCAATTAACTGACACTGGGCCTTTGTCAAATATCAGCTGCTCATATGTGGGTGGATTTATATCTGGGTTCTCAATTCTGTTCCATTGGTCTATGTGCCTGTTGTTGTACCAGTACCAGGCTGTTTTGACTACTGTGGCTGTATAATAGGTTCTGAAATCAGGTAGAGTGAGGCCTCCCACTTTCTTCTTCTTTTTCAGTAATGCTTTGCTTTTTTTTTTTTTTTTTTGCTTATCCGAGGCTTCTTTCCCTTCCATATGAAGCTGGTGATTTGTTTCTCCATCACATTAAAAAATGACATTGGAATTTGGATCAGAATTGCATTGTATATATAGATGGCTTTTGGTAGAATAGACATTTTTACTATGTTAAGTCTTCCTATCTATGAGCAAGGTATGTTTTCCCAATATGTAGGTCCTTTTTAGTTTCTTGCACTAGTACTTTGTAGTTTTCTTTATATAGGTCTTTTACATCTTTGGTAAGATTTATTCCTAAGTATTTTATCTTCTTGGGGGCTACTGTGAATGGTATTAATTTGGTGATTTCCTCTTCGATGTTCTTTTTGTTGATGTAGAGAAATCCAAGTGATTTTTTTTTCCCCGTAGGGTTTTTTTTTTAATAATTTTTATTGAGCTTTAAGTGAGCATTTACAAATCAAGTCAGTCTGTCACATATAAGCTTATATACACCTTACTTCACACTCCCACTTACTCTCCCCCCAATGAGTCAGACCTTCCGGTCTCTCCTTTCGTAACAATTTTGCCAGTTTCTAGCCCTCTCTACCCTCCCATCCCCTCTCCAGACAGGAGATGCCAACACAGTCTCAAGTGTCCACCTGATACAAGTAGCTCACTCTTCATCAACATCTCTCTCCAACCCATTGTCCAGTCCCTTCCATGTCTGATGAGTCGTCTTTGGGAATGGTTCCTGTCCTGGGCCAACAGAAGGTTTGGGGACCATGACTGCCGGGATTCCTCTACTCTCAGTCAGATCATTAAGTCTGGTCTTTTTATGAGAATTTTGGGTCTGCAACCCACTGATCTCTTGCTCCCTCAGGGGTTCTCCGCTGCGCTCCCTGTCAGGGCACTCATCAGTTGTTGTCGGACACCAACTAGTTCTTCTGGTCTCAGGATGATGTAGGTCTCTGGTTCATGTGGCCCTTTCTGTCTCTTGGGCTCTTAGTTGTCATGTGGGCTTGGTGTTCTTCATTTTCCTTTGCTCCAGGTGGGTTGAGACCAATTGATGCATCTTAGATGGCCGCTTGTTAGCATTTAAGACCCCAGATGCCACATTTCAAAGTGGGATGCAGAATGTTTTCATAGTAGAATTATTTTGCCCATTGACTTAGAAGTCCCCTTAAGCCATAGTCCCCAAACCCCTGCCCTTGCTTCGCTGACCTTTGAAGCATTCAGTTTATACTGGAAACTTCTTTGCTTTTGGTCCAGTCCATTTGAGCTGACCTTTTGTGTGTATTGAGTATTGTCCTTCCCTTCACCTAAAGTAGTCCTTATCTACTAACTAATCAGTAAAAAACCCTCTGCCACCCTCCCTCCCTCCCCTCCTTGTAACCACAAAAGTATGTGTTCTTCTCAGTTTATACTATTTCTCAAGATCTTATAATACTGGTCTTATACAATATTTGTCCTTTTGCCTCTGACTAATTTCGTTCAGCATAATGCCTTCCAGATTCCTCCATGTTATGAAATGTTTACAGATTCGTCACTGTTCTTTATCGATGCGTGGTGTTCCATTGTGTGAATATACCACAATTTATTTAACCATTCATCCGTTGATGGACACCTTGGTTGCTTCCAGCTTTTTGCTATTGTAAACAGTGCTGCAATAAACATGGGTATGCATATATCTGTTTGTGTGCAGGCTCTTATTTCTCTAGGATATATTCCGAGGAGTGGGATTTCTGGTTGTACGGTAGTTCTATTTCTAACTTTTTAAGAAAACGCCAGATAGATTTCCGAAGTGGTTGTACCATTTTACATTCCCACCAGCAGTGTATAAGAGTTCCCATCTCTCCGCAGCCTCTCCAACATTTATTATTTTGTGTTTTTTGGATTCATGCCAGACTTGTTGGAGTGAGGTGGAATCTCATCGTAGTTTTAATTTGCATTTCTCTAATGGCTAATGATCGAGAGCATTTTCTCATGTATCTGTTAGCTGCCTGAATATCTTCTTTAGTGAAGTGCATGTTCATATCCTTTGCCCACTTCTTGATTGGGTTGTTTGTCTTTTTGTGGTTGAGTTTTGACAGAATCATATAGATTTTAGAAATCAGGCACTGGTCGGAGATGTCATAGCTGAAAATTCTTTCCCAGTCTGTATGTGGTCTTTTTCCTCTTTTGGTGAAGTCTTTAGATGAGCATAGGTGTTTGATTTTTAGGAGCTCGAGTTATCTGGTTTCTCTTCATCATTTTTGGTAATGTTTTGTATTCTGTTTATGCCTTGTATTAGGGCTCCTAAGGTTGTCCCTATTTTTTCTTCCATAATCTTTATCGTTTTAGTCTTCATGTTTAGGTCTTTGATCCACTTGGAGTTAGTTTTTGTGCGTGGTGTGAGGTATGGGTCCTGTTTCATTTTTTTGCAAATGGATATCCACTTATACCAGCACCATATGTTAAAAAGACTATCTTTTCCCCAATTAACTGACACTGGGCCTTTGTCAAATATCAGCTGCTCATACGTGGATGGATTTATATCTGGGTTCTCAATTCTGTTCCACTGGTCTATGTGTCTGTTGTTGTACCAGTACCAGGCTGTTTTGACTACTGTGGCTGTATAATAGGTTCTAAAATCAGGTAGAGTGAGGCCTCCCACTTTCTTCTTCTTTTTCAGTAATGCTTTCCTTATCCGAGGCTTCTTTTCCTTCTATATGAAGTTGATGATTTGTTTCTCTATCACCTTAAAAAATGACATTGGAATTTGGATCGGAAGTGCATTGTATGTATAGATGGCTTTTGGTAGAATAGACATTTTTACTATGTTAAGTCTTCCTATCCATGAGCAAGGTATGTTTTTCCACTTAAGTATGTCCTTTTGAATTTCTTGTAGTAGAGCTTTGTAGTTTTCTTTGTATAGGTCTTTTACATCCTTGGTAAGATTTATTCCTAAGTATTTTATCTTCTTGGGAGCTACTGTGAATGGTATTGATTTGGTGATTTCCTCTTCGATGTTCTTTTTGTTGATGTAGAGGAATCCAAGTGATTTTTGTATGTTTATCTGATAACCTGAGACTCTGCCAAACTCTTTTATTAGTTTCAGTAGTTTTCTGGAGGATTCGTTGGGGTTTTCTGTGTATAAGATCATGTCATCTGCAAATAGAGATAATTTTACTTCCTCTTTCCCAATCTGGATGCCCTTTATTTCTTTGTCTACCCTAATTGCTAGAGTCTAGGACCTCTAGCACAGTGTTGAATAAGAGCGGTGATAAAGGGCATCCTTGTCTGGTTCCCGTTCTCAAGGGAAATGCTTTCAGGTTCTCTCCATTTAGAGTGATGCTGGCTGTTGGCTTTGCATAGATGCCCTTTATTATGTTGAGGAATTTTCCTTCAACTCCTATTTTGCTGAGAGTTTTTATCATAAAATGGTGTTGGACTTTGTCAAATGCCTTTTCTGCATCAATTGATAAGATCATGTGGTTTTTGTCTTTTGTTTTATTAATATGGTGGATTACATTAATGGTTTTTCTAATATTAAACCAGTCTTGCATACCTGGTATAAATCCCACTTGGTCGTGGTGAATTATTTTTTTGATATGTTGTTGAATTCTATTGGCTAGAATTTTGTTGAGGATTTTTGCATCTATGTTCATGAGGGATATAGGTCTGTAATTTTCTTTTTTTGTGATGTCTTTACCTGGTTTTGGTATCAGGGATATGGTGGCTTCATAGAATGAGTTGAGTAGTATTCCGTCATTTTCTATGCTTTGAAATACCTTTAGTAGTAGTGGTGTTAACTCTTCTCTGAAAGTTTGGTAGAATTCTGCAGTGAAGCTGTCCGGGCCAGGGCTTTTTTTGTTGGGAGTTTTTTGATTACTGTTTCAATCTCTTTTTTTGTTATGGGTCTATTTAGTTGTTCTACTTCTGAATGTGTTAGTTTAGGTAGGTAGTGTTTTTCCAGGAATTCATCCATTTCTTCTAGGTTTGCAAATTTGTTAGAGTATAATTTTTTGTAATAATCTGATATGATTCTTTTAATTTCAGTTGGGTCTGTTGTGATGTGGCCCATCTCGTTTCTTATTCGGGTTATTTGTTTCATTTCCTGTATTTCTTTAGTCAGTCTGGCCAATGGTTTATCAATTTTGTTAATTTATTCAAAGAACCAGCTTTTGGCTTTGTTAATTCTTTCAATTGTTTTTCTGTTCTCTAATTCATTTAGTTCAGCTCTAATTTTTATTATTTGTTTTCCTCTGGTGCCTGATGGGTTCTTTTGTTGCTCACTTTCTATTTGTTCAAGTTGTAGGGACAGTTCTCTGATTTTGGCTCTTTCTTCTTTTTGTATGTGTGCATTTATCGATATAAATTGGCCTCTGAGCACTGCTTTTGCTGTGTCCCAGAGGTTTTGATAGGAAGTATTTTCATTCTCGTTGCATTCTATGAATTTCTTTATTCTCTCCTTAATGTCTTCTATAACAGTCTTTTTTCAGCAGGGTATTGTTCAGTTTCCAAGTATTTGATTTCTTTTTCCTAATTTTTCTGTTATTGATTTCCACATTTATGGCCTTGTGGTCTGAGAAGACGCTTTGTAATATTTCGATGTTTTGGATTCTGCAAAGGTTTGTTTTATGACCTAATATGTGGTCTATTCTAGAGAATGTTCCATGTGCACTAGAAAAAGAAGTATACTTTGCAGGAGTTGGATGGAGTGTTCTGTATAAGTCTATGAGGTCAAGTTGGTTGATTGTAGCAATTAGGTCTTCCGTGTCTCTATTGAGCTTCTTACTGGAAGTCCTGTCCTTCTCTGAAAGTGGGGTGTTGAAGTCTCCTACTATAATTGTGGAGGTGTCTATCTCACTTTTCAGTTCCTTTAAAGTTTGTTTTATGTATCTTGAGCCCTGTCATTGGGTGCATAAATATTTAATATGGTTACATCTTCCTGGTCAATTGTCCCTTTAATCATTATGTAGTGTCCTTCTTTATCCTTTGTGGTGGATTTAACTTTAAAGTTTATTTGTCAGAAATTAATATTGCTACTCCTGCTCTTTTTTGCTTGTTGTTTGCTTGATATATTTTTTCCATCCTTTGAGTTTTAGTTTGTTTGTGTCTCTAAGTCTAAGGTGTGTCTCTTGTAGGCAGCATATAAACGGATCGTGTTTCTTTATCCAGTCTGAGACTCTCTGTGTCTTTATTGGTGCATTTAGTCCATTTACATTCAGTGTTATTATAGATAAGTATGTGTTTAGTCCTGTCATTTTGATGCCGTTTTATGAGTGTTGTTGATATTTTCATTTTTCCACTTACTTTTTTGTGCTGAGACTTTTTCTGTGTAAATTATGTGTTCCTCATTTTCATAGTAGTTGACTTTATGTTTGCTGAGTCGTTATGTTTTTCTTGGCTTTTATTTTGAGTTATGGAGTTGTTATACCTCTTTGTGGTTACCTTAGTATTTACCCCTATTTTTCTAAGTGAAAATCTAACTTGTATCATCCTATATCACCTTGTTCCCCTCCATATGGCAGTTCTAGCCATCTGTATTTAGTGCCTCGTTTTGATTATTTTGATCTTTTACATGTTGACTTCAATGATTCCCTGTTTTGAGCGTTTTTTTCTTTTTAAAATTGATCTTAATTTGTTGTTGTGATTTCCCTATTTGAGTTGTAAACAGGATGTTCTGTTCTGTGACCTTGTGTTGTGCTGGTATCTGATATTATTGGTTTTCTGACCAAACAATTTCCTTTAGTATTTCTTGTAGCTTTGGTTTGGTTTTTGGAAATTCTCTAAGCTTGTGTGTATCTGTGAATGTTTTAATTCCGCCTTCATATTTTAGAGAGAGTTTTGCTGGATATATGATCCTTGGCTGGCAGTTTTTCTCCTTCAGTGCTCTATATATGTCATCCCATTGCCTTCTTGACTTCATGGTTTCTGCTGCGTAGTCTGAACTTATTGATTCTCCTTTGTAGGAGAGCTTTCTTTTATCCCTGGCTGCTTTTAAAATTTTCTCTTTCTCTTTGTTTTTGGCAAGTTTGATGATAATATGTCTTGGTGATTTTCTTTTTGGATCTATCTTTAATGGAGTTCTATGAGCATCTTGGATAGATATCCTTTCGTCTTTCATGATGTAAGGGAAGTTTTCTGCCAACAGATCTTCAACTATTCTCTCTGTATTTTCTGTTATCCCTCCCTGTTCTGGGACTTCAATCACACACAAGTTATTCTTCTTGATAGAGTCCCACATAATTCTTAGGGTTTCTTCATTTTTTTAAATTCTTTTTTCTGATTTTTTTTCAGCTATGTTGGTGTTGATTCCCTGGTCCTCCAGATGTCCCAATCTGCATTCTAATTGCTCGAGTCTGCTCCTCTGACTTCCTATTGCGTTGTCTAATTCTGTAATTTTATTGTTAATCTTTTGGATTTCTACATGTTGTCTCTCTATGGATTCTTGCAACTTATTAATTTTTCCACTATGTTCTTGAATAATCTTTTTGAGTTCTTCAACAGTGTTATTGGTGTGTTCCTTGGCTTTTTCTGCAGTTAGCCTAATTTCATTTCTGAGGTCATCCCTGATGTCTTGAAACATTCTGTAAATTAGTTTTCTATATTCTGCATCTGGCAATTCCAGGATTGTATCTTCATTTGGGAAAGATTTTGATTCTTTAGTTTGGGGAATTGTAGAAGCAATCATGATCTGCTTCTTTATGTGGTTTGATATGGACTGCCATCTCCGAGCCATCTCTAAGATATTGTAGTTGTTTATTCTATATTTGCTCACTGAGTCTTATCTTGTTTTGTTTTCTTTCAATATACGTAGATGGGCTACCAGATTGCGCTGTCTTGATTGTTGTAGCCCTTGAGTCACTTCTGTCCTATTACCAGCTTGTTTGGGCTGTTACCAGATATATAAGCCTAAGAATCCATTCACTATTCTTGAGTAGAATCTGATTTTGTGTCACCAAGTGTGTGGTGCAGACTGTCACCTAGCCACCCAGAGAAGTAGTGGTGATAGTTGTTTGCACCAGCTTCTAGTAGCAGCAGGGTTTCACACTCCGGGGGGGACAGGATGCTGACAGGCTTCCCCCAAATGACAGTGAGGTAGGTGTGTCTCTATTCCTAAAGCACTTTGGTGGGTGGGCTCTGCAGCTGTATCTTAGGCCCCCAATGCAAGTATCTCTTCAAATTGGAGGTGTCACCATCCTTAGACCCCTAAGGCAGGAGGCTAGGTGGTCTGGGAGGAGCTTCAGCCCTCAGTTCCCTGTTGTGGGTCAGTGAGGTCTCTGTTGATTACGCAGAGATATCAGACCTGGGAAACTTGTCTTTCCAGTAATCAGCTAAAACAATTACAGTCAGATCCCTATCAGAATTGCCTTTGCATTATAATAGCCACCTTGTTCCCTGCAGGGATGAAAGTCCAGACTGTGGATCACATATGTTTGACTGGAGCTGGTTCTGTGTTTTCAGTCCAGTTAGGGAAGGATTTTTGGTCCCTGGGTTTTTTGTAGCTGCTTCTCTCAGGCCCGGAGAATGGGTTAGGAAAAGACCAAAAAAAAAAAAAAAAAAGAATATCCGCTGCACACTTCACTCTCTGGCTCAGGAAATTCCAATGTTAATGAAGCTGCCTGGGAAGGGGAGGGGAGGGTTCAGATAAATAGGAGAGAGTAGCACCCCAGAATATAGACAAAGTTACTTACCTTGCTTGGGATGACTGTTTTATCTGAGATTCCCTAGGGGCATGTTGACTGTGTGCACTGGCTGGGTAGAGATTGCCCCCGAGGGTCAGGACCGCGTCCTGTGCTTACACTGTCTCAGAAGCTATTGTCAGTTTCTCTGCTCCCAGTCCTAAGCCCAGTGCCAAGGTTCCCCGGCTGGGACGCTGCACTCCAGGTTCCAAAACCAGTCGCTGCCTTCTGGTGACTTCTCCTCCTGTCAGCTGCACTGCCTGCATGCACTGGCTGGGCTTCCCCCGAGGTCAATTCTGTGGGCTAGGGCTGTGTCCTGTGTTTGCGCTGTCTCAGGATGCCGTGCTCAGCTCCCCCATGCCCAGTCTAAAGCCCGGCGCCAAGGTTTCCTGACTGGGACGCTGGCTCCAGGCTCTGAAAACAGTCGCTGCTTCCCCGTGGTTGTTCGTTCTCAGTCTCTGTCACTCAGGTCAACTCTTAGTTATGTGTTTGATAGTCAGCGTTCATAGATTGTCATGTATGTGATCAATTCACTTGTTTTTCCTAGTCTTTGTTGCAAGAGGGATCCGAGGTAGCGTCTACCTAGTCAGCCATCTTGGCCCCATGTCTCTCTCCTGTAATATAAATTTAAAAAAATATTAAATGAGTAAAAGTTAAAAAAAAAAAAAAAAAAACTGTCTCAATTCAAGGTCAGTATTTATCCTGCTATTTAAAAAAAAAATAAAATAAAACAATGATCTTATATAAAGACTACTACAATTTCCTACTCAGTTTGTATAATTACAAAAACATATCAAAATAAATAATTGATAAATGAAATTTAAGTGAAGAAAGATATTTGTTCAAGTGCCACATAATTGTTTAAGTGTGCATGTTTTTGTTTATTTTGTTTTTCTTTTTGTTTTTGTATGCTAAGTACATTGGCAGTTGAAATATAGCAGACAGGGAAGAGACATTAAAATCACCACAGAATTATAAGCAAAATGCTCTGGAGAAAGAACAAAAATTACAAAATGGAAAAGAAAAGGAAAACCTCAAAATAAGAGGCCTATGTTACCATATTCTGAAAAAATGCAAAACATGGTTGCCAAATAAAATACGATACTCCCCGTTAAATTTAAATTTCAGATACAGAACACAGAATTTTTTATAGTAAGTATTTTTCATGCAATATTTGGGACATATTTAAATTAAAAAAAAAAAATGATTTGTTGTTTGTCTGAGGTACGAATTTAAACAGGCATCCTGTGTTTTAAGTTGATAATTCTGGCAATAATTTCCAAAATGATATTAGAAAAGGAAATGGAAAGGGGAAATGTCTAATAACAAACCGAATAAGTGAATATATGTGGGAAATTTAAATGCAATATTTTAAAAATAAAATTTATATTATTATTATTTTTGATGAATATGAATCCAGAAAAGTCAAGAGAACTTTTTTTTTAATATTACATGAAGAACATCATAGGTGTCATTTTTATTTGTACAAAGATTTATGTATTTTCTGAATATTTCACATTTACCAACCATTTTTAAGAACTGTGTTAATAGGCTATAACTAGTGCTATTATTTGGTGAAGAACAGATTGGATTTTGCCTAAGAAATTAGTATCTGAAACAATGTGATTTGCTTACAAACTTACAGGAGCCTATTTTACATTAAAATATTCTTTAAATGTTCGCATACCATTTTTCTTAAAAATTATGGCATTTGGAAATACTGACTGAAATATTATTTATAAATAAAGTTGCTAAAAACATGTCAGTCTCTGGAATTACTTATGACAGAGCTCATGAGTAATTATAAATATTTAAGTTAAAGCCAAAAATATTGCGCTGTGTTTAGTTTCTGTGCTGAAAAGGAAATATAATTATTTTGTTTTAATCTAGAGTCATACTCAGAAAGCTATACAGAAAATTGGCAATATATTTTAAATCTAGATATATTATTTCACAAGCGCTAAGCAACCTCTATAGAACTGAATAAGGAATTCAGCTTAGGGAATTGAAAAAATCCAAACTAATATATGTTTTATTCTTTAATCTTAAATGCCTTCTAAGACTGACACATGCAAACACAGACAGACAGACACACACACACACAGAAAAGAGTCTTATTTCCCTTATCTCCTGCATT